>NC_136472.1:83700914-86316747 GCF_902686455.1 Sciurus vulgaris | reverse complement strand
TTAAATGATATGACAAGTTAGAAAGGTTCAAGAACTGCTGGCATATAGTAGGGACTTAATAAACACTGGCCAAGAGAATGAAGGAATAGAGTGATAAAATGAACAAATGGAAGACAAGGAGCAAGAAAGGCAATGGGCAGACTGATAGGTCATTGCAAGTTAGTTTGCATGAAACTGAGCTGACCTTCGAGCCATCTAGTAAGGTTTTAACATTTTACCAAGAGTTCTTGTGGAAAGGAAAGGAAAGATGATCTATGACTTCTAAATGTCTCACTTTCCAGAAATTATCCATTATGAATTTGTCATTAATTTATCTAAACCTTTTGAATTAGGTGTTTTAAACCTTACAGTTTTTTTTTAGTGAAAAAAGAACCCCTATAATTTTGCTCACTACTTTATGGAGGAGTAATTTTATTTTTCCTATGTTTAACTTTTCTAATCTTGTGATGGTTGGAATATGGTTTCATAGAATAAGAATTTGCAGGTGCTTTTCAAAATATATCATTCTCTCTCTCTCTCTCTCTCTCTCTCTCTCTATATATATATATATATATATATGTGGTATAATAATGAGATACAATTAATTTTTAAGTAAATATTGCTGGTGCCTGTGTTTTATGTCTTTAATGACTAAATATTATTTGAATAATATCTTATAGCAGTACGTATTAGAACTTATCAAGCACTCAGCCCCAAAATGATAGAATTGTTGAAATCCTAAAGGGGGCATAAGTATTCTGATTTTATAAATCTCTTCTAGGGTGAATTTTAGGTTCACAAAAATCATGATGGTATTTATGGAAATCAATTTGATTGTACCATTTTAAAATACAGATGGAAACAGTATATCCATTTGCTGAAAAATTTGATAAAAGCATTGAATATAAAGGTTGCTGCCATTCAGCTGTAAAATGTGCCATAAAAGCAACATTACTGTGATATTATGGTCTATAAGGATCCACAGAATATATCTTATTTGTAGGAAGATACAGAACTGTTGCCAGAGATCTCTGCTTTGTACTGAAAATGATTACTTATTCAACCATTGATTTATACATATGATATGCCAGACACTTTACAAATATTTTGTTTTAGGTGGGAAGCTATGGTTTTCCCTTTACATATGAGAACATACAGTTGGAGGAGGCTGTGTGAGTTGCTTTAGGGTCTGGATGGTTAGGGTCAGAAGGAGAATTTGAATGGAGTCCTTTCTGATCTCTTTGCTTTTCCCTCATAGTACATACTTTTCTAAACTATTTCTCTTGCCCTTCTCAGGTACTTAAACCACTGGTTAGTATTATTCTTTATGAGTGCTGCCCAGTAGAAATACAATGCAAGACAAAGTAAGAAGGAGACAGAGGCATTAATTTTAAAAATAAGTTAAACCCAACATATTCAAAATATTACCACTTTGACAAGTAGTCATTACTAAAGAAATTAATAAGATATTTTAAAGTATTTTTTTCTATTAAATATTTGAAATACAGTATGTATTTTAAGCTCAGGCAGGTTACAATTCAGTCACTGAATTTTTATTAGAAACACCTTACCAGCATTTAGGCTTCATAAAATTTACAGGTCAATCCCCAGTACCCCCCACCCCCCGCAAATACCTGGGCCAATCTTGTGCAATTCCATATACCTCCGTGAGCTAAGGAATGTGAATAGTGTTCTTTCTGTGACTGTGTAGGAGTTAAGTATTCTGAAATTTGCATTTTAAGTTAGTATTGTACAATATAAAGGAAAACAATAAAATTCATGCTAATACTTTGAAAAATTTTATCTGATAACACAAATGTATCAACTTTAAAATTTAAGTTTTTTGGAATCAGATGCAGTGGCATGTGTCTGTAGTCTCAGTTGAAGCAGGAGGATCACTTGAGCCCAGAAGTCCAAGACCAGGGTAGGCAACAGAGAGAGACCCTATTCTCCCCTACCCCCTCAAAATTAATTTTAAATTAGTAAAATCAAACTAAATATTTAGTTCCTTCATAACAATAGACACATTTTACGTACTGAATGGCCATGGATGGATAGTAGCTTCCATTTTGGACAGTTCAAATACAGACTGTGGGGAGATTTATTCTTACTCTTGGCCACAAGTACTCAACATTTTGCTTTAAAGCAAACAACTAGCCAGCTGAGCAGCCCAATAAAAAATTCATTAGGTTATGGGTAGTTTTCTTACTCCCTCTCTACAAAACAAGAGTTGATATTGGAGGGGAGGTTGTAGACTTTAATTATTGGCATGAACTATAAAAATCTCTCAGACTTTTGCCTTGTCTTCTGAGCTTTCTGGTGGTGGGAATTCTTAAGAATGAAGGGAAAAATATTTAATTGTCAGAACAGGAGTGTTCTTTTTTATTTCTACGTGGCTGTGTTTAGACCACAATTAAAGATTAAAAATTACATGAGAATTGACAGGGAAAATCAGACCTGCAGTGCTGGAATATAAAATAAAGGAGAGATGAATATGTTTTAGTAGTTTTTTTCTTTTTTTTTAATGATCTTTCCCAGACTGGCTTGACACAGACTGCCATGCAACATGGTCACGGCTGGTTTATGCCTGAGTTAATATGCTAATCTGATTGTGTACTTCCTAGGAGATGTTTAATTATGACATGCTGTGAGTTTGGAATCTTAAAATTGGATAAGAAGAAAAAGTCTTGAGGGGAAACTAAAACAAAACAAATACCCAAGCCAACAAATGGAACAACACTCATGCACTTGTTCATTGCAGCTCTTTAAAGGACACCTTTGATAGCTTAAGATAAATCAGTTTTGATTTATTTATTCTAAGGAACTGAAATGCAGTTGTTTTTATTCTAATAGAAAATGCTAATGTGTTGTTAGCAAACCTAAGAAATTAATTTTTCTATTTTTTAAAAATATTGTGGTAAACTAACTCAAAATCTTGTCTATGAAAGCACTCATATTCATGTTAACCATTTTTGAAATATATTTTCACTTTTATAACTAAAGAGTATCATGTAATTGATATAAACTTTTTAACTTTGGAAAGGAATAAGTTTTGTGGTACCAGTTCAGAGTGCCTGGGTTTCTTGGTTTTACATAATATTCTCTCCAAACTAACATTTGTATATGGACTATTACTCAGTTTTAACCTAGTCTCATAGTTTTGTGATGACAAGTAGAAATTCTCTGCTTTTCCTCACAAATACTGTTTTCTCTCTGCTGCATGAACATGAAGCTTTTTTTCTTTGGAAGTTCTTTTTGAGATATCTATGTTATTTGGAAGAGAGTTATGAGCATTTAGATTTTTCCTAACTTTCTAGTGAAACACAGGGATGATGTTTCTTTGCTCAATCATTATCCTTTGGAAACATTAACTAATTCCATGAGTCCTAGGAAGTGTATCCTAACATTTTACAGAGACAGAAGTCTGATGTCATGTGAACTGCTTAAGGTTGAAGATTAGAATTTCTAGGTGAATGGACCTAGGATTTTAAGTAACTGTTGGTTTCACAGCTGGTCTGGGCAGCTTTAATTCTGCTGAGAAGGAAGGAACACATGCCTCCTGTGAATTTCAGAAGATGGCTTGATCATTAACTCTTTGCTTTTATTGCACAGAATATAAAAGTCTCTAAACCAGAATTAGCCAGGCACACATTGTGGTTTCTATTTAAGGGATATTTTAAACTTATTTTTGTTCATTTTCTTCTTAATATTCTGCTAATTGAACCAGTTTTATGCCTGTTTATTGACTGGTGAGGTGGGTTTTATTACTTTGATGAAATTACTGTATATTCTTTATGAATTTACAGTTGATAGCAATCCACAGAGTTTTAGACTCGGGAGTTTGATATCTTTAGAATTCCTTTTTATTTTCCAAAATAGAAAAATGAGATTAAAGTGATTTTCTAACTATTACTCATTGAATTAGTGGTTTGGTTACTATTTGGTCTATTGATTCTGTCAGTCCAATGTTAGAACACATTAAACCCCAGGAAAGATGGACAACTAACTTTTCTTTTTATGTGAAATGATATTTTAAAATGACCAGAAAGTTAAGTAAGTTAAGAATTTAAGGAAAATTACTAATTTAACCTCAAAAAATATATTTTCAGCATAATAGGTGTCTGTAAAAATTTTTACCTCTCTTTGATAACTTGTGAAGGAATTACAAGGCATTTTTACGTGGCTTTTTTTTTTTTTTTTTTTTTTTTTTTTTTTTTGGTACTGGGGGATTGAACCCAGAGATACTTAAGTACTGAGCCACCCCCAGTCTTTTTTAATATTTTTATTTAGAGACCGGGTCTTGCTGAGTTGCTTAGGGTCTCACTAAGTCACTGAGGCTGGCTTTGAACTTGTTATCCTCCTGCCTCAGCCTGTTTGAACCGCTGGGATTATATGCATGTGCCACCATGCCTAGCCTATTTAGATAATGTCTGACTTCACTGTATTTATCAAAATTCTAGGGTTCAATATTTGATCCCTTATCTGCCTACTGTGTAATTCTCTTTTATCAATACCATCCAAAACAGCATAGTTTGGCAGCTGAAATGAATTTCAGGCATTTTAGAAATCTCTTCTTTCATTTCATCATGAATAGTATTAATTTAATAACTGACTGCATCAGTGAGGACTAAGTACTAGATGTTAGAGTTTTGCATTGATTAATTTACTTAATCTTTTCATCTAATCTATGGAATAGATGATTTTGATTGTTTGCTTTGTAACTGAGAAAATGAATTTGAGGGAGGTTCTATAACTTGCTATTGAGTGAAAGAGGCAGGGCTCTAGCCCAAAGATCCTGAATCCAGAGTTTATATTCTTGTATTAATTATTTTACACATTTTAAAAATTATACAAAAATCGTATAAAGTTATTATATACAACATGATGTTTTAAAGTATGTATATATTATAAAATGGCTTACTAGAGCTAATCAACATATATATTACCTCATATACTTGTTTTTTTGTAGTGAAACACTTAAAATCTATTAGTAGTTTTCAAGAATATGATATTTTTGTTTATAGTCACCATAACGTAAAATAGCTCTTTTGAATGTATTTCTCCTACTAATTAAAATTTTTCATTCTTTGACTATTATCTCCCCACCTTACCCCACCTTTGCAACCACTGATAACCACCACTGTGCCTTGTACTTTTAGGAATTCAACTTTGTTAGGTTCTTCATATTAGGTGAGATCATGATGTATTTGTCTTTCTGTGCCTGGCTTATTTTTCTTAACATCATGATATCCTCCGCTTTCATCCATGTTGTTGCAAGTGACAGAATTTCCTTCTTTTTAAAGATAGAAAATCATTTCTTTTTTATTTTAAAGTTTTCAATTTTTCTAATTAGTTGTACATGGCAGTAGAATGTATTTATATGTTTTGATAGATCATACATAAATGGAGTGTAATTTCTCATTTCTGATTGTACATATTGTAGGATCACATTGGTCATGCAGTCATATATGTACATGAGGTAATGATGTCTGTTTCACTCTACTATCCTTCCTACCCCCATACCCCTACCCCTACCTTCACTACCCTCTACCTAATGTAAAGTAACTCTATTCTTCCCTAACTCCCCACCCCCAGCTTATAGTGAATTAGCATCTGCGTATCAGAGGAAACACTCAGCCTTTGGTTTTTTTGGTTTGGCTTATTTCACTTAGCATGATATTCTCCAGTTCCATCCATTTGCCAGCAAATAGTACTCTATCATATATATATATATATATATATATGCATATATATATATGCATGCCAGCAAATAGTATTCTATCATATATATATATATATATATATATGTGTGTGTGTGTGTGTGTGTGTGTGTGTGTGTATATATCTCACAGTTTCTTTATCCATTCATCTATTGAAGGGCACCTAGGTTGGTTCCATAGTTTAACTCTTGTGAGTTGAGCTGCTATAAACATTGATGTGGCTGCATCAGTGTAGTAGCTAATTTTAAGTCCTTTGTATATAAACCCAGGAATAGGATAACTGGATCTAATGGTGGTTCCAATCCAAGTTTTCTGAGGAAACTCCATACTGCTTTTCAGAGTGGTTGCACCAATTTGCATTCCCACCAGCAATGTATGAGTGAACCTTTCCCCCAACATTCTCATCAACATTTATTGTGTTGTTGCTTGTATTCTTGATGTTGCCATTATGATTGGAATGAGATGAAATCTTAGAGTAGTTTTGATTTGCATTTCTCTTATTGCTAGAGATTTTGAAAGTATTTCATTGTGTGCATATGGACCATACTTCACTCATGCATCCACTGACAGAATTTTTATTCTGAATCATTGTATTCTTCTACCTCTGTGCAACATGAATATTATGTTGAATCATACAGATTGCCATTTTGGTAGATCATAACCATCAAATATTAGTCATTTCATATGATTCAATCTAATAACAACTTTTACCATTTATTGATTACGTACAATGTATCTGATGTACTTCATGGCTCCTTATTTTTATAAGCTCACTTAATCCTTATATTTAATTAAATCCTTATAACCACTTTGAGGAATGAAATTATCACTTTTTATAGAATTGAGAAAGTGATTCTCAGTGGTTAAATTACTTTGCCTAGATTATACAGCTAAAATGGAAAGTCCAATTTGAGCCCACATCTGTCTGACTCTGAAGACCATGACCTCAATCACCCCACTCTGCCATGTGAGGTTCTTCAACAGTATTAGAACCTGAAATTTTTGACTTTTGTCCGAAGTTACTATGCATTCTATCATGGTGGTCCTGCACATGACTGTTTGTAGTGTATTTGTATGTTTGTGAGCTTGCTTTAGTATATCAAGTACTTGATCAGAAGTAAAGGTAAGAATGTAATACATAGATTGTTTTTATTTTATTTTTTTTTTTTATTGTAAACAAATGGGATACATGTTGTTTCTCTGTTTGTACATGGCGTAAAGGCATACCATTTGTGTAATCATAAATTTACATAGAGCAATGTTGTTTGATTCATTCTGTTATTTTTTCCCTTCCCCCCACCCCTCCCACCCCTCTTTACCCTCTATACAGTAGTTCCTTCCTCCATACTTGCCCCCCTCCCTAACCCTAACTCTAACCCTTCCCTCCCCCCTCATAGATTGTTTTTAAATCAAAGTCAGGCTGTGTACCTCATCTTAACTTATATCTACTGTATTAGTTTGCCAGGACTGCCATAGCAAAGTACCACAGACTGGATGGCTTAAACAAAAGAAATTTCTTTCTGCACAGTTTTGGAGGTGAGAAGTTAAGGTTAAAGGTATCAGTGGAATTTGTTCCTTCTGAGGGTCTCTCTCCTTGGCTCATACGTGGTTCTCTTCTTCCTTTACCTTCACATGGCCTTCATTCTGTATGCGTCTGTTTCCTAATCTCTTCTTCTAAGGACAACAATTAAAGTAGGATTACGACCCATTCCAATTATATCATTTAATCTTAATTACCACTTTAAAGACTATCTCCAGATACAGTCACATTCTGAGGTACCGTACATTAGGACTTTGACATATGGAGAACTAAATTCAGCGTGCAACACCTAACATTTTTCTTAGTCTTCCTCTGAAAGTTTAGCGTGAGTTTTGAGGAATTAATTTGAGATTAATGTAGTTCTCTTCTCCTCAGTTGTAGAATCCCAGCTGAGCAGTAACATTCCAGAATGACATTGCACAAAAGCCCTCCCCAGTCCTCCTTAGGAAGGTATTGTGACATTCCAGATCAGTGGTTTATAGAATTTAAGTCTTAATCTTACCCTTGAATTTTTTTTTTGAACATTGTTTTATGCACCCATTTGCTCCTGCCATGTCCTCAAAGAAGAAAATAAAATAAATTAACACCCCATGAGGAACAGCATCAATATTTCATCTGGATTGCTTAACTCTTGGCATCAAGAGTATGACTTAGGGAACTGACTCTCAGAGGAGAAGCATTGTAAATATTGAGGAGCTATTTTGTCTTGCACATTACTGAGGCCAATAATAGTAGTTGGAATGACAATCATAGTAGTCATGTTTGCTCTTCCCTGGGGAGCACTCAGCAGGGAGGGAGAGGAGCCTACAGAACTGTGACATGCTACAGAAACCTTAGGAACTGTTCTAGTCCATTTACCTCATCTGACAGATGTAGTGTAGTCAAATGCCTTCTTTATATACTCAGTACAAAGCTGAATGGGGATGGTAGGTATCCTAACTCCTGGTCAGTGTCCATTGTTCCAAACACAATGAATTGTCATAGAAATTATTTTCAAGTTGCCTAGGTAATTCTGGAAAAGAAAATCAATTGGAATTTCTTACTGAAAAGATCAGGGGTTCTGGAGCTATATGGGTATGTGTTCGAATCATGGTTCAGGACTGTTTTCCCTTTATAAAATTAGCAAATTTATTTTTTGAGTCTATGTTTAACTAATCTGTTAAATAGGTTTTTAAACCTTACTCTGAAGTTAGTGAGGATTACATAAGAAAATTCATGTGAAATACCGAGTACTTGGAATACAGGCACTCAGAAAATGATAGCCTCTGCTATAAATATTAAATAGTGGTATTAATGGGGTTATTACTATGAGTAGTACTAATCAGGAATATCATAAATTATTTATGTCTTCAAGTGCACATATTAAAAGAAATTCAGAGACACATAAAGATGGAAGGGATTTGCCAAGTGTGTAGCAAATGGTTAGTGGGACAGGGACATGAATCCTTTGTTCCATTATTATGGTGCTCACAAGGGTGCTAAACAAATATGTTTGATGATGAGGTTGTATGCATGCGGGTCAGCTGGTGCTTTCTAGGTTCAGTTTTTTGGTCGACCTCTGGCTGCCTCTCTGATCCTTCTTGAGGGAAAAAGCCTGGGTGCTGCTGTTGGTCATTGGCACAAAGTTTTGGTGGCTTGACCATGATTGTTGGTTGGCATTTCAGTTTGAGGTAGAACACATTTCATTAAAAAAAGTACTAACATGTTTTATTAATCTTCACTGAAGCTTGGAGTTTTCAAAAGTCAAACAAGGGAAATAATGTCTATATTATTATTGTGAATCTTGTAAGTAAAGTAAAATAAATGATAGAGAAACATTCATGGACATTGAGTCTGACATGATCTATTCTAGTCAAAGTCCTCACTATTCATCAAGTTAGGCTTTATTCATAAGGAAGCTAAAGAACAGGATTTGTTAAGTAATTTTCCAATTGATGAAAGTAACTTGCATGAAGTGTATTACATAAAAACAGCTTTAAAATGTCAGTTTTCTTCTTTCCTTCATTCTACTCTGAGCCTTAACAATCTTATATAAAAATATTTTATGAACTTCCCTTTCCTCGGTATGCTTTTTCTTATGTCTTCCAGTCATCATCTTATCCTGCGTTAACTCTTTGTTGTTCCATGTCATGACTTCATAGTGAGCGAAAATACCCTCAAGAGAGAGTTGTGGAGCAGGAAAGTAAGAAGTGCTAGTGGAGAAGACTGATGGGATAGAGTGATGAGTGCTTTTACACCTCACTGATTTTTCTCAATCAAGTTACATTACAAGTAACTTTGGGCCATTGAGATTTGTCAATTCTCCTGGGTTTTAGACATCTGTGTCCCAAACCACATTTGTAAAATCCATTGAACTCTAAAAACAAAAGGTGAAAGTAGTCTCCCCACCAATAGCTCAGACTGTCTAAAAGGAAAATCAAGCACATATCATCAATGGTCTATATTAATGGGTTCCAACTGGAAAAAACATGACTCATAGTAAACCACAAAAATGTAGCACTTCAACATGAATGTTCTTCCCCTTCTTTAGAAATCACATTTGCTGCTGAGACTTGTCTGTGTTCTATTTGTTACCTCCTTTGGTATTTTTCTATAGGGTTAGGGATTGGTTTGGATTGTACAGAAACTATTACCAAACTAACTTCAGTTATTTATTTATTTTTTATATATAAATTGTTCTTTTTTTATTTAGTTTTTAATTTTTTACAGACTGAATTTTGATTCATTGTACACAAATGGGTTACATCATTTTGTTTCTATGGCTGTACACAATGTAGATTCATACCATTCATGTAATCATACATGTACATAGGGTAATGATGTCTGTCTCATTCCATTTTTCATACTCCCTCTCATTTCCTTCTACATACTCTAAAGTTCCCCCATTCTTCTCTCATTCCTCACCCCCCACCCCCATTATATATCATTCTCCACTTATCAGGGAAAACATTCGGCCTTTGGTTTTTTGGGCTTGGCTTATTTCACTTAGTGTGATATTCTCCAATTCCATCCATTTATTTGCAAATGCCATAATATTATTCTTCTTTATGGCTGAAGTATTCCATTGTGTATATATACCAGAGTTTCTTTATCCATTCTTCTGCTGAAGAGCATCTAGTTTGGTTCCACAATGTAGCTATTGTGAATTGAGCTGCTATAAACATTGATGTGTCTGTGTTACTGTAGTTTGCTGATTTTAGGTCCTTTGGGTATAAACCAAGGAGTGGGATAACTGGGTCCAAAGGTGGGTCCATTCCAAGTGTTCTGAGGAATCTCCATACTGCTTTCAGAATGCCTGCACCAATTTGCAACTCCGCTAGGAATGTATGAGTTTGCCTTTTTCCCCACATACATACCAACACTTATTATTGCTTGCATTCTTGATAATAACCATTCTAATAGGAGTTAGATGAAATCTTAGGGTGGTTTTAATTTGCATTTCTCTAATTACTAGAGATATTGAACATTTTTTCATATATGTATTAATTGCCTGTGTGTCTTCTTCTATAAAGTGTCTGTCCAGTTCCTTGGCCCATTTATTGACTGGGTTCTTTGTATTTTTGTTGTAAAGTTTTGTAAGTTCTTTATAAATTTTGGAGATAAGTGCTCTATTTGAAGTGCATGAGGAAAAGATTTTCTCCCACTCTGTAGGCTCTCTCTTCACATTCTTGATTGTATCCTTTGCCGAGAAAAAGCTTTCTAGTTTGAGTTGATCCCATTTATTGATTCTTGCTTTGATTTCTTGTGCTTTGGGAGTCTTTATTGAGGAAGTCTGATCCTAAGCCAACATGATGAAGATTCAGGTCTACTTTGTCTTCTATTAGGTGCAGGGTCTCTGGCCTAATTCCTATGTCTTTGATCCATTTTGAGTTGAGTTTTGTGCAGGGTGAGAGATAGAGGTTTAGTTTCATTTTACTGCATATGGATTTCCAGTTTTGCCAGCACCATTTGTTGAAAAGGCTATCTTTTCTCCATTGTAAGTTTTTGGCTCTTTTGTCTAGTATGAGGTAACTGTATTTATGTGATTTTTGTCTCTGTGTCTTCTATTCTCTACCATTGGTCTGCCTGTCTATTTTGGTGCCAATACCATGCTGTTTTTGTTACGATTTCTTTGTAGTATAGTTTAATGTCTGGTATTGTGATACCTCCTGTTTCACTTTTTCTATTCAGGATTGTTTTGACTATTTGAGGTCACTTGTTCTTCCAGATGAAGTTCATGATTGCTTTCTCTATTTCTATGAGGAATGTCATTGGGATTTTAATTGGAATTGCATTGAATCTGTGTAGTGCCTTTCGTAGAATGAGCATTTTGACAATGTTAATTCTGCCTATCCAAGAACATGGGAGATCTTTCCATCTTTGAAGGTTTTTCTTCAATTTCTTTCTTTAATGTTCTGTAGTTTTCATTGTAGAGGTCTTTCACCTCTTTTTTTAGATTAATTCCCAAGTATTTTATTTTTTTTGAGGCTACTATGAATGGAGTGGTTTTCCTAATTTCTCTTTCAGAGGATTCATCACTTATGAATAGAAATGCATTAGATTTACACATATTGATTTTATATCTTGCTACTTTGCTGAATTCATTTATTAGTTCTAGAAGTTTTCTAGTGGAGTTTTTTGTATCTTCTATATATAGGATCATGTCATCAGCAAATAGTGACAGCTTTAGTTCTTCTTTTCCTATTTGTATCCCTTTAATTTCTTTGGTCTATTTAATTGCTCTGGCAAGTGTTTCAAGGATGATGTTGAATAGAAGTGGTGAAAGAGGGCATCCCTGTCTTGTTCCAGTTTTTAGAGAAAATGCTTTTACTTTTTCTCCATTAAGAATGATGTTGGCTGTGGGCTTATCATAGATAGCCTTTACAATGTTGAGGTTTGTTCCTACTATTCCTATTTTTTCTAGTGTTTTAACTATGAAGGGGTACTGAATTTTATCAAATGCTTTCTCAGCATCAATTGAAATAATCTTGTGATTCTTAACTTTAAGTCTATTGACATGGTGAATTACATTTATTGATTTCTGGATGTTGAACCAACCTTGCATCCCTGGGATAAACCCCACTTGATCATGGTGCACTATCTTTTTAATATATTTTTGGATGCAATTTGCTAAAATTTTGTTGAGAATTTTTGCGTCGATGTTCATTAAGGATATTGGTCTGAAATTTTCTTTCCTCGAATGTCTTTGTCTGGTTTTGGTATCAGAGTGATACTAGCCTCATGGAATGAATTTGGAAGGATTCCCTCCTTTTCTATTTCCTGAAATACTTTGAGGAGTATTGGTATCAGTATTTCTTTAAAGGTCTTGTAGAACTCAGCTGAGAATCCATCTGGTCGTGGATTTTTCTTGGTTGGTAGGCTTTTGTTGGTTTCTTCTATTTCAGTGCTTGAAATTGATCTGTTTAGATTGTGTATGTCTTCCTGATTCAGTTTGGGAGGATCATATGTCTCTAAAAATTTGTCAATGTCTTTGATATTTTCTATTTTGTTGGAATATAGATTTTCAAAGTAGCTTCTAATTATGTTATGTATTTCAATGGTGTCTGTCATGATCTTTCCTTTTTCCTCATGAATTCTAGTAATTTGAGTTTTTTGTCTCCCTCTCTTCGTTAGTATAGCTAGGGGTTTATCAATTTTGTTTACTTTTTCCAGAACCAACTTTTTGTTTTATCAATTTTTTGAATTGTTTCTCTTGTTTCAATTTCATTGATTTCAACTCTGATTTTAATTATTTCCTGTCTTCTACTATTTTTGCTATTATTCTGTTCTTTTTCTAGGGCTTTGTGGAGTAATGTTAAGTCATTTAGTTGTTGACTTTTTATTTTTTTAATGTATGAGCTCAATGCAATGAACTTTTCTCTTAGTACTGCTTTCAGAGTGTCCCAGAGATTTTTGATATGTTGTGTCATTGTTCTCATTTAGTTTTAAGAATTTTTTTTTATTTCTTATCTGATGTCTTATGTTATCATTGCATCATTCAATAGTATATTATTTAGTCTCCAGGTGTATGAGCAGTCTTTGTTATTTTATCATTCATTTCTAATTGCATTCCATTATGGTCTGATAGGATACAGGGTAGGATCTCTATTTTTTTTGTGTTTACTATTGGCTTTTTTGTGGCATAGCCTATGGTGTATTTTGGAGAAGAATCCATGAACTGCTGAGAAGAAAGTATATTTACTCAATGATGGATGAAATACTCTGTAAATATCCATTAAGTCTATGTCATTGATTGTATTATTTAGTACTATAGTTTCTTTGTTCAGTTTTTGTTTGGAGGATCTATCCAGTGGTGAGAGTGGTGTGTTAAAGTCACCCACTATTATGGTGTTTTGGTCTATTCGATTCTTAAAATTGAGAAGGGTTTGTTTGATATACGTGGATGCTTCATTGTTTGGGGCATAAATATTTAAAATTCTTATAACTTGCTGTTTTATGCTTCCCGTAAGCAGTATGTAATGTCCTTCTTTATCCCTTTTGACTAACAGGTTTGAAGTCCACTTTATCTGATATGAGGATGCAGACCCCTGCTTTTTTACTGGGTCCATGTGCATAGTATGTTTTTCCCATCCTTTCACCTTCAGTCTGTGGATGTCTTTTTCTATGAGATGAGTCTCTTGAAGGCAGCATATTGTTGGGTCTTTCTTTTTAAACCAATCTGCTAGTCTATGTCTTTTAATTTTTGAATTTAGGTCATTGACAGTCAGGGTTATTATTGTGATATGATTTGTATTCCTGGTCATTTTGGCTTATTTTTGGTTTTTAACTTGACTTGGTCTCTCCTTTGATTGTCTTTTCCTTTAGGGTAGTTCCTCCCTTTGCTGACTTGTATTGTTATTTTTTACTTCCTCCTCATGAAATATTTTGCTGAGAATGTTCTGTAGGGCAGGCTTTCTCTTTGTCAATTCTTTTAACTTTTGTTTATCATGGAAAGATTTTATTTCATTGTCAAATCTGAAGGTTAGTTTTGCTGGGTATAGTATTCTTGATTGGCATTCATGTTCTTTCAGAGCTTGAAATATATTGTTCCAGGCCCTTCTTGCTTTTAGTCTGGGCTTAGAAATCTGCTGATATCCGTATTGGTTTCCCCTTATATGTAATCTGACACTTTTCTCTAGCAGCCTTTAAAATCCTCTCCTTACTTTGACTGTGAGGTATTTTCATTTTAATGTGTCTTGGTGTGGATCTGTTATAGTTTTGTGCACCTGGTGTTCTGTGAACCTCTTGTATTTGATTTTCCATTTCATTCTTCAGGTTTGGGAAATTTTCTGATATTATTTCGTTGAACTGGTTGTTTATGCCTTTGGTTTGTATCTCTGTGCCTTCCTCAATCCCAATAATTCTTAAATTCAGTCTTTTCATGATATCCCATAATTCCTGGAGGTTCCATTCATGGCTTCTTAACATCTTCTCAGTTTGTTCAACTTTATTTTCAAGATTGAATATTTTGTCTTCATTGTCTGAGATTCTGTGCTCCACAAGGTCTATTCTGTTGGTGATGCTTTCTATTGAGTTTTTAATTTGGTTTATCAATTCTTTCATTTCAAGTATTTATGTTTTTTTTTTTTTTCCAGAATCTCTATCTCTTTATTGAAGTGTTCTTTTGCTTCTTGCATTTTCTCTTTTAACTGTCTACTGGAATGGTCATGCATTGCCTGCATTTGCTCTCTTATCTCTTCTTTTGCTTCACGGATCATTTTAATCATGCAGATTCTAAACTCTTTTTCTGTCATTTCTACTGCCATGCTGTCATTGGAGTCTATTACATTAGCATCTTGGTTTGTTAGGGATACTTTCTTCCCCTGTTTTTTCATATTGTTTCTGTATATTCCCCTCTAGCAGTAAAGATCAGAGATACTGAAGTTTCCCCCCTGCAGGCTTATTATGACCCTACAGTTTTCCACTACTTCTCCTTTGAAGGGGAGAGCCATACCAATAGCACCCAATACAAAGAAAATGTAGCCCTGAACCAGAGAGCCCCTATAAAGACTAACATTTTTAAAATAAACAGGATCAGTACAATTACTATTTACAATATTTCTAGTTGTGAACAAGAGGATGGGGAAAGGGTGTAGGGTATATGTGAGTAAATAGAGGTATCTGTCAAAGGGCCTCCAGTCTCCTGTAGGTGTCTCAGAAAGGGATCCACCCTTCCAATGATGATGGCCACACCCTCAGGAATAATTCAAAATGCCTGCAGCAGCCTCCAAAGAAGCTGAGGAGTCCCAGCAAGGGTGTGCTGAGTCAGCACTGGAGGCAGGCCCAGTGTCCTTCAGCATTACGGGGGCAGGCAGGCAGTCTCAGCTACTGCTCTTTGACCTCAGTGTCGGGGGGCAGGCTCAGCGCTGGTCTGACCTTTGTGTTGGGGGATGGCCTCAGCCTAACTTCAGTTATTTTGATGTTGTGCTTTTTAAAATAATCTAAGAGAGTTTGAAAGAATGAATCAAAATGAAAATTTTGGAAAAGAGTTTAGTTTGCTGTTTCAGAATGGATAAACAAGATTTCCTTAATTTGAGTTTGCTTAAGAAAATTTGTCTTATATGGGTTTTAAATCTTGAACGTGTCATTCTTAAAGAAGAAAATGCATTTTAACTCATGGATTTTAGATATATTAAATTTAATTTGATAAAGCCCCTTATGACATTCATTCTTATTTTTGCTAAAACCAAGAGGTTTTACTATCATCTTTTCCTGAGCGTGGACTCACTCTTCAAATTGCAAATATGTTAATAACTATGAACAGTCCATAGTATCACTGGAGTGATGTTATGTTGTGAAAGAACATGAATTGATCTAAGTGTACATGTTTATTTTGCCTCTTAACAAATGTGCCTTTAAATAATTTATTAAAAATTTCAGTCTATTTTCTCAATTTTAAATTAAGGATTATATTATTAAGTTTAACTACATGAACACTTCAATATTGAAACATTCTGACTTTCAAATGTCAATTTAGCTTAACTCACATGTAGTTAACACAATTTTATTCTAAGATCTTTTATTATAGGGTTCTTTTTTGGGGAGAGGTGAGGGAAGGATTAAGATGAAGAAGATATGACTGCAAAGCCCTCAAAAAGTGTTAATTCTCTTCTTTTCTAATAGCAAGTTATAATAGATAAATTCATGATAATATAAAGATTCATTTCTTTCAGGAAACATTTAGAATTAAGAATGTTTTGATGTTGAAATCTATTTGTAAATGTTTGCTAGAGACTGCAAAATTTTCCAAAAACTTAAAGAAACCATCTTCTAATTTAATGTAAAGCAAGAAATCTGAAGTTTGATTCCAACCTGGGCAATTTAATAAGACCCATGAAGTTATAAAAGGTCTGGGATGTAACTCAGTGGTAGAACACTTGTCTAGTATGCACAAGGATCGAGTTTAGTCCCCATACTGAAAAAAAGAATGTAGGAAGGAAGGAAAGAAAAAAAGAAGAGAGAGAACATTAAAGCATAGGTGTAGACAGTAAAACAAATAAAGAAAAATGTGAACAAGTATCAAAGCAATAACGTTCCTTAACTTTCTAAGCTGTGAAGTTTAGTAAATAGCTGCTGTCAACCCAAAAGACCAACTAAAGATTAAGAAGGTTGTGAGACGGAGTCTGTCTAGAGATGTTTCATTTTGGGTACGGAAAAATGTTAGGATTTTCTTTACTGATAGTTTAATATATGTTGAATACTTTGCTTTCAGAAATTATTTGCTAAATGTCATAAAAACACATATGACAACCAAGCAATAAGGTATAGCACCTATCACAAGGGAAATAGGCTAAATGATCTCCTATGTGTAGCCCCCATTTTATTGATAATAGTGTTCAAGAGTAGGTAACATTTGTTTTCATGCATGCCCATCCCCATTACCTAACAGTTATTCCTTAAATTACCTGGAACCCTTTTTATTTCCTAAGTGGCCATAACATCACTCAGATTAATTTCTCCTTTCCCTGTATCCTCTCCCATTCTGTTGAACTCTGTGCTTTAAATTAGTATCTTTTCATTTATCACAAGTCTAACAGAAAAGACCAGAAGCTTAATGTTTGTTATTTGAAAGAATCCACCTAAGCCATTAAAAATTTGCAAGGTAATTTTAAAAAGTTATTTAGGCATTTTCCTGTATGAAAATAAGTCATACCATTATGGAAAAAAATGAAAAATACACAAAAATAGAAATAGAAAATTGCTTCATAGTATCAGTATTTAAAGATAATATTATTTCCCACATTGTTAAGAATTTTTCCACTTTATTTTCTTAAAAAATAATTTTCGTATGGTTTTTTCATGTTTATTATATAATTTTTTTCATATTTGTTATGTAAAATGGAGATTATGCAAAAACAAACACCAAAGTTATTTATCTCACTTAAACATAACCATTATTGACATATTGATGTATTTCCTAAGTTAATGTTTTTCTTCTTTTGAAGTAGCAAGATAATCATCCAGAATAAAGTTTTGTATTCTTTTAAAATACAGTATTAGCTGTTACATTAGATTTATCCATGTCATCAAAAACTCATTGCTAAACATCTTATTTTTAATATTTTACTGAATAAGTTAAAAAATGCTTAAATATCCCCATATTTTTAAACCTTCTTTTGGCTTTCAGTATTTCACTGACAAAAACAATACAGTGAAAGATATTATACAGAACAACCCCTGTTTTTGCAATGATGGCCTTTGGATATTTGATTATATTTCCAAAGTATATTGGACACGGTGAGTCAACTAAATTGCTAATATTTTGAGAACAGAGATTGAATTTAAAAGCACTTTTATAGATTCAATTAGAGTTAATAAGAAACAAGATCAAGTTTAGGAAGAGTAAAATAGACAAATGTTTAAGAAGGATATACTTAGAAGATATAAGAAAAGAATCTTGATATGTGTTCTGGTTTGAATGTGAGGTGTCCCCCAAAAGCTCATGTGTGAGACAACACAAGAAGGTTCAGAGCAGAAATGATTGGGTTGTAAGAGTCTTAACTCTAATCAGTGAATTAATCACTTGTGGGATTCATTGAGTGGTAACGGAAGGCAGGTGGGATGTGGCTGGAGGCGGTGGGAATTGGGTATATATTTGTATCTGGCAAGAGGAGAACTCTCTTTACTTTCTAATCATCATGTGAGCCACTTCCCTCTGCCACACTTTTCTGCCATTATGCTCTGCCTCACCTCTGAGCCCAAAGGAATAGAGCTGGTCTTCTGTGGACTAAGACATCTGAAACCGTGAGCCCTCAAATAAACTTTTTTTCCTCTAAAGTTGTTCCGGTCGGATCTTTTAGTTACAGCAGTGAAAAAGCTGACTTAAACAATAATAAATATCCTATATTCAGTACAAGTTTTAATATATGTCATTATGGGTAATCTGATAAGAATTCTTACCAGATTATGGGATATCATTATTAGGTGTATTGTTAACTCTCAGAAAGTTTTCTGTATGCAGAAGCTACCAGTATGTGTAGTTGTTTGGGCTTCCAGTTTTAGGAGAAATGTTAAATTAACATTAAATTAAACAATGGTTTAAAGATGAGGAAGAATGAAGCAAGGTTTTAGAATGACTTTCTGAAGTCAGATGTGCTGGATCCATGATGTGGGAGAAACAAAGACTGTGTTAGATTTCAAGTCAACCATGCTCTGCAAAATAAATTTATTCCTCCCTGACTTTCCCACTGCACAGAAAATTTCTGTTGAAGGAGAAAAATGTAACAGTGATTAAAATCAAATGCTTTGTAACTCTTGAGGCTTTGTTGTGTCTTTTTTTTTTCCCCTTTTCGGTCTCAGGGATTGAGCCCAGTCCTTTTTTATTTTTTATTTTGAGATAGGGTCTCACTAAGTTGCTCAGGGACTCATCAAGTTGCTAGGGCTGGCTTTGGACTTAGGACCCTCCTCCCTTGGCCCCCCAAGATGCTGAGATTATAGGCATGTACCACTGTGCCGGGGGCTTTGTTGTGTCTTAAAAAGGGGAAAAGGCTAAGCTATGGTCTTGAATACCAACCAACATTTAAGAGATGAGTTAAAAAAAAATTTCCATTTCAATAATTTTTGTCAACCAAAGAGGTCAAACTGTTTGCATTTGACAAATCTTTACACTTTACAACAATTCTATGAGGGAAAGTAAAGGTAGTATTTATTATTGTTGGAATCCATTGACCTTGATAGAAGCCACAGATATTGGTTGTGATAGAAATTTCATAGCTTTTCATCTGGTGATCTATTTGCCAGACAGTATTGCCTTTAGAAGCTCACAGATGTGTTCATATGCAATTCTTAATTCCATTGATACTGAACTCTAACTTTGCCAGACAAACACACAGTCTAGAAGTGAATCTCTTTTGTCCTATGGGCATTTGGCATAGGAAAGACAAAGTAGACAAAACTGGAACAGAAATATCATGTTATAGTTTTCTGTCTGTAATAACTTTATGTCCTTCTGACTTCCAATAGACTTTTGAAGGAAAAGCCACATTTCTTTTGAAAATGGAAGGAATATCAGTTTTAGAAAGGATAGAAGAATGGAGGCATAAAACGGGAAATATTGAGTTAAGTATTAGGAAATTTGATGTATTCGGGATGGACTCTGTACTTTTGGTGCTCACTAAGTTTTATGGAGGAGAAATTCCACTAGTTTTTTCTCTGTAATTGTTAACTTCATCTGGATATATAGGGGCTTTGTTTGTTTGTTTGTTTGTTTTAAAGAAGAAATTCATAACTGAGAAGACAGATCAACTTGAGTCAAAAATTACATCATAGTTAAAAGTCTCTAGGGCAGCTATTGGACAGAAACCAGTTAGGATCATTTGTAATGAATTGCGGTTTATTATGGCATGAACAGAAATTCACAAACTTTACTCCAAGAGCAATGAATTTGTAGTTTAATTTTTTTCACTAGGAAATGATTACTTTTGTCATTATTAACTGTTTTCTGATTGCTTATTACATGATCATCACTACTGATTCCATTTGAAACTTTATCAAAATAGATGATCAGCTTTTTAAATAAGTTCTTCCTCAAAATGTCATTTTTTGTTATTTTTTTTTTCTTTTGTGGTGCTGGGGATTGAACTATGGCATAACACATGTTAAGCAGGTGCCTTCCTACTAAGCTACTTCCCAAGTCCTCATTTTTTATTCTTAAGTGCAGTTACTCCCATGGAATGTCCAAACTCACAGCCCTATTATAATTTATTAGATAAAACCCAAACATTCAAATTAGGATGACAAGTTTTATAGAATTATGAAAAAAATTTGTTCTGATTTTCTGCTATATATGCTTTTTATTACTATGAAGACATTAAAAATCTCCACCACTGTCTTGGAAAATTGTATACTATTCTTTTTGAGGTTGTCTATTTTTATTCATATATTTGTTTCATGACTAATTTTCTTTGACTTTCTTTACTCAGAGCATATTTTATTAAAAGAGTACTTTTTAGATATAAATTTACTTACTAATGATTATGCAGTTTGAAGTCCTCAAAAATAAGGTAGTTTGGGTTTGCCACTTACCTGTACTGTCAATTGCTAATTTTTTTAGGGAAGACAAGGAGGTAAACAGGTAAACCATTACAATATAAAGAGTTAGGTACTCTAGAAAAAATATGATAAAGGTGAAAATAAAGTACTGAGAAAGATGCTCCAACTCTGTTAGAATATGTGAAGAAGAGGGAAAATTTGAGGTGTATGTGAGGGCAAGAAATGGTTTCAGTTCATAGGCTAGAGTGCTTATGAGAGTTTTCTTCAAATTGGGTATTGCTCAATTCCAGAGCAAATCCTGATTGCCCGAATGACAGGGGGAGTGGGGGAGAGTAGGAGAGCATTTGCTCTCCTTGAGCAATAAAATGGAGAGTAGATCTTGAGTGCTGCTCTTAGACCTGAGCCAGATTTCTTGGGTAGTCACATTTAGTATTCTCTTTTTCTAAACTAAGGGTTCTATAGGATCATCTCATAGGCTCATTCATTCATCCTTCATATATTTACTAAATGTCTAGAACTTTCTTTGAATTCTTTAGATATAGATGAATGAAATAAAATTTCAGCTTTCGTCACTTTAATGGGAACTCCACCTTTCATAGATAAAGATGGAAAGACAGCATGGCAAGAGCAATCTGTAGGAAGCTATGTCATGATCGCTTTTACATTCTGAAACTAGATCAGGTTTGTAGAGGGTTGGGGACTAGGATGATGATACTAACTTCTATTGACTTCTAATTACATTTAGGCATTGCATTAAGTTTTGTATTTGCTCACTTAATGCTTATACAACCCTTTGGTATGAATGTGTTATTTTTGTTGTTGTTGTTATTATTATTATTATTATATTTTTCAGGTGAGGAAAATGAAACTGAGATAGTGTAAGAGAATTACCTAAGACCATACAGTTAGTCAAGGGGCTTACTTCACACTTAATGGTTATTTGACTTAAATTATTCTAAAACACTAACTGCCAAGCCTGGCTCTGTGTCCTAAGGACCACACTTCAGACTTAAGAAGTGTGCAGCAAAGATATGTTTGTTTTAAAATTTCTATCTGTAGTCAGCTTTGGGAAATCCCTGTGAAGATATGCATGGAATGACAGAAAAATATACTGTCTGGGGAAAAATATAAGCAACTGTAAGAGTAAGAAATTATTGTGTTTTGGAAGATGCAGTAGAAGAGGTGCCCAATTCACCTTTCTTTTACAGACTGATGTGTGGGTAAGCAGTGACAGTGTGGAGGGGGACCTGCGTTCCTATCCTTGCTTCTTTATAAACTGGCAGTGTAAGTAAAAGCATGCAAGACTATGGTCTGATGGCTTGTTAGCCTATGAGAGAGATACAGTTCTGTGGCTCTAAAATGTGTGAGAATTAGGTGTTGTATAGGCTGCATTTGATTTGAAAAAATGCATCTTTAGGGAGAAGTCATCAGAATTGACCTTAAAGAGTTCAAATTTACATAGTTTTGGACAAACACAAATACTAAGTCACCAAACAAAAATATTTCATAAACCTGTAGTGTTATTTTTACTTTTCTATTTTTTCTGGAAATGTCTTATTATTGGTTCTCCAAGAGGAACCTAGAAAAATGACCAATTATTCGAGTCTACTATTAATACCTTTCTGGCCTTTTCAAATTCCTTTGAAGAATAGTTTTAGGTAGGTATTTGCCTGTGGAAAGTTATATTATATTCCCTTAAATTGTTAATCAAATTCCCAGATGAGAGCAAAATGTTCACTTGAAAATTAATTTGCCAGAAAGGTAGTTTGCAAGTTCTCTCTAGAGTCAACTATTTCATGGGAGTTGTTACATTTTAATAGCTTTGTCAAGAATTTGGATGAAGATGTGGAAAACATGAGTGTAAAATTTTTATTTAGCTGCGACAAAGTTGAGAGGGGAAAATGTTAGAATACAATTCATAGCCTATATAAGCCAATAAGTTATGTACTTGCTTTCTCCCACCACTACTTTTTCTTTCTCGTATAGGAAAGAAGGATCATTTCTTGATAACAAGTCATATAAAGAAAATCAGTACATTATAAACTCAGGAAGAGCCATTGTGTGACATAATTGCCCTATAACGTAAGAGTCTTAGTGCTGACAAATGGTATGGGAGAGAGAGAGATGATGCTCTTCAGTACCACTCTGTATGATCAAGCTGTGTCAAGATTGTGCATAATCTCAACAAGGTGCATTGGGAAGTGTCACAGAGATGATGGGCTTCTTAAAGTTATAATGAGAGTTGCAGAGACAACTAATTATGTTCATGAGGAAAACAAGATTGGGCTAGGAAACCATACCCCTTTTATGTTCAGTTTTTTAAATGTCTGTTTTAGAAAAAAATACCATCCAGAGGAGCTCTGTGGGTGGAAGTACAGACACAAAGTCTACCTCAGTGTCAGAAAATGAAATGGAATTTTTGACAGTGGGACATCCCGCTGTCTCTGGAAGCATTCAAACAGGGGTTACCATGGTTGGGGACTATCAGATTTAGAGGCTGGGTGGGAGATAGAGGTGGGTGAGGTTTTTTAAGTTGAGGTCTTTTAAAAACATATTATAGAATAATATAGTAAAACACTTTTTTAGTAAAGTGTTTGATAAAATAAATTTACTGTTAAGTTAAATATTTGGTCAAAACTCAATCTCTTCTGTATGTAAGATTCAGATATAATTAGCTTAAAAAGTTTGTTCTTTCACAGAATTTGATTTTTGTGATTATTAACTATGCAAAGAAACATATTTGCCAAAAATTGCTTCCTTCCAATCTGTTCTCCACACTTCATTGAGAGTAATCATTACTAAATAACAATATCTTCAGTATCATTTACTGCTTAAAATACAGTCACCCAGCTCTGCTCTGTATGTTTGTGTTCTTCAAAATTCACATATTGAAGTCCTACTCCAAAGGTGATAGTATTAGGAGGTGGGACTTTGGAGTGACCTGGTGATTAGGGTACTACGTTAGAACCTTCAATGACTAGGACTAGCACCCTTATTAAGGAGACTTCAGTGAGCTAGCTAACCATCATGTGAGGATTGAGAAGGCATTGCCTGTGAGAAGTTGGCCTTCCCCAGAGTGAATCTGCTTTGAACCTGTAATTTCAAGCCTCCAAAACTGTGAGAAATAAATATTTGTTGTTACAAACCACCCAGTATATAGTTGTGACAGAATTTCAAGCACAGTAAGGCACTGTGCTTTGACATTAGCCTAAAGACATATTCTTAACCAGTCTGCAAAGTCCAGCAAGGGCTCCCAACTGCTTCTCCAGCTTCCTATGGCCCCACCCTCTACTCCACACCCACTATATTTGCCCACTTTAAATTTTTTATGCATTCACAATTTTCTCATTTGTTACATGTTATTTCTCATAGTGTTTTCTCCTACAGTGCATGGTCTTCTCATTCTTTTTTTCTTATTTTTACAGACTGCATTTTGATTCATTGTACACAAATGGAGTACATCATTTCATTTCTGTGGTTGTACACAATGTAGATTGATACCATTCGTGTTATCATACATGCGCATAGGGTAATGATGTCTGTCTCCTTCCACCATTTTTCATACCTTCCTCCCTCTCACTTCCTTCAACATATTCCAAAGTTCCTCCCTTCTTCTCTCACCCCCAATCCCCCAACCTCATTATATATCATCATCCATTTATCAGGGAAAACATTCAGCCTTTGGTTTTTTGGGATTAGCTTATTTCACTTAGCATGATATTCTCCAATTCTCATTCTTACGTTACTTTGACTCTCCTTCTCCAGAACTTAGATTATTTTTCACTTCATCAAGGAGGACTTACTGATTTCCCATTTGGATCATATTTCCTGGTACACAAAATTTTTCACTGTTATAATTCACATTTGCTTATGTAGCCATTTGATTAATATTTGTTTCCCCTGCTAAAATATAGAACACAAGGGAAAGGGCATTTTCTATTTTTTAGTTCACTCCTGCAATCTGTGTACCTCACAATAAATACATGTCAAACAAATAATATAAGTGAAACAGGTAACTTTTACTGTAGAAATACAGAAAAGATCAGTTCGAGAAAGAATGTGATAGAGTGACCTTAAGACTCTATGTTAATTTTGTATATGGCTTATATTATAGACTGTTTTTCCTTTTCACAAAAGTCCAAAGAGCTAGGTATTATATTATTACAATATATATAATTATATAAGTTCACATAATTTATATTATATTCCATTATATTTGATTAGATTTAAAAGAAATCTTATTCCTCTGAACTGATAATATCAGTTACTTAATTCAGAATTATTACTGTTAAGAAGTATCTTAAGAGTAGCATTTAAGATAAGAAGATCTGTGTTTGATTTTAGGACAATAACCATATATTTGTTATATCCAACAAATTATAATTTCTTTCAAATGGCATAACTTCTTTTAATTTTTACTGTTTTAGTTTGGACTGCTGCAACAAAATGTCATGGACTCATTGGCTTAATCAACAAACACTTATTTCTTACAGTTCTTGAGGCTAGGAAATCTAAGATCAAGGTGCTAATAGATCCATACCTGATGAGGGCCCCTTCCTAGTTTGCAGATGGCTGCCTTCCTGCCATATCTTAACATCAAGGTGAAGATATGTGGAGAGATAGAGATGGAGAGAAAACAAGCTCTAGTCAGTGCCTCTTCTTGTAAGGGCACTATTCTTATGGGGGTGCCCTCCATGTCACCTAATCTTAAACTAATTACATCCCAGAGACTTTTACACTGAGATTGGGGTTCAACACATAAATTTGGGGGATAAAATATGTACTCCATAAAAAGGATTGACAGATGGGGACTTGAAATGTGAAAATAACACTGCCATCTACTGACAACTAACTTGTGAGATCTACAAACAAGTAGCAGGTGAGGGTGAAAATGGTTCAGCTAGGGTGGGGTGGATAACGTGGGGCAATGGTTTCATTTTAGTGACAATTTGAGGTAGTTGGTGCTGATAGAGCTCATGGAGTAATAGTGACCAAGCGAAAAAAGTGTACTTAGCTACTAGAATATCGTCCATGTAGAAATTAGGTAAATTATTTTCTTAAAATTGTGCCATTAAACATGGCTCTGTCTCCTTTTTATTTAACTCTCTCCACAACATCTAAGAGAACATTTGTATTCTGAGAATCTGGTAAAACAGAAGTTTTGTTCCTGAAGTACTGAGAATATTCAGGAACAAACGTGAAGAAACAGATCTTTGGTAAAATTTCCATATGGATTTTGTAGCATCATAAGGAAAAGGTAGAATGCCAAAATGAACTCTAAGGGGGCATTTAAAGTCACTTTTATTTACATTACTGTTTGATTTAATGTAAACACAATAACTAAACACTTCCACACATGCAACAAATAGAGAACTGAAAAGTATACAGATTTTCTTTGAAGCATTGACCCTCAAATGAATTATAATTTATTTGTATCTCTTAAGTCCTGAAACTTTTTGATTGATTTTTGCTGATTTATTTTAAATGAACTTATTGTGGTATATTAAAATTACTGGTACAATTATCATCTAAAAGTCACTTGAGCTAAAATTTTCTTATCATTTACATATACCAGATCAAAAGAAATAACAATTATTTTATTTCTTTGGAGGCATGGTTAAACAGCAAACAAAAAAAATCTCATCACTCTCAAATGATAATAACTTTGCTGATTGAAGTGAGAAAATTATATTTAACATCTTTATTACATAATCCAGGGAGGATTATTTTTATTTGTCCATTCTCTAACATTCACTGAACTGTATTTTAAGTTGTTCTAACTTCTGATATAGAAAGACCCTAACTGGACACATTCATTACTTTTTAGATCTTTCAATGAAAAATTATTGCTTTCTTGACAATTACTGATTATTATCCTGTCACCCCTTCAGGAACAATATTTCATTTGTTGACAATAAATACTGTGTAAAAGAATTGAAATTTTGCCAAGGATTAAGTTGGAATTCTCAGGAGCACAAACAAATCAAAGATAAGAAAAGCATCTGCTTTACACATATTCTTAGTATCCTTAAAAAGACTCATTTTGTGCCTACTTAAGAACACATGCACAGATAGTATCCCATCTTGTTTCCTGTGATACACTATTTATATAAAGAATGTAAATAGTACCAGACAACAGCAGTGACAATCTAGCAAGAGTTTGATTTAAAATTATTTCCCCAAAAAGTGTTGTATCAAAACCTAATGGTTATGTTTCTCTGAAAATATGTGGTGCAATGTGGGTGTGTTTAATGTGTATGAGGCACAGCTGATCTGGGACATAGAATTCAGTGGTAACCCAGAATATACTGTTCCTGTTATTATCATCCAGCATTCCTAGAGTTCCTGCCATGTAACAGACATTAAATGCTTGATATATATATATATCAAGCAAGTGATATATATATATATCACTTCATTTGTTTATTTTAAATGGACAGAATCTGATTATCATTAGTCCTCAGTTTCTAAAATAGTCTATTTATTTAGGCATGATCCTCATTTATGTTTCCATGCATAATTTAAAAATATTAACTATATAACCTGCTACTTCTCTAGTATACTCTCCTATGATTTATATTAATTTGTTTATAGGGTATTTGAATTCTCTATTATGTTATCTTTTTCTTATTTTATTTGGATGAGGCTTAGTGTCAGTTTTGCATCTTTTAAGTTATAATCTTGGCTTGATAATTCTCTTTCTCTCTCTCTGTTTAGCACTGGGGACTGAACTCAATGGCGCTTTGCCACTGAACTTCCTATTTTTTTAAATTTTGAGACAGAGTATCCCTAAATTGCTGAGTCTGGCCTTGATTGAATTTGAGATCCTCCTGCATTGGCCTCTTGGGTAGTTGGGATTACAGGTGTGCACCACTGCCCACTCAATAATTCTTTTTTTATAGGCTTATCAGCTTCACTACTTATGACATAATGAAAATACACGGTTACACCTAGAATTAAAAACATTATGAATTCTATAAAACTATACATGTGCTCCTTCCTTATCATTTACCAATCTTTTGATCCTCATTTCCTGCTAGAATTTACCATTTTATTGTGAAGTTTGGGTTCCTCATTTCTCTGCCATTGAAAAAATAGTTTTAATTCATGTGTGTATTTGTGTATTCAACGTGTTTCTTTTTTGCTTGATTTTGAACTTTTTGTGTCTTGAGAAATTCTCATGTATGATAATGTGCTAAAGATTTGCATATGTTTATTAAAAGTTTTGATTTTGCTTTTGATATTTAAGTCCTTTTATCATTCAGGAACTAATGTTTTGGAGTGGTTTGAAATAGGAAAGTAATCTCATTTTTTTACATATACATAACAAATTTTCCCCTGAATTGAATAGATACTTATTTTTCCAGTACTGTAGATGATATCTGCCAGACCATCTATATTAGCTACGACAGTTTTATATATGTATTTCTTTTTATGGGTCTTTGTTTTATTCTACTGGTCATTTCTCTATCCACAAAGAAATCACAATCTAAATTACTATGATTTTGTAATAAGTCCCATTTTATAGAGGTCAAATTCTTCCTCCTTCTCTTTTAGTGTTTTGTTATTATGATTTTGATTTTTACATACATTTTAAAGTAAGTGTGTCAGTTTTCATAAAAAAATACCCTGCGGCAGTTTTGATTGGAGTTGTATTAAGTTTATGAATGGATTTTGAGAGACTGGCTTCTTAACAATATTAAATTGTCCTAGCCAAACCATGGCCTATCATAATGTATTCTTAAGCCTTCTATTATTTTATTTTAGTTTTTAGTTTTTATTTTTACATATAGAATTTATACTCTTTTTGTTAGATTTCAAGAAAAAAATTATAATTCTATTGTTCATATAAAACAAAACATTAAAAATAAATTTATAAAAATATTTGTTGCTGTCAAATAGCAATGCTCTTAATATTGACTGTATAACCTACCACTGCAGGGTATTCAGTCTCCTATGATTTATATTAATTTGTTCATAAGGATGTTTGAATTTTCCATTTTAATCTTTATTTATTTTTTCCATTTTATTTGGGTGACTCAGTTATTTTTGTATCTTTGAAATTAGAATCTTATTTCAATAATTCTTTTGGATATGTTTATCAACTTCAAAACTGCTCATTTTTAAAAAAATTCTGACATAATGTATTTTAAATTATTGTTTGTTCCTAGCATTTAAGTTAATTACATTGTTGGAGAAAGTGATCTGTATGGTACCTATATTTTGTAGTGTATTGATATCAGTTTTATGTCCCATTCTTCAGAGAAGTTTATAACTTGTTTACAGTTAGTCAGTTAATAAATGATATGGTTAGACAGCTCAAAAAAGGGAAAAAAAACTTGTCTGAATCCAAAGTTCATACTTCTAAAAATTTACTATGAAATTAAAGAATATATCCTATACTGGCTTTGTGAAATAAGTCTTTGGTTATGCAGCATGAAATATCTGATAAGGCCTTGATGAAAGTTGACCTACATTTTGCTGTATTAGTTTTGTTTTGCTGTCTTAACAAACTATCATAAATATGGTAGTTTAAAACAATACAAATGTATTATTTTGTAGTTCTGTAGGTCAGTAACTTAGCAGTCAATTTCTCTACTCTGAAGTTCACAGGCTGAAATTAAGATATCAACTGGGTTCTTGGGGAGGCTCTGTCTCTGAGATTATTTGGGGTGTTGCTAGAACACAGTCCATTGCAGACATAAGACTGAAGTCCTTTTAATCTTGCTGGTTGCCAGTAAGGGTCACCCTTACCTTCACAGGCTTCTCATTACCCTCATACTGGGGCTCCTACATATCAACCAGTGAATCCTTATTTATGGAATTTCTTTGGTATCCCTTTCTGCTCACTCCCTATTGCCTCCAGTGGAGAAGGTTCTCTGCTCTTAAATGCTCACATGATTAGATTGAATCCTCCTGGGCAATACTGCCGTTTATTGATGATGAGTTCTGCTCCCTCTAATGTTGAAATTTGAATGCTAGAGAAGCATGTCAAGGCAAGCATATTAAGCAGGTTTTATTTAAAAGTAGTAATAAGATCACTGGTTGGTCGCAGTTGTGGAGTGAGCTGGGGGGTGAGCCAGGTCTCCTGCATCATGGAGGTAGGCAGCAGGCAGCTGTCTCACCCAGCCAGCAGGCCAAGGACAGACATCATAACTGAGCAAACCCACCTGACCCCTGCATCTAGGTTGGTGCCATCACTGGGGGGTCGTAGTCACAGAGCAAGCTGACGGGCGAGTCAGGCCACTTGCATTGCAGAGGTAGCAGACAGGCACCCAACCCACCTGCCTTGCAGAGCTGGGTGGCGGGTAGCCAACCTGCCCAACCACCAGACCAAAGACAGATGCCACCACTGAACAACCCCACCCAATCACCACACCGAGGTTTGTCACCATCATGGAATTAGCCAGAGGCTTCTTTATAGGAAGGTGCAGGCATTCTGAATTACTCCTGAGGGCATGGCCATCATCATTGGAAGGGCAACTCCCTTCCTGAGCCACCTACAGGAGGCTAGAGGACCTTTGACAAGACCCAGGAGCCAAGAAGAGGAGGTATTGAGAGACTCGGGATCAACTCAGAGCCACTGGGGAATATACCCCACCTGAAGGCCACCACCCCAAAAAGGCCAGCTTCCTAGAGGAGCACCACATTATCAAGTTCCTCCAAGACTTCAGGCTACTGAAGGCTAAGAGGAGAGTTATTGGAAGTCTACAGAGACAATATTAGTCAATAGAGGAAATCTGCAATATTCCAGAGTTTCACTATTACAGGGGTAGATACCTGAACAATATTAGAAAACAAGGGAAGAAAATGTCCCAAACAAAAGTAGATGGTATAGCAATAATATCCAATGACATCATGGCAAAAGAAATGTCAGAAAGGGAGTTCAGAATATACATAATCAAAATGATCAGGGAAGCAAATGAGGAGATGAAAGAGCAAATGCAGGCATTGAATGATCGCAACAATTGACAGTTAAAAGAGCAAATACAGGAAGCAAAAGATCATTTCAATAAAGAGTTAGAGATATTGACAAAAAAAAACAAACAGAAATCCTTGAAATGAAGGAAATAATAAACCAAATTAAAAACTCCATAGAAAGCATAACCAATAGGATAGAACACCAAGAAGACAGAACCTCAGATATCAAAGACAAAATATTTAATCTTGAAAATAAAGTTGACCAGAGAATATGGTAAGAAATCATGAACAGAATCTACAAGAACTATTGGATATAATGAAAAGGCCAAATTTAAGAATTATCGGGATTGAGGAAGGCTTAGAGAAACAAACCAAAGGAATGAACAATCTAGTCAATGAAATAATATCAGAAAATTTCCCAGATCTGAAGAATGAAATGGAAAATCAAATACAAGAGGCTTATAGGACTCCAAATACACAAAATTACAATAGACCCACACCAAGGCACATTATAATGAAAATACCTAACATACAAAATAAAGACAGAATTTTGAAGGCCACGAGAGAAAAGAATCAAATTACATTCAGGGGGAAACCAATATGGATATCAGCAGATTTTTCAATCCAGACCCTAAAAGCTAGAAGGGCCTGGAACAACATTTACCAAGCCCTGAAAGAAAATGGATGCCAACCAACAATCTTATACCCAGCAAAACTTACCTTCAGATTTGACGACGAAATAAAATCCTTCCATGACAAACAAAAGCTAAAAGAATTTACAAAAAGAAAGCCAGCATTACAGAACATTCTCAGCAAAATATTCCATGAGGAAGAGATGAAAAACAACGATGTAAATCACCAAAGAGAGGAACTACCCTAAAGGAACAGCCAAATAAAGGAGAAATCAAGTTGTGTCAAAAAAAAAAAAAAAAAAAAAAAAAAAAAAAATCAAATGGCCAGGAGTACAAATCATATCTCAATAATAACCCTGAATGTTAATGGCCTGAACTCATCAATCAAAAGACATAGACTGGCAGATTGGATTAAAAAGAAAGATCCATCAATTTGCTGCCTGCAAGAGACTCATCTCATAGAAAGAGATACCCACAGACTAAAGGTGAAAGGATAGGGAAAAATATGCCAGGCACATGGACACAGCAAAAAAGCTGGAGTATCCATCCTCATATCAGATAATGTGGATTTCAAGCCAAAGTTAGACAAAAGGGATAAAGAAGGATATTTCATACTGCTTAAGGGAAACATAAATCGGTAAGACATAACAATCATAAACAATCATAAATATCTATGCCCCAAACAGTGGCTCATCCATATACGTCAAACGAATCCTTCTCAATGCCAGAAATCAAATAGACCACAACACAATAATACTAGGTGATTTTAACACACCTCTCTTACCATTGGCAGATCCTCCAAACAAAAATTGAACAAAGAAACCATAGATCTCAAAAACACAATCAACAATTTAGACTTAACAGACATTTATAGAATATACCATCCAACAAAGAGCGAATACGCTTTCTTCTCAGCAGCACATGGATCCTTCTCTAAAACAGACCATATATTATGCCACAAAGCTACTGTTAGTAAATACAAGAAGATAGAGATAATACCTTGTACTCTATCAGATCATAATGGATTGAAATTAGAAATAAATGACAGAATAAAAAACAGAAACTACTCCAACACCTGGAGATTAAATAATATGCTATTGTATGATGAATGGATAACAGAAGATATCAGGAAGGAAATCGAAAAATTCTTAGAGGTAAATAAGAACAAAGAAACAACATATCAAAATCTCTGGGACACTATGAAAGCAGTTCTTAGAGGAAAATTTATTTCAATGGAGCACATTCAATAAAAGAAGAAAAAGTCAACAAATAAATGACCTAACACTACAGCTCAACACCCTAGTAAAAGAAGAACAGAGCTAACACCAAAAGTAGTAGAAGACAGGAAATAGTTAAAATCAGAGCTGAAATCAATGAAATTGAAACAAAAGAAACAGTCAAAAAAATTGACAAAATAAATAGTTGGTTCTTTGAAAAAATAAACAAAATTGATAAACCCTTAGCCACACTAACAAAGAGGAGAGAAAATCCAAATTACTAAAATTTGGAATGAACAAGGAAATATCAAAACAGACACGAGTGAAATACAAAACATAATTAAAAGCTCTTTTGAAAATCTATACTCCAACAAAATAGAAAATCTCGAAGACATCAACAGGTTTCTAGAGACATATGAATTACTTAAACTGAACGAGGAGGACATACACAATTTAAATAGATCAACTTCAAGTAATGAAATAGAAGAAGTCATTAAGCCTACGAACAAAGAAAAGTGTGGGACCAGATGGATTCTCAGCTGAGTTCTACAAAACCTTTAAAAAAGAGTTCATTCCAATACTTCTCAAAGTATTTCATGAAATAGAAGAGGAGGGAACCCTCCCAAACTCATTCTATGATGCCAATATCATCCTGATACTTCAACCAGACAGAGACACATTGAGGAAAGAAAATTTCAGACCAATATCCTTAATGAACATTGACGCAAAAATTCTCAACAAAATTTTAGCAAATCGCATACAAAAATATATTAAAAAGATAGTGCACCATGATCAAGTGGGTTTTATCCCAGAGATGCAAGGTTGGTTCAACATCCGGAAATCAATAAATGTCATTCACCATATCAATGGACTTAAAGTCAAGAATCACATGATAATTCCAATAGAGGCAGAAAAAGCATTTGATAAAATACAGCATCCTTCATGCTCAAAACACTGGAAAAAATAGGGATAGTGGGAACATTCCTTAACATTGTAAAGGCCATCTATGCTAAGCCCATGGCTAATATCATTCTAAATGGTGAAAAACTGAAAGCATTCCCCCTAAAAACTGGAACAAGGCAGGGATGCCCCCTTTCACCACTTCTATTCAACATTGTCCTTGAAACTCTAGCCAGAGCAATTTGACAAACCAAAGAAATTAAAGGGATACGAATAGGAAAGAAGAACTCAAAGTATCCCTATTTGCTGATGACATGATTGTATATTTAGATGAACCAGGAAATTCCACCAGAAAACTTTTAGAACTCATGAGTGAATTCAGTAAAGTAGCAGGTTACAAGATCAATGCACATAAATCCAATGCATTTTTATACATAAATGATGAATCATCAGAAAGAGAAATCAGGAAAACTACCCCATTCACAATAGCATCAAAAAAAATAAAGTACTTGGGAATCAATCTCACAAAAGAGGTGAAAGACCTCTACAATGAGAACTACAGAACACTAAAGAAAGAAATTAAAGAAAACCTTAGAAGATGGAAAGACCTCCCATGTTCTTGGATAGGCAGAATTAATATTGTCAAAATTGCCATACTACCAAAAGTGCTATACAGATTCAGTGCAATCCCAATTAAAATCCCAATGACGTACCTCACAGAAATAGAGCAAGCAATCATGAAATTCATGTGGAAGAATAAGAAACACACAATAGCTAAAGCAATCCTTAGTAGGAAGAGTGAAGCAGGGAATATTGTAATACCAGAACTTCAACTATACTACAAAGCAATAGCAACAAAAATGGCATGGTATTGGTACCAAAATGGACAGGTAGATCAATGGTACAGAATAGAGGACACGGACACAAACCCAAATAAATACAATTTTCTCATACTAGAAAAGGGGACAAAAATATGCAATGGAGAAAAGATAGCCTCTTCAACAAATGGTGCTGGGAAAACTGGAAATCCATATGCAGCAGAATGAAACTAAACCCCTATCTCTCACCCTGCACAAAAATCAACTCAAAATGGATCAAGGACCTTGAAATCAGACCAGAGACCCAGCATCTTATAGAAGAAAAAGTTGGTCCAAATCTTCAACTTGTTGGCTTAGGATTAGACTTCCTTAACAGGACTCCCATAGCTCAAGAAATAAAAGCAAGAATCAATAACTGGGATAGATTCAAACTAAATAGCTTTCTCTCAGCAAAGGAAACTATCAGCAATGCGAAGACAGAGCCTACAGAGTGGAAGAATATCTTTGCCTCTCATACTTCAGATAGAGCACTAATTTCCAGAATATATAAAGAACTCAAAAAACTCTACACCAAGAATACAAATAACCCAATCAACAAATGGGCTAAGGATATGAACAGACACTTCACAGAAGAAGATCTACAAGCAATCAACAAACATATGAAAAAATGTTCACCATCTTTAGTCCATAAGAGAAATGCAAATCAAAACTATCCTTTAGATTCCGTCTCACCCCAATTAGAATGGTGATTATCAAGAATACAAGCAACAATATGTGTTGGAGAGGATGTGGGGAAAAAGGTACACTTATACATTGCTGGTGGGGCTGCAAATTAGTGCAACCACTCTGGAAAGCAGTGTGGAGATTCCTTAGGAAACTTGGAATGGACCCTCCATTTGACCCAGCTATCCCACTCCTTGGCCTATACCCAAAGGACTTAAAATCAGCATACTACAGAGATACAGCCACATCAATGTTCATAGCTGCTCAATTCATAATAGCCAGATTGTGGAACCAACCTAGATGCCCCTCAATTGATGAATGTAAAGAAACTGTGGTATATATGTACCCTGGAATATTACTCAGCCATAAAGAATAATAAAATTATAGCATTTGCAGGCAAATTGATGCAGTTGGAGAATATCATGCTAAGTGAGATAAGCCAATCTCAAAAAACCAAAGGACGAATGATCTCACTGATAAGCGGAAGATGACACATATAGGGGGTGGGAAGGTGGGAAGAATGGAGGAAGGAGGGACTCTATAGAGGGATAAGAGGGGTGGGTGGGGTGGGGGGGGAGAGAAAAATAACAGAATGAATCACTATTACCCTAGGTAAATGTATGATTACACAAATGGTATGCCTCTACTTCATGTACAAACATAGAAACAAGATATATCCCATTTGTTTACAATAAAAATGAATTTAAAAAAAATAAATAAAAGTAGTAATAATATAGACTTCTTCCGGGAGGAAGAAGTGGGCCATGGATGATGTTCTGGAATCCCAAGAAGTGAGCAGGGCCCTACATCTTTTATAGGTTAAGATCTCTTTTGTTCTCCAGTTCTCTCCCCCTTATCTCTCCTTCCTGCCTATGTGACTAGGCCAGGTTTTGCAGGTGAGATGCATAAAGTGAGAAGTGAATGGGCAGGGGGAGGTCCAAAGTGATTCAGACAGGCAAGAGCCCAGGGGGCATTAATTAGCAGCTCCCTGCCTGCAATCCTTGATAAGGGAAGGTAAATTTGGTAATCAATGGGCTCAGGGTATTCCATTATCCCAGGGGCAGTCTCCAACTTCCAGAGGCAGATGGCTTTCATGGCCTCCATTTCCTCGATTTGAATCGATCCCCTATTTCTACACTAACTGCTTGTCCCCAATTCTGGCTTTATGGGTAATGTAGGATACTCTCCCTATGTTAAGGTCCATAACCTTAATCACATCTACAAAGTTTCTTTTGATAATAAAGCAAATATTCATGTTTATTTTAATTGATTTATTTATTTTTAAATTTGAAATAGGGTCTCACTAAGTTGCTTAGGGTCTTGCCAGGTGGCAGAGGCCAGCTTTGAGCTTGCAATTCTCAACCATTGGGATTACAGATGTGTGCCACCATGCCTGACAGAAAGATTTTTGTAAAAATTCTGGGGGTAAGAATAATGGAACTAAGAAGTTTTTGGAGTGTCTAGTTTTTGTGAAAGATAGATTTTTCTCCTTTTCCAACATTTATGACACTGTATTTCATGTAAGTAGAGAAACTTTATCTTCTTGATGATAGTGGGGACTTTCAGTGACCACTTCCTAATGCTTTCGCAGGATACCGTGAGCTATTTTAAAGTAATTGGTAGACATACAGGCCTCCTGAATAAAATAATTGGAGATTATAAACAGATGAACCAAGTTTAGTGTTGTATGTAACAAAGTAAGATGACTATCAAAGCATGGTACAAGTGCTTAAATTTCTGTGCAATTCCACATTATTGGGTATAGCCATTGTGTTGGGGTTAAGAATATAAAGCTGTAAACACCAGGATGTTGCATTTGAGGAACTTGCAACATGGGCTTGCAACATGGGTGTGAAGAAAGAGCAGAAAGGTATAAACCAATTTCTGTCATCCTAGACCCTAGAGTTGAGAGATGGATATAAAGAGGGTTGAGGTACCTTTGGGAGATCTGCCTCTCTAGGACTGATCTTGTGAGAATATGTAAGAATCAAGGCCATGCATGGAGCTCAGAGAAGTTTGAGTCTAATCAGACACAAATATGTTTATATATATACCAACTGAAGAAGAAGTGGTACTGGTTAGGGATACAGGATAACCAAGGAATGAAGTGAAGCAATTGGACTTGATGAGAGTTGAAATTCAAGACCTTTGACTTGACTCCACTGGCAACGAAGTCATAATATATATGGCCCAAGGGGGTTACAGGAGCAGGCTTTCCCCACCTCTATTAATATTTTTCCTTCTATAACTTTCTGTGCCTGTTTTATTTTATTTTATTTTCATTTTTTTTTGGCCTTGATTTTAACTCAAGAGGAAGGGAATCACAGTCTCGAGTACAGAATTCATCTTCTACTAGTGGTGTGACCTTGGGGAAGGTACCCAGCCTCTAAAATCCCTACATAACTCAGTTGTGAAATGAGAAATCATTTGTATCTGGCAACATTTTGAAATGATGTCCTGTGATCTATTAAAAGCACTAAGTGCAGTGCCTGTTCTGTGTTAGAGGACAGGAAATGACAGGCCTCTGTTAGCTCTTCCTTATTGTATCAGTTTTCGATATATAAGCTCTTTGTTATTATAACTTTTTAATTTAAGCATATTTAGAATAATTTTGTTTCTAAATATGAAAATTAATTTTAAAGCTAATTTGGTCAGTAAACATAAAATTCCATTTACTCATTTTAATTTCATGGTATTTTTTGTTTTATAACTTATGAACAACTCAATTTAGCTCACTAGTTTGACTGTGAGTCTTAACCCAGATTTCATATTAGAATCATCTGGGAAGCTTTCAGAAATGTTTGTATCCAGGCACTACTCCAAGCCATTTAATTCAGAATTTTTGATTGTGGGCCTAATTATTATTATTTTGTAAAAGCTCTTTATTTCTGAAGTGGCAATAACGCTATCCAGTTTTAGAGCTGATCTGAGGATTACATTAAAAATCTATTCAAAATAATTTAAGAAGAGAACTGAAATAAAATGTAAAGTGATCTTAAAATATTTTTGGACTATATTTTCTGTTCTTGAAGGGCTTACCATTTACTTAGAGAAAAAAGACAAAAACATGAAATGTTCAAAATAACATGCCACTTACTAAATGGAAGTAAAGAAGAATAAAAGTGCTAGGGATGCCCTCCAACCTCAGTGTGTAGGCAGTCCTCAGTGAGCATATTGCTACGGCCTTCTCTAAAAACCTCAAATATTTGTGTCTCAGAAAAGAACAAGAATAATAACAGTCTTGGTGATAGAGAGGGATATTAGGAAGGAAATTTTATCCAGTCTACTTGTCTAAATTTGCTTTTTTCATTACTTACTCAAAGTCATACAGTTAATAGCCTGTAAAACTAAAATTCAAACTAGTTTATGAACTCTGGTGGTCACAATGCACTCTAAGCTGCCCGCTCCCCTAACTTTACCCTGAATCTAAATTTGCTTTTTTCAGATGTAAATTCATCAAATCCTTCAACAAAATATTTATTGCCTACTATGTGCTTTCTGGGCATTTTCTCTTAAAAACTAACTTGAAGAGGTAGTCTGAAGCACTTGTTTATGGCATAGACATTTGAGCTGGAACCTCTGGGTTTTAATTTTGGCTCCACAACATCCTTTTTACTTATCATTAACATTTTTTAATGTTACTATGATGTAACAGTGCCCTTTATATAAGAGTAATGATAAAAAGATATTACTTCCCAGAGTTGCAGAAGGTTTAATATATTAATAAATGTAATTTATTCATAACTGTAACTGTGCATGGTCAGTAATAATAGACAACTGTGTGTTTCCTATGATATTCTTCATTTATTTTTGAAGATAATTTATTTTGAAGATAATGCTTTAAATTAACTCTGACCAAATGGAAATAGTGCATGAAAAACATGTATGTCCTGCTTCCAAGACATACTCAAATATATGGATTGCAGTTTTCTAAGGCACCATCTTATTTTATTGAACATCTGTAACAACATGAATGAGTGTAGTAAATTAAGCCACACACAGGAGGAGAACTGCTTTATGAGATTGTTTATTTTTAAATCTAAATAAAATAGAATTTGTGGAAGTAGAGAGTAGATTGATTACCAGAGGCTTGTGGGGGTGGGGCGGGATGGTGGCAGGTGGGGAAAGATGTTGATTGAAGGATACAAAATTTCAGTTAGACAGGAGGAATAGACTCTGATGATGTATCACACAATATGGTGACTATATTTAATAATAATTCACTGCATGTTTCAAAATAGCAAAAAGTGGATTTCTAATATTCTTACTATAAGGACATGATAAGTATTTGAGGTGATTCGTAACTATTAGCCTGATTTGATCATTCTGCAATGTATTTACATATTGAAAAATCATATAGTACCCCATGAATATGTACACTAAATTAAAAATAAAATGAATCTTAAAAGGAGATTGAAAAGAGTATTAAAAGACATAAAAATAGAGTAAGAACAGAAAGCAATGAGAGTGTTTATAATAGTGGCATCTCTCCTACTTTTGGGTCAGGGAAGAACTCAAGAGGAGTTAAGTAGAGCTTACTTAGAAACCTGAGGATGAATAGTTAATGAGGCAAAGAGCTTGCAGGCAGGTGGTGAGGTATAAAGGAGTGGCTTATGCAGAGAGAATTCCAGAGAGAGGACACAAATGAAAACTCTTTAAAGTCTTGAAACTTTACCAGTGAATATAAGATCCATTGTCACATAAGTGTGGAGTTGCAGAAAACAGTGCTGAGACTCTCAGGGCTCTCAAAACCCAGAATAGTATAGTAAGGGCAAAACAAGAAATTGAACTTGAGCTGAAAGAACGTACTCATTTGATGACAACACTAGCTGACTTAGGAGAACTAAGTTTTTACAGTCATTCAGAGCAGAAAGAAACATGTTTTTCCAAGGGGGTTTCTAGTGAGAGAAAGGAGGAGGGCTGTTCAAGACTCTTGAAGGGGCTGGCAATTGCCATGATCCTCAAAGAGGAAACAGGAAGAGAGACCTGCAGCCTGTGGGTCTAGGTCAGGGTTCTTTTGCTTTTATATTGACTATGTTTTGACCCTTGCCTTGTTTGTTCAGCTAGGATTGTGTCTAAGCAGAGCTTCAGCATCTGTTCTTAACTTCAACTGCAGCCTCATCCTTTTACCCATGTGCCGAACACTCCTGGCTTATCTTCGAGGATCCCAGAAGGTAAGGAAAAGAAAATCCTTACATGAATTTCAACATGAAATTAAGTGTTATGGTCACATCTTAGTTCTGCTTAACCTTCATGGTCTGACTTTTGTTTAGTGATTTCCTCAAAAATGATGGTAAGGTTCATATTAACCGTCAAGGTGATCCATGAGTTCTCCTACAATACTAGGATAGAGCAGAGAATCGAAGAAATATTAGCAGTGGTTTCAGGCACTGTGCTGATCACTCCGTGCATAAAATTGTGAATTCCCCAATGATTCTGCAATCAGGTATAATCAGTTCCATTTTGCACTTGAGGATCCTGGGGATTGGAAAGCAAAAGTGAGTTGACCAAGATCATGACTAGTGAAGGCGAAGCTGAAATTCACCCGACTTCTGAGCTCCCTCTACCATACCTTGCCTCCTTAAGGTTCTGTATTTTCACTTAGCTACATTCAGGTGAACAAGTTAGAGCCCTGTAACCTTCGCAAGCAACACATGCTAGTGTTGACAACCTAACCCTACTTAACACACACACACACACACACACACACACACATTTTGAACTTAAAAAATATGTCTTGATCAAATAGTGATCACAATGTGCACTATTTACTGTTGTAAAATGAAGGATATAAGAAAACAAAAAAGCACAGTCTATTAAAGCTCAAATAAAGTTCTTTTTGTCTTTGATTATTCCTGTATACATATGTGGGAGTGTGCACTGTGTACACATGTGAATTCACTCATCACTAAAACAGTAAGGCACTAATGGGCTGATAGTAGTATAAAATGAATTTTTAACTTGAGGTAGCTTTGATGATCTGTTCATATGTGCAACTTACTCTAGTAAAACTTCTCAATCTTTTCATGTAATTATATTTGGAAACTTTATTTTTAAAGCAGCAATTTGTGGAAATAACTCCTTCCCTGGGTTGCCTACCATTGTAAAATGCTAGGTTTTGATCCCTATGACTGGCTTTTGGCTTGGCAAGAAGAAAGAGAAGAGAAGTGGCAGGAAATAAAAAGTGCCTACCTAAGTCTCCCAGTATTTAATGAGTCTTCAAAAATTGTTTCACAGTGTGAAATACAGATATTCAAAGATGCTTGACATTTATTTTTCTACAAGATCGAGTAGGCATTTAAAACCCTAGATGAGATTGCCTCATTTAAAAATAATCTTATATTTTGGCTAGAAAAGGAAATCATATATACTGTGAAATTCAAAGATCACAGAAATATGTAAAATTGTCAGAGAAAGTTTCTCCTGATCCTACTCTGCCAGAGTAACTACTGATGACAGTTTAGAGACATTAACATCCAATGGCATTAATTTGGAACAACTTAAAGTCACAGTAGAGTTTATATTTTATAACTTTATGACCTAATGATATCGTTCATTTAAAAAAATCAATAACATAATCTTTTCACATTATTTTTAATGGTTTGAATGTTTCATTGACTAAGTGCATCATAATTCATCCCACTAATTTTTCATTCATAGGCTTCTGCTGTATTTCGAAAATGTTCATATATTTAGTGGTATCATAGTGAAAAACATTGTACATCTTTATTGTTGTATCTTACTTACCATATTAAATAACTTTTATTTAGGTACCAAGCAGGAGAACAAGAAGATTATTGGATAAAAGCAGAACATTTCATATAACCTGTGGTGTTACCATCTGTATTTTCTCAGGTGAGAAAGCCAGATGATGCTAAATATTTTTTTTAGAATTCTACACTTGACTAGTGTTTAAATGTATCATTTTATTGTTCTATACATTATCTGATGGTCACCAACTTGAGCTTTTCTTACATATGTTAGTTTGTACTCTTCCATGAGTTTAAAGAGAATTGTCTAGCCAGAAGTCCCCCCAATTCCCTGCCCCAGACTGATGGGGACTGTCTCCTGAAAGTGGATAATTTCATTTATAAAATTTGGAAGAAACAGACCAAAAGTTTTCAGGCTCTAAAAGTAATGATATGATATGAGTTTAAATGCTTTAAAAATAGAATGTGAAATATTCATTTACAGTATGTGATTCCCCCAAAAACTATATTTGGTAAATATGTCCTTGATATTAATATTTGGGTATAAAAATAGATGTCAGAATTGTGGAATTTTACCTTAATCTATTTGAAGTTAAATATATAAAGTGAGAATCATTTAATTTTAAGAGTCATTTAAAAATAAAATAAAATACATTTTTATTGAGTGTTCATATGGTAGATTTCAAACTTTTGGAATAGTATGTAATAAACATAGTGATGAAGTGATGGGCCCTGAAGACAGGTTCTATGAGTTCTACCCCCAGCTGCCATCCATCTTCCTGTGTTAGGCCAACTCTCTGATCCTCAGTTTGTGGTTTCTTTAAGAAGTAAAATGGCCAGGTGTGATGGCACATGCCCATAATCCCAGTGACTCAGAAGACTCGGGGAGGAGAATTGCAAGTCGGAGGCTAGCCTCATCAATTTTAAAAGACTCTGAGTAACTTAGTGAGACCCTGTTTGAAAATTAAAAAAAAAAAAAAAAAAAAAAAAAAAGTAGGAGCTGGGGATGTGGCTCAGTGGTTAAGCACCTCTGGGTTCAATCACTATATAATTTAGTTTCAGAGGCTAATTATCCCAAAATCATAACACTTGGCATTTTTATCTGACCATTTAGTGATGTGATATAACTGTGTTGGTACTAAAGTCATTTAACTGAACATTAATGTATGGCCACTTTTACTCAGGAATGTTTTGCTCCAGCTATTACCAAGAAATCATTAAACTTTAAGCTTTTATAAAATTATCAAGCGTTTTTGAAACAGGCATCTTCACTGTTTTATCCCAAAACATCTTGCCATTGTTAGTCCCCACCTCTGGAGGTGAGAGGGAAAGAACTTCAGGGACGGGTTTAGAACTCTGGAACAGCTCAGGCTGGAGGGAGAGTCAGGGTCTAGAATGAGATGAGGACCTCAGCTGTGGTAAGGGTGGGATGGGTCAGAGCCAGGAGGGTGAAAGACCGGAAATGGAGGAGGATTAGGAACCTGCAGCGTATTTGTTACCTGATTCATTCTAAACTGTAATTGTGTCCAAATAACTTTGTTGAATTGGAGAACAACCTTGAGACTGAGTTATTTTAGAATAGCACTGGATGAGCTTGTGTGCTAGAGGGTTCACACTCTGCCACTCATTAGTGGCCTACTTTGGCTGTTACTTTTCTTTTTGGTGCTGCAAATTGAACCCAGGGGTGCTTAACCACTGAGCTGCATCTCAAGCCCTTTTTAAATGTTTTATTTAGAGACAGGATCTTGCTGAGTTGCTTAAGACCTCTCTAAGTCGCTGAGGCTGGCTTTGAACTCAGGATCCTCCTGCCTCAGTCTCCCAAGCTGCTGGGATTACAGGTGTATGCCAGACTAACCTTTGTTTTCTTATCTGTAAAATAAGAATGATTCTACCTACTTCACTGTTTTGCTGTGAGAGCTAAATGAAAATATCTACATAAAGTACTTAGCATAACTTCTTCCCAGCTGCCTAAAATGAGTTGAGGATTCATTTGATTTAAAAGCCTTCTGAGGAAAGTGTGTATCTCAAGGATGTCTCTTATATGCTTGTTATGTAGGACAGTTTTCTCCCCAGAGGAATTCAGAATAGCAATTCTTCTAGGGTGCATTTGTAGTTTTGAACCATAAATAAGTAGTTAACTATAAATTAACATGCAGTTAATTTAAAATGAGAGATTTTTTTTACTATAGATTTCAGTAATGATGAAAATATAGAACATAAAGAATTGTTTAAAGTTTTATGCCTGCGTCATATCACAACCTTTGTTTTACTTCTTTTGAAATTACTTGTTACAATGTTCACTTTTTCTTTGGTAAAAAAAAAAAAAAAGGCAGATTATTGTTTAGAACATATGTAGTAGGTCCACAGCAAACCTGAGCGAAGATTTTCCATATACACTCCATATACACCTTTATACTCATAGCCTCCAGCATTATCAACAGCTGGATTTGGTATGATAGATTTGTTACAATTGAGTCTACATTTGTACATATTTATTACTCACAGTCCATAACTTATGGTAGGGCTCACTCTATGTTTTTAAATTTTTAGAATTTGTCCTTAGTTGTACATGATAGTAGAATGTATTTTGACATATCAAACGAACATTGAGTATCACTTCCTATTTTTGTGGTTTACATGATGTGGAATTACATGGGTCGTGTATTCATATATGAACATAGGAAAGTAATGTCTGATTCATTCTACTGTCAAGGGCTCACTCTTCGTGCTGTGCACTCTATGGGTCTAGACAAGCATATACTGACATGTATCCACCATTGTAGTATCTTGCAGAGTATTTTCACTGTTCTGTGTTTCTATTGTGCTCTGTTGTTCATCTCTCACTTATCTCTAACCCCTGGCAACCACTGAAATTTTACCTCCTTCTGAATGTCATTCAGTTGGAATCATACAGAACTTAGATTTTTCAGATTGGCTTTGTTCACTTAGTAGTATGAATTTAGGTTCTGTCCATGTATTTTTATGGCTTGGCTGTATTTTAAAGACTTTTTAGCTTTGAATAACATTCCATGGTCTGTATATACCACAATAATAATCCTTTATCAGATATGACTTTTGCAAATATTTTCTCCCAGTCTGTGGCTTGTCCTTAATGAAGTCCAGCTTATCGATCCTTTTTTTTTTTTTTTTTTTTTTTTTTTTTTTTTAATGAATCATGCCTTTGGTGCTATATCTAAAGATCATCACCAAATTATAGACTCAATACAATTCCCACCAAAATACCAATGACATTCTTCATAAAAATAGAAAAAACAATCCTAAAAAGCACATGGAAGCACAAAAAATTCAGAATAGCCAAAGCAATATTGAGCAAAAAGAACAAAGCAGAGGACATCACCCTATCTGGCTTCAAAATACACTACAAACCTGTGGTAACCAAAACAGCATAGTATTGATGTGAGGCAGACACACAGAACCATGGAAACACACTTCAATTAACAGTGCTGGGAAAACTGGGTGTTCATTCACGTATAGATTACTGAATGTTGACCCCTACCTTTCACACACACCCACACACTCAAAAAATATCAACTCACAATGGTTCAAAGATATAAGATCTGAAATGATGAAATTACTAGAAAAACCAGGGAAACATTTCAGAATAGGCATACCTCTTTACCTCTTTTTTATAAGACCCCCCCCCCCAAATCACAGCCATCCAAAGCAAAAAGTAGACAAGCAGGATTATGTTAAACTACGAAGTCTCTGAGGAGCAGAGGAAACAGTTAACAGAGTGAAGAAACAGTCAACGGAATGAGAAAAAGAGCTTTAGAAACTATTCATCTAACAAGAGACTAATATTCAGAATATATAAAAAAAATTTAAAAACTCAATGACCCAAACAAATAATCTAATTTAAACATGGGCAAATTTTATGAATAGGTACTCTTCAAAAGAAGAATTTCAAATGACCAGTAAGTTTGAAAAACTCATCAACATGATTAGCTAACAGGGAAATACAAATCAAAACCAAAAAGAGATAGCATCTCACTCTAGTGACGATGAGCATAATAGAAAAGAAAAATAGCAAATACTATGAAGATGTGAAGAAAAGGAAATTTGTAGTGTTGTTGATGATGTAAATTAGTACAGCCACTGTGGAGATAAGTGTGGAGGTTCTCCAAAACTAAAAACAGATCTACCATATAATTCACCTATAATTATAATGGAATATTATCAAGCCATAAATGAGTGATATCTTATAGTTTGCAGCAAAAAGGTCAGATTTGGAGGATGTTATGTGAAATAAGACACAGACAAATACTGCATGTTTTTTCTCACATGTGAATACTAAAAGAAGTTGATGTGAATATAGAGAATGATTATTAAAGGATGAGAAGAGTGAGGGGAAATGTGAAAAGTTTGCATAATAAATCTCCAAACACAGAGTAACTTCTAATTTTCTGCAGTACAGTATGGTGACTATAGTTCACAATAATCTAGTATGCACTTTATGAATAACTGGAAGAGAGGAGCTCAAAGTCTCTAAGCACAAAGTGACTATAAGGAGATGAACATGTTGATTCCCATAATTTGATAAGTATATATGATATATCCTTTGTGAAATGTTACACTGTACCTCTTAAATGTGTACAAATATCATGTTTTAAGCAAGAATTTTTAAAAATGTTCAAGAACCTGGACATGTGAATTATCCTGGTTTAATCACCACCCATTGTATACATGTATTGGATTATCACACTGTACTGCATAAACATGTATGACTAAAATTATAATTGATTATACTAAATAAAAAGTCATCATTAAACTCAAGGTCATTTACATGTTTTCCTGTATTGACTTTTGGGGTTTTATAGTTTGGAATTTTACATTTAGTTTTGTGATCCATTTTGAATTAATTTTAATGAAATATGTGATTATTATGTCTAGACTAAATTTTTTATTTGTTCTATTGTTATATATGACAACCAGAATACATTTAGATTCATTGTACACAAATGTAGTACAAATTTTCATTTCTGTGGTTATACACAATGTAGAGTCACACCATTCATGCAATCACACATGTACATAGGGTAATGATGTCCATCTCATTCCATCATCTTTCCCACCCCCTGTTCCTCCCCTTCCCTCATTCCCCTCTGCCCAATCTAAAGTTCCTTCAATCTTCCCTTGCCACCCACCCTTCCCACTGTAATGTATCAGCATCCACTTATTAGAGAAAACATTTGGCCTTTGGTTTGGGGGATTGGCTTACCTTGCTTAGCATGATATTCTCCAACCACATCTATTTACCTACAAATGCCATAATTTTATTCTTTTTTAATATTGAGTAATATTCCATTGTGTATACATACCACACTTTCTTTATCCATTCATCTATTGAAGGACATCTAGCTATTGTGAATTGAGCTGCTATAAACATTGATATGACTGTGTCACTATAATATGCTGATTTTAAGTCCTTTGGGTATAGACTGAGTAGGGGGATAGTTGGGTCAAATGGTGACTCCATTTCAAGTTATCTAAGGAATCTCCATACTGCTTTCCAGAGTAGTTGTACCAATTTGCATTCCCACCAGTAATTTTTCCCCACATCCTCACCAACACTTATTATTGTTTATATTCTTGATAATTGCCATTCTAATTGGAGTGAGATGAAATCTTAGAGTTGCTTTGTTTGCATTTCTCTAATTCCTAGAGATATTGAACTTTTTTTCATATATTTATTTATTGATTGTATGTCTTCTGTGACGTGTCTTCTCAGTTCCTTAGATCATTTATTGATTGGGTTCTTTGTATTTTTGGTATTAAATTTTTTGAGTTCTTTATAAATCCTAAAGATTAGTGCTCTATCTGACCTGTGTGTGGTTAAGATTTTTTTCCTATCCCGTAGGCTCTCTCTTTATGTTGATAGTTTTCTTTGCTGAGAAAAGCTTTTTAGTTTTAATCCATCCCATTTATTGATTCTTGATTTTATTTCTTGCATTTTAGGACTCTTGTTAAGGAAGTCATGTTCTAAGCCAACGTGATGAAGATTTGGGACCCACTTTTTCTTCTGTTTGGTTCAGGGTCTCTGGTCTAATTCCTAGATCCTTGATCCATTTTGAGTTGAGTTTTGTGCAGAGTGAGAAATAGGGGTTTAATTTCATTTTACTGTATATGAATTTCCAGCTTTCCCAGCACCATTTGTTGAACAGGCTATCTTTACTCCATTGTATGTGTTTGGCAAATTTGTCTAGTATGAGAAAATAGTTTTTTATGTGGATTTGTCTCTGTGTCCTCTATTCTGTACCATTGGTGTACCTGTCTATTTTGGTGCCATTACTATGCCATTTTTGTTACTATTGCTCTGTAGAATAGTTTAAGGTCTGATATTGCAATGCCTCCTGTTTCACTCTTCTTGCAAAGTATTGTTTTGGCTCTTCTGGGTCTCTTATTTTTCCAAATGAATTTCCTGATTGCTTTCTCTATTTCTATGAGGAAAGATGTTGGGATTATAATTGGAATTGCATTGAATCTGTATAATGCTTTTGGTAGTATGGACATTTTGACAATATTCTGCCTATCCAAGAACATGGAAGATCTTTCGTCTTCTAAGGTTTTCTTTAATTTCTTTCTTTAGTGTTCTGTAGCTTTCATTGTAGAGGTCTTTCACCTGTTTTATTAGATTGATTCCCAAGTATTTTATTTTATTTTTTTTGAGGTGATTGTGAATGGGGTAGTTTTCCTAATTTCTCTTTCAGAGAATTCATTACTTATGAATAGAAATGCATTGATTTTATATTGTGCTACTTTGCTGAATTCATTTATTAGTTCTAGAAGTTTTCTGGTGGAATATTTTGGATCCTCTAAATGTAGAATTAGGTCGTTGGCAAATAATGATAGTTTGAGTTCTTCTCTTCCTATTCATATTCCTTTAATTTCTTTTGTCTAATTGCTCAGACTAGAGTTTCCAGGATGATGTTGAGTAGAAGTGGTGAAAGAGGGCATCCCTGTCTTCCTACAGTTTTTAGAGGGAATGCTTTAAATTTTTCTTCATTAAGAATGATGTTGGCCTTGGGCTAAAGTCTATATTGATAGACTTTACAATATTGAGGTATGTTCCTACTATCCCTATTTTTTCTAGTATTTTGAACATGAAGGGTTGCTGTATTTTATCAAATGCTGTTTCTGCACCTATTGAAATGATCATATGATGAACTTTAAGTCTATTGATGTGATGGATTATATTTACTGATTTCTGTATGTTGAACCAACCTTGCATCCCTGGGATGAACCCCATTTGACCACGGTGCCTATCTTTTAAGTATGTTTTTGCATGTGATTTGCCAGAATTTTGTTAAGAATTTTGTTAAGAATTTTTGCATCTATGTTTATCAGGGATATTGGTTTGAAGTTTTCTTTCCTTGATGTGTCTTTGTCTGATTTTGGTATCAGAGTGATACTAGTTTCATAGAATGAGTTTGGAAGGGCTTCCTCTTCTATTTTGTGGAATACTTTGAGGAGTATTGGTATTAGTTCTTCTTTGAAGGTCTTGTAGAACTCGACTGAGAATCTGTCTGGTCCTGGGCTTTCCTTTGTTGGTAGGCTTTTGATGGCATTTCATTTTATTTCATTGCTTGAAATTAGTCTGTTTAAATTGTGCATATCCTCCTGATTCAGTTTGGGTAGATTCAGCTATCCCACTCCTTGGCCTATACCCAAAGGACTTAAAATCAGCATACTACAGAGATACAGCCACATCAATGTTCATAGCTGCTCAATTCACCATAGCCAGATTGTGGAACCAACCTAGATGTCCTTCAATTGATGAATGATTAAAGAAACTGTGGTATATATATACACAATGGAATATTACTCAGCCATAAAGAATGATAAAATTATGGCATTTGCAGGCAAATGGATGAAATTGGAGAATATCATGCTAAGTGAGATAAGCCAATCTCAAAAAACCAAAGGTCTAATGGTATCGCTAATAAGTAGATGAGGACACATTATATAATGGGGGGAGGGAGGGGTTTGTGTTAGGGTTAGAGTTAGGGTTAGGGAGGGGGGCAATAATGGAGGAAGGAAGGACTGTATAGAGGGAAAAGAGGGGTGGGAGGGGTGGAGGGAAGGGAAAAAATAACAGAATGAATCAAACAACATTACCCTATGTAAATTTATGATTACACAAATGGTATGCCTTTATGCCATGTACAAACAGAGAAACAACATGTATCCCATTTGTTTACAATAAAAATATATATATACATAAAAAAGATTTTCCATTTTGTTGGAGTGTAGCATTTCAAAATAGTTTCTAATTATCTTTTGTATTTCAATAGTGTCTGTCATGGTATTTCCTTTTTTATCACAAATTTTAGTAATTTAAGTTTTCTCTCCCCTTCTCTTTGTTGTGTGGCCAAGGGTTTATCAACTTTGTTTATTTTTTCAAAGAACCAACTTTTTGTTTTGTCAGTTTTTTTCAATTGTTTCTTTTGTTTCAATTTCATTGATTTCAGCTCTGATTTTAATTATTTCCTGTCTTTTACTACTTTGGTGTTGATTTGTTCTTTTTCTAGGGCTTTGAGATGTAATGTTTGGTCATTTATTTGTTGACATTTTATTCTTTTAATGAATGAGCTCAATGCATTGAACTTTCCTCTTAGTACTGTCTTCATAGTGTCCCACAGATTTTGATGTTGTAATGTTGTTCTCATTTATTTCTAAGAATTGTTTTATCTTTTCCCTGATGTTTTGTTCTATCCACCCATAATTCAATAGCATATTATTTAGTCTCCAGGTATAGAAGTAGCTTCTATTTTTAATTTTATCATTAAGTTCTAATTTCATTCCATTATGATCAGATAGAATGCAGGGTAGTATCTCTATTTTTTTATGTTTGCTAAGAGTTGCTGTGTGGCATAACATGATCTGTTTTAGAGAAGGATCCATGTGCTTCTGAGAAAAAAATGTATTCACTTGTTGATGGATAGAATATTCTATGTATGTCTATTAAGTCTAAATTATTGATTATTGAGTTTTGCAGTTTTTTGTTCAATTTTTGTTTGAAGATCTATCCAGTGGTGAAAGAGGTGTGTGAAAGTCACCCAGTATTATTGTGTTGTGGTGTATTTGATTCCTGAAATTGAGAAGAGTTTGTTTGACATACATAGATGCTCCATTGTTTGGGGCATAAATATTTATAATTGTTATGTCTTGTTGATGTATGGTTCCCTTAAGCAGTATGAAATGTCCTTCTTTATGCCTTCTGACTAACTTTGGCCTGAAGTCCACTTTGTCTGATAACAGGATAGAAACCCCTGTTTTGTATGCAGTCTGTGTATATGATATGTTTTTTCCCATCCTTTCACCTTCAGTCTCTGGATGTCTTTTCCTATGAGATGGATCCCTTAAAGGCAGCATATTATTGCATCTTTTTGTTTTTTTAATCCAGTCTGCCAGTTTATGTCTTTTGATTAGTGAGTTCAGGCCATTTACATTCAGTATTATTTTTGAAATGTGATTTTGTATTCCCAGTCATTTTGGCTTATTTTTGGTTTTTAATTTGACTTGGTTTCTCCTTTGATTGACTTTTCTTTTGGGGTAGTTCCTCCCTTTGCTGAATTTCATTGTTGTTTTTCATTTCCTCCTCCTGGAATATTTTGCTGAGAATATTCTGTAGTGCAGGCTTTCTATTTGTAAATTCTTTAAACTTTTGTTTATCATGAAAGGTTTTTATTTTGTCATCAAATCTGAAGCTGAGTTTTTCTGGATATAAGATTCTTGATTGACATCCAGGATCTTCTAGATTTTAGGGCTAGGGTTGAGAAATCTGCTGATATCTTTGTGGTTGGGATTAGGACATTATCTATGGATTGTGAAAAATTTCAATTGGCCAAAAGCCTTTCAGTGGGCCTGTATTTTAAGTTGCATGACAACGAGGTATACAAGATATGGAGAGGTTTGGAACCATGGGAGAGATGAAGGATGTTGAACACCTAGAAGCCCCTTAAGTAAACAAGCAAATGTCAATGTTATTAGACTTGCATTTTATAAATGTATGTGTTTCGGGGGTGGTGGTGGTTGAGTGTGTATCTTTTTTCTCAAATCGAAATTATAATAGCTATTTCATTCTAACCTTGCAGAATTTGGTAAACTGTCACTTTGTAAGGGTTTTAAAATATTTTAAAAGCTTTGCTTTTTAACTTATTCCATTGCTCATATAACTCTCAAAGTTTGCCCCTATATTATATAGTGGGGGAACTGACTTCTTGCCATAGAGTATGTCTTAAAACCCCATTGACATGCACCTGGTGTGTTCTGTAGGTGTGCACGTGGCTGCCCATCTGGTGAATGCCCTCAACTTCTCAGTGAACTACAGTGAAGATTTTGTTGAACTGAATGCAGCAAGATACCAAGATGAGGTGGGTGGTCTCTGTCTTCCCATTTTCTTTTCACTTGTCATTACATGACTAATGAGGGTCTGTGATTTTCACAGAAAATTTATACCTTGCTGCTCCTTTCGAGTGCTTTTAAAATGCAGTTGTCAAGTTGAGCTTTATTCCTTTTCAAGAAAATATAGGTAATTACTATTTCGTAGTCTCTCCTGCTGAAAATGGGCGTTTGCAGAGTGTCTACTTTTTATATTCTGCAATGTTCAGATGGTTGCCACTCAGGTCTACATTCTGACTCCCAACAGCTTTGTCTAATTCCTATCATTTATTTGAGAGTTTTGACAGTGCCATTATAGGGTAAAAATACTTTAATAACTCACATACCATGTTTGGGGAAAAGGGCAGAAAAGAAGGCTATTTGTAGATCATGGGTAATCAATAATTTAACTTAAAAAATATCAGAGTTTTCATGATTCCCTTTTTTCCCTCCACTGTGGTCCTGGGGATTGAACCCAGGGGAACTCGAACATAGAACTACATCCCCAGTCCTTTTTAATTTTTTTTTTTTTTTTTTTTAATTTTGAGACAGGCTTGCTATGTTGCAAACCTGGCCTTGAACATGAGATCCTCCTGCCTCAGTCTCCCTAGTAACTGGAATTACAGGAATGCCCTACTGATTCCACCTTTTTCCTTCTTTATTTTTAATCCTTGAAATAGATGACCTTTAGCCAAATTCTGTAGCAGTTAGCATCTGACTTAGCTCCTTTTTTCTATGTGAAACCACCCTGAAAAGAAATTATATGTACAAGTGGTGGGCCAGAGCCTGATGCACAGCATATGTGCAGCTGTGGTTGGATCTCTGCTGCTCTGTGCTTTTACATTGTCTTCAGTCTGCCTTTGCTTCACAATGCCAAGACAGCACCAAAACCAAGCTGTTCTGCCTCGTTGCCCTTTAGTGTTGACTGGTAGTGACAATACAACACAATTTTTATCCTTCTTCTCTATTTTCTCTTCTACATATCACCTGAATTTTCAAGGTCAATACTGCTATAATTACATGCTTGACCTCCCTCCCAAAGCAAAACAAAAGAGAAAGTAACAATAAACAGAAAAAAATCACTAAATATAAATAGCAAGCAACTTTTGGTAAATCCCTTGCTTCTTCTGGTATTTAAAAAAAAAAAAAAACATCAGTACTATTTAATCGGTCTGGATTGAGCATTGGCATTGATATTTTCAAAAAGCTCACAGGTGGTTATGGAGTGTACCTAGTACTGAAAGTCACAGAAAAAAATCCAGCTCCTTAGCTTGCCAATGACTGCCCTCCATGTGTAATGACTTCAGACCTAGCCTAAACCCCTACCCTCCTTTTCCCTCTCTGTATCTATCTTCTTACCCTCTACCCACATCACTTAGGGTTATGTTTTCTGCTCTTACTGTAGAATTTTCTTATTTTATCATTTTCTTTTCTTTTCTTTTTCTCATCTTTCCTTTTTCTTTCTAATGCTGGGGCTGGGGTTTGAACCAAGGTCTTTGCAGATGCTTAGGAAAACCATCTAACACTGAGTTACTTCCACAGCTATATCCTCAGTACCTTTGCTTTGTCTCTTTTAGGATGCATCTATCTTTAGTACATATAATCGTTTCATCATATGAATATACTTTTTCTTAACATTCCAATATTTTAGTAATTTTAGGGTTTTTAGTTATTGAAGTTATTTTATGTTAGTACAACATACTATAAATCTGAGATGAAGTTAAAAGTGAAAATTTATCCTTCAAAGCTAGCCACAGTTAATTATTTTGTGTTTCTTTTAAGATATTTGAGTAGTATTTGATGATACCTATTCCTTTGCAGTTTACTTGTTTCCATAAGTATCCATATTAAAACTTACATATCTCTCATTCTCTTTATAAGAATGTGGTATATTTTATTTTTTATTTTTTTGTTGGTCATAGGCATTTAGGTTGATTTCATGGTTTTGTTATAAACCTCACTTCACTAAATTTTTGGTGACCCTGATACCTCTGTCTCATCTTGTCATCTGTGAAGCTGTTGCTCACTTTCCTGTTCCTGTTCTGTTTTCTTTCCCTGACAATACTAATTGTTCCATCTTCTAGATTTCCATATTTATTCATTTATGTTTCTAGCACTGCCACTTCACTCAACTCATCTTTTTTTTTTTTTTTTTTCTTCTAGCTATTTGTATTTTGGATTTCTCTAGATCACACTTTGTAATTTCTCTAAAGCCAGAAAGATAAGTCATTTGTTTTATAGCAGGTGAGGAGCTACTGTAAGACAATTGGCCTTATTCAAAGTCTGTTTAGTTATACCACATAAATGGCTTCCTACTTAGCATATAACCTGGTCTAATTCCAGATGGAACATAAAGAAAATAATTCAAAAACTTGTGTAGGGGGCTTGGTGTATAGCTCAGTGGCTGAATGCTTGCCTAGCATGTATGAGGCCCTCGATTTGGTCCCAAGCCCTGCAACAAAACAAACAGAAAACAAAACAAAACTTGTGCAACTTTAAGCATCATGAAGGTGAAAATCAAATCCACACATTTACTGGAGATTGACCTAGATTTTCCAGAAGGTGTAAAGAGAGTTGACTATAGTCCATTACTGCATGAGAGATGTAGTTTAAAAGAAATACTATAAAAACAATGTTTTTGAACCCGGGGCCCTTGTGTTCGTGAGGCAAGCACTCTACCAACTGAGCTATATCCCCAACCCTACAATAACAATGTTTTTTATTTTCAGGTCCTCTTTAAGTGTCCTCACAATTTTCACAGTATTTAAAATATAGTAAGCTTTCAATTACTCATCTTTGCACTGAGTTTATAGTGTGTAAACCCTGACATTATATTGGTATCAATTCTCACCATCTTGAGGATGTACTCTGGCAGTTGCAGTAGATAGAGGGTATATTAATTTTCCCACATTTTAGTTGAAGATATTGAGTCTCAAAATTGTCAACAATGGGTTTAGGATCAATACCACTGGCTTATAAGCAGTCCTTAAGATTAAACCTTAGACCTTCTGAGTTATGTAGTACTCAGCCTTTCTCAGATTAAAAACTTCTCTGCATTGGATTCTTTTCTTTGTTCTAATCTCCTCTAGCATTATGAAAATGTTATAAAACTTAGTTGAGTCTCTTTCACTTAAACTAGAAGAATAGTACCTTACATGCCCACTACATGGTTCTTATATCCTGCAGATTTCTTGTGGAATTTCATATCTGTGTTTATTTTCCAGTCAAATATTTTCTTTTTCCTTTTTCTCAGGATCCTAGAAAACTACTCTTCACAACTGGTAAGTTGTTATTTGTTGCCTGTCTTTAGATTCAGGAATGTCTTTGAAAGTAAGCCCAGTCAAGTTGTGCAGCAATAAGATAAATGTTAAAATATAACATATGGGAAATTTGCATATGGGAACAAATATTAAGAGGTGAGGCATGAATGAGAACAGAGGGTCAAGGCGAACAGTTGAGGTTTGAATGAATAGAGAGTGAAAGCAAGCAAACACATGTCATGTTTTTCCAGTGAAAACTACTACCCCATATGCTTGTTGAGGGCCTCCTTTGGGTGGCTGTTGTGACTTGTGCCTTGGGAGATGTACACATGTCCTGCTCTAAAGGTGTTGGAAAGAAACACTGAGCACTCCAGTGTCAGCGTAGTTCATATAATTCTGTAATTTGGCAGAACATTTTATGATCTTAAAACCTATAACAGAGAGGAGAAGCAAGCCATTCTTGACATCAGTCATGGTTTTGAAACTGTGTCTCTTTCTTCATTTGTAATTTATTTTTCTATCTCAAGCATATTGTCCATGAAATCTCAGTCAAGACTATCAATTTGTTAAAGCATGTTTGAACCCTCATAATTTTTCTCCTGATGTTGATGTTAATTCTTACTAAACGTGTTTTTTTTTTTCTTAACCTTGCATTTATTTATAAATATGAAAAAAGGAAACTGTATTGTGGGGACTTTCAGCACGTCCTGGACTTTTCGGAGACAAGGGTGATTGGGTAGTTGAGAGGATCCATCCTTAATGATTGTGATAATCTAATAAAGATCAGTCTGGCACAAGGGACTGAGGCATATTACCCTATCAAAGGCATTATTTCTCTTTTGAACCAATTTCATGATGAAGTATAACACAAATTCAGGTGCTTTATTCCCCATGTCATAATTATATGTTCAGATTTTTACAATGTATTGTCTTTCTGCCTATGAATTTATGATATTTACTACTTATAAAGTATTTCATACTTTTCTCTTTAGTAACAGTGTAGTTTTGCTTATAATTTTGGTCATCAAAAACATGTTTTTATTTAAGCCTCAAGGTTTGGATGAGAAATAGGAGAGAGAAAAGCAGAAAAACAAAACCTTATGTATGAGTCAACTATTTTTTTGGTTCATATGAATTAATTTAGCAGAAATAAACAAGATCTTTGTATTAATACTGTTTTCTACAGTACAAAGTTTAATTGAAATCTTGGACCATTTAAAATGCTTTGAAGTCTAGTTTACAAAGATATAAAAAAATTTCTTACAAGACAAAGATAATACATTGAGAAAATTTAGTATAATTGATACCGCTGTGTAAGCCTATGATTCCCCCACTTTGAATAAAATGCCAGAAGTCTTCAGGAGTGCTGTTGGAATAAGATAAGATACTTAAAAACACAAATTTCCTGGCTCTGAGAGGGAGTTAGTGTGTTCTTACCTGCTTTCCCTCGTACCTGGGAAGCTACTGTTCTGTCCTTATGGAACATTTCATCATACTTTTGAGCATACCTTCTTACTACCTCCAACCTTTTGCCTGAGACAGCCAACACTTTTTTGTTCACCTGGTCAATGTCTGATCATTCATAAAATCACAATTGACAGGTTTGTGATCCTACCAAGATGGAGAATAGTTTATTGCCTTAAAAAACTGTCTTTTCCACTTCAAAGTGAGCCTCTTCAGGTGTGTGGCCGAGCTCTGCCTTCTAGGGTATGCAAGACTCAAGGAAAACGTTCTTCTTCTTCCTCCTCCTCCTCCTCCTCCTCCTCCTCCTCCTCTTCTTCTTCTTCTTCTTCTTCTTCTTCTTCTTCTTCTTCTTCTTCTTTTCTTCCTCCTCCTCCTCCTCCTTCTTCTTCTTTTTGTGGGATTTCTATTAATTTAAACAATTTGAGTCACCCCAAATTAGCAAGTGGGCACCATATTGATGGTCAAGTTCACATAATTTCATGAAAGAAAAACTATGCTAGCCCGCAAGAGCCAGGTACTTCCCAGGCAGTGGACAGGGAACTGGGGCTCTAGACACAGAGCTTCCAAAGCGTGACTCTGGAACTTTTAGGGCATCAGGCTGAGTCCACTGAATAGGGGCCAGTCAGAGCACAGTGGAGCCTAAGGATGGCAATGGGATGAGAAATGCTGCCTCCACAAATTAATCCAATTTCGTATTTTTACTAACGACCAAAAGTACGCCATGGCCATCTTTGAATGTTCTCAGATGCAGTGACTAGGAAAAATTAAGTTCCTGATGAAGAAATACACGAATGTTTTAGACTTTTATAGTGGTGAAGAATGTTTTTTATCCACTGATGGATTTCTTGGATTATAGTGTGGTCAGTGTTGCAGTCTTATCTCTCTGTGTCTAAAAGTTTTTCAATGTCATTTAGAACTAAGAACTTAAGACTTTTGTAAAAGTAAAAAAATAAAATGGGGAAGTAAAAATGACATAAAATATGGTAATTTGTTGGGGTCTTTGGCCCCCTTGCTCTTCTCCACCAGTGACAAGGGAAGGGAGCACTCCCCAACAAGGCCAGACCCAGAAAGGTAGGGCTGACTAACCGCCTGCACCCAGCCCTCCAGGCAGAGGACAATCAGACACATCAGGGAGACCAGACACACCAGGAACTCATTTATTGAAGACATCACACAGTTTTTATGTAGGGTGAAGGCTAGGCGGGAACCAATCAGCTTAAAGGTCAGCAAGGCACAGGGGAGGGAATTCACCCAGGTGACAGTCCCATAGGACTCTATGGCAAGCACGAGCTGATCACATTCACGGAACTGTTGTTAACCAATCCCTGACAGTGGTCCGATTTATCGTCATTAACTTTTGAAACCACCTTTGAGGACTTGATCTTGCTCAACCACCAGGAAGTAAGGAGTCAGCCTGAGTTAGTTAACATGTCATTAGTCCCAACAGTAATTCGATTTGATACATAGGAAATGGTAAAAGTATTTCAATTAAAAATTTATATAATAAAAATAAAAAAGTTTAATAGTTAATTTTTTATCCATTCATTAAAAATGCTTGCATAATACATATTTCCAAATTAGGTAATACCTTATATGGTGAGTAAAATGCCCAACATCTAATTTTAATTAGAAAAAAATTATATAAACAAATATAATTATGTTTCAAATTAAGTGAGAAGAAGTAGAATAATTGATAAAAGATGGTATATTTCTGATCACATTAAGTATGGGTATAAATGATCCCTCAAATTCATCTAGAAATGACAGTAAATACAATTATTTACTTTAAAAGCTACTAATAAATGAATTTAATATGCAGAGATAAAAAATAGGAATAAACATAGAAACATATTTTCCTAAAAATACAAGCAATGTTTGGTTCATATGTTTGGCTTCATAACTTGAAGGATTCCAAGGGTTCATGAAAATAAGTGTAATTCATTTAGGCAAGTAACTTTGCCCAGTGCAGTTGACTAATGTGATTTTCAACCTGTTTTTCTTGACTCTTGGAATATATAGCAATAAAAGGTTAATATAAAGGGACTGGGCTGAGTTGTTAGGCAAGTCTAGGTTAGAGTGTCCTTGGATGGACCTGGAAAGCCCTCCATGTTTGGTTCTCTCTTAGCAATAACACCCGTATTGCAATTGCCTGCTTGCCCTGCCTGTTTCCCTTCACTGGGCTGAGTTTTCTTTTAGAGAAGCATCATTAATTTGTAGCACTTAACAGTATACTGTAGATGTCCACCAACAATATACTGAACAAATAAGATATTTGTTTAACTATTTTACGTGATGCCCAGATCTCTATTACTGATAATAGGTTGACAAACCTCTGTTTATTTACTTCTAATGACTATACTTGGAGCTTTTTTTTTTTTTTTTTTAGATTTAAACTTAATTATATTAGCCATCAAATTAAATTTAAACAGAATAACATTTCCAAGAAATCTACTGAGATTATTAAACTATATAAAGCCACAAAAAAGCATATGGTAAGCAAAAAGTTATGAATATCATTATTTTTTGACACAATTCCATGTAACTCTAATTAACTTTTATGAACATATTTCCAGCTGTTGTAAGCAAATGTTTTCAGATATTGTAGTTGAAGTAGATAATTCACCATCATGGTTGGATTTTTCTAACATATCTCAAGAATTGTAGGACAGAAAGTATGGTACTTCATTAATAACAAAGTACATTGTAACAGCAGAATTAACTCTTTAGCATCTCCCTCTCCTTTTTTTAAACCACTCTAATTATAGTAAGATTTTCTTTTTTCATGTTAAATTTTCTTATTCATTGATCTGAAATCTGCTGATGTAAAACAATAAGAACTCTAGTCTTTTAATATATTTGGGAGATAGAAAAAAATGAATTCTTTAGATAAAATAGACAACTTCATAAGGAATCTTACAATTATCAAATTTATTCTTGTTTGTTTACAAATGCAATTCAGTGGGATTAGAATTTTACCTAAGGGATGGGACCATAAATCAGAGCTATATACCACTGTCCAGAAGGTATATCTGGAGAAGTCCAGATGGCTTCTCCATCATCTTCAGATGAATAAGTCAGTAATTTCATTCAAGTCTTTCTGCTTTCTAAGTGTTCTGCTCTACAGTGAATTCAGTTCTCTGTTCAAATAAATTTGAGAAATATTTAAGTTTACATGCGTTTCTTGACTTTAGTACTTAGGGACTTAATATACTGGTGTTCCCTATGTCTTTTTAAGGCAGGATTGTGAGATTTTTGAGTAATAAAGTCTAGTATCTCAGGAAATTAATGTTTGAAGAGTATGCCTTAGAAACTGTGACTCTATTCTAAACATAGCCAGTGTTTTCAAGTGTCTTTCCAATGAGGTGATTGCAGATATTCCACAATTTCAGAATATCAGCATATTCAGAACCACATAGGAGACCCTATGTGTGTATGTAGTAAAACATTAATAAAGACCCAATAAAATTGTTGCAGAGGCTCCTCCTATCACAAATTTCATAATGTAGACTGTATATGCATCTGAATTCTAAACTTTGGTTATTCCTTTTGTCAAATAAGGGTCTTTTTTTTTTAATTACATGAAATGGGAGAGACTAGTTTACTCTTTCATTATCTTCAAATTTATTGAATTATAATTGAAGTTCATTAAGTTACACATATACATAAAATATGTAATTTGATTGGTTTCAATATATATGTTATATCAAACCATCAGTAAAATCGAGATAATAAATATTTTTATAACCCCAAAAATATTTTTGTGCCCCTTAACAGTGTTTTGTGTCCTCACCCTTCTCAGCAACTGATTTGCTTTATATCATTAAAGAATAGTGTGATTATTTCCTTTGTTGAGAAAAAAACTTTTTAGTTTGAACCCATCCCATTTATTGATCCTTACATTCATTTCTTGTGCTTTAGGAGTCTTGTTAAGGAAGTTTGATCCCAAGCCAACGTGATGAAAATTTGGGCCTACTTTTTCTTCTATTAGGTGCAGGGTCTCCGGTCTAATTCCTAGGTTCTTGATCCATTTTGAGTTGAGTTTTGTGCAGGGTGAGAGATAGGGGTTTAATTTCATTTTGCTGCTTATGGATTTCCAGTTTTCCCAGCACCATTTGTTGAACAGGCTATCTTTTCTCCATTGTATATGTTTCGCACCTTTGTCTAGTATGAAATAACTGTATTTGTATTGGTTTTTCTATGTGTCTTCTGTTCTGTACCATGGGTCTACCTGTCTATTTCGGTGTCAATACCATGCCCTTTTGGTTACTATGGCTCTGTAGGATAGTTTAGGGTCTCATATTGTGATACCTTCTGCTTCACTCTTCCTGTTCAGGATTGTTTTGGCTATTCGAGGTCTCTTATTCTTCCAAATGAATTTCATGATTGCTTTCTCTATTTCTATGAGGAATGTCATTGGGATTTTAAGGAATTGCATTCAATCTATATAGCACCTTTGGTAGAATGACCATTTTGACATTATTAATTCTGCCTATCCAAGATCATGGGAGATCTTTCCATCTTCTAAGGTCTTCTTCAATTTCTTTCTTTAGTATTCTGTAGTTTTCATTGTAGAGGTCTTTCACCTCTTTTGTTAGATTGATTCCCAAGTATTTTATTTTATTTTATTTTTTTCAGGCTATTGTGAATGGAGTGGTTTTCCTAATTTTTCTTTTAGCATATTCATTACTTATGAATAGAAATGCATTAGATTTATGCATATTGATTTTATATTGTGCTACTTTGCTGAATTCACTAATTAGTTCTAGAAGTTTTCTGGCAGAATTTTTGAATCCTCTAAATATAAATCATGTCATTGGCAAATAGTGATAGTTTAAGTTCTTCTTTTTCCTATTTATATCCCTTTAATTTCTTTGTTCTGATTGATGCAATAATGTGAAAAGAGAGTCTACAGAATAGGAGAAAATCTTCTCCGCATGCACTTCAAATATAGCATTAATCTCCAAAATTTATAAAGAACTTACAAAACTTTATACTAAAAATGCAAAGAACCCAATCAATAAATGGGCTAAGGAACTGGACAAATGCTTTACAGAAGACATACAGGAGATTAATAAATATACTAAAAAGTGTTGAACATCTCTAGTAATTAGAGAAATGCAAATTACAACCAACCTAAGATTTCATTTTACTCCAATTAGAATGGCTATTGTCAAGAACACAAGCAATAATAGGTATTGGCATGGATGTGGTGAAAAAGGCACACTTGTATATTGCTGGTAGAGTTGCAAATTGGTGCAGCCACTCTGGAAAGCAGTATGGAGATTCCTCAGAAAACTTGGAATGGACCCAACTTTTGACCCAGTTATTCCATTCCTCGGTTTATACCCAAAGGACTTAAAATTAGCATACTACAGCCACATCAATAGCTGGATTGTGGAATCAGCAACCTAGATGCCCTTCAACAGATGAATGGATAAATAAACTGTGGTATATATACACAATGGAATATTATTCAGACATAATGAAAAATAATATTATGTTATTTGGAGATAAGTGGATGGAATTGGAGAATATCATGCTAAGTGAAAAAAAGCCAATCCCAAAAAAACAAAGGCTGAATGTTTTCTCTGATAAGTGGATGATGATGTATAATGGGGATAGTGGGTGGGAGGATAAGAGAAGAACGGAGGAACTTTGGATTAGGTAGAGGGAAATGAGAGGGAATAGGGGTGGAAGTATGAAAGATGGTGGAATGAGACAGACATCATTACCCTATGTACATGTATGGTTACACAAATGGTGTGAATCTATGTTGTCTACAACCATAGAAATGAAAAGTTGCACTCCATTTTTTGCACAATGAATCAAAATGCAGTCTTTAATAGAATGGTGTGAATTTTCTAGATTTTTCTATAAAAGTAATTGTAGGGCTTGTACTTTTTTGGAGTAAAGCAATTTGCTTTTTTCACCCACTCTAAAAATGCTATGATTCATCTTTGTCCTTACTTAATTTTTATTTTGGACCGGGGATTGAATCCAGAGGCACTTAACCACTAAGCCATATCCTCATACATTTTTAGGCTTTTTTTTTTTTTTTTTTTTTAATTTTGAGACAGGGTCTCACTAAGTTGCTTAGCGCTTCACTACGTGGTTGAGGCTGGCTTTGAACTTTCAATCCTCTTCCCTCAGTCTCTCCAGCAACTGGAATTACAGGCATGTGCCAACACACCCCGCTCTCTCCTTGCTTATGTATTGACACTTCATGGCTTTTTATTGCTGATTAGTTTTCCAGATATAGATAAAATTGCAATTGTTTATTCATTCATATGCTTATGGAAATCAGAATCATTTATGTGCCCTATTTAAAAATAAAATAGCTATGAGCATTGTTGAGTAAATCCTTGTGTGGCTGTTTGTGTTTTCTTTTGAGTAAATACTTGGGAGTATAATGGTGGGGCCATTTGGTAAGAATGCTATTTTTTGAAAAATGGCATATTTCCTGTACTATTAGTCCTTTAGCATGAACTAGATTAGATATCTTGCTTTTCTCATATCCCTAAGGATGGAAGCACTCCCATGGAGGACAGGGAAGGACTGGGAAGGAAAGATCTTAGGAAGGAAATGTAGAGAAGACTTGATTTGCATTAGATCATTAAGTACATCAGGGAAGGGCATATTCCATTAAGCTTCTAAATTTGTTTCATGGGAAAAATGAGAAGAAAGCATGTAACTGTTAAAATCCAAAGATCTCCCTTGTTTTTCATGTGCCCCTTTACAAGTGACACTTGTTTCCAATGCACTGAGAGTTCTAAAGTTATCTGCCAATGTTTCTAAGTCTACTGCAATCATAATGATGCATACTTGTGTCGAACTTACACTGTATCCCCTTGTCTACTTCTGTAGTGGCACATGGTCCATGAACACCTTCTGTTCTATAGGTGGTGCCAAACAAGAGGAGAACTGGGGGAATTGTATATTCTTCTCCAGACAATAGTCTTCCTGTAGTTTTCTTTGTAACACAATTTAAGAGTCTCAGATGAGCTGTTTCTTGTGTGATTTTAAGACTAAAAAGTATTGCATAGACAGGATATTTAATTTGGTAATAAAATGTAAGAAAAGGACTTATTGAGATTTCAGCTGTTTTAGGAATGGTATATCAATGTTCATTTGGATACACTATATAGTCTAATCCTAAATTTGTAGCAATTTACCTGTCATTAATTTTGACATGTTTATACACTTTATTCTTTTTAAAAAACAAACATTGTGCCATGTCAAAAGGACTGATTTTAGTGTGTTTTCCATAGTAAGAGGAACTACCTCTGCAAGAATTCTTAAAACATCAGCACAGTATTTTTTTCTTAAAATCTACAATTTTTGTTCCATATTTTTTATTTTTAAAAAACTCTAGGTTTTATCAGAAATATTTATTTTTCAAATTATTCCAGGTAGCAAAGTCCAAATACAGTTCTTTGAAATTGAAGCTGGAGGAGCTTCTAAATCCATAATGGAGGGAGGAGAGAGTAAAAGAAATTGAGTATTATGGTTGAGAAAACCAAAACAACAGGGGTGCTGAATGTTAACATTGTCCCTGTGTATTAATTACTGACATTTGGTTTCATATGTGCTCTTAGAAGTAGGTATATATTCACAATTCTGAGTTGAATATTTGGGAATACATAAAAGAATTCTATTAAAGGAAGAAAAGATTCTGCTTTGTCTTAAGTACTTTGGAACTGTGCTGATTTTGAAAAGTCTTGTTTGAGGGGAACATACATGCACATAAGCAATTTGAGTTTGGCTTTCTGCAGAACAGTATAGTACTTTGGATTTTAAGGAAACAATCTTTTGTGCTTTTCTTCTCAGTGTGATTTAAGTTAAAACCTACTTATGTGTATTTTTACAGTTCCTGGCCTGACAGGGGTCTGCATGGTGGTGGTGCTATTCCTCATGATTACAGCCTCTACATATGCAATAAGGTAAGGGTCAGAGTCAGTTCTGTCATCTACTAGTTTATATTATTGATACTTTCTTCTGATTATTTCCATTTTCATGTGTATAAAATGTCTTGAGAAGCCAAAGTGTTTAGCCAATGCAATGTCCTAGTTAGTGGACTATTCCAGGTAACAAAGACTGAAGTAAAGATGATTTTATATGTCATTTCTTGTTCTGCAGAATCTCTTTAATGATCAAGGAAATTTGAATTCTTCAGAAACATCTTTCTGAAGGATACTTTATTTCTATGGGACATAGGCTCGAATTCAATTGCACACATTAAAATTATTTTATAGATAATTTCCTGATATCAATTTGTTTTGCTATAAAATAACACAGTGTTCCAAATAGAACTATGGAAATATGGTTGGTTGATATCTGCTAAAATAATTGGAGATACATGCATTTATATTGGTTTTCATATTAAAAGATTTTGAGCAATTTCAGAGATACATTATGAGGAGCACTTTTATATTATTTCTAGTGGACACTTTCTATGTTTAAAACAATGAGATTCTGATAAAACAGGGAGTTTAGTCCAAAGGAGTAGCTTAATTACTATTTTCTCAGCACAGAAAGGGGAAAACAAAATGCCAGGCCTCCATTCTGTAGAGCAAAACCGCTGTCGCTGAGCCTCTGTTACCACTTATCAGATATCACATCTACAAGAAGTGCCTCCCAAGTATGTGGTGGAGAGTGGTTCTCCATTCCTCAGTCCCAAAAAAGGGAGAGATATGGCTTGAAAATCATGTCAATGGTGAGGACATGAAAGGGAGAAGAGCAACAGCCATTGACACAATTTCATGTTGAGTAATTGTAGCCTTGGTTTCAGCAAACTCCTGGAAGCCAAATTAAATGGATGTAGAACCCACTTCTGAGAAAGAGTCTTAATCCTATGAATTCCCTTTTTGTAGAAGGGCAGGGTCCAGTCTGTAAGGGAAGCCATATCCAGGTAAAATTGTAACCTCCAGTCTGCTGTCAGCAAGGGTATCACCACCGGGAGAAGGGTGAGGTAATTGTGGATATCCATGCCATAAGCAGGGACCCAGCTCTCAGAAGCATGAGATACAAGCTCAGGGTTACACAGTTCTAAATCTTGAAGAACAGACTTTTCAGACACATAGGTTGCTTTCTGCTAAGATAAGGAATGCATCACTCTGCCAGAGTACAACTTCTTACAAATTATTAAATAAAGCTGTATGTGTGTCATTGTTAAAAAAAAAAAAAAGAAAAGTTATAGAGGCTTATGTTTCTGATTAAACTTTTTGTTTAAAGAAAGCAAAAATGACATAATTTTCTCAAAAGTCTTCAATCTTTCTATAAGGTGTGAAAACACACACAAGCATATATATGCTTTGAAAATGATTTTCTAATAATTTACTCAAATGAGTCAATGCTTGTATTTCCAAAGACATCTACTTATGTTTATACACCCTCCCCAAAACCTCAGAAGTAAAGTCGAGATTTATTACCTTCCTTCTACTGCCTCCACCAAAGTCTGTCTTTCTCCCTCACAATCCTGATCTTTCTCTTTTGTCATTATCTGTGTATTTCCACTAAATAAGATCATATCATAGTACTACGTTCAACCTGCTCTTTATTTAAAATTGTGTGATGAACATCTTTCACATTAATATTTTTAGCAACCTCTTAAATATGGCACAATATATTACCATATAGATATTATTTTCCTAGTTCCATACTGGTGGATGCTTTGGGTTGATTCCATTTTTCCACTATTTAATTCTGAAACAAACACCATCATCCATATGTCTTTCCATTCTTTTTCAATGATATCCTGAGGGAAAATTTCTACAAGTGGAATATTGGGTCAGATGGTAAACAAACTTTTAAAACTTTTCACAATAATTAAAATATTCCTCACAGGAAAACAGAATATTAGTATCTTTAGTACAGGAAGGTACCAGTTTTGTGTGAGAAATGTTGTTTTATGAAGAAAAAGTAACAATTTTAAGAGCATTTTTAGTTTTTGGAGTTCTTGAAAGAAAATTAGAGTAATTGACATTAGGGTAATTGACCTTCACAACTGAAGATATATGGATATTCTATATCTAGAAAAAATAGTCTTGAGATAGTTTTATTGACTACAATAGAAATATCAGCTTCTTATTTTTGTTCTCATACATGATTCACCAAGCATGACTTATTCTTCAGTTTTTCTCATTTGTTTAAAGAAAATTATAAGGACTGGGATGTAGCTCAATGATAGAGTGTTTGCCGAGCATATGCACATATGCAAAATTCTGGTTCATTCTCCAGTACCACAAAATACATAAATGAATACATATAAAGGTAATTATACCTAATTTACTTTTATTCAAGTTTTATTGTGAGAATAATGAAATTCTTAGGAGGGTCATGGAAATAATAATATTCTGCTTTTTATCTTTAATGATGAGGGAAAAAAGCATTAGAAATATTAAGTGAATGAAAGCAATCCCAATATTTGATTTCAGGTGGTTGATGGTGGTTTACTAATTCAAGATTTTTCAGTGTGTGCCAGTATATTAAAATAATTGATACATACCATTCACAAATAAAAGAAATATTAACATTTTCTCATTTCAATGAATTTCAACATGAGTTATTAAAAATTAACTTTATGTATTAAAATAATCATAGTAAACTAGGAGTTAAATGATTTCTTTGTAATTAAAAAAATAGAAACCAGAATTTAGAGCATAATTACTGTTAGAAAGTATATACATTTTTAAGAAAATAAGGAAAAAGTCAAGGTTACATTTTTAATTTCATCTTATTTACATATGTAAGAAATGAAACATTTCAAATCACAAGAAAAATGCAACAACATTGTCACTGTTTTCAGAAAAGTAGATATAATTGTTCAGAAAACTCAAAAGAATTATGAAAATTTTAGTATTAAAATTGAATAAATTAGAGAAAAATAAAATAAGAATCTAGCATTAACAATTGAAACAAAACACAAAATACCTAGAAATAAACTTAGTGATTGTTATAGGTGGGATATGTGGTATCCCCCCCAAATTCATGGGTGAGACAATGCAGAAATACTCACAAGTGAAATGATTGTAGAGCTGTGATCTAATTGGTGGATTAAACCACTTGACTGTATTAACTGGGTGATAACCTTAGGCAGGTTGACTGGCTGAAGGAAGTAGGTCACTGGAGGCATGCCTTTGGGGTTTATATTTTGTCTCTGGTGAGTGGAGCTCTCTCTGCTTCTTGGCTGTCATATCCTGATCTGTTTTTCTCCTCCATGCCCTTTTGTCATGATGACCTTAGGTCCAGAGGTGTGGAGTGGGCCAAACATGGACTGAAACTCTGCAACCATAAGACAAAATAAACTTTCTCTCCCATAAGTAGTTCTTATCAGTCTTTTGGTTACAGCGACAAAACTGACTAATACAGTAAGAAACTATGAGTGGGAAAAAACCCCACATAAATAACTTCATTGACAGAAATAAATAGACTTGAATAAAGGCTGTATAGTATGCAGGAATGGTTCTTCAACTATAATTTAGATTTGTTGCAATTCCAGTGAAAATATCAGACACACTATTTTCTTTCTTTTTTTGAATGTAGTAAAGTGTATCTATAATTCACCCAAGGGAACATTCAAATACATGTTGCAAAATAAGTATAAGGAGAGATGTGCCTTACTACACATTAAAATGATTAAGCTTCAGTAACTTACAGGAAAATAGGTCTTGCATAAATTAATGAAGGCACAGAGTTCATAGATAACCCTATGAGGGACCTTTCTATGTATAAAATTCACTAAATAATAAAGGTGCTATTGCAAACTTATGAGGAAAGTAAGATATAAGTAGATGAAATTCTAGATAGATTATAGTTAACTGTATAATACCATTACAAATTTTAGAAAATTTAAGTAGTTATTTATCAGTCCTCAAAGTTGACAAGGAATCATGCAGGAAGTATTTGTCTACAAATATGGAAATTAAAAGTTCTGCTTGTCAATATTCTTTATTGAAACTGAAAATTAAATATGATATTAGAAAAATTACTATAATCACATCGGACAGTACATTCTTAAAATGTAATTAGTTTTCTCATATTAGTCACAGAAGAATTAAAAGTAACATACATATGAAAACTACCCAATCCCATTTATAAAAAAAATAATAAAAACTTATGAAGTGGGGCCTTGGTTTGTGGAAACAGGCACTTGTACTCTATGGTAGGACTTGGAATTTATAAATATATTTTTAGACTGCATTGAGCAGTGTGTATCAAAAACATGGCAAGTATGTAACCTCTTTGATCTAGCAATTGGACTTCTAGCAAAGGTGTATAATGGCAAGCCTTCTCCACAGGGGCATAGCTGTTCTGGAAAATGTAGGGGACAGGGTGCTAGTGAAGAACAGAGTTACTTTATATTAGGTAGAGGGGAGTGAAGGGAGGGGAAAGGGTATGGGGGTAGGACAGTAGAGTGAAACAGACATTATTACCTTATGTACATATATGACTGCATGACTGATGTGCTCCTACAAGGTGTACAATAAGAAAAATGAGAAATTATACTCCATTTATGTATGATTTATCAAAATGCATAAATGCATTCTACTTTCATGTATAACTAATTAGAACAAATAAAACATTTTTAAAAAGAAATTTACATAAAATGTATTTGTTGCAACAATGTTAAAAATATTGTTTATGATAACAAATAGTATCGATGGATTAAATGTTAAAAATTGGCTATTACTTAAATGAGGAATAATTCCAAAAGGTGCTAGGGGAGATTAGAGTCATACAGAAAGCTTTTGCAAATACCTTCCCACTATCTCCAAGATTCTAATATATAAATATTCACCCTAGATATAGGACTACAATGACTGTTAGATTTTGTGCTTCTCTCAAGCATTCAATGGATTTTGCTTATTCTTCCCTTTCTTTTCAGATTCTTTGTCCTCCCCCAGAGCAAGAACACTAAGATATCATTCTTAAGTTACACAGACCAAGAAAATATTTTAAAACTTTGATCATTTAAGTTTCTTTCCAATTTTGTTTCCTTTGAACAACTCTCAAAATATGTGTTGGAATAGGGCAACATTTGTTTTTTTAGGAATCATTTGGAAATTGAAAATAATGCTAAAAGGGACAGCAAAAGCACAAATTAGCAGTCTACTCACTTCTTAGCCTTATGTCATAACTTTAAAACACACACCTTATTTTATTCCTTTCCATGTTTCTTTGAAAGGCAAAGAATATTAAAAATCATAAAACATTTATAATTTTTGTCATTGCTCTCTGTATGGTACATTAATATTTTGATATGTATATATGCATCTCAGAAAAACTCATATTTTAGCTTTTTAAAAGTGGGGTATATATTTGAAACAATGCATTCTCTTTTTAATAAGATGGACTATAAAGTAGGATTGAAAATAATTCATTTTTTTTTCAGAGTTTCTAATTATGACATCTTCTGGTATACTCATAACCTCTTCTTTGTCTTCTACATGCTGCTGATGTTGCATGTTTCAGGGTAAGTTTAAACACATATTTTTTAAAAACCAAAATTATGCATACCTAAAAATGGGGTAATGAAAGTCACTGCTATAGAAGTTTTCATGGGAAGTGATTAAAATTTTTGATGATATGGAATTAAGGATAGTCAAGAGTGGGAAACAGTTCTATTTTCAGCATGGCATATTTTAGTGGAATCATTAAAAAAGTATATTGAAACTGAATACTAGAGTTGCTTCTCCCACAATGACATAGTTTTCAAAGCTCCCTATAGATATCTTCTAATATCTTTTAAAAGAAAATAAGAAGTGAAGAATTTCAAGTAGATATTTTAGTGCTTGTACTTTAGAAACTGTTTTGCCATTGCAGAATTTCTAGCACTGGAGTTACTAGTTTTTACTTTTAAAAGGTCTAGAGTAGTTGTAAAGAAAACCAAAGAACTGCAATGGCCAAAGACAAGAATCTGTCAAAAATACAAATGAAAGACATCATGAAACTCGGTGTAGTGGTGCATGTCTGTAATTTCAGTAGCTTGGGAGGCTGAGGCAGGAGGATTTTGAGTTCAAAGCAGCCTCAGCAACTTAGTGAGACCCTAAGTAACTCAGTGAGACCCTGTCTCTAAATAGAATACAAAAAAAAAAAAAAAAAAAAAAAAAGGTTGGGGAGGTGGCTCAGTGGTCAAGCACCCCTGGATTCAATCCCTAGTATCACAAAACAAAACAAACATCATGAAAGGGTTAAACACTCTAAGCTTTACACTAAGAATAAGTCCCAAATATTTTATAAAGTATGTGTAACCCAAGATGTGTTCTCAAAGTTATGTTGTTTAAATTAATCCATGGAGATGGAGAAAACAGCATACTTTTGTATACATGTTTATGACTATCAGCAGTGGACTTGGTGGTTTGGACTTGACATTCAGAGCCTTATGAGATAATATGGCATCAGGTGCAGTTGAGCTAGCAGAAAGATACAGGACAGGAAAGAAACCATGTACAGGGTAGTGTCAGTTGCTTCTCAAGTGGCAGTCTCTATTGTCACCCAGGAATCATTTTCTACATCCTTCTCCTCAGTCCCCATATAGCAATTCAGTTTTAAAATGAGGAAACTGCATGGGAAGTCATGGACTATCTGCCTTTGGGTAAAGCTCAGGCTGCACAGGAACCAGTTACTTTGTAACAGCCCAGATTCCCTCAATGGATATCTTTAGTCACAAGCAAAGCACTGCAAGGAGATAGTCTGTCCTTCCCAAAATGATTTTCATCATTTAGCTAGTGTTCATATACTCCATGTGTATTTCACCAATAATAAACAGTGTTACCTAGGAATGCAGCTAGGTAATGCAGCTAGCATTTTCTCCATTTTTCTTACCAAAAATATTTCCAGGGAAATAGGGTTTCGAGTAAGGTTCTAACCCATTGTTTTCTTCATTGCTTTCTTCAGAATGTTTTGTAATGTAATCTGTCAGTACAATAGGCACTTTCAGGTAAAGTGTATGTTTTATTTCAGGGTACATATCCAAAATATTGGCTTTTGCCCCAATTGTGGAGACCACTGGTTAGGAGAGTAGTATTAAATGGATTTATCCCACGTGTCCTCATTAGTTTTGTTTGGTATCATGGTTCTAGAATGCAGTGCTGTTCTGGAAACATGACTAACCAATGTAATTATAATCAAGTAATTATAACTTCCAGCTAGCCATCCCTGTCTCATGGGGGAGGGGGCTAGTGATTTGATTTCCATTCATTTCCCTTTGTGGGGATAATATAATCTGTGGAGCCTTAAGATACCAAGAAAACCCTGGGTAGAGAGGATTTACTTTCCATTCTCTAAGTGACTTGTTTGCCTGTCCAGAATTGTGGATACCAAGTGTATTATGGACAGGCAGATACTACACAGGATGATAGTTATTTAAAATACAATTACGTAATGCTTAGTATATATCAAATATATAAATTCAAAATGCTTTACAGACTTTGTAATTAAGTGCTCAGGATTTCATGAGGATAAATAATATTGTTAAATCACCTTTAGTGGGAAAACTGAGGATGTGGAAAATACAGTAACTTTCTGAATTTCCCTTAAATGGTAAATTATGGATTCTAACCTAAAGCACTCTCACTTGAAACTGACCTGAAAACTCCTAAATTCTGCTACTTTATACACACACACACACACACACACACACACACACACAAATACATATACATTCATATATATACATATATATATACACACACACATACACACACATTCATATATTTATATAAACACATTTTTTGAGAGCTTTTACATATGAGAATTTGGATTTGGTTTTAAGATTTTCTTTTTCAAGGTTGTGATCTGGAGTTATCTGGGATTGTAAGCTATTTCTTTCCTTTCCTCCTTCCCTCACTCTTTCCTTCCTCTCTTCCTTCCTTCCTCTCCCTCCTTCTTCTTTGTTTGTTTGTCTCTCCTTCATTTCTTTTTCTCTCTTTTTAGTTCTCAGATGAGAGAAAATCATTTTTAGTGTAATTAATTATGCATTCTTTTGCCTTTATGTTCTACTGAATCAAAACCCCCCAAAAAGGTATTCCTTTGCAATTCAAATAGCCAATTTTTAAAGGTTCAGGAGTCAGGAGTTCAAAATGACTTTTTAAGTTTAAAGAGGATTATAATTAAGCATTACATCTGTACTTTTTTTTTTTTTTGGTAAGTAAAAGGGAGGCATATTTATATTTAGCTTTCACTTTTGTATAGTAAGGGTCATAGGCAGAAAGTGTCTGTATATAAATAACAAAAAAGGATTTTATAGGTTTTTTAAAATCACAGAAAATCTTAAAAGATACCTTAAACAAGTTCATTTTCCTAATAAACAAGCTCATTTCTTGTATTTATGGTATTTTCATGTGACAAATAATAATTATTTACATGTATGAAGTATGTGTGATGTTTTGATATATTTTACCTTGTGGAAGGATCAACTCAGGCTAGCTAGTTAGTCACCTCCAATACATTGCCTTTTTTCATCTTCCCTCTTCTATGTCCAGAAAGTAAACATCTAATTCTGAAGATGTCCATTCTGACTTTGCAAACCTCTAATTCTAAGTTCTTTGTTTTTCCAAACAGAATTTATTTTACTGTAACTTCTATCCAGTAACTTAAAAATTTATGACTCCGGGCAATGGAAATCAAGTCTCTCTCCTTGTCCAACTTCTGTTCTTTTGTTTCTTGTATGATGACATTTTAAATCATATCACAATACTCACTGGGCCTGGTGGCACATGCCTATAACCCTAGCTTCTCTGGAGGCTGGAGCAGGAGGATCAGAAGTTCAAGGCTAGCCTCAACGCCTTAGTGAAATCCTATTTCAAAATTAAAAATACATGCATAAAAGAAAGGGCTGAGGATATACTCTACCTCAGTGGTAAAGTACCCCTGTGTTCAATCCCTAGCACCACACACACACACACAAAAAGCAAAATAAGTCACATCATTATATATCCTTTGGATATATTAACAGTTAATATTCATTGAATGCTTACCTTTTACCTTACTTATGTTTTATTATATCAAACCTTCTCAACAGCCCATTATTAATCATTATTGTTATTATTATTATCCCGCTGAGAGCACAGGGCCAGTGAGAGGGAGGTAACTTCTGAAGGATGTAGTTAATAAGTTGAAGACCTAGAGTTTCAACTAAGACATATGATTTCAAAACCCCCAAATCCTAACCACTAAATTATGCTGGTCCTGGTTTGGCATGGCTTCTCTGTAACCTTTTATCAGATGGAAGCCAAACTAAGCACTGGCAGGGCTCTTGGAGTGTGTGATATGATATTGGCAGATGGAAGCCTCACTTTCTTCACAGACAATGCTCCATATAGGACCAGCTATCTTCCACAATCATCTGTGTCCTTATGTTTTAATTCTTATTACCTGTGTTTTAAATTATTTTCATCATTTATAAGCAAGTCTATTATGTGCCACTCTAAAAAGCTACATGTCATATGCACTGAACTCAGATGTTTCTTTTCAGTGTTCAAATGGATTTCAAAGTAATTTTCCTTTTCAAGATATTGGTGTAACATGGTGGTGAAAAACTACTTCACTTAACAACTGATAATCTTAGCAGATAATTTTACTTTTCTTTTTTTTATCTATTAAGTGGGATAAATAAAATTATCTTTATTATAGGTTTGAATAAAAAATGTAGTACAAAAGGCAAAATATAGTCATATGCAATACATGTTAGAAAACTCATGACTAGTATCAGTTCTGATGGATATACAAGGAAGAAACATCACATTCAACTGCTTCAAGAATGTCCTTTCTTTCTTTTTTTGTTTAGTAATAGATTTTTTTCAGCTATTTCAAGGTCACAGCTTGTTCTCTCTCTCTCTCTCTCTCTCTCTCTCTCTCTCTCTCTCTCTCTCTCTCTCTGCCAGTTAGAGTTTTAATTTCCTTTTTAAATGTTTTTATTTGTTCTAATTTGTTGTATCTGACAGTAGAATGCATTTATTCATTTGGATATATCATACATAAATGGAGTATAATCCCTTATTTTTCTGATTATACATATCATAGGATCACATCAATCATGCAGTCATATATGTACTTGTCACAGTTTTAATTTCAATAGCTCAATAATGAAAGGGTCATATGCTGCAATCAACACACACACCTAGCATTTCAGTCTAAGTTTGTCCATATACACAGATGAAATCAATTAAAAGTTATGGCCTAACAAATGCTAGGGGAACATTTTTAAGAGCAACTTTTACAGTTATTAAAAAAAAACAAAAACAAAACTTCTTGCACATTGAAGTCATAATACCTATAGGGCAAAGTCTGAGATTTTATATTTGCATTTATTTTTCATTTAACTTTTAAAACACTATGATAATTGAATATTGAAACGAAAATGGTAACAAGTAGTGAGCATCTTATGATTGCAGTCCTTCACTTCTTCACTATTGCATATAAAATGCCTGCAGTGTTTTCCACTGGCCCCATGAAGAGGTTTGAAACTGAACATCATCTCTGGGATGATATTCATCATCTTCATATGCTTCTCCATTATAATGGTGCTGTCTTTCTTGATTTGGGTCAAAGTCCACCAGTTCTACCTGATCCATTTCCTCAGTATTTTCTACTTGCTTCCTTTCATAGGAGTACTTCTAGCAAAGAGTTTATCAGGAGAGAGAAAGCCATTTTCAGGAAAGTTTACCTTAAACTTGATAATTAGGTGACCCTTTTCATATTAACATACCTTAATTTAGCATATACTTTTCATTTTCATGCTTGCCAGTCTGATCTGGATGAGAGGTGTTGGCCACAGTTCAGTTACTGAGAGTAGATATTGGCTTTTGGAAGCCACATAATGCTTCTTCAACCAGTTGTATATCCATATGCATAAAAAAATCTTCTCCTTGTTAAATAAAACAGCACAGTCCTTCTGATCCGACACAATGATGATATTTCCTGGCTCCAGTTTTGGCTGTTGATCTCCTTCATGGTAGAATGTTATCTTCTGTCCATCTTTCATGCTTTTGTCAATGTGAACTTCTAGGATCTTCTTCCATTCAACTACTGTCCCTTGCAGTGCTTGCATCTCTCTCTCTCTTTTTTTAAAGTGACAGATAATTTATTAAGTGCTTACTATTTGTTGAGCATACATCTATCTTTAAGACAGATCCCTTCCCCATGACCCCAGTACTCCATGCATACCCCTGAATTTGCAGAACCACGTTGGGTCCTATCTAATGAGTTCATATCTGCATTCCAGTGCCTGGGCAGTTAAGACAGCACTCTGCTGCTCCTTTCTTACCACCTTGACCTTCACATTTGTCACAAACTTTTTAGAGCCAGTTTTCTTTTTGCACCATATGTACATCTTCTAACATTGCCAAGAGCTTATGCACAATATTTTTACCTCTCCTTTCTCTTTGCATCCTTTCTGTCCCTCCAAGAACATACCAAAGGTGTCCATGGAGGAGCCCACACCACCACCACCTCCACCCTTTATAATTGCCTGTTCTCCTGTGTCATGTAATTCCCTTTTCTTGACATCAGAGAAAACTTTATAAGCTTGAGAAATCGGTTTATACCTGTCTCCTTCATTTGGATTCTTGTCAGGATGATACTTCAAGATCAGTTTCCTCTAAACCTTTTTCAATTCTGACTGGGTGTCATTGGGTTTGGCTCCGAAACATCATAGTGAGTGGTTTCTTTCACCCTTTTCTACAGCCAATGAGTGGGCTGATGTTAGTGTGCTGAAGTGGGAAGGAGCATGTAATTGTGTGCAATTTGGGCAGCCACTGCTCCTCCATCTCTCATCAAGCGTTCTGGAAATTTGCATAAGGTCACAGAACTTTCGAAGAGCCTAGAGTCTCTTATTCACTAAATAATTTGGTAACTGCATAACATAGTGAAAACTACTTACATATCAAAGGATATTCCTTAAAGGGGCAATGATATTTATAACATTGCAAAGTCTCTAAAATTCACTTGACTTTAGCAATAAATATTTATTTTGGGACTTTCAAAAGAAGGCTTCTTCAAGGAAATATTTTTTTCCTAAATTTAATACACTTTCAAGGAAGTTGTTATTGTTGTGTTTTATTAAAGATTTTCCAATTCAAAAGACGTGTTGAGAAAAACTAGTCAAAAACCATTTCTCTTTCCAGATGTGGATGTAACTGGAAGTTTCTTTTTTTTCTTTTCATTTGAAAAACTTATCAAGAGGAGATACATACTGCTATTCTCACATACTGCTATTCTCACATACTGATAAAAGGGATATGGAAAAGAAATTAGAATGTCACAGAGTCTGAATTTAAGAGCCTAACCCTGCTCCTTTGAAAGACATGTGGAGTATGCATTGTAAATGAGATTTGGCACCTGAGTCTGCAATCTTGCCAGAGTCAGCCCTCCTACTGATTTTAACATGGGAATGTTGTGTGGACACTGATTGTATTTTGTACTTAAATGAGAGATAGTTTATAGCATGATAGTTCTGATTAAGATAGAGGGGGAGGTCCTCCTCAAAGGAATTGATGGCAATGAGAGCAAATTTACAGTATAAACAATATTTTGTGCTAGCTAGACTCTTCTGACCATTGTTTAATACATGATTGACACTTGAATTATTCTTTTAAACAGTTCTCTGCCAGTGGGAATTATTTGTTGGCAAGAGTTAATCATAGAGCATGATTTACAGTCCACTTGAATAATGTTTTCTAGGGAATTTAAAGGACTAGTATTCTTTGTGCATTTCTAAAAACACTCTTTAAACCAGAAGGAACCCAGCGGGTGGCCTTTGTCAACAGCGACTTTAATGATCCACGAGCAGTGTCAGCTTCACAGTTTAGGTTCAAGAAATGAACCAGGGCTAGACAAATATTTGTAAGGATAAGTTTATTGTGTTAATTTGAAGTATTCTCCATCTATTATGCCCTTAGCAAGAGGAAATTAAGGATATGCTGTTAGAGGATGGGGCCTTTATGTCAAATATTTAAGGGTTAATGTTTGTGGTGTGCCAAGTGTATTCTCTTCTAGAAGCCACTTTCACTGAGGTCTCTATTCACCCACAGTGATGTGGAAGAAGGAAAGGCTTGTAATCTTCTGTAGGTGGAGGCACTTGATTTCAGAAAATTAAATGGGAACTTGGATGGTGTCCAGGGAGAGAAGGGCCCAGATATTGTATGTTAACCAGTCCTTCCCTAACCCTGAGGGAAAGAATGTTACTTTCCTACAATTCCTTTTAAGTTTCCCTTTCATTGCCTCTAGATTAGCAGTGAGGATGTAATTTATTCTCTGAACTAGGAATTTTTAAAAATTCATTCATTCATTCATTCATTTTTCACTGTAGAGGATTGAATCCAGGGATACTCTACTTCTGAGTCATATCCCCAGTCTTTTTTTTTTTTTTTTTTTTTTTAATTTTGAGAAGGGGCTTGTTAAATCATTGAGTGTATACACAACTTGCAATCCTCCTGCCAGTCTCCTGAGTTGCTGGGGTTAAAGACATGCACCACATGCCCAGAGGAGGCACTTTTGAGAATGACAGGGTATGCTACTAATAATTAAGCAAGGAATGTGGGTAAACCAGGTGGTATGATCATTCTACCTATTCCCAGGCATTGGGGAAAGTTCTTCAGAGGTTTATGGACAGTTCTAATGTCCACCTTGCATCAGAATCACAAAAAGAGTTCTTTGTTCCAATAGGGCCTCTGCATGGGTACTTAGGAACTAGAACCCTAAAGTAATAATACTGTGTATTGCTTAGCTTTGACCCACTTTAGAGATTGTAAGTAGATGCCCACAACCATCTTAGGAAAAGGGTTGAGAATTTCGGGATTTATGATAGTGTCTAAATCTTTCATGAACTCTGTCATTCTTACAGGTGACCTATTCTGATACTCCCTAGATCTAGATAGATGTCATTTTTTTTTTTTTTTTTTTTCTTTGAGGCAGGGCCTTGCTAAGTTGCATAGAGCCTTGTAAGTTGCTGAGGCTGACTTTGAATTGTGATCTCCCTGTCAGCCTCTCGAGCCCCTAGGATTACAGGTGTGTGCCACCATACCCAGCCTGTTTTTTAATGGATCTGATATACTTGTTATCAGTATGATGTCCATTATTTGTATTAAAAAATTCTACTTTTTCCATACAGAAAGGGTTTTTAACTTGGATTCATAATCCCTAGGAATCATTGAATGGATTCAGAGGAACCTTGAATTCCTGAATCACACACACAAACTATAAATGTACACGTATTCAGTATATATTTAGTTTTGAGGCACATACATGCATTTGGTATGAGGAGGGGTTCCCCAGTTTTCATAGTTTTAATTAGAATCCTATAGGTGCGTGTGGTCCTAACAGGCTAAAATGTTTCTGAGCTGAACACTTTCAAAGCTATATTTTAACCAGAGACCTTTATTATCTTTCCACATTTGATATGTCAGGGTTAAAAACACTGAATTGTAACAGTGGGGTAGTTTCCTTCTCACATGAATGCTACTGGAGGAAGTTAACATGACAAATGCAGTGATCAACTTAACAATTGTGCTATCATTTTAGAGGACAATAATAAAACTCTTCATTGTCATTTCCAAGGTTTAGATAACATTTAGAATGTATCGGGGACTTAACATTTTACACATACTCTCTATGAGCACAACTAGTTTTTGTTATTGTTTTTTAATATGCACAGCATTGGATGGTATGTGGTGTTATCATTTCCATTTTATAGATGGAGAAATGAGGTGTACAAGATAAATTAAGTGACTGTCCCAGTCAGCTAGTGCTTGAAGCATGCTAGTACTGAGCATAGGAGGTCTGGCCCCAGAAACTATGCATGTATCTTTACCCTTTTCATGAATTATTGAAATTATGAATTATTTATTTTTTTTTGGAAATTGTCCTCACTTGTGAATGAGCTATTTTCATGTTATGTGAAAATCTAGGACATCTTTTTGATTTATCTCTGTCAGTTAATGAGTATATATGTGTATCTTTGAATGTTTTAAGTAATAAATTTGATTATGCTTTAAGTCAGATAGATTCAAAGGTTTTTGAAAAGGTAAAATCTGGTGCTCCCAGAAAACATGCCTTCTTTTTGGTAATACTTTAAAAATATTTCACAAAATATATGACCTTGTTATATTTGATAAGTGTAATAACTTTATATTAAATGTAATAATAAAATAATGTTTATGTGATACCTTAACTTTTAAATTTCTTCCAAATAACTGGAAAATTACAGTGAAAGGAGCTAGACTGTAGACTAAAGTTAATAAGAATGCTGTGGAAAAGAAACTTTTATAAGGAATTGTACTGCTAGTGTTTTGTAAAGAGATTAAGTCAAAACAAAACAAGAAAGGAAAAGGGAAAAGACATTATTCACAATACAGGAAAAGCACATTAAATCCATGGATTAAAAAACGCCAATGACTTTAACAGAATTTTTCAATGAATTGCCTCTAATGTTAGGTGACCCATGAAGTTAGTATCCAATATGAGGAATGAATTTGATAGTGGAATCCCACAGTATATATAGAGTCCCAAGTAAATTTGCAAACTTGTTGATTACTTTAAATCTTCCTTTTCCATACATATTGCTGTCTTGGCCTTTATATAGTGAACCAAACTGCCTAATGAATTATAATAGAAAAGAAGTAGGATACATGGACCACTGTGGTATGCTGACTTTAATTCTTTAGGTTAAATACTGAGGAGTTGGATGGCTGTCATACAGTGCTTCCACACCTCGTCTTTTGAGAAAAATTCATACTGATTTCCACAGTGGTTGTACTAATTTACAACCCCACCAATAATGTAAAAGTTTTCTTTTCTCTCTACATCTCATCCTTTGTCGTTATTTGTATTAGTGATGACTGCCATTCTGACTAGAGTGACATGAAATCTCTAATATATGGCATCAAGCAGTATTTTTATTTTGCATTTCCCTAATTACCTGAAGCTGTTGAAAATGTTTTCATGTATTTGTTGACCATTCGTATTTCTTCTTTTGAGAAGTGTTTGTTAGTTCGTTTGCCCATTTGCTGACTGGATTATTTGATTTTGTGGTGGTGAGGTTTTTGAGTTCTTTATGAATTCTGGATATAATCCTCTGCCAGAAGAATAGCTAGCAAAGATTTTTTTTCCCCATTCTGTAGGCTTTTCTCATTTCCTATTCATAAGATTTTTGTTTTTTTTTTAAATGTGATTTTTTTGCATAATGATTACATAGTAAGGATTTATGGTTTATTTACATTTGCTGATATTTTATCCTATAAACCAGATGGTTTTGAGGATTGAGGACATGTAGTATATTCTCCCATGATTGTGTTTTATAATCGCATAGTTTACATGTATATATGTATGCATGTGTGGGTAGATAGAAATAGTATATATACAACATTTTCATATACATGAAATCACTCAAGCTGCATATATTAATGAAAGTTAAATCTTACCAGCTATGAGTTTATTTTTCACCTATTTTGGCAATGGAAGTATCAAGCTTCAGATCAAATAACTTTTATACTATTTTCACCTCAATTTTTCTCCTGGGAGTTTTTTTTTTTTTTTTTTTTTAATATTATTAAACGGTTCTGACTTGACTTCCAGGGTGAGAATGGTGAGAAGGAAGGAGAAACAACAAAAGTTGCATTTAATTTAAGAAACATTTTCAGTACATTAGTATTTTTATGAAATATGAAATAATTCTTTTATACCCCATTGCCATTTTAGTAAAGCAATAGTAAAGGAATACTAAGAAATAATGGATGCTTGCTAATATTTTTCTTCACAAAACGTCAATGCCCTTTCCTTAACATATCTGTGAACTAGAAAGGAATGGGATTCTCTCTCTTTTTCAATGAGGAAACAGTAAAACGATGTACCCAGCATTTAAATTTTTTTTTTTTAAATTTTGATTGTAAACAAATGGGATACATGTTGTTTCTGTTTGTACATGGAGTAACAGCGTACCATTTGCATATTCATACATTTACATAGAGTAATGATGTTTGATTCATTCTGTTATTTTTTTCCTTCCCCCCCACCCCTCCCACCTCTCTTTTCCCTCTATACATTCCCTCCTTCCTCCATTGTTCCTCCTTCCTCCTTCCTCCATGCCAGCATTTAAATCTTGATTGTAATTCCTGACACTGTGGGATTCAGATTTGTCAGCTGCATAGAGAGCATGACAGGACCAGCTGTTTAATTTGCAGAGTTTACAGTGCAATGAAAATGCAGGATTTTGTGATAAAAAATTATTACTCATTGGGAGTGGAAATAACTGGAGCACTGAACCAATGACATGGCTTTTCTAAGAGCGAGATTTTTGTGCAGTTGCATAGATCACAAACTCATGAACTAGCCCTCTCTTTTAAGCTTGGACAGTCCCACCAGTAAAAGACAGATGCAGTTCCTGCTCTGGTTGATCAGAAGACTTTCAAGTCTCAGAGGCAAAAGCATAGCAAAGAATGCAGAGGCAAGAACTCTGCAGGGCCAAAGTGGGGCAAAGAATAAATGATTAGGTTGGGTGGGTACCCAGATGTTCAAGACTGCCAAAACCTCATCCCTAGCTTAGGAATGCACTCTATTTTCAGATTCTGTACTTGATTTTTTTTTTGATGAATACTGTTTTTCACTATTTGTCTTTATTTTTTTATCCATGCTTTCATGATGACAAAAATACCCATTAAGATAAAGTAAGGATATTTTTAATACAATTTTAAGATAGAGATAACCTGTGTTACTTTTCTTGAACATAACTTAAAATAATATAAAAATCTCAAAATTAAAGAGAATTTTTGGATATTATATACCATTTTATGTGTCAAGAATATTAGTACTGTTTGTCTGGGTTGACTGAAAAGATATAATTTTAGTTACAATATCACTATTCTAAGGACCTTGAACATGGTAGGGCTATGTCCACTTGAACTTTGTTAGGATGTAGGACACATTCCTTTGCCTGACATTAAGACCCTAACTATAAGCTGCCCCTTTCCAGTGCATGTACAAACACACAACACACACACACACACGCACACACACACACATGCACACACACAGAGAAAGAGAAAGAGACAGAGACAGAGGGACAGAGACAGAGCTGGCCTTATTTCAAATAATTTCTTCATTTTGAACCTGTTCGACATCCACTTCTTAAACCACTAACATGCTTTTCAGATAGTGAGAGTGAACAGGTTTCTGAAGCTCATACTTTAACTACCATCTAGTTAATTATCCTAATAAAAACCATGGGCTTTTCATGTTTGAATGGGAAAAAATTACTCACCTAGTATGATTATTTTGTTTTGATGTTTATTTAGTAAAAAATGTTTAAAAAATTCTTGACACACTACTTTGTTAATAAGTAGTAATCTTCCTCCTTTCTACCTTTTTCAGAGGTGGTATGTTGTGAGGAACCAGTTACCTAATGTGCTGTATTATGAGAGGAAAAGAACATAGAATTTGAGTGAGCTGGGTTCAAATTTTAGCTCTGTTATTTATCACAAACACACACAACTATGCAAAAGTAGAATATTAAGTCTTTTAAAATAGTTCCTTAATTTGTAAAATGAGAATAATAATTCACAGTTCATATAAATTTTTCAAGAATTACATGAAATATTGCTGCAACCAGCAATATTTAAGTATTAACTCTTTAGAAACCAGAGAAGGATGAAGAAAAGACCAACAGGCACACACAGAAAAAAAGTTGGGGCCAGGTGGGCAGCCAAATCCCATTTGAGTTTGACACAAAACTAGCTCGGCACATTAATTATATAGGTTTTGTCATCAAAATGTTATTTGTGAGACTGTTTTAGCAAACCAGGCAGTCTGAAGGATGTAGTGAAAATTACAAGACATCGAGGTCATCTTGTTATGCCCTGAATTCTTTACTCCTGGAAGTTGATGCCTGAGTCCAATGTTCCAACTGATAGAGCTGTGTGCCTTTGCACATAGCCTCCTTTCAGCATCATGATAGCGAGTGGGCCATTTTGACATTTGCACAGGAAGTTCCCAGCACAAACTCAGCCATGAGCGAATCAGGGACCATGGTTCAGGTTACTTCTCTCCATAAAATATGAAGAAAAATTTTTTTGTTTTGGACCTGGAGTCTACCATACCTTACTAAAATATTATTTAAAGTCTGTTATAATTATTATCTGTGGTTTGGCTAAAGTTTAGCTTCTCCTAAAATCTCTTACAAAATAGATTTTAAGTTTCTGGAGTGTTAGGAGTAGATCTGGTTCCTCATTAAACTCTAGCACCCCCTAGAATGGTGCTATTTAATCATGTCAGGCTTTGTCCAACTCATGCACAGTAGAATAAATGAGAGATTTTTGACAGACTTACCTGCAGCCACTTACCATGGGGATCACCAGTGGGAACAACATGTTTGGCTAAATCAGTAATTGTAATGGAAACTTAATCAAATGAATGGATTGTCCAAGTACAGTACATAATTGTATTGTACAAATAGAAAGCTATCAATGACTAATGACAGAAATATTGGCACAGATTTAATTTCTATTAATTTATTCCATACCTAGGCTGTGTCTATTGTATTCCTTTAAAAGTTTTTTTCTGTACATGTCCTCTACTATGATTGTCATATACTGCAGTCCAGTACTTAGATGCATTTAACATGTACTGAATGCTTTGTAATGATTTCATGATGACTAGTTTTAAGGAACAAAGCAAAAAAAAAAAAAAAAAAAAGACTAGAGAAAGGGAACTTACCATGATCAAAAGGGAAAGAAGAGGGTGATCAGACTGGAGGGATGGCAAATGCCATCACTACCTTGGTCTTTTCCTTCTCTCCATCAAATATTCAATCTAATGGTTTTACTATTTATGCAATAACTTTTGTTTTAAAAAATTATCAGTTTTATTGTTGCATTATAATGATATATAATGAGATTAATTGTTGCATATTTGTACATACATGCAATATAATAATATAATTTGCAAGTACCTCTCCTTTTCCTCCTCTTGTTCTTCCTTCTGGTATTCTTTCTCTACTCTTATAGTCTCTCTTCAATTTTCATGAGACCACTTCCCTAAACATTTCCCTCATTTTTCCTCTCCAACTTCGACATATGAGGAAAACATGATCCTTGACTGTCTGAGTTTCGCCTATTTCACTTAACATAATGTTCTCAAGTTCTGTCCTTTTTCCTGCAAATGATCTAATTTCATTCTTTTTGGTGAATAAACTCCATTGTATATACATACCACATTTTCTTTATTCATTCATCTGTTCATGGATACATATTCTATAATTTGGCTATTGTGCTGCTATAAGCAACCATTTTCATGTATTACTATGACTTTAATTCCTCGGCATAAATACTGAGGGGTGGTATAGCTGGGTCATATGGTGGTTCCATTTCTAGCCTTCACTTTAGAGGAGCCCCTATAGTGATTGCCATAGTGGTTGTACCAATTACAATCTCACCAACAGTATAAAAGTATTTCTTTTTCCGGACATCCTCTCCAGCATGAAATATTGTCTTTATAATATTAATATAGTTCTGGGACACTTAGAGTTTTTTTAAGCTACCAAAATCAATTATTTGGAGCATAAAGGGTAGTCTGAAATTAATATATTCTTAGCCAATTAGGAAACAATAACTCTGGAAACAAATTCACTTTTGATGCTCTTTAAAATAAAAATATAGTACAATTTTTTTTTTAATTTTAATTTATTTTTATTGTAAACAAATGGGATACATGTTGTTTCTGTTTGAACATGGAGTAACAGCATACCATTTGTGGAATCATACATTTACATAAGGTAATGAGGTTTGATTCATTCTGTTATTTTTTTCCTTCCCCCCACCCCTCCCACCCTTCCTTTCCCTTTATACAGTCCTTCCTTCCTCCATTCTTGTCCCCTCCCACCCCACATTATGTGTCATCATCCACTTATCAGCAAGATCATTTGTCCTTTGGTTTTTTGAGATTGGCTTATCTCACTTAGCATGATATTCTCCAATTTCATCCATTTGCCTGCAAATGCCATAATTTTATTATTCTTTATAGCTGAGTAATATTCCATTTTATATATATACCACAGTTTCTTTATCCATTCATCAATCTAGGTTGGTTCCACAGTCTGGCTATTGTGAATTGAGCCGCTATGAACATTGATGTGGCTGTATCTTTGTAGGATGCTGATTTTAAGTCCCTTGTGTATAGGCCAAGGAGTGGGATAGCTGGGTCAAATGGTAGGTCCATTCCAAGTTTTCTAAGGAATCTCCACACTGCTTTCCAGAGTGGCTGCACTAATTTGCATCCCCACCAGCATTGTATGAGTGCACCTTTTCCCCCACATCCTCTCCAACATCTATTGTTGCTTGTATTCTTGATAATCACCATTCTAATTGGGGTGAGATGGAATCTTAGGGTAGTTTTGATTTGCATTTCTCTTATTACTAAAGATGGTGAACATTTTTTCATATGTTTATTGATTGCTTGTACATCTTCTTCTGTGAAGTGTCTGTTCATATCCTTAGCCCATTTGTTGATTAGGTTATTTGTATTCTTGGTGTAGAGTTTTTTTTGAATTCTTTACATATTCTGGAAATTAGTTCTCTATCTGAAGTATGAGTGGCAAAGATATTCTCCTACTCTGTAGGCTCTCTCTTCGCATTGTTGATAGTTTCCTTTGCTGAGAAAAACCTATTTAGTTTGAATCTATCCAGTTATTGATTCTTGCTTTTATTTCTTGTGCTATGAGAGTCCTGTTAAGGAAGTCTGACCCTAAACCAACAAGTTGAAGATTTGGACCTACTATTTCTTCTATAAGATGCAGTGTCTCTGGTCTGATTTCAAGGTCCTTGATCCATTTTGAGTTGATTTTTGTGCAGGGTGAGAGATAGGGATTTAGTTTCATTCTTCTGCATATGGATTTCCAGTTTTCTCAGCACCATTTGTTGAAGAGGCTATCTTTTCTCCATTGCATATTTTTGGCCCCTTTGTCTAGTATGAGAAAATTGTATTTATTTGGGTTTGTGTCTGTGTCCTCTATTCTGTACCATTGATCTACCTGTCTATTTTGGTGCCAATACCATGCTGTTTTTGTTACTATTGCTTTGTAGTATAGTTGAAGTTCTGGTATTGCAATACCCCCTGTTTCATTCTTCCTGCTAAGGATTGCTTTATCTATTCTGGGTTTCTTATTCTTCCAGATGAATTTCATGATTGCTTGCTCTATTTCTGTAAGGTACATCATTGGGATTTTAATTGGAATTGCATTGAATCTGTATAGCACTTTTGGTAGTATGGCCATTTTGACAATATTAATTCTGCCTATCCAAGAACATGGGAGATCTTTCCACCTTGTAAGGTCTTCCTTAATTTCTTTCTTCAGTGTTTTGTAATTTTCATTGTAGAGATCTTTTACCTCTTTGGTTAAATTGATGCCAAAGTTTTTTTTTTTTTTTTTTTTTTTTTTTTTTTTTTTTGAGGCTACTGCAAATGGAGTTGTTTTCCTTATGTCCCTTTCAGCTGTTTCGTCGCTTGCATATAAAAATGCTTTAGATTTATGCGTGTTGATTTTATAGCCTGCTATTTTGCTGAATTCATTGATGAGGTCTAGAAGTTTTCTGGAGGAGTTTTTTGGATCCTCTAAATATAGAATCATGTCACCGCAAATAGTGACAGCTTAAGTTCCTCTTTTCCTATTCGTATCCCTTTAATTTCTTTAGTCTGCCTAATTGCTCTGGCTAGAGTTTCGAGGACAATGTTAAATAGAAGTGGTGAAAGAGGATATCCCTGTCTTGTTCCCGTTTTTAAAGGGAATGGTTTCAGTTTTTCTCCATTAAGAATGATGGTGGCCATGGCTTTAGCATAAATAGCCTTTACAATGTTCAGGTATGTTCCTACTATCCCTATTTTTTCTAGTGTTTTCAGCAGGAAGGGGTGTTGTATATTGTCAAATGCTTTTCTGCGTCAATTGAAATAACCATATGATTCTTATCTTTAAGTCTATGGACATGATGGATTACATTGATTGATTTACAAATGTTGAACCATCCTTGCATTCCAGGAATGAACCCCACTTGATCGTGGTGCACAATTTTCTTAATATGTTTTTGGATACGGTTTGCCAACATTTTGTTAAGGATCTTTGCATCTATATTCGTTAAGGATATTGGTCTAAAACTTTCTTTCCTTGATGTGTCTTTTCCTGATTTGGGTATGAGGGTGATATTAGCTTCATAGAATGAGTTTGGTAGGGTACCCTGTTTTTCTATTTCCTGGAATACTTTGAGAAGTATTGGAATGAGATCTTCTTTGAAGGTCTTGTAGAACTTGGCTGAGAATCCGTCTGGTCCTGGGCTTTTCTTGGATGGTAGATTTTTAATGGCTCCTTCTATTTCATTGCTTGATATTGATCTGTTGAAATCATGTATGTCCTCCTGGTTCAGTGTGGAAGGAGTATATGTCTCTAGAAATTTGTCAATGTCTTTGGTAGTTTCTATTTGGTTGGAATAAAGATTTTCAAAGTAGCTTCTCATTATGTTCTGTATCTCAGTGGTGTCTGTTGTGATATTTCCTTTTTCATCACGAATTTCAGTACTTTGAGTTTTCTCTCTCCTTCTCTTTTTTAGTGTGCCTAAGAGTTTGTCTATTTTGTTTACTTTCTCAAAGAACCAACTTTTTGTTTTGTCAATTTTTTGAATAGTTTCTTTTGTTTCAATTTCATTGACTTCAGCTCGATTTTAATTATTTCCTGTCTTCTACTATTTTGCTGTTATTCTGTTCTTCTTTTTCTAGGGCTTTGAGCTGTAATGTTAGGTCATTTAGTTGTGGACTTTTCATTCTTTTCTGGAATGGGCTCCATGCAATGAATTTTCCTCTTAGTTCCGCTTTCATGGTTTCCCAGAGATTTTGATATGTTGTATTGTCATTCTCATTGACTTATGAGAATTTTTTTTATCTCTTCTCTGATGTTTTCTGTTATGCATATTTCATTCAATAGCATATTATTTAGTCTCCAGGTATTGGAGTAATTTCTGTTTTTTATTTTGTCATTGATTTCTACTCTCAGTCCATTATGATCTGATAGAACACAAACTGGTATCTCTGTTTTTTTGCATTTCCTAAGGGCTGCTTTTTGGCATAACACATGGTCTATTTTCAAGAAGGTTCCATGTGCTGCTGAGAAGAAACTGTATCCTCTCATTCATGGATGGAATATTCTATATATGTCTATTAAGTCTAGGTTATTGATTGTGTTATTGAGTTCTATGGTTTCTTTGGTTGGTTTTTGTTTGGAAAATCTATCTAGTGGTGACAGAGGTGCATTAGTCACCCAGAATTATTGTGTTGTGGTCTATGTGATTCCTGAAATTGAGAAGGATTTGTTTGATGTACAGGGATGCACCATTGTTTGGGGCATAAATATTTACTATTGTTATGTCTTCCTGATTTATGGTTCCCTTAAGCAGTATGAAATGTCCTTCTTTATCCCTTCTGACTAACTTTGGCTTGAAGTCCACTTTATCTGATATTAGGATGGAAACCCCTGCTATTTTACTGAGTCCATGTGCATGGTAGGTTTTTTCCCATCCTTTCACCTTTAGTCTGTGGATGTCTTTTTCTATGAGGTGAGTCTCTTGCTGGCAGCATATTGTTGGGTCTTTTTTTTTAATCCATTCTGCCAGTCTATGTCTTTTGATTGATGAGTTTAGGCCATTAACGTTCAGGGTTATTATTGAGAAATGATTTGTATTCCCAGTCTCTTGGCTTATTTTTGGTTTTTAAGTTGGCTTGGTTTCTCCTTTGAGTGGTTTTTCTCTAAGGTAGTTCCTCCCTTTGCTGGCCTACATTGTTGTTTTTCATTGCCTCCTCATGGACTATTTTGTTGAGAACATTCTGTAGTGCAGGCTTTCTATTTGTAAATTCTTTTAACTTTTGTTTATCATGGAAGGATTTTATTTCATCTTCAAATCTGAAGGTTAGTTTTGCTGGGTATAGGATTCTTGGTTGGCAACCATGTTCTTTCAGAGCTTGAAATATGTTGGTCCAGGCCCTTCTAGCTTTTAGAGTCTGGGTTGAGAAGTCGGCTTCTATCCATATTGGTCTCCCCCTATATGTAATCTGATGCTTTTCTCTCGCGGCCTTCAAAATCCTATCTTTATTTTGAATATTAGGCATTTTCATTATAATGTGCCTTGGTGTGGATCTGTTGTGATTCTGTGCATTTGGTGTTCTGTAAGTCTCTTGTATTTGATTTTCCATTTCATTCTCCAGGTTTGGGAAATTTTCTGATATTATTTCATTGAATAGGTTGTTCATTCCTTTGGTTTGTATCTCTGTGCCTTTCTCAATCCCAATAATTCTTTAAATTTGGTCTTTTCATGATGTCCCATAGTTCTTGGAGATTCTGTTCATGATTTCTTACCATCTTCTCTGTTTGGGCAACTTTATTTTCAAGATTAACTATTTTGTCTTCATTGTCTGAGGTTCTGTCTTCCAAGTGGTCTAGCCTGTTGGTGATGCTTTCCATTGAGTTTTTTATTTGGTTTATTGTCTCCTTCATTTCAAGGATTTCCGTTTGTTTTTTTTTTTTTTGAGAATCTCTATCTCTTTGTTGAAATGATCTTTTGCTTCCTGCAGGTGCTCTTTCAACTTATCGTTATTATCATTCATTGCCTGCATTTGCTCTCTTATCTCATCCTTTTCTTCACGAATCATCTTAATCATGTAAAATCTGAAGTCCTTTTCTGACATTTCTTCTAACATACTGCCGTTGGATTCTATTACTATAGAATCTAGATTTGTTTGGATCATTTTCTTCCCTTGTTTTTTCATGTTGTTCATGTATCTTCCCCTCTAGCAGTGCAGATCTGGGGTATTTTGCAGATTTCCCCCTATAGGCTTATAGGGCCCTATAGGTTTCCAAAACCCTTTCTTTAAGTGGAGATCAATATTAGCAGTGCCCAAATCAGACACTATGCAATCCTAGACCAAATAGCCCCTATGAGGACAATAACAAAATTGTCATAATAAACAGAACGAGTTCAAATATTATCTTCACTAAAACAAACCGATTTGCAATAAGGTCTGCAGTTTCTAATGGAGCACAAGGAGGATGCAGAGGGATGTAGAGTGTGGCTGTAAATGGGATAAGAAAAGAATGTACAGAAATTCTAGATAATAGAAAGGGTGAGAGTGTAATCAAATGAAATTGGACGTTAGCATGCAAAAAAGGGAGAAGAGACTCTGAGGAACTGGTAAACAAAAGGAAAAGAGAGCAAGAAAAGTAAAGAAATAAAAACAAATTTTTTCATTAAGGAGAAAAAAGAAAATCTACTGTATAACAGTCATATAGTAATGAAACCTCCCAGTGTTCAGTAGCCTGATGCATGAGTGGTACCTGACAATGAGCTTCAAGCCTCCAGCAGGTGTCTCAGGATGGGATTTGCCCCACCTAAAGATTGGAGCTCCGGCTTCCGGGATTATCCAAGTTGGTCGCTGTGGCTTCCAAATGTGTTGGCAAATGGGGAGCTGCAGCTCAGGGTGTGGACGTGGTCAGCTGGAGGTCCTGGAGGCGGGATACGGTTGGTCACGCCGGGGTCCTGGATGTTGGGTGTGTTTGGTGTGGTTGTGGGATCCTGGGTGCCGGGTACAATCATCAGTCTGGGGTCCCAGTGATAGGGCACAGTCAGTTGGTCTGGGGGTCCTGGCAGCAGGGAGGAGTCCATCGATGTGAGGGCCCCAGAGGCAGGGAGTGATCTGTCGGGCTGAGGAGATGGGGCTCAGTCAGTCCTGCCAGGGGTCCTATGGGGCCTGGCTATTGTCTCAAAATGACGGCAGTCACTTGTAATCAAACCTGCAGGTACTGTGACCGTGAACTTCCAGGCAACAACAGGCAGCTGGTCCTCCACTGGCGGTTGGAGATCAGTTTCTGCTACAATATTTTTAATGTTTTCTTAATCTGATGTTTTTATTCATTGTTTGCTTAGGCAGTGATAAGAAATGTAGAACACAGAACTTAGAATGTCCTAAAGTATGAAATATTGAGAATAGAATTATAGTACTGTGGTCTCTCCTGCCAGAGCTTTTTATGTGGTTGTGTTTGTGGAGAGATTTTAAAGAAAATAGATTTGTGGTTGATTGTTATGTATAAATTATTTTCAGAACATAGAACACACAAGCTTATGGTTCCTGTTATTTTTGTTTGACATTTCTCTGTAAATCAGCAAGGTGTGTTTTATTAAGTCTTAGCCAAATCAAATATGATCCCTGTATTTTTCCTTTATGTTAGGAGATTGCAAAGTAATCATCACTGCAGCGTTTACTGAAGTGAAAACTTGTATATGATTTCACAAATGCCTAATAGACTTGAAATAAAAACTGCCAAATTAAAAAATACTTTGAAAGATTGTAAGCGTTCTTCCCTACCACATATTTATTGCATTTGTTTAGAAGACCAAAAAGATTTTGTCTAGTCCCTTAGTGATAAAGTTATTAAAATTTAAAAAATTTTTGATTTCTCCTAAATATGACACAAGGGAGTACTCTGCAGATAATGCTATGTAAATTTAGGAAGAAAAATAGATTATTTTTCTTTATTACATACCCTGATTTCAGTCTCTCTCTCTCTCCTCTTTTTTTTTTTTTTAATCTCCCTATGTGTTTCTAATATAATTTTAGAGGACTGCTGAAGTATCAAACTAATTTGGATACCCATCCTCCTGGATGCATCAATCTTAATCGAACCCGCTATCAAGATATTTCCTCACTGGAATATCTCTCAGAACATTTTCATGAACCTTTCCCTGGAGGATTTTCAAAACCAAAAGAGCTTAACGGGAACACATTTGTGAAGATTTGTGTGGAAGAACCCAAGTTTCAAGCTAACTTTCCACAGGTTAGATTAATTGTATGTTTGATCTCTGCAAAGTCTATGTCTACATTCAATCGATCAACATCACATTTAAACATTTTTGACACTGTGCATTTATGCATAAGATATTTCATTACAAGACCTGGTAATCCAAGGCAAAAGACTTATGATATTTGAGACTATAGAAATTTTTTACTTACTAATTTTATGATCTTTGCATACTGTGCTACTAGAATTTGCTACCAGAAATACAAAAAATGACAGTTTCCCAGTACAGTGAGAAGTGCTGATTGAATAATAAAAGAAGTGCCAAGACAACCATATACTACTACTAATTATTATTTCATTGTATGTTTTAATATTATAATATTTATACATAATATCATCAGTAACAAATGGTAACATTAATTTATTAAATGCTTAATATTCTAGGCATTGTGCTGAAATGTTCTGTATTACTAATTTTTTTAATATTCACAATGATGATTAGAAGCAATTACTATTATCCTCAATTTTCAGATGAAGAAATTGTACTTAAATGCATAAAATACTTGATCAAAGCCTCCAAGCCAGTGAGTGGTACAGGTAATATGCAAACCTAGTTCTTCGACCAAAATGCTTGATCTTGGAGAACTTCTCCAAGTATTTAGATTTTAGCAAGGACCTTAATCTTGCCTTGTTGCTGTGGGAACTGCCCACATGTAAATCCCACCCTGGCTCTATCTGTTCTGAATGGAGGTAGGGAATAGTGTTGTCAAATTCTACTTTAGAAAGAGAAGAATTGGAAATCAAAAACTAGAATTTGTAGAAGATTTTGGAATAAATGTGGTAGTTTTGTGGTTTTATTGGTAATAATCCTCAATATATCTATCAGAATTTATTATGTCCAAAACTTTTCTGACCTTCACATAATGCTGTGTTATTGGACAGGGCGGGTATGAGGACTGCCATTTTGCTTATGTGGCACCTGGTGCTTAAAGGATGACTGTTCTAAAGTTCAAGGCAATTACGTTGCAGAACTTGCCCTTCCATGTCTATTGTTCACACAGTATCAGGCTAAACATATGAAGAAGAGGCCCACTCTGTCTTCATGGAAGGAGGAAGCTCTGGATCAACTATGTAAATAAGATTTAAGAAATGATCATTAAACTAAGATTTAGTTGGAAGCTTGAAAATGATGAGAGTGTGAGGTTGTAGAGGAAGCTTTGGCCCTATGAGCAGCAATGCCCAGTTTAAATCCGTACAGTTTTTACATGTATTCTTTTCTGCTCACATTGTATTATTTAAAAGTAAGTTGTAAACAACATGCCTGAAATGTTACATTTTTAAAGAAGTATGTGCATATAATAACATTATGCATATGCATCGTCCATATGTGCATTATTCATATACATTATATGCATTAAAATATCTCCAGCATTATCTTTTTACCACACATTGTGCTGGTGCTTTTTTTTTTTTTTTCCTAAAACCATCCTCAGATAAATCTGAGGTTTCAGTTTGCTTTTATTTTCTTTTACAGAGAGATTGTGTATGCACATTATATATTTGTGTGCATGTATGAATGTAAGAAAGAATGAACATGTACCTATTAATGGAGATTATGCCTGGGGTATGGGTTTGAGGTTGGGTCTCAACAATATTTTATTTTGTACTCTATTTTTGTTTGATTGAATTTCAGTGAATGTCTATTATTTTTGACTCATTTTTCTTTGTATTTTATTATTTAAAATACAAGCTAAAATTTTGTTACCATTATTATAAATTGAGCTTTCAGGCAGAATACACATGCGTACAATCCAAGTCTTTTGAAGTATATTTTCAAAAATTCTCCTTTAGACTTGGCTTTGGATTTCTGGACCTTTGTGCCTGTACTGTGCAGAAAGACTTTATAGGTGTATCCGGAGCAATAAGCCAGTCACCATCGTCTCAGTCATCAGCCATCCATCAGATGTCATGGAAATCCGAATGGTCAAAGAAAATTTTAAAGCACGACCTGGTCAGGTGAGCCAATGCTCAGCAACTTTTAAAACACCCTTAATTCTTAATTATAAAAAATACAAAAAAGTAGTACACATAGCATCTTTGGAATAGTTGAATTTCTTTTTTGGTCATTTAAAATTTATCTGTTTGTTGCTTTTACAGTATGTTATTCTTCACTGTCCCAGTGTATCTGCATTGGAAAATCATCCATTTACTCTCACAATGGTAAGATACTTGCTTCTTGAGTTTAAAAATTTTAAAGTGCAATGCATTTTTATGTACATTTAACCTCATTCTAAAAATTATTCAAGGCTTTTGTAATATCTTTAATGTTTCAGTAAATTGTCTTTTTACAAAGAAATGTATACATTCAGAAACTTTGTGGCTATTTATTTTTCATTAATTTCTAACATCAGTTTGCTAAGTAACATACTTCAAATTTATTAAAGATTGTTGATTCAAAACAAAATATATTTTCCCTTTTATGAAGTATCCATCTAGAGAGGTGGAATTTAAGGAAAAAGAGGATACTCTGAGTTGAAGCAAAGGAATTAGAAAATAAGATTAAGAATAAAAGAATCAGAAAATCAAGGCAGCATTGCCCATATGGAATATAAAATTAGGATCTTGGAGTCTTTAGGACACAACATCAGAAGCCAAGGAGAAGTGCCCTGTCCATGGCTCCTCCAGGTTGTGCCTGTAACTTTGGGATATTCTTTTGCAGCAAGGGGTTGACAGCAAGGGGTTGTTGAATACATTTTACTAGCAGACCTTTGGATCTGTGTTTTCAGCTGAATCATGTTTTACTTCCGACAGTTATAAGACATTTCCATTTCCCTGCATTCTTTTGTCCCATAAACATGAAATTGGTAACATACAAAGAAGATAAGAATGGAAAAAGAAGAAAATACATAAGTAAATTTTAAGAGAGTTGACATAATCTTATAAAAAGAAATTTATTTCAGAAATTAACCTTTCCTTATGTTGAGATTTTATTTTGAAAATTGTTTCCTTACCATAGCATGAAATAGTGAATGTGGCATAAGCCAAGAAATTAGTTGCTGAATGCCAAGTACAGACAAGAGAGGTTTTATTATTTTTTTAATAAAAATAACTTCCAACATGCTCGAAAGTAGAATTAGTACATACAATAAATCACAATGTACCCATCAACAAACACATAGAATATATCTTACTTTTTGGTATACACTACCACTGAAAACTTTTATGCTGTCCCTCAAAACAGAAAATGAAAGAATTTCTCACCTAAAGTACACACTGAGTAGAGACCTCTAGTTCCAACCTCCTATTAGCCTAGGCCTCTTCTATGAGGGAACATGAGACACTCCAAAGGAGTGGAGTGTACATCCTGACAGGCTTTAAGCAAGCGCTTCATGTGGGCTGACCTTTTTAAAATGCAATTGTGGTAAGAGCTGTGACAGTCCTGTCACTGGCTTGAGACATCAATGGGAGGGAAATTAGACGGGGAGAGGGGAATGTAAGGAAGAAATAGAAGAAATGAAACCAAAGGTAAGAAAGTGTTGAAAAAGGGAAAACAAATTTTATGTCAAATAAAATGGTAGTGTGTATTTGTATAAAGGGCACAAAACTTCAGAAATTCAATCCCAGCTGTCACTTATTAGTTCTTCATGTGTGAGTATATCTCCTGACCTCCCTAAGTGTCAATTTCTTGGTCTGCAAAATAGTGCTAGTGATACTTATCTAATAAAATAATGTGTGTGAAACCCTAATTACATGGCTGTTGCCCAGTACTTGATAATTATATCACTTTTAACTTTGATAATATTAAAATATCTTATTGCAATTTGGATCATTTTCTTCACTTCTGGAATTATACTTTTAAAAAATGTTCTCGTCATCACATAATACTTATACATAATAGTGGGTTCGTTCTGAAACAACTATACCTGCATGGAATATAATTTGCTCCATTGTAGGACCCAGTGCTTCCTCTTTCCTCCCTCTCTCTATTTCACTGTTTCCACTTTACTAATCTTCCATGTATTTATTTATTTTTTAAAGTTGTGCTATATAGATATACATAAAGTGGGATTTCACTGTAGTATATCCGTACTTGTGTATAGCATAATTTGGTCAATTTCATTCGGCAGTTCCTCCCTTTTGTCATCCTTGAGGAGAAACACCAATCCCCTTCTTCATATTCACTGATGTCCCTTCCATTTCATGGGTCCTCACCAACACCTATTTTCCTAATTTTACTCTGTCTTCCATACATGAGAGAAAACAATTGACCATTAACTTTCCAAGCCTGGACTTTGTGAATTGTGGTGCTATAAACATTGATGATTGTGTGTCACTAAGTATGATGATTTTAGTTCTTTCAGAAAATTTCAAGGGGTACCTGAAATCATACTGTAGATCCATTTCTAGGTTTTCTATTTTTTTTTTTTGATAATAGTATTTTACTTTTTAAAAAATTATTTCTTTATATTTTTATTTTTTACAGACTGCATTTTGATTCATTGTACACAAATGGGGTATATCATTTTGTTTCTATGGTTGTACACAATGTAGATTCATACCATTCGTGTAATCATACGTGTACATAGGGTAATGATGTCTGTGTCATTCCATGAGTTTTCATACCCTCACTCCCTCTCATTTCCTTCTACATAATCTAAAGTTCCACCATTCTTCTCTCACTCCCCAACCCCCACCCCCCACCCCATTATATATCATCCTCCACTTATCAGGGAAAACATTTGACCTTTGGGTTTTTTGGGATTGGCTTATTTCACTTAGCATGATATTCACCAATTTCATCCATTTATTTGCAAATGCCATAATATTATTATTCTTTATGGCTGCATAATATCCCATTGTGTATATATACCATAGTTTATCCATTCATCTGTCGAAGGGCATCTAGGTTGGTCCACAATCTAGCTATTGTGAACTGAGCTGCTGTAAACATTGATGTGGCTGTGTTACTGTAGTATGCTAATTTTAAGTCCTTTGGGTATAAACCAAGGAGTGGGATGACTGGCTCAAAAGATGGGTACATTCCAAGTTTTCTGAGGATACTCTACACTGTTTTCCAGAGTGGCTGCACCAATTTGCAAGTCCAGCAGCAATGTAAAAGTGTGCCTTTTCTCCCACATCCATGCCAACATCTATTATTGTTTGTGTTCTTGATAATAGCCATTCTAATTGCAGTAAGATGAAATCTTAGAGTTGTTTTAATTTGCATTTCTCTAATTAATAGAGGTGTTGAACACTATTTCATATATTTATTTATTTTTTTAAAATTTATTTATTTGATTCATTGTAAACAAATGGGGTAAAACTTATTTCTCTGGTTGTACATGAAGTAGAGTCATACCATTTGTGTAATCATACATGTACATGATGTTTGCCTCAATCTGTTATTTTTCCTTCTCCCCACCCCTCCTACCCCTCTTTCCTCTATACAATCCATCTTTCCTCCATGCTTGCCTCCCTCCCACCCCCCACATTATGTATCATCATCCACTTATCAGCGAGATCATTCTTCCTTCGGTTTTTTGAGATTGGCTTATCTCATTTAGCATGATATTCTCCAACTTCATCCATTTGCTTGCAAATGCCATAATTTTATTCTTCTTTATGGCTGAGTAATATTTCATTGTGTAGATATACCACTGTTTTTTTATCCATTCACCAATTGAAGGGCATCTAGGTTGGTTCCACAATCTAGAATTGAACAGCTGTGAACATTGATGTGGCTGCATCACTGTAGTATGCTGATTTTAAGTGCCTTGGGTATAGCCCAAGGAGTGGCAATGTGAAGAGAGAGCCTACAGAGTGGGAGAAAATCTTTGCCACTCATACTTCAGATAGAGCACTAATCTCCAAAATCTATAAAGAACTCAAAAAACCTTTACACCAAGAATACAAATAATCCAATCAACAAATGGGCTAAGGAAATGAACAGACATTTCACAGAAGAAGATCTACAAGTAATCAACAGATAGATGGAAAAATGTTCAACAACTCTAGTAATAAGAGAAATGTGAATCAAAACTACCCTGAGATTTCATATCACCCCACTTAGAATGGCAACTATCAAGAAAACAAGCAACAATAGGTGTTGGTGAGGATGTGGGGAAAAAGGTATACTCGGACATTGCTGGTGGGGCTGCAAATTAGTGCAGCCACTCTGGAACGCAGTGTAGAGATTCCTTAGAAAACTTGGAATGGAACCACCATTTGACCCAGCTATCCCACAGAGTGATACTAGCCTCATACAATGAATTTGGAAGGGTTCCCTCCTTTTCTATTTACTAGAATACTTTCAGGAGTATTGGTATTAGTTCTTTAAAAGTCTTGTAGAATTTGGCTGAGAATCCATCTGGTCCTGTGCTTTTCATTGGTTGGTAGTCTCTTGATGGCTTCTTCTATTTTGGTGCTTGAAATTGATCTGTTTAAATTGTGTACATCTTCCTGATTCAGTTTGAGAGGATCATATGTCTTTAAAAATTTGTCAATGTCTTCCATATTTTCTATTTTGTTGGAATATAGATTTTCAAAGTAGCTTCTAATTGTGTTATGTATTTCAATGGTGTCTGTCGTGATCTTTCCTTTTTCTTCACAAATTCTAGTAATTTCAGTTTTCTCTCTCCTTCTCTTTTTTAGTATGACTAAGGGTTTATCAATTTTGCTTACTTTTTCAAAGAACCAAATTTTTGTTTTTTCAATTTTTTGAATTGTTTCTCTTGTTCAATTTCATTGATTTCAGCTCTGATTTTAATTATTTCCTGTCTTCTACTATTTTTGGCGTTGATCTGTTCTTCTTTTCCAGGGCTTTGAGATGTAATGTTAGGTCATTTAGTTTTTGACTTTTTATTTTTTTAATGTATGAGCTCAATGCAATGAACTTTTCTCTTAGTACTGCTTTCAGAGTGTCCTAGAGATTTTGATATATTGTATCGTAGTTCTCATTTACCTCTAAGAAATTTTTAATTTCTTTCCTGATGTCTTCTGCTATCAATGCATCATTAAATAGCATATTATTTAGTTTCCAGGGGTAGGAGTAGTTTTTGTTTGTTATTTTATCATTGATTTGTAATTCCATTCCATTATGGTCTGATAGGATACAAGGTAGTATCTCTATTTTTTCGTATTTACTAATAGCTTCTTTGAGGCATAGCATAAAGTCTATGTTGGAGAAGGTTTCATGAGCTGCTGAGAAGAAAGTATATTTGCTCAGTGATGCATGAAATATTCTGTAAATGTCCATTAAGTCTATATCATAGATTGTATTGTTTAGTTCTATAGTTTCTTTGTTCAGTTTTTGTTTGGAGGATCTATCCGTCCCTGGCTCTTTGCGGTTCCAAAATCCGTGGATATTTGTCACCGCCTGCAGCAACAAATTGCACGGGTCTTATGGGTGGTGGAGTGGAAACTGAGGCACTTCTATCTTTCACTTTAGTGCACTGCTTTCTTGCTTGTTTATAGAGAATAGAGGAAATGAGTTTTACTTGCTTTGAGAGAAGAGAGAGAGAGACCCCGCTTATCAGAGAGAAACAAACTTTGCTTAAGAGAGAAACTTTGAGAGAAAGACAGGCTTTGCTTAGAGCTTAGAGGAAGAGACTTGCTACACCTTAAAGTCCTGCATCCTGCGAACTAAGGGTACGTCCACCCTGTGCCCTAGTGATGCGTCTCAGTTCTGCATTTCAAGATCTGCCTTCCGCCGCTGCCCCTACTAGCTACTGTCGCGTGTTTTTCCCTCTGGCTGCTTCCGTGCGTCTAGCTGCTTTTTTGCTAATGGCTGCTGTGGCGTGTCTTCTTCTCTGGCTACTGCCAGGCCGCGTGTCTTCTGCTACTGCTTTTCTGCTAATGGCTGCTGTCGTGTCTCGCTCCGCCTACGCTTATATCACCTCCAGGAGGCAGAGAGCAGGGCCACGCCTCTTACGCAAAGATTAGGCGAGTCGCTCCGAGCAGGCAATTAGTGCTGGAGAACACATGTGCATACATTGTGTGCGTGGACGAGAAAATCACCTGAGTGTGCTTATGTCAATTAACCTCCTCACTGCCAATGTGATCAGGTGCCATCCCAGCGCCGCCAACATGGCACAGCCCCCAACATCTATCCAGTGGTGAGAGTGGTGTGTTAAAGTCACCCACTGTTATGGTGTTTTGGTCTATTTGATTCTTAAATTTGAGAAGTGTTTTTGATGTACATAGATGCTCCATTGTTTAGGGCATAAATATTTATGATTATATGTCTTGCTGATTTATGCTTCCTTTAAGCAGTATGAAATGTCCTTCTTTATCCCTTCTGACTAACTTAGGTTTGAAGTCCACTTTATCTGACTTGGTTTCTCCTTTGATTGGCTTTTCCTTTAGGGTAGTTCCTGCCTTTGCTGACTTGTATTGTGGTTTTTCACTTCCTCCTCAAGAAATATTTTGCTGAGAATGTTCTGTAGTGCAGGCTTTCTATTTGTAAATTCTTTTAACTTTTGTTATCATGGAAAGATTTTATTTCATCATCAAATCTGAAGGTTAGTTTTGCTGCGTACAGCATTCTTGGTTGGCATTTATGTTCTTTCAGAGTTTGAAATATATTGTTCCAGGCCCTTCTGGCTTTTAGGATCTGGGCTGAGAAATATGCTGATATTCATCTTGGTTTCCCCTTATAAGTAATCTGACACTTTTCTCTCGCAGCCTTTAAAATCCTATCTTTATTTTGTATGTGAGGTGTTTTCATTATAATGTGCGTTGGTGTGGATCTGTTGTAATTTTGTGCACTTTGTGTTCTGTAAGCCTCTTGTATTTTGATTTTCCATTTCGTTCTTCAGGTTTAGGAAATTTTCTGATATTATTTCATTGAACAGGTTGTTTTTTCCTTTGGTTTGTATCTCTGTGCTTTCCTCAATCCCAATAATTCTTAAATTTGGTCTTTTCATGACATCCCACAATTCTTGGAGATTCCATTCATGATTTCTTTTTTTAATTTTTTTTATTTTTTGCAGTGCTGGGGATTGAATCCAGGGCCTTGTGCTTGCAAGGCAAGCATTCTCTCAACTGAGCTCTATCACCAGCCCCTATTCATGATTTCTTAACATATTCTCTGTTCAACTTTATTTTCAAGATTAAAAATTTTGTCTGCATTGTCTGAGATTCTGTCTTCCACAAGATCTACTCTGTTGATGATGCTTTCTATTGAGTTTTTAATTAGGTTTATTGTTTCTTTCATTTCAAGTTTTTTTTTTTTTTTTTTTTTTTTTTTTAGAATCTCTCTTTATTGAAGTGTTCTTTTGCTTCCTGCCTTTGCTCTTTTAACTGTTTACTGGAATGATCATGCATTGCCTGCATTTGCTCTCTTATCTCATATCTCATTCTTTGCTTCACAGATCATTTTAATTATGCAGATTCTAAACTCTTTTTCTGTCATTTCTACTGCCATGCTGTCATTGAATTCTATCAAAACAGCATCTTGGTTTGTTAGAGACTCTTTCTTTCCGAGTTTTTTCATATTGTTTCTGTATATTCTCCTCTAGCAGTGAAGATCTGAGGTACTGAAGTTTCCCCCATGCTGGCTTATTGTGACCCTGCAGTACCTCTCCTTTGAAGGGGAGATCAATAGTAGCAGCACCCAATACAAAGATAATGCAGCGCTGAACCAGACATTCCCTATTTAACATTATTGTAAAGAACACGATGAGTTTGATTATTATTTACAGTATTTCTAATGGTGAATGAAGAGGATGGGGAAGGGTGTAGGATGTAAGTGAGTAAATAGAGGTACTTGTCAAAGGGCCTCCAATCTCTGTAGGTGTCTCAGGAAGGGAGTTGCCCTTCCAATGATGGTGGTCACACCCTCAGGAATAATTCAAAATGTCTGCACCAGCCTCCAACAAAACTGGGGAGCCCCATTGAGAGCACATTGAGTCAGTGTGGAGCAGGAGGGTGGGGCAGGCCAGGCCAGTAGGCCTGGTGTCCTTCACCTGTCTGCAGTTGGGGGTTCATTTCTAGTTTTTTGAGAAATATCCAATAATGCACTCTGAATTATCTGATAACTTGCAGTCCTATCAACAACGTATGATTATGCCTTTTCTTCCACATCCTTACCAGCATTTATTATTATTATTATTATTTGTATTCTTGATGTTTGACATTCTAACAGGAGTGAGAAGAATCTCATGTAGTTTTGACTGTGCGTGTCCCTGATTGCTAACAATGATGAACAATTTTTTTTTCACATAGTTGTTGGCTATTTGTATTTCTTCTTTTGAGAAATATCCATTTTGATTTATCACTCACTTATTGATTGGGGTATTTATTTTTTTGCAGGGAGGGATGTCTGTATATATTCCTAATATTAGTCCCCTGTCAGAGGAGTAACTCAGAAAGATTTTCTCCCATTTTGTAGGCTTTCTTCACCTGCTCTTCTATTCTATTCCATTGATCTTCATGTATATTTTGATGACAATATTATGCTGTTTTTTTGTTGTTTTGGTTTTACTATAGGTCTCTTGTATAATTTGAGGTTGGGTATTACAATGCCTCTTGCATCATTCCTCTTGCTGAGAATTGCTTTGGTTATTCTGGGTCTCTTATTCTTCCAAATACATTTTTGGACTATTTTTTTTTCTAGTTCTATGAAGTATGTCATTGATATTTTGATGGGAATTGAATTGAAATTCTATATTGCTTTTGATAGTATAGGCATTTTGACAATAATAATTCTGGCTATTGAAGAACATGGGAATTCTTTTCATCTTCTAAGGTCTTCTTCAATTATTTTAAAAAATATACTGTTGTTTTCATTGCAGAGATCTTGCACCTGCTTGGTTAGTTTTTTCCTCCAATTTTCTTCCTCGTTTCTTTATCAGCAGGTTTATTATTGGAGTTTAGGAAATATATTTGTTATTGTATGTTGACCTTGTATGCCTCTACTTTGTTGAATCTGATTTTCAGTTCTAAAAGTCTTCTTTGGGGTCTTCTATATATAAGATCATGTCTTCAGCAAGCAGAGATAATTTGAGTTCTTTTTTTTCTCTCACTATTTATATCCCTTTAATTTCCTTCTTTTGCCAGATTATTCTGGCTAGAGTTTCAAGAACTATGCTGAATATGAGTGATTGAGTGTTGACATCCTCATCTTGTTCCTGATTTAAAATGATTCAGTGTGATGTCATCCTTAGTTTGTTGTATTTATTCTTTATAAAGTAGAGGTCAGTTCCTCTTATTATTTGTTTCTCCAGTGATTATAACATGCAAGAGTGGTAGATTTTGTCAGTGGCTTTTTCTGAATGTATTGAGATGATCATGTGATTCTTGTTCTTAACTCTGTTTTTGTGGTGAATTTTATTTTTGATTTACATATGTTGAGCCAACCCTCTGCTCCTGGGATGAAATCCACTTGATCATGGTGTACTATCCTTTTAATGCATTTTTGAATGCAGTTTGCTAATATTCTATTAAGGATATTCGCATATTTGTTCATCAGGGATATTGGTCTGAGGTTTTCTTTCCTTGATGTGTCTTTGTCTGGTTTGGTATTAGGGTAATATTGACTTTGTAGAATAAACTTGGCAGTGTTCTCTCTCTTTATATTCCACGGGAAAATTTGAGGATACTTGATATCAATTCTTCTTTAAAGATCTGGTAGAAGTTGACTGAGAATCCATTCATCTTGGGCTTTTCTTTGAGGACTTTTAATTGTTGTTTAAACCTTAGTGCTTGATGTTGGTCTGTTTAGGCTTTCTGTATTCTCATGGTTCAATTTGGGTGCTATGTATATGTCTAGAAATTTGTCAGTATTTTGTAGATTTTCCAGCTTATAGCAGTTTAAATTTTTAAAATAGTTTCTAATGATTCCCTGTATTTCCAAAAAGTCTGTGGTAATACCTATTTTTTAATCTATAGTTTTATTGATTTGGGTCCCCACTTTTAGTTAAGTTGGCTAAGTGTTTATCAATCTTGTTTATCTTTTCAGTGAGCCACCTCTTTGTTGTATTAATTCTTTTTGTCTAGTTTATTATTAATTAATTTCAGCTTCAATTGTAATTTTTTATTGTCTTCTACTAATTTTGTAATTAGTTTGTTCATCCAGTTCTAGGGCCTTGAAGTATACCATTAGATTATTTTGGATCTTTCTGCTTTATAAAAAATTTATGTAGACACTTATATCTAAAACTTTCCTCCTAGAACTGCTTTCAGATTGTCACAGAGATTTTGAAATGGTGTAGTTCTTTCTCACTTGTTTCTAAGAATTATTTTATTTTTCTCTTGATTTCTTATATGATCCTCACTCAAAATCTTACACTTAATTCCCAGGTTTCTATTTTGTTTACTTTTGTTATTGATTTCTAATTTTATTGTATTATGATCTGATATGATGCAAGACATTATCTCTATTTTTTTTTTTTTTGTATTTGCTAAGACTTGCTTTGTGTCCTAAAATATTGTCTATTTTAGAGAAGTTTCCATGTGCAGCAAAGAAGAAAGTGTATTCACTTGTTGATGGATGAAATATTGTATAGTGTCTGTTAGGTCCATTTCATTAATGTTACTTTTTATTTCTGAAGCTTATCTGTTTATACTTGGATGACCTATCTATTGGTGAGGGAGGTTTGTTGAAATCACCCAGTATCACTGTATTGGGGCTTTCTGATTCTTCTCCTGAGTGGGAGTTGTTTTATATGTGTAAGTGCACCGACATTTGGGGCATGAATATTTAAAATCATTTTATCTTGTTGGTGGATGATTCCCCTAACCAGTATGACATTGCCTTCTAGGTCTCTTCTGATTAATATTGGCTCGAAGTCATCTTTGTCAACTATGAAAGTAGATACTCTTGCTTACTTTCCATCTCCCTTTGCATAATATAACTTTTCATTCTTTCACTTTCAGCCTATGGATGTCTTTGCCTGTAAGATGAGCCTCTTGTAAACAACATATAGTAGGGTCTGTGTTTTAAAGTAGATTCTGCCAATCTACTTTAGTTGGATATTTTAGAACTTTATATTTAGTTTTATTATAGAGAGATGATTTTTTCCTGACATTTTGATTTATTTGTAATGTTCAATTCAGACTTGATTCTTCTTTGACTATTCTTCTAGTAAGATTCATCAGTATGCTGGCTCTGATGTTTGTTTATTTATTTGGTACTAGTTATTGAATGCAGGAGTGTTTTATCACTGAGCCATATCCCAGTCCTTTTTATTTTTTTAAATTTTGAGAAAGGGTCTTGTTAAGTTATTGAGGTTTCCACTATGTTGCTGAGACTGACCTTGAACTTGAAAGTTCTTTGCTTCAGCCTCCTGGGTCACTTGAATTATAGGTAGTGATGGTTTAGTATTATAAATTGTGGTGATTTTTGTGTATCATGGAAAATTTTTATTTCATCTTCAAGGTTAGTTTTGCTGGATATAGCAAACTTTGTTGGCACCTGTTTTGCAGGGCTTGGTATATATTATTTCAAGACCTCCTGAAGGAAAAGGGAGAGGGGAGGGAGGACAGGAAGATAAAAAGGAAGAGAAAAGGGAGGGATCATGAGCCAAATTCAATTTCTATGTATGTTTGAGTTTGTTGGGATGAATCTAACTACTATGTAACCAAAAGCTATAATAAGCATAATAATGATAATAATAATAATAATAATAAAGAACCTGTACAAAATCATGAACTCCAATACCATGGTGCACTATCCTATGTTTTGGTATATATGTGGGATTGTTCTGTTTTTGTTTGTTTTATGAGGGAGGATTTAGCACCATGGTTGGAATTCAGTAAGCAATACAAAATACATTGAGTTGACCTATGTGAATTGCTTTTTTGTAGGTCAAAATTATCTAATATTTGCAATTTCATATGACTTAACCTTACTTTTTTTTAAAAGTCTGCTTTAAATTTTGTGAAATATTATTCTCCATTTTTGACTGATTTATTATTGATTCTATCTATGGTTGACTTTGGGAGGTCTGTATAAGTTTTATTTAGTTCTGTTGCAAACATGGTGAAATACTTTAGAAATTTTTTTTTCTTTTTTTCCACATCATCCAGCATTTATTATTATTTGTATTCTTTCTTTATATTGAATTTTTAAATTTGTTCTAATTATTTATATGTGACAATAGAATGCATTTTGATAAATCATACACAAATGCAGTATAATTTCTCATTTTTCTGGTTGTACATATTGTAGGATCACATCAGTCATGCAAATCATATATGTTCATGAGGTAATAATGTCTGTGGCATTCAAATATCCTTCCTACCCCCATATCCCTTTTTTTGGTAAAAATTTTAGGCATATTTTTAGTGCCTCATTGCAATGAAAATTAAGGTGTTCTTGCCTCTTTAAAATGTGTTTTGGCTTCAAATATATTTATAATTCTCTAAGAGAACAGGTTATAAAATATTAATAGCTTATACATAGAATAAATTTTAGAGCACTTAGCATTTAAATTTTATGTTATAAAATTGATGTAAGCAATTCAGAATCATGACCTTATTCTCATAATAATTTATATTACATCTGAATTTTTTTTTTAATTCAAAACATTTTTGTTTAGTATTTCTAAGTTATGAGTACATGCCAGGTGTTTTGCTGCATACCAAGAAAATAGAAATAAATAAGATAAATATCGAATTTTTATAAAACCCAGGTTTTAAATAAGAAATTTAGACTTTTTTAAAATAAGAAGGAGGAATTAACTTTCAATTAAAAAAACAACACAACAAACCTCTCAGCTTTTAGGTTCTGGACTGAGAAATCAATAGAAAATATAACTGGTTTACCTCTAAATGTTACCTCTAAATGTTTTCTCTTCCAATTTTTAATTTTTTTCCTTGTTCTGTGTATTGCATATTTTAATTACAATGTATCTCAGAGAGGATCTTTTTAAATCTTGCCTATTTAGGCTCTCCAGGTGTATCCTGTATTTGGGTTCCTCTCTTATTTCTAGGGTTTGGAAATTTTTCTGATATTACTGCATTGAAAAGGTTGTACATTTTTTTAGTTAGTATTTTTGTGCTTTCTCTATACCAGTGATTTATAGACTTTATCTCTTAATATTATCCCCATCTGCTGAGATGATTATCTCCTACTTTTATGCAAGAGACTATTTAGTGAGCTTTTTGCCCTTAAGGCCCACAGGCTAAGTGAATATCCCTATATTGATACTGCCCCTCAATGTATCCTCTGCTGTGCCCAATTACAGCACCACTTTGAGAGAATACACTAAGCTCTATTAACTGCAAGCACTTCAGGGCAAAGTCACATACTCATAAACCTCAGAAAAAATAAAAATAAACTTATTGAAAATATTCTCCATATTTCCTCTATTCCAAGTATAAAATCATGATTAATGTTCTTGAATAGATTGAGAAATTTGTTACTGAATATAGTAAAATTACTATTATACTATATAGAGGTTGAAAAGAGAAGATAAAAAATGAGAAAAGGAAAAAACAAGATATGTAATAGACAAATACTATAAACCAAGATACAAAATGAAATGAGGAGATTTGAGGTAGGAGTAGATGGTGCAAAGGGAAAAAAAGAGACTAAGAGGAGCAAGTATAAAGCTGCACTAGAAAAGCAAAGATAAAAAGAATGATTCCAGTTAATGCTCTTAAAGAGAATAAATACTATCTATTGTGTTGAGGGCTGTAATATCAAATAATGAGGGTGCATGTACTGATTCAATACAAAAAGTAATATTTTAAGATCAAAACTGATGTTCCAACTATTTATGATATTTAATGTCTAGTTGGGGAGATTCCTTGTTGAGTCTTCCTGATTTGGATGTTATAAGGATTTGGGACCTTTAGAAGATGCTTTAGCTTTCCTCTAAGTTTTCCTGGAAATGGAGGTAGTGATTACACTGATACAATTCTAGGAGGCACCCTCTGAATTTTGGTGTGTATCTATTAGTTTTCTGCTGGGTCAGAGGAGATAGTTCCTAAGTGTTTGTGAGTTAGCAGCCAGGTTACCCTCTCATCGGGGGTGCAGTGTTATGTGCCCTCCTGAAGAAAAGTTTCACATATTCAGCACTATCAAATCCCGTGTGGGCTTCCCCATGAATATGTTGGAGTGTGTGGGGTATGGCAGACTAAGGTAGAGGTATTGTGGTTTGGTTGATATGGTGGGAGGTGACCCATAGGGAAGTGTAGGGCCACTGCCCCTCTGGAGTGCACAGGCAACAGGTTTGTAACAGGGCATGCTGGGTGGTGGGCAGTGGCTGGCATCTGTGTGACGCTTCTTTGAAAACTCTTTTGTCAGGTATACTGCAGTTTTTCTCCACTGATTGCTTGGGGTTTATCCAGTTGGTCTGAACTTCATCTACATGAGAATTGAGTTAACTGGAAACTCTGGGACTCCCATCTGAGCTCCTAGGGCACAAGAACTATTTCCCTGGTTGCTATGGTTTTCTCTGTAGTCAGTGCTTGTTTATCAACCCAGAGTCCCGAATCTGTATACTTGGAGGGTTCTGCATCTGCTTGCTGTTTCTGTTGGGTATGGGGGGCACGTGGTACAGGGCTCAGAGCTATTGCTGTTGCGGGACACTGCCTGCTCCCCTGTGCAGGACTTCTTTAAAGCATCATACAGTTTCGTGGTTGTCTACATCTGTGGGTCCTGTGAATACAGGCTCTCTGTGGGTGGTTTGTGGCACAAAAGACTCCTCCCTGACTGATGTAGATCACTGGGGTCCCATTCTAGTCACTGGAGTAAAGTGTCAGTTGACACATCTGAGCTCCTACAGTCAGTGATTGTGGATCACTGTGCACATTTATCTCTGCTGGACTTTTTTTGTACTGTTATTGTCTAAACACTTGGTGACTGCAGCTGTGGGCGCTATCGGTGAAGGCTGTTGCCCATCTGAGGCATGGAAGACTCCACCATGGCCAGTGCAGCTCACCTGGATTTTACCAGTCAGTGTGACCAGACTAGGGTGTCAGATGGTTCATCTGGGCCAGAGGCCAGAGTTACTGAGGAGGCTTTGAGGAGCACTGGGCTTGGGTTAGTACTCCCCAGGAATGATTTACTCTTGGGTCAGCTCTACCTACTCTCTTTGTCCAGGACGATGGAGTGTTCTTGGAGAACAAACATCGGTTTACTGACTACTTGGGGAAATAAGTGTTTGGATTGGTAGAAAGAGGCAGTAGAAATTTTCCTTCCTTCAGTGAAGTTCCATTAGGTGCACAGGGCTCCTCAGTCTCCCTATAGGTAGCCTTCAACAACAAAGGACAGTGGCCCTGGGTGTTGGTTCTTGAAATGGTCTTGTGATCCATGGGCACTTAGGTTCTGTGTTCAAACAGTCGTGTTTCAGAAGATGCAGATTCAGGAGGACGTTGGATGGGATTAAAGATGTTGGATGCCTGGAATGAATAACCATTATGATTTTCCTTCTTATTTACTTTTTTCAATTAAGAAAAGGTTTTTCCCTATTCCTTCTACTCTGCTTATACCAGAATTTCTTAGCAGAGTAGTGATTAAGAGGATAAAGAACAATAGTTGCTGGAGTCCACATCTTCAGTTCTGTTAAAGGAATATTGTTCTTTGAAAATTTTCCAAGAAAGGAGGGATGGGGAAGAAGAAAGAAAGAGAAAGGGAGGGAGGAGGAAATGAGGGAAGGAAGGAAGGAAGGAAGGAAGGAAGGAAGGAAGGAAGGAAGGAAGGAAGGAAGAAAGGAAGGAAGGAATTTTTAAGGCCTTAAGTTCTTTAGAAAATGCTTCTTAATATATATCACTTTTAGAAATCCAGAGTACTTATTATTAATATGTCAGTAATCTTGAGAAGTTCTTTAATATAATCTCACTAACTTTTATTCAGTCATTTAATTAACACTTTCTCACTTGCCCGTTTTTGACTCTTTGCATAAACTAATACCTTCATCCTGGGAACTAACCCCTTGTTCTTTCCCTATTCACACTCCAAAGCCTGGGAATTCTTATTTATGCTTTGTATCTTGTCTTAATATCACTTGCACTGAGAAGTCTCACTGACCTTTCCTATTATATTGTTTTTTTAAAAAAAACCTTTTCTTCTTATGAGTATCCTGTGTACTCTCTTAAACATCAGTGTCATTAAATTATTTGCTGTGTCCTGAGTTCTTCCTAGAGCATTAGATCAGTGAATCCTTTCAGAGGTTAATTGGTATCACATAGTCGGGCACATAGTAACCCGATACTACCTGTTTAAAGACTGCCAAAAAACGTGTATGTAGTTAGTGTCTGGAATCTTACTTGAGAAATCCTCTATAGAGAGTATCTCTTCTCTACGTCTTTCTATTATACTCTTAATTGGAAAATGAAGCTCGAGAAAAGGAAAAGTTAGAGGGTTAAGAAGAAAGGAGAAATGCTTATGGCCAAATTTGCTGTCAGTCAGGGAAGACTTGTGAGTCAAGTTCTGAGTCTAATCTTTGAGGTCATGATGCATGTTTCTCTTTAATGGAGACTAGGAAGGAGAAATGTGCCTATGGCTATGGTGAATGTGGTTGGGCAAGAACCACCAAAGGAGAACTATACAATTTGTGGGCTACACCTGGTGTGAGATAGAGGCCATTTTTCATCTCCCCTTCCTCATTCTTAGGGCTAACAACAATGGAGAATTACTTGCTCCTAACTTCTAATCTGATAAATGCTTTCAATATTTCTTAGATTATCTAGCAATATGTAGGTCGAAGTGGAAGTGAATTTTTCCAGATTTGGATTTTGTAGTCACATAAGACATTCATGTCTTATTATGACTCAGTCTAACTTATAATCATTTTAAAAAATTATATTACTTTTAAATTATTAAATAAATTAAAATTGTTAGAATAATTGGCTTCCAAAGAAAATTTTAAGACAAAGGAAATTACTATCAGAACATCTGTGTACCATGTAGTGCATATAGGCATAGGAAATGGTATATAGCCTTCCCAGATATGGGGGTTGGAGAGGTGTTGCTAGCTAGCTCACTAACATTTTCCCCCAAGGGAATTTTTGTTTTCCTAAATGGGGAAATAGGCAATTTTTTTGCTGCCTACAAATGAATTTGAATAGGGTGAACATTTTTAAGCTAACTTTTACATTATGCTATTATGTTAATTTACTGTCTTTTCCTGCCATTTTCTTCTTTTTGTCCAATTATCTCTACTTGGCACTTATATATAAAATACATGCTTTCAAACATTTTCATTGCATAGTTCCCTGAAGGGTTTCATTAAAGTAAAACAAAGCAGCTTCTCATATGGTGATTGCCACTACAAAGTGGGTGTACATCCTTGTTTGTCAAGGATAATAATCCCTACTAATTAAGTGACTAAAAGGTTCTTTCATAGCCTTTGAAAATATTATTTTAATTCATGCTACATTTCCAAGACATGTATTGTTAACTCTGTATGATACAGGAAACAGTGTGACATAGTGAGATTCAGTTATCTACACAAAGTCACACAGCCACTTGGGTGGTAGAGGTGAGATGCAAACAGATTTGCCTGGCTTTATTTGTACTTTGTCTCCTACCACAGCACCCCTCAATTATCAGGACTTTGATATTTCTTTTTCTTTCTTTTCTTTGTTTTTTTGGTGTTGGGGATTGAACCCAGGGCCTTTTGCATGCGAGGCAGGCACTCTGCCAACTGAGCTATATCCCCAACTCCAGGATTTTCATATTTCCAATATTTCTATTACTTTTGGAGATTCATGTTGTTGGATTTAAAAAAAAATAACAAGAAAACAAACCCCAAAACTTATCATTTAGGAGAGACATTTATTAAAAATGTTAAATGGTATTTTCCAGAAAAATATGTAATACTTTTAGATTGTCCATATACTAAGCTCTTCTAATATGTGGAGAGGTGAAGTTCATATAAATAAATTACCCAGCTCAAAAACATGTAGTAATTATTTTCATATGCTGTGCCAGTGTTAGGAAAAATCAAATCTATAAAATATACAAATGTCACAATTTCAGTAGTCTAAATTTCATCTCATTTTTTAAAAATGGAGATTAAATTTTTAAAATTGAAAATAGTGCAGCTTTGAAGTACGGAAGTTAAGATACAGAAATACTATTTCAGTCAAGGTAAGATGAGAGCACTGTTTTATTAGGAATTCTTGTTCATGACATCTACTTTTCTAGATAATGGAGACTTGATAATTTAGTGGGTTTTTCCAGGAAGTTGCAACTGTTCTCTTCTAGTGTACCAGTAATCTCTCAAGGTTGAACACTGAACATGTTTGCTGAAAAGATTGATGGAAGAATATAAGAAGGCAGTGTTCAGTGTTAGACCATGAATTTTGGAGTCCTACATCTTGCATGATCTGGATCTCCTATTACTAGTATTATGACCTCTGATATGATAATTAACATACTTAACTTTTTATTTACTGCCTCAAATGTGACTAAAAATAGCCACTTCTCTATGGAGTTTCTATAAATATTAATTTAAAATGTATAATTGAGTACTAAGTATGATGTTTGATATATAATAAACTCTCATAAATGGATGTTGTTACAGTTGTAGTTTCAGATTTTGCCTGAAGGACCAAGACATGGATTAAACTGATTTTGTTGGCTAATCATGCAGGATATTATAATTGACAAAGCTCTGGCCACAGATTCTTTTAGAATCAGTCATTTGTGGGGCAGATGATTTTCCTCTGTGGTTTCTTGCTTTTAGGTTGGGTTTCCTGGGAAACAGACTGAGAGGCAGATATTAGTACATAGGAGGTTTGCTGGGGAGTGTGCTCCAGACAATATCCAATAATGATTGAGGGATGAAGAAGACAAACAGAACTTGAACTAACTGACTTGGTAATAGCAGAGGTCTTAGAAGGTCTGACAGGCACTCTGCAGAGAAAATGATAGTTCAGAGTTGTCCTCTCTAGAAATTAGGGAACCAAAAGTGTTCTCCTCCTAATTGACAAGTTCTTTTGTCACAGGAGAGTGGGGAGCTAATGCTCCACATCTCAGTTCTGTTCCAAGAGAAGAAAATTTAAAATCAGTCACCAAAAGCCATGTGAGAGAAATTTGTAAGTGAAAGGAGAGTTAAAGTGAGACTTAAGCAAAGAGCACTCTCTGAGAGAGAGAGTGGGTGGTCTCTGTGCAGAGAATGATAAAAGAGAATGCTACTTCAAATTTATTACTGTTTCATGTTTGCCTTAAGTACTGGGGAGCACCTCTGCATTCTTTGCCAATCAACTACTCCTTCACATCAGGTGGTGGAGTTTTTGACCCTGATTGGTCCTCTCTGGAAGTATAATGGTACCAGTCCTATTCAGGGGGGCTTCATCTAAAAGTCAATTCCATGTTAATGTCGGTACCGGGATCAGTGACCAGTAAGAATTTACCTTAGTGTGACTGCTTTTCTAAAGAAACCTCCCTTCTGAAATTCACCTATATAACTATGGCCATAATTCTACCTTTACCCTGACCTCAATGGACCTAGTCAAGAGTTAGTCACATTGATTCTTCTGTTTGAAAGCATTTCTCCAATTAGCTCCCTTTGTTATATTTACTTATCCTTAAAGTCTGTATATCTGATTTTTTTTTTTTTTTTTAACAAATTATCTGCTACAAGTTATTTACTAATCTATCTTGGAAGTTGTTTAGAGAACATTCTAAAAGTAAATTAAAACCTGTGACCTTGCCAAACATTTCACTGATCATTACTAACAACTACCTAACACTTGAATTTAGAATTACTCCAGAGCAAAGCACTTAGACATGGATGAGGTAGTTTTATCCTGTGAATAGAAATTCCTGGGAAGAGTCCCAGAAGTGAATGTTCAGCAGGCAGCACTTCCAGCAGCTGGGAGAATGATGAATGGGTATTTTGATCCAGGAAGTCAGAAGGATGTGAGGAGGAAATCCAAGCTGTGCACCAGAGTGTACATTACAAAGAGTATTAAAAATATTCCTTTTATGTGATAATTCTACTTTTTTAACTCAAAAGTAAAATTGAGACACACATAAATCCCAGTATGTAAATTCATTGAAATAAAAAAAAAAGAGAGAAAAGAAAAACTTGCAGCCCAAATTTATTTGTTTTGGAGAAGTCTAAAGCATATATTGTTTAAGTGATCCAAATCACTAAACTCATATAATTGATAATGAAGTCAGAACTAGAATCAAGTTTTCTAATTCTTCTCTATCTTTAGAACTTTATTGACATAAAATCTGTGTAGAATTTTACATTTTTTTCTTTATGCAATGAATCTCTACAAGTGTTTTTCAGCTGTGCTCTGTAATTACCATGTTTTAGATTTTTTACAAAAACACATCTTCTATTAAAGTACACTCTCACCTAATTTAGGGATATAAATCAGACATAATTTTTAAGAAATCCAAACTTGAGAAATCATGAAGACTAGAACTTGCTCCAAAATGTAGCATCTCTTCATATTTAGCTGATGTAAAAATTATGCTCCTTAATATTTTTTATGGCTTCTTAATTATAGAAATAATACAGATTCTGCCTTTTTAATTATGGTAATTGAAGCATACATGTATACCTCTGTATTTTTCCATTGTTATTTTTATTAAGAAAGAGAGTGTTTTCTGACATCTGTATTCAAAGCCATATGATACATTGTTTTTAAGCTTTGATAACCTGATTTCACATGTATTTTGCATGTTTTTCCATGAGTTAGAGGCAAATCTAGCTGTTAGTTTGTCATTGTATTTTTATACAGAATGCCTGCATTTGCCATCATTTTTCTACTTTGTGGTTTCAATCTTTCAAACAGTACTTTTAGAATAATTTTTCCAATTTTCAACAAAAACCAGAAAAGAATGGCCATGGATCTTTCAAGGATCTGCAAAATCATAGTGTCATTATTTATTTTTTTCATGGAACGAACTCTAACTAGAAACTCTACATCAGCTGTTTTGATCTCTGGTCTTACTATCTTCCACTTAACACTTAAAATTGTTTTACTCTAGTATTTCACAGTTCTTTTGCTTGGAAAAATTAGGAACTCAGTTGGATAATGGTAGATCCAGACAAGGCACGGTGGTAGAAATTGCCCCAAAGGTCATTAATGGGAACATAACAGGACATCTGAGTTCTTAGAGAATTAATCATCACCTAACTGCTCCAGTCTGGATGTTTTCCAGAGGAAAATGATAGTCTGCATGATAACTATGAATTTAAACAGGTCAGTGTATTCAGAGCAAATCTATGGCTTAATAGTAACCTCAATTTATTCAGTTGAAATTTTTGGATGCCTCTTTTTACTTGGAAAGAATAAAGAAAATCTCCCTTTTTAACTCACATATTCTAGCTACTACCCTATTTCTCAACTCTTTAGTTCTTTTCTTCTCATTCTCTCTTATATCCACCAACATTTTTTCTACTCCCAATAAACCATTTCCAAGATGAGTAATGACTGTGCTATTGCTAAATCCTATGGTCATTTCCTAGTGCTCAATGGGCTAGATTGATTAGTAGCACTCTGTGCAGCTGATCACTCACTTTATTGAACTACTTCCCTCATTTTGGTTCCAAGGCATCCATCCACCTGGATTTTCTAATTTTATGACCACTTTTACTAAGCCTTTTCTCTGTGTTGTTTTTCCTTGTCATTCCCACAAGTTCAGAAAACTCCATCACCTTGAACCCTTCTTCCTGTCTAGCTTTACACATTTTCCTGATAATCCTTCCAGTCTTATTTATGCATCTATATGTAGTCTCAAATTTTTACTTCCTGCTTAGATTCCAACTCAAAAGTTCAGGTTCATATGTGCAAGTGTCTACCTGACATTTGGGGCACTGGTTTTACTTCGACTTAAAAAGGAGCCACTGGAAGTTCTGAGTAGAGAAGTGACAGCATATGGCTTACTTTTGACAGGATCATTCTTGCTATTGTGTAAGGGTAGATAAAGGTAGCAAGAGCAGAAGCTGGGGTTCATTAGGAAGCTGCTGTGGTCATCCAGTCAAGGTATGATGATGACTTTGACCAGAATGGGGACAGTGGAGGTGTTGAGAGGAATCAGATTCTGCATATATTTTAAAGTTAGAGTTTATAGGATTTCTTTCATAGATTGGGTATAGAATATAAGAAAGAGACTTTAAGGTTGATTCTAAAGTTTTTGCCTTGAACAACTGGAGTTTCATTAAAATAAGGGAATAGGGAGCAGGTTCTGATAGAAATTTATAGAATATGATTTGGGTCATGTTCAGCAGTCACTGTATTTGCATTAAATTTTTACTCTGTGGCTGACTGGCATCACAGCCCTGCCTTCCAGTGTATCCTTAATCCCCATATCTAGAGCCCTTTGTTTTTTGCTCTCTGCTTGCCTTTGGGTTTGTGGAATAGTAGCTGGTTAGTACTCCCAGTGAGTTGAATCTAAGATTGAATCATCCCATATACAACCATAAGCACAAATTAGTTTCTTAATCATATGTTCTAACTCTAGCTTCCTCTTAACTGTTGTGGAGACCTGAGCTTTTCTAATGCTATGATGGAAAGGTGGGCTTGCTTCACATTGATTGTCTTTTGAAGGCATTGGGATTTCAGTTTCATGTTTTGTTCAGCCAAACCACCATCTCACCCAAACCCCTATCTCAACCACACTGCACCTTTCAAAAATTAGTTTCATATTTCTCTAATCTTATCACTTCTTGTACTATCTTTGTCATTGTTGTTTGTGTTTTTATATCCTTCAAGTGGTTATTTTAGTGTTTTCTAGAGGGATATGAAGATAAATACACACATTTACACACATCTCCTCTCATGCTTTTGGAACACTTCTTGTTTGTGAAATATGTGAGCTTCTAACACAGGCTCATAAACATTTTGGACACACAATAAATATTTTTTGAGTGTATGAATAAATTATAGAAAAATCGTCCATCTGTGAAGTATCTATTCTTAGGTTAATTCTTCAATTTTTTTCAAAGATATTTACTTTATTCAACTTATTTGTTCTCTTGGCATCCTCTATGTATAGGGTGCTATGGAACATACAATAATAATTTAGAAACATGAAAAAATTACATAAAGGAATTGACTCCAATAAGTGGGTTCTAAAAATCAAACAAGTAATCTGAGGGTTCTAGAAAGCAACGAATTTTACTAGTATGGAAATTCAGTGAGTTTTCATGAAATGGTGACATTTGAGATGTCTGAAAGAGTTGCCAAGTTCAACATGAGAAATGTAAATGAAGTCATTCTAAATGAGTGAGTTCTAAGTAAGGAGATGAAAGTACAGGAAAATGTATTCAATAATAAGAGTTGGTTCAGCTGGATTAAAATAAAGCATGGAATATAAAGGTAGTAAGAATTTGGAACAGTTAATAATGAGCAATGGAATGCAAACCAATACCATGGCAGGGTCACAGGTTTTCTTTAAATTACTTTTAAAGCAAATGAAATCAAATAATTTATAGAAAAATAACATATGCATAAACCTTGAAAATAAACAGGTGGACACAAAGGGAGTCGATTAAGAAATACGTCAAGAAAGAATGATCAGTGGGACTAACTCCTGATAGGATGGAGTGATTGTAAAGTTAGGATTTATGACACTAGGTTTCTCAGTTTATTTCAGAAGAGAAATTTATTTAGAAAAATAGGCACACAAAGTTAAATTCTGTCTGTCAGTGGCCCCAATACCCACATTAACATAGGACTGACTTGTAGATGAAACTCCCCTGAATGAAATGGCCACCATGACACTTCCTGAGAGAACCGATTAGGGTCATGAAAACTACTGCCTGTTGTGAAAAAGGAGTTGAACAACTGATTTGCAAAGAGTGCGGAAGGTGGACCCCTTTCTCAAGGCACCCATACAACAGCAATAAATTTGGAAACAGCACTGTTTTCTTTGTCATTCTCTGCTCAGAGGTGACTCACTCTTTCTTGAGGGTGCTTTTTGCTTGAACCTTACTTTACTTTCATTTATAGTAAGGTTCTCTTGCTTTGCTTTTCACATCTGACTTGAAATTTCCTTTTGTCAGACCACAAGAATTAAAGTTTGGCTCTTCAGCTCCCCACTCTCTGTGGCAAGAAGTGTTTGGCTCTTGCCCATAAGAAAGAAAAGAACATGTGTGTTTTTCCAAAGGGGGCAAAAAAGATGAATCAACAGGAAATTGCTGTGAACAGACATTTTCTCTGGGAATATTATATGAAAGGACTTGAAAATTGATTGAATGCTGGTAGCAAGAGAAATGTGATATTTTTATGATATTTGAGCCTCTGTTCTGAAAAAGGATGTAGGTTCCATTTCCAGATATAGGAGAATAGAAAGGAGAAGATAATGTGAGAGCTAGGATAACAGTAATTATATTCAATTTAAAGTGAGTTTCAGGTAGAAATGTCTAGGAGACAGCAGAAAATATGAAAATAGAGCTTGGAAAAAAGTTAAATTGAAGACCTGACAAAACTGATTAAAGAATATTATAACATATGACCATTTTATCTGATTTAACAAATTTGGTTACATGAAAATTTAGGCGTTATTAATTTCGAATCATTTTTATTTATTATTCAAGTCTCTCGATTTAAAACCAAAACCACTGAAGCTTTTAAATTTCTTTTCCATGTTGAATAAATCTTTGTGCAACAACATCATTTTCACATTAATTCCCAAACATGAGTTATGCAATATCTTTTTTATGTTTTTGTGACACTATTACAAAATCATTAGTCATCTGTGCATATTAAAAACTTAAATGCCATATTGAACAAATAATTGGATAGAAAAGATTATTTTATCCAAGGTATAAAAATACTCATTCCTATAGGTTTATAGTTACAAATCATTTTGGTGCTTTTCATTTCTTCTTTCTTTAAACTTAGATGATACATATTTAATGAATGTATTAGGGTCTACAAACTCCATATTCTGCATTTAGGAAACGAAAGTAAGACTCAGTAATGATTAAATGTCTATTTAAATTAAAATGTTAAAATATTTTAAAATTATAGACAGCAATGGCCTATAATAAAAATAGATGTATATGAAATAATTATGCGAGCTCTCATTTTTTCTCTCTTTAATTTTACTTCCCCTAAGTTAATGTTCCTAATAGCTTATTATATCTTCTCTTCAAACTTTTTTCTATAAAGAGAAACACTTGTAAATATCATCCAGTTTATCTTAAGGTGAACTTAGTCACACATTTTTTCCATACTTTTTAACCAAAAATTGTTGTGAGCATATATTTCTCTATTAATGTTCTAGGAGGAACAATATATATCAACATTTCTATTATTTTTCCTCTTGGAGCAATTTTCCAAACTACTAAAATATCAGTGAGGAAAGTTTAAAGAATCAGCACACTGTGGTTTAGACATTACTGAATCTGAATATTATTGGTGGCACAGATAATAAAATAAAAATTTTAAGATCTTCATTTTTTTTCATACCATATATGCTAAATCCATTCTGTATGTTATTCTGTGAAGGGTTCCTTCAAATATGTGTTGATATCCTTAAGTAAAAATTGTTCTAAGATCTGTCTCTTAAATCCTAGAGATGAATCAGTGACATACAAAAGCATAATTCCTAAGAATTTGAGGGAAAAATATTTTGTTTCTATGCATTCAAAATCAGACCAGCCTCTGAAGGTGTATAGGTAGATTCATCCAGCACTTTGGAGAGGAAGGTTTACAGTGTCCTATGAGACCCGAGGGGGATGTTAAACATTTTATGCAATTACCTTTTACAATGCCTGCACTGAAAGCATGGAACAGATGCGAATATTTGGTGAAATGTATGCTTTCTTTTAAGATTCATTATGAGATTAAGTCAAAGTCAGATGTACACCAAGGCACATACAAGGATGAGTTTTGCTTGCCCTCCATTCTGGTATCTTTATAGCTTACATTACATCTTTCTTTGTTTTTTCCTTTGTTTTGTCTTGTTTTGTTTTGTTTTTTGAACCAAGGATTGAACCCAGGGCACTTAACCACTGAGCCACATCCCCAGCCCTTTTTTATATTTTATTTAGAGACAGGGTCTTGCTGAGTTATTTAGGGCTTCGCTAATTTGCTGAGGCTGGCTTTGAACTCACAATCCTGCCTCAGCCTCCTGAGCTTGTAGGATTACACACAGTTGTGTGGCACTGCGCCCAGCATATTACATCTTTTCATAACCTAAGTTCTAGTTTCCAAATGTAGGAAACATCAAGTGGCATTTGTATGATGAGAATGATAGTTTGGGACTCTGTTGAGTTTTTTGCTTTCTGTAAGCTACGACTTTTTATTACTGGAAGGTTTTGGCCAGCTTTACATAGTATGAAATAAAAATGGTGGATAGTATTTATAAATATTATTTTTATTTGGAAATTTACTAATGACCAAATTGGTTGCTCTCAAAACTGTTAAAACACAGAATGTAGCCAGGCCCAGTGGCACAGGTACATGATTAAAGGAAACTTCAGGCCCAACACGATGGTGCACACCTATAATCCCAGCAGCTTGGGAGGCTGAGGCAAAAGGTTCAGGAGTTCAAAGCCAGCCTCAGCAAAATCGAGGTGCTAAGCAACTCAGTGAGACCCTGTCTCTAAATAAAATACAAAATTTGGCTGGGGATGTGGCTCCATGGCTGAGTGCCCCTGATTTCAATCCCTAGTATCAAACAAAACAAAACAAAACAAACAAACAAAAAAAAAAACACAAACAACAAAGAACCCCACAGAATGTAAATGAAATAAATACAGAATTGTAATTATAAATGCACTTTATAATTAAATTAGTATAGACGATGTTTTAAATATCATTTGAGAATATTTCAATTTATTTCATATTTCATACTACCATGAATAGTAACAGTCCTGTCAGAAACACTGATATTTAAAGTAGTAGTTTGGAAATTCTGTGCTACATTAATTCCCATCCTTAAATATAGGTCATATGCCCTTAGTTAATTTATAATATATTCTGAGCAGATGATTAATATCTACATTTTTATTTAATGATTTCATGGATTTTCAAACTTCTTTCACTCTTTGATGAGTTGTTGACCTATCACCAAAGTTTCATTTTCTTATCTCCTTCCATAGAGCAATCCTAAGTAACCTACATTAATTGGTCAACAACGCAGTAGGTTCTGAGGTCTTGAATTTTCTTTTTGTAATCATGGGGTCTGTCGGAACATGACCATTTTCTTTCATCTTTGTTTTAATCTCTCCCATTTATCCTTTATTCATATTGTTTTACATACATTCTACTAATCTTCAACAAGTATCCTTTTTCTTCTTACTCTTTTAATTTTTTATATAATATTCCTTTTTCCTACCTTTGCTTTAATGAAGATAATGCTCACCATAGTTAAAAACCACGTAGTCTAATAGTTCTAGTCCAAATTCCTGCTTGTCTGGTTGTTTGATCTTGGAAATTTAATTTCTTCTAAGTCTCAATTACTTCTTCAATTGTAAAGCAGCTTTGCAAGCTTACCACCTGAGGTAAATGTCACTTAATAAACACTGAGTTGCCATAGTCAGATGATCTCTTAAGACAAACTCTTTGGTTAAATGTATATTCAGAATTCAGAATTATTTATGGCCTTTAAATGGTATACGTATTCCAGATATTACTTAAAACTTCCAATAAGATGTGAGCCAACGTTTGTAAACAAATTGGTAATTCTTTAGGACAGTACTTCCGTGTTAATTTTTATATAGAAATATTAGCCTCCTATTGTCAGTCATCTATCAGTTGAGGTCAGAGGTCAGATAGTACCACCCAAATCAATCATGAAAGCATTCATTATTCAAACTTGTAAATTTTGGAATTATGGATAAGAGGCTAAGAATCTGGAAAACAAAGAGGGATTCTTTATTGCCTTATTAACTGTGGTGTAATTTTTTTCTTATATTTCTTTAACGAGGATAATGCTTGCTGTAGTTAAAAATCATGTCATCTAATATTTTCTAGATTTTAAAATATGGGGTCAACAGACACTTCTTCTTACATACAGTTCCACAACTAATTTTCTTCCACAGATATCCTCCAGATTTCTTTTGAGAATTAACGAAAGAATGAAATAGAACTATTTCAAGCATGGACATAATTAAATGAATGTGGCAAATTAAGAACTTCTTTCTAATTTGTCACAATGTGAAATATATAATAATGTCTTGGAGAAGAAGATACAGAAATCATTAGTGTTCATTTCTTGGTTTGTGAAGAAGGCTGGCTCCTTTTATATATTTTAATTTGAAATGATTTAACAGAATTTGTAATTAAATTTAAGATTGTGTGCATTTTATTGTTTTCATAAGTATTTATGAGTTTTTGAGAAATATAGATTGTCTTATTGATGAGTCAGCATTGCTTTTTCCTTCTAAAACAAAGGTCAGTATAAATTTAAGTCTGCTCTCTCATTATCTATTGATTTTGGGAACTTGCTATGAAAATAAATGTTGCGATTAAATCATATTCTAGTAACACATAATTATTAATCAGAATTAATTCCACAATTTATTTTTTTCAGTGTCCTACTGAAACCAAAGCAACATTTGGGGTCCATCTTAAAATAGTAGGAGACTGGACAGGTATGTAGAACATAGAGGGTTAGCATACATGCTTTGAAAATAATGGGTCATAGCACTAATTTGCAAGTGTTTAAGTACTATAATTACTAATATGTATATGGAGAAGGGGGTGTTTTCAGCTGTTATTCTGTTTTTTTTTTTTTTCTTGGCTTGTACATTTGACATGTAAGTTTAGTTTTTGTAAGATGTAAGATGTATTTTTTTTAATTAGAATACCTTGGATATCAGAAATGATCAGTAAATCAGATATACTGGAAATAGTGGTAATGCTGAAATATGCTTTAGAAAGCATGATTTTAAAATTCATGCTCAGTGTGACTATCAAAATAGTCAACACCTGGTCTGAGAAAACACAAATCTTCCAGTTCTTAATGTGACCTTTTGCATAGTAAGTCTGTACATATAAATACTTCACAGCATCTTTGAAACAGTGGTCCCTTTCAATAGCAAAATTATTGGTGATGCTTTATTCATCTATTCTATAAATATATTTTATTTCTGAGAGATGCATTATATTAAAAGTTTTGATTAAATAAAAGATATTTTTTTTTATTTGTTTGATGCACTAGAGTGACTGACAAGTGAGCTTTAAGTTTTGTTTGAAGGAAAAAAATGAAAGTATAAACAAGAATACAAATGTAAATTAAAATAATTCTGTAGTTAAGCACTAAGCAGAGAATTACCTTATAAAATCTTTGTGGAATAAGAAATTGTAGTGTAATATGGGGTACAGCAGAAACTTCAGAGAAGGTAGAATTTGAGTTGAATCTTGGAAATCAGGCACATGAAGAAACATATATGTAATGAAGTGAATTTCACAGCATTGTCAAAAATCAGAGAAGGTGAGGACTAAACCAGAATTGAAAATGATGAGCCCATCAGCCTTCAATCAATCAAACAAAAGACAAAATCTATCACATAAAACAAAACAAAAAAAGTCAACCTAATAATAAAATCAAAGGTATTCTTTTGGCAAGTAGTATGGAAAAGCCATTTTGAGTCACCCTGGTGAAAAGTACTACTGCCTCCCTCAGATATTAGGATAACCTAGAGACTCTAGGGAACCTTTGAGGAGTTTGGAACACTGATGGAATTGATATTAATAAGCTTCTAGTTGGATAGATTAGAATCAAGTGAAGACTTGTAGGTTCTGAAGGCAGAGTGGAAGTTAGTCATGGAGGGGGTAGAGATGGAAAATAGAAGAAATAGATTTGTGAGCACAAGTTAAAAAGGAAGCATTGAAAAAAGAAAAAGTTTCTTTTAAATATTAGGGAAACATAAGATGTTGGGTAATTAGTATTTGGGATGAGAAGAAGTTTAATTGATATAAACAGGTTATATCATGTAGTTAAAAAATAATAGTTGTATAAACTCCTTTGTCTTTAAAGTACTTTAAAGAACTTAAAATTGAACACTTTAAAAAATGAAAAAATATGCACCAATGGACAAAGAATCTAAATAAATTAAGAAGATCTTTAAACTCTAATGGTCTACCTGGAATCATAAAATCAGGCTTAAATAGCTAATGTTCATGTGGTAGGATTCAAAAGAGACCAAGGGAGTCCATGTGCAGAAAAACACTGGTGTAGGAAGAAGTATTAATTCTTTTTCTACAACCAGAATCAGTTGATAAAATCACAATTATTTTGGTCCTGCTTGGAAAATAAAGAATAAGGGAAATTCTTTTCTGGTAAGAATTATAATACAGTAGAAATTAAGTTCAGTGATGAATGTTAATTGATAGAATTCTACATTTGGAAGAACAATGAAGACATAATTTAAGGGTAAGTGGAAACTTCATGATGGTTTATTACTAGCTATTGTTTCTAAGTTTCTTCTCAAAGTTATTTTCTATCACCAGTAGCTTATTAAAATAAATGATTATATAACCACTTATTTTAATTATTTCTATTAGGAACACATAATGATGTTAATTTTATCTTTTATTTTAATGTACTGTACCATTGAAAGGGAAACAAGATCACTCTATTCAAAGAGTAAAGTTCCAGTCAGATGCTTTTCAATTAATAGACCTTCTTTACCGTTGACTTGAAATATTTGTTGGCTTAGAAAAAAATGTCAAGCATTCATGCAGAGAACACCTAAATAATTCTGCCACTGACATTTTAGTTCAAAAAAAGACTTAACACCTTAAAAAAGTTGGATTGCAATTATTGAGGGAAAACTGAGAACATTACTCCTGAGATCAAGGATCACTGGTTTTTATTCTAAAATTGATTAGAACTTAGTATTAAGAGCAATAGTTATAGGAGATACCAGAGGTGCTAAAGTGTTTGAATATCAGAGGTTTGTTTTTCTAAACTGACTTTGAGATATTTAATAGTAATTTTTCTATGGTGATATATGTTCTACATGTGCAGTGTACAGTATATAAATAGGTTTAAGAGTCTTCCATAAATTATCTATCCAAATCAAATTAACTATACATAATGTAGAGTTCCCAAGAAGTCATGAAGAGCTACATAACATGAGGAAGGTGTCATGTAAGTTTCACATTTGTTGTCTAGATTTTTATTTCCCTAGGCCTCTAGTGTTAGGCCTCCCAAGTGTACAAGATACCCATTAAGTTTGGAAGACTCTTAGAACCTCGCAAGCACAATTAGGGGTTTTTTTTGAAATAGTGGAGTAGATTACCCAAGTAGGTTTCTTTTTTGATTGAACTAATATTTTTGTTGATATTCTATAATCAATTATGTTCTCCATTTGCAAACATATGGTCCTTGATTGCCTATTGACTTGTTTATCATTCTAATTGGTGAAAAAATGTCTTATTTTTGTTATATATGATCACTATGGATACTGTCTGAGGTATGCTGTACCCTTGGTTATTTTAGTAGTCTAAATAGTGGCTTATTCCAGAGATCATTGAATTCAACTGCAAAGGTATTATATCTCCACACTAACTAATCTAAAATTGTGCCATTGACATATTCAATAATTAATGAGTAGGAGAGAAATGTAGATAAACATGTAATGGAGGACTTGTATGACAGCTCTTCCTGGAATCTTGGGTTTAAATTTTTCATGTTGTTTATTATAGATGGGGCACAGAGCATTGTGGATTTTCCTTTATCTCATCGTATTGATTACTTCTCACAGTGCAAATAATCTTAGATACAGCTTTAGTTAAAGACTGGGTAGCAAAAGAGGCAATAACTGTTTCTTTTTATTTATTTCTATACAATTATATGTCAGACATATTTCAGATGTCTTTCAACTGATTTTTCATGAAGAAATTAAAGCACAACATGTATTATGTGTTTAAAGTAATTTTAAAACATTTTGATGTACTCCTTATAAGTCAAAATATGACCACACTAATTATACTAATGTTATTACCTTATGGTGACAACATATTCTAAGTCAATTGTATCATCCACCTTATGCTAAATATAACAGTGAAGGGCTCTTGGTTGCTGCAAAAAAAAAAAAAGAAAAATATTATAGTATTCCCATTAAATATTGTACCCATTTGAAAGCCATGCTAAAATAAGTTGGAGCGGACTAACTTCTTTGAATAATACAAATCATATTTAGGCATATGAAATGTCAAGCTTTTATATAATTCATGTTTGTACAATGTAAATGTTAGTCTAAGGCCATAATATTTATTGTCAATAGCTACATCCACAAAGGAGTAACTGGAAATGTACTTTATGTTGTTGTTGCTATGCCTAGAGAATTTCAATGGTTAGTCATTTGTGACAGGTAATATTTAAACTATTTGTTATTTTGTCTAATAATGAAATATATATTTAATACCTACTATATTCTAGACTCTGTTCTAATCTCTAGGAATATAGTATTGGCCAAAACAGACAAGGTTCCTTCTTACCTAGAGATTGTATTCTGGTCAGTGACAACTTCCAGTAGACCACAAAGAAATTAGTATATTATTAGGCTCTTTCAGGACTTCAGATTTTTTTTTTTTTTTTTTTTTTAAGTAATGGCAGTCTATTGGAGGACTTGGGCCAGGATCTGAGTCATGTTTTGACAGGGTAATTCCAGATGCTCTGTAGAGGTAGAGGTAGGCAAAAGTGGAAATAGGAAGACAAGGCAAGGGAAACTTTTGCTGAAGTCCAAGTAAGAGGAAATGCTAGGTTCGCTTAAGTAACCCAGTGATTGTAGGTAAGGGAAGTGAGAAATGGGTGGTTTTTACAGGTATTGTTGATGACAGATTTTGTTGATGCATTGGAAGTAGAATGTAAGGAGGTTAGGAATCAAGAAAGACTCCAAGATTCTCAGCTTGATTATGAGGGTAGTGCTGCCACTTATTGATATCAGGAGTACTACTGCATGTTGGGGATCACGAGTGGACACTGAAAGTTCTTCTGTACATATTATATATTTATATTTCCAGGATGGGAAGTTGTAGGAATTTGCATATACAAGCATAATTTGAAGATATTGCATGTTTGGTTCTGGACCGCAGCAACAAAGCAAACATTGCAATGAAATGGGTCTTATGAATTTTTTAATTTGTACACACAAAGTTATGTTTATAATATACTTAGTCTATTATGTGGACAGTGGTATTGTCTAAATATTTACCTACCTAATTAAGTATTCTTTATTCCTAAAAATACTAATGATCATCTGATTCTTCAGCAAGTAATAATCCTTTTTGCTGGTGGAGGGTAATGCCTTGATGCTGTTTTCTGCTGAATTGTCAGAATGATGGTTCCAAAGGGATGGCTGTGGAAATTTCTTAAAATGAGACAAGAATCCTGCATCCATTGATTCTTTCTCAAAAACATTCTCTGTAGCATTTGATGCTATTTGATGGTTTTTTTTTAATCCATAGAAATTCTTTCAAAACTGGAGTCCATTCTTTCAAATTCTTACATAATATTCTAAATTCTTTGTTCTCATTTCTGCAGTATTTCCAGCATCTTCACCAAGAGTAGTTTCCATCTCACAAAATCATTTTCTTTGATCATCCATAAGAAAAAAAACTCCTCAATTGTGGAAGTTTTACGTTGAGATTGCAACAACTTTTTTGTGTCTTTAGGCTACATGTCTAATTCTGGTTCACTTGTTTCTACCACATCTGTAATTACTTCCTCCATTGAAGTCTCGAGTCCTTGACATCATCTATGGAACTTGGAATCAACTTCTTCCAAACTTCTGATAATGTTGATATTTTAACCCTTTACCATGAATCAAAGTGTTTTAGTGGCATCTAGAATGGTGAATCCTTCCCAGAAGGTTTCAGATTGACTTGTCCCAGATCCATCAGAAGAATCACTGTTTATGGCAGCTATAGCCTTACAAAATGTATTTCTTAAGTAATAAGACTTGAAAATTGAAGTCACTTCTTGATTTGTGGGTTGCAGAAAGGATGTTGTATTAGCAGGTATGCAAACAACATTGATCTTGTGTATCTCCATCAGAATTTTTGTGTAATTAGGTGCAGTGAGCTGTAATATTTTGAAAGGAATCTTATTTTCTGAGCAGTTGATCCCAACAAAGTGCTTAAAATACTCAGTAAACCATGTAGTAAACAAATGTTTTGTCATTCAGGCTTTGTTTTTTTCATTTATTAGGCATAAATGGAGTAGACAGTATAACTCTGAAGGGACCTAAGAATTTTTGGAATGGTAAATGAACATTGGCTTTAAGTCATTAGCTGCATCAGCCCCTCACAAGACTGTCAGCCTGTCCTTTGAAGCTTTAAAACAATACTTGACTTCCCTTCACTAGCTAGGAAAGTCCTAGCTAGTCCTTCTTCCAATACAAGGCCGTTTCATCTGCATTGGAAATCTGTGGTTTAGTGTAGCCACCCTCATCAATTACAGTAGCTATATTCTAGCTTCTTGCTGCAGCTTCTACATAGTACTTGCTGTTTCACTTTGTATTTTTATTGTATGGAGATGGACCCTTCCCATTTAAATTCATGAACCAATCTCTCCTACCTTCGAACTTTTCTTCTGTGGCTTCCTCACCTATCAGGATCATCATAGAGTGAAAGAGAGTTAGGGCCTTGTTCTGAATTAGGCTTTGATTTAGGGAATGTTGTGACTGGTTTGATCTTCAATCCAGACCCCTAAAACTTTTCAGCAGTAAGACTATTTAGATTTTTTACCATCCACATGTTCACTGGAGTAGCACTTTTAATTTTTTTCAAGAACTTTTTATTTTCATTCACAACTTGGCTACTATTTGGTGCAAAAGGCCAAGCTTTTGGTTTGTCTCTGCTTTTGACATGCCTTCCTTACTAAGCTTAATCATTTCTAGGTTTTGAATTTAAAGCAAGATATGTATGAGTCTTCCTGTCAATTGAATACTTGGCAGCACTTATAAGGTTTTTATTTTTTTGGTACCAGAGATTGAACTCAGGGGTGCTTAACCACTGAGTAACATCCCCAAGCCCTTTTTATTTTATTATATTATTTATTTATTTATTTATTTTTGAGACAGGGTGTTGCAAAATTGCTAAGACTGGCTTTGAAATTGTGATTCTCTGGCCTCAGCTTCCCAAGCCATTGGGATTACAGGTGTGTGCCACAGCACCCAGTTAATTATAAAGCCTAATTTGAATATTGTCATATCTCAGGAAACAGGGAGGACCAAGAAGCGGGAAAGAGACATGGGTATGGCTGGTCACTGGAGCAGATAGAATACACACATTTATTAAGTTTGGTGTTGTGTGGGTTCAGTTTGTGGCATCCCTAAACAATTACAGTAGTAACATGAAAGGTTACTGATAACAGAGAGAATATACTGAAAAGTTTTGAAATATTTAAGAATTACCAAATTGCGACAGAGATGTGAAATGAGCACATGCTGTTGGAGAAATGGTGTCAATGAACTTGTTCAATTCATGGTTGTTCCAAACGTTCCACTGGAAAAATTAAAAGCAACGTCTGCAACGTACTGTGAAGTAAGGTGAAACACAAAAGGTTGTATGCCTATGAAGTTAGAGAGATGTCTTGGCAAGCCATCTAAATTTGGGGATCATTGGTGTATTAAAAATTTTGAAGCTGTATGGGACCACCTACCACAGCAATTTTCAATTCTGTCATATCTAAAACCTTGTTTTATAATATTACATACGTGCATTTTACATTCTTAAAATTAAATTTACAGACAATATATAAATAATTTAAAAACAATTTAACATTCTAATTTAGTACAGGAAGCATATAGAATAATTTATACTAATATTTAAATTTTCAGGGATGACTACACCAGGAGTCATAATGAAGTAGATGTACTTATATGCAAAGAAAGATCATGAATAAGACAATCTAATGATGAACTCCAAATACAATTCCAATACTACAGGAATTGTTTACTGTCTTGTTTATACTTCCATGATAAAATACCGTAGGTTAGGTGGCTTAAGTGACACAAATTTATTTTCTCATAGTTGAGAGACTGGTAATCCAGCACCAGGGTACTAATATGGTCAGTTTTTGGTAAGGGCTCTCTTCCTGGTTTACATACAGCCACTTTTCACTGTGTTGTCATGAGCGACATGAGGCATACTGTGAGATATTAGAAGCAAATGAGTAAGCTTTCTCCTATCTGTTCGTATAAGAACACTAATCTTATTGTATCAGGGCCTTGCATTTGTATTTAACCTTAGTCACTTTTATGAACACCCTGTCTCCAAGCATAGTGATATTGTAGATTACAGCTTCACCATATGAATTTTGGGGCTGCAGAATTCAGTTCATGGTCCTTACAAAGTGATTTTTCATCTTTTGGTTTAGTTGTGGTCACAATAGACTACAGTACTTATTCAGTTTACATGGTAGTTGTAGTCCTCAACATTTAATTTGTATATTGAAATCATGCAAAAAATTTTCAATTTTTGTAATTACCGTTTTCATTTACATGAGTATCTAGGAAGTTATTTTAAAAGTATGCGGGAAGTGTATTCTCTATAACATTGCTAAATGTCTAGTTTCTCTGATCCCCATCCTCTTAATTTGAGTAACTTCTCATCATCCTTGTGAGGAGAAAATTGGTTTCACAAGCTCTCAAAATCTCTCTTAAGAAGTAGCACTGTCCCTTCCAAAGTAACTAATTTAAGGAATGTGTACTGTTAGAGAAAAGAGATCACAGAATACCAAGCCCTGAGACATTTCAATTTCAATATATCAAGTTCATTGTAGGTTACTAACAAGGACTGGCCACCAGGCAAGAAGAGTAAGGAGTATTTGAGTTCTAAACATCACAAGGCAATGCTTTAAAAAAAAAATTGATTATATCAAATGCTGCTGAGAAATGGACTAAATGAAGACTGAATGAGGGACTGTGGGAACTGACTTTACTGAAATGTTGAGAACAAAAGCCTGACTAAGATAAGTTACCAAGAGATAATAATAACAAAAGGGCACGTGAGATAAAAAGCATAGACAAATCCAGGGGTGTGCTGGGAATAACTCAGATGAACTTGAGAGGTAACTCCTCTTCCTAATAGCATGTTCAGAGAAATTGTGTTTGGTAGCTTCCCATCATTCACAGTGAAAGTATTTATTCTACAGAAATTAACAACCACCAGTGCTTTAATGTGACGTTGTTCCCTAAAATTCATATTTTGAAACTTCATCACCAATGAGATAGTGTTATGACGGCGGGGGTAGGGTGGTGTTTAGAATGTGGTTCAGACATGAAGGCAGAGCTCTCGTCAGGGATATTAGGGTCTTTATATAAATGACTGGGGGAGGAGGTTTGCTCCTTTCTTCTCTTACATCATGTAAAGTTGTAGAATTCACCTCCTTTTGGCCCTCCTGCCTCCTACCACATGAAGATGCAGCAATAGGGCTCCATCTCAGAAGCAGAAAGCAGTCCCAACAGACGCCAAGCTGCCTGAATTTTTGACTTCCCAGTTTCCAGAACTGTGAAAAATAAATTTCCATTGTTAATAAATTACCCAGTCTGAGATATTTTGTTATGCCAATACTAAGGGACTAAGACAACCATGAAGTAGACTTTTTTTTTTTTCTTATAATATATCCATTGCTTATTTATTTTTAGACCTGACTGTGGAACAGGAGCCTGAACACCACTGGACAAATTTTAAGGAATTTATAACACAAATGAAATAAAGAAATAAGTCGATAACTGAAGGGAGATTCAGGACAAGGCAGATGTATGTTATGGGCATTTTGTTGTATTATGATAATTACATTGTAATAATTATAATCTATTTATATATTCCTGGGAATTATATGAGTAATGAGAATGAAGTAAAGTGAGAAAAGTTTATCTTTCTGGAGAGATAGAAAGTACAGTTATAAGACCAAGGCCACAAGTCTAATAGACTCCATATAGGCTAGATTCCAATACACAAGGGGAAGAATTGACTCAAGCTATGGCAGCATGGGTACTCATGCTTTATAACAGAAGGGAAGCAGAGAATATGGTTACAGAGGATGGCAGGTGAATTTGGACTGAGATAAATGGAACTTCTATTTTGTTTCCTTCTGTTTCTCACTGAAATAATAAGGTTATCACTGAGCAGAAGGATAGGGCAAGTTGTGGTAGAATTTTCAGGAAAAAAAAGGTTCAGTGCATTATTTGAACGAGTAAATTGATAAGTGAAGCATGATGGTCTCTCCGAATTGTGCAAAGTGGTTTTCTGTGTTATGTATTCCTAAATTCAAAGTGGGACCATTCAGAATAATTGTATTCTTTTTCTAGTAACATTCACTTCTCTAATTTAGCAGTTGAACAGGTGGGGAGTTGGAGTTTAATCCGCACTGGTCCACTCCCGATTAAATTCGCTGGAGTTGTCACCTCCAATCCATTCTCTGCACTGTAGCCATAGAAACCTCAGAGCATGATTCAAATGAAACCACTTCTGTTGCTTAAAATCCTTTAATAGCTCTCTATTGCTTCTAGGAGAAAGACAAAAATCTTTACTACGACCTAGAAGGGGCTTCCTGCTCTGACTCTGTCTACCTTTCATTCTGACCCAATTAATTTATTTTATGCTCACCAACAACAGCAGCCTTTGATTTTTTTTTTTTTTGTTTCTTTTTCTTCTTCCCTTTACCATATATGCCCTGATCCAAACATTTAGCCACCACTACCATTACCCACTGCTACCTACATGTGCACTTAGTCTCTGCATCACAGTCAGGAGTCAATTCCTCTGAGAAAGCTTCTGTATACCTCAATCATGGTGGTACTTTCTGTAAGCTACCCTCATGTTTCTTTCCTTCAGAGCAGTTATCTCCATTGGTAACCATATGGTCAAAATGTGATCATTTGTGTAATGAGAGAACCACTATAAACTCTAAGCACTATCATGTTAGGAACCTGTATTTCTTTTTGCTTATCCTTGTACTCAATTTACAAGTTGTTCATAAGTAAATGCAAATTATTTGTTAGGGAAAAGGAGAAAAGAGAAGGTGGGAAAAAGAGAAGACTGAGAAGGAGGGAGGAAGATAAATATATTTTCTTGCCTCATGAAAACTCACAAGCTAGCAGAAGTGGGGTCAGGTACACAAAAATACATAATATATAACCACCCAGATAGAGGATGCAGAAGTTTTGGGAGGGATGCTTAGGAGGCTCTCTGTGCCAAATTCAATGACTTGTATAAAGTGGAAGATTATTCCAGGGAGAGAAATAGCTTTAATAGTTCAGATGAATGAACTGTCATAGAATGTCAGGATATCATGTTGTTGTGGAGGCCAGGTTGAGGTAGTATCCAGAGGGGAGGATGTAAGCAGCTTGTAGGAATTGCTATTAAATTTAATCATTCTCCTGAAGATGTTGGTGAAACACCAAAGCATTTTAAATTGGAACTGAGATCAAATTTGTAGTTTATATTTGTCATCCTATCAGTGGTCTACAGAATGAAAAGGAGGAAGACTAAGTTAGAGACAAAACAAACAAACAAACAAACAAAAAACAAAACTAAGGTAAATATTTCTCCTAGTGTTAAGGAAGCAGAATAGTTTATCTCCTGAGTTCTGAGAAGGGGTGATCTATGGTGACCAGTGACCAGGATGGAATGATAGCAATGGGAGGGAATTACTGCTAGTTTGATAAAAGTCACGTTGATGGGACAGTGAAGGAGAGAGAGTGGGGAATGGTACTGATTGCTGAGAACTACCGAGTAAAATATTAAAATAAGCAGAAAAAGTTTACAAGAAGAGGCCTACAGTAAAGGACCTATTTCTAAATTCTTCCTGTTTCTAAATTGCTCCATAACTTTACAAAGAAATGATTGAATTTATACTGATCTGGCCTTTGATTAGCAGTGGGAGATGAGTAGTAAGTACAGATGCAATTACCAGTGTATTTAAGTGGATCTGAGTCAGGAAGAGGATTAACCTGCCGTATCTTAAAGCATCTATGATTTGAATCATGAAACACTGATTCCAGTCTTGCATGAGTCTATGTGGGAATTATTGAAGGTGATTAATTTAACGAAACGTAACACAGCTTATTTACTATCCTAATAATCCAATCAGTGAATGTGAGCTGGGCTTAAATTCCATATTTCATAAGCTCATAAATCCAGGAAATTTTTGCATCAGGGAAATGAGAAGAATATGGTATATGTTTTATAATTTAAGTACCTATCTGTCCTCAGTTGAGAGAATAAATTGCTTTCCCATTGTTTTCTAAGTTTATGAACATGAAATCTATGCTGCAAGTTTTTAGTAAATGACAGCTCACTTATAATGCTCCAGAAACATAAAGACTACTTAACAAATAATAGGAATTTGCTACTCATTAAGTTTCCAGCCATTTCACAACCTAAACAAAGGCAGAAATACAAAACTTTTATTTTCTATCTGATGAAAAAAAGTTACTAGTTAGTCTAGAAAATAAGCAATTTCTGGACCTATGAGTAGGTTTTTAAAGTTATTTACATGGATTGTTATATTTTTATTTTCAGTTGTTCTATTCCTGGAAGTATATATTCTGTCTTATGTGGTATTTTGTCTTATTTTAGTATATAATATCAAGGAAAATAAGAATATTGAAGAATTTTCTTGATACCACAATTTCTTAATCAATGTAAAAATAACCATGACACTGATGTACTGCATGACCAAGAAGGTGTATGCCACTTTGCTAAGTCAGTCTCATGTTAATAGACTAAATAATTTTGAGAAAGGACTAAAGGTCAGATGTTTGTGCTATTAATGTTATTATGAAAAACATTCATCTTTTTGGTGAGGGGAATTGAACTCAAAATCACTCGAGCACTGAGCCACATCCCCAACCCTATTTTGTATTTTATCTAGAGACAGGGACTCACTGAGTTGCTTCACGCCATGCTGTTTTTGAGGCTGGCTTTGAACTCTCGATCCTCCTGTCTCAGCCTCAGGCTCCCAAGGCTCTGGGATTATAGGTGCGTGCCACTGCACCCAGCTCAGAACATTCTTAAATACTCATTTTCTTGATTTATTTGCCAAGAAATACTTTATAAAGAAAGTTAAGTGAATATAGTTATTTGCTTAACAAACTATAATTTTTAAAGCAAAATTGTAACTTGATTGATTATAATGATGCAGATGAGGTTCTTAAGGTCATCAGAATGAAAACATGTACCTAAGACATTATGTTTATTAAAACCAAAATAAGGTATTTACCTTATGTGGATTTAAATGCAGGCAAATTTGGTATACCATGTAAAAAGCTTAGAAAGTTCACAACTCTAACCTCCTCCAGTTATTTCTCCCACCCAACTAAGGTGGCGGGGACTAAAAATTGGTGAGGTAGACAGTCCACGGATGCAGGCTCAACAGAAGATTGAGATCTAAATCACTTGACTATGATTAGAACTTTCTGCTTGACTCCCTATAACTGCATTACTAAAGACCTCTCCTCTACAGTTCCTTTTACCCAGGGTATCATGTCTGACTTTGACCAAATATTATGAGGCTTATAAATGGTAAAAACACAGTTTGAAGAAACAAAAGATTGAAATTAGTGCTAGATATGGCAGTGACGTTAGAATTATCACACTAAGAATTTTTAAAAAAACAAATAATATCAAAGAGTTTTAAAGGAAAAAGTAGACATTATGCAAGAACAGATGGATACTGTAGGCAAAGAAATGATAAAAACATGCTGTTGGTTAGGAAACAATGCTATATTAAAACAGTCAAATGCAGAGAGTTCATAGTGGGAGGAATTATGAGATGAGGCTGCAGAGATACATAGGAACTCTTTTCTTTTTCTTAGAAGAATGGAAAGATCATTGAACACTAAGCCAGGACATTCTATGGCAGATGAAGAACCTCTGCTTCGGTGCTTAAACTTTTTATGCTATAGTGTCTCCCTGTTTAACTGAGAACTCAGTAAATGTTCAATGAAAATAGAGATCACAACTGTTTGGAATAATTTTATGAACTTCTTTTCAAGGAATGGAGATTTGGGTTCAATTGACTCTTAAATCTTGGACGAGGATTAATTAAGAACAGGAGGTCCTGGCAGTGGGAAAGCATTTGCAAAAGAAGTCAGAGGAATCAAGGAAAACCCAGTTTTGTCCAATAAAACAACCTAACAATGGAAGAGGATTCATGTATTTGCTTGTTGCTTTTTCCTGATTCACACATTTCATAGGCCTGATTTTTGTCCAGGATGTGTTCTATTTAAGAACAGAGACTATTGGCATGGTTGGGTTTGATAGATTTCAAAGAAAAAAAAAAATATATATATATATATATATATAAACACATATGCATTAATTTTGTTTGTCCAGGGTTTTAGGTTAGAACGTCATAAAAACAGAAAAGAAAACCTGCATTTTTGGGGTTTTGGATAAAATTGCCTATTCCTTTTTGAATATGGTATTCAGAATTTGTGCAGAAAGTGAAAACTGAATTAGTATCAAGCTGAGCCTTGATCATTTTGAGGTATTTCTTTGGTTGAATGCCAACATTGTTAAAGAAATGCATTTACTGTGATGAATGAAAATACAGCATTTTCCTTAAAAGGTATATTGTGTTTTTCAAAGCTTAGTAGCAATAATGTGTTTATCCAAAAATGCCTCTGTTTCCTTCTACTTTCTTTGATCCTCTGTTTTTTAGCCCCTGTCAATTTTTGTCATGGCTTAGCCTTCATGGTAATAAAAGAGAGTTTATATTTTATAAGAAAGCAGGTTATAGACATTGATTCATTGATGTAGTCAGAGGCCAAGAAGTTTGTTTGTAGTTCTTTTCAAAAGTTGCTTTTGATTTTTAAAATAGTATGTTTAACAAGTGGAGAGCTGAATAATGAGTGCCAGAGGAATAGACTTTTATCACTCTGTTTCCCTTGAAAACATAAGGATCCATTAAATAATTTTCCTTTGTGTAATGGGGCATTTTCTACCTTCAAACCTTACAGTTTTTAAAAGTACCAGGTGTTGAGGCATGCATATTGCATTTGACCATGCTGTGCTTTTCTCTTATTATGTAATCCTTAGGCAAGAAGAAAATAAAGGGAGTGGGCAGAGAAAAGGGAGTGTTTTCTTTCCAGAGAATGAGGCAGTGGAATAAACACTGAACTGTGAGTTTTGTTTTGTTTTTGTTTTTGTTTTTGTTTACTTAGTCACTTTGCTTCTTGCTAGCCATATGAACTTGGGACTGGCAGATAGTTGTCTGAGTTTTAGTTTTCTTACCTACAACAGAATGGAGGAATTTGCTCCCTCATTTCTCAGCTCATTATTGCTTTACAGAGAAGTTTTACTAGGATGTGGCTAACTTAATGCCATAAAAAACAGTAGTGAAAATAGACACCTTTTGGTCTAGGTGAGGAAATCTCACAGGAATATCCTGAAGGACATATGCCAAATACAGGATTTATGTTACTTATTTTTATATATCCTGTTAGTGTTCTTATTCATTTATTAGTTCTAGTTTGAACATATATGATGCTCAATGTTCTTGTCTTCTGATAATTGCATACATGGACTTTCTTATTTTTTCTTTCATAAGGAAAGAATAAGACAGAATAACACAGAATAAGATTCAAATTTTCTTATTACTTTTACATTGGCCTTAATATTGGGGGAAGTTTTATAAAGGAAAACATTCCACTGATTGCTCTTTCTTCTCAAATTGCTTCTGTCTGAATTCAGTCACAGAAACATGACCATATCTTTAATAAGAAAACATTTTTGCTCTGTAACTAGATTTCTTGTTTTATCTAAAGTAGTATTAATTTGAAGGCCTTTGATGTTGCTTTCAAAGCAATATTTTAAACAGCAACTATTGTTATGCAATTCTTGGTTACCATGGCAATAAGGGACATTAATTTGATTAAACAAACTTTTCTGAAAATGAAATTTATGCTTTATATCTTTCCAGTTGGTATGGATGCACTCTGTCTACCCTTTAATTCTCATTATTTGAAGTAATTTGTTTTTCTAAGATTAATGCGCATATTTCTTTTTCTAAGGCAAATAAAACATCAAATTTTGACAAACTACTAATTTTTGATTCCCTAGGAGCAAGGCTCCTCTTTTCCTCTTTAAGTAATTTTGTAATTACATTTTTAAATCTTTTTTCAAGTAGCTGTAATGGCATTGCAATTCTTTTGTTGTTTTGGCATTTCTTTTTGAAAAGCAGAGCTACCTTGATAAGAATTTGTTTTATTTATAGTACATGAAAAATAATGGCTACTCTCTAAAACTTTGTTAAATGAGTGGACAAATGAAAAATGAATAAAATATAATGTAATTGACACAGTTCTTTACTGCCCAAAGTATCAATCTTACTCCTAATTCTAAATTCTGTTCCAATAGAGATCACTGATTTTTAATAATATAGGAGAAAAGGCAAAAATAATAGCAAAAATATTCACCTCATTCAGCATCTTGGATCAAAAGGACTTCCTTTGTTGCTGTTTTTACTTTTCTTATATAACCTCCCTGCTTGTTCTTCTTTTGCTTTTTGTGGAGTGGGATACTGGAAATTGAACCCAGGAATGCTTTAACACTGAGTCAAATCCCCTGCCCTTTTTATTTTATATTTTGAAAGACAGTTTCACTAAGTTGCCCACATTGGCCTAAAACTTGCAGTCCTCCTGCCTCAGCCTCCCAAATTACTAGGATTACATCTAACAATTGCTAGATACACCTGGATACTTCTTTTGCTTTTTATTATCTGCATGTTCTCGTCTTTTGGACTATCAAAGTATTATTAATTTAGCACTTATTTATTTACAGTATCTCTACGTTTTGATAAAATGTTTCTCCTCCACTTGACCTAAGCCACTGATTTTTAGTACATGATCAACAAACATTTCTGAAAAAATAATTTTTAGATGTGCACATTTAATCATATATACTTAAATAATATTTCCAAACTCTTGCTGAAAAATTAATTTGTACCATCTCTTTCAAGTAGCATGTACATGTGTGTGTGCCTGTCTTGGTGTGGTGTAGAAGAGTAGACAGTGCTCTAAAAGCTATAGTGTGAGTATAGCTAAATGTATGAATGACCACCCTGAACATTGCTTACAGGTCGCACTGGACACATCTATGTGCTGTATTCACTTTAAAAAAAAATCGCTACATTTAATTAAATACTAAAAATTAAAATTTCAAAGAAGATATAAAATTACAAGTTCAAGAAATACGTAATCCTTGTTATATTCATTCTTTTTTTTTTTTTTTTTTGCAGTACTGGGGATCAAACTCAGGGTCTTGTGTTTGCGAGGCACTCTACCAGCTGAGCTATCTCCCGAGCCCTGTTATATTCATTCTTGACTGATACATAGGCTACAGATTTTAGACTTCTTATATATTGTAGATGAAGTTACCCAACCCTTTAGAGAGAGGGGAATGTTGGAGAAAATTTACTATGGATGACTGCTTATCAACCCCCAACCAAAATTCCTATGATTCCTTTCACAAAGGCTTTGAGAAATACATTGGTGATACATATTCCAGAATCCTCGAAAGAAGATGGTGACTCTTTTCAGTCTGAGAATGATAGTGAGAGAAGTTGTCACTGAAGCAGATTACTTGAAATCAATAGAGATGACGGGGTCCCCAAGAGGCAGTGTCATAGACACAGCACTAACTGATGGAGTCAAGTGGGCATGGTTACCCTGACAGGTAGCATTCCTGGAAGAGCAATCAGAATGGATTGTATGTGGATAACTTTGGTTTTAGTAACTGGTCATGGTGTCCTGAAGACTCAGGTAAATGGACAACCTAGTAAGTCTTACTTACTGTACATAAATGAAATAAAACCCTGGAATTGGTCAAAAAGAGTCATGCCCTGAATCACCTCAGGAGTTGCAGTACTTTTTCCAATTCCCAAACTTGAACCAGTTCATTGATTCTGAGACCTCTACTAAAAGTCCTCTTGAGAAAAAAAAAACCCTATATATGTGAAAAATTAAAGCGTAGAATCTTCTCTCAGCCTTTCCCAAAGTCACCTACAACCATTTAGCCAATCAGCTGTGCATTGGAGAAATATGCAGTTTTATGAAAACTGAACATTGTCTCTAAGTCTACATTATTTCCTTAGAAAACAAAATGTTGCTATAGTTGGCTGGTAAAAATAGGGGCTTAAAGAAAACTAATGGAATTTTGGCTGAACTCGGGGTCATTAATGAATTTGAGTTATTTGGTCTATTCCAGAATTCACTATTGAAATAAGCATATTCAACCACAGTCAGAACTCTCTTATGTAATCTCCTATTCCTCCCTTTTATATAATGTTTTCTCTTTATTCACTGTTGACATTTTGTACTTTTAGATGAAAAAGAATCCCACGCTCTCTTCCATTTTACTGCAGTTCTTAACTTTACCTCTTTGTGTCATTATTCTTCTTTAACTGTCATATTCGACCCTCATTCTTTCATATTTGTATAAATGTCGTTAAATTGTAACCTTCAGCTCCTGCCTCACTCACCGAAACATGGGAAGCTTAGTTTCTTGTGCCTAACTCAGCTTCCAAAGTGAAGAATGTCTTTGTCGTCTGTGATTGGGGATGTTGATTGTGTACTTGCGGGAATGGGGAGAAAAGTGATGAGATAGAAAAGTGAGAAAATTTTTCACTGGAAGGGAATTTTATTATTTTTAAAGGAACAAATAGTTGAGGGTAAGGAGGTATAGAAGTACAAGATAAAAAAGAAAGTAGGGAACTGGGTTCTAATTGAGAATGCTGAGATAGACAAGCAGCAGGAGGAGAACCCTGGGGCGTGTTAATGTTTATGGACACTTGGAACGTTCTCTCTCCCCACTCCTACTCATTGTCCAATGTATTAATTGTGGTTTTTTTGAACAATATTATAAAATCAGAATTGTTTTATCATTTTGGATAAATGTCAAAAATTCAACTGAATATTATTCACAGGGATGAGGTCATTTGGATCCTCATGTATTCACTGTACACTAGTAACTATATTTGTTCATGCCATTTGTCACCTATCACACCTCTATCTATGTGTTCAATTGCCCTTGTGGAACATAGTTCTCATAAAATATGCATCACTTTTGAGGTTTGTGTGTTTTTATATGTTCAGTGAAATCAAGTTAGTGAAACCAAGAGTATAAAATCTTCCCAGATGGCAAATATTGACATTTTGTTCAAATTTCACATTCATCATTCACTTTCTTGAAACCAGAAAAGGAAACAATGAATAGGTTTATTAAAATTTGTTTTTAGCATATTGCTATTGAAATTATTTGTTACCTTATAATAAATTTATGAGTGTTCCAGCTACACTTTGTACCTCAGGGCAGGCTATATAACTTCTATTTCCTATACATTTTACACTTCACCATAAATTATAACTTTATACGTTTTCCACTGACCCCAGGACCTGAAGTCTTGATGGCTTTGTACATCTCATGGTCTGCAGCATGGGACATGCCACAACTAGCTAATCAACCATGTGGCCTACTGCACACTTGCCTATTTTGCCTACCATCAGACCATGTCAGATGGTGCTACTTGTCCTGGGATACCTGTATCTGAGAGTATTTTATTTTAATAATGAGCACCTGCACATGCAACAGAGGTGCTATTTACAAAACATCTGGAAAAGACTGGAAAAAGGGAAGTGGTTTACTGCTGACCTTTGTTCTACTTAATCACATACATATGTGCCTCACACAGTTGTCTCCAAGAACATGGCAGAAACTCTCAGGACAAAGGGGAGGTCTAACAACCCCATTTTCTGTATAATTGTGTTCCCCAGTGAGAAGCTGATACTGAGGAGTTTGTGACTGTGTAATGTTTTTTAGGAATCAGCATCTGTGAGAGGAAGGTGAATGAAGAGGCAGAGTTGAGCCACCATAGAGACTTGGTCAAGCCCAGCTAAGCTGGTGGAAGCTCTAGAGCAAATATTACTCTTTCAAGTTGCCTGCAAAGGACTAAATTATCCCTGTCTTGATCATTCACTGGCTGTGAGCTGTTCAGTGAAAGTGATTACATTTGCACCTGAGGCAGACCCAGACAGAGCTGATGGCTGAAGGCTGCATGCTGCCTGCCTGTCCTTCTCACAGCTTGGCAACCAGTCCTTCACTGAGGGAACTTTGGGGAATACTTTTCTATTTCAAACACAACACCCCTAGCTTATTTTTTTCTTATTATTAAATTTTAGAAAATAAAATTCTGAGATGAATATTGTCCTAGGCAAAGACTCATGACCTCACTTCCTTTCAGAGACTTTGGCCACAACATTCTCATTTCCCCAAGCATATGTTCTTGAAGCAACTCAAGGTGGAAAGATCCCTGAACTCATCTGACATAGTATCACTGGAGAAAAGAAATTAGGAATAGAGGTCAGAGTAGGCCAAGGACTCAGGCTTTCTGACAAGTTCAGGGGCTATTCTTTTTTTCTTTTCCAAAAGAAATTCTTGTTTTTCTTCTGTATTTAGCTAGAATTGGCAAATAGAAGCTGTATATATTCATGGTATACAATGCAATGTTTGTTGTACATATGCATTGTGAAATGATTGCCACAATCAAACTAATCAACATATCCACCACTTCATGGAATTAAAAGTGTATGTGTATGTGTGTGTGTGCATGTGAGATAATACTTAAGATCTCTTTTATCAATCATCTTTTCTATAATAATCAATTGCTTTTAAGTGCTGCAAGCTATGAGTAAAAATTTGTCCCTTTACCATCTACATAGACTCACTTATAATACTTCCTGTATTATAAAATAATCTTCAGCCTTCATTGCAAAATAAATGAAAATAATATAAATATTATGATAGAATAATTTTACAATTTAGTTTTCTGGGAGGGGGTAATGTCTCTTTTCTTGTAGCATAACTTTTGATACTACATATCACATTATACTAGCTGTTTTAAAAAACTAATGTTAAGTCTTTAATGGGCCGGTTTAATGAACTTGCTTAAGGACTTCATTTCAGTTCATTTTGCAAAAATTTAAACTTACAAATGGAGAGTAATGTATTAAGAGCAAGAGGAGAAAACTGCTTACCTATTAAGAAAAATGTAAGGAAGTTCTTTTCACTTGTTTGAGGGAAGTATGTTCACCCTTTAAGATGTTTGATTTTTCTCTCCTTACCCATGATAGTGTAATGTTCAACAGCAGTTGAAATATTTATTTTTATATTGGACACAATGAAGAGGAAATTAAGGAAGGAGAATCACCTGCAAGAAAACAATGATTTGAAGTTGCTGTAACTTGCCTGATGGCATCCCTCCAAAAAAACAGATCCTTTTTAGTTTGTTACTGATGAAAATAACAAGGTCACTATGATCTAGTCTTTAGATGTAAAATATATGTATGAATTGAATTATTTAATGTTCCAGTGATTGAACTCAGGGGTGCTCCACCACTGAATTTCACCCCCAGTCATTTTATTTTTCATTTTGAGACAGTGTCTTCCTAAATTGCTAAGGCTGGCCTCAAACTTGTAATCATCCTGCTTCAGACTCCCAAGTCACTGAGATTACTATGTGTGAGACACAGTGCTGGAATAGTATTTATTACTGTGATTTTTTTCCCCCTTAAATTATTATTTTCTTTCATTACCTTTTGAAAATATTTTGTTGCAAGATTAGTTTTAATTTTATTTTCATAACAAGTATGTTTGCATACTATTTGTTGTTATGTAAATTATTATTTCATTTGGCATATTCTTCATATTCAATAATTAGAGATTGGTCATTTTCCATAACAGGGGAGATTAAACTGGGTCACGGTATATGTATCCAAAGTTTGAATTAGAATTGGAAAGAGTATATTTCTCATCTTTGTTTTTAAACAGTTAAGTATATTGTCTCACAATTGACTGTCCAGAGAATGCAAATTAATGTAACTGTGTAGTGTGGTCTGGCAACCTCAAAATCTTTTTGTTGATTGAATGAAAGGAAGAATGGGTAAAAGTCTACAAAAGCTTGTGTTACTTAAGAAATATCCTCTACTGGTAGAAAATCATGTTCAGACATTTTATCACATCATTAGTCAGTCTATCACAATATCACGTTGCAGAAAATCCTCTGGTTCTTTTCAGTGGATTTAATGAAATTGTTCCAAGAAGCCCTGTGAAAGGACTGAACTCTAGCAGTAGATACTTAAGAAGTAATTTGGGCCTGCTGAAAAAGCAGATGGTTTAACATTTTGCTGCAAGAAAAGAAGTAGCATTTTACAATTTCTGTTTCTTAATAAAGGAAAAATCAAATTCTTTTGGTCTTTTCCCCAGAATCAGATGAAGAATGGGATAATAATTAAATAATTGATGATATGCATAAATTTGAGAAACCAAAGGAGAACCTAAGATATGCAAAATAAGTAAATTATCTAAGAGTAATTTTTATCATTAATATTTATTCTCTTAAGTGAACAATCAATATGATTTCATGGGATAAAACTGTTCACATTTAGAAATTTATGAATACAATAATAAAAATAAAAATTTGAAAAAGGATCTAATTTCAAGATACTACATAAATTTTCAATTTGTGTATATGTGTTTCTTTTGACAGTCATGATAACTATTTGAGGGCTTCAGTTCATGTTCACTGTGTTTTTCACATTTATTATATTCAGACTAAAAGATATTTCATTACTAATCGTAGTTATAGATTTCCTCACAGCTTGACTTGCTATGTAAGTGATCTTTTTTTGTAGATAGCTGGTTTTGCTAAGTATGTTAGTATAGTTAGTGAGTATAAATAAAGGAGAAATGATAACTGTTTTTGGATTTCTAGACTTCAGGGTACAACCACCTCTGTTTCTTGGATCTCATTAGTTCTTCCCCAAGTATATTGTACAACTATCCGAGTAGCAAAAACAAAAATCAGAGTGGAAGCCAGTTAATTACTCTCATTCAACGTTTGAACAAATATGAAGATAGAATGTATGTTCTGTTTCTCAGTGATGTTTTGTAACCAATATGCTGCCAAATAGTTAACATACAACTAACGACTCACTAACTGGAAAATAGCAGTTATCATTGTGTATAAATTTTTAGTATTTGTTGAAAGTTGCTCACTTTTAGTTAGTGATGAATTTATTGCAAGTGGGAGCTTTGGCTTTGCACTCCACTTCAGTTTGACCATCAAGGCTAAAGCACAGGGCGTTTATTTTTCTGGTTGACACACAACCAGTTGGTCTCTTCTAAGAGTCATGAAGAGTTACCTGGACAGTTTCTCTGTCGATGGACATTGGAAATTTTCCTTCAACAAATATTTATCTAGCATTTGAATACACTTCAAATAATTTTCTGGTACAATGTCCATCTACTAGAAGAGAGAGCAGTATATAGACAAATTTATACATTGATGAAATCCTAAGACTAAGTATAGACCAGGAGGCAGAACAAGAGCCCTGATTCCAATTTCAGCAGAAAGAAAGAGTAATGGAAGGATGTAGGAAATGGTCCCATAAGGAAGACTCTAGAGGTAATGAATACCTGGTCCTAAAATGTGGGAATTAATATTAGAATATAGAGACTAATCTATGCGGTGTAAGTATTTCCGGGGCAGCACTGAAGATTCTTCCTCCCTCCTTACCCTTTGTTTTTCCTTTCCTCTCTACATTCCCCCTTACCTCCTTCACTGTGAGCTTTATATGCATTTAATTTTCTTTATCCAAACTTGATACATGGTCTACTCTCATTATTTCACTCCTTTAGCCCTAATTTATTCATGTCTAATTAATACCTATGAAACATCAACAATTATTTATACCTACCTTTTTGCTTCTCTTCTATTTTCTTCCTCTACCCCTCATAAAAGGCAAACACTAGCCTGAATTGCGTGCATCATTATGTTTTTAATCATTTGCTTTGTTTCATATACAGCATACCTAAATAATACACCTCTTAGTTGTTTTAACTTGATAAATTTTTTTTTTTTGAGAAAAAGGAAAAAGAAGTTTTATTGCTTTATTAGCAAAGGAGAAACACAGGGGACTCCTTTTCTAAAGGCTGTGATTCTGCCTATCAGGGGAAATGGAGCTTTTAAAGAAGTAAATCAAAGGCTACATTTCAGGTGTTTTTCTGTCTGGAGTTGAAATTCACTTGTTAATTTGGGAGATAGTTATTTCTTAGAATTTCTGGTACCATCTCCAAGTTTGAATTACTTCATCCCTGCTGGGAGTGTGTTCTCAAGGACAGATAACTGCCTAAAATGGGGAAGAAGGTAATCTTTTTTTTTAGGAGGAGAGATTATTGAGGAAGAGGAGGCAGAAAATAAGAGAAAGAAGCATGTCCATTTTAAAAATAAGTTGTAGTTGCAGAGCAACAAGGGCATAAAGTGGACCACTGTTATGTTTCCCCACTGTCAATTTCTACATTCCCATTTTATGGAAAAATGGGTGAAGACATCTCCAAACTACTTCCTGCTGAGAGAGGGTGAAATGGAGTAAGTGACCTGAAGTCCTTATTCTCCATCAGGTCGGGCATGGAAAGTTGAAGCGTTTTAGCATCAGGGCAGTCCACAGGTCCATGTTTGACTGTGCTTTGGTCATATTCTCCTGCCAGGTATTCAAGACCAAGTTAGTCAAAATTGACCTTGTTCTTATCTACTCTAAGGGTCATCTGAGATTTCTCGGAGATCACTCTCCAGAACCTGTGAGAAGCCTCTTGCTCCTTTTGCCTTCCTCTACCAGTTCTGCCATCTGCCAGGAGGGGTCAGGGTCTTGTTGCTCATGTGGATCTCCTTTTGAAGCATCATTGACAATATCCTTTCCGATGACCCTCCTCTTTGCAGAAGGTGTACTCGTTGGCTTCCTGTTCTCTAGGGTCCTCTCTATCCCCTGATATGCACCAGAGTTGCAAGGCCCTTAGAGGGGTTCTCTCATTCTCTGGGTCCTGGTTGACCTTAGAGGGCAAGGGCCAAAATATTGGCTGCTTTTTCCTTGGCCCTTTTACTTCCTTGACTTTGGTCTCCAAGTTTTTGGTTTTGAACATCCAACAGACCAATTTCACCAGTCATAAAGTGGGAGTAACAGGTTACACCTTCAATACCTATACTTTTAGTTACTCCTTTCATTTAATTGGGGGTCAGTATTAGATTGGAAGTCAGCATTATATCCTATCTGTCCTGTAGGTGATAACTTATTGTCTTAAATTAATCCAGGTTTTGTTAGAAGTAGTACTTGCACAAAACACTAATAGGCAAGAGTTATAAAGTTTAACAGGGAAAATACAAAGTGAACACTAAAGTATCTGTGGTGTGTATTTAGTGTCTACTAAGATCCATATATCTATCAACTTAATTACATATATTTTACTTCCTTTTTTTGTTAGATTCTTTTTTTTCTTTTTTTAATTATTTAAACAAATGGGATACATGTTGTTTCTCTATTTGTACATGGAGTCAAGGCATACCATTTGTGTAATCATAAATTTACATAGGGCAATGTTGTTTGATTCATTCTTTTATTTTTTTCCCTTACCCCTACCCCTCCCACCCCTCCCACCCCTCTTTTCCCTCTATACAGTCCTTCCTTCCTCCATTCTTACCACCCTCCTTATCCCTAACCCTAAACCTAACCCTAACCCTAACGCTAACCCCTCCTACCTCCCATTATATGTCCTCATCCGCTTATCAGTGAGATGATTCGTCCTTTAGTTTTTTGAGATTGGCTTATCTCACTTAGCATGATATTCTCCAATTTTATCCATTTGCTTGCAAATGCCATAATTTTATCATTCTTCATGGCATTTTACTTCCTTTTAAAACTCTTTTACAAGATTGGAGTTGTAGTTCAGTGGTAGAGCATTTGCCTAGCAAAGGTGAAGCACTGGGTTTGGTCCTCAGCATCACATAAAAACAATTAAATAAACTGAAGGTCAAATTCTTAAAACAAAAACAACTCTTTAACAAATCTAAATACCTTTTATAATTTGTCCAAACCTTTACTCAAGGTTTGTGTTATATCACCTGATTATTTTGAGATCGTAGCAATCTTTAAAACAACAACAACAACAAATACCTATCTTTGGAACACAACTTTAAAAAAGCGTAATATTTTGGAACCATTCTAGCATGGAGAAGGATGAGAGGCAGAGCCTTAACTCAAGTGAAGCTGGCCTCTTGACAAATCTTAAAGTATTTTATTTCTGAAGCCGACCTTTGCCTGTTTTTTAAAAATATCATTCTACAACATTCTGACGTATTGTTTCCTGAGTGTATCTGAATATCAGTTAACTTAATACATTACATGTGAAACATGAGTCAAACAGAAAGGTTAAGAGAGTTCTTAACTTCCTTTTTGTGAAAAAAGTGGCAAAATGTTTTCATGTTCTACATTGTCAACCTTTATAAATCAGACTCTCCTTATTACATTCCAAAAAAAACATTTAAACTCCAATCTCAGTGTAAAGAGTTAACACAAAAAAATTTCTATATAACTATTTGACAACAGGCTACCTTTATCCAGTTACAAAACATTGAGTGACATAAATAAATACCAACCAAACTTGCTGTTTCTGTATAAATATGAAGGATACTATTGCTACAGATAATTTTAATTGAGAGTACACAGAATTGGTAAAGTATTCTCCTAAGCTTTACATTCTAGAAGGCTTGGATACTTGAAGAACATGAATACATCTAATATACAAAGAAGTCAGTAATGGTTAGCAGCACAATTACACAGATGTCCTTATATTAACAAAGTTTAACTTTTAAAGTAAAATTTAGAATTCATAGTATAGTAACAATAATCACAGATCTTCATGGGTCAGCAATACTAGCAAAAATCAAAGGATAGACTTAGATCTCTTGGGAAACAGTGTTAATGATCAGAAACAGATTTACTCAAAGCAAATATATATAAGACAGGTTTTCAAATGGCAGTGAGGCCCTTCTATGTCAGACACAATGTATAAAAGTAAGCACTTATTTGTTACCTTGCTGTTAAATCATAAACTTTTATTTTTATAAACCTTTACATAACACTTAGACAAGTGTTCTCAGATGTATACACATCTCCAGTCACATATATTTAGGATGTCAACTATAAACCCAAAATAACAGCTATTTATTTAACCATTTACAAAGCAATCATTTAAAAGACTTTAAAACAGACACAAATCATATTTCCTTTAAGACTTACTTTCCATAAGTAATAAAACCTGACACAAGAAAATTATCTTGATAAAAACAAAGCAATGTTTCAGACTTAGCTTCATATCAGTACATTAAAAGTCAAATAACTGATTGTGCTAATTATAGCCAGTTAAATCACATACACAAACTTTTGGAGATTTACCTTCCACAAACAATCTATGACTTACTTTGACATTCTCATACTCTTTTCTTTTTTTTTAAATTTATTTTCATTGTAAACAAATGGGATACATGTTATTTCTGTTTGTACATGGAGTAACAGTATACCATATGCATATTCATACATTTACAAAGAGTAATGATGTTTGATTCATTCCGTTATTTTTTTTCTCCCCCCTCACTCCTCCCACCTCTCTTTTCCCTCTATACAGTCCCTCCTCCTCCATTCTTGCTCCCCTTCCACTCCCCATTAATGTCATCATCCGCTTATCAGTGAGATCATTCGTCTTTTGGATTTTTTAGATTGGCTTATTTCACTTAACATGATATTCTCCAATTTCATCCATTTGCCCTCAAATGCCATAATTTTATTATTCTTTATAGCTGAGTAATATTCCATTGTATATATATACCACAGTTTCTTTATCCATTCATCAATTGAAGGACATCTAGGTTGGTTCCACAATCTGGCTATGGTGAATTGAGCAGCTATGAACATTGATGTGGCTGTATCTCTGTAGTATGCTAATTTTAAGTCCTTTGGGTACAGGCTGAGGAGTGGGATAGCTGGGTCAAATGGTAGTTCCATTCCAAGTTTTCTAAGGAATCTCCACACTGCTTTCCAGAGTGGCTGCACTAATTTGCATCCCCACCAGCAATGTATGATTGTACCTTTTCCCACACATCCTCTCCAACATCTATTGTTGCTTGTATTCTTGATAATCACCATTCTAATTGGCATGAGATGGAATCTTAGGGTAGTTTTATTTGCATTTCCCTTATTACTAAAGATGGTGAACATTTTTTCATGTTTGTTGATCATTTGTAGATCTTCTTCTGTGAAGTGTCTGTTCATATCCTTAGCCCATTTGTTGATTGAGTTATTTATATTCTTGGTGTAGAGTTTTTTGAGTTCTTTATAGATTCTGGAAATTATTGCTCTATCTGAAGTATGAGTGGCAAAGATATTCTCCCACTCTATAGGCTCTCTCTTCCCATTGCTGATAGTTTCCTTTGCTGAGAGAAAGCTATTTAGTTTGAATCTATCCCAGTTATTAATTCTTGCTTTTATTTCTTGTTCTATGGGAGTCCTGTTAAGGAAGTCTGATCCTAAGACAACAAGTTGAAGATTTGGACCTACTTTTTCTTCTATAAGATGCAGGGTCTCTGGTCTGATTTCAAGATCCTTGATTCATTTTGAGTTGAGTTTTGTACAGGGTGAGAGATACGGGTTTAGTTTCATTCTGTTGCATATGGATTTCCAATTCTCCCAGCACCATTTGTTGAAGAGGCTATCTTTTCTCCATTGCATATTTTTGGAACCTTTGTCTAGTATGAGAAAATTGTATTTATTTGGGTTTGGGTCTGTGTCCTCTATTCTGTACCATTGATCTTCCTGTCTATTTTGGTGCCAATACCATGCCGTTTTTGTTACTATTGCTTTGTAGTATAGTTGAAGTTCTGGTATTACAATACCCCCTGTTTCATTCTTCCTGCTAAGGATTGCTTTATCTATTCTGGGTTTCTTATTCTTCCAGATGAATTTCATGATTGCTTGCTCTATTTCTGTAAGGTACATCATTGGGATTTTGATTGGAATTGCATTGAATCTGTATAGCACTTATGGTAATATGGCCATTTTGACAATATTAATTCTGCCTATCCAAGAACATGGGACATCCTTCCATCTTCTAAGGTCTTCCTCAATTTCTTTCTTCAATGTTTCATAGTTTTCATTGTAGAGATCTTTTACCTTTTTGGTTAGATTGATGCCCAAGTATTTTATTTTATTTTTTTTTTGAGGCTATTGCAAATGGAGTTGTTTTCCTCATTTCCCTTTCAGATGTTTCATCGCTTGCATATAAAAATGCGTTAGGTGGCTCACTTTTAATCCCAGCTACTTTGGAAAGAGGCAGGAGAATGACAAGTGCAAATCTTGCCTGAAGAACATGGGCAGACTGCCTCAAAATAAAGAACTGGGGATGTAGCTCAATGGGAGAATGATCACCTAGCATGTTTGTGTCCCTGGGTTCAATCCCCAAACCCAAATCAGGAAGAAACAAAACAAAACAAAACAAAACCCAAGGTAATAAATGTGCTGAGATCTTCAGATTGAGTTCTCCCATACCAAGCAGTTGTGGTACAGAGAAACCCTATAAATGTGATGATTGGCAAAGCCTGTGGGTTGTATCTGTCCAATTGTGTGATCCACACCAAGAGGGCATGGAAGGTGTTCACTGACATTTCCTACCATGCACATTGTTAAGATCCCATCTTAGAGAAGAAGGCACAAGTGTATTAGGCAAATTCTCAGCATTCACTCCATGCAAGACCACTGAGAGTTCCTAATGGAGAAAGTATCTCCCATGTGTAATGAAAATGCAGAGCCTTCGGCCTCATTTAAAGCTTAGTAACCTTCAGTGAGTCAGTGATGGAGAGGCACCTTACCCATGCATTGGATGTAAACAGGCCCTAAGGTAAAAGTCTGTCATTAAGACAGACTGGCCAGGTTTGTCTCCAGCAAATGTACAAATAGTGACAAATCATTAGTGTGCCCTCAACCCTCTGTACACATCGGGTGAGGCACAAAAGCATAATGACTTTGGCTAAGCCTGTCTTCGGTGCTCCTGTTTCCACAGACATTAAGTTGATCCTCCACAGAAATGTCTGCATGTGCCAAGGTCTTCTGGCACAGTTCACAGCTTGCACACCATTGGAGAAGAGGTTCTGGAGATATAGCTTGAATGCAAGGAAGGTGGCATCCCCACATCATGAGTACAAGCAGTAGTCAAAGTCCATGCTACAGAGCAACATCTGTAAAACTCAGAGCACATAGGACAAAGGCTTCCAGGCCTCAGAATCCAGTGGGCATTAAAGGGACATCTTTGAGAAAGCTGTACAAGAGTCCTGTGCATGATGGAGATTAAATCCAAGGGCTTAAATCCCTGAAACAGAATGATTGACTCAGAGTGCAACCTTCAACGTGTCAGAAATGTGCTGATTTTTTTGGTCAAACATTTGTGATTTTGTTGTCCTGAGAAGATTTATTCTGGTGAGAAATCAGACAGACACTGTGACCCTGGATAGTTCATTCATCAAGGGAGTGTCCTGAGCATTCACCAGTGATTCCATCCTAGAAGACTGTAACAAATGTACTGGAGTGTGACATTATTTCCCAATTCTCACATATTACTCCATGTCAGAATTCATAGAAGAATAAGTCTCTGATTCCTCAACATTAGCTTCTGGTCTTGCATACTGTGGAATAACTACAAGTCAGAACCTGTTAAATGCCATGACATGTCAAAGTGCAGGGATGTTTGAGCAGTATCAATTATCAGTAAAGTGTCTCTTTCATAGAGATTTCTTGGCAAGATACCTTGCTCATCTTGGGTTCTGTGTCTTATAGAGCTATCATGGTTGTGTTCAGAAAGGAATCTGTGGGAGCAAAGGCCTTACTTCATGAATGAGAGTCACTGCTGTCCTTGTTCCTGGAGGAAGAGGACACTACTAAAATTCAGTAGTGTCTGCACAAAGGAGTATTTGGAAGGGGCTGAGCAGGATGTAGAGTTAGGATGTTGGTCGTCCTGCTTGCTGTGGTCTGTGTACCCTTGTCCACGTGATCCATTGTGGGATGCAGGTAAGGAACCCTCTACCAACTGCCTGAAGAAGAGCAGCCAAGACCATAGGGACTGGCTTTGTGTTGAAGAAGAGGACTGTGTTCCTAGAGACTATCTAGATCCAGGAAGAATGCAGGGAAATGGTGGCCATCTGCTGCCTTTAATGACCACAGATGTTTAGCATGATTGGTGAGCAATTTTTCTAGTTCTTGTTCTTGTAACTGAATAGTTATCAGAGAGAAGAGACCAACATTAAGAACCAAAGCAGCATGTTCTTCATGAGGAATCACTTTTACCTGCTGATGTTACATTTGCTTCTGATTTATTCAGAATCCACATGGTAATTAACAATATAATCTTTTCACATAAAAAAAATGCTTTAGATTTATGTGTATTGCTTTTATAGCCTGCTATTTTGCTGAATTCATTGATGAGGTCTAGAAGTTTTCTGGAGGAGGTTTTTTGGATCCTCTAAATATAGAATCATGTCACCTGCAAATAGTGACAGCTTAAGTTCCTCTTTTCCTATTTGTATCCCTTTAATTTCTTTAGTCTGCTAATTGCTCTGGCTAGAGTTTCGAGGACAATGTTGAATAGAAGTGGTGAAAGAGGACATCCCTGTCTTATTCCCATTTTTAAAGGGAATGCTTTCAGTTTTTCTCCATTAAGAATGATGTTGGCCATGAGCTTAGCATAAAAAGCCTTTACAAAGTTCAGGTATGTTCCTACTATCCCTATTTTTTTCTAGTGTTTTGAGCATGAAGGGGTGTTGTATTTTGTTAAATGCTTTTTCTGCGTCAATTAAAATAACCATATGATTCTTATCCTTAAGTCTATTGACATGATGGATTATGTTTATTGATTTACAAATGTTGAGCCATCCTTGCATTCCAGGAATGAACCCCACCTGATCGTAGTGCACAATTTTCTTAATATGTTTTTGGATACGGTTTGCCAATATTTTGTTAAGGATCTTTGCATCTATATTCATCAAGGATATTGGTCTAAAATTTTCTTTCCTTGATGTGTCTTTTCCTGGTTTGGGTATGAGGGTGATATTAGCTTCATAGAATGAGTTCGGTAGGGTACCCTCCTTTTCTATTTCCTGGAATACTTTGAGAAGTATTGGAATGAGTTCTTCTTTGAAGGTCTTGTAGAACTCGGCTGAGAATCTGTCTGGTCCTGGGCTTTTCTTGGATGGTAGATTTTTAATGGCTCCTTCTATTTCATTGCTTGATATTGATCTGTTGAAATCATGTATGTCCTCCTGGTTCAGTGTGGAAGGAGTATATGTCTCCAGAAATTTGTCAATGTCTTCGGTAGTTTCTATTTGGTTGGAATACAGATTTTCAAAGTAGCTTCTCATTATGTTCTGTATCTCAGTGGTGTCTGTCCTGATATTTCCTTTTGCATCATGTATTTTAGTAATTTGAGTCTTCTCTCTCCTTCTCTTTGTTAGTGTGGCTAAGGGTTTATCTATTTTGTTTACTTTCTCAAAGAACCAACTTTTTGTTTTGTCAATTTTTTGAATAGTTTCTTTTGTTTCAATTTCATTGATTTCAGCTCTGATTTTAATTATTTCCTGTCTTCTACTATTTTGCTGTTATTCTGTTCTTCTTTTTCTAGGGCTTTGAGCTGTAATGTTAGGTCATTTAGTTGTTGACTTTTCATTCTTTTCTGGAATGCGCTCCATGCAATGAATTTTCCTCTTAGTACCGCTTTCATAGTGTCCCAGAGATTTTGATATGTTGTATCATCGTTCTCATTGACCTCTAAGAATTTTTTAATCTCCTCCCTGATGTTTTTTGTTATCCATGTTTCATTAAATAGCATATTATTTAGTCTCCAAGTGTTGGAGTAATTTCCCTTTTTTATTTTGTCATTCATTTCTACTCTCAGTCCATTATGATCTGATAGAACACAAACTGGTATCTCTGTTTTTTTGCATTTCCTAAGGGCTGCTTTTTGGCATAACACATGGTCTATTTTCAAGAAGGTTCCATGTGCTGCTGAGAAGAAACTGTATCCTCTCATTCATGGATGGAATATTCTATATATATCTATTAAGTCTAGGTTATTGATTGTGTTATTGAGTTCTATGGTTTCTTTGGTTGTATTTTGTTTGGAAGATCTATCTAGTGGTGACAGCGGTGCATTAAAGTCACCCAGAATTATTGTGTTGTGGTCTATGTGATTCTTGAAATTGAGAAGGATTTGTTTGATGTACAGGGATGCACCATTGTTTGGGGCATAAATATTACTATCATTATGTCTTCCTGATTTATGGTTCCCTTAAGCAGTATGAAATGTCCTTCTTTATCCCTTCTGACTAACTTTGGCTTGAAGTCCACTTTCTCTGATATACGGATGGAAACCCCCACTGTTTTATTGAGTTCATGTGCATGGTAGGTTTTTTCCCATCCTTTCACCTTTAGTCTGTGGATGTCTTTTTCTACAAGATGGGTCTCTTGCAGGCAGCGTATTTTGGTTCTTTCTTTTTAATCCATTCTGCCAGTCTATGTCTTTTGATTGATGAGTTTAGGCCATTAACATTCAGTGTTATTACTGAGAAATGATTTGTGTTCCCAGTCATTTGGCTTATTTTTGGTTTTCAAGTTGGCTTGGTTTCTCCTTTGAGTGGTTTTTCTCTAAGGTAGTTCCTCACTTTGCTGGCCTACATTGTTGTTTTTCATTGCTTCCTCATGGAATATTTTGTTGAGAACATTCTGTAGTGCAGGCTTTCTATTTGTAAATTCTTTTAACTTTTGTTCATCATGGAAGGATTTTATTTCATCTTCAAATCTGAAGGTTAGTTTTGTTGGGTATAGGATTCTTGGTTGGCAACCATGTTCTTTCAGAGCTTGAAATATGTTGGTCCAGGCGCTTCTAGCTTTTAGTCTGGGTTGAGAAGTCGGCTGCTAGCCGTATTGGTCTCCCCCTATATGTAATCTGATGCTTTTCTCTCGCGGCCTTCAAAATCCTATCTTCATTTTGAATGTTAGACATTTTCATTATAATGTGCCTTGGTGTGGATCTGTTGTGATTCTGTGCATTTGATGTTCTGTAAGCCTATTGTATTTGATTTTCCATTTCATTCTTCAGGTTTGGGAAATTTTCTGATATTATTTCATTGAATAGGTTGTTCATTCCTTTGGTTTGTATCTCTGTGCCTTCCTCAATCCCAATAATTTTTAAATTTGGTCTTTTCATGATGTCCCATAGTTCTTGGAAATTCTGTTCATGATTTATTACCATCTGCTCTGTTTTGGCCACTTTATTTTCAAGATTAACTATTTTGTCTTCATTGTCTGAGGTTCTGTCTTCCAAGTGGTCTAGTCTTTGGTGATGCTTTCCATTGAGTTTTTTATTTGGTTTATTGTTTCCTTCATTTCAAGGATTTCCATTTGTTTTTTTTTTGTTGTTGTTGTTGTTTTTCTGTTTTGTTTTTTTTTTTTTTTTTTTTTAGAATCTCTATCTCTTTGTTGAAATGATCTTTTGCTTCCTGCAGGTGCTCTTTCAGCTTATTTGTATTATTATTCATTGCCTGCATTTGCTCTCTTATCTCATTCTTTCCTTCGCGAATCAACTTAATTATGTATAATCTGAAGTCCTTTTGTGACATTTCTTCAAACATACTGTCATTGGATTCTATTACTATAGAATCTAGATTTGTTTGGATCATTTTCTTCCCTTGTTTTTTCATGTTGTTCATGTATCTTCCCCACTTGCAGTGCAGATCTGGGGTATTGCAGATTTTCCCCTATAGGCTTATAGTGGCCCTATAGGTTTCCAAAACCCTTTCTTTAAGGGGAGATCAATATTAGCAGTGCCCAAATCAGACACTATGTAATCCTAGACCAAATAGCCCCTATGGGGACAATAACAAAATTGTCATAATAAACAAAATGAGTTCAAATATTATCTTCAGTAAAACAAACAGGTTTGCAATAAGGTCTGCAGTTTCTAATGGAGGACAAAGAGGATGCAGAGGGATGTAGAATGTGGCTGTTAATGGGATAAGAAAAGAATATACAGAAGTTTTAGAAAATAGAAAGTGTGAGAGTGTAATCAAAAGAAATCGGATGTTAGCATGCAAAAAAGGGGGAAAGACTCTGAGGCAACAGGTGAACAAAAGGAAAAGAAAGCAGGAAAAGTAAAGAAATAACAACTTAAATTTTTTTTAAAAGGAGAAAAAAGAAAATCTACTGTATAACAGTCATATACTAATGAAACCTTCCAGTGTTCAGTAGCCTGATGCATAAGAGGTACCTGACAATGAGCTTCAAGCCTCCAGCAGGCGTCGCAAAATGGGATTTGCCCCACCCAAAGATCGGAGCTATGGCTTCCAGGATTATCCAAGATGGCCACTCTGGCTTAGAAATGTGTTGGCAAATGGGGAGCTGCAGCTCAGGGGTGGACAGGGTCAGCTGGAGGTCCTAGAGACGGGATGCAGTTGGTTCGGCAGGGGTCCTGGAGGTCTGGTGTGTTTGGTGTAGTTGTGGGATCCTGGAGGCCAGGTGCAATCAGTCTGGGGTCCCGGTGATAGGGCGCAGTCAGTTGGTCTGGGGGTCCTGGTGCAGGGAGCAGTCCATCGATGTGAGGGCCCCAGAGGCAGGGAGTGATCGGTCAGGCTGAGGGATCCTGGAGATGGGGCTCAGTCAGTCCTGCCGGGGGTCCTACAGGGCCTGGCTGTTGTCTCAAAATGGCGGCAGCCACGTGTAATCAAACCTGCAGGTACTGTAACAGTGAACTTCGAGGCAGCAGCAGGCAGCTGGTGATCCACTGGTGGTTGGCGATCAGTTTGCTGACTGTTTTTGGACGATCGGGAGGGGAACCTCCAGCATTGGGTGATGGATAGGAGTAAGGCGGGTGATGGATAGGAGTAAGGCAGGCGATGGACAGGCGAGGGTCAGGCAAATGGCAGATGATAGACACCTCACAGTGAGCAATCTGCTCTCAAAAAAGGTGTCGATGTGCTGGCAGACTGCAGGTCATCACAGCAGACAAATGGGTAAACACCAGGGGATCGATAAGCAGCAAAAACTGCCTCACCTAGAAACAGATATCCTCTCCTTGAAACCGGTGTTATGGAGCGACAAGGAACGCAGCCTCCCTCTAGTCCACCATCTTGGATCTCTCATTCTCTTTTCATCCTTAGTTTTGTCCTCTCTTCCATCCTGAACTTCAGAACAAAAGTATTACTTTACCGTACAAAATACTTTCTCATCCAGAAACGTTTCTTTTATCTTCTAATTTTCTATACTAAAATATATCTCCATACCTATGACTTTCTTATATCTCTTTTATAGTTTCAGATCCTTTCTTAAATTCATATTATAAAACAATCCTTATGAATGTTACCTGTGTATTTTGTATACACAATTAATTTCATCCCAGGAGAGAGATTTAATAATCATTTTTTTCCCAGGTTGCATTCAAAGGGTTGGAGCACAGGATATTTTTGAGTCCGCATTCTCTTCCTTTTCATTATCACAATGCCATCAACTTTAAGTGAGGTCCCCTCTGTCAATTGTACCCCAAGGATCCTTTTGAGATTTTTCTTACAGTAAGCATATTGATTTTCAATGGAGGAGGCCCTTTCCATCCTTTCCTTTAGTCTTCCATGAATATCCCATTGCAGAGGCTGCCAAGAAAATATGGGTTGGTTTTAGTTTCTGTGGTTTTTTTTTTTTTTCTTTTCTGGGTGCAGTTTTGTATCCTACCAGTCTCCCCATGAATTTATTTTTATGGGATACTGTTATAGCAAGTATTGCTCTGCCCCAGTGTTCTATATACTCTGACCAAATGGGGTTGTCCTGTCAGATCTTAAAAGGGGGAACCATTCTTATCACCAGGTCATAAACTAACACCCTCTGGGGCCAGAAGCCTCTACCTCCCCCACCCCACATCCCATGGGCAAAAGGGGATGTAAGATGGGACAGAGGCCAGGTCCTCTTTGCCCATTTTTCTACAGCCCAGCAACTTTTCTTGGATTTTTTTCAGCCCAGGGTGGTGTCCCTTAGCCACAGAGAAATGATCTGCAGCTGCCTTGGGCCAGTCTGAGAAACAGTATTGGGAGTGCCAGCCTTGGGTTGAAAGGATTTAAATATTCTTAACCCTTTCTTCTAGTGTACTGCTATCCTTACATACCAGAAGCAGTGCCTTTTTGCACACACAACTTAGTTTTTGGCTGTTCAGACTCCTTATTGTGCAACTGCATAGAAGCCGGTACATACAGAATCTTCCACTTAACTTCTGACAGACCAACTCTAAACATGAGATTATATAATAATCCAGTAAACTATTCAAAGGACAGATCCTTACAGAAAAACATTATCTTTTTTTAGACAGGTTTATACCTGTAGGTGGCCCGTTAAGCCAAGATCTTTCTCAACAGACTGCCTATAGGATCAAACACAACATTGCCCTTGTCTTAAAGGGCCAGTGATGGATATAAAAAAGAAACAGACAGACAACCAGAGAGTAATTCCTAAATCTAAAGCCAACAAACAGATGAAAACCAAGAACAGACCAGAAGGGAACAAAAATCCTGAGGTTCTTGATTTCCATTTAACCATGACTCCTATACTGGTGACACTACAGATGTTTCTACAAAGAGGGACCATGTGTTCTCAAGGAGAGGCACCAGATGTATGGAATCAAGAGCATCAGTGTACACACCAGGGGGCTTACCAAATGGCCAAGGGTGTCACCACATTACTGTGTTCTGTTTCCATTTTTCAAAGTGGATGGAGATGCAGCAACCTGTACCATTCAGGAAGAGAAGTGGGGAATTCCCAAAGGAGCTTTCACAATTGCTGGGACATCCCTCAGTCCCTCCCTTTACCTACCAGAATAACTCTTCTGATTTGCTCCAAGGCAAACTCATCCATCTCCTGAACTGTCTAGCAGGTGACTCTCAACAATTCTCCAGTCGCCTTGCATTCTCAGCATGGAAGTAGGGTTCCTTGGAGAGCCAGTCATGCCCCAGAAAACTCAAGCAGGAGCCGCTCTTGTGTCCTCTGGGTTGCCAATTTGTTACTGAAAAATCTGTCCTTGTCCCTGATGTCAATCTAATAGTAAGATTTTAAGAAAAAGAAAAAAAAAAAGTATAAATGAGATTTGAGATTTTTCCAGTTGACATTATATTAATGTGATTCACTATGTTTTTACTTGTAATCACTCAGTTTCACTGCAGTTTGTATTCCTTTGTATGAGTAACACAAATTGTCCATCCCCATGTCAATGGGCAATTGAGTCATTTCCATTTGTGTTATCTTGAATAGTACTGCTATGAATGTTGTCTCATTTGTTGCCAAAGTCACATGTGAAAGTTCATACAGGGTATATACCTAGGAATGTAAGTATTGGGCTATAATGTTAAACTTATAAAGTTAAACTTAAAAGATAATGCTGAATTTTTTTCCAAACAATTACAATTTTCACTCCTACCTTTAATGTTTCAAAGCTTATTTAATCCACATTCTAACTTTTGGTCTTATGAGACTAATTTCTGACAATTGAATGCTGCCTAATGTGAATGCTGCCTAATGGTGTGTGGTTTTAATTCATATTGCCAAGATTAATAATGAGATTGTGCATCTCTTGGCATGTTTATTGACTATATATGTTTTCTATAATCTTTCAATTATAAGCTTTTATTAGTCTATAATAATGAATACTTTCTATTTTTGTATTGACAGGGACTGCACCAATCTAATCACTATATATACAGTGATTGATGAGAAATTAACATACACTTTAGTATTATATAAAATCATGGGTAAATTTCAAGTTCAAAATGGCTTAACAAAATAAAACAATAGAAACTAATCATATTTTAAAATTATTTTTGTGACTTATTTTTTCATAGCTTGATATTTATTTTTCTTTTGACAGAAAGATTTCGAGATTTACTACTGCCTCCATCAAGTCAAGACTCTGAGATTGTGCCCTTCATTCAATCTAGAAATTATCCCAAGTAAGAAACAAGTTTGCTGGGTATGGAGAAGGTCGGGGCACTGGGAGAAATATGGGCAAGCAGAAACAAAACATAAACTTTCTAGCATTTTGAAAAATCCTGGGTAATTTCACTTAGCTGACTAGGGCATCTTCTGCACTGTAGTGTCTTAAGCCCCTCATAAATGGTTTAGAGGAGAGATGCCTGCTTCCAAGTGCAACCCAGTTGTGACAGGAACATTTCTGCCTAGTGTAAGGCATTAAGCTCTCTGCATCATTGTCTGGGTGTGTTTCCTTTTTATTTGATGCTCTATCAATGGGTACAGATATTTTTGGGGTGATCCCACATCTGTTTTCTTATTTTCTGCCTCTTAAATGTGAGAATTAATTTATATTGTAACAATTGATTTTCAAAATAGTTCCATGTTAGATGTGATTTTAATGATTTCTACATATTCCTCTTGACCATCTTTATTACTGCGGACAGTGAAATCTTCTGACCCTTCTTATCTGAGACAAATCTTTTCTTCTCTCATGTACTTAAAGTGTACTTATTGGTGGGAGGAATATGGCTTAATCCTCCTGAAGGATAAGGAAGTGCCAGGCCTTTTATTACACATCCTCTTTCCTAGAGGCTGATGGATGCTGGAATTTTGATCCTTCCTGTGGAATCTTGGAGCACCTTCTGTGAGTTCTGCTTCTCTTTACTAGCTAGTGTTCAACAAGCTAATGACACTTATATATGAAATATTAAAGAAGGTCACCAAGTTAAAGAGAGGAAGTTTATTTAAGTACTCACTGAACTTTGTTTTCTGGGGGAGATTTCCCTCAACTGTTTAGTTTTAATAACACAATTCTGGTAACAAAAGTAAATATGGAATCCTAAGTCTTGCTTGTGCATCTTTTAAAACATTAATCCAAGCTTAATCTTTTGCAGTAACATTCCAGTCCCCTCATAGCACACAGGGACATGCACATGCCTCTATAGCCTTGCATGCATACATTGTTCTTCAGGTATAGGTTGACAGGGAGCATGGATGCACCTGAAGTAATCATGTGTGACTATTGTTATTTTTACTCATGGCTTCTGTTTGCAGAAGGTGATGATGTGATGATGCTTACTTTTCTACCTCCTAGGCTCACTGCCTGTCATCTTTGTTTGAAGAGGAAGTCACAGTGGTTTCTCTGATTATAATCTATTTGCTGATGTTTTCCTTCATTTCCTCAACTGTAGTGTCCCACATGTATCCTTCTTGTTCTTAGATTTTTTTTCTGATAAAGTCTTAGTCACTTTGGGTTTCTATAACAAGTCACCATAGACTGAGTATCTTAAACATTTATTTTTCACTGTTCTGGAGGCTAGAAAGTCTAAGCTCGAAGTGCTGAGCTCAGGTGCTGTAGGGGGCACTTTTTGGTTTGCAGACAGCTGTCTTTACGGTATCCTCACACACTAATTCTGCCCTAGTGGCCTGTTAATCTTCCAAATTTTCCATTGTCAAATACCATCACATTAGGGCTTCAGCATATGAATTTTAGGCAGACACATATATTCAGTCCGTGGCAAATAATTATGCTGCATGCTAATCTTTAATAGAGATATCATGTAACAATGCTTCTTCAGTATACACTCTTTGGGGACAGATATTCCTTTTGGCATGTGTGAATTAGAAGAACCAAAATCCTTCACTGATATCATACAAACTATCTCATGGCAAGAAAGATCACAGACTCTGTGGTAGATTACTGAAGCAACTGGCTGGTTCTGGGACAACCTAGTTAGTGCCTTTGTGTCTCAGTTCTACCTGTAAGGAATGATATTGAAGAAAACATCTAACACTCATGGGTACTATAAATAATCAATGAATTAATAAATATAAAATATTTAGAACCAATCTTGACATGTTGCAAATTCTCCATTTTAGTTGCCAGTGTCATTCATTGTTCATTAGAAATTTTATATATTGTATTAACTAGATTTGCACCTTGGGAGAAATAGGTTTCCATTGATTTGAAGGAAGTTCTATCTCTAGATACTTTTGTCAGACTTCTTTTATTAATACATAGGGATGTACTATTATTTGATATTGCTAAATTATCACTAGATGCTAACACAAGGCACTGTTTTAAGGACCACTTAACATTTTTATGAGCTTTGGTTTTCTGAACTATCTGAAAGCATATCAATTAAAAGTTTCTGGATCTGCATGATATTTATATGAATAATTCTGGATCAAATACAGTTTACTTAAATTATAGAATATTAAGCACTTTCCTCTTTCCATTCAATGTCTAGGTCAGCAATGGAATTTTAGAAGGTATAAGACAAAGAAAAGATATTAAAATTCTGTCTCTCTGTGCTTTACCAAGCGTGTATTTGAATTGTTCAGGGAAGAGCAAGGGAGCAGGGAGTCTAGGCATGCAAGGGATGATGTGTAAAGGAGGGGAGAGTTGTGGTAAGGGTCAAGGGATAAGTGTGCATGGGCAGAGATTTGTGTATGTCTAAACCTGATTTAAAAATAATTAAAATAATAAGACCTGAGTTATCTGTGGCTTTAAATGCCTTTATTTTCTAAATTATGTTTTCTCTAATATATACTCTGATTTAATTATTGTAGATACTGAAAGTCAATGAATTTTTTAAAATAATGACAGAATTTTCTGGAAAATTGAAAATTTACACAATTAGAATTTGTTTCTTTCATGACATATCCCTATTTACATTGAGATCTTTCCCTTACTTTTCTGATTATTTTACTGATTCATTAAAGATTCTATTAGAGAGAAATATATTTTAAACTAAACTATGGGTTAAGCAGCTTGTTTTCTCATGTTCTGTAATGTCAGGAGTAGAATTTATAGAGTAAACCGTCAATATAGACTAATAGCTCACTGGTGAATATAGGCTGTGGTAATTTGGATTTGGGGTGGAATCTCTGAGTAGTCTCTCTATAATGTAGTTTCTCTATAATTTTTAGCATCTTGTTATCAAGAGACATTTAACAAATACTGAAATGTGGAAAAGTATATCCTTTATTAGTTGAAAAGTGCTAAAGAAGAAGAAAAGTGAAGTTACTGAAGTATCTGTGTGTTTGTGTGTGTGTAAGAGAGAAAGAGAGAGAGAGAGAGAGAGAGAGAGAGAGAGACTGAGACTGGGGCAGAAAAAGAGACAGGGAGGGAGGGAACGTTAAGGAAAGGACATTATTTAAAAGTTTTACCTGCAGTGATTACGAGGAACATTGTACTAAAATATAATAAGGTACATTAATCATGTTTTTACATTCATGAGCTCTCATTGACCCATTTCCAAATCCTGGGACATTCTTCTCTCATCAAGATGTATAGACATTGCTCTGTGAAAATTCTCAGAGCATGAATGTCAGAAAGAGACAGAAGAGTGGAATAAAAAAAGGAATGTATACTTAATACAAAATACATGTTGATTTATACGTTAGAGGAGAGAAATCAGAAAGTAAAAAGTGTTATTGCTCATTCTTAGTAGATTTAGGTTTATAATCTATTTAGAATAGAAATGGTTATAAAATATTCTTATCCTTATAAATGCATCATGGAATTGTAAAATGGTTGAGGACATTGGCTGTACTTTTATCCACAAATGACATGCAACCATTTTGGCAATTAAGCCAGCAAAACATGACACAATAGTTCTTGAAGATTTAATCAAAGTATGTTAAAAAAAAAAAAAAAAAAACACTGAAAATACAGGAATAAGACATTCCTACTTTGTTCTTGTAATGATCACATTCTCTAAGCTGCCTAATATCAGAACTGTTTTTGAGAGGAATATTATTTATTATAAAATTTAGAGCTGTTCTTTGGTTTGTTTACAATGAAAACAATGTTCCAGCCCAATCTCATTTTCAATTGGCGCCTTAAAAATGACTTCTACTGGTTGATGTTGGGTAATATCACAGCCACCAATGACCTTTCCAAATTTCATCTGTTCTCCAACTTATCTTCCTTTTCCTTCCCTAACAAAATTTTGAATTCTACTTCTAGAAACCTCATGCCCTCTTCAGTAATTTTGTTAAATATGCCTATATTTTTTATTTAGTTATTGACTTTTTAAGTTACACATGACAATAGGACTCATTTTGACATAATTATAAAAGCACAAAATATAATTTATTCTAATTTGGTCCCAAGTATACATACCCATAATGTGCTTATTACTGAGCTAAGTGTTTCTTGTTCATAATAATAGAAAATAACAATAATACGTATTAAATACTGTACATGCCAGGAATTGTGTTATGTGCTTTACATGCATTATTTCACTTAATTCTTGCCATCACTCTATTAGTCAGGTAGAATTATTTTCCTAATTTTACAGATGAGTGGTCTGAGATTTAAGTAAGTAAATACCTTACCCAAAGTCACATAGTACAACTAGGTCTTAAACCTAGATCTGTTTGCCCCTAAATCATACTTAATTCTATTGTGTTGCCTTTCATACATTCATTCACGCATCCTTCCCTTCATTCACTTGTCAAATATTGGTTGAATAGATATGTTCCCGAACTGGTCATAAGTACTGAGGACACAAAAGTGGTTAGGGCATAATATATGACTTTGAAGGAGTTAGCGTCCAATAGGAGGAAAACAGAAATTCAGTTGATAAATTATAGTAATGTATTAAGACCTAAATGTAGAGAAATGCACTAAATTCTGTTGGAAGAGAACAGAAATCCTCCATCTAATTTGTATTTAATTTTCTCCATAAGTAAAATTGACCAGATGATGAAGGTGTTTTTAAAAGACAAAACCAAGAGCATAAGCACATATGGGACCATAGAAGTACATGGGTCATTGAGGGATTGCCTCTCAGTGCCAGATAATTGTGTGTATGGGTGCACACATGTATGTGCATATAACATACGCGCACGCGCGCACGCACACACACACACACACACACACACACACAATGAAAGGTCTGGACCGCCACTTAAAGTAAGTTTGGATTTTGCTGTGAAGTTTACAGAGAACCCTGAAAGGATTTTAAGCAAAGGGGAAATATAATTAGATTTGTATTATCATAGATTTATCACAGTCAGAGAGGAACCCAAGGCACCACAGGGGGCCAGTACATTCTCTAACTGGCAATTTTATTCAAGTAGAAAGCAATAAAAGATGCATGCTGTTATAATAGTAAAATGGAAAGTCAGATTGGTGTCTTAGGATGTTAGGAGGTACAATTAACAGTGTGAGAAAGGAGCCCTATCTAGTGTATACCTGCCTATGTGAGGTGCAGCTGCTCTGATAGAATTCACAGCACAGTTACTCATAATATTCCGCAAAATATAGAGGTTATTTTGGTATCATCCTGCTTTAAAAGATTACAATCTCTCATATTCTCATCCCTAAATTTAGGTTTTTATATTAGGTGATATTCCAATACCTAACTGGCAAGAGAACTAAAAATGGTAATATTCTGACTCAGTGTGGAATGTAATTATGAGGATTCCCAATGCAATTGATACTTGCAAGACTAGTCAAGTAGGATGTCAGAAGGAAGCTGGTCCCAACAGCTAGTAAGTTACAGCCCCTGTGCTGCTGCTCACAAATCAGAACTGGAGAGCAAGAAAGATAACTACAATCAAACAATTCTACAAAATCTGAAGCAGTGCTGAATGTTGTCAAGATTCTACTTCAGATTTATGATAAGTCAAGCTCTATTAGTGTGAGGCTAATAGCAAACAACAAGAGTGTGTTACTGCTGAACGACAGAGTAACTCATTCCTGACTCAGAGGAGTTGGTTCCAGATGGGCCACACTGAGGCTATAGCTGGATTTGGTGGTGGAAGAATCTGAGCAAGCTGGAGAGTTAGGTACTTCCTAGTGAACAAGTTCAGCACGTGCAATTCTCCATCAGTGCTGTGAGAGTCATTTACTTTTCTGGTTCTGACTCTTCCTGCATAATCAGCTGTCACACATCTTTTACATCCAGTTGAACTATTTAATTTTAGTGGATTTTTGTTTGTTTTGGGGTTTTGTTGTATTTTTGAGTCAGAGATTTTCAGTTGAGGAAGAAATTTCTTCCTTTGTTTAAGGTACTAAATTCCTGAGTGAGGATGTGTATAGCTCAGTGGTAGAGTACCTGCCTAGCATGTGTGATCCCTGGAGTTAGATCTCTAGCACTTAATAATAGTAAAATAAAAATTTCAAATTTCCCTTTTTAATACCATTGGATAGAAATGGTATTAAAATGGATAGAAATAGTGTCCCTTTGACAAAAAATGATTTATAACTTCAAAATTATTTTTGGCTCTGGACAAAAGAAATATTATTAGAGTTAAACCATGATTTCAGAAACCTATGTATATATGAGATCACCCCTTGCACCAACTTACCTCTTCCAGCAACATCATCTGGGATATTATTAGAAATGCAAACCTTAGACTTTAGGTATACTCACTTGGAAAGTCTGGAAGTAGGATCCAGCACTGCATGTTTTAAAAACCCTCTGGGAAATTCTGATAAATGCTAAAGTTTGAGAGCCATTAGAACAAGACAGAATGATTCTGAAGACCATTTCAGGTGATCAAACACTCCCATTTTTTGTTTTCACTTATATGATTATTTCCTGAGACTGGAATGTTTTAAACTGCAATAACATCTTCTGGAGAACAATTGACTACCTCATCTTTTTACTAGATGAAGAAAGAATTATTAGATGATAGCCCAAGACACCCCTCTCTTTTTAAAATTTTTTTACTTTATATCCCTAACCAAAATAATTGATAGGTATACTGATTAATATCTAATCATTAAGAAAATGAGCTTTGCAAACAGATGCACCAGGGATTGAGCAACAATCCTTATTCGTAATAGAGTTGTGGTTCCCAGAAAATTACTTCACATTTTGAGTTTCAATTCCTAATCCAATAAAACGGACATTTTATTTTTCTGTACAAGTTACCCTATGAATTAGGAGTGAGGAAGTATGCAGAATAACCAGTACAGAAACTGGAAAAAATTACATGCTCAATGAAGAATATCTGTTATGTTTATACCTTATTTTTGTTTTCTGAAGCAGGAGTCTCAGACTTTTTTATTTGTTTTTTAATTAAAGAACTCTGAAATAAAAGCTGATCAGATAAAAGATCATTTTCCAAAAATTAAATATTTATATGAACATTAAGAAGCTGTACATAAATTAGAAGTTTATTATTAATAATGGAATCTAATATTTTTGAATATTTGATATAGCTAACCTCCATAGTAAAAACTTTATTAGGTATATTTTCATTTGGTTACATAAAACAGAAACATAGCTTGGAAATGATGGGATTTGATTTTTCTCATGTAACAAAAAGTACCAAAATGGCTATTGTGGGTAAAGGGTCAGCATATCTGTTTGCAGTTAATGACTGCAAGATAGCTTCTCAGCTTCTGTCAGTATGTCCTTCTTCCAGGTGGGAGAAGCAAGAGGAGCAAGTACACATGAAAGGTACTTACAAGAGGAGTTGACCTTGGTCTGAAGAAAGTTCTCAGAACCTGTCCCCAGATTTCTATTCAATCTAAACAACCTGAACATGGTCACAACCATTTGTAAGAAAGTATAGGAAACTCCTCTCCTATTTTTTTCCTTAAGTGGGCACATTACTATATCATTACCCCCAAATTGGAAATTTTCTATAACAGATATTTTAAAATAAATAAATTTTAAAAATATCTGTTTAACACATTTTCCAAATTGATTTAACAATGACATACTTTTCCTCTCTTGTATTACTGTCCTATGAAATTCCTTTTGGGAAATACTGGTATAATTAATATCTATTTTTAAAAATAAGAATTGTGATTACCTTTCTCCTCAGGTATCCAAATAAATTATATTTTAATTTATTATGATATCAGTGTGGTTGGGAGGAGTCTAACAAGCATTGAAATATAGGATTTTAAGAACTATTGATTATGTGTTTATCTTTTTAATATAGTTCAATTAACTATATTCATTATAGCTGATGAATTTCTCTCTTGAGAGAAGGTCTGATACAAATGGTCAGTCAGTTCAATCTTACTTAATAAACAACTTAATAAATTTAGAAAATATTAATGAATTCTATTTTCAAGGGAAAAACATTAAAATTTTTTAAAAAGTTTATGTTTTGGTGGGCTGGGGAAAAGGATCTCTCCTTTTCTTAAAATTTTCATAGATCCACAATTCTTTAAAGGATATCTTAATTAGCTTTCAAATGAAAATTTCAAATGGCAAGTTGATCTCATCTTAAATATGGTGCTGCAAGACTGAATAGTTGCCTTTAATTTCTATAATTTTGTCACAAACATGAGAATAGTAATAATTTTTATAGACTGAGATAAATTTACTATTCATAAATAAAAAGTACTATGTACTTTGCACAATAGTCAAGATAAATATGTAAAAATGACTTCAGTCATTTTTGTTTCTCTTTCTGACTTCCTTAAAAAACAGGGATTGCCAGGTAGTCAACTGCTAATAATTTCATGCTCATCCTGCCTCCAAAAAAAAAAAAAAAATTTGTCTTACCTTGTGCAGAAATGTAGAAAGGTGTTTTCTAGTTGTTGGAGAGAGTAGCCCAGAGAAAAGAATGAGGAAATGTTGACCAAGGAGTACTAAGTTACAGGTAGATAGAACTTGTGATATGCTGTTGCACAGTGGAGTGAGTATAGTTATTGGTTATATATTGTGTTTCAAAAAGTTAGAATAAACTATTCTGAATGTCTTCACTATAAAGAAATGATAAATATTTTGAGGAGATGGATATATTTATCCTAATTTAAACTTCGTACAATAGATGCATGTTCAAAACATCCCAACTAGTACTTAACAACTAGTACTTAACAATTTTTGTTTTTAAAGTATTGATTAAAACAAATTTTGAAAAGCATTTCAAATAAAAAGCAGCTGATTCTCTAAGATCACTAGAACCAAATTCCACAATACAGAAAGTTCCTATCTCATTCTGAACTTAGTTCATTTCTTGTGTTCATGTGGAGCCTCTCAGATTTTTTTAATGATACACAGTAGGCACTCATTAGTATCATTAACAAAAAATTTTTGATAGTTGTGTGACCCTCCCTCTGTGTTTCTTAGCAGGCTTTTTCTGTGTCTACTTCTCCTTGACCCTTTTGTGATGAAGGAAATCATCATAAAAAAACAAGTAACTTGTTTGTGATCCCACTCCTAGTATATGGCCAGAACTCCAAGTTCTCATCTTTGTGTCCAAAGTAATTTCAAAACACCAGAGAATAGCTATGTGGGGCCTGGGGAGGGTGTGTTGGTTGGAAAGCAGACAAGTAGAAAAGAGGTGTTTTTCATGATTCCTCTCATTTTTTGTTGGTCAAATAATGCATCGATTTTTACCACTGAAATTTTTAAAGGTTTTATCGTTTAGAAGACGATCAATATATTAAGGTAAATTTTTGTCCTCCATCCCACTTAATGTGGTTTTCAGATGGAGATGCAAAAACTTCTATAGGGTGGATATGATGTCATTTTTATTTTTGAATCAAAAATAGTGTCACACACCATCACTTTAGTCAAATAAGTCAAACTCAGAAGGTCAAGGGTCATGTTTTCTCTCATATGTGGAAGCTAGAGAGGAAAAAGAAAAAGAGAGGTGGAGGTGGATCTCCTGATAACAAAGGGAGATCAGTAGAGCAAAGGGAGCAGGGGGTGGGAAAAGAAGGGAGAGGGGAAGAACTGGGGAGCGATACTGGCCAAATTATATTCTTATATTGTATATTGTGTGTATGTACAAATGCATAGTAATAAATCCCATCATTATGTGCAATATAATGTACCAATAAAAACGTGGAAAAAATAGTGTCACATAAATCATTACAAAGTGCATGTTTATTGAGTAAACTATAAAATGTGGATTAAATAGATGTAGTAAGAATTATACATGTTGTAATTTTGTGATCTACGAGCATTAACTAAGTTCTGCTATATTTAGAGGACTACATTAAGCATACCAACTTTGATGATTATTTCTTGAGATAAAGGAGATATCTTTCATATTTATATGAAATATTTGGTACCAGGGGTTGAACCCAGTGGTGCTCAAACACTGAGCCACATCCCCAGCTTATTTTATTTTATTTTTGAGAAAGGGTCACTAAATTGCTTAGGGCCCTGCTAAGTTTCTCAGGCTGGCTTTGAACTTGGGATCCTCCGTGCTTCTGCATCAGCCTCCTGAGTCTCTGGTATTATAGGTATGCACTACCGCGCCTAGCTAGATTTATATTTTCTAAAGTGGCTCTCTTCAACGTTTCCCTTTAAGACATGTATTGGTCATGGTGGTCTACATTCTGCTACAGCAGCTAGTTAACCTTAAAATTCCCTGGAAATGTGTTGGAACACTAAACAGATTTATTTCTGGTTCATGCACTATCTTCTGTGAGTCCAGTGGCTCTCTAGAACAGGATCCTTTGAGTGATGGCTCAGAGATTCAGTCTGTTTCTCTTTTCTGGTTCAACTTGTGACTGTTAGTTGCCATGGAAGGGAAATAATGTTTCCCCGCCTCATTCTGTAAATGACGAGAAGTGTTTCCAAGCACCATGATTAGAACTAGACATATAATCCTGTGTAACCACAGAAGCCTGGGAAGTATAGTGTCCTAAGTGAAAGAGAGAAAATCAGCAAAAACTAGTAGAAAAATGTCATAGAACTTTGAGTTCAAATGAATACCCATTAATTTATTTAATAAATATTTACCTATCACTTAATTTTTGAGCCCAAATATGCTTAATCTCAATGTATCTACTGTTGTAGTAGCTCCTAACCATGACTTGTAGATCATAATGCCTATACATTTACTTTTTTGAAAAGTTACTAATTTTTTTAAAAAGTTTTTATAAAGGGATTGAGGCTATAAAATGGCAGTGTCTTATACAAATAAGTGTTTATTTTTCTTTTATATAAAGATGTCTGGAACTCTGAGTAGTCCACAAAAAGCATGGTTGATTTTACAGTCATCAAAGTTTATTGTTTAGACTATAAAGTCAACATCCCAGGCACCAGGGAGGAAGACAGATGGAGGAATAAAGAGATGAAACTTCTGACTAACACAACTTCTTATAAAAGGATTTCCCAGTTGTTGCGCATGCACCTTCATTTTATACCACATTATCCAAAACACAGCCACACAGCCAAAATAAATGAATGGAATCTGAGAAATGTAGTGTTGTGGCTGGGCACTTGGCTTCCCTGAATAAAATGAAAGTTCTGTTACTAAGAAAGGGATGATCAGTGTTAAGTGAATAATAAGCAATTTCTGTTGCAGATAAGTAGGGTTTTTCTCATGCAGATGCATACATGCACATACACATACACACATTTGAATATACAAACACATGAATAATAAGTACAGCTTCCTTCATGATTGTTCTTCAGTTTCTATCCTAAAACTAACTAGGGCAAGAGAAGAAGAAGTATTTTCCTTCCTTGTGTGATTTTTCTGTTCATAGAGTAAATATTTTAAGGTCTACTAGAGGCCTCCAATAAAGGAAATACTATTGAACATAGACCTAGTAAATTGGCATTTTAATTTGGACAAATATAGTAATATGATAATACTAGAACTTCAACTTATCTTACTGATGCAGCATGATTGTATTTACATTTCTTTACACTTGTAACTAATTTTCCCTCAAAAAAGGTATGCTTAGAAACAGATATACTTGTTTTATATCAATAGCTCATACACAACCTTTCTTAGTCCTTTAGGATTATGAGAAACAATGAAATAAACACTGAGTCATTGAAATGTCTAGAAATTGGACTCAGCAGTTTGATACATGTTGTAGAAAATTCTTTTCATTTTTCCTATCTTTTCTGCCTTTTCCACAGGCTGTACATTGATGGTCCATTTGGAAGTCCATTTGAGGAATCTCTGAACTATGAGGTCAGCCTCTGTGTGGCCGGAGGCATTGGAGTAACTCCATTTGCATCAATACTCAACACCTTACTGTATGTCATTTTGATCCATTTTATTAGTTTAAATAGAGAACTTCCAATGTTTTAGACATTTCCCTTTTTAGTATGAAATACTTCCATACAGAATGTTTCCATTCATATTTCAAGGAATTCCACTTACTAATTAAGGAGGGAACAATTCAGAGGTTCTCAACACATGATCTGTGGTTCCTAGCATGTTCCTTGTAAAAATAAGTCAGCATCACAGGTATTCTTTCCTCTGTTCTTTTGCTGCTAAAAGTCATTCACCACATTCTTCTTCATTGGTAAGTGGCACTACTCATTCATTCAGTCAACAAATAGTCTTGAACACCCATGTGCCCAATTGATCTTATAGGTACTGGGAACACAACAATGAATGGAAATGGAGTCCCTGCCCTTAAAAAGTTTACATTTAAGTGGGACAAGGGAAAAATAAACCAATGAGAAAATCATAAAGAAAACTATTTCAGAAAATGTTAGAATTATGAAAAAAAGACAGTTTGATGGATTATAGAAATGAAGTACTAGACTTATTATAGAATTATGGTCAGGGAAAATTTTTATGAGAAGATGACACATGAACACATCATTCCTTGGCTTATTTCTTAGCAAATTCATAACAGACTGAAGAAGAGAAATTTCAAAGGTGAGACTGGCTAACTAGGAATAATCTTGCAGTATTTTAGTTCCAGGATTATAAACAAAAGTTAACTAATTAACCTGAAAACACAAACAAAGTGATAGCAGGAAATCACTCTGAAATTAATCCCATTCACTTTTCAAGTAGATACAATTTGCATTAAAACTATGTTTTATGAAGGAATGAAAAATAACAAGTCAAATTGATGTGTTTGAATGGTTTTTTATTTCTAGATGTAATTTCAGGACTTTTTTGGAGAATCATAGAAAAATAACTGTATTCCAAGCCAGAAACCATTTGTTTCTGACAACACATTGCAAGTTATTTGGATACTTAATGTTATGAAAAAGGGAGAACGTTTTCTTAACCTCAAGTCTACTTCGTTGTTATAAATAGGAATTCAGACTTGGAATAAAGAGTTGCTGGAACACATTACATAGTATGTGATTGTGAAATCTCTTTCTTTAATGATTATTAAGAATGAAATAAACAACCAAATTTCTGGAATGTGTTAGGCTCATTTTGCCTGGAGGCCAGGGCATGACCAAATGACCTTTGGAATCCTGTTCAATGATAGAATTCACTGAAAATAGAGAACTTGTTTTTCTAAGAGGCAGGAGACATTATTATTTTGACCTAAGAGTTCAGTGTATGACCTCAAATGGAAGCAGGTGATATGCATATGATATTCACAGGCATAAACACTCAAATTAATGATATATGCCATGTCTTCGAGTCAGTACATTGCAAATTGAGTTCATTTGAGAGTAATAGTGCTGTATCAGATAATGGAATATAAATGACTGATTTTTCTATTGACTGCTTACTATAGTGAAATGCATATTTTCAAGAATACAGGGATTCTGTAATTTGTTTTACAATCCTAATAACCAACATGTTGTTTTAATTTTAAAGGGATGACTGGAAACCATATAAGCTTAGAAGACTATATTTTATTTGGGTGTGCAGAGATATCAAGTCCTTCTGTTGGTTTGCAGATTTACTCTGTATGTTGTATAACAAGGTAAAAATAGGATCTTTTTTGATTTCACATTTTTTTATTACAAAGTTATTTTCTTTCATAGTACAAAAGCAATAAATATTTGTGATAGGATAAGCAAAAATTCTCTTCAACCTAAATAAAATCAGAGATAAAATATGTTAATAATTAGATGTACATCATTTTAAATATGAGTATTCGTGAGTATGTGTAGATATCTATGACATACTTTAACTTGGAAATATTCATTTCTATGTTTTAACATAAGATGTTTAACAGGTATGTTTGCATATGCCTGGAGGTGGTGAGGGAGACTCATGCAGGCTCTTGCTGCAGTATCTTCAGTTCTTGTTTTCAAAAGCTCTTATCCCTCATCTCCACCTTTAGTACAAAAACCATCAAAACAATTATTTACTGATACAGTATCTAGAACCTCAAAAATTTCAAATTCTAACTTTTTTTTGTAACAGAGATAAAAGTAAGAATGGTGGAATGAGACAGACATCCTTACCCTATGTACATGTATGATACACGAATGGTATGAATCTACATCGTGCACAACCATAGAAACGAAATGATGTACCCCATTTGTGTACAATGAATCAAAATGCAGACTGTAAAAAATTAAAAGCTAAATAAAAAAATTCAGATAAAGTAAAATCTTTCACTACTTTATTTACCCAGTGTATATAATGTTATTTTGTGAGTGTCACATCATATTATTTATATTTTTATTCAAGTTGCTTTTTTGGGGATTTTTGTATTGGTTCTTTTTAGTTATATACAACATTGGTACGTCTTGAATTTTTTTTTTAATATTAGTAAAACATAGAGCTACCTCATTCTTTTACTGCTGTAGAGAAGCTCATGGCATGGAGGTATCTCATTTATTTAACAATTTCCTAATGTTGCAGATTTACTTTTGTTTTACAAAGAATACTGCAGTGGAATTTACTGCACATGCCTCTGTGCATATAGTCATTCATTCAGTCAGTCATTCTATCATTAAAAAAATATTTATTAATCACCTACTATTTATTAATCACTACATGAGTCAGGAACTATTTTAGGAGCTGGAGATATAGCAGATTACAAAATAAAACCAAGTTTTGATATTGTGGGATTTATATTCTAAGTAAAAACTACATCCTAAACCTAAACCTATAAATATATAGGATATTCGAATTTGGAATCTGATTAGGACAAAGAAGAAAAGGAATATAGAAGTAAAGCAACATTATCATTAGAGGGCATGTTTGCATGTTCACTTATGTTGTGGGTTCAAGAATGAGAATGTCCACCTAACAAAATGCTCTTGCATAGAGACTCGAGTGGAGTGAACAAGCATGCTGATCATGTATCTTGGTGGGGGGCAAATTTGAGGCAGAGGAGTTAACTGCATAGACAAGAGCACTGATGCAATAGCATACTTGGTGTGATGGGGGAAGATGAAGGAGGTCTGTGTGCATGAAGCAGAGTAAGCAAGGGCAAGAATGGTAGGAGAGGAGATGGGAAAGATGGTGTATGTGCTTTCTGGGGAAAGATAGATTATATAAAAGGCTTTTGAACTTTATGTTAAAAAAAAAGAGAGAGAGAGAGATGGATTCTGGATATATACCTAGAAGAATACAGAACGGGGAATTCACCTGATACTTGTACACCAATGTTCATAAAAGCATTATTCACAATAACTGAAAGATGAAACAGCCCAAATGTCCATTGATGGACAAATGATTAGATTGTGGTATATCCATGCAATAGACTATTATTTAGTCTTAAAAAGAAAGGAAACTCTGCTACAATGCTGCAGAATGGATGAACCTTGGAGACATTATACAAAGTGAAGTAAGCTAGATACAAAAGAACAAATATTGTTTTATTCCATTTTTATGAAGTACATACAGTAGTTTAATTAATAGTGACTTAAATTAGAATGGTAGTTGCCAGAGCCAGGGGGGAAAGGGAAATGAGAAATTGCTGTTCCTCATTTTTTCCAAACTACTTCTTTCTGCAGGTGTATTTCTTGCTTCATATATTATTACAAATGGAAATCCAGTGCTGAATAAGTAAAAAACAATAAGAAAAAGTGTCTATTTTTAAATTTTTTTCTTTTCCTAACATTATACCCTATATCACTATTGTCTTTTTTTAATGAAAATTATGTTCTTAAGGAGTGAATTCATGGATTAAAATTCAAAAAATATGAAGAATAAAATAAGGAATACTTGGATAGGATTTAGAGGATTACGAATATTGTATTTAGCATAGTAGATTCTGTATCTGTAAAGATAAAGAATATTTCCTTCTATCACCGTTGTCAGACCTAATAGTTACCAGTAGGGAAGGGGAGTTTATGAATTAAGATTCTGTTACCTGTCTGTCTATCTACCTACCTACCTATTATTTTCTTATAGATATTTACTGCAATAAACCAAGTTATATGTTAAATTATAGATTCAAATATATTTCAATAGAAGAAAATCTGAGCGTATGGAAAGAATTTTAATAAGTCTATTCATTTTTATGTCTCAGTTTTGGCAAGAGAACAGGCCTGACTATGTCAACATCCAGCTGTACCTCAGTCAAACAGATGGGATACAGGTATGTGGTTGGATGTTATTGTTAATTAAACAAGCCTCTTGATAGTTGAAGATTTACTGTAGGAACTCTGCTGGATGAAAACTTCTGCAGGTGGCTTGAGCAGAAGTTTCCTAGAAGAAGGCCGCATTTGGAATAGGTCCAGGAAACTCGTGGCCTTTCCTTGAAGTCAGCCCTTATGCCTTTCACTTGCCCTACACACAGCAGGTTAGAGCAGACCTGTTGATTCCATCTCTCCCCTCTTCAGAATTGCTTCAGGTTCATTATCTCTAGAGATCAGGCAATAAAGGAACAGCCTTGAGTTTTTTGCTTTTTGTTTTCATGGAGGGGAGGTTTATGTTGAGAAAAATTATTCACTCACACAAATTATGCATAGTTAATTACAAGGAAAACTAAAAAGTAAAATAAAATAGCTGTCATGCATTACTTATTTACAATGTGGACAACATGCTAAGAATTTTACATACATTATCTTTTGTAATCCTAAGAGATTTGAAGAGTAGATATTTCTCTATTTTTCAGATAAAGAAACTATTGTTTAGAGATGACAATGAACAGTTACATGGGGTGATAAATCTGGGTGTGAATGCTTTCCCAGATTTTTATTACAGTATTTTCTATCATACATTTTCACAATATTTTGAATAAAAATATGAAGGCTTGTCAGTTACCTCAAAACTCTTCTAGTCAGGTTTCTATTGTACTTGGTATATAAAAAATATTTCATGTCATCACACTTATGAAGCAAGTCAACATCGTTTTTCCTCATGGCCTAACTGTAATCAAGATACAAAGCAAATTTTTACTTTGTACTTACTTAGTCTGCCTGGAACTTAGACACTTACCTCACTCTAACTCTCACTACCAATTCAGATCTAATGTTTGTTTAATTGCAAAAACTAGCCCATCACCTGCCATTTGTTGATAGAGCCAAGATTTGGAACTCTGCTGTTTTGGGCAGTCTTGGCCAGGAACATTTCCCCAAATGTATGAGGACAATTTGTAATAATTTATTCATAATGAATCAAATGTGAGAAATGTATTCATGTGCAAACATACTTCAGTAAAGTTTAGATGCTGAGCCTTTTTGAGAGTGAGTGAACAATTAGAATTCATTCTTCATCTTATTTGCAGTTTTTAAAAAATGAAGCAAGTAACTGAAGTCTAGGGAAAAAAGTCATGTGAAAATGGCATTCATGGAGATAATGGATTTCAAAGGAAATGATACTTCAAACTGATTGTACTTAATAGATTTCCATTTGATACTTATATTCTTCATATCACAGCAATTTGGTAGGAAGATAGAGCACCCCCAGAAATGATATAAGAGAAATGAGTCATTTATTCATATCTGAAGATCATTTAAAATACAGTGTTTCTTTTTTGGCAGAAGATAATTGGAGAAAAATATCACGCACTGAATTCAAGACTTCTTATTGGACGTCCTCGGTGGAAACTTATATTTGATGAAATAGCAAAATGTAACAGAGGGTAAGTACTATACCTCAAAAAATTTGACTCATGGCTGGTGATTAAATCAAAATATTCCAAAACCATCACATGATGTGTTTAAAGATGACTTAACTTTAAGTATACAAATTACAACTTAATTTAAACACTCTTATAATCAGAGGAGGAGGCAAGGCAGGTAACACCCTATATATCAGTAATGCTAAATAATTAAGTTTTGACTTAGAAAGAGTGAATAAGGAATTTATTGAACTAGATTCTTCTACATACTTTTAAATTTGTATAGACTTATATTAAAATGAGGGTTATACCCATAGCACATATCAGATAAGCATGGTTTGGAAAGTTTTTAAAAATCATATAGGCTAACAAGGGAATTTCACCAATAAATCTCACAATGAATGCTTTTAAAAATTAAATTTTTATACCTCATAACAAGAGTGAATGACTTAAAAAAAAACCTTTCCTAGTAATATGAAAACTCTAAACTAGAATTATTTTCATATCTAATTTTTCTTCTTGGAAACTGTAATTCTATCAAGAATCTTAGTATTAAGGAAAGGATTTTGAAAATTATATGCCAACTCACACCTTTTAAAGCTTACATTTAAACAGCTGCATTAGAAGTTTAAATGGTTTCAAAAGATACAGTTTTTAATAAAATGCAGATATTGACATTTTATAATTAATGTAATTCCTTTAAACACATCTACTAAAATATAAATACCATAAATGCCTGATACCAACCTCACTTATTATAGTGATATGCAATCAAGTTCTTCATTAGCATTTGGAAATTTTACATAATTTTCCCCCTTGAACTTGTATTTCTATTCCATTAACTCACAGAAATGTACCAAAATTCAATATATTTTTACATTTGGATTAATCATACATTTATTGCTGAACTGCTCCTACAACAATAATGCATGAATATTGAAAGTTTTACTTTAAAATCTCATAAGGCTCCATCCAGTCTTCATTTTTTCTTCTGATTTTGAGTAATCATTATAATTATTAATATGTACAGTCGCTTAACATAGGCATGTTCTGAGAAGTATATCATTAGGCAATTTCATCATTGTACAAGCATCATAGAGCATGCATACATACCTGGGCTATTGGTATATAATCATACAGAATATATCTCTCTATATTTATATCTATCTATATACAATATATCCTATTGCTCTTAGAACTATGATGAATAAAACAATGTTAGGTTAAATCAAACACAAAATGATATAATCAAGAGTCACAGTAAACAAATTTATGAGGCTGTCGCTACTGTAATGCATCATACTGTTTTATAGTACTTTTTACTTAGTACACTCCAAATTAACAATAAAAAGTATAGTATAGTAGATACATAAACCAATAACCTAGTCATTATTATTAAGCATTATGAACTGTGCATAATCGTATATACCACTCACTATATATAACTAGCAGTACAACAGTTGTATATACAACTGGCAGTACAAGTTTACACCAGCATCACTACAGACACCTAAGTTACTCATTGTGCTATGACATGACAGCTCTCACATCAACAGGTGATAGGAACTTTTTATCTCCATTATAATCTTATGAAATTATCATACATGATACATAGTAGACTAAAATGTCATTATCCAGAGTGTGAATATAGTAGAACCATTCATAATAATCTCTTTTCCTTTATTGCTGCTGGGAATTGAACTTAAGGCCATACTTATGCTTGGCAAGTGCTCTACCATTGAGCTATATCCCTGACCCATTTAGTTTTATTTTGAAATGGAGCCTTGTTAAATTACCCAGACTGACCTGGAACTTGTGGTCTTCCTGCCCCAGCCTCCCTAGTACCTGAGATTACAGGCATGTACCACAAAACTCAGCACAACTCATAATTTTAAAAATATATTTTAATAAACATCGAAAGGATAGTTGGTTGTAAATACATGGGCCAACCTCTTAGATGAAAGCTTTAAAGCAGCCCCTCAATTTATAATTCATGGATGAATATTATTTATTGAAATGACCACTGACTAAAGACGACCCATGGTTCCACCCTCAGAGATTTTGATGTAGAAATTATGAAATAGAACCTAAGAAGAAGAATTTTAAAAGAATTAAAGTTACCCGTGTGGTTCAGGTTGTACCTACAAATTGAAAATCACTTTGATAGCACTTCTCTTCCCTTGATGAAGTAGTTTTGGGGATAGAGTGAAAAGTATTTGCACAGAGATCCTTTGCAATATTCATACTCCTTGTAAAGGTGAATACAGAAAAATAAATGTTGGCCTCATTTTCACTAAATTCCTTTCCTGGGATTTCCCAGCTGAGGTATAATAATTTCATATTCATCTGATGCTTACTGTGAACTACAGATATGTTCTTTTTTAATGAACCTCAGACAAACATTCTTTTATAGTTTTTTGTAGTATATTACTGAAAACTTCAACATTTTCTTTTATTCATTTCCAAAACTGAACCCCAAGACAGGGGAGGATAATTTATAGGAAATTAGGTTGGGATTATTTGTTCCTTTGGTTGGTTTGTAAGAATTCTCATTTGTTATGCCTTTCTTGTTTTAAACAGCTTTTATTTTTATTTAGTGGTTTACTATGTTTCTTGAAACAGCAGGGTTTGTTTGAGAGTAAACGTGCACCATCTACTGTTGACATTTTGCACAGCTCTTCACTTTGTGTTTGGGCTCTGGGGCAGGTGCCTGAAATTGGTTATTTTTCCAAGGGTTTTTACATAGCAGACTTAGGAAAAGAACAGATCAATCTTTTTAGAGGTTTAGTAATTAGACAAAAGACTCTGTGTAAATGTAAGATTATATTTAAGATATATTTTGTTTAATCTCATATATATAAATTATTGAAAGAGCATATAAACAGGCATAAGAGGCATAAAAATTAAATTTAAAAAATATCATATGTTGGGCAATGATTTTTAAGTTTTAGGAAATGATCATTAAACCAGTAAACATTTGTCTGGTATACTATGCAGATTACAAACTTAAACACTTATGTGACCAGAGATAATAATATATTCTTACATGGGCTTTAAAAAGCATATGTGTATAGATATACACACTATATATTACACACATATGGAAATGTATGTTTATATATTTATATGCATGTATATACATATTTCTTTAAATGTACATATATATTTAAAGTATGGACCTTAGTTTTTAATAAAACTTGAATAAATCTATGTTGTATAATTCTTCAACTTACTTTTTAGTGACACACATTTATATTGATCATGGATAACTTCCATGTAACTCTACCTCACAGTTTAGGATTTGGACAATATAACATTACTCTCTGTTATGGTTTGGATGTGAGGTGTCCCCCAAAAACTCATGTGTGAGACAGTGCAAGAAGTTTCAGAGGAGAAATGAGTCTTAACCCAATCAGTGAATTGATCCCCTCATAGGGATTAACTGAGTGGTAACTGAAGTGGTAGGGTGTAGCTGGAGGAGGTGGGAATTGGGTCGTGGCTTGGGGCACGTATTTGTATCTGTTGAGTAGAGTCTCTCTGCTTCCTGATCACCGTGATATGGGATGCTCTCCTCCTCCCACTCTCCCACCAAGATGCTCTGTCTTACTCAAGCCCTGAGGAAAGGTGCCAGCCTTCCATGGACTAAGACCTCTGAAACCATGAGCCCTCAAATATACCTTTCCTTCTCTACAGTTGTTCTGGCCAGGTCCTTTAGTCGCAGCAGTTAAAAAGCTGACTAAAACACTCTCCAAAGATGGATGTTTAGGTTACCTCTAGTTCTTCACTGTTACAAGAAGTGCTACAGTGACCATCCTTGTACAGACTTTCTCATGAGAGCATTGTAGTAGGGTGGCTAGGATCTTTGAAATAGGATTTCTGGTTCAAAAGGTCTGCTCATTTAGATACCGAACTACCCAAAACAAAATGCTTAATCAATTTACCTTCTGTGTGTAAGAGAGTGGTTCCTTCCTGCTTTGGCTTTTTTAAATTCCGAAAATGATTTATATGATGGCATTAGATGACCTTGGAAAGTGAAGGAGCTTTTGAAATCATACTGATTTCATCATTAGTTTACAAATGCACCTGGGACACAAAAAGGTAATGATTTATCAAAATCTATGGTTAATGAGTCAGAATTCAGACAAGAACCTGGATCTCCTCACTGTTAAGTTCAATGTGTATTTTATAGTGGGGCATATTTAGCTTACCCCAAATAATCATGCTAGTCTTATTTTACCATGTCTGTCTTGGGAGGTGGGGTTGGAGGTGACATGTTGCGAGAAACTCCCATGTTTGCTACATGTTTGTACATTGCAGAAAGATGTTTAATGTGGCAAAAGTATTAATGACTCATTTTTGAAAGCATAAAGAAATATTTTATCCCACTCTGTAGGCTCTCTTTTCACATTTTTGATTTTATCCTTTGCTGAGAAAAAGCTTTTTAGTTTGAATCCATCTCATTTATTGATTCTTACTTTTTATTTCTTGCACTCTGGGATTCTTGTTAAGGAAGTCTGGTCAAAAGCCTACATGATGAAGATTCAGACCTATTTTTTATTCTCTTTGGTGTAGGGTCTCTGATCTAATTCCTAGGTCCTTGATCCATTTTGCATTGAGCTTTGTGCAGGGTGAGAGGTAGAGGTTTAATTTCATTTTACTACACATATATTTCCAGTTTTTGCAGCACCATTCGTTGAACCATCTTTTCTCCATTGTGTATTTTTGGCTCCTTTGTCTAGTATGAGGTAATTATATTTATATGGGTTTTTCTTTGTGTCTTCTATTCTGTACCATTGGTCTGTCTATTTTGGTACCAATACCATGCCATTTTTGTTACTATTGCTTCATAGTGTAGTTTAAGGTCTGGTATTATAATACCTACAGCTTCACTCTTCCTGCTCAGAATTGCTTTGGCTAGTCAAAGTCTCTTATTCTTCCAGATGAATTTCACAATTGCATTGAAAGAGCACTAATCTCCAAAATTTATAAAGAACTTACAAAACTTTACACAAAAAATACAGAATCCAATCAATAAATGGACCAAGGAACTGGACAGACACTGTACAGAAGCAGATATACAGGTGATTAACAAATATATGAAAAAATGTTCAACATCTCTAGTAATTAGAGAAATGAAAATGAAAACTCTAAGATTTCACCTTACTCCAATTAGAATGACTATTATTAAGAACACAAGCAATAATAGGTGTTGGCAATGAATGTGGTGAAAAGGCACACGTGCATATTGCTGGTGGAGTTGCAAATTGGTGCAGCCACTCTGGAAAGCAGTATGGAGACTCCTCAGAAAACTTGGAATGCACCCAACTTTTGACCCAGTTATTCCATTCCTTGGTTTATACCCTAAGGACTTAAAATTAGCATACTACAGTAATATAGCCACATCAATGTTTATAGCTGCTCAATTCACAATAGCTAGATTGTGGAACCAACCTAGATGCCCTTCAGCAGATGAATAGATAAAGAAACTGTGGTATATATACACAATGGAATATTATTCAGTTATAAAGAAGAATAAAATTATGACATTTGCAGATGATTGAATGGAATTGGAGAATATCATGCTAAACCAATCCCCAAAAAACAAAGCCTGAATGTTTTCTCTGAAAAGAGGATGATGGTACATAATGGGGGTGGGGGTTCAGGGTGAGAGAATTGAGGAACTTTAGATTGTGTAGAGGGAGATGAGAGGGAAATGAGAGGGGGCAGGGGTATGAAAGATGGTGGAATGAGACAAACATCATTGCCCTATGTACATGTATGATTACATGAACGATGTGAAGCTACATTGTGTACAACCATAGAAATGCAAAGTTGTACCCCATTTGTGTACAATGAATCAAAATGCATTCTGTATAAATAAAAAATGAAAATAAAGAAATATTTTATTACTTTGTAAACCCCTTAGTATTGAATAATCTGTCAGAAATTATATATCTAACCCAAGTCAGTCTCCTATTATTTATACTAAAGTGTATATCATAAACTATTGGATGTATGCATTAAATCAAGGGAGAAAGGATTAACTTTGGGCAAAATATGAGACCATGTCTTTGTTTTGAGGCCTCATAGTTTTTTTCAAAACAATACAAATAAAGCATCCTAGAAGGTCTCTCACATTTGCTCCTGTATCCTCGGATCAAGTTACTCAGAACATCTGATTCTGTAATATGAGGTGTTAGTAAGCTCTCTAGGGTGAAATAGCTCTCATTCTAAGAGATTGCACATTTTCACATCTATATGGAAAAGCAAGTATTGATAAAAAAGGAAAATATACACAAATATATTGTACATTTACAGAGCTAATAACCCAATATCAATTCTCAAATACCATTCTTGGCTTAGTACTTGAGTCTCTCCCCACCATCTTATCAAAGTTTTGTAGATAAATTTCTAGATAATTGTTGGATTACAGCAACTGAATGCAAGTGTATTATAAAGATTAATTGTAGATATTAAAAAGCTTGTAGGAGTTCCTTAAATCAGTGAAAGAACATTGAAGAACCCCTCAAATCATGAAACAAAGGATATAGATAATTGAAAAAGAAAATGGAAAAAACAAACAACCCATAATGTCCAGGGTACTTTAAAATAATGACTTTATTATCAAGTATTTAAAAGGAGATTCTAAGAAAAATGAAAAACTTACAAATATAACCTTGTATTTTACCCTGCCAAAGGAAATAATGGGCCAGAATGGTGGTGTACACCTGAAATCCAATTTTAGAGGCTGAGGCAGGATGATCACAAGTTAAAGGCCAGATGAAGCAATTTAGAGAGATCCTGTCTCAAAATAAAATCTATAAAATGGCTGAAGATGCAGCGTAGTGGTAATTTGCCTCTGGATTCAATCCCCAGTACCACAAAAACCTAACCAAAACAAAACAAAATAGACTTTATTGCCATCAAGCAGCATAACAGAGAATGTACAAAAAGAAACAAAATAACATTATTTTAATGAAAATGATAAGCATAAAATCATTTATTTTCATTCTTATTTTCCTTCTGATCACTTTGAATTAAATTATTAACTCTTCAATTAACTCGTTTCTTTTTATGTTTTTTTTTTGTTTTTGTTTTTTTTTTAATTAGTGTCTTGTGGATATCCATGATGGTAAGATTCACTCTGGTATATTCACATATATACATAGGAAAGTTATGTCAGATTTATTTCAATGTTCTTTTCTTATCCCATCTCACCTCCCTCCCCTTCAATCCCCTTCATCTAGTCCACCGATCTTTCTTCTATTTTTTTATACTTCCCCCTACTTATTTTGGATTAACTTCCACATATCAGGAAAAAAAAAATTCAATCTTTGACTCTTCGAGTCTACCTTTTTTCACTTAGGATGATAGTTTCCAGTTCCATTCATTTATCAATAAATTTCATAATGTCATTCTTCTTTGTGACTGAGTAATACTCCATTGTGTATATACAGCACATTTTCTTTATCCACTCCTCCATTGAAAGGCACCTAGGTTTGTCCCATAACTTGGCTGTTGTGAATTGTGCTGCTGTAAACATTGATATGGCTGCATCACTGTAGGATGCTTTATTTAAATCTTTTGGATATATGCCAAAAAGTGGGAGAGCTGGAAATTTATGTAATTAGTTTCAGACCTTTCCTTTCTAATGAAAGTATTTACTACTATAAATTTCCCTCTGTTACTACAAATTTCTCTCTAAACACCACTTTGGATACTTCTTACAAATTTTGATATATTTTGTTTATTTTCATTCAGTTCTAAATATTTTTTTATTTTCATGGTGATTTTTAGATTTTACCCATGGGTTTTTCAGAAGTTTTTTTTTTAATTTCTAAATGTGTAGAGATTTTCCATATATTCATTTAGTTATTGATTTCTAGTTCAATTGGGAGTTCATCTAAAATACATTAACTGTTATTTTAGTCTATTAAAATTTATTGGGACCCATTTTATTTCCTGGAATGCGGTCTACTGTGATGAACATTTCATGTGCCCTCAACAAGAATTTGTATTTCATTTTTGTTGGTTGGTGCATTGTATAAATATCAGTTAGTTTCAATTGTTGATGGTTGTATTCATATTGTTAATACACTTCATAATTTTCTGTATACTTATTCTATTAGTTATTGTGAGAAGACCATTGAAATAATTATATATGATTCTGGATTTATTTATCTTTGCAGATCTATCAGTTTTTGGTTTATGTATATTCATGTTTTCTAATAAGTAAGACTTAGGTTATTTGCATTTAATTTAATAAAATATGGTTGGGTTTAAATCTGGCCATTTCCTGTTACATTCTACTTGTCTCATTTGTTTTTATTTCTTATCCTTTTCCTATCTTCCTTTGGATTAACTTATTATTTTTTATGATTTCATTTTTTTGGTCTAATATTGGCATATTAGCAACACCTCTATATTTGTTCCTTTTTAGTAATTTCTTCAGGTCACTGGTTCCCAAACTGCAGTCCTTGGACCACCATCAACTGGGAACTTTACTATTTTAGTGTTCTTCTTTCCTTTGAATAGAGTCAAATTTCCATTTGATTTCACTCTTTCTTTCTGAAGAATTTCTTTTGATGTACCTCATAGTGCTGACTTGGTAACAATAAATTCTTTCATCTCTTGTTTGTCTGAAAATTTTATTCTATTCCCCCCACCACACACTGGGGATTAGAACTAAGAGTGCTTTACTACTCAGTATACCCCCAGTCCTTTCTTGTTTTTGTTTTTGTGGTCTTCCTAAGGTTTTTTGAGGGTCTTCCCAAGTTCCTGAGACTGGTCTTGAACTTGTGATCCTCCTGCCTCAGCCTCCTGAGTCATTGGGATTGCTGTCTTGTGTCCCGGCAACCAGCTCCATCTTTGATTTTGAAAGACGCTTTGTTTAGTACATAATTTGCCCGATACAGAATGGTTGTCCTTTTTCCTTGTCTTTCAGCACTTTGAAGATGTCACTTCATTGCCTTTTGATGTGCACAGTTTGTGACAAGAAGTCCACAGTTATTCTTGTCTTTCATCTTCTGTTTATAATTTGTAGTCTATCTTTTTCTTCCTTTTCTGTTTTAATGTTTTTCTCTTTACCACTGATTTTTGCACTTCATTAAAGATGACTTATTATGGTTTTCTTTGCACTTATTCTCCTTAAGGGTTCATGAGATCCTTGGATTTGTAGGCTCATTTTCATCAAATTTGAGAATGGAATTGGTGATTGTTTCTTCAAATATTTTTTATCTTCTCCCTCTGTCATCTTTTCTGTTGAGATGCCCATTACATTATGTTAGACCTGTTGATATTGTTTTTCTCTTTGTTCTCTGCTCAATTTGAACAGATTTTCATCCTGTATTTCAAATTTTCTCATCTTTTCTTCTGTATCGCCTATTATTCTGTTAACTCACCTAGTTTATTTATCATAAATTATACATTATTTCTAGATTTCCTATTTAGATCTCCAAAACTATTTTCCATTTGTTTTCTAATCATGTTGATTTTTTCTCTGAATATGTAAAATACTCACATCATCACAGTGTCAATGGCCAAATCTGATAATTCTGTATATTCTGTTATTTTGGGCCTATTTCTAGTGAACTATACTTCATTCATTAGTTTCTAGCATTATCATAAGAAGATATCACCAACTGGATGGATTAAGCATGATTCCCAACCTGGGTAAACTCAGAATTGTTTTGCCTATTGATTCTTGGTAGTTCTGTAACTAAATTTGCATAGTCTCCTTTCACACATGAGTAGCTATTATTCAGTCAAAGGTTTGAAAATAGTTCTCCACAAAACTCTGGACATTCTTTCTTTGGATCTCTCTTCCCTTCCATATTCAGCTGCACATATTCTAACTGTTTTTTTTTTTTTTTCTATTGTTTCCTTTTAGTTATGAATACAGTAGAATCCATTTGTAATTATACAAGCAAGGAATATATCTTATTCTAATTAGGACCCCATTCTTGTGGATGTACAAGATGGTGAGATTCACAATAGTGCATTCATATATGTACATAGGAAAATTATGTCAGATTCATTCCACTGTCTTTCCTTTTTCTATCCCTCCTCCCTTCCCTTCATTCCCCTTTGTCTAATCTAGTGAAGTTCTAGCTGTTTTGACCTCTGTGAACTCCATTCTTTGTTTGGCTCAGTGAGAATGCTTGAGCTTCCCCTGTCTGTACTGCAGCCTGTACTCCAGGCAATAAGCAGAGGCGATTATTGAAGTTATTTTCCCTTTTCTCAGGGATCATAGTTCTGTGCTGCCTATTGTCCAATGCCTGAAAATACTTGCTTTGCATATAGTTTGCTTGTTTTGTAGTTTTTTTATTTTGTTTTGTTTTGCTCTTCCTTTCTTTCTTTCTTTTTGTTGTTGCAGTACTGGAGATTGAATATAGGACCTTCTATGTGCTAAGCACGTGCTTTACCACTGAACACATCCCATCATTTTTCTAGTTTTTTAATGTAAAAGGATAAATGTAGCCTCCTTTTAATTTGTGGCTGAAATTAAAAGTTCCGTTTTCATAATTATTTGATTTTTTTCAAGGTAAAAAGTTTTAATATAACATTTTGTTTAGTATTTAGTATAAAGTTTTAGTATTTATTTAAATTGATTCCCTGTCTTTTTTTCCTAGCACTAATTATTCTGAGATAATGAGAATATACTATATTTGTCCATGATATGATATAAGATGTTAATCATTTTAATATCCTAGGAAGAAGCCAATGCAAATCAATGAGTTTTGGAAGAAGAACAATTTAAAATACTATTCACTTCTTGGAACTTACTTAATCTATATGTTAGTCATATGTATTATTTAAATTTTAAGTTACAGAGTAAAAAAAACCTGCTTGACATTTGTCACAATTCTTACATTGCATAAATAAAAAGGAAAATGTGTTCAGATTAATGTGTTTTATTTCCATGTGGATATGAATTAGTCACTTAAAATTATTCTTTCAAATTTGTAATGCCTTTTCTCACTTTTATCTTATTCATCACTACTTATGCAAATCCATGTGGAAACTTTAGACAAATATGTATCAAGTGTCTAATGAAAGAAGAATTGGCATGGTCAAATGCTTTTAGCAACTGACATCTATCAATTGTTTCTCGAAATATGGTTGTGGCCTTACCCAGTGGCAGCTGATCAACAAACTTACTACTCATTCTTGTTTGATCAAGAGAAAATTTGTGCTCATAGTTACATTTTAAAAATTTTCCTGAATCCCAATATGAAAAGAATGAGGTAAATAAAATATTTTTTCTGGTGCATATTTACATTGGGAAATAATTGGAAAATTCTTTTCCCCATGTAAAATAGCAAGAAGTTAACTTTGTTAATATCTTAAATCCATACTTATAAAGCATACTTCTTGTCCTGTTTGGTCTGATTTTGCACCTGATCTTTTCTTTATTTCTCTTTCTTCCAAGGAAAACAGTTGGTGTTTTCTGTTGTGGACCCAATTCAATTTCCAAGACTCTTCATAAATTAAGTAACCAGAACAACACCTATGGAACAAGATTTGAATACAACAAAGAATCTTTCAGCTGAAACCCTTTGAGGTGAACCAGGACTCTATAGAAGGAATGAGTGCAATTTCTAAGACTTGGAAACTCAACTGAATCAGACAGTTGTGTTATGCCAAAGAGTAGCAAGCTTTTCTTATTTATGATTATTTAAAATGAAAATGCAGAGAATGTGGCAGCATGACAGGTCACATTACATGTTTAATCTGGAAACCAAAGAGACCCTGAGGAATATCTGATGTGGTGATTCACTTTTCAATGTTCAAATTACAAGAACACTATTAGATGCACACTGTTAATCTTTATGGCAAATTTGGGAACTCCCTGGTGAGAAGCTGAACTTGCTTACTCTGAAGCTGATAGCTGTGGTCCTCTTTAAATTGTTTTTGGTTGAACAAATGCAAGATTGAAAAAAATTAAAAATTCATTGAAACTGAGATTACATTTCCTACATTGCATATAATGGAGTAGCTTTAATTTGGAGAGACTCCAGGCAAATGTATTTGATGTTTGAAAATGCAGCACACAATTCTGACTGATACGGGTACTTTCTGTCAGTATCCAATCTTCCTCACCACTGATGCCAATACCTCTATATGGTATTTGTACATGACATGCTGACTGAACCTTCTGCAGATGTTGATATGTTATCTATTTTTATATTATTCTTTCTTCCTTGTCCTCCGTCTAGTGAAATCTGCCCTCCTTTAGCATCATTAGACACAATGATTTAATAGATTCTTTTTATCTCCAGTTTACTTAATCTATTACTACTGCATAGTAATGAAAATATCATTACTATAATTTTAAAGAAACATATATACTAATAACTTTTTTCTTTTTTTCAGTGTTTTAGCCTCTATTATTATTATTTTCACTTTTTCCCCCCAGATATAGCTTGTCTTAGGTTTTAGCCTAAAGTACTTTGTCTAATTTGTACTTTGAGACCAAAGAGCACTATATCTGGTACCAGACACTGAAATAAGAGATTTTTCTCTTTTGTCACACATTGCTGGTCCTGACTTCCATTCTCAGTACTAGGATTGAGCCCAGGGGCATTAAGCTACATCCTTAGACCTTTTAATTTTTATTTCAAGACAGGGTCTCACTAAATTACCCAGGCTGGCCTTGAGCTTGTGATCCTCCTGGCTCAGTCTCTGGAGTAGCTGGAATTACAGGTGTATACACATATTAGAGTTTATGATGGAGATAGTTAAAGTGTAGTCACATTCCTAAACAGGAACAACTGTTCTACTTTCTACAAAATCAGATGTACCTCACTAACTATTGAAATGTAAGTTTAGAATTAGGAATAGTATTGTTGCACTGGGTGATGTCATGATAAATTATTAGGATTAAAATTACTGTTGGGACTATGTTGTATGGGTCCATCAGTTTGTAATTCCTGGCTATTGTATCCCTGGCTTAGAGGAAAAATCCACTTTACTGCCTTAAAAGTTAAGGCATTCATACAATTTAATGATATCTAAATGTTCAGTAGACATCTATGAATTATCATCAAATAGAACACATTTCTGAAATCAGAAATTTACTTGCTAGTTTTTATTAAAATCTTGCAAATAATACAATATGATAGATGCTACTGTCTTTTTTTTTTTTTTTTTTTTTTTGCTATGATTCACCAATAGCAATCAAGCGTGCTAAACCATTCAACACTGTTCTTCCTTTCCCTGGAATTTTGCCTTCTCCCTTCTGCAGAAAGAAGGTGAGTCAGAAAGTGATTGGAAATGTGCACTGCTCCTACAATTTAGCTCTGAAAGTATAATTAATAACCAGTATATCTCAGCAATGCTTTCAGGATTAAAATAATTTTTATGAAAAGATGTAACAGAAGAATTAGTAAAAGGAAACAAATTTATCCAGTGTTGATGTGCAATACTGACTTTACTGATCATAATGTAATTTTGTGATTTCCTTAGAGTGTTTAATTTCAGTAGATGAAAATTTTTCAAAAGAAACTTGGTATTTCAGATCAGGTTTGCTGTGCTAGACAAAACTCCTTGCATATTCTAAATTCCAGTAGATGTTTAAACATTAAATGTTAAACAGTTAAATTTTGTTTCTGCTCATAAAAATTAATTTAAAGAACATACAATATCTTTATTTTGCTTTGAATAACTCTTTCCATAGGGGATTGTTGTGGTACAAGTCTTATGTCACTAATATTAATGGCATCACACATTAAAATTGAAATGGTGTCCTTGAAATTTCTATAAGCTCACCTTACCTTTGCAATAATAAAGCTATACCATTTCTTCACAAATTTTGCAAGTTTCAGAAGCAATTTGTTCCTCAGGAATTAGCATTTTAGTGCACACTAGCATGGTGGCCTTAGGAATTGGGGTTCTGGGGTTCTGAATGTCATAGGCTAGTGGCATGACTAGGACAAATTACTTCTCACATTGGGGTTAAACTTCCTCATTTGGACTAACTTGGTAATACTTAATCTTTTTGAGAACCTAAGTCAAAATGAATATTGTGCCACATAACACATTGCTTATAATTTGGGGGACTACAAAAACAATCTTCAGTTGCAAGAACAGATTCTTAAGAACTTCTGGGAAAAAAAGATTATCATTATAGGCCTTTCTACCTATACATTTTTTCCTTTGGTCCTTTTGGAAGAAACTATCAATTTTGTATAGGATCATACTAAGAAATTTATGAGCAAATAAATTCTCTTTTTATTTTCCTAAACATATAAACTGATAGTAATTTCTCTCAGTTCTTAGATTTCCTGAATCCCCTAACATGTGTAAAGAGAACGCTATAATTTTACATATAAATAATAATAATAATAACATCAGATCTCTACACATACATTCATGTATACATATATTTGGGACTTGTTTTACTTTCAACCAGTGGCTTCAGGTGAAGATGAAATGCTTGATAGTTCTTCATTTAGAGATTTAAATATGTTAGTTGGGTGACTATCATGTTACAGGTACCTGAAAAAAAAAAAGAAAAACAATTTAGCCCAGGCATGGCTGAATTGATTTAATCTATATAGCCATATTATTTTGAACCATCCCCACCCCAATCAGTTTTTACTTGGAGCACATATAGTAGGAAACAGATTTAAATTATAAAATATTATTGAAAGTCATGCTAGAGACAAGAGGTCTACTGTCATCAATAGATAATGCTGATGCTGAAGAATGTTCATTATATTAAAGAGAGAAACTTATCAGAAAAAGTTTTTGTTTTTCTCCTTAAACATGGTTGACCCAGCTAATCAGTGATTTTTCTAAGTAAGTCAATGGACAAATCTTTGCTTTACTCATGATAAACATTTTATTGTGGGGAACCATTCATGGCTTGTCTGAGAACCAAGCTTGGTTATTAGTGAGCAGGATCTGGCCATAGGAATTCACAAAAATTGTTTGGGGGTGGGGGGAATACCTGAGTCATGTGGTTATCCTGCATTGGTTCACTACCAAAGTTCAAAAACAAGCACTGGACGTGGGAGTTAGTCACTAGAGTCAAATGACTCTACCTCCACCCCCCATCTTATTTTTCATGGAAGAAGCTCCTACCAGTCCCATTTTGATCTGTACTACCATAAATAAAGCAAGCGCCGGCTCCTTCCTTTGTTAGAGCCAGACCCTTATGGACAAATCAATTGGTCATGCCCCTGCTTTTAAGATAATTCTGTCTTCTGTGATTATTTCTGATAAATAAACCTTATACCTTTTATTTCCCAGCCAGCCCATCTCTCCTATAGGAACCCTTGCCCTTGCCCACGTGGGTTGTGTGGTGAGAGTTTATTATATTTGTGCTAGCTGGGATATTTTTCATATTCAATTATGTAACAGAAATACAAGATACTGATTTGCATCCTTATTTTGCAGTTGAGGAAACTGATGCCCAAAGAGAGAGATTATAAATTGCCTTATATCATTGGGATTGTGGCAGAACTATGGTTGGTGCTCAATTTTTCTAGTTACTGATCCTAAAATGCCATTTTAACCTCCCCCTAGAATATACATCTAATAAAATATATAGTCCTGTTAGTTTGAATCTCCCTATAAAGTCCCTACTTAGTTTAGGGTGAAAAATAAGGTGCTAAGCAGTATCAAGATGCAGATACAGATAATCACATTCCTCCCAGTTTATCTTGATTCTAAATTTGTTAGCCTTATATGTTTTGCCTACTAGAACATATTTTCAAATATCAGTTTTCAAAACTGGTAATTATGCTAAAGATATTAGATTCTCCAGAACTTTGCATTGAAGGGATACATGGTAGTAAAATTTCTAGGAAATGCTAATACTATAGTTTTAAATTAAGGTTCATAAATGAAAGTGACAACTTTACCAGCTTTTTAACTACCCAGGGAAATACTAATATTAAAACAAGTGACTGTTGTTCTCTATTTACATAACCATAACTTGTTTCTTGTCCAGGAGGAAAAAGCCAGCCTTTTGTAAACCAGTAAACAGGAAAGAAGTGGAATCAAGCATAATGAGTTTGGCATTTATTTCAGCCACCAAAGAACAATGAGAATCCATGTTTCCCTCTGTCTAAGTACTGGCTCTGTTGACCCAATTTCTTTATTCCATTCTGCATTGTTTTTAAAGGACAGAGTTGCAAAAGTTAGCTAGACTAAGTTTTCCAAAGAAAAGATTAAGAAGATTTCCAATACCTAGCAAAGAAGAGTCCATTAGAAGAGACAAAAGGTCATGTGAATCTTTTGAAATAAGCAGAAATTAAATAATGTTGCTTTAGAACAAATATCAATATTGTGAATGCAGCATCTAACGCTACATATTTAAGAATTGCTTGGTGAGGACAGAAACATTCTCATAGAAGCAAAAGTAGAAAGAAAAACCAGGGAAATAAAAATTATTTAATACATCAGGATGTAATTTTTCTTTTTGTATCTCACAAGATGCTCAGATTGTATGGTAAAACTGGCTATTAATTTGGTTTGGGAAAATTTCAAACAATCCAGTGTCTGATTTGTTTTTAGGGAGTTTCTCACAATTTTATTGACACTACAGTTTTAAAGAAATGTGTCTTTTGTCAAAATTCTATCTCACTTCTTTTAAAAGCAGAGTTTTGTGAGCTGTTCTTTGACCTAGAGAACACCCCAACATTTCTGATGAAAATCAGCACTACATAAATATGCTCATATATGTGGCAATAAAAAAGAGGAGTGTGCCACGCACTGCTTCAGTTACACACACCACGGTATTCATTGCATGGTGATATTTCACAGCTCTTATTCTTCCACCCAGGGAATGAAAACATCCTTAATAAATGCAGACACTGAGAAACAATCTCTCTGTTGTATCATAACAGTGTATCTGTTCACCTCCATCAGCACATTTTTTTGAACCTTGTTATCAATTTGTTATGACTATATAATTCATTTCAGGAGTGAGAAATCTACATAATGCATGAAATGGAGACTTCACTTACCTGGACAAATGTATACTGTGGCCTACACATTAGCTAAGGAGACAATACTTAAATCTTTTTTTTTTCCTTCTTGGTGGAGATGCAAAGGAACACAAATTACTGCATAAATGTCAGAATGGACCTGTGTGGTACTCTACAGTGGTATTAGAATTGCTGCACCACACATTCAACAGGTTCCCAAGGACTATTTTTTAAGAAAGTACCAGCTCTTGAGCAGTTTGCATCTTTAAGGTCAGATCTGGGTGCTCTCCAGGGGTATTAACCTTTATTTAAAGATGGTGATTATCTGCTTACCAAACAGCATTAATAGGAAATTACCTTTATTTTCTTCTCTTTTTGTTAGTCTTAGTTTTAAAATGAAAGGTAAGAATGGCAGACATAATTTTAGAAAATGTGACTAATAGATTGAGACTATTCTACCCTGAGACTGACCAGTGTTAGCATTTATTTCACCACCCCCAAAGGTTGTGGAGTGAATAAGATTTGGCGTTAAAATTCAGAGGACTTAGAGCCTTCTCCATGAAATATATTAGACCACTTACTTAAAGAGGAATTATGTCTAATTTATAGGGATGTTGTAGGAAAGAATGTGGGGGAAGGAATAAAAAGGCTAGGGAATAGAGAGATTTCCTGGGCAAATCTTCTTGAATAGGTTTTTTGATAAGAATAAAAATAAAGCACTATTCTAAGAAAATATAAACAGAGGGTTTTCCATTGTAACTGGAAGTTCTAGTACTTGATTTTGCTTTCTAGGCAATTTGAAAAGAAACCACAAACAAATCCACACCACTACCTCTCTGTTCTTCTGAGATTCCCCATACACTAAGTGACCTGTTAGGTCTCTTGACATCAGATCTGCTATTTTGCTGCTGCCATTATTCTCCCTCCCCCACACCATTTTACAACCCAGATCCTGAGAACTTCCTCACCAGCCATTGGTCAATTGTTAATAGCCCGCGAAATTCCACTACTTAAGAATAGCTCCCTCACCATTTTCTCTCTCTCTCCTCCTCTCTCTCTCTCTCTCTCTCTCTCTCTCTCTCTCTCTCTCTCTGTACCCTTACAGGCTTAGCCTCCGCGCTTATCTAGTGGTAATGACAACTCCCTGGATAACTCGTCCTTTGCTTGGGTGATTCCCTGGGGGCCGAGGGATGCTTCACCTCTGTAGTCACCAATTCCTCTCTCACAATGGGCAGCTGGCTCTCAGTCCCCACCCATACCCATCCTGAGGTGCCTCTTAGTTAATTTAAGAGTCCCTCCACCTCACCCAGGACCTCAAACCAAACTGCACTTTAGATCCCAACATGTTTAGGGATGTTTTTAATTTCTGAGAGTGCTCAGGGAAATGGAAAGAGATTTCCCTACATTATCTTTGCTTTTCTTGCAAACCCGAACTTTCTCTCTCTCTCTTCTTCTCCCTCCCTTTCTCTCTCTCACTCTATCATGCTATAATTAATGGCCATTATTATTTTTTCTTCTAGGACTCTTGTTTTGTTTTACTTAAATACTATTTTTTTGAGCTCACAGTTTTGATTCTACATACCTAGGTTAATGATTTTTCGATCAGTTCTATTTTTATTCAACACTAGAGTTATTTTTGAACTCCTGTTACATTACAATGGAGATAAAAGCTATAAGGCCTTTGCTTTTGTGTTTCGTGTATATCCTGTTGTCTGATATCATGTTGTCTATCTATATAAGTGCATCCAAATATAATGCTCATAAAATTAAAATTCTAAAAATGGATCCAGATACCTTTAATTCATGTGACTTAAAAGGTTCAATTTAAATTGGATAAACAAATGAAAGTAAAATGTCTTTAAAACTACTTACCTCACAAGTCTCTAGGTGGTAACATTAATAAAACATTTACCTATAAAATGTCTAATATTAATTGTTTCTATGACTTTTCTTCCACAGGAAAGAGATGGCAGATACTATTCAATACACTTATCTGATATCTTGATTTTTACAGTAAAATCAGTAGATTTGACATGTATAGGATTATTCAAATGTGTTTAACTCCTTAAAAAATTGCTTTGTGTTATCACTAAAAACAAAGTTATAAAAGGTTCTAGGTATGGAAATATATTTAGTAGAAGGAAGAGGGAAATGTTTCTGGGTAAGAAAGTCTTTCTGTGATGAAACCTGAGATGGGATCCATGGTCATTGCCTGTTGGCTCTCCCCTCATGGAGATCTGAGCCAGACCATGCCCCCTCCTCCCTGATCCACCATGGTGTGTTTCTGTCTCTTACCATTGCCGACCTCCTCGCCCACCACAGAATTAGACTCTGGACAGTCTTCCCTCTCCTGGTGGTGAGTCCTCAGAGCTCTTCTATGGTGGCCCTGAACTAACTCACTCACTCTCTCACTTCTCTCTCTCTCCCCGCTCCCCGCCTCTAGGAGAACCCTAGTGCTGAGTCAGGGTCTCCCTCAACTTTGGCCTCAGACCTGTTAGGGACAGTAACAACCCTCGCTGAAGGTCTGCTCCTATGTGGGAAATCAGAGAGGTGGTGGGGACACCCCTTCCTCTCCTATTTCCCTTCTCCAGGCTCCTGAGAATTCTTAGCCATGGACTCTGCCTAATCTAAAATTCTCTATAACCCCCAACCCCTGGACCCTCTCCTCAGAAACATTTGGCCTCTCCATTTGACTTCAGATCTCAAAACTCACAGGCTCATTTTTTACTGCAACACAGTCTGATAAGTTAGATAATGACTCCTCTTGACCGGAGAATGGGACTTAAACAATTCTGTCAACACAGCAGCAAGCCAATAGAGATTCCCTCTTCTCTTCTCTTCAGTCTTGTCCCTCTTTGTGTCAAAATAACTGTAAAGTCATAAACATTAAAGTTAAAGCCCAGTACTCTTACTTTATGACTGGTGAGACTGGTTTGCTGGGTGTTTAAGATCAAACTTAGATTAAAATACAGGGGCCAAGAAAACCAATATTTGGTTCTTGCCCTCTGAGTCAGCTTGAACCCAGGGAATGGGAGAGCTTCTCTAAGGAGCTTTACAACTCTGGGCCACATGGTCTCCCGATCAGGGAGATTAATGAGACTACTGGAGAATGAAAAGCCAACCAGTGCATCTGCTGCAAAGAGGAGGGTCGTTGAAAGAGGGAGACATCCCTGATGCTTCCAAAGGAAGTCACCTCATCAAGGAAACCCTTCCTAGCAAATGGCACTAAAGGAGCTAAGAAGCTGCTCTCAAGTTCTCCACAAGTAACCCCTGTGGGAACTCAGCTGACCCTTAACAACAGATTAAGAACAAGGTCAATTTGACCAGCTTGATCTTGAATGCCTAGCACAACAGTTAAAATCAAAACATATCCATTCCTGGGAATTTAAAAGAAGAAACAATAGTTAAACATAACTTAAGATATACACTTCTGTTGGCCCCAAGAATAAGTAAGAGGCTACTAAGGAGATTCTTAGGAAGGAGTGCCTGATAACCATCAAGAGAAACTATCAGAGTCAGAAATTTTTGGTCATTTTAACATCTACAGATCTTCCTAAACAAGACCATGCCTGCTAAATTGCCCTCAGAAGTTCCTACAAGATCAGGTACACAAGTTCCGGAGCTGGCAGACACACAAGTTCACCAACCAATTGACCAATCAATTACTTCTCCTTCAAGACTACCAGCCCCTGATACCCAAAGCCAAGACCTCGATTTACTGTTGACACCTCTGGCTCCAGAAACTCTGCTCCCACTAAAGTCCTCCCTAATCCTCTTTTTTTACAGGAATGAGACTCTTTGCCCCTAACCAGCAGGAAGAAGCTACAGAAGAAAGATCATTGTCCCTCTCTCAGTATCTATAAAATCAAAAAGGGAGGGATGTTGGCATCAGATCTGCTGTTTTACTGCTGTCATTATTCTCCCTCCCCCATACCAGGTTACAACCCAGATCGTTAGCCCAAGAACTTCCTCACCAACCATTGGTCCATTGTTATTAGAACGCAAAATTCCACTACTTAAGAATAGCTCCCCCACCATTTTCTCTCTCTCTCCTCTTCACTTTCATGCTCTCTCCTCCTGGCTTTCACTCTCTCTCTTACATGTGTGTGTTCTCTCTCTCTCTCTCTCACCCTGCAGGGAGACACTCTGCCCGTCCACTTAATATAATCTCTTGCTTGAGTTCCTGCATCCAGGGTGGTTTCTGCGTGCTTTTAAGGTCTAGTACAGTATATGCTTTCTGAATTCCTCTTAACTAATTTTAGTCAGGTACACTGTTGCTGGAGATGGTTGCATTGATTTATGAAAATTGAATTTGGAATTTCTGGAGAGTGATATGAGTTACCTGCTTATTTAAGATTTGATTGAGAAAAAAGTAGGTGTTTGCAAGACATCTTGCTAAATTAAAACCTATGTCTTAGAATTAGAAAGAATTCTATAAAAGAAAGAAAAAATGCACCATAACTATTCTTTTCTAGTTGGGGATACAGTAAATTTATTGCTTTCTTCCTCTTCCAAAGATATGTCACATCATGTGTTTTCATCAAACCTTATATTATTCAAATTGCATGTGTGCATCTTTATGGTGTATTATAAGAACAATTGCTTGAGTGAAAATGGAATTTTACAATAGCTCGTAGAATACTTTCCAACTGTTACGGTGTTCCACTGGGTAGGTTTGCAATTGGAGGAAATGCAGTCCACACATCAAAATGTGAGGTGTTCTGCAGTACAGGGTGATGTTTGATACTTGTCTAGTCAAATGGAAATGTGAGGTTATGCAGGGCTGGAAGGGAAGTGCTAAATCAAATTCAATACTTACAAAGATTCGAAAAGATACATTTGTTTTTATATATGTATATTATTGTTATAAAGTCATAGTACATTTGTAGAAAATCTGTATTGCTTTGGGAAAGGACATAGTGCTTAAAAACTAAGCAAATAAAGTTCTAACAAATATACCAAAACATTCTCCTATCATAAATTAATTGTGTACTTTGGATAATAATATTAAAGAATTTTCCTTAGGATTTTGAGAACAGCATAGTATTGTTTTTATCCAGTGAAAGTCCAAATATAAAAAATGAGTAATTTATATAATTAACAAGTGAATATAGTAAATAAGTGATATTTAAGAAATGCTCCTTTGAAACACTTTGAGAATGGTCTAATTTCTAAGCTTATCAATACTTTCGTAATTTTCCTTTCAGTAGGATATCTAAGTGAGAATTACAGAAATCTGATCACTAAATTTAATATGCTGAGTTTAGAATCTTGGTTTATTTTTTGTTTGCATTTTAGTATTATTCTAAAATCTCATGATTGTGCCCACTAAAATTGAAACTACATATTTATATAATTTTAAAATATCAAAATTATGAGAAATTATACTCCATTTATGTATGATTTACCAAAAGACATAAATGTATTCTATTGTCATGTATAACTAATTAGAAAAAAAATTTAAAAATTAAAAAATTATGTTATTCAGAGAAAATAAAATGTAATATGTTTATTATGAGATCCAAATGAGTTTTTATATTCAGTCACTGAGGATTTCAGTTTTACTAAACATTGGATATGCCATGCAAATTACACCCATGTAATAATTCCTGCTTAGAGGTATCTGTTTTTTCCAATGCATTACCATCTGCTTGTTTTGAAAATCTGTGAACTATACAAATGAAGAATAACAATAGAGTAATTCATGGATTTGTCTGACATTTACTTCTGTGGGGTATAAACCAGTTTTCATAAGCTTTGTCCTGGAGACTTGAGTTCTGATGTTATGTGAAAATTGATTCCCCCATCAGTAATGTATAGTCCATTATTTTCTCTAAGAACCATTTTATTTTGTTTTTCTGTGTTAGATGTGAATTTCAGAAGAACATATGCTTTGGTGGTATATTAGATGAGTAAAAATGCTTTGTATACATGATTGTCCTCACCCTTAGGTCCAAAGATAAGCCTAGTAGAACATACAAAATTGGAGTGATTCTTGATGAGGAGGGTGAAAAGATATTATTTTATCTATGTTTCAAAATGTATGTTCCTTGCATTAAATTATTGTACATTTTTTTTTTTAGTCAATATGACATTTATGATTCAAACCAAAAGCAGTTGTGTTCCAACTTAGAGTTTTGTTTTGTTTTGGAGTAGTAGGGATTGAACCCAGGGGTGCTTCATCACTGATCTATATACCCAGCCCTTTTTATTTTTTTTTAAATTTTGAAACAAAGTCTTACTAAGTTATTCACAGGATTTCTAAGTTGCTGTGACTGGCCTAGAACTTATGATCCTCCTGTCTCAGCCTCCTAAATCTCTGGGATTATAGGCATGAGCCACTGCACTCACAAAATTTGAGCTTTTAGTAGTGATATTTTCTTGGTAGGGTTTAACCAGGTTATTTCATCAAATGATACTGAACATTTCACAGTCAATTCCTACCACACTGCTGTCTTTCAAGTAATTTATTTTCAAAGAATTTGTTTTCCTGAGATGGTGTTTTGCCCCTTGTTTTTCCCAAAGCTGTCATACATTCTGAAATGGGCATTTCAATAAGTCAAGTTCAAATGCATTTAGAAAACAGGATGAGCAGTTGTGTGCTTGCATTCCCTATGTGCATTATTTGCTTTGTGTCACATGCAGGTCATGAGTGCATGCTTTAATAGTATTAATGTCATAAAATTACTCATGATCAGTGGCCAGTGAGGGAAGGACAAAAAAGACAATTGGGTAAAAATATTTGAGGGGATGTGCATATTTTCATAGTTTGAGAATATAAGTATCTTATATTTCTTCCTGGAATCTAAGCATCTTCTATCTAGTCACTTGTGTAGCCCCACAGATCCTGGGTATTCTTTTTCTAACATAGGAGCCATCTATTGACTTCTATAAAGAATGATTCTGAAGTAGGCTATTTTTATAAATTATTCCTTTACTAGGAATATCACCTTATTAAATGTAACTTGTGTCTTTCCCAGAATTTTTAATGACCCTTACTTTTTTGGATGTCCTTGACATGAAGAGGTGGGGTGGGGTCATATTGTCTTTTAAGGGTAAAGTGTGTTTATTCCATTTTCATTTTTCTCTATTTGCTTAAAACTGTTTTGTTGTTGTTGTTGTTGAGTTTTGTTTTCATTCTTCTATTTAATACTTACCATATTCTTCCTAGGTGCCAGGCTTTAAGCACATAATGTCTCAAAATTGACACAGAACTTGTCTTCAGGGAGATTATAGTTTTGTAGGAGAGAATGCATTCAACTGTACATAGGAAAATAGATAAGAGTAAGTTGTGGTAAATACTTTAAAGGAAAAGTAAAGTATGTGAAAAGAGATTATGAGGGAAATATCTCAGTTAGATTAGGAAGATTGTTTTGAGAAAGTGACATTTAAGGGGAGATCTAAACTATAACTGAATTGGGGGCAAAGGTGGCAGTCAGGGAGGGGTCATGAGATGGAAGGAAGAATCATACTTTTAAGAAATTCAGTGTGAGGTGCAGAAGGGCATGAGAAAGCAGGGAGGCAGGCAGGGGCTAAATTAGGGAGTCCTTTGTTGAGGATGTGTAATTTACTGGAGAGAAATGTTAAGCTTCTCAAGTGTCTTAAGTGTGCTTTTGTTGCCTCTATAGCTATGTGGATTAGAAGAAGGAAGGAGGAGAGGCTAGAATCCAGTGAAGAGGTTATTGCAGTACTTTCAACAACAGATGATAATGGCTTAGACTAGAATTCAAATAGATTATGGTGACACTAACACAGGTGAGAATGAAGTGGAGCCATACCAAACTTACCGTCTATTGAGAGTGGAAGTAAAGGACCACTGAAAGATTGCATATGAAAGGCGGCAGACAAAACATAATCTATCAGAGGAGTGGCTGGAGGAGGAACTGATCTTTAGAGAGGTTCTAAGAATTAACTTTTAGAAATGGTAAGTTTTAATTCCTGTAGGGTATTTAAGTAAATGATAACCATTGGAGTAAATTAGTCAAAGGTTGTGAAAAGATGCTTGGACTAGATATATAAACTGTATATCACAACAATTCCAGAGATATACAAAGGAAGTAGAATGGAAGTGTCTTTGTGCAATAGTGCTGCAGAGTACAGATTGCTCCTTCAAAATCAAAGTACTTATTCTCCCAGATGTCAGTGTTGACTGCTGTTAGTTTACAGCAGGCTCCATCCCCAGGAATTATACTAGAGAAGGCAGTCCCTTGCCTAAGTTTATGTATCTTCACAGGGGGCAGCTCACATACAATAATTAGACAAGGTGAGAAAACAAATCTGAAGACCCTGGCCTTCATGTGGGATAATTTCGAAAGAACATCACAGCTTCAGATAGATTTAGGATCAGCTGAGATTTCAAATGAGATGTCAAATATCCCTTGTAAAATAATACTCATGCCACTCAGAATTTACCCTAAACTCTTTTCATAGACTTCAGACCAATAGTTAGGATCAGGTGACAACATACACTCCCTGGAGAAATTATTAGTTTAATGAAAAAAAGGATCCTATGAAGCATATAAACTGAATGCCTGAAGGACTTAACTAATGTACACAAAGAAAGATCTGGAAGAATATATACACATGACTGTAAGCTCTGAGGTTGCTGATAAAGATAGAGAGAACCATAATGTTCTATAAAGGAGAGTTTGTCAATATTGGAGCATCTCCTATTATACAGAATTTAACAGCCTCAAAAAAATCCCAGAAGACTATGGCTAATCTGTTACTAGGGTCACTCCTGAAAATGTGAGAAAATGATAGCACACATGGGGTGAAAGGGAAATGTTAACTCCTCATGTGAAGGAGCAATTCAAGAGCAGGGCAGAATGGATATAGTGAACGAGCCTGGAAACCACTTACTGATTATGTTTCATGGTTAGACTTTGAAAACCCACTTACCAAAGAGACAAAGAATTGCTGGTAACATGGTGCCAGAATTGTGGAGTCTCAGATATGTGATCTAAATCAGGACTAACAGTAGGAGAAGCAGTTATGGAACTGGGAACACCAACACCATTAGGAAGCACAGGGTAACAACACTGTACCTTGCCCATTTGATGGAAAATGGACAAATGTACAGCCAAAGAAGGACTCAGAGGTCATGAAGGAGGGTTGGTCCTCCTGTGCGGTGGCTTTTACTATTTTAACTTGGCTATATTGAAGTATAGTCCCAAAATTACCTTTCTGGTGTGTTCCTGTATGGATGATAAAGAATATTCTCTTACAGAACTAGAGGACAGAAAGGAAGAAAAATACACATATCTCCATATATGATTATAGTTCCCAATCAGTTATTTTAGGTTAATCAAAAGAATTTTCTGGGTCAGCCTAATTTAATCAGTAGTGAAGCATTTTAAAGAGGTCCTTGACCTCCCCTGGGTAAAGAAACCCCCACCTGTGAACAAGTTCATATCCTCAGTGTCCTAGCCTCAGTCTATTATTTACTTTCTAACTTATTGCCCTACAGGCTTCAGACTTGTTTAGTCAACCTCTCATAATTGTATAAGATGACTCCATGTGATCATTCCTCTGTGTGTAAATGTTTGTGTGTGCTTGTGTGTGCACATTCTTATCCATCCCAGCTGCTGAGCCTGCAGGGTTGTTAAAGCCTCTACTGCATTGCCTTTCTATTCTCTCTTATTTCCACACTCTGTTTCCTTACTCCCTTGGAGACACTAGTTCTATAAACACTCCCTATCAAGTGTTTCACACCCATACCAATTATTTAGTCTTTAATATCTAGGAGTAGAAGAGTTGATCCTGTAAGGAATGCTGAGCAGACAAAACCAAAAAAGTTGGAAAAGTATAAATGTTTTATCTCCCAGATTGACTGATTAAGAAAAGAGAAATCAGAAGTGTACAATGGTGCCCAAGCATCAAGTAAAATCGCTACCAAAAGTGTCATCTGATTTATCAACATGGACTCCATTGGTGACCTGGGTAAGAAGCATTCCAGTGGGAAGATAGGACAGAAAATACACTGCGTGTGTTAAGTAGGGAACAAAGAAATATGGCTCATAAATGTAAATGGCTACTTTTACAGGAAGGTTGGCTACTAATAAAAAATAGGGCAAAGCTAAGTGCAAGTGTGGTATTCATGGAGAGTGATTATCTTTTTAAGTTGAGTAAGTTAATAAGGAAGTATTAAGTATCCTGAGTGGGAAGAGTTGAAGACCCAGGAAAGAATGAGGAAAACTAATGAAGTAAAATGCCTGGATGTTAGAAGGGTTAGAATCCCCAAGCTTACAAAGAGATGGGTCCTTGATAGCAAGAAGGATGCCTAATGAAATAGTAGGGAATAAAGATAAGAGAAAAAGAAAAATGTAGGAAGTTTGCAGATTTGCTGGCAGAAAAATTAAGGATGCCCTATCTGTAATGCCACACACCTTATGCACATAATTCAATATTGTAAACTTATCAATAATTCCTAATCCATGTTTGTGTACATATGATATGTAACTATATTTATCTCTCTATATTTACCTACACCAAAGCTCTTTATATCTTTAAATAGGCAAAATGGTCAAATGTCAAGAACTCGAATGTACTATTCTTGGAATTGTTAAGGTAAAACTCTCTTATCGATCTTATCCTTACATTGACTTCTCCTTTCAACTAATCTGAATTTTTCTGATTTGATTTAGACCAGGATCAGCAAGTTTTTCAATCAGGGATCAGAGAATAAATACTGTAGGCTTGAGAACCATATGGTCTCTACTGCAGCTACTCTACCATCACAGCATGCAAACAGATACACTACATGAAATGTAATGAATATATATTCTGAAAAGTTCTTATTTACAAAAACAGGTGGCAGGCTGACCTGACAGACAGCCCATTGGTCATAGTCCATTAACACTTGCTTTTGTTCATGTCAACATTTTGTCCAGACCATTTATTACCTCATCTACCTGATGAACTTGTGGGAGTTTTGTTCAGTCATCAGCTTCTTTTTTGAAATCTTTTACATCTCTCCTAATAGGAATAGTTGCATCACTACTATAGGACTTGAAATATCCCTTTCTTCATGATAGTATTTTTGATATTGCAATAGTTTCTTTAAGGATTTGTCTCTGACAGAATAACCTGCCTCCACTGAGAAGGAGAAATTTTACCAAACTTTGTATCACCTGAGCAGTGCCAACACAAAGTATATATGCCTTAAATATACAAGTTTCTTGAATAACTGAGCAATTAAATGAGAAACTATCATTATCCTACTTAAAGAGAATTTTTTTCTGCTAGGGATCAGTTTGCCTAGAACATGCATTCGTTTCAAGTCTAGTGTCACATGCAAAGGTAGCTGACTGACTTTTGTTTATAGAGTCTTTTACTGCATGATTAATCTTTCTATGTTCCAAATATGTATGCATCTTAAAGGATTATGCTATATTTATTACATGTATTATTTCATTAAATAGGTATGAGGCTATTCAGAGTAATGCAAAAATTTTTCTGAAACAATGATATGGGTAGTTTTCAACTCTCACCTTTTTAGGACAGCAAACTTGCTAAGTTAATGTGCTGTATGGGAGCTTGTAAAACAACACTGAATATGCATTATTCTAAAGGCTTTGATTTTATTTTTCAGAACATGTTGAAGGAATTGCTACCATCTACATTTTAAACAAAAGAGACGGGTGTGATGGTGCACACTTGTAATCCCAGTGGCTCGGGAGGCTGAGCCAGGAGGATTGCAAGTTCAAAGTGAACCTCACTAACTTAGTGAGGCCCTAATCAATTCATTTTATTTCTAAATTAAATATTTTTAAAAGACTGGGGATGCAGTTCAGTGGTTAAGTACCCTTGAGCCCCCTGGGTTCAATTCCCGGTACTGAAGCAAACAAACAAAAAAACAATGACGATAAAAGAGGCACAGAGATGTAAATAACACACAGCCAATGGTACATTGAGTCAAGAATCAAATTCTTAGAGTCTGAATTATATTCTAGGAATATATCATTCTTAGAATCTGTTGAAGTTCTTAAATATTTAATGTACTTGATATCACTCGTCATGTTACCTTCACATGATGAGTATTTATGATCTGGTCAATTCCCATTTTGGTTTTTGGGTCAGTAACTTAGGCAGAATAATGCACCCTCTACTCTGTCCCCAATTCATGGTAACTGTGAATGCTACTTTACATGACAAAAGGAACTTTTCACTTATGATTAAAGTGAAGTACTTTGAGCTGAAATCTTCTGTATTACTCCACCCAGTTAACCCATTCCAGTGGACTAATGGACTGATTAGTTTACAATTCTCCTATTAATTTCACCTCTAAGCATGTTCACTCCTTCATATATAAGCTTTTGAGGAAAACCTCATTTTCAAACCATAACAGGTACTACTGTATCACATGCATATAACTCCTTATCTAAATGCTTTTGGTCTGAATTTTCTTCAAGTTTTAGTGAAAAAAAAAAGGGGGGGGGTCATTAAACAAACATTATGATTTTAAGAAGATGAGTTTATGAGGGAAACTAATGCAGATGGCACTTATGGTCTACAGTTCTTCTCAAAGAGAATTACAGGTCTCCTTCTTTCTCATATGTTCTTCCCCTTTTCCTTTATTCCTTCATTCTTTGTGAGTTCTTCTCTTTTATTTTTAGATTTGTTCAACCCTTTCAAAGTAACTACAGCATTTCCTTATATTTTGGCAACTTATTCCTGGAAACTGAGAGAAACCAGGTGCTATATTCATTAAGGTATTAATTATAGCACTAAACATAACAACAACCAGAGAAACCCTGAGTATTTAGAAGGAAGGAATTGGTGGGTTATAATATTTCTATATAATTGAATAAAATTCAGTAATTAAATTTATAATTAATTATCATCTCAGAAGAACTGAACTCAAATCCCAGAAAAAGTACATAAAATAACAAACGGATTTGTAAATGTGGGCACGGTACTTTCTATATGAAGTGTTTGACACACTTCTTAGAACATAACTACTTACCAAATTGTAACACCTTTGTTATTTATTTTTATTTAAGAATTAAGAAATCATAAGCATGTGACTTATGGTCATGATTATGATACATATAATAACTGATAGATGAACATGAAGTCAAGAATAACTTCTTATATTGCTACTAAGAATTCATAAAATTATAAGATAAATATGAACAATTTAGAGCTTAAATAAGGATTTTTTGAAAAAGAAAAATACTTAGATTGTTCCTGATAGTTTTAAATAGCTGAACAATTTGAAAACCTTTAGGGTCTCAGTGGTTTCCATAGCCAATTTTTATTTTCACTACATTGTGCAAACTGGCACACGCTTTTGAAAATAAGCAATACAAAGCTTATAAAAAATACTCCTTTTTATATTTGCATTTCAACCCCATTCAGAAGGAGTCTAATCAGAGTGGGAGTGGAACTTTGTTCTACTGCCATGCCCTCCAAAATAGCACAGGCTCACAATAGGTGGCCCCAGTGAGGCCCTTTTTTATGGTGACAAAGCTTTTTCTATAAACGAAAGCTCATACAAACAAGCAAAAGGGTATTTAAGAACTTCCACCATTAATGCCAGTTGTCAGCCTGCTGGAGACACTGGTTGAAATGATTTGTACCCATCACATTTATTTCTCCAGTGGAGAATTATATATCTGACTTGTCAGAAAGGTTGGATACTAAAAATATGCTTTTTAAACAAAACCCCAGGAAGAGGGAAAAAAGAATGGCAGCTGATTATTTCTCTCTCTGTAACAAAATGTGACTTATAATGTAGCCATAGAGATGTATCAGTGCAGAAAATGAAGCAATTTATAAAAGCCACACTAAAAAACCAAAACCATAGACTATAATGTTGATTAGAATTTAATGAAACTGTCAGATACCTTGAAATATCAACTAGGTAATTTTGATACCTTATTGAAAAAACTATGGAATCAAAGTGGTGGTGATTCTATCATAGAGGTTGGTGTTTCACAAATAGATACCTTGAATCTCTAGAGATACAAAACAATATTCTACATTGAGGTGCAGTGACAATGGAGGGAATTGCCTTGTGATAAAGAAAAAAAAATGGCTTATATAGATTCATGTTAGTAACAATGAAAATTTTTTGGGTAAAATTTTATTTAAAATGCTTTGCAGAAATGATTTTTAAAATGTCATCCTGGACTAAAAGTTTGCCTTTAAATTAAACTTAGATAAGAAACTCACACAAAGCTGTTTTGCAGTGTTTGAATAACCTTGGCCTCCACTCAGCCAGACTTACCCACACACATGAATGCTGTGACTGAAAGTATCCTTAGTCACTAATCCTTCTTCAGAAACCATCATACACATTTCTTTCCACATTTCTGTTTTCTCTTTTATGTAATAGTTCCAATTCTCAACTAAAACGACTCCAGTCTTAAGATGCCATTTCTACAGCTATATTTCAAATCATCTCTCTGCACTGAGCTAATGATACAGTCCCTAGCATTAGACCTCTCCTGCCACAGACCCCACTGTGTCAAGGAGCGTGCTGATTTTTCTCCACTAGATAACAGAATACAACAACAAACAGGAGTTAGAGGATGACTGTTGTTCTATTAATGAGTTCTATAATAATCAGTACTTTATGACCATCAATGAGATAACTTCTGAAATAATTATAAATTTCTATTTACTTTGGATTTTAAAATAGCCAAAATCACTTTACCAATATGTGTACTATGATGATAGATATTGTAATTTAAACTTGGAGTAATGAAAGATATTTCCAACAGTTCTGAAGTTCCAGTCACTTCATTTTCAAATGTATTCATAAAATATAAAAATGTTATGCTTCAGACCTTGTATGAATTATAGATACTGACACTGTGGGTGACAATTCCCAACAAAGCCATTAAGTTGAGACTCTTTCAGAGATATAGAGGTTCAGGTGCCAAACCTAGTAAGGTTTCTGGGAGCTTGGATTAGGCAATTCTCTTTAAAATATGACATTGAAGGATGACATAAAGAGATGATGAGAGACAAGTCTGGACATGTAAGACAAGTAGTCATGCTGAAGTACACATTTGAAAATTCTTGACAGACAAGCACAAAAGTGGACCAAAAGCACTGAAGAGAATAAGGACACCATGACAGGGAAAAGGACATGGTTTGTTAGGGAGAGTGGGGAAGACTCTGTGACACCCTGAAATGCTGTGGCAGAGTAACAGGGTCTTTTGATAGAGCAGTTTGACCTTGTTTTTCCATAGGGAAAAGGCTCTTAACATCCCTGAGCCAATTTAAATAACTCTAGACTTACTTAATTTTTTTCCATAAACTCCAAGTTGGATTAATTTTCCAAATTCTACCTGAAGATTTCCAGTGGCAGCTACTTATCTTTTTTTTTTCAAGGATGTTCATTTTGGCTTTGGAAAACCATGAGTATCGGATAGTTTTTCATTTAATGAGTCAAAATGGGACCCCTATTACTGCCACCCACTGATCCTATTCTTTTAAGGTTCATGTAACTATAATACAAATGTAATATTAATTGAGATATGTTTAGAAAGTCAACCAGAACCAAAACTCAAGTCCTGGGATTTTCTAGACATCCTAATTTAAAATGTTAATAGCCAAAAAAAGGGAAATGAGTTTTTTTTTTTTTTTTTTTTTTTTTTTTGCTAGAAGGGCAGCCAGCCAATAGTCAGTTAACTATTCTGAATCTTCAAATGTTTTGTAGCATTTTCAACTTTCTCTAATGAAATAAAATTATTTTTAGAAGATAAAATAGCTGTTAATATGCTTATTATTATCACTGGCAAGACTTTTAATAGGGACAGGCACTTAGCCAGATTTGTTCTAATGGCTGGGTCTTTGTTCTCAGTGACCTTCCAAAGTGTGGTCAGGCTATGACAGGAAAGAGCTGAAGGTTGTTTTCTGTTTGAAGTCTACACATATTTTGGAGCAGGAATGTAACGTACAGGGAAATACTATGCTTCCTGCAGGAAATAAAAATGTATTTCTCAAGTTCAAAGGAGTCAGTTAGTGTAGATTTGTTGCAATTTTATTAAATTCAAAGAAAGAAGACAAAAAGAAGTACATCTTTAAATAATCAGGAGGCAAAAGTCAAAATTGTGTGTTTTTTTTATACACGTAGTTTTATTCAGATACAAGGAACAGTTACTTGTTACCAATTTTTTTTTTTTCCCTTGGAGATACAGATTGGGGGAAACTATAAAAAGGGTTGAATGAAAACAGCAAGACAAGCACAGTTGTGTTCTACCTGGGTGTGAGGGACACACCTTGTGTCCCTCTTCACAGACAAATGCCAGGGCTTTCTATACCCCAGGGAACCTGTGCTGCCCTGAGTTAGAGTGAGGTCAGACCTGTCGGTCCCACTCCGCTGCCTAAACCTTTTATAAGTGACTCTGATACAACAGGCTGTGGTAATCCTCCTTTTCCATGAGAAGTGGCTGCTTTTCCTCAGGAAGCTGCTTTCTCTTGTGACGACCCAGAAGGCAGATGAGCCCTGCCAGCATGGCAGCAAGGACAGCCCCTACCAGAGCTGCCCCCAGGAGCCACGGCCAGATCTGCCTGGCTTGTTCCAAATAGGGCGCAATGTAGTTTTGAAAAAAGCCTGGACCTGAAATAGAAACACATCTTAATGTATTTGCTATTGCTATCATCATCATCATCATTATCCACAGATAATACTTTGGAGTCAGACGCCTGGGTTTGAGTGTCAGCTCTGCTACTAATTAGCTGTAAGCACTTAGAAAAGTCCTACCTAATACTCTTAAATCTCAATTTTTTCACCAGCAAAAAAGGAAAAGGAAATTTCCTTAAAGTTTATATGTAACATCTGCAAATTACTCAGCACCTGGTACCTACTGTGTACTCAGTTATTATTATTTCAGCTTTCTGCTGATCCTACAGGAATTCTTATTATCAATGAAACACTGCTATATCATTAACCATTTAATAATCCATTGTAATTAGTAATTTAAAATTATTTTACAAACATTGATGATAAAGCTGGCAAATGCTCAGTAATCTCAGAACACTCCAAGAACTCCAGGACATTTCTCTGAATACATAGAGATCACAATGTTAAATCTTAAAACAACAGATTTTAACCAAATGTATTTTTCAATGACTCTGAGTAAGAAAAATCCTCAAGTAGTCTGGTCGTTTTTATATTGCTTCAAACTACATACTGAAAGGTCACAGGGGAAGGACAAGAACCCTGGTTACTATTGCTCAAAAAAGCTTCCTACATCTAAAATTATGTAGTTTAATAATCTAACACACACACACACACACACACACACACACACACTTCAGAAGTAATGTACTCATTGGGATCCCTTAGAGTGTTCTTGAATTGTTTCATGAAGTCAATTCTGAGCTTCTCAACTGCAATGAGTTTCTTAAAGCATTTTTATATTGAGTTCAACAGCCTTAAGTATCTAAAATGTAATGGGATTAGCATTTCCTCTATTATTGTACCTACTACAATATATTCCAATTACTATTTACATGTCTATTTTCTCTATTGAACTAACTCCATGAAGACCAATATTATGCTTTAACTATTGGTATAATCCTGATATCTGGTATGATGCCTGAAACACATATGAAAGAATAAAAAATTTACTGCATGACTATGTTGGATGCAGATGAGATGGTGAAGGAATGTTCCCTGATGGTAGGTGGGGAATGAGAAGAGAAGAGCTATACAGAGTATTGTCCAAGGAAAAAGTTATAAATCACCCATGTTTCATTATGTTAAGAGGTTATATTTAGAGTTGTTCTAAAATAATTTAGTACCAATACTTCAAAAGAAAGCCAAAAGAAGAAGTTTTAACTCTAAGTGAAAAGTAACTTAAGAACGGAAATAATCATACCGTATTATTTGGTTAAACTCTGAATAATATTTAAGTAGTAAAAATGATGATAATCCTACATATGAATTTGACCCCAAATCATGACAGTACTGTCCTAAGAAGATGGAGGAAATGAAAGAAGGTTTGGACAGCTCTGAGTCCTGCATCCTGTGTCCTCTCACCCAACAGGAGGAGTCAGCAGATGCAATACAGCATCCTCCAAGCACACAGGCTCAGGCCTGTGGGCTGATGAATAAGATACTCACTGGCAGGAAATCCGTAAGCAACCAGAAAAGGAGTTACTCTGCTCTAGAGTCTCTAGGAGGATCCACAGCTGTGAGTCCCAGAGTTGGCAGTTAGCCCAATTCTCATTCAGATGCACAGACCCACAGAAGGGAATTTTTGAGCATAACCCCAAGTGACCACCATGGAACCACATGCATACACAATGGCAGTATATTCCACAGAGGAGCTTTCAGAGGAGCACTCCACAGACACCAGCCACCAACCTGTGTGCTCAGATACAAGCCCACTGACCTACGACCTGGGCACTCTTCTGCTCCTGTCTCAAAACCTCTCTGTCCACTTCTTTCTTCTTTTTAGTCTTGATTTATACTATTCTATCTTTTCTTTACTCTTTTTTTTTCTTTTCCAAATTTTTCTCTTGTTCCTGTTTCATTCAGTCACTATATAATGTAATAGTAATTTTGTTATCTTTAATGACAATTTCTCAACATATTCAAGAACATTACAATTTTATGCCCGGATTAGAGGAACTGTGGAGAACATTTTCAACAAGTTTTCCCCCTGTTTATTAACCACTAGAGAAAAATGGTAAGTCACATTTAGGAGTAAGTCAATTAGGATCTCAACTAATTTTCCAGCCCAGACCCTAAAAGCCAGAATAACACATACCAATCCCTTAAAACAAACAAACAAACAAACAAACAAAAAACCCAGGTGCCAATCAAGGTTACCGTGTCCAGCAAAATTATTCTTTAGAATTGAATGTTAAATAAAAGCCTTCCGTGAGAAATTAAAGAATTCATAACCACTAATCTAGCACAATAAAACATACTCAATGAAGTATTTCATGCAGGAGAAATGAAAAATAAATATCAGAAGACAAACATTCCAGCAGACACCTGTAATTCCAACAGCTCAGGAGGCTGAGGTAGGAGGATTGCAAGTTCAAGGTCAGCATTAGGATAGTATGAGACCCTTAGCAATTTAGCAAGATCCATGATCAAAATATAAAAAATAAAATTAAAAGATTGGGATGTAGCTCAGTGGTAAAGCACCCCTGGGTTCAATCACTAGTACCAAATAAATAAATAAATAAACAAACAAACAAATAAATATCAGTGTCAGCATATAGATTAATTTCACTGGAAGAATAGTTAATTAAAGGAGAATCAAATTTGAATTAATAAGCATTACAAATAAACCAAAATGGCAGGAAATAAAAATGATCTCCCTGCAATAACGATACATGTTGGCAGAGAGGGTTAAAAACAAGACCCAATTATTTGTTGTTTACAAGAGATAGAGATTTGACTGATAGGCAAAGATATTCACAGACTGAAGGTGAAAGGAGGGGGAAAAATAGACCATGCAAATTGAGACTTAAAGGAAGCAAGGGTAGCTACCCTCAAATCAGACAAAGTAGAGGTCAAGCCAAAGTTAATCAGAAGAGACAAAAAAGGTCAGTTCTTACTGGTTAAGGGAATCATCCAACAACAAAATGATGTGCAAATATTTATGTCTCTAATCCCCTAATGTTGATGTACATACACATATAAAACAAATCCAATTCATCCTAAATTAAATAAGCACCAAAACAATAATACTGGGGGATTTCAACACACCTTTCTCATCATTCAATAGGTCATTCTGATATAGTAAGTACTTTTCATAACTAAAACTATTAATCAAATAGACCTAACAGACATCTAGAGAATATTTTATCTATCAACAACCAAATTCACTTTCTTCTCAGCAAGACAAAGAACTTTCTCTAAAATAGATCATATTTTAGGAAACAAAGCAAGTATTAGCAAATACAAAAAAAGTAGAGATAATTCCTTGCATCCTATCATATCATAATGAAATGAAATCAACAAATTAAAAACTAAAAAACATTTTAACTTCTGAAGATTAAATAATGCACTTGCATTAGGAATGGATCACAGAAAAAATCAAGAGATAAATTAGAAAACTAGAAGCAACTGAGTATAGAAATAGAATATATCAAAATCTCTGGGATAATCTGAAGGCAGCTCAAAGAGGAAAGTTCATAGCACTGAGTGGCTACATAAACAATAATAACAATGACTGAAACCAGAAATATCACAAATAAATAATGTAATGTTACTCCTCAAGGTCTTAGAAAAGAACAAATCAGTAGATGACAAGAAATAATTATGATCGGAGTCAAAATTAATGAAATTGAAAATGAAAAAACAATACAAAGAATCAATCTTGCAAAAATAAATAAGATTGCTAAATCCTTACCCAAACTAATCCAACGAGGGAGGGAGGGAGAGAGAGAGAGAGAAAGAGAGAGAGGGAGGAGGGAAGGGGAGAGGTGGGGAGGGAAGAGGGAGAGGGGAGAGGGGAGGGGAGGGAGGAGAGAAGAGAAAAGAAGAGGAGAGGAGAGGAGGAGTCCCAAATCAACAAAATGAGAGATGATAAGTTAGAAGTGTCACAAAAAACTGTTCTGAAATCTGAGAATCATTAGAAACTATTTTGAAAATTTATACTCTAATAAACTAGAAAATCTAGATGATACTGACAAATTACTAGACACAAATGACCTATCCAAATTGAACCATGGGGTATAGAAAACCTAAACAGACAAATATCAAGCAATGAGATTGAAGCAACAATTTAAAGACTTCCAACAAAGAAAAGCCCAGAATAAGATAGATTCTCAGTTGAGTTCTACCAGGCCTAAAATGAAGAACTAATGCTAATTCTCCTCAAATTATTCCATGAAATAGAAATGGAGAGAACACTGCCAGATTCAATCAATGAAACTAGTACTACCCCAATACCATAAAAAGACAAAGATACATCAAGGAAAGAAAACTTCATACCAATATACCTGATGAACAGAGATGCAAAAATTCTTGGTAAAATATTGGCATTAAAAATCACATTAAAAAACACATCAAGAAGATCAAGTGGGTTTCATCCCAAGGATGCAAGGTGGTCCAACATATGCAAATCAATAAATGTAATTCACGACATAAATGGAATTAAGTACAAGAATCATAAGAGCATCTCAATAGATGTAGGAAAGGTTTTGATAAAATCTAGTATCCATTAATTTTTTAAAAATCTGGAGAAATTAGGGATAAGAGGAACTTACCTCAGTATTATAGACTACATATGAAAAATCCAAAGCCAAAATTATACAGAATAGGGAAAAACTGAAAGCATTTCCTTTAAAATCAGGAACAAGACAAGGATATCCACTCTCACCACTCCTATTTAATATAGTTCTCAAAAGTCTAGTCAGGGTAATTAGGCAAGGGAAGGAAATTAAAGGGACACAAATTGGAAAAGAAGTTAAACTACCATAGTTTGTTGGAAGTCCCCCAAAACTCTACCAGAATACTCCTAGAGCATAGTAACAGTATAAGAGATCCACATACAGAAGTCAATCTCTTTCCTATACACCAGTAATGAATCTGCTGAGAAAGAAATCAGGAAAATGATCTCATTCACAATAACTTTACAAAAAGGTAATGAGTCCAACAAAGGAAGTGAAAGGACTATACAAATTAAAACTATAGAAAACTGAAAAAATAAATAGAAAAAGAACTTAGAAAATGGAAGTATCTCTCATAGTCTTCAATAGGAAATATTAATATTGTTAAAATGCCAAACAGTTAACAGTGTTAAACAGCACTATACAGATTCAGTACAATCCCCATCAAAATACAAATGATATTTTTTACAGTACTAGAAAAAAAAAAGCAGTCCTAAAATTCATTTGAAAGTGTATAAAAGACCAAGAATATTCAAAACAATTCTGAGCAAGAAGAGTGATGCTGGAGGCATCACAATACCTTATCTCAAATTATACTACAGAGTTATAATGACAAAAACAGTAAGATATTGTCATCAAAGAAGACATGAAGATCAGAGGAACAGAGTAGAAGACACAGAGACAAATCCACATAGATACAGCCATCTGATATTTTTTTAAAAAGTCCCAGAACATATGTTGGAAAAAAGATAGCATTTTTAACCAATGGTGGTGGAAAGTGGGATATCCATGTGGAGAAGAATGAATCTAGATCCCTATCTCCCATCCAGTGCAAAAGACAACTGAAAGTGGACCAAAGACCTAAGAATTAGTCCAGAAATTGCAACTGCTAGAAGATAGGTTCAACATTCCCACGTATTGAAGTCACAGGAAGTTAGTGCCTATGCAAATAAAAGCTGAAGAAATTAGACCAAGAATCAATAAGTGGGATGGCATCAAATTAAAAGCTTCTGTACAACAAAGGTCACAATTAAGAGTGTGAAGGGAGATCCTACAAAATGAGAGAAGATCTTTGCCAGTTACTCCTCTGATAGGGGCTTATCATCCACAAAATATAAGGAATTCAAAAAACTTGATACCAAAAAAAACAAAACAAAGCAAATGACAACAAAAAACCCCCAATGTTATGGTTTGGATGTGAGGTGTCTCCCACAATGAGACAATGCAAGAAGGTTTGGAGAAGAAATGATTGGGTTATGGTAGCCTTAACCCAAACAGTGAATTAACCCCTGATGGGATTAACTGAGTGGTAACTGAAGTTGTAGGGTGTGACTGGAGGAGGCAGGAACTGGGGTGGAGCTTTGGGTTATACATTTATGTCTGGCCAGTGGAGTCTTTCTGCTGCCTGATCATCATGTAAGCTAGTTCCCTCTGCCACAATCTTCTACCATGATATCCTGCCTCACCTGGACCCCTGAGTGATGGATCCTACTGTCTATGGATTGAGACCTCTAAAACTATGAATCCCTAAATAAACTTTTCCTCCTCTATAGTTTTTTGGGTCAGGTCTTTCAGTGACAGTAGAGGAAAAGCTGACTAAAACAGAAATTGATACTGTGAAGTGGGGTCATTGCTGTAACTACCCTGACCATGTAGCTCAGAAGCTTTTTGAGCTTTAAGGAATTGGTGGGAGGAATTTTGAAATAGTTAGCAGTGCTAGATGGAAATGCTTTAGATTGTTGTAAGCCAAGTTTAATGGCCAATTCTGATGGGAGCTCAGAGGACCAGAATGCCAATAGGACCATGCACCGTAAAAACAAGGCTCAAGAGGGTTTAGAGGAAAAGGAAGACACTATTGGTAATTGGACTAGAGGACATTCATATTGTGTTCTGGCTGAGAAGTTGTCTGCATTTTGCCCATGTCCTGAGACTTTCTGTGAGGCTGATTTTAAAAATGATGGACCTCTTAATCTGGCAGAAGAAATGTCTAGGCAGCAAAGCATTCAGGTGGTGGCACCGATATTTGTTGTTGACTTTTAGCCAAATTGTGATATTCAGGAGCAGAAAGCAGAGCAGAAAGATTTTAAAAACTTGAACTTGAAAGTTGAGAATAAAACTAGGGCTAAGGAAGTTACAATTGTTAAAGACATGGCCACAAAAGAAGTGCTAAAGACTGCCCAGAGACAATGAGAAAGATGACTTGAGGGCATCTCCGGCTCTGGCAAAACCACACCCATCTTAGACTCAAGGGAGTAAAAGTGAAAATTCAATTCCAATTAAAATCCCAATGACGTACCTTACAGAAATAGAGCAAGCAATTATGAAATTCATCTGGAAGAATAAGAAACGCAGAATAGCTAAAGCAATTCTTAGCAGGAAGAGTGAAACAGGGGGTATTGCAATACCAGATCTTCAACTCTACTACAAAGCAATAGTAACCCAAACGGCATGGTATTGGTACCAAAATAGAAAGGTAGATCAATGGTACAGAATAGAGGACACGGACACAAACCCAAATAAATACAATTTTCTCATACTAGACAAAGGGGCCAAAAATATGCAATGGAGAAAAGATAGCCTCTTCAACAAATGGTGCTGGGAGAATTGGAAATCCATATGCAACAGAATGAAACTAAACCCATATCTCTCACCATGCACGAAACTAAACTCAAAATGGATTAAGGACCTCGGAATCAGACCAGAGACCCTGCAGATTATAGAAGAAAAAGTAGGTCCAGATCTTCAACATGTTGGCTTAGGACCAGACTTCCTTAACAGGACTCCCATAGCACAAGAAATAAAAGCAAGAATCAATAACTGGGATAGATTCAAACTAAAAAGCTTTCTCTCAGCAAAGGAAACTATCAGCAATGCGAAGAAAGAGCCTACAGATTGGGAGAATATCTTTGCCAATCATACTTCAGATAGAGCACTAATCTCCAGAATCTATAAAGAACTCAAAAAACTCTACTCCAAGAATTCAAATAATCCAGTCGACAAATAGTCTAAGGAAATGAATAGACACTTCACAGAAGAAGATCTACAGCAATCAACAAACACATGGAAAAATGTTCAACATCTCTAGTAATAAGAGAAATGCAAATCAAAACCACCCTAAGATTCCATCTCACCCCAATTAGAATGGCGATTATCAAGAACACGAGCAACAACAGGTGTTGGCAAGGATGTGGGGAGAAAGGTACACTCATACATTGCTGGTGGGGTTACAAATTAGTGCAGCCACTCTGGAAAGCAGTGTGGAGATTCCTTAGAAAACTTGGAATGGACCCTCCATTTGACCCAGCTATCCCACTCCTTGGCCTATACCCAAAGGACTTAAAATCAGCATACTACAGAGATACAGCCACATCAATGTTCATAGCTGCTCAATTCACAATAGCCAGACTGTGGAACCAACCTAGATGCCCTTCAATTGATGAGTGGATAAAGAAACTGTGGTATATATATATACAATGGAATATCACTCAGCCATAAAGAATGATAAAATTATGGCATTTGCAGGCAAATGGATGAAATTGGAGAATATCATGCTAAGTGAGATAAGCCAATCTCAAAAAGCCAAAGGACGAATGATATCACTAATAAGTGGATGATGACACATAATGGGGGGAGGGAAGGGTTAGTGTTAGGGTTAGAGTTAGGGTTAGGGAGGGGGGCAAGTATGGAGGAAGGAAGCACTGTATAGAGGGAAAAGAGGGGTTGGAGGGGTGGGGGGGAAGGGAAAAAATAACAGAATGAATCAAACAACATTACTCTATGTAAATTTATGATTACACAAATGGTATGCCTTTACGCCATGTTCAAACAGAGAAACAACATGTATCCCATTTGTTTACAATAAAAAAAAACTTTTTAAAACCAAAAAAAAAATAAAATAAAATAAAAAAAAATAAATAAAATTAGGAACAAGACAAGGCTGTCCACTCTCACACTTCTATTCAATAGAGGCCTTGAAACATTAGCCAGAGTGATTGGGCAAGAAAAGGAAATCAAAGGGATACAAATAAGAAAAGAAGAAGTCAAATGATCTCTGCTGATGATATGATTCTATATAGAAGTCCTAAAAAATTCCACCACAAAACTTCTTGAGCTTATAAGAGTTTTGAGCAAAGTTGCAGGATACAAGATTGACACCCACAAATTAATAGTGTTCCTATACTGCAAGAGTGATTCAGCTGAGGAAGAAATCAGGAAAACTATCCCATTTACAATAACCTCAAAAATATTAAATGCTTGGAAATTTATCTAACCAAGGAGGTAAAAGAGCTCTAAGATATATGTTAGTTTTGCTTTCCCTTTTTCTCCCTCCCCTTCCTCCCTTTGTATATTTGATTTGCAAAATCTATATACTATAATTTGTATTAATTATGCTCCCAATAAAACACTATCAAAATCTTCCCCCCCCCAAAAAAAAAGCAAAAAAAAAAACAAAAAACAAAAAACAAAAAACAAAAAGTAAGGTCTTGGAAGCCAGAAAAAGCGCAACAGGGTCGAAGTTCGTGTGGGCACTCCCTAAAAAGGCAATGTGTGGAGATTTGAGGAATAAGCCAAAGGTGCAGTGGAGACCCCTGATTAAGAAATGCCAGTAACATGGGACATCAATCTAGGAAAGCTGCAGGAATCAAGCAGAGACAAGCCAACAGAAAGGCCACTTGGACTGTAACCAACAAGGCCAAAGGGACAGAGTTATTTAAGCTCTTCGGAGAGAACATTATGATGCCATGTGCTCCAGATGCCAAACTTAGAACTACAGGACTTGTTTGCCTAGCTGGATTTCTGTCTTGCTTTGGTCTCATTCCATCTTTCTATGCCCCTAATTTTGTAAATGGAAATATTTGCTCTATACCATTATATATTGGATACTTGTAAATTGCTTTTAATTTTACAGGCACTCCCAATGCAAAAGGAGCATCAGAGAAGACTTTGGACTTGAACTTTGAGCAATCTTAGAAGTGTTGAGACGATGGGAACTTTTGGGAACGGGTTTAATGTATTTTGAAGTTTTCAGGTAAGTGTAAGCTTTTGGGGCTAGGGGCAGAATGTTATGGTTTAGATGTGAGGTATTCCCCAAAAGGTCATGTGTGAGTTAATGCAAGAAGGTTTGGAAGAGATATGAGTGGGTTATGATAGCTTTAACCCAAACAGTGAAGTAATCCCTGAAGGAATTAACTGAGTGGTAACTGGAGACAGGTGGGTTGTGAATGGAGGTAGTGATTTATTGGGGGCATGGCTTTCGGGTACATATTTTGTATTTGGAGAGTGGAGTCTCCCTCTCTGCTTTCTGATCACCATGTGAACCACTTCCCTCTGCTGCACTCTTCACCATGATAGTCAGCCTCCCCTTGAATCCCTAGGAATGGACCAACTTGTCTAAGGATTGAGATCTCTGAAACTATAAGCCTCCAAATAAACTTTTCCTCCTCTACAACTGTTCTGGTCAAATCTTTTAGTCAGAGCAGCCAAAACGCTGACCAAAACACCCCAATAATTCAATCAACAAATGGGCAAGAGAACTAAACATATATTTCTCAAAAGAAGAAATGCAAATAGCTAACAATTATATGAAAAAATGTTCAACATCCCTACCAATCAGGGAAATGCAAATCGAAATTTCATTGAGATTTCATCTCATTCCAGTTAAAATGGCATAGATTTATGTATAAGTTTTGTATAGCATATTAAGTATAACCATAATGCACTAATTGAAACATAAATAAAAAATTAAAAAGTAGTTTATAAGACAGCTAAAATAATCCAGAGATATACTTGATGTATTGAGTTAGTAGTGTTTGCCTATTATTTGAAATATGGAGATAAAATGCATAATAAATAGTTAAGATATTACTGTAGTTGATTGGGGAGGGGGTTGTGGGTAGGATGTAAGATAAAAGAGCAAAACGAGACTAAAATAAGTACAACACTTTATTAATGTGTCCAGTAGTAGGCTTAAGGGTGATTTTAATTTTGTGTTTATTCTCCTTTTAAATTTTCCAAAACCTAAATGAATATTTTCTGCTTATACAATTTGGAAACATATTATTAAAATGTACATTTTGCAAAAATGATAGTACCTAAAGTAAATCATATATGATATAATTATGTGTTTACAACATTTATGATCAGGTAAGGTATATTAAAATAAATATGGTACTGTTGGATAAGGACTACATAAATTAAAAGTCCTTGAATAAAAAAACAGCATAAATAAGTATAATGGAAAATAAATTTTGTTTTGCTATCATTTATATATGTAAATCACATAGTATTTTAGAGAGATTTTTAAAATTCATGTGAATATAATTATAGAATTTAGGAAACTGGAAGATTTAAGTAAATGAAGAAGTCTTTACTCAAGACTCAATAAGAGTAGATAGTTTATGAAACAGTGAATTCATTATAGAAGATGTTCTGTAATGTGTGTAGAAGATATACAGAATGTACATTGGATTTTTTTAGAATGTACATTGAAGATATTCAATATTCATTTTGCAACAATGTAAAAAGGGATTGCATCCTGAGTTTTCCTTGCTGCAAGTAATAACTCTATAATTCAAATCTCAAGTAAAAATAATACATGTAACTTTTGGACTGTTTCCTTAAAAAGAGAAGATATGTCTTTGCTTTTTCTCCTTTTCCTTTTTTCTTAGCTGGAATGCAGACAGAATATTAGTGAGCCATCACAGACCATGTGGTTCAGGGTATAAAAAAGCAGCTCTGGTCTCTAAAATGATGAAGCGGATGTGCAGCAACATACCAACACTACCACTGGAATGATCAATAAACTGAAATATTTAAGCCTGGGAATTTGAACTTTAATCACCTTAGTATATCTGCTCCCCATCCTTCTATTTCACCACTGCTGAAGTAGGAACAATAACATTCTTTTATAACCCCTTGCCTTGGCTTTAGTTGATTAGTTGAGCAGTCACTCAGGATCATTACTCAGAATGTACTCTACTGGAATTGAGAATCAGGTGATTCAAGAATTAGGACTTCCCAAGTGGAAGACAGGATGAAGCCAGCACACGAGAGTTAGAGACTGGAAGAAAAAGACCCAGTCTTCAGGGCACTCAGCTTCTATGTTTCTGTTGTTTTTTAGTATCTGTTGCATTTCTACCTTTTCCATAACTTTAACTCTCTTCCTTAGATTTTGTAAAACAATTAATTATATTTTATTTAATTTTGTTCCTATGGAGATTCTATTATTTGCACTTCAGAAAGTTCTGTTTTGAAAAGTTAATTATCTGCCCACTAAAATAAAAGGTAAGTACCTTAGAGTACTGTGAAATTACAATTATATGTAAACTCAATATATAACAAAATTAGATTCACTAAATTAGGAAAAAGAAATATTCATGTTATAAGGTATTGTGGAAAGAATGGGTAGCAACAATAAAATTTATAATGAGAGCCTCATTGTTTGTCATAAATGTGATAATATTCAGAACTATTAAGTCAGGAATATTCTCTAACCAGGAAATAAATATTATTTCTTTTATTATGAAAGGTATGGTTCCAGTACTTTGACTGTTTTTAAATACTATTTTTATGTCTGTCCTTCTGTTCCAAGTGGTCTCAGTTTTTACTCACCAAAGGAGCAACTTCTTCAAAACACTCTATTTCTCAATGTCTTCAAACTAAAATTCTGACTTTTTTCCTTGGCTACCTTCTTTTGAACCTCAACAGTATATCTTTTAATTCTTTTTTTTTTTTTTTCTTTCCACATTTTTTGTTTGTACCAGGGATTGAACCCAGGGGCACTCAACCACTGAGCCACACCCCCAGCCTATTTTGTATTTTACTTAGAGACAGGGTCTCACTGAGTTGCTTAGCACCTTGCTTTTGCTGAGGCTGGCTTTGAACTTGAGATCCTCCTGCCTCAGCCTCTTGAGTCACTGGGATTATAGGTACGTGCCACTGTGCCTGGCTTCTTTCTACATTTTTAATTGGTGCATTATAGTTGTACATAATGAGAATATTTGTTGTTACATATTTGTACATACACACAATATAACAATATGATTTGACCAATTTTCTTCTTTCTTAATGTCATATTTTTCTTTCATCTTTACCTACTTAAAGTTCCACTTTTCCTGTCACACATACTCTTTGGAATAATTGTATAGTCCTGTTTATTTATTTTTTTCTCTATTTCCAAAGTGAATTTTTATGTCCATTTGTCCACTCAACAAAGACCTGAAGAAGTTGAAGACCATTGCTCTAATGAATCAGAAGTCTGTAGCTTCAAAAGTTAACCTGCAATGATTAAAATAAGCAATGTGTATGTAGCCCTTGGTACAATGCCTGCCACACAGAAAGCAATATGTAGCTATTATTGTTTTCTTGTTATTCCATAATCATTTCATCCATATTTCAAGCGCACCAGTTCCAGCTTGTTTTTCTCTCAAACCTGCTTCAATTGATAACTTAGCTGAGGTGTCTCTTCGGGATTCTCAGTCTTCTTTTCCTGTGACACTTGCACAATTACCCATGCACTTGAATTATTCATATGTATGTCTTAACTTTTCAGGCTTGTCACAGGCTTTGGAGAGCAAGAATTATGTCTTGCTTCATGTTTCATTCTTTTATTCATTCCTTCATTTATTCAAAATGCAAATATTCAGTGAGACACACTAGATGCCAGTTGGTGATCCAGGCACATAGGGTGAAAAATAAATAAGAGAGTGCCTAGCCTGAAGGGAAGAATCTCTGGAAAAGCAAATTATTTCAAGAATAATGAAGTTTTAATAAAAGTATGTACAAGATAGAGTAGGACCATGGGTCAGAGACCTCCTACATCTACCAAGTAAACTCATCCTAGAAGACTGTCCCTCTGAATAAGGCAGGACTTGGAACTTGTGTGTGTGGTGCTAATGGCAAGCCACCTCAGTCAGACAGAATAATCTGCACTAGGTGGGAACATAGCTATGTTGAACTAATCCACAAATGATAGAGACTCAAATTCCATTTGCAGAGAGACACTGCAGTGACTGTGAACAGGGTCTACACTTCTTGTTTTTGAAATCAAATTTTCATGTCTTTTGTGATACAGTGGAAGAAGGAAGCTCTCAACAAATGGTACCAAATTGAGGAAATAACCTTTCATTGCTGAAGCTTTTTAGTCTCACTTTTTAATCAATTATATATGCAAGAAAATGACCTGCTAGCAATTTTTAAAAGCATCACCAAATCTAATTATAAAAGAAAATGTTTGACAAATGCCAGATATTAGCTGCCTTTTTAGAGAAAACACTTACATAATTATAAACATGAAGACCTGAATGATGAATAATGACCTGAAACTCAATTATATCAAGACTTTTAAAGGAGTTTTTAAATAAGCTTAAAGTTTAGGAATGAATAGAGATAAATTTTAAAGTCTTTGAAAGTACAACAGAAGCAATAATATAGAATGATTCATAAAATAGAAGTAAACAATTGCTTTTGCTTATTTTAAAGTCAAGAGTTTTTTTTTTTTAACTAAAGTCACAACTGTATGGAAAGTAAATAAAGCATTTGAAATTAATTTTGTCTTTAAATTTAATTAGAAATAATAAAAACCTTCCTTCTCATGCGAATCTTAGAGCTTCCTCCACCTCACTGATCCAATGATTTTTGCCTTTGCAGTAAAAAGTAGCCATTTGGACACTAGGGAAGATGACTGAGGTACAGTATATATGTGGAGGACAATATAGGGGTTAGAGGGAACAGGATTCTCTAGGATAACAGATCATGTTTTAGATCTAATATTTGCCACTTACTCTCCTTGTAATTCAGAAACAGTTATTTTAGATTTCTGATTCTCTTTGCTTCTCTATAAAATATAATTAAAATCATTATAACATTAGGTCTTAACTATTAGCTGGATGCAACACAGTAGCCCAGGCCCATAATTCCAGCAACTGGAAGGACAGAGGAATAGGATTGCCAGCCTAGGCAATTTAGTGAGACCCTGCCTAAAAAAAAAAAAAAAAAAGAAAAAAAAAATCTGGTAAGAATTTTGTTCAGTGGTAGAACACTTCTGGTTTCCATATTCAGTGGTGGGAGGGGATTAAGATTAGCTCAGATTACAATTTATGTCCTGACCTGCCTCTCATTAGAATCTGAGGACTAGGCATCTCTTTTGAGTGTCAGGTCAATATATCCTATTCCCCTGAGACATATTTACCCTTTCTCTGTCCCACTGCCACAGTCCAAACTTACTGTCCCTGCCCCTCTGGACTCTTATGATAACATTTTCAGTGGTCACTCTGCATGTGCTTTTCCAATGGTTACAAAACTTTCTAAATGCTGCAATAATGAAACTCTTTTTAAAAGCTCAAATCTAACCATGACCTGCTTAAATTCATCGATGGCTTCTATTATCCTAACATCATAGCAAAAATAAACAAGTAAGATTTCTTTTTGAATAAGTTCATTTTACCTGTAATATTGATATTCTCTTAAATATCACTTCATTGACACCTTAAGAACCCCTCTAAATAAATGAGTCATCAGGCAATAATTGTTTAAGATCTTTTCCTTCATTATAAGCTGTGTAAAGACAAAGAATATTTCATCTACAACTGTATACATGATATGTAAAATGATGCCTTGTTCAAAGTAGTTATTCAATAATTGTACATAGAAAGAATAAAGAAACCTATAAGGTTACTTAAAAAAAATACCTGGCATGATAGAATACTTGAAAGATGTTTTTGAATAAACATCTAGAAGAGATCTGGACATTTAAAGGGATGACATTCATATAGCAATTTCACTTACAATTAAGCAATAAAATTGTTCATAGTAAACATCATTTGTACTCAGATTGATTCAGTGATTTCATGTTACATCAGATCTTTATTTAGAAGAGAAAGAATTGTAAGGTAAATTTTAACCTTGCAGGACTTGTAGGCAAGGTAAAAGGGGACAGATTCATAGAGAAGCTACACAGGACTGTGTATAAAATGATTTTATATCTGTGAGTTTGATAATTGAAGAAACAGAATTTAGGCAGAGATGACATAATGTTCAAAAGCATGAATCCATGAAAGGATCTGCCATGTTCTGGAAATAGAAATAGGGATGAAGTTGTAAAATACTAAATGGTGAAACTTTGAAAAATAGTTACAATAGAGTCCATTCTTTATGCCCTGTTTTATCATTGTTTCTGTTGTTTTGTTTGTTTTAAAATGAAAGGAAAACATGTGGCTTGAGACCGCTTTTTCTTTTCTTTTTGACTCAGAGAAGGCCCCCTCATTTTAGCTCACTATCACCCTCTGGAAAATTCCTTGTTCTCAATAATCTCAAGGTTTTCAAAAAACTAATCTGCTCTGTCAGCCATTTTGATTATCCCTTCCTTTGTCTATGATCATCACATAAAGTAAAAATGTTCAATCAAATCCACACTTGTTCAAATAATGGTCCCCAAAGGGCAAGATAAGACTGATCAAATATACACTAACATTAATATGTACAATCTCATTAGTATGTACAACTATAATGAATCAGTAAAAAATGTGGGAAAAAATGTGCTTTTCTGTTAATTCTGCTAACAATTTCTGCTATGTCACTGTTAGGTTTTAGATATGAAATGTCCCCCAAAATTTTATACCTAAGACAATACAAGACAGTTTAGAGTTGAAATGATTGGGTTATAAGAGCTTTGGTATAATCATTGCATTAATCCTCTGATGAAGATTAACTGGGTGGTAACCATCCGCAGATAGGAAGTGACTGGAGAAGGTGGGTCACTGAGGGCATGCCTTTGGGGTTTACATTTTGTCATTCTTGATTGCTAAGTCCTAAGCTGCTTTTCTCTGCTACACCTGTCTGCCATGATGTTTGCTTCATCTTGGTCCACAGCTCTGGAGTCAGCTGTCTATGGCAAAGGACCTTTGAAATTCTGAGCCAAAAACCCCTTTTCCTTCTCTAATTGTTCTTGTCAGGTCTTTTGGTCACAGGAAAAAAAAAAAAAAAAGCTAAGACAGTCACATGATATGTAAAAAGCACAGGGAAAAGTTATTCTTTAAGTCCCTGTTTACTCATCGATGAAATGGAAAAAGAAAGAATTGTATCAGTGCTTTAGAGTAGATGTGAAGACTAAAAGAAATAAGGCACTCAACATAACTGGAAAAGTTCGTGGCATACAAAAAGTAGTCAATATGTGTTTGATACTATGCAGTGACTCAATTTATCTTCTCAACATCCTTTTCTGTGGTTCATACCACTTAAGTGAACTCAGCATTCTATAAATACACTGTACACTTCAACCTCTCATTTTTTTGTTATTCTCTTATCTTAGAATATTCCCTGAACATTTCTGTCTGCTACCTGCCTGCTCGTCCTTTAAGTATTGCCTTGTGGTTTGAACTGTTCACAAATCCTTGCTTTTCTTCTCCCTGCTGCTCTAGAATTTTACCTACTAGTCTTCTTACCCAATGTTTTGTACTTTCTTGTGCAGTTACCTTGCTTCCACATTAGATTTGTGGCTTCTTGAGATCTGAAATGATGTCAGTCATTTATGTGTCACTAGAGTTGATCATAAGAGCTATGAAGTTGGTAAAATTCACTCACTTGCTCATTTTATTTTCCTTATGTTACTCTGTTTAATGAATTATCCGTGAATATAATTCAACATTAATGCCTCTTGAATTCTCTTTCCCACTTGTTTTGCTGTTTTTGGTTGGGGGCATTCATGTGGTGGAGTGAAAGCACAGTGTAGTGAGAGGAGGACTTCCTTTACCCCATGTATCCACATTTATATTGGGCACTTAAATTCTAAGAGAATTTACCTCTTTCTAGATAAATGAATAATAAAAGGTTAATTAGTGATGCATTTAAAGAATCCGCATGTAGCAGGTTTCCTGTAGGGAGAAACATTGCCATCTACTCCTGTTTTGTCAAGAAGACAGTGGCATAGTCCTACTTAGGGAGATTATTTAAAGCCCAGATCTGACACCAAACCTAGGGATTTATACAACTATCTTAATCAGAGACATAGCAATAAACATTATAATTGTCATTATAGTTACTATTATCAATCAGATTTAAAATCAGATTTAAAATCTCTTCTAGCATGAAGCTCCAAAGCTAATTAAGAAACTGCTGATATTTACCTTATACCACACATCACTAGTCTTTTTAATCTCACAACAATTCTTTGGGGTGTTCTGATTATGATATTTCAGATGAATGAACTGAGATTCAGGGAATTTAAGCAAACTTCCCAAGCTAATGCCGCAATTAACTGGCAGAGTCATAGCTAAAAAGCGTCCCCTTTTTAACACTAGCTTTCTTTCCATGGTTGTCAGGTACAAAAAGCCCTATATTAAGCAAAATGGATATGAATTCAAAGGTCATGTGATGATAAATTGGTGATAAGTTAAGAATTATAATATGCATGCCCAATGCAGTGTGTTTGGAGGTAACATTGTAGAAACATAAGCTTTTGTATGGCCACAAAAGAAATAGGTCACACTGCACTCAGTACTTTATCAAAAAGAAATTGACCTTTACCTGAATCTTGTAGGTAGCTGTATTCATAGCCCAGATCTCTGGATGAAATAAAAAAGTCACCATTTCTGTAGAGAGGAATGAAAGGAACCATGTAGGATCCCCGATTATGTCCAATGGGTGCATTGGCTTCTGGGTATACTTCCTGAAGAGGGCGGTGCCTTCGGAGCCACTGTTCAAAAATACTGCAGAGGAAAGTGTTATTCAGATTTGGAAATGTATTGTTTATGACCAAATTACATTACATGCATGTACAAGTATGCCGCAATGAATTCTGCTATTATGTGTAATTACAATGCATCAAAAAAGAGAAAAATCTTTATAAAAAATATGTACACATATATTATATAATCACATAGTATATACAAATTTATGAACATATATATGTATGTGTGTGTGTGTGTGTATGTGTGTGTGTGTGTATTTTGCAGTTCTAGAGATTGAACCCAGGACCTCATGCATGCTATATTCTCAAAATAAAATAACAAGGTCTATATGAAAATCCCAAGATATGCTAATGTGATGAATAGCTTCACAACTTGAAAGTAGTTCATAAAGTACAAGTTCATGCTAGCAGCCCTGAGGAAGTTCACTAATTTGAAAGAAATTTGAGGATAGCTTTTTTAAAGTCCTAGAATGAAACTTACATAACCAGTTTAGAACTTTCGGAATGTGGCAGAAAAAAAGGTAATTATTGGTTGAATGAAAGAATACTAGATCTGGGATTAGAGAAATTCCCTGAGGCCTACCTCTGTGTCTTAATAGCTATATTCATAGAATTACTGAACTTCTTGGGGAATTTCCCTCCACATCCTTAAAATGAGAGTAGTAATATCTTACCCCCACCCCGGTGTTTAAAGGCAATATCTAATGTTTTCTTTTCTTTTTTATGAAGGTGCTAAATAAGTTATTTTTATTTAGTTGTAAAATTTTGGCTAAAAAATTGGTATGTGGTAGGGAGATTACTATCTAAAAAAGAAAATGCTTTAAACACATGACTATAATCCCAGTGGCTTGTGAGGCTAAGACAGGAGGATTACAAATTCAAAGCCAGCCTCAGCAATGGTAAGGTGCTAAGAAATTCAATGAGACCCTGTCTCTAAATAAAATGCAAAATAGGGCTGGGGATGTGACTCTGTGGTTGAGTACCCCTGAGTTCAATCCCCGCTGTCGACAAAAAAAAAAAAAAGTCTGACATGCCAATTCTGACATGGGAGTGTGGGAAGTAGCAAATGAGCTGTGGATGTGTCTAAGCCATCTCTCAAGTGGAGGTAGGCCTTTCAGAGAACTCTTGGTGTAATCTCTTGCCCTGGCAGACCTGCTTAAAGAAAATTCTGTGATACTTGGAATTTATTGGTTCAGACAGCCTGAGGTTCAAACGCAACTCCCCAGAGGTAGAGAAAGATACCTGTGCCCCAGCTGGCCTTGTGGTGCCAGCTGCCTGGAGGAGGAAGAACTATTGCACAAGTGCTAAGTCCCCAATCAGACCAACTGACCCACAGCTTTTGGCTTCTTGTTTACCTTGAAGAACCCCTCCTCACAAAAAATACCTTTGGTGTATTTCACTATCAATAAAGTATTCTCAGGTTTCTTTCTTTGTTAGGATCAGACCTACCTGGTCTTTTCCACCCATCCAGTCCCAGCTTTTAATATATTTCTGCATCCTTTGGGTTTATTTCTCAATAATACTTTTCCAGACTTGATTTCCAGCAGCCCACACCTCCAAGGGTTAATTATTTCCTCCCCACTCAGGCCGTGGCTGAGATGGGAGATTTGTAAAATATCTTAACCTGTTAGATATTCCTTTTCTTTATCTGAGTAATGGAAATAATATCATTGTCATGAGGATATTGTGAGGCTTAATTAAAATGGCACAAGATACACGGCTAGGAGTTTGACAAGTGTTGAGTAGGAGCTGCCAATCTCCCCACAGTCCTTTTTCCTTCTCTACTTTCTCCTCTATATTATTGATGAAATTTACAACTTTTGAGGGACATGGGATGTGCTGTAATAAAATGCCAAAGCCATATATATTTGAGCAAGTTCTCCAGAGATGGTGATGGGTCTAATAAGCACAAATGGGAAAGAAGACGTTAAAAGTTTTGTTTTTCTGTGTCTCAGTTGTCTCAATTGAAATGAGGAACTGGCTTGACAAACCCCTAATTTTATGCAAATCCTATAATTTTATGAATTAGTATTTTTGTTTAATTTTTATTTTATTTTATTTATCAAAGCATTGCCTTCTCATTATATGTAGTTTTTAAGAACACAAATAAGCAAAGAGGAGACAAATTTGCATACATTTCTCTATTTTATATTTAGTTTTAAAAATATGCATGTTTAATGACATATGTCTTTTGCTATAAAAGGGGAGATTATATGACAGATAATCCTTCATAGGACACTTTATTTATATAAATCCACATGCTTTCAACATTTTAATAAGAGGGTTAAAATTGAACTAATTTAAGAACATCCCAATATACAATGAAACACTAGATAAATGCTTGAAGCAAAAAATGTACCTTTTGTCAATTGAGAGAAATTACTACTATAGTTTAATTTATAATCTGCCAAGAAATGAAAATTCCTTACCTGAGTAGGACAGAAACATAAATTCTTAGCACTAGGAGAGTTAATGGATGAGACCATTAAAGTGCTCACCCAACCCCCATCAGTCTTTTAAAATGAAGGAGTTAATCGTGATTAAATTCTTCATTGGTGGTTATCATCTTCGGTTAATTTCATCACACTGTCTAGAATGACTCCCACTGGAACAACAACTATGTAATTTAGAAAATCACACCGACATTTTGGAAAGTAGAGGTCTTCTTATCAAAGACTCATTTAAACTGTATCTAGACAGTTTTTGGAAATATGAGCAATACTGAAATTCATAATAGAGGAATCAGGAAAAACAGATCACAGATGGGGTTTCTCTTATGGATGAAATGACACAGGACTACTGGATGCAGTTCTGACATGTGAAGACTACAGTCTCTTCTTCCATTTCTACAATAAGGAAAAGTTAGACAAACTAAAAATTAATAACTTCTCTTGGACTCATAAGAAACTGAGGTTACATGGCAAACTGCCAACTCTAAATTTATAGTGGTAAGTGCATCCAAAGGAACATGACTGAGATCTGCTTATCAGGAGCAAAAGCATCTGGATTCACAAAATGATAAGGAAACTTCTACTCATTAAAGAATAACTGGAGACTAGGTCTAGATTAGTGGTGTTAGAAACTCCTGCCTCAGGCTCAGTTTTGAAGGGCAGTAGAAGCCATGTGAGAAATTTTTGTATATTTTCTTTAAAGCAGTAAGAAGTTACTGTTTGTATTTGAGTGAGTGGGTAATCACATGAATGAACTACCATTCTAAAAGATTATAAAGACTACATTGTTGGGAAAAGGTTGAAGATTAATCTATGGTCTCAATGTATCCCACAATGATCATGTGGTGGAATCAATTCCCAGTGGGGCAGTGTTGGGAGATGGGGCCTTATGAGGTGATGAAATCACAAGGGCTCTCTCCTCATGATGGATAAATGTGGTTATCACAGGAGACTAATTATTCCAAGAATAGGCTTATCATAAAAGTGAGTTTGGTCCCCTCTTGCTTTCTTGCTGTCTTGTGCTGTTATGCTTCTGCCTTTCCTACGGATGCCACAGCTGAAAGACCTTTGCCGGATGCCAGCCTGTGGACTTCTGGCCTCTAGAACTATAAAAAATAAATCTTGTTCTTCATCAATTACCCACTTTTTGGTATCTGAGGCAGTAAGTCAAAGTTCATAGATGTGCAGGGGACGAGGGAAAAGGATAAAAAAATCAGGGAGAAACTGTCCAGGCAAAAAAAATGATGTGTGGAAACACTCAGGACAATGAAGGGGCCAGCTGTCACTGAATAGTCTGTTTTCTGCTTATGGTACTGGACAAGATGCTTTTACTCCCAGAGATGCAGATCACTGGAGGAGGAGCAGAGTCTGACGTGGGGATGTGAATGTGAGTCTAGATGTGTTTAGAGATGCTTCTGAGACATGTCCGTGGGGATGTCAAGTAGGCAGCTTGGGTATTTGAGTTTAGATTCTAGAACAAAATTTACTCTGGAAATATAGACTAAGATGCCATCAACCTCTATATAATAATGTAAGCTGTGAGAGTAGTGACACAATGAAAATACAAGAAAAACTGAGACAACGTTTCTCAGATGTCATCTTTCTGACAGACCAGACACACAGATGAAATGATTATCATAAAGTCCTTGAGGACCACAGCTTCAAATGCTTCTGGCCAGTCAAGTTCTAGTCACTTAAAATTTATTGACTAGAATTGGAGTAATAACAAGGCCTGTGCTTTACTACCTTTTCTATTCCTTTGCTTAATTTTTTCATGTCAGCCTTATTTTGAAATGGTTCTTTATTGAAGCAAATCCTGATTTTTATATGATAATAAACTTTGAATTTAGAGAAATCCTTCTAGGACTTCATATCCTCATCAATAGAATGTGCTTTGAGAACAAAACTGAAATAAGGAAGTGAAAACCCGAGTAATAATATTCAAGCATAAAATGAGATACTATTCATAAACTGATACAGCCATGGGAAAGTAATAGTTTGCTTTCTTCTTTCCCAAACCTCTTATTTTACGGAGAAAAAAGAATGTTAATCTAAGAGTCACCACTAGTTAATATGATAATAGGATTGGCACCAACAGTTCTTGACTGCCACTCTGCGGCAGACCCTAGTAAAGACCCTGTTCTGTGTGTCTGTGTGGGCTAGGAGCATCTCTGCAGGTGTGAGCATGTGTATGCTTCAGTCAAGGTCTGATTGTAGTTTCTGTCTCTCAGGGGCCACATGGAAGAGGGGCTGCTTGACCTTCACTTAGATATGAAAACTGTTCATGCAGCAGCCTCCTGCATTAATTCACATTAAATACCCGAGTGTCCTTTTGTTCAAATAATTCACAGGATTCACATTGTTAATACTTAAGGAAGAGCAAGGAAAACCACACAAGATCAGGACAGGACATGTGTCAGCATAACAAATGATAGCTGCAACAAAGGACATACCATGGCATTATGCTGTATCCAGAAAAGCAGAAGACAGAAAAAGAGGAAATAATGAACAACCTCATTAGATGAGAACCCAGTTCTTCTCACTGATATTTCTGGGCTTCTTCCTCTGACACTATAGCTTTCCCTGCCTGGATTTCTATTCTTTTCTTCCTTACACTCTCCAGTGGTCTCTGAGTGCTTCTGTCTCTTACTGTCTAACTTGTCTTGCAGCTGGAGGCAAGGTTTCTCAATAGCACTGAAAGAAACACAAAACTGATGCTAGAACATCAATGAAACACTTTGCTTATTCAGAAACTCAGGTCCATAACCACCTGTTTCTTTTACAAATTCAAGCTGAAGCATAGATATTCCCTGTTTTCAGAGCAAACACCGGACATTCAGGAACATCAGTGTGATCAACTAGGAGCCACAGCTTTGCATTTATCTTGTTTCCTCAATGTCTAGTGCATAGTAGGTCTTCAATACTTTTCAGATAGCCAGTGTCTCTCTCTCTTTAGTTTATAATCTAACCCAAAGTACTAAATTAACTATCAAGCAATTTCTGTAACACAAACTCCTAATATGTCTTGCTTATTTAAGCCTTAGTAAATCAAAGTGTAAATATTTTATTGATTCAATTTCACGAGAGAGAAAATTGAGTCTGACTGTTTAGTCTTTGCTAATATTCATTCAACTGGAAAACAACAGAAGGTCTGGGATTCCATTTCAGATTTTTGTGGCTTTTACAACCATACCCAGCTGGCAGAGTAAGTCCAGAGCTCAGGTGTTCTGTTCCAAGTTTAATACCTTTGCACTAACAAGCTAGAAATTAGTTAGTAATTAGAAATTAAAGCAGAAAGGTGGACAAAGCTTTCGTATTTTGCTCCAAATGGTAGGGAGCTTTCAGCATTATACATAACAGTGGAAACTGGGCATATTCTGTCATTTCTCCTTAGCTGAGAAATAGACACTTGATAATAAAAGTTTCTCAGAGTGGAAACAAGGAGTGACTGCACAGTTTCCAAATAATGACAATGATAGTCTAAAGACGTGTGATTTTTCTGTATCGAATTAAAACCATTTTCTGTTTTCCTTCACAGGCCATGAGGGCCCATAGATGACCATTACTGACTTAATATGTTGCAAGGTGGTTAACAGGGAAGTGAGGCAGAGAGAATGGTATTGATGTGGATATGAACCTTGAGGTAGCTTTGTCTAACTTGGGACATTCTCTGGAGGGGAGATTCTGAGTGCCTATGAGGTGACTCTGAACATGCTGAGTGTTATGTAGTGTGACAGTCATAGAAGGTGATGGGGAGTGAAGGGGGCTGAAGGAAGAAGTATGGTGTATCTTGTTGTGAACATAAGATTGTCCTATGGTATGAAAGAACTAAAGGTCAAAACAGGGCAAAGTCCAGCTTCAGCATATGTAAAGGTCAAGTTAAGCTGGAGTCCTCACTTTGTCCCTGGGGTTGGGGAGCAAGTCAAGAAGTCAGAAACAAGACCTCTTTTTGAGTTTGTCATAGAATCCTGGTCATGCAACTTTCTATGTAATGTTTTTCATATGTATGAATAAAAGTATAATTTTATGCTAAAAAAATAAAAAGAAATCTTGTTTGACATTTCTGGCATTGGTTTTGTTAGAAATGAAGGGATAATCTGCAAATCTCAGTTTATTTAGCTAAAACATATAGATTATAATAAAGTTCAAAGAACTGTAAGATATAAATGAGATTAGGTGTGCAGTACATTTAGGACAGTGCTAAATGTACAGTGAGCACTCAATGCTTAGCTGTGACTTTTTCTTGCACACAGAGGAAATCATCAGTTCTGCAGGCTAATACAATAACCAATGTAAATTTTCTTACACCAAAGGTTTTAGAATTCTGTTCTTTGGAAATTTGGGTGTACTGTGAGCAGGATGGAGAATGTCCTAACAATTAAGTATGTCAGTGAATTTTATTTCTCAGTTTTAAAAAATAAACAGAATGAATAAATTCTAGCATCTAGCCCCACAGATTTTGGAGCTAGATGCAGCGGTTCAAATTCTGATTGTGATACTTAATAGCTCTACACATTTGCGCAAGCTACTTAACCTCTTCATGCTCCAGTCTCATTTTCAGTAAAACAGGGATTATAATGTTATGAGAAGAATTTTGCCCCCCCCCCCAAAATGAAGTCCTAACTCCTAGTACCTGACAAAGTGACGGACTTTGGAGATAAGATCTCTAAGGAAGAAATCAAGTTAAAGTGAGGTCATCAGGGTAGACCTAATCCAACCTGACTGATATTCTTAGAAGAGAATTTGAACACAGGCAAGGACAGAGAGAAGACCGTGAAGGTACTGGGAGCAGACAGCCACCTACAAAGTCAAGACGAAAGGCCTTAGAAGAAAGCGACCCTGCTGACAAATGAATCTCAGGCTTCTAGCTTCCAGATTTATAAGAAAATAAATTTCTGTTGTTTAAAATCACCCAATCTGTGGGACTAGCTTATGGTATCCTCCGCAAATTAATAGGTAATAGTACTTCCCTCAAGGGGGCTGTTGTATTAACTGAATTAATACATGTAAAATCACTTAGAATCATGTGTAGCACAGCATACATATTGCCATTATTAATGTTGATATTAAACTTATAAATACTATTTATGAGTTGTTCTTTTTCAGCATTTAAAAAAAAATTGTTATCTACTAAGTTTTCTGTTCCTTCAAGGCTTATGTCAAACATGACCTCCATGAAAACTTCAATAAGAGTAAATGTTTCTAGATGTTTCTCTTCTCAGATTATTATATTTCTCATATTGCATTGCAATTATTTTATTATATGTTTTTCTCCAATTTTATGCAGAATTCACCAAGAGCAGTGCTAGTGCCTTAATGATCCTTATTCACCCCACCTCTACCATAGGACTTGCACATAAACCAGGAGGTTGCATTCAGATCATTTGCAGACTCTCCCAAACTGTACATAAAATTTATGGGAATTGTGTATTCATATTTGTGAAAGTCCAAATGTTCATCAAATTCTTAAAGAGAATATGAATTAAACATCTTATGAGTCATTTATTTAGTGATTAAACAACAGAATGGGCTATGAAAGGATCTAAGAGATGCTGGTGATTTTGACTTGGACTCCACAGATTGTGCCATACAAGACATACCATGTAATAGCACTATGTCAGGTGCTGGAAATACACAACCGAATGTGTAGTTTCTCTTGTGCCAGGGTAGCTCATACGTGGGGTAAGGATGTGGAGTCAAGACCCAGACTCCGGCAGTTGGATGGAAGCAGGCTTGTGGCGAACAGCCTGCAAACTCATTTATTGCGGGAACAGCTATACATTTTATAGGTTTCTTGCCCAATCACAAGTGCCACGGGGGATCAGACCACCAGGCTCCTATACAGCTTCCCTTGGTAACACTGACTCAACTTGGGGCAGTTGTTTACTTTCCTAGGTACTGAAGCAGAACGCTCCTCCCTGCAAGTTTTCCTTACACATGTGAGATGTTCACTGCTACCAGCCAAGAACTAGGATTTCTCCCGACACAAATGAAGGACTGTTTCTGACTCCCAAGAAGTTGAAATTTGATCAGTAAATCACAAGAGCATGAATGCCATGATAGAACTGGGAACATTGGGAACTTTGACACCTTCAGAGAACAGACAAGAATTAATAGCATCTGCTTGGGTAGGGGTAAGGGTGTTAGGTAATGTGCTCCTTGGTGATGCTTGAAATTATGTTCTGAAAAATCAATAGCATAAATATGGGCAATGTTTTCTCAAAAATAAAAGAACAGTCTAGGAAGAGTAAAGCTCAAGCATATTTTGGGGGCTTTGAAAGAAATTCAGAAGAACTGAGAGGAAGGACATATATGAGTATCTGTCAGTGAATGTGTTTTAAACCAGAAAATGTAGGGCTTTGTATGGAAAAAAATAAGTCCAAATATTACTCTGAAAACTATGAGGAGCCATTGGAGGATTTTAAGGAATCAAGTGACAGAGTTATGCCTAATTAACATGTCTAATTAATGCATAATTGGATAAACCAACAGCTATGTTTGGGGGCTCAAAGGTAGCAATCACATAATAAATGGATGGTCTCCTTGTACTGAGACCACTGGGGAAAATGTGGAGATTTTATACGAGTTTGAAAACAATAGCATCCCAGTAGCTCTATCTCCCAGTGCTCCTGGCTAATATAGAAGAACACATTTGGGGACTATTTGGAAATTTTTACTGAAAAACAACAGTTATAAAAGAAATGCACACTCTAAGAGCCTCGATTGTCAAGGATGAGTAGCCTCGAAAGGAAAACCTGTTAAAGGACTAAGCAATTCAATCGAAGTCTACCTCAATTGACTATCATTTCAAGTATAAACTCTACAACTTCTTAACTTGGTTGAGGAATGGAAACAAATCCTTGGGGCATGGCTAAGAGTTAAAATCAGATTAAAATCACTTAAACTGGGAGGAACTCAAGCATAAGAAAGAAAAAAAAAACTAATGAATTAAAAGTTCACTGAATAAAAGCAGTTTGAAATCTATTTTTCCTTTCACATTAACATTAAAGCATATCATTAAGTGGCAGACAGCCTGCTAGCAAGCGTTTTGAAGGGGTGCTGATTATAATGTGCACCCAGGATCAAGGCACATCCTGCTAGGCAGACATTGCACTCAGATGAAATGGGCCCTCTGCACTCAGGAGCAAGTTTGTCTGGGTGAATCTGTGAGAAAGTATCCTAAAGGACCAGGTCATTCAATGTTGGGTGTAAGTGGGAAGCTGGTTATTCATTTATCTCTAAGTGGAAATTATTATTTGGCATACAAAGCCTCAGTGCTCATACCAGTGAAGTCGTAATAATGAAGTTTATTTTGCCTAAGGTGCCCATTTATTTATTCAATAAATATCCTGTCATGTAGCTGGTATATGTCAAGTTCCAAGGATGGATGAGAACTGATCCTGCCCGTGTGGATCTCATTCCATGTTGTGATAAAGATGTATATAAAATATTAAGATGACATAAATGATGCTTTTTGGAGACATGCACAGGAAGTTTATGGGATTTATATAAAATATGTATATAAAGCCTAGAGAAGGAGCAACTAACTAACTGGGGAAGACAAGGAAGGCTGCACATCAGGAATGGTGTTTAAATGGGATGAATAAATTAGGAAGAAGGTGTGGCATCCTGGGCACTTTTATAATGGGAAATAACAGTGGTTTGGTGTGGGATGGAATGTAGAGTAGTGCAGGATCAATGGGAAGTGAGACCAGAAAGGTGGGGTGGGTCACACTATGAAGATCCTTTACACTTCAAGGAGGAGAGTTTGGACTGAGGGTCAAATTGCTAGCTAAGTATTTAGACAAGGAGTAATAATAATTGGATTTGAATTTTAGAACTTTGATTATAGAGGATGTGTATATTTTATTTTATAACAAGTCAAAATATATTACCTCCATTTATTGAAGATCATTGGGCCAATAATGAATAAGGCAACTTCTACATATGACAAATAACTGTAGTGGGCCCTGCAGGTCTACCAGTTCTCTTGAATCTTGGATTCAACCACATGCAGATTGAAATAAGAAGAGGAAATTACATGTGTACCGAACAGGTACAGACCTTTTTCCTTGTTATTTTCTAAACAATGCAGTATAGCAAGCATATTTAAATAGCATTTGCATCATATTAAGTATTATAAATAATTGCAGATTATTTAAAATACACAGGAGGATGTGTGTAGGTTGTGTGCAAATACTATGCCATTTCTATATTAGGGACTTCAGATTCCATGGATTTTGGTGTTCACAAGGGTCCTGAACCAAGGTTGCATGAATAACAAGGAACAAATTATTATCTTTTTATAGAGGGCTATGCTATCCCTCTTCCTTTCAAAATTTTTTATTTAACATAAAAATTTTTCAGTACTTCCTACTATTTTTTATTGTAAATGAATTTTATTTAAATATATTTTAAAGTGATACATAAATACTAATGTTTATTCAATACATGTCAATATATGTATACATTTTGTAATGCTTAAATCAGGGTAAATATATCTATCATTTCAAATATTTAACATTGATTCTTGATGAAATAATCTCCTTTAAGCTTTTTGAAATATCATCATCATCTATAGTTATTCTTCTATGCAACAGAACACCATACTTCTTATTTATATCTAACTGTAATTTACTATTCATTAATTAATATTTCCCCTCCCTCTCCCACTTCCTATTTCTACCAGCCCCTATTCATATGAGATCAGCTTTTTTGTGTTCCACATATTAATGAGATCATGCATTACCTTTCTTTCTCTGCCTGGTGTGTTTTACTAAATATAATGATCTCCAGTTTCATTCATGTCTTTGCAAATGTCAGGGTTTCATTGTTTTTATGACTGAACAATCCATGGTATATTTGTACCATGTTTTCTTTATTCATTCATTCATCAGTTGATGGGTCCTTTGGCTGCTTCCGTTTCTTGGCTACTGTGAATAATGCTACAATGGACATGGGAGTGCAGATGTCTCTGTAATAAACTGATTTCATTTCCTTTGGGCACATACCCAGTAGCAGGATCTCTGAATCATACTGTCAGTCTATGTTTAATTTTTTGAGGAACCTCCATGTTATTTTTCCCTGATGACTGTACTATTTTACATTTCTACCAACAGTGTGCAGATGTTTCCTTTTCTCTACATTTTTGCTGGTACTTATTTTGTTTAGTCTTTTTTTAAAATTCATTTTTAATGTGAAAATTTTAAAAAGCATAAAAGTTGTACACATTAATGGGGTACCATGAAATATTCCATATTCCATACATGTGTACATTATGTAGTATTTAAACTAGGTTAAACATATTCATATTCATCTCTTCAAACATTTGTCATGTCTCTGTATTGACAACTTTCACAATTCTTCTAGTTTTTCAAATGTCAAAATTTCTTACTTAACGTAAAAATTATCTAGTCATCATATTGACCAATTGTATTCCAAAGCTTCTTGATCCTTTTTAACTTTAACTTAACAACCATTGATCACCCTCTCCTTGTACTTTTCTCACATTCTGTTTTTTCCAGAACTGGGGATTGAATGCAGGTCCTCAGGCATGCTAGGAAAGTACTCTACCAGTACACTAAATCCTCAGCCCTTCCCCTCCTGTTCTTACTAGCCTCTGGCAACTGCTGTCCTATTCTCACCTATGAGATCAACTTTATATTCCACATAGGAGTGAGATCTGGTGGTCCTTGTATTTCTGTACCTGACTTATTTCACTTAACATTATGATTTCCAGTTCCATTCATGTTATTACAAAGGATTTCATTCTTTTTATGGCTAAATAGTATTCCATTGTTTATATGGGTCACAGTTTTTTTATTCATTCATCAACTGATGGACACTTAGGTTGTTTCCACTTCTTGGATATTAAGAATAGTGCTGTAACGGACATATTTCCTCAAAATACTGATTTCGTTTCCTTTGGATATACATTAATTGTGGGATTACTAGATCATATGGTAGTTATAATCTTTTGAAGACTCTCTACAATCTCCCATAATAACTGTATTAATTTACATTCCCACCAACAGTATAAAAGGGTTTTTTTCTCCATGTCCTGGCTAGCACTTGTTATGTTTAGTAATTTTAATATTAGTCATGCATATTGTATATTGCACATGAGGTGGTATATCATGATTTTGATTTACATTTCTCTGATGTTTAATGATGTTGAACTTTTTTTCATTTTCATTCACCTGCATTTTTTTTTTTTTAGGTTTATCTATTCTGGTCCTTAGCCTATCTTAAAAGTTGTACTTTTGAGTTATTTAGTTGTGTTTTTTACTATATTCAGGATATTGACTCCTTGCCAGATGTACAGTTTGTAAAAATTTTCTCTCATTATGAATGTTTTATTTACTCTGTTGCTTCCTTTGCTGTGTAGAAGTTTTAAATTTGATATAATCCCATTTGTCTGTTTTTGTTTCCTGTGCTTTTTGGTCTTATCCAAAAAATACTTGTCCGTTCCAAGGGGAGGGATTCTTATGCATGTTGATGTACCATTTTCCTTGTACCATGTATTAAAAAAAAAAGTTCTTTCCACAATGCATGTTCTTCCTACAATTCTTCATGAGAGTGATAATTTTGATACTCTTGGAATAATGATAAATGACTAGTTGATTCATTAATAATTCCCATTTATTTGCAAATTTCATGTATCCAGTATTAAGCTAAGGATTTTGACATACATCACCAACATTTATTTCTCCAACAAAAGTACAAGTAAGATAGTGATAACAGTAGCAGAGGTGAGAGATGGGTTATATAACACTATGTACCAGGTATTCATTTAATCCTCAGAATAACTCTGTAAGGTGTGTTTTATTTATCCATATTTTACAGATGAGAAAACTGAATTGCAAATAGGTTAAGAAGTTTATCCATGTTTAAATAGCTAGGAAATTCTAAGTAGTACTAGCTCACAGAAACATTCCTATTAAGATATATATGGAAAAGTAAGCAAACAAAAAAGTATTAGTTTAGTTGACTTCCTCAATTTTTAAATTAGTAAACAGACATCAAGTGCTTCTAATTATTTGTTTTTCAAACACACACACACACACACACAGTGTGTGTGCCTTGAACATTTTCAAATTTAATGAAGAAAAAAATGTTGTAAAAGAGCATCTGAGTAAAAAAAAACAACCAAACAAAAAATTCTTTGACCTTTTTCATTAGAAATGAAAACTTTATCTGTTTTCTGCCATGATCATAGAACCTAGAACAAAGCATGTACACACTTGACATTCAATAAATATTAGATAATTATTTATCCTAGAGCCATTCCAGAATCTGTTTGCTGGGAAGAGGAGACTATATAACCAATTATTAAAATCATATGTTTAGCAAACTGATATTGAGCATCTACCCACAAGGCAAGCACAGGTGGCATGTATGGCAAAGTAGGAAATAAAAAAGAATGGCTATTATCAAGAACACAAGCAATAATAAGTGTTGGCATGGATGAGAGGAAAAATACACACTCATACATTGCTGGTGGAGTTGCAAATTGGTGCAGCCACTCTGGAAAGCAGTATGGGGAGATTCTTCAGAAAACTTGGAATGGACCCACCATTTGACCCAGCTATCCCAATCCTTGGTTTACACCCAAAGGACTTTAAATCAGCATACTACAGTGATGCAGCCACATCAATGTTCATAGCAACTCAATTCACAATAGCTAGATTGTGGAACCAACCTAGATGCCCTTCAACAGATGAATGGATAAAGAAATGGTGGTATATATACACAATGGAATATTATACAGCCATAAAGAAGAATAATATTATGGTATTTGCAGGTAAATGAATGAAGTTCGAAAATATCATGCTAAGTGAAATAGGTCAATCCCAAAAAACCAAAGGCCAAATGTTTTCTCTGATAAGCGCATGACAGTATATAATGAAGGGGGGTGATAGGGGGAAGAGAAGAATGATGGAACTTTGGAAGGTGTAGAGGAATATGGGGTGGAAGGGGGTGGAGGACAGAAAGCTTGTAGAATGAAAGAATATTACCGAAAGTATACGTATGATTACATGAAAGGTGTGAATCTACATTGTGTACAACCATAGGAGTGAAAAGTTGTACCACATTTGTGTAAAATGAATCAAAATGCAGTCTGTAAAAATAAAAAGATTTTAATAAAAAAATTGTAAAAAATCAAACCAACACACAAAAGAGTGCCAGTAAAAGTAGGAACAACTAGATAAAGTCAGGGGACTATATTAATCTCAATGTCATTGTGATGGTATTATACTCATTTTACAAAATGCCATCATTGAGAGAAACTGGGAAAAGAACAAATAGAATGTCTCTATATTATTTCTTAAACTTCATGTGAATCTATAAAAAATTGAATGCATATGAATAAATAAAAAAATTTTAAGTAAGAAAAGAAAAAAAAAGCTTTAAAAGACTGAGTATAGCCCTTTAGGAACTTTTAAAGAGAAAAAAACCACTTGGATAATTTATGTAGTTTCATACCTTTAATCATTTGTATTATATTTTTAGTCAAAACTTTGGAGCCTGAATCTGATATAGAAAGTTATCTTTAAGTGCTATAAGAGTAAAGGTCATCATTAGTGGTAATAAGAGTTAAGTAAGTTCAAGGTGGACACACTTAGTGTAGATACACTTATATACCCAGCATTCCTGTCAAGAACAACAAACAATGCTCTCTGGTTTCCAATATACTCACTGAAATATTCCTAGAATTCTGAGTGTTAATGTGACATTCATATTCTCCTTGCTTCTCTCCTGCATTGTGGTAGATTTCACTTGCTTCTGAGAATTACAGAAAGAAGCTCATCTAATACCTATGTAGATGATGGATTCTTTTATTTGGAATAAGAGCTCTACTCCTGACAAAAGAGTATTGTTCTCCTTTGTGCATATGGGCCTTTGGACACAAACTCCCAGTCTTGCAAGAAATTTGCATATTTTATGGTTATTTAGAGAAATTATGGAATTATTCCTTCACCCAATAACTTACATCAGAATATAAAGTTCCCTGCCTTCACAGTTGCAGAAAGTTTACAATTCCATTATGCAATGTATCCTACTTTGAGGTTTAGAATATACTTTACTCCCTTTGTAACTTTAAAAGTCCCTGTTGATAAAAGTCAATAATTTCTTCATTCATCATCGTGCATCACTAATATGACATTTGCCAACTCATTCATACCCAAACCTGACCTGCACATACTGTTTCCTCATCTTCTGTAGAACATATAATAAGATAGTTTATTTTTGTGCATATAGATTTTTTTTGAAGTAGAGAGAAAAGTGAAAAGTAGGCGGACAAGAATAAAACAGCAAAATCTATGAATGTCAGCCAGAGTTTGAGTTCTGTTACAATGGGAGACAATGTTGCCATTTGGTAAGGGGGATGATGTGAAAAAGCTGCACACAGAAAGATTTATATGGAAGTGTTGTGCTGCAGAAAAATGTTTTTGGAGAAATTAGAGGTAGTGTCCCAATGCAAATGGTATGGTTAACTGCCTAGAGCTTACTCTAAATGTAAAAATAAGTTAGAGTTAATCTCTGTAGATCTGACAAGAAAGCAAATAAGGTCACAAATATCCAACACTGGGTGTACAATCTGGAGGAGGAAACACTGAACTAAAAGATTTCTTTCCAATGAAGAGCAACTGTTCCATGCATGCCTAAGAATATTTATGATATACAGTTATTGATGCATACAAAACTCAGCTACGCAAATAATTCATGCAGTTTACAAGACTAAAATCACTGAGAATTTAGATGAGGAAAACATGAAGTGTTCAAGTGTCGCCCAATGAATAAAGAAGATGAAGTAGAACATCCTTCAAAAACAAACTCCACTGGAGCCCATGACCTTATGTTTTAATCACAGCAAATGAGCCTGATTACTGTAAGGAAAGAGCACAGGAAAAGATGGAGCACTGAGAAGAAGTTTAGTTTCTATCTGTTTTGCCCAAAATAGTAGTTAGATACCCATCCAGCTACTCACCATTTTATTTTCCAGTAGCCAACCTCTCGATCTATCCATATAAGTGTCTTTCGTTTTCTACTCCTGTAATCTTCTATTTTAATTGGAAAATGTTGACAAATCATCCCTCCCAAAGCTAGTAATCAGGGTGGCACCTGTGAAAATGTAAATTCCCACTCTGGGGCAAAGAAAAAAAAAAAAAAAACAACCCTATAATTCTCTTTGAATTGAATCTTCATGGGAAGGAAGATAACACAGATGAAAGAAATATTTGTTGTGCTAAGGAATAATCTGTAGAATGGTGAAGGATTACAGAATCCACTCCTGAAAAGGAAGAATAGCCAAGGGTAGAATGCCAAGGGATTTGACCTAGATTATTTCAAAAAGAGTCAGGAGTTTTGTCAAGTTTTTATCAATTTTTGCCTGTTGTCTCCAAGCAATTAGTAGTCATATTTATGAAATGGGAGTGCCCACTTAAGGAAAATCGGGGATATGAAGATATATTCACTCAGTAACCAAGGAGCTCTGGTAGAGGAATCCCAAGGGATGAAATAAACAAGACAACCATATTTGCAAACTCCTACTTAGCCCAACTGGCAATTTCTCTCCTCTTTTCAAAGGTCAAAGGAATAAGCTCCCTGTTTGATGCATTTTCTCAAACTACTTAAATGCTTTTGGACTGTCGGAATTCAAAAGTATATTTTCCCCCTGTCAACTAATTATTAGGATTTCCTTGTTCCTTTTGAAAATATGAGCTTACAGATCAGTGAAGATTCAATTTATGATTTTCTGTTTGTGCCCAAACCATTTGAGACTCTCTACTTGTTGAGAAAAGATTACTAGATATAATCTTTCAAAAACTAAGAATTTCTCATAGACTTGATTTCGTTGTGGGTCTGGACTCAAAACCCATGTAAGGAATAATGGAAGCTTGTTTATCTAAACACATAAATACCATATACTGGAGAGAAAGGGAAAAAGAGTTGTTGTTTTTTTCCTTTGTGAAACAATGGAAGAAAATGGCACTTGGGAAAACTGTTTTTTCTTAGAGAGGAAAGAGGAATTCTTAGATGTATAAATCTCATAGAACACACATACCTAAAACTTAGGGCTTGGAAGACTGCTTTTATTTAATTCAGGAACTAATAATCACGTGACCTGACTTCATTGCATTATCTGTGGGCTTGCTATCCAAAGGGGCTTCTGGGGTCTTCAAATGCAGTGAAAGAGATTCTATTCATATCTGGTTTATGTATTGAAAAGCCATTAAGTAATTTAAAAATGTTCTGATTTCTATTTCTGGAAGTACAGCAGTATGACTTCTGTGGACCTGTTTCTCTACAAAACAAGCACAACAGGTGAAAATTATAAAAAAAAAAAAAAAAACCAAGAAAACAATAATTTAGTCTCTGGAAATTGTTCTAGGTGCACAGAAAATTAAGAAACATTTATTCAAGAAAATTCATTAAACATTAAGAAGAATGAGAAACCGTGGCACTGGAATAAAGACCCTCTCACTTCCTTTCACTTGACAGTTTGTGTTGAATCTATAGATTAATTTGAAAAATACTGTAATCTTTACAATAATTAAGTTTTCCAATGCATGGATAAGGATGTTATGGTTGGGATGTGATGTATCCCCCAAAAGCTCACATTTGACACAATGCAAGGTTTGGAGGAGAAATCATTGGGTTATAGCCTTGACCTAATCAGTGAATTAATCCCCTGATAGGGATTAACTGAGTGGTAACTGGAGGCAGGTGGGGTGTGGCTGGAGGAAGTGGGTCATTGGGGGCGTGGTTATGGGGCTTATATTCTGTATGTGAGGAGTGGAGTTTCTCTCTCCCCCTCTCTCCCTCTCCCCCTTCCTCTCTCCTGATCATCATGTGAGCCACTTCCCTCTGCTGCACTCTTCCCCCATAATGTTCAGCTTCACCTCAAGCTCTGAGGAATGGAGCCAGGCCTCTATGGACTAAGGTCTCTGAAACCAGAGTCCTCAAATAAACTCTTCCTCCCCTACAGTTGTGCTGGTTGGATCCTTTAGTCACAGCAGCAAAAAATCTGACTAAAATAAAGGGATAACTTTCTATTTCTTTATATCTTATTTAAAAATATTCTAGTATGATTTTGTAGTTTTCAGTGCATGAGCCTTGCAAACTTCTTTGGTTAAAATTATTCTTAAGTATGTATATATTTTTTCTTATGGTACTGCAAGTCATTTACTTAGTTTTGTTTTCTGATTGTTTCTTGCCAATGTATTGAAATATAACTGATCATTGTATTGATTTTTTAATTCTGCAATTTCGCCAAGCTCATTCATTAGTTTGACTTTCATTTGTAGATTTTCTTGAATTTTTTTTCTCTTTTTTTAAATTATTTTTTATTTTTTACAGACTGCATTTTGATTCATTGTACACAAATAGGGTACATCATTTCATTTCTATGGTTGTGCATGATGTAGATTCATACCATTCATGTAATCATACATGTCCATAGGGTAATGATGTCTGTCTCATTCCACCATTTTTCATACCCCCTCTCATTTCCCTCTACTTAATCTAAAGTTCCTCCATTCTCTCTCACCCCCACTCCCCCACCCCCATTATATATAATCATCCACTTGTCGGGAAAAACATTGGACCTTTGGATTTTTGGGCTTGGCTTATTTCACTTAGCATGATATTCTCCTATTCCATCAATTTATCTGCAAATGTCATAATATTATTCTTCTTTATGGCTGAATAATATTCCATTGTATATATACCACAGTTTCTTTATCCATTCATCTGCTAAAGGGCATCTAGGTTGGTTCCACAATCTAGCTATTGTGAATTGAGCTGCTATAAACATTGATGTGGCTGTGTTACTGTACTATGCTAATTTTAATTCTTTTGGCTATAAATCGAGGAGTGGAATAACTGGGTCAAAATGTGGGTTCATTCCAAGTTTTCTGATGATTCTCCACATTGCTTTCCAGAGTGGCTGCACCAGTTTGCAACTCCACCAGCAATGTACATTTGTGCCTTTTTACCAACATACATCTATTATTGTTTGTGTTCTTGATAATAGCCATTCTAATTGGAGTAAGATGAAATCTCAGAGTTGTTTTACTTTGTATTTCTCTAATTACTAGAGATGTTGAACACTTTTTTATATATTTATTAATTGCCTGTGTGTCTTCTTCTGTAAAGTGTCTGTTCAGTTCCTTGGCCCATTTATTGACTGGGTTTCTTTGTATTTTTGGTGTAAAGTTTTGTAAGTTCTTTATAAATTGTGGAGATTAGTGCTGTATCTGAAGTGCATGTGGAAAAGATTTTCTCCCACTCTGTAGGCTCTCTTTTCACATCATTGATTGTATCATTTGCTAAGAAAAAGCTTTTTAGTTTGAATCCATCTCATTTATTAATTCTTGCTTTGATTTTGCTTTGGGAGTCTTGTTGAGGAAGTCTGATCCTGGGTTTGTCTCTGTGTCTTCTATCCTGTACCATTGGTCTGCCTGTCTATTTTGGTGCCAATATCATGCTGTTTTTGTTACTATTGTTCTGTAGTATAGTTTAAGGTCTGACATTGTGTTCCTAGTTTAAGGTTCCTAGTTTAAGGTCTGGTATTGTGTGTCTGGTATTCCTGTGTTCCTAGTTTGATGAGTGTTTTTTTAAAGCATGAAAAGGTATTCTTTTATTACCTCTATGGAGATAAACATGTGTTTTTTCCCCTTATTCTATTAATGAGGCATATTACATTGATTGGTCTTAATATGTTGAATCTATCTTTCATCTCTTGGCCATAGCATGAACTTAGGTTTTTTTGTTTTTTTTTTTTTTTTTTTTGTTGCTGTACTCTATTACCTGGTACAGTTTGCGCTCCTTATCTGAAGGTTCTCCATTCATGAATTTAACTAAGTATGGATAAAAAATATTAAAAATGTTCTGAACATGTACATTTTTCCTGCTCCCTACCAATACAGTATAATAACTATTATATCATTTACATTGTATGAGTTACCAAAAGTAATCTAGAGATGATTTAAAGGGTACGGGAGTATGTTCATAGGGTGTATGCAAATACTATGCCATTTTATACAAGGCTCCTGTGCAGCCACAAATTTTGGCATCTGTAGGGGTTTTTAGACCCAATTCCCCACCAATAATGGAGGATGACTTTATTTTATTGGGATATTTTTCATCTGTATTTGTAAGGGGTATCATTCTGTAGTTTTCTCTTCAGGTGATCTAGCACTGCTTACCAGGATAGTACTGGCTTCATAGACTGAGGTGGGGAATATTTCCTCATTCTATTTTTTGAACAGATTTGATTGGTTTGATTATTTTTAAAATGCTTAGAAGGACCAGCTATTTAAGTCATCTGCTCTTGGACATTCATTTCTATGCTGTTTTCAATGACTAGCTCCACATCTGTATTGGTAATAGTGCTGTTTGGATTGCTTACTTCTTGATTTTGTTTTGGTGATTTTGTGAGGTTTTAGGAATGTATCCATTTCATCTACTTATCTAATTTCTTGACCTACCATTGTTCATAGTATTACTGAAGGATAATTTTTCCTCTGTAGAGGAACTAATAATGTACCCTTTCATTTCTGATTTGTAGTAATTTAAGTCTCTATTTTCTTGTCATTTCAATAGAGTCTGTAAAAATAAAAAAATAATAACAGGAAAAAAAGTGCTGTCACTTTTATTGATCGTTTCAAGGAATCAATTTTGGTCTCATTAATTTTCTCTGTTGATTTTTCTATTCTCTATTGTGTTTATATTCCCTCTAATCTTTATAATTTCTTCCTTTTTCTTTGGGTTTGCTATTTTCTTCCTTTTCATGTTTCTAAGGTCGGTGGTTAGGTTACAAATTTGAGATATTTCTTCTTTTTGAATGCACCTATTTACAATCATAAGTTTTCCGCCTTATGGCTATATGTATATTTTAATCTCACCTCCAAGTATATTCTAATTTCCCATATGTTGTCTTTCTTTGTCTCCATTAAGAATTTTTGGCATGAAGTCTATTTTGTCTGACATTTGCTTAGCTTTTCAGTTCCCTGAATACTATTTGCATTAAATATTTTTTATTTTCTTATATTTTCAACTTATTGCATGTATGTGTCTAAAGTAAGTCTCTGGTAAGCAGCATATATTGCAGTGGTGTCTTTTATCCATTTAGCTGATTTATGAACATTTATTGTAGAAATTAATCTACTTACATGAACTACAATTGTTCACAAGGGAGCGTTATTATTATTCCAGTCAGTGTGCTTTTTGTTTTCTATTTATTTTGTCTTTTTTCTCAATTCTTCCATTACTGCTTCCTTTCGTACTAAGTACATATTTTCTAGTTAGCTTGTTTGTTCCTTTGCTCTTTCTTTGTTTCTCTTTTGTGGTACTGGAATTGAATCCAGAGGCCCTGTGCCACAAGTCACAGTCTCACAGCAACCCCACATTTTTTTTTTTAACTGAGCAGATTGTGACCTTTTTTTTGTGCTAAGATTTTATATCAACATTGGTATTTACAATATAAACTCTACCTTTGCGTATAATAATTATCATCACACTTGTATGTAATAATAACTTAGATTATAAATAATTCTCTACAGTTATCTCAATAGGAAATTCAAAAATCTACTTCAAATCATAAGTGCTCTGTAAATTAGTCTTATTGTTATTACTAACTACACAAGTTAATTATCTTTGTGTCATTTTCTTAAATTTCGTTTGTTCTTTTTAGTTATACATGATAGTAGAATGAATTATAACATATTATACATACGTGGTGTATAACTTTCCATTCTTGTGGTTGTACACAATGTGAAGTAACACTGGTCATGTATTTATATGCGAACATAGGAAAGTTACGCCTGATTCGTTCGACAGTTTTTCCTATTCATATCCCACCCACTTCCCTTCCTTCCTCTTTGTTTAATCCAAAGAACTTGTATTCTTCCCTCCCTCCATTATTGTGTGTTAGTATACACATATCAGAGAGAATATCTGACCTTTGGTTTTTGGGGACTGACTTATTTCACTTAGCATGATAGTCTCTATTTCTATCCATTTAATGGCAAATGCCATAATTTCATTCATCTTTATGGTTGATATTCCATTGTGTATGTTGTGTGTGTGTGTGTGTGTGTGTGTGTGTTGTGTGTATCTCAAAATTTCTTTATCCATTCATCTGTTGAAGGGTTTGTTCCATAGTTAGCTATTGTGAGTGGAGCTGCTATAAACATTGATGTGGCTTCATCACTGGTGTGTGTTGATTTTTAAGTCCTTTTGTTATATACCAAGGAGTGGGATAGCTGGGTCAAATGCTGTTTCCATTTCAGGTTTTCTGAGAAGTCTCCATACTGATTTTCAGAGAGGTTGTACCAATTTGCAGTCCCATCAGCAATGTATGAGTGTACCTTTTCCTTCCCCCAAATCCTCACCAACATTTATTGTTCCTTGTATTCTTGATAATTGCCATTCTTGAGTGAAATGAAATATCAGCATAGTTTTAGTAGGCATTTCTGTAAATGCTGGAGATGTGGAACTGTTTTCCTATATTTGTTGACCAATCACATTTCTTCATCTGTGAACTGTCTGTTCAGTTCCTTTGCACATTTATTGATTGGGTTATTTTGGGTTCTTTATTTGTTCTAATTAGTTATATGTGACAGTAGAATGCATTTTGATACATCGTACATAAATGGAGTATAACTTCTCATTTTTCTGGTGGTACATGATGTAGAGTGGATGCTGTATTTTGTCAAATGCTTTTTCTGCATCTATTGAGATAATCATGTGATTCTTGTCTTTAAGTCTACTGAATATCAATAGTCTATTATGTTTATTAATTTCTGTATGTCGAACCAGATATAAATCCCTGGGATGAACCCCACTTGATCATAATGCATTATTTTTAACATGTTTTTGCATGCAATTTGCCAGTATTTTATTAAGAATTTTTGCATCTATGTTTGTCAGGGATATTGTTCTGAAGTGTTCTTTCCTTCACCCATAGTCCTTTTAAAAAGTTTTTATTTTGAGACATGGTCTTGCTAAATTGCCAGACTGGCCATGGACTTGCAATCCTCCCACCTCAGCCCACCAATGCTTAGATTACAGGCGTGCACCAGCATGCCCAGCTTGTCATTTATTTTTCTAAATTATTTTGAATTGTTTTCTCAGTAGCTGCCCTGGAAAATACAAATAACATCTAACTTTATAATGATATAGTTCAAATCAACACCAAATTACTTTCAATGCTCTTTAAAATATTTTCCCCTGTAGAACACTTATCCCATCTTTTTGCCGTTATTATCACGAGTTAAACTTGTATACTTTGTGTGGCCACTAACCTAGATTTATGATTTCTATTTTTGCACTTTCAAATTGGATAGAAAAAGAAGTTTGAAATTGCAAGTTCATCTAAACTGTGTTTTATTTACCTGGCAGTTATTTTTCCAAGTGTTCTTTTTGTTTTCACATGGATGTGAGTCACTGGTGTTCTTTCTTTTCAACCTGAACCACTCCCTTAAACAATGTAGAAGACAAGTGTGCTAGAATTATTGTGAAATGTTTATTTCTCTCTCATTTTTGAAGGATAATTTTGCCAAAAATATAATTCTTGTTTCACAGTAATTTCTCGCAGCAATTTCAATATGCCAGTCCTTTGTTTCCTGACTTTCATAATTTTTGATGACCAGACAACTCTTAAATATTTTGAGAATTCCCCTTGTACATGATGGGCTACTTTATCTAGCTTCTTTGAAGATATTCTTCTTTAGCCTCAGCACTTTTACTATAATGAGTGTCTGTAGACCTACTGACATTTGTTGTAATTTGAGATTGTTGAACTTCTTATATGTGCATACTAGTGTTTCTCTTCAAATTTGGAGAGTCTTTGGTTACATTTTTCTCAAATATTCTGTTGTTTCCTTCTCTTTCTCTGGTCTTTCTGAGATTACTATTGTACATCTATTGATGTACTTGAGGGTGTACCCCAACCTCTTAGGTTCTGATAAATATTTTCATTATTTTTTTGGTTCCCTGAACTGGTTGATTACAGTGGGATGATCTTAAATTTTAATGATTCTTTCTTTGGCTGACTCAGGCCTGCTGTTGAATTCTTTTCATCAATATTTGGTTTTAAATTCTTTGTTCTTTGTTGCTGCTTGTTCATTTTGTTTTTGGTACTGGAGATTGAACTCAAGGCACTTTGCCACTGAGTTATATCCCTAGCCCATTTTTATTTTTATTTTGAGACAGGATCTCACTAAGTTACTGAGTCTGGCCTCAAAATGCAATCCTCTGGCCTCAGTCTCCTGAGTCGCAGGTTTTATAGGTGTGTACAACCATGTCCAGATTTTAGTTATTTTTGTTGACTCTGAAATTTCTATTTGTTTCCTCCTAATAATTTCTATGACTTGATAATTTCTATTTAGTGAGACTCATTCTCACACTTTCCTTTGTTCTTCAGACATTGTTTATTTTAGTTCACTGTATATATTTAAAATAGCTGTTAAAGTCTGCCTAGAAAGTCTAACTGCTGAGCTCCCGTAGGCAGAGTTTAAATTTGTTGTTTTTCTTCACCCTTTTTTTCTTTACAAGGATTATGAATATATGGGTAAAAATACTAAAAAAACTACTACCAAATCAAATCTAGCAACATACAATGTGCTATATGATGTGCTAGGCCTTTCTTAATCCTCAAATAGATATAACTAGTTTTCTGTGACATAGAGTAAACATAAGTTCTAGAAAGTAATGTATGCAAATTAACACCAATAGTCAATGGCAAGGCCAGGAGTTAAGCCAGTGTTCACTGAGTCCTAAGCCCACAATCTCCCTACAAAATAGAATAGCAGAAATAAAAAATAGAGAAATATTTTAAATTAATATTAGTAGAAATTCAGTTTAATAGTAGGGAATATTTTCCCCTATTTTTATTGGTGCTTTATAGTTGTACATACGGTGGGATTTGTTGTTACATATTAGTACATGTACACAATATAAAAATATAATTTGGCCAATATAGGGAAATATTTTTAAAGAAGATCCAAATGTTTCCATCGTTTTTGTTGAGGCTTGTTCAGCAGGTATGGTAAGAAATTGGTATAATGTCAGTTTGGGATGAAAGAGAGTGGTGTCATAAACGGAGTAAGCCTAGTATGTTGTCCTGGTTTCAGGTAGGGTAAGGCCCTGGACAGGGGTGCCAGGGATTTAAACCTGGACATTTAAGGAATGTGATGAACTCTGGTTTAACTTTTTTAAAAAAATTTGTTCTAATTCATTACACATGACAGAATTCATTTTGACACATCATAGATAAATGGGGTATAACTTCTCATTCTACTGGTTGTACATGATGTAGAATTACAATAGTTGTGTAATCAAATATGTACATAGGATAATAATGTCCGATTCATTCTACTATCCATCCTATCCTCCTTCTTCACTCCCCTCTGTCTAATCCAAAGTACCATTATTCTTCCCTAGCACCCCGCCTGTTGTGAATTAGCATCCACAAATCTGAGAAAACATTCAGTCTTTGGTTCTTTGAGATTGACTTATGTCGCTTAGCATGATATTCTCCATCTCCATCCATTTACTGGCAAATGCCATTATTTCATTTTTCTTTAAGGATGGGTAATATTCCATTGTGTATATATTTGACATTTTCTTTATTCATTCATCTGTTGAAGGGCATCTAGGTTGGTTCCACAATTTAGCTTTTGTGAGTGGAGCTTCCTTAAAGATTTGTGTGGCTGTGCAACTGTAGTATGCTAATTTAAAGTCTTTGGGGTATAAACCGAGGAGTGGGAAAGTTGAGTGAAATGGTTAACTTTGGTTTGCTTGGTTCACAGGCCTTGGATGCTCATTCCTTGGTTCTTTCTTTTAAATTTTCATTTGAGTATCTAACTTTATTACATATTTTAGTGTAGTCATTATTTGCTGTTATTCCAAAAAGTACCAAAGAGGAATTAATTGACTATTATTCAGAGATAACCAGGTTATAGTTTGACATAATCTGATTACTTGACATTCTCTTCTCCATAACAAGTTTAGTGTCAATCCTCTTGGGATATCTGAATATGGGCAAAATACTAGCAACCTCATTAAAATATTCTTTATAACATGGCAGAATTCAATTCTTAATCTGAGAATAGAGTGATAGACTTGTAGGAAATCTTAGGTGCGTAAAAAACAGGTTAGAAGAATGCTCTAAGTCAATGAGTATCTGTTCTTACAATCCACTTTGAGCACATATATAGTTATACAAATGTTCCTGATACTAGACCTACTCATTGTGAGCACAAATAAAATGGTTCTCAAATGCATTAAAATTCTGATGCCTATGTAGCTGAGTGGTAGAGAGCTGGTCTAGAATGTGTGAGGTCCTGGGTTCAATAGTTAGTACCCCCCCCAAAAAATACTGATGCCCAGACTTTCCTGTATGTTAAATTAGCATCTCTGTGTCTGGGGTTTACACATAGGTATTTTTAAAAATCTGTTGATTTATGTTGCCAGTACTAACATATACTTTAGCAATAAAGAACCTTATTCTGTTAGGTATGAGTTTCAAAATGAGACAAATTATTGAGCACAATGCCTTAAGTATCTCAAGCTAAGTAAGATTGGTAAAGCACTAGGAAATTGATGGAAAAATAAAACATTCATGTTTCTCATAAAATTCAATAATGTGAAATTGTATTATGATGCAAAAAAAGTCCCTAGAAATTACTCTAATTGACACCAAACCATGTATTTATATGCCTTTTAATTATTTTGAGGGTGTAGCATTGTGGCAATGGGGTATATACAGATCGCTATGGTAAAAGGTGAAGAACCTTCTCACATGAGATCTACCTGAACAAAGATGAACAAAGCTTTTTCTAAACTACTTACAGCTTGAGGAGTTATGACACCTGAACCTTGAAAGCCCTGAAGAGGGAAAATAATGTTTTCATAATCAAGCAAGAACAGAAGGAAATTCATTTATTTTGAAAGTTTGATATCATAACCTGTGTTTAATAAAAAGGTAAGGAAAATTTCCCATCAGCTCAGGTTAATATCTTATCGAAGATAAATGTGCAAAACAAAAACAGTGACATAAGTTGTGAATGTTGATTCAGTGTGAATAAATGAAAAAATGAGGAATTTAAGTATCACCTTTGATGACAGCATCATAGACTATATGGGGGGGGAATTCCATGAAATTATTATTAGGAGAGCAAATAAATGAAGATATAAATAAAAGCAAATCATGAAAAATGCATAGATATTGTGAATTAAAGTATTTTTTATTATACACCTAATTATAAACAGTAAATTAGCACTGATCTGTTTTCCTAGTATCTGAAGAGATTTAATGATATAGTTTTCCTCCTAACAAAGACTGACTTAGCTACCACCACTATGGAGTGCCAAATTTGATATCACAAATAAACCATCAGGTTCTCACTATACATTACTCCTTGGGAGGAGAGCAGGGACCAGTCACCTACATGGTACATAGATTATACTGGACTCCAATCACTTTTAAAAATTACAATTATTTTCACAAAATAGATGAATTATCTGGATATGGATTTATTTTTTTGACTGTAATGCCTCTGTCATCACCACCCACCACCCATGGGCCAAAGAATGCTTCATTTATTGTTACATCATTTCACTTAATGTTGCTTCTGATAGTAAAACTCATTTCTTAGCAAAAAGCAATGCACAAATACGCTATTTAGTATGGAATTCACTGGTCGTCTTATGCACTACATTGTTTAAGAGCAATTGGCCTAATAAAATAGTAGAGTGTCTACTGCAGTCTCGGTTGTGGTACTAGTGGGGAGAAAATCCTGGGCAGAGTTGGGATCTGCTCTTAGAGAAGCAGTATAGGCTTTGTGTTAGTAACCAAAATTTCCCCCCATGTTAGAAGCAAGGTGAATGTGCGAATGGATACTTTTACAATTATTTCTTATAACACACTTTCATAATTTTTGTTTCCTTTCACCATAATTTTCAAATCTGGTTTCTGAATATTATTTTTCCAAAGTAGAATAATTGTTTCCATCATGATGCATAAAATATTGCAATGAATTGGAAGTTTAATTGAAGGAAGTTCTACATATCTTATACCACTGAGTATATATATAAGGAAGCAGGATGCTACACTTATGTAATTGATAGATTCTGAACATATATCTGGGAATATATAGCAATTCATAGTAATGTAAGAAAGACTATACATGAAATTTATAGCGTTCTCTGAGAGTTCTTAGCATTTCTATTTTCAATATTGAAATTTAATGGAAGACTATAGTAACCAAGAAAGACAAAATCTCTTTAAATTTAAGTCTCTAAGAAAATCTGGGTCATCAACTAGGTAAAGAGTCTTAGCCAGAAGACATGCTCATTGAGGGCAAACAATATTCTATGAGTAGAGAATGTGAACCACAGCTATGGTTATAACCTGATAAGAAAGGAGGTCTGCAGTAGTCATACATATTTACTCCCCTGTCCTTTATGCATTTATTTGTACTATTACATAATTAGTGTGTACAAATATATTTAGCTTGTATACATGGCACGCATGTATTTTATATATTAACTAACATTTTTCATATCTTTTTTAAGGTATAGGAATGATTAGTGATATTGATTCTTATAATTTACTCTCTAGAATAAAGAGTAGTATTAATTATGACAGTCCCTGAGGTTTATTTAATATGTCCTGGACAGGGATAGTGTAGTTGTTAATTAGAAATGAACACCATGGCTTTGAGTACTGTACTTATCTGTATATTGGGAAAAAAAGGGGAGATTTTCATAAAATAAAAAAAATATAAGCTAGTTAGTGCTGCTATGTCAAATAACAATATGTAGGAAGATGTATGTGTATCAATGTTATACAGCAAGGTGTGACCTGACTCAGTTTTTACCTGCCAGCACCCCCAACATCTCATTCATTCCCCATCCTGACACTGAGCTGAGACTCTGCAAACCACATTTTTACTCATTAGTTGATCTCTGACAGAGACGGCCAATAGTCTAGAAGAGAATAAAATCCTTTTACCCTAAGGGCAGTAGAATCCAGCCTCCAGCTTTTTGCCAGCACTCACAGAATCAGCATTATTATTCCCTCTAGGTTTCAACATGAGTTAGGATCTACATCCCCCTTAGAAGTCTGAGATCTAGTCGTGTGGAGCATTGCTAAATGTTTGAGGACATCAGTACTGGTTGACTAGAGCCCTCGACTCAAAGGTCCCTGCCCCGTAAGGCTCCTTCTCCAACACCAACTAGTGGCATGAGGAATCACTACTAACTGGATAATGTCCTGTCCTCAGAAAATTGAATCCATATCTGTGAAACCATTCCCAAAGCTACTGGATTCTAATATCTCTTATTGTTTCCTTTCTTTACCCAAATGCAGGGGAAGTGCATTTTCCTCCATTGCCTTTTCCTACCTTCTTTCACTTTCCTGTTTAATTTTATAACATCCATTTAACCTATTGTTTGTGTTATATTATCTCCATTAAAATAACTGGTACTGTTTCTATTATTGAATCCCAATATAGAACACACATGAGCACACACACCCCTGTTTCATTTTTGATAAAACCACAGAAAATAAAGAACTTCTTGGCTTATAACATATGAGATGATGTTACTTTTCTTTAGAATTTATAAAAGAATTACTGAAATTAGAGCATACTTTCAACACATAGGCTAGTATAAATAGTAAATAATAAATAACTGATGCACACTTAAATTTCGTACATTTTCCAGATGAAATTATACATTCACATATCCAAGTTGCTTCAAATATATTTGTAAGTTTTTCAATAATAGAATTGTATGTCAGATTTTCAATCAAAATTAAAAATGCATTTCTGTGTGTCAGCATTTCAAGTACTCCATAGCCACTTGTGCAGGCATAAGTCAGTGCCTTTCTTACTCACTTTGTATCTTGAGAGGATATATAGATTTTATATATATATAAATTTATATATTATATATATAATTTTATATATTATATAAAATTTTATATATTATATATTATATAAAATATATATTATTATTATATAAAATTATATATTATATTATATATCATATATTATATAATAATAATAATTTTATATATTATATAATTTTTATATTATATATATTATATATATAATTTTATATATATAAAATTATATATATAAAATATATAGATTTTATATATATATAAATTTATATATTATATATATAATTTTATATATATATAAAATTTTATATATTATATATTATATAAAATTATATATTATATTATATATCATATATTATATAATAATAATTTTATATATTATATATTTTTATATATATATAATATATAATATATATATTGTATATATTATATATAATATATATATAATTATATATATATAATTTTATATATATAATTTTATATATATAATTTTATATATATAAAATTACTCACTTTGTATCTTGAGAGGATATATAGATTTTATATATATATATAAATTTATATATTATATATAATATATAATTTTATATATTTATAAAATTTTATGTATTATATATTATATATAATATAAAATTATATATTATATATCATATAATAATAATTTTATATATTATATATTTTTATATTATATATATTATATATAATTTTATATATATAAATTTATATATTTATATATTCTATATATATAATTTGCTTGACAACTTCCATCTTACCAATGAATATTGCCTTCATTTTGTAACTAAGGAGATAATTAATATTTTTCCAGGATCAAATTTGCTTCTGCTTAAGAGATAAAAAATTTATAAGAGAATGTCATTCCTAACTTGATAATCAGAAACATGATAATTTAAAAATTATATTTTTTCCTCATCAGAGAGCTGAAGTCACAACCAGACAAACTCTATTCCATTAGGAGACAAGGCAAGAAATTTTAACCAGTTATACATTTAGTAGAGTGTGGGAGGAAAAAGTAAAAACTGTAAAACTGGAACATGAAATAATAAATTAATTAAGCTGTAGTGGCCTATGGAACAATTTAGAACTCTGGAGAATCCAACACAGAGGGAAATTACACAATTATTTACCAGCTCTTTTCTGCAGGCCTTTCCTGGATACCCACACGAAAGACTGGGAAGCAGAAGGAAGACATAAGAACAAAGCATCTGAGGGGTTTGGGGCAAGATCAGATGCTCTAACATAACTATAACTGGAATCTGAAATATAAGGGAGAGAGGGAAGCAACAGAAAAGGAGAAAGAAAGGCAGAAAGTGGAAAAGAGAGGACAAAGAGAAGAAGAAAACAATGGTTACAGAGCAAAAGGAAAAGAAGAAAACGGAGGGAGAAAAAGAGAGGGACTATAGGAAGGGAGGGATAGAAACAGAGGGATTCTATAAACAAAATAGTGACTGAAAAAATAGCAAAATCAGATCCTAGGCTGACATGGTGAAGATTTGGGCCTCCTTTTTCTTCTAGTAGTCACAGGGTCTCTGTTCTAGTGCCTAAGTCTTTGATCCACTGTGAGTTGAATTTCATGCAGGGAGAGAGATAAAGGTTTAATTTCATTTTGTTACATGTGACCTTCCAGTTTTCCCAGCATCATTTGTAGAATAGGCTATCTTTTCCCCAGTGGGTGTTTTTGGCACCTTTGTTTAGTCTGAGATACCTGTATTTATGTGGGTTTGTCTCTGTGTCTTCTATTCTGTACCATTGGTATACATGTCTATTTTGGTGTCAATACCATTCTGGTTTTATTACTGTAACTCTGTATATAATTTGAGGTAGTATTATGATGCATCCTGCTTCACTTTTCTTGCTAAGGATTGCTTTGGCTATTCTGGGTCTCTTATTTTTCCAAATGAATTTCATGTTGGCCTAGGAAGTGACTCCTTTAATAAGACACCCTAAAGCACAATAAGTTAATAAATGGGATGGACTCAAATTAAAAATCTTAGCAAAAGAAGCAATCAATAATGTGAAGAGAGAGCCTATAGATTGGGAGAAAATCTTTACCACATATATCTCAGATAAAGCATTAATATCTAGGATATATTTAAAAAACCTTAACACCAATAAAACAAGTAACCCAGTCAATAAGTGAGTTAAGGAACTGAATAGAAGAAGATATACAATTGATTAGCAAATATACGAAAAAAAGTTCAATATCTCTAGCAATTAGAGAAATGCAAATCAAAACTGCTCTAAGATTTCATCTCACTACAATCAGAATGGCAATCATCAAGAATACAAGCAAAAATAAATGTTGGCAAGGATGTGGAGAAAAGGTACAATCATAACATTGCTGGTGGGAATGCAAAATGGTGCAATCATTATGGAAAGCAATATGAAGATTCCTCAGAACACTTGGAATGGAACCACCACTTGACCTAGGTATCTCACTTCTCAGTTTACACCCAAAGGAATTAAAAATCAACATGCTACAGTGATTCAGCCTCATCAATGATTTTAGCAGCTCAATTCACCATAGCGAAAATATGGAACCAACCTAGGTGCCCTTCAACAGATGAATGGATAAAGAAAATGTGATATTCATACTTGATGGAATATTACTCAGCTCTAAAGAAGAATGAAATTATGGCATTTGCTGGTAAATGGATGGAACTGGAGAATATCATGCTAAGCAAAATAAGCCAACCCCCAAAAAATCAAAGGTCAAAATTTTCTCTGATGTGCAGATGCTAATTCACAAAAAGTGAGGGAAGACAGGGAAGAATCAAGTTACTTTATATTAGGTTGAAGGGAATGAGGGAAGGGAACAATATGGGGGTAGAAATGAAAGTACAGTGAAACAGACATTATTACCTCATGTACATATATGACTGCATGACCAATGTGATCCTATAATATGCATAATCAGAAAGATAAGAGAATATAATCTATTTATGTATGATCTAACAAAATGTATAAATGCATTCTACTGTCATGTACAGCAAATTAGACAAATTAAAAAAAATTTTAAAAATCCCAAAATCGGCTGGGTGTGGTGGTGCATGACTATAGTCCCAGCAACTCTGGAAGCTGAGGCAGGAGAATTTCAAATTCAAGAACAGCTATTGCAATTTGGCAAAACCCTGCTTCAAAATCTTAAAAAAATTATAAGAAGAGCTGGTGATGTTGATAAAACATGCCTGATTTTAACTCCTAGTAACATAAAATAAAGGTCTTTCATTCCCAGAAAACTAATAAAAAAGAAAAAACTATAGATCTCAAAATTTCAGAAGAGAAGAATAAGAAGTAAAAGAAGGAAAATCATAAGCAACAGCAGAAGAACAAATAGGTCTATTGTGGAGAAGAACTCAAATCACAACACAATATCTAATAAAAAAGAAATAGGCAAAAGCCTGAGAGGGAGTTAACTAAGAAGAAGTAAAACGATTAGTAAATAAGTAACAATGTGTTCTAGGTACTCCCAGTGTTAAATCTTCTTAACACTCCAACGTAAAGGCAGTGATGGCCTGATTGAGTTTTTAAGAAAATGAAGATTCAACTGCATGCTGTCTTTAAGAAATCCACTGAAAAGAAAAATGGAAAGATGTACCAAGTCTAAAGGTAGCTGGTGTTGCTAAATTATTATTTATATAAACTTTAGAACCAGGAATAAAAAGGAACAACTTGATAAGAAACAGGCCCATTCATTAAGAAAGTGAAACTTTTCTAAAGGTATATAGAACTAATAATGGAAACTTAAAATATATAAAGAAATACTTATGCAATTAATATGATATATACGTTTACAATTATTACTTGAGCTTCCGTGCCAGTACTCTTTCTCTGTACTAATAAAATGAGTAGACCAAAAATCCATAATTATATATAAGATTAGAGTAATAATATCAAGCAGTTCAATGTGATTGACATTTGTAGAAAACTCCACCTAGGATGGTAGAATATGTATATATTTTTAAGTGTACAGGGAATATTCAATAAGATAGGTCATTTTAAGAATTACAAAATAAATTTAATAAAAAAATAAAATAAATTAGACACAAAGCTATCCCTTAGAAAATAACCAATAATATTGATAAAGTTCTGGTTACATTGGTTATAGAAAATCAGAAAACACAGATGTTACCTTTTCTTGATACAAAGAAAAGGGCACATTTCTACAGAACCTATTGGGATTAAGGGATAAAACATTGATAATATATACTATCTTCTGCCAATAATTTGACAATTTAGACAAAATCAGACTAATTTCATGAAAATCACAAATTACTAAAGTTAATTCAAGAAGAAATAAATTACTTCAGTAATTTATTAAATTTATTAGATATAAATAATTTAGTAAATTTATTAAAACAATTAACTTTAACTTTCAAAACTTTTTCACAAGGAAAACTCCTATTTCACTTAACTAGTGAATTCCATAAAATATTTGCAAAACAAATTGCCAATTCAACACAAACTCGTCCTCCAAATAGAAGAAGGAATATTCATTTTATGTGCTTAGAATTACCTTGAAACCAATCCTTGGCAGATCTATGTGTGAAAAGAAAATGAAACATAGCAAGAGTAAAACTTAAGTAAACCAAATAAAGATTTTAATAAAAATGGAAATTTAAATTATCTTCTTAAGAAATTACATTTGAAGGCAGCAAATTTTTGCTACCCACATATGATGATTATAGGCTAGGTTTAGTTTGGCAATGGGTGACATTACTGATGTCACAACAAAGAAAGAGAAAGGATCTTTCATTGGTATTTAGAGAAATAGACTATAAGAATTCAGGGAAATTCTAGTCCTACTGACTTGAGTTAAAATTGTCAAGTTTACAGTCAAAAGAATGAGCAACCTGCTTGTCTTGTAAGGAGAAATAAAGTAATATCATACGGAATTACCTCACCTTGGATTGAGGTCAGGAGATTCCAGTTAAATTCCCTACTTAACCTTATATTGGCTTTGAAACTCACAGTCACTTTTTCTCTAAGAATTTTTCTTGTTTTCATTACTGGGGATCAATTCCAGGGCCCTGTGTATGTGAGGCGAGTGATCTACCATGCAGTGACATTTCCAACCCTTTTTATTTTATTTTGAAACAGGGTATAAAGATTTTTCAGGTTACCCTTGAATTTGCAATTCTACCTCAGCCTTGGTATTACATATGTGCACCTCTGCACTCTTCTTATTTTCTGCATTGTAAAGACAAATTATTGTACAAGATTATGTAATACAAAAGGAAATGCAGTTTTCCTTTTGAATTTGAAGTTTGAAACTTCATACCACTTTATCTTCCTGCACAATCTTCCTAGCTTACCATGGTCCATTTATACAAACCTATCCATCCCTTCCTGAACTTCATTGTTTTCAATTTTAGAGGTTTTGCACTTGCTTTTTCTGGATCAGTATTTGGTTTAATTTCAAGCCACAAGAATGTGTAAAGTAAAAACCCAAGGTTTCAAATTCTTCAGGAAATTATTTTTTCTATCCAGGTCTTAAAGACTGAAAATGTTCTTATTAATTTATCCTGGATTTTGCTTTTTCTACTACATTCATTCATCAGTAGTGCAGACTTCCAGGGCCTTGAATTTATGCATGCAAGTTGATCCTAGCTTTGTATGGTCCCAAGTCCTTCATTTCTGCTGCATCATGGGCAGAATTCTATACCTTAGGTTGCCAAGCCTAAAATCCTAACAATAAAGGTAGGGGCAGACCAGATTCTGAGTTTGATGCTTCTGTTTTCGATTTCTTTTTCTTTCTGGAATCTGGTTGATCTTGATGTTTTGAGAGATAGCTATGCATATAAAATAAAATTTACTATTTATTTATCTGCATTTTCATCTGTTTGTCTCAAGGGAAATTTCAGATTCTCCTAGTCTAGTACCTTGCTAGAACAGAAAAGCATGCATCAACATTATCAAGGCCCAAACAAAGTAAAAATCCATTTTAAAATGATGGGGAAAATGTTCTTGGAAATAAATGAAATATTTTCCTTCCTCAGAGCTCACCACAGAATGAGAAGATACTGAAATCGGAAGAGCCAATCTCTTCACTTTACAGTGGGGGAAAAAGAGGGGCTGGAAATGGGGATGGCCTAACTGAGGGTGCAACTGGGCAGAAAGTGACTGAGCCCAGTGAGAGCTTTCCTCCGGGCCAATGCTGTGGTTTCACTTGTATGGGCAAATGTCTCACAGAACAGGGATCATTGTGCTTAGAGGATTTTGTAGGCATTATTCCCATTCTCCAGAGCCTTGTCTTCCTGATTTTATAAAAGGAAACTTGGTAATAAGAATCTTGAAGTTATATTCTGCTACTTGTCTATTTTCTTCCTTAGATTAAAGGAACTTTTCTGCTTCTTTCTATTGTGGGAAAAGCACTTTTTAATAGAAGAACATTGTTAGTTTTGATAAACACATGCTTTTATCTCCTGATGGATTACTCTGCTTAAGGACACAGTTGTAGAAAACACCTTTTCTTACTGTCTCTTACCCATTGGCTTCCTGAATTTAGTTCTATGTCTTTCTGAGTATCCAACAGATTCTTATCCTCATTGTTATTCTACATTATTGTGACAGTTTGTACTTGACAAGATTTATCTTGGGTCTGCTTTCTTCTAGGATAGAAATAACATTTGTATTTTGCATCCTTGGTTATGCATCCTCCATTTCCTGATTTGCCAATAATATATAAAGGAATTTTATTTTGATGCTTCCAGAAATGCTGTCATCTAAATTACATTAATAAACGAAGTCATAAAAATTATGAATAATTCAACACATGAGATTCACAATATAGCGTTTTCTATGGATATTTTCTACACTAGTTAGCATTCTTTGTTTAATTTTTTCTTTAAAGGAAAAAAATGAATTAATTTTCCCCTAAAGAATGATATGTGTTTGAATTGAAGCCACATTTAAAAAGTATACTTTTTAAAGCATATTTAAAGCATTTTAAAATGCTTTTTGTTTTTAATGTTTTTTTTTTCCTATTTTTTTTTTTTTTTGGAGGGGTACAGGGAATTGAACTCAAGGACACTCAACCAATAAGCCACATTCCTAGCCCTATTTTGTATTTTATTTAGAGACAGGGTCTCAATGATTTGATTAGCACCTTGCCAATGCTGAGGTTGGCTTTGAACTCAGGATCCTCTTGCCTCAGCCTCCCAAGCTGCTGGGATTACAGGCAGTGTGCCACCGTGCCCAACTTTTTCCTATCATTTTTGAGGAGAGCAAATTTCTCATAAGTAATAAATTGTACCACCTATCACTTATTATTAAAGAAAAAAGACATTCTTAAAAAAGCTATTTAAATTTTTTTTTATTTCTCTCAAATGATCTATTGTTCTTTATTTTATCATCATAGTTCTAAAATATTGGATGTAATTTAAAATTTCAAATTCTTATTCCGTCTTCATTCTCAGTTTGAGTTTCATCCTCGCCACTTATTATGGTATGAAATATGATCTTGATTACCTTTCAGAATTGTGCAAAAATATTTTTTCTGCTGTTTAAATCAATCAGTGTGTTGTATTTTATCATAGCAACTGTAGGACATGAATATACTATGATACAGATGTTTCTTCTGTGATTATCTATTAGTTCCTGAATGGGTATAGTGAAAGACACAAAAAACAGTGAACTTTGAGTAAGACAGAAATAAATTACATCTTACGTCAGTCAATTAATAGTTCTAAAACACTGGATATATTCTTTGATCTTTCTGATCCTCAGTCTTTAGACTTTTTTTAAAAACTTTATTCGTCATTTTTTTTTTAATGTGGTGCTGAGGATCGAACCCAGTGCCTCACACGTGCTAGGCAAGCACTCTACCACTTAGCTATAACCCCAGTCCTAGTCTTTAGACTTTTTAAAAGGCTATAATAAAAACTTATTTTAAAGATGAAAAAAGTGGTGTATATAGAAACGACCTTGCATAGTACCAAGCAAATTGCAATGAAATACATAATGTTATATTATTTTCCTGTTTTCCAGACCATCGGGTTTCTTAAATTCAATAGACCACTGCTATGTTGAAAGAAATAAAATATTTATCTATTTTCCTCAAGTCTTCCATTAACTCTTTTCCTATTCATATCCTTCCAATCAACATTCACCCTGTTAAGATAATCTCCACTCTATTTGAATGAGAAAATAAAAATATTTAGATCAGAATACCTAATTTTTTCAACTCCAAGTTTGCAAGTGTACACAGATTTATAATCTATTATCACCCTCTTCCAATCAGGAAAAAAAGGAAGACCCATGCCTTCTGATAACAAAAGTCCCACCACTCCACTGGGCTTTGGAATTAAACCTCAAGAACTCCATTGCGGCTGCCTTCCATTTTTTCACTGTGTCCCTTTGAGTGTATGTTTTAATTTTCAACAACATGTGAACATTTTCCCATATTTCCATCTTTAAAAAAAAGTGAGTCCAAATTCTTCTTTTTATTTCACATCCATTTCTTGCTTCCCTTCTTGTCAAACTCTTTTGAAAGCATTCTTCAGAACCTGCTCCAGTCTGGCTCCTCTGGTACTTCCATTCTGCTGTATCTGCTGTCATCCGGGTTACAACCATCCTCAGGTTTTCAGACACCATAGTTACTTTTCTATCTCCATTTTATTGGCCTCTTAAGAGAGATTTATATGTTTCTCCATTTCCTGCTTCTTGGACTTTTCTCCCATATGGCTTTTTTGAGTTACCATCCTTGTTTCTCTCCATACCCATTAGTCAGAGATTCTTACTATTCTTTGCTAACTCATCAATATCTGCTCATATTTTTAATAATGGGGTGTGCCTTTGTAGTAAGGATTACCAAATACATGTCTCCAAACCTATTCTTTCTTTGACTTCCACACTCCAAGACCCAACAGAATCTGTTCTTGAATATCTAATATTGTATGAATATTAGATATTGAATATTGTAATATCCTGAAGAACTCTAATATTCCAAAAAAAAACTTTAATTCACTTTCTTCACCAAATTAATTAGTTGCCTAATCGTTTCTGCTTCTGCAAATAGCCCTGCCATTTTCCCTAATGCTTCTAACCTCAGAAATCATCATTTCCAACATTTGTAATAAGTATCAATATTAGGTATGCGTGTATCATCAACTGTTGATAAATCCTGTTGCTTTTACCACTCAAATATCATGGACTCAGTTTGGTTTCTCTGTCTTCTTCCCAACAACTTGCTCCTCAACTCTGGTTGATATCACTATCATCTCTCACCTAAATTAGTGCAATAGAGTAATCTACTTCCCGACTGAAGTTCTCGTTCCAACAATTAATTTGTGACAGCAACCTGGGTAACTTTTTAAAATGTCAATCTTAAAATTATTTCAATATCCAAATTCTATGGTTTGGATAGGTGTCTCCCAAAGGCCCATGTGTTTAGTTCCCAGCTATGACACTGATAGGAGGTGGTAGAACCTTGAAAAGTGGTTCCTAATAAGGGATCTTTAGGTCACTGAGCACATGCCCTTAAAGAGGATGATGAGACCCTGGTCCCTTTCTCTCTCTCTTTTTTGCTTCTCAGCTAGTAGGTGAATGGTTTTGCTCCACCAAGAGTTCCTACTATGATATACTGCCTCACCATAGGCCTAAAGGCAACAGGCAACTGATGGTGAACAGGAACCTGTGAAATTGTGATTCAGAATAAACCTTTTCTTGGAAATGAAAAGCTAGCTAGTATATCTGATTAAAATCATTTAAAATCTTTCCATGGAACGTAGAGTTCTACTGATCTCTTCACCCCCATTTTGTACTGGGTTCCCTTTGTTTATCATCATTTTCTTTTCAGTCTCCTTTCTATCCTTTCAATAAGACAAGCTCATTTCTGCCCTGGGTCACTCGGAATTGCTCTTCTCACTTCCTAAAACACATGCCCCAAAGGATATATCATGGTTGTCCTTTTTTTTTTTGATCTCAGTGTTAAATTATAGTTCATTTCCTCAGAAAGCAGCTATGAATAGGCTATCTCAATTGAAAACTTCTCTCAAGTAATTATTTATAAGTATCTATTTTCTACCACACCATAGTGCTAAACTGAATTATGTGCTTCTTCTTTTTTGTCCTGGATTACTTGCATTCCCTAACCCTACCACTTGAATGCAAGTATCTAAATGTTAAGGATCTTGTCTGTCTTTTAAGTGCTAAGAACATTGGTATATATTTATAAAAATATCATATTAATAATCAAAGATAAAACTTTAGGTAGCTATTAATATAAGCACTATTTTCTGCTTGAGAAAAGGATTGCTTAGAGGAGAATAAATAACTTGGTTGAGATAAGAGAACATGATGTGGTATCTTTGGAATTCAAAATGAGGCATGTCCAATTCTGAAATCTGTGATCTTAATCACATGATTTATTGCCTCCTTGTCTCCTGATTGCTAGTCTTTTGATGTATTTTCTAGTCCTCTTGGATCTGAGTCTTAGCTCTATTACAGCAGTCTGACCTTTGGTTCTCTAAACAATCATGATGAGGACCTTTCCTAGGGTCATACTGCTTCTGCCTGCTGTGGTTAATCATCGTACTCTTGTGTTAGATATTCCATCCTCCCTCTTGGGACCTCATATTCTGCGACTTCCTTCCACTTCACAAGGAACTGTGGCCTTGGGCGGGTCACTTTCTCCACACCCAGTTTTCTTATTTCATCCTGCTCTTGAAATTTTCTTTCGGACTTAAAGTTGAGCAAAAAATGATGAAAATCCATGGTTCTTTCTCCTTCTGCTTATGGGAGTTTCAGGTTACCAATATTTTAAGTTAATTTCACTAGTACCAAAACACATTAATCCTACTGAGTTGGACTGCAGTTGGAACGCTGTTTAGATTGTTAGTAATAACACATGATTTTTTTTATCAGTTGTGAGAGTGTAATTTAATTTCCTTTGATCAATATTTTACTCCACAAAAAAAATGTTATTGATAACCCACCATATGGCTGCCTGATTCAGAATTATCAATTCCACAACATTTTAGTAAGTATTTAATGAATGACTTCTATGTGCCAGGTTCTATGTTAGGTGCCAGAAATGATTGATACATAAAAGCAGTCTGGAAGGACCTCACAATTTACTGGGAGACATAGACAAACCCACACATAATCTAACAAATGCAGACAGGCCCAAGAGCTAAACCTAACAACAACAATAACAACAAAACAACTGTGGACATGTGGTCAAATATGAATATAATGCTATAACAGAATTAATTCTGTTTCAGAGGAAAAAAAAAAAAAAACAGGGAGCATTTTAAGACCTTGTCACAGTTCAACAATATGAAAAGAAAACCCACAGACAGACCCTCTGCTATCCCATTTGTTTGCAAGAGCAGACTTTAAGACATTTCTATGATTTCTGAGCTTACTTTCTTCTGGAACCCTAGGATTTCTACCTTCCTGAACAATCTTTAGTTTTGTAGTCACCAGCAGGGAAGCAATCTGCTGTTCATTCCTGAAGCCCCAGAGAACCACCCTTCTGCTTGGACTATTTCTATCCTGCCAAATTGGCAAGTCATCTGTTCCGAGGGCATGTGGGTCAGGGCAGCCTTCTTAGTAGGATAGCTCAGGGGAGGCTTGGACAGGGGAGCAGAGTGGAAGGGAAGCCTCACTGGAAAATACAGCCAAGAATTCACTCCAGGATATGTAATTAATTTGTAGCTGAGGAGCAAGGCAGGTTAGTCATTCCTGGAATGTGTTGCTTCAGGATTGTACCCAGTCAGAATTCCCATGCACTGAAAAGATAAGCTATGGAGAATTGCTTAGATGTTACCAATTGCAGAGATTGCTTAGAAAACAATGACTAAAGAACAAAAGTATTCAATATGCTTTTCCAAAACTCTCTTTATGAGACCTCGTTTTTGTACAATGTGTTGTAGTTTGTAAAGGGTAAACTTGCGTACCTTTGAGAAAGGTATAATCACAAACACAGTTTAGCAAATAAAGAAATTGAGACTCAGAGAGGTTCAGCAATTTCCCCAAGATATTACAAGAACCATGAAACAGTACCAGGCCATGCTCACATGTCCTCTGACTCTAGAGCTCATGGTTTTTCCACTATAGAATTTATCTTCACACTTAGAATTCAGGATCTGTGCTGTGAATTGTTTTGAGATTTATTTTTTTTAAACCAACTTGTTCTGCTTGGACTACTTCCTGCTGCAGTAACCACACTGCTTTACAAGTGTTCAGAATAACCACTTGTGTTGACTGCTCCTGCTCCCCCTTTGGAGGAAGAAGGTTCTCTTTCTGTCCGTATACATAGATCCACTTTCCTTCAATCGAGTCTCTAAATTCTTTATGAAGTAGCATACAGTACATGTTACTTAACCTCTGTACTTCAGTATATTCATCTGTAATGTAATGAAAATGGCCCTTAACAGATAGGATGGCAGGATTCCAGTAGGTATTAAATGAGCCAATTTATATGCCACACTTAGAATTTGGTACATAGTAAATTCTCAATAAACATTAGTTGTGATTTTAGTATTTTAGTAATGTAACTATTAGCTATTATCTGAAGTTCCTTTTTTTGGGGGGGGGGGCAGTTATGGAGGATTGAACGCAGGGCCACTCAACCACTGAGCCACATCCCAGCCCTATTTTGTATTTTATTTAAAGACAGGGTCTCACTGAGTTGCTTAGCACCTCACTTTTGCTGAGGCTGGCTTTGAACTAGCTATCTTCCTGCCTCAGCCTCCCAAGCTGCTGGGATTACAGGTGTGCCTGAGCACACCCAGCCTGAAATTTTCTTTAACCTTGTACTTCTATATCTTTCTTATGTTGTTTCTGATTGTTTTACTTCCAAATGTCACAAATCAAAGTGCTACTCATTATTCAAAAGATCTTGAATCATAACTGTATTCTAAACAACAATCTAATTACTCACTGAATGATCACTCTGTGTGAGGCATGGGGTTAGGTGCTGCAGATTCAGGAGATGAAGAGAACAGCTCTGGTGTTTCTACTTCCTTGGCATTCTTTTCTTCACTCCCAAATATCCTGGCCTATAAGCAACTATTACTAAAAAGTTGCATTTTGTTTTATGTTGCTTGTATATTTACATATCTAGACTAGGGAATATCGTGTGGAAAAGAAAATATTTAACAATTGTTGGATCTTCATGTTGTAATATAGCATATGACACATCCAGGTATTTAATACTTGCTGAATGAACAGATTGAATGAGTGCATGTGTACAGAGGAGTCCCTGCTTTTCTCCAGGTAAGACCTTCTTGGATGGTTAAATGCAAAGCAAAGGAACATGCTCAGAAAGCCTCTTTCTGTTCTGACATTTATCTTATGCACCATCCAGTACCAACAGTTTATTCCTTCCTGAGTTGGCTATCAGCATAAAATCTCCTAGTACTATTGTTTAAACTCGAAAATGGAAATATTGCTGCTCAATATGTAACATAAGACCAACAGGATCATACAAAATTGAGACAAATATGCAAGAGTTAATTCAATTCAGACTATTGCCAAATGGGGAATTTGAAGGCCAGAAGAAATAAGGTATCTGGAGCCACTGAATGTGGAGCCCTCGCCATGGGCAGTCTGTGCTAAACTGAGAACACTTTAGAAGCTGCTGCTGGACAGACAAGTGACATAGCTCCCTGTGCTCAACTGCCTAGTACAATTCTTCATTCTATCTATGAAGGATAGGATTCTGAAATGGATCACCAGCAACTGCTTAAATAAAAGTAGATTAAAGGGACATAGACACAATCCAAAGCAGCTTTAAGAGCTGTAGGCAAATGATTGAGCATTTCCCCCTACTCCTGTGTTTGCTTGCTTGTCTCCTTTGGGGCTTTGGCACTATTGGCATTATTGCAAAAGTGTATATACCCATTTCAAAAAATAAGAACAAATAAGAAAAATGCAAAGAACATAACGTTCATGGCTAAGTCTACCAACCAGAAATAAATTATCAACATGAATTAATATCCTTCCTCCTTGTCTCTATTAATAGACACATATGCACATATGAATATAAATGCATATGCTTGTCAAATAGGATGTTATTAAGTATCCTATTCTAAAACATCCATTCCTTACTTAAAATATATAATAAACATTTAAAACCCAACATTTTAAATAAACATCATAATTTTAATGGTTATTGAATTTTTCATTTTATGCAAGAGTTCACTAAATGTATTTGCAATCTACTTTTTGAAAGAACAGTGGATACTATATTTAAACCACCTCTCCCAGCTAATTTTCTAGTTAGAACACCATAATCAAACATTGTAAACCTTCATTTATTCATTCGACTGATGATTATGCTTGGCATTATGCTAAGTACAGAGGATATAAATAAATAAGATGTGTCAGATAAAATGAAAAGTGAAGTATCAATTCAAGATCTTGTTAAGTAAACTAGTAATTGAACAATTATAATACAATGTTTTAATCTCTATGGAAAAGGGAAGAACAAAAGATATTTTTTTTTCCTCTTTTTGGTACTGGGGATTGAACCCAGGAGCACTTAACCACTGTATCACACCCCAGTCCTCTTTTGTATTTTAGTTAGAGACAGGATCTTGCTGAATTGCTTAAGGCCTTGCTAAGCTGCTGAGTCTGTCTTTGAACTTGTGATCCTCCTACCTCAGCCTCCCAAGCCACTGGGATGATACACATGCACCACCGCACCTGGCTTACATAAAAGTTTTTAAAGACATAAAGGATGGAGCAAATGCCTTGGGGAAGTGGAAAAAGCTGTGAAAAGGTTATGTTTGAACTACCTCTTCACTTATAAATATGGTGGAACCCTGATGAGTTAGCTCTTCATCACTGTGACCAACATACCTAACAAGAACAGCTTAGAGGAGAGGCTTATTTTGTCTTGGAGTTTCAGAGGTCTCAGTCCATGGGTGGCTGACTTCAATGCAGAAATATCATGGCAGAAGGGCATGAAGGGGGAAAGCTGCTTAGCTCATAGCAGCCAGGAAGCACAGAGAGAGTAAAGACCAGGAAGAATAGAAACCATCTCAGGACACCCCAGTAATTCACCTTCTCCAGTTGCACCCCATATACCTACAGTTACCACCCAGTATCCCATTATTAATCCATCAGATGGATCAATCCACTGATGAGGTTACAGTCCTCACAATTCAATCATTTCCTAAGGGCTCCACCTTGCAGCACTGGAGACCATGCTTTAAATACACAAGCTTTTGGGGGGGGAAATTCCAGATTCAAATCATAAGAAGCCCCTAGCTGCACGCACTCTAACAAGCTCATTCATGGAGGATACAGAAGATAGTGTTCAGAGGGTGCCCAACACATATGGAACAGGTATGTCTTGAATGAGTGTTGAATATAGAGATAAAATAATAAAAGGGAATCTTCCTAAGCATCAGTGTTACCCAGTAACATGGACATAACTGTTATGAGACCTCTTAGCCCCAGTAACATGCTGCATTTCTTTCAGTGTCCACTCAAGACATTACATGAAACCTCTAAACTTTTGAGAATAATATATTTTTGGTTTTTTTTTTTGTTGTTGTTGTTTGTTTGTTTTTGGTACTGGGGATTAAACTTGGAGGCACTTGACCACTGAGCCACATCCCCAGCCCTATTTTTTATTTTATTTAGAGACAGGGTCTCACTGAGTTGCTCACTGCCTCACTTTTGCTGAGGCTGGCTTGGAACCGGCCATCCTCCTACCTCAGCCTCCCAAGCCGCTGGGATTATAGGCATGGACCACCACCCTGCCTAAGAATAATATACTTTTGAAGAAAGTGACTCAAATTTTTAGTGAAAAATAATTATTAAATTTCCTTATTACAAAGTATCAACTAAGTATTGTGTCCAGCAATCCTGATTTCCTGACAGAGGTGGTATTTTTATACAACCGCCATCATCTAGATCACAGGCTGTGTTGCTGAGTGATCAGCTCACCTGTATCTCTGTCTAGATCTGACATGTTACTCCATTACTACGCTGTGCTGCCTGCTATTCACAGGATTTAATTCTACAACATCTGTATTAGTCAGAACCTGTTTAAAGATTTCCATTTGTAAATGAGGAAATGAAGATTCAGAAAAGTTGCATGACTTAACTTTACTCCCAGAGGTATTAATTAACAGATCCTAAACATTAAAAAACGCTCCCCCAATACTGGTCCACGTTGTCACTAACCACTCCAACATATTGTTCTGTCTGAAAATATCCTGAAGTGCCAGAAATTAGAGTCGAGACACCAGTTGGTTCTCTATGGTCGAAATGACTACCTTCAGCCATATTGTCTCATACCAGCAGATCTATTTACTTCGAACGCAATAAAGAAGGTCTTTTTGGGAACCATAGTCTGGACACTCAAAATCCTAAAATAATCACTTTATCCTCTTTATGAATGCAGCCACACATAGTTCTTTCCATGTTCTTTATTATGCTAAAATGTTTACATAGTCAACCTTGTGTATTAATGATTTTACTCTTAACTGTATGATTTTGTAGCCTTAAGAAAACCTGGGCACTAGAACCATATAGCCTAGAAGATGACAAACTAGTCCTTGGGAGCTTTATATCTCCTACCTCGGGGCAGTCTGCAACTAATGGGTATTTAGTAAGGGATTTCAAAATCTCATATCCTTTGTCCTAAAGTAGGACAAACTGAAATAAACTCTATAAACTGCCAAGATCTGGCCGAATGTGAGACTTCAAATGAAACTGTACCCTTACATGACTTTTCCTCCTTTCATATTCAGCCTTACTCTTCCCTCCCTGAAAAGTTTCTCATTACTAGATACTTCTTTTATAAAACATTGAATCCAAATCATTGGCTTTGGATCTCCTTCTGAAAAAAGAAAGCACCAAAATTCTTTTGCTTTTATATGATAACTAAAGTCATATTTGACAGACATTTACTACATTTAAATCCAACAAACACAAAATTTATGAAAAAGTCTCAACCAACCTGTCAACAAATGCATGATGAAGAAGAAAAATGGGATCATTGGCTGATCCTTGCACCTGTGACATGGTTCCATTCATATAGATGTGCAACGCATTGTGCATGCTGCTTTGAGAGGCATCTGCTATCCCAGTAAGTGGACTAGCAAATCCTGTTGATTGAAAGAAAATCGAAAAAAAAAAATTAGTTTATTTAAATGATTGGAAAATATAAGCAATTATCTCATTTGCTTTACAACTACAATGGACAGCCTAATTCAAAATTAAATCAATAAGAAAATTCATTCTGTATTGGGATTCTTTACATTTGGGATACCTGGTGAGTATTCAATAAATTGTGTGGAACTGAATGGTGTTAAAATGAGTATGATTGATGGATTAAGCAGATGGAATAGGCTGAGCCAATTTGTGCTCCCCTGGTTGCTTCTATTATTCCTCCTTTCAAAACTTCAAAGTGATAAGAGCATTTTATAATAATCAGAATAGTCGCTCTCACTTCAGTTTGCAGTAGCACTTACAGGCAGTTCTTTTTAGCCCATTACAGGTCCCCTTGCTTTCCAGATCCAGAGAACATTTTAATGTGGGTATCTGGAAGAAGAGAAAGCACAAAATTTGTGACCTTCCATATTATAATTCATTCTTGACAGTCTTATGGATACCAGGTCATAATGTGATTTTGTAAAACATTTATTTCAAAGGTAATTAGAACTCATTCTCAAAGACCGTACCAATCTCTGATCTCTATAAAATTACCCTAATAACATTCAGTTCTTTCCTCATGGGATTTTCTTGTTTAAAATAACTTTTGTGAATATATATGTTACTGCTTGGATGTGAGGTGTCCCCTAAAAACTCATGTGTGAGACAATGAATGAAGGTTCAGAGGAGAAATGATTGGGTTGTGAGACTCTTAATCTAATCAGAGAATTAATTCCCTGATAGGGACTGAGTGGTAACCAAAGTGGTAGGGTATGGCTGGAGGAAGTGGAATTGGGGTGTGGCTTTTGGGGTGTATCTGGCAAGTGGAGACCTCTCTCTCTCTGCCTGATAATCACCATGTGAGCTGCTTCCCTCGACCTCACTCTTCCACCATGATGTTCTGCTTCACCTCGAGCTCTGAGGAATGAAGTCAGTCTTCTAGGAATTAAAACCTCTTAAACCATAAGCCCTCTAATAAGCTTTTCCTCCACTATAATTGTTCTGGTTGGGTCCTTTTAGCCAATGCAAAAAAAAAAAAAAAAAAAAACTGACTAAAACAATATAGTAAATGCCTTTATTATGTGTAGGCATTTTTCCAAGAGTTTAACAAGATTTTCATATAATTATTTCATATTAGTTTGAGAATGATCATACAAATTAGACACTTACATTATTATGGAAGTAAAAGGCTTACAGAGGTCAAGGAATTTGTGTAAGATTAAAAAATGGAGGGGGTAGAGTTTGGAACAGAACCCTGTTTCACTTTGGAACTTAAGTTCTTAAATGCAACAGTTTACTGTATTTTGTATGTAACAATAAATCATGTCATGAGGAAAATATTTCTATCTTTGAGTAACTAAATGAAAGTTTTATTCATGAAATTTTACACATTTTCTTTCATATTCTTAAGAAGGTTTCAAATTGTTTTATGCATAATTACAAATAGTTTTAGAGAATATAATTCAGGGCCATGACAAATAGGATGTATTTTTTAAAATATTCTAAAAGTGCTTTTATTTTAATGATTTGATAACATCATTCATATCAAAAGTACCTATTGAGCTCATAGGTTGGAAATTTATAGAGTCTCCTTTTTATGTTCAGTTTAATGTTTGTAATCTAATTTCCCATAGAATTACTCCTAAGTGTTACATATTTTATGCTAAAAATACTTTTAAAAAATCAAATTGGGGAAATGCTGGTTAAAGTATACAAAATTTCAATTAGACAAGAGGAATACGTTCAGGACTTCTATTGTGCCATTTGGTGGTAATGGTTAATAACAATGTATGATATACTGGAAAAATGGTAAGAAACTTCCTGTCACATTTTTTTAATCAATCAACTGTATTTTTATCATCTTTGAACTCTGGTCCCTACCATTCACATTGTTGCAGTTATTGATTCAGGAGATGTCATAGTTGATAACTGCTATTTACTTAATGTCAGATCTAGTTAATGGTTATTACTGTTTTTGCTGTGGCAATTTCTGACTTTACCACTTATATTTTTGTGGTAATTAGTGTTGCAGATGTTATAGTAGGCAAATAAAATGTGGTTCGGTCTTCAAAGGAGTTCAAATCAGCATACCATAGTGACATAGTCACATCAATATTTATAGCAGCTCATTTCACAATAACAAGCTATGGAACCAACCTAGGTGCCCTTCAAAAGATGAATAAATACAGAAAATGTGGTATATATACACAATGGAATATTACTCAGTCATAAAGAAGAATTTGCAGGTAAATGGATGGAACTAGAGACTATCATGCTAAATGAAATGTCAATCCCCTAAAACCAAAGGCCAGATGTTCTCTCTAGTATGCAAATACTAATACGCAATGGGTGAACTAGACAAAGGGGAATGAAGGGAGGGGAGAGGGTGAGAGGAAAGGCAGTAGAATGAATTGGACCTAACTTTCCTATGTTCATATATGAATAAACAAACAGTGTAAATCCACATCATGTACAACCACAAGAAAGGGAAGTTATATTCTATGTATGTATAGTATGTCAAAATATATTCTACTGTTATGTATGACTAAAAAGCACAAAAAATCTATTAAAATTTTTAAAAATGTAGTTGTGTCAATTTTAATTCATTCTGCCAGCCTACATCTATTAATTGTAGAGTTGATATCATTACATTCAGTATTTTTATAGAAGATGTTTATTAATTCCTGCCATTTTGATTTATTTCTAATGTTTAATTTGGTCCTAATCTTGCTTGCTTGTCTATTCTTCAAATGAGCTTTATCCATTTGCAAGGTTGGGGTTTGTTTTTTTACTTCTTCTGTGTGATGTATATCTTTAATTACTTTGTGTTTCTCCAGTTTAGTTATGAATTCTTTAGTTTTTGCTTATGTTGGAAGATTTTTATTTCTTCAATTCTGAAGGATAACTTTGCTGAATATAGCAATCTAGGTTGACAGTTAATTTTGTTCAGGACTTAGAAAATATTATTCCAAGCCCTCCTGGATTGTAGAGTTTGTGCTCAGAAATCTGAAGTAATTTTGATTGACTTGCTTCTAAAAGTGACCTGATGTTTTTCTCCTGAAGCTTTTAAAATTCTGTATTTGTGCTCTATGTTAAGCATCTTAATTATAATGTGTCATGGAGAAAGTTCCTTTTTGTTTTTGTCTATTTGGGGTTCTGAAGGCATCCTGTATATCCTTCTCAAGGTTTGGAAAATTTTCTGTTGTTATTTCTCTCTAGAGGTTGATGTCATTATCCTGCATCTCACAATCCTCTTTTATTCCACTGATTCTTAAGTCTTAATGTTATCCTAGAATTCCTGTATATTCTTGTCATAATTTCTTATTTTCTTTTCTTTAATGCTGTCACAGTGCTCAAGTTTGACCACTTTATCTTCCTGTTCTGAGATTCTGTCTCCAGCATGGTCTACACTATTAGAGAGATTTTCAACCAAACATTTATTTGATTTGCTGAGTCTTTATTTACAAGATTTCTCATTGGTTCCTTTTCAATATCTCTATCTCTTTATTAAATTTCTCATTCATAACCTGTACTGATTTCCTTAATTTATTTAGTTGTTTTTCTGTGTTATCTTGGATTTCATTGATCATTTTTATGAATATTCTTTTGAATTCTTTGATATTTCATCCACTTCAACATCTTTGGAGTCAGCCGCTAGTGAATTATGCACTTTAGGATGTTTCATATTGCCTTTTTTCATATTTCTTGTAATCCTGTTTTGGGTTTTCTGCATCTGTTGGGATGGACTTCTCTCTCACTTTTATGTGAGGGACTTTTTAGGGCACAGCCTTCTTTTTCAATGTATCTTAGAGTGATCTAGATTGAGATATCTTTATAGGTGGGTATCCATAACTTTGTTTTAATTCTCTGCTTTTGCTATAGAAGTAGATGACTATAACTGGGTGTGATAGTGGAAACCTGTAATCCCTGGAGCTTGAGAGGATGAGGAAAAAGGACCGAAAGTCCAAAGCTAGCCTCAGCAACTTAGCGAGTCCCTAAGCAATTTAGCAAGACCCTGTCTCTAAATAAAAAAATAAAAAGGGGTGGTGAGTGGTTCAGTGGTTAAACACCCCTGGGTTCAGTGCACAGTATAAAAAGAAGAAGAAATACAATTTTTCAACAATATATGAAAAGTATTTCAAGATCCATTAGCAGTTAGGAAACCATAAATCACAATTACGCTGAGGTTTCATCAGACTTCAGTTAGAATGGCAGCCATCAAGAAAACAAACAGTAATAATAAATACTAGAGATGATGTGGAAAAAAAGAAACACTTTTATACTGATGGTGGCACTATAAATTAGTATTACCACTATGGAAATCAGTATAGAGGTTCCTCAAAAGACTAGGTATGGAACTATCTTATGACCCAGCAATACCACTCCTCAGTATTTATCCTAAAGAATTAAAGTCAGCATACTCTAGCAATATATTCATACCCATGTTTATAGCAGCACAGTTCACAATAACCAAGTTGTGGAGTCAACCTAGATATTCATTAATGGGTAAATGGATGAAGAAAATGTGCTATATATGCACAATGGACTTTTATTCAGTCATAAAGGAGAATGAAATCATTTAATTGGCAGGTAAATGGATGGACTTTGAAAACATTATGTTAAGCAAAATAAGCCAAACTCTGAAAGTCTTATGTTTTCTTTCATATGTAGAAGGAAAAGAGAGAGAGAGAAAGAAAGAAAGCTGGAGAAGTGGCATATCTCATGAAAATTGAACGAAGATCAGTAGAGTAGAGGAAAGGGACCAGGGAAATGAGAAGGGGAAGAAAAAGGGACATACTAGGGAATTATATTGGCCAAATTATATTGTTATATTGTGTGCATATGTGCATGTATATAAATGTAACAAGTCCACCATTACGTACAAATATATGTGCCAATAAAAAATATGAAGAAAAAAGAAAAGTGGTAAGAAAATACATTTAAAAAGTTCTCGCAACCAAGAAATGATAAGTATGTAATATCTATGTTAATTGCCTCCATTTAGTTCTTATGTATACATGTATCAAAACATGTTACATACCATAAATTTAAACAACTTTTATGTTCACTAAAAATAAAAATAATAATTAGCCCATTATGCTTTTCTGTAATAAAAACAGGTATATTGATCAAAATTATTTTAAAAATCTTATGTTAACACTAGTATAATGGATAGAGTCAGCATTAAATTTTTTAGTACTGTACAACTGATCAAAATCACATACATAAATATTTTACAGAAGTTTTTAAATGTCAAAGTAGAATTTCATTGAACATGCATTATTTATGACATTGATAAAAGACTGTACAAAAGTTAATTTAGATATTCAGGGATGAATAATATCTTTTGGCAGAATTCTATTCTAAATTTTTTTTAAAAATCTGGAAAAATGTTTTCATGAAAAATAAACTGGAAATGAAAAATAAATATATAAGAAGTTCACTTGAGCATTTGTATTCCTTTTGAATTTTCTCTACCAAAATGACATAATCCAGGATAAAAATTAGTTTTCATAATCTAACCCATCATCTAACAACTCAACCAATATTTTGATAAAATCAATATTATAAATTATGAATTTATCTATAAAACAATATACAAGCAGTATTCTCTGATCTTAAAGTCATTCATTTGACAATATTGGTGTCAATATTTTTAATTGTCTACTTTTTTGGTAACTTGGAAATTTTTTCCCCTTCTGGGCAAACACTATCTTGAGGAAGGATACAGGCAGTTAAGAAATAAGCTTTTCTTCTACCATTCTGGAAAAGGACATGGTGAAGAAGAAATGGTACAAGAGAAGCCTCAGGAACTTTCTCAGTCCTAACTGGGAAGAGGACCTGAAAATAAATTTTCTTAAAACTCCCTGTGGCTTGGATCCTTTAGAGAGTCTTTCTGAACCTACAGTATTGTGTCTATTTCTGTTTGAAAGATACGACTGTAGAGAAAATATTTTTAGAGCTTTGAAGACCTGCGTTTAATTTCTGTGTTGCTTATTGAAAAGTAGGACTCTTATCAACTTATCGTTTTTTGAGGTTCAGTTTCTTCAATAAAAAAGAAAGAGTAACTAATACTCATCTCTTTGTAGTTAAGATTAATTTTTACAGCATGTGTGAGAACATCTAGAATAGATCTGGCACAAAGGGGTGCTTCCTCTGCAGGAATTATTTTTTCTATAACATAGATGCATTTTTAAGTGTGTGTTGGTAATGGGAGCTGCTAACCAAGAATATGGGCACTCCCACTACAGAAAAACCTCTTTTGCTGCCACTCCATATCATCAGGTTTCATTCTCACACCAGACACCCCTCCTTCCTGGGCTCCGCTGATCTACATAAACCTGCCTGCTGTTTGCCGTCATCCAATATCACACACTCCTGAGCCATCCAGGAAATAGGATAGATTGTCATTCTAAGAATACTTTCAGCAATTAGAGTTTCTTTTCTCACAAATGCTAACTTGCCAGAAGTTGTCCAGGAGAGACTCCAATATTATTATGAAAGGATATTTGAATAAAAGGCACATGTAGTTTGTCAGAATACATTCTTACATGAGCTGAGGAAACAGTCATGTGTCACTTTGCAATGGGGAAAGTTTCTAAAATATGCATTGCTAGGTGATTTTTGTGTTGTGAAAACATCACAGAGTACACTTACACGAACCAAAGCACTACAATTTCATTAGGTGACCACTTTTGTATACGTGAACTATTGTTAACCAAAATGTCCTCATGTGACCTAAGACTATGATTCAGAGATCCAGGTTGAAGTCAATCTCTTTGCAACAGGCACCGGGTTGCTAATAGAGCCAATCTGATTATATTAATAAATTTGAAATATGTACTTGTCTCTTCAAATAGACTTAAAATGTCTCAGAAGTAAAGATCAAATAATTTGCTTTGATTTTTCCATAGTGAAAAATCAGATCCTCACATGTCTCTGTATTTAGAAGAAAAGCAACCTTAAAATATTTATCAATTCTTCCTATATAGATCCAACAGTAGTCGGGAATAGGAAAGATACATTTTTTCCCCATAAAACCTATAAGGGATCATCAGAAAGCTCTATCTGGTACTTGTCAAGTGATAAAATAGATAAAATGTGATAGTAGTAAATAATATTAAAATATGAATAGTTTTTATTTTCCCTCTTCACACAATTCTTTTTTTTTTTTTTAACTGGTGAAATTACCTTTAAAAAAATAGAAATGCTAACACCAGCATCAGTAGCTTCTCTTGCTGAGATTTTATTCTTTGCTGTAAGGACAAATCCAAAAGGAAATTTCAGACATTGAATATTAATAATTATAAATGTACAGATTTTCAAATATCTTTCATGTACATGATCTCATTTGAATCTTAGTGTTACCCGTGATAAGCATTTTATCTCTATTCCAATTTTACAGATGAGGAAAGTGCAGTTTACAAAATTTAAGTAGCATATTGAAATTCAAGCTAGTATTTGGAATCAATGAATTGAACATAACTTTGATTGATTCCAAAATCTTTGCTCTTTTCTATTTACCAAAGTTGAGCAGTGTCTGTAGTGCATTGCTGACACACTTTGGAAAACTCATCTTACTATGCTCCTGAAATGAATTTGTGTGGAGTTGCCATTTTCAAAATACATTGAAATATAGGAAGAAGCAAAATATGTTACTGTCTTATTTTTGTCCACACAAAGTCTAAGTCAGGAGGAAATCTTATTAACAACCACAGATGCCAAAATGACTCAAAGTTCTTTACAAAGGGCAGTGACAGTACCCCAAATTCTCTAATGTTATGCCTTTGTGTGCTACATTCCTGTGGGAAATTTATAAACATAGTTTCAGATAAATGATAACAGGAAATTGTAATTTGTCAACCCATCTCTCTTTCTCATTTTTTTTCTCTCCCTGACGCTACTATGGATTTTTGTTTGTTTGTTTGTTTCTTTTTAATGTTGATGCTTGTCTGATACCTGGAGATTTGGATGTAATTGAATGGAACTCAAGCACTTAAAGTTTTGAAATTTTCCCTTTCTGTATTTTGATGATCCATAAATGTTTCTGCCTTCGAAGATCACACTGTGAACTTAGGCTGTAAAATATTCTTTATGAATAACTGCTATAATGTGTTATCATGAAAATGATATTTAAAAACTGAGCAACTATCAGGTGCCGGGTACTGGCTTGGCATTTTCATACACTATTTTATTTGATTGGGTATACTTCTTTCTAGGAAGCTGGATCATAGATATTACACTTTATCATGCCTGTTATAAAGTGTGAAAACGTGCATGGTTAAATTTTCAGGATAATGGATCACATTTAATTTATTTGATTGAAATCAATCTTTTAAACCTATTTTTAAATATTTCATAGTGGTTCAGAAAGAGAATTGGAGAAAAGAAACCAAAAATAAATTAGAATGATACATATTAATACATCTGAAGATTGAAAAGAAGTGATTCTTAAATTATTTGATTTACATTCCCTCTAATTTTCTAATTAACTAATATGCAACTTAGTTGAGGAATTACAAAATGCAGAGTTTTAAAATCACACAATGATTTCAGGAGGTGTATAGAATTGCTGAGCACTTTATAATGTCTCATAATTTAAGCTACTTTTAGCAGAAATGTAAAAGTGTAGGTCAAAAATATTTTGATTCCAAGCAAGTTCCTAGGTATACTGGAGGAGTGAAGATTCAGCCAGCTTCCAGTTTTCTCAAATAACATCTACAGCTATAAATGTAGTTGATTGGCATTTTTAATTAGAAAATACTTCTAATTTGACGCAGGAGAATTCTTCACTTCATTTGCAAAAAAGCAAATGTCATGGTGGAGCTGTCTTAACCTATACTTATATATGATAGCTATGGTCACCAAATGCTCCAAAAATGGTATGGTTTTCAAAAGTGTAGTCCCAGAGCCAAGAGCATCCATCATCTGCAAACTTCTTAGAAATTCAACTACTCTAACCCTCAGAGAGAAGTACTGAGTCAGAAAGTGGGATGGAGCTCATTGTGTGTTAACAAGCCCTGCACGAGATTCTAATGCATGTTCAAGATTGAGAACACAACTCTAATTCTTCCCATTGTTTTCAAAAAGACAATGTTGAATAGGTCATGATTAGTCATAGTCATAAATCCAAATAGATAATTCAACATAATTTTATATGTCATTTTAAGTTTTTGTTATTGTGACTTTATTATTAGAGACTAATTTCTCCACTTGGCAACCTCAGTATTTGGGTGTATCTAATCATTTTTTACATGCATCTTACAAATGCACACAGTATATACATAATTGTGTTTTATCCAGTGATTCTTAACATTTTCTACATCTTATCAAGAATCTATTAACATATTTACAATGTAATCTTACAGAGCAAAAGTAATGGTAGCTGGATGCTGTCACGCATGCCCATAATCTAGTTATTTGGGAGTCAGAGGGAAGAGGATCACAAGTTTGAGACCAGCCTGAGCAACTTGGTGAGATCCTCTCTGAGAATAAAATTAGAAAGGGCTGGGAATGTAGTTCAGTAGTCAACAGATAGCCTATCATGCTGAGACTCTGGATTCAATCCCTAGCACCGTAAACACAAACAAAAGTAATGTTCCATTTATTTACTTAAAAATTTGTCTGAAACTTGTTTTAAGGTACTTTTATAATGACTTTCTGTACCTTAGGGTCATTCTGTGTTTGAGAAGATTTGGGATCATTAGCCCTTACAACAGACCTTTGTGAACCAAGTACTATTCAAGCTGTGCCCTGCCCCTGATCCAGGAGGCTTGTCTAAGGCCCTTCAGCTACTAAAGGGCAGAGTCAGCAGAGTTTATGGGGGTTATCTGCCAGACGTCAGAGTTTGGGTCTTAAGTATTCTCTTGCTTTATCTTAACTATTGCAAGCTATTAGTTGTGACTAAGAATTAAAATTGACAGTAAATTTTCTGTTTCAATTGTTGCCCTTAATACTTGTGTTCATTGGGAGAAGAAACTGAGGCTTGGCTTTTTCAAAATGTACTCTCTGAGGGTAAAGGAGGCCCAGTCCTGGTATTTTTCACTTTAGACAAGAACTTCTGGCATAAGACACAGAGAAGTTTGCAATTTTTGGTAGTGTCACCAAGACATGTGCTTGAAGCCACCTCCTGATGACCAATTTTGTTTGTCATGTGTAATTCTCTTACAAGTTTTGAAGAGTTTGTAGAAAGATATAATTTCATCTCAAACAGCTTTTAAAAGTCATTCTTAGTAGAAAGAACTATCAGTTTGTTACACTTTTTCTCTTGGGTATAAATTTGATTTAGGACTAATGCATTGTTAAAACAATTCTTGTTTATTTGGGGCCTCAAGTACTATGCTATTTAGAACTTGATTTCTTAGTAGAGCAAGAAAATTATAGTGTGTGTATCAACATGTAAGACAATAATCTTATTTAGTGACATTTTATCATTATATAAAGTGGACTATCATCAGCAATTTACAAATATTATCTCATGGGCTTGGAACATGGCTCAGTAGTGGAATGCTTGCATAGCATGTGTGAAGCTCTGGGTTTGATCTCTAGCACCACAAAACAACAACAACAACAATAACATATTAACTCGTGTAATCTTTATAACACATGAGGTAGCTAATATTATTCTCTTTGTACATGAAGGACCTTCTGTAGAGAAATATTACACTTACCAAAAGTTGTCTGGCTAGTGAATTATAGTAGTAGGATTTAAACCCAGGTTATCTGACTCTTATGAACTATTCTCTGCTGCCTCTAAAATTTGGCCTTTCTATTTGGAATCTTGAGGACATGATCTTCTTATTAATGATCCAATTTGTTACTTCTGGCTGTGTGACCTTGTGCAGCTATTTAAATTCTCGAATCTCAGTTCCTCCATCTATAAAATATGCATAATAACAAATATGGTATAGGGCTTTTGAGAGGAGTAATTAAAATAATGAATGTGAAAGGTGTTTTAGCAACTGAAAAAGCAAGGTTATGTTGGTGCTAGTCTTTGTTATTAATTATAGGCGCTCTTTGGAAATTTGTAATGCTGTTTTATACATTAAACATATTTTCATAGAGAAAGGATATTGGAAATAACTTGTAAATTACCCCCTTTCTCTTCTTTAAATTTTATTTGAGTTACTCAAACTCATCCTGAGGATGTCAGATCCACAGTGAGATTTCCTCGGACAATAAATACTTGGTTAACTCCCTTTACTTAATAACATTTATACTTGCCTCTTTTTTGATATGTATTTTCTTTGGATTATAATTTCTTATTCATGATCTGGTTCTTAACTAGACTGTCAGTTCCAAGAGGACAGGATCTGTGTCATATTGACTATATTCTCACTGTATTCCAAAGTGCCTGTACACACTGCATGCTCTATAGATGTTTTTGAATACATCAATATGAAATATATATTTCTCTTTCTAAAACATGCAATCACTGTTGCTAACATAACTTTAAAATCAGTTAAACTAACAGTTTTTAGAACATACTCATAATTTTCTAAGTGTTATGCCTTTAAGTAAGAAAGATAGACCATGTCTCTGAGTCCAGCACTCACATTTCTATGCTATAGGTCATTCTCTCCAGTCTTCTCATGGAATAATTAACTATCTATGGGGGAAGGTCTGAGCAATTTGTATGAAAAACAGCTGTGGTGTTATTTAGCATAGAGAAGATGACAGTACATGTCAGGGGAGAAGAGATACATGATTCTTTAATGACAAAAACAATTATTTACTATTAAAATATGAAATAGATTTGGGGGAACTATCATTTAAAAAGAGTAATGTATCATGGCTAGCGAAAATAGAATTGCATAGCCTTTTCCACTTGATGGAAAGCAACATGGAAGAATACTGCAGAAAGAAAACAATGATAAGAGAAGAAAAATAAATATCTTTTCAGAGTCAAGAACTGAGGTTTTTATGTAAATGAGATAGTCCAACCCAGGCTAAAACTAAATGCCCCCAGTAATTTGGGGAAAAAAGACAATGAAAAAGCTCAAACAGAAAGACCCAGCAAACATCAGTTGAACAGTTCATGAAACCTGTTTCCTCTAACTCTATAAACAGACAACTTGCATTTATTCAGACTTGTGAATAAATTATTCAGACTTGTGAATGAATTGTGGTCAATGGAGTGTGGGCAAAAGTTTAAGAAGGCACTTCCAGGCTTGGTCCATGTATTTCTGCCCTACAATTCTCCATACACTCCACTATCCTGTCTCTCAGGAAGCTGCAGAAGATCCACCAGGGAATTAGAGAATTATAACATGACCATGTGGAAGGTCACTCACCAACAGAACATTTAAATTGGCCTTTGAATTTTTATTGAACAAGAAATCAATTTTCATTCGGTTAGTCTACCAAGAGTTTGGAGTTTGTTACAACTTGTAGCACTATTAATTTAAGTAATGCTTTCTACTGTCCTAAATGAGATACAAATGCTCATAAGTGAAATAATTTGGAAGATTTAGAATAAAGGATTTTTGACACCTCATTTACCACTATAGAGTTCATTTTTTTATAAAGTTTAGTAAATAGATACAGTAAAAGTGAGTGATTTTTATTTTATATATTTTATAAAAACTGGGAAAGGAATTTCAGCAGAGACTGCTACTTTTTTCACCAATACCATTTCTCCTCTTCTTCCTAATAATATGTAGCCTAAATGATTCTGGGCTCATGGCCTCTAGAAGGAGATTCATTTCTCTAAGGTTGAGTGTTACCATTCCTGCTTGAACATTTGGTAGAACAAAACTGATGAGACATACTTTTAAATCATGCCTTTATAAAAAAAAAAAAAAATGGGAACACACTCCTCTTTCCACTTGACAGTTTTTTGCTGATTCTCTTGAAAATATGAGGATGAAGACAGGGAAGTGGAAGCCACGAGCTGAGGATGGAGGAATTGCCCTTCCAGCCCTGGATGATCTGCCTTCTCATTGTTTCATAAGAGCAAACTTCTATTCTTAAAAAAAAAAACCCACACTGTTTGGGTTTTCTTTCTTATAACACTTTCAAGTAAACCCTGATTAGTAGGTAAAATAGTCTAATTCATCAATATCCCGGGAAACTGGAAAACTATCCATGAATTTCAGAAAAAATATGAGCCACAGTCAATTTTGGCATATACACAAGCAAGTCTTCTGATACTCTTTAACTACCACTCTTCAAGTATTCCTGTCTATAAAGCTGAACCTGGCAACAATTTAATTCTCTACAGCATTAATCTAACAAAACTTGAATGGTGTTCCTGGACTTCTACAGTGGAGTGACCTTGATGATATAATGATGATGATGATGGTGATGATTTTAAAAATTGGATGACTTCTATCATTAGAAGATGATATCTTTCTTCAGATTGGCACTGAAATTATTGTCCATTTCATATATGTTTCTTTGGATCCAGATAAAATTTTAGCACAAACACCTACTGAAAATTCTGTCTAAAAATAAGCAATCCTTTTGATCCTTCTAAGTTTTAATGTAAAGAAGAAAAGAATTATTAATCATTGTATTCAGCATGAAATTGGTCCCAAAATGTGGAAACTAGAATTAAACATTACATTTGTAAATTTAACATGTTTATTTTTGTCCAGATTTTTCCAAGTAAGTTTCTTGAAATTTATAAAATATAAGGTTTTTAAAGAGTATTTGTGGAGATTACAGACACAAAGTGATGGCAAGGAGTGGGTTCTGTGGTCATATTAACTGGAAATACTTTTTGTTGACCAAAGTGAAAGAGCTTTCTATATTGGATAACATCTCAGACCTCACGTTCTGGTGAGTTTTTAAGTTTGTAAAAGGTACATACCACATTCATTTACCAAATAGATCAGTCCAATGATCAACGTTTCATTACATACATACTGATTTCTTTGAAGGATAAGTGCAAGGTTTATTTCAATCAACTGTTTACAAGGGATTTCCAAAGTCAATTAACAGGTAGCTATTTGTGTTTTTTTTTTCTTCATAGCAAGAGTTTGAGCTCCACTTGAGAACCTAAAGACAGGAGTAAGGGGCCTTTTTAACTGATAAGAAAAACTAGCCATCTAGTGGACCATCATCATAATAAAAAACTTGTAGTTCTTACCTTACCATAATATAAACATTAACCTTTATAAATTGATATGGAATCTCATTCCTTCATTAAAAAGACACAAAAATAAAAAACAACTGCTTAAACTGGTGTATAAATAAACAAAGAACTACAACATTGAAAATGGTTTTAAAGATAAATAAATATGCTTTCGAAATATATTTTGAATTAGGGATTTTGAGAGTCTGTTGTCACTAGAACTATGAAGTATATTTTAAAGCAATTCTCTGTCAAAAATCTATATATTCAGGTAAATTTAATACCAGTTGTTAAGCAATTAGTTTATTGTTTGACAGAATGATTTTTCATTCTCTTTAATGTAGCAAATATAAGACTCTTCACATTGTGATCTTTCATCACATCTGTATATTTATATGTAAATTTTAAGCACCACCCTGAAAAAGTTTGATTGTAACTTGTTTTTTGGTTAAACTTTTTATTTTGAGAAAAATTTCAGATTCACATGTACTCATACAAAATTACAGACAGATATTTCATGTACCCTTTAGTTAACTTTCACTAATTTTAACTTGAAAAAATATGTCCATTTGAGAGATAAATGAATTATTCAGACTTGGACATTTCATAGATGGTTTCTTGAAATTAAACAAAATAAGTCTTTCACTTTAAAATGATGCTATTTTTGCCAATGATAAATTTTTACCTTTCAAGCAAACATTAGAATTTATGAAAATTTGATTCCATCAGTAATGATGTTTCTGATATTGATGTATGTGATTTTTCAACATTGTATAATGAAATATTGCAATATTTGAGGTACCTGCATAATTCAGTATTTTGCAAATGAACCACGAATAATGTTATAAGATCATTCATGAGTAAAATATCCACTCAAGATGCAAAATAGATCCATGGACTTCAAAGTAACAATTACCAAAGTTCAGATATGATTTCATATTTGACAGTGCAGTTAAACTTTTAAGAATTTCCCACTTGTGAAGTTTTAGTGTAGAAAAAATATCCACAATTACCTGAAAACATAGTTTTGAAATTTCTTCCTATGACAATTATGTAATTGAATCTGACTTTTCTCTAAGTTTTCCAACCTAACAATATATCATATTTTGAATGTAGACCACAGGTAAAACTTCAGATGTCTTTCATTTGCAAAGTTACAAGTTCTACACAACTACTTGAAAATATTTTTTAAATTGTTATTTATATGAGTATATAGTTATTAATATTTCAAATGAATATTTTTAGAATGTCTGTTTTAGCTTTAAAAATAATAAGTAGCCAAAATATAGCCCACATAAACAAAAGCTTGTTAGAGTTCCCCATTTATTCTAAGAAATACAAGGTGATCCTGAAATCGAAATATTAGATATCAATTACTGTAGAAGATTGCAAAGTCTTCCTAATGTGCACTAGACATAGATAACATGTCCTTGGTACCCTGAAGTCTTTCAGCTCTTGTATGTTAAATGAATAAATGCACCAAAATAAAGAGTTCTATTTTTAATTTTGCTGCATTTATTGCTCATGAGTAGTAGCATTTCCCCCAGGTTTGTCCCAAGGAAGTGAAGTGTCCTTTTGTTTGACTTTACACTTACAAGAGTGCATTATTATTTTGTTTCATGAAGATTTTCTAGGACACCAAATTCAATTGTTGGAGAATTAGATTATCCCTTAGCAAACTCTTGTTTTCCACAGCAGTGAATTCCAATGATGAAAAATTAAATGGAAGTTCTTTGGTAGGGGTAAATACTTATCATGAAGACTCATAATGTATGCTAAATTATAAAGAAAGTTGAGAAGACTATTGAAGATCAGAGAAGACAGGGGCAGGGCAGTAAATCATTTTTTATGTCTATGGTAGGAACTAGATATATATATATATACTCATAGTGACCTAAATATATAATAACTAGACAATTTTTTCAAATCAGGTAGAAGATTATCAGAGTATTGGAACTGATCCTCAAATCCTACCTGTTCCATACAATGTCAAAATCAGTGCTTTGGTTGATTTTAAAGGAAAGATCCTTTTCCAATCTGGAAAGTTTCTCTCCTTTTCTCTAATTGTGCTTCCTAAAATAGTGCTTATCAGCATATAATTCTATGGTCTTTTAATTCATAGCATAGATGGCATGTGCTTTAAGTAAATCTATTTTATCAATAGTCACATTTGTCAAAAACAGCAAATTGCATGCTTGTACAATTAGGAAGGGTAGTAGAAGAGGGAAGAGACCAAAGGGTCATCTAAAAGTCTCCAAATCTATATGGACTAGTACTCCATTTTTGTACAGAGATAGCCCAGGATTTTCCATTATTACACTTACTTCTAAAATTTTACTGAGTGCCAATAACATTCACAAACTAATTCAAGTTCTTTCTGAAGGAAAAACACAACTGAATTTCTATGACCCAAATGTCTCAACAATGTCACTGCTTCTAAAGAAATTTGTCTGCAAAAATTAGAATGTCCCCTAATATTAAAACAGTCTATTTTGAGTAGGTCATTACTGCATGTTTTGCTCTGGTGATCCTCTTACATAAATATTAAGTCTTCCCTGAGAGCAGTTTTTGCCATAGATAGCTTAAAATACACATAAATATCTGGTCTTCATCCACACTCTAGAAGATGCTGTTTTATTTCAGAATTTTAAAAACCTAATGTTCCCTTTTGAAGAAAGACTTACATTAAAAGGAAACCTAGTTCAAAGACTCATGTTTGAATTCTCTATATGTGAAAGGAAGGGTCCTATTTTGAAAAAGAGAATAAAGACTTAGCTCTCAAAGTATTTACTCTATTTAGAATCAGCTCATAAAGGAAGGACACAGACTATCTCCTGAGCTCACTGGAATAATCACTTTGCTGAGAGTGGTTCTTTACTTAATCAGTGAACACTAAAATATCATAGGATCATTTAATTATTAAGGATTAAATAAGGTAAGATGTGAGAAGTGAGAATGTTTGGCACAGTGTTATTGTTATGATCAGGATCATTGTCTGATCAGAATACTGATTCAACTGCCAAGGTAGTAATGCTGAGGACTCAGTAAACCAGATTCAGAAAGATTTTCCTGGTATGGATAAACTCCTTCTCAAAACCACCTGCTTCTCTTCTGTGCTAGTATGCCCCCAACTATTCAGCTTTCTGATTCCCTCAGGATTTGTGAGGAAGAAGGGAGCCTTCCAGTTACTAGAATGCATCACTCCACTTAAAACAGTTTCTTTGGCAGTCTGGCTCACAGTTAGTTTCAAATGAACTTATTTTTAAATCTGTGTGACCATTTTTGTATCAATTAAGAAAGTTCATTTCTCAGCAGGGAGACTGAAAATTATGCCATTTTTTGAGATTTCTTTGTGACTGTCTAGCTGGACTTTCTTGGGAAATGTACATTCTACTTATCTTAAATTTTTATTCAAAATATCAAAACTTCCATATCACTCTTGAGATTGCTTTTTGGGAAATCCTAGTGCATGAATTGGTAAAGTACTTCCCAGTGAAGTGTTTAGCAGCCACACTGACATGGAAAGTATGAAGAACAGCTGGAGGAAGACTCCTGGACATCCAAAATGGCAGTTCATTCAAGGGGGTGTTATATGAAGATAAATTCAATTTTGAGTGGCGTATGGCTTAAAAGAACAAAACAAAGACCAATGATTAGAAATCAATGGCAGATGCTTCAGAAAAATCCTCAACTTGATAAACAGAAGCTTTCATTCCATACCACAAGTAAATGAATGAATGAATAAATGACTTAATAATGGCAGAATTCTGAATTTTGGCTAATAACTGTAAAAGGAGTGCTGAAGTTGAAAAGTCATACATTTAAAATAATTGATAAATAGTGACTGTAGGAGAAAAGTGTGATGAGAGGTAGGATATTTATACAGTCTTAAAAATTGCATCCGTATGGATAGTTTATTATTTGGAAAGGAAAAAAAGAAGAAATTACACACAGGAAAAACTGGGTCATATCATGAACCAGAGCAGGTCATTAAAATTAGTATCACTAAGGTAAGAAAGAGGGCTACCATTTGCTCCCAGCTGATAGCCTCTGAAAAAGATACAAAGTCGCCTATATAGAATACTGGCTAAAATGCATTTGCTGAATCCAGTCATGAGAAACTACCAGACATACTCAAAATGAAAAAATAATCTATTAAAATATAGGGGAGCTATGTTCTCCAAAAATATCAGTTTCATAAAGATGCACATCATAAAGCCTATGGAAATATTTCAGATTAAAGAAGACAAATTAAATGCTTCCTGACATTACACTGAACCCCATTATGGAAAGGAAAAATACTATAGAAGGTGTTATTTGTTTATTAAAAACTAGAATGTAAACAGTAGATTAAATTAGAACATTATATCAATGTAAATGTGCAGAAGATGAAAATTGTCTTGTGGTTATATAATAGAATATTCTTATTTTCAGGAAATAGAAGCTGAAATTTTTATCAGTTGAAAACTCATGATCTATACTCCTACCCTCAAATGGTTCAGACTGGGAGAGAGAGAGGAGCAAATAGGATAAAATGTAAACAGTAAATGAATTCAGGTAAAGGGTATTGTGCATTTTTTGCACCTCTTTTATTTTTGCAACTTCTCTGTAAACTTAACAGTATTTTTTGAATACATTTTTTAAAAGGAAAAAATTATATAAAATGTGCTCCTGGTCTAGAAAAGTGCTTGTGGATAGCTCAGAGCAATGGTTTTCAACATTTTCCCACCATGAAACTCATTCATAAGCTAGACATCAATAAGCTAGGTGGTTGGATAGATGTGATTTGAAGGACTCTAGTTATTTATGTGTTCAGTCATCACATACTTATTGGATACCTGCCACATGCGGATGATGTGTTGTGGCGTGCCTTTTCTCTGCTTTTCAAGTAAGCATATTAGAGTGTGTGTGTGAACAAGAATAAATTATTGGAAAAAAAGTAAAAATTCACAAACATTCTTTATTAGCAATGTTAAATTATCTGCTGTAAATCTGTGTTCCCTGTCCACCTGAATACGTTAGAATCTCATTTGAAAACCATTGACTGAGTTGATTCACCCTAAACTATTTCTGACTTGGGGCCTTCAAGAAGTGAGGTTCTTCTGCCTTATTTCTGTGACAAGTCCATGTTTCTTAATTAGAAAGTGCAGACTTTGTCATTTATGATTGGAAAATCTGCCTGAGAAACTGATAAAAGTTACTTCAGCTTTCTTAAGGGTGGATTCCTGTTTCATAAGAACATTAATGCCAGCATCTGGAGAACTGTTGTTGACCTCTGTGAAGTCCAATGGAACATACAGTCCTCCCAGATGGTGACTGCCTAACTGTGTTCCTTTGTCTCAGCTTATAGATTCTGAGATTCCCTGGCACTATGAAGTGACTTCTTAAGTTCCATTGAAAAACCAAATTGGTATTGTTCACCTTCAAGAAACCTTTAATTTACTCAGGGTCATCAGAATGCAATTGAAAGAACTTGGATTTTGGCACTTGACCAATTTATTTTAATATTTAACTCTGCTACTCAATCAGTGACCAGTGATAGCCAAATGACTTAATATCTCTGATCCTGTTTGCTCTATCAGCTGAGAATAAGAATGCTATCTTCCTCAGAGAAAGGTTGTAAGAATTAGGTAAGACAATGTCACACCAAGTGTTTGGCACAGTTCCTTGCATTCTCTGATCTCTTAAAATGCTGTACGAGAATAAGCATAACTTTAATTTCTCTTTAGGATGGGACTCTCCTTGTCTAAGTTTTTCTGACACAGGAAAAGGATGGAGATAGGAAACTGCTCTGAACTGCAGATCAACAGAAGTTAAGGTACGGAATGATAACAAAATAAAAAGTTAGAGAAATACTATGGAAGAGAGGAAAGTTTGTTCATCTGGGAAGGTGACAAAGAACTTTGGGGAGGCAGAGTCTAGTGTCAAATTTTGACTTGTGTGCTCTGCCACATGTTGGCCCCATATGTTTCCTTCTGTTAAATCAGTGACTGGGGTGATTTGTTGTTCTTCTTACTGGGTTCATTTATAAATTGAGGTGAATGGGTCAGGTTTGTGACTGATCCAGCCTCTGCTTACAAAAGAATAAACAGATGTTGGAGGGAAGATGTAATCAACATTGAGAAATATGTAGAAATAAGTAGGAATTAGAAAATACCATAAGAAGGAATCTTTGTGGAGCACAGAAACTTTAAGGGACAGTGGATTTGGGCTTTATCTGAAATACAAATTGTGTCCTTATTGTAGTTAAGAGAATAGACTTGCCTCAAAGAACCCATTGTCTAGAATATTTTAAACCAAAGGAAGAAAGCACTGAAACTTAAGAAAATACATCCACACTCTTATATCTGTATTTCTACAATATAAAAAGTTCTGAAAATGAAATTATTTTGTTTTGCACCAATACTCTCTTTTTGAAATAACCTGATTTTATTCACCATTAGGCTACTTATGGTCTCTATTCCCAGAATATGTATATTTATACAATTTGCTGAGGCATCATTAGTGTGCTGGATTATGGTGTGATCCCAGAGTCTACTAGGTTTATTGTCGATACAGGTGTATTCAACACAGGACCTTACTCAACTCAGCAAATTCTGAATTCTCAAACACTTCTGAGTGCAAGGTTCTGGATAAGAGATTCAGGGAAAAAAAGTGAGTGAAAATAAAGTTTTTACCTTCCAGTGTATTTCTAAAGCTGAAATTGGCAGTTCTGTCCATGGAGTCAGATTCATACTGGGTTAGTCTTAGGCAAAGTTCCACATCATCTGAGGACGGGAGCCTCGGGGTCCTGGTTTTGTCATGGTTGCCAGGATTACGTAGTAAAGGTCCTTCAGGGGTTCCATCGCATAAAGTTTGACGTCTATTGTACTCCTCCAGGCGACTACAGATGATCTGTACAAAATATTTTATGTGCAAGGAATTACTATCACCTCTGAGTCAAGGAAAGAAGAAGGGGAGCTTTGAAATCCTGATTACCATCTTCAGATTTCTAACCATCAGATTAATATTTTAAAATAAGTTGTTAAAGAAAGCAGTTTCCTGAAGTTTTCAGAAAAGGCCATGCAATTTAAAATCCAGAGTAGGGCTCTAGTCTTGCAGTTACCACTTTAAAAATAGTTTTTAATATTTTACATTTCCTATGGTTCACATATCAAATTTTGGTGAAAATAACCACATCATATGAATACTTGAAAGGAAAACTAATTCAATGAATATTTTTTAAACATCTATCATGTGTTAAGCACTGTACCCAGTGCTGGGGCTGGGGCTGATAATAATAAAGGCAGTTACCTTTCCATCTAAAAGTCCATAGTCCCTGGCGTGGTCAACAAGTAAACAGCTAAAATGTACTTCATTAGTATCAGTGCATATTATATTCAGAATGTAAAGGATTGGGCATAATTCCACTTTATGCTTTTTTGTCATAAATTTTTGCATTGGTAATGTTTATTTTTTGATGTGCAGAATAACAATTTTTGGTAGCTTTTTAAGCATAGTAATTTCCCTGATTCTTTAATTTAGCTAGGACTGATGTAACTCTTTTGGAAAATCATCATCTTAAAAACTGATAATTCCTCAAATTTTTATATGAAAAAGTTTAAAGAAACTATAGAACAAGAATTACTTTATTTAAATCATATGGCAATACTTTCTACCATAACAAATGAGGAGTCTTAGATATAGAGAAATGACATTTTTCTAAGTTGAATGGCAACATTACCACTGTAACCCAAGTTTTTCAACTCCATCTTCAGTACTTTAGAGTACTTTTAATCCTGCACCAAGTTTGAGATTGACTACAGATTTGAGATGCCTGTTATTTAACATAAACATATTACACTCTGGTCAACCTAGCAAAGGAAGGGAGAAAGGGCTTTATACAGTGCCCTTTCAAATACAAACCATATTCTTCAGATACAGAATTTTTTGGGGGGGAAATATTTGGTAAAAATAATAGTGGGTGATATTATGTTAGCATGTGTTCAAGGGCAAACCCTGAAATAAATGATTTAATTTGTGGTTGAACAGGGTTGCCTACTTCTGTATAAATTGGTTCCTTCTCTCGTATGGATGGGTTTTCTGACCTCTGCACATCAATGTGACTGTGTAAGAAGAAAGCCCTGTGAGTCAGATATGATTTTGTCTGTGTTTTAGACACTCCATGCTAAAGGTCTTGTGCGAGAATTTGGGACAGATGAGTCCCAGAAATCTGCATGTGAACTTGGTAGTCAAGGTTTAAAAGTGTAAAATGAAACTTGTGGATTTGATTATAGGAGGAATTTTGCAAGATTAAAGTTGATATTGTTTGGGGAAAAGGAAGAAAATCAGGAAGGAAAACTAAACAAAAGAACGATGGAGTACTCATGGGAGGCAGACTCCATACTGACAATAAGAACCTGAGATTCTAACAAGAAAATATCGGTCCATTCTGTGAATTACAACTGTGACAGCTGAAAGTAAAATTAGGTGCTTTCTGGGCATGAATTATTTCCAACCGGAATTAAAGTCAAAGTCCTAAGATGATGTTCCAAGTCTTTCCTATATTTGACCAATTATCCCTTTAAGGTCATATCTCAAAATACAGGGACATGGGAGTTAGGGATTTAACATGAGAATTCGAAGGGATTCTCATCCATTCAGTGGTGGATGGCATTGAGTAAGAGCCCCCTATGTTAATGAATCACTAGTAGGACACACTTCGGTACTTCCAGCCTGGGCAGGGCAGGTCTCTGCTTTACCCTGTACCAACACACTGTGGGCCCCACACCCAAACCCAGCCCGCCCTTTGATTGCACCAGAGCCCTTGCCAGGAAAGGGAGGGCCTCCTACCCAAGGCCCTAAGCAGATGTTGGGGAGAGGGAGACTAGATGGGGTTGTTGCCAGGATATGGGGTAATGGCCAAGATTCATTAAATCTTGGCCATTACCAAAGAAGTCAAAGAAGCTGTGACGAGGAGACAGAGAGCATGCAGGAGTAGAGTCACACGTGCTGACATCCCAGAACATGGTGGCTCCTTGGCCCTCTGACTTCACTTAAAACACAAACTCAAGGATGAAATTATTAAGAATTCCAGGATCCTGGTCACAGATTATTAAGTTTCAAATGTAGACTCCACTCCTTCTTGTTATTTATTTATTTATTTATTCATTCATTTATTTATTTATTTTTACAGACTGCATTTTGATTCATTGTACACAAATGGGGTACATCATTTCGTTTCTATGGTTGTGCACAATATAGATTCATAGAATTTGTGTAATCATACATGGGTGTGATGTCTACCTCATTCCACCATTCTTCATATTCCCCTCCCTCTCATTTCCTTCTACATAATCTAAAGTTCCTCCATTCTTCTCTCACCCTCCCATCCCTCCTACCCCCATTATATATCATCATCCATTTATCAGGAAAAACATTCGGCCTTTGGTTTTGGGGGATTGGCTGAGCATAGGTCATTGTGCAACCACATTGATTTTTTGCTGCAAAGCTTTCCCTGGTCCAGAGCTTGGGCCAGTACCGCATTCTTTCCTGTTTTTCCACTTCTGCTCCTTCAGCTGTATCAACTGGTTTCATTGTTTACATGATAACTACATTGATAAGGATTCTTAAATTCCCATCTCTAGTAACTGACAACTCCTTTGAGTTCTAAATGTATATATTCTTTTTTGACTTAATATTTCAATGCTATCTTACATGCATCCCAAATATAACACTTAAAATAAAATCCTGTTCCTCTCCCTGTGCTTCCTTTCACAACAGCCATCCTGTAGTTCAAGCCAGAAACCTATGAATCATCCTGGGCAAGCTGGAAACCAGTGAATTGTATTTTGTATGTTATTCTCCTTTGTCTTTCACATTAATCCATTCAGCCAACATTATCAATTTTTTCTCCAAAACACATCTTGAATCTGGAAATCATTTTCCATTTGTTTACATCCTGTGTGTTTCTGCTGCTAAAGCCAGACTGCCAACTCTTCTCTGGACACTGTTTGTGTTTGTCCATTCCATGACTCTGCTTGTAGATAAGAATGCCCATTCCTTGCCATGTATCTCATATCCTCTGTTATTTAGGGCCAAGGAAAAGAATTTGTAAAAATGGACTTTGACTAAAAAAGTAATCCAAAAAGATCTGGCTCTGAATGTAAAGGAGCTTTAGGAATCTACCAAATTATTTTCATTATAGAATGAGTCAAAACATAAATGTGCTTCACATATTGTATAAAATTATATTCAGGCTACATCTAGAAGGTGTAATAGACATAAATTAATTTAGTGTTTAGACTTGGGCCTCATCTTCAGGACATCTCATTATGTAGGTGCAAATATTTCAAAATAAAAAATCTCAAGTTTGAAGTATTGGTATCAAGCATTTCAGATAAGGGATACTCAATCTGTAATTTCTTTATATGTAGGCAGAAGAATAAACTATGATAAAAATATATCACTAAATGAACTGAAAGAGCTCTTTCAACAAGCACAAAATAAACATTCTAAGTAATTAAAACAACAAAATTTAATTTTCAGATTTTTCTTCTTAACACATCAAGTAACACTTCATCTTAAAATCATAGGTGTCTTGGATTCAATGAAACAGAGTTATTAACCAATAGTGAGATAAAAATTCTAAGTGGAAGATGAAGTACAAGAGAATCTACCCTGCCATCCTTGGTGGTTCACAACAGGGGTATACCCCCCTAGGAAGCACGTGACCACTAGGTAGATGATATTAAGCTTTCTTCATTTTAGTTTCTCTCGATAAACAATTATCACCTTCCTTGCATAAAGGTAATCTTCCTAAGGACAGATTTTTAAATTTTTGTGTTGCTGTTTACTCTTTATCTTTAGAATATAGAATTGTGTGCGGCATTCTATAGAAAATAAATAAATATTTGTGGGATGAGTGAACAAAATCAATGAATGAGCCAATGACTCTCCAGCCACAAGCATGTATGGAACACCTGTTTTTCCTGGTCCCATTATGGTACTGACCTTTGCCTTAGAATATACTTCCAAAGAGATATCATTCTTTACTTAAACATATATAAACCAACCCATCCCAGGCCATGAGGGTCTGTCTATACAATTTAAAACTTATATTCACATAACTACACCATGTATTTCTATGATTTTATCCCAATTTATTGATAAGGAAACAGCTTGATTGTGAAAAACTACAACAGGTTAGTAGGATTTGCAGCTCTGTGTCATGATTACTATTTTTAAGGACAATAGGCAACATGCATGGAAGAATATTTTTAAAGTCAATTTAAAGCCTTCCTGGTCAACTGCATCATATTTGAAAATAATGAAGACAATCCTGAAGGTCTCCTGCCCCAGTGAATTTGCAATCTATGAGCCTGTAAAGGCAAATTAAATCATCAGCATGAGGAATTGAATGAATAGTCCCCCAGGGATGACTGCTACTCTGTCAGATAAGAGACTTTTAGAGAAACTACTTTGAATTTTGGCCACAAAGATATAATTTATGAATTGAAGCACTGTGTTGTAGAAAAATAATTGGGCTCCAAATTTAGGTAGATGCAGGATTCAGTTATGGCTCAGTTATTTACAGTACTATGGCAATGAGCAGACTTTTTAGCTAATCTCAATTTCCTCAATCATACTTTGATAAGATATATGAAAAGGAACTATTCAGCCAGTAGTTCCTGCTTCAATAAGTGTTAGTTTCCAGTTTTCCTCAAGCTTTTCATCATTCCTCAATCTCTTTATCCACAAATAATTGGAAACTAGAATGGTTGAGTGACTCGTCAGCTGTCATATGTTTAGGGTCAGAACCAGAACACCATATCCACTACATTTATTTTTTGCCTGTTAATAACTTAGGAATAGTTGATTACAACAAACCTTTGCACTGAATGTAAGGTTTTTGTTGTCTTCATGATGTTGATTAACTAGATACCTCAGCAAGCACATAATTTTTATTTCTTTTTGAGTAATAAACCTCAGGATATTTTCAAAAGATTCTTCTGCCTAAAAGATGATGACGGAAAACTCAGTTAAGTTGAAGAAGTTGAATGGAAGTATTTTTGCTAAAATGCCAAGTGACTAAGGGTTTTGACGAGTAGAGGTATTAGTAGCAAGGAGGAAAGCTACTCTGGTCCAGAAATCATTTGGAAATTTAATTTCAAATCATTGTCTTTATATTTGAAACATGAGGCAGAGTAGGAGAAATTGTCAGCATTATGGTTATGATCACACAATTATAGTCAGAAAGACATGATTTCCAGTATTGACTCTAAAACTACATAAGCTTAAGCAAATTACTTAGACCCACTATCAAGTTTTTTCATGTTTAAATAGGGATTATGACAACTTCTCATTAAAGATCAAATAATCTAATATATGTAAAGCACATAGTGTAATGCCAATTGCAGAGTTTTAATAATGATGACCATTATAATTTTTATTTAATATAAGACCATTGGCAAGGTTACCAAATCTTTAACATTGTTTGGATATCCATTGTTAAATAACTAACTAGAATATACCATTGAAAAATATATCATAATATTTTACACACATGGAACATAATATATCATTTACTAAAATTATTTTACACAAAAGGATTTTATGACTTACTTCATAGTAATATTATATTAAGTTATATTATTCTAATTTTGAAACAAAAATGTCTCAGAATAATAAGTAACTTGTTTTGGGACTTAAAGTTACAAAAGTCTATTTGAGTTTATGTTTATCTGACTCAAAAAGTCTACTATCTGTTCTATTTCTTTCCCTTCCATTTAGTCCTCTTAATACAGAAAACATATTTGATAATTGCACCTTGTTTTTTCTTCTATTACAAAAAAAAATGATCAAATATTCTAAATAATTTGTCTAATATTATCTGGTAAATGACAGAGGTTGAATTGGAGCTCAGGTCTTCTGAAAAGGATTTTGTTTTCTCTATTTTAATACAAGTGATTTATAGTATCTGCTGGGGGAAAAATCAAATATGCCAATTCAAAAGAAATAAAGGGAGATAGAAAACAGGTATTAATGAGGAAGGTGAACCTAAATAATGTTTTAACTTTTAAGAAATAGCAACAAACTTTCAGCTATTAAAATATTTCAGGAGCAAAGATTCTGTTATGGCATTAGAGTTTTATCTGAAAAAAAATGTAAAGCATATGACATTCCACAGAATCTTTTTCATGAAGAAAAAAGAGAAGCTGTTATTTCACTGTGCTGTTGTCATGGTTACCCAAACCCATGACTCTCTTCTGAAATGTGGCTTTTTCTCTTCCCACTGTTTGCTTCCATGTGATGTGCCTTTCACCTGATGGAGTGAATTCCCTGACCATGCTTCACTCATGTCTATCACCCAGGAAATGTTTTTTCTCTCTTTATTTTGACTCATCATTATAGTTATCTTTGACATATCTTTTCTTTTTATTGCTAGTTTATCTATGCATTCCATAATATTGGATCCAATCATGTGAATATAGTTATTTTGCAATTAAATGTTACTGAGCAGCCATCTTTTTCCAAAAGTAATGGACTCTTCTAACTGGTGACATCAAAAGCTTCTGACATTAAACAAACATTAACAAGAATTGTGAATATAAACATTCTAAGAAAACTAACATCTTTTATATGCTATTTCAATGTGTGGTTTTATTTCATAGTAGCTCTGCCAGGTAATTTTATTTAAATGGTACTCAGATGTTGTGTTTTCCCTTTCTTTGCCAGTACACATATACATTTATAGAGAAAGAACAGAGAGATCTACACAAAATGTCTTACTCCAGACTTTGAATGGCTGCTTATTGGCATTGATGTTTCCTCAGCTTTGAGGATACTAGGTTATAAAGAACAGTTTAAAGTCCTAAAAAAATCTATCCATGCAGAAGTAATTTTTTTTTAATCTGTTGGCATTGGAGCTAGCATTTCTTCATCTTTAAATTTTATTCAATTCAGTATGCATTTATAAAGCCTATTACATGTACAATTAACTGTCCTGAGCTCTGTGGATACAAAAATATTCATTTACAAATGGTCTCTACTTCAGAGTGTCTGACAGTCTAGTAGGCACAGACGGGCTTGAAAAATATTACATATACTGAACAGTTACAGGTGCGATGGTATAAATCTCTGCAAAGTGTAAGGATGGCACAAAGCAGGGGGGTCCAATGCTATCTAAGTAAGGGAGGTGAATCAGTAAAGGTGTAACAGACAATTTTCATTACAATACAAACAAAAAGAGTGGTGTTTTCATACATTGTCTGGTGCACATGAGTTTTAAAGGAACCCAAATTGTACATCCACAATCAGTGGTTTATTCAATCCTTTCTGAGCCTAAAGAACAAAATAGCTGACATAAATAGCAAAGGAGTCAGTCTCTGGATTTTTGGTGCCTAGATGTGTGACCTTGGACAAATCATTCTACCATTTTTGGCCTTACTATATTTTATGAAATGTGGACACTACATTCGATATCATTGAATAGTCCTCCAGAGTTAATGAATGTTATCAAATCTCTGAATGCTCTGTTCGTGTGTCAAGTAAGAAAATGTCTAAAACCAGCCAAAACCAGAGGCTTTGTATCAGAGTAGCTGTCAGCCTAGCTAATTCAGAAGGTATTAGCCTGGAAGCTATTTGCTCTCATCTTACACAAAATAGTCCAGTTCTTAATTTGAGTGTTCAATTTAAGGAAAAAACATTCAAATTAATGGTGTGTTTATTACGGAACTGTGTTTTTATACAGTGAAAGCAAAGAGATACCAAAACAATCTCCATATTTATTAAATCAGTAGTTCTCAGAGCTGGCTACACATTAGAATCACATGAAGAGGTTTTAAAAACACAGATGCCCAAACTTCACAGCAATCTGAATTTCTGGCAAGGAGTTAGATTTGTGAAGCCCATGCAACTACTTTTAAAATATTAAGCTTCCTAGGTGATTTTGATACTGAGAACTACAGAAGTAAATCAACGTTAAAAAAAAAAAAAAAAAAAAAAAAACAAAACTTGATCCTAATGGTTGAAGGACTCTTTAACAAGAGAGGCTGTGCGATTAAAAGGACACAGACATCACAAGCTGCATTTGTCACTTCTGCAACATTATCCCTGATACCACACACAGAGATCAAACAGCAAATGTTCATTCATTTAGTCTCTCTTATTTAAATTGCTATTTGCTTGTTTCTCTTCAATGGACTTCCTTCACTCTGTTTCCTCATTTTATCTGAAAAGCCTATTCCCACATAGCACTTTACTCACAGAACAAGACTGAAGTTAATTTTGTAACCATTTCAGTCTGACCAGTTTTCTTTAGAAAGTAATAAAATTGACAATAATCATAAAGAGAGAAGGGAAATAATTCAATTAATAATCCGTAAATGATTTAGGAAAAAAAACTCAAATACAATTCTGGGTACCTTCTGGTAATGTACACCTCAGGCATCTAAATATCAGTTTATATCTCTCCACTGAGCTTCAGTGTGTATATTGTAGGGTTTTATTTATTTATTTATTTATTTTGTTATTCAGACAATTCTTCAGTCTTTCTGGGTCAAGTGAAGCTACAAAGTTAAGGGAAGTATAAATGCCAAAGCTTGACAGTATTTTAAGCAGTAACATAGGAGGTGAGATGAAAAGTGTTATATTTTATAGATAAATCCATTTTGTCCCATGGTCCTACATGTGGAACATGTGTAAAAACTTATATATAGCATATTATAAAATAATATACATTATAATTAATGATAAGAATATAATATAATATCAATACAATAACACATTAGCTCTAGATTATGATTTCCAACCTATTTTATCACATCTGTATCAATTTCATTGAAATAGTCTCAGAATTGAAAACCTGGTTAAGTTAGGAAATCTGAAGATTTACTGAAATTGTTCTTATGCATACACATTTCCTCAGTCTTTCCCATGCAAATATACTCACTAATTTTAGTAAAAAGCTGACTCGGCTGATGCTAGAAATTAGTGGCTATTTTTCAATGACCTCAATTTCAAGTGTGTGTGAGCACCATGGGAAAAGCCCATTCACACATCAGAACTGCACATGTGGGGCTGTGAGTGCAAGCTTCTTCTCATCTCACTCTAACATTGTACTTAATTCTATAAAATATTGCTGGCCAGAATTGCTGCATTAGGAAATTTTGAAAGACAAGCAGAAAAACATTTCTTCCATCTATATTTATTTTAAATGATAAGTACACACTTATTTCTTACCTTTTGTTGCTAATTCAGAATGAAAAAAAATTCAAATAGGAGGAATAGGAATTTAATTTGAAAATTGAAAACCCTTCTGCTGTAACTAAAGTTTGCAAGTTCTTAGGAAGAAAATTAATTTCTTTTGCTGTCTAATGAAAATTTGAGAGTGGACCAATCCTTTGCCTCAAGACACAATAGCAGTCATTCCCTTGTAAATTATATATTCAGACTGTCCAAGAACAAATATTATCCTTGCTATTCAACAACTGTGGTTTTAAAACAAATTACATAATAACTTTATACCTTTGAAAGGGGGACAGTTTGATATTAAGTATTAAATGAGTTAATACATAAAGACAATTGCAACAGGACTTCATACATGCCAAATGCTCAATGAACATTAGCAGTTTTCCTAATTTACCTATTTGAACTTCAGGATCCTTATAAATTAAACAAAATAATCCAATCAGTATTCATCAAACTTTCATACACTAATAATCACCTACACATTTAGCAAACCATGCTTTCCTAGGACCCTTCCATGAAGATTCTGATCAGTGAGTCTGGATCAAGGCCAGAGATTTGTATTTTTAAATTGTATACCATATGAATTTTATTATATTAATAATTTTGTTCAGAAGCACTAGTTAAGTAATTTATCAATCTAAATCTTCCTTCCTTCCTTCCTTCCTTCCTTCCTTCCTTCCTTCCTTCATTCATAAGTACTTTTAGAGCTGTTGTGGTATGTCATGTACCATCTCAGGTTCTGGAAAATAAAGTGATAAATTAAGTACCTTTGTTCATTGAAGTTGAGAAGCCTAGTAGAGGAAATAAATATTGAATAAATAATCACACAAATATCTATTCAATTACAAATATGAAGTGTTCTATAAAGGGAAAATACAAGGCACATTGATATCTCCTAACAGGGGACCTTTCCTACATTGGTTGGGAAATCAAGATGAAGACCCCCTGAAGAGCAATGGCTAAAGTTCATTTCTTCTCTTACATTACACAAGCAGCACGTTTTACCTGCCAAGAGGAGAAGAAGGATCCCGGGCTGAGTAGGTTAGGGTTTGCAGGGTGGCGCCCTCCCATGTACTCATCAGTGCAAATATCACAGCTTTCTGCATCTCGCCAGTCCCAGTATGGAATAGTGAAGTTCTCATCCCCTGTCAGGTCCCGAATTTCTTGTTCCCACAATAACAAGAAAAGTCTATGCCAAGGCAGAAAACCTGGTGCTTCATGAGCAAAATCAATGTCTCTCCAGATTTCAGATCCTCCAAGCAATGTGTCCCTTGACACATAGTAATGCATCCAGACAAAGAGGTCATAAATGTTGACATCACTAAACATGGGTGTTGATCCATTATTCATTTGGCCGTAGGTGCCTGTGGGGATGACATAGTCTTTGCTGATAGTACTCTTTGCTAAAGTGAGGTAGGCAAGAAATCTGTCCTTCTCTGGGACACTCAAATCAAAGATGTTTCTTCTCACCGAGAGTTGCTTTTCTGTGCAATTTGGTCCCCCGAATCCAAACTTGCAATTTCCACAGTTGAATCCCATGAAGTTGCCAAAGCACTGACAAGTCCTATTGTAAAAGACAGAAGGCCAAGACTCCCGGTCGTCCACACCTGTGAAGGGGAATTGAGGCCCCAGTGGTGCATTAGATAGAAGAACGTCCTGACAAGAGCCTCTGCCCGAAAGCTGGCCACAGGGACTTCCATCACCTCTCCAGGGTGGGCAGCATTCCTTCTGCATCAGGCTCTCAGAGGAGGCACAGGCTCGAGGAAAATGGCCTGCACATATCTGGGAACCCCACAGCAGGCAGCACAAAAGAGCCAGGAGCATTGTTCCTCTAGTGCTTACAGATCTGCTTAAGGAGGTTAACTGGAGCCACAGACTTCTTTTTCCAACTACCCTAACAGTGACTATCACATGTTTTGGCTAAGACCTATAAACTCCACTCCCACCTCCAACATTGAGTACTGTCAGCTTTTATCATAAGCTTTCATCTTCTGAAAAGCACATGATTAACTATTAGTTTTTTTTTTTAGTTGGCACACATCCCACAGTGGGATCAGCTTAAGCAAAGAAATACTATTTTCCATTAATAATTTAATGGTGGTGGTTACTAGATTAATAATGGTTAATAGTAATAATGCCTTATCTAAGCAAAGTCAGTTCATTGGTTATGAAATTAATGGTGAATTGTATTTGCAAGTGAGAGGTTCTGTCAGGAATAGAGCTTCTCCTATCAAGAAAAGTCAGCAGTCAGTGTTCTGGGTTCAGGCACAAGACTGATGTTCCTTAGAGACTATAAATGGATTACAACTTTTGTAGAACTCAATTTTCAGAGAGAGCTTTTGTTCAGAGACCAGAGATTATTTCTTATATACAATATGCCTTAGCTTATTCATTTTATAGAAAGTATCAGAAGGAAAAAATCTGTCTGATACTTTTCCCTGATTATCTTGATGCATTTTCTAACTATTATTAAAGATAGTTCACACTGATAGCTTGGTGGTCTGCTTCATTGTGTGAATATTTCTAAAAAGACTTCCAAAAATCCCCCCCCCTCTGATCCCTCTCTTTCTGTGTGTGTGCGAATGTGTGTGTGTGTGTGTGTCATACCATAGCCACATTGTCTTACCCATAAATTCTGGATGTCAGGAATTCATTTGAGATTTTTATTTCAATATGATTCTTGCAAAGCAATTCTCAATTTAGTGAGTGAATAAATAAGGAGTGATATATCTTTCAACACTTTTTGATCATCTCAACTTTTCTAGGAGTTACTTTTCTGTACAGTGAACTAGGGAATTTGAAATATATGTCAAAAATAACATTTCAGCTACATGTATTAGTTTTAAGTTAACCACTATAGATAATAAGTCCATCAAATTCTTAATAGAAGGGATATTTTTGTGAATAGAGAACACTGAAAAATGTTATATAGTTTTGGCTAAAGGCATCTGAGTGTTACTGAGTGAGTGCCCCTTGAGTCCAACCTCAAAGGTGGGCATAAGTTGCAGTGATGAAGAATAGAGGCAATACCTGAGCCAGGGAGACTTGGAGGTGGGAGCTACATTTCATCTGCTGAGTTGGAGCATTAGATTCAGACAGGTCCCTTATACCACAGGTAAGTAAACCTGGGACCAGTTCATGAAAGTCTTGAAGACTGACTAAGTATTTTACAATGAGGTGAGACCTTCTGTGAGTTGAAGAGTGACAAGGTGAGAGATGTCTGATCACACTCCTCAGGAAGGCTTCCTTCCTTATCTAGCTTCACAATGAAGCTGGGTGGTCCTCTAAACATAAAGAACAAGTAAAAGTGTAAGTTTGAGGAAATCACCTGTATCTGGACCTTTTCTGATGTTGCTAGGAAAAGCCCTAGTTTTCTAGCAACACTGGAATGTCAGTTTACTCTGCTTTCTTTTCTTTTTTACTGGAGTTTGTCTCATTATTTGGAAAAATGTCAAGGCTCCTCCATACGACTCTCCTGAATCTCAACGCTGCCTTTGCAGGTGGATGGAGCAGTGTGTGGGAGCAGAAAAAAAAAGAAGAAAAGTTTCCATGGAAATGCTGCCTCTGACTGGGATCAGGAAGTTATCACATGATCTCCTCCAGGAGGCTTAGTCCTTTATGTCTCTCCTTTCAGAGCCAAAAAGAGATTAACACAGGGCTTCTTGTCCCTGGGGAGTCTTGGTTCTGTATTGCTTGTTACCACACATGACCTTTTGTAACTCTCCATCTAGTTGCACACAGAATTCAACTGCTCTAGTTCTACAGTTTCCTTGAAAAATAACTTAGAACCTCCCCACTAAACTTTCTAAGGGCTTTTTGCTTCTGTTCTCCCAATTCTATTTTTTGGTATCTTCAGAACCTGCTTAGAAGAATGACTAAAATATACATCGTCCTCATAATTTCCTTGAGTTTGATTTCTATAAATTGACAGTTCTTAATATTCCTCCCCAATGTATATTCTGATGTCTCCTCCAGTATACATAGGTGTACTAGTACCAGTACTGGGTTCCTAGATCTCAACCTGTTTAGACTCCAATGGTGGAGTAGAGAAAGTGCGTTCCTGGTTGTACCATGGGGTGAAAGCAAGAATTCAGACACACCACTTCTCAGCAAGGTAAGAGAAGGGAGCTTTTCTGGGAATTAACTTAGGCCATTCAAATCAGATCAGGATCAGGTGGTTAGATATAATAAAATAAAGAATAAATCTGAGCACTGCTCCTACTGGCAGCAACACCAGCAGGTGCAATCACCCCTGCACTACAGCAATAGAGCACTACATCTATTAAAGGAACCCCCAATTTTAGGAACTCTGAAGTGCCCATGGATATGGAGAGATCAGAGACCGAAAACACTACCCGACTAACCTGAAGGGTGTCTTGTACAACAATATTTTGTAGGAAATAAAAATAAGCCAAATCTCTCCAGCTATAAGGAAAATCAGAGGAAGGAACTATTTTGTGTCTCCAGTACCAGGGAGTGACAACTAGAGGATCCCAATCCTGACAACTGTGCCTAACCTGAAAAACAGGTTTGGCAAACTCACAATGCACAGCATAGAGTATGTCTAAGAGTCCAGGAGGAAATCAAAAGTGGAGAGGGGTTTATATAGGAGAGAACTGTTTCGAGAAACACACCTGGCTTCCCTCCTTTCCCCTCCAGAATGACCACTTGAAAGACTGGCTTCTTGAAAATTCAGCTGGGAAAGTCTTATCTGGTTAGGTGAATCACACCAGGCCGAGAATTCAAAGGGGGAAGAGGAATTGATGGAGTTCGGAGTCTGAACCCCAGAGTCCTAAAAACCCAAAGTTCATGAATATCGGAGGAGAACAAGAATTGGCCCCTCCAACACAGGAGTGAGACCCAGGAGTTTTTCCTGGGGGACAGTCTCCCAGCAGGGTCCAGCCTGGCCTGGGAGATAAGCTGATTTAAAATCTTCAGACCATTTGAGGAAGAGTTTGGAGGCTAACTAAACCTTAACCCCACCCCCAGGAGTCCTGTCTGTAGGATCCCCCATCATGCTCCAGAAACCCCACCTAACATACCTGAGAAGGGAAGCCAAGAATCTTTGGAACTTCAATGGAAACAATTCGCTAATATTTCATCAAGATCCTCTTTTGAATTTTATTTATTTTAATTAATTAATTAATTTTAATTTTTTTATTTTATGTTTTTATATTTTTACTTTTTTTACTCTCTGTTCCATTGTGAACTGAATGGTTTATAGACACTTAAACATATTCAAACCAGTTTTTTTTTTTCTTTCTCTTATTCTTAGAATTTTACTAAGGCAGTTCTTTCTCACGGATCAATATTTAGAGGACTGATATTTGATCACACTGTATCAGTTTTGTTCCTGTACTTTTACTTTTATTTTCATTTTTACTGTTAATTTGTTAATTTTTATTCTGTACACTTTTTTTCTCTCACTTATCTGTTTCCCTGGATTCTCTTTCTCTTGTTTCTTCTGCTAGTTGCCAACATCTATATATCTATCACACTTCCTTTTTTTTTTTTTTTACTCCTATTTTCTCTCCTCTTCCCTCACAAACATCACATCCTACATTTATTTTTTTTTCTATACCTGTACACAACATAAAAATGTAAAGCCACATGTGAAGTCATGGTTTTTACGTGGGCAACAACTGATCATATCATCTCTGTTTATTGTGACAAGTAACATCATAGATTCCAAAGCAAGAACTATTTGGTTTGATACTGTAAATTGTTTGCATTGGTTGTTGTTATTATGTGTATGCCCCCCCTAACCTGTGAGGCACTGGAAACCTTCAGAGACACTAGAATTTCACAAGGTAGAAACTCTGTGCCTTGAAACCACACTGTTGTCAGGGTAAATCCACAAAGAACATGAAAAAGACAGGGAATAAATTGCCTCAGACAAACCAATATAATTCAATAACAGAATCCATTGATACCACAGTGGGAGAAATGACACAAAGGGAGTTTAGATTGTTCATAATTAAATTGATCTGTGAGGTAAAAATGGTGCCCCAGAAAAAAATACAGGAAGCAAAGATCATGTCAACAGAGATTCTGAAAAATGAACAAACAAGCAGAAAGAATGTAAACCAATACTCCACAAATTGTTCCATGAAATAGAAAAGTAGGGAACTCTTCTGTTTTAGTTAGCTTTTTCACTGCTGTGACTAAAAGGACCCAACGAGAACAACTGTAGTGGAGGAAAAGCTTATTTGTGGGATCAGGGTTTCAGAGGTCTCAGTCCATAAAAGGCTGGATCCACTCAGCATGGCTCAAGGTGAGGTGGGTCATCATGGAGAAAGAGTGTGGCAGAGGGAACAAGTTCACATGATCAGGAAGAGATACTCTACTGGCCAGATAAAAATACATATACCTCCAAGCCACGCCCTAATTTCCACCTTCTTCAGCCACACCCTATCACTTCAGTTATGACTCAGTTAACCCCTATTAGGGGATTAATTCACTGATTGGGTCAATACGCTGACAACCCAATCGTTTCTCCGCTGAATCTTCTTGCATTCTCACATGTGAGCTTTTGAGGGACACCTCACATCCAAACCATAACATTCTGCCTTTGGCTTCCAAAAACTTGTAACCATCTCACAATGCAAATAAATTTTGTCCATTTCCAAAAGTCCCCATAGTCTCAACAGTTCAAAGATTGCTCAAAGTTCAAGTCCATAGTCTTCCCTGAGGCTCAAGGCAATCTCTCATTTGTGAGTTCCTGTAAAATTAAAAACACTTCACAAGTATCCAATATATGAATAGGTACAGAGTAAACATTTTCATTCACAAAAATAGGGGCCTAGAAGAAAGGAATGTGACCAAAGCAATACTGAAATCCAGATGGGCAAGAAGTCCTATAATTCTGTGAACAGCATCTGGCACACATGGCATGATGACCTCTCCAAAGGGCTTGTATAGCTCTGCCCCTGCAGCCTGTTGGTTGCAGCCCAAGGGGCTTGTCTCTGCTGGATTACTGCAACTTTCCTAGGATGATGTCCCACATTACTGGCATTACTTAATCTTGGGAGTCTCCATGGCACCTTTGACTTCTCAGGGATCTCCACTGTCTTTTGGATTCCTTCTCAAATCTCCATTCCTTGCCTTCTCAGGGGGTGCCCACAGGGATTCCAACCCTGCTGTACTTTTCCTGGATTCCAAGGCCTTCCTTTGAAATCTTGATGGAAGCCTCCATAACCCCCTAATGCCAACATCCTTCATTCATGTAGAACCAGCACCATGTGTTTGATGCCAAGTTCTACCACCATCGTGAGCAGTAGCCAAGCCTCCAGGGACACTGACTGCAGCAGCCTCTGAAGGTCTGGTTGGATCAGCATGTTGAAAAACTTCCTAGGCTCTCTTGTGCAAGAAGAGTACCTCACTGGTCACTTCTCAAGAGAATTTTGTCTTTTACTCCCTTGAAACTGAAGATGTCCTCAAGCCATCTTTCTCATTGTCTCTGGGCATAGTCTTCAGAATTTCTTTAGTAGCAGTAAAGTCTTTAACAACCATAACTACCTTACTCCCAGTTTTACATCTGCTTTTCAAGTTTCCAAATCTTTCTGCTCCTGAATATCACAGTAAACAGGCTAGAAGCCACCAGCAATACCCATGCCACTTCCTGAATGCTATTCTGCCTAGAAATTTATTCTACCAGATTTTTTTCTTAGGATTTTATTTTATTTTATTGTTTTTAATTATTTAATTTTTATTTTCTTACAGACTATTTTTTTATTAATTGTACACAAATGAGGAACATCATTTCGTTTCCACAGTTGTTCACCATGTACATCCATACCATTCGTGTAATCACACATGTACATAGAGTAATGATGTCTGTCTCATTACACCATTTCCCATATACCCCCCTCTCATTTCCTTTGACATAATCCAAAGTTCCTCCATTCTTCTCTCACTCCCCCCACCCCTACCCCCATTAAATATCATTCTCCACTTATCAGGGAAAACATCAGCCTTTGGATTTGGGGGATTGGCTTATTTCACTTAGCATGATATTCTCCAATTCTATCCATTTACCTGCAAATGCCATAATTTTATTCTTCTTTGTGGCTGAATAATAATCCATTGTGTATATATACCACAGTTTCTTTATCCATTCATCTTTTGAAAGGCATCTAGGCTGGTTCCACAATCAAGTTATTGTGAACTGAGCTGCTATAAACATTGATGTGGCTGTATCGCTGTAGTTTGCTTATTTTAAGTCCTTTGGGTATAAAATGAGGAGTGGGATAACTGGATCAAAAGGTACGTTCATTCCAAGTTTTCTGAGGAATCTCCATACTACTTTCCAGAGTGGCTGAACCAATTTGCAACTCCACCAGCAATGTAAAAGTGTGCCTTTTATCCCACATCTATGCCAACATCTATTATTGTTTGTGTTCTTGATAATAGCCATTCTAATTTTAAGAATTGAATCACTTTTAAAATCAGCCTTATAGAAAATTTTACAACATGGTCAAAAGGCAGATAACTTCTCAGCCAGAACATAACCTGCATGACCTCTCTTCCAAATTCCTATAGAGTCCTCCTTTTCTGAAACTTCTTGAGCTCTGTCTTCACTGTCCATGGTCCTGATGCCATTCTGGTCTTCTAAGTTCTCACCAGAATCAGTCATTAAACTCCACTTAACTAAAATCTAAAGCATTTCCAACTTGTAATGCTACACATCTCAACATTTCTCTGACCAATTTCAAAGTGCTCCAAAAATGTTTGGACCACATGGTCATGTTAGTCACAGCAACAACCCCACTTCTTGGTACCAATTTCTGTTTTAGTCAGACTTTGTTTTGCTGCTGTGACTAAAAGATCTGACCAGAACAATTTTAGGAGAGGAAGTTTATTTGGGGGCTCACTGTTTCAGAGGTCTCAGTCCATAAGAGGCTGGCTCATTCTATGAAGCTAGTATCACCCTGATACCAAAACCAGATGAACACACATCAAGGAAAGAAAACTTCAGACCAATATACCTGATGAACATAGATGCAAAAATTCTTGGTAAAAGTCTGGAAAAATCACATATGAAAACATATTAATAAGATAGTGTGTCATGATCAAGTGGGGTTTCATCCAGGGATGTGAGGCTGTTTCAACATATGGGAGTCAATAAACGTAATTCATCGCACTAATGGACTTAAAGACAAGGACCACAGGATTATCTCAATAGATGCATAAAAAGCATCTGACAGAATGCACCATCCATTCAGGCTCAAAAAACTAGAAAAACTAGGTATAATGGGAACATATCTCAATATTAGAAAAGCTCTATATGGTAAACTCAAGGCCAACATCATTCTAAATGGAGAAAAATTGAAAACATTCCTTCTAAATACTGGAACAAGACAAGGATGCCCTCTTTCTCCACTCCTATTAAAAATAGTCCTTGAAACTCTTGCCGGAATGATTAGACAGAAGAAAGAAATTAAAAGGATACAAATAGGAAAAGAAAAATTCAAAGTGTATCTATTTTCTGATGACATAATTATATATTTAGAAGACCCCCCCCAAAAAAATCACTCCACCAGAAAGCTTCTAAAAGTCATAAAAGAATTCAACAAAGTAGCAGGATATAAAATTAACGCCCATAAATCAGTTGCATTCTTACATAGTACTGATGAATCAGCTGAAAAAGAAATTAGGAAACTATCCCATTCACAATTGCCTCAAAAAAGAAATACTAGGAAATCAATCTAATGAAAGAGGTGAAAGACCTCTACAATAAAAAATACTGTACACCAAAGAAAGAAACTGAAGACCTTAGAAGATGGAAAGACCTCCCATGCACTTGGATAGGCAGAATTAATATTGTCAAAGTGACCCTACTACCAAAAGTGCAATATAGATTTAATTCAATTCCCATTACAATTCCAATAATGTTTTTCATAGAAACAGAAAAAGCAGTCGTGAAATTCATTTGGAAAAATAAGAGGCCCAGAATAGACAAAGCAATCCTTAACAAGAAAAGTGATGCAAAAGACATCACAATACCAGTCCTAAATTGTACTACAGAGCTATAGTAATAATATACTATAATAATATAGTAATATTGCCACCAAAATGAACAAGAAGACCAATGGAACAGAATAGAAGACACAGAGACATACATACGGAAGTAGAGTTACCTCATACTAGACAAAGGTGCCATAATGATACATTGAAGAAATGATATCCTCTTCAACAAATGGTGCTGGAGAAACTGGAAATCCATATGTAGTAAAATGAAAATGAACCCCTACTTCTCAACCTACTCAAAACTCAACTCAAAGGGGATCAAGGACCTAGGCATTAGACCAGAGAATCTGTGCCTACTATAAGAAAAAGTAGGCCCAACTCTCCACCATATGGTTTAGGAACTGACTTCCTTAACAAGTCTCTTAAAGCACAAGAAGTAAATTTGAGACACCCAAAGCACAATAAATAAAAGCAGGAATCAATAAATGGGATAGATTCAAAGTAAAAAGCTTATTTCTTGCACAGGAAACAATCAACAATGTGAAGAGAAAGCCAACAGAGTAGGAGAAAATCTTTGCCACATGCGCTTCAGATAGAGCACTAATCTGCAGAACTCAAAAACTTTACACCAAGAATACAAATAACCCAATCAATAAATGGGCTAAGGAACTGAGCAGACCCTTCACAGAAGAAGATTTACAAGCAATCAACAGATCATATGAAAAAATTTCAACATCTGTAGCAATAAGAGAAATGCAAATGAAAACAACTCTAAGATTTCATCTTACTCCAATTAGAATGGCTATTATCAAGAACACAACAATACATGTTGGTGTGGATGTGGGAAAAATGCGCAATTTTACATTGCTGGTGGAGTTGCAAATTGGTGCAGTTACTCTGGAAAGTAGTATGGAGATTACTCAGAAAACTTGGAAGGGACGCACCTTTTGACCCAGTTATCCCACTCCTTTGTTTATATACCCAAAGGACTTAAAATCAGCAAACTACAGTGATACAGCCACATCAATATTTATAACAGCTCAGTTCACAATAGCTAGATTGTGGAATGAACCTAGAAGCCCTTTGACAGATGAAAGGATAAAGAAACTGTGGTATATATACACAATGGAATATTATTCAGTCAGAAAGAATAAAATTATGACATTTTCAAGTAAATGAATGGAGTTGGAGAATATCATGCTATGTGAAATAAGCCTATCCAAAAAAAATGAAGGCTGAATGTTTTCTCTGATAAGTGGATGATGATACATAATGGTGAGGGGTAGGAAGGCAAGAATGGAGGAAGGATGGATTGTATAGAGGAAAATGAGGGGTGAGGAGGGGCAGGAGGAAGGAAAGATAATGGAATGAGACAAACATATGATTACACAAACAGTGTGACTACTTCCTGTACAACCAGAGGAATGAAAGTTGCACCCCATTTGTGTACAATGAATCAAAAACAATAAAAATTAACTTCATAAACAAATAAAAAGATGCTTAACTTTTTAAAAAAGAAACAAAGAATTGGATAGTATCAAACTAAAATGCTTCTTCACAGCAAATGAAGCAGTCAAGAATGTGAAGAGAGAGTCTAGAGAATGGAAGAAAATCTTTACCACTCACCCCTCAGGTAGAGCATTAATCTTCAGGATGTATGAAAACTCAAAAAAACTGAACACCAAAAAAAAAACAAATAACCCAATTAATAAATGGGCAAAGAACTGAATAGGCACTTCATAGAAAAAGTACCATCAGTCAACAAATATATGAAAAAATGTTCAACATCTGTAGCAATTAGAGAAATGCAAACTAAAACGACACTGAGATTCTATCTCACTCCAGTCAGAATGGCAATCATCAGGAGTACAAGTAACAACAACTGTTGGTGAGGATATAGAGAGAAAGGTACTCTCATATTGCTGATGGGACTGCAAATTGGTGCTAGTGCTGTGGAAAGCAGAATGGAAATTCTTTGAAAAACTTGGAATGGAACCACCATTTGAGTCAGTTATCTCACTTTTGTTTATATCCAAATAATGTTAAATCAACATACTACAGCAACACAGCCACATCAATGTTTACATCAACTCAGTTCACGATAGCAAAGCTATGGAACTAGCCTAGGTACCCTAAAACAGATGAACTGGTAAAGAAAATATGGTATATGTACACAATAGAATATTACTTAGTCATAAAGAAGGATGAAAATTATGGCATTTGCCAGTAAATGGATGGAACTAGAGTCTATCATGCTAAGAGAAATAAGCCAGTCCCAAAACACCAAAGGCCAAATGTTCTCTCTGATATGTGGATGCTAACTCACAACAAGGGAGAGTGAGGAGGGGAAGAATAAAGGTTGATTAGATTAGACAAAGGGAAATGAAGGGAAAGGAGGGATTTATTTAGGATTTTAAAAAATTATTTCACTTGTGCTCAGCCCTACCATGTAGGGCTCTTTGGAGTTGAAATGTTTAAGAGATATAATATATGTTAAACACAGAATAAGGTTTGACACTCATTAAAGTCCTCAAGATATGTTCACTGTTTTTATTAAAGACTATAAATTGGGTACTAGTGATATTCATCATTATAGAATTTTTATTACTTTTAGACTTTTTTCAGTGTGAAGAGCTAGAAAATAACTTTTATTACATATAATTACATATTATTATTTTAAATTAGCCCTTTTTTGTTCTCTACCCAACATTCTGATTTTCCCTTTTCTTCCAATTAATACCTTGTTCTTTGGGATACTGAACTTCTACAATTACACTGAGCTGTCTTCCTTCCTTAGGACTCAGGAATTAGTACAAATTCTTTCCCTTAATAAGAATTCTTTCTTCCTTTATTCTCTTGCACAATTTCTATTCACACAGTAATATTCAGTTTAGTATTGTAGCTTTAGGAAAATCTTTGCTGATCTGCAGACCCATCTCCTGGGATAGGCTAAGGACTTTCCTCTGCCATAACCATAGTTCACCTTTGTCAGACTCAAGACAAAGTTCTGCAATAATCTACTGCTATGTTTTGAGCTTCTTCCAGAACATTCATCCTTCGAGGGTAAAAATGTGGCTTTGCTGAGTACCTGGCACACTGTTCAGCCCTTGAAGAATATCTGTATTATACAGGGAATAGATGGATGGATGACCACATGACCAATTTCTTTTATTTTTTTTTTTAATTTGGTGAAATAGATTGTGAAGTTTTAAAATATTTCAACTATACTGAAAAACTTAAATAATAAAAGGAGGACCTATGTTCCGCCACACTTATTTATCCAATCTTTGTGTTTTAGGTTATGAATCTTAAGTATCATTGTGGACACAGAGAAGGTAGAGGTGGAGGAGGAAGGGAAGAAATATGAAAGGGATTGGGCCTCATTTGAATGTAATGTCAGGCAATATGTCAGGAGGAAGGAACCCAGCAATAAACACAGCATAGAGTGGGAATGGTATGAAGTCACACTGTGAAAGCAGATGGACATAAGAGAATGTGGGACACATTCTGTTAATGTCCTCCTAGAGGCCTAGCCAGGAAAGGGAGTAGACTAAGATTTACCTATTTATTTATTTCACAATCGTTTTCAGGCAGCATTATTTATAGATGGATGTCTACTTTGGACTAGGCATTTTGCATACATTTTTTTTTAATTCAATCCTCAAAAGGAACCTACAAGGTACATATTATATATAACTATAATTAAGGAAATTAAAGTTGTTGCTTAATATAAAGCTACTAGTAAACTGTGGAGGCCACATCTTCCTGCATAATTCTAAATCTCATAGGTATATAATTTTTATTGTACTATCTTGTTAGTTTTACCTGTTGATTGCATTTTACTCTGTTAACCCTTCTATTTCTATTTGACTTTATACATTGCTTGTGACAAAATATTTTTTAACTGTTCTAAAGGTGAACTTTGGGCACTTGGCTATGTTTGGATCAGATTTTTTAAAGGAGTCTTAGACACACCTTGCTTCAGCCTGAAGGTGGTCCTTGGATAATTATGTCTCAGTTATTCATTAACACTCACTCAAAATTGGCCACCATAGGCTATTGAAGTATTATGAAAGTTGTGCTACCACAATGCAGAAAGACTCATATATTTTTTATTTTGCTTCACTTGATCTATCTATAAATGATACTGAAGGCAGAATATTAATTTTCTTGAAATCAGTTTCCATGTGCATAGTTCTATCACATGCAGAACTAGTTTCTGCTATTGCTTAATGCAAACACTACTTATAATAAATGTTTATTAGAAATTGTTTAAATGGTAGTACCAAAGAACAAAATTTGCATTTCAGGAACAAAGGGTATTCTTTAAGATACATTATACAAAATATAGGCTAGCAGGAAAAAAATAAAAACTGTAGAATTGTAGAGTGGCTGCTGAGATATGGCACAACCTCTTTGGTCATTACAGCAAACCTATATACTGAGTCAAAATATGGAACTAAAATATGCAACCTTCGAAGTGTTCATGAATTATGAAGATTCCATAGTAGAAAGCACATAACTTTCAGCATTTATGGAACATAAAAAAATGGGACAAACGGTTGGTCTAGCAATTCTGTATTGTGGGCATCATATCATGATACGTTAGCTACCATACGGCACAGTGGGTTGCAGATGTTCTGAGTTCATGAAGGTGGAATAGGGGGCTACAGAAACAGGAAGTTCTCTTTGACCTTTCCTTACCCTGTTTTTTTCCACAAAATTAGTGTCATGGAAACTAGAATTCTTCAGAGTAAGTCATAAAACCTAAAGGTCATTCTCTAACCTCCTTTCTTCTTCCCTGAAGAAACCTAGGTGCCACTTACACACAGGCCTAGGAGAATCTGAACAAGCAAGGCTAAATTGGTCCCTTCCCTCAGTTTATAAAAATCAGGTCATAACCCCTTTTTCTTTAAAGATAATTTTGCATGACTCTCTTCAGCTTTGCTTACCAACTCAGGAATAAAATATTAAGTTTTTCCAGAATTTTGGGGTCTTCGTTTTTGCAGGCTCCTGTGTCAATTAATACTCGTGCCAAATACATTTACTATGCTTTTCTCTTGTTAACCTTGTCTTTGTTATATAGGTGTCAGCCATGTACTTCGCAATAGGGGGTAAAAGAATACTTTTTCTCCCCCACCTGACATGAATTTATATGCATTTTCAGAGCAGTGTGCATATGCATTTGTAAATTATTGAGTGAATATATTCAATCATAAAGTTATTCTGCCTACACATAGCACTGCTTGTATATAATATAATGTCTCTATGTTCCCTATATAATATATAATAACTCTATGTTTCCTAAAGACTCTGAATTTAATGGGCTGGGGACACTGCTACAGGCAACACCACCCAAAAGCTGGCTGTGACTGTAAGGGCCACAGCTGGTTCTAGGTGGATGAGGACATCAAGACTCAAACCAAAATCAAGGTTACACAGGCAACTCTCAAGTGCTTCATCATGAAGGATGATCTCTTACCACAGTCTTCATAAAAGTGTTCAAACAACATAAATAAATCAAATTCATCATATTGGGAAAAAATTCACATGTTAATCTAGAAAAGAAGAAAGACTAGAAAATGAGTCTAAAATAAAATCAAGTAAAAAACTGGTCACTCTAGGTTAGTATATTTATCTTGGAAAAACTGGGTCACAAATTAGTTCAAATTAATTCCAGGGCTGCCATGTTCTGTGTGACTTTGAGCAAAGACCTTTACCTCTCTGATTTTCAACTTCCACAACTATAGAAAGGAAATAATAATGCCTGCCTGGTCTAATTCTGTAAGTTGTTAAAAAACAATGTTACATTTTCATAGTTTATGGAAATGAAATACTTTCAAACACGTCATTCGCCTTGTCTTCAGCTTTAAACTATTTCTTTCCAAATCTAGGGCCATATCACAGTTTATAATTTCTGATCGCCACTTGAATTCAATGTCTTTCCCCAAATAGCCTCTATTTTTCCTGGATTCCCAGTGACCTCTGTGAGAGTGTAGTGTAATGCCAAATATTCAACCCACCCATGAAATTACAGTAAGAAACATATCTTAGAGAAAGGAAAAGAATTAACTTCATTGTTCAGGCTTCAAGTGATATCTTTCCTAATGGGCAAAACAGAATAATATTTTACACACAAAAAAAGGTTATTGGAAAAAATATTTAGCTAAATTATCTAGAGAATGTTCTCTTTTCACTTCTCTTTCCTCACTAAATATGAATTTCTGAACACATTCACTAAATTGGCACTTGTGTGACTTCCCTCGACTTTGGCCTGCCAAACCTGATCTGAGCTGGTTTCATATGACACTGTCCATGATGGCTTGTTCCCAAGATACATTTGTCCTGACTCATTTCTTTCAATACATTTTATCCTCTTCTTTCTGGAAAAATTCGCATTCGTCATAGAAAAGATTTATTTAGGTTACCTAGTATGAAACACTGTACTCAGAGTTCAGGAAGAATAAGAAGTTGAGCCTACTTTTAAGGAGTCAACATGATATGCATTCCTTCCTTCCTTCATTAAATCAAAGACACATTTACTTGATGCTCCTCTTCTTCCAGGCAGAGTGCATGACAGCAGAGGATAAGAGTGACAAGCAAGTTGTGGCAAGCAAGGAGTGGTTTCACAGTGTGCTGAGGGAGCCCAGGAAATTAAGAGACAACTTCAGGATGGTTTATTAAGTGCATATTGTTAATAATATTGTCTATGATATCAGTCAGAGCCCTGGCAGGAAACAGCTGACGTACTGAAGCTGGTTTTTAAGGAGGGTTTAACAAAGAAACTATTTACAATTTCGGAAGTGGGGTTTAAGGGAATGAACAAGAGATTATGCAGTAGCCTGGGCATGAAGGGCAAAGTCAGAGTACAATTATGGGAAAAGAGATCACTATGGGACCGAGCCAGCTGGCCTTTCACAGCCTTAGAGGAGGAAGCAGACAACCACAGGCTACAAGACAGAGGGGGAGTGGGGGCTGGGTATTCCGACCTCCGACTTCACTTCCCTTCTGCCTTCTAATCTTCTAGCTGTGCACCTCCGTGGACAAGGCCAAGCTCAATCAGAGGATCAAGGAGCCTATTCATGCTGGTCTTGCAAATCAGCCTTATGAGGTCCAGAAAAAGGTGGAGAAGGGCAGAGCTGGGTCTGGAGACCTAAAGAATGATGTTAGACACAATGGCCTGCTCTGTGCTTTTCTCACGATGTTATTCATCTTTACAAATAACCTGTATTTAAATGGACATTGTAATCTTCCAAATAAATAATATTCAGAAAGATTAAATAACTGGATCAGAGACACAAAACTAGTAACTGATGGATTCAGAGTTTGAACTCACTAGTGTGACAAGGCATCTCTTTTCTTCTCACCAGGTCTATGTGCTGGGATTTACGTACAGGGAAATGTGGGACCACAGTGGAGACAGAACTCACGTCATCCTTGAGTGGCCCTGGGGAGACAAGGTTGCTAGGAAAGATGACGTCTGAGTGGAGTCTTGAAGGAAGAATGGTACAAAAAAGCCAATGAATGGGAAAGAAGGAAAGAAAGTGTTGCCCAAGTTCAGGGAGCAGCAAAGATGGGAAGAAACTGTTAGGACTTCCGGTAACTGGTTATGTTGAAATGGAGAGGATGGGAGTGATGAGAATATGAGACTTCTGTAGTAGCAGCGTGAAAACTAACAGGAATCAAGGGCATTTAGGGAGGTTGAAGATTGTGTGAGGTAAGTCTCACAGTGTATAGAAATTATGGTTCATACAAACAAATTATTATGATCATCTTAGGTGAAAATAGAGAAAAGGATATAGAAAAAAATCATGAGCAGAGACAGTATGGTTGCTCATGAATGAAAACTGACTCTCACTATGGGCCTAGTATTCACTACTTTTGAGGTCTAGGCCAACATTTTCTAGTTTTATCATCATAAAATGTATGAGCCTTATTACTGCCCACAATATAATAATTTTATGCTACAGAAGTGACTCATGATCCTAAGTTCATTATAAATTCTGCATATACAAAAATCAGTCAAGAACACTAAATCTGTAAGTAAGATTTATGGTCTAGAAATTCTGTTAATTGTGAAGCCAGCATTAAGGACAGGTAGTTAGTGTAGAAATAGGAAATCGGGTCAATTTGAGGAAATGAAGCCATGAAGCCATCTGCCTCTGGAAGTTGGAGACTGCCCCTGGAAGAATGGAATGTCAAGGATCTCCGGAGCCCATTGATTACCAAATTTACCTGCCTTTATCAAGAACTGAAAGTAAGGAGCTGCCCTTGGGCCCTTACCTGCCTGAATCACCTTGGCCCTCCCCCTGCCATGGCTTTTCACTTAATGCAAAACCAGGCCTAGTCACATAGGCAGGAAGGAGAGGTGGGGGGGGGGAGAAGAACTGGAGAACAAAAGAGAATATTTTTTCTTTTTTTTTAAATTTTATTTTAATTAAAAATCATAAATTTACATAAAACAACATTTTGTTTGATTCATTGTTATTTTTCCCTTCCCTCCCACCTCTCCCACCCCTCTTTTCCCTCTATACAGTCCTTCCTTCCTCCATTCTTACCACTCTCCTTATCCCTAACCCTAAACCTAACCCTAACCCTAACGCTAACCCCTCCTACCCCGCTCTTATATGTCCTCATCCGCTTATAAGCGAGATCATTCGTCCTTTAGTTTTTTGAGATTGGCTTATCTCACTTAGCATGATATCCTCCAATTTCATCCATTTGCCTGCAAATGCCATAATTTTATCATTCTTCATGGCAGAGTAATATTCCATTGAATATATATGCCACAGTTTGTTTATACATTCATCAACTAAAGGGCATCTAGGTTGGTTCCACAATCTGGCTATGGTGAATTGAGCAGCTATGAACATTGATGTGGCTGTATCTCTGTAGTATGCTGATTTTAAGTCCTTTGGGTATAGGCCAAGGAGTGGGATAGCTGGGTCAAATGGTGGTTCCATTCCAAGCTTTCTGAGGAATCTCCATACTGCTTTCCAGAGTGGCTGCACTAATTTGCAACCCCACCAGCAATGCATGAGTGTACCTTTCTCCCCGCATCCTCGCCAACACCTATTGTTGCTTGTGTTCTTGATAATCGCCATTCTAATTGGGGTGAGATGAAATCTTAGGGTAGTTTTGACTTGCATTTCTCTTATGACTAGAGATGTTGAACATTTTTTCATATATCTGTTGATTGCTTGTACATCTTCTTCTGTGAAGTGTCTGTTCATTTCCTTAGCCCATTTGTTGATTGGATTATTTGTATTCTTGGTGTAGAGTTTTTTGAGTTCTTTATAGATTCGGGATATTAGCGCTTTATCTGAACTATGAGTGGCAAAGATATTCTCCCACTCTGTAGGCTCTCTGTTCACATTACTGATAGTTTCCTTTGCTGAGAGAAAGCTTTTTAGTGTGAATCTATCCCAGTTGTTGATTCTTGCTTTTATTTCTTGTGCTATGTGAGTACTGTTAAGGAAGTCTGATCCTAAGCCAACAAGTTGAAGATTTGGACCTACTTTTTCTTCTATAAGATGCAGGGTCTCTGGTCTGATTCTGAGGTCCTTGATCCATTTAGAGTTGAGTTTTGTGCAGGGTGAGAGATAGGGGTTGAATTTCATTCTGTTGCATATGGTTTTCCAGTTTTCCCAGCACCATTTGTTGAAGAGGCTATCTTTTCTCCATTGCATATTTTTGGCCCCTTTGTCTAGTATGAGAAAATTGTATTTATTTGGGTTTGTGTCCATGTCCTCTATTCTGTACCATTGATCTACCTGTCTATTTTGGTACCAATACCATGCCGTTTTTGTTACTATTGCTTTGTAATAGAGTTGAAGATCTGGTTTTGCGATACCCACTGCTTCGCTCTTTCTACTGAGGATTGTTTTAGCTATTCTGGGTTTCTTATTCTTCCAGATAAATTTCATAATTGCTTGCTCTATTTCTGTAAGGTACATCATTGGGATTTTAATTGGAATTGCATTGAATCTATATAGCACTTTAGGTAGTATGGCCATTTTGACAATATTAATTCTTCCTATCCATGAACATGGGAGGTCTTTCCATCTTCTAAGGTTTTCTTTAATTTCTTTCTTTAGTGTTCTGCAGTTCTCATTGTAGAGGTCTTTCACCTCTTTTGTGAGATTGATTCCCAAGTATTTTTTTTTTTTTTGATGCTATTGTGAATGGGGTAGTTTTCCTAATTTCTCTTTCTGAAGATTCATCACTTATGTAAAAAAAATGCATTGGATTTATTAGCATTGATCTTGTAACCTGCTACTTTACTTAATTCACTTATGAGTTCTAAGAGTTTTCTGGTGGAATTTCCAGGTTCCTCTAAATATATAATCATGTCATCAGCGAACAGGGATAGTTTGAGTTCCTCTTTTCCAATTCGTATCCCTTTAATTTCTTTGGTTTGTCTAATTGCTCTGGCTAGAGTCTCAAGAACGATGTTGAATAGAAGTGGTGAAAGAGGGCATCCCTACCTTGTTCCAAGTTTTCAGGGAGAATGCTTTCAGTTTTTCACCATTTAGAATGATATTGACCATGGGCTTAGCATAGATGGCCTTTACAATGTTAAGGAATGTTCCCACTACCCCAATTTTCTCCAGTGTTTTGAGCATGAAGGGATGCTGTATTTTATCAAATGCTTTTTCTGTATCTATTGAAATAATCATGTGATTCTTAACTTTTAGTCTGTTGATATGGTGAGGAGAAACCAAATCATGTCAAAAAACAAAAATGAGTCAAATTACTGGGAATACAAATCATATCACAATAATAACCGTGAATGTTGATGGTCTGAACTCATCAATCAAAAGACATAGACTGGCAGATTGGATTAAAAAGAAAAATCCAACAATATGCTGCCTGCAAGAGACTCATCTCATAGAAAGAGGCACCCATAGACTAAAGGTGAAAGGATAGGAAAAAACATACCATGTACACGGACACAGCAAAAAAGCTGGAGTATCCATCCTCATTTCAGATAATGTGGACTTCAAGCCAAAACTAGTCAGAAGGGATAAAGAAGGACATTACATACTACTTAAGGGAAGCATAAATCAGCAAGACATAACAATCATAAATATCTATGCCCCGAACATTGGCTCATCCATGTACGTCAAACAAATCCTTCTCAATTCCAGAAATCAAATAGACCACAACACAATAATACGAGGCGATTTTAACACACCTCTATCACTGCTGGATAGATCATCCAAACAAAAATTGAATAAAGAAACCATAGATCTCAATAACACAATTAACAATTTAGACTTAACCGACTTATATAGAATACACCATCCAACAAAGAACGAATACACTTTCTTCTCAGCAGCACATGGATCCTTCTCTAAAATAGACCATGTTTTATGCCACAAAGCTACTGTTAGCAAATACAAGAAGATAGAGATACTACCTTGTACTTTATCAGATCATAATGGACTGAAATTAGAAATAAATGACAGAATAAAAAACAAACTTCTCCAATACTTGGAGATTAAATAATACACTATTATACGATGAATGGATAACAGAAGACATCAGGAGGGAAATTAAAAAATTCTTAGAAGTAAATGAGAACAAAGACACATCATATCAAAATCTCTGGGACACTATGAAAGCAGTACTTACAGGAAGATTTATTTCATGGGTCGCATTCAACAAAAGAAGTAGAAATCAACAAATAAACGACTTAACAAAAGAGAATTTAACTTATAAAAGATGTAGGGTACACTCACTTCTTGGGACTTTAGAACATCAGCCATGGCCCCCTTCTTCCTGCCGGGAGATGTCTGTATTATTACCTTTAAATAAAACCTGCTTAATATGGTTGCCTTGGCGTGCTTCTCTAGTGTTCAATCTTCAACATTAGAAGGAGCAGAACTCGTCACTGGTAAACGGCGCTATCAATAGCATGTTTGTTATAGATTAGTCCCCTTATCACTTAAATATAAACTAATTTTGTCAAACATCTTCCTTTTAGGCAGTCATGATATGCAGAAAAATTAAACACACATACACATATACTAAATGGGTCTTGAAACAAAGTTCTGTCATAAAAAACAAAGGTGTGTCTGATAACAAGTCATAAACTTGGTTGTGACATCAATTTCCCTTTTAGTAAAACAAGAATAACAAGCTCACAGAATTACTCTAAGAATTAAATTAGATGATATCTTTTAAACAGAAAGCTTCTGTCCCTCATCCCCCCAAATATTTTACCTTCTTTCACTTGTTTGTATTACTTCTCTTTTGTGGAGGATATGCCTTTACTTGAATCAGGAAAGAGAGTTGGAATAAAAAAATATGGGCTCCAACCACATCCAGTTTTATTTTTATATTATCAAGTCTAAAAAATGTCAGGTAATGGACATGGAAAAAATTATAAGAAATTTTTTATTAAATTCTCTCCCATCTTACACTCTATGAATCTATTAATAATCAAGGTTAGTAATAATTATCTTTGTCCCACTAAGGTTCTAGGCACTGCTTCCATTTCACAAAGTGAAAAGCCAGAAAAACGTTTTCCTGATCATATGAATCCTAATTACACGTAAATTCCCAGACCTACAATCTCCCATTCCTTCTGATCATTTTACCCTGAAGGATTTGATATTTTTGAAACCTTTTGATATAAACAAGTGATAATTGTTACTGTAGGGAAAAGCATATTTATAGTATATGATCAGAGGCACTGAGGCAGGGAGAAGATATATGCTTCATACCACAAGAAAGCAGCCCAAATGCAGTATTAAATTTTTGACCTTGTGTCAGCACAGAAGAAGCTAGAAATGATGCAAATACCACCACATCTAACTTATTGTATGATGTAGTTCTGGCAGAAGAGATTGAAAAAATCTAGTCTTCAACTCCCACATTCACTGTCCACCCCTCCAGAGAAGCAGAAATTTCCACCCACACCATGTTATACACATCTTCTATTCCTTCTTATAACTTGACTATAAAACCACCTGCTTCCCTCCTTCATCCTGTCAAGACATGATAGTTTATTATAAAATAGGAGATATACAGAGCACTGACAGCTTTCAGATATACTTTCATGCTAACCATATGACTGCATTTCATTTTAGTGAGGTAGAATGTTTAAAAGAAAAGCTAAAAGAAGGCCATAATCTGCATAGAGTGAGCTAAGGACATCAGGCTCTGTCAGGATGGTAGAAGAAAGGCAAGCTTTTCTTTGATTTGACAGCCGGGGACCTACCTCAGAGTTAGGTTAACTTGTCTGCACTGCTATTTCATGGTTTAGGATTTTTTCAGCTGATAGCTGGTCTGGCAATTTATTGACTGATAAAAGCTACACTATCTTCCATTAGTAACTAAATTAAGAAGACATAAGAAAATATGTCAACTGCATAACTCTTAGCTTCTAGAAATTAATGTGATTATTTTCCTTTTTTCTCAGACTTAATTAATTAATTAATTAGAGACAGCATTTTACTGTGTTGCTAGGCTGACCTTGAACTCCTCTACTTAAGCAATCTTCCTGTTTTAGTCAGCTTTTTCACTGCTGTGACCAGAAGAATTAATAAGAATGATTTTAGAGGAAAGAAAGTTTATTTAGTACTCCTTGTTTCAGAGGTCTCATTTCATAGAAAGCCACCTTCTTAGCTATGGGTTCAAGGTAAGGCAGAACACCATGGTAGAAGGGTATGGTGGAGAAAAACATTTTAGGATATGGCACCAAGAAGCAGAAAGTGTTCTCGCTTATTAGGGACAAAATATAAAGGCATATGCCCATGACCCACCTCCCCCAGCCACACCCTGCCTGCTGACAGTTACTGCCCAGTTAATCCATTCATGAACTCATTAGGTTAAGAATCTCATAACCCAGTCATTTCACCCTGTAAAGTTTCTTGCATTGTCTTCTTACACATGAGTATTTGAGGGATATTACATATTTAAACCATAACACCTCCTGACTTAGCCTCCACCAGAAGCTAGCACTAACGGACAGGCACCACCATGCTTGGTTGTTTTTATTAACTTTTAAAATTAAAAAGTAACATCCTATTGATTTACTGTGTAAAACATGATGTTTTGATATATACGAACATTATGGGACGACTAAACCTAGCTAATTAACATATGCTTTACCTCACGTAGTTACCATATTTATGGTTAAAAAACCTTCACATACACTATTTCAGCATTTTTAAAGAATACAATATATGATTAATTAATGTCACCATATCATACAGCATACTGTTTGAATTTATTCCTTCTATATAACTGAAAGTTTGTCATCTTGAGTAACTTTTCCCTAATACTCTGCCCACCCTAGCCTCTGGTGAGCACATTTCTACTGCCTAAGAGATCTGCTTTTAAATTACACATGAACCAGGTTTCACAGTACTTATTTTTCTGTGCAGCTCTTATTTCAGTTAACATAATGCTTTTCAGGTTCATCCATGTTGCAAAAGGCAGGATTTCCTCCCCTTATTTTAATGGATGAATAGGAGTTGGGTGTGTGTGTGTGTGTGTGTGTGTGTGTGTGTGTGAAAGAGTATGTACATATGTGTGTTTGAATGTATCTACATGAGTTTGGGTATCCGCTGTTCTTTATCCATTTATCTATTGATGGACATTTGAATTGACTCCATATCTTGGTATTGTGTATTGTGATCAAAGCTGCCACAAACATGGAAGTAGAGATACCTCTTCAACAAACTGATTTAATTTCCTTGAACATATGCCAGTGATGGCATTGCATTAAATCAAATTAAAAGGCTTCTACACAGAAAAGAAATCATCAACAGAGTCAAGAGACAATGTACAGAATGGAAGAACATATTGTAAACTATTCATCTATAAAGAGATAATACCCAAAGCACATAAGGAATTTAAGTAACTCAATAGCAAATAAACAAGAAAAAATGAGCAAGGGACCTCATTAGATATAGCTCAAAAGAAGACATATGAACGGCCAATAGGTATATGAAAAAATCCTCAGCAGCAGTCACCATCAGGAAAATGCAAATGAAAACCACAGTGAGATTTCATTTCACTCCTGTTAGAGTAGCTGTTGTCAAAAGACAAGGGCCAACCCCCACGCTGAGGTAGGACACCATCGTGCGGAGTTAAGCAGCCTGCCGACCGGACACCAAGGTTGGACGCCATCGCTGAGCCTGCCTGCCTGACCCCTTACTGCTAAGGGACACTGCATTTGCCTCTGTGCTGACTCAGTGCAACCTCACTAGGGCTCCCCAGCTTCTTTGGAGGCTGGTGCAGGCATTTTGAATTACTCCTGAGGGCGTGGTCATCATCATCTTAAGGGTGGCTCCCTTCTTGAGACACCTACAGGAGACTGGAGGCCCTTTGACAGGACTCAAGATTCAAAAAGAGGAGGTATTGAGAGACTCGGGATCAACTCAGAGCAGCTGGTGAGTCTCTCCCACTGGGCGAGGCTCCCTGAACTGGTCAGTAGTCCTGGAATGCAGGGAACATCATGGAATAGAGTTGCCCAGTGAGACTCCCCCACTCGAGCCATGAACCTGGACAACCAGGAGCATTGTAGAGGAGGACCACCCAGCAAGAGGCTTCGGCTCAGAGCGAGGGTCCCAGGTCTGGGTGGTAGGTCTGGTCCCCAGGGAACGTGGTAGAGGAGGGCGGCTCAGAGAAAGAGACTCCCTTGCACGGCCAGGCGCCCCAGCCCAGGTGGTAGTTCTGGGCCCCAGGGAACATCATAGAGGAGGGCTGCCCAGCCCAGGTTCTGGACCGAAGGGAACTTCTCAGAGGAGAACTGCCCAGTGAGAGGACCCCACCAGGTGAGTCTTCCCCGCCAGGTGAGGCTTTCCCACCAGGGCAGTAGAACCAGAGACACAGGCCCAGACCAGTCGTACCCCAGCCCACAGTCTAGCCCCCCTTTTGACTGACCATCAGTCAACAAGTGGAGGTGCCTCTGCCCAACCAGCAGGAAATATACCCCACCTGAAGGCCACCACTCCTAGAGAGGCAGCTTCCTTGTGTATTACTGCATTATCAAGTTCCTCCAAGACTTCAGGCTACTGAAGGCTAGGAGGCGAGTTATTGGAAATCTACAGGGACACTATAAGCAAATAGAGTTTCACTACTAGAGGGGTAGACACCTGACCAAAATGAGAAAAGAAGGGAAGAAAATGTCCCAAACAAATGTAGATGCTACTTCAATAAAATCCAATAAGAGCATGGCAGAAGAAATATCAGAAAGGGAGTTCAGAGTATACATAATTAAAATGATCAGAGAAGCAAATGATGAGATGAAAGAACAAATGCAAGCTTTGAATGATTGCACCACTCAACAGTTAAAAGACCAAATATGCAAATACGGAAAACAAAAGATCATTTCAATAAAGAGTTAGAGATACGAAAAAAAACCAAAAAAAACAAAAATAAAAAAAACAAAACAAAAACCAGAAATCCTTGAGAATCTCTATCTCTTTGTTGAAATGATCTTTTGCTTCCTGCTGGTGCTCTTTCAGCTTATTGGTATTATCATTCATTGCCTGCATTTGCTCTCTTATCTCATCCTTTGCTTCACGAATCATCTTAATCACGTATAATCTGAAGTCCTTTTCTGACATTTCTTCTACCATACTGTCTTGGATTCTATTACTATAGAATCTAGATTTGTTTGGATCATTTTCTTCTCTTGTTTTTTCATGTTGTTCATGTATCTTCCCCTCTAGCGCTGCAGATCTGGGGTATTGCAGATTTTCCCCTATAGGCTTATAGTGGCCCTATAGGTTTCCAAAACCCTTTCTTTAAGGGGAGATCAATATTAGCAGTGCCCAAACCAGACACTATGCAATCCTAGACCAAATAGCCCCTATGGGGACAATAACATCATGTAAATAAGGGAGAAAGCGACTCTGAGGGAACAGGTAAACAGAAGGAAAAGAAAGCAAGAAATGTAAAGAAATAAAAACTTAAATATTTTTTTTTTAAAAAAGGAGAAAAAAGAAAATCTACTGTATAATAGTCATATACTAATGAAAACTCCCAGTGTTCAGTAGCCTGATATATGAGAGGTACCTGACAATGAGCTTCAAGCCTCCAGCAGGCGTCTCAGGATGGGATTTGCCCCACCCAAAGATCGGAGCTACGGCTTCCAGGATTATCCAAGATGGCTTCTCTGGCTTCTAAATGTGTTGTCAAATGGGGAGCTGCAGCTCAGGGGTGGACGTGGTCAGCTGGAGGTCCTAGAGACAGGATGCAGTTGCTCAGGCAGTGGTCCTGGAGGTCGGGTGTGTTTGGTGTGGTTGTGGGATCCAGGAGGCCGGGTGCAATCAGTCGGTCTGGGGTGCCAGTGATAGGGCACAGTCAGTTGGTCTGGGGTTCCTGGCAGCAGGGAGCAGTCAGTAAGATGTGAGGGCCCCAGAGGCAGGGAGTGATCGGTTGGGCTGAGGGATCCTGGAGACGGGACACAGTCAGTCTGGCCAGGGGTCCTACAGGGCCTGGCTGTTGTCTCAAAATGGCGGCAGCCACATGTAATCAAACCTGCAGGTACTGTAACAGTGAACTTCCAGGCAGCAGCAGGCAGCTGGTTCTCCACTGGCGGTCTGAAAGCGGTCAATCTACTGGCAGCTGTCGGACGATCGGGAGGTGAACCTCAAGCGTTGGTTGATGGATAGGGGTAAGGCAGGTGATGGACAGGCAAGAGGCAAGCAAATGGCGGATGATAGATGCCTGACAGTGAGCAATCTGCTCTCAAAAGGCCTCGATATGCTGGCAGATTGCAGGTGATGACAGCAGACAAATGGGGTAATGAGCAGGGGATGGATAAGCAGCAAAAACTGCCTCACTGAGAAACAGATATCCTCTGCTTGAATCCGGCATTGCGGAGCGACAAGAAACGCAGCCTCCCTCTAGACCGCCCCCAGAAATCCTTGAAATGAAGGAAACAATAACCCAAATTAAAAACTCCATTGAAAGCATAACCAATAGGATAGAACATCTGGAAGACAGAACCTCAGACATTGAAGAAAAAATGTTTAATCTTGAAAACAAAATTGACCAAACAGAGAAGATGGTAAAAAATCATGAACAGAATCTATAAGAATTATGGGATATCATGAAAAGGCCATATTTAAGAATTATTGGGATTGAGGAAGGCACAGAGAAACAAACCAAAGGAATGAACAATCTATTCAATGAAATAATACCAGAAAATTTCCCAAATCTGAAGAATGAAATGGAAAATTAAATACAAGAGGCTTCTAGGACTCCAAATATACAAAATTACAATAGACCCACATCAGGCACATTATATTGAAAATACCTAACATACAAAATAAAGACAGAATTTTAAAGGATGCAAGAGAAAAGAATCAAATTACATTCAGGGGTAAAGTAATACAGATATCAGCAGATTTTTCAACCTAGACCCTAAAAGCTAGAAGGGCCTGGAACAACATTTTTCAATTTCTGAAAAAAAAAAAAAAAATGATGCCAACCAAGAATCTTATACCCAGCAAAACTTACCTTCAGATTTGATGATGATATAAAATCCTTCCATGATAAAAAAAAAGCTAAAAGAATTTACAAAAAGAAAGCTGGCACTACAGAACATTCTCAGCAAAATATTCCACAAGGAAGAGATGAAATACAACAATGTAAATAAGCAAAGGGAGGAACTAAACTAAAGGAATAGCCAAATAAAAGAGAAAACAAGTCGTGTCAAATAAAACAAAAATGGGGGGCAAGAATGGAGGAAGGAAGGACTGTATAGAGGGAAAAGAGGGGTGGGAGGGGTGGGGGGAAAGGAAAAAATAACAGAATGAATCAAACATTACCCTATGTAAATTTATGATTAAAAAAAAATGAACCAAATGACCAGGAATACAAATTCTATCTCAATAATAACCCTGAATGTTAATGGCCTGAACTCACAAATCAAAAGACACAGACTGGCAGATTGGATTAAAAAGAAAGATCCAACAATTTGCTGCCTGCAAGAGACTCATCTCATAGAAAGAAATACCCACAGACTAAAGGTGAAGGGATGGGAAAAAGCATACCACACATGTGGACACAGCAAAAAAGCTGGAGTATCCATCCTCACTCATATCAGATAATATGGACTTCAAGCCAAAGTTAGTCAGAAGGGATAAAGAAGTACATTTCATACTGCTTAAGGGAAGCATTAATCAGCAAGATATAACAATCATAAATATCTATGCCCCAAAGTGTGGCTCATCCATGTACGTCAAACAAATCCTTCTCAATTCCAGAAATCAAATAGATCACAACACAATAATACTAGGTACTAGGTGATTTTAACACACCTCTCTCACCACTAGACAGATCCTCCAAACAAAAATTGAACAAAGAAACCATAGCTCTCAATAACACAATCAATAATTTAGACTTATTTGACATACATAGAACATACCATTCAACAAAGAGCAAATACACTTTCATCTCAGCAGCAAATGGATCCTTCTCTAAAATAGACCATATTCAATGCCACAAAGCTAATGTTAGCAAATACAAGATGATAGAGATACTACCTTGTATTCTATCAGATCATAATGGATTGAAATTAGAAATAAACGACAGAAAAAAAAAAACAGAAACTACTTCAACACCTGGAGATTAAATAATACACTATTGTATGATGAATGGATAACAGAAGACATCAGGAAGGAAATAAAAATATTCTTAGAGGTAAATGAGAACAAAGATACATCATATCAAAATCTCTGGGACACTATGAAAGCAGTATTTAGAGGAAAATTTATTTCATGGAGTGCTTTTAATAAAAGAAGAAAAAATCAACAAATAAATCACCTAACACTACAGCTCAAAACCCTGGAAAAAGAAGAACAGAGCAACACCAAAAGCAGTAGAAGACAGGAAATAGTTAAAAACAAAGCTGAAATCAACGAAAATGAAACAAAACAATCAAAAAAATTGACAAAATAAATAGTTGGTTCTTTGAAAAAAATAAACAAAATTGATAAACTCTTAGCCACACTAACAAAGAGAGAGAGAACACTCAAATTACTAAAATTCAGAATGAACAAGGAAATATCACAACAGACACAAGTGAAATACAAAATATAATTATAACCTATTTTGAAAATCTGTACTCCAACAAAATAGAAAATCGCAAAGACATCAACAGGTTTCTAGAGACATATGAATCACCTAAACTGAACTAGGAGGAAATACACAACTTAAATAGATCAATTTCAAGTAATGAAACAGAAGAAATCATGAAAAATCTACCAACAAAGAAAAGTCTGGGACCAGATGGGTTCTCAGCTGAGTTCTACAAAACCTTTAAAGAAGAGCTCATTCCAATACTCCTCAAAGTATTTCATGAAAAAGAAGAGGAGGGAACCCTCCCAAACTCATTCTATGAAGCCAATATCATCCTGATACCTAAACCAGACACAAATACATCAAATAAAAAAAAAATTTCAGACCAATATCCTTAATGAACAATGATGCAAAAATTCTCAACAAAATTTTGGCAAATAGCATACAAAAATACATTAAAAAGATAGTGCACCATGATCAAGTGGGTTTTATCCCAGGGATGCAAGGTTGGTTCAACATCCATAAATCAAAAAATGTAATTCAACATATCAACAGACTTAAAGTCAAGAATCACATGATTATTTCAACAGATGTAGGAAAAGCATATGATAAAATACAGCATCCCTTCATGCTCAAAATACTAGAAAAAATAGGGATAGTGGGAACATTCCTTAACATTGTATAAGCCATCTATGCTAGCCCATGGCCAATATCATTCTAAATGGAGAAAAACTGAAAGTATTCCCCCTAAAAACTTGGAAAAAGGCAGGGATGCCCTCTTTCACCACTTCTATTCAACATTGTCCTTGAAACTCTAGCCAGAGCAATTAGACATACCAAAGAAATTAAAGGGGTACGAATAGGAAAAGAAGAACTCAAACTATCCCTATTTGCTGATGACATGATTATATATTTAGTGGAACCAGAAAATTCCACCAGAAAACTCTTAGAACTCATGAGTGAATTCAGTAAAGTAGCAGAATATAAGATCAATGCACATAAATCCAATGCATTTTTATACATAAATGATGAATCATCAGAAAGAGAAATTAGGAAAACTACCCCATTCACAATAGCATCAAAAAAAATAAAGTACTTGGGAATCAATCTCACAAAAGAGGTGAAAGACCTCTACAATGAGAACTACAGAACACTAAAGAAAGAAATTAAAGAAAACCTTAGAAGATGGAAAGATCTCCCATGTTCTTGGATAGGCAGAATTAATATTGTCAAAATTGCCATACTACCAAAAGTGCTATACAGATTCAGTGCAATCCCAATTAAAATCCCAATGACGTACCTCACAGAAATAGAGCAAGCAATCATGAAATTCATGTGGAAGAATAAGAAACACACAATAGCTAAAGCAATCCTTAGTAGGAAGAGTGAAGCAGGGGATATTGTAATACCAGAACTTCAACTATACTACAAAGCAATAGCAACAAAAATGGCATGGTATTGGTACCAAAATGGACAGGTAGATCAATGGTACAGAATAGAGGACACGGACACAAACCCAAATAAATACAATTTTCTCATACTAGACAAAGGGGACAAAAATATGCAATGGAGAAAAGATAGCCTCTTCAACAAATGGTGCTGGGAAAACTGGAAATCCATATGCAGCAGAATGAAATTAAACTCCTATCTCTCACCATGCACAAAACTCAACTAAAAATGGATCAAGGACCTTGGCATCAGACCAGAGACGCTGCATCGTATAGAAGAATAAGTAGGTCCAGATCTTCAACATGTCGTCTTAGGATCAGACTTCCTTAACAGGACTCCCATAGCACAAGAAATAAAAGCAAGAATCAATAACTGGATAGATTCAAACTAAAAAGCTTTCTCTCAGTAAAGGAAACTATCAGTAATGTGAACAGAGAGCCTACAGAGTGGGAGAAATCTTTGCCACTTTTACTTCAGATAGAGCAATAATTTCCAGAATCTATAAAGAACTGAAAAAACTCTACACCAAGAATACAAATAACCCAATGAACAAATGGGCTAAGGAAATTAACAGACACTTCACAGAAGAAGATGTACAAGCAATCAACAGATATATGAAAAAAATGTTCAACATCTCTAGTCATAAGAGAAATGCAAATCAAAACTACCCTAAGATTCCATCTCACCCCAATTAGAATGGCGATTATCAAGAATACAAGCAACAATTGGTTTTGGCAAGGATGTGGGGAGAAAGGTACAGTCATACATTGCTGGTGGGACTGCAAATTAGTGCAGCCATTCTGGAAAGCAATGTGGAGATTCCTTAGAAAACTTGGAATGAAACCACCATTTGACCCAGCTATCCCACTCCTTGGCCTATACCCAAAGGTCTTAAAATCAGCATACTACAGAGATACAGCCACAACAATGTTCATAGCTGCTCAATTCACAATAGCCAGATTGTGGAACCAACCTACATGCCCTTCAATTGATGAATGAATAAATAAACCATGGTATATATATACAATGGAATAATACTCAGCCATAAATAATAATAAAATTATAGCATTTGCAGGCAAATGGATGAAATTGGAGAATATTATGCTAAGTGAGATAAGCCAATCCCCAAAAACCAAAAGTAAATGATCTAGCTGATAAGCAGCAGATGATGACACATAATGGGGGCTGGAGGGGGGCAAGAATGGAGGAAGGAGGCACAGGTAGAGGGAAATGAGGGGTGGGAGGGTGGGGGGGAAGATAAAAATATAACAGAATGAATCAAAAACTATTACCCTATGTAATTGTATGACTACACAAATGGTATGCCTCTACTTCATGTACAAACAGAGAAATAGATGTATCCAATTTGCGTACAATAAAAAATCAAAAATAAAAGACAAGATAACAGGTGTTGGTGAAGATGTGGAGAAAAGAAAACACTTTTGTTGGCACATTGTTTCTTCCAAAGTTAAAAATAGAACTATAAGATAGAGTATATGTTTACAGAAGTATGAATCTGATCCAGACTCTCATCCTACTATAATGTAAATTTAGATTCTGAAAACATATTTTAAAATAAAGTGAATAACAGAAATTAGAATAGAAAGAGAGATGGAAAGCAGTGAGGAAGGAAGGAACAAAGGAAGGAAGGAAGGAAGGAAGGAAGGAAGGAAAAATCAGTGCACTAATCCTGTAATCAGGTTTGATTTATTGCTCATGAAGATAATAATCTAGATACAGACCCTGAATTCTCAGATATGATATTTTAGTATTAATTACAGCAGGAGATTTAGACTCAAGCTTGTAAAAGAAGAAAAGTTGAAGTGAAAATCTTGGTATAGAGTTGGCAACATGAGAGGCTGCTCCTCTGGGAAATCATGGATGGGACCAACATACCCACAAACATAGGAAAGTTATGTGGCTACAGCTGTGAACAACTTATACAGAATTATAGTACCTTCAGGAGTTCTTGATTTAAGCACAGTGACCTTCAAGCAGAGTAAATGAAATAGACTTCTAAAAACATATTGTTAAGAAAACTGTTTTAGTCAGCTTTTTTGCTGCTGTGACTAAAAGATCTCACCAGAACAATTTTAAAGGAAGAAAAGTTTATTTGAGGACTCACAGTTTCAGAAGTTTTAGTCCATATAAGGCTGTCTCCATTCCCAGGGGCTTGAGGTGAGGCTGGGCATTGTGGCTGAATGTGTGGCAGAAGGAAGTAGCTTACATGGTGATCAGAAAGCAGAGAGAAAGTCTCCACTCTCCAGATACAAAATGTATACCCCGAAACCACGCCCCAATTCCAGTCTCCTCCAGCCACACCTTAGCGCTTAATTTACCACTCAATTAATCCCTATCAGGAAATTAAATCACTGATTGGGTTAAGACTCTTACAACCCAGTCATTTCTCCTCTGAACTTTCTTGCACTGTCTCACATGTGAGCTTTTGGGGGACACCTCATATATAGACCATAACAAAAACCGACGCAAAACATTAATGTTAGAAAAGAACAGCACAAAAAAGGCAGATTGTCCCCCTACAAAATAATTAGATAATAACAAAGACAGTGAAAGGATGCATTCAAATTATGAACAAAAAATAGTATCAAACATGAAATTTAGTGTATTAAGATTTAAAAATGAAATTAAACACAAACATTTGGGAGTAAGGTGAGAGTATTTACCATCGTAGTAGTAGTTTTAATAAAGAATGACTATGCCATGTATGACATTGTGGAGGGAAAAAAACAGAAAGATGCAGTGGTGAGTAAAAGTCACTGGTAGAAAACACCCATTTCCCCTTCTACCAGCTCTTGGAAAACATCACTCCATCCTTTACTTCTGTGACTTTGACAGTTTTAGATATCCCATAAAAGTGGAATCAGGCAGCATTGGTCCTTCGATGACTGGCTTATTTCACTTAGTACAGTGTCCTTGAAGTGTGATGGACTGACAGATCTGGCTCCATGAGAATGTTACAGGCCAAACGCTAAGGGAAATGACTAAACAGACTCCATTTTGCTCTGAGACTCCATGTTATGTAGGAAATAAGCTTCTCCCCTGGGAACACCCCGCCTCTGTGCCCATCATCAGTTACTTGGTGTGACATGTTTAATAATATAAAATGTCAACTCCTATGTAGTAAAGAATTGCTCTCTTTTGATTCCTATTGCTCCTAAACAATGCACCATGTGAACAGTGATTGTGTGGATGTTAGCAACCATTCTTTAGTTTGTACTTAGGTAAGGGTCATTCTGACCCACTTCCCCCTCTGTCGATGATCTCATGATGTTAATGTGTAATTTCAGATCATAGCAACAGACACTTATGATTAATGTGATTTTTGGTATAAGAACCCCTACAACCCTGTGGTCGGGGCTGTTTTCCCAATAGCCATTTTTTGGGGCATTGTGTGAGACAGTCAGCTGGCCAGCTTAATAAAGACTCTCAAATTTGGACTTCTCAGTGGTGATCGGTCTGTTCTTAAGTTGCGCCCCATAACAAAAGATTTCTTTTTTTCCCCCTTATATATGCCTTATATATTATAGTGGGATTCATTGTGCCACATCATATATGTACATAACATAACTTGATATCTTTCTTTTTAAAGGTTTATTAATATTCCACTGAATGTATATATGACATTTTCTTTATCCATTCATCGGTTGATGGATATTTGGTGGTGTTTTAGTCAGTTTTTAAATGCTGTGACCAAAAGACCTGACAAGAACAATTTTAGAGGAGGAAAGGTTTCAGAGATCTCAGTCCATAGACAGCTGGCTCCATTTCTTGGGTCTCAAGATGAGACAGAACATTATGGAAGAAGAGTGTGGTGGAGGAAAACAGCTCAGAAAATAATCGGGAAGCAGAGAGAGATCTCTGCTCAATAAGCTCATAATATAAACCCCAAAGGCATGCCCCCAGGGACCAGCCTCCTCCAGCCACACCCTACCTGCCTACAGTTACCATTCAGTTAATTCCTATTGGGGGATTAATTCACAGATTGAGGTAAGGATCTCACAACCCAATCTTTCCCTTCTAAACCTCGCATTGTGAGCCTGGGGGACAACACATATTTAAAGCATCACAAGTGGATACTGGAATAATGATGCAATAAACATGGAAATGCAGATAGTCTTCAAGTTTCTTATTTCATTTCTTTGTATATATACCAGTAATGGGATGGCTGTATCATATGACAGTTCCATTTTTAGTATTTCAAGGAAACTCCATATTGCTTTCCATAATGATTCCACACACCAAATTTTATATCTCTGAAGTTTCAGTGATACAGAGTTAGAAAGATTTAGAGGTCTGCTGTATAATATAAAGATTATAGTTAACAATAGATTTAAAACAGTAAAGCTAAGTGCAGTGGTATATGACTGTAATCCCAGTGACTGAGGAAGCTGAGGAAGAAGTTTTGCAAGTTGAAGTCCAATCTGGGAAACTTACAAAGACCCCAGCTCTAAGTAAAAATTTGAAAAACCGGCTACTTTAAAGAAGAAGCCTAACTTGTCATGTAATAAAACTGGCAGTTCTGAATTAGGTATTCTTGTGTGCTTCCTTGCTAACACTCTGTAACTCTCCAGGGGGGAAATGATTTAGAGTATTAACCCATATAATATATTTATTTTTTATCATCATGTTCCAGACTCTGTGCTTGACCCTAGGGAAATCATTATTAATATGATATTACTTCACTTCCCAGAGGGATAACAATCTGATGTGAAGACAGCCATGTAACAGATAAATTCAGTACCAGGGAAAGTTATAATAATCCCATGCACAGAGTAGTCTCTTGTATGTCAGCCTAAAGAATTCGGGAAATTCCTGCAGTGAATAACTAAAACCAAGCACATAAAGGTAGACAACATGCTTCCATGGGTTTTTTTCCTTCCTTAATTTGATGAAAATATGTTTTCTTATTAATTTTCAATGGTCTTATTGGGATTAAGTACACACACAATTTTCACACTTAAAGTATATGATTTGATGGTTTTCAGTATATATTTAAATATATAGAGCTATCACCATAGTCAACTTTAGAACATTTTCATTATTTCAGTCACTCGCCTTTGGTTATCAGCCACTCCCAGCCCTATGCAACCACTATTATCTTTTATTTCTCTACAGATACCTGTACAATAAGTTTTCATACAAGTGAAATCATAGCGTATAGGGTATTCTCTGACTGACTTGTTTCACTGAACAAATAATTTTTGTTAGGCACAGAGTTGCCATACAACCCAGCAATTTGACTCCTAGGCAGGTATTCAACAGAAAGGAGAACACGGGTCCAAGTGGAAACGTCTGTGTGAATGCTAATAGCATAGGTACTCATGATGCCAAAAGGGTGAAACAATCCCAGTGTCCTTCGACAGGCCAATGAATAAACAAAAGGTAGTGTATCCAAATAATACAATAATATTCAACCATGAAAATGAATGTCATGTGCCTCCATGCCACATACTTCTTTCCCCTTGTTCTGTGGCAGTGTGGAGGAAGCAGTTGAAACAAATTAGAATTACAACCAACATTGACTCCCATCATCTGAACTTGCATTGTTTAGGGAAAAACTCTCCCTCATGGTCTTTCTAAAACCTTGCCCTGACAGGCCTATCTTAAGGAACCTTACCAGATTGAAGAGGGAGGCAAGAAAAAAGTAATGGGGAAAAATAGAATAAACATCTGGAGAGAATGTCCTACAAGTCAACAGAGGAAATTAAGTCTGCATTTATGCCTGCTGAGCACCAGTCCTTCCCACCCAGTGACGGGTACAATGGAAGTGAAGAAAAGAGAAAAAGCAGTCAGTGGAGAGGGGACAACAATAAGTTTCTCCTCCTTGTACAGTAGTCTGTCACCAGCATTTCTGACTTTTACTTAGATTATACTATATATTTTTATTGCCACAGTTCAGATTATCACCACTATGACCTAGTGTTTTCCATGATATGATTTTGTCATAGATGTAGAGTTGAACATGATCGCTACCTATCTATCCATCCATCCACCATCTATTATCTCTCCATCTATCTCTGTATCTATTTCTCTTTTTCAAGAAGAAATGTTTATACCTATTGAAGTTAAAAAAAAATCATTAAGATTTTGGTTCCCATTTTTAAAAATTTGGTATCACATTCCTTTTTCATCCCAATTCAAGCTTCCTGTCCCACCAATGTTATCACCAACATTTTAGATGCAGACATGTTTTAAAAACAGTAAAGAAGCTTAAAAGAAATTGATTTCCATCACTCATTTTTTAGATCAGGGAAATAAAGCCAAAATTGTGTAATGAAATAGGCAAGCCCACAGTCAGATAGGAGCAGAATAAGAATCAAAGCCAGTTCTCTTGACACTTATTTTATGCTCTTTAAACTCTTGGTCATCCATCTATTGTGAGGAACTTCAAAGAACTCCAGGTACAAAAGCTTCAGAAATTGCCAGTCTTTCTTATCTATTTGCCAAGTGCAATTTCTCTATTTTCTTATATGTTGAGAAGAATTGCAGAGACCTTCCCACTGTAAGAGTTTCCTCTCTGCATTTATTTTTGCTTCTAAAATGCTAAGATGTTGATCAATTTAGGATGACTGCCATCCTTATAGAACTTTTTACCTCTTTCCAGAGATTCATGTTTACTGCTAGGTGCTGTCCTGGCAGCATTTTGATATGTGCAGTGAATGTTTTATTGCCACACTCAACAAGTTTGTGACTCTAGATTGAAAATCTGAGTATAATTTTAAAGGGGCAAAATACAGAGAATCATTGAGTACTAGGGCCCTTCACATAGCCTCTTCCTCCTTATTCCTTACCCTTTCACTGGTGCTTACTGTGAAAGCACTCCATTCAAGTCAACATTTATTTATTGGATAAATGTATCTGCTAAAAGCTTGGGGAAATAAGAAGCATGCTCAAGAGGTGCTTGATAGGGAGAGAGAACATGAAAGCCTGCTTCAAACTAACAGGAAAATATAACCCTACTTCAGTGATGTACAACACATATACTTGAATACAGAAATGACTGCAGAAGAATCATCTACAATCCATAGTAAAATGCAGATTCTCAGGCCTTGTTTTCAGAGTCTCCCATACGGGAAATCCAAGGTAAAGTCAGAAAACTTTGTTTTAGAAATTGCTGTCAGGCAATAACGATATGAAACCAGATTTCAAAATCAATGCCTATTGGCACAACACTAGGGTTCAGGAATATGGGCAATAGCAAAAGATTTCACATAGCACTTCCAAAATATGTAAGTGCATACATGGGTTACATAATGCTTACACTGAAGGATATTAGAAACGAATAAGGGGTGAACTTGGTCTCAAAGGAACTTACAGAAAAAGAGGTCAGACATACAAGCAAACCATAATGGTGCACAATCACAATAGCTATTATTAATGTCAAAATGGGTTCTGGATATACAGACAACTCACATGAATGCCTATATAAGTATATTAAGAATTCTGAGAATATAAAAAATGGTTTAGTAGAGAAGATAAAAGCTGACAGTTTATTAACAGAGTATAAAAGAATATTCTGGATAAAGAGATAAGCAAATTGTGGTGCGGAGAGGACTGCTCTTAACTAGGAGAATAAAGGAGCTAGAATTTAAAGCTAGTTTTGTAGTTCTTATTTGACAGCAAGCTACCTAAATTGAAACTTAAACCAAATCCCATTAAAATTGGGGGAGTTATGTCATGCAAAACAGAAATTTCAGAAGGCATGAAGAGTTTGACATAAAAATGACTTTACAAAAAATTGAAAGCAAGTAAAGATGAATTTTATTGGTCCTAATTTAGGCAATGTATGCTCATATAAGCAACATATTAAAAGTAGTTCCAAAAATCAATAGATATGCATGCACAATTCAAAATATGTAGCATAACACTGCACTACAAATGAAAATTTTAAACATTAATCAAGTATTTCCAACAATCCTTACAAAAATTGAATAAATGAGTTTAATTACTATGAGAACATAATTTCCCCAAAGCAATAAGATAAAAGAATATGACTAAATATATCCATGAGGAAGAAAAGAAGTAATATGGGAGATATAAATAGTTAACTCACTGAAAAACAAAACTACATTTTCAACTTTATTAATAATCAAGTAAGGAAAATTAGTATGTATCATCATTTTAAATTTTTTTCAAATGTCCTAAAAGAGTTTTAAAAGATGATAATATATGTGAGAATGTTGTGAAACAGGCAGTCTTAAATTATGCCTGGGAAAATATATAATTGGCGTGAACTTTTCTGGAGAATAATTCTTTAATGTGTCATATGAATCTTTAATAGTATTAAGCATTTTTAGGAAAGTAAGAGATGAATCTAAACTTACCCCATAAGAGTAGTTGAAAGAACAACAGAAATTACCTGAATGTTGATATTGAAGAAATTATTTAAATAATTAATACAAAAATTAATAATTGAGTTGTTAAAGAATATTTAATGGCATAAGGTAATACACACAGTGAAGGTTAAATGTAAAAAGGAGGAATGGCAGACACAATTAAAAAATGTGGGCATAGATTACTCAGTATACCCATCCATCTTCAACTGGAAATGCATCAGTATCACCCTGAAGACTTGTTACAGGCAGATACTGGGTTGCATCACAGTTATAATTCAGAGTTCATGATCTGGAGAAAGTCTTTGCATCTGCACCCAAGTCACAAACAAATTTCTTAACTACAATAAAATCTACTGTAAAAGTAAAAATTGCAATTAAAATAAAAGACCTATAATAAGGGATAGGTAAATAGACTGGGGTATAATCATAAAATATTGCTCAGATGTTAAAAAAATGAATGAGATCTGTTGATAAAAAGATATTTTGAAAATTGTGGAATGAAAACTAATATTCAGAAGGATACATACCATGTACTATAGTATTATGCAATATAAAAATGTAAAATATTACATATCATTCACAAATTCATATGTGCAAATGTAAAATGAATATAATTACTATAAGATACAGATAAAATTTATATAACACACCTAGATCAAAGTGTACAAATCCTAAGATTATGGTAGATAAATTTTCAAAAAGGAAACACATTATTGTAACTGTGGGGAGAGAGATAGACAGACAGACACAGAGGCGGCCAACACACTGAATCCCTTTCTGTATCAGTCACTGATACACTCAGGTCAATACTTTCCAACCACCGTTAATGAATCTGGTTGGTGCTTGATGCGTGTAGCTCCAGTTAACTCATTTTCATGATGTATACTAATTAAATACACACACACATGTAATTAAATATACATGCATGCACCACAATTTCTTTTTTCTCTTCTTGATGTCTTGATGTTCAATATTCATTTGAAATATTTTGAATACTTTCTCCAGTTTTTAATTGTCTGAATTGTGCTGTGAATATGATATTGATGAACAGTAAGGGAACATTTCAGTTGGAAATATGCATTGTAATGAAATTGCTGGATCATATATTTAACTTAGGTTACAGTTCCACTTAACACTCCCAGCAGGAGCATATCAGAATTGCAACAGCTCCACATTTTAGCCAACTCTGAAATTACTAATCCTTGTTTTTGTTAGAGATTTGTAGTTATATAGAGTAGTGGGGTTCATTCCGACCAACTCATGCATGCATGGGAATTGAGTTCAGTTCATGATCCTCCTCTTTGTCCTCTCTCTTTTCCTTCCCATCCTCTTTCATCCCTCCCATATTTCTTCCTCTACTCTATAAAATTTCCTTTTCTCATCTATTTATGTTTGATTGGTTCTTTCTGTCTATGTATAAACATAAAGTTCCCTGTGGTATATTCATATATGCACATAACATGATGTTTTTAAGAATTGATTCTGCATTGCCTTCCCTTACCCATCCCTTCACTCTGCCTCTCAATCTCCTTCTTTTACATTGTCTTTCCTTTATCTTTATGTTATCCAATCCTCCTCTTTATGTTATCCAATCCTCCTCTTTCCTTTATTTTACCCTTATTTCTGCATATGAAATAAATGTTCAATCTTTGAGTTTCTGAGTTTGGCTTATTTCACTTAACATGATATTTTCCATTTCCATCCATTTAGCAGCACATGCCATTATTTCATTTTTTTGTAACTGAGTAGAACTCTCTATATATTGTACAATGGAGGTCTACTCAGCTATACAAAAAGATTTCTTAATCCACAATTCCTTAATTCATTTATTTATTGACAGGCAACTGGGTTGATTCCATAATTTAACTATTGTGAATTGTGCTGCTATAAACATTAATGTGGCTGTGGCTGTGGCACTGTAGTATACTGACTTGAAATTTTTTGGGAGAATACCCAGGAGTGAGAGAGCTGGGTTATGTGGTGGTTTCATCCCTAGTTTTTGAGGATTCTCCATACTACATTCTAGAGTACTAGTCTGCACTCCTACCAAAAATATGCAAGTGTAACTATCCCCACAACCTCACAAGAATTTATTATTGTTTGCATTCTCAGTCCTTGCCATTCTGACTGGAGTAAGATAAAGTCTTAGTGTGGTTTTGATTTGTATTCCCCTATTTGTGAGAGATGTTGAACATTTTTTTTTCATATATTTGTTGGTCATTTCTTCTTCTGAGAAGTTTCTGTTTAGCTCTTTTACCCAATTATTGATTGGATTATTTGTTTTTCTGGTGTTAAGTTTTTTAAGTTCTTTGCATATTCTGGAAATTAATCCCCTATCAGAGGAGTAGCTGGTCAAGATTTTCTTCCCCTCAGGAGACTCTCTCTTTATGCTCTTTTTTCCTTTGCTGTGCAGAAGATTTTTGGTTTTAAGACCTCCCACTTATTGATTCTAGTTTTATTTCTGGCACTTTGAGGGTTTCTTTAAGGAAGTTAGTTCCAGCCTCTATATGATGGACTGTTGAGCCTTTGCTTCCTTCTAGCAGTTCTAAGGTTTCTGGTGTAATTCCTAAGTCTTTGATCCATTTTGATTTGAGTTTTGCACAGGGCGAGAGATAAGGGTCAATTTTTTTTTTTTTTTAACATACTGCATTTTGATTCATTGTACACAAGGGGGGTCTTTTGTTAATTTTCTACATATAGCTATTCGGTTTTACTATCATTTCTTTAAAAAAGTTATATTTTCTCCAAAATATATTTTTAGTGCATTTTGCAAACATCAGATGGCTATAGGTATGTGGATTTGTCTCTATCTCTTCTGTTCTAGTCCATTGGTCTTCATGTCTATTTTGATGCCAATATCAGGCTGTTTTTGTTACTACCACTCTGTAGTATAATTTCAGATCAGATATTGTGATGCTTATAGATCCACTTTTCCTGCTTAGTATTGTTTTAGAGATTCTTGGTCTCTTATTCTTTCAAATGAATACAATATTTTTTTCAATTCTGTGGTTAATGGCATTGGTATTTTGAGGGGCATTGCATCAAATCTGTATATTATTTTTGGTAGTATGTACATTTTGATAATTTAATTTTGTCTATCTAAGACCATGTGATGTCTTTCTTTCTTATAAGGTCTTCTTCAATCTCTTTCTTCAGAGTTTTATAATTTTTCTATAACTCTTTTACCTCCTTGATTGTATTAATTCCCATTTTATTTATTTATTTATTTTTTGAGGTTATTTTGAATGGAATGGTTTTCGTAATTTCTTCCTCAGCTGAGTCACTGTTGGAATATAGGAAAGCTATTGAGTTGTGGGTATTGATCTTGTATTCTGGTACTTTGCTGAACTTATTTATAAGCTCTAGAAATCTGATGGATCTTATTTGGATCTTTTAGATATAGGACCATGTCATTAGGAAATAGAGATAATTTGACTTCTCCTTTTCCTATTTGTATCCCTTTGATTCCTTTTCTCTCCTGATCTCTTTGGCTCAGGTTTTGAGGACGCTACTGAAAAGGTGTGATAAAAGTGCACAGACTTGTCTTATTCCTAATTTTAGAGAAAATGCTTTTCATTTTTGTCTATTCAATATGATGTTGACTTTGAGTTTATCATAAATGGCCTTTATGATGTTGAAGTAAATTCCTTTATCCCAAGCTTCTCTAGTCTTTTTAACAAGAATGGATACTGGATTTTATCAAAGGACTTTTCTGTATCTTCTGAGATGATCATGTGACTTTTATCCTTAATTCTGTTTAGGTGGTGAATTACATTTATTGATTTGCATATGTTGAACCAAACTTACATTCCTAGAATGAAACCTACTTGATTATGGAATATTATCTTCTTGATGTATTTTTAAATGCAATTAACCAATATTTTATTAAGTATCTTTGTGTCTATGTTCATCAGGTATATTGGTTTGAAGTTATCTTTCTTTGATGTACCTTTGACTGGGTTTGGTATTAGGGAGTGTTCCCTCCCTTTCAATTTCATTGAATAATTTGAGAAAGACTGGTATTAGTTTCTTCTGTAAAGGTCTGGTAGGACTCAGGTGAGAATCCATCTCATCCTGGGCTTTTCTTTTTTGGAAAGCTTTTAATTGCTTGTTCAATTTCATTAATTGATATTGGTCTGTTTAATTTTTCTATTTTTTAAATTTAATTTGAACAGATCATATGTGTCTACAAGTTTATCAATGTGTTCCAGATTTTCTAGTTTATTGGAGTATAAGTTTTCAAAATTGATTCTGACAATCCCCTGGCTTCCAGAAGATCTGTGTGATATTTTCTTCTTCATCTTTGATTTTTTTGATTTGGTTCTTCTAATTCTTTGCTTAGTTTGGCTGAGGGTTTATATTTTTAACACCTAAAGATTACATAATGTGCTCACTTGAGGAATGGATCATAGAAGAAATTGGGGGAGAAATGAAAAAAATTAGGAACATATGAGAATAGAAATACAATTTATCAAAATCTCTGGGACAATCTGAAGGCAGCTCTAAGAGGAAAGTTTATAGTACTGAGTGCCTATATAAAAACAACAAAATACCAGAAAGATCCTCAATGAACAATGCAATGTTACACCCCAAGGCCCTAGAAAAGAGGAATAAATGAATTCCCAAATCAGTAGAAGACCAGAAATATTTAAGATTAGCGCTGAAATCAATGAAATTGAGACTAAGAAAACAATATACTAAATTAATGCAACAAAAAGTTGGTTCACTAAGTTACTTAGTGGCAGAGTAGCCAGTACCTGGACAGGTGTGAGCTAGGAGGTGTGAGTTGCCTGGGAAAATAAGTCTGAAATAATCAGTAATAAATAAAGACAAAGCCAGAGATTAGATTTAAAAAGTGGAGCCCCAAATGGGTCTTCCAACCCTGATAGGAACTGAAACTGAACAACTGAAAAAGGCCCCAATTCTTTATTTAAGGGGAAGCACATCAAAGGCAGGGATTAGGTTTCATTGTGGAAGGAGTGTTGTGTGGCTGAATCTTTCAGTAAACAGGTTGTTTGGTGCTTGGCAGGTTACGCCCATCTCCAGTGTTTGATCTTGAGGCAGTGACCTAAGGCAGGGTGCCAGCATGATCTGGGCTTTCTCCAACCAGGGAATTTCACTCAGGAGTTCCCAGAAAGCAGCTTCCCTGCCTTATGTTGGCTCAAACAAACCCATCATTCATATATGGCTTCAACAATTTAGGGCTTCACTAAGTTGCTGAGACTGGCTTTGAACTTATGATCCTCTTGCCTCAGCCTCCTGAGCTGCTGGGTTTAAAGGCATGCACCACCATGACTGGTATCCCACATAATTTTTAGTTAACTTGCCATTTTCTTCAGTCTGCTGTTTTGATTGAAGTTGTATTGCATTTACAAATAAATTTGATGGAAAATGACATATAGATAGTATTGCTATTTTCAATTTATAAACATGATATCAATCTCCATTAATTTATTTTGATTTTTATTTCTTTCATTAATGTCTTATAGTTATCAGCATATAAATATTGTACATGTATCTTGCATAAAATGTAAATTTTATACATGTTTCTTACATAAATCTGTTATTTATTCATGACTATTTCATGCATTTCAATATTATAAAAGGTATTGTTTATTCAATTTCCTTTTGAATTACCTGTTGCTATTATGTAATTATGCAATTAATTTCTGTATAGGAACCATATATATCCTATGACTGTGCTAAGTTCTTTTACTATTATAGATAACTTTTGTTGGAATTTTTGCCATATTGTATTATGTCATCTGTGAAAACATAGAGATTGTATGCCCTCCTTTACAAAATGATTTTGTCTCTCTTACTGTCTGTATGGTACTGAGTATATTATCTGGCACAATTTCAAATCTCTGTTAAGAGTAGACATCATTGCCTTGTCCCTGATCTTTGAAGAAAGCATACAATTTAAAATTTTAGTATTATGTTAGCTGTAGGATTTTTGTAGATTTTTTTATCACTTTTTGAATATTTCCTCTATTCCCAATTTCCTTAAAGTTTTTTCTTCTGTTTTTCTTATTTCATCCTAAGTGGATATTTATTTTTGTCAAATACTTATTTCTGCATTGAGATGATCATATAATTTGTGCTTTTTAGTCAGCAGTCATGTTGACTTATAAAACATCATTTCTAAACTTCTATCTAATCTTATATTCCTAGGATAAATTTCATTTGATTGTGATGTGTCAGATTATTTGTATATCACAGTATTTGATATGCTTGTATTTTGTAGTAATGTTTGTATCTCTGTGCTCTAAACATGATTATAGAGTTCACAAGTTTAAATATTTTAGAATTAAAAAAACAACTTATCAGGCAGGGTGGTGTACACCTGTAATTCCAGCACCTTGGGAGGCTGAGGGAGAAGGATTGCAAGTTCAATTCCAGTCTCAGCAACTTAACGAAGCCCTGAGACCTATCTAAAAAGCAAGACAAACAAACAAACAAACAAAAAAAAAACAGGCTGGGAATATGGCTCAGTGGTTAAGTGCCCCTGTGTTTAAACACTCCTGGGTTCAATCCCTGGTACGGGAAAAAAAAAAAAAAAGAAAAGAAAAGAAAAGAAAAGGAAAAACGAAAAACAGAATTCTGGCTAAGTTCGGAACTAGAATCTGAATCTGAGATATGATTCATCCCATAGTCATTACTTTATATTAATAATATTTATAAATATCCCTTGCATTTATTATCAATTTACACTTCAAAGTCCTGTTTGCATGCATTATTTCAGAAGATTGTCAAGATAAACCTAAGTAGAAATATTTTTTTCTTCATTTTCCTATAAAATGGTTGAAACTGAGAAAGATAAAATGGTTTGCCCAAGTTCACACAATATATTAATTTAATTAGTAAATATAGGACTACAGCTTTAATACAGATACTAACTGGGAATGTAAAATTTCTGACTCCAACTCAACTCTCTTGTTAACTTATTACGAACACTTTGACTTTCGGCCTGCCCCAGAAATATTGGTGTATATGGTTTATTTTCGTACTCCTGTTTACACTTCTCTGTACCCTTTCCTTTGACCCTATCCATCTCCAGTCCTGAAACTCTAAATATTTAGGTTCTGCATAAAATATTTTACAAACCCTCTATATATACCTGAGCACATCTCAACCATGATAACGAGCAGACATTTTACTTATTTTATTTTCAGTATCATCAAAAACTTTTATGGAAGATAAGATAAGATGGATTTTCAGATGCACTAATTATAAGTTGAATCATTCATTAATTTATGTACTTCTTAGGGGAAAATTGAATTGAAAACAAGGGAATGATGCCTTCCTACTACATTCACTCTAATTCCATTAGTAGAAACGCTAAAATATGAAGACTGTTTTAGTTAGACATTGCTATGTAATGACACAGCCCAAAATTTAGGGGCTTACTTTAGAAATTGAGTAGTATTTTTCATGGTTTTGTGGGTTGATTGGTCTTGGCATAAGCTTTTTACATCATGAAAACTGAATTCAAATAGGGAGTTTTCAAAGTGTTACCAAGAAAAAGAAAAAAGAAACTATCAGTGTAGTTAAGGGCTAGATTTGCAACAGGCACATTGTTGTGTCCTTTATTATCTACAGACCAAAGAAGTCACAGCATCTCCCTGATTCAAGTGAATTGAGAAGTAAATTCTCCATTTTGATGATAGTGTGGTTAACCAAAGATATTATCAATAGAAATATATCTCTGTGAATTCAAGAAATGTTTGAGTATGTACACCAAGTTTCTTAATAGTATGTGCCTCTGGGTACAGAGAGTTTAAAGAGCTACAATTCTTTGGGGGACTTAAATTCAGATGTTGAAATTATAACATATTTAATTTTTGTGCATTTCCCCCCTTTTTAAAAAAATGAATTTTAAAGTGCATTAAAGAAGTATGGTCTAAATTAGTGTTGACAAATATCCTCCCCTAATTTTCCCAAGCCTTCCCAAAGAAAAATAGAAGGGAATAAGTATGAGAAGAGCAACAATTTATCTGCATATTCATCAGTTCTTTCTCTTTTATCTAAAATAATTTTTTAAGAATTATACTACTACAGTTTTATCCATCACTATTCCATTTGAAACAACCCCACTAATAGGAGATTGCTCCTTCAAAGTACAGTACCCAAATTTTTGGTAAAAGGAATATATTTTAGAAAGATATGGGGAGATCATTGGACAAGTTAGGATTAGAAACCTTTCCTTTAATGCTTTGCATGACCTGAGATATTGGGAAAAGGAAGAATTTGATGGATATTGATTTTATTTTTGTGCTATATTAGCATATAACATTATGTGTTACTGCAACATCTTAAATTCTTTCAGCAATGAATTCTTTTTCAGGTAGACTTGAACCACGCAAGACCATGAAGCAAAATCTCTCAGATCAGTAAGACAAATGACTTACACTTCTTTCTATATTATTTTTTATTTAAGAATCTCTTCTTCCCCTCAAAAAGACCACATGAACTAAAAAGGGAAGAGATGGCATGGTCATTAGAACAGAAACAAAATGAATCCTAGATAGTAGAAAATAGTAATGATTATTCTGTGAGAATTCATTAGACAAATGGATCCTAAGTTGCAGAGAGTTAGTGTGGTATTGCACAATAGGGTGACCATTGATTAACAATTATGTACAATATATCTTGCAAAGCTATAAGAAGGAACTTTGAGTGTTCTCATCATAAAGAAATGAGAGATGAGGAGATAAATGTGCTTAACCTGATTCAGAGACTGCATAATGCATTCAAGATTGGAACATCACAAGATATACTATTAATATATACACTTTTTGTTTTTTATGTATAGGTTAAAAACTTCTTACACAACTCAATTCTTAGTCATATTTCATAAAACTTCATAAAGTGAAAGAGTTGTATATTGAAATGAAGGTGTTTTTAGATGTCAAAATGAAATCTCTTGAGAGTTTAAAGATTGACATGCTCCAAATTTGTCATTGAGGACTTTGTAATTATCCTGTGCATGCTGATGATTTCATCCACTAACATACTCTCTCCTTGAGCCTCACTATCTTTTGAACTTCTATTCAAACATAGTATAACAGTAGAGAGTGGAGCAATGAGAAAGAGATTGTGCAATATTTACAGTTCAAATGTCCCTATTCTGATTTTCTCCCTCCCTGTCCATGAGACTTCAGGAATGCCTCTCATTTTTCTAAAGATCAGATTTATACTGAGCAAAGTATATACAGAGTTTCAGCCTGAATCTGTTATGACAAGTACTAAATCATCTGAAACTTCTTTTTATATTTGAGGAGGTGTCAAAATCACTTCTACAATAAGTTAATGACAGAAGTGAATTTTCCCTTCAGTTGGCAAGTTTTCACAGTCACACCAATTTTGGAGTGGTTACTGAACTAATGACCTAATTTCCACAAAATGCTTATTTCTTGTCAGCTGTTCTGTGAACATGAAGAGGATGAATCCTTAAAGGTACTAAAATATTCTTTTTTATGCCTTTTAACATATAGCCAAAGAACAAAATACTCATTAATATCACACATACTTCATCTTTATCTCTTTGTTTTCCAAAATAAGCAAGACATCTGGTGAAAGTAATCAATAGATTCTTCTTCTAGATTTCCAAAGTGGCAACAGGAAAAGCCATCTTAGGTAAATACAAGATATATTTACTTAACTTCCAGGACCTTTAGGGACTGTATTTATCTTTTCCACAACTAATACTCTATACCTATTTTTTTTGCATGCCTGCTTCCTATTGGCATGTGGCCTAATATATTGTCAAGGTTCTCCAGAGGAACAGAACCAATAGAACTCAACAGAATGAAGGATAAAAAGACTGATTTTTTAAAAAAAAGTATGACTCACATGATTGCAGAGGCTTAGTCAGTAGAAATACACATCATATATATATATATATGATGATATATATATATATCGAGGTAATAGGGTTAGACCAGCAGGCTAAAGATGAAAGAAAAAACTGTAGTCCAAATCTAATTGCTGGTGCAAATCCTTCTCGCTCTTAGGAAGATCAGACTGATTTTTAGTAAGGACTTCAACTGAGTAGATGAGGTTTGGGAGGGTAAACTGCTTATTTTAAATAAAACAATGTACATGTTACACATCCCCAAAACACCTGCACAAAAACATTCAGAATAATATTTGACCAAATACGTGGGTACAGTGGCAGAGTCAAATTAACCCATAAAATTCGTCATAAAACTTGGTGTTTTCATTTAGTTATGACTTTCCTCCTTTTTCAAAGAAAGGGGCCTTTCTACCCTTCCACAGATAATGGTCTCTCTGCCCTTACCTATGTTCTTGGATTTCTCTTGCAACTTGCTCTTTTTCTCTTTGTTCTCTCTTTCCAAACCCTGTTTGCACCTTCAGTTCACACCCTACAGCAATCCCTGCTGTCTGTCCTAAACTTAGCCAGGGGAAAACGTTCTGTTGACATTTCAGGTGTGCAGTTCCTGGTCTGCCTCTCACACATTGCCCCATTTTGCATTCTCCAATCTGACCACAGTTTGGTTCCCTTTCCCATAGGAAACCCATCTCACAGTTCAGCAGTAGGTCCTCATGTTTGTAACAATGTGCTTTCTTAATTCTCATTCTTCAGTATCTCTCTATACATAGATTTGTTATTTTCTTCCTCAATATTGAAATTCTCCCCATTTTGGTTTTCTGTGGTTTCCTACTCTCTGATCATTCTGCTTATCTTTCCCTTGCTTTTCTCTCTCCTGTCATCACTTATATAAAAGTATTCTATTCTCAGCCCTTTCCTTCAGTCTATTTTCCCTACCTAAAGGAATATTTAAACATTTATAGTTTTAACTATCTACTCTTTAAAAAATGTATTTCTGTATCTTTATCTACTAACTTGTTTCTCCTTCTGTGTTCTAACTTCCTAAGCTAAAACTTTGAGAACTATTACTAGAATTTGCCAATCTTATATTTTCCTCATTTAAACCAATGCACAGGCCAGCAAGATTCTAACTCAGAAATACTTCTACTTCATTCGTTTTCTTCATCCTTACTGCCGTGAATAATTTGCAACTTCACAATCACTTGTCTGTGCATTTGAAAGTGTTCCCAACTGTTCTCCCTGCTTCCAGTTTCTCTTTCCTGCATTGAGTCCCTTAATTTGCAGGAGTATTCTTTCAACGCATGCCTAAACATGTCTCTCTTTGATTGTAGTGATTTTTGCAAAGCTTCTTCAAAATGTGCTCCATTCAACATAAGATCTATTTCTCTTTCAAATTATTATTATCATGTTATAAATCCATGACTGCCTATTTTATTATTTCTCAAATGAGAAAAATGAAACTTGAGAAATATAAACTGGTTGCTCTGAAATCTGAAAATATTGTTGTGGTCCAGATTTCAACTTTTTCTTATCATGCTATTATATTCATTCAACTGGAAACACCTAGACAACCAAACTAATGAACACATGCTGTTGGCATCTGCTAAGGTGAATGAGTGCTCATTGAGAAAAAGGCAGTAAAAATTCAAAGCAAGGGTTGTCAGCCTTCTGGATATTAAAATCCTCTAGATACCTAAAAATATGTTATTGCATAGACTTCACCAGAAGAATATGCAGAGATGGAACTCTGATGACAATTATAGGTACTATTGAGAGCCAGCAGTCTTCCTTGTGCTCAAAGCATATATATTTGAAAGTGGTCCATGGAATGTTGTAGATGAATACATTTTTAAAACATTGGATTACACAAAATTAAACAGAATTGTTCAGTGTTTAAATATGCAAATGTATGAAATGACTTTTAAGAAAAGATACAGCATTTAGAAGTAGAAAACTTTCTTAGAACAAGTTTTTGCATTGACATAGATAATATATAATTCCATGTGTTTAAGATGTACAGCCTAATGTCCCCATTGACATATACACAGTGAAATGGTGACCTCAATCAAGTCAGTTGACATATCCCTCACCTCCCATATTTACCATTTGATTTATATGTGGTAAAAACATTTTATGTCTATTCTTTAGCAAAGTTGAAGTACACAGTACTGTGTTATACTGTATATGAATGCTGCAGTGAACATGGGAGTGTAAATATCTCTTTGAAGTACCAATTTTATTTTCATTTGTTATATGCACAGAAGTGGAATTACTGTACAAGTTTCAATTTTTAAGGAAACTCCACATTATTTTCCATAATGACTCTAACCAATTTTCATTCCATCAACAATGTACATGTTTCCCTTTCATTCATGTTCTTGACAACATTTATCTTCCACCTTTTGATAATAATTATCCTAACAGGTTTGAGGTAATATCTTTTTATTTTGATTTGGATTTCCCTGATGATTAGTGATGAACGTTTTTTCATGTTCTTCTTGGTCATTTATATGTCTTCTTTTGAAAAATTCTTGTTTAGGTCTTTTGCACATTTTAAAAGCAAGGAAGTATGTTTTATTTTTTTCCTACTGAATTGTATAATTTTTATATATTTTGCATGCTTATTCTTTATCAAATAGATAATTCTAAGTATTTTCTTCCATTTTATAGGTTGTTTTTTCATTTCATTGATTATTTCCTTTCTGTGCAGAAACGTCTTAGTTTATTATATTCTACTTTTTCATTTTTGTTTTTATCACAAATGCCATTGGTGAGTAATCCAAAATATCATCACCAACACCAATGTCAAGAAGTTTTTCGTCTGTTTTCTTCTGGGAGTTGATTTTTGTGTCCGATGTATGAGAAGGTCCAGTTTCATTCTTTGAATATCTAGTTTTCCCAATATCATTTATTGAAGAGGAAGAGTCAATCTTTTCCCCATTGTGTATTCTTGTTTCTTTTGTGTAAAATTAGTTGATCGTGTATGTGTAGGTTTATTTCAGAGTTTTTGTTTGTTTTGCTTAGTATTTCCTGGGACTAAAATGTTCCACAGAAAATACTTTAGTAAATGTTGATGCGATATTGTTTTCTTGCAGGAGCAGTATTGGCATTTTGAGAGGCACAGTTATAGTGGTAGCTATTGTTAAGGCCCTGGCCTACAAGTTTCAAGAAGTATAGTATTTCTGAGTCCTCTTCTTTGAAATTCAGCAGAAGTTCTGAGTGATTTTGGTAACAAAAGATAACTCCCTAAATCACTAAGCATCTTGGTGGGGTGTTTTTTAAAGCTGAGAATTATTTTGTAGCTGATCATTGAGCACAAAGAATAGGGTATTATGTTTATCTATTGGTAATGGTATTCACCCAAATCTGAGTCTAGATCTTTCCCATTGTCTCTGTTTGGCCTGCTGTGTAACTAGGCAAACCATATCTATATTTTCCAAGTCCTCATTGAGAGCTTACAAGGAGCTATCAAGACCCAGAGTTGTCAGAGGGGTTCTGTCTTATGCAATGAACACAAAACCCCAAACCCAGTGAGGACCATTGTGCTAGTGGATGGGATTGTGGATGGGATTGCAATTGCTGGATCAAAAAGACCTTGTGATCACATTGACTTAGCCCTCCTTCCTCACTTTCCACATAGCTACCAGTGATGTTTTCCTAAATCACCAGTCAGATTATATCATTCCTCTATTGAAAACTTCTTTATTGATTTTCCATTGTTAAGGATTAAAACATAGATCCTCAATGAGACATTTAAAAATAAGCATGACATGATAACCAATAGCTTTTCCCATCCACTCTGGCACATTCACACACATACACTATCTCTCCATTTCTCTATTTCTGTCAAGTCTAGTGACACGTTTTTTTGACTGAATTTCATTATTTGTTAAACAAGTTGTATATTTTATCCATTGATTTTTTTTTTCTTTTTATTCCCTAGAGTGGTTTTTGTCAACCTTAACTGCCTGATGAAATTCTTACTTCATTTTCATGATTTCTTACAAATGTCATCTCCTCTATGAAATATTGTCCAACATTGGTGCCTATAAGTCACTTCTCTGTATTTGTGGCTTCAGGCTCTTTTATACCCTCTGTGGTAGCAGTTTGCCTTAAATGTTGAGTGGCATGCATGGTGGAAGGAGTCTTTTTCCTTTTGCCACATTCCAATATGGGCTACTGAAGGAGAGGACTTCTGCAGACCTTGTGTCCTCTAGCATCATGTTGAGAAGGCAATTTTCATCTTCTGTGACTCTTTTACTGGTCCCTTCTCACAAGAGAAAGAGTCATGAATATGGTTTATAAGACAGAAAGATGTAATGGTTAACATTGTTTCTATAGCTGTTGGGTTTAGTCTGTCTTAATATTTGGAAATGTACTACATGCTTTTTCCTTGCACTTCCTACTTCATAGATAAGTAAGAATGTGAGTGGAAGAAGTCCCTCTGTTTTTTGCCCCTAGGTAGAGAGAACACTTTGGTTAAGATGTTAAAGCTGCCTTCTAAAGGCAAGGCAAGCATCCTCAATCTCTCTCCCCTCTCTCCTTCTCTTCTCTCCTTCATAATTTACTAACTGATCTTGGGCATCCTTACAGGAAGGGTAATGTACTGATTACTGTCATTGCTCTGTATTTTTTTCTTCTACATGTCAAGTCTCATACATGATGGATAGGCTTTAATGGCAAACACTGCACAGTTAAAATAAACTTTCGAAGTCCTTAACAAACATATAATATTGAATATGATGATTACTCTCTCAATAAATCCAACAATACCGGTACCTCCCTAATATTAGATGGATGTCTGTTCCTTTAGTGAGTAACACATAATGCAGTTGGCTTGTGTTGGGGCCACATGGAAGATTTAAATCTCGTTCTATTATTTCTGTGTTGTTAGCTTTAGTATCTGATCTTTTAACAAATGGTCATCTCTTCAAGACACTGCGGCTAGAGGAGTATTCAAAACACAGTCTACAAAGTTTCATTCAAGATAAAGCTATCACCAATAGATAGTTTTATTTCAGTTTTTTTGTTTGTTTGTTTCTCAAATTTTCCAACTGCTACTCTTGAATTTTGCTTCTGGTCCTGACTCTGTCCTTCATCTTATTTAGGTCCTCTCTCTGCTTTAACAACCTCTCCTGACTCCTCGCTCAATTGTCTTTCTTTTCTGTTCACTCCCTTGATTTTGATATCACTCATGGTAACAGACAACCACACTCTGATCCATCTTCCTTCCATCCCTCCCTGAGCTTGCTCTCCAAGGAGAGAATTAGACACACATTGTCACATTGCAATTATTTTATAGAGATATTGAATTGAGTTCTCATCTGCCAATGATTGCCCCAAGGAGAGTCATGATCAAGACAGAAAACAAAACTTCTTCAAATTCCCTGAGACTCAGCTCTAGGAATCAAACCAGGAAATGATTGGAACTGGACATGAACAAACAGAACTTGAATAGTCATGCTGTTTATTCAGGAAAGTCACAGTAACTGACATTTTAGGATAGCTAGTGTCACTGGCCCTCAAAGGATTCTTCTGTAAGATGCACTAAAGAGACTTATGGAAAAGAACTCAATCCGGAACAGAGAGACAACCCGACAAGCTAAGTGTTTGGACGAGGAGAAGGATACACAATAGCCTGACAATGTGAGCTCCTCAGAGTCCTCAAGCTCACATGATTAATTCAAAGACCAAATGTGAATAGGAAAAGTACAATATTGAATGTGTTTGTTCTTAGAAGCGTTTATCAATAGCAGCATTTTTCCTGGCTCTTGCTCCTCGCTCTTTTCCTCTTGTCCCTTATTTCTCTTCAATTCCAGTGTAGGGCACTTTTTTTTTTAACCTTCTTTTATCACTTTGTCATTTTTTGTCTAGTCATGGCTTCAGTGTTTCATTGACTTTTCAAAATGTTTTCCTGAATATAAGCAGAACAAATTCTTTAGGAGGAAAATATGTTGTGAGCTGCTAAGATCATAATTCTTTTCACCCTGATAAACAATCCTCTCAGTTTTTAATCATGTATTTTCTAGAATCCAGGATGTCCTGAAGAGTCACTACACGGCCTCATCAGTATCACTTCAGGTTGACGTAGTCTCTGAAATGGATTGCACTGTATTTTATGCAACTTTTGATGGCTTGCTGTCTGTTTGTGCTCAGTTAAAGGATTATCTATGGTAATTGCTATTAAGATTTTTGCTGAATGAAAATAATTCACTTATAATTATAATTCTTTGTTTTTAATTATTTTTTATTTTTACAGACTGCATTTTGATTCATTTTACACAAAAGGGGTACATCTTTTTGTTTCTATGGCTGTGCATGATGTAGATTCATACCATTTATAAAATCATACATGTACATTGGATAATGATGTCTGTCTCAGTCCACCATTTTTCATTCCCCCATGGCAACATTAGTTATAATACAATAATTCATTTTAGCATTTGACTGTTTCTAGCATTAATTGATCAATTTTGTATATTCATATTGTGACATTTTCCTTAATTTTTGTTGCACATGTAACTGGTTAAAAAACATGATACATACGTGTGTGTGTGTGTGTGTGTGTGTGTGTAACATCTATCATATATTCAGAGACATGTATATATGCATGTGTTTCATATGTATAATATGCAAATTAGAATTAATCAGATCATCGGCTTGTAATTTAGGAAATAATTTATAACAATTCATACCCTTTTCCTGATTCACTTAATATTTTTGTGCATGATTCTCAACGGAAGCCTAATTGATTAGGTATATACCTGTATTTATATTAATATGTGTGCATATAGGTGCATTATAATTTCTTTTTAGATACTATATAATACACAATGTAGTATATTATGTTTCTTATATTTATTTTATAATATATGTAGTATATATCTTACATAAGTCAATATTCACCATCATGAGTACTTTTTAAAGAAATAATGTAAACCATTTTAAAGGTTTTATTATTCCTATCAATTTTCTCTTCTTATTTATCATCTTATATTGAGTCTTAGTTGAGTTCTTTCAATTGGTTTGACTTTAACCTTTGATTTTTATAAAAGCATTGTAGAATTTCAGAGCTGAAAGTTCTTACGGACCATCAAAAAACCAGAGCTACTTATCTTTGAAGAATTCAGATATTCTCTGACTTGTCCACAGGTTCTGTTCACCCAGCCTGCATTGTCTTAACTTACTTGGGAAGGTTTTAATTCACTTTTCTGTCCCCACCACCATCAGAATACTGTCTCTTTTTCTTATGTTCTGAAGACAGAAAACAGAAAAGAAAGACAAAAACAATGCACACACCATATGTTTAAGCTGTGATGCCAAGGACTTGCATTTTCTCAACCAACTTGCCTTTTCTCTGATGATTTTTAGCAAATCTGGGCAAAGCTCAGAATTCCTGTACAGTTTGGCCTTTGGAATAGCAATCTGGTGGAAATTTGTGTCAAGTCAACCTTAAATCTGCACGTGCATAGAAGACACACTGATCTTATATAGATTATATAATATAATTGAACAAAAAAATTCAAGGAAATATTTTAAATATGATTTTTGTTTTATGTAAAGTTGAGAAAATGTCAATTGTCTATAAAATACAATACTAATAATTTACAAAATTGTATCTAGTGTAGCTTGGATATTTTAGATTATTGTGGTATGAGTGCTAAAGCTCCCCATAGACTATTTTTTATGTAGCTTTCCACCATGATAATACCTAAGACAATTAAATCATAAATTGCTTGGTTCATAGTTTCAAAGATTGATCGATTGACCCATTGTTCTGAGCCTGTGGTGAGGCAGCACAGTATGGGGGGAGAACAAAATTGCCCACATCATGATTAGGAAGCAGCAGAGAGAAAGGGAGGAAGAGGTGGGATTTCATTGTCCCCTTCAAGGGCATGCTTCCAATGACCCAAAGACCTCCCAGTAGAACCCCCGTAAAGATTTTACCACTTCCCAACAGTGTCATGTTGGGGATCATGCCTTTACCACACAGACCTTTGGGGAACACTTAATATCCATACTATAGCACTCTTCCTTGAGAACAGAACTAATGAGAAATTTGGTTTATTTACTGAAAAAATAATTTTATATTAAACTGAAAAAAATCTGTTTATATAAAGTAAATTTATATATATGTTTAAGGATATATATTCTATTTTTAAATAAATACACTTTAACACAGATAATGTTTTTAGAATGTTTTAATTTTTAGTACATATGTAAATACATGCTATTTCTCTGTGAATTTTTTTTTCACAGTATCCACCCTCAAGGCTTGAAAATTAAGGGTAGTCAGGATTAATTTTTAAATAAAAATTGTATGAATGGAAAACCATCTGTATGACAATAATTTATTTATATTTTAATTGACAAAAAAATGATTGTCCATATTTGTGGGGTATAATGTCAAGTTTTATCTGTGCATACGTTATAGAAAGATTCAGTCAAGCTAATTCATATATCCATCACCTCACTAACTTATTCTTTTGAAATGAAAACATTAAAAATATATTCTAACTCTTTGAAATAGTTAATACATGATTACTAACTGTGGACCTCATGTAGTACAATAGACCACTAAAACTTATTCCTATGTCTTCCTGAAACTTTATACTCATTGATCAGAATGTCTACTTTCACCATTTCCTCATTTCCCTCAACCCCTCATAGCCATCATTGTATTCCCTGTTTCTATAAAATAGACTTTTTTATTCTACATCTAGGTGATATCACCTCAAATTTGTCTTTCCATGCCTATTCTGAATTGTTTCACTAAGTGCAATATTTCCATTTCCATCCATGTGGCCACAAGTAACAGAATTTTCTTATAGGAATGTAATAATACTCCATTGTTTGTGTATGTGTGAATACATATATATGTATGTATGTATGTGTGTGTGTATACATACACACATACATATGACATTTTTTGTTACCCATTCATCTGCTGATGTACACAGAGTGGATTCTATAACTGAGCTATTGTGAATAATGCAATGAATATGGGAGTACATAAATACCTTGGCATATGATTTCATTTCTTTTGGATATATACCCAAAATATATTTGTCATTTTTGTCAAAAGTCAAACTATCATAAATATTTATGCTTCTTTCTGGGCTTTCTATTCTGTTCCACTGCTTGATGTGTCTCTGTGTCAGTACCATGCTGATTTGATTACAATGAATTTTAAATACATTTTGAAATCAGGGACTATGGTGCCTCCAACTTTGTTCCTTCTACTCATGAGTGCTTTGGCTATCCAAGATCTTTTGTGGTTCTATATACATTTTAGGAATCTCTTTAATGTTTCCTTGAAAAGTGACACTGGAATATTTTTCTTATGATATTTTTTCTTTATTTTTTTAACTGATACGTTAAATATTGTACATATTTTTGGCATAACATAATGTGGTGTTTACAAATATATACATATATATATAAGTGTTTAATGTTCAAATCAGGGTAACATACCTGTCAACTCAAAAATTAATCATTTATGGGGAAAACATTTTCAAAATTATTTTGCTAGCCTTTTAAATATATATAGAAATTATTATCTATAATTACTCTACTGTGCAAGAGTACACCATAATTTCTTTCTTCTTGTCTCTCTGTTCCTCTCTCTCCCATCAAATCTATCCCTCCACATAACTCTCCTCAACCTCTGGAAACTACTATTCTGTGTTCAACTGCTATGAAATTGACCTTTTAAGTTTCCACATAAGAAGATTATGTGGTAGTTGATTTTCTGTGCCTGGCTTACTTCAGTTAACATAATTACATGCAGTTCCATAATGCCGTCATAAATGACAGGATTCCTTCATTTTTTATGGATGAATAATTTCCATTGTGTATGTAAACTACGTTTTTAATCTATTCATTGTTTAATAGGTGATTAGTTTGTTTTAATTTTCTGATTATTGTGAACAGTGTTGCAGTAACCTTGGGAGTGCAGATGTCTCTTCTAAATATTTCATTTCCTTTAGATATATACCAGTAGTGCCATTACTGGACCATTTACTAGTTTATTTTTAATTATTTGAGGAATCCCCATACTAGTTTCCATAGAACTATACTAATTTACACTTTAATAAACTATGTGCAAGTGTTCCCTTTTCTCCACATCCTCCCCAACACGTTATTACTTGTCTTTTTGACCATAGTCTTTTTAGCTCGAGTGGTCATAGGTCATTGTTTTCATTTGCATTTTTGTATGATTAATGATATTGAGCATTTTTTTCTTATACCTATTGGGTATTTGCATGTTTTCCTTTGAAAAATATCTATTTTGATCTATTGTCCATTTTAAAATTATATTCATTTACTAGTTTATTTTGCTACTGAGTTGCCTGAGTTTCTTAGGTATTTTTCATATTCACTTCCTGTCAAATGAATGGTTTGAAAATATTTTCTCCTTTCTACAAACTGTATCATCAATATGTTGATTACATCTTTTGCTGTTCTGAAATGTTTTAGTTTGATATAATCCCATTTGTCTATTTTTGTTTTTATTTGCTATGTTTGCAGGGTTTTATTTAAAAATATCCTTGCCCATTCCAATATCTTGAAGCACTTCCCTCACATTTTTTTCAGTTATTCCATGTCTTACATTTAGGTCTCTCATGCACTCTGAGTTGATTTTTGCAACTGGTATGATGTAGATGCTCATTCTTCTGCACGTTGGTAACCCATTTTAACAGCACCACTTATAGAAAAGACTGTCCTTTTTTTTTCAACAAGTATTCTTAGGAACTTTCTGAAATATCAGTTGGTTGTAGAGGTATGTGTTTAATTCTAGGCTCCCTGTTCTGTTTGTCTGTGTATCTATTTTTATGGAAATATCATGTTGTTCTAATTATTATAGCCTTGTAGTATGTTTTAAATTAAGTAATCCTGGTTTTTTTTCCCCTTAAGATTACTGAGATTACTTTGGCTATTCCATTGTGTGTGTATGTGTGTGTGTGTGTGTGCATGTGTGCGTGTGTACTTCTATGCACATTTTAGTATTTTTTTTCTAGTTATCTAAAAAATATCATTGGAATCTCCAAACTGCTTTCCAGAGTGGCTGCACCAATTTGCAACTCCACCAGCAATGTAAAAGTGTGCAATTTTCCCCATATCCACACCAACACCTATTATTCCTTGTGTTCTTGATAATAGCCATTCTAATTGGAGTAAGATGAAATCTTAGGGTGATTTTAATTTGCATTTCTCAAGTTACTAGAGATGTTGAACAATTTTTCATTTATTTGTTAATCACTTGTATATCTTCTTCTTTAAGTTGTCTGTCCAGTTCCTTGGCCTATTTATTGATTGGGTTCTTTGTATTTTTGGTGTAAAGTTTTTTAAGTTCTTCATAAATTTTGGAGATTAGTGCTCTATTTGAAGTCCGTGTGAAAAAGATATTCTCCCAGTCTGTAGGCTGTCTTTTCACATTTTTGATTGTTTCCTTTGCTGAGAAAAATCTTTTTAGTTTGAATCCATCCCATTTATTGATTATTGTTTTTATTTGTTGCACCCCAGGGGCCTTGTTAAGGAAGTCTGGTTCTAAGCCAACATGATGAAGATTCGGGTCTACTTTTTCTTTTGGACCCACCTTTTAACCCAGTTATTCCACTCCTCATTTTATACCCAAAGGACTTAAAATCAGCATACTACAATGACACAGCCACATCAATGTTTATAGCAGCTCAATTCACAATAGCTAGATTGTGAAACCAACAACCTAGATGCCCTTCAACAGAAGAATGGATAAAGAAACTGTGGCATATAAACACAATGTAATATTATTGAGCCATAAAGAAGAATAAAATTATGGCATTTGCAGGTAAATGGATGGAGTTGGAAACTATGATGCTAAGTGAAATAAACCAACCCCCCAAAACCGAAGGCTGAATGTTTTCCCTAATAAATGGATGATGACACATAATGGGGGTAGGTTTTGGGGGGTGAGAGAAGAATGGAGGAACTTTAGATTACCTAGAGGGAAATGAGAAGGGGAAGGGGACAGGGACATGAAAAATAGTGGAATTAGACAGACATTATTACCTTAAGTGCGTGTATGATTACAGGAATGTTGTGAATCTACATCATGTACAACCATAGAAATGAAAAGTACCCCATTTGGGTACAATAAATAAAAATGCAGTCTTTAAAAATAAAAATAAATAAGTAAATAAATATATAAAAATTTAAAAATAAAGAAGAAAGGTCAAATGGCAGTCCCTCAGACTTAATACTTCCCAGTTCATCTGGCAATGATCCCAGGCCTGTTTTCTGGGAAAGCTCTGAATCCCCTTTGACTTATCATATATGCCAGTTTAAGTCACTCTGACTGAGTTCATCCCAACTGATACAATAAGGAGAAAAGGCAATCAATTCCCTCCCATCTTACCTCATCTGCCATCTGCTTATTTCTGGTTGAGGTTTTAGTTGCTGTTCTTACAATAAGATCCAACTGCCCAAATTTTCCCCCATTTCTATTAATAGCAAGTATTTCTTGAAAACCAAGTAGGCAAACTCTTCATTGTATCACTTTTTAACTCTATTGTAAACTCTGAAGAATTAAGGATTCTTTATTTACTTTTGAAAAAAGTACCATTGGTATTTTGATAAGAATTGCCACCAATTTGCAGGCTATTCAGTGTAGTACAGATATTTTAACACTCTCACTGATGTTATTCAATGTAGTACTAAAATTCTAGCCATATGAATTAGGGAAGAAAAAGAAATCAAGGGCACCTATGAAACAAAGAGAAATGAAATGATCTCTGTTTGCAGATTGACATGATCTTATATGTAGAAGCTCTTAAAAACATCAACAGAAACCTTTTAGAACTGGCAAACAAATTCACTGAAATTGCAGGTTACATAATCCCACATAAGGAGTTAGTAACTTTTTGAAAGGGTATAGGGGTAGGAAGAAGAGTAGAGAGAAACAGACATTATTACCTCATGTACATATATGACTCTTTGAACAATGTGATTCTACAATATGTATAATCAGAAAAATGAGAGATTATCCTCCATATATGTATGATCTATGAAAATGTGTAATGCATTGTACTGTCATGTACAAATTAAAACAAATTTTAAATATTAAAAAAAATACAAGCTGAAAATAAAATTAAGAACACAATCAAGAGGTTAGGGGTGTTGCTCAGTGACAGAGCACTTGCCTACCATATGTTCTGAATTTAAAACCACCACCATACAAGAAGTTCGTATTAACTATAGAATAAAAGAAAGATTTTGGAATAAATTTAATTAAGGAGATGATGGATATGTACATAGAAAACTACAAAACACTGACAAAAATTGACAAAGACACAAATGAGCGGGAAGAAATCCCATGTTCATAGTTTAGAAGAAGTAATCTACAGGTTTATTATAGCAATGATTGTTAACCTCAGATCAAAGTGTGTGTGGTAGAATTAGGTAGGTACGTAATGGAAAGCTTTAAGATTTAAGGAAAATTCACATAGATAGTATTTTGAGGAGAGAAGGCTTGGAAGTCCACAGAACCATACTGGACCACAGGAGATAAGTATACCTACACCTAGGAGAAGCTCAAAATTCTGACATCTCAATATGAATAGCAATTTATTTCTCACATGAAATTTCAAGCTAATGAGGTGTCCTTATTCTCAACAATATCCACAAGTCCTGTTTCTTTTGGTCTGTTGTTCCAACTTCTATATTTATTGCTAGATGGCACACAAATCTATCAGCACTTGAGCCAACACAAAGATGCCTCCACTTTCAAGGCAAGATTGGAAATTATACTACAATTTCAGTGAACATCTCATTAATAATAATTTAGAAGTAAAATCCTGATCCTGAGTGGCCAGGTCTGAGTTAAAAAAAAATCTGGGAATTCCATTATTGTAGAGGAAACAGAAAATAGATTTTAGGGACTACCAACAGTCTCTGGCACAAACATAGAATGTAAAGTACTTAGATGTGTGCCTGGTTCATAATAACTACTTTGAGCAGGGATATCTTCTAAAGAACTCTATTGCAAAATAGATGGGGATAAAGGGAAAAGATGGTTGTAGCAGAGAAGTCAAGGTATTATGAATCATGAATTACCCCATGTAGTATTGCCTTCTTTTAATATACAATTTTTTAATCTGATCTTATTAAAAAGATCTAATCCAATAAAGTGGTATGTATACCCACTTTCTCACCTTACAGTGCATATGATAAAGGACTTGTTAGTTTACCCGGTTCCTGGAAGATAACTTTGGTTTGTGTTCATTGAAACAACCACCCGTGTGGTATGAGACTTCAGTCTTAGATATTATTTTTCCTACACAGGAATAGATATTCTAGATTTAGACTAAAAGAACAATTGTTCTATGGTGATTATCTGTGCCACCCACACTGTTCTATTTAATGCAAGAGGCAGGTTTCTGAACATTTTTTAAAAAAATTCTCAGACCAAAAATTTATATCTTGGTACATCTGAAGACAGAGTTCTAGGATATTATATGTCAGTATTTTTAACCAGTTCTAAGAAAATAAGATTATTATGTAAGTATTATTATTTTCAGTATAATTATTAATATTGATTATTATTCCTCTAGGAATTGGGTTGTGAAACATTCAGCTAAGAAGATGGGACATCATTGAAGGTATTGAACTTAATAAAATCTATTTATAATCCACATAAGAAACCAGATCCATTACTTTATAGACACACCTCATATCTGTCATCAAATGGCATTACTATTTCTATAATTTGGAATTCTTAGAATTAAATATTGTTTATTGTTTACTAATCATGATGGGAAGCAATCATGAGAAGTAAACCAGACATGTAGATTTGGTATTTCTCAGAGATATTACCACAAGAATCCAAGTGTTAGATTGCTCCTTTCAATCAGCATCTCATTAAACTATTATCAGTGACAAGGCCCAGTCTCTAATTCTTTTTCCTGTTCTGTGAGATCCTGGATGAGTCATCCCAATTCCAAATTTGGTGAGATCAGATATTCCAGCTTTAAAAATCTAGGATTAATAATTAGAAGTATTAATCTGAAGGAAAGTATTTTTTAAGAATTTGTTGATCAAGACGTTTTCATTCCAGTGGCAAGTTACAGAAACACAATTTAAAATAACTTAATAAAACTGGGTGTGGTGGTATGCATCTGTAATACCAGCTACTTGGGAAATTGAGGCAGAGGATCACTTGGGCCCAGCAGTTTACAGCCAGCCTGGGAAACATAATGAGACACCATCTCAAATAAATAAAATTAATTAATTTGTGGGGGAGAAGTTTCTTGGAAAGCAATAGAGGCATATATCTTTGAAGATATTTCTTGAAAAAGTGAATCATTGTGTTAAGGGCAGGGAATAAGATGATTGGCCAGCCTTGGACATACGCTCACCCTGCTGCTTGCAGTACAAGCACTGGTATATAACCAGAAGAGCAGTAAGTTGATGTCAATGATAACTAAAATTAGATTTTAAAATGGTTTGATTGTGGATACATTATTGGTTTAAGTGAATTCTGTCCCCTTAGAAGAGGACTTTAAATTAACATTTGTACATGTGTGATTTAATATATTTATGGTATTATAAAATCCATTAATATTATTCACAGTACTTATGAATTTTTGTCTTCTTAAAGGTCTAGATAACTAACCTGCTCAAATAAAGATTCATATATTAGTTTGCTAGAGCTGTTATAATGAAGCACAAAAACTGAGTGATTTAAACAATAGATGTCTTGTGGTTCTGGATGCTAGAAGTCAGAAATGAAAGTGTTGGCAAGATTCTTTTCTTGTGAATTCTGTGAGTGAATTTGTTTCAGATCTCTACCCGTGATTTGTGATTGCTATCTTCATATTCACATACTATCATTCCTATGTATGTGTCTGGGAACAAATTTTACCAAATATTTCGAATAAAATTCACCCAAATCTCACTTTAATTTGATGACCTCTGTGAAGACCTTAACTCTACATAAGGTACCAGATGTAGGACTTTGACATTCTCAGGCACTAGGAATTAGGACTTAAATAGATTAACTAGGGGGAGGGGTGGACAGAATTCTATCTATAACAACTAGAATGAATGAAGAATTCCCATTTTAACTTCAGTTACAGATACATAAAGTTCACTTCCTTTTTTTTTTTTTTTTTTTTTTTTTTTAATCTACCCTTTCCTTCACATACCCCAGGTTAGCAGAAAGTATGCCTTTTTGGTATGGTTTTCTTTCTCAAAGTATAAATCCTACTGCTTATTCAATCCAAAAAGGCCAGTCTGCCTGAGAATACCTCAGAGCAAGAGACTTAGGGAATTTGAGCTGTCTGGTGGTAGTCCTTCTTTCCTGCTGCTGCTGTTTCTGTGACTGGAAACAATGCCACAGTCCTAAGGAGACTTCACATAGTAGGGACATCCTCATTGTCCCCTACTCCAGGAGCTCCTCTCCTAGTCACAGAGGAGACTCTCAGGTTTTGGAAAGCAGGCGAAAGAAAAACATCTCCTTCTTAGCCCTGTGCTTGGTGGCCACATGGATGGCCCAGGCTCTCAGTCTACTTGAAGTCTGAAGCAGAGCTGAGTTGGAGGACATCCAGAACTCTCTCCCTTTGGTTTCCAGGGTTGCTGCTTTTATTTGACCTTGTGTACTCAGTGAGTATTTCCAGAGCACTCCCTCCAGACTAGAGTAATTGGGGGAGCAGAGAGCTTTGGCTTTATCCACACATTTTATTGTTGTTGACTCTTCCTTTCTCCATAATTATTCAGCCCTGGAAGTGAGCCTGATTCACCTGCCCAGACTATTCCACTTGGATGACCTTGCTATTACTTGGATGACCTTGATCTCCTTTCTGCCAGCATTTTGCAGCCTGGTTGACTTCAAGGGATGGGATCAGAGACTTTATTAAAATTGAGCCTCAGAGAGAAATTAAAATCTAGAACTTATATTTTTCTCTTTAAGACTCCTTTGTCTCTCTGTAGATATTGTGTCTCTCAATAGTGATATGATGTGGACAGACATTGCCACTTAAACCCCACGACTCACCAAAAGCAGTCCATTTCACTTTTTCACTAGAATGTTTTCCTTCTGCAATCTTATATGGAGGAGAATATTCAAAGGATTCTTCCTAGAATAGAAGTAACAACATAAAGTTCTACTCTGTCAAAATATAATTTTAAAATATTGAAAAGATGGATTTCATGTCAATAGTTATTAAGCACATTTCAAAATTTTAGTATTTTGAGAGAGCCAGAAAAATGGTAAAGTTTGTTCAAAGAACATTGCTACAGATTTATGCAGTCAGCCAAAGGAAAAATATGTAAATACATTTGCTGAGTTAAATTCAAAACTGGTTATTATCCTACATTTCCTTTATGATAGAAATGTTGGAGTTATCTTTTCTCATAAACAAAAATAATTTCCATTTTTAAACGCAAAATATTTTCTAAATCTTTAATGAGTTTACAACCTTATTTTACAGAATCAATGAACACAACCTTAATCAATACTGAGTGCTAGTCAAATATTCATTATCTAGAAAATAAAAGAAAACCTTCTTTTAGCAAACATTTCTGCACTTTTTTCCTCCTACCACTCTCTGTATATGCACACATACATACATATATTTGATTTTATATATATATATATGCAAATATCAAATACTCTTTGCAAACTTGGATAGATTTGTTAGTGCTTGAGTATGATATAGATAAACATGAACTAGGATCTTTGGGCTATTTCCATATGTAGAGTAAATATTTGTAAATACTCTTAAAATGCAAAATGCAGAACGCATAGTTGCAGTAGAGAAATAAATCTTTAAAATAGCAAGTTTTCTGATGGAAAAATGATTTTTAAAAATTTTCATTACTACACTTATAGCTATATGATAATTATTATAAACAACTTAGTTCTGAAACCTTATTATCAACTTATACAACCACCTCCCATTTCAGTAGGTTAGTTGACTACAAAAAAGAAAAGAAATCCTCTAAAACATTTGCTTAACATCAAAAATATACCTATTTATTGTGGTATAATACTCAAATAACTTGCCAAATTCGGTGTTAATGCCACTAATTCACCAATGTATTTAAGTCATTAGTCCCGATCACCTGACTTAAAAATGATGGAGCTGGATAATAAGCTTCTGCTATTTTGGCTCGTAATTTCATTGTCTATTCCCTATGTCACCTCAGCTGTACCTTCTCAATGATTTGTAGGGAAACTTGTTAGAAGCATGAACTTTAATAAGGTAATTACTAAGAGTTTAGTCTAAAAGGACTAATAGGATGAAAATAAGTCTGTTTGAAATGACTAAGTAAGCATGAAAGTATGTCAACTATTCTAATCCCCTGTAACAGAAAACCAATGTCTTCTTATTTTAGTCTTAAATTGCACATCAGATATAATAAATGTGAAAAATAAAAGAAAAAAGGAGATGTCATTAAGGTCAGGATTTAAAGTCATTACCATTGATGTGAATTGATGATCTCAAAAAATAGAAGATCCAAGAAGAGACTGATAATGGAAGAAGTCAACATAAAGATATAGAATAATTCTGGAGTCCTAGATTCTAATCATACTGTACCACAGGTCTGCATGTCTTAAGCAAGTTCATGTGTCTCTCTGTACTCCTGCTCCTTACTGTGTAAACTAAAGTGGTTAAACTAGGTGGTTTCTAAGGTTCATTTGTGCTTTTGAATCCATTAAGGAGTAAACGACAGAGGACAAACTATATACTGAACAACATCATTTTCTTACTTAAAAACATTCACAGACTCTCCATTGTATATAGGACTGTAGTGAAGAAATTGCTTAATTTCTCTGTGACTAAATTTTCTTACTTGGGTTGTTGTGAGGATTTAATCTAGATTATGTATGTAAAAAAAATCTCACATTACTCAGAAAATGGTAAGCATTCTATAAACATCGGGTATTAGCATTGTCTATAGGATTAAGTTTATACATGACTTGCCTAAACCCTTTTGATCTGTATTTCATCCATGTCACTAGCATCATCTCTCACTCTTCCCTACCTTATGTATCTTGCTGGAGAAATTAAAATTGCAGTAGTTCTCTTTTATTCTCACTTGTAGTATACCTTGTCTCAGGAATGTTCTTACTTCCAGGAAGGAGAGAAAACAAATAGAATGGAAAATAAAGAAGAATAAGGTGTAAAATTTTATTTTGTTCTGTGTTTTTTAAAGAAATTACCTGTAAAAGCTAATGGATCCAGGTGAATGTGGGAGGTTAAAACCATATGAAAAGAATGAATCAATAATGCTATGTCCTGAAGAATGGAGAGATTGATATATTAAATGTGAAGGGAAATCTACTCTATTGTAAGCAGAGGAGAGTAGATTTTTATGCTTTGTGCAAGGATGTTTAGGAAATTCCTGATTAATTGTGACATGTTGTTGTTGTTACTTAGAAGGAAAGTCATATTAAGAAAGTGAGGGAGAAAAGAAAAAGAGCAGAGACTATCAGAAATAGTTGCCATGAAGTGGAGGAGAGAGATTTAACACAAGATACACTGAAGATTACCAGGCACTAGTAAAGATCTTAAAAAAGGACAGACTCAGTGATGCACACCTGTAATCCCAGAAGCTTGGGAGGCTGAGGCAGGAGGACAGTGAGTTCAAAGTCAACCTCAGCAAAAGTGCTGCTAAGCAACTCAGTGAGACACTGTCTCTAAATAAAATACTAAATAGGACTATGGATGTGGTTCAGTGGTTGAGTGCCCCTGAATTCATCCCCTGTACAAAAAAAAAAAAATCTTATAAAAGAACACCTGTTACCTGTGGTATTATTTTTTCAAGTAAGACTTAGTTGCTCATGTTCAGTCTCTTAAAAATGCAGATATTGGAGTTGATCAGATGCATGTGTTGTAAATACAAAGGGGCAAGGGAGCTTACTGTAGTGGCATGAGCGTTACTGAAACCTCGTGCCTTGGAATTTAAACTGGATCAGGACTTGAATCAAGTGGTGGTTTGACAGAGAATATAGAACTTCTGTGATGCTACATGGCAGCCAAAATGGGAGTTTAGCTGAACAAACTAGCTGATGGAGGATAGTTTGTAATTATTAGAGGGAGCTGGAACATTTATATAGATGTAAGATATAAGCAGTAACCAAATGATAGCCGGAAGAACACAAAAGGTTATGGATCTGACAGGATGTATGATCAGAGACTATCTATGTAGTTACTAAATTTGGTGAGCTTGATAGAAGGACTTTGGATAGAAAGTAAAACAACATAGGAACATCGATGTTTTTAGTGAATAAATGGGAATGAAGTGAAAGTTAATAAATAAAAATTAAATTTGTAGAGTCAATGAGGTATACAAGTCTTCTGACTCCAAATTCCATGCTGTTTTCCATATAGCATAATCCAGTCTAATGTGAACAAAACTGCAATTTTCTTTAATAATTTAGATCATTGACAACCCAGTTATCACCACCATGAACATTATTATTATTATTATTATTATTATTATTATTATTATTTTGCAAATTGTGAAGCTTTAGAAATTTGGGTGTTTGATCGAAGCACTGATGGATAATGGAAACTAATTTTATTTGCTTTCTCTTTATAATATTCCTTGTCTGAAAATTGGAAGTATTACTGGACTGATTTGATAACCAAGTAAGATTCTAGAATCACTGCGGACAGTGAAATATGTTGGGAAGGATGTGGGGGTAAAGGTACACTCATACATTGCTGGTGGGAATGCAAATTGGTGCAACCATTATGGAAATCAGTATGGAGATTCCTCAGAAAACTTGGAATGGAATCACCATTTGACCCAGCTATCCCATGTCTCAGTTTATACCTAAAGGACTTAAAATCATCATACTTCAGTGACGCAGACAATGTTTATAGCAGCTCAATTCACAATAGCTAAACTACAGAACCAACCTAAGTGCCCTTCAACAGATGAATGGATTTTTTTTTTTTAAAAGTGGTATGTATGTACAATGGAATATTACTCAACCTTAAAAAGAATGACATTATGGCATTTGCCAGTAAATGGATGGACATGAGAATATCATGCTAAGTAAAACAAGCCAATCCCAAAAGATCAAAAGCTGAATGTTTTCTCTGATATGTGGATGCTAATTCACAATGGGGGGAGTGCTAGGAAAGAATAGAGTTATTTTAGATTAGGTAGAGGAGATAAAAGGGACAGGAGGGGGTATAGGGATAGGAAGGATAGTAGAATGAATCAGACATTATTACCCTGTGTACATATATTACTATACAACCGATGAGGTTCTCCATCATATATAACCAGAAGAATGAGAAATTATACTCCATTATATATGATGTATCAAAGTACATTCTACTGTTATGTATAACTAATTAAAACAAATAGAAAAAAATTAAAAAGAGTGAAATATGAGTTAACATATTTCTTTTGGACAAGGATAGAAATGAAATTTTAAAAAATAATGCTATCATGAGCCTGAATAAAATAAAATGTCTAACAAGAGGACCAAATGCATCTTGGAAAATCTTCCACAATGGAGAGATGAGTTTCAGTTGAGGCAAAGAAAACATCAAGGCAGAGATGAAATTAAGGAAGAAAATACTTGAAAGTTCTATAGCATTTCAACCACTGTTTTTTTTTTTTTTTTTTAAAGGGATGCTGTGCCAGAAATTGAAAATAGTGTAGATAAATTTTATTTAGTGCAAATATCAAGTTGATTATAGAGACTCAGGATCTTTGGTTTGGCAAGAAATGTAGACATATAATGAAAAATAGAGGATTATAATTTAGGAAAATGTGTTGGCACCTGGATAGTTATGTACGGCATGAACTATTAAGGATGTTGCTTGAAGAAAAGGAAAGTATTCCATCAGTGTTGGACTTTAGAAAAATGACCAGAGGATAGGAACAAAACAGAATCTAAATAATGGAAAACAGACTGATGCAGGTAAGAAAACTTAGAGCTATTTCACTGGAAGAATTTATGAAAAAGCATGCTAAAAGTAAAAGAAAACAGATCATTTAAAGTTTAGAGGCTGCAGGACTGAATAGATGAGGATGCCATTAACTAAATCAAGAAAAACGGAAGAGGGGGAAATGATGTATTCCCTTTTGGTTTGTTGAAATTTTTTGGTGTTGATAGTTCAGGAAGTAGTTGCAGGCTAATGATAGCGTGGAGGTAACTCTTAAGTGGTTGAGCTTTCTTCTAAAAAGGGCATAGAGAAAAGATGCAAAAGTAATTTCAGAATCTTGGAGCTCTGTTTCCAGTTCTTGACAAGTGAACAAAAACTTCTCTCAGTGTTTTTTTCTCTTTGTTCTGAGGGTTCGACCCATGATGTCATGTTTAAAATGTTAGTAGTGTAAACAGTTACATGTCATTAAATGAAATCTCAGGGGCGAACACACATGTCATTTTAAGACTCTATGTACATGGAAAATCCACAGTTCTAAGAGTAATAATTCCATGACTCAAGCCTTATGAACCTTCCCGACTTTACCGACATTTTCACCAAATCACAGGTCTAGTCCTGAAGCAGCAGGGCTGCAGTCATCCCCCGGTTCACTTTACCTGTTGTCACTAATCTTCGCACTGTGCTTGACAACTTTAGAATTTGCCCTCTGCCATTGTAGAGAGCAGGATATGAACTTCGACATATTTTTTATCGCTTACCAATTCGACTAATTCTTTTCCAGTGAATTCAAATCTGAAAGAAAATGCTTTTTATATTTTGAAAAAAAAATTTCAAACAGGGACACATGACTTTTCATATTTTTGACTTTTTGTGTCAAAATAATCAGCTTATTTGATTTTATCTCTCACAGGTCCATTTGATTTACTCTTAGAAGACTTTTCTTTTCGAGCTCCCACTCCTTTCAGTGGTTCTGTCCTATGAAAGAGTGTGTGCCCATTTCTGGCTACCTTAAGAATACAAGATCGTATATTTGACCCGTTGTTTTATATACCCAACCCCAAAGTAATTGATGTAACTTAAGTGATTCTCTATGTAGATATAGCGTACCTGGTCTTGGAAACAGTAAATTCTTTTTTTCCTGGTACTAAATTTCAAAAGGAATTCAATACATGAGTTCTTAGCACTGAACAAAAGAAGAGAAAATACCTAAGATCTTAATCTAAACAACCTGGATTTCTTCCATGACATTTGTTAAAAGGACATCAGAAAATCAACTGTATTTGCAAAATGGAAACACAGGGAAGATAAAGAGTCCGGTGAATTTGGATTTTTTTCTAAGTTTGGGCTACTGTGAATAAAGTTGCTATGAACATTAATGCACAAATATTTGGGCATATGCTTTTCCTTTTCTTGAGTGAATCCTAGGAGTTCATTGGCTGGGATGATAGAGGTATGTGTATGTATACAGACTCACACACACACACACACACATATGTTATATGTGTACAATTTAACTTTTTTGGAAATTGCAAACTATTTCTCTAAGTGGTTATACCAGTTTACATTCCTGCTAGCAGTGTTATTAGTTCCTTGCCAACACTTAGCACTACTATTCAACTAGGTACCCTAGTAACTGTGAAATACTAACTTGTTATTTTAATTTGTATTTTCTAAAGACATTTTGAGTATCTTTTTACATACTTCATTGCCTTCTTTATATCTTCTTTTATGAGTATCTATTCAAATCTTTTTCCTATTTATTAAATTGCCTTGCTTGTTTATATATTAGCGAGATGAAGTGTATTTTATATATATTTAAAATATACCTTCTTTACTTATATTTATTTTTTGACTGTGCTGGAAATGGAACTCAGGGCCTTGTGCATGCTAGACAAATGCTCTACCACTTAACTGTACACCAGCCCTAGTTTCTTTATTAAATGCATATTTTACAAATTTTTTTTCTGTTCCATGATGTGCCCTTTTCTCTTGTCTAATATTCTTCTAGAGAGCAAAACTTTAAAGTTTTTATAAACCCAAGTTTACCCTTTGTATCTCATGGTTTTAAAAATCCTATTAAAAGTTCTATTAAAAAATCAATATTTTGTTTTCACCTACATCTTTGATAGTTTTTACTTCTTATATCGAGGTCTCTAATCCATGTAATTGTGTGCATACTATGAGGACATTTTTCTGAGAATTACTCTTTTTTGTTTCAGGACAATTTATTAAAAACCTTATCCTTCCTACATTGAATCACCCTAATACCTCTGAACCAAAATGAGTGTGATTAACACACACACACACACACACACACACACACACATATACACACACATTTATTTATGGAGTGTATTTTCCATTCCATTAATCTATGTATTTATATTTACAATACTTCCACACAGTCTTGGGTGAAATTTTGTGCCCTGAAGTTATGTAGTAGTGAAATTCATTCAAGTATTATCTATTCCAGATCCTTTGAATTGTCACTGAAAAGTTAGAATGAGTCAAGCACAATGGCCTCACCAGTAATCCCAGTAACTTTATTGTAAGTTCAAGGTCAGCCGGGGCGATTTAGCCCAACCTTTAGCGACTTAGCAAGACTCTGTCTCAAAGTAAAAAGAAAGAAGGAAGGAAAGGAAGAGAAAGGGAGGGAGGGAGGGAGGGAGAAGAAAGAGAAAGGGAGAAAAGGAGAGAAGGAGAGACAAAAGAAAGGAAAGAAAAAAGAAAAACCATCTGGAGATGTAGTTCAAACTTAGTGGTAAAGCATTCCTGGGTTCACCCTTTCACCCTTTGTGTTCAATCCCCATTACTGCAAAGAAAGAAAAAGAAAATTTGGAATCAGTGAATTAATTTCTACAGAAAGGAACAAGATGGCGGTCTAGAGGGAAGCTGAGTTTCTAGTAGCTAGCTGACCTGGGACTCAGTAAATTGAAATACTGCTTCTTTGAGAGGTGCGTAAAAGAGGGATTTCTCAAAACTCAACATTGGACAACCGGAATACCTTAGAGACTTAGAAATTTGGGGTACGTTAAACTAGAAAAAGAGATACCATTGGAGTTAAGCTGCTAGCAGCAGCGGTGGCACTAGCACAGGAGAGAAAACACGCATACAGTGGACAGTCTTAGTGTGGAAAACCCAGAGATTGGAGGCTGATCCAGAGGCTGAACTGCACAACATACTAGTGATCGGAAGACACCTTATGTTTCCCAGTTGTCTGCAGAGCGCTCAGGCAGGAGCCTTTTTGAGGTTACACACTACAGCAGCAGCTGCGGGAACTGGGAAACAGGAACCAGGAGCTGAGAGATCCAGGCTGGATCAAATACATGGACCTGACAACACTGCAGCGAGATCTAGACTGTGCCAGACAGGAAAACGGGCACCGGAAAGTATTTTACTCTGGGGTAAACAGGTCAGACAGGCCAAGGAAAGTTCAGCTCCTTCCCTGCTTTGAGTCTGGGAGCTTGTAGGACCAAGTAAAGCAGGTTGGAAATTTGAACTTGGTGGGTGAGACTCTGTTCAGGGATTAAGCATGGGAGGACTGGAAAGGTGGTATCCATAGTCATCAAGTGGTGAAGGATTGGCTTGCCCATCCCACAAGTGGAACCCTGGAGAGATTCCTGGGATACAGTCTCCTACTGTAGAGCGGTAGTGCTGGGTCTTGGAGGTGCGCTGATTTAGTACCTCCACAGCAGCCGCCACTCAACAAACCACCTGGAATCTCATTATATCTAAGCTGCCCTTTGGGAACTCCTGCCCTAGAGCTCTACAGCATTCCATCCTGGGAGTGAAGCTGCAGGTACTTCCCATCCCACCCTCATACTGCCAGAAGGGAAGCTGAGAATTGTTGAACACTAACTGGCAACAGGTTGAGCAACGCAAAAGGAGAAGATTCTGATAGCCTGCAGGCCCGCTTCCTGTGCTAGGTAGGTAACTCAAGAAACAATGGAAAGAAAGATGGGTGTCCCTGACAGTGAGTATATATCCTCATTGATTATTTGGACTATTCTAATGGAAACAATTTCTAACTTTTTCATCAAGAATTTTTCTTTTTCTTTTTTTTTCTCTTTTAAATTAATTAATGAATTAATTTTGTGTGTGTGCTGAATGGTTCGTGGACATTTATACATATACATATATTTTTTTCTCATTTTCATCATTTTCTGAATGTAGTTATTTTGCCTTGCTCTGTCTTTTGAGGGTTAAGGGTTAGTATATTTTGGATTTGTTTGATATTGTTTCTCACTTGTTGGTTTCCATTATTTCTCTGCCTCTCTTTTCTTTTATTAACAGTCAAATTCTGTTGTCCTCTCTTTCATTCTTACCTTAATTTTTTAGCTCTATTTTTCTCCTCCTCCCTCATAATCATTACATCCTGTTTCTCTTTTGCATTTTCCCTGTTCACCTTTTGAAATAGCAAACTCTTTTTTACTCACCTGTCTCTTCCTTCTCAATAAACTCCATTCTTAACATCTTTTAACACTGAATAGCTCCCACCACTAATGCTACAGCAACTATTATTGCTGTGAAAGTTAAAGATGACACCTGTTGTTCGGATTCATGCCAGCCATAATACATGATTACTTACTGTTTTTGCTGATGACAGTTGCTCATCCTACCATTTCTGTTTATTGTGGATGTCACAGAAGGAACTAACTATTTAGTTTAATATTCTACTTTATTTGTATTGGTTATTGCTGTTTTGTCTCCCCCTAATCTGTGAGGTACTGGAAACCTACAGGGACACTATAAGCTCATAGAAACTCTGCTGCTTCAGGTCCATACTGGTAGATGGACACACACCCAAACAATTGAAAAAGCTACAGAACAAACCATCCCAAATAACGCAAAGGCCTCAACAGACTCCATTGGCACCACAGTGGAGGAAATATTAGAGAAAGATTTAAGAAAGTTTATAATTAAACTGATCTTCAAGGTAAAAAAAAACAATATCAGGAGTGAAATCAAAGAGAAAATACAAAAAGTCAAAGATCACTTTAATAATGAAATAGAGATTCTGAAAAAGCATCAATCAGAGATCCTTTAAATGAATAATCCTTGAAATGAATTCAATAAATCAAATTAAAAATTCAGTGGAAAGCATCACCAATAGACTAGACAACTTAGAAGACAGAGTTTCAGGCAATGAAGACAAAGTATATAATCTTAAAAATAAAGTTGACCATGGGGAAAAGTTGTTAAGAGACTGTGAAAAGAATTTTCAAGAAATATGGGATAACATTAAAAGGCCATATTTAAGATTCATCAGGATAGATGAAGGCTCTGAAATACAAACTAAAGGAATGCACAATCTTTTCCGTAAAATAATACAAGAAAATTTTCCAAAACTTAAGAATGCAATAGAAAATCAAATACAGGAGGCATACAGGCTTCAAATATACAAAATTACAACAGACCCACCCCAAGGCACATTATTTTGAGAATGCTTAATATACAGAATAAGGAGAGAATTTTGAAAGCTGCTAGAAATAAACAAGTGATCACATTTAGAGGTCAACCAGTTTGGGTCTCAGCTGAATTCTCAACCCAGCCTTGAAAAGCTAGGAGGTCTTGGAATAATATATACTAAGCTCTGAAAGATAATGGATACAAGAATACTATATCCAGCAAAATTAAGCTTCAAAATTGAAGATGAAATAAAAATCTTCCATGATAAACAAAAGTTAAAAGAATTCACAACTGGAAAGTATGTACTATGAAACATTCTCAACAAAATACTTCATGAAGAAGAAATGAAAAATAAAAATGAAAACCAGCAGAGGGGGGAACTACACTAGAAGAATTGTCAATCAAAGGAGACTCTTATAAATCATCCATCCATGTTTAAAACACTAGAAAATCCAGGGATAGAACAAACATACCTAAATACCTCAACATTTTAAAAACTATATAGGATAAATGCAAGGACAAAATAATTCTAAATAGAGAAATAGTGAAAGTATTCCCCCTAAAAACAAGAATAACACAATATGCACACTTTCTTTCTTTTTTATTTTTGTGTCATCGAGCATTTATTTGTAGTTAACTGTCAATCAGAGCTTCTGGATAAGAGGTCATAATCCTCCATAATTGAAGAATTTGTAGAACAAGTAATTTAAATTAGATAAATCATGAATTAGGTAATTTCTCTGACACCCATATTATAGGTTTTAGCTAAATATTAATGAATTAAATTCCCAAATGGGAATATATACAAAATATAAAATATATACAGTATAGTAATATTTTATAGTACTTTGATGTGAAATCTTTTTTTTAATAATTTATTTATTTTGATTCATTGTAAACAAATGGGGTAAAACTTGTTTCTGTATATGAAGTAGAGTCATACCATTTGTGTAATCATACATGTACATATGGTACTGATGTTTGTATCATTGTTATTTTTCCTTCACCACATCCCTCCCACCCCTCTTTTTCCTCTATACAATCCATCCTTCCTCCATTCTTGCCTCCATCCCACCCCCTATTATGTATCATCACCCACTTACCAGAGAGATCATTTGGCCTTTGGTTTTTTGGGATTAGCTTATCTCACTTAGCATGGTGTTCTCCAACTGCATCCATTTGCCTGCAAATGCCATAATTTTATTCTTCTTTATGGCTATGTAATAGTCCATTGTGTATGTACCACAGTTTCTTTATCCATTCATCAATTTAAGGGCATCTAGGTTGGTTCCATAATCTAGCTATTGTGAATTGAGCAGCTATGAACACTGATGTGGCTGCATCAGTGTAGTAGGCTGATTTTAAGTGCTTTGGGTATAGGCCAAGGAGTGGGATAGCTGGGTCAAATTTGGAACCACCATTCCAAATTTTCTAAGGAATCTCCACACTGCTTTCCAGAGTGGCTACACTAATTTGCAACCCCACCAGCAATGTATGACTGTACCTTTTTCCCCACATCCTCTCCAACACGTATTGCTCCTTGTATTCTTGATAATCACCATTCTAATTGGGGTGAGATGGAATCTTAGGGTAGTTTTGATTTGCACTTCTCTTATTACTAGAGATGTTGAACATTTTTTCATATATCTGTTGATTGCTTGTAGATCTTCTTCTGTGAAGTGTCTATTCATTTCCTTAGCCCATTTGTTGATTGTTTTATTTGTATCCTTGGTGTAGAGATTTTTGAGTTCTTTATATATTCTGGAGATCAGTGCTCTTTCTGAAGTATGAGTGGCAAAGATTTTCTCCCACTCTGTAGACTCTCTCTTCACATTGCTGATAGTTTCCTTTGCTGAGAGAAAGCTTTATAGTTTGAAACTATCCCAATTACTGATTCCTGCTTTTATTTCTTGTGCTTTGGGAGTCAAGATAAGGAAGTCTGATCCTAAGCCACATGATGAAGATTTGAACCTGCTTTTTCTTCTATAAGGTACAGGGTCTCTGGTCGGAATCCAAGGTCCTTGATCCATTTTGAGTGGAGTTTTGTGCAGGGTGAGAGATAGGAGTTTAGTTTCATTCTGCTGCATAGGAATTTCCAGTTTTCCCAGCACTATTTGTTGAACAGGCTATCTATTTTCTCCATTGTATGTTTTGGCACCTTTGTCTGTATGAGGTAACTGTATTTATGTGGGTTTGTCTCTGTGTCCTCTATTCTGTACGATTGATCTACCAGTCTATTTTGGTGCCAATACTATGCCATTTTTGTTACTATTGCTCTGTAGTATAGTTGAAGATCTGGTATTGTGATACCCCTGCTTCATTCTTACTGCTAAGGATTGCTTTAGCTATTCTGGGTCTCTTATTCTTCCAAATGAATTTTATGATTACCTGCTCTATTTCTATGAAGTACGTCATTGGGATTTTAATTGGAATTGCATTGAATTTGTAAAGTGCTTTTGGTAGTATGGCCATTTTGACTAAATTAATTCTGACTATCCAAGAACATTGGAGATCTTTCCATCTTCTAAGGTTTTATTTAATTTCTTTCTTTAGTGTTCTGTAGTTCTCATTGTAGAGGTATTTCACCTCTTTTGTTAGATAGATTCCCAAGTATTTTATTTTTTTGAGGGTATTGTGATGGGGTAGTTTTCCTAAATTCTCTTTCAGAGGATTCATCACTTATGAATAAAATGCATTATGTTTGTGAGCATTGATTTTATATCCTGCTACTTTACTGAATTCATCGTGTATACATATATATGTATGTGTGTATATATATATATATACATATATATATGCCATATTTTCTTCATCTATTTATCTTTTGAAGGGCACCTAGGCTAGTTCCTAGTTAAGCTATTGCAAGTTGCACTGCTATAAACATTGATGTGGCTGCATCACTGTAGTATGCTAAGTCCTTTGGGTATAAACTGAGGAGTAGGATAGAATATTCTTTTCTTATTACTGGCTTTAGAGAAAAACATCTAGTATTTTACTGTGAAATATGTGACTAAAGGGTTTTCACAGATCCCTTTTATAAGTTTGGGGAAATATTTTCTATTCTTAGTTTTCTGAGAGTTTTATCATGATTGGATGTTGTATTTTGTCATTTTTTTTTTCATTTTTTGAGATGATCATTAGATTTTTAAATTTCTGTTTGCATGGTGGCTTACATTAGCTTTTAAATATTAAGTCAATGATTGTACTCTAGGTCAAATCCCCTTGATCAAGATGTATTTTCCTTTTTATATTTTGATAAATTTGAATATGAAGAATTTTTTGCATATTTATGAATGTTGTTGCTCCAAAGCTTTTTTTCCTTGTAGTGTCTGCCTAATATTGACATTGGGAATATACTGAACACATAAAATGGAAAGTTTCTTTTTCTTTGATAGTCTACATTTGATTTATAATTGATATTATTACTTTTAATGTTTAATAGAATTTTTAATGTATATTAGATTAAAAACTGAGTATGGTTTTCTTGTGAAATTTTTAATTTTGAAATCTTGTCTTTTTAAATTTAAATTATCTGCTTTTTATTATTTCCTTTTCTCCATTGTTATGGTTTGGATATGAGGTGTCCCCCCAAATCTCACATGTGAAACAAATGCAAGAAGGTTCAAAGGAGAAATGATTGGGTTGTAAAAGTCTTAACCCAATGAGTTACTTAATCCCCTGATAGGATTAACTGAGTGGTGACTGAGGTGGTAGGATGTGACTGGAGGAGGTGGGAATTGGGACATGGCTTTGGGTTATATATTTTGTTTCTGGAGAATGAAGACTCTCTCTTTCTGCTTCCTGATCACCAGATGAACTCCTTCTCTCTGCCATGATATCCTGCCTTGCCTTGATCTTGAGAAATCTGCTGTCTGTGAATTGAGATCTCTGAACCATAGCCCTCCAATAAACTTTTCCTTCTCTACAGTTGTTCTGGATGTGTCCTTTGTGTCACAGCAGCAGAAAAGTTGACAAAAATATCCACTTATGGATTTAGTTTGCTGGACCTTTCCGAGTGTCTAAGAGGAAAACTGGAGTTATTATTTTAGACTTATCTTCTTACCTTGAAGACTTTCAAGGCTCTAATTTCACTCTGTTTCAGCTATATCCAGAAATTTTAAATTGCCTTGATTTCATTTTCATTCAGTTCAAAATACTATCTTCCAATTTTATTTCTTCTTTGAACTGTGTATGATTTGTAAATGTGCAATTCAGTTTCTAAATATTTAGCGATTTTCTAGCTATTTTCCATTATTAATTGCTATTTAACATAGAACTTGTTTATGAACCAGAATGTTGTCTGAATTTGTAGTTGTTTCTTGTGCACTTGAACAATACGTAAATTATGATATTAGCTGGAATATTATACAAATATCAAAGAGGTCACATTAGTTGGTAGAAGTCAAAGACTTCCATATCTTTAAATGGTGTTCTTGTTTTGTACATATAAAATGCATCCCAAGTCGTATTTGTGGGTTTATTTATCTTTTTATTTTTGTAGGATTATGTTTTGTGCATTTTGAAGTGCTTCCATTGGGTGCATTAACATTTGAATTTTGAATTTCCTTAATGAATAAACTCATTTATCAATATGAAGTACTCCTATTATTCTTGGTAGTAATCTTTATACTGAAAAGTACTTTGATATTGAGTTCATTATTCTACCTTCCTTCTGATCGTGTTAATATAGCATGTTATTTCCTACTCTTTCATTTAATTTCTCTCTACAATTAAAGTGTTTACTTTAGATGCATAGAGGAGGGTCTCTTTATAACATTTAATCTGATCTACCTATGGTTTGATTGCTATTTACAACATTAACATTCACTATGATTGTTATGGTTTGGATTAAATTGCCCATCTTGCTATTTATTCCTATTGGTTCTATTTGTACTTGGCCATTATTTTCCTTACCATCTGCCTTAATTTGGATTAGTTCAGTTCTGTATTGATTTAAGCTTATAAGCTTTGAGGAGCTTAGTTTACGTAAGACTGAAGGCAACTTAATTGCTTGAAATAGATATACTGTGAATTATTGTCCACCTGTTTTAGTTGACTTTTGCATCACTGTGGTCAAAACTCCCAAAAAGGGCAGAACTTCATTTGGGGTTCATTATTTCAGGGGTCTCAGTCCATAGACAACTGATTCTGTTGCTGCAGGCCTAAGATGAGCCAGCAAGTCATGGACGAAGGGCCCAGTAGAGGAAAGTTGCTCAGCTCATGGCAGGGTCAGGAAACAGAAGGTGGGACTATCGGGGGAAGGTCCGCAGAGAAGATGCGCCTTTCCAAGTTCACTCCCAGTGACTCTCCTCCTCCAGCAGTACCCTGTCTGCCTACAGTTAACACCCAGTCTGTCCATTCAAACTAGGAAGAGCTGAGTAGGTTGTAGCTTTCACAGTTCAATCACTTTACCTCTGAACATTCCTGCATTAAAAGAAGAGTTTTGGGGGGATACCCCATATCCACACTGTAACGCCATCTAACATGACAACTTGCTTTTCTCACTTCTATATGGCAACCTATGTGTCACTCACATGCAATTACTTATATTTTCTCAAAGTATCATATTTTTTGACATCTTTACCTTTCATTTTTCTTTTCTTCTATTATCTTTCCTAGTGAATAAACTCCTCATCCTTCAAGATGTTGTTTAAATATTTCTTCTTCTGTAATGCCTTCTATAGTGGTCTGAAAAAGACTCCTTACTTTCACTATTAATGTGCCTTGAAAAAATTCATCTCAGTAGTTGCACTGGAATAACTCCATATTCCCAGTGTCTTATGTAGTGACATGACAGACTAGGTATTATCATTAAGTATTTTCTTTGTTATGAAAATATAAACACATGAAAAAACACACTGAATGTATTTGATGAATATGAAATATACACCGAAAGCTTCATAACCTAACTATCTGGAGTAAAGAGATTGTGTGTAACTGGATAGTAATAAATATCATTATGTTTCTGAAAACCTCCATACCTTCAAAGAAAAATTTTTTATCCCAGGGGTGCTTTACCACTAAGCCATATCACCACCTTCTCAGTCCCTCTTATTTTTACTTTGAGACAGAATTTTACTAAGTTTCTAAGACCGGCCTTGAACATAGCATCATCCTATCTCAGCCTCTTGAGTCACTGGTATTTTAGGATTGTACCACCATACCCGGTCATACCATAAATTTTAAATTTATTTTTTATTGATTATTTTTTGTTATACATGACAGTAGGGTTCATTTTGACATAATTATAAAAGCATGGAATATAATTTGTTCTAATTCAGTCCCTAGAACTTCCCCTTTCCATCCCCTCTTCTCTCCCCATTCTCCCTTTTACTCTACTGATCTTTCTGCTATTTACTTACAGTTGTTGTTTTTTTAATTAGTGTCTTGTGGGTGTACATTATGGTGGGATTCACATATCTTGAAATTTATAAATATTTAATATATCACACACAGAGATCATTTGATATTTTTCAGAATTGAGCTTTTATTTCAGCAGGGGGTAAGCTATTTTCTACTCTGGAGATTATTAGTGGAACAAGTTGAGTAAACTAGTGGAGTATGATAGTCATTAAGCTGCTTTGTTCCTACCTATGTTTCCAGAAATCATAAATTATTTTCTATGACTAGTATATACAGGCAAAAAAGAGACAAAAGAGAAACTAAGCAATTTGACTTAGCCAAAACGAATCCAAGTTTTCATTATTTATAAAATGTCTTCATGATAGTTAAGGTGTGAAGGAGCATGTCCAAAGGAGAATTGGGTCAGCTGACTTCCCAACACACGTTTACTAAACACCCATGAAATGTGTGAGCTTCATAATGGACATAGATCTTGTCTACTAGATTCTTACAACTGAATCTAAGAAATAATGACATTTGGCAGATGATTGAGACATTAAAGTATATGATGCCCTAAGAGATGTCACAAATGCATAGAAAATGAGGAAAGAGTGAGGCATGATGCTTTTCACCAAAGGAAGTAATTCTACATTTGTTCTAAATGATATATCATAAAGACTTTCCGGTTCCAGATTGGGGTTAGAAAAGAAGCGAATAGCTTTGTAGACCCAGTCCACAGGCAGGCAATTCCTTCCATTCCCTCTATCTCCTTATCGGAGTCTGTTTTCTCATTGGTAAAATACAAATGAAGAATAAATATTTTACATAACTGTTATGAGGATTGAGCACAATGGTGTATGGGAATTTCCTTCCACAGTACCTGAACAGTAGAAATCACTCATTCACTAATAACTATCTATGTTATCGTAATCACCTTATCATCTCATTGGAAATTTCCAGTTATTTAATATTTCCAGTTAGTTAATATTCAATAAACTAGTCTTTTCCTTTAAAGTATAAATTCCTTCCAGATGAGACCCACATCTTCTGTCTGTTTTTAACTCTTCTCCCTTATCCCAGTACTGCCTCCCAATGGATCATCGCTCTCAGGAACATATTGAAATGAGCCTTTCCAAACAAGTCTTAGGTACACAGCTATCACTATCCCTTCTCTTACTGAGGCTTCTTCATACTTGCATTTTATAAATCCAAATAACCAGAGTTTTTGTTAAGTATTCTATTATTCTAATGCTTAGAAATTAAAATATCAGGAAGCTAAATAGGAAGCTTCATTTAGGAGTTTCCTTGACATATACATTTATTTCCTGGGTGTAATGAAGAGAAGCTTGCAAACTGTGAGAGAAGGTTTCAGTGGAATAGCTCATTTTATTAATTGTATTTTAAGTGGTGTTAATAAGGAAACATCTGAACTAATGGCTTTATTAGCATATTCCTTGGAAGTCTGTTAACTCTATGGGACAGAGTTGAATCTAAATTAGTGAATAACTTAGAGATAAGTCTGCTATCAATTATATTTTCAGGCTATTGAAATTATGAAAAATAATTCAAAGGTCATAGACTCTTGGATCAGATAGACCAATCTACCTATCCTGACTCTATTTCTTGTAGAATTTGACAAAATTATATAACATCTCTAAACCTCATTGTTCATTTGTAAAATGTTGATGATCCTTTAAATTCACTTAAAAGAATTATGAGAATTAAATAAGATCATGTATGAAAATTCATTAAGCAAAGTTGGATATAGTAATTGCTCGATAAACATTGTCTAGTCAAATTGTGATTAATAAGTATAGTCCAGACATCAGCTACTCTTTTTCTGCTTCTTAATTTTCTGATTGCACTAGGTTGAACCTTCCTATTCATCCTTATTTTTCCCTAATATTGCTGAAATTTTCAGGCTATTTTTTCATATTAATAGTTCAATGTAGATTTTAGGTCTGTTGAATTATTGCTCTTTGATATTAATTTCAGGGTTTTCCTTTAATTGTTACTTGGTATTGATTTAAGCAAAGGAAAATATATTCTCCTGATTTGTTTATGCAAAAAACTTAATTTTTATCACATCCTACTTTCAAATCCAGTCATAGGTTTTACTCTTTTAAAACCAAATAATCAAAAGCTTATTAATTCACCTGGGAAACATCTGGGTAACTCCACATAGTCTCTGTCCCTTCGCTCCTTATCAGATAATAATTGTTCCATTGCTATCCACATTCCTCCTCAACACACACACACCTTAGGAAGCAGCAGGGATCATAATTTTCTTGTGTGTTTCAAATGGCAAAGTTTACTTTTGCTTTCTTTCCAGCATTTTGAATAAAAGAAAAACAAATTTGTGTAAGTTTTTATCACTTTATATATACAGAAGTTTGAGTTGCAGCCAAACATCCAACTGAGATTAAAAGGATAGATAGTACCTGAAAAGACTGCCTTTAAGTCTATTCTTAGATTATACTTTAAGCAGACTGAATCAATTTGCACAGGCAAGTCGTTTGTTCATTGAGGACTAGAGTTAGAATCAAAATTCATGTGACCTCATATCCTTATCTGTCCAAAGAGAGAATTAATATTTTATCTGTACAATATGGTGCTAGTTATACAGAAATTAGAAAATCAACACTAACATGCTTTATAAACCATAAAACATGACATATGAGTTATATTAAATTGACTCAGGGCAGCATGGCAGCATAGGAAAAATTAACATGGGTTTTTAAATCAAAAGACCTCAGTGGGAGACCTGAACAAGACATTTTACCTCCCTTTATCCTATCATCCCCAAATGAGAAAAATAATAATAATTAAAATAATAATACCTTTTCCACCAATCTGTTAGAAAGGTTAAGTTAGAGATAAGTACTTTTAAATTAGTTTGTTTGTTTTCATAGCTTTGTTGAAAAGAAAAAAAAAAAAAAAAAACTGAGTCCTAATTCCTTTTCCCTTGTCATATATTTGGCTCTAAGAGTCAAGAATATTGCCTGGCTTCTTTCCCAGAATTTCTGTTAGTTCTTGTCCAGAGAGGGCTGCTGGCAAGTCTGCTGCAGTTGACAGGTGGCAGAGTCCTGGCCACGAGGAGCACAGGGGCAGTACTGACCTTTGCCTTGGTTTGTATCAAGGGTCGTGGTGGTGATGATTTTAAGGACATGTTACATCCTCTACTGAATTTTCAACTTCATCTGTTTGATATCACTGTCAGGGCACTGTCCAGAGTTCAGTAGGTGGGAGGCTTCCTGCAAGGTGCTCCTGGCAAGGGATGTATTATAGCTGGTTTCTGCAGAATATAAGATAAAAATGAAATTTGCCATACTGCTGTCCTTTTAAAGACTGTAAAATTTACCATCTGGGTTAATTACCTTGTATAATTATCGAGTGAATTCTTGCAGTAAAAATGATTGAGTATCTATAAAGCACCAGGTACCATGCAAGTTGCTGGGAATGCAGAGATTAACCCCACAGGTGGTCTTGGATCTCATGTTTTTTCTCAAATAAGAGAATGCTGCAAGACTTCAGCTTTAATACTTCATATGCTCCAGTTTAAACCAGGGACTCATGATGAAAAAATAATTACCATGAAGAGAATAAAGAAGACTTGAATCTTGAGATCTCTAGGCATGTTTAGAGGCCATTGTGTTCTTAACACAGTAGGACTTAAAAGGTGTAGGATGGGTAGGAGTGGCAGCAGAAGAAGTCAAAGACATAGCTAGGGGTCACAGTGACAGTAGACATTCATGTCATGGAATATATTCATCCTTCTATTTTATCTAGCAGGAAATCAAAGGTCCATTAACAACTAAGAGAACTTATCAGACCAGGGCTCTAGAATTGCCTCTGATACACTATGCACCACATTTCTTCCAAGGAATGTGAATTTACAGATTAGTTTCAGCTCTTATAAACTATGTTCTTCTCAGGGCAATGCTTTGCCCAAGGAGCTTGTCTCTTGACTGACTATACTAATGCTTTGTTTGAACATAACCTCTGCAGGGGGAGACCTACAATAGCATCGGCTCTTACTCTGCAACCCTCTGCTACCCTCTTCTGGTAGTAGTCTATCACTGCAATTAACCCTTCAGATCAGGTGAAAATATAATGTCCAGGTGTGGTTGATAAGGGCCAAGTTGGGAAAAGCGATATGGGGCATACCTAATAGCCAAGTTCAGCTCCAGGCTCTGGGAAAATCAGGTCCTGTCACATGAATTTTTGTCCAAAGGTTATGGAAAGAGGTTCCAGGTGATGGCCCAATCAGTTCATAGCAGGCTGATGATACATTAAAGTATTGTCGGGCTCCCAGCAAGAGGGTAGGCATAGCAGTAACAATGAAAAAGTTACATTTAATTGAGCCATATTAGGAATCATGGGCAGTATCAGGTAGAAAAACAACATTTTGTGAGGCCTTTCCCAATTATACTATTTTTAAATGATAAATTTTATACTTCTATTTCCATCCTTATTTATTTTTTACATAATACATTTATTTGGTTGTCTAACTTGCTGCATTTGATTAATTTTGTTGACTGTATATGTCATTAGAAAATGGGCTTCAGGAAACTTTTTTTTTTTTTGCTCTTGTTTGTTTGTTTTTATTGTTTTTGTTTCTATACCCTCAGCATTTATATTAGGGCTTGACACCTATTAGCTGCAAATGAACAATTTTAGAATAAAGAAATGTCATGGAAATCAGTTCATATTCACTGGACTGCAGGCCAGAAGCAGAATCAACCAATTATAAATATAGTACAGTCTCCCATTCCTGCTGCTTAGAGAGGATCTGGAATGGGTGAGTATATATGAACAGAGATTAAAATAAAAAAAAAAAAACCTGAAACCAAATTTTATCAGACTTTAGGAAAACCTGATTTCTGGGTTTTGTCTAGAGACCTCAAATATGACAGTTTTTAAGAATTGCCCAGGAAGATTGCTTAAATGAAGATTTCTTGGAAAATAATAATAGTAAAGGAAATGAATGTTCATCCCCAATAAAGGAATGAGGCTAAGAAAACTGGATTTTGAATAAGCATATCCAAGATATTCTGATACAGAATAGTGTCTGATGACACTTTGAGGAAAAAAGTATCCTTTCTAGTAAAAGATCAAAATTGTTCTTAGACATTAAGGGAGATCATGAAGGAGGAGATTTCATCGTTAAGAAGGGAGATGGAGGTTGGAAACAGGTGGAGCTGGCAGGCGTCAGAGCATCAGAATATGCCCAATTCAGTGCTTCTGCAAACATACTTTCTGCAATTTCATTCTCAAGGATGTGTTTTAATATATAACAGGTGATTTTGAGGCCAGAAACTCTAAGTCTTGCTGTGGAAATAATTGGCATAAATGGAGGGGAAGAGGAATTTTTTTTTTAAATGGCATATATCAGATACTGTGTCAAGAGAGCTTTACCCAGAGGTGAGTATTATTACCATTATTTTACAGGTGAGAAAAATTAGAATCTCACAGTCTACAACTGTTTGAGGTCACATTGATAGGAAAGAGGTCAGCTCTTACTCAGATAAAAGAAGTCCTGAATCCACTTCCTTGGTCCTTCTATTACCTGAGATTTTCTATCATGCTCAATGGTTGACCTTTAGTACAAGCATAAGGGAGATTTGTTGGATGGATAAACAAGTGAGTGATTAAAAAAAAAAAAGACAGCAATGTGAATGTGAAAATAGTTGAATGTGAGGAAACTGCTAGTGACGGTGTGGTATCATTCTGAACTGAAATTTTAATCAGAATCACGAATAGAATCATCCATTAAAATCAGTCAATCCCAGATTTAATGGAATCCACATTCCTCCATGTATAGAATTTTTGAAGAAGTCAAATTAACTAATGTTCTAGATACACAATGTGTACTCTTTTAAAGAATATAATTTACGAATTTGGCCAAATATATGAAGTCGTATAATCTGGATGCCAATCAAGATAAAGAATCTCATCAACAACCACAAATGTTCCCTAGTTTCATTTTGCAAATATTTTCTTCCCCTCAGACCTAGCCCTTGCCTAAACTAAAATCTGATTCTGTCCTAAGTTTTTCTGTTTCCAGATTTTCATAAATATAATCAGAGTTTATATTTTTGTGTCTTAATTATTGCAGCTTTAGAATAAATATTGAAATCAAAGAGTGAGTGTGAGCCACCTTTATTGTTTTATTTTAGAAGTGTTTTGCTTCTTCTAGCCATTTTTTTACTTTTCAAAGTAAATTTCAGATTCAGGTTGTAAATTTCTACTACAAAAAAGCATACTTGAGAAATTAATGTAGTTTGAATATTATCTTTAGATCAATTTGAGAGAATATAGGACTTCTAATTAAAGAAGAGTATATGTGTTCATGAACTTAAATTGTCATTAATTTCTCTTAGCAAATTTTGATGATTTCAGCATAAAGATTTTAAGCACACTTTATTAGATTCATCACTAAGGATTTTAGGATTTTTTATGCTATTATAAACATTTTCTATTTCAATTTCAGACTTTTAAAATGAGTGCTTTCCTAAATTTTGCACCCTAGGTGCCTCTGTTACGTCACTTTAATATCACTCTGAGCAGTATATACTACATTTTGTATATCGACTTCGTGGTTCATAGTTTTGTTAAGCTCACTTATTATTTCTAGCACGACTTGTGGAACTTATTTTAGGGGAATTTCTGCATACCCTGTCTTCCACCTCTAAATGAGGACTCATGTCTTCTTTTCCAATTCATTTGTATGGTTCATCTTGTCATATTGCTTTAATTGGGATCTATCTCCAGTAAAATACTTAAGAGAAAGGAATTTTAAGTTGTTCCTGATTTTTAAGGGAGAAAGAATTTAATATTTCACTCAAGGGGATAATTTTCTCATAGATACTGCTTATCAGGTTGAGACTTCTAAGTGTACTTAGAGTTTTTATTATGAGTGAATGTCAAATTTTTGTCAAATATTTTTATGCATTTATTGAGATCACTATAAAATGTTCATGCTTATATTCTGTTCACATACTGAATTATATTATCGTATTTTGTTCTCATACAAATGTAATGGTACATATGTGATATAAAAACTATATAATATATGCTGTTTTTATATTTTTTGTGGAGATATATATGTGTGTATATATATATATATATAGTTTTTTTGTATTGAGAATTGAACTGAGTGGTAAGTCATATGCCAGCCATTTTAAAAATTTTTTTATGAAAACAGGGTCTTGCTGAGTTGCTCAGAGCTTTGCTAAGTTCTGAGGCACGATTGGAACTCACAATCCTCCTGCCTCATCTTGCTGTACTTTTTTATATATTGTAGGATTCAATTTGATATGACATACAAGGAGGATATTAGGCAAAGTATAATATAGTTGACTTCAGGATACAGGGCAAAAATGGGTATTATATATTTATAAAGTGGTCAATTCAAGAAGAATCCATAATGATCCAAAATGAAAGTGCATATAACAACAGAGATTATTTAAAAATTTAAAATTTGTTCTTTTTAGATATACATGACAGTAAAGTACATTTCAATATAGTATACATGCACAGAGTATAAATTATTCTAATTAGGATCCTATTCTTGAGGTTCTACATGATGTACAGTTTCACTGGTGGAATATTCATATATGAACATAGGAAAGTTATGTACGATTCATTCTACTATCTTCCCTAATTCCCATCCCCCTCCCTTCACTTCATTCCCTTTGTCTACTCCAATGAACTTCTATTCTTTCCTCCATGCTTATTGTATATTAACATCCAAATATCAGAAAGAACATTTGGATTTTGGGGATTGACTTATTTCATTTAGTCTCCAGATCTATCCATTTACCAGCAAAAGTCATAAAGTCTTTCCTTTTTTATGGTTGAATAATATTCTGTTGTGTATATATACCACATTTTCCTTATCCATTTATCTGTTGAAGGGTAACTAGGTTGATTTCATGGTTTAGCTATTGTGAATTAAACTGCTATAAACATTGATGTGGCTGCATCACTGTAGTATGCTGATTTGAACTTCTTTGGGTATAGGCCAAGGAGTGGGATAGCTGGGTCAAATGGTGGTTCCATTCCAAGCTTTCTGAGGAATCTCCTACTGCTTTCCAGAATGGTTGCACCAATTTGCAGTCCCACCAGCAGTACATGAGTGTACCTTTTTTTCCCAACAACTTTAACAACATTTATTGTTACTAGACAAAGGCTCCATAAATACACTCAGAGAAAAAAGATAGCCTCTTTAACAAATCATGCTGGGAAAAACCGGAAATGCATATGTAGTAGAATGAAATTTCACCATGCCCAAAACCCAACTCAAAGCAGATTAAGGACCTAGACATTGGACCACAGACCCTGCATCTACTAGAAAAAATATAGGCCCAACTTTCCATCATGTTGGCATAGGAACCAATTTCCTCAATAAGACTTCTAAAGCACAAGAAGTGAAATAAAGAATCAATAAATGGAGTGATATCAAACTAACATGCTTCTTCACAGCAAAGGAAACAAGAATGTGAAGAGAGAGCCTACAGAATGGGAGAAAATCTTTATCACCTGCCCCTCAGATAGAGCATTAATCTCCAGGATATATAAGAACTCAAAAAACTTAATACCAGAAAACAACAGAGATTTAAATTATAAGATACAAAAGTTTATAGAAAAAACAGTTAATAGGCAAAAAATTATATTTGTAGAGTTATCTACTGTCAAAATAATTAAATAAATATGTAGATTAAAATATATACAGTAGATACAGTAGATACATATTATCAGTCATTTGACCTACTTGTTATTTATAGCAAACTACAACAACAAAAGAACCTCTACATTGTTTTTTAAACAAAATATTTTATTTGAATATTTATACATTCTGGTAGACTATATTGGCAATGGAATTACTTTAAAGGAAAAATAACACTGGCAGCAGTACAATTAAAATGAAATAAAAAGAAAATTTCTGACATAACATAAGTGACAAATAGCTACTTTAGTATTCTATGAAGTCCATTTAGGGAATCCTTTATTGGATAAGTTGTAGTTTAATTTAAACTTACTTGAGACATAATTATTTTAAATTGTCAAAAATAATACCACAGATATAAAGATAGACACAGCAAATAAAAGAGTATTTTGGGATTCATTAAACACCTTTAATGAAAACAGTACTTAAAAATTAGAAACAGTTGAGGGGGAGATCCAAGATGGTGGACTAGAGGGTGACTGCATCACCTGTCACTCCAGAATTCACGATTCAAGAAGGGGAGGTATTGAGAGACTCGGACCAACATAGAGCCATGGGAAGAGTCTCTCCCACTGGGTGAAGCTTGGCCCGGGTGGCAAGCCCAGAGAGAGGGCAGCTTCTAGGAGCAGGGCAGGGCAGTGAGAGTCTTCCCCAAGCAGTCCTGCTCTCTCCAGCAGCAAGTACGATCCACAGCCAGCTTCTCGGAGCAGGCCCACCCAGTGAGAGCTTTTCCGTACAGAGCCAACCCCAAGCCTGGGACCCAGCAGTGGGCCCTGCCTGCAGACGGCTTCGCGGACCAGGGAAGGGCAGTGAGAGACTTCCCCAAGCAGCCCTGCTCCTTCCCATGGCAGGCCCAGTCCACAGCTACGTTCTCAGAGCAGGCCTCCCCAGTGAGAGCTTTTCTGCACAGAGCCAATCCCAAGCCCCTGCCCCAGTGGTGGGCCCCGGCCCACAGGGGGCTTCTGGGACCAGGGCAGAACAGCAAGAGACTTCCCCAAGTAGCCCGGCTCCTTCCAGCAGCAGGTGCGATCCACAGCCAGCTTCGAGGACCAGGCCCACCCAGTGAGAGGATTTCCATACAGAACCAGCCCCCAGTCCTGGACCGAGTAGTCGGCTAGGGGCAGCTTTCTTCAGAAGCACCGCATTATCAAGTTCCTCCAAGACTTCAGGCTATGGAAGGCTGGGAGGTGATACACTGGAAATCTACAGGGACATTATAAGCCAATGGAGGAAACCTACAGTATCTCAGAGTCCCACTGATATGTGACCAATAAGAGATAACAAGGGAAGAAAATGTCCCTAACAAACCTAGATACTGTATCAAAAAAACCCAATGACAGCACAGCAGAAGACATGTCAGAAAGGGAGTTCAGAATGTACATAATTAAAACAATCAGGCAAGCAAATGAAGAGATGAAAGAGCAAAGGCAGGCATTGAAGGAAGAGGTGAAAGAGCAAATGCAGGCATTAAATGATCACACCAATCAACAGTTAAAAGACCAAATATGGGAAGCAAAAGATCACTTCATTAAAGAGTTAGAGATACTGAAAAAAAAAAAGAAACAGAAATCCTTGAAATGAAGGAAACAATAAACCAAGTTAAAAACTCCGTAGAAAGCATAACCAATAGGATAGAACACCTGGAAGACAGAACCTCAGACATTGAAGAAAAAATATTTAATCTTGAAAACAAAATTGACCAAACAGAGAAGATGGTAAGAAATCATGAACAGAATCTACAAGAATTATGGGATATCATGAAAAGGCCAAATTTAAGAATTATTGGGATTTAGGAAGGCTTAGAAAAACAAACTAAAGGAATGAATAATTTATTCAATGAAATAATATCAGAAAATTTCCCAAATCTGAAGAATGAAATGGAAAACCAGGTACAAGAGGCTTATAGGACTCCAAATGTACAAAAATTACAACAGACCCCCACCAAGGCACATTATTATGAAAATACCTAACATACAAAATAAAGACAGAATTTTAAAGGCTGCAAGAGAAAAGAATCAAATTACATTCAGGGGAAAACCAATAAGAATATCAGCAGATTTTTTCAATCCAGACCCTAAAAGCTAGAAGGGCCTGGAACAACATTTACCAAGCCCTGGAAGAAAATGGATGCCAACCAAGAATCTTACACCCAGCAAAACTTACTTACAGATTTGACGACGAAATAAAATCCTTCCACGATAAAAAAAAAGCTAAAAGAATTTACAAAATGAAAGCCGGCATTACAGAACATTCTCAGCAAAATATTCCATGAGGAAGAGATGAAAAACAACGATGCAAATCAGCAACAGGAGGAACTAGCCTAAAGGAATAGCCAAATAAAGGAGAAACCAAACCATGGTAAAAAAAAAAATGAGTCAAATGACTGGGAATACAAATCATATCACAATAATAACCCTGAATGTTAATGGCCTGAACTCATCAATCAAAAAACATAGACTGGCAGAATTGGAAATCCATATGCAACAGAATGAAACTAAACCCTTATCTCTCACCATGCACAAAACTAAACTCAAAATGGATTAAGGACCTCGGAGTCAGACCAGAGACCCTGCAGATTATAGAAGAAAAAGTAGGTCCAAATCTTCACCTTGTTGGTCTAGGACCAGACTTCCTTAACAGGACTCCCATAGCACAAGAAATAAAAGCTAGAATCAACCACTGGGATAGATTCAAACTAAAAAGCTTTCTCTCAGCAAAGGAAACTATCAGCAATGCGAAGAAAGAGCCTACAGAGTGGGAGAATATCTTTGCCAATCATACTTCAGATAGAGCACTAATCTCCAGAATCTATAAAGAACTCAAAAAACTCTACTCCAAGAATTCAAATAGTCCAGTCAACAAATGGGCTAAGGAAATGAATAGACACTTCACAGAAGAAGATCTACAAGCAATCAACAAACATATGGAAAAATGTTCAACATCTCTAGTAATAAGAGAAATGCAAATCAAAACCACCCTAAGATTCCATCTCACCCCAATTAGAATGGCGATTATCAAGAATACGAGCAACAACAGGTGTTGGCGAGGATGTGGGGAGAAAGGTACACTCATACACTGCTGGTGGGGCTGCAAATTAGTGCAGCCACTCTGGAAAGCAGTGTGGAGATTCCTTAGAAAACTTGGAATGGACCCTCCATTTGACCCAGCTATCCCACTCCTTGGCCTATACCCAAAGGACTTAAAATCAGCATACTACAGAGATACAGCCACATCAATGTTCATAGCTGCTCAATTCACAATAGCCAGACTGTGGAACCAACCTAGATGCCCTTCAATTGATGAGTGGATAAAGAAACTGTGGTATATATATACAATGGAATGTTACTCAGCCATAAAGAATGATAAAATTATGGCATTTGCAGGCAAATGGATGAAATTGGAGAATATCATGCTAAGTGAGATAAGCCAATCTCAAAAAGCCAAAGGACGAATGATATCACTAATAAGTGGAGGATGACACATAATGGGGGGGAGGGATGGGTTAGTGTTAGGGTTAGAGTTAGGGTTAGGGAGGGGGGCAAGTATGGAGGAAGGAAGTACTGTATAGAGGGTAAAGAGGGGTGGGAGGGGTGGGGGGAAGGGAAAAAATAACAGAATGAATCAAACAACATTACTCTATGTAAATTTATGATTACACAAATGGTATGCCTTTACGCCATGTACAAACAGAGAAACAACATGTATCCCATTTGTTTACAATAAAAAAAAAAAAAAATGGCCATACTACCAAAAGTGCTATACAGATTCAATGCAATTCCAGTTAAAATCCCAATGGTGTACCTTACAGAAATAGAGCAAGCAAATATGAAATTCATCTGGAAGAATAAGAAACCCAGAATAGCTAAAGCAATTCTCAGTAGAAAGAGCGAAGCAGGGGGTATCGCAATACCAGATCTTCAATGCTACTACAAAGCAATAGTAACAAAAACAGCATGGTATTGGTACCAAAATAGGTAGATCAATGGTACAGAATAGAGGACATGGACACAAACCCAAATAAATACAATTTTCTCATACTAGACAAAGGTGCCAAAAATATGCAATGGAGAAAAGATATCCTCTTCAACAAATGGTGCTGGGAAAGCTGGAAATCCATATGCAGCATAATGAAACTAAACCCCTATCTCTCACCATGCACAAAACTCAACTCAAAATGGATCAAGGACCTTGGAACCAACTAGAGACCCTGCATCTTATAGAAGAAAAAGTAGTTCCAAATCTTCAACATGTCAACTTAGGATCAGACTTCCTTAACAGGACTCCCATAACACAAGAAATAAAAGCAAGAATCAATAACTGGGATAGATTCAAACTAAATTGCTTTCTTTCAGCAAAGGAAACTATCAGCAATGTGAAGAGAGAGCCTACAGAGTGGGAGAAAATCTTTGCCACTCATACTTCAGATAGAGTGCTAATTTCCAGAGTCTATAAAGAACTCAAAAAACTCTACACCAAGAATACAAATAATCTAATCAACAAATGGGCTAAAGATATGAACAGACACTTCACAGAAGATCATCTACAAGCAATCAGTAGATATATGAAAAAATGTTCAACATCTCTAGAGAAATTCAAATCAAAACTACCCTAATATTCCATCTCACCTCATTAGAATGGTGACTATGAAGAACACAAGCAACAATAGGTGTTGGCGAGGATGTGGGGAAAACGGTATACTCATACATTGCTGGTGGGGTTGCAAATTTATACAGCCACTCTGGAAAGCAGTATGGAGATTTCTCAGAAAGCTTGGAATGGAACCACCATTGACCCAGCTATCCCACTCCTTGGCCTATACCCAAAGGACTTAAAATCAGCATACTACAGAGATACAGCTACATCAGTGTTCATAGCTGCCCAATTCCCAATAGCGTGGAACCAACCTAGATGTCCTTCAATTGATGAATGGATAAAGAAACTGTGGCATATATATATACAATGGTATATTACTCAGGCATAAAGAATGATAAAATTATGACATTTGCAGGCAAATGGATGAAATTGGAGAATATCATGCTAAGTGAGATAAGCCTATCTCAAAAAATCAAAGGACGAATGATCTCGCTGATAAGTGGATGATGACACATAATGGCGGTGAGAGGGGTTAGTGTTAGGGTTAGGGTTAGGGAGGGGGTCAAGAATGGAGGAAGGAAGGACTGTAGAGAGGGAAAAAAGGGGTGGGAAGGGTGGAAGGGAAGGGAAAAAATAACAGAATGAATCAAACAGCATTACCCTATGTAAATTTATGATTACACAAATGGTATGTCTTTACTCCATGTACAAGCAGAGAAGAAACATGTATCCCATTTGTTTACAATAAAAAATAAATAAATAAATAAAAAGAAACAGTTGAAGTTTTTGCTGTTAAATAAAAAATTCCCCCAGATTATTGTTCATATTAGAGAAGACAGTGTTACTTTTTTTTAGTATAAAATAAGAGACTTGACATTCCATATTGAAATTTATCTTTTAAGTACAAAGAATATACTTATAGAGAGCTGGAGATTGGCCAAGCACAGCGGACGTGGAGGGTCAATGCTGGCTACCACTGGAGGCCAATCCTGAGGTCACCAACCAGTTTCTCAAAAAGTTAGGTCTACATCTTAACTGGCAATTTGCTGATGTATACGGAATGGATCCTGAACTCCTTAGCATGGTACCAAGACCAGTCTGTGCAGTGTTACTTCTCTTTCCTATTACAGAAAAGTATGAAGTATTCAGAACAGAAGACAAGGAAAAAATAAAATCTCAGGGTCAGGATGTTACATCATCAGTATATTTTATGAAGCCAACAATCAGCAATGCCTGTGGAACAACTGGACTGATCCATACTATTGCGAACAACAAAGACAAGATGCAGTTTGAATCTGGATCAACCTTGAAAAATTCTTGGAAGAGTCAGTATCAATGAGACCTGAAGAACTAGCCTGATATCCTGAGAACTATGATGCTATTTGAGTTACTCATGATACCAGTGCCCATGAAGGTCAGACTGAGGTGCCAAGTATAGATGAAAAAGTAGATCTTCATTTTATTGCATAAGTTCATGTAGATGGGTATCTCTATGAATTAGATGGATGGAAATCATTTCCAATTAACCATGGGAAAACTAGTGATGAAACTGTATTAGAGGATGCCATAGAAGTTTGCAAGAAGTTTATGGAACAAGACCCTGATGAATTAAGGTTTAATGCAATTGTTCTTTCTGCAGCATAGCTTGTTGATGGTGAAAATACCAAATATTGTATTATTTGCAACAAAAGTTAAACTTCTGCTGCCATACACTAACTCAGAAATTTTGAGAATTTCATTAACTTGACTGATTAAACTTTATGCAAATTAAATTTTTATTTTGAAAATGGAAAGTTTTGGAATGCATTTTACTTTCACATGTTATAACAATCTGAAAATCTTTTGAATTAGTAATATTAGTAATACCATTTTCTTGTCATATAAGGATTTCTATGTTTTTCAACATGAACATCATTATTTTAATATCATTTGTTAGACAAATTGTTTAGAAAAATTTAGACCATGTTGACATTATTTTCAAAAGTTCCTACTAATAATTCTTTGAAATTATCTAAAAGGGAAGTTACTAAACAGATCATGGACAGCATCTATAATAAAACATTATTAGATCTTTCTGAGCATGTTTAAATGGAGCACATATCAAAGCATTTGCTTTTTACTAATGAAAGTTCTTGTAGCATATGCTTGAATTTGGAGAGTAATGATAAATTGTAATTTTTCAATTGCCGTATGAGTTTTTTTTAATGTATTTTTTTTTATAAACAAATGGGATACATGTTGTTTCTCTGTTTGTACATAGCGTTAAGATATACCATTTGTGTAATCATAAATTTACATAGGGTAATGTTATTTGATTCATTCTGTTTTGTTTCCCTTCCCCCCACCCCTCCCACCCCTCTTTTCCCTCTATACAGTCCTTCCTTCCTTAATTCTTGCCGCCCTCCCTAACCCTAACTCTAACCCTAACACTAACCCCTCCTTCCCCCCATTATGTGTCATCATCATCCACTTATTAGCGATATCGCTAATAAGTGGATGATGACGACAAATTAAAATTTTTAAAACAGAATATACTTATATACTCTGTCTGTTATATTAGAATGACAGGAAATTAGTTTTCAGCTCTTCTGGAAGCTCACAGCAACAGTAAGGCAAGTCTCAGGATAATCCTGAGGCTTAAGCCTGCAAACAGCCCTGCAGGTATATTTTGTTACAAAACTTAAATCTCACACCCACTATTGTGGTCCAGAGGGAAAATGGAAACCATAATTTAAAACCTCATTTGGTGATGGAGACAAGGTAAGCTCCATAGCCTGGCAAAAATTTAATAAAAGGACCAACAATCAGAGATGGAACACCACCTTTCTGCTTATATCCTAAAATCCTTCCAAATGTCACAAGGACTGGATAATGAAAACCAACCAGGTCCATTGATGAATTCTCAATTCTGGTGTAGAATTTCTTATGTTGGAATCCTCTCTCTTCTCAGCCAGTCAAGCTCCTGAGAACAAACCCAGGTTCACTTCTTTGTCCTCATAGCACCAAGCACACTGCCTATGCAAGGTAGGCACTGGAGTGTGGAAACATTGTCCTTCTACACTACTTTTAATGTGCATAGAACACATAAAGGTGGATCAGATTCTAGACCTATAAGTATCAATGAACATAAAAGGATTAAATTCACATAAAGTTTGTATGTTGACAGTGATTTGGACTGAAATAAATAACAAAATATAGGAAAAACTCATAAATTTCTGGAAATTAAGTAACACACATGTAAATAGCAAATGAAAAAAAGGCATCAAAATAAATGATAAAAAACTTTTAGTCAAAAGAAAAGTAAAATCTATCAATATTTGTAGTATGTCACAGGATTTGCTTCTTCTTAAAGATAATATTCCATTTTATGTATATACCACGTTCTTAAGAACCTGTTTATACATTGATAAACATTGACTTCCCCCGTTAGCTAATGTGAATATTGCTGCAAAGAACATGCAGGGCGAATATATCTTTGGAGTCCAAGTTTTACTTACTTTAGACACATATTCAGGAGTGAGATTGCTGAATTGTACAGTGATTCTATCTTACGCTTTTGGGAACTTGTGGGGTGGGAGAAGTTCCATATTGGTTTTCAAAGTGCTACACCATTTTACATTTTCAACAGTCATTCACTAGGGTCCAATTTCTTCACTTTGTCAATTCACATTATTTTCTGTGCTTTGTTTCTTTTCATAATTCCCATTCTAATGGTTATGAGGTAGTACCTCATTGTGGTTTCTGGTTTCATTTTCCCTAATGATTAGCAATGCTAATCATCTTTTTATTCTTCTTGGCTATTTGTATTTATTCTTTGCAGAAATATCTATTGTAGTCATTTCCCCATTTTTAATCAAATTATTTAATGTGGCGGATATTGAGTTGTAGGAGTCTATGTATTCAAGATATCAACACATTATCAAACAGATGTTTCACAAGTACTTTTCAATATTTCATAAGCAACTTTTTCACACAGTTAATTTTTAATTTTTGTAGAAGTCTATATTTAATGTAATCACACTTTTCCATTTTTTTCCTTTTTTGGGTTTTTTTGCTATCATACCTAAGATATCTTTGCAAACTAGAACATAATGAAGTTTTCCACTCAGTTTTTTCCCAGGGGATTTATACTTTCAGATCACATTTTGTAATCTAACAGATTTTGAGTAAATTCTCATATATATAAGATAATTTGTTGTACTTCATTCTTCTATATGTGCATATCCAGTTTTCCTGATATAATTTGTACAAGAAACTATTACTTTACCATTGTGCAACCTTTGCCCTCTTGTCAAATACAAGTTAGTTGACTTTATTTATGGAGTTTTATTTCTGGACTTCTTTTATGTTTCATGTTCCATATGTCTGCCATCTTTGAAATAACTATTTTAATTATCATGTTATATTATAGTTTGAAGTCAGGGAGTGTGAAACCTCTTTATTTCTTCTTTCTCAAGATTATTTTGGCTATTTGGAGGTCCTTGAAATTTCATATACATTTTATAATTTTTTTTTATTTTTAAAGAAAAGATCCATGGAAATTTTGATAGGGATTGCATTGAAACTGTGGATCACTGTGGATACTATGGATATTTTAACAATAATAATTTTTTCCACGCTATAAAATGACAAATCTTGTCATTTACTTGTAGTTTCTTTAATTTCTTTCAGCAATGTCTTGTAGTTTGTGTTATAAATTCTAATCTCTTGGTAATATTTAGTCCTATTTTATTCTTTCTAATGCTATTCCAAATGGGAATATTTTCTCCAATTTTTGTGGATTGTTCATTGTGAATCCATAGGGGGAAAAAATGAATATTTGTGTTGATTTGGCACTCAACTATTTTGAATTTGTTTAGTTTTCATAATTCTTTTAAAAACAATTTTTGTGTCTTCTTCATGTCATGTCATGTAGTAAAAGATCAAGTCATGTGTGAATGTAGATAGCCTTACTTTCCTCCAATTTGGGTGTCTCATTTCTTTCTCTCACATAATTGTTTTGGCTAGAATTTCCAGTAGTTTGTTGAATAGAAATCACAAGAGGAGTTGTTTGTGACTTTTTCGAGATCTTAAAGAAAAAGCTTTCTGTTTTTCACCAATGACTATAATGTTGAAAAAAAAATTCATCTATCACTATTTTTGAGTGTTTTTATTGTGAAAACATGTTAATTCTTTTCAAATTATTTTTCTGCATCAATTGAGATGATCATTTTGTTTTTGTTTTTTATCCTACTACTGTGGCATATTACATTGGTCAATTATTATGTGTTGAACCATCCTTGTATTCCAGGACTAAATCCTACTTGGTCCTTCTTAATGCATTGATGAATTCTGTTTGGCTATTTTAAAGTAAAAATCTCTTAGATTCAGTTGCCTGCAAAACACTACCCCTTTACATTGCCCTTCCCCACATTGTGTTATCAATATAACAAATTATACAAATTTATATTTTGATAGTTTTTTATGCTATTTTTTATATTGTATAGCAGAAATAAAAGTGATTTATGCATCATTACAGTATTTCAGGATTCTGTATTTGCACATAAGTTTATCTTTACAAGAACATTTTAGGGGCTGGGGAGATAGCTCAGTTGGTAAAGTGCTTGCCTTACAAGCACAGAGCCCTGGGTTCTATCCCCAGTACCACAAAAAAAAAAAAAAAGAAAAAAGAAAAAAAAGAAAGTTTTATAGTTTCTTGTATTTTCATGTTGTTTTCTGTCTATTTTCACTTCAAATTGAAGCACCCCCTTTATCACTTTCTGTAAGGGAAGCCTAGTGATAATGAACTTTTTCAGCTTTTGATCATACAGGAATCACTTTATTTCTCCTTCACTTTTGAGATACAATTTTCCAGACATAGTAGTTTGCTAAGTAGCTTTTTTAGATTTAACATTTTAAATATATCATTGATCTCCCTTCTCATCTATGAAGTTTTTATCTAGAAATCCATGGATAGGATATGGAAACTCCTCTATATATGAGTAGCTTTTTTTCTTTTCTTGCTCCTTTCAATTTTTTTACTCTCTTTAATTTTTGACAGTCTGATCACGTGTCTCTTTGTTTCACATAAGAAGTTTAATATGCAAAAATAAAATATAAACCAGTCAAAGGAAAAAAAAATACATCTCTAGAAACTAACATTAAAGAAATGGAAAACTGTGAATTACCTGAAAAAGTGTTTTCAACATTTTTCTTAAGAACTCAGTGAGTTATGAAACAACATAAATACTAAAAAAATCAGAAAAAGAATGAATGGGCAACATGGGAATATCAACAAAAAGAGAAAAACTAAGTAGGCCCAACTCTCCATCATATCAGCTCAGAAATAAAGGTACTCAATAGGACTCCTAAAGCACAAAAAGTAAAATCAAGAATCCAACGTGAGAGCATCAAAGTAAAAAGCTTGGTGGGACATAGATGCTGAGCCTGCCGTCCACACCAAGTTCGGTGTGGTGCGGAGCCCACCTTCCACACCGAGGTCGGAGGTTGCTGAGTCCACCTCCCACACCAAGTCAGACATCTGCACTGAGCCTGCCTGCCCACACCAAGGTCAGTCTGGCGCTGAGCCTTCCTGCCCGCCTGCCCCCTATTGCTGAGGAACACTGCGTCTGCCTCGGTGCTGACTCAGTGCATCCTCACTGGGGCTCCCAAGCTCCTTCAGAGTCTGGTGCGTGGACTTTGAATTATTTCTGAGGGCATGGCCATCATCATTGGAAGGGTGGCTCCCTTCCTGAGACATCTACAGGAGACCGGAGGCCCTTTGACAGGTACCCCTATTTACTAACTTATATCCTACACCCTTTCACTATCATCTTTTTCACAACTAGAAATACTGTAAATAGTAATTGAACTGATCCTGTTTATTTTAAAAATGTTAAAGTCTTTATACGGGCTATCTGGTTCAGGGCTACATTTTCTCTGTATTGGGTGCTACTGGTATTGATCTCTCCTTCAAAGGAGAGGTAGTGGAAAACTACAGGGTCATAATAAGCCTGCAGGGGGCAAACTTCAGTATCTCTGATCTTCACTGCTAGAGGGGAATATACAGAAACAATATGAAAAAACAGGGGAAGAAAGTGTCCCTAACAAACCAAGATGCGATTGTGATAGACTCCAATGACAGCATGGCAGTAGAAATGACAGAAAAAGAGTTTAGAATATGCATGATTAAAATGATCCATGAAGCAAAAGATGAGATAAGAGAGCAAATGCAGGCAATGCATGACCATTCCAGTAGACAGTTAAAACAGAAAATGCAAGAAGCAAAAGAACACTTCAATAAAGAGATTGAGATTCTGAAAAAAAAAAAAAAAACAGAAATACTTGAAATGAAAGAAACAATAAACCAAATTAAAAACTCAATAGAAAGCATCACCAACAGAATAGACCTTGTGGAAGACAGAATCTCAGACAATGAAGACAAAATATTCAATCTTAAAAATAAAATTGAACAAACTGAGAAGATGTTAAGAAGTCATGAACTGAACCTCCAAGAATTATGGGATATCATGAAAAGACCAAATTTAAGAATTATTGGGATTGAGGAATACACAGAGAAACAAACCAAAGGCATGAAAAACCTGTTCAATGAAATTATATCATAAAATTTCCCAAACCTGAAAAATGAAATGGAAAATCAAATACAAGAGGCTTACAGAACACCAAGTGCACAAAACTACAACAGATTCACACTGAGACACATTATAATGAAAATACCTCACAGTCAAAATAAAGATAGGATTTTAAAGGCTGCTAGAGGAAAGCATGAGATTACATATAAGGGGAAACCAATACAGATATCAGCAGATTTCTCAGCCCAGACTAAAAGAAAGAAGGACCTGGAACAATATATTTCAAGCTCTGAAAGAACACAGATGCCAACCAAGAATACTATACTCAACAAAACTAACCTTCAGATTTGACAATGAAATAAAATCTTACCATGAAAAACAAAAGTTAAAACAATTGACAAATAGAAAGTCTGCCCTCAAAACATTTGCAGCAAAATATTTCGGGAGCAGGAAGTGAAAAACAACAATACAAGTCAGCAAAGGGAGGAACTACCCTAAAGGAAAAGCCAATCAAAGGACAAGTAAAAAACCAAAGATAAACCAAAATGAGTAGGAATACAAATCATATCTCAATAATATCCTTGAATGTCAGGGCCTAAATTCAATAATCAAAAGACATAGACTGGCAGATTGGATTAAAAAGAAAGACCCAACAATATGCTGCCTTCAAGAGAACCATCTCATAGAAAAAGACATCCACAGACTAAAGGTGAAAGGATGGGGAAAAACATACCATGCACATGGACCCAGTAAAAAAGCAGGGATCTCCGTCCTCATATCAGATAAAGTGGACTTCAAACCTAAGTTAGTCAGAAGGATTAAAGAAGGACATTTCATACTGCTTAAGGGACACATAAAACAGCAAGGCATAACACTTTTAAATATTTATGCCCCAAAGAATGGAACATCTACATATATCAAACAAACCCTTCTCAATTTTAAGAATCAAATAGACCAAAACACATTAATAGTGGGGGACTTTAACACACCACTCTCACCACTGGATAGATCCTCCAAACAAAAACTGAACAAAGAAACTATAGAACTAAATAATACAATCAATGATATAGACCTAATGGATATTTACAGAGTATTTCATCCATCATTGAGTGAACATACTTTCTTCTCAGCAGCTTATGGATCCTTCTCCAAAATAGACCATATGCTATGCCACAAAAAAGCCATTAGTAAATACAAAAAAAATAGAGACCCTACCCTGTATCCTATCAGGCCATAATGGAATGCAATTAGAAATGAACAATAAAATAACAAGCAAAAACTACTCATATACCTGGAGACTAAATAATATGCTACCGAATGATGCAATGATAACAGAAGACATCAGGGAAGAAATAAAAAAAATTCTTAGAAGTAAATGAGAACAGTGATACAACATATCAAAACCTCTGGACACTCTGAAAGTGGTACTAAGAGGAAAGTTCATTGCATTGAGCTCATACATTAAAAAGATAAAAAGTCAACAATTAAATGGCCTAACATTCCACCTCAAAGTCCTAGAAAAAGAACAGATCAACACCAAAAATAGTAGAAGACAGGAAATAATTAAAATCAGAGGTGAAATCAATGAAATTGAAACAAGAGAAATAATTCAAAAAATTGACAAAACAAAAACTTGGTTCTTTGAAAAAGTAAACAAATTGATAAAACCCTAGCCATACTAATGAAGAGGAGAGAAAAAACTCAAATTACTAGAATTTGTGATGAAAATGGAAAGATCACGACAGACACCATTGAAATACATAACATAATTAGAAGCTACTTTGAAAATCTATACTCCAGCAATATAGAAAATATAGAAGACATTGACAAATTTTTAGAGACATATGATCCTCCCAAACTGAATCAGGAAGACATACACAATCTAAACAGATCAATTTCAAGCACTGAAATAGAAGAAGACATCAAAAGCCTACCAACCAAGAAAACCCCAGGACCAGATGGATTATCAGCTGAATTCTACAAGACCTTTAAAGAAGTACTGATACCAATACTCCTCAAAGTATTTCAGGAAATAGTAAAGGAGGGAACCCTTCCAAATTCATTCTATGAGGCTAGTATCACTCTTATACCAAAACTACACAAAGACACATCAAAGAAAGAAAACTTTAGACTAATATCCCTGATGAACATAGATGCAAAAATCCTTAACAAAATATTGGCAAATTGCATACAAAAATATATTAAAAAGATAATACACCATGATCAAGTGGGGTTTTTCCCAGGGATGCAAGGTTGGTTCAACATCCAGAAATCAATGAATGTAATTCATCACATCAATAGACTTAAAGTTAAGAATCACATGATAATTTCAATTGATGATGAGAAAGCATTTGATAAAATATAGCACCCCTTCCTGCTTAAAACACTAGAAAAAAATAGGAATAGTAGGAACATACCTCAACATTGTGAAAGCTATCTATGCTAAGCCCACAGCCAACATCATTCTTAATGGACAAAAAGTGAAAGCATTTCCTCTAAAAACTGGAACAAGACAGGGATGCCCCCTTTCACCACTTCTATTCAACATCATCCTTGAAACACTTGCCAGAGCAATTAGATAGACCAAAGAAATTAAAGGGATACAAATAGGAAAAGAAGAACTAAAGCTGTCACTATTTGCTGATGACATGATCCTATATTTAGAAGATCCAAAAAACTACACTAGAAAACTTCTAGAACTAATAAATGAATTCAGCAAAGTAGCAGGATATAAAATCAACAAGCATAAGTCTAATGCATTTCTATTCATAAGTGATGAATCCTCTGAAATAGAAATTAGGAAAACCACTTCATTCACAGTAGCCTCAAAAAAAAAAAATACTTGGGAATACTTGGGAACTAATCTAACAAAATAGGTGAAAGACCTCTACAATGAAAACTACAGAACATTAAAGAAAGAAATTGAAGAAACCTTAGAAGATGGAAAGACCTCCCATGTTCTTGGATAAGCAGAATTAACATTGTCAAAATGGCCAGTCTACCAAAGGCACTATACAGATTCAATGCAATTCTAATTAAATCCCCAATGACATGGCTCATTGAAATAGAGAAAGCAATCATGAACTTCATCTGGAAGAACAAGTGACCTCAAATAGCCAAAACAATCCTGAATAGAAAAAGTGAAACAGGAGGTATCATAATACCAGACCTTAAACTATACTTCAGAGCAATTGTAACAAAAACAGCATGGTATTGGCACCAAAATAGACAGGCAGACCAATGGTACAGATTAGAAGACACAGAGACAAAACCACATAAATATAGTCACCTCATACTAGACAAAGGAGCCAAAAACATACAATGGAGAAAAGATAGCCTATCCAGCACATGGTGCTGGCAAAACTGGAAATCCATATGCAGTAAAATGAAATTAAACCTCTATCTCTCACCCTGCACAAAACTCAACTCAAAATGGATCAAAGACATAGGAATTAGGCCAGAGACCCTGCACCTAATAGAAGACAAAGTAGACCTGAATCTTCATCATGTTGGCTTAGAATCAGACTTCTTCAATAATACTCCCAAAGCACAAGAAATCAAAGCAAGAATCAATAAATGGGATCAACTCAAACTGAAAAGCTTTTTCTCAGCAAAGGATACAATCAAGAATGTGAAGTGAGAGCCTACAGAGTGGGAGAAAATCTTTTCCACATGCACTTCAGATAGAGCACTTATCTCCAAAACTTATAAAGAACTTACAAAACTTTACACCAAAAATACAAAAAACCCAATCAATAAATGGACCAAGGACCTGGACAGACACTTTACAGAAGAAGACACACAGGCAATTAATAAATATATGAAAAAGTGTTCCACATCTCTAGTAATTACAGAAATGCAAATTAAAACAACTCTAAGATATCATCTTACTCCAATTAGAATGGCTATTATCAAGAACACAAACAAAGATAGATGTTGGCATGGATGTGGGGAAAAAGGCACACTTTTACATTGCTGGTGGAGTTGCAAATTGGTGCAGCCACTCTGGAAAGCAGTATGGAGAATCCTGAGAAAACTTGGAATGGACCCACCTTTTGACCCAGTTGTCGCACTCCTCGGTTTATACCTAAAGGACCTAAAGTCAGCAAACTACAGTAACACAGCCACATCAATGTTTATAGAAGCTCAGATCACAATAGCTAGATTGTGGAATCAACCTAGATGCCCTTCAACAGATGAATGGATAAAGAAACTGTGGTATATATACACAATGGAATATTATTCAGCCATAAAGAAGAATAATATTATGGCATTTGCAAATAAATGGATGGAATAGGAGAATATCATGCTAAGTGAAATAAGCCAAGCCCAAAAAACCAAAGGCCGAATGTTTTCCTTGATAAGTAGAGGATGATATATTATGGGGGTGGGGGTGCAGAATGAGAGAATAATGGGGGAACTTTAGAATATGTAGAAGAAAATGAGAGGGAGGGGGTATAAAAAATGGTGGAATGAGACAGACATCATTGCCCTATGTACATATATGAGTACACGAATGGTATGAATCTACATTGTGTACAACCATAGAAACAAAATGATGTACTCCATTTGTGTACAATGAATCAAAAGGCAGTCTGTAAAAATTTAAAAGATAAATAAAAATAATAATAAAAAAACCAAAAAGCTTCTTCACAGCAAAGAAAACAATCAAGTACATGAACAGAGAGCCTATGGAATGAGAGAAAATCTATACCATCTGCAACCTCAGATAGAGCATTAATCTCTAAGATACACAAAGAATTCAAAAAATACCAAAACAACAAAACAAATCAATAAATGAGCAAAGGAACTGAGCAGACACTTCACAGAAGAAGAAATGCAAATGGTCAAATAATATATGAAAAATGTTCAACATCTCTAGCAATTAGGGAAATGCAAATTAGATCTACACTGAGATTCAGTCTCACTCCAGTCAGAATGGCAATTATCAAGGATACAAGTAGCAATAAATGTTGGTGAGAAGGTCGGGTAAATGTTCACTCATACATTGCTGGTGGGACTGCAAATTGGTGCAACCACTCTGGAAAGCAGTATGGAGAATCCTCAGAAAACTTGGAATGGAACTACCATTTGACCCAGCCAGTCATCCCAGTTCTCAGTTTATACCCAAAGGACTTAAAAACAGCACACTACAGTGATAGTGCCAAATTAATATTTACAACAGCTCAATTCACAATAATCAAGTATGGAACCAACCTAGTTGCCTTTCGGCAGATAAATGGATAAATAATATGTGGTATATATACACAATGGAATATTACTCAGCTATAAAGAAAGATGAAATTATGGTATTTGCTGGTTAATGAATGGAAATGGAGAATATCTTGCTAAGTGAAATAAGCCAGCCTCCCAAAACCAAAGTCCAAATATTCTCTCTGATACCCACAAGAAGGGAGGGTAGAAAAGGGAAGCATAGAAGTGCATTGGATTAGACAATAGGGAATGGAATGAAGGGAAGGGAGGGAGAATGAGAATAGGAAAGAAAGTAGAATGAATTGGACATAATTGTTCTATGCTTACATATGAATACACGACCAGTGTAACTCCACAGCATGTTCAACCACAAGAATGGTATCAAAATTGTAATGGGTTGCATCCCATGTATGTATAATATGTCACACCCTACTGTCATGTATATCCAAAAACAACAAATAATATAACAACAAATTCTGGAGATCAAAATACAATAACCGCATTGAAAACTTATGTAGAGATGTTTCACAGATGTTTTTGTCGAGGAGAAGAATCAGTGAGCTCAAAAATAAGGTCATTTGATATTACTGTGTCAGTGGAAGAAAAGGAAAAAAAACAATTAAGAAAATAGAAAGAGCCTAAGGTAATTATGGAATGCTGTATATTTAATAATATATTCATTATGTGAATTCCAGAAGGAGACACAGAAGGGGTCAGAGAGCCTGTTTGAATCAATAATACCTGAGAACCTCCTAAGTCTATAGAAGTAAATAGATAGCTACATTGCAACAGTTCAAAGAACTCTGACAATTAAAACCAAGTATTTCACTCTCTTAGTTGAATTCCTCTGTTGCTTATGCATTCATTTGCTTTGTTTAGTGTCTAAGCTCTCTTTTAGCTCATTGAGTTTCTTTAAGAAAAATATGAAAATTTTTGTCAGGTAATTAATAGATTTCCATTTCTTGAAAGTTGGTTTCTGGAGTATTTTGTTTTGACTGGGTCATATTTTCTTGTCTTTTCTCAAGTATTGTTATTACTTGCTGAAATTTGGGTGTTTGACAAAATAGCCTCACTCCTTATCTTTGTGAAGTGACTTCATGAGGAAGAATTTGACCAATCAGGATGGGTAGTGATTCTGGAAGCCTCTCAGACATTTGGAGGAGATACACTTTCTGTAGTCTTTTGCTTGTAATTTTCTAATTGGAAGAGTTTGCTGGTTTATTTTCAGGAGCTCATAATGTTTTTCTTACATGTCTTTCTGTGGTAACACAGGTTCTCTGGTGCTTCAACAAGCTATTTTGCTCTGAATGGCTCCCAGGTATACAAAGTATGCCAGTTCCTCATCAGCACTCTGAGTCAAGTGATATAAAACAATCAACACAGTCCCTCAGAAAAACTCCCTAAAATGCCAAAACATTAGACGTATGCTCCACTCTTTCCTTTTCCTTTCAAGAGAGAAGTAACAAGTTGGGCATTTTTCTTCCAATTGTGCTGACAGGGGGAAGGGCTTTGAGCTATTTCAAAGTGGCTATTTTGACTTTGCACCTGCGTGAGTTACCACAGTTTCATAACTGGATTTTGGAGTTCTTCTAAGGACATTTTGGATCTATATTGTTCACAGCCTCTCTGTACAGAAAAGAGGTCTGGGTCTTCCTACTCCTCTATCTTGCTGACATCATTCTCCCTGGAAAAAATTTAAAGGAGAAACAAATTGGAATTCATGATACCAAATTTCAGAAATTATTTTGAAGCTACAGTAATCTAGAGAGCATGGTGTTGGTGAAAGGATAGACATAGATCAATTGAATTGAATAGAAAGCCCAGAAATAGACTCTTACACAAAAGCAGAGCTCCTTCCCATTTCTAAAAACAAACCAATCACTGTATTATCTAAGATGAGTAGGAAGATGGAACAAATTTTTAGGACTCATAATTTTTGTTTTTTCTAGTAAACTATTTCCTTGTCATGAGTAGGAAAGGGTTATGTTAACCCTCCATAAAGTCCCATAAAGAGTATCCCAAGAGAATCTATAATAAGAATGGATTTGCTTCTGAGTATGCCTTTTCACTTGACTGGACAGTTGAGAAGTAAATCATCATACATTTGAAACTATATATATATTGTAGCTCATTTTTGGCATTGAAATTTCTGAAAAGCAAAACCCTTTGAAGTAGCTTGGGCTCGCATGACTTGAAGAAGAAGTGGTGTATCTGGAAACATGATGGCCGTAACCCCCAAACCTTTCAATTGTCTTTAACAATCTTACAAATGGAGAGACAGGTTTCAGTATTTCAATAATTCCATACAAAAGACCACAAAGATTAACAGAAAAACATAAATTAGGAGGTAACACTGCCAGTTGACTGGCTAGGCAATGGAATATTCAACAACAAAAAAGCGATTGAGAGCATGTACCATAGCTACTTGTCCTATGGGTAGTCCATAGAAACAGAGGGAACTGAATAATGCTGGATTCCACCATGAGAAGACTAGACTTCAGTGTATCTCTAGGGGATCTGAGCGTTAAATGGAATGAAGTCAGAGTTACCTCCTGAGCACCAACAAAAGAAGAATCATGTCTCCTAAATTCTTCTTCCCTGAATCAATGGCGGAGGAACTGGAAGCAAAGACTGAATAGATGCCATGAATGATACTTAACGGAAAAGTACACCAGTACGCAAGGAGCTTGAGTCTGGAAAAAAATGTTCAAAGAATAGATCCCTTCCTAGCCCTTACATTTCAAGTCTTTTCTGAACTAAATACTGTGCTGATTCAGATATAACTATGTTTTAAACAAAATAATAATTTTAATAAGTGAATTTAATTTCCCTTTCATAAGTGAAAAAAATTATTAATTTAACACAAGTTTCCATGAAGGATTCCACGACCTTACCAGGAAGAAAGGTTAACCATAATATATTGGAAATTGATATACTTTTAAAATTTTATTTATATTCCAAATATTGGAGGCTGCTCAGAACACCAGTTGTATTGTTTTAATTATGGTATTGCTCTCTGAAAAGATAATGGACTTGGAACTAGACTTTTTTGACAATGGGCACTGAGAACTTGGGGGAGAATCAATCTCTATGAACTTGACTAAGTAGCTTAATCATAAAATTTCATAGTTCACTTAAGCATTTAAACCACAAAGGAGGACATAGAATTCTAATTTACTCCCAGCTTTCAGTATTGTTTCAGAGAATTATATCTGCATCTTATTTGTTATGAAAGTACATGAATCATTAAGTCACATTAGTTGATAAACCCAGGTTATCCTTATTTCATCATAGAGCTGATTTCTTCAGCAAAGTCTAGACAATTGCTTCAGGATTTCAGTGGACTTCTTACTTAGAAATTTTTGATAGCTTATTTGAATGAACTGGGTTTCTTTTTCTTTTAACTCCTTGCATTCATACATCTTATCTAGAAGAAGAGAATGCCTGAAGAAAAATATGTTTGGCCACAAAATTCTGGTCATCTAGTTCCATGACCCAGCTTTTCCTTTTCTCCAGTGGTAGGATACACATGTATCTCTGATCTACAAGATAATTCAGAAAAAAAGACCACACTTCACCACTGGAGAGCACAAGATAGATGCTCCTTGCTATCTTGTTAGTTTCATAAATTCTGATATTCGTTCTCGGTAGGGGCTGATTTCAGAGCTTTCATACACTATTATGCCAGTGCAAGATGATATAATTTATTTTCTGAGTAATCATTTCATGAACATGTGTAGTTTTCTTTCAAAGGTTTTCTTAGATTAAATTTTTACTATTCACTACTTTAACATGTACACTTTTTGGAAACAACAATCTAAAATGGACTTTTGCATGCACATATTACGTTAGACAATTAAACTAAGTGAATTCTAACTTGTACACAAGGAGGATTTGAGGTTATTTTCTTTGTGAACTCTATATGGTAGATAGAAAAGGGGATAGTGCTTAAGACAGAGAAAGGAGAGAAGACAGAAAGGAGGGAGGGAAGGAAGAAAGGAAGGAAGGCAGGCAGACCGGCAAGGAGGGAGGAAGAAGGAGGGAAGAAGAGGGAGAGGAGAATCAATTAATGAATATCTAACCTATGGGATCATTATGCAGATTAAAGCAAAATCCTTACCATGATTTTTATTATAGATTAAATAAATGAGGACATTTTATTATACTAAAAACATTTATTTTTGTGTAAAATACTTAGGCAAGCACTCAAGTGTTAAATATGTCTTAAAATATAGGTTGCAGTGTGTGTTATATTTAGGTCTAAGGGATCAATGAAAGTAGAACATTGATAACACCAAAAAAGACAGATTTTTCCCTTATTGGCTTAAATTGACATCAGTATTAGAGATACAGAATATGGTATATTCCACCTGCTTCTGCCAACTATCTAGCACCTTTTTTTTCCTAGAAATTTTATACAAAGTATTTTGTATGTATTAACTCTTAAGGTTTTGACAATCCTAAAATAAAGATATTGCTGATATTTCAAAGATATGAAACAGATGCTCCAAAATTGTACTGGCTCAGTTCAAGTTTGCAGAATTCAAAAGTCTAGGATCTAGAAATCAAACTTAGGTCAGTTCTTAAGGTTCAGCTGAACAGTAATTCAGAGGTTTGTTTTGGTTTTTGTTTTTTCTCTTTCTTTTTCAGGAACTTGTTTTGGCATTTCCATAAATGCAAAAAGTATTTAATAGAATTTGAATGAAAAGGTTTTAAGGTTTTAGATAAATTAAGCTATGGCTTATTAGTACAGAAAGGAATCAATAATACCAGATACCCCAGGCTACCAGTAGACAAAAATCAAAATTCTAAATTATTCTGGGACTGCTTTCCACCAGGAACGTTACAGCTAGGTTAATAATACAATTTGATAAGTACATTTCACAGTGATTCATGGTGTTATTATTTCAAAACTAAAAACATTCTGGATTCATATACATGCCTCAAAAATACTGCTGTGACCAGAGTAAGTTCTTTGAGAACTCCTGGAGAGAACCACGTCCTGTTTCTTTCCATCTTAAATATCTTTGAAAACAAGCCTCAAAAAAGGATGAACTAAAAGAAGACATTTAAAAAGTCCTTAAATAAACTGACATTCAACATTTATCTAGTTTTATATTATTGTAAAATTTTTAAAATTAATTTGTTTTTCTTATTTTGATATATTTGCTTGCTTTGGACAAAATACTTTACAATAAACCTAATTGTATCTTTTTGATTTTTTTGAACTATCAAAACTGAATTGTTCTTGTCAATTGAAATTGACAAGATGGTATTTTCCAATTGTATTCCCAATCAAAATTGTGTTTTCTGTTATGTTTTCTAGAGTTGTGTGAAATCCTCCTTTAGGCTAGTGACTTTGCATGTGTCTTCATCTAAAGGCTGGTTGGGGCAAGGACATTCAACTGGCTCAACTTTTGTAACTTTCTCCCATAGATCACAGAAATGAATGCTTCAGTATGGACCCAGACTGTTAGATTCATATTTACAAATAAGATGCTCTATAAGGTTGCAGTTGATTAGGTTCTGAAATGGAATATGTTTTTGCTGAAAGTAGATTGAACATTTATACATCCTTTAAGCAGAGTTGCAGCCATATTTCCTTGTGTGAAGTATGGTGAGGCCACACCCAGATTAATGAAACTGAAAAGAGTTTCACAGTTTTGTTACTCATATTTCCCAGGAAAACACATATACCACTGAGGGATGCTAAAGGAAATACCAGGATGAGTGTCAGATAATGCTAATTCTACATATGGAGGGAGGAGAGGGCACAACATATACCTGTACATATCAATTTGTTTGTATTTAAGTCTGGAGCCCCTTCTCTATTCTTTTGAAAAATAACTCAGACTATTTATTTTTAAAGGAATAAGATGACTAACCCCCTTCTTTAGTTTTCTCTTCTACATATACTGGACAGCCAAGCCAATATTTTTGTCATTCCCCACAAATGATTTGTTATTTTCTTCTTTGGGTACGTATCATTAGCTCTCGCTGCCCTTTCCACACATTTGGCTGCTCTTTTAGAGAATAAGGAAGAATTTTCTGAAAAACTTCATGTCACTCCTTGGCCTATACCCAAAGGACTTAAAATCAGCATACTACAGATATACAGCCACATCAATGTTCATTGCTGCTCAATTCACCATAGCCAGATTGTGGAACCAACCTAGATGCCCTTCAGTTGATGAATGGATAAAGAAACTGTGGCATATATATACAATGGAATATTACTCAACCATAAAGAATGATAAAATTATGGCATTTGCAGGCAAATAGATGAAACGGGAGAATTTCATGCTAAGTGAGATAAGCCAATCTCAAAAAACCAAACGAGGAATGATCTCACTGATAAGCGGATGATGACATATAATGGGAGGTGGGAGGGGTTAGCGTTAGGGTTAGGGTTAGGTTTAGGGTTAGGGTTAAGGAGGGTAGTAACAATGGAGGAAGGAAGGATTGTATAGGGGGAAAAGAGGGGTGGGAGTGTTGGGGGAGAGGAAAAAAACAACAGAATGAATCAAACAACATTACCCTATGTAAATTTATGATTACACAAATGGCATGCCTTTACTCCATGTACAAACAGAGAAACAACATGTATCCCATTTGTTTACAATAAAAAATAAATAAATAAATAAAACTTCATGTCACGATATATTAATTTGGTCTGGAATTTATTACTTTATATAATTTGGATATTTCTACATATTTCACAATCCTCAGAATGAAGTATGTTTCAGAGCAAGTGTGCAATGAATGTTAGTGAAATGATTTCAAATCTACTTCACAAAAGTGTCCTATACATCTTAAGCATGATTAGTTTGAAAGTAAAAATTGAATCAGTGTAGTTTATCACATACCTCAGTGATAAACTGCATGGATTATGGATATTTCATTTATTTATTAATTTATCAGTGATATAGTAATTATATATGTATAATTAATAATTAATTTATAATAAATTAGCCAGGATCATACTATGTATTTTCATGGGGTGAGTCTAGCAGGAGAAACATACATAAATACATAATAAGACAAATGCTAATTTTATTTCAATTGTAAGAGGAGTTGAAAAAGCAATAACTAGAGTATTAGTGTATATTAACAGGGAGACATCACTTGGTCTGAATTATTATGGATGATTTCCCTGGTTAAATGATAGTTTAAGCTGAAACTCGAAGGATGACTGAGAATGAGTTTTTTACCTAACTTTGATATTGGTCATGAAATTATTCAATTCACTTCATTTATTTACTGATACCCACATTATTATTTATTAGTAGACATACCTGGGGCATCAAATGATTTAATTTAACTTATTTATTTATTTATTTTTGTGGTATTAGGGATTAAACCTACGCATGCGTTACCACTGAGGTACATCCCCAGTTCTTTTTATGTTTCATTTTGAGGCAGTGTCTTGCTATGTTGCTGAGGCTGACCTCAAACTTGTGATCCTCCTACCTCAACTTCCTGAGTTACTCGGATTGTATGTGTGCACCAACATGCCCAGATGAGTTTTATTTAAAAAGTAAGTCTAAGATCAAAACTAGAATTCCAAGCAGGAAAACAATATAGAAATTCCAATTTTCTTATTATTTCCAAAGAATTTTCAACCAAAATCTACATGTAATTATATATTTACTTTGTTTTAATAGTAAATACAAAATCAAAAATTAGAAATGTCCATATCGGTGCTGAACTGAAGTGTGTGCTTTGCTAGTCCTCAAGTTGTTAAGTATATAAATTCACATCCCTTTCTTAGGCAAATAATTAAGAAAAGGTTTATTTGATTGTATATTGTTCAAATATGAAAATAGGTATGGAGTGTAAGTTAGTGACTGGTAGAGTGCTTACCTAATATTTGTGAGAGGTCCCAGGTTGATTCCCACTCTAACAAGGAAAAAAGTAGTAATGAAAAGAGTCCATGCTTTGGTTCTAGTTTTAGTGAGAAAGTTGTCAGTTTGATGCATCTCTAAATATTGATATTTCACAAAAATAAGTATTAAATTCTGACAATTTTTACAATATGTTAGAGATTATTGCAGTTTGCTGGTCTTTGTGAAATTTGGTAACAGGTTACCCAATAATGGAACAGAAAGAGCAGTTGCAGTTAGTCTCATCATATGTCCAAATATGGATTATAGCTACCCTACAAGTCTATTGGGATTGTTTTGAAATTAACATAAGAAAATGAATATAGGAGAGTGATGAAAAAGATAAAGTACTAAGCAAATAACTTGTTATATTTATAGGGTTCCTTTCCAATTCTCATTATTTTAATGTACAAACATGATACTTCAACACACAACCAACAATGAATAATTTCAATGATTCTATTAAAGTTATGAAAGCAGAGTAGAAGTGACTGTATGGCACAAAACTCAAATGTACTCAGTGCAAGTACTCTGACACTGAGTTACACCCTAGCCCTATTAACAGTATTTGCAATATGGTTTGCTGGTTATCAGACAATGCAATTGACAAAGGAAAGAATAGAATGTACAAAAATTAGAAAAGATATAGATTATCAATCACTAATCATATAATAATTATATTTAAATTATATAATTATATATTATTATTATATAAAATTACATACTATAAAACAAAATATATTCTTTTAATCTTCTTAGAGTCAAATTATTTACAAAGGATAAGAAAAATGTTAAGCGTATAATTAATTTACAGAAACCAATTGGTTTTAAACAGTCAACACAATGGGAGTATATTGATACTAAAATTCTCATTTGAAATTTTTTAAAAAGGCAGTAAACATAAAGACAAATGCAAAAAGATTTAATAAGGCAAAGATATTCTCCCATTCTGTAGGCTCTTTCTTCGCATTGCTGATAGTTTCCTTTGCTGAGAGAAAGCTTTTTAGTTTGAATCTATCCCAGTGGTTGATTCTAGCTTTTATTTCTTGTGCTATGGGAGTCCTGTTAAGGAAGTCTGATCCTAGACCAACAAGGTGAAGATTTGGACCTACTTTTTCTTCTATAATCTGCAGGGTCTCTGGTCTGATTCCGAGGTCCTTAATCCATTTTGAATTTAGTTTCGTGCATGGTGAGAGATATGGGTTTAGTTTCATTCTGTTGCATATGGATTTCCAATTCTCCCAGCACCATTTGTTGAAGAGGCTATCTTTTCTCCATGGCATATTTTTGGCACCTTTGTCTAGTATGAGAAAATTGTATTTATTTGGGTTTGTGTCCGTGTCCTCTATTCTATACCATTGATCTACCTTTCTATTTTGGTACCAACACCATGCCGTTTTTGTTACTATTGCTTTGTAGTAGAGTTGAAGATCTGGTATTGCAATACCCCCTGTTTCACTCTTCCTGCTAAGGATTGCTTTAGCTATTCTGGGTTTCTTACTCTTCCAGATGAATTTCATAATTGCTTGCTCTATTTCTGTAAGGTACATCATTGGGATTTTAATTGGAATTGCATTGAATTTGTATAGCACTTTAGGTAGTATGGCCATTTTGACAATATTAATTCTTCCTATCCAAGAACATGGAAGATCTTTCCATCTTCTAAGGTGTTCTTTAATTTCTTTCTTTAGTGTTGTATAGTTCTCATTGTAGAGGTCTTTCACCTCTTTTGTGAGATTGATTCCCAAGTATTTTATTTTTTTCGAGGCTATTGTGAATGGGGTAGTTTTCCTAATTTCTCTTTCTGAAGATTCATCACTTATGTATAAAAATGCGTTGGATTTATGGGCATTGATCTTGTAACCTGCTACTTTACTGAATTCACTTATGAGTTCTAAGAGTTTTCTGGTGGAATTTCCTGGTTCCTCTAAATATATAATCATGTCATCAGCGAACAGGGATAGTTTGAGTTCTTCTTTCCCTATTCGTATCCCTTTAATCTCTTTGGTTTGTCTAATTGCTCTGGCCAGAGTCTCAAGAACGATGTTGAGTAGAAGTGGTGAAAGAGGGCATCCCTGCCTTGTTCCAGTTTTTAGGGGGAATGCTTTCAGTTTTTCACCATTTAGAATGATATTAGCCATGGGCTTAGCATAAATGGCCTTTACAATGTTAAGGAATGTTCCCACTATCCCTATTTTTTCTAGTGTTTTGAGCATGAAGGGGTGCTGTATTTTATCAAATGCTTTTTCTGCATCTATTGAAATAATCATGTGATTCTTGACTTTAAGTCTATTAATGTGGTGAATTACGTTTATTGATTTCCTGATGTTGAACCAACCTTGCATCCCTGGGATGAAACCAACATGATCATGGTGCACTATCTTTTTAATGTTTTTGTATGCGATTTGCTAAAATTTTGTTGAGAATTTTTGCATCGATGTTCATACTTCAGATAGAGCACTAATCTCCAGAATCTATAAAGAACTCAAAAAACTTTACTCCAAGAATTCAAATAATCCAGTCGACAAATGGGCTAAGGAAATGAATAGACACTTCACAGAAGAAGATCTACAAGCAATCAACAAACATATGGAAAAATGTTCAACATCTCTAGTAATAAGAGAAATGCAAATCAAAACCACCCTAAGATTCCATCTCACCCCAATTAGTATGGCGATTATCAAGAATACGAGCAACAACAAGTGTTGGCGAGGATGTGGGGAGAAAGGTACACTCATACATTGCTGGTGGGGCTGCAAATTAGTGCAGCCACTCTGGAAAGCAGTGTGGAGATTCCTTAGAAAACTTGGAATGGACCCTCCATTTGACTCAGCTATCCCACTCCTTGGCCTATACCCAAAGGACTTAAAATCAGCATACTACAGAGACACAGCCACATCAATGTTCATAGCTGCTCAATTCACAATAGCCAGACTGTGGAACCAACCTAGATGCCCTTCAATTGATGAGTGGATAAAGAAACTGTGGTATATATATACAATGGAATATTACTCAGCCATAAAGAATGATAAAATTATGGCATTTGCAGGCAAATGGATGAAATTGGAGAATATCATGCTAAGTGAGATAAGCCAATCTCAAAAAGCCAAAGGACGAATGATATCGCTAATAAGTGGAGGATGACACATAATGGGGGGGAGGGAAGGGTTAGTGTTAGGGTTAGAGTTAGGGTTAGGGAGGGAGGCAAGTATGGAGGAAGGAAGTACTGTATAGAGGGTAAAGAGGGGTGGGAGGGGTGGGGGGAAGGGAAAAAATAACAGAATGAATCAAAGAACATTACTCTATGTAAATTTATGATTACACAAATGGTATGCCTTTACGCCATGTACAAACAGAGAAACAACATGTATCCCATTTGTTTACAATAAAAAAATAAACAAATAAATAAATAAATAAAATTAAATTAAAAAAAAAGATTTAATAAGGAAAACATTAGAGGACAACTGAGATACCAAAAATTTTGAGAAATGCACACCATTCTTTAAATAGGAAATCTTAAATTATACAAACACCAATTCTGCCCAAGTTGCTTAAAATTTAATACAGTATTAATAAAAGCGCCTTTGGGTTTATTTGGTGGGGAGGAGGTGGGGAGTTAGGGACTTTTTTTTTAATTGTTTTTTTGATATAAAGTGAATAATTATGTATAAGTGTAAAAATTATGAAAAAGTATATACTAACAAGATATTAACATTTTGAGATATTATATCAGATAACTATAATAACTAATATGAATAGTGAACTGAATGACATGAACAAATATATTTATGGACTAGACTATAAAGTCAGGAACACTAATGAACTCTACTAAATTTCAGTACTAGTGATCTTTTGGGGAAGATAATTCTTTTTTGTCAGGAGCTGTACAGTACATTGTAGAATTTATGTCCCTTAATAAAAAGTGCCAGTACCACCCCCAGGTTATGACAATCAAAAATATCTTCACATACTTCAATTGGTCCCTTGGGGGAAAGCCTTGGGGGAATAGTTGAGAACTATTGACATAAAAAAGATTGAAATTTAATTCACTATTTAGTTTATAAGCGAAGGTGACTTTTGAATTAGTGAAGAAAAGATGGATTATTTAATTTTATGAATAGTACAACTGGATGTAGTCTTCTGGAACAAAATAAAATAAGTTCTGATAAATCAAAAACTGAAATTAAAATGGAAACAGTTTAGAAACCACCAGAGAAAAGGTAGAAAATGAAAAAAATGTCTTTTAAATATTTTATGAATAAACACATGCAAAATATTTTATTTAACTCATTCATGAGGAAACTAATGAATTTTTGCAATCAGATCAAAGAAGAAGTCCAAGAACAATTAGGAATTCTGAAAGGAATGTACAAATAGTGCCAAAACCTTTTTTTTTTTTCTTTTTTCTCCATGGGACAGAATTTATTTGCATGTCTATGGACAAGAATTACTTATCACTACTGTCAGTGATCCACAATTTTCAGAGTTGTAAAGAAGATTGTACAGAATCAGAATCAGACCAACCAAGTAAACTCTGAAATAAACTCTGAAACGATATTACATTGTTTTCAATTTAAGAACTAGAAATTTGGATATTTAAATATAATCCTTCTAAATAAAAAACAAATTCAGAAGTCACATAAGGAAATGTTGGTAAATTTGATTGTGTAAAATTTTTACAAGTTCTTATTTAATTAACATTATAAGCAAATTCAAGAAATAAATAAAAATTAGAAAAATAAGTTTAATTCACATCATAAATAACTATTTTCCCTGTTACAGAGATAATTCTTACAAATCAATAAAAAAAAAAAAAAAACAGAAAAAACTCAGAAGTAGCAAAGTATGACAAAGGATGACAGGAAAAAATCACAGCTGGATCTTAAGCACATGAGGTTTTAAATTATTCATAATAAGAGATGTGCAAATTAAAACCATATTGATATAACATTTTTCTCCTATCATATTTGCCAAGATCACAGGTGCGATGACATTCTGTGCTAGTGAATGTGAGGGGAAACAAGCTTATCTTGAAGGATGAGGATTCATTCATTAGGGGGAAAAGGGATGAAATTAAGGGAGGAGGGATGGAAAAGGGAAAGACAGTGGAATGAATCCGACCTAACTTTCTTTTGTACATATATGAATATACACAGTGAATCACACCATCATGTACATACACAGACACTGATTTAAACAAATAACGGTAAGTAAATAGCAGAAAGCTCAGTTGAGTGGAGGGAAAAGAACAGGGAAAGGGAGGAGGGGAGGGGAAGTGGAAGTATTTGGGACTGAATTAGAAAAAATTACACTCCATGCTTTTAAAATTATGTCAAAATGAATATTTTTATCATGTATAACTAAAAAGAACCAGTAAAAAGTAAAAAAGAAGAGGAAGAAGAAGGAGGAGGAGGAGGAGGAGGAGAATAGAAGTAATAGTTGGAGGAAGAGAGGATGAAGAAATAATAATTATAAGCCTTTCAAAAGATAGGTATTCCTGCTGAAATATCAATCTACTATAGAAGGAATTTGGGGCATATCTTTTAGAATAACAACTGAAAATACTCTCAGGGAGTATTCTAGATACATAGTGACAGTATGAAGCAATGTATTCAATAAGGTATTTGTATTGCGTATGCTATTGGTAAAAAATTTGAAATCAACTTGTTAATTTACAGGCACTGTTTAAAAATTGTAGTACATCTATACAAAGAAATACTATTCAGCAACAAATAAATGAAATCATAGCTGTAATCATATAGAAAATATTAAGAGCAGAACACTGGTTATCATGCTATCCTCAATTCATATAAAATAAACACATGCACATTTCATTTGCATCTGAAAGAGCATAAGAAAATAGGAGGGACACTTTCTGTTATGGTTTGAATGTGAGGTGTCCCCCAAAAGCTCACATGTGAGACAATGCACAAACTTTCAGAGGGGAAATGATTGGGTTGTAAGAGTCTTAACCCAATCAGTGAATTAATCCCTAATGGGATTAGCTGAAGTGGTAGGATGTGGCTACAGGAGGTAGGAATTGGGGCATGGCTATGGGGTATTTTTTTTTGTATCTGGAGAGTGGAGTCTCAGCTTCGTGATCTCTCTGCTTTCTGATCACCATAATGTGAGCTGCTTCCCTCCACCAACCTCTCCCGCCATGATGTTCAGCCTCAACTGGAGCCCTGAGGAATGGAGCTGGCCTTCTATGGACTAAGACCTCTGAAACCTCAAGCCCTCAAATAAACCTTTCCTTCTCTATAAATTGTGCTAGTCAGATTAGTTAATCACAAGAGCAAAAAACTGACTAAAACATTTTTACACATCAGCCTATTATACTTTTTATATAGAAAGTATTTAAAATAAGTAAATAAAAATTTAAAGTGCAAAAAAGGTGTTGTGAGTAAAAGCATGCAGAGTCAGCCCTCTGGGTATACATACATATACTATCAGATGCATCTCTTGGTCCCTTCAATGGAGTTACCCGTTTCACAGTTATACCTTATGAGTATAGATGAATCAATCCTGAATTCATCAGTAGGACTACAATTAGTTTTCATACCCTAAACCTACTTAAGCCTCTCAAATAGCAAACTAATTACAAGTGTTATAGGAGCATGAAAAACACCAACATGTAAAACACAATTTCCTATTTTATACATGCTATTGGAAATTAAATACTAAGGTAGTATTTATGGTAATAAATAAAAGCACCTGACAACTTTGTGTGTGTGTGTGTGTGTGTGTGTGTGTGTTTAAAAGTAATCATTAATTTTTTTTTAAATATCTACATGAATGCACTTTAACTCTCTTTTCCTTTCTGGAGGTCTTTAGGATCTTAATTCCTCATAGAATAAACCCAGCCTCATGTCTGGTGATTTTCATTCATTACCTGATATTCTTTCTCTATACCTTTGTGACATACCTTTATGTCACATTAGCCATGTAATATATGCAATGCAGTTTCTTGCTGGAGTTGAACCTTATGAACTTCAGCACACTGGTCTCATAACAAAAATTGCTTAACTGGCATAATGATTTACACTGGGAGGACAAAGAAGTTTGCTCTTCCTCAGGGCTATAGTAAATCATACAGGGTGATATTGCCTCTATGTAACTGACATTAAGGGTCACCAGCCACCTCAGAGTCATCGATGAGTATATAGCAGACTGCTTTTCCCAGATGGTGAGGTCCTTAACAACCCAACATAAACTTCGCTCTTTCTTTTTGTTTCCTATACTCAGAAATTCTAATTTCTATTTTCTCCTTGATGCAAGTTCTACAACTTAATCATTCCCATAGTCCTTGTAAGTTTCTCTGTTGACTGACACTCCCAGTAATGATAAAGAAGAAAGTGGACCAAGAAACAGACAAAGTGAAATTAAAGTAGAAAGGACAAGCAGACTCACTAGGGGAGTGAGGAGGCACTCATTTAATCTAAAACTTTTTTCTGACATGCGAACTCGGTGCCAGGTATGGAGTAATTGTTAGAAATACTGAGATAAGTAACACTGAGCTTCCATTCTCAGGTACTCCAATATTATTGGGGTAATTAAATAAAAATTATTTTCAAATTTTCTTTGAAACTGCCAGAGGCTTCATTTACTGATGCTTTCATGCATTAAAAAAAAAACTGTATTAATGGCTATATTGTATTAGTCTGGGTGTTGCTTTGTGAAGATATCTCTTTGATATCTATTATAAGGAAGTACTGCAGGTTAGAGACCCTTTGATATCATCAACTATAGACCCATGAGGCAGCTTAAAGGAGACGAAAGCTTTTTCAAAAAACCTGATGGTGTTTTGCTGTGATCTTCCATTGTGATCCTGCTGTTGCTTCTGTTTATATATTTTTGACCTTTAGTATGTAACTGTTTACTGTAATTTTCTAACATTTTATCTCAGTATCTTAAATGTTTTTATGGGTGTTTGCAAAGTACTTTTTTAAAAAAATTGTTCTAATTAGTTTTACATGACAGTAGGATGCATTTTGACACATTGTACACAAATGGAGCATAACTGCTCATTCCTCTGGCTGTACATGGTTCTGAGTCACACCAGTAGTGTAATCATACATGTATGTAGGGAAATACTGTCTGTCTCATTTCACCTTTCTTTTCACCCCCACACCCCCTCCTTTCCACTCCCTTCTGCCCAATCCAAACTTCCTTCATTTTTCCCTACCACCCTTCCCATTATGGATCAGAATTCACTTATCAGAGAAAACATTCGTCCTTTGGTTTTTGGAGTTTAGCTTATTTTGTTTAGCATGATATTCTCCAGATCTATCCATTTACTTGCAAATGCCATATTTCATTCTTCTTTAAGATTGAGTAATATTCCATATTTCATTGTGTGTATATATACCACATTTTCTTTGTCCATTCATCTGTCAAAGGGCATCTAGGTTGGTTCTGTAGTTTAGCTATCGTGAATTGAGCTGGTATAAATATTGATGTGGCTGCGTTACTTTTAACTTGTCCTCACATAGTAACCATGCTTCAACCTGGAACACTCATCAGAGAATACGGTTATTATTTTCTCCATCACATCAGCAAATAGACTATGAACGTCCCAGAACATGGCTTGAGTAGATGGCTTAAATATAGGGTTGCAAGGTTCACCAAATAAAAATATAGGACATTCAGTTAAATTTGAATTTCAGAAGAAAAAAACACTTTTTAAAGTACAAGTGTGTCCCATGAAATCTTTGTTGGGTACCTAAACAAAAAATTAACTAATTTTAAAGCCAAATTTAACTAGGCTTCCTATATTTTTTTCTTAAAACATCATCTTCATTTAATCCCATAGCCTGAAGATTCTATAATTCTAAATTTTAATAGTATTTAAAAATAAAGAACAAAATTTAATATGATAGTAGAGTGAAACAGACATTATTACCTCATGTACATGTACGAATGCATGACCAATGTGATCCTGCAATATATATAATCAGAGAAATGAGAGATTACACTCCATTTATGTATGACTTATCAAAATGTACAAATGCATTCTACTGTCATGTACAACTAATTAGAACAAATAAAATTTAAAAATAAATAAAAGATTTAATCACAAGCAATGAGAATTTTTAAAATTATCAAATGCTGTAGTAATCTGTTATATTTTATATTTTATATCTATATAGAGTATACATAGTTTGTGTATTTGAGTACATAAATATATAAGTTGTTATTCAGTTGTTTTTACTTAAATGTCTTAATGTGTCTCAATTTTAGTTTTTTTCTGTGTCTCATCAATTCATGCTGTCAAAGTAAATGGAAGGCAATTTTAGGGGACTCAATTCATGTATTCATTCTGTAAAGATTTACTATGATGCAAAAATGTGACAGACAGGTCTTAAGCAGCAATGGTGACATGATAATGACAAAAAATATGGTGACATGATAATGACAAAATTCAAAATGCAAACTTTATCATAGGTTCATAGGAATAACAATAAATCATTAAAATAATAAATGATAAGTATAAAAATTTCACAATTATAAAAAATTTGTGGAACTCTGTGACAAAATAGGTCTTACACAAACTTCAGAATACAGATTACATGAGTGAGATGGAGATATCGAGATTGTGTAAAGAAACCTCTAGCATTTCAATTATACACATATCCATGCAAAATATTATTTACCTGTTTCCAATTAAAATTATTTATTACTAAGACATAGAATGACCAAATAAAATAATTAGTTTAAAAGTTTGAACTGGTAGTTAGGGATCTGACAAAATTTAGAATTTTAATTTACACAGAACATGTTTCTTAACTGAAAATAGCAAGACGTATAAGGAAATTTCTTAGTTGTATAGTTGATGCAGGATAATCATATGCAGAATGTTTTGAATAGAAAAGTCATAATCAGTTAAAAGTTATTAACTTCTTCCTCGTGTATAGCAGCTTATGCTTCCAATAGATTTGATTTCTTACAAACTATTGGTGTACAGATCCCAAGACTCCAAGGAAGAAGGGAATCTGTTAATATCCATTTTATCAGAGGAATGAGCATGAGGCTGATTTTCTCTTCTATCTAACTATCTACCGATCTACCTAAATGTAGATACAAATATCTACATTTGCTCAAAACCTCTCGAGTGTTTCTGCTACACCCTCTGTTCTATTGGTTGATAATTTATTGTTATCTAGTTTAAAGTCACTTAAGTTAAAGGTAATTTTCTTTGAGGTGATGCAGGAAAAGAGTAAAGATTCCAATTCTGAGATTCTGAAAATAAGTCATGAGAGGAAAATCAATTTTTCTTATTATTTAAAAGACTCATGAAAACAGTCACTATGGAAACCAGACATGAGTCCATGGAACATCAAGAGATCAGAAGAGAGGTCTTGAGCTGAGGATATGAGTCTTAAATCAGGAATGCTGACATCGATTTTAACACTCACTTGAGTTCATAAATTATGATATTTATTTATTACACAGTCCTGGGATATCAGGATTTTTGCAACATTCTATGCTATGGTGGTTTTTCTTCCTTTTTTCTACCTTTCTTCTTTTCTTCATGCCCTCATTTGCATGAATATATGTGTAATAGAAACAATACAAGTTTCTTTATACAACCTTGATATCTCCTGGTTTTCCTCTCTTTTTCTTCTCCCTCCCTCCCTTTTTAAAATTAACTTTATCCCTCTTCCTCATCATTCTCCGTTTTTCTGTTGATCGTAATTTTCTTAATTTGGGGGTGTGAGGGTCTATGATGAGATTTGTGAGAAATAAAAAAGGAGGTGGAAGACAATTCCCTTGGATTTTCTAAACTTAGACTACTGCTAAGCAACAAAGGGAAATAATACAATATATTAATAGCTAAGGTAAGAATAATTGGAAAATAGATAATTTAAATATTCTGACTAAACAATATAGTTTGTTTACACATATGTATAAATCTAACTTATAAGATATCTTCATCTATAAGATATAGCTTTAATTTTGACCTTTGTTGAGGATATTCTTAGGTAATTATGTATGAATAAAATAGAAAGATTAGCTAAAAATACTCAGTAGTCAGTGTACCTACAAACACAGGAAGTTATTTGTAAAACAATTTCTTTTTTTCTTTTTTTTTTGGCTAAAATTACTTTCAGTAATGATTTATTGCTTTATTATTTAATTTTTTTTTATTTTTACAGACTGCATTTTGATTCATTATACACAAATGGGGTACAACTTTTCCTTTCTATGGTTGTACACAATGGAGATTCATAACATTTGTGTAATCATACATGTACATAGGGTAATGATGTCTGTCTCATTCTACCATCTTTCATAGCCCTGTTCCCTCTCATTTCCCTCTACTTATTCCAAATTTCCTCTGTTCTTCTTTAACCTCCCCCCACCATTATGTATCATCATCCACTTATTAGGGAAAACATTCAGCCTTTGGTTTTTTGGAATTGGCTTATTTCACTTAGCATTATATTCTCCAATTCCATTCATTTACCTGCAATGCCATAATTTTACTCTTATTTATGATTGAATAATATTCCATGGTATATATACACACCACAGTTTCTTCATTCATCTGTTGAAGGGCATCTAGGTTAGTTCCACAATCTAGTTATTGTGAATTGAGCTCCTATAAATACTGATGTGGCTGTGTTACTGTTGTATGCTGATTTTAAGTCCTTTGGGTATAAACTGAGAAGTGGGCTAACTGGGTCAAAATGTGAGTTCATTCCAAGTTTTCTGATGAATCTCCATACTGTTTTCCAGAATGGCTGTATCAATTTGCAACCCCACCAGCAATGTATGAGTGTGCTTTTTTCCCCACATCCACACCATCACCTATTATTGCTTGTGTTCTTGATAAGAGCCATACTAATTGGAGTAAGATGAAATTTTACGGTGGTTTTAATTTGCATTTGTCTAATTACTAGAGATGTTGAACACTTTTTCATACATTCATTAATCACCTGTATATCTTCTTTTGTAAAGTGTCTGTCGAGTTACTTAACCCATTTATTGATTGGGTTATTTGCATTTTTGGTGTAAAATTTTTTAAGTTCTTTATAAGTGTTGGATATTAGTGCTCTATCTGAAGTGCAAAATGCAAAATTTTGGGTACAATATCGATGCAACTAGACTTTCAGAACAGGATCTGACATGTAACAACTTCTCAATTAACATTTGCTTAATAAGTATATAGAGGCATGAGAATACACATATTATTTTAAGGAATGGAGATAAAATGCAAAAGTGTAAAGTCACTTAATTGCGAAATTGGCAAACAGTAAAAGTAAATGTATATCATGTCAATTTTTGGTAGAATATGAATTTTTTTTTTTTTTTTTTTAGCACTGGAGATTGAGCCCAGGGCCTCATGCTTGCATAGGCAAGTGCTTCACCTTTGATCTATAGCCACACCTAAAATGGTGCTACTTTAAAACTGTTTTAAAAGGACTAGCAATTTCCCCTCTCTAAGTATTATTTATTTCCCATGGTTGATATGGAGAACATTTCAAAAGATATGTGAGCTTCTGGGAAATGTAAGCTTTTGTATATTTACAGATATAAAATATGGGTGTTCACTTTTTAAAAGTGTACTACATTCAGAGACAGCCAATAGGACATAATTTTATAAAAGGTCCTGTATTCTCCTGTTGTCAAATTGTACATTGTTTAATAAATTGCACCTACATTCACATTTAATATGTACTTCATGGCATATTAACTTAAACACAAAGAGGGTAAAAAAGACAAAAAATAGTTTGTGTGTTGAAGGTAAATTAGAATCATCTGTGAATTCATCAAGAAAAGTTAATACACCTGATACCAAATAATCTTTGACATCCAATGCTTTCCTAAATTATTCTAATTTGCATTCAGATTTCTGAAATTAAAATATCTATATGGCATTCAGAATTCTGAAACTAAAAAGTCTGTATGAACTACTTTAGAATCTAACTTAGAATTTTAATTGATTGCTAGAAAGCATTAATTAATTTACTCATTAACTATGTGCTTGGTAACCATCACATGCTAGGCACCATAATATGTATGGAGAATGCATAAATTACCATACCTATCCAAGAAGGGTAAGTATTATAAATTTGATGAGATATATATAGATACACAGACACATATATATCAGGGATGGCAGGAACCTAAATGGGTAATTTTATTTAAGATCATAATCTTATGCTAGGGCTTTTAGCAATATTCTATGGAAGCACAAAGAAATGGTGATTAAAATCATGGTTAACCCCTAAAAGTGGTTGAGCAGTGTTTCACTGAAGTTGATCTTAAAAGGTGAATATGTATTCTTTATGCAAAGAAGGGTAAAATATTATATGCCCATCAGAAAGATAAAGCAAAGAGTCATGAGATACATACTTACTGGGTTAGGAAAGGGCAAGCTAGTTACGAAGATATTAAAAAACTGTAGAACCCACAATCGGGGAACCCAGTTGTCATGTTTTAGAGTTAGAACTCTATTCTATGTTTACAGCATCAGCAGATACCAATATGAGATTAGTGAGTCCTACTTTTTCTGAGTCTCCTGAAGATATGCATTCATATATAACATTTAAAAAGCCAAATATTTCATAGTTTCTTGGATTGTTAGGTTAATATAAGAAGCATAATAAGTTGAAAGATGACTGGGTCTAAATTGATTATTAAATTATTATATGCTAACAATAACTAACATTGCTTATTATTGGCAAGAGATTGTTGTAATGACAACATGAGTTTACTAAAAATGACTTCATGAAGTAGTTGTTATTTCTCTATCTTCTCTCTCCTTTATAATTAAGGAAATTAAGGCACAGAAAGATTAACTAATTTGTCCATATACAGCTAGTAAGCAAACAGATGTTAAAAACATGTAGACTGGCCTCAGAGATAATGCTTTTATGGAGGAGAGTTTCTCCTCCATAGTAATTATAATTAATAACATATTGAATGCTTACAATGTGCCATGCTATGTGCTTTACAAATGTAACTCACTCAGTTTTTACAACTTTGGAAAGCGCAATTCCCCCATTTTAGAAAGAAAGAAGCTAAGGAACAGAACTGAATGCTTTGCCACTTCCACTGTAGCACATGGCTCTTATTCCACTAGTTCAGGTTTCTGATAGATCCATGTGTCTAGCCTAGTTCAACATCCCTACTAAATCTTCAAAAGATTAAAAACAAATATTTAGTAACAAAACATAAGATATTCCTTCACCAATTTTCAAAAGCCTGGCTTTCATTTCTTAATATATAACTTTGAATAATTATTGGCTTCAACTCAATAAATTGTTTCTAAGAAAATATAACATTGAAAAACAATAGAAATCCTTGAAATCTGTATTTTTAAAATGTTGGATATAATGTTAGCTTTCAGGTAGTTAATACTCCCAGGACTAAATATAATATGAATAGCAGAAACCACTATGTGAAACCGTTCAATGCATAATTGTCTCTTGTGTACATAATGCAAAATTCCCAGGGATTTTATTAAGCAATGATTCTGAGGCTTATTGTAAAGATAAAATCCTCTGTATACCCTGACTTAGTCATTCGAATGTATAATAAATGCTTCTGTCATTATATTTAATCTATTTTTAAAATTAGATGAAAATATCCACTACTTTTGCCAAAAATATTTACTAATAATTGACACAAGATGTGACCTTGTAATTTAAATACCTTTATGAAGAGATAAACTCCACTGGACTAAAAGGTGGTTCTCAAACTTCCAAGTGCCTAAAACAGAGGACATCATGTCTAGTGTCTTCTCTATACTAATGTAAATTCCCATCATTTGAATTATCAAATGCCATGTACCTGCCAAATTTCAGAGGGTGTACAATCTCTTCACATCCATTATTGCTTATCTTAGTGGCAATCTCACCAGATAGGTGCCATTATCCATGTTTTAAAAAGAAGCAAAACAAGAAGTTTGTAGTCAACATAAAATCAGAATTCATAAAAGGATTTTCTTTTGTTATTTATGACTCTAATAATTTCACACCATTATTCAAATTCTTGCCTATACATAGTAGTCTATTGGAACAAAAGAGTCAGATTGTGAGGGAATATGAGAGAAAAAGAATTATGATTTACTTATACTTCTAAAACACTTTAAGTTTACAAAGTGACTTTATACACAACCAAGAGAATTTAAAATTATCTTTCTCATTCTCCCTTTTCCAGACAAGGAAATGAGGTTTCAAGGTTCAGGAGTTTATCCAAGTCCCCTGGGCAAGTGAAGAGTGAGAGTCAGTTTTCCAATGGCAGTCTGGTACTCTTAGAAAATAAGTGGATCTGGTTATTCACTTTGGCTATCAGGGAAAAGCTTTGCCTCTTGAGATGAGAGTTAAGCATGGCTGAGGGTCAAAGAGTGAAGACCGACAATCTGTGCTGTATATGTGCCATGAAGTCTGCTTAAAGAGGGTTCCATCTTGGAAAACACTAACCCAAGTAGTTGTACTTCCTGAGCACTGTGCTATTGTGTTTTTATTCTGAATCACAAGAAAATTAAAAATTCACAGGGCCACATGATAAGTTTGTACTGCCTGAAGTATAGAGACATAATTTAACCTAAAATTGTAAGTAACAACTTCTTTGAGTAAAATTTCTATGCGATGTCTGGATTTTATATTAAAGTTTGATGTGAGACCATTTAATATGAAAACGTTTCTAGTTTTGCTGTAAAATCCTTGTTGAAGATATTTACTTTTTAAATTAATGAAAAAAATCTCAGAAAATTTTAAAAGTTGTTTATCTGTCTTTTAGTAGATTCAAATAACCATATAGCTACAAAACATTCTGCATTGCAGTAACTCTTTTGGAGTCCAGACCATGAACTAGCTAATTCCAAAAAGCACAGTGGGAGAAGGGAGGTGTCCAGACTGGGAAAAAGTAGTCATTTAGAGTCTTTCAGACTACATGCAAATATTAATATGATATATCATCAGTATTGCCAAGTTGGACAATGAAAGCCAGTGCGTAGTTAGTTACTTCTAGCTCCATAAGCACTCATTTAAATATTCAATTTTTGAGTAGCTTTTTATATGTCAGAATTTTTCTCTGTTTTGAAATTAATGGTGAAACAAAGATTCCTTTCCTTGAGGAGACTACATTCTAACAAGAGGAGGGGATAGGCAATAAACAACAAATATAACAAGTGAGTAACGATACAGTATTTTGATCTGCATTAAGAACTATAAGGGGAAAACAGCATTGGATAAAGAGTATCAGGAACACTGGGACTGTGAGGGAGGATAGTTTACCAGATTAAACAGGGTAGACTGGAAAGTCCTCATCTAGGAAAATTTTTGCAAAGATTTGAAGAAGAGAAAAGAATTAGCCTGCTGATGATATGGAAACAGAGGTTTTCATTCAAAAGACACATCCAATGCAAAGGCCACTAGATAGGAGGATGTCAGGTACCTTTGAAAAAATGCAAAGCTAGCGTGGTGGTTGCAGTAGAATAATCAAAGGGGAAGAATACTACACAGAGTAGTAAAAAACGTCATAAGTGTAATAGAGACAGATTATTTAGGGCAATAGTAAATACTTGGGATTGTATTCTGAGTGAAAAGGAAAATTACTGGAAGGTTTTGATTTATATAACTTCTTTGAAAGACCACAGTACCAGTTTGGAAGTTTCTGCTGATACATCAGGTAAAAGATGATAGTAGTTTGATTCAACATGGCATCTGTAAAGATAGTTAGAAGTGGTATGATTCTAGAATAAACATTAAACGCAGAACTAATAGGATGTCCTGACCAATTGTCACAGAGAAAGAAAGGAATCAATGAAGATTCCAAGTGTTAAGTTTGATCAATTATAAATAAAAATGATTTTTCATTTTTTACTGTTCTTCATAAGAATTACATTTTTAGTTTATTAATAACTCATCTGAAGGCAAAAGTATTGCCCTTGAGATATTACAATCAGAACTTATTTTGAGGAATGAAGACATTGTGCCTATACACTTTTATTTTAATTTTGAATAATTCACCACTTTATAATTATGACACAAAGCTATATTTTGTCATTGAGAAACTTAAAATTATATAATGATGTCTTCCTTCTCATCTGAAACTATCACAATTGTTCAACATGGGGAATGCCCTTTTCATTTTAGCTTTTAGAACATGTGAAGTGAGTATATCTTGGTAAACCATATAGTACATTTCCACTGTTTTATTATTTCTAACATGCTTGGGAATGACTTATCTCAAACTATCCTTTGCATAACTCTGGGAGATACCAGGGAAGGAAATAGTATAAGAATTTGGAGTTTCAGTAACTGTGTGGCTGACAGGAGGACTCCTTGCCTAGATATAGCAAGAAGTTTGTTCAATAGATAAAGAAAAATGGGGAACTTGCAATGCCCTATGTTCACTGAAAACCAAGTGTTCTATGCAAAGACCAAATCTATGACCTTGTCCTCAATGGCAATGCCTCAGACAATTGGGTTGTAAAACCATGTTTTTTCATTAGACCTAATTAACTCACCAAAATCATCTAGTCATAAGTCATCATTTATTTTCTTCAGAACTCTCACTTCTGTATTTTCTCATCTATGTCATTTTCCTCATTTTTGAGATTCAGGAAGATCAACCACAGCTTTGTTGGACTTTCTAGAAAGTACTACAACTTTCTTTTTGGATAAGAAATCTCAAAAATGATCAATTGCCAACACCATCATAAATGTGGAAATGCAAAAAGAAACACCACTGTAAAACTCAATAAGGTGTGATAGATACGTATTTGCTTTTCTTTTGAATATCTAAAGATCTCAAAGAATAAATTTCCTTATTGTCAAGGGAAAATTAAATACCAGGTGTTAGTAATAAATTTATCAGGACCAATACCCTTGACTTTATTGTTATCTTTCAATCTTTAATCCAGCTGCTCTGAAGACCTGGTTTCCAAAATTCACATAGGGAAATAGAATGGCAATAATAATATTGCTGCAATATGTTGCCTTAAATTAAGCCAGGAAAGTAATTTATACCAATTTTTTTTTTAACAGAGGTAAAAATGAAGTCTTTTTTTTTTTTTTTTCTCGTAATTTAAAGATAAACTCAGTATTTTTTACAATACTGGACAATTATGGGAATGGCAGGGAAGGGAAGCAAAGTCATTTGAGGAAGTAAAAGGCATTTATCTGCTACGGAGGAAGAAATTTTAACGGATGTAGGAAGAATCGTTTTTAAGAAGTGCAGACAAATGCAAAATGTCATTATTAATAAGTAATATCATTAAAGAGACCTTTCTAACCACTGACACCTCTGAATCATCTTGGGGTCCCCTGGCTTCCTATGTCTCTGCCCTCCAGCAAAGACTCCCCTTCTCCAATCATTGTCATGAGTTTAAGTGGCATCTTCAGAGAGAAGCTTATTATCTACCTGCTCCCCCAGATTCTATCTGAGTGACACACCACCCACGCCTCCCCGAACAGCTCTCCTCCTTCCACAGCTCTCAGAGGGAACCTGGAGACCTAGAGAGGGAACCCAAAGCTACCTTTGCCTGAACCGGGGACCAAGAGGCGGACCCTAGTTCACACACTAAATTGAGCCCAGGCGAGTCTGCCGCCCCCCGCGGCGCGCTGCAGGAGTAGGAGCCAGCCCTGCGCTGCGCTTCCAGCTGCGTCTGCCCGAGCGCGGCACGTGCTCCCGGCGCTGGCGCGAGAGAGCGAGCGCCACCACCGCGGGCCCCGCATCCCTTCTGCCGGCTGCCACCACTGCCTCCATCGCTGCCACTAGCGCTCCAGCAGCAGCCAAGGCCGCTACGAAAGCGCAGGAAGCTTGCAAGGAGCGGCTGGCCGGGGGCGCAAGGCTCTGGGAGCGCACCTGGTAAGCACAGCGCGATTTTCTTTCTCTCAGCTGTAGAGTTACCAGGGATGTAGGATGCCGCCGGAGCCCCTCCCCCAGTGCAGAGATGGAGAGCAATCAGGCAAGGGGCGGGAGCTTGGGCTAAAGGGACCTAGAAGGGCAGGTGGTGGGCAGGTGGAGGACTGGCGGAGCCAGGGACACTATGAGGTCCTGCAAGTTTAGTAAAGTCACCCTACAAGGACATGTGCCCTGTGAACCAGAAATGAATTTTGACTCAGGAGCCTAGGCTACCTACCGCGGTGTTCCTCCAATGGGAGGTTTATGAAAATCATTTTGTTTTTATTTGCATAAGAGAGATTCAAGTGGGCTCGTTTCCATAGAAAATGAACTAAAAAAATCAGAGAAGGGGGGAAAACTGAGCCAAAGGAGGCGTTTGCACATTTTCCTTTCTCTCTCTCTCTCTCTCTCTCTCTCTCTCTCTCTCTCTCTCTCTCTCTCTCTCTCTCATGCCGATACATGTGCACAGAAGGCATGCATTTAGCAAGGAAGGGGGCTTCTCTATCTTTGAAGCCATTAGGTGTTTGAGGGCTAATAGGAGCACTTGCTGATGCCTTGCCCCAAAAAGAGGCAGCAAAGGAGGGACATGGTTGGATGTGAATACCAGTGTTACATTTCTAAAATGACACTTCCATGACTACAATAGCAGGAGGGAGAGGTTTTCTAGAACTGTGGGCCTTTTTAAGGGGTACACCTGCAACTCTGGACCTCTAAACTTGAGTTCGTGTGAGCTCTATGGGGTTAGGAAGACATCTTTACTCTCAGTTCCCTTATAGAAGTTTAGCAAAGGATGATGACAGAGAGGGGCATGAAAAAGAAAAGGGAAGAAAAGAGAGCTGAATATGGACTGAATGGGCTGCATGGGGTGGCAGAAGGAGAAAAAGCCTGCCAATAAGGTTTGGCATCATGGTGTTCATTCAGACCCCAGTTCCCCAGCAGTCCAAGAGGTGTTCTCTAGGGCGCTGTGTGACCTTGAACAAGTCTTTTAACCTTCGTATACTCAGTTTCTCTATCTACAAAATGTAGAGGTTGTTCCATATTTTTGGACACTGAGGTCTAATGTAATAGTGTCTTTGATTGTATGGGTTTGAAGATCTGCATATAAAAAAAAGAAGATCATCCAGAAAATATGGATAAAGGAAAGCTTCAAGGTGTTAACCCTCAAATTAGTAAAGGCAGTTGCAAGATCCTGGCTGTGCTGTTGGGGTAATGCATGCTGAGAGGTTGGTGGAAATGAGTGCGGACAATCAGACACTTAGCCTGCTGCCAAAGGAAACTGAAGTTTGAAATCTGTTTGAGAAGATTTAGATCCACAGAGCCTAGTCACATGCTTTTTTAATGTGGCAGTTGAAGAACACACTTTGGTGACAAGCTATGAGATTCTTTGAGTATTTGGGAAATTATTTAAAATTAATTCTGACACAAAGAAAATGACATCCCAGTTTAAAGGTTAGGCATTTGGGGTGGTGAAAAGAAGGGTTTAAAGTGGGATATGAGTATCTTGCGATCTGGGCAGAGGGGTTAGGGAGGGAGAGGGCCATGGAAATTCCTCCTGGGACAAGGATTTCTGTACTCCTTGGAGGTCCTGGCACCTACCTTGTCCTTGACACCTCTTCCACTTGACTGAAGAGGGTACAGGTATCTTTTCCTCTTCATAAGGGCTTATTCTTAAAATTTAGGAATTTGCATCCCAGTTGCTGAAAAGGGGAACATGTGAAAACTCAACTCCTGGGGGGTGGTGCCCTCAGCTCCCCGACCATGTGAGCATCTGGCTGCAGAGCTAGTCTACCCATCCAGATTCGCCCAGGAGGCTGTGTTCCTAAAGGAACTCACTGTGCCACTTGGTGGCACCAAAAAGTTGCGCAGAGAACTCTGTTCTCTATAAATACAAACTACCACCCCTCCCTCCTCCGCTCTCTCCCCTTCCCCCCTTTCTTGGTAGCGGGAAGATTGCTGCACACAACGCCCTCAGCTTGGCTGTTCTGCGCGCGCTGAGCGCAAGGGATGAGCTTGTGATCATCTTGGGGTGGGATGGGGGGGTGCCCAGGACTGGAAAGGCCGCCTCTACCCCGCTGATCCCCACCGCCCAACTTTACGTGGGGCTAGATAGACCGCGTCTCACTGCCCGCTGCCTGACCGACAGGGGGTAAGCTTGCTAAGTGTCTGTGTGCCCAAGTGTCCCCTGGCCCGAGAAGGATTTAGGAGCTATTAGCTTGCTAAATAGCTCACAGTTTGGTTTGGGGGAGGGGGTCATGGATGGAGTGGGAACCGCCAGAGCCCTTGAGGTTCATGTGTGCTCTATTTGCGGACAGCTTGGGTTAAACCTGTTGGTGAAAAGGTTGCGAGCAATGGGATAAAGGAGGGAAGAGCTGCAAGCATTGAGACAGGGATTCTGCATGCCTTCGGACCGAAATCCCGGCTAAGGAAAGGGGCGCATGGATTCAAATGCAGATGAACTCCCCCGAACCACTTGAGGGCTAGAAATTGAGAAAAGCAAAGGTAGAGAGGGAAAAGAAGGAGAATCCTTTCCCAATAAATCCGGTCACAGCCGCTCCGCGGCGCTTGCTGCAGAAAGAGGGGGACAGCGGGTGGTGCTGAAAGCACATTTCTTTCACTCGGCTTGAGTGCCTCGCTCTGAACCCCATTGTGATCCCTCCCGCTCTTTCTTCTCCCACCGACGCATCTTTCTCTTCCCTTCAGACACAAAGCTTGCTAGTTCGTCAGTATTATAAGCGGCTTGTGGAGAGAAGAGCTTAGACTAGAGCGACTTGGTAAAGAGAACCCAGGGCAGGCCCAGGAGTGCCAAGGTTTGCTGGTGGCCTGAGCTTATCCTACTATTGGGACTTCTCAGAAGAAAGTGATAGACTCCCCTGGAGGGTTCTCCCACCTGATGCTGGAATTCCAGCTGCTCAGGTTTCCCTTTAGAGTCACTACCCACGGGAGGGAAATTTGAGAAGAGGATAACCAGAGCTGAACTTATTTAGGCACAATCTTTGTACCACCTCAGCTTGAGTAGCCAGGCAGATTCTCTATTACTTTACTTTTTGAAAAGAAATTGACACAGGCCAGTGGGAATGTACCTCCTCATTTCTACCTATTTTTGTGTTCTCTGCCTTGGATTTTATTGTTTGGTGTTCCTCAGGACTGACATAGAGATGAACCGTATTCCTACTATGGGCTGCTGTTGGACTGTAACAGCCTAGGGAGCATTGCTTTGGGGCAAATGCACCCCTTCCTCTAGTGAGGTATAAAAATATGTTTTCTGCAGAAGCTCTGAGTTATCTGATGCCTTATTGGGAGTTTTTGATGTTCAGGTATACTTCCTGTTAGGTGTGCGTGTGCTATTTTCTTCGTGAAATGCAGGGTATTTTCTCCTTTAATTTCTCTGTTACTTCTGTGTAATTACACATTTAAGGATCAGTTGTGTCCATGTCTGTCCTTTACAGATGTCAGTTTCCATTTTAAAGGGCCATTGGTTTAGGCATTGAAAATACTGTTTCTGAACTCATCAGATTAGTAAGATGCACTCCATCAAATCTGCAGCCTTCTCTGGTGGAAACCATTTCAGTACTCTGGACAGAGCCTTTGAAGTTTCTGAGGCAAAAAGAATGTGCCTTAAACAATTTCTAAATAACCACCTCTTTTAAGAAAAAAGAAAGAAAGAAAAAAAAACCCTAGTCATTTACACTCTGCATGAGAATATATACAATCTGGATATTTTAATTGCATCCTAGAGAGCTTTGTGTTATCAAAAGGCCATGTTTTGCCTGTGGGTTATGTGCTCAAGAAGAATCCAAACTCTTAAATGTTCATTTATGAAAAGACATACTGAGATTGTTTTGGGAAGGAAGAATATTTGAATAATCCAAGTACTTGATCAGATATGTACTTTTCTTGCATAGGTATACACAAACTTCTTCCATTATTTCATAACACACATTATGGACAGAATGGAAAACTCCCAGGGAAAAGCTGAAAAGTTCTCTTGTAGATAACATGTCCACACAGTGTAGACTGTCCACACATTCAAAATACTTGAATAATCACATACCATTTTCTGTTTTTCTCTGGTTATTGACATTGTATGTTTTCTAATACAGTAATTGATCTCATTGATATTTTATCTCTTGTTTACTTTTGTGACTAAATGGTTTTAATGATTCTTTTTTATTTTCTTCAAAACATTGAATAATTTATAGGAGTGTTTCTATATCATCTCTAAAGGAATTGGAAAATTTTAGATAGGAAAGGTTAATTAAATGCCAATAAACATCACATGATACAAGTGTAAAATATGACATAAAGTCAATTATAAAAATACTGCGCATTTTCTAGACCTACTTTATCCCAGACTTTCTTTCTGTGTGGCCTGAACATACATACCTAAATACACCTCCTCATGTATTTTTTTGCTGTGGGATGTATGTATAATTAATATATATTATATTGTAATATAAAGTATCATATATGCCTGTATTATTTAAATCTATATACAGATTGGTCAAATATAAATTTATAAAACAGAGAACTTTCTTTTGATATATGTCGATATATGTTTATATACGCTAAACTAATTTAGTTTGAAGTTTGTATATTCTGAAGATATAAAGGAGAAACATTCCAGTTTAGAAATATGGGTTACTTTTCATATTCAGAGAAATATTAATCCTAGTCCCATGATAACATTTAGTTGCCATTTTATTCAGCAGGTGGAGTTTAGGAGACATAATATGAGTACCCAAAGAAATATTTTTATTTTTTTAATAATTTTAGTTGTAGATGGACACAGTACCTTTATTTTATATATTTATTTTTATGGTGCTTAGGATAGAACCCAGTGCCTCACACATACTAGGTGAGTGCTCTACCACTGAACCACAACCCCAGCTCCAAAGAAATATTTTTACTTCACATTTGTAAAACCCAAAGAAAGTTTGAGTTTTTATCATGCATTTTCCTCTATTTGTAAATGAAATAATACATTTTTCATATTTCATTATTTCAGTTGGTTAAAAGTGTTTTAATAGAATATTATGTCACAGGCTTATTCTTATTTCATTTAAATTCATGGAGAGTAGGAAAAAATTCACATTTTACCAGTCCTAATCTTCTTTGAATTATATGTTCCTTTGGTCAGAAGGAGTACCAAGCAAAAGTCTTAGTGTAAACTCATACCTACTGTAATAACTAAAATTTATTGAGCACATCAGGGACCATGCTAGGTACTAGATATATTATTTTATTTAATCCACATACTGATAATACATGGCAATATTTATTTTTATTTTTCTGTTGTGAAAACTGACTTTTTTCCTCCATTGTCACAGAAACAGGAAAATGGGAAAAAACATATAATTCAATGCATACATAAATAAATATATTATGCATAATAAATATGAATATTTATTATAAATTTGTATATAGATAGGTAAATAGATATCATTTGTTTGGAATTTGAACTTATGTTGTTTTCATAATACCAAACTATTTAATCTATGGTGTGGCTAAACATTATAGAATTCTTTCTTTGTGGGTTCCAGTGAGTGTGGTATAAATGGAGGTACAGACTACAGACTCTGGCAACAGATTACATGAATGTGAATCTCAGCCTTGTGTCTATCTGCATGACCTTGGCAAGGTGCTTGAATGACTATACCTCAGTTTCCTTATTTTTAAATGAGGAACAGATTACAATTATATTAGTATCATTGATGAATTAATTACACAAATCTAAGTAAAGGACCTGACCTGCAGTGAACCATGAAAAAATGCTAATTATGACTATTAAACCTGTATAGTCCTATGAATACAAATATTTCCTGAGTCCCCATATTACCAAATTTAATCATCACAAGAACCCTATGGATTGCATTCTGCTTTCATTTTGTGAACTTCATACCAAAAAGTGATCATAAGAGAGATTAAATAACTTGTCCACTGTCCCACAGCTTACAAAATGACAAAGCAGTTATTTACATCTGGGATCATCTGATTCCCAAATTCAAACTGGTAACTGTAATGTTGACGTGCAACTTGAACGTATATCTCAATTTTTAAAAATTCTTTCAGTTTTTAGTCAGCAGCACCTTCTTCCTCCACAGGGGAATGTACAAACATTTCTTTTTCTCATACATCTAAGGATATTTAAAAATAAGCATGCACATGTTTAGAGATAACCAGAAATCAAAATGGTATGTAATCGCTGTCTCAAAAGTCTTCTTTCTAAAATAAAAATATTCAAGAAATTTAAAGGTTAGGCTTAGATGCAAAATGTATTTTATGTACATGTGATTCTGTTGTTCTTGTAAAGATATCAGAATTAGGAATTCTCTGATGATTAATTGTCACAGTAACTCTAGTTGTAGGTCACTGATTTTAAACTTTTGAGCAAAAGTGTTCTGAGGAAAGTAAAAAGCTCATAATCCCAATAGCATCAGTGGGTACTATAGTAATAATGCTCATTTGAATTTATTTTATTTTGCAAAGGAATGAGAGAGAAAAATATTTTAAAGATATCAATTTGCTTTAAGAAATACTACAATGTTGCCTTTAATGTTCCATAATGTGTAGAATTCCTTAAAGACACGGAAGTAAAAATATAATATTGTTACTCATTTAAACCAAAAATGAAATTTAATAATAAACAGATGTGTAAATTTCTATAGAAGGTTATTTTTGTTATTATCTGTGAAGGTTATAACAAACCTTTGTATTTCATATTAAAAGCAGCCTTTAAACCTGGGAGGTGTATAATACAATACTCTTCTCACATTCATTTACTATAACTTATGGACACATAGAATTATGTTTATTTAATGGAAGACAATATCATTCTAGATATGTTTTAGTTTAGTTTGTGTTTCTCAAACTGAAACTACAAGACAATACAGAAATAACAAAATAAAGAAGGCAAGCCTATTTCAACTTACCTTCTTTAGTATTATTTGGAAGTTTCAGGTAAGATCTATATGGGACTAATGGATCCAAATGATTTGCCCTCTTTTTCTTCTATTCGTTTATTTGTTCTTTTGAGTTATGCATAATATATATTAGAGTATATTATGACATATTTATACAAACATATAATACATCTTATTCTAATTAGGATACAATTTGCTCCTATTTGAGCTCCTCACTGATACATGGACCTTTCTAGAATAACTCTCATGTGAATCACTGATTTTCATCTGGAAGTGATTTTGAACTGCACAGGACATTTGGCAGTATCTGAGGACATATTTTCTTATCACAAATAGGATGTGGGGCTAATAATCCATTGGTCCAGTAGACTGAGACAGGGATGTGGCTAAACATCTTATAAGGAATAAAACAACAGCCCTCCACACACACAAAACTATTTACCATTAATGCTATGGTTGAGAAACCCTGATTTCAATGATACCTGAAAACAGAGTTATCTGTATTAACTTGATTTGTTTACATGGTTTTTGACTTTAATTGTTGAGTATTACACAAAAATTTAATGGAAAGTAGAATCTCTGGAATGTTGTGCAATCAATACATAAAATTCAAAAAATCAACCCATTTGATCCTGTGAAAGGTATTATATCTAACTGTATAAAGTGTGGGCCTGGGAGTCAGAGTCAGTTGGATTAATATCCACATTCTTCCATTTACTAGAAGTGTGAGACTTTTAATAAGATTTCACTTCTAAACCTCATTTTCTAGAGTTACTAATACAGTTAGTAATCATGGTTCCCTTACAAAGTTGCAAGGCTTATGTTAAATAATGCTTATATATTACTTAGCACAAAGTCAGCACTTTATAAATATTAGCTATAATAATTAAGAAGATATCAAGTCATAGAAATGTAAAGCCACCTGGCAATAGGTAATCTAATTGGAGCAATAATGTTTTGCAGTCTTTAGAGGTATGCCTTAAATAATAAGACAGCAGCTGAAGACTGCAAAATGGATAGAACTGTAAAATCCCTGCTTGATAATTAAATTTAGACTAGTTAAAAATAGTGGATGGTATTATTTTTATTGCTTTTCTACAGAAGGCCATTTCAGGTCTTCATGGACTACTGAACCTCTTATTCAAATGATTTACTGTGATTTAGTGGGCTTTTTTCTACTGTTAGCACTTTTTAACTAATGCATAAAATTAGAGATTTCATTTTTGTACAATACCTTGTGACCTATCCTTTGTTTACAAGATCACAGATGTGTGCTTGACATAGTGATGACAATGGATCCTTCCTTACACTACAAGGGCTGTGGTATCCTCGAATCTCAGAGTGCCTATTATCTGTGGTATTCACTTGTTTTCTGAAAAACATATCAAAGGCTTCCTTGGCATATGCAGTGTTGACACCTCTGATTGTTTGTGATGAGGTTATTCCTCAGGCAGAAGGAATCATGTTCCTGTTGATGTCCTGAGCTGTGTGATTTGCTTGTGTGAGGATTAAGTTATATAAGAGACATCTGTGCCAGAAAGATGGCTAGTGTTTCAGAAGAATGTTGAAAATAAAAGACAATGTGAGCTGTGAATCTGATTACAATGTAGTTTGCCCTGTAAGGAAAAGTCTACCCAACAGTATCCTTTCTTCATATTCATTTAGGATATACTATGAAATTGCATGGTTACTTGAGGAAAACTACTTCTTTTGCATATTAAATACATGCCTGGTGCTTTCTTTGTTGAGATAGTGATGGTACTATGCTATGAACGCACTTATAATATTGAATAATATTGAATATTATTGAATGAGGAATACTTGTGCTTCTAAAAATAGACCTTGAACTAATATAACATATAAGTTGAATTTTCCATACATATATTAATTTTGACTGAATTAAAAGTCTCTATTATTATTAGACTGTAAGTCCAATTCAATTTCTTTGGGTAATTATATGACTTATTGCTTCCCCATTATTTATAGCACAAACTTGCTTTTTTTTTTCTACTGACCTATCACCCTGCCACCTAAGAGCTATAACCTAAAGAAACAACTTACTCTTTTTCAGACTTATTTTATATATGAGAAATTTCTCACAGTATCTTCTTTTTCCCAAAAGGGTTAAGGAAGGGTGAACGCAAAATCAAGAATGAAAAAAGGCTCTGTACATGAAAATAAAGTATTATTTTTTTCCTTTTCTCTTTTCCCTGAGCCCTTTTGAAAGAATGAGTGAATCTTGTGATGAGAGGAGGAATGACCATACACATAAAGTTGAATAGGAGCAAGGGAGAGCAGGTCCTTATTGACAGAACATTTATTAGCTCCTTTAAATGGTGAGGTTAAAGAGAAAGGTCTTGGAGTGCTATGGACCTTTTAAAATCTAAATAGACAGATTGCAAAATGGAAATGCATTTGTGCCCAAAACATTGTGTGTGGATATTTGTGCTATTGAACCACTATCAAAAGCAAGTAAAGTACAACATTGTTTATGATAGTAACAAAACCTATAAACAAACTTAATATTCAACAATACGGATTGTTTAAATGCATCTTGGTACACTCATAATTGAACAGTATGCAACTTTTAAAAAGAAATAGATATCTAAGTGTGAACATCTTGATTCTGCTGCTTACTTCTTTGAGAATTTTGGCTAAACCACTGAATCTCTCTGAGTCTTAGATCCATCATCTGTAAAATGTGCACAAAATACTTACTATGTAGTTTGAATGAAAATTACATTACATTTTGTGTGAAGCAAAGTGCCTATCAATGCAATATTTCTCTGTGTGTATATATATGTATTTTCATATATATGTATATATATATATACATATATATGAAATATATATATATATATCTGGGGATCAAACCCAGGACCTAGTACATACTGGGCAAGTGCTCTATCACTGAGGTACATATACTCTAGCCCTATATGTATAATTTAATTTTTGTTATCATTATCTGCATTGTCAAAGAAACTTATAGGGAAAGATCTGTATAATATATATTGAGTAACCAAAATTTATTGTTAGATAAACTTGATACTAATATTTCATTTAAATGAAAATGTACAAAATATTATAAATTTAGAAAATTATAGAAGATAGGACATCGAATTGTACAATGTGATTAAGACTGGATTTTGAGATAGTTGTTTTTAGATTCTGATATCAGTTCTGCTACAAATAATTTAATCTCCATGAGTCTCAGTTAAATTGAATCATCTCCAGGGTCTTTTATAGTTCGATGATGTTATTTTCCTTAATATATTGAAAAGCTGTGGGGAATATGCAGTTATTCTCTATGCTATTATCAGTCCCTACTCTTTTTGAGGTCCTCTGTCACCTGCACCCATTGGATAGAGGGAGTTTCATTTCATGCTTTCAACTTTCTAGGTAGGGAAGGGGTATTATCCTGGAACCTCAGTCAGATAGTTGAAGAGAAAGCCAAGTGGAGGCAATTCATTTAATATTTTGTGCATTCAGCAAGATTTATTGAACTTCAATTTTGTGGGAGGTTCATACAAAGTGCTGTGTATGGCACACACTTAACCTTTGACAGGCTTGAAATCGGTTGTAGGAGAAAACAAATTTATAAGAAATCTTAATATTAGCTTAATACTGTAAGAAAGTGTAGATTTAAAATGCTGTATGAGCTCAGGGAATATAGCAAATGCTGCAAGGCAAGAAATTCAGGAAGATTTCAGAATAGAACTATTTTAAAATGTTATCTCATTCAATCCTCACTAAAACTCTTTGAGGTTGGTATCAATCTCATTCCAATCATCAATAAAATCACAAGGCTCTGAGTGGTGGAGTACCCAATGGCAATTAGCCAACATGGCAGTGCCAGGATTCAAACTCAGCTCAGCTTGACTCTAAGCCTCCGCTCTCAACAACTCTGCCATCAAGGCCATCAACAAAAGGGCTTATCAAGAGTCAGGACAAGGAAGAACAAAGCCATTGGAACAAAGCAGTATGTATTTGTATAGGAGATGAATTTGACTTCACAGATTTCTAAAGAAGAGCAGGTGGAGGAGAGATAGCATCACCAGGGAGACTGGGCAGAAATTTGGAAGGCAGATCCTTAAGTCTCAAACTTAAAAAAAAAAAAAAAAAAATTATCAGAAAATTTTAAAATTCAGAAAAAACAGATTAAATCAAAGGAGACACTAACAATAAATGTTAGTGTACAGAGATATAAGTCTATGTATGCCTACATAGTCATTCATGCTATTTCTTGTGAACATCAAACTATTCATCTTTTACTTCTGTTTAATACAAGGAGAACAATTCTTATTTCACTGCCCACTCCACTCACACACACACTTCAAAATACAAAATTTCTGTTCCAAAACTTGTTCAGTCTCCTTTGCTAGTTTCTCCTTATCTCTGGCAATTTAGAAGGTGAAATTCCTTGGAATGCACTCTGTGAAACGAGTTTCTTTTCTCTTTTCACTTCCCAGGTGATTTCATCCAGTTTCATGCTTTACAAAAAAAGAACATCTATCTATATACGATGTCACCTGCATTTTTCATCTCCAATTCAGACCTCTCCAGAATTTCAGCCACTTATTCCATATTTCTTCTTGAATTTCCACTCAGTATTTAAAGCATGATTTGTCAAAATAGAACTTTGTCTCCATCCAGATCTTCTCCACAGTGCTATTTACTTCAGTGTGACACAATCCTTCATTCTTTTTTTCCTGACTGAAAATGTCAGCATTCTTATTGACACTTTTCTTTCTCTCACATTACAAGTCAGATCTGACAGCAAACCTTTTCACTTTGCCTTCCAAATATATTTAGAATCCTATCAGTGACCCCTCCACTTGTACCGCCATCTCCCCAATCCAACCACTGTGATCGCTGTCACCTGAATTAATGCAGTGCATTCCTAATTGCTCCTTCAATGTCTGCCTTTGTGCTCTTATTCTTGTTAAAATGTTAGGCAGAGTGTAACCCTCTTCTGTTGAAAACCCTTCACTAAAACTATTCTCATGCAATGTTAAAAGCCAGTGTGTTTTAAAGTCCAAACAGTCTCAACATCATCATTCTATGTCACAGACTGCATGACTGCCTTTCCCCACAATTACAGTTGCTGCCGGCAACGAGCCTCTTTGCTATTTCTTAACACACTGGACATAAATCTTACATACTTTGTCTTTGCTTTTACCATTACTTGGAATGTTCTTTTCCTAGATATTTGCATGATTCACGCCTTTTTTCCCCTTGATGTATTTATTTAAATGTTACTTTCTCAGTTTGTTTGATCACACTATTTAAGGTTTTTTTATACCTCTAGCAAGTTTCTATCTTGTTTAACAGCCTAAGTTTTTCCTCTTTCATGTTTATATTCTGTAGTGTATTTTACTTACTTACCTTATTTATTCTCCAAGCACACTCCTTAAATTTCTATAGGCTCCATGAAAATGTGAACTTATGTCTACCTTGTCCATAACGGAATCCTGAGTTTGAAAGAGTTCTTGATACACAACAGTTATTCAATAAGTATTTATTGAACAAATGAGTGAGGCTGATAGATCTGATATATCCTCTACTGGTCTATTTTAAACTTATCCTCTATTAATTTCTAGTAGTTTGACAGCACATGGAATGATTTGCTAATAGCCTTAAAATAAGCTGAATTATAGCATATTTCTGTCATATTTCTATATTTTAATTTATTCCAAAATATCCCTTTCTAGGTATCTGGATTTCATAATCTGGAAGTGAATGAGAAGACAATATAAATAAACTTGTAGTAAATACTCATGCGAATTTCTATCTTTTGTCTTCTTTTCTGGAGTACTCTTCATACAACACTTGTAATCTTCAATATTCCTAGGAAGTTCAAACTGGTTGGCCCCCCTTTCTTTTTTTTTTTCTTTTTTACTTTGCTTTGGGGATTGAACCAAGGGAAGTTTTACTACTGAGCTACAATCTTAGCTCTTTTTATTTTTATTTTGAGATAGGTCCTCACTAAGTTGCCCGGGCTGACCTTGAACTTTCGATTGTCCCACCTCAGCTTCCTGAGTCTCTGAGATTACAGGTGTGTCACAATGCTGGATATATTTTCACCAGTTTTTGTTAATATCTGTATTATAGGGAGGGGTGGTAAGAAAACAAGAGATAGTAAAAGTAGGATTGTTTTGGCCAATAGGCATAGACACTTCTAGCTTTATCTCTTTCTAAGTAGTTGGCTAGTTTTTAACTTATCAAAACTTATTGCCTCATTTGCAAAATAGAGATAATAAAATAATATCTACATCTTGGGGTATCATTGTAATCTGTATGACACAGACACAGGGACATAGTTGTTGTGTCTAATTGTCAGGGTACACAGTGAATGCAGAATATATCTTCCAAGGAATCCAGATGCATTTCTTGTGCAATGTAGAAGCCTCCTGTATATCCATGAATGTGAAGTGCTTAGACCATTCTCTCCTGGCTTCCCAGTTATGATATACTCTCCCTTTCACTCCTTACTTTTTGGGTTGCCCATTTCCTAAGCTGGTTTTTCCAAAACTGACCCCACCCCCACACTTTTTCTCCAGATGATTGTATACATTCCTAAGATTTTATATATTGGTTGCCCTTGATTGACATCTTAAACCCAGCATTCTCTTCTGAGTTCCCCCTTTAATAACACTTTCCTATTTCATTTCTGTATCTGTATAACTCAAAAGCATGTCAAATTGAACATGTTAAAAAGAAAACCATTAATTTTCATCTTTCTTTCTTGTTTATATGCCAGTCCATCACATCTCTTATAATGGAATCAAACTATGCTAGTTTCTTAGACTAGAAGCCTAGGAATGACCCTAGTTTCTCTCTAAATCTTATTATCCATGTCTAGTTCATCAGCAAGTGCTATGGATTTTATTCAGAAAAATATATCTAACTCTGTCCACTTCCTTCTGTTTATACTGTCATCAATCATAGCTAAGTCAGTATCTTTCCTTACTAGACTATTATAAATGTCTCCTAATCAGATTTCTCCAATTAATTATCCAGAATAAGGGAAAGCCAGAATAATCCTAAAATTGAATTTTGCTTATCATTTGCTTACATCTCCTCAATGGCTTTTAGTTGCAATTGACATCAAAATTCTTTATAAGAGCCTAGAAGATCCTATGCAGTCTAGCTCTTTCTTGTCCTTCCAGCTTCATTTTATACCACATCCCTCCAATTCATTGTGTTTTAAATACATTTTTTCATAGGGCTAGCTTCTTTTTATGATCAGTTTTCAGCTAACTTCATCTCTTTGAATACCAATCTGTAAGACCCATGATTATAGCAAGCAGGTCTAGCTTTTTCACTTTTGAATTCAATTCCCAGGAGGGGCTCACAGCATAAGCATGCTATAAATACTTGCTGAAAGAGTTAATAAATAAATGGCTGGAGCATGAAAGACAATGATCATCACTATCCAGGCACATTATTCTCTCCTATGATTCTTTACTATCTCTGCCCAGTAGATCTTTGCCAAATGAGTTAGATAATTAATTTAGCATATATAAGCAAGGCAGTCTTTCAGTGTTTCAATATATATACTGTGTCTCAATGTATAGGACTTTCCTTAAACAACAATACCTAATAACATGCATGGGATTCATATTTCTGCTTCATAAGTTCAATGGGTCATTTCTGTTCTCTTATATCACTTTGTACTCTTGCATAACAAGTGAGTGCTGTTTTGTTATTGAGTTTATCCACGAATTCTTAATATAATGAGAAATTGTACTTTCATTCTGTTCATTTTTTTGTACGAAATATAGTTCCCATGACCATAAGAATCAGCACTGTTCTCCAGATCTTTGGTCCAAGGAAAGTGAAACGGAGATTTGAGAATATTCAGATAACTTCCCAATGAGAACATCAACATCATTCTTTGTTTTCTTTCTTCTTGTCTAAAATGCCAACTTTTATACCAAAAATTAATTTTTCTATATATTGCCAAGCACCTCATTATTCTGGAACATCTAGTTATTAATGAGATTTTTTATTTTAGTGTTTGGCACTATACACAGGGAGCATTTCTCTGTTGCCATAGGATACAGTTGAAGGAAACAGTGAAAATGAGGGTAGGAGTAATTAGAAACATGATTCAAGTTACATTCATTTTGTGTCTGGCTGGAATTTCTGAAGATCTGATGAATTTTGAAACCATTAGTATTCTTGTAGAGGCATGAAAATTGAAAAAGAATTCCTGAAGAATCATTATTACCTGTTTTAAAAGATGCTGTTTAGGGAGTTAGTAATTTTAAAACAACCTAAGATCCTTGACTCACATAGATGATAACATAATAAATAAGGCTCCTACCTAAACCCTTTAAATAACTGAAATCATTAATCTGTCAGTTCTCTGACAAATTATGCTAGAATTTGCTGTAGGAAACATGAGGCAATATCTCCTTCTTCTCAAGAATTTGAACTGAAATAGATGGCTATATTCATAGATATACTGTCTTCCCCTGGAAGGATAGTTACAAACATGTGCATTTCAACCTTTCGAACCTTAGCAACATGGAAATTTTTTTTGGATCCGAACTGGAGGACTGAGTACTGTGAATTTTATTACAAGACTCTGTAATTACTTTGAAGATTCTCTGGAGGACCAGTTGGGTTGCCAGAGAATTTTCTGTCCTTACCACCTAGCCACATAATGCCCTTGGAAATTTAATAACAAAATGATCATGTCTTGAATATATATAGTCCTATTCAATTTATAAAGTATTTGCATAGTTGATATCTCATGTGACTTCCCATAAGGGCTGCCTAGCAGATTTTATCTCCATTTTTCAGATAAGGAAATTCTGGTACTGGGAGGTTGAATGATTTTCTTATACTTTTTAATAGCAGAATTGGGATTTGAACCTATATATGATTTTCTCCAAAAATTGGTGCTCATGTCAGCATTAGTTGCTGCCTTTTTGGAGGGCATTTTGATTTGTAATATCCCAACCTTCTTTTTATCCCCCACATTTCATTTAACTTGAATTATCTGTCTCTCCTCACTCTTATTTGTTTTATTTTAAATGCAAATTAGACAAATACTCATTTCTTCCTGGAAAGATCAATTTTATTTCATTGAATTTGGACAAGGAATACACAGGTTTTCATTGTAATTTGTTTATTTCACTGATTTATTTATTTTTGTGGTTCTGGGGATGGAACTCAGGGCTTGCACATGCTAGGGAAGGTGCTCCACTAGTGAGCTACATACCCAGCTCTTAAAGATAACCTTGTATCTGCCTAATTAATTTATGCTCAGTGCTGAAAATTTGGAAAGAAATATAAAGCCTAATGAATATTAAAATAAAACAATTAACCATATTTCCATCACCCAGAGATAACCAATGTTTAATACTTCGGGATGTATTCTTATTAGAGTTTTCTGTTCAAAAGAGTTTTTCTACTAGGATGCTCTCTTTCTCACCTGTGCCTGACAGCACAGTTCTGCCTGCTGCATGTCAGATTTGTGTGCCAGAGGAACAAAGAAAAGATACTAATCAAAGTTAGGCAGATCCAAGAAGCCATATTACCTGTTTCATGAAATCGCAAAGGAAACAGATAAATCAGAAATAGTTTTTAATTTTTTTTTTGTTGTTATCCACATCATCAAATTCTCTCTTTTTCCACTAGCATCATTAGAACTTCTCTAAATTAGTTGGGCTTATGTTGTTAAAAACTCATGTTCTTTTCTTTCAGGTTTTGAAGACCATGATCACATGGATGTACCTAACTAAATGCTACCTGGGGACATGGTGGTTCTTTAGAGAACACGTCTAAATGACTAACTGATTCCTTGGTGTACCACTCAACATAGGACATCATTTGATTTTAACTCTCAGAAATCTCCTAAATTTTCCCCACCATGCTATCTTTATTAGCTTGAACTCCTTCCCTAAAATGGTCCTTCTGTTGATCCTGTCAGTCCTGCTTTTGAAAGAAGATGTCCGTGGGAGCGCACAGTCCAGTGAGAGGAGGGTGGTGGCTCACATGCCAGGCGACATCATTATTGGAGCTCTTTTTTCTGTCCACCATCAGCCTACTGTGGACAAAGTTCATGAGAGGAAGTGTGGGGCAGTCCGTGAACAGTATGGCATTCAGAGAGTGGAGGCCATGCTGCACACCTTGGAAAGAATCAATTCAGATCCCACACTCTTGCCCAACATCACACTTGGCTGTGAAATAAGGGATTCCTGCTGGCATTCAGCTGTGGCCCTAGAGCAGAGCATTGAGTTTATAAGAGATTCCCTCATTTCTTCAGAAGAGGAAGAGGGCTTGGTACGCTGTGTGGATGGCTCTTCCTCTTCTTTCCGCTCCAAGAAGCCCATAGTAGGGGTCATTGGGCCTGGCTCCAGTTCTGTGGCCATTCAAGTCCAGAACTTGCTCCAACTTTTCAACATACCTCAGATTGCTTACTCAGCAACCAGCATGGATCTGAGTGACAAGACTTTGTTCAAGTACTTCATGAGGGTTGTGCCTTCAGATGCCCAACAGGCACGAGCCATGGTGGACATAGTGAAGAGATACAACTGGACCTATGTGTCAGCGGTACACACAGAAGGTAAGTTTCCTTTACATGCATTAAATATTTCTTATGATGCATTCAACAACTTCCCAATTAAAATTTCAGGTCTTGAAAGGCTAAACTATTCCTAATCATTTTGGATATTGTGAGTACTTCAATTATACTAGTATGATTAAAAGGGATGAAAAGGAAGATATCTAGAGAAACATATTAGTTAATGTGATTAACTAAATGATGTGGTTATGTGGCCATAAAGTGATTAAAGATAGGGAAGAGTTTGAATTATGCATATCATTTCTACTTCTGCTATAAATATATTTTGATACTATTAGATGTTTTTAAGTTTCCTAGAGTTTCACTGAACATCTCACATATTTAATATTATAAGGTTGCTTCAACTACCTATTTTCTCTGATATAGAGAGGTACACATGAATGCATATAGAACTGAATGTGGCCAGTTCCAGTACAGATATGTTGTTATAGAGATTACCAAACAGTTTAGTCTTACAAATATTTTTTTTCAATAGTTTGTGGTTAAACTGAAATGAAGATAAAAATGAATTAATTTAATCCTTGTATAGAACATACTTGGAGAGTATAATTCGGAACAATTCAACATAATTTTGCTTTGAAATTTATTGCTTCTTTATACTGAAATAATAGTAAGCTAGGAAAATATCTAATAATATTTATATTTATAATATATTATATCATTAATATATTATTAATGCATTATCATATTTATAATAATTAGCTCTTTGTTGCTTATAGTAATTTAAAAATGCTTTGGTATACTATTAGTTTTCATTCGCTAAGGCTGTTTACAATAGGTTTGGTTTGTCATATAGGGGTTAAGAGACCCAAATGGTAAGATTCATTTGTTATTTCACATGCTTTCTAAGACAAAAAAGAGGTATATATTAAGCATTATAATGTCCGGAAGAAGGTACAGGACATTTTTTATAAATAGTTAAATTGCTGTGAAGATTAGTTAAGATTTTAAAAAATCCTGTGGTCATACATCATTGTAGTCCAAACAATTCAATCCTATAAAATGTAGTGTTAAGTTATTGAGAAATTAGTGAAATGATCTTAGTTTACTTTAGAGGTTTAGAGAAAATGATCAATCAGATAAAGCAGAATTTTCATTATCAAGGGTCATATTGTGAATTTCTCCCCATGGCTATTTATAATATGTACAACTACACAAATATGAAATGCACAACTACACAAATATACAATGGAATTCTACATGGATTGAGACTTCACATTTGGAAATTTTAGTATAAACAGAGTTAATTCAAGGCTGGTATAGAGAGATTTTGAGGAGCATGTAAATATTTAGATTAAGGCAATCTTGGATTATTTCTCCTTTGCTGAGAAAAATTCCTGTTTTCATTCTAATCACTTTATTTTAGAAAATGAGACCCAGGGCCTCACAGATGCTAGGCAAGTACACTACCTCTTAGCTATTCCTTGGTCTCTTCTTTGTTTTTTATATAATGCTGAGATTTTTCTACCCTTTCATTTAATTTTCACAACCATCTGATAACATAGAGTTCAGAAATTTCATACCTATTTTATTTTATTTTTTATTTGCTCTTTTTTTGTATACATGACAGAGTATATTTTGACATATTTATACAAACATGGAGTACATCTTATATATACAAACACTTTAGAAGTTGAAATAATGCATCCAATATATACCTAATAGTAACATTAGAGATAGGAACAGAGGTCATAGCTTCAGACTTCTCATTCAGTGTACTATTACACCTTAATAAAATCCTGTAGAATCATACCCTAAGGATACATTCGTGCAACACAAATTTTTTAAACAAAAAATATATGCATGTCCCTCTTACAGTTCTGTGAAGGACAGCTCTATGTTTTATATATCACCGCCTTCAGTGGGCTAGCAATCTGGCAAAGGGTATGAAGCACACCTGAATATTTACATAAGCATAATTCAAGGTGACAATTGAAAATAAGCCTCTAAAGTAAACTGATGGGGAAAAATTACCTTCTGTTCTATGGTGATGAGAGTCATGGTAATCTTAGAGGAGGAATTCGAATTTGATAATTAAATTTTAACTGGAAGAATACTGACAATTAGTGAAAATTAAGAAGGAATGCATTTCAGCTAAGGACATGAGGAAATATGAGAAGGTGGGAACTTCCTTCTAGCTTCAGAAGAGAAAGTCTGATCACCATATGGAAGAAGCCAATCCAAGATTGTGTTCCAAGTGAAACTCAGAGTTAGGACCATTGACTTACTAATTTAAACTGTTATTTTGATCTTAATGTGCAACAATTGTAATCGAATAGTAATAAATTATGATACATTAAAACATTATTATGTAGCAATTAAAATGAATTGGGAACTCTATAGACAATTAAATAATACTAATAATTTCCAAGGTTATTTTGTGAAAATAACTAGGTGCATCTCTGTGTAAATGGTACTTCTAGTTGCTTAAAGGAAGAGAAGTTTTTATATAAAGCATTTGATTGCATATTCATAGAGTTGCTCACAGAAATGAGTAAACAACTGTCTCTGTGGGAGAAAATATAAGTAGTTAGGTAATATGATAGAATGGGATTTACTTTTCATCCATAACTTTTACATACATATGTTCAAAGTTGTGTGTTACACGTATAATTTTTAACTACTGTCTTTCAATGTGGTGTGCTACTTGCATAAATTACCTACTGTAATATATCACTTATAAGAAAATACTCTGAGGGTAATATTAAGACAAAAGGAATTGCATTGCCAAAATTCAAGTGAATTATTTAGGTGACACCATACCACCAGGATTCAGGAGAGAACAAAATCCAGAACTGAACATTGAAAAATAAGAAGCACTCTCGATTATTGCTTTATGTGATTATGGTAAGACATTGATTTTGATTTGATTCCAAGCAAGAGTGTGATAAGGAGGTTATGCAGTTTTAGGTCTTGTAATTTATCAGTATGTATGGCATGGTAGACATTTTCACAAGGCAAAACTCACCTCCAGGATCTGAAAAGTCCTTGAGTCAAATGAGATACAGCCCTGTTGGGTTCTGTGGAAGCTGTCCAAGGATGTGCCTGATTTTCTGTTGCTTGGCCCTTCAATAAGCCTCTGTAAGATCTTACATAAACTGAAAATGCCAGTTCTTACTTAAGCTTCTCTCTCTAGCTTGGTTAGGTTAATTCTCTGTATTTACAGAACAATCAGTCCCTGTACTGTGTACTTCATTCTCATGTTCTTATAATTATTCTCTTTTGCTTTTCCTTTTGGAAAAGTATGAATATTTCCAGATGCTTTCACATGAGCCATCATTTTGTAGGAAAAGATATGGCCCTATTTTCAAAAATATTTTACCCTCAATTGCCCATTTATGTTATACTTCAACCTGACAGTACTATGTCACTCAATCTTGACAGCTACCACAGATATTTCTTCAAGAAAGTGTATGCTAGCTCAGAAAGCCAGAGGAGATGACTGGAAACCTGATTTCAGCTTTAATATTAATCTACAACTCTTGGACTTCTGGAGATTTATGAATTTTGTTGTCTGAGGGAATGACTATTTATTGTAGCTTATTGTATGAAACAGAAATTATACTTAGAACTTCCAGGCAAAGAGATTCATAGTATAAAACAAAAGAAAGGAAAAAAAAAAAAAAGAGAGAGAGAGAGAAAGCATTTTTTCAAGGCAGCATAAACTACCCCTTCAACCTTGTAGACAAAGGGAAGATGTAGTGACTCAGGAGAAAAAGTTCACTCTTTTTAAGGGAATCAGTCCAGTGAGCACCCACTCTGCTCTAACACAATTTAAAGGGCCACTTCCCTCAGTACTTTTCCAAACCTAGGTCAACATATCCATTAGAGCACAGGTTCAATGATCTTTATCTGTTGAGGGTGGGGCAGATTGACTGCATTGGTGGCTTCCATTAATTGGTCTCTAAACCTACAGCATTTGCTTTGTAATTGGACAGTTCTTTTTCACTTTTATGCAGCATGGCTCTTGTCACTCACTGCATTAGTACATAGAATTTGGTTGAAGTGGAGACTTTCTTGTTAGTCTGTCTTGGAACCCAATCACCACCATCTGAAGCACGAATGTCCCCAAGTTTTCCAGATGATATTATTGTGAACCTGTTGACATTAACCATGTGAGAGCTCACCATAGATCAACACAATTGCATTACAGACCCACAACCAAATGCAATCACATAAATGACCCAACTGAAATCATAAACATTACCCAGTTGACTACAAACCCATTTGTGAGCAATAATAAATGCTTTCAGGATGTAGCTCAAAAGGACCATACTTATCCCAGTCACTTTAGATTCCAGCTTCTGTCCACACAAGTGGGACCACTGCGATGCTTAAACATTAAAATCAAAACAAAATACATTTATTTACATGCATCTGTATTACTGAGATGCAAATGTGAAATTAAAGAGAAGAAATGTTGCAGGCAAGAAATGCATCATTGCATAACAAATGCTTCAACCCCATATTAATGGGGATCTGTGCAGCATTTCTATACATGGACAAAGCATATACTGATCAAATACACACACCCATGGTCTTGTCATTGGATAGTTGGTTGTTCCTTGAAAACTAAATTTTATAGTCACTTGTGTGTATTCCATTATTCTATTCTTCCACTGGATCTACCCCAATTTCATTGAGAAAAGTAATTACTGGGCTCAGTTTACTATTCAAAAACAAATATACTGTACTCTATGCATGATTTACAGGATTTTCACATTTCATAATTTTTGCTGACTTTCATTGGAACTCTACTGTATATGCCTGAAGGCCTACTGGAGTGTCCAGCATATAATAGGTGCTCAAAGATGATGTGCTAAATGGATAAATTTCTCTTAGAATAGTAATTAACTCATTGTTTATAAATATATAGTATGCAAATAAATAGAAAGCACTTGTAATTTTTCACAGTTTTGCTTTTTTATAAAATAATGTGCCAAAATGCCTCCTTTGATTAATTGTAAAATGCTGTTCACACCTCATTCCCTTTTTTTGTTTTCACTGGTTCTTGAAATTCTTATTTCTGTCTAATGATACAAGAATACTGGTCTTTTTTCCCTAGGGAAAACAATATGTCAATGATACTCTGGTAGGTGGAATGTACTAGTAAGTTGTACTGGTAACATATCATTAAAAATATGGTCTTCAGGTCAGCCTATAGATTGCAATACCCTACTTGTTTCTGGTTATAATATGGTTTTCCATAAACTATCTATTTATATATACAATCACAATCAAACTTTGGTTGAAAGTTCTTCATGTGCTTTATAGTCTATATGCTAAAGTTCAACTTTTAAAATGTGTTTTTATTAACATATTAATTGTATGTACTAATGAGGTTCAGGACAATATTTCTGGACATATGTAAAGCATATGCTGATCAATTACAAATATCCCCTTAACACCCCATCCAACCACACACTTCTCAATTTCTAATAATTACATTATACTTTTAGATCAACCTTTTTTAAACTTCTGTGTATGAGAGAGAACACATAGTATTTGTCTTTATGTGTCTGGCTTATTTCACTTAACATAATGACCTCTGGTTCCCTTCATTTTACTGTAAATGATAGGGTTTCATTTTTCTTTATGGCTGAAAATATTCTATCATCTCTATATACCACCTTTTCTTTGTCTATTCTGTTGATTGGTGCCCAGGTCGATTCCATATCTTGGCTATGGGAACATTACTACAGTAAACTTGGGCATGCAGCTTTAAGTGGGGGCACTTTTTCCCACCTCAGTTTCTCCACTAATTTTGACACTATAAAGACAATAGTTAAGTTAGGGATGATAAGGAAAGTCACGGATAAGTACTTTGCAAAAGGGTTTCATTTTGTTTCTCCAGGGGCTGAGAAATTGAGATAAATTTTAGGATAATGATGGTAACAATTCATGTATACAAGCTATGGTTTGTTTTGTAGAATGTTAACAATGTAAGGACAATATGCAAACATTTACTCTACCTTCCTTATTTTTCAGTTGAAAAATCAGAGAAAGAAAGGTCAGTTAACATGGTCTTATTTGTTACATAATTATTAACAGAGTTTTTGAACTCAGGATTCCAATCCACAACTTTGTTTCCATATCATTGTTGAAATTGTTATTCAAGATCTTTCTTTGCCATTGTAGTACCTCTTTAACCCATTGCTTAATTTTTCCCTCTATATCAATGCCACCAGTTTTTTTTTTTTTATAAGCAGTCTACTAGTAGCTTTAATGACTCTCTGATATTGTAGGAGGGACCACAAAAGAAATAGTTTCTTTAAAAATTAGCCTCAAGAAATACTACCACCCCTTTACTCATGATTTATAAATTGGGTAAAGTGCTTTTTTGCCTGGATAATATTGAAGGTTTGCAGAAACCTTGAAAATTTTTTCTTTGCCTCCCCAAAATTCTTAAAACATTCAATCTCTGGATGCTTTTTTGAAATTATGGATTGATTGATTATATAATTATTTTGCTTATCACTGACATAAGTGTATATAAAAATCGGAAGTCCCAGACACTTTTGGGGGGATTCTTCACTAAATTAGATGAGAGTCCATCATCTGGGAAATATAATGGCAACTCTAATAATAGAAGAGAAAGCTCTCATATTCACACTGCCAGAAACTGAATTGCTAATGATGAGAGAAATATAGGTAGTGCTCATGGAGTGTTCAGAATATTCATTCTCATCTTTCCTTCTCAAGAATCTAGCTGTGGACTTCCTAATCAATAGCCTCTAAGGAGTTATTATTGTCTTTTTCAGGGGAAAAGTCATTGAATTCATGACCATACCTAGAGGTAGCCTGGGAGTATCTTCCCTACTTCCAGGATTCCTTTAAATTATATAATTTCTGGTTTGGATTCTGACTCATATGTGAGATGACATCCCTGCTTCCTCTTTCTCAGGTGCCATTGCTCTCCATCCACTGTTGAAAATACCAGAAAATTTCCCCCAAAATATCTCATAGCCCAGAGGACTAATTTAGAAAGAAGTTTGTTTTTGGATGTCACTTCAGTGCTCCTCCAAGACACATAAACAAATTCCTTGAGTGATATGCAACTCTAGTTATTTTTACATTTCCAAATAATCAGCTGCTTCCTTGAACAAAAAGATCACCTCTGAATGTCCATGTCTGTCAGTTATTCTGTATTTACCCACTGTATGGATGTGAGCTGCACACATGTGTGTTTTTCCTTGGTCTCCATTATTCCAAATCTCATAGAGGTAACATTATTATCTGAAGTTTAGCATTTGAATATTCAGAAAGTTCAGTAGTTTGTTTACTAAAGAGAAATCCTATGACTCAGTTGCTTAGTTATAATCTTATTAACCTAAGGTTTATAATGTTCAGGCATAAACCACGGAGGCTGATTTTCAGTAAGGAAAGCTGGGAAACTATAGAGCATCATGTGAGGTGCAATGTTCTGAAGATACAGAACAAAAATTACAGTACACATGATGTAAAATACACAAGGAAAGCACAAAAGAAAAAGCAAAAATAGGAATTCGTAAAATTTTAGAGGGTTTATCTTGTGGAACATTTTCCTTTACCTTCTTTCTTTACATACCTCCCTTCCTTCCTTCCTTCCTTTCTCCCTCCCTCTTTCCCTTCTCTCTTTATCGTCCTACTCCTTATTTCTCTCTCCCCTTTCCCCTTTCCTCCTCTTCCCCTTTGTGTTCTCTCTCTCTCTCTCTCTGGGGATTGAACCCAAGGGTGCTTAGCCACTGAGCTACATCCCCAGCCATTTTTATTTTTGATTTTGAGACAGGGTCTTGCTAAGTTGCTTAGAGCTTTGCTTAGTAGCTGAGGCTAAATTTGAACTTGCAGTCCACGTACCTCAGCCTACTGAGCTGCTGGGATTATAGACATATACCATCACACCTGCTTTCTCTTTCTTATTTACAATTTTCTCATCTACTTTTATCAGCATAACTTAAAAAAATTTAGGCTGTTCACATAATTCTGGTTAAAATATAATCTGTTCACCATTCTATTAATTTGAGGGTAGATATATGAAATATGAAGACTATGTTATTAAGACCTATATTATTAATAATACTTTGGAATGGAAAGAAGAAAATTATAAGGACTAGTTGTTCTAAAAGAAAGATAGCTGGGTGGAACTAGATGATTTTACTCTGTGATTCTGAGAAAGTCACTTCAGCCCCTTCTTCCATTTGTCACATGAAGAAGATGGAAAGGCCAATCTCATGGGTCACTTCCAAGACTAACCTTCTGTGATTTGCTTTGCTCAAGTGTCTACAAACAGCAAATGGGCTAGATGAAATGTTGGGCATCACACTTAAAATAGGTGAAACCAAGCATGACATATTCAAAAGAGTGTGGCAAGAATGTTTATGAGATTTGAAACCAGGTGTTCAGAGAATAAATTTATCAGAGAGAAGACAGGACATGGTAGAGCCCTGACTCAACCTTTAGTATTTTAGTATCTTTGTAAAGTTCAGGTCAAGTGGACCTAAACTCATTCTATATGGCCAGAAGTCTTACAAAGATCTAGTTCACTAAAATACCACAATAACAAATTACAGTTCAATAAACAGAACCACTAACATGAACAGAATCATTCTTTGGGAGGAATTGCCACTTTTAGGATATGATATAGTAAGTCCATCATCCGTAACTCCTATGCAAAAGTCTAGAATGGGCAATCACTGGGAAGCTATAGAAAAATGAATTTGAACCTCAGTTGGAGAAAGCTACCAATATCACTTGAGATTCTATTGTTTTGTTAGTTAAAATGTGATTATACATTAAATATTTTTAAAAATGTATTAGTTCATTCTTTTATTTAATAATTTAGTCTAAAAAAGTGACCATTTTGCAGGTTAGAAAATAGATATGGAAAGAGAAGATAGTTTCTCCATAATATTGTAGCTAGTTAGTGACAGAGTAAGGATTCAGATGCAAGGTCCACCCTTTTGAAACAAATCTAAATCTGCTTACTTTGTATTGGAGGAGTTGTAGCACTAAGGATAAGTGAAGTGCACTTCTCTAGATTCTTTTTCCTTTCCTAGGAAACAAAAAATTCTATTTGTTTTACCACAGATAAAATCTTTTAAGCACAACTTGAACGCGTCTTTTTTATCCAGTTTCCAAGGCAGCACCTTTCCCTGTTCCCAGAGAATGAATGAATTACAGTAAAAAGAAACAAATTGAGGAGGTGGCAGTGTGGCAACAAGTTGACCTCACAGGCCTTCCTCAGAGTCTGATGATGAGTACAGACTATAGCTGGTTCTCTCTACTCACAACTCCCTACAGGATACACACTACTGGAGGAAGCAATATGGTACACATTTTTCAAGAGCAGGAGGACATATTGTTAAATGACGCAACCTTATGTATGAAGAACTATTCTTTGGAATTCATTGGTACTAGGAATTATGAAATCTCATTTTAGCACATTCAGTTCAACCACAGTTGCTGAATGAAGGACACTTTTTTTTTTTTTTTTTTCCTCTCAATGTCTTTTGAGGATGTGAATCTTAGGCCAAAAAGAAAAATTTTAAAAAGGCAAAATAAAATGAGATAAGATGATGAGATAGCATTTTAGAAGTAAAAGCAATTCCATGAAATGGGTAAACTGTAGTAGAGTCATACTCTTAAATTCAAAAAGCTTGTTGCACAGCTGTCTCTGGAAACTAAGTTCCTCGTCGCTTTAAAGTATTACTATAAACACTGAAAGCTTTGAGTGCAAATCCTGATTAATCTTCTTGGTAGTACAGAGACTTTGGTCAAGTAATATAATTTAATTTCTTTGCTATCTAATTGACACAATATCATCCCTTACGATTGCTATGGAAACTAAATATAAAGCACTTAACATCAAACTTGGCACATAGCAAGTATTCAATAAAACCTTCTTAAGTTTGCCTGCCAAGAACTTGCCTGGCCTTCTGTTGGCCATGGAGAAAAATGTTCATAAATGATATTTCAATTTGGTTTTGCCTAAATAAAATTGACTATCAGATGAGGTAGAGAATTGGTAAGGAAAGAGATCAATATATGTATTAATTTTTACATTCTTACTAATTTTCCTTTGGAAAGTCGGACTTGCTATCATACCAAAAAACATAGCATGCCTACTGTTTTGACAAACAAATGGCAATACTCTGTATTCCCTCTTCCAGTTGCTAATATATTCTTAGAGCCATTTAAGGGTAGCAAATTGACAAAGTCTGGAAAATCCCAAAGTCACTTTGTTAGCATGGTTATCCTTGCTGTGTGTATGTGGGGGATGTGGTATGGAACTAGGAGTGATTCAATATAGAAAGTTAATACTATATTTCCTTTATAAACTTCAAATTAGAGATACTCATGAACATTTAGTAGTTTGTAACTGGAAGCTTTGTTAACAGGAGCTAAGGTATAGCACATAGAAGCATGCTACAGGTCTGAGTATAAAACCAAAATGAAATAATATGGACCTTAGGGAAAAAATAGATAAATTATATTAAATAGCTACATTAGTGTAAAAACCAATTTGATACTCTCTTGCAAATTGTTATAACTCCAATAATAATAACAATAATAATAACTATTTAAAATTGTTTAAGTGTTCTCAGAAATTATAAAAACTTTTTGTAATCTATGAAGAGATATCAAGATACAGATTTTGGTGCCCTTATTAATATAATAGTAATGTCCTCATCTTAAAATACAAACCATAGATAAAGTGAAAAATTGATATTTCTGCATTCTTTTCTTCAAGGGCTCTAAAAGCATAACTATTTCTATCTTTGACAATTTCTTCACAAACATTCATTCTTATTCAGTTATATAACCTCTTTCCAGGTGTAATATATCTTTATTTTACCATATTTGAGTTAGGATCCTACATTTTTCTTTCCCTAATAGGACTAGAGAAACATTTTTTTAAAAGAAAAGTATTACATTGCCATGTTATGTATTTTTGTCCTTTAGAGAAGTTAGAAAAACAAAAGTTAATTGAGACATATTGAATTGTCGTGCTAGTTCAATTTCGATTTCTTGGAACATGAAAAAAATTAAAACCACAAATAAGCTGGTAATTAATAGGTTTATATCAAAGTGATTTGAGAAAAGACAAAGCATATGCCAAAACACTGGAAAAATAGGCATTATCTAGCTATCTTACTTATAATCAAATTTAATTGATTTAATTTTCAAATTATTACATTCATCTCTACCATATGAGCATAATTGGTTCTAAGTTTTTGCTCAGAGGAAATAAATGCTGAAAAAATATACTGAAAAAAATCAAGTTGTCTATATTGATTATATGACTGTAATTTACAAATAATTGATAAAACGATATCTTCTCATACCTAATGAAAAGCAAAGAAAAAGTGTTTGAGAATTTGATGATACTTTCAATTTGCCAAGTTTTTGAAGTTATGATACTAATTGAAAGATGGTAGCCACACTTTTGATGATTTGGGAGAAATTTTTGCACATCATATAATTTTAATAAAATGCAATATATTTCATTGCAGATGTATAACATATGAATGTACATGAAATAGAGCCTTAGATTCATGTGATACTACCACAAATAAATTAAGAGTATTCATTAATTTACACATACTTATTGGCTATGTACCCTATGCTTGAGTCTGTGGTGGATATTTTGATAAATGTGAGATGGAAGCATTGGCTAGCACTTGACTTACCTCAGTGGTGCACCAAGCCAGGGTTTCATATTAATGTCAAATTCACCCTCATAGGAAGTACATGATTGCATGTAAATGGAGTCCAACAAAGATAGCTGTGTGGCAAGGGATGAGTGTATTAAATAACTGGATGAAAGAAAGGACATCTTTGCTAAGTATAATTTGTAAAATTATGTAGAATTTAAAGTTGTTTTAAAAAATTTATCAGAAAAGAACCTCTACTTATGATACTTCATTGAATAATACAAGTAGAATATGTGACCCTGGAAATGGGATATTACACAATTAATAAAAATAAAATGGGATTGGCAACATTAGTTAAAAATTGAGAAAATCAACATGTCACATTTCATTTGATGCAATGTCATATCATACTGCTTAGTGATTTAATTCTGGGATTGAAGAAGAGATATAGAACACCCTGCATGACCTTGTGATTCTCTTTTGTTCATGCTACTGAACATCCCTGATAGAGAAGGAAGTTGATAACTGTTCCATTTGACATAAGAAGTCTGAATTAGAGTCTTTATGAGCTTTTGTTTATAAAATTATTCATCCTTACTAACAAATATTGTGAACAACTTTAAATAATAAACTATAAAATGTACAGTCACAACTAATTAAGATACTTTGGATTGTTTAACAAAATTGAGATAATTTGATTTTATGGATTGTTAGAACTTTGACGCTTTTCTATGTGAAACGCTAAGAAAACTTGAAGGCTTTTTACTTTTTCCAACCATACTAAATTTTTCTTGGCACAAATTTAACATCCTTTGAGTGGCATTATAATCACAAACACTTCCTGGTCTCTGTCTCTATCTTGAAATCTTTGAACTTCTCCCTCTTCCTAAGACATTTTGTAGCTGAAAATTCTGATTTTTTTTTTTCAGTTCCTTTGAGTAATCAGTAGAATTGATGGTTTTATTGAATCAGTTTCACTTATTTGAATAATACCTTCTTTGAAGGAGCCTGCATTATTTTGTGACTTTAGTAATTAGAGTTTGTTTGACAGGTAGTTCCCCTCATAGGCTCAAAGATTGTTCCTTGCCTTTGTTCTTCATTTTCTCTGTCTGTAGGTGGCAAATTATATAGTTAGAATACTTGAAGCAGCTGTGCCATTGGAAGAAGAAAGAATATCATATAGAAACAAAAAAACTTTCAAATTTTCATCTATGAAATGTTAAAGTGGCCATGGATGGAGTTCTGTAGATTGACAATGATCCCTATTCATAGACAACTAGAATACTTTTAATCATTCCAGAGAAAAAGCAGAAGAAATTAATGCTGAAATGCTTGAACTTGAGTATGGGAACTTGCTTTCTCAACCATTTAGAAGATCAAAGAATTTGACTTTGATGTCAATGGAAAGTGAGTTCATCTTGAGATTACTCTTGGAACTGTGTTTTATTTCCAAGATGATCTTGGATGATCTTTGGGATGATCTTTCCAAATACCCTCATTTGCAAGATGACAGATGGCTGTACCTACACTTTCTATACTAGTTTTTTTATGATGGTCTATTTAATAATCAGTTAATGCATTTTATAAATCTAAAGCTGCCTAATGTATTAATTGATTAAATATAAATGAATACTCACTATCTGCCAAGATCTATATATTTTAAACTTTTCTTGTGAAATACTTAGTACATTTCTGTGAAAATTAGGTGCTAATCAAAAACTCCACTAATGATGTCTCCATCACATTAAAAATAATGAGATCTTGACTGGCAGTCAGGGTTAGGGGAAGACCTTGAATTCTTTTCCCACACTATAGCCATGTTCTCTCAGTAATTAGCAAATATTTAGGGAGTATCAGATCTAGAAGTGACCTGAGAATTCTAATAGTAGGATAACTGAAATAGTAATCAAGAAGAACTGAGACATAGAATTCAGATTGACCTGGGTTCAAATCCCAGGTCCATCACTATTTGTTGTATTTAAGGCAAGTTCTTTAAGTATCATTGTTACATTTCAGAAAAGGCTTGATTAACAATATATTTGGCTCATAGAGAAGTTGTGATCATTGATTTAGAACAAAATCTGTCAGATGATATGGGTTCAAAAAAAGGTTACCTGCTGTTATTTCTAAATAAAAAAAGTAATTTTCAGTAAAGTAAAATTTCATTTTACTTTTAGAAAAAAAATCAAGAAAAGAATTTTTGAAATCATTACTTATTACCATGATTTATTATGGCTTATGTATGAGATGACCCTCAAAAACTCATGTGTAAGACAATGACAGAAAGTTCAGAGGTGAAATGCTTGAATTATGAATGTCTTAATTTAATGAGTGTATTAATCCACTTGAATGGTTTAACTAGATGGGAACTGTAGGCAGGTAGGATGTGGCTGGAGGAGGTGGATCACCGGGGGCATGCCTCTGGGGTTTGTATTTTGTCCCTAGTGAGCACAGCTCTCTCTCTGTTTCCTAACTGGAATGTTTTGAACTGCTTTTCTCTGCCACATCCTTCTGCCATGATGTTCTGCCTCACCTCAGGCATAGAGCTAGGAAATTGGGCATTTCTGGACCGAGGCCTCTGAAACTGTGAGCTCCCAAATAAACTTATCCTCCTCTAAAATTGTTCTTGTAAGGCTTCTTAGACACAGCAGTGAAAATGCTAACTAAAACACTATTTCAACAGAAATGAAACTTTCAATGCTTTATTATCTTTTTGTCTTTCTTATGCATAATTTTATAAAGTACCTGTAGCACATGTTTTTGGAATGTGTCTTTGCATGCATTTTTTGTCTTTTTACTTACTAAGTTTTTAAAGAATGCATTTTCCCATGTTACTCATACTCTTTGTGAACATAATTACCCATGGCCTTGTATTATTATATTCAACATTAGTGAATATTGTTATAAGTAATGAGAGTGAATTGTTTCTGTGGTAAGGGTTTTAAAACTTCCTTGATGTTCTTCATAGCATTTGCCATAGAGTACATAAATAGATACTAAATTAAATTTATTTCAAGTTGAATTAAATTGTGACCACATGTCCTAATAAGGACATAAAATGCTGAATAATGTAGAAATGTTTTCTTTTCAAACATAGAGGTCTGTCTTATTTTATAGCCTAGACCATGATGATTAGTTCATGAGAGCATGATCTGCATGGCAACTCCAGGTTTTACAATTTCTTCCTCCTTGCAGAATTGTGAAAATCTGAAGCTTTGTCATAAACTGATGTTATCTAACAAACCAAATGGGCTGCCTTTGTTTCAGTAGCTTGTCTAGATCTGTAGTGTAGTTAGTAATTTCTCCTATGCTTCAAAGTAGTTGAATGAGCAGTTGGGTATCGTGCAGCATGGTTGAGGAGTACTAGGTGTGGCTAGTGAGTGAGTTCTCAGAATGAAAGACATGGTGGCAGAAGGTGGGGGTGGGGGGTGGGGGGGATGTCAGGGTGGCCCTGCCTCCACAGAGGGTAAGACAAAGCCCTATTCCTTCTGTTCTGTGCTCTCACTTGACCTTTATTTTTTTTTTAATTAAATTTTTAAATTTGTTCTAATTAGCTGTACATGACAGTAGAATATATTTATACATTTTGATAGCTCATGCATAAATGGAGTGTAATTTCCATTTTTTGGATCATTCTTCACTTCAACCCCTCCACCTTGTCACATGAGTGAGTTGTAGTACATGGAACTGTATGCAATATATTTTGAGAAAAAAAAATCACAAGATGAAAAAATTAATTTTGCCTGTGGATTTCTCTTTTTCTTAAATTTTACTCAGTACACAGGGTAAGAATGGTTAGTCTCCTATATCACTCTTTCTTCTTTCCAAGAAGAGCTTACAATGTGAGAAACAATAAAGATTACACTCACCAAATGAATAATACCAGTTAGTATTTTCATGTATGTGATATTATTTTATCTTTGTATTGACTTATAATACTTATATTGTAATTTTATAAGAGTGCAGGTGAATAGAGATTCTATATGGCCATCGTATAGTTGCAACAAAATTACATTGTAGGTATTTCTAACTCCAAAGACTCCATTGCGCCATGTTAGATTCAATGTTCCAAAAATAGATGCTATACAAGTTTAAAGTGCCCACAGGCAAATCAGACCCTCCAATTCCACTCATGGAGTGGAATTACTATTGGTAGTTTCATGTGTGATTTTCTACTGTTTATCTAGAATTCTCCAGAGCAATTTTTTTCCTTCCCTTACCCAATATTCTGTTAAGGAATATATTTTAAAAAGCATTCAACATTGTGGGTCATCCTTTGCAGCTGAGTAGTAAAAGCAAGGGAAACAATATTATGGACACCTTTTCAAGGCAGTATGATATCTCTGTTGACTACAAATCACTTCTAGGTCATTGTTTTCATCTGATTATTGCATGTCTTCGTCATAATTCTATTGACTCTGCATTCTTTGTGTCTGTGTTAGTCTGTCTCATATTTTCACTCTGATGTTTTTGCATATGATCTGTTATTTCCTTTCCATTTTGTCTCATTGCCTATACTCAGCAACCTCCACACATAAGTCCATCTCAAATACTGAGCTCACAATTCATCAGGAACCACCAATACAAATCCAGTCAAGCATTACCATCTGAACAGAACTTGTGGCAGTTAGGGAAACAAGTAGAGGGTTTCTTTTCAGAGCAGCAAAATATTCTTCATAGTCTTTTTTTCCCACATCTACATCCCATCCTGTGTTACAATATATGTAAAGGAAAATAAGGTCTCTGCAACTTAAATAAGACATTCTAGATTTCATTCCCACTTCTCTTAGTTTTCAGTTTCTCTTTTCAACAACTTACAGATTTCTGGCTCAAAAAAGACATCAAGAAGAGAGAAATTAACCTTTCCTGGTGGAAACCTTGCCTATTAGCAGTGTAGAACTCATTTCATTACTTGTCATGGAGACATTTATCTGTAGAACAGACAGGTTTTATTATTTAGTAAGTTTTCTATGAGGCAAAACTGAGCAAGGTGTAGAACATAATTTATAGACAAGGTGTTGTTATGGTCCAATATTAGGTTGTAAGGCTTGATCCATCCATTTGAAGTTTATTGGTCAAGTTTTTATTTGTTCTTTGCAATTATACAGCTAGTAATTGAAAATATGTCATTTAAAATTGAACAAGATAGAAAATATTATTTTCCAATATTGTTGGCCATAATATGTTGAAACAGAATACAAGCATTTTCCATTACTTTGATCTTGAGATCTCTATAATAAAAGGTGACATAATGAGTTAATATCCTTGTTGATATTTTATATTTTATTAGATCTAAGTCAGTTTAACAAAAATGAATTCTATTGTTTGAGACAATTAAATTACAAGTTAGTTAAATGCTGAAATACTCTGCTTCTTTAATTGTTGTACTATCATACTGATTTATGATATGAAGATCCTGAGATAAGAATCTGAAATTGAAAACAGGCTACATGTATCTTAATGTCATTAGGACACAGTGAATGGCCCATTCAACACACTTCTTCTTATTTCTGGCATAAATAAGTTGACTGAGTCTTTATTTGTATAATTTTTAATGTTTGAAACTCACCCTGAGGTACAGTAACATCAAGGAACTGATGCCACCTATGGAGAAGGAAAGCCCTAATTTGTCTGGGTTGAGTTACGAATGTCACCCTGGACTATGAGAGTCTAATGACTCTAGTGACATCCACTCCCTATTTAATAACCATGCCCTATTGTTTTAGTATTGTGGTAGTAGGATGAGTCTGGGAAATAGGAGGGAAAGAGCAGAAGAGTAAACAAGGTCATGTTGTATAAAGTTGGAAGCAGAGAGAAGCAAAGAGAAATGAAAGGATGACATTGCCCCCAGTTGTATATGGACCATTCTTCTGCTTTTTTCTAGTGTATGGCAAATATGTATACAGCAAACACACACACACACACACACACACACACACACCTTACATGTATTTCATTCATGCCCCTTAATAGAGCAAGGGGGTGCAGTGACACAATAACTGTCCCCCTGGAATGTTATACATCTCTGTTTGTGAAAGCTTCCTTGAGATTCAAAGAAGCAGAAAGATAGGATTAAGGAAACAGCCAATTTATTGCCAGTCCAGTGAACTGACAGTAGGAACCTTGGGCAAGGGTTGCCTTTAAAGAGGACTGTGCAGTTGATGGAATGACCTTCTTGTTATTGACATTTTAATTTATCTCACTTTTCCCACATTTTGTTTCTGTTTGCAATGTTGAGGGAAGCAGAAGGGTCAAGAAGAAATTTTGGGGGAATTTTCTTTTTACTCAGTTTCCAAAAATGCACTGAATATCATTTATTTTAGTGCCTTTACAGCATGGATGTTTAATCTATTCTCCCTTCATAAGTTTTGAAATACAGAATATCATATTTTCAATACAATTTTATTTATTGTAGACTATGAGGTTGTACAGTGTTATCTATGATATGGAATTTAGATGATGAGCTGAGGTGATTCTGGCCAAAAAGATTATCCATCCCCTTTCCTGGAGACTATCAGAGGGCATTGGAAAGGGAGTGGGCTTGGTAGGCAGAATACCTGTATTTACATAACCATTCTACCACCATCAGAAAGTACTTATCCTCACCAAGACTTAGTTTATTTTTCTGACAAGTGAGATTTCTTGTGATTCCATAGCAGGGATACTAAAAAATTAAATGAAATAATGAATGTGAGGGCCCTTAGGAAAGTTCTTGGCACATAGTAGGCACTGCATAAATGTATATTGGACATAGCATGTGTTTTTTATTTGTTTGTTTGTTTTTTGGTACTGGGGATTGAAGCCAAGGGCATGTACCCACTAAGTCACATCCCTGGCTCTTTTTGTATTTTATTAAGAGACAGGGTCTCACTTAGGGTCTCACTAAGTTGCTGAGGCTGCCTTTGAACTCATCTTCTTCCTACCTCAGCCTCCTGAGTCATTAGGATTACTATTTTAACACGGGCAAAATACAGCAACACTATTTCAACACACAATAATATATAATGAGTGAACCAACAGGAGAGTGGATCAATAAACTGTCAAAAACTAAATAGGGTGGGAGCTGAAGCTGGATTGATGCAGCTTGCAGTTCTCTATCTAGACCATGCAAAGCAAGTTATCGTGAGCTCTTTATGGTGCCTGCCTAATAATCTATTGAGGATTATCATAACTATACTCTCTCTTATTTCCCTAACCAATGGTGTTAAAAGTTCTGTATTAACCTCCATTAATCTTTTATAATTTTAATTATTTTCACTAAATTCTATGAGGTTCTATAGGCAGTATAGACTTCCATTATTTTTCCACTTTCAAGAAATATGACTTAGCTAAAGAATGTTTTTGACCAATAAGCCTACTCTGCAATTTCTCTAGTACTTAAAAAGGATGAAATATATTATTAATGTTGGATCTTTGCTTAAAATGTCTTTGGGTGCTATAAATATATGATCGGAAGTCTAAGCACCTGGGTTTAAATTTCATGTCTGTCACTTACCATATGGTATAATCTGGAACTTCCACTATTCTGCTATAAAATAGGGCCAGGCATGGTGATCTTGCATGTTTATTTTATGAGTTAAATAAGATCATGTATATTCAGCACCTTGAGAAGGTGGATATTAGTACTTGTAATGCTTTTCTATCCCTTCCTTACTCTCCCATGAAGAATGCATGGCTGCAATCATCCTTGGCTCTGCCAGACTTTGCACTGATGAGATCGTGAGGCACATCCTAAGGATTTTGCAGTTGTGGCCCATAAATCAGAGCTCTCTGTGTAGGGAAAGTTTTGCTGAGAGGGGACTCAGTCATTTCTGAGTAGTTCATCCTCTTTCATTAAATCTTATGAATGTTTATACCAAAAGTCTTGATTCATTTCTGTTTTATAGCAGAAGAATCTTTAAGGGGCCCATATTGGAAGCAACTCTTTCTCTCAGAGATTGGCAAGAATTTGAGATGAAAGAGAGTTTTTTTAAAGTGGCATTTTGCTACATACTAAATTTAAACAGTATGGAATGGTTAAGGAGAGAAAATTTACAGTGAAGAAACCTAATACACATTAACACCAAATGATGAAGTTTGCCATAAAAAGTGACAAGCAATTTTGATAGCATGTACCATTGTTATGATGTGATGGAAATAGTAATTTTTGTTGTGGTCTTCATCCCCAAAATACATAACCTAGTAAAATCATTGGAAAAGCATCATGCAAATTCTAATGGAAAGACATTCTATAAAATACTTGAGTATGTCTAAAAGCTCAAGGTAATAAAAAATAATAAAAATTCTTGATACTAAGTCACATCCTTGAGGAACTTAAGGAAAAGATGACAATTCAATTTAATGTGGCATTGTGAATATGATCTTAGAAAAGGAAAATTGGATTTAAAAAAAACTAGGTAAGAAAATTTGAATAAAGTAAGGTTTTTAGTTAATATTGTGTCAATATTAGTTCTTGTTTGTGAAAAATGAGTCATACTGAAACAAGATGTTAATAATAGGAAAACTAGGTGTGAGCTGTATAGGACTCTACAATCTTCAAAGTAACTCAGTGAATCTAAAGCTTTTCTGAAAGGAAAAGTTCATTTAAAAATCATCATTCTTCTTTATTCTTCCCCATTCAGGCCAATCCTTTAGGAGGCCTAAACGTTCATGTATTTCCATAACCTTGTGTCCTCTTACCTGGCTCCACCGCCAGGGTTTGGATTGGCCTCTCCCATCTTTGTCCATATTATGTTGCATAATCAGTGTTTCACTGGATGAAGCATCCAAGGGTGAGAATTTGATGTTTCACAACCAAACCACAGCATTGAAGATATGTGATAAATAGATAAATTCTCAGTAAGTAGTAGAATAAGAACAAAATAATTGCACACATTCTTATTAGAATAAAAATATTTTAAATGAATCAATGACTGAAGGAGGGATAATAAGCCCAGCAAATGATATCACTTGTGATTGAAAGGAGGTAATGTTGGAAAGGAACAGTCAGTGAGGGGTCTGGTCATAGCACATTCACATATCATTGAATCACTGATAACAAAATTATTTACAAACAATTCATTTATGAGGGACAAGACTTCCATTCTGAGGATTGGAATTGGTAGGTACACAGAATCTTTTGGTGGTAGGTGCAGTAATTTCATCTGCAGACACTACATGTGCCTTGAATGTGAGCTTCATTCATTAATTCATTTAACAAATGTATAGTGGAAATCATAATAGCTACCACAAAGTGAGATAAGCCAATACCCCAAAACTAAAGATCAATTTTTTTTCTCTGATAAGTGGATGTTGATGCCTAATGTGGGGTGGGGGGTTAAGGAAAGAATGGAGAAACTGAGGATTGGATAGAGGGAAATGAGGGGAGGGGAGGGGACAGGAGGAAAGAAAGATGGTGAAATAAGACAAACATCATTACCCTGTGTACACGTATGATTACACGAATGGTGTGACTCTACCTTGTGTACTATCAGAGAAATGAAAAGTTGAACCACATTTGTGTACACTGAATCAAAATGCATTCTGTTGTTATATATAACTAAATAGAACAAATGATTTTTTTAAAAAGTTAGCAAGTATTGAATACTTACTGTGTGCCATAGGTTGTGCTTATTCCTGGTTACTGTATTAAGTTAACAACTGCATGCACAAAACAGTCCTATAATGTAGATTATTATTATTCCTATTTTATAGTGAAGCAATCAAGGCAGAGGGGCTAAGTAACATTTTCAAAGGTTGCATATGAAGAACCTACCATGTGCCAACCACTGAATATACAATCCAAAGAGAGGGAGGAAAGGAACTGTGTAGAGAAGTGAAAAAAAAAAAAAAAAAAAACACTGCAACTTATGGACTTATTGACTTGGACTTTAACCTGAAAATTTGGGTCATTTATGCCCTTTCTCTGTAAGGATATGAGAAACCTCTGCTTTTGTAGATTTTCTTCTCAATCTTTTCCTTTTGTAATTAAAATTCTATTGTTAGTACTCAATAAATACCATGTAACAATTGTGTGTATGACACAGTGTTTGTGAAAGAAACATTGTTCTAAATAATGTAAACTTGGAACCAGATGGGCGGGGACAGGAATCCTGGACCTGTGATTGGTAGCTCTGTTGCTTTGGCTAGTTAGCTTCTGCTGTCTCTTCTCTTGCAAGGTTACTGGAAGGGTTATGTATAGGTATGAAACACTGGGTGTTTAGGAGGCATTTCATAAATGCTAACAGACATTTTTATTATGCATGTGGAGATAAAGAAAATCACAGTAGCTGGTGAGAGGAGAAGGTGTGAAGGCCAGATTTCAATCTCCATATATATTCTTGGCCTTGTTTGAATTTTGATTGTATTGATTGAGCCTGTCCCATGAATAACATTTTCAATTGGATTCACTTTATTAGAGGAGAAAGTAAAATCAACAAATGATTCTACTAATCTTTTATTCCCTAAGCATTTTTTATAGACTAGAGTAATGGTTATATTCAGAATCCTGTAGTTCAATTTTAATGGTCTGAGTACCAGAACAGAACAAGGATGCATTGATGAATTCTTTATTTGCAATACAGTCAAACACCAGATTATTTGTATATTTAGTTCATTTGTTAGTGATGTAAAGTTGGAAGTGACTCAGAACTCACCGAGTTCAATTTTTTACCCACCTCTGTAGCCACACAGTTTAGTGACAATCTTGCTGCATATACCTGGTAGTAAAATCTGTAACTTGTATTTCCACAAACAATTCAAAATAATTTCATTATATATTTCCATCAGAAAGTTTCTCTGCAGATGGATATTATCCATTTTGCAGTGTACAACTGAACAGAAACAATATTTACCTTAGGAAGATATATTCAAGACAATTTTATGTACCTCTCCCTCTGGAAGTAGAACTTGATATCCATATATCAATTCTTGGGGTTAAAAATGCTCTCCATTTTCTCAGTCTCCAAAAAGAAGCATGCCTACTGCATTGCACCCAGATGTACAGAAGCAGCCACATAAGAATATCTTTGTGTTGCACCTGTTCATTTGCCAAAAGGGAATCTGTTAGTTTCTCTAAATGCTGCTTTCACCCCTCTAGAAATGTAAATGACAATATTTTCTTGCTGTAGATATTTAAATGCCTATAGATAGTGTATGTAAAGAATTATATTTGGCCAGCAAATTTCACCACTTCAAAATATTGAAAATTTATTATTAACTTCTTTCTGTGAGACTATAATTAGAAGCTGTAAGTATTACTATTTAGAGGTCTTATACAAAGTAACATAAACCTGTTAATTCTGTTTGGAACAAATTTTGTGAAATATTTTTCAGTATAGAAAACATTTTCCCATATAAATATGCAATATAAAATATATATTATGCATTATGTTATATGCTATATATAAATATATACATAATTATATGTAACATAATATGTAAATAATGATTTTGTATAGATATATTTAGATGTATTGATATATAAATGCCTTTTTTTCTTTTTAGCTTTGTTGGCAGGAAACTTAGGACTAAAAGAAAATTTAAACAGTGTGTTTTCCCTTTAGATGATTGATAGATTTAAGACAACTTCCCTCTAACTGGACTTTTTTCAGTGCTGGGGATCAAACCTAGAGCCTTATATACTACTAGGCAAATACTCTACCAGTTGAGTATGCCCCTAACCCTCCAACTGAATTTTGATTTCTTTTCCTTTAGCAACTTTTTCCTCCCCTGCAAACCACATTACATTACTTCTAGAGATAGAAGGACCTTGACTGCAAAATATTATACCTTATATTTCAGGAGAGAAAATCAAAGCAATGAGATTAAATAGCATGTCCCTTTGAATCACACTCTTAGCTAACAGTTCACATCAAAGTGAGAATAGCCAGGTGCTGCCCGATATTCTTCTAAATTTGTTTATGTAGTCATGCTGAAGTTTATGTGGTCACATAAAAGTTTTAATGAGAGATCACATATCCTTTCTCACTCAAATAACTTTATCCATTTGGGAAGTTTTTCTAATGAAAAGTCAATATACATCCTCCAAAGTATTTAAAACATTTCCTGGGAAATGTCAATTAGTACTAGCTGGGCTTTTAAACACATATGTAATGTGTTTTCATGTAGCTTTGGGAGAAAGATAATGGACTCGCATTTGCCGAAAAAAGAATGAGGCCTGGTGATATCCACATGAGGGCAGACTCATATGCAGGAAAATTTCTGTTCTCCATGAGTAACTACTTCAATTATCTAAGGGATATGGCTTTCTGAACACTGCCAACAGATACCCATTGCTTTCTTCTCAGTCAACGTACACTGAGTGGCAAGAAAAAGCACAACAAAATAAACACGACCTATACCCTGAGAGCTGGATCAAAGTTATGCAATGAGTTTTCTCGTAGTGAAAAGATGCAAAAATAATGGGATATTTGCCCATAAGTTTTACGTTGTGTAATCCTATATCACTGGGTTTTGTATAAGAAGGCAGAGTACACAAAATTATATAATGTAGTCATCTGAAGTGAGTTTTTCAAATATTAGAAATGTGCACAGTTCACTGATAAAGGAGTTGAGGTTTATCCAGGCTAAATAACCAGTACCAACTCAAATAAAGAACTTTTCTCTTTCATTTCAACCTATCACATTGTATTTCAAGTGTTTGATTATTATTATTTCACATCCTCAATTGATGTGAGCAGAAAGGTATCTTCCTTGTGGTTGTCTATCCTTGGTGCAGGTCACTCGTGCGCGCACCTGCAGTGGGCGTTCTACTCACAAGAAGTTATCAGGGCCAGAGGTAGGAATGCAGAAGCAAAGCAAAAGGAGAAAGTAGTCCTGTCCACAAGAAAAATGAGCTTAGGCAATATCTTCTACACCAACTTTAGGTCAGCTCAGGAAAGTTTCCTTGTGTTTTTTATAATGTGTCAGTAGTGTAGACTAGTGACATAAATTCTGTTTTCTACACCATGTGCTGTGATGCTACTAATTATCTTAGCATATCTCTATAACCTTCACAATTTTCTTTCCTTAAGCAGGCTATATTTTTAAATTAAGTAATAGAAGTTGAGTTACAACAACTTTGAACAGACAAGGGAGTATGTCTGGAGTAATGTGTTTGCTTATGTGTTTGTGTGAACTTCTGTGTGATGCATGCCATAAACATGTATACATATGCCTGCATGAGCACGTGGTCAGGGATGTCATAGGTGGTGATTTACTGAAATTTGCCATAGTATCTTGTCTGAAATAGAGTAAAAAACACATAGCCTTACAAATTCATTTGGTCCGTATTGTTCATATATAATGTAATTTATGAGAACTGGGAGGTCACACAAATAATTCTTACCTAATCTCTAATTACTAGGAATTCGTAGTATAAGCAATAATCAAGACACACACAAAAATTATTTTAATGATCACCTAGTAGGCTGAGTGCTATCAAAGTGTTAAAATTGCTAAAATGTCACAGAAGGAGGGACACTGGATTTGGGATTAGGGTGTGGAAATCATTTCTCAGTAGAAATGACATTTATCTGAGCCCTAATGGTGGGACAGATGTTAACATAGGATGATGAGCAACTTTCACAGTTTGTAGCAATGATAACAGTCAGAACAAAAACATTCTTACCTGAAAGTAGTTGGCTCAAATCTATCCTCATGAAGCAAATATTTTAGAGCCCTTCAGAATATAGAGCAGGGGGTTAGGTGAAGTTCAGTGTATGGTTTTGTATTATTCATTCTCTTCTTCAAAAAAATTTTGTCACAGATATGATGTTCATGAATTGCAACACAGAGATTCATAATTCAGCTTTTGCATTAGTTAACTTTTCATCATTGTGACAAAAATATCTGACAAAAACAACTTAGTGGAGAAGAATTTAGGGGATTCACAGTTTCAGAGGTCTCAGTCCATGTTTGGCTGGTTCCATTGCTTTGGGCCTGAGATGAAGCAGAACATCATGGCAGAAGTTCCTGGCAGATGAAAGCTGCTCCACTCATGGCTGCCCAAAGGGGAGGGGCGAGGGAGAGAGAGAGAGAGCAAGAGCTCATGCAAGGAACTAGGGACAAGATGTAATGCTCAAGGGTAACCCTCTAGTGACCTACCTACTTCCTCCAGGCACACCCCACCTGCCCCCAGTTCACCCACATTACTGTTCCATCAATGGGTCCATCCACCAATGAGGTTACAGCTCTCATAATTTAGTGAGTTCACCTCTGAACATTCCTGTATTGCCTAACACATGAACTTTTCAGGGGACATTAAACATCCAAACCATAATGACAACTTTATTCAAGTATCACATGAAGAATGAAGTAGTAACCTCCCTCTTCTAGTGCTATTAAAAATAAAATGAAATTTAAAAAGAAGTGATCATTTTCCTTCTAATATTTCTCAGAAGACAGGAGTGCTGTGGACAGTTGTTCTCTGTGGACTCAAGGTAGGGATGTGAGTAAGGATAAATATTTTCTCTTACAACAGTTACTGAAAAATAAAAAATAGTGTATCTACTATACTTCCAACAACTTCTGATTTGTTATTTATCTTGTCATATTTATAAATCTTTTACAGGAAAAAAAAAAACCCAACATGTCATCCTATATCCTTATCTAATCTGAATGGAAAGGAAAAATAAAGCTGTGTGTATTGGTGTATTCACTTTGTTCAGAGGGACTTAGATTCAGTGAAATATGGAGAATGGATCATATTAAATTTGTAATGAAGCATCTAATGAATAATGAATGTTCTGTTGCTATCTTTGGAAAATCATCTGCAAACATATGTTTTTTCAGGACCTCATAGGATGTTGATTTTATGCAAAATAGAAATTGTCTGCCATCTGTAATGGGAAACAAGTTCTCCATGCTGTTGCTAATAATAGATAAAGCACTGAGTGATTTAATGAAATTATTCAAACAATGCCAAATGATTTTTTAGTGCTTTTCTTGGGCATTGCTTTATTGCTCTTTGACCATCTGGACAGAATGGAAGGCTGGGGATTTTTAAAGTGTTAATATTTGGTCAATATGCAACCTGTAAATTTTCTTAATTTGGGGTGAACTATGTATGCAAATTACTGAGCCTCCCTAAGTACAAATTCCCTTACCTATAATAACATCTATGAAATAATACTGCTATCCCTTAGGTATAATAGGAGTGAAAGCATCCATATCATAGCAATGTTGTGAAGATTACATAAAATAATATATGCAGTATGTATATGGCAGAGATGGATCATTATAGTTTATCAAGTCTAGATCATACCCAGTTGCCTTTGAAAGTACATTGCAAAGCTCAAATCATTAGAGTTGGGATGCCCACAACTGAAAGGACCATTTTGTGCAAAGCTCTGGTCTCCAGTTATCAGGTAGGAAAATTCTTACATGGGAACAACCTGAAGCGTTTGTCAGTAGCTCCTGACAATTTCTCTGCAATACAGACACTTTCAGCTGGATACCACTGAGATGGAATGAAAATGTCATCTTTCTTATAAAATATTCCAACAAGATCTACAACTATTTTCATTTGAAATCCTTGATAAATAGGAGGGCTGGGGATATAGCTCAGTTGGTAGAGTGTTTGCCTTGCAAGCACAAGGCCCTGGGTTCAATCCCCAGCACCGCCGGGGGGAACAAAAGATCCATTGGTTTTAAAATCGTTTTCAATCCTTACGCCCTCAGAAAAATTAGCATCAAATTTACCTGGCACTATAACTGTAAAATAAGAAACTTAACTATAAATTTCTGAATGTAAAGTTAATGAAGAATTACAGGCATTGTAAAATGAGGAAAAGGGGCTAATACATTAGGAAAAATTAAGCAGATGCACTGTGAACATTAATTACAGCTCACTGAGACTTTGTTTACTGAGGTTAGCAGGTTCCAAGTCACTGAGTTTTCTTAGAAAATGGCCTCAGTTAGCCTTGGACCATAATTTATAGAGCAGCAAATTCTGTTTCTCTGTACAAATTGAACTATGTAAAATTAAACACAGCTTTTCTTATTAGTCTCTTAAAAAGCAAATGGAGGGGGTGCCTGCAGTGCACCAGGATGCCTAATTCCACTCAGTCTTCTCATTTTCTCATAGCAGTGTTCAGCGATTCCATCTTTCTTTTGCAAGTTTATAATGCTGGGTAACTCCTGTGGCACCATGAATTCAATGGAGGAGTGAAAGGGTTTAGTAGGAAGTAAGAAACCAATGTTCAAGTAACCCTTCCTCACTGCCCAGATGTGTGGCCCCCATGGTTATGTGAGCTCTCTGCATTTCCATTTTCTCATCTATGAAAACACTGTTTTATATCACTAGTTATTAGTTTATTATTATTATTGACACAGGGCTCATTGTGTTTCCCAGACTGATCTCGAACTCCAAGTCTCAGGTGATCCTTCCTGCTTCAGCCTCCAGAGTAGTTGGAACTACAGATGTGTGCCCATTGTGCCTGACTCAAGTTCCTAAAATTTAAAAAACTGAAACCTTCTTTGAGAATACCAGAATGCTATTAGCTTGATCTACAGACATATGGAAATTTATCAAGATAAATCTATATATGGTTTCAATTTTATCACTGCCATTGTAAAGCCCTTACAACTCTTAGATGGGGATCTTAGACGAGGAACCCTTACTTGAAGTGATTTCTTTTGTCAATCTTACCTCTATAATTCTGTGATCCTTGGGGCATTTAAATTTTTTTCTTAAAGAACTTAAACTTTTTCCATACCTGTAATCCCAGTGGCTTAGGACACTAATGCACGAGGATCATAAGTGTAAAAGTCAGCCTCAGCAATTTAGTGAGGCCCTAAGCAACTTGGCAAGACCCTGTCTCAAAATCAAAAATGAAAAGGACTGGGGATGTGACTTAGTGACTATGTGCCCCTGGATTCAATCCTCAATGATGGTGATGGTGATGATGATGATGATGATGATGATGATAAACTATTTCAACATTGATCTCATGGGAGATATGTGAAATGTTTCTGGGTCAGAATTCTGGACCGTAGGTTATGTCCATTTTGTACTTTCTGTATCTCTGAATTTACTGTGAGATTTGATAAATTTTTACAATTCTGGCATATGTGTTTACTGGGAAACACAAAAGTGGGAAAAGCTTAAATTTTGGAATCAAATAGAAATTAGTCCAAATACTTGCTAATTTTTACATTCACTCTGTGACCCTAGGAGCAAGTAAGTACTTTGTGGGCATACTCAGACTGTACGGAAATCTTTTTAATTGTTTGTCATCCTGGGCTTTAAAAAATTCACATCTAAAGACTATTTTCTCATTATTTACATAAGTCCTTTGCAATTTAATGCTACCCTCCTCAAATCTAAGAGGGTCCTCATGATGCTTACCTTTGCATCCAGTCTTCCTTCTCCCCCTTTTCCTTCCTAACACTGGTGTTCTCTCAACCCATTCCAAGGAGCTTGGTCCTCTCACGTCATCACTTTCCATTGTGAGTCAGGTTGTAGACTGCCATGCTGTGCTGGTAGCAGCTGAGTTAAAAGTAGTAGTAATGCAACTCAAAACCATCTTGAAACATTTGAAAGTCCTAAGCACTTTTTCATTTACAACTGCTGTTCCCAAGATAGCATTCATATTAAAATACATTCATATTTCACATAAAAATGTTTTGTTGATAAAAATGTGAAAATACTTTTATAGATTTGATGTTGGATTTTAAGAATTTGTTTTCCTCTTGCCTTAATATGTGTATACATAGGTGTTTGCACATACACATACACACACATATATATATATTCATGCATACATGTGTGCATATATGTGCATGAGAGTATCATAGTTATATGTGATTATAGCTAATTACTTGAGGTATATTTTAATTTTCAGAAATTTGATAAATCAGAAATTTTGATACTGCAATTTTATGTCTTAGAGATAATTGTTTTACACCTTAAACATTTTTGCATTCTTTATAATTTTACATGTAGTCTGTTGTAGTACTTGCTGGATAAAATGGCCATGACTTTATTCCTAGTTTTGTCAAATATTAGCTGAATGATCTTAGGTTAATTCCTCTAATTCTCTGAGCTTTGGTTTTTCTCAATGGGCTGCTGTTTGTCATTCAAGGAATTGTAGGTCAATTAGTGATTAAAATGAAGCTGAATGTAATTATCTAATTCTCAACACTTTAATTTTTTCAAAATTAAAATTAGTTCATTAAACTTGAAAAGTCTAAGGAATACCCAAAGAGGGAAGAAAGTATGAATAAAACCTCTATAATTACTTGAATTACAATTTAGTGACATTCCATTTGTGTTTTCTAACATGTCAACTTACCTTTGTGTTAACAAATTAAATCAATTTATGCACTTAAAATTAATGTATAAACCCTGGAGTTATCCTGTAAATTCCAGTTTTGTTTTCTGTGGTGGGAGACATGAAGAGAGAGAAGTATAAGTGGGATTAGATATCAGTGGTTTCTTGTGTGATATTTAAAGTAAAAGGACTAAAGAGAACTTAGGCTCTTCATTAGTGGTGTGCCCAGAGGTATCTCTTGTCAATTACTTTTAAAAAATTATGACAAATTGCCCTTAATTGAGAAATGAACTTTAAAGAAGTAGCAGAGGTAAATGAAAATGCAGGAAGATTTTTTAAACCTATGTACATTTATTGTTCCTTCTATGCTCTAACCAGGCATTTTCTTGGTTGCTTTTACTGTACAACATTATAGCTGAAAATCACATTTGTATAATATGAAGAGTTTTGTATTGAGTTTGTATCTAAAACAGCTAAACAAAGTGTCTTGAAATTAACTGGGAAATGAAAGAGAATAGAGTAAACCAAATTATTTCTGCAGAATCAGAAGGTATGATGAAATTTTAGTGTGTGAAATTGAAGAACGTAAGTTTAGCGTGGAAAAAGCAATGAACCTATTGTTTTGAGTTAAATTATAACAGACTGGCAGTTAGTGAGTTATCACTTATCATCTACCCTATTCATAGTTCAGAGCATATGCTTTATCAAAAACAATATCTACATAAACATAGTCTCAAAGAATAACATTTTTGCAGAGTAAAAAAGACCATATAGTAAATCAATTTTTCAGGGAAATAATCCTTACATGTTTACATATAATGAAAAGAAATACATATGAAATGATTTACTTATGGTAGTGATCTAACCCTATGAAAATTTATTTTTACTTGTGACATTTGTTTGATTATCCAGCTAATCATGATTCTTATTTTGGTTCATAAAATAAATGATTTAACTAGTAAAAATTTTATATCCTTCAGTTTATCTTTAAGCTATGAATAAGGCTTTTTGCATAATAGCTTCCCAATGAAGAAATTTTGGTCTGAAGAGATTTCTTATTCTGTATTCAATATAATCCCCCACCCCCAGTTTCCCTTTTAATCAAGACTGAACAAAAATAAAAATCTAATTTCATTTCATATTTCTCATCCTAAAACAAAGACAGGTACTGTCTTTGTTCATTGTGATCACACTGAAGTCTGGAGTTCTCATTTCTAAGTATTTTCTGGGGATGCTTCCTTTAAAGTAAAAGATGCTTTAAGATTGTGAGTGATGAAACAAATAAGGAATAGAAGATTGCCTCTTTCACCATCCAAGAGCAGTTATTAGTGACAAAGCAATGAACTCAGAAAGATTAGAGAATTAGAGAAACTCAAAATCCTCTCAGTTCAGTAACTTTTTTTTGCTTCTCACATCGATTACATAAAAGTCTTCAAAAAATGTTCTTGCCTGCCTTTGCTTTGTAGTTACAAATTTGCATTTTGCAGCCAGAAGTTTCTGAAACACTGATCTGATTGTCATGTTCTTGCTCTTAAACCCTTCTAATTCTTCCTGGACAAAACCCACATTACTTGACAAGATTTAAAAATCCTCCACTGTACCAATGGGCCCTTTCTACCTCCCCTAATAATTCCCTCCCTTCTTGCCTTGCATCTGTGCTGTATTAGAAAAATTCTAAACAAGAAATAACAGAACAACAATAGCAGTACATGACATTCCCATTGGTTGATTTTCACTGAATTTGAAGTTTTTGTTTGTTTATGTATGAAGAAAACACTCTTTTTGAGTGGAGAGTACCAGGGATTGAACTCAGGTGCATTCAACCACTGAGTCACACCCCCAGTCCTATTTTGTATGTTACTTAGATTCAGGGTCTCACTGAGTTGCTTTAGCACCTTGCTTTTTGCTGAGGCTGGTTTTGAACTCTTGATGCTCCTGCCTCAGCCTACACAGCCACTGGGAGTACAGGCAGTGCGCCACCATGCCTGGAAGAAAATACTCTTAGCATTTACTGTACATTTGACACTAAACTTGGCAGAGAGTTCCATTAACTTGCAAAGAACACTGGTATTGTGGGTGAAGAAAAATCAGACATTTCTTAGCCTCCTGGAGAAATTGCAGTCTGGTTGGATGGATGCAAATAATCACTCAAGCAATTGCAAAATTTTATTCTATTAGGTTCTAAACAGTAGGACTGGTAAAGAGTAGGAGGGGTTATAGGTATGTGTGGACTGAAAGAAGGACAGAGTGGCTGAAGCACAGCATGTAGGGAAAGCAAACATGAAAATGTCTCTACTTATTTAGAGGAGTAGTCCTGCAAGACCTTTCAGCCATTGTTGATTGATAAATTGGCTTTGGGAAAAGTATGAAGGCACTGGGACTTTTAAGAGGTGTGCTTTGATCTGTTGTACTTTTTGAGAAGGTTTTTCTTCTGTATGGTGGAGAAAGGGTTAGAGGTGAGGTCCAAAGCAACATACAGGGAGTTGGAGATGATGTTCAGAACCCAAGAGAGGAAGGTGGGTGTTAAATGAGATATATGTTAGAAAATGTATGTGTGTGTGTGTGTGTGTGTGTGTGTGTGTATTCTTATTTAAGACACAACAATGAGATTGACCATATAGAAATATATCTGACTACATATAAAAATACCTATCTCATATATGTATGTGTATATATATATATACACATATACATATAAATAGAGACAGAGATAGAGAGAGAGACTCTTAAGCCACACAACAACACTGAGATTGATCATATAAAACCTGATTTGCAGATTAGTAAATTAAAACTGGGAGGATTTATATAAATGTTCTTAAGTTCCATGGAAATATGTGGCAAATTCAGGTCAGAGAAACCAGGTCCTTCAATTCTAAATCTCATTCTCTTTCATGTGTGACGCTTTGGTTCTACTGTGCTATGCTTCTTGCATTGTGGTAGCTTTGCATTTGCTATTTCCCCAACTTGCGGTGACCTTCCATTGTATTTCATAGCACAGTCTTCTGCTCTTAGGAGAAAGTTGTGATATGTTTATTCATAAAATTTCATTCAGAAGCTATTAATTTGCCAATCCCTATGCATCCTTCACTATTTCTAATTATAATCTTCTGGTACCCTCATCTCCATAATTCTTTGCTCTCATGAGGACACTGCCTGTCATTTCTACAACCATGTTTGGTTAGTTCATTCACTGTTACATTGAACTAGGTTACGATTTCCACACCAACTCTTTTCTCCTGAAATTTGAAATATTTCTCTCTTTTCAACTCAATCATAATCTTGATTCTTAATTCTCTTAGAAAATGAGAAAAATTAGGAGAGATCTAATTTTCTCATCAAGAGTTCCACCAGATTCCCCGAAGGACTACTTTTGCTTTTCCTTTTCTGTTAATAATATACAAACAGTATGCAAGGTCCTAGGGTTTGTAGTTCTATGCCTGTGTTCCGTGTCTTCATGGAGCATACCAGAAAATGGGGGACTGTAGATATTAAATAGATCACTGTGCATGACTGCAGGTCAGAGAAGTTGGGCAGAGGTCCCACATCTGTCACTCATGAGCTATGTAGCTTTTAGGCGTTGGTGAAAATAAACCTCTTTAACCTTAAACATCAAGTTACTAAGATACTACAGCAACATAAAATGGACTAAGGTAATAGAAGCAGTAGGACCTACTATACAAATTGGAAGGTTTTAAAGATATAACAAATATAATTGTGCTTTTTAAACGATGAAACATTTAAACATGATAAGCAGTATTATTTTGGCAGAATAGGGGCTAGTGAGCTGCAGAGGTTATGCAATGCACTTATTTGGTGGAGTTTGAGCATGAAGTCTTTTACAAAGTTTCTTAAATAGATGCACCACTTCAACTTGTCCTCTATGGCTGCCCTGACTAATATGTTTGAATGACAAGTTGTTTAAATGTTCAAAGATAGTGTTTCAGCAACTTCCCTTTGAAGATGATTCTAGGTTTTATAATCTGCAAAGCACTATTAAAACATTGTCATTAATCCTGTAACATCCTATTGAACTGATATTCTTAGACCCTTCTATGACGTCTAGGTAGTCCTTCCTCCTTGCTCCAAGCACCCCCATATTTTACAGTCATCTCAATGCATACCATATTGTATAAATTTATTACTCCTCCCACTTACCTATTTTAAATGTCATTCCTTCATTAGACAGAGCCATAGGATGATTGTTTTAAAGTCAATTAAAAGGACTGTGTTTTATTTGTTTTTATATCCCAGAGATTTGAAAGAAGGCTGACACTGTAGCCCAGAATGTACTATATTACTGGTTATTAAACACCTTTCCCTAACATCAACTTCAGATTATTTCTTCACAGTGAGACCCATTATATTGAGGTCCACATGAGCTGGACCTCAATATAATGGTACTAAAAGGTGCTGGAACTTTTCAGAGGTGGTAATTGAGTCATGGGGACTTCACCTTTAGAAAGGATTACTGCCCATCTCATGTGATGGGAGATATGTAATGAAGTCACTCCATGTGTTTGGCCCTTTCTGCATGAGTTTCTTTCTGTCCCCTCCCACAGTTGTCCTACTGTGAAATGCCATTCACTGGGACATGTTGCAAAATGAGGCTTATGCTAGTTGTGGCCATCAGAACTTGGACATTTCAGCATTCAAAATCATGAGTCAAAACGAGCCTCTTTTCCTTATGAAATATCCAGTCTCACGTCTTTTGTTTTAGCAACATAAAGTGGACTAAGACACATGGCAAACAGGACAAACATAGTTCTCCAATTTATTTAACACATCTTTGTTTAACATTCTGTTCTTGGTCATGAGAAAAGTGTGGAGGATAGAACCATGAACAAAAACAGAACAAAAATCCCAACTTTGGGAGCTTGTATTCTAGTAGTGAGATGAACAATAAAAATAAGTGAACACTGAAGTATGCTAGTATAAGCTGGATTAGATCAAATGTTAAATAACTTTTCCAGGGCAAGTCTCACTGAAAGGGGGGGCTTCCAGAAATGGTTTAAAGGAGATGAGGAAATGAGATATGTAGCCATCTGGGGGGGAAAGCATGCTGAGTAGTGAGAATAGTGTAGAGTTCTTGGTATACTAGTCTTTGGAGGATTGTGAACAAAAGAGTCAGCCTATACAACTTATGGTAAAATATGCAAATAAGTGACAATGTAAGACTGTATATTGACTATAAAATATGTAATGGATTATTTTATTCAATAGTCATTTCTACTGGTTTTGTGCATTTTGGCAATGTGAGATGCATGCGAAGAAAAGATTGCCCTTGTTTCAGATAATATATTTTCCAGATGAGTAAAGAAGCTATAAATTTGAATGACATGTAGCCAAGGGGGTGGTCTACCAGAGTTCATTACAAAAAGGAAACGAGTCCTGTCTTTATGTGGTAATCAGGGTCAACAAATGCATTTATTAACACTAGCAGCTTCTAATTTTTTATTCTTTTTTTTTGGAAGCAAGTTTTCCCAAACAGGATTTTTCTGTGTAACTTTAACTAATGTTCTTGCATAGCAAGATCAATGCACATCCGGTTTGCTAAATATATCCACTAGCTCTTACCCTGATACAAATCACTTACGCATTTTAATAAAATCTTTCAGTTCCTTGTTATGACTTTATGTAATGTATACTCTTTTGGAATTCTTAATTGTTCCCTGGCTTTGGCACCATACATTTCTCTCAACCTAGATACAGTTAGGAAAACAAGCCAAAAATAGTTAAATTTGAAATAGAAATGCATTTAAGCCAAGAGGTTTAGAAGACTATATGAGCTCTAAGCACTCACTCTATGCCCACATGCCTTTTAAAATGTTATCACCATATTTCCAGAACTCTCTAGGGGATGAAAATAGCTCACAGTTCTAAAAGAATATAGGTGCTTTAAAAAAAAAAAAAATATATATATATATATATATGCAAAAATCACCCTATATTGAGAGTATTAAGAACAAACTTGACTTAAGATTTTTGTTTTAATAATTATAATCTGTCAAAAGTGTATGTGCTTTGATTTTGTTGACTTTATTATGATTAATGTGATGTTAAATTCTTTGGTTTATTTTTAATGAAGCAGGATGCTGCTGTTAGAAGCTTTTCTAGTCAGCTTTTTATTTGAGATGATTGTAGCCTCCCATGCAGTTGTGAGAAATATATGGAGCGGTCTCAGATGCTCTTTTGCATTTCCCCATTTCCTCCGACAGTGACCTTTTACAAACTGCAGTACAAATCAGAACAATGACATTACCCCGTCAAGATGCAGAGAATCCACCACAAGATTTCCTCGTGTTTGCTTTCTATAGCAACTTTCACTTCCTTCCCCACTTCCACACCCCAATCTGTTCTCCATTTCTGTAATTCTGACACGTCAAGAATATTATATAAATGGAACCATGACGTTTGGGACTGGCCTTTTCACTTAGCATGATTCTCTGGAGATTTATACAGGCTGCTGGCTGAAGGCGTTAACTCATTCCTTTTTATGGATGGGCAGTATTCCATGGCATGAATTCAGCACCCATTAAAGTTTAGCTATTCACCATTGAGGGACATCTGATCTGATTCGTGTCTGACTATGAGAAATAAAGGTGTTGTAAACATCAAGTGCAGGTTTTTCTGTGAGCCTAAGTTTATATTTTTCTAGGATAAACACTTAATAGGGCAATAGGTGGATTGAATACTAGTGAAAAAATGAGTTTGGTGTTTGTTTACTTGTTTTCCCAAGGAACTTTCCAAATTCTTTTCCCAAGTGGCTGTGCCATTTTACACTCCCACAACTAGTGTATGATTATATTAGTGTCTGGTGCTCTCTTAATATTTGTTTTTCATTTTGGCCATCCAGTTAAATGTGTAGCAAAATCTTGTTGTTCTAATTTGCTTTTCCCTGGGAGTTAATAATTTTGGAATTTTTTATGTACTTATCATCAGTATCTTCTCTTCTGTGAAATATCTAACCAGGACTTTGCCCATATTCTAATGGAAATGTTTTGCAATTTTTGAATTTGGAGAATGTTTCTTTATTCTAGATGGAATTCCTTCATTGAATATAGGGTGTGCAAATACTTTCTTCCAGTCTGTAATTTGCTTTTTGTTTGTTATAATCCTCTTAACAGGGTCTTGAGCAGAGTAGATTTTAGTTTTGATGAAGCCCCATTTATTAATTTTTCCTTTTATGAATTTTGCTTTTAGTATCAAGTTGAAAAAAACCTTTGCCTCACTCTAGAACATAAAAGTTTTCTCCTTTTTTTTCTAAAATTTTGTATAATTTCAGGTTTTAACTTTAGTTCTTACATTATTTCCTTATAAGGCCTGAGATTTTTATTTTTCCTATTCTATTTTCCCCCTTTGTCTTTGAATGATACCTTACTACAACATCATTTTTTTTTTTTTTTTTTTTGGTTTTGTTTTGTTTTTTGGATACCAGGGATTGAACTTCGGCACTCAACCGCCAAGCCACATCCCCAGTTCTATTTTATATTTTACTTAGAGATAGGGTCTCACTGAGTTGCTTAGCACCTCACTTTTGCTGAAGCTGCTTTTGAACTCATGATTCTCCTGCCTCAGCCTCCTGAGCTGCTGGGATTACAGGCATGCACCACTGCCCCTGTCCAGCATCATTTTTGAAAAACCTGTGTCCTCCATTGAATAGCTTTAGTACCTTCATGAAAAATCAGATGAACATATACATGTGGGTTTATTTCTGAGTTCTCTGTCCTGTGCCATTGACGTGCATGTCCATCCCTCTACCAGAACCCAACATTGTTGATTGCTGTACAATATAATAAATCTTGATACTATAGACTGATTTAATTCTTCATTCACAAAATCACTTTAGCTATTCTAGTTCCATTATCTTTCACATAAATTTTAGAATAATCGTTTCTATATCTACAAATAGAAGTCTGTGTTACATTTATGCCTTGATTTTTTTGTGATTGTAAATAGCATAGAATTTCTGTTTTTGGTATTCATGTGCACATTGATAGTATGTAGTAATGTAATTGATTTCCTTATGTTTACATGTATCCTGCACCCTTGCTGAATGCACTTAGTTTTAGGAGTATTGTAGACTTCTTGGGATTTTTTTTTTTGAGACAATCGTGTCATTTCCAAAAGGGACAGTTTTATTTCTTTGTCTCGATCTTTATATCTTTCATTTACTTTTATTACCTATTGCACTGGCTAGAACACCTAGTGCTTTGTTGAATAATAATAGCAGGATGGACAATCTTGCCTTGCTCACCAATTTGGAAAAAGTTGATTTTTCACTATGAAGTATATTATTAGCTATTCTTTTTTGTGCATATTTTAACCCCATTTCATATATTCCTGAGAGTTGTTGTTATTATTGTTATTGTTTTAATGAATGGATGTTGAACTTTTGTCAAATGATATTTCTGCATTAGTCGAATTAGATATCTGCATTAAATATGATTATGTGATGGGGTGTATTACAAAGATTGATTTTCAAATATTATTCCAGTCTTTTGTCCCTTGAATTCAAACTGGCAGGTCAATCATGATGGGTAACTCTTTTCATGTTTGCTGAATTCTACATACAAATATTAAAAAAATTATGACTACATTCTTTAGGAGTATTAATATATAATTTTTCTTTCCTTTTCTTTTATACCAGTAATTTTGGTATCATTATTACCTCATGTACATATATGACTGCATGACCAATGTGATCCTACAATATGTATAATCAGAAAAATGGGAAATTATACACCATTTATGTATGAGCTATAATAATGTATAAATGCATTCTATTGTCATGTACAAATTAGAACAAATATAAAATTTTTTTTAAAAAATAAAGATGAATAAATCTATCCTAACTCAGTAAAATATAAAATAAAGAAAGTAGAAGAAGAAGAAGTATATCATTCTGGAGATTTCTGTTGCTACCTTTTTGAGATTTAAATTATGAATTAAAAGTCTTCAATAAAAAAACAAAAGGTGTTTTCTGATTCCTTTTGATAAAAATTGTGATTGTGCTTCTCAAGGGTTTGATTCATTTCCTCTATGTGGTTGAACATCTTTGTAGAGCTTTTGAAGTTTGAAGGGTCTGCATTGATATCCCAAATTTCATTCATGATATTGGTAATTTGTGCATCAGTTTTTGTTTATTTGGTCTTAGAGGTTTGTCAATTTTGTTGAATTTTTAAAGAACTAGGTCTGTCTTGAATTTCTTGAATTTCCTTCTCTCTTTTCTATTTCATTGATATGCATGATTATATTAATTATTCTCTTCTTTTTGCTCCATTTGCTTTTATTTGGTATTCCTTTTCATCATGAGGTATGAGTTGAAAATGATCAATTTGAGACTTTTCTCCTTTTCCCATGTAATCCTGTAGTGCTGTACATTTCTTAGTACTGTGTTAGCTGTGTCCTACCCATTTTGAAATTTTGTATTTTCTTTTAAATCACTTTGATAATTTTTTATCTTCTCTTTATCTAAATATTTCCTTTTTGAACTATGGCTCATTCAGTAATGTGTTGGTTAGGGCCTGGAATTTTCCTCTTACCTTTCTGTTGATCCTAGCCTGACTCCACTGTGGTTGTGATTTCACATCATCTCTGTCATGGTGTGTTCTGTCTTGGTGCATGTTCCAAGGGCACTTACAAAAAGAAAGCTCATTCTTCTGTCACTGGTTGAGTGTTATATCAATTACTATCATTTGATGTTTTTGTTGAGTCTTTCCAAATTCTTAATATTTTTCTACTTGTTCTATTAGTTGTTGAGAAGGATGTGGAAGGTTTCCATTAAAATTGTGCTTTTGTAATTTTCTCTTTTTAATTGTACCAGTTTTTGCTTCACATCGTGGGCCTTATTGATTGTTGTATACACATTTAGGACTGAATTATCCTTTTTATCCTCAGGTAATGCTCTGATCTATTAGTGGTAAGTTTCTTTGCTTTGAAGTCTACTTTACCTGATATTAATATGTTAAAACTTTTATATACTTCTATTTTTATTATGGCTTATATAAAATTATTTTTCCATCATTTTACTTGTAATTTGTCAACACAATTATTTTTAAATGAGTTTCTTATAAACATGAGAATCTTGGTTCTTTCTTAAATTCAGTCTGTCAGTCTCTTAGTTGGTGCATTTAGATCACACTACAGACATTATTTTATATTCCTTAACTTAATTATTATTGATATGTTTTCATATTAAGTAATTAACTTTTAATTGATTAATTAATTTATTTTTTAATTTTGATACTGGGTTCGAACTCAGGGACACTCAACCACTGAGCCATGTCTCCAGCCCTATTTTACATTTTATTTAGAGACAGGGTCTCACTGAGTTGTTCAGCACCTCATGCTTTTGCTGAGGCTGGCTTTGAACTCGAGATCCACTTGACTGTCTCTCTTGAACTGCTGAAATTAGAGGAGTAAGCTACCAAGTCCTGCTCTGGCTTGTTTTAATTTTTGCCTCCTCTAAGAATGTTTTAATTACCCGTTCATTCCTGAAGGACATTTTTTTTTCCTTGATAAAGGTTTTGGGTTCATGGTCCTTTCCTTTCAGACCTTGACAAATATTTTGTTACTTTCTTAGAAACTCCTTTTTTTCTTGTGATGAGAAATCTAAAATCATTTGAATCTTTTGGTCAAATTGCTTTTTAGGGTTTTTGCCATTACTTTTTTAGAAATTTGAGTTGCTTTGGTGAAGATTTCATTATATTTATAGGGTTTGTCATTTGCTCAGCTTTTTGAATCTGTAGGCATATTTCTTTTTTCTAGCCACATTTAGAGATTTTTCAGCCATTATTTCTTTCAGTACTCTTTCTGCCTCACCCTTTTTTTCTCTTCTTCTTCCAGGACTCCAGGAATCCAGTGATATGAATGTTACCTCTTTTGTTTTAATCTCAGAGAACCCAGAAGCTCCATTCTTTCACTTATTTTTAAATCCATTTTCCCTTATTGTTGAGACTGGGTAATTTCTTTACCTCTATTTTCAAGTTTACTAATTCTTTCATGAGCCCATCTATCAGGGATTTTTTTCTCAACATTGATTTTGTTTTTTCTTACTTTATTTGTTTTAAAATTTCCATTTGGTTCTTCCTTATGTCTTTCTTTGCTGAAAATTCCTAATTGTCGTTTCCTGTAGACTTTTTATTTTTTTCATTTGTTATAAGAAATTTCATAATCACACAATATTGAAATACTTTTTTTGTATTTATAGATGCACACTATTTTTTTTCCAATGCTGAGTTTTTAAAAATTCTTTTTGGTTGTATGCAATGCCAGAATATAGGCTGGCACAATCACAAAATCATGGAACACAACCTGCTCCAATTCAGACTCTGGCACTCCACCACCCGTTTCCCTTCCTCCACTCCAGCAGTGATGATCCCTCTCACTCTTCAATACGTTTACAGTTTACTATCGTTTTTTTGGATTAGTGTCCTGTGGATAGACCTGACACCAGGACCCATCGTGCCACTTCCAGGCACGAACATACAAAAGTTTGAAAAGATTCATTCCATTGTTCTTCCCTTTTGCTGTCCCTTCTTGCTCTTCCTCAATCCCCTGTCTACTCTACTAAACTTTCCTCTATTCTGATGAAATTCCCTCTTCCTTTTTTTTCCCTTTCTCTTTCTCTCTCTCTCTCTTTTATTCCTCACCCCTTTACTTTGGATTAGCTTCTGTATGTCAGAGAAAACATTTGATGTTTAACTTTTTAGGACTGGCTTATTTCACTTTGAATATTAGCCTCCAGTTTCAACCATTTACCAGCAAATGCTATACTTTCATTCTTCTTTATGGCCAAATAATATACCATTGTGTATAATAAACCACATTTTATTTATCCATTCATCTGTGAAGGGCCACCTAGGTTAGTTCTCTAGCTTGGGTACTGTGAATTATGGTGCTATAATTCTCAATGTGGCTTGATCACTGCAGTATGCTCATTTTAAATATTTTGGCTATATACTGAGAAGTTAGATGGATAAGTCATATGATGTTTCCATTCATAGTTTTCTGAGGAATCTCACTGCTTCCCAGAGTGATTGCACTAAATTGCAGTCCGATCAACAATGTTTGAGTGTACTTTTCCCTCCACATCCTCACCAACATTTATTATTATTTGTATTCTTGATAATTGCCAGTCTGGATTATTTAAATCTTTGTTAGATAACTTTAACATTCCACTCATATTGGTCTTGTCATCTATCAATTATCCTTTTCATCTTCCTGCTTCTTAGTATAATGAGTGATCCAGTGACTTACTTTTAAAACTAGAACACTTTAGTTGTTATGTAATGAGACTTTGGATCTTATTTAAACATTTCAGTTTTAGATCACTTACTTTGACATTACTCTGGCATGAGAAGGCTGGGGTATCAACTTGTTACTGTCAGGTGAAGCAAAAGTCCAGGTTCCTTACTGGTCTCCCTTGATAATCAGGGGTACGTTCTTCATTAAGGCTGATAAGAGTAGGGGTATGCAAAGTTCTATAAAGTCTCTACTGACACCACTGGAGGTGGGGAAGAGATGTTCTCCTTATTACCACCTTATGATGGGGAAGATTCTGTCTCTCCATTAAGCCTTCTCTGTCACCAACTCAGGGAGAGGAGAAGGTTGTCTCAGTATTGATAAGGTAGGGTAGAAGTTCAGAGTTCCCACACAATCTCACTAACAGGGGTTCTTGCCTTCCAATTACCACCAGATTGAGATAAGGGCCCTGGCTCCTTATCCCTTACTTAGCCTACTCTGTTACTACCTTGATTGAGACACTGGGCATGTCCATTCAGCCGGCAAGAGTAGACATCTAGGCTCTTCAGGTGGCCTTTTCTAGCATAGATAGAGAACACAGATTTTGCTGTAGAGTTTTGTCTAGAGTCGAGGGATTATAATCTGAAATTTTTCTGTCTTGCTAAACCTATCCCATTCCTGGTCATTTGGCTAGAGACCATATCTTCTGCTGGGGGCTGCTTTGTGTCTTGTCCATTGGCATTTCTAGGTTGCCAGCTTATTCAAATCTAACTCTGGGATGTACTGAGGCAAAATAAAAGCCTAGCAATTCACCACCATGTTATCCCTTAGATATCAATATTCACAGCAAATCATTCTTCTTCTTTATACCTTTCAGGCTCTTTATATTTGTTTTGTGTATAATGTCCAGGATTTTAGCTGTATCTGCTGAGAGCTATAAGAAAAATTACAATTCTTCCATTTTCCCAGAAGCAAAAGATGAGACTTGTTTTCTTTTAAATTTTTGATAGTTTGAACTGTTGGAAAAATTAAATCTCTCTAACCCTTAAACTCGTCATATGTAAAATGGAGAATTTCATTTGACTGCAGAAATGATAAAAATGGATAGTTACGGTCTCGTAAATGGTGAGTCAATATGGTCTATGTGAATTCACCATTTAGAAACCATATGATCTAGGTGAATTCACCATTTAGAAACTTTAAAAATTATGTAATAATCCCATTTTCTTTAAAATTTTCTTTTATGGGACTGTGTGAACATATTATCCTGTCGTTTCCAAGACTTCTCTTCCTATTTCATTATTTTAACCCAATATCTAATATAGTCTCTGATACACTATTTACTTTGAAATGGTTATTATATAATCTGAATTTCTATTTCTCTGATTTAATAGTTCCAACTTCTGGCTCCTTAATTTAAGGTATTAACTCTGGTCCAGCCTTTGTCTGTGGATATTTTTAAACATTTGCTCTCAAATATGGGCCCCATTTTGAAGCCTCCTATGTGCTCATCACTCACACTAGCTTCTCTTTTATTTCTATGCTTTCTGTGTATGTCATTATATTTTTTACCATTACATCAAAATCTACACATCTAAAACATGATAGATAATTTCTTTAATAAAATCAGCCTTTTTAAAATCTAATTCCAATTTTAATGTCAAAGATCCCACCCTTAACCCTGCCACCAAGGCTGAGACTTTAGTCATACCTAATGCTTTCTCCGTCACCTTTCACCTCATTACTGACCACATTTCCCAGCTTTCTCCTTCATGGTGCTTGTGTCATCATTGTTTTTCCTTACCATTCTACTTCTGCCAATCAATGTAACCTGACTCTCTATTCTTATATTCCTGAAACTCTGTAATTGCCTAACTGATCTTTCTATCCTTTCTTTCTCTCTCTTTCCACCCCAACCCCCATCCCTCATAAAATCTACCACATATATCTCAATAAGCATATGTTTTATGTTCCTGATATGATCTCTTTAATGACTTGCTATTACCCCAAGATTCAATCCAAAATGCTTTAACTTGGAATTATGGGGTCTTCTATTTAATGTGTGTTTCCTTGCTCTTCTGTGAAACCTGTGACATAAAGACACATAATAAAATGAGGACTAGGAGACAGTCATTTTGAGTCTTAAATCTAGTTCTGCCATTTACTGTGAAACCTTAGAGAAGTGACTGTATTTGATGACTCTTGTTTTCATCAATCAAAATCCAGGGAAAATGCTGACTAGAAAATCTCTAAGACCAGTTTTAGATCTAACATTCTATAAGAATATTAGAATAATAAAGATGTTCTTTACCTACTATATTTGTTTCTTTCCTCTAAAATAACCAAATTTGGTGTCATTTTTTAACATTCAATTTGCTCTTATTTCTGTTAGTCACTGAATATGCAAAGTGAGGTTCACTAGTGAATTGCAAAAACAATTTAGTAGACTGAAAATAGCATGTTTAAAGAAATAAAAAGTATAAAACAGAATAGCAAAGAAATATTAGAGTACATTAAATGTAGTAAGCATAAACACATTCCCTCACATACACATATAACAGCCATGTTGTAAATTTTATTTCTCATCATAAATAAAGTTTATTTCAATAAAGTTTGAAAGCCACTGTTTCACATCACATACCTCATCACCAACACATTCATGTATGCAGTGTGTAAGCACAGCAACTCTACTGGACCATTCTCTGGATGCCAGCAGTCCCCCTTCCCCCCAATGCCATGTGCTTCCAGCTCAATAGCATTTGCTTCTTTAAAACTGGCACTAACTCCAGTCTGCAGGCACCTCTAATATCTGCCTCTAGAAGTTTTGGTCTAGAACGCCTTATGGAGTTCTTTCTGGCTTCTGGCAGCATTGCTTTCTTATTCAGCCTGTGCTCACTCTCTCAGTTTTTGACATTCCATGTCTTATTGTAAACCCTGTCCTGATACAGCTCCCATTGTGTCTCAGATACTCCCTAGGGGTATTCTCTGGACAAAGGAGAGCAGGCAAAGGGAGACTTGGGGGAGGATTCAGATTCAAAATACAGAGTGGAAGTTTAATTTTGTCTATAAACACGAAAGGTAATGGAAATTTAGCATCTATTTGAGATATTTGGAATGCATCACCATTAAATTTGGTAGGTAATTAATCCAGTAATGCATAGTGTTAGGATTGTTTCAACTTTATTGAAGCTGCACAGCTTTATGAAGCACAAGTAAACTAAACATCACACCATTTTTTCTCTCCAGAGCCTCTCAGAAATTTCCTTTCAAAGTTTATTAACATTGTTCTTCTGGAAAGGAAGATCATATTTTGTTATGGACTCTAGAAAAAGAAGACGTAGCTGTAATCAAATTTTGTGTATAGAAAATAGGCCATTTTGTAGTAAAATTCTCCCACAGGGTTTTATGTGCAAGTTGAACTTGAAAGTTAATGAATTGAGTGGTAATTAAAATGTTCCTTAAAAAGTGAGTATATAAGCTCTTACACAAGTATGTATTTACTTTGTCTAACAGCTACCCATCATTATTTATATGTTCTGTGAAGTTTTTTTTTTCTTAATCCATCCCCCTTTCTTTTGGTTTTGGGGTTAAAGACCATCCTGAGGTAGATAATAATTCCTACAAAGTCTCTCGATGACAGGTTGAGGTGAGGGCTCGAGCAGTCATATGACTCTTCTTCCTTTCATGTCTAGAACACAAATTCATTGTCATTATGAATTTGTAGATATTTTATTACTTGGAATTTAAAGATTTTAGGCTTGCCTTGTACCCTTTCCATATTTAATACAACCTACATAAACCACTTTTCAATCATTTGTTAAAAATGAGAAATGCTTATTTAGACAATGCCAAGTGATATGCACCATATGAATCTTAGTGGCAATCAAAATTATCACCAAGGTGGTTCTAAAATCTCTAATTGTTTTAGTGTCATCACTTTTCTGGGAATTTTCCCAGGTACCCTTATGCTCACAATCCCCACAGGTTAGGAACCCCCTCAACTGGACAGCAAACATTTTGTTCATTCTTAAATATTCAGAGTCTGGAAAATATAGCAGTTGAGCAGAAAAGGATCCAAGACTTGAATGTAAGTTCTGAAGCCACAAAACTTCTAGGAGAAAACATAGGAGGAAAGCTGTTCTATATTGGTCTTGGCAATGACTTTTTTTGGATACAACTCCAAAAACACAAGCAGCAAAAGCAAAAGTAAGCAAGTGGGACTGTACTGAACCCAAAAGTTTCTGCAGAGCAAAGGAAGCAGTCAATAAAAATAAAATATAATCTGTGTATTGAGAGAAAAATATTTTCAAGCTATTTTCCTGATAAGCAATTAATATCCAAATACATATTAGTGACTAAAAAATTCAATAGCAAACAAAAACAAGAACAAATAGCCCAATTAAAATGGACAAAGGAATAGAATAGACATTGTTTCCAGAGACATGCAGATGGCTGATAGGTATGTGAATAGTTTCTCTAATCATTAGAGATGCATAAATCAAGACCATTATGAGACATCATCACACATCTGTCAGAGTGTCCAGTATCAAAAAGACCAGAGATACGTGTTGGTGAGTGTGTGGGGAAAAGAGAACCCCGTACACTGTTGGTGAATTGCAAATTGGTACAGACATTTTTTAAAATGATATGATGGCTCCTCAAGAAATTAAAAGTAGAATTACCATATTATCCATCAATCCTACTTCTGATGTGTATTCAGAGGAAGTTAAATCAGGTTCTTCAAGGAATATCTGCATTCCCATTTTCATTGCAGCATTATTAAAAAAATAGTCATTAAATGGAAACAATCTAAGTGCCCATCAAAGGATGAATAGATAAAAATATTTTGGTAGCTCTATAACATGAAATATTATTCTACCACAGAAAAGAAGGATATCTTCCCATTTACAACAACATGCATGAATTTGGAGAACATTATGCTAAGGGTGATAAGCCCCACAAAGAAAGACAGATACTGCATGATTTAAATTTTATGTGGAATCTGAAAAAGTCAAAGTCATAGAAGGAGAATGGGCAAATAGTTGTCAGATATTGAAAGATGGGAGAAATATGGAGATGTTGATCAAGGGGTAAAAACCTTCAGGAATAGGATGAACAAGATCTGGGGATCTAATGTACAATATGATTTGTGATGTATATCTTAAGCAATCTATTATGGAATTCATTACATAATGTATATCAAATAACATTTTAGCCCTTGAATATATTTAATATTTTTTCTTTTTAAAATGTTTTTATTAGTGAATGATGGAGGTACATAATGGTGGGGTGAATTTTGACATATTCATTGGTACATATAACATAGTTTGCTCCACCTCTGTCTCCAGTATGGCCCTCTTTCTTCCTCTCCTCCCACCCCCTGATCCTCTTTCTCTGCCATATTGATCCTTCTATTTATTTATTTATTTTAATTGGTACGTTATTTATATATAAAAGCAGAATGCATTGTGATGTATCCATACATGCAGGTAGCATACCCTGTTTTGCCGCTACCCAGTTTTGCCCTTTTCATTCCTCTCCTCGCTCCCACTTAGTCCCCAGCCTACTATGAATTTACTACAGATCAGCACTTCTCTCTATGCATGTTATAAGAATATTCACATAATGATTCTATGTAGATGGGGAGAAAACACAGCTTCCTCAGCATAGCTTGCTTTTGTGCCTGAGAACCTGCATACAACAGGCAGTTCTTTATTAACTTTCCTCTGTGTCTGTGAAGCTGTAATCTAAACCTGGTTCAATAATCTGTTGTGAATTTGATCATTTTTCTTATTTAATTATTCCTTCAGGCACTTAAACGTGAAATCAACCCCTCATTATTTCCTTTTCCAGACTGAATTTGTGGAAACTCTCATTCCACATTCCCTTTTAAAGTCATTTATTTACTTAGTTATTTTAAATTTATTTTATGTAATTTTAATAGATAAAATTGTGTAGTACGATGTACATTTTGGAGGAATAAATCCTGCCAGTTGACATGTGCAATGCCTCAATCATCATTGCTGATGGTGAGAGCACAACACCCATTATGTCATAATTTTAGAAAGTACTAATTACCTATTGATTTTTAAAATCAAACTATTTGTTTTGCAATAAATGTAGATTTGCACACAGTTGTAAGAAATGATACTGGATATGAAAAATCCTATATCCTTTTCCCAGTTTCCACAAATGATAATATTTTGCAAAAATATAGAAGAAATATCACCTTCAGGATATTGATATTGAACCCTTGTATATCCCTTTTACATCTGCATGCACTTCTTCTATTTATTTCCTTTTCTGTCTTTTCTACCACCAACATATAACTTTTGGTGATTGACTTTTTCACTAAGGATAATTAATTCTCTGGAGATATATGTATGTGTGTATATATATACACATATATATGAATTTTATATATATAGAAATATATAAATATGTATAAATTTTATATACATATAAACACATGTATATAAATTTCATGATATATACTATAAGTAATTTTTTTATAAATTATATGTATAAATTTTGTAATATATATAAATATATAAATTTTGTCATTTTTCTTGCCTAGTAGTACTACATGAAATGGATGTACCATATTTGTTTAAACACTTACCAACTGCAGGATATTTGTTTCCAGTTATGATCAATAAAGTTCTACAAACATTTGGGTTAACATTTGTGTATAAATGTAAATATTCATTTTCTTTGAAGAATGCCCAGGAGTTTTTTAGATACTTGTTGGCACTCTTCTTTGATTGTACAGTAAACACATACAAGTGGTAGCTTCTTAAAAGTTAATTATAATACATCTGATATGTATATCAATTAAAATTTTGTATTATTTTATGTTGAAACCCACTGATCAATTTTGTACTTTAAATCAATCTTTACCATCCACAATTTTGTAATTTCATTCATTGGTCACTTGGAAAATAGTAGTTCACTGAGCTATGAAGATCTTTCACATGTTGAATACATTTTATTTTTTATTTTCATTTTTTATTTTTTGTATTTGTTCTGATTAGTTTTATATGACAGTAGAATGCATTTATACATTTTGATAAATCATACATAAATGGAATGTTATTAATCATTTTTCTTATTATATGAATTGTAGGATCACATATGGGTCATGCAGTCATATATGTACATGAGGTAATAATGTCTGTTTCACTTTACTATCCTTTCTATTCCCATACCACTTCCCCTCCCTTCACTTCCCTCTACCTAACATAAAGTAACTCTATTCTTTCCTACCCCCCCATTATGAATTAGCATCCACATATCAGAGAAAATATTTGGCCTTTCTTTTTGGGGTTTTGGCTTATTTTGCTTAGCATGATATTCTCCAGTTCCATTCGCTTAGCATGATATCCTCCCGTTCCATCCATTTACCTGCAAATGCCATCATTTCATTCTTCTTTAAGGCTGAGTAATATTCCATTGTGTATATGTACCACATTTTCTTTATCCATTCATCTGTTGAAGGTCATCTAGGTTGGTTCCATAGTTTAGCTATTGTGATTGAACTGCTGTAAACATTGATGTGGCTGCATCACTATAGTAAACTGATTTTAAGTCTTTTGGGTGAAAATCAAGGAGTGGGATAATTGGGTCAAATGGTGGTTCCATTCCAAGTTTTCTGAGAAATACTGCTTTCCATAATGGTTGAACCATTTTCTATTCCCACTAGCAATGTATGAGTATACTTTTTATTACATGCTTAACCCACTTTTGTAAATGTTACCATGAATCTCATGAAGACACACTTTAAGTACTGAGAAGTTGCTAAGTTCTCTGCAGTGGATAAATATTTTCCAAAATTTCATTTACTTCCTGAAATCTCAAAGTTTTATCATGGGCAGGAAATATGATCAGCATGTGTGGTTGACAACTTTTCTTCCCTGTAACAAATATTGAGACCATCAACTAGTAAAAGAAAAGGTTCATCTAGGTTTTGTTTTAGAGGTTTCTGTTTATGATTGATCCTTCTACTTTGGGCCTATTACACCCTTAGGCATCTGTCAAAGACTAGAATGACGAAGGATGTGATTTAGTTTCTAGTTTCAGAATCTTTCTCTTAAGTGGTTCATGAATCAGCTTCTCTAGATTGCGCCAGAATCTGACTACTTTAATTTGACCTTATCTACTTTTTCAAGCACTTCTGCTCACAAACACATTAAAGAATTCTGAAATCACACACACACACACACACACACACACACACACACACATACACACATGTAAATACTTATACATACCCAGAGCACACACATATATACTTTATTTACCTATTTATTTAAGGCGAGGTCTGTCTGTGTTGCCCAGTGGCTTGAATCTCCTGGTCTCAAGTGATCCTCCTGCTTCAGCTCACAAGTAGCTGGGACTACAGACATGCCATAGCACCAAGCTAACACTACATAATTTAGAATAGTTCATTCAGTTCATTCTAAGTTTGAATAGATACAAAGAAATGTAACATTCAATGACCTATCTTTAAGCATAGAAATTTAAACACTGTGGAGTTCTGATACTTAGCATTCAGTTAAAATTATGTGTTTTAAAGGTCAGAAAATTAACATTGTTTCCAGTTCTTCTAAAGTTTGTATTTCCATTATACTTCCCTCACTAAATTTTATGCTAATGTGATTTATATTATTTATATTATATTTAAATTTGAAACAAAAAATACAAATTATATATGTAGATATGTCTATATATGTTTGTGTTTGTGTATTTCTTTATAATGGAAGAAATCTCCTGGGTTGTTACTGTCATAAAATATTTCAGTACTAAGTTGATCAAAACATCATAGATACATTGCAAATTATAAAAGATAATTATTAATCACAAAATAATAATTTGCTGGAAAATAACTTTCTATGAGATGAGTATTCTCATTTTATGAATTATTCATGAATTCATGCATAAATATCCCTTCTGAGTAGAACTGAGACTTCTGTGAGCAGATTTATGTATTACTTTTTCCTATTTTTCACTTTCATAAATGTAAGGGCTATGAAATACTGTTTGCATAAATAAAGAGATTGGCTAGAAGAAATTCTATTACAATAACACTAAATTGTTTGAACTCCTTATGGATTATTTTTCAAAATTCACATGGTGGACATGAGAAAATAATTTTAATGATCACCTGATGCGTTCTGTTTCTGTTTTGGTAATAGCAAAGAATTTTAATCAAAAATATTGATCACCCAATGGAATACCAAAACCAAGATTTCAAAGTGCCAAATTCCTTCTTCCTGGATTTTAACACACTGGGGCATCATTTCATATTTAGGATGGAAAATCCAAGTTGTCTTGCATTGGAGAAATGTAAAGTGGAAGAAGAAACCACCGTGGCTAATCAACATCAGGATGTAGTCCAGGTTCAGACTTAATTCGGCCTTCTGAATGTCAATTTCTCCCCTAGACAACATGCTGGCCTGATCTCATTGAAACTGCATTCTGTCTGTGATATAAGAATTTATCCTAATTCTATGGGTGGAGAAATTGGGGCATACTCAATGTAACTTCTGATCACAAATTGAGGGCAGAGCTGAAATTTGAACTCAAGTTCTGACTCCTGGTTCTTGAATGCTTTTCACTTAAATGTGTTATCAGTCTCTACCCTACATTCAATTCTACATTCTTAAAATAAGAAACAAGAATGTATACGGTGGGGCAAGGTCTTGAGAAAGGATTTTTTCCCCTAAATACTATTTCAGAATGGTAAATGTTTAAATCAGTCAGAACAAGTAACTGCCTTTTTTGACTCATGTTTTTATATCAATTTTTTGAAAATTCATTCCAGTGTTATATCTATATATGATTAAGAAGACATCTATTGACCAGAATGATCTTTCATTTGAGTTCCATGTTTAAAATTCTCCTTTAAAACATACAGGTTCATTTATAATTCAAATGGAGCAATTTGAAGTCTAGGGTTTGAAGTCACACAGATTTTGTGGTTGATGCCCTATTGATTATATATAATACTGAGCAAGTTCCCTAATCTCTGTGAACTTCAGTTTCCTTAATTTCAAAATGTAACTAAATTTGAATACTTATTTTTATAAATTTGAATTAGGAATGGTTATTTTAGATGCCATATTTGTCAGTAATATTTCTAATATGATAGCTACTTTTTGCAATAAAAACATTGAGTACTTGCCAAAATATACACTGAAGACTTAGTCAGTGGATATAAGAACAGATCTCTAGGGTTCAAAGAGCTCCACATAGTCTGTCTCTCTACTCACTTCCCAAAGATCATGTCTCCAGAATCTCCCAAATGACTTCACATAGTCCTTTTTTAAGTAAATGAAATGGGATAGAATGCCTTCCTTGCCTATGCTTTTTGCCATGATTAGATCAATGTGGGCTCCACAAGAAGAGCTTTGTTATGAGAACATTCTAGGACTCCATAGCGACACATCAGGAGAACATCCGTCTGCTTCAAGCCTCCTTTTCTGCTCAGTTCTTCATCAACTTGAGTCCTAAGTGATATGACTTTTCCCTTAAAAAGGAATTTAAAAGTGCAGAAGAAATACACAGAAGCATCAGATCGGAGCACAGAGTGACACAGAACCAGTATACTAAACAGGCCAAAAGATGACTGAGCAGAGCTGAAGGCCTTTCTGTAAATAGTGGGAAAGGCCCTCAGCCAAACTAAATTTCATCAGAGATTCAGAAATATGAGCAGCAATAATCAGACATCTCTAAAACAGAGTCTAGTTCCAAACATAAATATCTTCCTACCTAGGATTAATAATTTTTTAAGAGAATGCTTTGAAAATTATGTCAGAATCAGAATATTTGTTACTTGATGTACACATTTGTACTTAAGTTACAGAAAAAAATGAATACCTTACAATTTCAGTAAATGCCAGAGTCTCAAAAAAATTATTTTGTTTGCTTTCTGCAATCAAAAGTTAAGAAAATCCTGCAGATGATTTGAAAGGGATAGTGAAAATGTATCCATCCTCCATGACTTACTCACTCATGTGTCCTCAACAAGCTGCCTGTTCTGAGGTCAGGACTCCAGGGACCTAATTCTTCTTTCACCTGCCTGCAACAACTGAAAAATATTCATCAGGTTTTCATTATGAAACTGCATTATTGAATCAGAAATTGAACTATGGGTCTTTGTGAAATAGAGTTTTATTAAAATGGAGACTTTTAGAGAAACGAGGAGAAAAATAAAGGACCTTGAGACACGTATAGTGTTTATGTCTTCTCCCACACAGGAAAGAGTTTAATCTTAAAAGAATACAAATTGAAGTTGTGAATTGATTCTCAGCTCTTGCACTGAAGGGGTGTGTGTTTTTAACAAATTATCTACCCTCTCTGAACCCCAATTTTCTTATCAGTAAAATGGAGAAAATATATACCTAATAGAGAAAAATTGAGGAGTAATACTCCTTATATAGTAAATGGCGTATATGAGTCACTCAGAGCATTAGCTGCTGTTTTTCTTCTTTGCAACATGAACATTTTATTTTTTCAACATTCTATTTGATTTAAATTATTGACATGCCAAAATCTGTGCATAACTAATATATGCAATTTGATGAGCTTGGAGATAAGTGTACCACTATGAAAGAATCAGAACAATCTATGCCATAAGCTTGTCCATCACCTCCAAAAGTTACCTCTTTCTCCCTTATTTATGATTATGATTATTATTATTATTTTGTGGTAAGAGCAAAAGACATAAGATCTATCCTCTTACTAAATTGTTAATAATGCAATACAATATTATTAGCTATAGTATAGACTGCAGTATTAGACTGCTGATCTTTAGGCCTTATTTATCTTATATTTTAGAGCTTGCTAATCACAAGGAAAATTTAATCTTTAAGGAAGAGAAATTGATTTAATACAAATGGAAATGTGCAGAATTTTCTAAGGGGTGGCAAATAAATAGATGGTAAAGTTAAGGATTAATAAACACAAATACTGAATAGTAGTGGGAGTAAAAGTTTCTGTAAAAAATTTCTGAGTTTGAATGCGTTGGCAATGGAGGTATGTTGGTATGCAGTACACAGTAGTTCTCTCTACCTACCTTTACCAGGGCATTTTGAAACCAAGTAGCACTCCTTCAATTGCCACATGGAATTAAAGGAGTACCCTTTCTTCAATTGCCTTGGAATTTTGAGGAAAATTCTGTGCCTCTTGACTCTGTCTTCCTGGATGAGATTTTCCTACATATTTGCTCCTCCTTGAACACTGAAGGCAATGAAGTGTGAAAGCCTGAATTAGAATCTTAACCATCCAACTGCAGGAAGTGTGTGTGGTAACTGGGATCATTTACTAGGATGGAGTCTTAACCTTGGACACATGACAGTACTTCAGATAAGCAAGACCTTCATTTGATGGCAAGAAGACAATGCCATGAAAATTTAAATTTGTGCATTCTGAATGGAACTTTCAATTTCTAAAATCAAGCCTCATTAAAAAAAAGATTTTAGCTATCAAGGTTCTCAGACATATATAAGTGACTTGTGTTGAATTTCTCAAATTCATTTAAAAACTGTTTCTTCATGTGGCAAAGGGCCTTTTTAAATCTTTTCAAATGAATCTATTATTCAAAAATTTTGCTGGAATCTAAACTTCCCTAGGCTAAAAATAGTATTTCATTTGTTCTATTAGCAAATTAGAATAAACTGAGAGTTTCTGCCTCAATATTGATTAGTTTACTAGAGATGAAATTATTCATTTGCTCTCTTTCCAAACAGGGTTATTTAGGGGAATTATGCAAAGCCTGAAGGAAAAATCAGCATACCTAAGTATTTTTATTGTATTTATAGGAACTCTTTTGGGGTTCTCCAATAGCAATCTAAAAGAACTTCCATTTTTATCTTTGAAAAAATGTTTTATGTGTTGAATTTGCTGCTTAATTGCAACCTGGGCAATATAAAAACTTACTCTGGATGTTCAATTCAGCAAACAATTATTGAGTGTTGCTTCTGTATAGAATAGAATGCTACTATTCATGAGGAATGCAGTGTTGAAAAATTCAGCATCATCAACTTCCTCACAAATTTATTGTGGGTAAAATTTACATAATGACAGCTATTATTGATTTGTTTTGTGCCAAATCCTGTTACCAGCACTTGAATTTTTAAATCTGTTTGTTACAACAACCTCATTTATTAGATAATATGATCTATAGTTGTTAAAGAAACAACGGCCTTGGGAGATAAGATACAGGTTGCCATCATCCTATTTGAGAAGAAAAAGTGAGGTTGAAGAATTGAAGAGGAATAGTGGATTTACAAGGCTCCTAAGGCTGAACTACATTTCGACAAGAGTTTAGAGCTCATTATTCAAAAAGAATTTCAGAACTCTGAAAAGGAAAGATTAAGTCAAGCTCATATCCTTTTTTAAATAGGAAGTTTTAGAAATGTAAAGTTCTGAAAGTCTGTGTTATAGTTCTGGATTTTGGCAAAGCATTTAACAAGATCTCACAATATTCTTACTTCTAAGATGGCAAAACATGAGGTAGAAAACTCAAATAGATCCCAAACTTGTCTGCTGATGGTAAGAAATATGTAGATGGTAAGACATTTTATACATTATAAAGCCATATACAGATTGTACAGTGGTTAGCAATTTAGGTTCCATTTTCAGAATAACAATTGCCTCTGTTTCTTTGTAAATGATATTAGCACCTCCCTTATTGTGTAGCAGTAAAACCTTTGTCTTAGATTTTACTAATAATCAGTGCAAGTGAAATATTATTTTGGATTAAGTAATCTAGGACAATCTGGAAGTTGTTGTCTAGTGACTAATCTCAGCCAGGTCCTTCTGAACACTTACGATACTGATTTGTCTACTGGCAGAGAAAAAATACCAGTCAAATTTTTAAAGATTCACATTTGTGAGATTTTTTTCAGTTCAAAATATTAGAAACAATAGTAATAACAATGACAGGACAATATACCAATTTTTCAGCCCCTACTATATATGAAATATTTCTCATATGTTATCATACTTATCAAATAACAGAATATAACAATTATTTGTTTCCCCTTTAAATATGAAAATATAGGGGCACAGAGAGGTCAAGGAACTGATTTTCATTCACATAGTAGTTTGTAGCAGTTTTGGTGATAAAAGGTTTATCTGTCAACAGAGCTTAAAATTTTTTATTACCTTCTGTTAAACATCTAAGGATATTGATTTACTTACAGTAAACAATAAATGTTATGTTAGGATAAAATATACAATGCTTGAATATGAATAGCAAAAGGAAGGTGTGGCTCTCTACATCCCTCATTAAAAAAAATGTAAAGACTTCGTGCAAATTTAACTGAATCAAGAAGATCTTGTTATTTTTAAAATAATCACTGTAGGTTCTGAGTGGATGGAAAAGAGTTGATAGATGGTGGCATTTATTGTTTTAATTCTCATTTACATGGAGCATCCCAATCGAGTAGAATTGTGTGGCATAATGAGTTTGTGGACTTTCATTTAAGAAAGACCCAAACTAGATAATGACTGCACATTTTCAAAATTATGACACTTAAGGTGAAGTAGAATGAACTAGAAATATTATATAAAGGAAGAATTGGTTAATAAGTGTCATGATAGTTTTTATGGAACTACCAAAGTGATCAATAAACATCAGTATGATGACCAGCTTCAGATTAAAGAGAAAACTGAATGAATTAGAACAAAACACCTTATTAGATGATGAACTTTTCATTACTAGAAACATTCAAGCAAACATCAGATGACTATTGGACAAAAATAAAGGAGAATGCTAACCTTTGGGAAAATGTCCCCACATCTTGTTACTTTCCCGTTTGTAATTTTTTGTACATTTATGTACCGCACTTACATTATGCATGCACATATACAAACATACATGTGGTTGTGTATTTATTATTTATACATACATATAAATGCATACAAACACAAACACATATAACAGAAATACTTATATATAATGAAGTTCTTTTTCATCATTGAACCAGCTTAGGCTTCCAAGGGAAAGCCATTAATTATCAAAATATAAATTTTGTCTAGGAACCTCTTCTATATCTTTAAAACTAAAAGTTATGCTTTTTGCATTCCTTTTAAAACTCCTGTTTCAAGACCTCAGCTGACAGAATGATAACCTGATATTTTACATGAGTCATTTTAAAAGATAAAAGCATTTATAATTGGAACAAAAAAGCCATTGCACACTATAGGCAATAAATATAACTCTGCCTATCATAAAACAGAAATAATTTTAGAAGAATCCTGGATCTTATTCAATGGGTTTAATATCTTTGGGTCCAAGAGCATTCACTCTGTCATTGGTTTTTTAAGGTAATCGATTATCAGAGGAACCTTGTAATCTGACTTTGCTTTAAGAAAGAACAGGCTTCACCTATTAGGCTTTTGAGAATTTTCCTAATTCATCGGTACCCATAGTTCTTTCAAATAATACAAGAATTCTCAAGGAGGGGGTCAGTGAGGACAAACAGTTACTGATTCTGAATTGGCTTGTGTTAACTTTCCCTTTAGCACTGTCACTTGCTCCCTTCCTTCAGGGTATTCTCCTTTTCCCACACATGGGATCGAGAGTAAGCCAGATCCTCTGGGCCTTTGGTGCACTGTCTGATGTACCTGCTTGGACGAAACTTGGGAACTTCGCCGTATCAGTCTTCCTCAGCCGACCTCCCATCTACCTCCACCTTGCATATTCCCTTAGATCTCTACAGCAAAAGTATTTTGCTCTCCAGAACACACATCCTCCTTTGTGATTTTAACCAAGTTGTGGGATTCTTCAGAGAAGCTTTGTGTGTGCTTGTGTGTGTTCAATATTGTATGATATTTTTACATACAATCATACTTCAAAAGTAGAATTGGAAAGCAAATTTGGTATTTAAGTTCTGAGTTTAATTTTATATAATATATAAAGTATAATGTATAATATATATTATCAGGATCTTTCAAGAGCTGAGGATGATACAGAATAAAATGATTTTAGCTTATTCAACACAAAGTATTTAAGCAGAACCTGAATGATCATCTGACAAGAATAAAGCAGAAAATGATACAACCTAAAAATTTCCTTTCAAGTTAAAAGCACCTAAATAGCATGATGTCTGCATAGGAACATGACCATTCTTCCTTATCTTAGGTCAACTCTGCTTCTCCATGTATGTTCTTGTGAGAAATCAGGTAGTCAGTGGGTGGCCAGGATATGGTTCTTGAGTCAATATTCTGGTAACATTCAGGTTTATCCTGGTGATGTGTTCAGTGCCATACATGTATTAATGTATTGGAGTGATGGTTAATTTTATTGGGTATTTTGTATGTGTAGCTTTGATTTGATGATAGTAGACAATAGTTGTATAATCTTATTTGGTTAATTCTTTAGGGATAAAAGGTTAAAATACACCTTTAGAAGATTAACTAAGGCTAACATGAAGACATATTCCAATCATGTTTCACTGTATGTATATCATCATGTAAAGTCCATTTCACTAGAAGCAAGTGGCATGGGAGAGCCATATGGGAGCCCAGCATTTGAATTTCGGTTTATGAAACTCATCCAGAGAAGCTCAGTCATACTTCAAAAGTAGAAATGGAAAGCAAATTTGTTATTTAAGTACTGAGTTTAAGTCTCTACTCCTCTAGAATTAACTGAGTACTTGGATTGCCTTTTTCAAGAGGTACATCATGATGTGTGAATGCCCATATCTTACATCTTGGAAGGATTTGCACATCTATTGAAGAATGAATATGGTATTGAAATTGAGATGACTTAATTTTTCTCAATTCTTTTTATTCATTTGTTCTGTGATTTAATGTCATAATGTTAGACTTAGTAGCATTATTTCCAGATATTGAATCACTTGAAACATGGTTGATGTTTGAGGCACTTGCTGTAAGGAGTGAAAAACAAAAGCAGGAGAGGGAAAATCCTATAAATTGCTTCTTTAAGAAATAGTCTAATACAGAAAAATATTACAGATATCCTATTCTGATGATTCCATAGAAAGTTGGTTGCCAAGGAACTGCATTAGTTTCCTATTGCTGCATAACAAATCACCCCATATTTCAATAACTTTAAACAACATTTATTATACTACAGTTTCTATAATCTGTAAGCAGCACAGCTGAATGATTTGGGTCCAAGGGTCTCTGATGAGGTTATGACCAAGCTATCAACCTGAGGGGCAGAGTTATTGGAAGCCTTGACAGGGGAATGTTTTCTCCCAAGCTTACTAATGTGTTTGCTGGAAGGTCTTGGTTCTGCATGACTGCTGACTGGAGATTTCAGTTTTCTCCCACATGGGCATCTCCAGGGGCTACCCAAGTAGTCTCCAACCTGTCAGCTAGCTTCTAAAAGAGAACATACACCCAAGATAGAAGTCACAGTTTTTATGTTAATAACTTTCACTGTATTCTATTTATTAGACATGAGTAACTAAATGCAGCCAACATTCAATGAGAGGGATGTAAGTTTCATTTCAAAGAATTTGTGGACATAGATTTATTTATAAAATCATCACATGGAGATCTTCAGGAAGAAGCATTTTAAATGAATATCACCTATTATTTATTTCATATAGACTTTTATATATTCTTATTTTCAGTACTGGGGATTGAATCCTGGGATACTGAGTTACATCTCCAGCTACTTTTATGTTTTATTTTGAGATAGAGTCTCTCTAAGTTGTCCAGGGTGGATTAAAACTTGTGATGCTCCAGCTACAATCTCCCTACTAGCTGGAATTACAGGTATCTGTCACCATGCCTAGGTCATTTAGTCTTTATAGGATCCTATGACTCATGTACTGTTAAGAAATCCATTTGGTGATGGGGAATCTGATGCTGAATTTATATTCACCTTTATGTGTATGTAATTATATATTCCTATATATGTATATATAATTACATATGGCTACATATAATCTGTCCAAGTTGTATAGTTTGTAATGGCAGAATCTTGATTCTAATTCTGATCTGATGGATTTCTAATAATGTGCTCTTAACTACTTAACAACCCAACCTGCAAGGCACAACCCTTTAATGGGTACTTATCAGTAATTTTCTTAGCTTTGTAACTGTTAGAAAAATACTTTCATATAAAATATAATGGACTGCCCTGGTTATGAAGAAAAAGAACATAAAGAGAAAAGTACAAAAGTCATAAGTTGGAAATTTAGAATTCCAGGGACATTAAAAATGTGTTTTTGACTTTCAAAGCAGAAACATCTCTGATATACATGCTCAGGGTGTCTACTGTCAGCTTGGACTCTCCAGTAGTGAAGACATACTACCTTGAAGGCAAACCGTTTAGTTTTTGGTACGTCATCTTTAACTTTTGTTTTAATTACTCTCACAGTCAGAATCTGCCTCCTTCTAACTTGGTTTTAATTTTATATCAGTTTTAAAATAGTCATAATCTATAATCAGTCAGCATCTGCACCAACTCAATGTATGTGTTTTAAGTTTTAATTACTCAGGAATGAATTTTATTTCCCTCTTCTTGAATTCCAAATCAATAATCATTAACTGGAATCATTTCACTTAAAGCTTCATTAAATTTACCAAATTAACTAATCAAATAGGTGGAACTAACATAACAAATAAGCAATTTCACGAACAGCTCTGTGCTAGCTGCAACCTGAATATTCATGTTAAAGTGAAACTCCTGTGTTAGACTGTAGCTCTGCTCAAGTGAAAGCAGGACACATCATGTTCATAACACAATTTCACTCTTACCATAACAAGGGGGGAGCACATTGGAATGGTCTCATGTTATGTATAGAAAAGAAGGCTAGCTGAGGCACAATTCACTTGAAGCTGTCAGGCTTCATAACCTAATTTTTCACCCATAGTATGTTGGAATAAAAATGAGCTCAACAGTATTATTTTATTAGATGTGAAAACTGTGCCGTATATTAAGCACTACCTTCTAGATTGCAGTGCTTCACAAACACTATGAATCACCTGGGAATCATGATAAAGGCAGTCTCTGATTCAGTAGATCTGGGTTGAGCCTAAGATAACACATTTCCATTGTGCTCCCAGGTAATGCTGATGTTCTGGCCTGTGTGCCAAACACTGTGGTTCAATTTGGAACTTGCAACATAAGAAAGAAAGGGTAGTCTTAGACTGGCAGCATTAGCATGGTATGAGACACTGTTATTAACTCAGGTTCTGTGGCCTCACCTGAAACCCACTGAATGAGAACATCTGGGTCTGAGACCTGGAAATCTGTTTTAACAAACCTCAAATGTAATTAATATTCACACTAGAGTTTGAGAAGCATTCACTGGATTTCATATTGAATTAATATCAGAAGAAACCATGCCTTCTCACTCCCCAGAGCTGTCTCTCTCCCCTGTATATCACATTGTCTCTCCCAGAGCAGAAATGGCCTGCCATTAGGGTTTATGAAACTTCAAGGTTTTATCTGCAATTCTGTTTCTTCTTATTTTATGTAGTTGTTTCACAAAATCTTATCTTCATAAGCTTAAACTAGCATCTACATGCTGAAGAACACCCAGCTAATTACCTTTAGTTTAAAGCTGTTATATCTGATTCTCAATTGTTCACATGCATAATAGTTTCTGACAGGTCCATCAAATTCCTTATATCTAGAATCAGTCATTAATTTAGTACAATCTGTTTTATTCTCAATCTCTTTTGCTATGTTTGATACTCTCATACATTCAGTTTTCTAAGGACAGTGGCTTCAGAATATTCATTAAGTCCTTCTTGTTAATCACTCCTTAAACATTTATTTAACAAATTTCACCTTCCCCATATTTTCTTTCCAGTATGATTCTACTTTCTTATATCACTTACTGAGAGAAAAGAACACACAATGAAGTATTAGAGAATTTATTAATTTTAAAAGACTTTATTAAGCATGCATTTTAGAGACTGTAGTGAGTAATCTGACTCTATTTTATAGATAGTCAAGGAGATAACTTTAGAAGGGTGGATAGGCAACTACACAAAAGATACAATAGTTGGGCCAATTCAAGGGAGTTTTTCAATCTTTTTATTCCATTTCTATGTTCACTCAAGAAGCCATGAAAGGGAGTATGCACCTTTATAGATTTCCTTGTAGCTTGGAATTTCCCTTCCTTTGTGATTTTGGCTATTGAGATATAAATGGACATTTTAGAAGGCTACAAAGAAAATGTTGATTTTCTTGATAAAAAAGTTATGGCCTCTCCAATTAAAATTATAGAACACAGAAGGAAACAAAAAAAAAAAAAAAGAGGGAAGGGAATAGGTGGAGGGAGGGGAAGGAAAGGGAAATACTGGGTGGGGACTGAATTAGTGCAAATAATATTCTATGCTTTTGCAATTATGTCACAATAAATCTAATGTTATGTATAATTAAAAAGAACTTAAAAATATTTAAAAGGAGAAATTAAAGAAAATCTAAAAAAGTGGAAAGAACTCCTATGTTGTTGGAGAGGCAGAAACAATATATGGCCATAAGATCAAAAATGATCTACCGATTCATTGCAAATCCCATCAAAATACAATGACATTCTTCATAAAACTGGAAAAAAAGTGTTAAAAATAATTTAGAAGAATAAAAGACCCAGAATAGTCAAAATGATACTGAGCAAAAAGAGTGATGCTGGAGGCATCACAATACCCAGTCTCAAAGGATAATACAGAGCTGTAGTAACAAAAAGAGCATGGTATTGGCATTAAAACAGACATGAAGACCAATAGAACAGAAGACACAGAAGCAAATACACATAAATACAGTCATTGGTTACTTGATAAAGGTACCAAATATGTATGATGAAGAAAAGATAGTCTTTTTAATAAATGATTCTGGGAAAACTAGATATCCATATGTAGAAGAAAGAAACTAGATCCATAACTCCAACCTGCACAAAAATAAACTCAAAGTGATTAAACAAACTAGGTTTAAACCAGAATGCTGCAACTGTTGGAAAAATAATCTAAGGTCAACACTCCACCATATTGGCACCAGCATGACTTGCTTAATAAGATTCTTAAAGCCCCAGGAATAAAACCAAGAATCAATAAGTGGGGCAGTATCAAATTAAAAAGCTTCTGCACAGTAAAGGAAACAAGAACATGAAGATAAGAGACTATAGAATGGGACAGGACAGAAAAAGAACTCAAAAAACTTAACAAATAAATAACCCAAACAATAAATGAACAAGTGATCTAAACATATGCTCCTCAAAAGAAAAAATACAAATGACCAACAGATATATGAAAAATCATTCAACATTCTTATCCAATAGTTAGTTTTCTGTGGTTGTCATAACAAATTACCACAAAGTTGGTGGTTTTAAACAATGAATTTTTATTTCCTAACAGTTCTAAAGGCTCAATGTCCAGAATCAACTTACTGTGCTAAATTCAATTGCTGGCAGAGTAGTGTTCCCACCAGAGGCTCTGGGATTGTCATGGTTTAGATGTGCAGTGTCCTCCAAAAGCTCATAGGTGAGACAATGCAAGAAGGCTTAGAGGTGAAATGATGGGGTTAAAAGAACATTAACCTAATCAGTGCATTGATCTTCTGAGAGGGATTAACTGAATGGTGACTATAGGCTGGTAAGGTGTGGCTGGAGGAGGTGGGTCATTGGTGGCCTGTCTTTGGGTATGTGTTTTGTTCTTCTTGAGGGGAACTCTATTTATGCTTTCTGGAAATGTCCTGAGTAACTTTCCTCTCTTACCCTCTTCCACCATCATGTTCTGCCTCACTTTAAGGCCCAAGGAATGGAGTTGGCCTTCTATAGACTGAGACCTCTGAAACCATTGAGTCCCTAAATAAACTTTTCCTCCTCTAATTGTTCTTGTCAGGTCTTTGTTCACAGCAGCAAAAAAGCTGACTAAAACAGGGGACATCTGTTCCAGCGTCTTTCAGCCACTTGTATCTGCTATCCTTCCTTAGTTTGTTTCCATGTTATTTCCATCTCTGCCTCCAATTCCACATATTTTTCCTTCTGTGTATCTCTAATCTCCCTTAGCACTTGTGGTAGCTTTAGAACACACTCAGATAATCCAAGATCATCTTTCAGCCTCAAAATCAACAGATGAAGCCAATCTTCAAATTATCCCCTGAAGGGTGCCTCTTATGTATCAGAACCTTATTCCTTTGCAAGACCATTATTCTGCCTAACCACACCCCCCTACTTTTACAATATGTGTTTCCTATGTACATTTTCCCACATATGCCCAATAAGTCTATCAAAATAGAAGGGGAGAAATAATCCAAATTATTATCTAGCCTAAGATCTTTTTCAGATTTTCATAGTTATTGTTATCTCAATTATACCCATTTTAGGTGTAGCAGTCAATCCAGCATCATGCGTTTCATTCATTGCCACTTCTCTTTAATATCTTTCAATCTGGAATAACTCCTTGTTCTGTGCTATTCTTGCTAAAAATATACAAATTCTTAAATCATAACAAGTATCAGAAAATTAACTGGGGGGGTCATTCCAAAAGCAACTAGAATATGAATTAGGCCCACTAAAGACAGGAGAGATGCTGAGCTCTTTTCAATGCATATCATATTGTACCTAAGATACACAATGTTAGTTTCACTCATGATTGGTGATGTTAACATCATATCATTCGAAGCTAATAGATTTCTTCATAGGAAAGTTAATTTGTAAGTATATATTTTTTATTAATAAATACTACGCATCTTATGGGAAGTTACTCTAAGATTATGTGAAAAATTGATTTCTTATCAATTTTTCACACATCCATTGATGACCTTTATGTGAATCAATATCACAATATGACTGTCAGTTGGTCACCTTCTAATTCTGTCATTCATATTAGATTTGTCAGTTGGCATGGGAGCATTCTTTTTTCCAGTTTGTATGTGTATCTTTACATTTTTGTATTAGCATGGTCTCATGTATTCTCTTTTACTCAAAAACAATTCATCATTATTACTTATTTAGAATTATGCTAGACTTGTTCCATGGGATCTTCATCAAGCTGAGCTCTGCATCATTTTGACATGCCCCTTGAGTACTTTCAGAGCAGGAGAATGTTTTGCTATCTGTGCCTAGGCCTTGAGTCAGTCATTTCTCTCCAGAAAGTTCTAGACCCTTGGTATTTAGAAATAATTGTTTGGACACTGTGTGTACTCTTTATGACTATGGTGTTACTACCTTTTCAAGACAGTGAGATAATAAATACTTATGTGCCCATACTATATATGTATATTAATTAGCCTATGTATTCATAGATCTTAGTGATAACTAGTGTTCTATTTGGTGAACATTGTTCATACAGATACCTTATAATTTTATTCAAGCACCATCTCTCCTTTCCATATTTATAAGTCACATTTTCAATAATAAGTGTCTTATTTTCCTTAGTGAATTTGTTCATTTGTTCAATTCTGCTTGTATATTATCAAAATATTCATCACGACAGCAGAAAGCTGAATCCCAAACTGACTATCTTCCCTACTGGGTATACTAACTGAAAGCTCACACAAAGGAAGGGAAGATGGGAGAAAGAGGAAGTTGGAAGGAAGACGAGAAGAAAAATAAAGAAATAAAGGTCATTTAGAAAGCTCAACCCCAGAATTTTATCCACCTGTAGCAATACACTGACTTATTGCTGAAACCCTGTCTTCCATTTCCCACTGTCCTAACGTTGCATGTACAATCTGAGAGCTGGGCATTCAAAACAGAGAAGGGAAGGCAAAAGAAGGATGAACCAATTAGAAATAGGATTACAGATATGCAGCACTCACACCATTGTGCCTGCTCAAAATGACACAAAAATGCTGTCTGCCATCCCCTATGGGCATACCAACTCAAATCTTGACTAATCTGCTAGTCTAATTACTTTTAGCTTAATGTCACTGCTAGTGGATCAATAGAAATCACTATCTCTTTTTCTTATGCACATAGTAAGTCTTCATTTCCCAACTTCCTCATTAGTAGAGAGGGATCAAGTGATGAACTTTTAACCATTGGAATGCAAGTAGAAGTGGTATGTGCCATTTCTGCAACAAGTTTTTTTATATAAAACTATGCTTCCTTCACCCCATTGTTATTTATTTTTTTCTGAAATACCAATCAAAAGTTAGAGGGAGCAGGGACATAGAGTTAAAGAGACAGCACTCTTGAATTATAATATGTGAAGCAGAGCCATCTACTCTGGACTGTTGGGTCACTATACAGTTAGCCATGCATTCTGCACCCATGGATTCAATCAATCACTGAGCACAAATATTAGAAAAAAACTGTGTCTGTACTGAATATGTAGAGACATTTTTCTTGTCATTATTCTCTAAAGAATACAGTATAAAACAACTTACAAAGCATTTACATTGTATTAAATATGGTGAGTAACCTAGAGATGATTTAAAGTGTATGAGAGGCTGCACATAGGTTATATGCAAATAGTACACCATTTTATGTAAGAAATATGAACATCTGAGATTTTAGTATCTGCAGGGAAATGGATCCAGGACACCCAATGATAGGAGAAATAACTACTTCCATGGTCTATTAGTTACAAGAACTAATTCAAGTGGCTCAAACTAATACAACTTTTTAAACTAATATTTTTATTATAATATTATACCTTTTAAATACAGTTATGCATAGCATAATATGTGCACTTTGAATAGGGTAACTTAACCTATTTGGGTGTAGAAGAAAATCAGGAAAGACTTGCTACAGTAGGTGATACCTATTTGAGCCTTTAAGAATAAGTATTAATTAGGCAAAAAGGAATGAGTTGTATTCCCATAAGAGATAAAAGCATTTGTAAAAGAGGAATGAGAGTGAGTATTATGCTCCCCCACCCCATCTCTCTCTCCCTCTCTCTCCCTCCCTCTCTCTCTCTCTCTCTCTCTCTCTCTCTCTCTCTCTCTCTCTCTCTCTCTCTCTCTCTTTTATTTTTTTCAGTAATGGGGATTAAACTGCATGCTAGACAAGTGCTCTGTTACTGAGCTATATCCCCAGTCTTTTTATTTTTATTTCATTTTGTGGTAGGGTCTCACAATTTCCCAGGCTGCCCTTTACCTCATGACCTTTCTACCTTGTGACCCTTCCTGAGTAGCTAAGATTTTAGGAATGAGGCCACCACACCCAATTTCAAATTTCTTTAAATGGCTGTTGATCAAAATGTACAAAAACAGTGAATGGAAAGATGAATGCAGGTATATATCACATGCTGAATTTCCTTCTGTACATGGAATGAACTCAAAAGTCATGTGGAACTTTGCTAAATGTATTCATACACTTCCTTTTTAGACAACAGTTTGTTTCTTCCATGTTTATTATGGTCTCCTGTGAAAAAGGAGTTGTGAAATGAAATATCTCACAGAATTAGTACTGCTATAAATATGTAACCTTTAATGAAGCAATTTCCATCGTATCTTTGATAAATAAGAGTAATTTTGGCTCCAGTATATTTTATTAGTACTCAGGAGTCGTATCTTAATGGGAGTGCTAGGAGAATGTTGATTGGTTTCAATAAAGAAATTGATGGCATGAAAATATTCATTTGATGGGGAAATTAAGACTGGTTGTATTCCACAAAGAGCACTTGAATCTTAATTAGAGGGTAATGGGAAAAGTTGGCCAGGCCTTATTTACTGTGTGTGTGACCAAAGCAGTTTATTTGATGCCTAAAAGTACCTGCAGAGATTTTTCACTTTGGGCTATAAATGTAGGTGTCTGCAAAAATTGTTAATATTTCATATGCTCATTGCATTATTTTCCTAGAAAGTAAAATATATAATCAGTGGCAGAAAAATAATTTAAAAATTTAAAGCATAAAGACTTTCAATTGTCTCCAAAAATCCACAGTTGATGCCAAGAGGTAAATGACTGAAATGCATTCTTGTCTGAATTTCCTTTTCACTTAATGACCATCACTTTCATTCTGCAGTTGCCCTAGGTTAGGTCTCACCACCTCCTGTCAAGCCTAACCAGTGGTCTTACCTCCAGGATTGTCCTCTACTCCTGACAATATGCTTTCCACACCAACTCTGGAGTTGTTTTTGTTGTTGTTGTTTTAAATCTAATTTTATTATTAATACATCTAAAACACCAATGGTTTCTCACAACCTAAAAAAAAAAATTCAAGATTTTGGCATGATAATATAAACCCTTGATTATCTGCTTCCTGCCTATTTTTCTTTATTCTTAATTTTAACATGTGTAAATTAGTAGTTTTTAGAGTAGTCACCAAGTTTGTAATTATCATTATATAACTTCAGAACAGTTTCATCACCACTAAAAGAAACAAACTGAACTTGTACTAACTCCATTAACTGTGAACCAGGAAGCTACTTCCACCTCTGAAGATTTGTCCATTCTGGATGGACCAATGGCTTTTAAATTCACAAGTTGATACGCTGAAACCCTGGGACGTACTTAGATAAGGAGGGTGGAGCTTTCGTGTATTGGATTCACAATCTCATAAGAAGAGGCCAGATATCTAGCTAGCTCTCTTTAGAAAGTGTGATGAAAAGATGGGAAGTCTGAAACCTTGGAAGAGGGCCCTCACGAGAACCCTATCATTCTTCTGTCCAGATCTTAGACTTCTAGACTCCAGAACTGCAAGAAATGAATTTCTGTGGTTTATAAGCCAACCAGTTTCTGGTACCATGTTACAGCAGCCTGGGCTAAGAGGGCATATAACTAACTGTATACCTTAGTTTTTATCCAAGGTGTCAATCTTTTAACTGATGTGTTTAGAACATTCTCATTAAATGTCATTTTCATATATTTGGATTAAAATCTACTGTGTATTTTGTATTTGTTCAGTATGTTTTTGTTTCACCTTTTTGTTGTTGTTGTTGTTGTTGCTTTTTGGCTAACATAGGTTAACAGAGCATCTTTTAAAGTAATTTTGTACTTTTCCTTTCAGTACTTTAAAAATGTCATCTTTTTCTTCTAGTTTGTATGATTTCTAAGGAGAATTCTTTTATAATTCCTATTCTACTGTACTTAATTTGACTTTATTCTTTTGCTACCTTCAATAACTGTTTTTGGTCTTTTGTTCTCAGTAGTTTGAGCAAGCTGTGCCTAGTAATTTTTACCGTATTTTTGTATTTATACTGCCTCATGTTTCCAGCTGTTTGGATTATGGTTTGGATCTGGAATGTCCCCCAAAGTCTCATGGGTTGAAGTCTTGGTACCCAGTGCAGCAGTGTTCAGAGCGGTGGTGAATGGATCATAAGGGCTCTGACTTCATCAATGAATTAATCCATTCATGTATTAATAATTTGGTGGCCTTACTTGGAGGTAGTGGAAACTAGCTGAAGGAAGTGGGTCCTTGAGGACATGCCCTGGAGGGATATATCTTGTCCCTATTCCCTTCTTCTAGTTCTGCTTCATGGCTGCCATGAGCAGCTTTCCTCAGCCATGCCCTTCCACCATGATGTTCTGTCTTACCTCAGTCCCAAAGCAATGAAACTAACTAACCATGGACTGAAACTGCTGAAATTCTCAGCTATTTCTTTTCCTCCTTAAGTTGTTTTTCTCGGATGTTTTGTCCCAGGTAAGAAAGGCTAACTAACACGTGGATGCATAAATTGTTGCCTATAAATAATTTTCTAAAATTATTATGTTTCCTTTCTCCCTACAAAATGTCTGTTTATGGTAAGTGTTCAATCAGTTGGTTTCCCTCTGACCACAGCACTTATGAGGACTAAATAAGATTTGTGAACTTGATGTTTATTTGACTTCTTTTTGTTAGACTGGGAACAGAGATTGTTCTAGCTTCCGAAACAACTGAACAAAATATAGATTTTGTAACTTGTAAAATACAATCTTTTAAAAATACTCTACAAATCCTGTCCATTCTTTCAAAGAAAAGGAAGATATTTTGAAGTCAACTACTTTAAAAAGTTTTGGCAGAAAGAAAAAAATACCTTGATTTGAATTTTGCTCCTGAGGTGGTTCCAGTGTCTTGATAACAATTTCTAACAAAAAAATGCTTGATGCCATATTCTTCCTCCAGTTGAAGTGCTTTTTTTGAGATTGCCTAATATTGATTCCTCAATCTAAGGTACAAAATCAATTCACCTTTCCAATCCATGGGGTCCCATTTACCAGATTCTCAGTCAACTGGGATCACAAACTACAGATAGTGTATCACTTTGCAGATCTGTATAGTCTTCAGTCTGTATAACCTGTTCAGCTGTAGCCCCAAATCATCCATTTGTCCTGAGCCTTTACTAAAAGAGGAAAGAAGAACCCAATAATCACCAAAATTCTGAATATTTCCAATGTTTTCTCCTGATCAGAGACTCTCTAGGTATGTTTGCTTTGAGAGGAATGAGGCAAGCTCAACCATATATTTGCTACAAAATATTAAGAGTTATCAGTTTTCAAAAAAAGTGGCATCTGTGTCCTCATAGCCTCCCTCACTGTCTCAAAGGTAATGCTACATATCTTATTTCTGTTAGTGACACATTCCAATTTATGGTACTGAAGCTTAAATTGTTTAGAATATAGGTTCACATGCCATGAAACAACCCAGATTAATAAATTGAATGTGTCTGAAATAAAATATAAAGCTGAAATCCAAACTTCAAGGTATTCGGCAGCTTAAAGTCATCAGGGGTCCATGATCTTGTTGTTCTAATCCTCTGTGATTCCTAGCAAGTTGCTTTTATCTGTATATTCTGAAATGGTTCAATCACATAATGGTAGTCCAGCCAAGAGACCAAAGGGAAGTAAATGTTTTGAGGGTTTCCTTTAAAACACAGGATAGATATTGCATGCATCACTTCTCACATTAATTTATCAAGAATGTATAAACAGCAATACCTTACTCTATAGTTTGTGAGGGATGCTGGAAAAATATAAACTTAATTTTTGGTAATTGTCTAACTATTATACAGCGATTTTGTCACTATGAGTATGACATCTGTATTCTGTTATTTAATGCATGTTTGCATCAGCTTTGCTATACCTCTTGACTGTATCCATTGTTTTCCAACTTGTTAACTCATTCATTTTTTTGAGCTTATGTTGATATATAAGCTCCTTTGAGAAATTTTTATAGAACCACTTCCTCTCCCCGTAACATAATTATTTTCTCCTTTCCAACACACTAGTGTTCTCTAAATTCTTTAGATCAGACTGTGAGATACTCTAGGGTAGGGAGTATGTGTTACTTGTTTTAATATTCCATATGTGTATCAAGAATCTGCTTTAACAAAGGAACATAATGTGAAGAATGAATGTATTAAAAATAGATGAGTGTTGAGAGAATGAAAGTATAGATATATTCAGAATAGTTGAATTAAAACTTGAATAAATGAATGTTTAAATGAATAAATGGATATATTAGTAATTTCAATATATAAATAAGGAATGATGTTGTTTATAAATGAATAAATGATCATTTAAGGAATAAATGGACAGATTGGTAAGATTGTGAATATAAAGATAGGTGAGGACATGAATATATGAATTAGAGAATATTTGGATCTGCGAGTATATTGTTGAATGAATTGGTTGTTTAGTATGTCCATGAATGGTTAGCTGAATAGTTGGGTGGGTGAAAGAATGAAAGACAGAAAAAAATGAATGAAATAATGAAAAATGTATACATAGGTGCACAAATAGATGACTGTAAGGATGAAGTGTGAGTAGAATGAGGGAGGACGCATAGATAAATCATTAAATTGGTGGCAAACAGATGCATCGAAGTATTGATGAGTACCCAGTGATGGTTTCTACATACATACACACTTGAATTGACACTTCTGCCATAATGCATAGAATTGGGAGATTAAAAAACAAGCCTGGAGTTTTTTCACTCCTCTGCCTAGGACCCTGGATTCCATGAGTTATTTAAACTCTATGCATCTCAGGTTCCTCATTTCTAAGTTTGTATTATAATAAATGTCTTGCACGTTTTCCTGGGGATAAAATAAGGCATTATATAATGTGACTGGCTCAAAGCATGTGCTTCATAAACAGTAGTTGCTATTACAATCATCATTATCCTCATCATATACTCAGCCAACCATTTCTTCCCACTCAGCATTTCACTGATCCCTGGATATACATGAAAATATATATGTAATCTTGGCTCGGCCTTCTAGGATCCCCAAGTTAATCTGGGTAGGCAGGACTTACATATAAAAGGATTAACACCATTAAAATGAGGGGAATGCTCAGTGCCAGATGACAAATTTATGAAGAACTGAAAAAAGGGAAAGATCATGAATAATCAAACAAGTCTTGGAATGTTATGTTTGAGATTGGGAAGCAAAAAGGAGGAGGATTAAATTAGCAGAAAGGAGGCGATAACATCTTGCCCACACTTCTCATTAAATTGCAAATTATCTGAAGGATCCTAAAGGAAAAATGAATAAGTAGCAAGAGATCTATTTATCTGTGAGAAAAATGAGATCTCAAAACACTTGAATGAATGGCCCAAGGACAGACAGTGACTTTGACCCTGGCACAGTTGCAAATGGCAGCCTTTGTTCTTGGCTGCTGTCTCTGGACTTGCTGGTGTTCTTAAAACAAGCAAAAATAAAATGCTCTTGTATTTGAGGACAACTTGGCTGACTTATTTTGATAAAAAATTAATCACTGGAACAGCTGAGGTGCTTGTACATTGCACATATTTGTTTATCCACCTGTCTAGATGCTAAGAACAATATTCTGAAATATTGAGTTCATATATGCTGCTTCGTCTCAATGTTCTCCTTTGACTCTTCCTGGTCCAGTCAAATGACTTGGATCGTTTATTAAGACCATTTCTGAAGAATCTTTTATGCGGGATACAGAGATTCCATAGCAACTACAAATTGAAAGGCTAGTGACATAATTTAGCAAGTATTTAGGCCTCAAAGTCTAACACAATCAGGCTTAAATTCAAACTACCAGTATTTGCTATGTATTCTTTCTAGCATACATACCTTTAGTGTTTCCTTCTTTGGTGTCTGAGCCTGTTTCCTTATCAGTTTCACGGGAATGCTATTGTCTGTGGGCTTAGATATTCTGCTTCATCTGGGATATTTTTTCCTATAGAATCAGATAGCGGGCAACTTTACCTGAATCCACTTTTGGCTACTTATTTATACTCACTACAATTCTTTAGGTCATTCAGTTTTTGATCTGCATTGTCGTTTGTAGGAATCCTCTCTCTGGCCTCTTTTAATTGCTATCAAGAGCAATTGTACCTATCAGTAGTAATGGGAAATCAGGATAAATCAACCTACACCTGTGCATCTTTCACATTTTTCCCAAGTTTTCCAAAATTATATTCCTGCTCCCACACTTGCCCTGCAACTTTCATTCTTGACACTACATCTAGTGTGATTGTTTTGGATTGGAAATTAAATCTGTTTATAAAACATTAGCCTTCAATCAACTTTAGTTAACAGTGAACTTTTCTTCTTTAAAGATGTTAGTCTTTGTGTACTGGAAACTTATAAAGTTAACCTTAACAACTCTGTAAAGACTTTCTAAAACGTTTAGTGATATTGTTAATGTGCCTACTTCATAGGATTTTAATGAGAGTTGGATAAACCTATAGAAAGTACTTTGAATAGTGCCTGGCAAGTGCTAGTTGTAATGTATTTTATTGGATGATGTCTCTGATCTGCTTGTCACCTTCCAATCATTCCAAATTTATTCACATCCCAATTAAATTGAAGTATGTAATCTGAAAACAAAAATGTCTGTCTTCCTTCCAGTCTCTGCTCTGTCCAGCACATGCTGTGCAGTGTTCCCCTTACTCTTCCTCAAACACTCCGAACACGAGTATGCCTCAGAACCTTTGCCAATGCAGTTCCATCTACCTAGAACATATTTCAACCCATATGCATGGGTTGCTGCCACCCCCCTATCCATATGGCTCTTCAAATGCCTCAGGTGTAAAGCCTTTACTGAACAACACATTTTAAAGTTTAAATGGAGGTGAAAATGTTATAGAAAACAAGAAAAAAAATCTTTCCAAATTCTATCTGTATAAACATATTTTCCCATATTTTTCCATCATAAAGTAGACACCTTTGTCTACTTTATGATTTATTCTATTCCATCTAATCTGAACACAGCAGACAGTGGTGTGATTAATAAGAAGACACTGACTTCCTATCACATTTCTGTTTTCTTGGCTAGGAAGTGTTTGTCACACAGAATCTTATGTCTCTGGATGACTCAATCAAGGTCAAGGCATCAACCTTCTCTTAAATAAGAGGGAATCTGTGGATGTGTGTGTGCGTGAGTGTACTTACGTGAATTATAGTATTCTGATACATTTTCAAAATATGATATGTCAAAACTGTTTTAAAAGATCTACATTTGTCAGGTGAGCAGTATGTGTATATCAATTATACCTTTACAACTGCACTTTGTTTACATGTTGGTTATAAATGCACATTAAAAATATAATTTATGAAAATTGCCAATATTTATGATAGTAACATTTTTTTCATGTACATTAAAGTGAACACTATATGTAAGTGTGTGTTTTGTAATTAGAAATCTGAATATTGATTTTTGGTAAATATAATTTTTTCAATTTCGTAGACATCTGTCTCTGACAGATTCACTGGAATTTTTCTGGACAAATTTACTATGAGTTTTTATCACCATTTAAAAATTGCTATGGACATCTTAAAATTTGCATTTTTGGCTACTAAAATTTAAATTGTTAACAACTTCCATTAACTTTCCTGAAGAGTAACAACCATGAACCTATGGTCACATTCTACTAGCAAACTCAAAACCTTTCACAGAGTACATGAGCTAAATATTAAATATATTTTATGTAACAATAAAATGTTATTTACCTTTTCTCTCTTTATCTCATGAATGTATGGCTGAGTTTTCCACAAGCTTTCTGATAGGTGGAACAAGAACAGAATAAGTGCAGAAGCAAAAATGAGAATATAACTATTTTCAACTCATTCAGACACTTGGAGAAAAATGTAAAAATTGGTTAACCTTCTCACTAAGATTCTTTTACAGAAATATACAATTTTTACACAAAAATAACTGTGTTAATATGTAATGAGTAATTTAAAATAATGAACATTTAACATTTTTCTGAATTTTAATTTTTAACATAGTAAATATTAACACATTACCCACTTAAACAGAACCTTTGAGGTATTCAGTAATTTTTAAGAGCACAAGGGTGTTTGGAGACTAGCAAGTCTGAGAATCACCTCTGTAGACAATAGGCTTTCTCTGAAAATGCTTTCACTGCAAATACTGAAATACTAAGTAGGCATCAGGACAGTCTTTGTAATGAAAGATGTGTTCAATTATGTTGAAATGGGTAAATATTTAAGCCAAATCATTCTCATAATCCTCTTTAACTCTCTTCAAAATGATACTTTCATAAGAAAAAAATTATCAAAATTGATTTTATGAGTTTTTAAAAATACTTTTAATACTTTTAGAGGCTCAAATGTCTATATATGTTCAATTTCAAATTCTAAATAATTTCAATAAGTTATTTGTGTTATGAAACATAAATTTCTAAAATTAAAAATAGTAGTCCATAAAAAGATTCCACAATTTGTGATGGGACAAAACACAATCATGGAATTTAAGGATTAGAACATTTTGTGCTGTTTGAAATTTATTTCTATCTGTCCTTTTTACATTTGTAGGATGAATTTCAACACTATTTTATGAAACTTTTAATCATTTATTTGAAATTCTATAAAATTTTTAAAAGAAGACATTTTTGATACTACAAACATTGAATAGTTTCATCACAAATTCTAAACTGACTTTGAACAAACCACAAGCAGAATTTTTAGAACTCATTTACAAAATTAATTCTATATCAAAGAAGCAAACATACATATTTAAAAGTATTTTTTTCAAAAGCTGAAATATTTCTAAATTATGAACAACAATGAGACAAGGGCATATTGCCACAAGCTACAGATTTCCTTCTTTCTTTGAATTCAACACCACTTACATCATAAATATTTTGAAGTTCAGTTGCCCTTTGAATATATTTGTACTTCAGATAACTGTAGCTTCTACTTGAATCAGTAGAATATAACAGATTTTTTTGATGTTTTCATGAATTACATGTACACCAGAAGAAATTACAAGTATGTTTCTGTATCAAAAAATTCCTGGCATAGTAAAAGCATTGTTTTTCTATGATACTGAGCTCCACCAAAATTTGAGCTTTTAATAAACTCATAAAAACAATATTCTTTTCAGAGTACATGTTTTTAATCAATTTATAATCACATTCACAGAATTGTTAGATATTTCACCTTCAGTGTAATGAAAAGTTTTCAGTGGAAGTTTATTTTATGATGTTGATAAAACCAATATGAAGCACTAAAGATTCTCCTATAAGCTCTACTATTACTTATCAATTGCAGTTTAATGTATCTTGGCACTATCCATTTCTTTCTTCTACTATAAAACAACTTGAAGTGAAAATGAACAAAAATTAACTTAGAATTTAGTTATTTGATTTAAATTAAGTCATGAGCTTTCTGCATCTATGTGTGGGTTATTTTTTTACCCTTAGTAGAGTGTTAGGCTAATTACTAACTTGAAAGGGGTATTAACTTCTTTTGCAGATTTATGTCATTACACTTTCACATGGTCAGTGATATGACCATGATCTCTACATTAGAGGGTAAGTATTTAAAAAAACGTGTAACTTTTATTATTCACCATTTTATGTATAAGTAGAGAGTCAGTATTTAACTTTTCAATATCCCACACCTCCATTTTTTTTTCATTACTGCCACAAGCCTACAAATCAAGTTTTTTTCAATAAACCAAATTTTCTCAATTAATAAACTGGCCCTAAGTGAGTGATTAACAGAAAACTGGAGAGTATTACAGGATTAGATCATGCTTTTAAAAGAATCTTCCTCCATGGGGACAATATAACTCTTACTTTTTACTTTGAGTAATCTTATTAAATATTTAATTCCTTTTAATGTTAAATTTCTTGCCATCTAAGAACAGGTCTTACTTTTTGTATACAGACATAGTTTGAAAAAATTCCCATGCAGTAATATATGCAAAAACCTAATTAGGATAGCTTTCATCTTACTGAATTAAATTATCTCCTCTGTTTCTGATATGATCTAGCTAATTCTTGGATTTGCCTATTAGTAATGGTAATGCAAGCATTTGCATATAGATTTTTATTATGGAAAGTGTATAAACATAGCTCATTTGAAGCACATGCTTTGTTCTTCTTTGATATCATGTTGATGTTCCATTCCCCAAGATCAGTCATTGTATTATTTTATATCACATTATATATAGCATATCCTTTCTCATCAATCTCTTATCTTGATTTCTGTAATCTATAACTCAGTTCAAGGTATTGTCATCTATGGGCTAGAAATGTTGAAGTAACTTTACAATATAATTTCTCATTTAATATTTCAGTTCTCTAAAGTGTATTTTGTAAACTACAACCATAATGATCTTTGTAAAATGGAAATTTGTTGACAGCCCTTGTCTTCTGAATGTTCCTTGGATCCCTCTGCTATGTTCCATGGGCATTTCTCCATGTGTCTCCTCTAGCCCATAATGTATTATTTACAGATTGCTTGAATATATTTTTCTGAGAATGTTGTCTTCATTCCAAACACCTATCTCTTTCTCAGTAATGTCATTTGGAAAATTCCTACTCATCTTTCAGATCCCACTTTCAACTGTTTTCCTTCTGAGAAGTTTTCTCCAACTCACCTTGATGAAATGAGGCCCTGTCCCTTCATATTTGCATATTATATTTGATACTCTGTGATCATAGCATTTCCACCCTGAACTGCAGTTACTACCAATAGTTAGAGAGTGTTTACTAAACTACAAACATTGATTCCAAGTATTTTATGCATTTTCATTTATTGACTTATTTGATTCTCATAGTAAGGTATGTACTTTTAAGAATTCCCCATTTCACAGATGAAAAAATATGTTCAGGAAATGCTAAATAAAAACCAAAATCAAATGATTAGTTAATCAAGCTGGGAAAGAAATGGAAGTCTATCACACACTCAAAGGTTGTGTTTGTAATCATTGTGTAATTCTGTCTAGGGACAAAGTGATATTTCTATTAACCTCTAGACTAACAGATTGTCTAAATATAATCTGTGCTTAATAGTTTTAAATAAAAAAAAATTCTTATTAAGTCATTGTAAATATGTGTTTGGAATAGAAACTCTGGGTTACAAAATAATTCACTAAGTAGAAGAGGTTTATTGTGATAAACACCACCTATCACTAGGATTTTAATTTTATTCTCAGTTTTACTTGGGAATTTTGTTAAGGGAGTTGCATTTTGAACACTCATTTTCAAGTGCAAAGACTGTGAAGGTAAAGTGTTAGGTTATTATTTATGCTGACAGTTATCAAGCTGAGAGAATCCTCTGCCAACCTGCTCTCTAGGCTTTACACTGTCAGATTCTTACTTTTCTGTAGTATCAAGAATCCTGGAATAGATGTTTGAGTTTCTGATTCTGTTATGTAAAACTCATGATCTAGAGTCAGCAAGACAAAATCAATTCAAACACAAGTGGTATTTCACAATGGGATTTTAAAAATGCTTTTCAATAAACACCATTTAAGAATCTATTTGTAAGCAAGCATTTGGAAGAAGGATTTTTTTTTCCACTTAGAAATAAGCTTTTATTATCTGTGCAGACAGGATTGGTATCTCATCAGTCCTTGGGGTAGGATGTCTTGGGGGCCCCTTGTTCATGGCTTCCATGTATCACATGGGTAGGATAACATAGGGTGCATTTTCATGCAGACACTGACTAGGCTGCCATGCTTCCAGGAGAAGAGGTGGACAAGCCTGGAACCCCCCCTCCCCTCTTTTGCCTCCCTCTGTTCCCCTCTCTCTGCTGTAACGATTTTTCTGTAATTTATTCACAGTTTTTTTTTTTTAATTGGTGTCTTGTGGATATGCTTGGTGTTGGAATTCACTGTGCTATATTCACGTATATATATGTACAAAAGTTCAGTCAGATTCCTCCCCCTCAGTCCCTTGCTCTACTCTACTGATCTTTCCTCTATTTTGATGAAATTCCCTCTCTTTTACCCCCACTCTCTCTCCTGCCCTATCTCTCTTATTTTATCTCCTGCCTCCTTATTTTGGATTAGTTTCCACATATCAGGGAAAACATTCAACCTTTGACTTTTTAGGACAGGCAATGTTTACCACCTGCTACTCAGGGCATTAATATCCAGACTATATAAAGAAATCAAAACACCTAACACCAAAAAGCTATTACCTCAATTAATAAATGGGCAAAGGAACTAAACAGACACTTCTTTAAAAAAGAAATACATGTTCAACAAATATTTCAAAAAATGTTCAACATCTCTAGCAATTAGGGAAATATAAATCAAACTACATTGAGATTTCTTCTCAGTCCAGTCAGAATAGCAATTATCAAGAATGCACTTAATAATAAGTATTGGTGAAGATTTGAGAAAAAGGTACACTCACAAATTGTTGGCAGGACTGCAAATTAGTGCAACCACTCTGGAAAGCAGTATGGAGATTCCTTAAAAAACTAAGAATGGGAGAGTCTCAAATGGTCCTCATCTCATGATTTTTCAAAGTATTAACTAGTAACTCATGCTTTCAAGTAAATGTTTATTGTGCAAAACCTGATATCAAGGTCAGAAAATACTTGCTAAGAAAATACTGAAGATGAGGTGATGAATTCTGATGAGGAAAGATTTTCTGTAGTGGGCGGCATCTCATGTAGGTACTAAAAAATTTAAGATTTAGTAGGTGAACAGGTGGGAAGAACATTTTAAGCTGAGATAACTCCACATACTTTGAGAGAAAGGGCAAGAAAATTCAGGATAAATTTGGGACATGAAGAGCAAATTGCCAAGATTGGAGTATAAGTGATGTATGAAGTTATTTGATAAAAGAAAAAGAATGTATTTAAGAAAATTAAGAAGTTAAAGGCAGAGAAAAATGTGAAAGTATCTTTACATGTTGGGGCAATGAAATATTTTGTTAATTTTTAAATTATATATTTTATCATATACGCATATACATCGAGGCAACAAATGCTTATAAATTTACTGATTTTTCAAGATATTACAATAAAACATACCTAATCACCATTAGGCTTTATTATTGTTAAAATTTAGGGTTTAGCATAAGGTTTTTCAGAGTCATGCACAGTAATTGTCAACATACAAATATGACACATAAATTGCATTTTTCAAAATATTTTGCATAGCAGATTTAAAAGAATTTTCTCCATCTTTTTTGTTATTGAAGAATGATAATAATTTACCCCTTTTGGTTGTGTAACTGAGAAAGTGACTCACCTTATCTTGGCTTTTGTGTATATGCATATATAAACCTTAAAAAGTTATTTTGTTGTTGACTTTTGCAATTGCTATTAATGTACAATGAGATAGAGCTGGAAAAGTCATCGGTCACTTTAAATTTGTCCACATGACTTTTAGGAACTTAATAATTTGTATTTTGGTGGTTTGTGAAAACAAATTTAGCAAGTCCCTTCTGCTAAATTATGATCCTACAGCCTTTGCCAATGCGTCACCCCTGCATTTGCCTATAACCAGTGTCTTCTTCACCACATGACATCACTCCAACACTAGGCTTTAGGGTCAGAAGAGCCATGACAGCCAGCTGACTGAGCTTCCCTACTGTGGTGACAGAACCAAATTAGAATTACAGGACATAGCAAAAGGGGACAGGTCAGAGATGTGCTAGCCTGGCAATAGTTACTACCCACACAGATGACTAAAATGAATTTAAAATTCAGTTTCTTAGCTATATTAACCACATTTCAAAACCTCAATATCCACAGGTATCAAATAGCCCAAATTTATATACCATTTTCATCACTGCAGAAAGTTCTATTGGATAGTATTGGACTGAAATGTTAGAACTGACTGTTAGTAAATTATTATGTAATTGTTTGTCAAAAACATTGTAATAAAAACAATAATCCTCAGTTTACTTATCTTAGGGAGTATACAAGGCAATGTTAAGAGCAAACACTTTTAACGTTGCATTAAAGAATATTAAAACGTCAAGAGTTGCTCTATCATTTTGCAAAGCTAATGAAGTTGAACCTACAGTAACTTGCTCTTAGGTCTGGATCATCTCCATCTTAAATGGAACACTTTTGCTACTGTTAATGTGGAGGGGGCCAACATGATTGATATTCAGTTTTCTCTTTTTTAATGTGTACTGGAATTTTTATTTTTATACATTTCAATTATTCTTTCACATTCTGGTCAAAAAACAGGTTACTTTCTCTAATTAGATATATAATAGTGCAATGAACATCTTTGTGTGCAAACGATGTTATGGTTTTATATCTTTGGTAAGAGAGACTCCTTTCCAGTATGTATGATATGTGAAAATACACTCTATGGCCCTGTATATCTAAAAAATAACACATTTTTAAAAAATATATGCACTTAAAAGAGAGAGACTCTCAGAAGTAGATCCAAGTCAAAATATTTAGGTGTTATGATACATGTGCATCATTACTGCCAAACTGTTTTCTGTAGTATTGTATTAATTTTCACTACCATTCACAATATGTGAGTATACACATTTTATAGTAACAACTATTATTTTTTATTTTTCAGTTTTGTAATTTAGTAGGTCTGTTTTCTTTTCTCTTCAATTGGGAAGAGACATTTTGGCTGAATTATGCATGTAAATGTAATACTGAATAAAACCACTGAGAATTGGCTAGAATATAACCACTGAGAATTGGCTAGAATATACCTAACTATGTAACAAAAGGTGAATAGCATGCTGATAATCATTCTTTGAATAGTAACTTTGTCTACACCATTTATGATGCAAAAGACTGAATTAACATAAAACATAATGTGTTCATACGGTGGTATGTACAGAAACCCTTACTTCATGATGTGGTCAGAGGACATGCACATTTAAGCAAAACACTTCCCTTAAAATCTTGTAAGGCAGATGCTACACTACAAAGGTCATATGCAAATGATTGCTAAAATATCTTTAGCAGCGTAAAGCATTCAATTATATAATTTTCTGCCTAGCTGTGAATTCACATCTTTTCCTTCTCCATTAAATAACATTTGAATGTTTTTTCATGAGTTATGTGATTCAGCAGCATAGATAGTAAGATTAAATTTCCAAATTGGGCAATTTTGATATGGTGGAAGCTGAATAGATATGCTGACTGTTATATGTTTATTCAGAGGCCAACCCCCTAACCGCCCCCACACACATACAGACACAAACCAGACAAAGGAAGAGAAATGAGGGTATAGGCTCCTTTTGTTTTATGGCTAATAAGAGCTCAGTATGTGTAAATTTAAAAGGTCATATATTCCACCATCTTTCATACCCCCACCCCCTTCTCCCTCTCATTTCCCTCTGTGTAATCTGAAGTTCCTCCATCTTATCTCATCCCCCACCTCCCCACCCCCATTATGAATCAACATTCACTTATCAGGGAAAGCATTTGGCCTTTGGTTTTGGGGGATTGGCTTATTTCACTTAGCATGATATTCTCCAATTCCATTCATTTACCTGCAAATACCTAATATTATTCTTCTTTATGATTGAATAATATTCCATATGTATATATACCACAGTTTCTTCATCCATTCATCTGTTGAAAGGCATGTAGGTTTGTTCCACAATATAGCTATTGTAAATTGAGCTGCTATAAACACTGATGTGGCTGTGTTACTGTAGTATGCTAATTTTAAGTCCTTTGGGTATAAACTGAGGATTCTATAACATGTACAATCAGAAAAAGGAGAAATTGTACCCCATTTATGTATGGTATATCAAAGTGCATAAGTGCATTCTACTGTCATGTATAACTAATTAGAACAAATTAAAAATTAAAGAAAAGGTCATATATTCAGCTTATCTTTCAGCTTAACTCACCTTATACTTCTTTGAAGGTACTGTCGTAATGAAAAAAAATATGATAAAGAAGTGTTTTGCAACTTAAACAAGTTAATTATTCCCAAATGTTCTGCTACAAACTTTTGATCTATTGACAGAATATCTGCAAGAACACACACACACACACACACACACTCACACTCACACATGTGTGTGGATTAGTCTTAACACATGTGGATGTTGATGTTAGTGTCTTGATTCTTCCTTTTGCCTCATAATCCCTAATCAAAAGACATTAAACTCAGGAGTCTTACAAACTGCAAGGTCCTATATTGGGCTGCAGTAAATTTCATTAACATTATCCAGGGATTTTATTTTCTGATCTCTGTAGCAGGACAAATCAAGATTGTTTAAAAATCTGATTTTGTCTTCACTCTATGTTCATGTTGTTTGCTCCTGTAAAGATAATTTAACATTACAGAAAGTTTGAGAATAGGGAAAAGTCATCTTAGTCCCCACACTAGAATACATTCATTCTTATACTTTAATGTTCTCTGTATTCATGTTAGAAGATATTTTCAGATAAAATAGTTATGAGATAACAGATGGAAATAGATATATATCTCTTTTTTTCCTCATGCAAGAAATGAAAATGATTTCCCTAGGTTGAAGATAAGCTATTCTGATTGTTTTTTAAATCTCCCTTTTCTGTCTCCCTTGACGCACACATTGATAGGCAAGTAGACGTTCTGACAGCATCTGAACACCTGTGAATTTTCACATTAGAATTGTTGGTGATGTAAGTGTTCTTTTTCCCCAGTGGTTTCTTTCCTACTTATTGGGGAATTTAAAGGAAGTAGTTGATTGATAAGTCTATGATAAATATTTTACTACACATTTTGGATAAGAATTTTGTATTAGAACATTAACATATCCATTAAGCCAATATTCATTGCATTTATACCATACACCATCTACTGTACAATTCATTGGCAATAAATCAGTGAAAGTGGGAGAGGACTTCTGCTCTTTTGTAGCCCCCAGGCTAGTATCTGAGAAATACAAATTAACAGGCAATTACAATCCAGTGCAACCATTGATGCTATAATGTCAGTAGGAGCCCATAGACCCATATGGGCATATTAAAGAGTCTTAGAGGTAAAATAATAATAAAAGAATCATAATCATCATCACAACCATAATTTAGTGAAGTAACCTAAAACATGAATAGGACATTTCCTAGAAAGTAGTATAGATTAATACTCTAGGAACAGGGAATGGAGTATGAATTAATTAAAAAAAAACAGTATTGTGTTTTATATTGGTCTGTGTGTTGATGTTGTGCTTGGGTGTGTGTGGTGAGGAGAGGAGGATTCTGCTGGAAGCTAGCACCTGAACAGTTGGCAAGAGCTTCACTACAAATACCTTCCCTGTTATGAGTTAACAAAAGAAAGTTGAGAACATGAAATGAGTTAGAAGGAGAGGAAATGGTAGAAGTAGAACTGAATTTTAGAAAGATCACCCTGTTTAAAGTATCACTTGAGTTTTGTTAACAGTGACAGAAATAGTTAATATGAAGCAATAATAGCTAAATAGACTGATTGAACCTGAAGCTTGAGAAATGATATAACACATAGTTTAACAATGTAAAAAGACATACTGCATATAAACCTATACATGCACACATAGATCTATCAAGAATCAGTAATCAGTATTGTAATGGACTTATTTAACATGACCAGCAAACATAATAAAAATTCCTTTAATTTCACATCATCCCTGTGCTGTAGTTACTATTATTTATAATTTATAAAAGAGAAAGTTGAGGCTCATTTGAAGTGAGCAAGTTGCCAGGGACTCTGTGAAAGAAGATAGGATTCATTTTACTTAAACCTGTACTGTATCTACCATACTATGCACCACTGGATTTAAGTCTTGACCCAAGAGAACTAAAATGAACCATTTCTGAGATCTGAAATGTTGGGAAAGCAAAACCAAGAGTCAGGGAAGAACAAGCCAAGTAACAGCTGCCCTCTAATCCATCTTCCAGCAGGATGGTCTGGAATGTCCCAAGATGGAAAGTTTCTTTCCCCATAATTCTTTAATAAAACATAGTAGAAGATGAAACTCTTCTGGAAATGAAATGGATTCTGGACATGTTATCCACTTTTTATGGTTTGGATTTGGCATTTTTTTTTTCCTACCAGGTGAAATAAAATAGGCAAAACTTTCTATTCATTGGCTTAATAAATAAGGTAAACACACACACACCAAAAACAACGCAAAACAAAACAACAACAAATAACTTGCAGTTTTAGGAAACAAAATTGTGAAGCAAATTCCTGGATTGATTTTTCTATAGTAAATAAATTCTCTTCCAGCTTTCAGCCCTGGATCTTTGCCAGAATTGATGGGATCAAAATTCCTGGAATATCACTCATATGTACATTTGTACATTTATACATTTCTATGTTCTCTTATCAGTAGCATCTACTTTGTTACTAACAATAAAACCTGTAAATTAGAATCAGACTTGAACTTGGGTCAGAATTAATGAGGTGAACATTCTGCTCAATGATCACAATAAAACTAGTTTTGCTACAAAAGAGTTCTTTAGGTAACTTCATAGAAAATAATGGCAGAAGCAGGGTTTTCTTGAAATAAGGAGAGGATAGCATTTTGGTTTATCCAGGTGGAGTCCTTGATAGCTTTTCAGAAAACTTCTTTTGTTGGTTCTCTTTCCCATTCTAACAATGGAACGTCCATTGTCAAAAGAGCAAATACATTGATTTCAGTAAATTTCAACTTATTTTCTAGCACTGAATTTTTCTTACCATTAATATATATTTGTTGCAGGAAAATTAGAGGTTATTTATACGAGAGAAAGAGAGAGAGATGGAGAAAGAGAAGAGAAGAAAGGGAGCGGGGAGGGAGGGAGAGAGGGAGGGAAGGAAGGCAAAAATCCCTAAACTTCCTCCAAAACCCACCATTGGTATTCTCTCTCTCACACTCTTTCTCTTTGATTTTTGTTCCTCTTAATGTGCCTGCATATTATATTCACATACACACATGTGAACATGCACAAGCAAAGCTCACACATATCTCTTAATTGGTTACCTATTTTGTCAGTTATCAATATAGCATAGATTCACCTGAGTTAATGTCATGTGCCAGGATTTAGCTAAATGCAGATATAGAATTGTAAATGAGAAAGAGTAACTGTCCCTCATGAAGTCTAATAGCTCACAGCCAGATTAAATATTGATCACACTGACAGATACATTATTTTCAGCCTCTAAATTGTTGGTTCTGATGGTTATTTACTTATAGTATGATTTTTTTATATCGGACTTCTTTAATTTAAAAAATGTTGCAATGAATATCTTTGCAAGTAGTTCCCTTGAGACATCTACTATAATCTTAAAAACAATACATTTCAAAGGTTTCCTTAAATTTGTTCTTTAAACTGAAAGTCTGTGCCTTATTTTATATTTGATATCTTGTAACAACTCCTACTTCATAAATTGTCCATGTTGCAGTGCCTCTGGCACAATCATGAAGCTGCTCATTTATGTGAAGTATTTCATCAACTGAAACAATATTTCATAGTTGCAAGTTCTATGCTAAAACTTCTACAGTCAACAAATTTTTATTTGGTGTGCCCACTATATTTCAAAAACTGGGACACACACTGGGGATGTAATGGAAATCAGGTAGAACAAAGTGTTGCCTTCCTCAGAGTTTACTGTAATGGACGCGACATCGTAAACCAACAGTTCCAATACAATGTGGTTATTATAATGATGGAAGAAATTCAAAACTGTAGGAGGGAGAAAGAAGAAAAGCACAACATTAAAGATGAGAGAATTGGAAGAATGCCAGATCCCGGTGGAAACAAAGTGAAGTCCCTCTAGGAAACAATGAGACATAAAACTGAGCTATGATGCCTGAGCCACTGTATGTTTTGTTATTGTTAAAAACCTTACCTTTAGTGATCAGAGAGCACTTGTGCATCTAGGAGGGTGACTTCAGGGGACAGTCAGGAAATCAGGTATCTGCACATCAATAATCAGTCTTGACAGTAAAAAGGAAGCAAAGAAAGTTAATTCTGGGCATTGTGTTAAGTTGGACACACAATAATGTCATTTCAATGTGACAGGAAATTAGGAAGTGGTCGTTTTTAAATTTCTCATCTGTTACCTAAATTGAAAACATCTCTTCTTTTTTGGCTCCCGTATCAATTTTTTCCCCATCTTATTTTTTTTATTTGTGCATTATAATGGTGGGTCATGTTGACATATTCATACATGAATATAATTTGCTCTATTTCAACCCCAGCATTTCCTCTTTCTCTCTGCCCTCCCTCGAATCCTTATATTCTATTCTGTTGTTCTTCCTTCTATTAATTTATTGATTTTAATTAGTACATAATAGATACACATGAAAGTGGGTTTCATTGTGATGTATTTGCACCTGCACATAGCATAGTTTGGTCAATTTTATTCTTCAGTTTTCCCCTTCCCCATCTTTCCTCCCTCCTCCTCTAACCCCTTTACTATTTTCCCTTCTATTTTTACGGGATCCCTTCCCTCTTCTAAAAATTTCTTATTTCTTCGTAACTTTTGCATATGAGAGAAAACATTGGACCTTTGATTTTCTAAGTATGGATTATTTCACTTAGCATCTAAAAGGCCATATTACCAAAAGCGATCTACAGATGCAGTGCAATTTCCATCAAGATACCAATTACATTCTTCATACAACTAGGGGGGAAAAACAGTCCTATGGATGAATAAAAGACTCAAAAGAGCCAAAGCTGTTCTGAGCTAGAAGAATGATGCAGAGGCATCACAATTCCTGATCTGAAATTATATCACAGAGCAATAATAACAAAAGCAGTATGGTACTGGCATAAAAGCAGACATGAAGACAAATGGAATAAAATAGAAGACACAGAGACATACCCACAGCAAAGGAAACAAGAGCATGAAGATATAGCTTGCAGAATTGGAGAAAAACTTTGCCAATTATTCTTCTAATAGGAGTTTAACCTCCAAAGTACATAGGACTCAAGAAAATTAATACCAAAAAAGAAAAAAAAAAGTATACAGGACACATAGGACTTAATAAACTTAATATCAAAAAAAGAAAAGTTCCAATCAGTAAATGGCCAAAATAACTAAACAGATATTTCTCAAAAGAAAAAAATACAAATATTGCACACATATATGAAAAAAATGTTCAATATCTTTAGCAATTAGGGAAATGCAAATCAGAACTACACTGAGATTTCAGCTCACTCCAGTTAGAATAGAAATCATCAAGAATACAAATAATAATGAATGCTGGCAAGGATGTGGTAGAAAAAGCACACTCATACATTGTTAGTGGTTCTGAAAATTTGCATAACCATTTTGGAAACAGTATGGAGATCCCTGAAGAGAAATGGAACCACTATTTGAAACAGTTATCTCACTTCTCAGTATTTAACCAAAAGATCTAAAATCAGCATATGATCATGATATATGCATATCAACTGTTATGGTTTAGATATTAGGTGTCCCCCAAAAGCTCCTGTATAAGGTAATGCAAGAAAGTTTAGAGGTGAAATGATTGGATTATGAGAGTTTTAGCCTAATCAGTGCATTAATCCCTGATAGGGATTAACTTGATGTTAACTCTGGGCAGGAAGGGTGTGACTGGAGGAGGTGGGTAGCTGGGGGTGTGTCTTTGGGGTATATATTTGTCCGTGGAGAGAGAAGAATTCTTTCTCTCTCTGCTTCATGGTGCCATGTTCCCAACTGCTTTCCTCTGCCATACATTTCCATCATGTTGTTCTGCCTTATGTTGGGACCCAAGGAATGCAGTTTGCTGTCTGTGGACTGGAGCCCTCTGAATCCATGAGTCCTCAAATAAAACTCTTCCACCTTAAAATTGTTCTTGTTAGGTCTTTTGGTCATACAGTGAAAAAGTTGACTAAACCACCAATGTTTATTATAGCACACTTTATAATAGCCAAGTTACGGAGTCATATCATATCACTTCATTTATACTTAATTTTATTGCTTTACTTCCTTGATATTGTTTTACTTAGGTTCATATTTCATTTCCCCTTTTATTTTGTGTTTTAAATGCTTTCCTTTCTTAACTTTTTCTGTTTGGGATCTGATATTTGCACATAATAGAAGAGCATGTAATTTTTTGACTTTGTGTTTTCTTTTGGGAACCATCCTATTCCCAACAATATTTAAAATGCACACACACATTTGTACATATACATATGTATATGGACAAGGCATAATAGAAGAAGAGTTTGCTCCATACATTAGAGACTCCTAAACTTCAAGGAACTTTGTGAGATTGTCCAGAGTTGTATACTTTCATCCAGTCTGTTTATACGGAAGTTTACCCAGAAGCAAGGCTATCCCAAGTGAATATCATGAAGGTGTAAAAGAATTACTAAGATTTCATTTTCTGTTTGCATTGTTAAGATTTTATCTCTAGTTATTGGAAAACTAAGTAAAGTGAAAGCAGTGTGCCAGCCTTAACTGAAGCACTGACACTGTAGCCACCTGTCCTTTGTGAACCACACTGGGAACTTAATTAAAGAAGCCTGCACCTGGTTTTCTCAAACTGCTTTCAGTACCAATTTCTGATTCATTAATTGGGAAATAAAATCCTTACTGCTTTGAACTACGAATATAGGCAGTCAGAATGTTTATACCAGTGCTTTTCATAATTTTTTAAAATATTAAAAGCAGCCATTTTCTTGTTTCTGTTTAGAAAAGGAATCTTACCAGAGGTCCATATTTAAAACAGATAAAGTGGTACAGCTGTGGTTGAGATGAGCTTGTGTTATCCAAAGCAAAAAATTAATGCAGGAGGTATGATAAATTTGGAAAATTATTTAAGTCATGTGAGGTTTCACAAGTGATACATTAAAAAGAAATCATCTTTTTTCATAATTCAAGTTTCTAGATCTCATATGATTATCCCATCTATCATGGTTCCTCTTTCTTTATCTAAATAATTCAATATGGCCAATCTATTTTGTCGGGGAGTACTGGGTATTAAACCCTGATGTGCTTTTTACCACTGAGCTACATCCTCAGGCGATTTTTTTTTTTTTTTTTTTTGAAAATAGGGTATCACTAAGTTTCTTAGGGCCTTGCTAAGTTGCTGAGGCTGACCTTGAACTTGCAGTACTCCTATCTCAGCCTCCTGAGTCCATGGAATTACAGGAATGCACCCCTGCATCCAGTGGCAAGTCCATTTTTAAAACTAAAAATAAGCACAATAAGTAATGAAGCAGCTAGATTAAAAATGTCCCAAGTGATAATGTCTCATTGACTGGATTTCCATCATGATGTGAAGCTATCTTGTTCTCATTTTCTCCCGGAATCCTGTAGAAAGGCCAGACTGAATAACTAACCAAAAAGGGAGGTGGGGTGAAAAAGTCAAAAACACATAATTTGATCCCTAAAATAATGTATAGCATGAGGACTATAGTTATTGATATTGTATCACACACTGGAGACTGCTGACAGTAATTTTCAGGTAGTTTATACAACATAAAGGTTGATGGATGAGATGATGGATATGTTAATTTGTTCATACACACACACACACACACACACACACAGTTGCTTGACTATAGTAGTCATTATATACACATACACGTGTATAGTGAAATTATATACTATATTTCACTGCATGATTATTGTCACCACAGTAACATATATCTGTGAATGTTTCATGTATCCTAATCTTGTGCCATAGTAATAAATGATTTTTTAAGTAATACTAGCACAACAATAAAATAAGTGAATAAATAAATAGAACAAAGACCAGTAGAATGGAAGAATAGGAGCAATGGGAGCGAGGAGGGGAGGAAAGGTGGAAGTACTGGGGATTGAAATGGAGCAAATTGTATTACATGCATGTAGGAACATGTGAAAATAAACCTTGCTATTGTGTCAGTATGTAATGCACTAATAATTCTTTAGAAGATCTTCACTCAATGTTCACATTTCACTTTTGGGGAAAAAGTTTTGCATAAAATCTGATGATTATGTATTGAAATATGATATATGTATATATGTATATATATACATACACACATAATATTATACTTTAGTATATATGATAAATTTAAAGGAATGATTAAGTATTTTCCTCTCTCACTTTGACCCGAACACATGTGTACACACAACACACAACCATGTTTCTCTCCTGCTTATAAACATTCTTTGATTGTCCAGAATCCAGAATCCTATGTAGTATAAGAGCTTTTGTAATCTGGCCTCTTCCTATCTTTCCAGCTTCAAGTGCAGCCTCTTGATCCCTGCATCCTTTGCTTCCATCAAAGGGAAATTCTTATTCATCCCCTTTACAAGATCTGCCTGTAGGGATGGAACAACCCCCTCCCAAAGAAGCTCTTTTGTGAGTTCATAGTAATGAATTTGTTTTTTAAAATGCAGCTCAAATGTATCCTGTTTTAAGCCACTCAACGTGAGGATCATCTTTTCTCCAAGGTACACAATTAAAGTACCAAGCAATTGACATTGATTATTCTTATTTATTATTTACAACTTCTTGAAGTAAGGTTTGTCATCTCCTTTTTACATAAGAGAAAAAAAACAAAAACAAAAAAACTTGAGGCCCCTGAACAAGTGAGGGGTCTGTGCTCAGTTGGTTGAAGATGCAATATGCATTTATTGACACTAAGGCTCATATCTATTGGCACTCTACTTTGCATCCTGTCATTTATTAGGAAAAAAAAAAAAAAGGAGAGAGATCTCATACTATGTGAAATAAACCAGACTCAGTCAGTGGTTGAACGTTTTCTCTCATACATGAAAGCTAGAGCAGAATAAGGGAAAAAGGTTCAGGGATCCCATGAAAATAAAAAGGAGATCAGTGCAGTAGAGGAAAGGGATTGAGGAGGGATGGGAAAAGGCAGGAAATGTGGAATTAAATTGATCCAACTATGCTACATACATATATGAATACATCACAGTGAATTTCACCTTTGTTTGTATCTACAAAGCACCAATTTAAAAAAACAATAAATAAATAGAAAGAAGACCAGTAGAGTGGAGAAACAGGAACAGGGAGAGGGAGGAGGGGAGAAAAAGGAAATACTTGGGACTGAAAGGGATCAAATTGCATTCCATATATGTATAGTTAGGTCGAAATGAACTTCACTATTATGTATAACTATAAAGCACTAGTAAAAACATTTTAAAATGAGAAATCAGGGATAAGAATAGTGTTGAAAACTGTTTGTTGAGGTACTATAAAAACAAATGTACTATTATGAAAATCAACACCTGATGCTGTTTCTACTTTAGTAAGTTACTTTCAGAGGTGAACAAGACAGGGGAAAGGAGAAACCACTTCAGAGTACCAGCAGTTCTCACTGGGATGCCTAGTGGTATATCGTGAACTCGTGGAAATTGCAGTTGAAAGCAAATATCCACAGCAAGAAAATCTACATTGTTTTTAAAAATATTATCAGTGAACAATTATATTTGGCAATAGTTATGTACAATATAAAATTAGTCATCTATAGTCAGAGCAATGATTTCATGTTTCCAAAATAGTAGCATCTATGGGTAGAAGAAATAATGGAAATAGGTGAGATTATCTTACTTTTGGTAACTATGCAGTTGATGTGTGCAACAGAAACTCAGATCCATTTTATGACAATTTCTAGTTTTCTAGAGGAATATGCAGAGCATATAACTTTCACAAATGGAAGTGAGATTTGATTAAATGAGTACTACAAATTTAAAAACTGCATAAACATTGAAAGGTACTCCCTGGTACCTGAAAGAAGAGATAATATTGGCTTTAGAGTTCAAGAGTTCATTGCTAATAACACCTATGAGAAGCCCTGTTTGAGTGTATCAATCAGCCTCTCTAAACCTCAGAGTAATAACAGTTATTAATAACAACAGCAACAATGTGCTCATATGGGGCTACTTGCCCTTGGCTTTCTAGGGAGTTGTAAGGATTCATGAAATGGTAACATACTAATGGAACCATTGGAGTTGCTTGCAGGATGGTTGTATTGCTCTAACATTTTTTACTTGGCCCTCTATTTTGCATCCTATAGCTTATTAGAATGAGAAAGAGAGAGAGAGAGAGGCTGAGGGAGAGAGAGAGAGAGAGGGAGAGAAATCTAGGTTAACAATGATGTTGAAATCTATTTGTTGAGGTACTATAATATCAAATGAAATATTATTAGAATCAATTAAGCTCAAAACACCAAAGTAATTTCAAAGATCAGTAATGTCACATTATGTTACTAAATTTTAGTGCTGTCATTTCAAAAAGAAAATGAGAATCTAGGTCATCAGATCATTGAATAGAGGATCTTATATGTTGTGCTAAGCTTGAAAGGACAACAGAACCCTTGAAAGGGTAGTTTAGTTGCAGACTTAGATTCAATTATGAAAATATATTTCTGGGAGAGCCTTTGAGGGGCACAATACTAGCATCTGGCAATAGGAGAAAGAAGAAAACCAATCCTTATGACAGTTCTCACTCAGAAAGGAAATAGATAATGAAAGCATTTGCCTAGGATTTATAAATGACTGAGATGGTTCAGCATTTCTTGCTTATTTACTTGTTTTTATTTAAAGCATCACACTAAAAAAAGGAGTTAAAGAATAGTGTAGCATATATTTATATACAACTCACCAAATGCATCATCTGCTAACATCTTATCAGACACTTCTTTGTCAAAACACTTGAAAGTAGACTTCAGCTATCACAACATTTCATCAATAAATACTTCAATGCAATTATTTCAAGAATGAATACCACCTCTGACAACTGCAGCACCAATGCTACAGCTAAGAGGATAGACACATTAATCCAACATCATCATAATTTAACAGCTCACACTAATTTCCCCAAATCGCCAATTATCTAAAAACATTACCTTCATGGCTTGTTTTATTTGTTTAGTTTTGTCAGTGTGTTTTGTATTTAATATCTAATCAAGATGCATATATTCACATTATTTCTCCTAAGTCTCCCTGATGATGCAAACCTTCATTTCTTTTTTTTTTTTTTGTTTTATTTATTTATTTATTTATTTATTTATTTATTTATTTATTTTTATTGTAAACAAATGGGATACATGTTGTTTCTCTGTTTGTACATGGAGTAAAGGCATACCATTTGTGTAATCCTAAATTTACATAGAGCAATGTTGTTTGATTCATTCTGTTATTTTTTTCCCTTCCCCCCACCCCTCCCACCCCTCTTTACCCTCTATACAGTACTTCCTTCCTCCATACTTGCCCCCCTCCCTAACCCTAACTCTAACCCTTCCCTCCCCCCCATTATGTGTCAACCTCCACTTATTAGCGATATCATTCGTCCTTTGGCTTTTTGAGATTGGCTTATCTCACTTAGCATGATATTCTCCAATTTCATCCATTTGCCTGCAAATGTCATAATTTTATCATTCTTTATGGCTGAGTAATATTCCATAGTATATATATACCACAGTTTCTTTATCCACTCATCAATTGAAGGGCATCTAGGTTGGTTCCACAGTCTGGCTATTGTGAATTGAGCAGCTATGAACATTGATGTGGCTGTATTTCTGTAGTATGCAGATTTTAAGTCCTTTGGGTATAGGCCAAGGAGTGGGATAGCTGGGTCAAATGGTGGTTCCATTCCAAGTTTTCTAAGGAATCTCCACACTGCTTTCCATAGCGGCTGCACTAATTTGCAGCCCCACCAGCAGTGTATGAGTGTACCTTTCTCCCCACATCCTCGCCAACACCTGTTGTTGCTCGTATTCTTGATAATCGCCATTCTAATTGGGGTGAGATGGAACCTTAGGGTGGTTTTGATTTGCATTTCTCTTATTACTAGAGATGTTGAACATTTTTCCATATGTTTGTTGATTGCTTGTAGATCTTCTTCTGTGAAGTGTCTATTCATTTCCTTAGCCCATTTGTTGACTGGACTGTTTGAATTCTTGGAGTAGAGTTTTTTGAGTTCTTTATAGATTCTGGAGATTAGTGCTCTATCTGAAGTATGATTGGCAAAGATATTCTCCCACTCTGTAGGCTCTTTCTTCGCATTGCTGATAGTTTCCTTTGCTGAGAGAAAGCTTTTTAGTTTGAATCTATCCCAGTGGTTGATTCTAGCTTTTATTTCTTGTGCTATGGGAGTCCTGTTAAGGAAGTCTGGTCCTAGACCAACAAGATGAAGATTTGGACCTACTTTTTCTTCTATAATCTGCAGGGTCTCTGGTCTGATTCCGAGGTCCTTAATCCATTTTGAGTTTAGTTTCGTGCATGGTGAGAGATATGGGTTTAGTTTCATTCTGTTGCATATGGATTTCCAATTCTCCCAGCACCATTTGTTGAAGAGGCTATCTTTTCTCCATTGCATATTTTTGGCCCCTTTGTCTAGTATGAGAAAATTGTATTTATTTGGGTTTGTGTCCGTGTCCTCTATTCTGTACCATTGATCTACCTTTCTATTTTGGTACCAATACCATGCCGTTTTTGTTACTATTGCTTTGTAGTAGAGTTGAAGATCTGGTATTGCAATACCCCCTGTTTCACTCTTCCTGCTAAGGATTGCTTTAGCTATTCTGGGTTTCTTATTCTTCCAGATGAATTTCATAATTGCCTGCTCTATTTCTGTAAGGTACGTCATTGGGATTTTAATTGGAATTGCATTGAATTTGTATAGCACTTTAGGTAGTATGGCCATTTTGACAATATTAATTCTTCCTATCCAAGAACATGGAAGATCTTTCCATCTTCTAAGGTGTTCTTTAATTTCTTTCTTTAGTGTTGTATAGTTCTCATTGTAGAGGTCTTTCACCTCTTTTGTGAGATTGATTCCCAAGTATTTTATTTTTTTCGAGGCTATTGTGAATGGGGTAGTTTTCCTAATTTCTCTTTCTGAAGATTCATCACTTATGTATAAAAATGCGTTGGATTTATGGGCATTGATCTTGTAACCTGCTACTTTACTGAAATCACTTATGAGTTCTAAGAGTTTTCTGGTGGAATTTCCAGGTTCCTCTAAATATATAATCATGTCATCAGCGAACAGGGATAGTTTGAGTTCTTCTTTTCCAATTCGTATCCCTTTAATTTCTTTGGTTTGTCTAATTGCTCTGGCCAGAGTCTCAAGAACGATGTTGAATAGAAGTGGTGAAAGAGGGCATCCCTGCCTTGTTCCAGTTTTTAGGGGGAATGCTTTCAGTTTTTCACCATTTAGAATGATATTAGCCATGGGCTTAGCATAAATGGCCTTTACAATATTAAGGAATGTTCCCACTATCCCTATTTTTTCTAGTGTTTTGAGCATGAAGGGGTGCTGTATTTTATCAAATGCTTTTTCTGCATCTATTGAAATAATCATGTGATTCTTGACTTTAAGTCTATTAATATGGTGAATTACGTTTATTGATTTCCTGATGTTGAAGCTATTTTGAAAATCTATACTCCAACAAAATAGAAAATTTCGAAGACATCAACAGGTTTCTAGAGACATATGAATTGCCTAAACTGAATGAGGAGGACATAAACAATTTAAATAGACCAATTTCAAGTACTGAAATAGAAGAAGTCATCAAAAGCCTACCAACAAAGAAAAGTCCGGGACCAGATGGGTTCTCAGCCGAGTTCTACAAAACCTTTAAGGAAGAGCTCATTCCAATACTTCTCAAAGTATTCCATAAAATAGAAGAGGAGGGAACCCTCCCAAACTCATTCTATGAAGCCAATATCACACTGATACCTAAACCAGACAGAGACTCATCAAGGAAAGAAAATTTCAGACCAATATCCTTAATGAACATCGACGCAAAAATTCTCAACAAAATTTTAGCAAATCGCATACAAAAACATATTAAAAAGATAGTGCACCATGATCAAGTGGGTTTCATCCCAGGGATGCAAGGTTGGCAAACCTTCATTTCTAACATTGCTTTTCTTCATGTTGGATTATTTGGAATGTCCACATAAGTTATCCCACCAAATATCTCAAAGTCTGGAGATGACTACCTCCTCTTGAGTGGATTCATCCCAATATTTCAAGCAAGAGCATCCTGTGTTGATGTATGTCTCTCATAGCCTGAAATCAGTGGGCACATGATGCATTATTATTTGATTAACATCATGTACAACCAGAAGAAAGAGAAATTATATTTCAATTATGTATTATGTGTCAAAGTGCATTCCATTGTCATGTATAACTTATTAGAACAAATAGAAAAAGATCTTCAGTTATCTCCATTGTAAAAGGTATTTTTATGGCTTCATAAAGATAAAATTGATATTGTATTCCCAGAAAGATTTCAGCCAATGGTTTAATGACCTTGTCTAAATCAATTATTGCTACAGTAGTTCTACATTTACAGTTGGTGTTTTTTTTTTTTTTTTAATAAAGGAGCTTCTTTTTACCCTCACGTTTCTTCTCCCCTACCCCTTTTTTTCCTATTCTTGTACTCTTTTTCTTGCTCTCATTATTATGTAAACACAGGTTCTTTCTCTTTTCTAACCTCAAATGTGTTATATGTCACTATTTTCATAATTCTTTTCAGAGTTTGAACTATTCCAGCTTCAGAAATGGGATGTCCTTTAAACTGATTCCTGTATTCTTTTCTCATGTCCCCAATGGACTTTAAACGTTTCCACATTTTCTGGCATGATGAAGTATCCCAGGCTCACCTTGTACTTTCCTTCCCTGGACTGAAATCAGCCATTTGATTTTTATTATTAGAAATTGTGATACTTATCTTATGTATTGTTGCTTCTTGGCCTTTTAGAAGATAAACCTAGTAACAAATACCATGTGTGTGCATCCTGGATAACATGAATGCAATTGAAGTAAATTCAGAGTGATAACCTCATATAGAAATCCAATACCACTGCATTGTTTTCCATGTTCTTTCTCTTGATATTTGTATTTTTCCTGTCCTACAGTGAGTATGTATTCTTATTCTCCAAAATATTATGTTTACTCATTTTCTCAATCTTACCATATACCTGAAAATTTCAGAAGAAAATACTTTCAGGATCGCACCACTAAGACCATTTTAAAATTCAACAAACTAAAGTTCAGGACTTTTTGAGTTCTTTTTATTCTTATGCAATATTTCCCATAGGTTTTATGATCAAAATGCTATATCTAGAAGATTCTTGAATTAATTTTTCTCTGCATAATACTTTATCAATTTTGCATGGAATAAGGATTTTTCTATCTTATTATCTTCAGAGTTTTACTTTCTCATTTTTGTTTATTATATTGTTGAATAAACCATTTCCATTGTTCAAGAGTTGAAACTGCATATAATGATAATGTCAGGGAACTCTTTCTCCTATCCCTGATCCTCTCAAAAATGTCTCCTTTTCTCCAAACAAATTAAGTTTAAAAATTTCTTGATTGTCACTGCAAGCTGAAATGCTTTTAAAAATTCATAAAAAAAAAAAAAAAATTCCACAAACCTGGGATGAGATCACAGTATGTGGGGTGATTTCAGATCAGGAATAAAATGGGCCATTTAAACAATGTTGGAAATTGAAGCTAGAGCACAAAGAAAGAAAATTGCAATTGGTTTATTTTGGAGAATTGGGAAGTGTCAGCTAAGGTCTGGGCCACTAATAGGAACTGTTCTGGTGCATCCAGCCAGGCTTATTTAATTTTGTTTTAAGAACCTTGAGGTTTAAAACTCAGCCACCAAGGTTTGAGAGAAGACCTTAAGCCTCATCAAATGACATTTGACTAAGACATGATCCATAACATATTCTATATCCTGGCTCCTTTTATCACTGCCTTCTCCACTCCTCATGCTATATGCTGTCTTTCCACTATGGCCACCCCAACCTATGTACCTGCACACACTCTGTACTTTTACCATTGTTTGGCATGTCCCTCTGACTTGGTTTTCAACTGGGTTGCTACTACTTTTATTTAGTTTTTATAGACTGCATTTTGATTCATTGTACAAAAATGGGGTACAATTTTTTGTTTCTATGGTTGTGCATGATGTAGATTCATACCATTCATGTTATCATACATGTATATAGGGTAGTGATGTCTGACTCAGGCTACTACTTTTAAATACAATTATTTATTTAGATATCACATGCTTCTTTTCCTTTCATATTTCTTAACATTTATTTACTTATAGTTTACTACACACCAGGTGTGCTCAGATTATCTAAATATGCACACACAATATATCAGACACTTATTCTAATCTAGTTTTGTGTTTACTTGTGTTTTTTAAACTGTGAGCTATGTGAGGGGAGGGTCCAAGGGCTTAACATAATACCTACCCCATGAGGGTTCAATAAAGAACCTTCAAAAATTACTAAAAGAGAAATGATGATTTCTTCTCTTGTAACTTGCATTTGGAGATAAGAAACACACATAAATCACAACTTTAAAATTTCTTAGCTTCAGTTGTTCTTTTCATCATTTTGGCCTATTTTGTTGTAATGCTATCCTCAGGAGTCATGATAGGATAATACCAGTACATCTTGTTTGTTTGGGTTTCACAAAAATACAATAAATGTAAGCAATCTTGGCTATTTGACTTAAAAATTATTTTACATTGTAAAAATAATATTTCCAAGTAAATATACCTGGCCCCAAAGTTCTGATGGATAAAAATAAAACAAAATTGAATAAACAATTCAGGTCTTCAACAGTGACATTTGGGACTGAAATTTGAATATATACTGTAGTGATCTCAAAAGAAGAGAGATTATTTCAGATGTTCCAGAATAAAAAGGAATTCTTGAGTCATCCACAGATGAATTAGTCATAAACTAAAAATACAGAATATGCAAGGAAAAAGAAGGAAATTATTGCAGAAGATGAAAAATAGAGCAATTGTGAATTTTAAATATACTGCAATCAAGAACTCTTTAGGCAAATGTCAGTAGAGTAGCAAACACAGCACAAGTTCACAGTTGTGGAGAGAGGAGTCTGGGGACTACAGTCCATCCTGTACATGATATTAGAAATTATTTGTTTTCAAGAAGCAAACCTAATATAACTTAGGAAACCAAATATGAATTTAAACTATGTATTTGATGCCAACACAGAGATATAAAAACATAACTTTCCATGCTGGTTATCAAAAGACATTCAGATGATTGACCTGCATTTATTGAACTCTGTTATGGTGCAGGTAGAATGAGAAGAAGACAGTGAATAAGTACAGGATGTTCTATAGAGGGAAACTGGAGAGTCATAAGGGTTGATTGTAGTTCTATCACTTACCAAATGTGTAACTTCAAATAACTTCACTTCTCTGAGGTATAGCTTCTAAAAATAACAATTACCTTACAAGACTATTGTATGAATTATAATGGAAAAAAGTGAAACATATTAGCACAATATTTGGCCATAAATCTTGCTAAATAATAATCTTTTCCTTTTTCCTTTTTGTTAAGAAACCACAGGCTCTTTTCCCTAAGTAAATTTTCTCAGGAATAGATGTTTAGTCTTTCAAATATAAAAATATTTTCTCATTTAAAATAACAAATGATCTGGCACACAGAACCCAAAAACATATTGCATAATTTCTTGATTTCCTAAAATGGGTAAAATGCACAAAGGCTAACATCTTTTTATGCAGTGGGCCCTTACTATGAACATTTATTTCCCAACTTTATTGAGATATAATTAAAAAATAAAAGGTGTGTAAATTTATAGTATACAATGTGATGTTTTGATTTATGTATATCTTATGAAATTATGTCAACATATCCATTACTTCACATACTCACTTTTAGTGATAATATTTAAAATCTACCTCTTTAGCAATTTTTATGTAATTCAATATTTTTTACTATAGTCACCATCCTCATTATGAATATTAGTAACCATTTTGTTTTAATTTGAAAGTTATTGAATTATTACAATTATTGATCTTTTTACCCTGAATGTGCCACATATAGTTTACTTCAGTATGTCTTGATTTGCCCATATATTACCTGGCTTTGCTCATAGACATCACTGTGTGATTCTGACAATCATCTCTTCTAACTTTTTGCCTCTGTTCTGCAATAAACCTGGAAACCAGATGACTGGATGTGCCTTAATCTCTGCCTATGAAACAAAAGGCAATACACTGCCTGTGATTGCCTTTAAAGAGGACTGCAGAGTCCAAGGACTTTGACACAGAGTTCATTTGGAAACATTTTTTTTCTCTTCTAGTTACTGATACTACATTTTGTATAAATACCCAGACATGTGAATGCTGGATAAGAAAGTATTACTCTAATTGTTTTCACTTGATTCATTTCTTTTACTACTACTGGCAAATGGAGTTACACAGTTTCTTATCAGAAAGAAAGAAGGCTATGTTGCTCTTGTCTTGGACATGAGAAATCAGATTTCAAAGTCATTATAAATGAAGAAAGGAGAGAATTGTTAAGCAAAAGAAAATATTGCTTTATAAATGCCTCCAAATGCTTTCATGTTTTTTTTTTCCTGTGCAGAGAATATTTCTACTCTTGCCTCTTATTATTTTAATTGAAGCATCATAAGGCAAGCATATATGACAGAATGTTTTATACAAAAATGATGAGAATGTCCCCACACATGAAATGAAGGTCAAGGCAAATTGTACCCTCTATGCTAAAGTTAAACTCAAGACTTAGCTTCTTTCTTAAAAATCCAAAATCCACATAAACCTTCTTTTCTTTAGGTCACTTTGAGGAATGGTGTTTGTTTTTATATATTTTTTGCCACTCTCACCAATGCCATTTATTTAGTTTCCTCTCAAATAAATTGTAGATTATGTATATAACATATATATATATTTTATTTATTTATTTATGGTCAATATTGGAATTTCCTTTTTTAGTAGTTCAACTTCTAATCTTTCTGTACTCCAGTTCTGTACCTCTAAACTAGAACAGTTAATGTACATTAGTGCTCAAAATCATTAATAATTAACAAGTTGTACCCAGGCCATGCCCATCTCTCATTGGTGGATTTCAATATTAACAGTCTATTGATTCAAATAAAACTAATTGACAGAATAAAGTGATTGGGTTCCTTAGGTCCCTATAAATCTTGGTAATTGATTATGAATAAATGGAATAATGATATTTTTAATAGTCAAAATGGTGGCTTAAAGTTAGCAAATTAAAAATATTACAGGTGGGACCAGGTACAGTGCTATAGGCCTGTAACCTCAGTGACTTGGGAAGTTAAGACAAGAGGATCACGAGTTGAAGCCAGACTCAGCAACTTAGCAAGACCCTCAGGTACTTAGCAAGACCATCAGCTACTTAGCAAGACCCTGTCTCAAAATTAAAAAACAAAAATATAAAGAAAAAGAAAAAGAAAGTAATAATAAAGAACTAGGGATGTAGTTCAGTAGTAAAGTGTTCCTTGGTTTATTCCCCAGTATAACAGGGGGGTAGGAAGGAAAGTTGGGGAGGGGGGCTTAATTGCATTGTTAACATCCAAAGAAGCTGAACATCAATATTTACATCTTCTGTGTAAAAGCTTTGTTCATACCATGTGTCTCATTTGTTTATATCAGGTTTCCTTAGTTATATATTAACTGCCACTCTATTTTACATTGTTTCCCTGATTTTTGTTCTTTCTTTGACTTGATAATACACAGAAGAAAGTATTATCCTCAGAGGCAAGCTTCTGTTTCCTTACACAGGTGTTTTCCTTATGTTTTGACTTTTGCTTAAAACAATGGTCTTCTAGCTAGTATTAATAATCGGTGTACACTGACTTCTTGCCCATTCCAGTAGAGTATTTTACATAACATTTTAAATATTTTAGAACCACTCTGCAAAGAAAGTGTTATTCAGATTAGCACCCTAAATCTTAAGGAATTTAGATAACTTGACCAAGTCACAAAGGTTAGAGTAGCTGAGAAGGAATTCTAACACAGGACATTATGACTCTTTTGCACATCTGCCTTAGTCTTGATACTTGTCTCCATTAATAATCAGCACTTTTAACTGCCTATTAATGACTAGGAAAATAATCTTGGGATTTATTTTATAGAAGGATAGGTAACAAAATACTAAATTAGTGGCAATTTTTTCATCATTTAAATGTTGACCAAAAAAGAAACCTAGGATTTATTGGGCTTGTATTTAGTTTTATTTCTAATTATCTCTATCCCAATTGCATACTATACTAGTTAGTCAACTCTCTCTTTTTAGAAATCTTACAATGTGTATTTTAAAAAACTTTTCAAAGTAGAGTCAACATAAGATTATATAGGAAATAATTGAGTAGTTTATATACTGTGATTACTCAGCTTGTAGTGTTTTTATTTCCTTACGTGTCTTTGACAAGAGTGTTTCCCTTTCCATCGATCCAGTGAAGGTGCGAGGCTGGAACATGAGATTCATCCTCCGCCTGTCTGCTCTTACCTTCACATCCTGCATAATGGAAAAGCTTAGCACCTACACCATATTGCTTTAGGACAAGAATCACTCTCTATTTACTCATATTAACCAGAGTGCCATCTTTGGCACTAGTCAAGCATTATCGATAATTCTTGCTCTATGTCTTTTTAAGAATATAAGTTGCTCATCCTGATTTTCTTATTTACAAAAAGGGAGGCCATTCATTGTAAGGATCAGATGAGTGTTAATTATATATATGTGTGTGTATATATATTATATATATATTACTTATACACACACATATATATAATATATATATTGATATTATATTTTAAAACATATATTTATTTAACATATACTGTCTTTGACATCGTCCTTCTTTTCTCTTTACTCTTTATTTACCCTTGTCATCTTGCTCATTTTGCTTTGAGTTCTTTGATTTTCTTTCTTTGGTACCTTGGTCCTAAGAATTCAGTCATTTTGAAGGAAGACATGTGATTATTGCAAAATAGAATAAAATCAGAGTTTGAAAATTCCAACTCTGTCATTTATAAGCTTCACTCTTTGGTAACAGCATGTAACCTTAATTTAAAAGTTTCAATTTTTGATCTGCCATGTAGGATGCAGTTACTTGCAGATGCATAATGTTGATGTGAAGATTACATGAAATTACTAATCACAGCAGCACCTAGCACAGTGCTTGGCACAAGAGAGGCTCAGTAGGTAATTGACAGATGTTAATTGGCTCCTTCCCTTTTCTTTACCAGAGGTTTGAATCATAGAATTGGGCAAATCATCCTGCCTATTGATAACCTATCTCTTTTACACTTTTATTTTTAATTGACATGTAACAATCGTATACATTTATGGGGCATAATGTATTATTTTGATACATGTATATGCTGTGTTCATGTCAGGGCAATTAGCACACCCATCACTTCAAATATTTATCATTTTATTGTGGTGAGAATATTCAAGATCCACAGGGCACCAGTGGCACATGCCTGTCATCCCAGTGTGGGGGACTGGGGCAGGAGGAACTGAAGTTGAAAGTCAGCCTCAGCAATTTAGCAAAGCTCTCAGCAACTTATTGAGATCCTGTCTCAAATAAAAATATAAAAAGGCCTCCATGTGGCTCAGTGACTGAGTGTCCCTGGGTTCAATCTCCATTTCAAAGGGAAAAAAAAGAATATTCAAGAATTTAAGATTCCCTCTTCTAGCTATATTGAAATAGAAAATACATGATTCAAATATAGTTACTCCACTATATAATAATATATCAGAACTTTGTGCCTGCTATTTAATTGTAGCATTGTACTCATTACCCAATCTTTCCACATCCCTCCTACAGTTCCTAGTCTCTGGTAACCACTCTTTTAACTTTCTATTTCTATGAGAACAATTTCTCTAGATCTCAAATGAGAAGTATGAGATACTGCAATTCTTGTCTTTCTGGGCCTGACTTTTTTCACTTAGCATGTTTCTTCCAGTTAATTCGTGTTATCAAAAATGTCAGGACTTCATCCTTTTATAACTGAATAGTATTACTTTTTTGTATGGACCAATTTTTTTTTTTTTAATCCAGGAACCTCTTACTAGATACTTAGGTTGATTGCATTTTTTTGTTATTGTGAATAATGCTGTAAAAAGCATGAGTGTGCAGATGTGTGGTTTTTTTTGACATATTGATTTTATTTCCTTTGGATAGATACTCAGTAGTGGAATTGCTAGATCACATCATTGTTCTATTTTTGAAATTTTTAGGGCCTTCCAATACTGTTTTCCACAAAGGTTGTACTAATTTGCATTTCTACCAATGCTGTCTAAGGAATCCCTTTTCTGCAAATCCCCATCAACACTTCAACACTTGTCTTTTGTCTTTTTGATAATATGTATTCTTACAAGAGTGAGTTAATATTTCATTGTGACTTTGATTTGAATTTCCCTGAGGATTAGTGATGTTAAGTGGTTTTTTTTCATATGTTGTCCATGTGCATGTCTTCTTTTGAGAAATGTTTATTTAAATCATTTCTTCATTTTATTTGGATTATCTAGTTTCTTGCTTTTGAATTGTTTGAATTCCTTATATAATCCGAATATTAACTCCTTGTCAGATGTGTAGTTTGAAAACATTTTCTTTCATTCTTCAACTTGTCTCTTTACTTTGTTGATCATTTTATTTGCTGTGTGAAACTTTTTAGTTTAATATAATTCTATTTGTCTATTTTTGCTTTTGTTGTCTGTACTTTTAGGGTCCAAAAACATCTTTGCCTATTAGCCTCTTGAAGAAGTTTGCCAAAGTTGTCTTCTATTCACTACAAAATTTCAGGTCTTATATTTAATTCTTTAACCCATTCTGAGTTGACATTTTGCAACTGGTGAGGGGTAAGGGATCTAGTTTCATTCTTTCACATATGGATAGCCATTTTTCAACACTCTTTGTTGAGGAGACTGTCCTTTTCCTAACGTGTGTGTTTTCGGCTTCTTTGTGAAGGATCAGTTGGCTGTAAATGTGTAAATTTGTTTCTGGACTCTCTATTCTGTTCATTGACCTATGTGTCTGTTTTTATACCAAGATTAATCTGTTTTGGTACCTATAGCTTCAAAATATATTTCAAATTTAAGATGTGTAGTACCTCCAACTTCTTCTTTGTGATCAAGACTGCTTTGACTATTTGGAGTGATTTGTGGTTCCATACAATTTTTAGGATTTTTTTTTTTTTTTTTTTTCTATTTCTGTGAAGAATGCCATTTTTGTTACTTTGGTAAGGATTATGCTGAATCTGTAGATTAGGTAGTTTGAGCACTTTAACAATATAAATTCTTTCCGTATATGAACATGGAATATTGTAGTCCAGTTTTTCAGTCTTAACTTTCAACTACCTAAATGAAAATATTTACCTGGACTCTTATTGCAAACACATTTTACTATAATGTTAAAATTAAAGGACTGCAGATTATGAATTAGACACCAAGAGTTATATGCCTATTCAATTATAAGACTGGAGGTAAAGTAAGTTACATTGCAGTACTATTCAAATAAACTCATTAGTGCAATGAGACTGATGATGCTCTTTTAAACATTAAAGCATGCTATCCATCCTGAGTCTAGCACTGCATCTGCTTTGCATTCAGCCTACTTCTGCCTCATTGTGCTATGTGATAACTGGAGTCTCCTTTCACTCATTTATTCAGATTATTTGTTTCTGTGTCAGGTCCTCATGTGGTTTAAACTTGTCATGGTGTAAAAGCATCATCTACATATTAAACATGCCACTTTACTCCCTGAAAAATACATGACAAATAAAGCAGATGTAGTTTGTACACTGAAATGTGGATCAATACATAGTTATTAGATTATCATGCAGATGATAAGCACTATAATAGTTGTTGGGTATCTTTGAAATTGATTGATAGTATGACAAATTCCTAAAGTTCACTGTGAACTCTATTATCCAAGAATGGAGATTGAAGTTTGAAAGTACTTCCTTATTCAAAGACTAAAACAAAGAAGAAAGCCTTTAGTAGTTGTAGTAATATTTGTGACATTATAAAAGTAGGAAATTTAAAGAGGCAGCAAACTACAGGGAAGTGTGAAATAAAGATTTTTTTGTTGTTTACTTGCTGCATTTTAGTTTAGTTTTTTTAGTCATGCTAGGAATGTATGACTAGTATGATGTTAAATCCCTCTTTTAAAAAAAATCTATATATGTTCATACTTTCACTAAAATACAGACCTTACTATCCTGGCTCCATAAACCTTTCGGGTTTTGCTTTTTTCTCGGAGCCCATTTTTACTTTCATGCATCTATCTCTGCTTCAGTTTTACATTCCCTTTAATGCCTATAGCATATATAATAGAATTGCCAGGCCATTTACTGAAGTAAGGAGTGATTTGAATCTCTGAAGGATATTTTAAAAGAACTTTTATTTTTATCTCCCTGAAGCACTTTAGGCAAACTGTGCGTAAGTAAATGAATTAATCAAATAATATTTTCAAACGTGTTATTTCCAAGTTTTCATGATTTGTATCTCATGGATAAGTAATGGACAGAACTAGGAAGAAAGGAAAAGTTGACCTAAACAATTTTGTGGTGTTAGATTAATATAAGACTCAGAATAAATAGACCTTACAAGTGAGATTGAACGGAATATGTGACATGGAGTGATAAATGAGAACATTACTGAAAGTGTTTAAATATTTTTTAAAATGAAGAAAACTGTCCGAAGAGTAGCATGTTCATGGATTTTGAGTTTAAAAAGAATGTATGAGCAGTTAAGCAGGCTATTAATTTGAAGTTTGTCTCAATACATGGATTTGAAGTTTAGTAATAGTGAGGAGAGTCACAGTTAACATTGCAGAAATTTCACTTATAGATCTTCAGTTTATGTACTTTCATTTATACATTCATTGCTGTTATTTATTTACTTATCATTGAGCTTTGTACTTAGATGTTAGTCAAGGGAAATGGTGACACCTTTCTTTTACACTGGCAAGTCAGACATGTGCTGAGCAAAAATATTTGCCCAAAACATTTGAATTATAGAACTGAGGTATTTTCTAACAACTTTAGGTAAACGATGTGTAAGTAAATGAATAAAGTTTAAATGTTAATTACGTATGAGTGACCTTTTTGAATTACTCATTTGGAAGAATTGTCCCAAGATGATTTAAAAGAATCTCAGAAAATATGTTTTTCCAAATGAAATTGATTTATAAAAAGGTCATATCCATGATTTAGAGACATGTAGGTCAGGGCAAATAGATAGGTAATTACTAATTAAACAGTTACAATTCAGGTGGTCTTTAATGAAATCCTATCTGGCATTTTGTTAACTTTAGATCTTAAAGACTTTTTATTCTAATAAAAATGCCCCTAAAACTAAAATGCAACACTTTTATTCAGAGTCTATGTCAGTTTGAAGGAAGCCAATGTGATTTAAAAATACTGGTAACCTCATGAAATATCTAAAGAGCTTATTGACAAAACAAAAAATGATGTTTAAATTACTATAATATCCCAAAATGACAAATCTTGAGATATTGTTACATATACACCTATTTATCTATAATAATTTTGTATATACAGATATTAAACTTTTTTATTATCTTTATATATATATACATTTTATTACTAACAGACAACAAAAGTAACTAACGATAGCTAACCTGAGTTAAGCACTCAGTATATGCAAGGGATTATGTTAACCATTGCTTAAAATAGGTGATGAAAATTTCCATGTTATTGACTAAATATGTGTTCATACTACATCATATGTTTTCATAGCTGCATAGTATATTTCATGATTATATCTTAATTGTTTAGCAGATATCTTATTGTTGGACATATGTGTTATTACAATTACATATGTCCAACAATATTCTACAATATTATTACAAATATTCTATAGTATATATCTAAACCCAAGATGATTTTTAAATAGTCAAATATTCCATGCATCCTAAGTCATTATTTTGGAATTATTAGAAACATAATTGCTGAATCAAAGCATTTGGATATTCCTTTGAAACATCATAATTTTGCTATTGCATCATGAAGTAGAAAAGACATGGAGGTGTTTGATGATTCATTTGATGAATTGTCACTCAGTAATATGCTAGTTTATAAACCCATTAACATCTTGAGAGACTTCTTTCCCTATGTGTTTGCTGACACATTTGTTTCAATCTTTGGTGAAACTGCTCAGCTTTGAAGCAAATCCAGGTGGATTTATTTGTGGAGCAACATAATTACTATTCTTTCTCTTAAGAGATGTTTTCAGATATTAGAACATATTAATATATGAACATGTAGTGTGTTCTCATGGTACATAAAATATGTTGTTATCTTTAGACAGAGAAGAACATTCAAATAAGATTATTGCTTTAGTTCAAATATGAAACAACTGAAAGTTCCTAAAATATTTTAGCCCACTTTCCACACACACAAATAGCAAATGACAGTATAAGTAAGATATAAGGGCATTTTTTTCCCCAAGTAGGGAATGAGGTCATTCACAATAAAAGAATCAAGTTAGTAGAGCTAGTTCAAAGGGATGCAGTAATACCAAGTTTGTTCTATCTCACAATTCGCGGGGTTGTGCTATGCTACTTCTTCAGCTTGGTATTCAGGTGTGTTCTGGTTCCTTCTTTACCTCTTTGCATTCTGCTTATCATTAGTATTCACATCAACTCTTAGTATCTATTGTGGATCCTACTTGATCTCCCAAATTAGGTTTCATCTTTTTTTCTTTGATATTTTCTATATATTCTTTCTTTAATTTTGTTTTTGTCTTAATTTTACATGATTAATTTTTAAACAGATAATTTCTCTCATTTTGATATATATTCCTTGAACTAGTATATATTTTATTCATCTTAGTTGCATAACCAGTCCTCAATAATCTTAAAGTCTGTGCTTAATAATATTTGTTGAATGAACAAAATGAAGCATTTTATTTATAATGCTTATTTGTTCAATCTATAATTTTCTAAAGTCTTTGAGGAATTCTTAAAATTAATGCTGAATTCTTTTCAGGAAAATTTCAAAGTTTTTAGTTAAATTATATTTTTTTCCTTTTAAAGTTGTGTATCTGTAGCATATAGAATAGCATATTTTCATATCCTCTCATTAGAATATTACCCTCCATTTTAACATATATTATCTAAATATTCAGGTCTAGAGATTATGAAGTGGGAAATCAAGAACCACAACCCCTACATTTTTTTTTGGTATAGGGAAATGAACCCAGTCTCTCAACCACTGAGCCACATTCTCAGCCTTTGTTTTTTTGGTTTTTGTTTTTGTTTTTTTTAATTTATTTTGAAACAGTATCTCTCTAAGTCTCTCTAAGTTGCTATGGCCTCACTAAATTGGTGAGACTGGCTTTGAATTTGAACTTGTGATCCTCCTGCCTCAGTCCTGAGCTGCTGGGATTACAGGTGTGTGCAAAAGCACCGAACCCCACTTCTTAAAAGAAAAACCCTGCATTTTTCTTCATCTAGGAAAGAAATGGTTGTTATGTCTACTTACTTTTGTTTCTCCATCTTCAATGAGTTAGCATTATGAGGTGAAGTCATACTTGAGGGCCACCTGGTGGAAATCCCTTTTATTTTTCTTTGAATAATGTATCACATTATTATTTAATTCATCATTTCTCTTTGCCTGAATTAAAAAAAAAAAACTTTCTGTTTTTGAACTGTCTTATTTCATTTGGACTTGAGAAACATAGACATGAAGAAAGTTTAGAGGAATGAAAATGACAATAACTACTCTGTTTCTAACAACTTTAACCAACTGGTATATTTTTATTTATTTCTTGGAAATACCAGTTTGACCCAATAAACTTAGCTTAAGGAAAATGAGAAATAAAACAAGTTGGGATCCTCAGTGTACTTTACAATAACATAGTGGATTGAAATGAAAAATGTGTCATGTGTGTATTCGGTGATCAATTCAGATGAACTTGTGAAATTTTCTCTTTTTTTAATTCATTTTTAGGTGCTTCCTTGGCCAAATTATTAGTTTGTAATTAGAAGATATTTGTAGAGCTGCACTAACAAATCATAAATACATTTGATAAGTTTGGTGAACATATTTGGTAATATATTATAAGTTACAGACTATTTTAAAAATGAAAAATCTGTGAGGTCTCACTGAAAATAGAGACTAACTACCATGTTAACAATACCCGTGGATAAGTACACAATCCTAATCTCATGAAAAGGAATATTAATGAACTCAAATTTATTTTCAAACTCTATCATTTTTAAGTATGTCATTATTCTAAATAAAATCTTATTATAATAAGTTAGAATAATCTCTACACATTTGTCTTGTTATTGGATATACATAGGACAATTTGAATCTGAAGAAATGCATTTTCTAATTTAACTTATTAAATAAAATATTTAATTTATGTTTTTAATTTATATTTAATAAGTTAACCATAAATGGAAAAAGAAATTGTGCACAGTTACTTGTTTTCTTTAAATCTTGCTTTCCAAAGAAGCTTTTTCATTATTGGATTTATGAATATGACTAAACTAACTAGTTTAATAGTTTTGTTTTAAAGGGATAAGTGAGCACAAGAGTTTCCTTCAGTCTTAGTTGGGTACATAAATCTATTGAAGTAGAGACTGGCCCTATGCCAGAACCAAGACACATCAGAGGTAAGATGCATAGTAGCTGTCCACAATTATATAATTTATTAAGGTGCTTGTGAATACCTTACTATAATTAAAATTCACAATTCCTGGTAATTATGTCCAGGAATTAAGTATTATAAATAAGGAAGTAAGTATTATAAACTATGGGCTTACACACTTTTCCCTACACCAAAATTTCTCATTATTTTTCATGACTGCTTTGAGAATCTGAGAGACTATTATTCCAGAATGCATACTTATAACAGCTACCCAAACTGCCATCTTTATGTCTATGTTAGGGGAGGAAGGAGAATAGACCTCCAGAACCTGGTTCTGAAATTCAGTGATTGAGGAAATTTTTTAGATCATATTTTTGAAGTGTATTTTCCCTTCCATTTTGTCAGGGAGCATTTGATTGACATATTATGCATTTATTAAAGGCTTCATTTGACCTATTAACTAATATTTTTGGATGTTTTATTAAAATATTAATCCTTTCTTATCTTATTAGAATTAATTGAATACATGAATACCAGAAAACAAAGTGAAAATCCTTTCCGCCTGTATTGGTTGCTTAACTTTGTGGTTTTTCAATAGAAAGGCCAGTTAAAGAAAAGACAGAAGAGTTAATAATGTAACTCATAAATATTGAGAAGCATGTTCTTCCTCCAGAGAGAGTGCTACCAATTCCTGTGGATTGTGGTTGCCAAGAGACAAAGTTTAGCCCATTTCAACTAAGTTCAGTGGTCTGACAAGTGCCAAAGTTAAGATTAAATGCTACATTCCTCGTAGTAGAAAAAGTTCTATTTAAAACATTTAGGCCTTTTAAAATGTACTCTTCTTTCTAAATAGTGACAAATTTAGATAACTTTGAAGATGAGGGATTTCTTCATTTCTTCTTTGATTTCTCATTCAAGTTGCAAATTCTCAGTGATGATGGTTTCTCACAGACAGACAATCTGAGACTGAGACTGAGGGTTTACTTCTAGAATATATTCTTTCTGCCAAATTCTCCAAAGCCTTTAATTTTCATTTCAGGGTATTTGGCTATGTCCAAATAACACTAGAAGAACTGAGAGAGGGCCAAGAGGAGAAGGGCACTTCCTGAACAACTCTACTGCCTTCCTTGCTTTGTGTACACCTTTAGTTCTGGAGCAGTCAGAACTTCCAACCACTATGGGATAAACAGAACTTTCTTTATTCAAGATGCCATGAGACTGACAAATTAGTATTGCATGCTTAAAATTTTAGTCTTCAGAGAAGAAAGACTTAAAGTGAAAAGAAAGACTATACAAAAAATTAATGGTTTGAATATGTAGATAATGGAAACATGAATATTTAACTGTTCATAAGTATTAAATTGTTATAATTGCTAAATATTTTGCTAGATAAATATAATTGCTGGACATAATTGCTCAAAGAGAGGCTAGATTCTTTACTCACTGAACAGTTATTTCCTGATTGGTCACTGTGTCTAAAGAGTTTTCCTAACCATGAGGTCAACTGTGAACAGATCATAGAGCTATCCTCATGGGTTTGCAATTTGGTCGGCCTTAGATTGAGGAAGTCCTTTAGGGAGTCAGTTGCTCTGTGATCTAGAAAACTGTGTGCACACAGAACTGTGTACACAGATGAGGATCGGACCAATGATGATAAGAAAGGAGTACAAGGTTGATTCAGTACAATATGAAACAACAATAAAAAGCAATTTTGTGAAGTAAAATCAAGATATGTACAGATTATATGTGAAAAATTCTAGCTCCAACTAAACCAAAACTGGCTTGCTAAATGGGCAGAAATCATTGAGTGAATACAAAGGTATTACATGCTAAGTGACAATGAAAGGGTTGAGAGGTCTATTTTTATAATATTAACACCAGCAACAGATCTGAACTCAAGGCCTGGATATCTGTGACTAGCATATTAAAGCAATAATAAACCTTATTTTATTCATGAAATGCAATCTTTTGACTTGTTTGTGGTAAACATGGGAAGTCTGTACTACTTTTCACAGTTCATTCCACAGAAGAGAGAGGATAGTTGCATTGAAATTTGACATTAAGACAGCATCCAGGGAAACCAGTCTGGATTTTGACATTAGAGGAATTTGGTTTTGAATACTTGTACTGCTGACTAAGTTCTATGTGACCTAATCTGTAAGAGTAGGATGCAAAAACAATGCATATGTTGAGAATTTAGGAAAATTAAATGAAAAAAGGTGCAGAAAGTACCCAACAGTGATGTTTATACATTAGCTGCTCAATCATGCCTGGTCTTTTGAATTTACAAGACCAGAGTTCATATTTCTATTGCTTATTGGTCTTATGCTTCTTTTCCAGATGTAGGTTGGTCATGAGTGAAGAGGAAGGATTTAGTGGGCTGGAAGAAGGAAAGATGCTGCATCTTAAAACACTATTCAAATATTTTCTGGTCTTTGGATGAGTATTTAAACCCATGTAATGCATTGCAATTAACTCTGTTAACTACTCTCTATACTTTTGAAATTTGAATTGGGAATACATGAGGGTGTGTAGGGTTATGTTGCAGGGTGTGATATGTCAAATCTGCTGAGAATTAGTCTTGGTAGGTCAAAAATTATGTTGCTAATGGGACTGAGAATAGTACAAAATGAATGTGTTTGATGAGGTGGGACTTTACTGAAGTGAAAATGGTTTTAAGACAAAGGAAAGAAAAATGAAACAGTAAAAAGTACTTAGTATTGCTGCTCATTTCTTCAATTCTGAACTAGTAATACCATAGGTGCCTTGAAGTTGGAGGCACCAAATCACTGTAAGACACAGTGACCATTCAATAGATGACAGCATTCTTATTATCATTGTTCTTACTTAAAATATGATTCTGTTAACTCTTTCCTGAATATCCTCAGGCTAACTGATCAGTTACTTGCTTTTGTATCTAACAGCATTTGAGGTTATATGCAATGACATAATTATAACCACATGATCCTTATAACTCTTCAGGATTTTTCCCCCTGAGGTAGTAACATCTGTGGGAATTTCAATGACCCCCAGAATGAACTTTTAATATAAATAAATGGCATAGTCATTATTTAGGTCACATCCCAATCCATCTCATTAATTCATTGTGACCATGACCTTTCAGAATCATTTGACTATTCTGTAGCAGTTTCTGTCTTCTTTAAGTAAACACTTCATATTCTTCAAAACATAAAGTATTACTTCACCTTTAATTTTACATAAAATTGTGACTATAAAATTATTGTATGTTAAATGATATGAATTCTACACAGTATTCAAACTCATCACTTCTTCCTGGCAGTCACATCTGAAGTTCGAAGATTTTGTAGTAGTTCCTTGAAGATCCTCCAATGAATTCTGCTCACAGCCTTGCATATGGTCAGATTTTCCCTAAGAACTAGAAAATGGGTTGTCAAATACTTGTTTAAGATCCAGGACCAAGAGCCTCATACATAAATACTAAATGAATGGAAATTCATATTAATTAATGCTTATTTATATTAATTAATTAGCAGTATATTTCTGATTAGATAATGAAGAGAATCTAAGACTTTTGAAATAGTCTTGAAATTAGCCAGAGATAACTGCCATCGCTGTCATAGAAACCACTACTCCCTATACATGAATAAAGAACTGCTCCTCTCCCCCTCTCCGTATAATTGATTGCATTTCAGATCTCCATTAGAGACTCTTTTCCCTCCGAAATCCCTGGTTTGTGGATCAAATTCATACTGCAGCTTAAAAGAATCATATCTTAAAATTCAGCATCAAGAATTGGTTGTTTTTTGTTTTGTGAACCCACAAACTTATCTTAGAAACACTTCAGAGAATAGCTGAAGTTTTCTTCCCTTACTACTCCCTCTCTCTCCTCCCATCTTTCCTTTAGACTCCGCAGCTCTAAACACAGTTAGAGCATACTACTATTTCCATTCTACCAAGATGAAATGGTGGCAGTTATGTGTAGTGCTCTAAATACCGTCATTATTGGTCTATCATTGGGAAATAATTGACCTTCCCATTTTTCAGGAGTTGATAACAAAGTCATTATTAATCATATTAAGGAAACCTTAATTGTCTCACCCATAACTGAATACTGAAACCAATTAAATATGGTAATCACTTTGTTATTTCATTTGGAACAATCTCATTTCTGAACAATCCAATACAAACTTTTCATTTGATTTTTGTTTTTAGTTTTATCCTGGTCCCTTGGCATCTTGTTATACTTTTTTTTCTTTATGTTTCAGGAAATAAAATATACTAATGAATATTGCCAAGAAAAATGAAAATGATTTTTCTTGACTCTCAGGTGAATATTATTGGCCTTTAATTACAGTGCAATTATCAACCTCTCATTTTTAATAAATTGGTAAAATGCAAATGAAGTTTTCTGCAACTTTGCGGGCAGTAAGATATAGAAAATAGGGAAGTAGGATGAATGCGGGTGTCCAGAACTAACCAAGCACCTTACTGTCAGAATCCTGGTCCAAGCTGTCATATCATCTCCCCTGGCTCATTCTATCTCTTCTTCTTGATTCTGTCCCTGGCTTCTGTCTGTTTAGTCTCAATACAAAAGTCAGAGTGACCCTTCTAAATTATGTCAATTGTGTCATTTAGATGCTCAGTGTCCTTTAGTTTATTATCTTTGATGCCTCACAAAATATAAGTCCCAGTAGGATAAGTGGTTTTATATGATTGGCAACTACTGAATTCTCAGCTCTTTAAAGAATGCTTGATGTGTACTGACTTTTATTAATATTCATTTGAATGAGTGGTATTCTGGAAGGAAGTTGTCCCAAAGATAGAGATAGCAGCCTGTAGAAAGTGTTTGCAAACATAGAAAGAGACAAATTGGTCACAGATTGAAGCAAAGAAAGTCAACTTTAACCTTCCAAAGAATTTCCAAGAAAAACATGTAAGAACTGACTTTACTAATAGATAAGTGATATCTACATGCTGAGTAGTTACCCATTTAGAGTCTAGGCTGCATACAAAATTTACCCCAAATGGTTCAATAAAAATATTTTAATCAAAGACTACATATGAATGTGTATGTATATGTGTGTGTGTGTCATTGTTATGCCAATATCCATTGAATAATAAACTGTGACTCATGCTACACAATATCAACTTTTGAAAGTTCTGGTATTCTTGTTTTTGTCATTTTGGGAACTGTAAACAAGTTACTCTGAACTTCACCAATACTTGAAGTATTATACCATGCTAATTAATAGTTGCTTATTACCATTCAAACTAATTCAATGCTGTCATTTTACTGGTTCTATGTTAAGAAAGTAAGTGAAGTTCATACTGGCATAACAATACTTACTGTTATTGAATAGTTCATATTTGCAGGTTCCAACATGAAAATTTCTTCTTCTTCCCAAACAGAATTGTTCACAAATTCTAAAAGCATAGGTAAATTAAGGTAAAAGCACTGGACTTGAAATCAAGGTAGAAAATCCCAAGTCTCACTGACTTACTTATCCCTCATCTTCACGTAATTTCTAAAATAACACAATATACAAACCAATAATCTAGTAACTCCCTCAATTTACAAGTAAGAAAACAGCCTAGAGAGGTTTATTGACATATTCAAACTCCAAAAGTATATTAAAAGTTATTCCAGAACAAACAAACACAAACAAACAAACAAAAAGAATTCCAATGCTGTGTGAGTACCTTGTTCTACTTAGGCTAAAGCCCTGGTAGTACAGGAATCAATTACCTGTACACATTGATCCTCCCCTGGGTAGAATGGTTTCAACTACTCCAATGGTGTAGGAAAGCTTTCTCATTGCCTTGTTTTAATTTCACCTGACTTATTTTGTTAATATTTTTCAGTAGAAAATGAGCAGGAACACAAGATAGATGAATAAACAGAAAAATATATAGATACAGACACCACATTAGCTCTGCAGTTATACTTCTGTGTTGGAGATCGTCTTGTAAAAATATGCATGTTTTCTTAGGACTCCCTAGAAGATGCCACTAGTTATGCCTGTGCCTGGAATAGAGCTTTGCGCACAGTAGGGACTAGTCTCTCTTTTGCTGTTTTTATAATCTTTATGATGAATTTTTAAACTTTTTCATCTTTTGGAACAGGTGAGTCACTTGGAAAAATCAAAAGAAATGACAGAAAATAAGAACAGGTTCTTATTTTTAAAGAAAATTTTTTTGTTCCCCAAGCAAAAAAGTTTTTTTTTTTTTCCCCAAATGTCATAGAATGTGTTCACTTGTTAGTTTAGGGTATATGCTCTTTCAAATAGAAGACTTAATCTTTAAAAATCAGGAGAAATTTGTCCTTTTCTCTTCCCATTCTCTAACTACCAAAAAAGAATAATGAGCAGGAATTCCCACATATTTCTTAGATTTCAGGTTGCATGTGATTTTTATAATTTATTTGAAAACTAAAATAATATATAATTTGTATTGTATTTTTTAAATTGTTGAGTCCATTTATATGGCTTTCTATTGGATAGATATTTCAATTATTGTTTTTTGCTTGAAAATTTTTAAAATTTCTCTGATGTTTTTCAATGTTTTTCTTGTAATTTCCACTGATTCAAATGGTGCTATTTCTTTGCCTAAACCATTGATGATTTTGGACATATGTATAAAAAAATAGTTTTAGGCTTTTGTCCATTCTCTCCTTCCTCACAATTTCACCTCAAGGATCAGTCAATTGAAGCTACACCCACCACCATGAAAAATGATACAATCTGGAAGTTCTGCAGATTAACACACATAATTCTCATACAAAGTTTCAGTCCTAGGTGTATACTTAAATGCACTGGAAACAGGGCTCTTTTACATCAATGTTCATAAAGGTATTATTGGTGTAAATAGCCTAATTGTCCACCAATAAATGAATGGGTAAATAAAAAGTGTCATATTCCTTCAGGGAAATACCATCTAGTAATAAGAAAGAATGAACTGATATGTTCTACAAAATGCTTAAACCTTGAAAACATTGTGCTTTTGAAATAAATACAAAATACAAGTATTATATGATTTTTATGATTATATGATATTATATTACATGATTAAATACAACTATACAAGAGACAAAAACATAAGTATTATATGATTCTAATTATATAAAAGATAAAGGATAAGTTTATCAATAGAGACAGAAAGTAGATACTACAAACTAGAAAATGGGGTAGCTGGGGAGTTATTTCTTAACTGGTCGAGAGTTCGTTTGAGGTAAGAGGATTTGGAAATAGTGGTGATGATTGTACAACATTGTGAATGCATTCAATATCACTGAATTTCACCCTTAAATGGTTGCAGTGGAAAAATTTTATATATGTTTGCCATAATTTTTAAACAAATTAAGTATATCCACAAACTTCGGGGGAAAACAAAGACAAGACACCAGGATAGATCTTATTTGTGTGCACAATGACTATTGTTGCAAAAAAAGGGCTGCTCACTCCCAAGTTTGGGCAGTTCATATTAGATGAAAATGCATTTATCATTACTGCTTCTTATTCATACTAAGCACAGGGTGAGGATTCTGTATTACAGAAATTAATAAGATAGGCACACCCCCTGCCCTCATGAAGCTTATGTGCCAGTGTGGAAGACTGGGAAGCAACAAGCCAGCCTACAAAATGGAAAGAATTTAACTTCTATTAGTGTCGAAACAGGAAAGAGATGAAGTGTGTGTGTGTGTGTGTGTGTGTGTGTATACTGAGGAGGTTCCTCTTTAATGAAAAAGAAGCATGTAATTCAAAGTAAAAAAGAAACAAAGTAGACACAAATTCAGAAGAGATGGGGCTGGTAGGTCAGGTTAGCTACTCAGCCAGCTGCTGGTGGAAAATAAGGAAGGAAGAAGAATATGAGCAGTTTGAGGGACACAATTCACTTTCCACACCTGCCACAGTGAGGGAGAAAATGGAAAAGCAGGAATGAGATGCCAATTTTGCTAATATATTAAGTGTAAGATGGATTTTAGATTGCTATTACACATCGTTTGGCTAGGGGAACCCAGAATTAATAGTACCCTGCCTTATAAATCATCTATTTCCCATGAGGTTTCCAAGGCAATTATACACTCGATGAATAAAGACAAATGAGGAATCAAAGTGCCACTTTCATTTTAGTTGTTCTAGTACCTATAACTGCCAATGAAACATTTTGTAAAAGCTGGATTGGAGTGTATGCATTAGACTCAACATCTCCAAGTGGGGCCTCTAGCCTCAAAGTCTAAATTTTACGACTAGCTGACTGCCAAGTCTGAGTAATTAGAATTCCTGAGGAATAAAATAGTAATGCAAGGCAACTAAGAAAGCAAAGTTGATGTGTTTCCTTGTAGCTTGGAGGGAAGAGAGAGTCACATACATAAATTAACCTCACCCTGGCAAATGTGACCTATGCAGGAGGCATCCTGAAATCTGACCAGAAAGTTTAAAACCTACTCTGGGGTGGAATGTTAGGTTTAAAATGAGATATAAAAGGCTTTTCACTGGCAAATAGTGGAAAGCTAACAATGCATATCTGTTAGAAGGAAAAAAAAGTAATCAAAGATTTGGTGACTGTATTTTAATATATCGAGAATGTGAAGTACCATGATAAAACAAGGATAATAGAATTAAAGATGCAAGTGGAATTTAAAGTCATATTACTTTTGAAAAACAGGAGGAAATATTAGCATTTTATTTTCATGCTTTGGGCACTCGTTTCCAAGTTCACAGGGAGACAGTTACCTGACCTGGGCTTAGGAAAGTCAGTTCCAGGGGCTGTGTGAAAGATGTGCTGCAGGGGGAGGAAGAACAAGGATGGTCCTAAGTATCCAGGACTGCTGACCAGAGCCCAGATGATAATGTAACTCTTATATCTAGCAAACAGCCTAATCATTTGTTTTCTCTTTCATAGTTTAAGGAGAGATGATGAATCATGACAATTATTTTTAAAAACCTATTAAGCAATTATTGGCTTTTCAGGAGCAATACTTTCTACTGCAGCTACCAGAGAGACAGCAGGGAGCAACAGATTTACTCTGAATAGCACTGCAAGTCAGGTGATGCTCACATTAATTTTGTTGTACAAGTAATTTGCTCAAAGCTGGGAAATATGTTATTTATATAAAAATGCTTAAACATAGACAAGGATCAATAAGAAATACAGTTCATGGTTTACTGCATTTTAATAACCATTGCATAATAGCACATATTCTCTCTACTTTTGTGGGATTATTTTAGAATCCTTTTTATCAGTATTGTCTTATTTTGCTTCCAATCCTCTTGAATAATATTGTTACTAGTGATGGTATGAACATGTACAGATGGCATCAATTATATACAACAGAGAAAGAATGTGTTTTTCAAGGTACTATTTATGAATATTACTTTTACTCATTTTTCTGCTATGGGATTCTATAGCTGTGTGTAAGTCCTCATATTATTAAAATCCTTAATAATTATCAGTAATATTTCTCTTCAAATTAAAACACCAAGACATAGAGAAGCTAAGTGACCTTCCCAAGATTTCACAGTTAGTAAGTGATAGAGCTGGAATTTAGTTCATATCTGCTTAATTCCTAAGCTTTAGATTTTCACAAGTAGTTTACATTTACCTTCTACCTTGTATATATTAAAACCCTACACAAATATGCAATTCAATTATGACTTCAAATATTTAGATGACAAATACAGCTGAAAGTCATGACATTTTGAAGTCACATTGATATTTAGTTATCTATCCATACATCTATCTTTCTACATCATTGATGGGCACTAAGAGCCTCCTGTTATGATGAAACAGCATTTTCTTCTGTTTTTACCTTTCTCTCTTTTTAGTCTTTTCATTCTCAGTCTTGCTCTCAGTCTCTGGTCACGCACAGCACTAGTAGCAGAGCTGGACAGAGTGGAACACAGAAGGCCAGCGGAAGGGGCTCCTGAGGTGTCCTGTGGACCAGTGAGTTCCCCAGGAGGTTAAAGGATTTCCAGTCTAAATCAGCAATGACGACTGCTAGCTGAAACTGATAGGATGAGCTCTATGTGCCAGGTGACACTGTAGGCCCTTACATGTAGTAACATATTTCTCATAACTCTCTCCATTTACAGATGAGGACATGTGTCACAGAGGAACCCAATAACCTATCCCAAGTCTTACAGCCAAACACAGAATAACAGAAATTGAACTTTGGCATTTGCTTTGAAGCTAGTAGTTTTTTTTTTTTTTTTTTAAGTTTGTTCTTTTAAGATATGCATAAAAGTAGAATGTATTTTGACATATTATACATACATGGAGTCTGATTTATTTTAATCAGCATCTCTTTCTTGTGGTTAAACCTGTTGTGGGGTTACACTGGTAGTGTATTCCTATATGAACATAGGAAAGTTAAGTATGATTCATTCTACTGTCTTTCCTATTCACATCCCATTCCCTTTATTCCCCTTGTCTAATTCAAAGAACTTCTATTCTTCCCTCATCCTATTATTGTGTGTTAGCATCCACATATCAGAGAAAACACTTGGCCTTTGTTTTTTTGGTATTGGTTTATTTCAATTAGCATGATAGTCTCCAGGTGCATTCATTTATTGGCAAAGGCCATAGTTTTATTTTTCTTTATGGTTGAGCGATATTCTGTTGTATATATACACCACATTTTCTTTATCAATTCATCTGTTGAAGGACACTTAGGTTGGTTCCATAGTTTAGCTATTGTGAATCAAGCTGCTATAAACATTGATATGGCTGCATCACTGTAGTATGCTGATTTTAAGTATATGCTGAGGAGTGAAATAACTGGGTCAAATGTTGGTTCCATTCCAAGTTTTCTGAGGTATCTCCATTCTGCTATCCAGAGTGGTTGCACCAATCTGCAGTCTCACCAGCAATGTATGAGTGTGTACCTTTTTACCCATGTTCTTGCCAGTATTTATTTTTACTTGTATTCTTGATAATCGCCATTCTGACTAGAGTGACTAGAGTACTTTCAATTTACTTTTCTCTAATTGCTAGAGATGTTGAACATTTTTAATACATTTTTTGTCCATTTGTATTTCTTCTGTGAAGTGCCTGCTCAGTTCCTTTGCCATTTATTGATTGGGTTATTTGTTTTTATGGTCTTAAGTTTTTTGAGTTCTTTTTATATCCTGGAGATTAATGTTCTATCTGAGGTGCAGGTGGCAAAAATAGTCTTCCATATTGTAAGCTCTCTTTACATTTTTGATTGCTTCCTTTGCTGTGAAGAAGCTTTATAGTTTGATACCATTCCATTTATTGATTCTTGATTTTACTTCTTGCACTTTAAGTGTCTTGTTTAGGAAGTCGGTTCATAAGCCAACATGATGGAGAGTAGGGCCTACATTTTCTTCTAGTAGATGCAGGATCTCTCCAAGTAGGTATTTTTACTCATTACCCAAATTGCCAAATTGCCTCAAATTCTCAGAGTAACTCTCTTAAGTTGCTAAAATAACTAGACACAATACTTGTTGTTATGAGCAGTAATAAGTGCTCAATTTCTTCTATTTTATTAATAATTGGAATTGATAATCCATGTTAGACTGATCAAGTGCAGCTTCTTTTCCACTTTCAAAGGTGTTGCCCTCTTTCCATCCACCTAAACATAGGCTTGCTATTGTGTAGAAAATAAATAGAAATGAAAATATGCAGAGATTTTAAGAAATTTTTTTCTCTCAAATGCAAAGAATTACTTTTGTAATTACACTTATATACAAGTAAGCTATCACATGAGATAATCTCTTTAAATGACTCAGATTTATGAGATAAATGTTCTCAAATTTGAGAGAGCTAATAAAGTAATAATATATGTCTTACCCCATAAAAAATCACTTAAAAACCATGCTTATTTTAACTGCCAAGTGTTGTAAGTCTTATATTAAAATAGACCAATGTAAATGCTGGAAATTCTCCAATGACAAAGGCAAGAGTAACTGAATTTAATGAGCCAGTAACCATAGTACCTTTGATTTACTTGTCAATATATAGATACCAGTAGTTTTATCTGCCTTCAGGAGATGCTATAAAATTAATAAATGTTTAAAAATCATGGTGGACCAATATAATTCAACTCTCTGCTCTGTACTAAGTAGATTTAAAGGTGCTTCAGATTTTTTTAGTTTATTTTTAGTGTCCCTGAATTTTAGATCTTCCCTCTGTCTCTGCCTGTTCTTCTTGTTTTCTTTTATTCTTTAAAAAAATTAACTTATTATAACATTTGACTCTAGATAATATGTATGTCTCTCTGACAAGGCCCCACCATACCGCCAGCTTGCCCCACTCCAGGGTTGCTACTGACTAGAGGCAGGAGATCAGTTCATTTGCTCATTTCAGTCTCTGGAAATTAACACGTGATTTATAAATCATATTGGAATGAGCTTTGGAAAGACGTTGAAAGAAAATTCAAAGTAAGGTATTACTAAATCTTTCAGGAGAACCAATTTAACAAGAGATCCACCCTCTGGAATAAGTTAACCTTTTGGGTTTTGTGGACATATCTTCTATTTTGTGGCAGGTTCCTGCTTTTAGGTCCCCATAAATATTACCCCATTCTTTCCTACCTTCTAATCTTCCCTCTAAGTCATTTATCTGAAAGAGTGACCTTTCATTTCTCCCACAAAGTTTTTGAATGATCAACAGATAAATTATAGAAACACCACGGGACTACATTTTCAGATGAGATGTAGATGAATGGCACATTCATGCCCCAAACGGAACCTACGATGCAGCATCATAATCATAAACAAATTTAGAAAAATTAAAATCTCACCTCCTAACATTCCCCTCACATCTTTTGCTTTCTACCAAATCAGCCATTTGACTCTATTTTCTTGGATGCTTAAGTTATTCTAGCCTCAGGGTCTTTGCACTTACTTTTCCTCCAGATAGAGACACAGATGTATTCCTTTCTCATTCAGGTACATGAATAAATCTGATCATAATCTGGAGTCTGACTCCTTTATATAAAATGTCACTTGTTGCTGCCTCTTCTCTCACTCTGCTTTATTTTCCTATATATCATATTGTATTTGATTGTTCCTATATTTGATGTGTATCTCCTTAAAGAGAATATAAGCTCTAGAGAAATTGGGGAGCAACTTTGATGCATTCACTTCTGCATAATATGATATGTGCGTAATAGCATCATACAAACATCAATATTTTCTGAAGGAATATACATATATATATATATATATATATACTTACTTCTTCTTAACTTAGTATTTGCAAGCCTCATAATGACATTTGTTAAATGATTAGTATGTGCTAGATACTGTGCTAAGCACTCTACATAGATGATTTCCATTTAATCTTTACAAAACCCTTTGAGGTGAATTGTCTTATTGTCTAACTTAAACACATAAATTTGTGAGTCTGAGATAATTCTTAAAATTCTCCAAAGGCCTCATGGCCTCATAGTTATGTTTAACTATAAATATTCCAAATATAGACCTTCCCAAAATCTTCTACACTAACCCATACAATCATTGCAGTAAGTGTAGATTAAGTGGCTTATAAAAATCCCTTCTTTACCCTCATGCGGTCAACAACTTTATAAGAGAAAGAAAAAATCAGCATGTAACACAATAGGAGTCTATGTGGAGGACAATTTGGGACTCTTTCAGAGCTTTTCTTCAGTGACAAAGGAAAATGAGAATTTAGCCAGGTAAAGAAATACGGGGTGGGTACCATTCCTAGAAGTGGAAATTTCTTATAAAATTCAATATTTGTGGAAAAACAGTTCACTTGTGAAATTCCTTTTGATTATTTTCATAGGAGGTGGGAAAAATTAAATCACTTTGCTTTTCAGCCCTACATTTAAGATAAATTCAGAAGAGGCATTTTCAAAAATATTAAGTAATTAACAATAAACAACTCAGAAGAGAGGAAAAGAAAATATCAGAGGCTATGGGAAGATTTCTGTTGAGAGCAATCAGGCAGATGATCACTTTTCAAAGGTCAATGAGAAGATAGGCCTCCCTCCTACTTAGTATACTGGGGAATATTGCTGAAAAGTTAATGTGAAGACTTGGTGGCAAGTTTTCCTGACATTTCCAGAGCTCATTTACAAGGCTGCATATAAGTGAATAGACATAGTCTGGATCCTCAGTTTGTCCAGTTCTGCTGTGTTGTTTTCACAACAATTAGGGGAACATCCAAGATGTTTCTGAGATCAAAGAACATTAATCCTGGGATCTATCTCAAGAGATGTCTAAGATGTTAGAGTCAGAAAGAACAGGGTAGAATTTCTTTCTCTGTCTCTTTCTAACCATGGAATTTCAGATTTCTCAAATGAAAATAGATATCCACTTCTAGGTTTGTGAGAATTAAGTAAATTTTATGTGTGAAGGATATAACAACATTGAATACGCATAATAAATAGTAGCTATTATTTTGTCTTTATTATCCACTTCAAGTCATTTATTTCACTGATAAAGGAAACAAGACTTTCAGGAAAATTACTTGGCTAAACTCACAGATAGAATTTATAAATTACCTGTTCTATGGGGATGTAACTCAGTGGTTGAGGACTTGCAGAGCATGCACAAGGTCCTGTTTCCATCCCCAGTACCATGATAAATAAATGAATACCCTGGTCCATCAGCCTACCATCTGGGCTCTCCCTACCTGTCACTGTTGCCAAGAAATACCTGTAAATTCCATTAGAGTTCTCATGCGTCACCTAAAATTTCTATGTGATTTTAGTCCTTGTTTACCTTACTCACAAAATCAAGGACCTACTTCTTCTTCAATGAAATGTATAGAGACTACTTCAACTATGGCGGCCAGGTTGTTGTTGACGTCATAGGGATGACTCTAAAGTGGCATAGCATGTTTCCTAAAGTGTAAAGCAGCACTGTTTCCCAGGAAGCCATTCCTGTATTAGACTGGGACAAATGTCCACATGTGTGCTGCTGGAAAGATGCTTATCTCCATTTTACTATTTGGAATTGTATACTGGAATTGTATTTTTAGTGACCTTCTCCATACTGACAGATAAAGGCTATACCCTATCATCTTTGCATCTCTCATTTATAACATTTTCCAATATCCACAAGAGGTGAGCTAGAAAATTTAATATAATCTAGTATATATCTTATCGCAATTGTATTTCAATAGTATCCATATTACTAGAATGACTGAGCAGAATAAGATATTCAAAATGACAATTTTGCCCAATATTCTTTCATAATGTATATAGGACTTATTATGTTAGATAAGCATTCATATAGACTCTTTAGTATTATACCTGAAAAAAATAATCTCTCTACAGTGCTCTTTGCTTTTTGTCACACTGACTTGCAAAAGCCAGTTGTGTGCATACCTGTCCAACTTTATGTTCAGTGATTTCACATTGGTAGTTTGAAATTGGTCACACTGGGAGCATTCACATCATGGAAATCAATCACTGCTGCAAGTCAGGGCTTTTTTTTTCCCCAAAAAAGCAAGTTTTGTTTATCTACCAGAATACCACTGTATCTAGGTTCTTAATGCAATGGACTCTAATCTGTGTATTTCTTCATTCAAGGTTTTATCAGTCTAAGATAGAAACTATGCCAGGCATGGTGATACAAACCTGTGATCCCAGCCACTCTGGAGACCAAGGTGGAAGGATCACAAATTTGAGGGCAGCCTCACAATCTTAACCCGAACCCCCCAGCAACTTGGGGAGACATTGTTTCAAAATTTTAAAAGTGAAAAGGTCTGGGATGTACCTCAGTAGTAAAGTGCTCCAGGGTTCAATCCTCAGTACTGAAATAAATATAGATGCTACATCTTATTTTCTAACTCTACTTCATTCTTTGTAACATGTAGGTGCCCATATATTTACCAGCTGAGTTACTTGCATATATAGTAGACCCACAAAATAAACAATTAATTAGTATGGGGAAAGTGTCCATATCTAACTTACTTTTCTTCTTAACATAAAGTTTCATTTGTTTTTATTAAATAGTTGAAGAAATCAGCTTTGTGAGTGGCTCTAACTCAAAGTTCAGTGAACTTGACGAAAACCATATTTTAGAATTAGGAAAACATGATATTGCTAAAAATGCATATGTATTTAATCAGCTGAAAAGCCTTTGTTTTATTTATGCAAAATAGAATTAAGGCAGTTATTTAGATTTTTGCTGGAAAATGTAAGACTGAGATTGTTTTATCCACAAAATGGAGGAGTGGCCTTATTCTCCCTTAACTTCAGATTTATATTCAAAATTATAAAAGATTATTTTGGGTTATTTCAGCATTATGAATAATTAGCTCAGGTTCCTAAATGAGCATGGATTTCAAACTGCAGGTCATTATTGTAAAGCAATCTTTGGTTATAAATCAGTCCACTTCCTCCCTTGAGAGTTGAAGTATTTAAGAATGTGGGTGGTTTTAAAATTCCATTAAAATACTGTTCTCCGTTCTTTTTCTCATAAATAGTGAATGCACTCAATTTTTTCTCTCAGTTTTTTCTCCCAATGACAGTAAATGAGCAAGAAATAATTTTTATTGCAAAATGTAAATCTGTTCTTTATCTTTGCCATCTCTAGAAGAGTGAAATAAAATTTAACTGTGATTGACTGATGTCTGAATTATAACCAGCATCTTTAATGATGAGATTTCTCTCACACCCTTCCCTGGAAGAATTTGAACGTCTGTGAAGAAGAAACAACTTGAGAGAGCAATGAATTATTTGGGTAGATATTCTAAAAGGAACCTCCTGAGAGACTGCAGTAGATACCATTAGGATTTTGAAAAATCCAAGTTTACCAAGTGGTAAAAAAAAATCTAAAGATCACAAAGAGGTAACTAGGAAACTGTTAAGTAACAAGAATTAGAACAAACATAAACAAATAAGAAGTGTTAAGACATATACCCTTTAGATTGTTTCAGATACTATCTAAACACTCAACCACTAAGAGAAATTGAGACTTAAAGGGCATATTTTGGCAAGGTCTAAGCAATTTATACCCATCCATTCATTTCAACATTCATCATTCCATTTAACCAATATATTCATAATGAATAAACTAAGTTATACATTGGGCATCTAAAAATTACTGCAGCAGTTGTTGATCTCAAAGCAGTAGCAAGCCATACAGAAATGAACATGTAGTTCAAATAGACTATAATAAGTAGAATGAAAAATTATGATTTATGTGAACACAGAGATAAAAATACTTTGAAAATATAAATGTGAAGGTAAAATTATATATATAATTTGAAGACGTGGTATACTAGCTGCTATGCTAATTGATTTTCTATAGTATTTTTAAGTTCAACAACACTGCAGACAATATTATTTTCATTTTACAGTTGAAGAAACTGAAGCTTAGGAAAAATAAATCAATCAATGTTTGAACTGAATTGTTTCCCCTGTAAAAAATATGTTGATGCCCTCACTCCTACTTCCTCAGAAAATAACCTTATTTGGAAATAGTATCTCTACAGAAGCATTATGTTAAAAGTAGACTATTAGTGTGGACCCTAATTTAGTATGACAGATGCCCTTACAAAAGGATAAAATTGGATACAGATAAAGGCAGGCACTGGAGAAAAATTCATTCCAGAAACATTTATAAAAAAATTATGGAAATAAAATAATATTCTAAAGGTAGCTCCTTTGCATGTAATAGGAATAAGTGATTTAAGTCAATTAAAGAGTTAGTGTGGAAATTTTGAAATGTGAACATTTAAAAATTTAAAGACCAAAATGAAACTAGAGAATTCTCAGTAGTAATGCTGAGTTGGAGAATTATTGGAGATATTGATGGTTCAGTACCAGACCACTGCAATTAAGTGAATATCACAATAAAACAAACCCCACAACATTTTATGTTCCCTAGTGCATGTAAAAGTTATGTTTACTTAATCTATACTGTAGTCTACTAAGTGTGTAATAGCAGTATTTTTATGGCTTAGATGTGGTGTCCCCCAAAAACTCACATGTGAGATAATGCAAGAAGGTTTGAAGGAGAGAAGGTTGGGTTATATCCTTAATCTAATCAGAGAATTAATTCCTGATGGGATTATCTGAGTGGTAACTGGAGCAGGTGTGGAGTGGCTGGAGGAAGTGGCTCACTGGGGGTGAGTCTCTGAGGTATATGTTTTATATCTGGAGCACGAGCTCCTTTCTCTCTCTGCTTTCTGATCATCATGTGAGCTGTTCCCCTTTACCACACTCTTCCATGGTGATGTTCTGCCTGACCTCCAACCCCAAGGGATAGAGCCTGTTGTCTATGGATTGAGACCTCTGAAACCATGAGCCCCCAAATAAACTTTTCCTCCTCTACAATTGTTCTACTCAGACCTTTTAGTCACAGCAGCAGAAAATCTGACTAAAACAAGTATCTCTATAAAGCCATGCATATGGTTTAACTAAGTAGAAAATACTTTGTCACTAAAAATGCTAATGATCATTTTAGCTTTCAGTGAATCATAATATTTTGCTGATGTAGGATCTTGCCTGACTGATCAGGATGATGATTGCTGAAGTTTGGTATGGCTGTAGAAATTCAAAAAATAAAACAACAACAACAATAATAATAAAGTTTGCCACATACAAACATAAAGTTTCCCTCTTACAAAAGATTTCTCTGTAGGAATCAATGCTATTTACCCACAATAGAACTTTCTTCATAATTGAAAAACAATCTTCTCAAATGGTTACTGCTTTATCAACTATGCTTATGTAAAATTCTAAGTCCATCATTATTGCCAGCATCTTCACCTGGAGTAGATTCCATATCAAGAAACTCCTTTCTTTGCTCATCTGGAAGAAGTACTTTCTCATTCATCTATTAGCCTCCTCATGAGATTGCAGCAGTTCAGTCACATCTGCAGGCTCCATTTCTAGTCCTCTTGGTATTGCCATGTACATCTCCCACTGAAGTCTTGAATCCCTCAGAATTGTCCATAAGGGCTAGAATCAGCTTTTTCCAAACTCCTGTTAATGTTGGTATTTTTACCTATTCCTATGAATCAAAATGATCCTTTCCAGAAGGTTTCAGTTTACTTTGCCTATCAGAGTAATGGCAGATGTAATAATAGAATGTTGTTTGGTAAATAGTAAGATTTAAAGATTAAAATTACTCCTTGAGTCATGGGCAGTAGATTGGATGTTACATTTGTATAAACACATTAATCCTGCCATACCTCTTAATCAGATCTCTTGGGGGATAAGGGGCAATGTTAATAAGCAGTAATATTTTAAAAAGGAAATTTTACTTTCTGAATAGTAGATTTCAACAGTGAACTTAAAATAGTCAGTAAACCATGTGTAGAACAGAAGGATTGTCACCCAGGCTATACTATTCCATTTATAAAGCACAGGAAGAGTCAATTTAGTATAATACTTAGGACTTTTGGAATGGTAAGTGAGCTTTGGTATCAAAGTCACCAACTGCAGTAGTCTCTCACAAGAGACTAAGCCTGCCCTTTGAAGCTTGGAAGTCAGACATTGAGTTCTCCTCTCTAGCTGCGCAAGTCCCGTATGTCCTAGTTCTTCTTCTAATATAAAGCTATTTTATCTACACTGAAAATTTATTGTTTAATGTAGCCACTTACATACCTCATCTTATCTGAATCTTCTGGATAACTTACTGCTTCACCTGCACCTCTATCTAATGGATATGGAGTCTTCCCTTAAACCTCTTGAACTAACCTCTATCAGATTCAAGCTTTTCTTCAGCAGCTTCCTTACCTCTTTCAGTCTTTTAGAATTAAAATAATAAAGTCCTGTTCTAGATTAGGTATTGACTAAATGGAAGGTTGTGGCTGGCTTGATCTTCTGTCCATACTACTGTCATTTTCTTTGCATCGGCAAGAAAATTGTTTTGCTTTCTGACCATTTATGTGTTCACTGGAGTAGCAATTTTAATACTTTTAAGGACTTTCCTTTGTATTGATATCTTATTAGCTGGAGGAAGGCCTAGGTTATAGCTTATCTCAACTTTCAACATACCTTCTTCACTAAATTAATCATGTTTAGCTTTTGACTTAAAATGAGAGACACACAACTCTTCCTTTCACTTGTCTACTTAGAGGCCACTGCATAGTTGTTAATTAGCCTAATTTCAATATTACTGTTTCTTAGGCAATAGGGAGACACAAGAAGAGGGAGATAAAAAGGGTTGAACAGCTGATCAGAGGAGCAATTAGAACACAGACGACATTTAACAATTGAGTTTTCTGTCTTATATAGGCATGGTTCATGGGACCCCCAAATGATGATGAAAATAGCACAGGTCACTATAAAACATACACCAAGTGAAAAAGTTTGAAATATTGTGAGAACCACCAAAATATGGAGATACAAAGTAAGCACATGCTATTGGAAAATGGTGCTTGCAGACTTGCTCAATAACGCTGCCACAAACTTTCAATTTGTAAAAAACACAGTATCTTCTAAGTACAGTAAGGTAAAGTGTGATAAAGTGAAGTATGTATGTAATAAACACAATGTCAGTTATTTGATCATGAATTCAATGGCAACTACATTTTTTAAATCCTTAGAAATCCACAATTCCTGGTATTTAAATATATAATAAACAAATTATATATTTAATTTACATGGGTATTAGAAGCTAAATGCAGGCAGAGTTCACTCCATCTATTCTGATTTTTTAAATAGTTATGATGCATTTCTAAGAACTAGTCCAAATTGCTTTCAGCAAAGTTTTATGTTAATAACTTTTTATGACATTTGATTCATTCTTGAGTAGGATATGATTTGAATTTAAATTAAAAATATACTTTGTAGCTTTCACAGAACAATAAGTATTCCTTTTTTTGTTTCGTTTTGTTTTCTATTTCACAAATTCTGGAAGGTCTATTAGAAACTCCTATAAAGCTAAAATTTATGAGAGCAAAGCAAGTTAAAGGTATTTACATGAAAATTGGAAGAGCCCAAAAGTACAGAGATCACATGGGCTTCCGTCCTTTGATACTGAAATCTCCCAGCAACAACTAAATTTTCATGTCTTTCAAGAATTACTGCTTTTCACCCAGTATTTTATAGCAATGGTTCCGTGGTTTCGAATGGGGAAAGGCAAAATACAAATTCTTGTTCCACACTATGCGTTGTGTCATTGTTTTCTTTTTTTTTTTTTATTGTAAACAAATGGGAGACATGTTGTTTCTCTGTTTGTATATGGCGTAAAGGCATGCCATTTGTGTAATCATAAATTTACATAGAGTAATGTTGTTTGATTCATTCTGTTATTTTTTCCCTTCCCCCCACCCCTCCCTCCCCTCTTTACCCTCTATACAGTAGTTCCTTCCTCCATACTTGCCCCCCTCCCTAACCCTAACACTAACCCTTCCCTCCCCCCCATTATGTGTCATCCTCCACTTATTAGTGATATCATTCGTCCTTTGGCTTTTTGAGATTGGCTTATCTCACTTAGCATGATATTCTCCAATTTCATCCATTTGCCTGCAAATGCCATAACTTTATCATTCTTTATGGCTGAGTAATATTCCATTGTATATATATACCACAGTTTCTTTATCCACTCATCAATTGAAGGGCATCTAGGTTGGTTCCACAGTCTGGCTATTGTGAATTGAGCAGCTATGAACATTGATGTGGCTGTATCTCTGTAGTATGCAGATTTTAAGTCCTTTGGGTATAGGCCAAGGAGTGGGATAGCTGGGTCAAATGGAAGGTCCATTCCAAGTTTTCTAAGGAATCTCCACACTGCTTTCCAGAGTGGCTGCACTAATTTGCAGCCCCACCAGCAATGTATGAGTGTACCTTTCTCCCCACATCCTCGCCAACACCTGTTGTTGCTCGTATTCTTGATAATCGCCATTCTAATTGGGGTGAGATGGAATCTTAGGGTGGTTTTGATTTGCATTTCTCTTATTACTAGAGATGTTGAACATTTTTCCATATGTTTGTTGATTGCTTGTAGATCTTCTTCTGTGAAGTGTCTATTCATTTCCTTAGCCCATTTGTTGACTGGATTATTTGAATTCTTGGAGTAGAGTTTTTTGAGTTCTTTATAGATTCTGGAATAGCCTCGAAAAAAATAAAATACTTGGGAATCAATCTCACAAAAGAGGTGAAAGACCTCTACAATGAGAACTATACAACACTAAAGAAAGAAATTAAAGAACACCTTAGAAGATGGAAAGATCTTCCATGTTCTTGGATAGGAAGAATTAATATTGTCAAAATGGCCATACTACCTAAAGTGCTATACAAATTCAATGCAATTCCAATTAAAATCCCAATGACGTACCTTACAGAAATAGAGCAAGCAATTATGAAATTCATCTGGAAGAATAAGAAACCCAGAATAGCTAAAGCAATCCTTAGCAGGAAGAGTGAAACAGGGGGTATTGCAATACCAGATCTTCAACTCTACTACAAAGCAATAGTAACAAAAACGGCATGGTATTGGTACCAAAATAGACAGGTAGATCAATGGTACAGAATAGCGGACACGGACACAAACCCAAATAAATACAATTTTCTCATACTAGACAAAGGGGCCAAAAATATGCAATGGAGAAAAGATAGCCTCTTCAACAAATGGTGCTGGGAGAATTGGAAATCCATATGCAACAGAATGAAACTAAACCCATATCTCTCACCATGCACGAAACTAAACTCAAAATGGATTAAGGACCTCGGAATCAGACCAGAGACCCTGCAGATTATAGAAGAAAAAGTAGGTCCAAATCTTCACCTTGTTGGTCTAGGACCAGACTTCCTTAACAGGACTCCCATAGCACAAGAAATAAAAGCTAGAATCAACCACTGGGATAGATTCAAACTAAAAAGCTTTCTCTCAGCAAAGGAAACTATCAGCAATGGGAAGAAAGAGCCTACAGAGTGGGAGAATATCTTTGTGTCATTGTTTTCTGACTACTATCATTCCTTTTACTGCATCTTTGTTGTCCAGCTGCTTGTTTCTAGGCATGGTTTTCTTTGGTTTATGTTGTTTGATGTATGCTGAATTTTGTGAATCTCTTTTTATTACTTGCCAAACTAATTTTTTGCCCACACTTTTATTCAACATTTTCTCCTCCAATCACTTTATATTCCTCCTCTGAAACTCTAATAACATAAATTTTATAACTCTGGAGATGGTTGCATGTGTGTCTGAGGTTCTGCCCTTTTTTTCTACTCCTTCTTTCTCTTTATTTCATGATCTGACTATATATATTTTTGCTCCATTGCAATACTCCTTTCACTATTTTAGGCATATAAAAATATATATAGGGTTCACAAAATAGAGTGTATTTTTCCCATGAATTCCCCAGAAGGGAGCACCCTATTGTGATAATTGGCAATTAATCCTAGAAAACTAATTGGAATATGTTATATATTATTCCTTAGCTTATGTTATTTATAATAACAATATTCCTTTTCTTAGAACGTTCCTCATATTCTTGAATGTGCCAAAGAGTTAGTGAGAAATGTATACTTTTCTGAAGATTTCATAGTGGAGTTTATTTTGCACTTATACAATAAATAAATTAAGAAATTCCATGTAAATATTTTTGCCCTTCCCAGAGTCCTTCATTAGCTATTGCACCTCTTGGGACTTCTTCTTTTCTTTGTCATTTTTGTACTCAAACTTCAGATTTACCCTCAATACATGGATGGCCACATCTTCCAAAGGATTCGCAACTAAAAAGCACATTAATTTAAGATTTGCTTTTTTTTTTTTTTTCTGTCCTCTACCCTCAATGCACATGATAAAGGAAGAACAGATGAGCAAACCAAACAAAAAAATATTTCCTGAGCATTTACATTGGAGCCAGGGGAGAGCTGTGATTTGAAAAACAAATACAGAAGTTTGAAACAATCCAGGCCTTCGAAAAGTCTACATTACTGTCAGTAAAAGAACAAATGGTCTCTGTTGTATTCCTTTCCTTTTGTTGTTGTTGTTGTTGTTGCTGTTGTTTTCTTTTTTAATTTGTTCACTCTAGATACACATGACAATAGAGTGTATTTTGACATTTTATATATACATGGAGTATAACTTATTCTAATTAGGATCCCATTCTTGTGGTTGTACATGATGTGGAGTTACACTGCAGTGTATTCATATGTGAACATAGGAAAGTTATGTTTTATTCATTCTACTGTCTTTCCTATACCTCTCCCTCATCCCTTCCTTTTGTTCCCCTTTGTCTACTACATTCCTTTATCTAATTCAATTCTTCCCCTCTCACACATATCAAAGAGAACATTAGACCTTTGTTTTTTGGAATTGGTTTATTTCACTTACCATGATAGCCTTCAGATCCATCCATTTCAGTTTTTATGTCCCTTTGATGGAAAGAGTTGACAAGAACAACATAGAGGAGGAAAAGTTTATTTTAGGTCACAGTTTCAGAGGTATAGTCAATAACTGGCTAACTCCATATCTCTGGCCTGAGGTGATGCAATACATCATGGCAGAAGGGTGTGGTGGAGAAATGTAGCTTAGGATATGGCAACTAGGAAGTAGAGGAGTTATTTTCACTAGGAAGAGGCATATCCCCTGGAAGCATCTCCCCATTGATCTACTTTCACCAGTCACCCCTTATCTGCCTATATTTACTACCCAATTAATTCATATCAGTAGATTTATCAGCTGTTTTAATACACATCTTATAATCTAATAATTTTGCCTCTGAAAATTCTTGTGGTGTTTCACAGGCAAGCTTTTAGGGGATATCTCATTCCTATACCATAACATTTATTTTTATTTTTATTTATTTTAATTGGCTCTTTTTAGTTATACATGAGAGTAGAATTCATTTTGATATAATTATACGAGCATGGAATATATCTTATTCTCATTATGACCTCATTCTTCAGGGTATCCAATAGCATAGTACAATGAAAGAAAACAGAATGAATTTGCATAGGACTTAATCTTAAAAAGTAAAGCATTTCAAGTGAATGGAGGAAGACATAGAAATGAGAGTGTAAGGTCATTAATTTTAGTTAATGTTGTCTAATCTACCTTGATTTGGAGTGAAATAATCTCATGCTCTGACAGTACACTGGGCTGAAAACACAACTCTAAGGTAAATTACAGGGCAGGTTGAGTGCGTGTTGAGTAATTGATTTTAAACCAATGATCTCAGGATCCTTTTTCCTGAAACCCACCTGCCATTTATTTTCTTAGGGATCATTTAGAGGGAAAGAGAGGTTTTAGTTCCATTTCTTATAGTCTATCCCACATTTACAGGGTTTTCTGGAACTTCATGGGCTTAAAATTCCTATGGATAGAATTCATGACTTTCATGAACTTTATTGTCAAAAAAATACATTTTTACATTCACTAAACTCTAAAGGAAATATAGCAGTTCCTCTGTTTATTAATACAGTCAGAAAGTCACAGAGATAGTAATTTTGACTTTTTCACAAAAATAAAGCACAAATATTTTTATATGACATTACAACTATTGTGGATATCTTGGAATATTGTCTATTCTTATTACTTTCTAACACTTGAGAATTCAGTAAGCATGTTAGTATCTCTTCATATTTAGGGGCCTAATAATAAATGCATATACCAATATAGTTTGAATTTGTTTTAAAATTATTTTATTTATTGTATCTCAATATAATATTATATAAATATAATTATACAGAAATATAATTATATAGAAATATAATTACATGTATTTGATTTCATGTCTTTAAAATAAAATTATTCCAAAAGTTTATGTTTCATCAAACTGCCAAATGATCCCATGACAAAAAAGATTGAGAACTCCTATGAAATTGAGAGTTCTTCCATTCCCCTTCTCTATTTTAACATTCTAAAGAATTTCTCTGCCCTCCATTAAGTTGTTACATATTAGAGTAAGAGATTATCTTTAATAGAAGCCTTTAGGATTAAATCTCTGTAATAGCATTCTTTTCCTATAAAGATAGAACTGATTTGCTTAAAATATTTTACATTATCTATTTTACTTTCATTAATATTTATAATATAATTAATATATGAAATTATTTTGATCTATTCTAAAAGATTCCTCATTCAAAATGTAAAAGTCTTAAAGGAGAAAAAATTTCCACTTTGCATTATATTATTCTGCATTTACAGTTAGAAGATTCACTAATAAAATATAAATTTTACATTATCCATGATTTTCATTACACCCCTCTATTTCAATTCGTGGATGATTGGATTTATCTCATCACATTCTGTTAGTGCATTGCTGCTGGTGTCTTGAAAGTCTTTTCTTCTTTGGCTATTAATCTTATTTCTCATTACTTTTTGCATATATGATAATATGATATCTTCCAGAAGATATAGATTTCATTAGTCTCACAAAGATTTCCAGGAATACCTTGACAAAGCTAAATAACCTTCTTTTCTATATTTCTCATTTTTCTTCTAAAAGAAATGTAGATTTTCTTAGAAAGATAATAGTTGGATTTATAAGTGATATAAGTATATAATTTATAAGTGTATAATGTGATATAATGGAATGAATTCTTGAGAACTGACATCTCAGTTTCTCTTCCTAATTTTTATTGCTTTGGTGATAATTAGCAAGTTAATGAAGTCTTCTGAACTTAATTTTCCTCATTTGTATGTAGGGTATATTCATCTTTAACATGTTCCTTTATGGTTATTATGTTAAATAGAATATATTTAACAATCAATTAAAATGCCATTGAAGTTATTCAGTTCAAAAATTAGAGACATTAGTTTAGTATCTATACGTTGTTTTTAGTAAATAACATTTTGTATATCTTTGGAGGGTGAAAATATCACATAGATAAAAGCTGTTCCAGTGTGATACTACCTTCCTTGCTAGTGTAGATTTTCCTGGTTTGGATTGGAATTTACACTCATGAATACTCTTCACCTATTCTTCCTCTTACCTTCACACTCTGAAGTCTGATCTAAGCTCCACTGCTCCATTGAGAAGACTGCTGCAAGTCAGTTACCACCCTGGTCCCAAGTCATCTTTCTTTTCATTGAGGCATTTAATGCCAGAGACACCCTCCATTCTGAATTATCTTTTTCCTTTTATAGATTCTTGTCAAAGATCATTTCTGGGTCTCTAAAATCTAGTGATGGTTCTCTCTTATTTGGTAGGCAGCACAGGCTTGTATATAACTGCTTCAACTTTGACAGTAGTATGGAGAGAGGTGTTTAATCTCTCTGCTTCCATTTTCTTATGTTGGAAATGGGAAAAATTGAGGACTACATCATTAGATTGTTTCTAGCATTCGTTGAGACTATAAAAGCTGACCAATGTCCAATTTTTTTTCTTTTTTTTTATTGTAAACAAATGGGATACATGTTGTTTCTCTGTTTGTACATGGCGCAAAGGCATACCATTTGTGTAATCATAAATTTACATAGAGTAATGTTGTTTGATTCATTCTGTTATTTTTTCCCTTCCCCCCACCCCTCCCAACCCCTTTACCCTCTATACAGTACTTCCTTCCTCCATACTTGCCCCCCTCCCTAACCCTAACTCTAACCCTAACACTAACCCTTCCCTCCCCCCCATTATGTGTCATCCTCCAATTTTTAAGAATGTTAGATATTATCAACATATTTATTGAAATTAGAATTATTTTATATGAATTATTATTTGCAACTAATCTTTACGCCCATTTATCATTTGTTTCTCTCTGAGCAGAACTCTGACATAAGCTCCCTACTCTTCTTTTTCTCCAATTTCAAGAATTTACTTCTTATCTCTATTTGACACCATATCATCCCCTCTTGCTGAGACCTCTCATGAAAGTTCCAACATTAGATTTACATTTGAGAGGAAAACAACTTTGTATGAATTCCTTTTGCTAAACCATGTGTCCACAGTGAAACACATCATCTTCCCTGCCAAACACCAGTTCCATTGCCCAACTATCCCATCTGTTAGTTGATCTGTCAAACTGGAAACTATGGAATCATCCTTCCCTTTTTCTTTTGCTATATTACTTAACCCTAGATATCATAGGATGCTGAATGCCATGTTTCCCTCTTAGAAACTCTTCTATATTTCTGCCATCTGTGTCCTATTTAAAGATCCTGGTAACTAGGGGTATGTCTCAGTGGTAAAGTGCTTGTCCAACAATCCCAGCACTGCAAAAAGAGAGAAAAAAAGTTCTTGTCATCTCACAAATGATTTCTCTTGGTAGCTTCTCACAGGATCTCTGTGTCTCCTTTCTTCCATTTACCCTACAAATAGTTGCCAGAAATATACTTTCTTTTTGATTTTGTATTTGTTTGTTTGTTTGTTGTGGCACTGGGAATCAAACCCAGGGTCTTGTGCATACTAGCAAGTCTCTACCACTAAGCTATATCCCCAGATCTAAAATACTATTTTTCAAATAAAATACTAATTTTATTCTGTAGTTTTCTCGCTTGAGAAATAAAATGACTTCTTTTGCCTGCTGTATTATTAGCTTTCACTGTCTGTCCTTGAATGCTCCCTGCACTTTAGTGCTTTTCCCATTGCTCACCACATGACCCTATAACTCCAAAAACTAATAATTACCACAAATGTAGTTCAAATGCATTTTCCCTTCCCTCCACCCTACATAAAATTCTGTACCATATCTAGAATCCCTTCAACTTACCTACTGAAGCATTTTTTTTTCTTTTCTGTATTTTGTGTCCCAATGTTTTAACTTTCTTGTGGAAATATTTCCTATCTTGTTTCACCCACAGAGTAACAGGACACTATCATTATAAATGATAGAAATCAAAATCACTGATCCATTCATCTGTTGAAGTGCACCTAGGTTTGTTCCATAGTTTAGCTATGGTGAATGGAGCTGATTTAAATATTGATGTGTCTGCATCATTGTAGTATGCTGATTTTAAGTTCTTTGGGTATAAATCAAGGAGTGGGATATCTGGGTCAAATAGTGGTTCATTTCAATTTTCCAAGGACTCTCCATACTGCTTTCCACAGTGGTTGTACCAATCTGCAGTCCCAGCAATGCATGAGTGTACCTTTTCCCCCACATCCTCGCCAACACTTATTATTGCTTATATTTTTGATAATTGCCATTCTGATTTGAGTGAGATGAAATCTTAGAGTAGTTTTGATTTGCATTTCTCTAATTGCTAGAGATGTTGAACATCTTTTCACATATTTGTTAATCAAAAAATTTGTTAATCAATGAAGATTGCATAACTTCTTTTGTGAAGTATCTGTTCAGTTCCTTAGTCCATTTATTGATTGGGTTATTTGTGTTTTTGGTGTTAAGTTTTTCAAGTTCCTTGTATATCCTGGAGATTAATGCTTTATCTGAGATGCATATGGTAAAGATTTTCTCTCTTCACATTATTCATTGTTTCTTTTGTAGAGAAGAAGCTTTTTAGCTTGAATCCATCATATTTATTGATTTTTTATTTAACTTCTTGTGCTTTAAGGGTCCTGTTAAGGAAGTCAGATATTAGGATGACGTGGTCAAGATTTGGGCCACTTTTTCTTCTAATAGGCACAAAGTCTCTGTTATAGTGCCTAAGTCTTTATCCACTTTGAGTTGAGTTTCATGCAGGGTGAGAAATAAAGGTTTAATTTCATTTTGTTACATGTGACATTCCATTTTTCCCAGCACCATTTGTTGAATAGGCTATCTTTCCTTCAGTTAGTGTTTTTGGTGACTTTGTCTAGAATGAGATAACTGTTTTTTGTTTTTTTTTTTGTCTTCTATTCTGTTCCATTGGTCTACATGTCTGTTTTGGAGCAAATACCATGCTGTTTTTATTATTATAGCTCTGTAGTATATTTTGAGGTCTGGTATTACTCAGCTTTAAAGAAGAATGAAATTATGACATTTGCTGGTAAATGGATGGAGTTGGAGAATATCATGCTAAGCCAAATAAATCCAACCCAAAAAACCAAAGAAGTGTGGAGATTTCTCAGAAAACTTGGAGTGGACCCACCTTTTGATCCAGTTATCCCACTCCTCGATTTATACCCAAAGGACTTAAAATAAGCATACTACAGTAACACAGCCACATCAATGTTTACAGCAGCTCAATTCACAATAGCTAGATTGTGGAACCAACCTAGATGCCCTTCAACAGATGAATGGATAAAGAAACTGTGTTATATATACACAATGGAATATTATTCAGCCATAAAGAAGAATGATATTATGGCATTTGCAGATAAATGGTTGGAATTGGAGAATATCATGCTAAGTGAAATAAGTCAGTACCAAATAAACCAAAGGCTGAATGTTTTCCCTGATAAGTGGATGATGATATATAATGGGAGTAGCGGGGTCAGGGATAAGAGAAGAATGGAGGAACTTTACATAGAGGGAAATGAGAGGGAGGGGTATATGAAAAATGGTGTAATGACACAGACATCATTACTCTATGCACGTGTATGATTACATGAATGGTATGAATCTACATCATGAAACCACCATAGAAATAAAAAATGTACCCCATTTGTGTACAATGAATCGAAATGTAGGCTGTAAAAATAAAAATAATTAAAAATAAATAAAACTATGAAAAATTAAAATATAAAAACAAAAGAAATATTTTAACAGAATTTTGTAACTGTTTATTCCACTTATCCATCATTACAGAATGACAAGGTAAGATAAATTAACTTAGTTAGAATGTAAATATGACATAGTAAAAACAGTGGTTTTTTTTTTTTGTTTGTTTTTTGTTTTTTTTGTTTTTTTTTTTTTTTTTTTTTGTTTTTTTCATACAAAATATTTCCTTGGGACTGGGGATTTAGCTAAGTTGGTAGTGTACTTGCCTTGCAAGCACAAGGCCCTGGGTTCAATCCCCAGCACCAAAAAAAAAAAAAAAAAAAAAAAATTTCTTGTAAAGTTGGAAGAAAAAACTCAACTCAGAAGCATGGACTTGGGTAGACTGGAAGATGAATAGCTAAAAATATTTCAGTTTATTTATTCAAAGTTATAAAAGTCTATAAAGGACTGAAGAAAGATGGATGCCACTCAATGAGCCATCAAAGCCTGAGGCCCTAGTCCAACTCTATGTACATACCAGCCTTTGTCCATCACAACCTTCTGTCAATAAATAGATTCCAGTGACAAAACAGAAAAAAAATAGGCTGAATGCTTTCTCTGATATGCAGATGGTAATTCACAATAAGGCAGGGGGCCTCTAGGAAAGAGTAGGTACTTTATGTTAGGTAGAGGAGCGTGAAGGGAGGGGAAAGGGCATGAGAGTAGGAAGGATAGTAGAGTGGAACAGACATTATCACCTCAGGTATGTATATGACTGCATGTTCAATGTGATCCTACAATATATATAATCGGAAAAATGAGAAATTAAACTCCATTTATGTATGATCTATCAAAATGCAGAAATGCCTTCTACTGTATAACTAGTTAGAACAAGTGTATATATGTATGTATAACTAATTAGAACAAATTTTAAAAATTTAACAAAAGATCAACCACTGAGGCCAGGGGGTGAAGAACTCTAAGTATAAAGTAAATTTATAGTACATTAAGCACAAATTATTGCATATTAAACTTATAAAAAAATAACATTTTACAATTTGTTAAGTATACTTACAACAAATAAAATTAGAGAGGCAGGGATGTGTGTTTCCCAGAGAAGAAGCTATGCATGGATATCACACAGAGGGACTCGTCAGAAATTAGACAGGTGCTACGTTTGCATCAGTAAGGATGAATGAGTTCCTTTTTGTTAACAGCTGGATACTGATCTCATGGGTGCTCTACATCACCAGTCCTTTTTATTTTTTTATTTTGAGACAACATATTGTTAAGTTACTGAGGCCAGCCTCAAACTTGCAGTCCTCCTATCCTCCTGCCTTAGCCTCCAGAGTAGGTGTGTGCCACCGTGCCTAGAAAGAATGAATTTTTATTAAGCTCAAAACCCAATCATGGTCATTTCCTTTCTTCATAGCTGACCTATAATTCTATGAGCTCGTGATCAAACATAGTCCTAAATCTATGGAATCTTCCTCATGCCGACTCGCCCTTCTCATTGCAAAGTTAAGAACTCTCATTTCAGGGATTTCTATCAGCCACAATGCCCCCTGGAGGCTTGGTCAAGATTGAAGGTATCTTGAGTTAAAGAGAGAAGGTAAACCACATTGGCAGCCTCTGTATGCTTCGGAGAATAACTTGCTATCCTGTGTATTAGGTAATCCCAAATGGTTTACTACATTCTAGCATCCCAAAGGTATGATTAAAAGATTAGAGAGTGGAGAAACGACATGCATTAGTGCAACAGAGTGAAAAGACAACACTTTGGTACTGTCCTGGGATTTCATCAGTAGCAAAACGAGGACAGGAGAATTGGACCATGAATGATTTTATTAAAACACTGGGTGAATCCAATCAAGATGCTTTAGCTATTAGGATCCCTAATGACAGAGGTAATGCCTGTTCTGATTTGCTTTGTGGAGTGCCTACATGGGCAACAGGGACAGGGATCATGTTTTTAAGAAACACCGAAATGGTGGTACTGTTTAGCAGCTCAACTGAGTACTCTTTCACCACCATATCTAATGAGCAGTGTTAGTTTAAATTTCTAGAAACAATGCTAGCAGCCATTGAATTAACATTTGCCAGGTATCTAACTGGAGATATGAATTGGGAGTCATAGGTCTTATCTGGAGCCTTGATACAGGCAACAGCATAAAGTGGGCTCCTATTAAGAGGAACAGGTCCTGGGTAGTCACGGTAAACACCAGTATCCAAGAAGTTAATAGAAAAATACACTTATGTGTTTGAGTAATAACAGAAACCCTTGTTGAGCCTTTTCCTAATGTGTCAGGCTCTGCTGTAAGCATTTTCCATTTGAAATCACATTGAACCTCATATTCACCTTATGAACATTTCATAGATGAGAAAGCAAAGGCTTAGAGAAATTGGATAATTTGCCCAAACACCCAAATTAGTAGGTGACAGAACCAGGATTTGAATTGAGTTTGAATTAATCCAAATGAGAGTTTGAATTCACACTTAAGCTAATTTCAGAGCCTTTCCTTTTAAGGCCTATTTTATGAATGTTAGAAGAAAGATAAGAGAGTTCAGACAGAAACTAACTTTTATTGAGTATCTGTTCTGTGTCAGACATTAGACTGGGGATTGTCCTACCTTAGCTGACTTAAGAAAGTGAAACTCAGAAACCAAATTATTTGTTTAGAATCATGTATCTAGAAAATTGCCTTTGCAAGTATCAAATTCATTATATATATCACAAATGCAATGACCTTTCCAAATATCATGATCCTTCTGACTACAAAATTATGTTAATTTCATCTTGCTAAGGATTTGAGTATCTTCTATAACTGGAGACTTGGGTCACCCACAGAGAATCATAGTTGTTGGGTTGAGATGTCATAACAAAGAACTACAATCAGATGACTTAAATGAAAGAAATTTATTTCCTCACAATTCTAGAAGTTGGAAGCCCAAGGTCAAGATATCAATAGGGTTTGCTCCTACTGAGGACCTCTCTCCTTGACTTGTAGATGACCATCTACTTACCCTTGTCTTCATGTTTTTGTATTTTTAAAAATTAATTTTAATAAATGTCTCTACATGGGTTGGAATGTGCTTAAAGGTATTGAATCTGGGATCCATGGAAACTACCCAAGATTAAAAAAATGTGTGATCTGCGTCAGACTTTCTCCACCTACTTGCTTCTTTTTCTCACATTAAGTGAGAATTTTAGTGGCATTTTTGAGTATATGAAACTTGTAGTCAATGCTTAACATTGGGACTCCTTCCAGAAGACAGCTGAAAATCACAGTTCTTTTGGCCCCAGGCCAGGGTCTGTTTCCTTTGTTTTAGAACAGATTCTACGGGGCAATTTTGTTAATAAAAATAAATAAATAAAAGGATAAACACTGTTAATCTGACTTACCTATCTCCATACACACAGGTTTCCATTGATTATCAGCAAATACCTTTAAATCTTTAAGAAATTTATTTAGTGAGTTTTGTTCTCCTTTGACTTCATATGTATGGAAAAAATACATCTACTGTGATTGGAAAGTGATTACTGTTGAGATCTTTATTCAAACTGACATGAGTAGGTTACAAATAACAAACTAAGCAGTTCTTAAAAAGTTTGGAATAGCTCAAAAGAACAATTAATACTTGACATAAACTCTGTGAAATCCCAGTGGAGCAGATGAATTAATCAAAGAGTACTGAGATAAATGGCAAAGCCGGGCCCTTTCATTGGAGACTCTTTTTCATGTTACCATAACCACGTTACCCCTCCAGTAAAATCTGTATTGAGTAGAATTTCTGACTTCCTAAATACAAAATAAACTGAGCTTAGGAATTATTCACTATGTTCAGAGTATATATTGAGAGATGGAAACTAGAATTTGAGGCAAGAGCATGTAAAATAAATGTTAAAAAAAAGGGGGACTAAAATATTCCTTGTTGTTATTACAATATAACAAAAAGACCTAGAAAGAAATCTAAAAATCTCACTATAAGGATTATATTATTTCATATTTGAGAAGATAAATTCACAAAAAAATGCTAAGTGGTTCCTTAAAGTCCATGTAAGTAATACGGCAAATGACTCAATTCAAGCACTGTCATCTCACTCTCTCCAAGTACTTGAAACTAAGTTTTGCTCTCCACCATACTATATTTTATCTTAGCCCAGTTCAGTCATTTGAATCACAATTAATCCCAAGTAACTTCAATGCCAGAACAACTATACACAGCTATCTATAGTAGATGCTTAATAGTAATTTGCTAATGAAAATTTGATGTTCATTTTCTAAAATTAATTTACTCAAAATATGCTTAGGCTGCCTAGGCTCTGGAGATAAAGTAGTAATTAAGAGGTAACTCCTTTTCCAATTAGCTCACAATCTCTAAGGGAGTCAAATAAATAATTACAACATAACATGAAAATCCTGAACACTGGAGTGGGGGTGGGCAGTGATAGTATAGTAGAAGATATCAGTTTAAAAATGAAAAAATGTGGAATTATAATCCTTTCAGCTGAATCTGGAGGGATGCACAGGAATTCACCGAATAGAAGATTATCTTACAATAAAGAGACTGTGCAAAATTTAGAGATGTACAAAAGCATGGTATATTTGTTGATCTGTGTACTATCTGGCAGGGCTGGAAGATGACTGTACATAAGGAAAAGGCAGGTAGTAAGACTGGAGGAAAATGTAAGGCACTGGAGCATAACAAGTCCTAGATGTCATGAACACCCTGAGGAGTTTAGATTTCACCCTGAGGGAACCTTCTCTTTGTCTCTGTATAAACAAATGCATTGGCAAAAATCTAATGCAAGCCCTATGTACAGTTTAAGAAAGATGAAAATAAACAGGTGGAATTAATTTTAAGTTTATTTTTTACTCAGTATATGCAAACTTTTATCATTTAAATATGCAGTCAACATATTATTAATGAAATACCTTGTATTTTTCTACTGAGAAAATTCTAAGTTTTTAAAATCTATTTTGTGTTTTATACTCACATAATAACTCCATTTGAAAACAACCAAATGACAAATACTTAATAACCACATTTAGCCAGAGGCTACCATGTTAGGACAGACCAAAATTATGATGAGAAAAACCAAGGCCATAATGCAAGAACATAGCATGGTTACTTGTCTTAAATGAAACTCAGAATTTGGTAACAACAGGAGCACAACCTTTGCACTTCATTTCAATTCTTCCTACTATTTTCTGAATTCAAACTGAGTCCCTTCTCTCAGTACTGTGTCCTTCTAGAGGGAATCTGGCAACCACAGAACCCAGACAGTGCAGATCTAAACTGGAGAACAGGGTGGCAAGACAGGGAGTTGCTGTCAAAGAAGTTACTTCATTTCAGCAAAGGCTGTCAAGCGTGAACAACTTTGGCTATGCTGCAGAGGATTTTCTGCCTTCAGCTGGTATGGGAGAATTTCTGCATTGTCATTAGATCCTGTTAGAATCAAGGATCAGAGGTGACTAGCAAGCTAAAACAGAGGCAAATGAATAACTTGCCAGCCCACTTGGTCCATTGACACACAGTTGCATATAGATGCTGTCCTTTCTCTGAAAATGGAATCACTCTTAATGAGACAGGCACTGCAGGCATCAGCTGTGAAGCTGACAACTTAGGAAGAAAGCAGAAAGAAGCAGAATTCTTGAGGGTTAGAGTGGGAATCTGGGTCATAGCGCTGTCTCAACTTTTATTTTCCTCTGGGAAGAATAGCCAGAGAAAGAAATGAGTCAAAGATTGCAGTACTTTTATGAAAATGAAGAAGTGTTTTTTTGCACTTTGCAAATCTCAACTAAAGCTATATATTACCAAAAAATAAAAAAACTTACAATCCTATAGAATTTTTAATATCAAAATCAAGTTGTTTGCCTTTTGCGTCTCTCTGAAGTTCCTTCATTGCCAGCAATGATGCTGTTATGCAATTAATATAAAATGGGCGGACTATTTGTTTCCAAAAGTCCCCTCTTATTTTACAGGCCTTTCTCTGAAGAAAAATCATAATTAACTCACTGCATATTTTACATAAAAGCTTTGAGATTTAATGATGTGGATTGGATCAGTTATGGATAAATCCTATATTTTTAACCTATCTAGAAGCCAGGGAAAGAACTTATTTGTTAAATTATGCATGGTTTGCTGAGATGCATTCAATTCAGTAGTATCTGAAATTAGTTTCAAAGGAAGCAGTGGTGGGTGGAAGAAGTGTCTTTGGAAGAACCACAGAGCTAAGCTGAGCAATCCTCCTGTACTGGCTTAAGAATACCAATACACTGTAGGAAGATAGCATGGAATTTGAAATTTGACAGTGTTTGAAATTCCAGCTCTTCCATTCCCTTCCTGTAAATACGTTGGTGAATTCTTTTCGCATTCCCAATTTATGTATACATGCGGGCAATAATACCTACCTCAGAAGTTTAGTTGGTTTAATAATATAATATATTTGAATGACTAGTGCAGTTCTTGCTATATATCATTAATATCTTCTTACCAAGTAATTTGACAGGAACTAGGTCAGTGCTATTGTTCAGAATGTACATGATGGATGATGATGATGATGATAAAATCTGTAATCTATTGAGTTCTTACTCTGAGCCATGCCATGGGATGAGCACCTTAGGTTCTCCAACCTAAAAATGAACAAACAAAACCTTTCCTTTGATTTCCATATTCTGATTAATTACTATCATACTTCTTTAAAAAAATTGTCAATGGACCTTTATTTTATTTATTTGTATGTGGTGCTGAGAATCAAACCCAGTGCCTCACACATGCTAGGTAAGTGCCCTACCACTGAGCCAGAACCCCAGCTCCCCGCCATATTTCTTACTCTTCTTGAACCCCAAGTGTCTCAAAGAAGTCAAACAAATCAATTGTATTTATTTTCTACTCTTATTCACACAAACCCAAGCCTACTTCTTCCTTTTTTGTTTGTTTGTTTGTTTGTTTTCTGGTACTTGGGTATTGAACCCAGGTATACTTTTCCACTGAGTTGCATCCACAGGCCTTTTTATTTTGAGACAGGGTCTCTCTCAGTTGCTGAGGCCTTGCTATGTTCCTGGGGTTGGTCTCAAACTTGCAATCCTCTTGTCTCAGCCTCCTGTGTTACTAGAACTATAACATGTACAATGCTGCCCAGCACACAAGACTATTTCTATGTGACATCCACAATATTGCCAAAATCAGCAGATATTTTCACTGCACATTTATATTCAACCTAGATAGTATAAAAGAGAAAATAAGATCATTGTTTTCTCTTGGTTTCCATAAGAATACATTTCCTTGGTTTCTAGTATTCTTCATTGTCTTTGTGAATGTTTCTTTCTCAATTAATGTGTGAATATTTGAGTTCTTTAGTGTAAAACTCAGAGCTATCTTCCCCCACATCCTAGGCTTCATTGATTACTGTTGTTATCCATATTCTGAGGATTCTCAAATAGTTCAAACTCAAATTTCTGTTCTCTGAGCCAGAATGTCCTGATTGATTTCCTACCTGGTATCTCTACTTTGATATTTCATAGAAACTTTAAAAAAAAATTCCAAACCTTGGAATTTTTTCCAAATTTAATTATTTTCTGATTTGTTTCTCTCAGTTCATTCAACCCAATTATATCAACTAGAGTTATTGGGGGGAATAGTTGCCAGGGTCCAGCCCTAGCAGAAGTCAGGGATCTGAGGTGGATGAGAGGCGTCGGCCCGGTGGAGAAACAGCACACAGAGACACCAAGTGTTCTGAGGCTGAGTCTGAATCTTTATTGTTCACAGAGTCTTTTTATATGTTTTTTTCTTTGGTATTGATTACAACATTTCATGGTTAATACAAGGAAATGTTAAGTAAAAAATCTGCAAGAGTATAATTAATGATCTTATTCAATAAACATGTTTTTACTGTATGATAGCTTAGAAAGAAAAACAGTTCCAGCAAGGTAGAGGGTACCAGGCTCTGTTTAGTTTTAATTTCCCTGAAAGAATATGACATTAAGTTTCTGTAGAAGTTACCCCTTTCAAGAACTCTAATATTAGCTATTAACAGTGGAATGTTTTTGTTATTACTAACATAGAACTCAAACATTGCTGGTGGGGTTGCAAATTAGTGCAGCCACTCTGGAAAGCAGTATGGAGATTCCTTAGAAAGCTTGGAGTGGAACCACCATTTGACCCAGCTATCCCACTTCTTGGCCTATACCTAAAGGACTTAAAATCAGCATACTACAGAGATACAGCCACATCAATGTTCATAGCTGCTCAAATCACCATAGCCAGATTGTGGAACCAACCTAGATGTCCTTCAATTGAGGAATGGATAAAGAAACTGTGGCATATATATATACAATGGAATATTACTCTGCCATAAAGAATGATAAAATTATGGCATTTGCAGGCAAATGGATGAAATTGGAGGATATCATGCTAAGTGAGATAAGCCAATCTCAAAAAACTAAAGGACAAATGATCTCGCTGATAAGCGGATGAGGACATATAATGGGGGGTGGGAGGGGTTAGCGTTAGGGTTAGGGTTAGGTTTAGGATTAGGGTTAAGGAGGGTGGTAAGAATGGAGTAAGGAAGGACTGTATAGAGGGAAAAGAGGGGTGGGAGGGGTGGGGGGAAGGGAAAAAATAACAGAATGAATCAAACAACATTACTCTATGTAAATTTATGATTACACAAATGGTATAACTTGACTCCATGTACAAACAGAAAAACAACATGTATCCCATTTGTTTACAATAAAAAAAAGAATAGCGGAATCAGCTTATAGTTAATATTTATTCTATTTCATGTACTCCGTGATGGACTAAAACTCTAACTCTAAACATAGGAAGAATACAAATTGTAACTATGATTAACCTATTTATTTATTAAGTTGGAAAAATATCCTTAAACTTAATCATAAACACTAAGAAAGCAATGAAGACCAAACACCACATCAAAGCTCAGAGGAATACTCTCACATACTTATATATAACTTTTAGTGAATTTGTATACTAAAAGAAATCACAGACTCCTTACAAATTTGAGCAAATCATAATTGTTTATTTATAATTTCATCTAAGTATTAATATTAAACTTTATTGTATGTTATTTTGTGTACCAGCACGATGAAGTCTCCCCACCATTCTCTATAATCTGAATCAAAGGATATGTTAATTATTAGTATTAAAAGCAACTGCACATGGAGACATGCCATGCCTATGGCTCCCAAGCGGGAGGATGATTTTTCAACAGAACGGTCTCAAGTGTTGAATCCTCTACTCCGACAGAACCAAGTCGAGTGTCGGAGTGGTAGGAAATAGATGCGGCGAATAGTAACACTTTTGATTCCAAGTCCTACAACCCAGACCAAAAATGGCATTCAAACTTATTATCCTGACATGTGTTGCAGTTATTACTGTTGGTATTCTTTCATTGACTGAGGGTCCTATCCTCTGCCAATATGCGTTTGTATGGTCATCTTTTACCCTTGTTCTTCAAATCAAACTTCTTTTTCTAGACTCACACCTGGTATCCTTTTACCCCATATCACTTAGCAAACTACTTGTCATGTCCTTTAGTGACAATATTCATTAGCTCTGGTTTGTATTCTCATAAATAATATTATATATATATATATTTAAAAATCCATAGCTATGGTTATGCACATTTGTAGTATATACTATAGTTCTGCACAAATAACTACTATGTTATACTAGCAATTATTTTTTTCTGTTGAGTTATTATTTGAATATTAATGAAATGCTGCTGACATAATGTATTCTTAAAGAACTATCTAAAATCAATTTGCTAAATGAGATCTTTCTAGTACTAATAATAATAGCTCCACTAAAAAAAATCCTTAATATGAGTCAATAATGCCTGGTCTCATGTGGAATATTATATTATATGGGTCATGTTATAGAGAAATTGCAGCAGCAGGTTTGAACTGCATGGGCCACTGGCAAAAGCATGGAAACTTGTTAGTAAGGTTTTCAAAGCCACAAAATCATAATAAGTCATGGTCCTTGATGACAGTACATGATAGTTGAGCCTAACTTTCAATCCAGTCCTTTAACTGTAAATAGTTTCCATTCATATCTCTGGCATCCAAAACATCTAGGTCTCAGTTATTTGATCATGTTTAAAAATATTCCTTGCATCATTTAACTTCCTCTTCTCCTTCCACTCAATGTATATACATTGTTTTGTTGTGAAGATAGAAATATCTGCCTTGAAGAACTTGTGTAGCACCAGAAGATAAACATATGAGTGTAATATATGCTATACTCATTGCACATGTGGCCATTGTGGGAGGAAAAATGTGTATTTTAAAAAATAAAGGAACATAATGTTTATAAAAGAAATTCATTTTATTGATCAAACTTCTAGAGATTTACTGAGGAATACTCTCAGGTATTCCACATTCCTGTCTTTTAGTTAACTACTAGTTTAAGCCACAGCCCCCCCAATATGGGTAGTTTGGTCTAATATTGCTTGGTGAACATTTCTGACCCCTGTCAAAATGCAGAATTTAGTGACTGATTGAAGCTGTTCATGTGTATTTTTTAGGGAAGGGCAATTATGCCAGGCTAATGTAGCAACTCCCATGAGAAAAAGCAGTGATTTTCTTCACTAGCAGATGTCAGTAAGATGCAGCATGGTTTCAGCAGCAACAAAGCATTAGCAGTAAAAGTCCTTTGGAATGTATTTTTAAGTAATCACTTGTATGGGAATTTTAATTTCCTTTTTGGTGAAAGAACTTGGACCAACAGGACTAAAAGTCCTAATATGGAAAATCAAGCCCAATACTTTCTTTAAAGTGAATTACTATTTCCTAGAGTGGAGAATTTCTGAAAGAGTACTCTCCATATTCATTTAGTATCTACTTGATGATCTTATTTGAACAAATAAATGTATCTTTACAAGATTTTTTTTTTCCTTCTGTATACCACTTTTTTGTTCAAGGAATTCCTAAGTACCCAGTGTGTTGAAGTTAAGTAAGTGCATTCAGTATCCTTCAGGGGCTTACACTTTAGGAAAGAAAGATATGTAGAATATGTAAATGTGTATAATGTTTTGGAAATACATACATATAATATATAATATGTATATAAAATACAGGAATCTATTTTAAATTAAATGCTTAGGACATATTTCAATTAAATATATATTTTAAATTAAATTAATTCAGAATAATAACACCATAACTCATCATCTAATGGCAAAGTTTTAGAAATCCCATGATAAAGCATATTTTCCAAAGTCAGTTATGGTTGATTCCAAAAGAGAAATACTAACATAGTGGGTTGTATTTCTAGCCAAGTTGTTAACATCAAATAAATCTTAAATATAATTAATCTTGTCATAAAGATGAAGGGATCACAATTACAACCTTTTCTAGCAATTATAAAGGACAAAAATTATGTTTCTTGTGTCATAAAATAGATCAATAGGCTAAGATGTGTAAATATGTAGTCTCCCATATGCCTAGTAATATACCTGCATATGCCACACAATAAATAGTGTATGAATGTCTAATACATCAGGTAACACTGTCCCAGTGGGAAGATCCCTAAAAAGCAGCATGGTGGAATAGGTCAAGTTTAGTTCCTCAAGCATTAACTCAATGGCATCATGTAAAAGATGTGGTCTTCACTCTAAAAGAGTTTTCACTATGAATAATTAAGTGGGACAAGAAAGACTGAGTGAGAGTACAACATAAAATAATAGTTAAAAAAAAAATCAAGTGGAAGGAATATCATGTATAGAAATAAATGAATAGTATACTTATGAAATAGAACATTAAGAAATAAGACAAAACAATGGTTGGTAAGTTTTGGAAAAATGAAAGACAGGAAATGATAAGAGGTTATGTTGCCACACAAATTTCTGTGCTAGGAATAATAAGGGTCTGATTATGGTGGAAGATGCACAAGTAAATGGAAAAAAGAAAAAAAATCAGAGAAAGAAAACTTCTTTTTAGTCTTTAGTATGATTCTATTAATCTTATTTTGAGTTTTGTGATAATTTCCCCCAATACATATAAGCTGTTCCAAGCTGCTTTTAAACATCATGTTGTATAATAAAAAAAAAATGTTAAAACAAAAGTGTTAGGATATATATCATGTAGAGAATGTAGAATACATAATGTAGGGAAAGGACCAAGCAATAGGTGCTAAGTTATGGTTAGATAGTAAGTAAGTTCTGTTCTGCTGTTGCACAGCAGGGTCACCAAAGAAAGCAATAGTGAAGTGTACAGTTCAAAAGCTAGATTTTTTTAAATTGGCATAAAGAAATTGTAAAAACTTGAGGAGCTAGATATGTCTAACCTGAGCTAAACATTATACAATTTATAGATATATCAAAACATTATATGTTACCCATGATATCCATTAGTATGCATGATATTGTTTTTTATCTGTTTGCTAAAAGTAAATTCAATTTAAAAATGGCAAACAAAAATCAATAACACTTGATAAGTCTTTAAAAATGAACTATTTTGAATCAGAAGGAGAAGCTGAATTGCTTGAACTTTTATAATATCTCTGTCTCCGTAAAAATATAAAAGATCAATGCATGTATTTGCAAAGTAATTTGATTGTTCACTTGTCCAAGTCAAATAAGTTAGTGAAAGAACAAAACCTCAAATTCAGATTCTCTAATTCCAAGTCCAACACCATCAAGAGACCGGCACACTCTTAACCCTTTTGTATCCTGAGTGTAACCAATTAATGCAATTCTCTCATTTCACTTTTCCTTTGCTTATCCATGTTTTCACACAGGCAACTATGGTGAAAGTGGAATGGAAGCCTTCAAAGATATGTCAGCCAAGGAAGGGATTTGCATTGCCCACTCTTATAAAATCTACAGCAATGCTGGGGAGCAGAGCTTCGACAAGTTGCTGAAAAAACTCAGAAGTCACTTGCCCAAGGCACGGGTGGTAGCCTGCTTCTGTGAGGGCATGACCGTGAGAGGTCTGCTGATGGCTATGAGACGCCTGGGTCTTGCAGGAGAATTTCTGCTTCTGGGCAGGTGAGTGACAATGAGAAAATCCACATACAGTTAATGCCAGGGCTTTGGCAGCATTCAAGGGTATCTTTCAATGCATGAGGACAGATGCTTTAGAATTTTAATTCGTTTAATGGAAGTAGAGTTTAAATATCATAAAGTACCAGTACTGAAGAAAATCATGGAAAATAAGTAAATATGCCTTGTACTGATTAATAAAGATAACAGGAATCAACAGCTAAAGATGATAAGTCCTTACCTCCTCAAAAATATAATTAAATGAGATGGATTCTTAAGTGCCTGAGTAGTTATCTTGAGAAACGAACACATATCATACTTGTTTCTGTTGCTTTTGAAGTTGATTGTGAGAATGACTATATGGGCTTAGTATGTAATACAGAATCATATAATTGGGGGTTTGAAATAAGGAATTGTTTTAGAACTAATTTTTAAAGCATTGGTAAATTAACTTTATCAGATCACCTTGTGTGCATTGTTACTAGACAAGGTTCTAAAACATTAACTTTTACAAGGATCAATTTTAATTAGCCAGAAAGTTCACTTGATTGGCACAGGCCAGTCCATTACCTGCCAATATTACTGAATCAGTGTATTAGTCAAATTCTCTTAAGAAACAATCAAAAAGTGAATATATACATACACTTAAAATATATGTATGAGGTTTAATGTAAGGAATTAGTTCATGTGTTTAAGGAGGCTATAAATAGCTAGAAATCTGGGAAGCTGACCATGTAGTTCAAGTCTGAATACAGGCTGAGGACCACAGGAGCTGACAGTGTTAAGTTCCAGTCTGAAAGACATCAACCTCCAGACTTCAGAGGATCCAAAGTTCGAGCCCAAGTCTAAAGGCTGGGAAGGACCAATGTTTCTTCTGATGCAGTCAGAAGAAAAGTTTTCTCTCACTCAACCTTTTCCTTCTGTTGAGGTTTTCAGTTGATTGGATGAAGCATTTCCACATGAAGGAAGACACTCTCAACCGATTCAAAAGGTTTTATTCAAAACACCCTCACGAACACTGGCATGATAACATTTGACCAAATATCTGAGCACCTGTGGCCCAATTGATTCAAACAACTAAATATTACAATAACTAAGTGCAATCTATAGTTTGAGTGTGTGAATGAAATGTTCACTCCTGAGATGTAACATCAGGGTTTATCAAGGATATGTAAGTTTCTACCATTCCACACTGTTTTACGAGGTTACCACATATCACATGGTGTCTTAAGAAGCAGCCAATTTATGAACAGCAAAAACCTTAGAAACCACTGCCTTTCTTAGTATTTTTGTCCACAATAGAAAAACATCTTACCTGCTGTCGAGTTTTGATGTCTTGTTAAAGAGAACATACTTTATTTTCCAAATGCTTGAGTGACCTTCTATGGTCAAACTCAGCTCCTGCTTGAGACACCTTCTGACAGTCACTTTATGTAACTAATTCTTTTCTGTCTGATCTGATTGATGAGGCTATTTTGGTATGAGGTCACACATCCTTCATAAAAATGGTATTGAGTGAGGTTTCTTTTTCATTGATGTTATACATTTTATCTAAAATTTTCCCTAGCTAGCAGGTGACACACCCCAAGAATATACCCAGTGACAATATTCTCATTCCCAAGGGCAGTGTTACTACTGGGATTTAAACAACAGCAAAGAAGCTTGCATTAAATAGTTCTGTTTTTTATAACAGGTAAAGAATTCTGCAAGTTCCAATCTACTGCTATAGCCAGTATTAAATGACAAGATTGGTATTATTTGCCAAAAAATTGGTCTTTACTATATTTTCAATTTTCCATCTATGATTTTATTGCTAGCTATACCATGAAGATAAAGTTATATATTTTACATATATTAAAATTCATTCATAGTACACTATATAAAGAAAGTTATTGCCAAGTCATTTAACTCCTGCAAGAATAATGTTTAACCTTTAATTATATTTTTCAGTCCCTTCATTGATTAGTTGTGGCATAGTTTGCATTCGCACAAGCAGTAGTTCATTTCGTTTTTGAATATTTTTGTTAGAAGTCTTCCTTGCTCTGAATTTTAAAGATATATCACTGCTATTTTCAACTCTTGGCTCCCGTTCTTTTCTTTAAAAGTAACATGTTTACTCTTTCAGATATTTGGAAACCACAGTATGGTCCTAAGTTCCATTCAACTTCTTTTTGAAACATTCATACTTATAACCACATCTTAGAGATCTGGTATTGTGGATGTTAATAAAAATATTTTTCATAAACACTTATCCAGTAGGATCACTTATCAAATGTTTTGTGCCAGTAACAATGTTGAGCGCTTCACATACATCTTCTTATTTAATCATTCAGTTGGAAAATATTGAGTGTCTCCTATGTGTTACACTGCTTTCAATGAATGAAACAAACAATAATTATTACTTTTATGGGACTGACAGGTAGGAGGTAACAAATGCTATGAAAAAGTACATCTAAGAACAATCTGCATGATGCTTCATTTTATAGAAAAGGACTCTAAGTCTCAATAAATATTAACTGATAGTGCTATGGAACAGAAAGCAAATTTTAATAGTTGTAAAAAAATTTAAAAAAGGTAGAACATCTACCCTCTTTCATTGTACTAATGAGAAAACTTAAACCCTCAAAATGTGGCTGGCATACCTAGTCACATAACTTAATTTCCATGACTCATAGCCAAGTGGTTTTCTCTACTACCTGTCTCCTGTAGAATAAAAACAGGTCAGGACTTATAATTTGATAGCAAATTCCTAGTTCTACATTAGCCCTGGGTCTTTGAAGAAGCAATCCTAGAAAATTTTAATATAAGTAAGTATTTTTGTATCAAAGTTACCTTCAAAAAATTGTCATTTCACTCTGTAACTCATCTTAGTACTTTTTAAGATTATTTTTGCTTACATATAGACTCCCAGTCTCTCTTTTTGCCCCTTTTTTCCTCCCAACTCTTGTATGAATGGTTCTGATGAACCAGAAATCAAAGGAATAATAAAAGAGGTTGTCTTCAGACTTTTCTAGAAGTTCCCTATTTTACAGCTGTAGTTACTCATAAATCTCTCCAGCTGCTTTGGGTCAGCTATGTTTTAATAGGTAATTCAATGAAAGTGTTCAGCAAGACTAAGACAACTCTATTGCTGAGACAATTTCATCCATCACTGCAACTGGCCATCTGTGCTCCACATCAATAGAACATTAGAGTAACGTGGACCTGGCCACTGCATCTTCTCTTTTGAGCTCTGGGTAATCTGTAGTCTCATTGTCAATAAAGATGTCCTGTTCAGGTCCCTGAAATGGTCTTGTTAATCACTCTGGCCCTTAGAGCAGGATGAGATCAATAATCAAAATGAATACACTGTATTCATTCTAGACATAGGAAATTATCATGAGAGCTTCATTATTTATAGTTTATATTTGTTTCCAAGTATGAACTTGGAACTTATTAATTTAACTATTTGAAGGTAGGTTTATCTGTCTATGGTTAACTACAAGTCTGAATTAAGAGTCTCCCGTACCGCAAAAAAAAAAAAAAAAAAGAATCTCTGTTCATCAATATGATTATTACCAAGTCACAAAAGGAAATACACTTAAATTTCAAAAGGTTTCTTGAATTTTAAGAAAAATCTCAATATTTTCAAAACAGGAAAGATAAGAGTTTACACTAATAAATATCTTTACTAATATAATTAGAAATGATTGTTCTATTAAAACTATCATGGTAGTTATTATCCAGAAATAGATATCACTCTTTATCCTTGACATCACTAAAATATACAGGAGGGACTGTATAGAGGGAAAAGAGAGGTGGGAGGGGTTGGGGGGAAGGAAAAATATAACGGAATGAATCAAACATCATTACTCTATGTAAATATATGAATATGCAAATGGTATGCTGTTACTCCATGTACAAACTGAAACAACATGTATCCCATTTGTTTACAATAAAAATAAATTAAAAAAAAAACTTAAATACCCTATTTTATAGGAGGGAAAATTGAAATGCAAAGAGGCTAAAATGTTGATAAAATTAAGATTACACATACTCATTCCAAGCATCACCAAGAATCTTTTAGCTACATAAATATTTCATCACTAAGATAAACTCAGTTAAATTTGTTTCATTTTTGTTTCATGTTCTTTCATTATCCTTGTAAATTAAAGAAACCTAGTAAAATGCTTTGATAATTGATAGAAGTGTTCATGATAAATTTATAATACAAACTTCAAACTACATCCTAATTTGACTGGATTTTGTTTTTCTGCTTATCTATAGTTGAATTAATGAGACAGCATTAATCATACAATGTTCAGTGTCTGAGTAGCCACTTACTTAGAGGCATCTGCCTCAGACCATGTGTAAAGCTCTCTGAACAATTGAAGTTGAGCCCAGATAATACGAGGAGCAAGCTTGTATAAAAGAAGTTTAAAGAAGAGAGTGAGACACCATATTGGGCCTTGTAGTGTTTTTATATTTATCATTTTATTAGCAAAGGCTTTTTGTAGGAATGTGAATATGATAGATACAATTTTCCAAAAAATAATGATGGAATAAAACGTGAATTAGAAGAGATAAGGTGGATGCAGAGGAACTAGTGAACCAACATAACTGGAACCCCTATAGACCAAGGATGGTGAAAAGATGGAAGTCTGAGACTTATTTACTGACTAGAAAATGTGCAGGAGCTGACAATGTGTTTGATATTGTGTGAGAGTGTGCGGAATATGTCTACAATGACGCTTACAGTTTTGTGTTGTGTAAACTGTGAAAGACAGTAACTTTGTGGAGAAAAAGATCATTGAAAAAGAGACAAGTACAAGCTAGAGGGCAAAAAATGAGTTGAGTTTTGGATAAGTTGACTTAATGTGCTTTTCAAACATAAAAATAATCAAGAAATAACTATACACAAGTGTGGAGCTCAAGGAGAGAAATAGGCAATGAAGAGAACTGAGTAAATGAACAGAATAACTGGCTTATTAACTAACAACATGGTTACACAGAATTAAAAGACAGGAAGTTTAAGAACTTACTTTGGCGGATCTTGGAATTTATAAGGTGAACTGTGAAAAGTCAAATCCAGAGATGTAGGAGGAAAACCGAGAAAGTCATGTCAAATGAGGCAATGGAAGAGAGAAAGGAGTGGTCAGCTGATTTAGAAGATCTACTGCAAATAATAGTGAAAGAGGCTTTTAGATTTATTGAGATAGAGAAAGTTGGTGCTAATTTAGTAAGACATGGCTGAATGGAGAAATAACAGATTAAGAATAAGTGGCTAAGAAATGGGAAGTGAGAAAATGAACCCATGGCATATAAATCAGTGTTTTAGAAAGTTCAACTAATAAAGAATGGAAAATGATGAACTATATTTTGAGGGGAAACTGATGTCAAGAGAAAAGTATTTGGGGGGTACTAGGGATTGAACCCAGGGGTATTTAACCACTGAGCAACATCCTCAATCCCTTTTTATATTTTATTTAGAGAGGGTCTCACTGAGTTGCTCAGAGCCTCTCTACATTGCTGAGGTTTTCTTTGCACTTGTAATCCTCCTGCATCAACCACCCAAGCTGCTGGGATTACAGACATGCACTACCATGCCCACCCAAGAGAAAAGTATTTTAACAGTAATTTTATTTCTTTCCAAATATGTAGTTTATAATCATGAAAAATAATTTAAATGGTAAACCAAATTACTCAGTGAATAGTCATTATATTTCTGTATCTTCATCAACACAGCATATTATTATTATTTGATATTTGCTAATTTTATAAGTAAAATATCAACATAATATTTGAACACTTATAAATGAGTGACATAATCTTTTTCAATGTCAATAATTGATGCATATTTTTTTTCTAAAACCTATGCACTCCTTATTCATGTACTTAATCCACATTTTTCTGTTTATTTTTCCTAATTTATAAAAACTCAATATAAATTAAAGAAAGTAGTTCATTGACATACCTTTAACATATTCTTTCTCTTATCATTTAATTTTGACTTTTCTTATGGTGATTTGAGAGATGCCAGACTCTACTCTACTTTTTAGATATCATTTTCTGTAACTGGATTTGTACATTTTTATACTTCATTCAAGGGCCAGTCAGGGAGGTTGGTTTATTTAATCGATTATTTAATTTTGGGATGCAGGTAAGATAAAGGATTAAATTAATGAAAAGTTTGTGTCTTCGTGTGTGTGTGTGTGTGTGTGTGTGTGTGTGCATGTGTTTGTGTGTGCAGGGGTTGACATTAGGATGAGAAGTTGTCATTGGAGTTGGGAGAACAAGAAGACTCAAGATGCTAATAAATGGTTTTCTTTATTATCTTTTAAATATCACTCCATGTGTTATGAACAATGAAGAGAGGAAGATTTGACTACACTATAGTAAAATAGTATTAAAATAGAATCAAATTTAACATCTGTACATATACTGATCCAATAAGTACTGAAACAAATGACCACGATTAGGGTTTTAAACGTTTATTAAACAGAAGTACAGGCTTCAAATTAAAAACCTAAAAGACTGAGTCATGGCGATTCATGTCCATGAATCTAATTAGAGACCAAATATCTGATCTATAACTAAATGAACTTCCAAATACCATCTCTAAATACTGAGCCATGGAGTTCCCTGGGTTAGATTGACAGTTCTCAGAAAAACAAAAAGAACTATTAAGTAGATGAAACAGATTTTTCTTCCAAAAGAAGAGGCAAATCACACATGCTTACTCTCTTCTCTAGTCTCACCATGTAGGAAAATCTATCTCCATGTAAGAAAGAGACAGGTGGTAGAGAGAAGCTATGAGCTTCCATTCCATGTTCTTCACTCCTCAAGAGTGGAAACACCCCTATTGAAATTTGAAGATTAAGATATTTCTTTCATATCTCAAAACAAAAATTATCTTGAATGTAGAGATGAAAAATCTGAAGCTCAGGGACAGTATTTATTTCATCCATGGCCACCAAGATTTCTAGATGTGCTGCTGCATCTTAAATGACATTTTTCACCTTGGAAGTTGGAAGGTGCTATTGGTCAAAACAAACAAACAAACAAACAAACAAACAAACAAACAAACAAAAATTTTAAAAACCCAGAAATGTCCAAGAGTAGAACAGAACAGAGGTCCTGATGTTATTAGACACAGAAGGATTTATATGTATAGGATGTGATCAGCCTATGGTACTGTAGTAACCTCTTGTACTTAACACTGGTGCTTTTGATAAGGAACAGACAGATGTAAGTGGAGGGAACATCAGGTTAAGTGAACAAGTCCATAAAATGGGCCCTCTATACGGACCTCCATATGCTTTCACTTTTAAAAAGCAATGCCTGGTTTAAATCCATGGGTATGTTACATTCCTCAGCAAACTGCCTATTATCTGTAGGCTCCCAACAAGAACACAAGTCTCCCTAAAGGAGGGACTTTTGTGACCTTTACACAGAACAGATCCTAGAATGCAGGGAGATAAGGTTACTTCCCCACTAAGCAAATCTGTAAGAACTGATTCTGATTAAAACTGGTCAGTATAGGCCAAAGTAACCTAGGGTTGTCACAGCAGAATGGACTCCAAAGTCTGAGGGGATCCTGCTGTCAGTCAAAACTTAAGAGGTAGACCTAGACAGGACTCTCTGGAAATTTCCCTGGGATCCCATAAAACTGGAGAGTAGAAGAGGCATATTGCCCCTCTCCTTTATGAGAAGTCCCTGTCTATCCCTTGAGAGTATTCTCTTTCCCCCTTTCCCATCCCTTTTAATAAACTCATATCTGTTATTCTGAGTGTCATGTCTGAAATCTTTCTGATTTGATTGCAAGAATCAGGGATTAAAGGGGAATCTTCATACTGCCCGAGTTTCCTATAAGTCCTCAGACCTATATCACTTGGAAGCCTTCTGCATCTCAAAAAGTTCCGGCAGCTTTGGGTAGATGAACTGTTTAAATAATTGGATGATAATAGTTATTTGCAGAGTGTTCTTTGTTTAGCAAACATTGTTCTGTGTGATTTTTCTTTATATATTTATTGGTTTTTCATAGCAATCATATTTGGAAGTTATTATTAACTTCATTTTATAGCTAAGGAAACTGAGGCACTGAGAGACAACTAATGTGCTCAAGATCTGACAGACATCAAGTGCTAGAGGACACTGGCCAGTAGCTCTACCCTGACCCACCACAGTAAAGCATCTGTGAGTCATTGGTTATCTTAACTTCAGGAACAAATTTGATTCTTACAATATATTAAAATATTTTTTCTGGTGCTCAAGTGGACAATCTTTAACTAAAGGAAATTTAATAATTTGAGGTTATTCTGAAAAAAAGGTGTTTTATTTAAAAAAAATAACATATGAAGCAATTTAACTTTCTATAAACCAAAAATTTAATGAGAATATATGGAATGTTCAAAAGATATACTATATTTATAGGAAATAACCACAATGAAATTTTAGGTTCAAATAAATAAAACATTTGAAGCTGAAAACACCCAGGGATAACCAAGGGCAAACAGAATATTATTCTTTAGTAAAACCAGATCACAGCCAGCTCTTCCCTTATTTTGCACAGAACTGATAAGGTTTGGTGGCATTCATAGAAGATGTGATAAAGTTTTACTGGACATAGTCACACTCATTTACATAAAGTCTTTGGCTGCTTTGGGGCTATAATGGAAATACTGATTATCTGTAACAGAAACTATATATCCTCTAAAGGCTGAAGTATTTACTATCTGACTTTACACAAAAACTTTGCTTACTACTGATCCAGATGTTTTTCATCTCTGAAGATGACTCTGCTTACTTATACAGTAATACTTATACAGTTAATACTTATGCTTTCGATATTTATGCAGAACTAGACTAGAGGTCGTTTGTACATAAGCTCTATTTTCAATTCTTGAAGATTAGGGGCTCCTGAGCATCATAGGCTAAGTGAGAGGAGAGTTGGTTGAGAGTCAGGAGTACAAACTCTAATGCTGTGTTTGTCAGTGCAGAAGAGACAAAGAACAAAGGAGGACTTTTTTTTTTTTTTTTTAATTCATCATCCTGGAACATGTTGTTCAAAGCAATTGGAAGAGAAGATGCATTTTGAAATATCTCCTTATTCATCCCCAAGTGATTTAATTTTATCTAAAATAACCGAATGTGCTAAGTATAATAAGGAATGTACTCTTTGGGTATACATATTAGTCTTTCTAATAAAGTTATTTTTATTCCTCTTATTTTTTAAATTGGACTGATGACATGGATTAAAAATGCTTCATTTCTTTTCTCCTCTATCCATCTTCCCTATTTTCATGAGAGTTATTTTTTTCTAAAAAACATATTTAATTGTATTGTCCTTCTGAAAAATAATTTTAGTCGACTCCCTTCACTGTTGTATTCAACAACATAATTTGGCATCCAGTGTCCTTTAACATATGGCTTGAATCTGCCAATTATTTCGTCTTAAATTTAAAAGTGAAATTTTTAAAACATTTAACAAGTCCATGGGTTCAATCTCATCTCATCCACTTTGAACAGCTGACTCTTCATTTATCCCCAAACTAAGTCTTGCATGGATAGAAGTTTTTGATATATTTGAAGAAAATTAAAATGTGAAAGTTCTAGAGACCTCCATGAAACATGAGCATCACGTAGGGTGAGTCATTTGAGACATAAAAGATGTTCAGTGTATGAAAATGAAGCACTGGTTGGAGGAGATCAAATGAGAAACCAGGAGGTGGCCTGGGAGGGGAATTCAATTAAACTAGAGGTCAATGCCACAATAGATATTGAATTTGAAGGTACATAGGAGTATCTGTGTTTTTAGTGGTCATGTGTTCTCATTTTTTAAACAAACAAACAAAAATAGATATTTGTTATTTTTATAAGTCCTGAGGAGAGATTGTTATTTTTTTAAATCCATTACAAATAGACCTTTTACCCCTACAATAGAATCTTAGCTCTAAGATTATCAAAAAAGTTAACATGTACCTACATTTAATGCAGTCGTCTCAAGAGATTGTGATAACCTGACACCTCCATTTTTACATTATTTACAGTTTCTATAGTAGGCTGAATGATGTAGCAAAATAACCAAAAAAAGGTCAATGGTTAACACTCCTATGGGAGTGTTAAAAGAAGTTTTACTTTTAAAACTATATAGAATCTTATTATTTCCAAGTAGACAAGGTTTTTCAGTTGTGTTTTTTAGGTTTACTTTAGAATTTATTCCTGTGCATTCTGAATCAATATCCAAACTATAACAGCACTAATCCATTATATCTAGTTAGTGTTTAAAGATTGCAGAATGCTTTTATGAGCATTATGACATTTAATCCTCCTTGTCCAGCAAAAGCAGGACAGATATGAGTCCAGATGACTGAAATGGACATTAGCCATCCAAATACATGTTAAGACTAGCGGCAACCAAGTGCAGGTCTGTAAGGTTTAATGAAATTCTCAAAGGTCTTAAATGAAAGGAGAAAAAAAAATAAGCAATACAATTATATGTATAAGTATTTACAATACTTGTGTGCCTATGTGTTTGTAGTAGTTGCTGACTGGATTTATTTTAAAAATAATTTTCATTTATTCCTTCAACAAGTATAATTTGGTTGCTCTATTGCAGGCACTATACATTGAATACAATATAGTAAAAAATACTAATGTATTAAGGTCTAAAAAAATAACAAAAATGTATCAGATATTTAGTTCTAAAGTTTGATAAATAAGTTTAATGAAGAAAGCATTTTTTGAAAGTGAAATACTTTCTGATATTAAGTAATAACAATGTATTATAACTTGTTTTGGTAAAAAAATAAAATAAAATAAAATGGTAGAATAGGAAATTGAATCGCCAGTGCTCTGTTGGCCCTAAATTATGTTGCAACTGTAAGAGTCTTGGTGATCCACCATGCAAGCCTTCTCTTATTTGTATGTATACTATTAAGGATACTATTTCAAAGGGAGAAGAGATGAATTTGAAAACCAGCTTGACACCTACAATGAGACTTGTCTTTTTCCTCTACATGAAGTAATTACATCTACCTACAGAACAAAGTAACTGTTCAAGATTGCAATATATTTTATTTGTAACTCAAAATGTACAGTTTGGTTAAAGCTTACTTTAGTGCTTGAGCACCCAGCATGTTAACAGGTGAAATAAATAGGGAGATGACTGAAAATATCAATGAAAACATGTAGATTCATTTGAACTTTGATTCAAGTCACCTTATATTCTCTCAATATTCCTTTAGAAATATACAATGGTAATCTTTCTTATGAGTAGAGTCAGTATTTTCCTGAATTTATCTTAATTCCAGAAGCTGTAATATTTTGAGACCAGCTTGTCTCTCCTCTTTCATATTTTGAGTGACTTATCCATATTTGAAGCACAAAGCAGCTTTTGTATATTTCTAGTATTCATTATACAGACTTGTGATTCATATTTTCAATTTCATTTGTGAACTTCATTAGAATTTTATGAGAGAGACCTACAACTGTATTGTGAATGATATCTATTCCCTCATATTGATAAGTGTCATAGAAAATGTTCAATTGCTAATTCAGGATATAATTCACTTCTCAATTAATATATTAAGGTAAAATAACAGACTGAATCAAATACTATTACTCTATGTAAATGCATGACTACACAAATGGTGTGCCTTTACTTCATGTACAAACAGAGAAACAATATGTGTCCCATTTGTGTACAATAAAAATAAATTTAAAAAAATATATATATATATATTTGGTGACATAGTATAAACAGAGCAACAAGACTGCTTCAGGTCTTCCTGATGGACTGTGCTAGTACAAATACAAATAGTGCCTCTGGAGGAAAAAATAAATAAAGTTAACTGACAATATGGATGAAATAGCAAATTTTTTTTCAGCCTCATTTGGGTGGCATTTGCCTTGTTATCAACTGGCAGTCATGGTGTAAATCAAGGAAGAATACTCCGCGATAAATAAGAGCAACTCTTAACAAAGGATTCAAGATTAATCTTCCTTGTTTATCTTGTTAACTGAAATAACTCTGATGGTCCTAAAGGTAAATTTAATAGCCAACAGACAGGTAAAAAAATAAAAAGTTGTACATGAGAACATGGGGGGAAAAAAAAAAGAAAAACAGACGAAGGCCCTCAGAATTGGGTAGAGTACTTAGTCTCAGACTGTATTTTGGTCACAAGTTGTATTTTTCACATGTACTCATAGGAATTAACTCATATGCTATATACCTAAGATTAAAACACATGTTTAGGTTTATACACAAGATTATGCATGTAGTCTATCAAACCCTAAAATTAAACATACAATACAAATACAGAACTCATAAAAAATGTCAACAGTGAAGAGTATCCAGTTTAACATAGGTACCTACAGACCTATCCAAACACACAAGGATGCTGGTTAGCAATTTAGAAGTTTCAAATCAGTCAGAGTTCTTCTGCATAGGTTGTTGGGAAAAAGGAACTCACATAGAGATCCAAAGGGATGGAAGGATCTTTCTGTGTAATTTATCTCTGTAATTTGAGAAATGTTACCCCAACTGCTAATATTCTCAATCCTTCTCTTGCACCACAACAGAAATTTCTGTGGAGCCCTTAATATCCAATCCAAACAACAAATTGAATCATGGCATTTAATTTCATTTTCTCCTGAATATCCAAATTGAATAAAGGGGTTTTTCCCTCCTAAATCACACGAAAATGAAAAGTTTGAAAGAAGAGATGATAGCAACATAAATTTTAAAATGGACAGGTGATGATTTAGAAAGTAAACTGAGTTCTCAAAAAAAGCAACCCAATGTGCAATACCAAACACTCCAGAAGTTCAGAAATTTGTGCTGGCAGTTAGCTCTGCACACTGGAATAGATGGTAGAACTACAGCAAGCAAGAATAGTTAGAAATTAGTTTAAGCATGGAACACCCCAGAATCACATTTTTCTAGTTGAAAAATTTAAATTTTTTCAGAGTACAGCAAAATAGGGAAAAGCTGTGGATCGATGTCCCACAGGGAGTTGGGAGGTAGGCACTATCATAAAATAGGGAAATAAGCCAGGATTTGCACACCAAATGTGGACAGCCACAGTTCTCTTCTCCAGTGGGATTCTAGAATTCAGAGATCGTTTTCTTTACTTAGAAAAGTGGAAGTACCTTCTTCCCTGAGACAGGAGACTAGCCCAACATCAATGATGGCTCAAGGAAATAGCCCAATTAAGACTTCCTGATGTGAATCATAAAGACAGTTTCCAGTCATGAGCAAGAGTCTCTATTCTTTGTTTAAGCTCCACCACTTAATATGAAGAGACCACTGTACATCACTAGACATTTGAGAAATCCACATATGGAAGACAACACAAAATCAACTAATCTAAAAGGTATTTGGAGGGCACCAGCTAGATGAGAACTTAAAGAACTAGAAGTAATATCTTCCAAATATGTAACAGAAGATATTGTATCCTGAAGAAAAAGAAACAAAAGTGAAGATAATAAGGAAAAGTTTCAAAATGAAACTTGGAAAATAAAACATTTTTATAAGTGTATATATATATATGATGTAACAATTTTAGGAAATATGTAATTGTAGGACAAAAACACATGGAAATTGGAAGAATATAGGATAGAAAATATAAGAACCAATTCAAGATGCCCTAATATTTGAATGAGAAATATTGTGAAAGAATACAGAAAATGAATGAAATAAATGGGTAAACCATATTTTACAAAAACTTCCTAGATCTGAATAATATGAATTTCAAAACCAAAATGACCCTCTGAATTCCTGGATATGTCACAATACCACTATGTTCAGGAACATTTTTAACAAATAGCAGAAAACTAGAGAAATATATACTGAGTTTCCAGAAAGTGGGAAAGATAGAGATAAAGGTACAGAGGAAGGGAGAGAGAGAGAGAGAGGGAGATGGGAGGGAGGGAGGAGGAGGAGAGAGAGAGAGAGAGAGGGAGATGGGAGGGAGGGAGGAGGAGGAGAGAGAGAGAGAGAGAGAGAGAGGCAGAAATAGAAATAAACAAAAATAGAAAACAGTATCACTGAGGAAAAAAATAAAAAATTTTAAAGGGGAAGCTGTATCACACTCATGAATTGGAAGATTAAGTGTTGTTAAGATGTCAGTTTTAATCAGTCTTGTCTGCTGCTACACTATTTCACCATGGGCCAGCTCAGCTGAAATTTCTTTGAGTTTTCTAAACATACTACCTTTTCTCTACCTCAGTGCTTTTGCATGCTGCTCTTTCAGTCTGAATCATCTCACATTCTTTAGCTCAGCTGATTCCTACTCACCTATCACGTATCAGTGTAGATGTTGCTTCCCCAACCAACTCCTCATTACCAAAATAACTTCACCTTTGTTACATTTTCCTATATTTTAATCCTTGCATTTATGAAGTTAGTAATTAAATATCAATTGGCATTTTATCTGTATTGTGTATATCTTATTCACAAGATCATAAGCTCAACTACAGTAGCACAGGGGTGAAGGCACAATAAGTCACTTCTCAGAGTGTAAGTCATCTTTTCTGAAATTATCTTTTGATTGCATTATCTTTCCAACTAACATGCAGTCCCTGGGGACATAGATTACATCTTTTTTTTGACCACTGTAATCTCAGTACTTTAGAAATTTCTTTGTTGTTCACCAGATATGTTAGATGAAGTTACTTGATTTTATCCAAACAGCAGTCTGAGGGAACACCATTTCTCACTTCAGAAGAGTGACAGCTTCCATTGAAATGATCTTCCCTAAGACTCATCAACCGGCAAGCTTTGCTGTAAAGCATTGGACACAATTAGTTTCATAATAGAATTCATATAGCAAATCAGGGAATCTAGAATTCTCTGACTCAGTCTTTACTAAATCTTTATTTTGAACTTATATTTTGTGTCTGGGAGAGAAGGAACAAATGAGTTCAGAAGGGAGAAGAGTAGGTTATGTGGGGAAATGCTAAGATCACCGCCCGCAGACCATATCTCTCTATCTACTGCTGTTCCAGGATCAAAACTCAACTTTCTTAATGCCTTAGAATTTTCTCATCAGTTGTCTTGATTAATCCAGCTATTTCTGTCTTTCAAATATTCCTAAGGTTGAAGTCTTCTCATGTCAAGTCCACTGTATTCCTTAAAGGTACGACAACTCTAATTCCAACTACTTGAGTGGCTGAGGCAGGAGGATCATAAGTTCCACACCAATCTGAGCAACTCACCAAAGCAAAACAAAAATAAATAAATAAAAAATAAAAACAACAACAACAACAACAAAATCTTCAATGCTTCACTCTCAAGTATCACTCATGCAACAAGACTTGTGGCTCACTCTTGCTTCCTCTGTTATTTTCACTTCACTCATCTCCAAAGCCCATAGGCTATTTCAAGGATCTTTTGATGTTGCAATTTTCTGACTTGAGAACAATCTGAAAACACGAGTTGAAAAGTTGAAGTCATTTATTTTCAAGCTAAACTTCATCCTGATGCCAATGGAGTAATGGGAGACATCAAGCAGGAAAAATGCATGAGCAAGGTTTGTATCTGATGGTTAACCCAAGAGTAGAACAGAAGTGGATCTAAAGTAAAACTAGAATGGCTCTTGGGAAGATCACCTGGAGTATCACAGTGATAATTCATGAAGATGCTGTTTAGAATTAAAGTAAATTAGTGTTGGAAAAGGAGCAGAGAAACTAAGGATCTGGTTTATACATCATTGCAGGAGGCGGCAGTGAAACCTCAGCTTCTTTGTCCTGGCTACTTGCTCAAGCAGTACCACACTCCCCAAACCATATTCTTCCTTTTCTTTTTTAGCTACCTAGGAAAACTTCCAAAGATGCAAAGAATTCAGGAGAAGTTATGAACCACTTTTAAATAAGAAACAGGAGTATTGAAGAAGTCCAAATACTGTGCTTTCACTTCTATTCGATGACTTGCTTTCAGAAACTTAGAGCACCTCTTTTCAGATGGGGTCTAGAGACAGAAGTTTAATTATCTCATTACTTCTGACCACTTTAACACTAATGTAGTGACCTTTTGGAAGCTCAGCTGAAGTCATTGGATCATTACTTTTACTGACAAACTTCCTGACTTCTGTGATGCATATCTGCAGGCAATACTACACATGTGCATATTTTTCGAAAATGAGATCTTATATGTCTGAATTAAAGATACCTTTTTCTTCCTTACAAGGCTAAATTTTCTAGGGTTTAAAGGAAAAGGACTATGAATAGGACAAATTTTTGTGCCTTTTGGCTTCTGCACATTGCAGAAGTCATTTTCTTAGTGTTCACTGTATTTCCTACTCAGAGTATATGCTTAGGAATTCATGCCTCCAAAGGATACACCTGGAAAAGTTTCATTCTGTTCAGAAAGAAAAGTAAGATGGTGAGGAGACAGTATATAGTGGGAATAGAATTTGGTGTGGGTCAAACATGGACATGTATTTTCTTTAATTTTCATAACAAATTAGTAAATTAAAGTTTATTTTCTGCATTTTTATGAGTGAACAAATCAATGTTCAGAAAGGCCAGGCTACCTGTCTGATATTTCAAGGTTAAGAGCCAGGTTAAAACCCACAGTTTTCCAAACTCCAAAGATTTTTTCCTAATATTTCTATGCCAAGGTAGCCATTGACCAGCTTATGATGAATTTTCAGAAGGCAAAGGGGATGGAAAGGCAAGGATATAAATAATAGGAAAATAAGTTTTGCTGGTTATATTTATATTATCTTATTTTTAAAAATTAGTTTGAGGGACATTATGAAGGAATTATGTCGTTTATAAGAATTCAATGGATTCGCTAAAAGTGACATATAAACTTTTTCCATTTTAATCAGGTAAATGGCAAATCGTAAAAGTGCCATGATCAAAATGAATTCTTTCATATTTTCTTTCAAAAATGAAAGTATTGAGATACCAAGTTTAGCAAAATATCTGGCAAAAATCTGTGCAAGTTTCACTTAGGGTGATATAAAAGTGTGAGTTTAGATGAACTGACAGCTAAATGTGAATTTAGATAAATTCTATACTAAATGTGTAATCATGAATATAAATTTTAAAAGGTGTTTTCAGTAGCATATCTACTATACAATCTGGAGCATCTGTAAACTTATGTAGTCATTTGCAGTTGACAAAGTGTTTTGTCAAAATTTGGTACATTATCTCTGCTGCGGAGGAGAAAACTAGGGCTCATGTTATTATGAGATTTATCCAAGGTTATCAGCTCAGAAATGGAGTCATCAAGCCACAAAACTTGTCGTTTTGATTCTGAGATCTGTGTCGTTTTGATTCCACTCTACCAGGATTGTCTATCTCTCTGTCCTTGGAAACATTTATTTAGTGATTTGTATGAAATCATGGAAGTGTTAATTTTCATATTTGTCTTTCACACAGAACCAGAAATTTCACTTCTGTGACTAATATAACAGAATCAAAGTTTTAAAAAAGACATCTTTTGATTGAAAAGTTAAACATAGCTAGAAAGTTGAAATTTAGTTGAGAGATAGATATGAATCACATAAATAGGCTCAATTAATGGATGCAATGACTGTGGAGTCTCTGTCCAACAGTAAGAAGCTTTCCAGTTTACAAAATAATGAATGCTGTCTTTCAATTTCCTTTCCCTTTGTGTAAAATTGAAATCTACAATTTCCTTTGAGATCTCGTGCTGATTTTATTGAATCTATATGTAGAAAAGCTTGATTGAGAGACATGTAACATTATTAGGTGTCAGCTTTATTCTTCAAATGAACTTATTTATTAGAATAGCTTTGAGAATAATCTGAGAGCTTGATGGAGAATAACTTAGGTCTGTAGTTTAAGTGTTTCCTAAGGGTTCTTGTGTTGGACACAGTTCCTAATGTGGTAGTGTTGGGACATAGAGGAACATTTAAGAGGTGGAACCTAATTGGAGGTGGCCTTGGCATTAGGGTGCTGCCCATGGAAGCAATTGAGGAACTTCTCGTGGAACCCTGAGTCAGTTCTTGAGTTCTACCACTCAGTAGTTGTTTGTTAGCAGGCCCTTCTCTCTGGCTTCCTGCCTGTCCATGATGGTTGCTTCCTCTCACTTGCACTCATACCACTGCAATGCCAATCACAATGAGAGCTTCACCAGAACCAGGCTGAAGCTGACACCATGCCCTTGGAATCTCCAGAACTATGAAAACTAAATAAACCTCTTTTTTTTATTGTTACCCAGTCTCAAGTATTTCATCATAGTAACTGAAAATAGAATAATACAGATTTGAATAATGCCTACTATATACATACTGTATAGATATACTGTTCTACACCTTGCAGAACAATAATTCCAGTGTAACACATATTGAATAACAATGAAAAAATTACATAAATATCAAAGCAACCCTGCATTTATGAGTCTAGTCTTACAACCAGAAAGGGCATGCCTTATTAACATCTGAAAGAGGCATGCATCATTCTGTTTCTCCAAGCTGGCCCAATAACTCATTATTCCCACTGAGCCAATAGATAGTATATCATTTATAAACTTTCTAAATGTATGTTAGCCATATACACATTCCTGAGGCATTCGCAGGATGTCAGAGGCTCATGACTTTTCTGTCCTAATCTTGATACAACCTATTGCTGAATTAGGCCAGTGATAATAGTGCAGGAAACCAAATGTGATTTTCCAGCCAAGACATGCTAGAATTTACCTATCTGCCAGGGCATCATGGAGACTGACTGTCACAGATCCTTTGGCCTATTAGTTCATTTTCATGTTTTCTTTTTTATGAAGAAGGTAGAGTATTTTATTATTGGTTATGTTTATATTTAACAAATTATCTTACTTTTCAAACCAGAAAGGAAGTGAGGTGTTGGTAAGTTTAGGTAACTGAAATGCCAGCCAACAACCTGCTCAGTATCTTGTAAGTGTTCTGTGAATTCTCACTAACTTGTGAATGACCATTACTATAGGGGCAAAACAAACAGGCTTAGGGAATCAGGGTGGCATATTGGCAAAAGGAGAGACTTCAAAGTCTAACACAGCTGATATGCTTCTTAGCACTTGGTTTACGAACTGGAGATCTCAGAAAAGTTACCTAATTTATTTGATCCTCATTTTATTCTCACATAATAATTATCAGCTAATGTCTCATTTAGGAGGATAGACACAAAACATAAAGACTAAAATAGAGATCACAAAGTAGGCACTCAATAACTTAATAAATAATTCAATACTATTGTCTGTCACTCAAGGAGCTTGGAATTTCTTTCCTAACACATTCTTATCACAGAGTGATCTTTTTGTTGTTGTTGTTGTTGTTTGTTGGTTGATTTCTGGGTAACAAAAATGTCTTTAATTAACATGCTATTATTAAAAACATGAGTCAGAGAAATCAGAACTCAATGTAGAAGTTGAAATTTGGTAAAAGTTTAGTAGTTTTTGAGTTGATATCACACAATGAGACTACACTAGAAATTAATTGTTCAGGATTCAGAATTTTTTCAAATACACACCAAAATTAGGCAGGTCACAATTTTGAGGTCATCAAGCAAAGAATGTTAACAGAAAAAGTGTGGGCAAAAGCTGGGAAAATTAAATTTATTAGTGTCTGTCCTTAAATTTTTAGGGACATTTTATTATTTTAGATTATTTATTCCTTTTAGTTATATGTAACATTAGGATTCATTTGGACATAATTATACAAGTATGGAATATAATTTGCTCTAATTCAGTTTCCAGTACTTGTACTTTCCTATCCCCTTCCCTCTGTTCTACTGATCTTTCTATTATTTAGAGTTTTTTTTTTTTAATTAGTGCCTTGTGAATGTGTATGATGATGAGATTCACTATAGCATATTCTCATATGTACATAGGAAAGTTAGGTCAGATTCATTCTATTCTACTGTTATTTCCTTTTCTTGTCGTTCCTTCCCTGTCAATCCCCTTCCTCTATTTCACTAATCTTTCTTCAATTTCAATGGAATCACCCCACACCTTTCTTTTTCCCTCATTTTGGACTAGCTTCCACTTACCAGAGAAAACATTCAACCTTTCACTCTCTGGGTCTGGCTTATTTCACATAGAATGATAGTCTCCAATGCCATCTATTTACTGGAAAATACCATAATTTCCTTCTTCTTGATAGCTGAGCAATAAACCATGGTGAATGTATGCCATATTTTCTTTATTCATTTATCAAAGAGCAACTAGGTGGATTCCATAACTTGTCTATTGTGAATTGTGCTGCTATAAACATTAATGTGGTCGTGTAATTGTAGTATATTGAATTTAGACCTTATGGGTATATATCAAGGATTGGGATGGTTGGGTCATACAATGTTTCCATTCCTAGTTTTTTGAGGAATCTCCATACTGCTTTTGATAGTGTTTGCCCTAATTTGCAGTCCCACAAACAATGTGTGAGTGTACCTTTGCCCCTAAATCCCCACCAGTACTTCTCATTATTTGTTTTCTTCATCATTACCATTCTGACTAGAGTGAGATAAAACCTCATTGTAGTTTTGATTTACATTTTTCTAATTGCTAAGATGTTGAACATTTTTCTTCATTTATTTGTTGGCCTTTTGAAATCTGTCTGTTTAGTTCTTTGGCCATTTTTAGTTGGGTTGTTTTTGTTTGTTGGACTTTTTGTTTGTTTGGGTTTCTTGAGTTATTCATATTTTTGGATATTAATGCCCTGAGGAGCAGGCAGCAAAGATCCTCTCCTACTCTGTAGGCTATATCTTCATGCTCTTAATTGTTTGCTTTGCTGTGCAGAAAACTTTTGATACCATCCCACTATTGATTTTTTTAATTTTATTTCTGTGCTTTAGGAGTCTTGTTAAGAAAGTAGGTTTCTGTGCCAACATGTTGGAATGTTGAACCCATATTTTATTCTAGAAGTTTCAGAGTTTCTGGTCCAATTCCTACTTTGAGTTAACTTTTTCATACAGTGAGAGCTAGGGGTTAAATTTCATTCTTCTACATATAGATAATCAGTTTTCCCAATACCATTTGTTTAAAAGGTTTATCTTTTCTTTGGACATGTTTTTGGCACCTCTGTCTAGTAACAGATAACTGTGCTTATGTGGGTTTGTCTCAGTTTCTTCTATTCTATTCCATTGGTCTTCGTGTCTGTTTTGGTGTCAATAACCCACATTTTTTGTAACAATAGCTCTCTAGTATAATTTGAGGTCCTGTATTGCAGTGCCTCCAGAATCACTCTTTTTGGTCAGATTATTTTGGCTATTCTGGGTCTCTTATTTTTCCAAATGAATTTTATAATTGCTTTTTCTAGTTCTGTGAAGAATTTCATTGGTATCTTGATGAGGATTTTGTAGAATCTGTATAATATTTTTGGTAGTATGGCCATTTTGACAATATTAGTTCTGCCTTAGGGGTATTTTATACACATGTGAGTGACTGAAGCAAGCAAACAGATCAAATTTATTTTTATAAAATCATCCCTTGTATTACTACTAGAGACTTCCAACCCAATTCAAAGACAATGAACCAAAAACTATGTGAGCCACAATGACAGAAATTTAGAGCTAAATTTTGTTCTCTTGAAAGAGTGGTAACTTGGCTACTTTAGTTGTTGATGTAGTTCATAGCATTAGTGTTTTTGTGCATTTGTATATGTGGACACTTCCTGTTAATATTGTGTTACCAACTTTACTTAGATATAGTTGATATAAAATTAACTGCACATATTTACATGTGCAAATAACTATTTCCTTCATTCTAAAAAGTTTTTAATTCATGTTCGTTTTATTTATTTTTCTTGTACTATTTTATTGGTTAGAAACTCAACAACAATGTTGAATCACTATTTTGAGAGTAAACGTTTTTCTTTCTGATCCTGGAGGGCAAACATTCATTCTCTCACTGCCAAGTACATACTAAGTCTGTCTTTCTTGCAGGTGCCCTTTTTCAGATTGGGATCATTTCTATTCCAAGTATGCTGAGAATTTTAATAAGAAATGAATGCTGGACTTGATCAAATGCTTTTCTGTGTCTATTTAAGTATTCATATTGTTTTTCTTTTTCTTTGTGATAAAATAAAGTAACAAGTCAATTGCTTCTTGTACTAAACTATTGAAATAAGTCAAACAATAGCTTATTAGCCCTTTTATATTTGTTCTTTTGTCTGTTTATAGAAAGTTACTTAATTAGAAATCCACTTTTAAAATAAATATTGTATTTGAGATATGCATTTCTTCCAGAATGAGTTGTGAAGGAACATTTCCATTTCATCCAAGATGTCAAAATTATAGTCATAAGATTATTTACAGTACTCCTCTATGATCCTTTTAATACCTGCATAATTCATAGTACTGTCACTGATCTTATAACTCATACTGGTAATTTGCATCTTTTCTCTCTTCATAGTCAGGAGCCTGGATAGAGATCTGATTTATTGGTCCTCTTAAATAATAGCTTTTGTTCATTGACTTTTCTTGTTTGCTTTTCTGACTTTCGTTGATTGTTTGCTTAATCTTTACTTTCCTTTTTGCCGTTTGTTTTTAATTTCATTTGTTCTTCTATTTCTAATGTGTTAGGGTGAAAATAAGGGCTTTTGATATTTGACCTTCTTTATTTTCTAATGCAGGCATAGATTGCCCTAAATTTCCTCCTAACTAATGCTCTGTTTATATGTCACACATTTTGATACATTTTGTTTTCTATTTATTTCGAAATTATTTAAATTTCCCTTCTTTTTTAAAGTTTTTATTTGTTCTAATTTGTTATACATGACAGTGTATAAAGGGAGTATAATGGAGTATAATTTCCATAAATGGAGTATAATTTCTCATTTTTCTGATTATACATATTTTAGGATCACAATGGAATATTACTTAGCTTTAAAGAAGAATGAAATTATGGCATTTGCTAGCAAATGGATGGAATTAGAGAATATCATGCTAAGAGAAATAAGCCAAACCCCCAAAGGGGAGTGAAGGGAGTGAAGGGGTGAAGGGACGGGAGGGGTATGACTGGGAAGGATAATGGGGTGAAACAAACATTATTACCTCATGTACATGTATGACTGCATGACCGATGCACCTCAGATAAAGCATTAATCTCTAGGCTATGTAAAGAACTCAGAAAACTTAAGACCAAAACCACAAATAACCCAATCAATAAATGGACTAACGAACTGAACAGAAACTTCACAAAAGAAGATATACAATTGATCAACAAATATATGAAAAAATGTTCAACATCTCTAGTAATTAGAGAAATGCAAATTAAAACTATTCTTCAGATTTCATCTCTCTCCGATCAGAATGGTATTATCAAGAATAGAAGCAACATTAAATGTTGGTGAGGATGTGGGGATAAAAGTACATTCATACATTGCAGGTGGGAATGCAAAATGGTGCAGCCACTCTGGAAAGCAGTGTGGAGATTCCTCAGAAAGCTTGGAATGGAACCACCTTTTGACCCAACTATCCCACTCCTTGGTTTATACCCTAAGGACTTAAGATCAGCATACTAAATTTCCCTTCTTAATTCTTCTTTGACATATGGGTTATGATAGATTTGTTTTTCTGGTACTTATTCATAATTTAATTTCATTTTAATAAAAATATACCTCGCATGCATGGCTTAAATTATCTTAAGTTTAACGAGATTTGTTTTTTGACATGTAATATAGTCCATCTTGGTAAATCATCTGTGTGTGCTTTCCAATAATGTATGTGTCACCATTGCTTGGTGGTATGTCTATGAATTTCAATGAGCTCATATCAGTTGACTTGGTTGCTCATGTCTTCTATATCCTTATTACTTTTCAAATTATTTGTTTTATCAGTTATCAAGAGAGGGGAATTTAAATTTTGACTATTATTTTAATTTGTCAATATTTTTTGCAGCCTCATATATTTTGCTTCATGTATTTTGAACCTGTTAGTAAGTGTTTCTGTGTTTAAGACTTTTATGTCCACTTGAGGAATTGACACTTTGATTCATGGTAACATTTCTTTTTCCAATTCTAGGTCAGTTTCAATTAATTATTTTTATTATGTGTTGTGTTTCCCTAGTATTCTACTTGTCAGGTAAGATCTATGTTGGAATCCAGATACTGTGGTTTTGTGATTGCTGTGTATTTTGTATTTATATAAGTATTTTCAGCTTTTTTCTGGAATGGCATTCAGTTAGTTGGAAGCAACTTGTTCCTTAGTGGTCCTTTTTTAAAATTTGGTAGTTAGGGATATAGCTATGGTAGTGTAAGTATAAATATTCTCCAGTACAGGTGGAACAGCCTTCTGAGTGCGGCACTCAATGTCTGTGAATGAGATTGCCCTCTTTGGCTTATAGTAACAGGTACTGATCCAGGCCCTGTATACTGGGTTCAATCCCTTCCTTTTAGAAGTACATTCTACAGCCTCTAACAGTTAACTCAAATGCAGACACTGACCAATTTCCTGCTAAACACATAAGGGAGAAAATGTTTATAGATCTCTCAGATCCTCTTCTCCAATTTTCTCTTTCTAAATATGAACATTCTTGTGTCCCTAGATTCCTTGTACAATGATCTGGAGATTTACTCAAGGATATAAGCTGGGATATTATAGGATTCCTATTCCTCGTTTCCCATTTCTCAGAGATCATGTTCCTTCATTTTTTAGAATACAACTTCTTGAAAACTATTTCTTGATGTATCTTGTTGAGTGTTTTTGTTTGTATGGGATTGGAAGGTTTATCACATTCTATTAAAAAATCTTGACTAAAAGCCAGAAGTCAATGAAACTAATTTCTGAATGGTATAGCACCTGAAACTACTGTATCATCCTAGAAGCAAGTGGAATATAGAAAACCAAGATACAATTTTCTTAATCTTTTTTTTTTTTTTACTGGGGATTGAACCCAGGGTACTTAACAACTGAGCCACATCCCCAGCCCTTATTTTGTATTTTATTTAGAGTCAGGGTCTCACTGAGTTGCTTAGTGCCTTGCTAAGTTGCTAAAGCTGACTTTGAACTGGCAATCCTCCTGCCTCAGCCTCCTGAGCCACTGGGATTATAAGTGTGCACCACTATGTGAGGCTTAAACTTTTTTTTTTTAATAGCTGAATAAGAAAGTGAATGCTATTGTAGAAATTCACTGTAAAATGTGAGGAAAATTGAGGTAAAATAAGATTACCTATTTCTTTCCTAAAAAAAAAAATACGAGCTACTGTATTAAGCACTATATCACCCTGCCCATACCTAGAATTAAGTGACCTTACAAGGGAGTCCTTATGTGTTGTATATACAAGCTTGTATGCACAAATCTGTATATCTACATGGCTTAATTTGAAGGATACTATGGTTTAATTCAAAAGGTTTATAGTCTATTTCACTTCATCATGGACTAGTTTTGACACACAACATATTCAAAAATATGTACAGAAAAATTATACGGCAAGGAGATGAGGAAACCAGAAGTCATTCTACCATGTAAGTCTCAAAATATTGACATTTTTTAATGAGTCACAGAAGATTGAAGTGAAGTACATGATGGTTCAATAAGTTGGACTGGAGAAAGCTGTAAGTGGTACATGAAATCTGCTGTTTAATACAACTTGGCAAACCTGGTGAGAGAACTCAAAAAAGCCCAGCTTGGTGTGCTGTCCCTAGTGCTCTCCCACTAATCATTCATGCCTTTAGGAGGCAGTATTTACAATTCATAAGGATACAAACATGAATAAAATGTCAGTAACTTGTTGGAAGACTGAAAGTTGGCTTATAATAGATTTATTTGTGATGCAAACCTGGTAAAAATCACCAGTTCCTTGGACAATATATTCAGGGTTCTGGAAGACAGTAGGATACTAAAACAATTTACTGAAACAACAACAAAATCATGTTAAAATGAGATAAACACAAAGCTGTAACCCGTGGAGTTAAAACGAAAGATCAAACATAAGCACATGGAATTAGTGAGGCGAGGTAAAGTCAGAATGCCAGACTTTGCCAGCTTTAGGTAAGAAAGGATAAAAACAATTGAATAGAAAAAGTACAGAGATTCAGAGGTCTCAAGTCACCTTTTAGTTGTGATAAACATGTACACACCATCTAAAATATGAAAATATAAATGTTTTAATTTCCCACGTGTAAATCGAGTGTTAATTTTTCTATTCTAGTTCAAAAGGAGTATTCTATTTCCTGGAGCTCAATTTTTTTATTTGTATTAAAGCCTAGGTTTTAGAAATAACATTGGAATTTTTTTCTTTCATTATTCAAAGGTTTTCCTAGGTTTTTTCATTGTCTTACAAAGACCTTCAAAAGCAGAGACACAGTGTCAACTACACTTTTACCAACGATAGGAGTTTCTTAATTGAATAGGTCAAAAAATCTGTTCCATCTGGGTGCAGGGGTACATACTTCCAATTTCCAGTGACTCGGGAGGCTGAGACTGGAGGATTGCAAGTCTGAGACCAGCCTGAACAATTTAGCAAGACCCTGTCTCAAAATAAATAATGAAAAGGGCTCAGTGGTAGAATGTTCCTAGGTTCAATCCCCAATAAAAAAAAAAAAAAAAAAAAAAAAACCTGTTTCAAAACCATCTCTTCCACTTACTGGTCCTTTGTAAGTGAACAATTTAATCTCTTCAGGTCTCAGTTCCCTTGTGTGTGCACTGAATACATTAGAAAACATCCTCTGCAGCTGGAAAACTCTATAGTTCTAAGAATTTTATTCATACATAATTGAGCAGTACTCATGAACAGGTTTTGGTCATTGATGTATTACTTGTACTTATTTCGTTTGTTGAGTCTCTGCAGCACCTCATCACTAAAATGGCTTTGCCTGCTGAGCCAACTGTAATTATATATACATAATTATATATGTAATATATATATATTTATTTATTTATGGAATGATGTGTTTCTTTTGGCAGGAAATGGTTAATAGTGTATGTAGGTTATCATTATAATATTGTACCCTTCAGACATATAAAACATGTAACTTCTGAAACAAGGGAAATTAACTTCACCTTTCTCTTGCTACCACTTCAAGGCAGTAACTCTAAGAGTATCATCAAAGTGGCCCCGAGTGTACTCATTTAATGTGTGGCTTATGTAACTGACCTAATTCTTTGGTCCACACTCTGAACAAAAGACTTTCTTCACAGAAAGTGTCATGTCATTCCTGGCCATTATCCCTAATACATGCTATAAATTTGTACAAATGGGATTTGGGTATTTTGGCAAGCTATACCCAAAAGGGACAGAGATTGGGCCTGATAGGGTAGAGAAAGAAAGAAGGAGGGAAGGAAACCACCATTTATCGTTTGCCTGTGATATGCTTTAGATCCAAAAACACATTTAGTACACACATTTTATATTAGTATTTCCCATCTTGTCAAACATATAGCTTGTCCTGTAGACAGGCAGTTCTCTAATTCTGAAAATTCATTCCATGTTTACTAGTCAACACAGAATAAGCCCATTCAATCTGAATAAATGCACTAGGGCTAGTATCAGACAAAACCATATTTCTGTTCACTTCTATGAGAGGTCTCTTGAAACCTGTCTTCCCTCTGTGTCTGAAAGTACTGAAAGTCAGAATGTTTCTTCATATATAGGACACTAGGCAATACTGTAGATTTTATAAAATGTCTTTATATTATACAGTATTCAAAATGAGTTTATGATTTCATGCTTCGTTTTCCAAAGCATTTGTTTATGTACTAGATTTTTTAGATTTTTTAAAAATTTTATTTGTTGTTTTTAGTTATATGTGACAGTAGAATATTTAGATGTATTTATATGGGCATACAATAGATCTTATTCTAATTAGGATCCCAGTCTTGTGGACGTACATGATGTTGAGATTCACTGTGGTGTGTTCATATATGTACACAGGAAAGTAATGTCAGATTCATTGCACTGTCTTATAACATTTTTATACTATATCCTCTTTCTCCAGTCTACAACAAAATCTACAACATAAATGTATTATGAATGTTTTCCAGAAAGGATCTTCTATTATTTGTCCTCAGTGACACTAGTTAGACCAAGTTCTGCTATAGGCCCAAATATGCAAAATTTAATTGTTGTCCTTCCAAATGATCTACCTCCAGTCTCTGATGGAGTCATAACCCCTTGGAGAATGAAAAGGACAATACAACTGTTCCTAGACCAATGACTTTTCCAACCCAGGGACTCTAGAATATTAGAGTTGAGATCATTTTTTACCAAAACTTATCTAATTTATTCTTCATGATTTCTCCCACACCCAATGATTCTGATTGACATTGACTGTCTCTATATTGAAATTTATTTTTATACTTCACAAGAAATTTAAGTGTGAGGATTTAATACAATAGCATACCAATGACTGACATAAGTGTAATTTCTCAATAAAAGTTGTTCCTCCTGTTCTTTCTCTTCATTGGAACACTGGGAAGAATTCTTCCTACCAGTGCAGCATGCTTTCTCTAACAACTCCCTAACTGACCTTCACTATCTTCTCCTTTTCCAACTTAGTCCCTGGTTTCAAGAGCGCTACCCTACCATGCTTATCTTATTCATGAGTATCTATTTTTATCTTAGCTCTTTCTTCATATAATGCTCATATAATGTTCATATTTTTATGAATATTGGTACAGAATTGATATTCGATAAGACCCTTTCTTCTGTCTTTGTTTTTACTAATGCTTCCAGAGAGAAATTAACTTTTTTTTGCATTTATTTATTTTTAAAAATTTGTATTGGTTCATAATAATTATACATAACATTAGAATTTATTCTGACATAATTATAAATGCAATCCAGTTAAGTCCCCAGTACTTATGTCCACATTCTCCCAGTTCACAATAGTGAGACTACCTATCATTTAATCTTCTTTATGTTATCCAGTGTCACCTTGCAAAAGCCCGCCCAAGTTCTTTTCTTTGAAGCTTCACTCAGCTACCCTAACCTAATCATTATTGGCTTTCCTGGATCTCAGTACAACTTCCACGCATGATCCTCTTCAAGCCTGCTGATATGGATTTCAGTTTTTTTCCAACTATTTTCTCTGCAATCTTTCTGATACTTGAGGAATCATCCTTACAAATGAGGGTCAGCATATCAGATATTTAATGAAAGGATAAAAGTTCTACTGTGCCTTCACTCCCAGTTTCATTACTAACTAATAAAGACCTCTCTTGCCTTCATTTCTAGTAGAAAAAGTCCCTGAGTGGAGTGGTCAGATAAAATACAAGACAGTCACTTAAATGTGAATATATAATTAAATACATTCATTTAGTATAAGTTATCTCAAATATCACATGGGGAATATTTATGCTAAGAAAATTATTACCTTTACAGAATTCAGATTTAAAGTGCCAGTCTATATTTTGTATTTGTGAATCTTGCAATCCAATCCTGAGGAACCTTTCTATTTTTTTTAACAATGGCTATAGTTTAATTTTATTTCAAGAAGTATAATTTTCTGCATTCACAAATATGATCTTTGGTGATATTCTACTTTAGTTGTATTTTTTTATTAAGTTTTTAAATTTGTTTTATTTCAAAATATCAATTTAATATTGTCTTTTTTTATTGTAAACAAATGGGGTACAACTTGTTTCTCTGGTTGTACATGAAATAGAGGCATACAATTTATGTAATCATACATTTATATAGGGTAATGATGTTTGATTCATTCTGTTATTTTTCCTTCCCCCCATCCCTCCCACCCCTCTTTCCCTCTATAAAGTCCCTCCTTCCTCCATTCTTGCCTCCTTCCCAACCCCCATTATGTATCATCATCCACTTATCAGTGAGATTATTTGTCCTTTGGTTTTTTGGGATTTATCTCACTTATCTCACTTAGCATGATATTCTCCAACTTTATCCATTTGCCTGCAAATGCCATAATTTTATTCATCTTTATGACTGAGTAATATTCCATTGTATATATATACCACGGTTTCTTTATCCATTCATCAATTGAAGGAAATCTAGGTTGGTTCCTAATTAGTCGTACATGACAGTAAAATGCATTTATACATTTTGATAGATCATACATAAATGGAGTTTTGACCTATTACCTGTATGATACCTGGTCTCAATCAGTCTTGAAGAGTGTCCCTGTATGTTTACCTGAGTGTAATTCTGTATTGGTTGCAAAACGTATTTATTATCTTATTTCTTTTTCAAAATTGCCCAAACATATTGTCATTATCTTTACCAGTTATTTAACATCTGTTAAACAAACCAGATATTGGTTTCAGGTTTCAACATAATCACATCTATTTTGACGAATGGCAAATGTAATCCTTGTAGAGATTAAATAAAATGAACTACAGAAAGAAAAACATATGGCAGATAACAAACAAAAGCAAATGGCCAAGTGAACCTATAAAACTTCTGTGCTCTTCTGCCACCATCCTCACTGACATAGGAAAGATCATAGTGAATCAGCAGGGGTTAACCTTGAGTCAGATGGCTACAGTTAAAAGACTTTCTAGCTGGGTGCAGGGGCACAGTGTCCCATGCCTGTAATCTCATTAACTCAGGAGGCTGAGGCAGGAAGACTGCAAGTTCAAAGCCAATCTCAGCAAATTAGCAAGGCCCTAAGCAACTTAGCAAGACCCTGTCTCAAAATAAAATACAAAAAGACTGGGGATGAAACTTAATGGCTAAGTGACATCTAGGTTCAATCCCTGATACCCAAAAAAAAAAAAAAAAAACCAAAAAAAAATCTATCTATAGATAGATTTTTTTTTTTTTAGAGAGGAAGAGGAAGGAAGTCTGACATGAAACTTAAAAAATACAATATTTTCTCATCACTTCCTTTCCTTCACCTGGACATTTTATCTCCATGATGACCCAGTTTTCATTGATGTTAAGAAATAGATGAGATATGACTTTTTGTTAATGTGAATCAATTGCTCTGTTTTTTTTTTGTTTTTTTTTTTTGTTTTGTTTTGTTTTGTTTTTTCCCTCAGTGACTTGAAATTTTAAAAAAGAAAATGCTTTTTAAGTGTCTTGGGTTAAACTAATTAACAGTCTCCACAGAGGAACAAACACACCATTCAAAGATAGAGGAAGTGGATTGTAAGACTAGATCTCTTCTCATCCACGGATGTGCAAGAATGTTAATTAGTAAAACAAAGATGCCAACAAATGCCAGAGAACTGTCTTTCATAAACCCTTGTGAGATATGAAAAATAAAAATATGTCCTGGGGAACAAAATGAATTCATATTCAGGAATCATATTTCAAGATACGTCATTAGTATTCATGAACATGGAACGAGCAGTTTGGAGATTTCTGCCAAGGCAGCAGTCCATCTAGGAAGACTGTGAGACTGAAAAAAGAGCATCTCTTAAAGTCACTCATTTGATGTTGTTACTATTTTCTTTCTTTCAGTGATATTTTATATCCCAGAATTCCAGGTGAATGCCTAGGAATATCAGAATGCATTAGCACTATGTTAAAGTGCATTTTTGAATAATTGACCCCTCTTAATTAAGTCTATAGAAACTTGCTTATTCACTAAAACTGTTTTTCACAAATGTGTACTACTTTACTATAAATATCCATGCCATTCTCTTGTATTTCCCTTTTACAGGGGAGAAATTAAAAATTATAATCTAAACACAACACATAGTTTTAGTATTATTTCTATTTTTGTCTGCCTGCAGTTTTTTCAAATATACAGTTTGCATCAAGAAAGCACCCTGCATATTATGTCTAAAATTATATGACTGTAAAGTACATATTTATAGCATCTAAGGAATATCAGATATTTTATATATTATTTAATGTTTTACACTTAAAAATTAGGAAATAAATTCATGGTAAAATTTATGTTCTAGTAGGAAATGCACCTATAAGATGTTAAGTAGCGCAGGGGCCAAGCTAATCTTCTCTGTATCATTCCAATTTTAGTATATGTGCTGCCAAAGCGAGCACAAGAATGGAGGAAGGAGAGACTGTATAGAGGGAAAAGAGGGGTGGGAGGGTGGGGGAAAAGGAAAAAATAACAGAATGAATCGAACACCATTACCCTATGTAAATGTGTGATTACACAAATGGTATGCCTTTACTTCATGTACAAACAGAGAAACAAGATGTACCCCATTTGTTTACAATAAAAAATAAATAAATAAATAAAGATGTTAAGCAGCAAGAGTTCAATATACATGTTCATGAATTCCATGCATATACTATGTAAAATATGTCTGTGCTATAAATTGCCAGTACATTGCATATATACCAGCACATAGACTATGATTAAATAGTGGATATTATACAATATTATTTACATATCACATTAGAGACTACACAAATTTAAATATTTTAATTGATTATTTTAACAAAGCATACATTATAAAATGTCCAATATCCTATTTTGGGATAAAATTCACATCCTACAAATGATAACAACTGAGAAACAAATGTTCTAAAGTGTTATGAAAACTTTAAGGCAAGTGAGAAATGACTTGTTAATTGGATAGTAGGTACAACTCAATTTCTTCTTAGCACTGTGTGTTCAAATAGTACAAAAGGTCTTTTTGGAAATTTGCATTGCCTGAATTTCAGATGCTTAAAAAATAAATTCATATAAATAGAATCTTCCTGCTTTTTCTCCATTTATTTTGTGAAACTCTAAATGCAATTGGCATATTAGATCTCTGTTTTGGTGACAGAATTACTTAAATGTCTGATGGAAAATAATGACTTATAGTTGTAGTTTGCTAAAAATGTTGACAGCCCATTAGTCACTCCTGACACTAAGGACCACCATTGAGAAGCTGAGAGTGTTGCTATGCATGGCTGTAGATATGATCAGTGGTAAATGCCACATTGGCTCCTAGCTGAGCAAGGAGTTACTTCACATAAACATGGAACAGCAGTATCATAATTATTTTTACTGTATACTAAACAGCTTTGCAAAGCAGGTCCCGTCTTATCTTCTCACCACACTCGCCTATATTCAAATGTCTCCCATTTGAACAAACTCCAATGTTGGTTTCTCCTTTCTTCAGATTTCAAAATGGCATTCTCACTAAATACAGGGTAAGCATTATGAAATAAAATATAGTGACAATATTTTATTGAGTGAATATTATGGCCTAGAAACAATGCTCAGTGCTTTAAAGGGATTGCTTCTGTTAATCATTAAACAAGTAACAAAGCAAATTATGAGCCAGGTGTCAAAGTGTTTAAGTAATGTGCCTTCGGTGATACAGCAATTAAATGGCACAGCTGATATCTATACTCAGATTTATTTTATGTGAGAGAACTTTCTCTTTCTGAGAACATTGATTTCCCCTGATGAGAAATCCCACTGGTGCAGAGAACAGAGTTATGAGTCGCACACACTTGAAGATATCTATGATCTCCTTTATCCTATACAATTTTTCCAAATTTTTTCTCAACCAGGTGAAATATTTATGCACCCCGTACATGTTTTCCTCACTTCCTTGCCTTGAATGTGTGCTCTCTGTGATCTGAATAACATTTCAAATTCTCTGCATATTAAAATATTTTTTCAAGATTCAATGTACTATTCTTGTAATTTATTCTTTGCTCACTTTATCCAAATTCTTGTAAAACTTTCTTTGCATCTTATTTATAGCATTGTATTGTAAGTATTCATTTATGTGGTTTATAATTCCTACTAGGCTGAAAATTTCTTGAAGGTGGTTCCATTTCAGGTTCATCTCTGCTTTTCAAAGCGCCAATTTTGAATGAGACTGTAACCATAACCTGCTGAATAATTAAATACATAAATACACATAAATACATAAATGCACATGAATACATAAATAAATCCACAAATGCCACATCTTTTGCTAAGCAGTATAATCATTTGACAACACAATTATGTTTTTCAGAAAGGCCAGAATACAAATTCAACAATATGCTTAGTTGTCAGGGGATTGTAAAAAATTATCTTTTCAAATTTTCCAAAAAAGAAACCAGAATATCAAAGAGATATATACATTTTTATGTTTATGGCAGCTCTAATAGTTAAGATATGGAATAGTTAGTTAATTATTAGTTAAGATATCTACATTATGTACAACCATAGAAATGAAAAGTTGTACCCCATTTGTGTACAATGAATCAAAACGCTGTCTGCAAAAATAAAAAAAATTAATGAAAAAAAGATATATAATCAATCTAGGTGTCCATTAATGACAGATGAATGAATAAAGAAAATATATAAAGAGAAAGGAATATTATTCAGTCATTAGAAACACAACTCTATCATTTTTTTGGCAACATAGATGAACCTGGAGGACATTATATTAAGTGACGTAAACCAGGCACAGAAAGAGAAGTACAGCGTGTCCATAGTTACATGTGGAAGTTGAAAATGTTTAATCTCATAGGAGTGGAACTATAGTTACCAGAGCCTGCAAAGGGGAGGGAGGAGTGACAGAGAGAGGATAGTTAAATGGCACAGGGATGCATTTGGATAGAAGGAATAACTTTGAAATTTCCATAGCCCAGTAGGATGGATAACCATGGTTGTCAACAATTGTGTATTTGAAAATAGAAGAGAGGATTTTGAATGTTTGAAGTTGAAAGAAGTGATAAATGTTTGGGATGATGAACATGCCACACTTTTACCCTGATCTGATCATTGCATATTACATACATGTATTGATCTATTCACTATATCACATCAGTATATGTAATTATTAAGTACCAATTAGAATGTTATTTTAAAGTCAATTCTCTCACCCTGCACAAAACTCAACTCAAAATGGATCAATGACCTCGGAATCAGACCAGAGACCTTGCATCTTACAGAAGGAAAAGTAGGTCCAAACCTTCAACTTGTGGGCTTAGGATCAGACTTCCTTAACAGGACTCCCATAGCACAAGAAATAAAAGCTAGAATCAACCATTGGGATAGATTCAAACTAAAAAGCTTTCTCTCAGCAAAGGAAACTATCAGTAATGTGAAGAGAGAGTCTACAGAGTGGGAGAATATCTTTGCCATTCATACTTCAGATAGAGCGCTAATTTCCAGAATCTATAAAGAACTCAAAAAACTCTACACCAAGAATAGAAACAATCCAATCAACAAATGGGCTAAGGAAATGAACAGACACTTCATAGAAGAAGATGTACAAGCAATCAACGGATATATGAAAAAATGTTCACCATCTCTAGTAATAAAAGAAATGCAAATGAAAACTACCCTAAGATTTCATCTCACCTCAATTAGAATGGTGATTATCAAGAACACAAGCAACAATACGTGTTGGCGAGGATGTGGGGAAAAAGGTACACTCATACATTGCTGGTGGGGTTGCAAATTAGTGCAGCCACTCTGGAAAGCAGTATGGAGATTCCTTAGAAAGCTTGGAATGGAACCACCATTTGACCCAGCTATCCCACTTCTTGGCCTATACCCAAAGGACTTCAAATCAGCATACTACAGAGATACAGCCACATCAATGTTCATAGCTGCTCAATTCACTATAGCCAGAGTGTGGAACCAACCTAGATGCCCTTCAGTTGATGAATGGATAAAGAAACTGTGGCATATATACACAATGGAATATTACTCCGCCATGAAGAATGATAAAATTATGGCATTTGCAGGCAAATGGATGAAATTGGAGGATATCATGCTAAGTGAGATAAGCCAATCTCAAAAAACTAAAGGATGAATGATCTCGCTGATAAGCGGATGAGGACATATAATGGGGGGTAGGAGGGGTTAGCGTTAGGGTTAGGGTTAGGGATAAGGAGGGTGGTAAGAATGGAGTAAGGAAGGACTGTATAGAGGGAAAAGAGGGTTGGGAGGGGTGGGGGGGAAGGGAAAAAATAACAGAATGAATCAAACAACATTGCCCTATGTAAATTTATGATTTTCAATTAAAATAAATAAAAAAAAGAAAATAGAAAAATGCTTAAAGTTTTAAGACAAAATTTTTACATTTTCCATTCATTCACTTGTTCAACTAACATTTTTCGAATGCTATAAATGTCAGGAATGATGACTGGTATTACAGACACTGAGATAAAAAGTCCATATTTTCCCATTAAGAGACTTACAGTCCACTGAGAAACTTGTAACAACAATTTGTGCAACACATAAAGTCTAGAGGACACCAGGAAAAGTGGGACCTTGGCTTGCCTGATCAAGTCAGAGGAGACTTCACCAAAGAAGTTATGATTGGAATTAAGTCTTTAAGAAAAACAATGGTGCCAGGGGCTGCAGTGCATGTCTGTAATCCCAGTACCCAGGAGGCTGAGACAGAAGGATGAAAAGTTTGAGATCAGCCTCAACAACTTAGACCTTATCACAAAATAAAGAATAAACATGACTGGGAATGTAGCTCAGTGGTAAAGGCCCTTGGGTTCAGTCCTCAGCACCCCCATACACACACTCATCGTTGAGAGAGACAGAGAGAGAGAAAGGGATAGAAAAGAAAGAAAGACAATTATTATCTTGTCCTTTTAAAAAATTTAGAGGGGGTGAGAAAGATGGTGGAATGAGACTGACATCATCACTCTATGTATATGTATGATTGCACGAATGGTATGACTCTACATCATGTGCAACCAAAGAAATGAAAAGTTGTGCTCCGTTTGTGTACAAGGAATCAAAATGCATTCTGCTGTTATGTATAACTAAATAGAACAAACAATTTAAAGAAATTTAGGCAACGTCTGATAGTTTGAATACTGGGTTAAAGAAATGAAGATTGGAGAGGTCATGGTACTAGCTGGGAATCCACTAATGCATTAGGACCATAGCACATAAATTAACACAGGCATGGGAGGATGGGGAAAGTTTCGGAGGACACTAAGAGGCATCCTAAGATATTATATTTATGTGTAAATCCCAAGATAAATGCATTGATAGAAAGAGAGGGCACCAGAGTTGCTAAGCTTGGCTAACTCCATAACTAAACAAAAATTGAGCCCCATCTGAAGTAATCACAATTCTTTAGAGCTAGTTGGCATCCACAGTGGAGATCAACTCTCTGGGATGGAGAGCACATTTTACCTATCATTTCCCTAAGCAGAAATCAAGGGAGTTAGAACTCAATTTTAATAATTAACTTGACCATTAAACTTGATGATTAATGGTTAGATTAATATTTAAATACAAAATATCTTTCCTCTAGAAGATTTAGAATAATAAAGAATGTAGTATATTTATTTAAATAATTCTTGTTGAATACATGATTGAGATTCTGGAAGTTCTAAAACTTCAAATTATGAATAAACCACATAGATCATCTTAGAAACATAGATGTTTATAGCCTTTCCTCTTCCCCCAGACCTACTACATCAAATTGTCTGTGAATAAATCTTGGCTTGGGTGTGTTTAGTGGAGTTCCACAGGAGACTTTGATGTGTATTCCTGTAAGAACTATAGTTAAACTTTCATTGCTTTGCGTGGATGAGGAAATTGAGGTCCAGAGGTATTAAGTGCCATGCTCAAGGCCCTATAGCTAGTAAAAGACAGAGCTGGGATCTGAATGATCTTCCTTTTCATTGATTCTGGTGATACTTGACAGCTGTCCCCAAGGACCTACCTCTGGAGAGCTGGGGCGGAGCAGCAAGTTAAAGTTAGTTGCAGAATAGAAGCCCCAATTAGAAATGAAAATGACAGCATCAATGAAGGAGGAAAATGAATAAAAGGATTAGTCCCAAAGGATTAAATAATTTTCAACTAGGAAAAAGAAGAGATACATATTTTTATGATAGTGATGGGTTAGATTCTCTCAGGGACAAAATCATTATTGAGAACTTTATCTGCTAATCACAAAGAACAGGAGATGGAAGATGAGAGATGAACCATATGCTTTACTCTCTGGTATTTAGAATTTTTGTGAAGGACACTTGACTAGAATAATAAAGATTCATAGATCACTAATACTTTATTTGCCTTGAAGTTTCTCACTTCTGGAGTTGTAAACTATGCAGATGTCTAACCTGCCAATTTTTCTAGGGATCAACATTGAGTGTACTGAGAATCAGTTTCTATTATTTATAATTTTACAGAGAAATAACAGCACTCATGAAGGAATGCACATGGAAGGTGTGGGATACAGCAGAAACCTGGCTCTAGCTCCTTAAGATTCATAAGATGGTCAGGACAATCTCCATTAGGTCTGCAAGTCATGCATTTATAGGGAAGAATCAGGACAAAAATCACTGAATTTATTACTACAGAGCTTTCAGCATCAGACTTTTGTTTAGATTTCCTGATTTTATGAACTTAGCTAGACTTCCAAGAACCTTAACATCTAGATCAAATCAGGTGAAATATCCTTCTCTGTTCTTTTTCTTTATATCCCTACTCTTAAATTTTTATCCATGAGTTTTTAATCACTGTCATTGCAAAGGTAAAAAGTGAACATCAAGGAAACACAGGAAAAAAGAGGAAGATCTGTCTGCCTGAAACCAGGAAGATCTGCCCTAAAGCAGGACTCCACATCCTCTTTCCCCACACTTGACCTTGTGTGGAGAAGAGAATCCTAATGTGACCAGGATGTTTAACCTCTGCTAGCCATATTCACTTCTCTGGCCTATGGCACCATGCCCTAAATAAGTTTTCCTCCTAGAGTTCCTAAGATTTAAGAATGTATATGTAGTAAATGGTGTGACTAGAATTTAACTCCACACATAAATGGAGGAATGTTGTCCTTCAAAGAAACTGTGTCTTCCTGTAATAGAAAGCTCAGTCCTTGTCCCCGATGCCAATTCAATAACAAGAGATTTGAGAAAAAGGAAAAAGAAGTTTTATCGCTTTGTTAGCAAAGAAGAAGCACAGGGAACTCCTGTCCCAGAGACTGTGATTCTGCCCATAGGAACAGGGAATTTTAAAGGAGCTCTTCAAAGGCTACATTCCAGGTATGCCCTGACAGGGGTCCCAGGGTGCCATGATGGTGTGTTAACATTCACTAGTTAATTTGAGAGATACTTCCTAGATCCTCTGGCAGATAACTCAAGGTAATCTTGTTCCCCACCCCCAGGTTAGGGAGGGGAAGAGGAAGAAGAGAAAAGGGAAAGCATGTCTTTTTAAAAATAAACCTCAGAGCTATATTCAAAGGTGAAGCGGACCACTGTTACATTTCATTCTATTACACTTACTGTCTGTATATGAGAAATCTAATTCTCCTACCATGTGGGTTTCTTGCCTATTTTCCAGTTTTACCACTAGGTCTTCTTGTGACATTCCTTTAGTTCTTAAGGACCAATGCATATACTAATTCACAACAGGCGACTGTGGGGGTGCTAGTGGGGTGGAGTGCTAGGGAAGAATGCTGTTACTTTGGATTAGGCAGAGGGGAATGAAGGGAGGAGAGCAGGTGTGGAGTTAGGAAGAACAGTAGAATGAATCAAGCGTTATGGCCCTACGTGCATATATAACTACAGGGCTGGTGCAACTCTACATCATGTACAACCAGGAGAATGAGAATTATACTCCATTTATATATGATGTGTCAAAGTGCATTCTATTGTCATGTATAACTAATTAGAACAAATTTTTAAAAAGATAAAGATTAAAAATTTCTAGATACATTTTTAAAAAAAATAAAAGAACCAATGAAACTTTAGAGATCAGTTCTAAAGCTGATCAGTTTTTTTTTTTTTTTTTTTTTTTCCCCAAAATGTAGTTCTAATAGTACTTGGATGGATAATTATTTACAAATAGATTTATTTGTCTTAAAAGACTACATTGTCCTGTGCAGTTACAGCAGGCTGTTGGCATTCTTGAATTTAACATTCACATTATGTCATATGCAAAAGGGGACCCAGCAGCCTGCCCCATGTAGTAATTTACTCTCTTATTGAGAACAAACAGGAATCTCACATCTGGAGGTGAATAGGAACAAGTCATTTGGTCAATTACCCAGTGACTTCATAGTAGCATAACTTTTTATTCCTCTACTTGCAATTACTTGTACATTCTAGGAGAAAATTTTAGAATTTAAAATCTTCACAAGTTTATGGGATCTCCAAATCTGTGGATGTATCATTCTTAAATGTCAAAGATCTACTGATATGCCTCTAAAATTTCATTCAATACTGTGTACCTATCAAGTCTGGATTTCTCAGCAGAACATATTTAAAGCACGTGACATATACCAGTAAAAAATAGCTCTAAGTATTCTATTTCATTATAGTGAACATTCTATTTGAATGCTGTGGTCTATTTTAATTGACTATGGTTGAAAGTCCTGCTCTGAGATTTCTTAATTTCATGTAATAATTTTGTTAATAAATTGTTTTAACTTTCACATGTATCACACCTTATCTTCATGATCACACTGGGAGGCAGACTAGAAGGTATTCTTTTGATTTATGGATAAGAAATGTATTGCTCAGGGCATTTAAAGGTCCTTCCCTTGCAACTAAGAAGCAATGCAGAGGTGGGAATGATTTTTAGCTCATATTCCTTCCAGAGCTGACCCTTTTCACTGTATCATGATGTTCCTTATGTGACATAAGGAGTGCCTTTTGTCACTAGTTACAATAGAAAATAAATGCACTAGTTCATTCATTTATGAAATATTTGCTGAGTTTCTGCTGTATCTTGGGCAGTGCAATTGGCACTGAAGATTCAAAATGACCAAAATATGATTCTTGTTCTGCAGGAACGTATCATTTTCTATAGGACATAAATAGCAAAAATTTTGATATTGTTGTACAAGTAATCTAACAGAGGTTTTGTAAAGAGTGTCATAGAGTCACAAAAGCATTATATAACTCTGCCTATGATGATCAGTAAAACATTCGATATGGCATAATCTTCTTTTGTCCAGAAAATTATACAGCCCACAAAAACAGTTGTGTTTTTGGTTAGGAGTCCTAGCGGAAAACTACACTAAGGTGGAAATCAGGAAATTTCATTTTACATAACTAGTTTTCAGAGTGACCCTAGTAATTTGCTCCCCTTTGGACCTCAATTTCTTCATCTTTGAAGTAAATCGCCAATCTAAATGATAGGTAAATTCCCTCCAGCCCTGTGGTTTTATTTATTCCCTTTTCTCACAGATGTGCATAAAATCCCTGTGGTGCTATTTCAGAAAATGTTTCTTAGATTTCTTTCACATTAGGCACTCATTTGTGATGTCAGCCTCCCCCACCCTCACTAGGAGGCAGGTTCTAATTGCCATTGTCCTTCAGCCTAGAGTCTGTTGTTTGCCAGCAAGTCTGGGACTAAAGCCCAGTCTCTTTCATTTGGGATTATTGGTATGTACTTTGCTGAGTTATCCAGTATTTAGTTTGAGCCAAGCACTTTCTACATAACTTCTGCCATTCTTGTTTCTGTAAGTCATGGATAAGAAAATAGAGATATATTTCAGCCTTTTATTATCTTAGAACGGCTGTGATCATAGATATATAATGTTAACAAAGCTAACATTGCTCTGCAAAAACCCAAGATAGGGAGTCATACAAACACATGCACACCTGAGCTGAATCATATCTGCTTTCCATTATAGCTGTTGAGCTTTAATTCTAGGTTTATATTAGCTTTACTGTATGCAATTCTACTTCCTCATATTATCTGTTTACTTCCATTATCTGTAACCTCACTACACTCAAAATAAAATAGGATTAATAGTGTAGTGCATATTCTTCAAAAATTTCCATACATACATTTGCATATCATAGTATTTCATATATATGTATAACTTTTGAAATACACATTCATATAGAAGTTTATATAAATGAAATTACTATAGTCATTATTTTATATTCCCTAACTTAAATATTATTGATATATTTCCATACTAAATAGTTAGCTTTTAATCTTTTTTTTTTTTTTTTTTATACTGAGGATTGAACTCAGGGGCACTTGAACACTGAGCCACATCCCCAGCTCTACTTTGTATTTTATTTAGAGACAGGGTCTCATTGAGTTGCTTAGCACCTCACTGTTGCTGAGGCTAGCTTTGAAGTCCCTATCCTGCCTCAGCCTCCAGAGTCACTGGAATTATAGGCATTGACCACTGTGCCCAGCTAGCTTTTAATCTTTAATTGTGATATTTTTTATCTTCACATAAGATATTTAGAAAATAAATAATAAAAATTTTGGTAGAACCTAATTTTTACTGTTGAGCAACAATGCAATAAAATTTTTCTCTGAAGAGATGTGAACATTAATAGCTTCAAAAAGTAATTTATAAAAGTAAACTTCTTAAATGAAAGGTTATGCACTTTTCAGAACTTTTTATGCATATTATCAATTTTTCTTCAAAAAAGGGATGAGTCCTGCTTTTTTCCATCTTTCCAAATCAGCAAGAGATTAATTTTAGAAAAACAGAGTTTGTTTAACATTATGCTTTCTCATTGAATGACAAGCAGAGATCTCAGTTCAGGTGCCAATCTTGTACAACTGACCCTTCTGAGTCTCCCCTGTCTTGTCATAAAAAATAGGTTCTACAATTGAACATTTTTTTCATGCTTTTAGAAGATAATTAAAAAACACAAAAATACCATGACTCTGACTCAAAATCAATATTTTTAAACCCAATTTTCTCCCAAACATCTTTCTATAAAGTAACCATTACAATAATAATATTTTGTAAGCAAAATCTGCTCTTTGAAAATTTTCATATTTATTTTCTATGCCAATGTGGTTAAAACTATAGGAAAGACATAATATGTAAAGAATTAAAGTAACTTACATTAACTAGATAATTATAAATTTAGCAATGTGAAATGAAGATTTGTTCTCTGCCCTGATTGAAACTCCACCTCACAATAATCAAATTTCCCTTTAAGAGCTTTCTTTAAAAAGAATTGCCTTACAAAATTTCCTTGGATTATTGTAAGTTCTCACTGATTCATTCCACAAAGTTATTTTTTGTATAAAATACTAATTTAGTGTTAAGAACTAAGTAGAGGGGACTGAAGGTAGGGGAAGGGGTATGGGGGAAGTAATGATGGTAGAGTGAAACAGACATTGTTACCTCATATATGTGTATGACTGCTTGACCAATGTGATTCTGCAATGTCTATAATCAGAAAAATGACAGATTATACTCTATTTATATATGATCTATCAAGATATATAAATGCATTCCAATGTCCTGTACAACTAATTAGAACAAATAAAATAAAAATTTAAAAAGTAAGTTATAAAGAATTCATTGCTCTAAGTACAGTGCCTTGCACATAAAAAAATCTTCAATAAAATTCTTGAATTGAGTGGATTAAAGATAAATAAAATAGAATATGAACCCTCAAGGAATTTTTAAGATAAATGGAGAAGAAGGGAGAAAAAACAATTATTAAGTGATGCTGTCATATTCAATAATAAGATTGAGTTCACAGTTATGTCATCATATATTGAGTGATTTTTTTCCTAAACTTATTCTTACCTCTCTAATTAAATTAAAAGTGAGGTGAGGTGAGAGAAAAAGATCCTAAATGATTTTTTTTGTGACAACAGCAATTCATGAAGGTGCTTTAAGTTCACATGACAAATATTACCTTCAAAATCAAGATAGACATATAGGCTTACAAAAACCTATCTCAATTTTAGGCTTTTATATTTTGACAGCTAAGACAATCCAATAAAAATCCAGTAATAGAACCTACTTTTAAAAAGCAAAAGATGGAGGCCACTATTACCATTGTGAAATTAGTATTGCTAGACTACCTCTACTATAGTTTCAACCACTCACAGTCTTTGTTATGGTCTCAAGCAAACTTTGGAAAATCTTAACAAGATGCTTTAAACTAAAGTCATTTAAAATATGACTATTTTATTTGACATTTTCTCAGGATTTCTTTTTGAATGGTTAAATACCTAAAATTTGCAAGAATAATGTTCATGTCTGCATGATCTGTGAAACTAATTGACATACATTAGTTTAATAACAAGCATCTATTGGTTCCTGTTGTATACCAAGGAAACTGTTCAGGTCCAAAGAGTGTAATAGCACTAAGCCCTTTTCCTATTATTATACCTGTATCTCTTTCTCCTACTTGTCCCCATGAAAAGAAATGCAGGCATCTATTTATTATGCATTTTACCTGGAAAGCACAATTACCATTTAGTCCTCACAGAAAGTAGCTTGTGGCAAATGACAAACAATGCAGACCTTAGCAATAATCTCAAGAACAGTACCACCCATATAACAAGTTCAAATTGTTTTTGTGTTTAGGCTCTGAATAAGGCAAAAATAATGCAGGACCTATTGTGGATGTGACTGATTCCTCCTTTGTGAGTTTTCAAGCATAATAAGTATCTGTGATGGAAATATCCTTGCACTTCAAAAACAATTAGATTCCTTAGTATTTGTTCATGGCTCTTTCTATCATAAATTTCTATAGAAGCAGCAATATTAAATTGAAATGAGATATGATTTTCTGGTCCAATATTTTGTCACATGAATTATAATAGTTTAAGTTCACTAAGAGAGTGTAATATGTGTATTTTAAATTGCTTCTTCAACAAAATATGAGAAAAATGCTACTTTTACAAAATTTGAATTAATTTGCCTAAAATATATTCATTAAGCTTCTTTTGTTCTAAGCTATTAGGACCCAGAAGTGTGCTCTTAGAAGAGATTATAACTTTCCTAAATATATATTTATTGTTTAGTTTAAATGGATTATTCCTAAAAACAAAAAAACAAAAAAAATCAGAAATACAAATGCTGGAAATAATTCAAATATGGACCTTGCTTTGCTTTAATTAGCAAACTACATGACTGATTCCTTGAACCACACTGTGTTCAAGGTACTTGTCTTTCTCACCACTTATTTTTAATTATGCTCTAAATGCAAGCAGTCCAGAAGATCAGTAATAGTGTTTATGCTTGCAGTAATAGTACACTAGGCAATTTAATTATATCCTTGAGATGATTTTCTGGACCAATTAGTTGAACCCATTTTCTCTGAGTAATTCATTGTAGTCCATTTCAAATTACTAATACATTTCATTAAATAAGTAACAATCCAGAAGATTAGCTAATTGTTTTTTGTTTTTACCAAGAATGCTTCTGAAATGTCTCCCTGGGCTCTTCTATGCAGTAGGGACATGTGTAACTACTAAATTTTTTGTTTTCTCAGCCTCAGGCTAATGGACTCACTATAGTAACCACATTTTGCAATACAGCAAACTGATAAAGAACATGACTAAATTCAAAGTCCTGTTTTGTCCATTTACTAGAGAAATAACTGTGGATAAACTTGCATAAACTCTTAAAAAACCTTTACTTTCTCATCTGTAAAGTGGGGGATAATCAGAATATCTAATTAACAGGGTTGTTGTAAAAATATAATAATATCCAGATTGAGCACCTGTCATGGAACATTGCACAAACTAGCTGCTCAATATTGCAGTTTTCACTGTTTTGATAACAATAATTAGCCATTCCTAAAGGCTTCACAGTTGTCTTCAAGTGAGAAGCAACCCTTTACTTGTCTTATCTTTCCCTATTTTATAATATGTCCTAATAGACTGTTTTCATGGTCAACTCTGTCTTCCCCGTGTGTTCCAGAGGTAGTCACACACTGCTGTACTTGGTGAGACACTGTTATGTAGTGTGGAGGACACTGAGCTTTGAACCTAAAATTGGATCAGAATGTATAACCAGCTGTGTGACTTGGCAAGGTCACTTGCTTCTCTCCAGGACACTACTTTTTCTCTTGTGAAATAATGGCCCTTTCTGTTTCACTATGTCACAGTCTCTCTTGTGAAATTTTACAGATGGGGATCCCAATCCCTTTCAACACATTCCCATGCTTCTCTACTGGGGATCCTCTAAAGAACTGACAGAATATTTCTCTTAAAATGTTCATTCGAAAGACTGTGATCTGATCCCAACCCAATTTCAGACTTACTACTCTTTTCCAGATCTGTCAGGGAACTTTAAGCTATGGTAAATAATTTAGACTTGCCAGTGAAAAATGTGCCCACAAAAGTGTTTTATACAGGAATATAAAATAACTCATGTTATTGAAATGTTGTCCTGATTTCAGAGCAAAGAATTGCTTGAATGTGAGATAAGACTGGAGACAGGTAGACCACTGGAGTAGCTGTTACGTTAAAACAGATGACAAATACTGGTGCCCTAAGGGAGAACAGTGGAGAATGAAATACATAAATATGAATATTTACCAGACATATTCTTTCCCAACCTGTCCCTGCTGCCTTCAGTTTTTTTTTTTTTTGTTTTTTTTTTTTTTTGTTTTTTCCTTCTTAACCTACTTCCTGAGTCTATCCTTACTGGAGTGTGAGCAAAATTATCTGCCATCCTAGAAAGCTGATCCTTGCCCTATTCTCATGGATTTAAGAGTGTGCGTGTGTGTGTGTGCGTGTGTGTGTGCGTGTGTGTGTGTGTGTGTGTGTGTGTGTGTATACGCAGGTACACAGCAAAAAGTAGCAGGGGCAGTGGTGATGCCTGTAATCCTAGTGACTCTGGAGGCTGAGACAGGAGAATCACAAGCTTAAGGATAGCATCAACAAATTAGTGAAAACCTGTCTCAAAATAAAAAATATAAAAATTATAAAGTGTCAGTCATGTAAAACAGCCTCTGTCATTTGTGTCATAATCTTCTGTTTTCTTTTACAAGAATTTTTTTTATTAGTGCATTATAGTTATACATGATTGTAGTGTTCATTTTGACATATTCATAAATGCATGTAACATTATTTGCTCCATTTCAATTCACAGCATTCCCTTCTTCCCTCTCCTCCTCCCTCCGCTGTGATGATATCAGCTCAACTTTAAAGGTACAGTTCAGCATTTGCTGGGGTTTCAGGCTTCATGTGGAGAACTGAGAACAAAGAGTCAATAAGGCAAAGTTATTACCCTCAAAAATCTTATTACATTTCCTTTCTTCACCCACAGATTCAGATGCTTATATGGGTTTTTCTTAGGTACCTCAGACTCGGCTACAATGAACTCAAGTTATCCTACCATCTAAACCTTCTCCCTCCTCCTCCTGGTTTCAGTCTTGCAGAATGAGAACCATTATAGTATCTGTTCTTAAAAACTCAACCCTTGAGTTCAACTGATGATAAAATCCTATTGATTCTAGAAGATTTTTTCTTCTCCTCTTCCATTCCCTCCCCCACCCTTGCAATTCATCATTCACATAGCTGCCAGAGTGATCTTTCTAATATTTAATTCTACCATTCAAGTTTCCAGAGACTCTCCATTGCCTAAAACATAAAGTTGAAATTAATTTTCATCACATTTAAATCTCTTCATATGCTCTCCCTTACCATCCTGTCTACATTGTCTTTTGCTATGCTCATTCTGGCTTCTAAATGCTCCCATATTTACCTTTCCAGCATACAGCACATTATTTCCCACTTTAAAATGATTGTCTCTGTTGTCTAAAGTGTCCTGTTCTTTGCCTTTATTCCTGATTTTTACTTCATGCTTTTTCTCTCTTCTAATACCATTCCAGAAGTCAATCTATATGCAATGTGCATCTAGCTCCATATATAATACAATGTAACATAATATGATGTACATATTATGTGTATATTATATGTAGTTTAAATGACTTTTATAACTTCCTTCCTAGTGATATTTTATATTTTAAAGAGAGTCTTATGATTCATCAGAATTTATAATGTTGATATGGTAAAATTTTTCATGGAGCAAATATTTCTGGACAGCGTGGCTATTACTAAGTAAAAAATCTATAAAATTAATTCATATATTTCTAAAAATGTATTTACTTATTCAAAAAATATGAGTAAGTCCTATGATCTTCAAACAATTCTGAGTTTCATAAGACATCTAAAAATACTGATAAGTTCAGTGTGATGTGGTATTCTATGTGTATAAGAAATATTAATTGTATATGTTAAGTCAATTAGTGAGAAAAATAGATATAGTACAAAACAGCATAGAAGATCTTGAAAAATACATGGAAGATTCCTGACACATTGTTGGTGGTCAAAAAATATTTGTTGGAAAATCCACTTTAAACATTAGTTACTAATTTTAATAGACTAAAGAAAGACTTCATTTGGTGTATGGCACTAGCTAAATTATAAAATGATATGTGAAGTTTTGGGTAAATACAATGAAAGGAAGTACATTGTAGGTCAAGAGGAAGATATGTATAAAGACATGAAAGTACAAAAGAGCATTGTATATTTGAGAAGTAGCAAGTACTTTGATATTGTTGTAGCATAGAATTTAGGGATAAGTGGTGGAAGAGTCATAGAAACTGGTTAACTTTATAGCTCAATAGCCATTCTGTACCCTATGGATTGTCTCTGCTTTGTGGTTTGAAGAGTTAGACATTTTCTCTTGCATTTTTCATATACTACAACAGCATAATGAGGAATTTCTCTCATTTCAAACAATAAGATTCATGACAAGATTTTAAAAATGTTTACAAAGGTTTTGTATATTAAAAAAGAATTTAAATGGAATCACATGATGAACTTGAACAAAAAAATATTTAAATTTATGATGAAAAATTGAAACATTATGTACTGGCATGTATCTTAACTCAGATAATCTTAACCTAAATAATTCATTTTTTTCTCTTAAATATATATTTGGACTTGACCTCCCAACCTTGACAGTGTATCTCACTACCCACATTTTCCTCCTTATTAAGGGTACTATTCTTCTCCACTTCTCAGGTTCCCATTCATCTGATTAGACTGTTACAGTCAGAAGGAACTTTAATAACTATTTGCCTCATGTCTCTTATTATCCAGATTTTGTAACTGATAACCAGGAAGGGAAGGTAACTCTCCTAAGTTTACATCTGGACCTTGTTGGGAACCTGATTTTCTTAATTCTTAACCAAATAAGCTTTAATTATATTATTGATCCAAGTAGATATTGGCTTTTCAAGTTTACTCACACTTCTTACCAGTATAGTCCTAAGAAGCCAGGAAGAAGATGAATCCTTTCAAAAATAACAATGATTTTTGGTAAAGAAAGTACCAAATCTCTTTCAAAATACCAATTGCAAAGGCTTACATTTTCTCACTTTTTTTTTTTTTTTTTTTTTTTTTGTCTGAGAAAAGTTACATCTAGCTGCTTACATCTTCCACCGGATATATTTTGCAATATAGCTTCCCCCATGTAATTTTATGTATCCCTCGGCAGTTTCCCTAGCAACCGACCAACCAGTGTTTACCATGTGCTTTGCTACCTCCTTGCTCCCCTGGCTTACCCCCACTCCATTCTCACTCTTTCTCCATCCCTCTTGGGATCACCCATTTTAAAATGCATATTTCCTTATAAAAACAATGCTGCCATTATGCTTGATCTGCTTTGTTTCTTCTAAAAACATACTATCAGGTTTATTGCGTCATATCAAAGGGTCCATCAGGTTTATTTTACAAAGCAATGAAAAATAAATTTTAAAAGGTACTCTGAAGCAAACCATTTATACATAATGCCCTATTATGATCTAAAAAAGTTATGCTTTTTTTCCCAACATAGAGACAGGGCTTAGCAGGCCTAGGTGGTACATTAGCAGGACCAAAAGAGCAGTCTTCTGTAGCAACTCTTAGAAAGCACCCACTTTGCCAAATATTGAGATGGAGATGAGTAAATTAAAATATCCTCCCTTGAATAATTAATAGTGTATTGGTGAGCACAGGAAGAGATCCAGTCAATGTGTCCACCTGCCTCTTGATATCTCCACGTGGAAATCACAGGCCTCTCAAACTGAAGATGTCTAGAGAGAAACGCTTCCCTTTAACCAAGTCATTTCCTTTCACTTCTCATTTTGGTAAACAATATTGTTTGATTGCCAAAGTTGGCAGAAGAAAAGCATTTATCTCTTCCTTTTTGTCAACTACTAAATTCAATTTATCAGCAATGCTTGTTGATCTATCTTAAAGTAAATCTTAATTATATTCACTTTCCTCCATCATTTCTGTTATTGTTCTAACCTAAGGTTCTGAATCAGATCTGGAGTACTAGGCACCTTTTAACTATAATCCACTCCATTCTGGCCATAGTCCAATTCTTTCACCACACAGGATCCAGAAGCCTCTTCAAAATCAAAACTTTTTTTCTTATCAAACAGAGCCTATTTCCAGTGTCACTCCCGCCAGGCTGCCAGGACATCTTATGCACACTCCCATTTTGTCATGCTGTATGTTTACCATCTGTTTCTTAGACCACAGCCTTCCCAGTGCCAGGCACCATGTAATATTCATGGACCTGATAAAATGTATAAAAACATTTAATATCTATTGGATAAATGGGCATAAATGCAGAGAACAGAAAATGTGTGCTTCCAGCTGGTGGTTCTTAACCAGCAGCTTCTTAAATTAAATGATCATCTGAGTGACTATCTTAACATATGATTGGAAGGTATGGCATTATCTTTGCACCAGAGCAAAGCATGAAAATGCTGCTAACACAAGCATAGTACCAGTTTGTTTTCTTTTCCATCATTCCTCTTCATCCTGCCTATAGCTAAATGGTTCCTGACCACTCGTTGTTAACATGCCAAAAATGACACAAGGTGGAAGCTGTTTTTTTCTTATTAATTTCTTTAATATAGAATTTTCAATCAAATTTTGAGCTTCCACACCATTGGTCACAGCAAACTTTCCTAAAGTTTTATTATTTGCAAATACCAAGAGTAAAAATGACTAATTGGGTCAAGCAACTGAATACTTTGACAGCATAATGCTGTACATCTAAGAATAATGTATCATTTGCCACAATGCTATTAACAACACAGCTACACAAACATTCTTTGACAAGACTCTTCATGGCTGTTACCTAATTATTTTACTTTAAAGATATTTGGGGTCACAAGGAATATAACAAAAAATATCATTCCATCCTTCTCAATGCATTTTTAAAAACTTAAGTGGATTTTCTTTTGCTCTGTTCATCTCCAAATCAAGCTTCAGTATTAGCTAGCTTTCCTCCTTAAAATGTAGAAAAGCATTTAGAGAGGAAGATCATGCTCTCTCTACATTTAGAAATTGAGTGAAATAATTACCAAGATAGAATGAATAAAATTCTGGTGAAGTATGTAATTTGTTCACAAAACTGTTTATTTGAAGGTTGTTAATTATAAGGAAACTTAATTGCAATTTTAATGTTACTAAGTAACCAAATGTTTACCATGGAATCATTTCAGTTGAAATAGAAAGATAATCCTGTACACTCCACCTCCACTGACAATCCTCTGCAGAATACATTTGGAATCTTTTAAGAGCTCTGTTTAATTCTAGTAATCTAAATGTCCTGTTTTTTCAGTGTGTTAGTTTTCACTGTGTCCTCAACTGAATATAGAATATTATATTGCAAGCTATTGAGAATGGTTTAAAAAATATTGGGTTAAGTCAGGTCTTCTTCTCCAAATTATAGGTCATAGAGAGAACTGTACACATATTTCAAGATAAATTTGCCAGAAGAGATTATGTGACAGAGATAACAGTTAAATGTTTGCTACATGTGACCAGAGATTAACATTCCCAAAGATGGACAGCCCTTTATCTGCTAATCGGGTTTATGCACTTGCCTTTTATTTTGGATAATTCTGTATGGAGAAATGAAATTCTGCATTTATGGAATCACTTTTAAAACATTTTCATTTCCCAATGTCTCTGTTACTTCACTCATAAAAGAAGTAACTTCTGCCCATGGCAGAAGTTTTTCTTCAACAGAATGGGAGGTGAGAGAACACAGTGCTCAAGTGCACAGGCTGAGGAGTTTGACTTTGTTCCAGACAGACAAATTTTAACATGTGCAACTTTATGACACTGGGTTAGGTTATTCACTTAGTCTCTCTAAGCCTCATTTTCTTCCTTTATATTATTTGGCAGATACTGTCTAGTACACAGAATCATATCCATGATTAACTGATTTGTATTCAAAGCATTTAGTAAAAAACATGTGCTCATCACATGGTTAGTCTTACAGTGAGCATGAAAGTGGAGAATATAAACACTGTACTTCCTACTGACAGTTTTACACTAAGAAATTCTGTATTCCACCTAATGGGTCAGTATATGATTAAGTGACATCACATTATCTTTGACACCTGAGCAGGGCACAAGCTTGCTGCTAAGTCTAACGAAATATGTGCTTGTTTGCTTTCAGTAGTTGCTTTCCACTCTGCGTGCTGCTATAAATTTATTAGAAGGAAGAATATGGAAGGGATGTTGGCCATGGTGATATATTGATGAATTACAACAACCAGATCTTATGAAGAAAATAAGGACAGGGAGGATCTTGATTTGTAGCATTATGAGAAGTTGGGAAGAAATTTGCATAATTGATTCCTGTAAGCTGGCATGAGGCTGCTACCAGCACTCCTTTGATAATGGGGAATTATTTTTTTTTTCCTCTGTCTAAAACTCACTGCTGCCAGATTTATGGGATCAAAAGATGGAATGTAAAAATAATCACTAGTATTTCTTATGTGTTTGTGTGTAAGTTGCTTTGCAAGGATTAACATATAACATCCTCTTAAAACCTTGAAAGGTAGATATTTTTACCTGTTTAGAGATGAAAGAACTAATGTCAAATATATTATAAGGGGGAAGAATTAGATCCTTACATTTGGTCATATGTCATCTGTACCCTCAATCACATGGATCCAAGATGAGTATGGATAGAACTGACCTCATTAACCAGTGAAAGAGAGGAAAAAAGGTAGAATTAGAAGTCAGGCTTCTGGAATGTTATCATGTACTGAACCTAATCACAAGTCACACATGCTGCTCAGGCCACTGTCACTGTCTCACATTCTCCTTCCCTTTGCGTTCATCCCAATGTGCGCTGACTTACCTACTCACCTGAATTGGGTTTTCTCTAATGAAGTCATGTTCTAGTATTTGCAAAATTTTTGCTTTGTATAAACAAAACCAAAAAACAAGAACAAAACAAAACAAAACAAAAACAACTTCTGGGGTGACAAAATACCATTTCATGGCAACTTGGTCATAATATACATGAACAATGAGGAAGACAACCAAAATTTAATGCTGGATTGTTGACAGGATTCTAAAGACTCAATGCTGACTCTAGTGAACGAATCACTTGAACATAGTCCATTATGTTGTGTTTAATTTGCAGATATCCACAAATTACTGAAAGGATGTTACATCACTAAATCTAATATGATATCCACATCTCTTACTATATGTAAACATGATTTCAATCCATTTTCAAAATGTGAAAACAAACATAATATTTAAAAAATAATTTGGATATCACCAGTTAGTATTGTAATTTAGAGCCCAGACTTTGGAGTCAGGCCGACAGTAGTTCTAGCCTTAGCTTTGCCAGACTAGTATGTGATATTGGGAAAAATGATTTAATCTCCAGACCTCAGCTATCATCTGCCAAATGGAAACAATATTATTTTTTTAACTAATAAATCTGTTAAAAGATAAAAACAAAAATGTTTTTAAATGACAAAGCTTTGTTTGTCACAGACAGTGAGTCAACCAAGAATGAGTTCCGTCATTGTCTCTATTGATATTTCCTCTGAATACTGCTGGAAACATAGCTGGTCTCTACTGGACATAGGAATTGACATTTTAAATATTTGAACATTATGCTGATGAAGATAATTTGTCCTCTATAACCTAAAGCAAAGACCAAAAGTTTTCCAATATTCAAAGCATGGGGTGAAACCACACCATTTATAATGGGGACAATCTTAAAGATTCACAGTATATGTACAGTTGTATGGAAGTATCTCCCAAAAACATAATTACTAAAAGTAAGCCATCACTCTTATCATTATTATTACTGCTACTATAGAAAGAATTGTCACTTTGTTTTTAGGCAGTCAATTATTTAATTTTTTTCTTTTAGCCATGTGTGTTGGCACACTCCTGCAATTCCGGCAGCTCAGGAGGCTGAAGCAGGAGGATGGAGAGTTCAAAGCCAGGCTCAACAACAGAGAGGCACTAAACAACACAGTGAGACACTGTCTCTAAATAAAATTCAAATTAGTGCTAAGGACATGGCTCAGTGATGAGTGCCCCTGAGTTCAATCCCTGGACCTCAACATTAAAAAAAAAAAAAAAAATAGGACCCAGTAACACAGATTTCAAAAGACAACTTTGACATAGATGATCTGTAAAACAAAAATTAAATTAATAAAATTATAATTTTGTGAATCACAATGTTTTTCAAAACATAAAAACAAAATTTTTTTAAAGAAGGCTAGTGTATGAGGAAGGTTTGAAAATCATGTTCTTAAATACAAAGCCACATTAATGTGATTCTCAGTTTCCTGCTGTCCTGCAGAGATGTTGGCAGCCTCAAGTGTCCCTAATTCTTCTGCTCAGCATGAGTTTTCAGATTTGTTGGCTTGTCAATTTCAACAGGTGTCACTTAGCTAAGAAAGTATTAAATTCAGGATGCTTTCCTTGTGATCTCAGAACACTGTGCCTGAGGAGTTGGGTGACCAGATCCTTAAAAGTTCTCCTCTTCACTCATGCTTAGCAGGAACCAACCAGCCCTTCTGAAAGTCCCAGAGCAGTAAAACATGCTCACTACTTGCCTGACAAATGAACCTGGTTGGAAGCAACTAGGGAACCATCTGTGAGAATCAAATGCAGCTATGATGGTTGAAATCACAGCCAGGAAATTCCAACCTGCTTGGAAATTCCAAACAAAGGACTCCACCATAACTTTGCTTCACTTAACTGTACATTTAGACATTATATGGGCTCAGAAATCTGACAAGAGTAGTTTAGGTTCTGCATGTATCTGTGAACACAAGCAAGGTGTACGTCTGTAAAATATAGATTCTAGATTCTTGCATGTGTCTTGTGGGATCCATCTTTGTATATGGAGTATTTTCAGTTCTCTGTTGCTGTTGCTCAGAGCATATTCTGGTACTTTTCGCAGTCAGATACAACCTGTGCTGATAATCAGAGAAGTGTATCTTAAGGATGTTGAACTTTCTGGTCCTTCGTCCTTCCATTGTTAACCATTTCCATCCCCATGTGCTCTTTAAAATAAATCTCTGCACAAAAGATGCATCAAAAGAAAACATAACAGATTTTTTTCTCTTTTATCTGTCCCAGTTATTTGTATTCTCAGCCAGAATGCCATATATACAGCTATTCAGAAAGACTTGGATTAACATGAAGTTATTTTCAATAAGTTGCAAGAGATCCTAGTTGAAAAAAAAAAATGTTTAATGACTTCAAAATGAAATGTGTGAGCACATCAAAGGAGGATGCAAATTTGTCTCACTCTTGAAAACTGCTCCCTTTGGCAATGGGAGTTTGTTTCAGAGAATTTGTATTGAGCACTTTCTCTGTTTACAAAATATGGAGATATTACTAAAATGCAAATTATTATCTGTCACCATTCATGTGTATTACATATATACTTCATACCTGAAACATATATTAAAATAAATGTCATATATTCACATATATATAACCTGAAACATAATTACCTGAAATAAAATGTATTACTTGAATTAACTCATATCTCTCAATACTTTGTGAGATTCAGAGATATTATCATCCCCACTTTTCAGATAAGAAAATAGATTCATTGAAAACTTAAGGTACTTTCCCAATATCATAAAACTGCAAAGCATGTTGATCAACTTTATCTAGAGAGGATGAAAAAAAAAAAGATTCTAAAACAATTATGCTCTATACCACTGGCAATGGGAGTTAAAAATTTAAAAAGACTTGTTGCTTTTATTTGCATTTTGTAAATTTTCAGTGACCCATTGGAAGTACTAGAGGAAAACCTTGATTAGAAAAAGCAGCACGGTGCAGTGGAAAACAGCCTAACATATTTAAAAACATCTCAGCAGGGAAAACAGGCATTAAGAAAACAATTCATTGTTGTCATTGTGAGTTCCACAAGGAAAACAGGTGCCATAAGTAGCTACTAAAACAAAACCTCCCTCCTCTGAGGAAGGCACACAAGGATTCTGTAGAAGCGCAAGATCTGAATAAGTTAGCAAGACCCTCAGCAACTTAGGGAGACTTTGTCTCAAAACAAAAATTTGAAAAATACTGGGGGTGGGTAGCATGGAAATAAAACATCTCTGAGTTCAATCCCCAGTATAAAAAAACAAAAAAACAAAAAAAGAACGAGACTTAGCTAAGAAAGGGAGGGCATTCCAGGTACAGAGCACACCGTATTTCCAAAGAGGAGAAAGAAAACCAGTGACTGGAACATGGAATACAAAAGGGAAATGTAGCAGTGATACAGGAAGAGCGGATGGTGACCGTGGCTAGAAGAAAGAACAGGGTGAGGATGCCGGCGACACCATGGGTTTGGAATTAATGCACCTTGGCAAGTTAAAAAACATTTGTTTGAAATAAATTATTTGTGATATTTGCTTTTTGGTGACTAAGCACCCAAATAAGGAAAAAAAATTAGCTGCAAAACAGAAGTTAAGAAGAGAAGTTTCAAGGGGGAAGAATCTCTTCTAGAGCTCTGTGAGTGGGTAGGTGTGAGGGTGCGGGAGTGAGGATATTAATTTCTTTAATTCTGAAATTAGAAAACTTTGATGTCATTTCCTCTTCCTGCTGAAAGAGCACAGAACAAAATCTTATTACTGAAATCTTCAGATAATTGATGGTTTGCTAAATAGCAGGAAAACTGAACACATATCCAGAGTGAAAATCGTGTTCTTTGTCATTAGCCTCTGTTGCAGTGAGTTCCTATACCCAACAGAGCCTGGAGCATTTCAGGAACCAGAGAACAAAATGTGGGAGACAAGTGTTTTCTTTAGAGCACACACTACTATGCACTACTATGGACATGTTCTGCCACACAAAGAATTGAAGGGATTTCAATAGGCAGCTAACCCAATAAGTGTGAAGGGCTGAATAATCCTTTTAGGATTCTTCTTTACAGCTTCAGCATCTTAGATAAACCATTCTTGATTTATTCAGGAAGTAATTGGGAATAATGGAGCACAGGCTTTAGATCTAGCACCCATTTATAAAATCCCACATCTATCACTTTCTGACTAGGCTGCCTCCCTCAGCAAATCGCTGTTTCATTATGAGATTCTTCATCTATAAGAGTTTTGTGAGACTCAATAAATTATGCAAGTTATTTATATACAAGTTATTTAGTATACACAGTACAGTACCAGTATTGAGTAAGTGCTAAATAAATGGTAGTTCATTTTCCTAAACCCACACAAGCAGCAGGCCAAGGCCTTGCTTCAGTAGAGACAAATGAGACTCTTATGTAAAACATATTTGAACTTCATGGAACCTAATTGAAAATATCCTTAGTGATACATAAATAGAAATAACCCCTCTCTCCAGTTTAATAGAGAAATAATCTGTTTAAACAGTATCCTTATCAACTAATAGAATCTTGCATTGTTTTGGGTCATATCATGCCCCTTTATATAGAAAACAAATTGGACTAGACCAATATTGTCTAATAGAAATGTAAGGTGAGAAAAAGATTAAAATGTATGATTTTAAGTACAACATTATAAAATTGAAAAGGAGCAGCTGAAATATCCAATTTTATTTTATCTAATATATTTAACATATTACCATTTCAATGTGAAAACAAAAAAAAAAACTGAACTACTTTGTTTTGTCTTTTTTGGTACTAAATTTGCAAAATCATGAGTGCTATTTTAAACTTACAGCGTGTTTTAATTCATACTAGCCCTTTGTCAAATGACTAGTGGCTGCCATATTGGATGACCTGGGACTGTATGATCTCTAAAAATCTTTCCATGTCTAACTTTCAGTGTATTAAATACATATTAAGCCATTCATTTTTCTGGTTTTACTGAATGTCATTTTTCATCAGCACGTGGGTTTACCATGCAGTGAGGGATGGATTTCTAATTTAAAACTAAGTTAAAAATTAGAAAAAGCATTTAAATTATTTGACTACTGCTGAGTGACAATATGGTCATATCTGTTTGGAAATCCACTCTGAGGATAAGTGACAAATGTCCCTTTGTTATTCTTTCCAGTACTGAATACATTATCACATGATTACATTTAAATTAACATTCTGAAAAATTCTACTAATATGTGTGCCATGAAAGATTTAAATCATTCGATGCCCTCAATTATAATCTATATCAGTTTCTGTCAAGAATACATTCTTTGCTGGTAGCATATTACAATTACTCCTTTCGTGTGATAAAATTTTGTTCAGTCTTTGTGACATATTCCATCAATCACAAAACAATGAAAAATATATAACACTATAACACTACCAAGGCAGTATCTGCTTCTCACCAAATTAAATTGAAACTTTCTCCTTACATCAAATTAGAAGCAACATTTTCTCAATTTATTTTGTATAAATAGACTTCAGTTTATATAAGTTTTATATTTACTGAAAAATTGGGTTTACAAAACAGTTTCCACATTATACCTTTGCTCTGAACATATAGCTTATACTATCTTAGCATCTTACATGACTATAATATATTTGTTAAAAATAATAAAACAATATTGTATAAAACTATTAGTAAAATTCATAGTTTATTTAGATATTCTCAGTTTTTCCTAATGTTTCTTTTGTGTTTGGGGATATAATTCAGGATACCATATTGTATCTAGTGAAACTTTCTTGAACTTATTTTTCATTGTCCTGAGAGTTTTCATGAATACAAGTCAGATAACTTATAAAATGAGACTTTCTTGATATTTATCTCATGAATAAATTGATGTTATGGGTTTGGAGTGATAGATCAGAGAGGTAAAGTGCCATTTTAATCACATCATATCAGGAATGTATACCATAAACATGATTTATAACTGGCAGTGTTGACCTTGATCACCTGGTTGAAACAGTTTTTGTCAGTTTTCTTCACTGCAAAATTACTCTCTTCTCCCTTCTTCCATACTTTACTCTTTGGAAGGAAGTCACTCCGCAGCCTGTACTTTAAAAGTGGAGAGTTTTACTCTCTTTTAAGGGTAAAATATCCACATAATTTACATGGAATTATTTGGCATCATTGATTTATGTATTCTCCCCAATTTATTCATTTTTTCAATTATTTATTCATGTCAGAATGGAGCTGTGGATATATTTATTTTACACTTTGAGTTATAATCCAAGTATTCTTTATTTTGTTGCTCAGATTCTTCACTTTGTCTACAGGAATTTTAAATGGTTTTGTGACCTTTAGACATATCCTATTTGTGTACTTTGTTGTTGTTATTTTGTGAGGTCTTCTTTAAATAATATCACTGTAATGTGATCTAGGCTCATTTTGCATATTTTCTGCATCTAGAATCAGCCATGTCTCCAAGTAGCTGTTTCCTTTGATTGGAGAATGATAATAGAAATCAAGATCTCACCTGGGTGCTAGGTATATTCATTACTACTTGGGTATATATATATATATATATTTTTTTTTTTCTTTTAGACACTTTCAGTTCACAAAGCTAAGAAATATATGTGCATATGCTCACCCATTTATACACAGATATCCATAAGTATCTCTATATGTAACCATTGGTATTTGTATTTAGTTGAATATGAGTTCTTAGTAATGTCTCCAGCTTTAATCCATTACCTTACAAGTTGTTCTAGCCAACTCCTAGCTGTTCTGTACATTCCCGCTCTAAAAGTGTGAAACCTGATTCCCACCATCGCCTACTGATTTGCTTGAAGATTTAAGGAATATTTACATGTTAGAATTAGCGTTGTTAACTCATATTCTCATGGACAAACAAATTTTGAGTAGATCAGAATACTTATGTGCAATTTCTTTTGCCTCATTTTACAGATCCTGTTCATTTCCAGTGACTTAGGCACACCCCTACTTAAGTAACATTATTTCATACATTGGGAGGGAAGAGAAGCATAAAATAAAGCAAATTTATTCTATTCCACTTCTTCAGGTCCAAAGTACAAAATCAGTAAGTCAGGTGGGCTCTGCTCCTCTGGGAACATCGGGGGAATTCTACTTCCTGCCTTTTTCAGCTCAGAGGCTGTCTACCTTTCTTATCACATAGCTCCCTCTTATGTTACTCCAAGTACTTTCTTCTGATATTGTATCTTTTACTCTCCATTTATCCATCTTGTCTTTACAAGACCCAGTGTGATTAAAGTTGAGGTATAGGTAGTTTTTAAATTTTAGAAAGTGATTTTCCATATTTTATTGTGCTAAATACCCACACAAAAATTTTGCCATCTTTCATTTTTAAGAGTATATTTCACTGGCATTAATATCATCACCATTCATCTCCATGACTCTTTTCATCTTATAAACTGAATCTCTGGAGACATTAACTGCTAATTTCTCATTCTGGCCTCTGCCTTGTCCCTCACTAACACCATTTACTTGATCTCTAGAATTTTTACTACTCTGGATACTTCATATACTTGAAATCACGTAGTATTTTTCTTTTCATGATTGACTTATTCACACAACAGCATAAGGATGGATTGTTTTCCTGTTTAAGACCAAATAATATTCAAAATGTGAATATGCCACATTTTGCTAATCTGTTCACTCATTGATGGGTCTTGGGTTTCTTTTACCTTTCAGCTTTTGTGAATAATACTGTCATAAACATATGTGTACAAGTATGTCATTGAAGCCCTGCTTTCAATTCTTTCAGTTCTTTGCTGCATCATGTGTAAATTATTATTATTATTATTTTTTTATTTTTAGGAACTTCCATGTTTTCCACATTAGCCATACCACATTACATTCCCAATTTCTCCACGTCCTCACCAACAGTTGCTATTTTCTGGATTGTTTGTCTTTTTAGCAATAACTATCCTATTGGGTGTGAAGTGGTTTTTATATATTTGATTTGCATTTAATTAAATATTAGCGGTGTTGAATGTCTTTTCATGTCCATATTGGTCTGTGGTATATCTTCTTCAGAGATATATATATTCAAATTGCATGCCCATTATTGAGTTCAGTGGTGTTCACTATTGTTGAGTTCTCTATATATTTTGGATATTGAACTCTTATCAGGTATGCCATTAGCAAATACATTCTCCCATTTCATGTGCTGCATTTTAACTCTGCGACAGCATCTTTGGTATTTAAGAAAGTTTCATGGAGTGAAATTTGCACATCATTCTTTTGTTGATGTGTCTTTGGTGTTCTATTCAAGAAAACATTGCCAAATTCAATATCATAAAGCTTTCGTACTGTTTTCATCCAGGAAATTTGTAGTATAAACATGATACATAGGTCTTTAGTTCATTTTGAGTTGGTGTTTGTAAATGATATTAGGTAAGACTTCAACTTTATTCTTTTTCATGTGGATATTCCATTTAACTTACAGCATTTGTTTAAAAGACTTTTATTTTCTCCATTGAATGGTCTTGGCACCCTTGTTAAAAAGTCATTTAACATTGTTTGAAAAGGTTTATTCTTGACTCTTTGTTCTATTTCATTTGTTTGTGTATACGTGAGTACCACACTGTTTCGATTAATGTTAGCTTTGTAATAAGTTTTTAAATCAGGAAATGTGAGTCTTCCCACTCTGTTCCTTTTATTCAGTATGTTCTGGCAGTTGTAATCCGATATGAATTTTAGGATGTCAGCAAAAAGAGTCAGTAGATTATTGGTAGGGACTGCACTGAGTCTGTAAATCACAGTATTGACATCTCAAACATAGTAACTATTCCATTCCGTGAGTATGAGATGTATATCCATTTATTTTGTTTTATTTAATTTCTTTCAACAATGTTGTTATAGTTTGGATGTGAGGTGTCTCCCAAAAGCTCACAAATGAGATAATGTAAGAAGGTTTGGAGGAGGAATGATCTAGTTATAGCCTTAACCTAATCAGTAACTGGAGGCAGGTGGGGTGTGACTGGAGGAAGTGGTTCATTGGGAGTGTGGCTATGGGGTATATATTTTCTATCTGAAGAGTGGAGTCTCTCTGCTTTCTGATCATCATGTGAGCTGCTTCCCACTGCCACACTTTTCTGCTGTGTTGTTCGGGCTCACCTTGAGCCCCAAAGTATGGTGCCAGACTTCTATGGACTAAGACATCTGAAACTGTGAGCCCTCAAATTTTCCTCCTCTACAATTATTCTGTCAGGTCCTTTAGTCACAGCAGCAAAAAATCTGACTAAAACAAATGTTTATAGTTTCCAGTAAATGAATCTTCCATTTGCTTGATTAAATTTATTGCCAAGTATTTTATATTTTTATGCTATTTTAAATGGAATCATTTTGCTATTTCTTTTTTAGGTTATTCATTTTTTACATAGAAACACAAGTGATTTCTAAGATGACTTTGTATTCTGCTACTTTGCTGAATATATTAGTTCTAACAGGATTTTGTGAAATATTTAGGGTTTTCTATATGTTAGATCATATGTGTGAGCAGAGATAATTTTACATCTCCTGTTCCAGTTTGACTGTTTCCTTTCCTTGTTTGCCTAATTGCTCTGCCTAGAGCTTCCAGTACTGTGTTGAATAGAAGTGGTGAAAATGGGTATCCTTGCCTTGTTCCTTGCCTTTCAAGAAAGTCTTCAGCTTCTCACCATTGAGTATGATGTTCACAGTGGATTAATGTATGGATTTTGTTAAGATGAGGTAGTTTCAGTTTCTCCTAGTTTCTTAAGTATTTTTATCATGAAAGGTTGTTGAGTTTTATAAAATACATTTTTCTCTATCAACTGAGGTGATTATGGGTTTTTATCCTTTCATTCTCTGTTTTGTTTTGTTTTTATGGCAGTGGGGATTGAACTCAGAGCCCCACACACGCTAAGTGAGCACCACTGAGCTAGAAAAAGCCCAGCCCATTTGTTCTGCTAATGTCAAATATTACCTTGTTTTCTTTTCATAGACTGAAGCATCCTTTCATTCCAGAGATAAATTCCTCTTGGTCACAGATTATATATATTTTTTAAGTGTTGCCAAACTTATTTGTTGATATTTTATTTTATTTTTTTTTTATTTTTTTTTATTTTATTGTAAACAAATGGGATACATGTTGCCTCTCTGTTTGTACATGGCGCAAAGGCATACCATTTGTGTAATCATAAATCCACATACAGTAATGTTGTTTGATTCATTCTGTTATTTTTTCCCCTTCCCCCCACCCCTCCCACCCCTCTTTACCCTCTATACAGTACTTTCTTCCTCCATACTTGCCCTCCTCCCTAACCCTAACTCTAACCCTAACACTAACCCTTCCCTCCCCCCCATTATGTGTCATCCTCCACTTATTAGCGATATCATTCGTCCCTTGTCTTTTTGAGATTGGCTTATCTCACTTAGCATGATATCCTCCAATTTCATCCATTTGCCTGCAAATGCCATAATTTTGTCATTCTTTATGGCTGAGTAATACTCCATTGTGTATATATACCACAGTTTCTTTATCCACTCGTCAATTGAAGGGCATCTAGGTTGGTTCCATAGTCTGGCTATTGTGAATTGAGCAGCTATGAACATTGATGTGGCTGTATCTCTGTAGTATGCTGATTTTAAGTCCTTTGGGTATAGGCCAAGGAGTGGGATAGCTGGGTCAAATGGAGGGTCCATTCCAAGTTTTCTAAGGAATCTCCACACTGCTTTCCAGAGTGGCTGCACTAATTTGCAGCCCCACCAGCAATGTATGAGTGTACCTTTCTCCCCACATCCTCGCCAACACCTGTTGCTTGTATTTTTGATAATCGCCATTCTAATTGGGGTGAGATGGAATCTCAGGGTGGTTTTGATTTGCATTTCTCTTATTACTAGAGATGTTGAACATTTTTTCATATGTTTATTGATTGCTTGTACATCTTCTTCTGTGAAGTGTCTGTTCATTTCCTTAGCCCATTTGTCGATTGGATTATTTGCATTCTTGGTGTAGAGTTTTTTGAGTTCTTTATAGATTCTGGAGATTAGTGCTCTATCTGAAGTATGATTGGCAAAGATATTCTCCCACTCTGTAGGCTCTTTCTTCACATTGCTGATAGTTTCCTTTGCTGAGAGAAAGCTTTTTAGTTTGAATCTATCCCAGTTATTAATTCTTGCTTTTATTTCTTGTGCTATGGGAGTCCTGTTGAGGAAGTCTGGTCCTAGGCCGACATGTTGAAGATCGGGACCTACTTTTTCTTCTGTAATCTGCAGTCTCTGGTCTGATTCCAAGGTCCTTAATCCATTTTGAGTTGAGTTTTGTGCAGGGTGAGAGATATGGGTTTAGTTTCATTCTGTTGCATATGGATTTCCAATTCTCCCAGCACCATTTGTTGATGAGGCTATCTTTTCTCCTCTTTCACCACTCCTATTCAATATCGTTCTTGAGTCTCTAGCCAGAGCAATTAGACAGACCAAGGAAATTAAAGGAATACGAATAGGAAAAGAAGAACTCAAACTATCCCTATTTGCGGATGATATGATTATATACTTAGAGGAACCAGGAAATTCCACCAGAAAATTGTTAGAACTCATAAGTGAATTCAGTAAAGTGGCAGGTTACAAGATCAATGCTCATAAATCCAATGCATTTTTATACATAAGTGAGGAATCCTCAGAAAGAGAAATTATGAAAACTACCCCATTCACCATAGCATCGAAAAAAATAAAATACTTGGGAATCAATCTCACAAAAGAGGTAAAAGACCTCTACAATGAGAACTACAGAACACTAAAGAAAGAAATCGAAGAAAACCTTAGAAGGTGGAAAGATCTCCCATGTTCTTGGATAGGCCGAATTAATATTGTCAAAATGGCCATACTACCAAAAGTGCTATACAGATTCAATGCAATCCCAATTAAAATCCCAATGATGTACCTTACAGAAATAGAGCAAGCAATCATGAAATTCATCTGGAAGAATAAGAAACCCAGAATAGCTAAAGCAATCCTTCGCAGGAAAAATGAAGCAGGGGGTATCGCAATACCCGAACTTCAACTTTATTACAAAGCAATAGTAACAAAGACGGCATGGTACTGGTACCAAAATAGACAGGTAGATCAATGGTACAGAATAGAGGACACGGACACAAACCCAAATAAATACAACTTTCTAATACTAGACAAAGGCGCCAAAAATATGCAATGTTGATATTTTATTGAGAATTTTTGTGGTTGTGATTATAAGGATACTGAAATATGGTTTTATGTTCTTACAGTGTCTTCGTCTTTATTGGTCATCAGGAAAATGGAATTAGGAAATGTACCTTATTCGTTTTTTGTTTTTGTTTTGTTTTTTTGTTTTTTGCTTTTTGGTTTTTTTCCTGTTTTTTAAGTTTGAGAAAGGTTGGTATCAGTTGTTCTTTATATTTTTGGTAGAATTTACCAAAAAAAAAAAAAAAAAAAAAAAAATCAGCTCTAAAGCTTTTTTTTTTTTTTTTCAATTTTCTGTTGGAAGACTTTTGATTACAAATTCATTCATTCTCTTAACTATTTATAAGCCCATACAGGCTCTCTATTGCTTCATGATTTAGTCCCAGGAGCTTTTTTCTTTCTAGGAATTTGCCCATTTCATCCAGGATATCTAACCAGTTGGCATACGGTTATGCATAGCACTCTCCTAAAATCATTTTTATTTCCTTAAAGTCTTTGTATTTTATTTTATTTCTAGTTTTGATAATTGAGTCAGTCTTCCTCTTGTTTTTTTTTTTTTTTTTTAACCTTAGTCTGTTTACCTAAATAGCTTTCAATTTTTTGGGTCTTTTTAAATAACCAACTTTTGTTTTACTGATTTCCTTTATTGTTTTCTGGTCTCTAATTTCTGTCTGTTTGATCTTTATTATTTCCTTCTTTCTTCTAGTTTGTTCTTCTCCTATTACCGTAAATTGCAAAGTTAGGTTGTTGACTTGAAATTCTTCTTGTTTTTGAATGTTTATAGCTATAAATTTCCCCATTAGTACTACTTTGGGGGTACCCTCTAGTTTTGCTATACTATGTTTTCATTTTAATTTGTCTGAGTATTCTCTATTATTTCCCTTCTGACTTCTTCTTTGATCCATTCACTCAAAGTGACTTCTTTCGTTTATACCATTTGTGAATTTTCCACATTGAATTGTTAGGGACCTCTACCTTTACCTGTTGTGTTCAGAGAAAATCCTTTGTTATTATATCCACCTTTGAAGGCATATTGAATCTCCCCCATGTCTCGGGAGGCTAAGGCAAGAGGATCACAAGTTTGAGGTCATCCTTAGCAATTTAGCAACTTTATAAGACCCTTTCTCAAAATAAAAATTAAAAAAGGATTGGGGATGTGACTCTGCAGTTCAGTGCCCCTGGGTTCAATCATTACTGGGACAAAATATATATTCTCAATATATATTTGAGAATTTGTGGTATGATGCATGCTGTATCCTGGGAATCCCATGTGTTCTTAAGAAGAATGTATACTCTGTATTGTTTGCTGGTGTTCCGTATGTCTGTCAGATCTGGTTGGTTTATTGTGCTATATCTTTTGTTTCTTTACTCATTTTCTTACTTCCCTCTAGTACTGACAGTGGAGTACTGAACTCTGCAACTATTAGGGAAAATTTTTTCTATTTCTCCTTTCAATTCTGCCAGTTTTTGCTTCATGTTTTGATGGTTTTCTAGTAGGTGTGTAGGTGCTTGTAGCTGTGATATTTTCTTGCTCTATTGAACATTTTATTAATCTATAATGTCCTTTTGCCTTTTTATTTAAAGTCTATTCTTTAAATAAAGAATTTTATTATTTTGGTTACTATTCATATAAAGTATGTTTTCACTTTTTTCTACTTTGGGACCTTGAGTGAGTCTCTTGTAGATAATCAGTAGTTGGAACATGTGTTTCTTTCTGCCTTTTGATTGTAGAGATTAATTCACTTCCTTTAAGTAATTACTATCAAGAAGGAACTTTTTTTTTCATTTTGTTATTTTTATATGCCCTATTGCTTTTTCGTACCTCATTTCCTATATTACTATCTCTTTTGCATTGTTGATTACTTTTTCTTATGAAAATTTTGAAATTTTTTTATACTCTCAACTGTTTTCTTTGTGATCACCATGGGGTTTATATTTAGCATCCTAAGGTTATAACTCTCTAATTTGACCCTAAAACATCTTAACTTCAATAACATACAAAATCTCCACTCCATTAGTGACTCCATTCCCCACCCTTTTCAATTGTTAATGTCAAAAAAGTATGTTTTCATACATTGGGTGTCCAAACATATAGACTAATTATTGTTTTTAATTGGTTAAACCATGTTATTAAATAATGTAGAACACAAAAAGTAGAATTACAAATTATTGTTTCAATAATACTAGGTTTTATAAATTCCCATGTATTTACTTCTACTGAGATGTTTACTCCTTATGGCTTCAGTTTACCATCTTGTGTTCTATCATTTAACACCATAGGACTTATTTAAGCATTTTTTGTAGGGTAGCTCTAGTAGTAATACATTTCTTAAGGTTTCGTTTATCTGAGAATGCCTTAATTTCCCTTGTCTATTTGGGAATGTCTTAATTTCCCCTCCACCGCTTTTCTCTCTCTTTTTTTAATGGTTCCTTTGTGTTAATACATGGCAGTAGAACTCATTTTGACATAATTATAACAGCATGGAATACAGCTGTATTTTGGTGCCCAGTATCTCCATTTCTCCTCCTTTCCTTCCTCCCCCTGGTTCCTTTCTGCTACTCTACTAATTGTTCTGCCATTTGCCCATAGAAATTTTTTTATTAGCTTCTTGTGGTTACAAACAATGGTGAGCTTCCCTGTGTTCTCTTCTTATATCTACATCGGAATCTTATGTGAGATTCATTCCACTGTCTTTCCTTATCCTCTCCCTCCTCCCTTCCCTTCATTCCCCTTTGTCCATTCCACTGATCTTACTTCTATTCTCCTCTTCCCATTATTGTGAATTAGCTTCCACATATCAGAGAAAACATTTGACTTTGACATTTTGGGACTGACTAATTTCACTTAGCATGATAGTCTCCAAATCCACTCATTTACCAGAAAATGTAATAAAGTCATTCTTCTTTATGACTGAAGAATACTCCATTGTGCATATATACCACATTTTCTTCATCCATTCATCTGTTGAAGGCAAACTAGGTTGGCTCCATAGTTTTTGGAGAACTGTGTTTCTGGATATAGGATTTTTATTTTTTTTCCTTTGTTTTTCTTTTCTCTTTCTTTCTTCCTTCCTTTCTTTTTTTTTTTTTTAGCACTTTGAATATATATAAATCCATTGCTGTCTGACCTCTAAAATTTATAATGGATAAAAATGTCCATGATCCTGTTAAGCATCCCTTGTATATAATGAGTCACAATTTTCTTGCTGCTTTCAAAATTCTTTATCTTTTAAATGTTTTATTACATTGCATCTTCATCATGTGCTACTGTCTCAATGAATTCTATAATGCTATAGTGAGATGGGTGGTAATGTTCTTGCCCCATTTACTGATAATTAAAATGAGGCTCAGTGAGGTTGAATAACTTGTTCAACTTCATGTAGCTAGCAAGTGAATAAACCAAGTTTTTAATCTAGGACATAGACCCTCTGATTCATCATGTACTAGAGCATTAGATTAAGAATCAGAGAATCCAGTAAACTACCATGAAATTAAACCAGGATATTCTTTTTCAGTGTAAGGAGGACAACAAGAAGTCATCCTATTTTCTACAACTTTGTGATATATCTGATTTAGAAAACTGTTTAATGGTGGAAGTAAACATTCTATCATAATGAGTATTATAGAAATAGTCCTAGACATTTACTAAGGATCCATAATTGGTGAGCAGTATAAGATGGTGGTAGTAAAAAGAAAAAAAAAGTTACCATATTATGTTATTGAACATAATATGAAACATAATTATGAACATAATTATATAATATGTTCATATTATAACATAATATGAACATAATTATGAAAATCCATACATATTTCACAAGAACAAAAGAAAATGTGAAAAGAAAAACCAGGAAGGTAAAAACGAATAAAGGGGATGGTATCCCCAAGAGGTGCTACATGAGTTAAGGTAGCATGTTGGGCCATGCTAAAGAGGTCAAGGAAAAGCAGAAGGAATCCAGGGGATGTCAATCTAAATATTACCAGGAAAGGCTGCAACTAAAAGGACCATAATGATCAACATTCCATGATCACTTACTCCATGTGAGGCAATTAGCTTGTAATCATTTCTTACAATTTTCACATGACTCTTTGAAATATGTGGTCATATGTTCATTTTATACTTGAGAAAACTGAGAGGCAGAGTGATTAAATAATGTGGCCAAGGCTACACAGGCAATAAATGCTGCCTTTTGGGAATGCCTACTCCTTAAATGCCTAAGGGATTTCTCAGTTAGAAACTGCCTAAATAAAAATTCTAAGGTAAGGAGTGGCTACTGGGTGCCCTTTCCCTAGAACTGAGCTCCTTACCAGACACTACTATTAGCATTTGTTAAGTCAGTAGAATATAAGGTACCCCATGGAGTATTGGGGGGATGTGAAGAAGTACCTTAATGAAGATCCAAAACTGGCACATAAAAGAATCACAGATTGAGAAATGCAAGGTTCCCAAAGAGACCAAGGTTTGAAATGAACTACAAACAATATGCTCTGGGAATTCAGGAGAGAGGGAATATCAGGAAAGCTTACTTATAGTAAGTAAAATTCAGGGGGACCCACAAATCTAGTCTTAAAATCTAGTTTTGTCACTTTCTGCCTCTGTAAAATTGTAGAAATTGCTTGGCCATTCTGTATTGTGTTCACTCTTTATTGGTAAGATAGAACAATAATATCATCAGTTATTAGTAAAAATCTGTAATCTACTAGAGAGCTAGGCATATATTCAATCTCCAATTGATTTTAGTCATTATTATTAATCAATATATTCTATTAGACTTATTTTTCTAAATAAATATACAGATCCATATTATTTTTAAGATTCTAGAAATTGCATCTACTAGAATTGTTAGGAATTAATTCCTGAATCAAGGATAAACTACAAAAAGAGGTATCCTGTCCCAGAGCAGTACAAGTTTGCCAAATCAGCTAGCCATGGTTCCTTCTCAGAAAGGCAGTGTGGAGCAGGACAACAAGCTCTACCATTTCTTCTCTGAAGCTTTAGTTTACTTGTGCATGTCCTGAAACTAGGGACACCTGACTTTCAATCTTGATATGAGAATTGAATATATGGGGTTTGTGGAAAGTTTAAAAATATGCATTTTTTTACCCTAAGCATTTAATAATTATTAGTTACTTTCCTTCTCTTCCATTCCCCATTCCTGGGATTCAGTTGCAAAAGCTTTAAAGTGAAGGGGATGGATTTTGTGATTTCTAAAGTCCTCACCAGCCTATAACTCAATTATTTCTCAATATTTACTTATACTGACAGTGACCTCATTATAAATAATGGTTTGCCGCACAGAATGTCTGACTATTAATGTCCCCTTGTCTGGAATGCATTGCTGTTAAGCCTCAGTGTCCATTTTTCTTGTCCTGAATGTTTTTCCTCTGATTTTTTATTACTGTAATTCACTTGAAAATATTAAATGTAAACGAAGTCACTCTCATTTGAGTTTCTACTGAGATAAGGTACAAATTTCTTTATCTAACTGTGATTCTAGATTTATAAATTCAGACCTTAGAAAATAGGAGGTATGTCTTTAATCTCTTTTCAAAATGATGCTATAGACAAAAAAAAAAAATTACCATATTTCTTATATTACTATTCATTTGACATACAACTATCTTGTTCAACAACCTTTAGTATCATTTCCATATTTTCTTAAAACAGCTTTGATTTTGCTTTTGAAGTTTGACAGTAATTTGTCAATATGGGCTTCATTACTATTGGCAAGTAACTACAATTCCTTCTAGCATGTATAGTCAAAGCTATGCGTGTGGTTAATCATCTAGAACTAATTAGAAGTATCTGCTGCTTCTGGGGCTACAATCTGCCATTTTTGGTTAGTGCTTAATTGTGGTTAAGTGTTGTTAGGTTTCTGATATGATACAATGTGATTTTATTTGCTTCAGTTCTCATCCTGACAGGCTGTTTAGTTAACTGATAATTTGCATCAGTAAAATGGCCCAAGGCCTGTCCTGAGGCTTTGTAATCATATCTCTTTCACTGGAACTGAGTCCTACAAGCCAACTCAGCCTGTGGGAGTCTACAACATAAAAGAGATCTGCCCTCTAAGTCAACACTGGGGGTGGTTTGGGAAAAGGCCCAGGTTCTGTCATATACAATCATCCTGAACATAACCAGTATGGAAAGGCAGACTATTTGGCATGGGAGATAAAGTGTAGATATCCCAGATGTTTAGGAAGGATAAGTGGGTAAAGTTCCAACACATTCAGGTTATCTCAGTAACAAGTGCCTATCATTCCCCTTTCCCAACTGGAATTTTATACTAGTATTTCCAATTATAACATGAGAGCTATTGTATACCCAGTTCTGTGATAAGTTGTGGCAACTTGAGTGGATATTAGTGGTTGGGATTTTCCTTATATTATACATCACCTGCCTGCTGGTTTTCCATGAGAAAGGGGAGAGCGTCCCATCTTTTTCCTTAAATCATTGGGCTCTATCACTGTCCTTACAAAGTCAGCTATAGAATTTTTATGAATTGAGATAAATGAGAGGTAATTTCACTGGAAGTGTGAGGTACTTTTCTTGAATTTGTCTTTTCATAGCAAGCTCCTTATTTTAATATGTGTCTTTATAAGGGTTGATAGAATTTGCAGGAGGTTAAAGCATCTCCAATAATAGATCTTGATGTTCCTCTTCGTGAAGGGATGTCAACTGGAGCTTCCTCCTCAACTTTATTTCTGCTTTACCTATTCTGACTTGGAGAGTGAGTTTTGATGACATAGAGGCTACAAAAACCATAGAGGAAGTTCAGTGTACATCAGAACTCACAGATGAGCTTATTAAAAATGTATACCTTGGTTGAGTGATCACATATGCACATAGGATAGTAATGTTTGAGTTGTTCTACTATCTTTCCTATTCCCATTCCCCCTTCCTTCCCTTCATTCCCCTTTGTTTAATCCAAAAACCTTCTATTCTTCCCTAACCACACCCCCCACCTTATTGTGAATTAGCATCTGCATATTGGAGAAAACATTTGACCTTTGGCTTTTGGAGATTGACTGATTTCACTTAGCATGATATTCTCCAGTTCCATCCATTTAACTGCAAATGCTATCATTTCATTCTTCTTTATCACTGAGTAATATTACATTGTGCATATATGCCACATTTTCTTTATCCATTCATATTGAAGGGCAACTCGGTTGTTTCCATAGTTTAACTATTGTGTATTGAGTTGCCATAAACATTCATGTGGCTGTGTCACTGTAATATGCTGATTTTAAGTCCTGGTATAAACTGAGGAGTGGGATAACTAGGTTCCATTCTAAATTTTCTGAGGACTCTCTATACTGCCTTCCAGGGTGGTTGCACCAATTTGCAATCCCAAGAGCAATATAGGAGTGTCCCTTTTCCCTTACATCCTGGCCAACATTTATTGTTGCTTGTATTCCTGATAATGGCCATTCTGACTGAAGTGAGATGAAATCTTAGAGTAGTTTTGATTTGCATTTCTCTAATACTCTAGCATTAATTAATGCTGAACAGTTTTCATGTATTTGTTGACTATATATCTTCTGTGAAGTGTCCAGTTCCTTAGTCCATTTATTGATTGGGTTATTTGATTGTTTTGGTGGTAAGATTTTTTAGTTCTTTATATATCCTGGAGATTAATGTTCTATCTGATGTGCGTGTGGTAAAGCTTTTCTCCCATTCTGTAGGCTCTCTTTTCATGTTTCCCTTCTTGAGAAGAAGCTTTTAAGTTTGAATTCATTCCATTTATTGATTCTTGATTTTATTTCTTGTACTTTAGGAGTCATGTTAAGGAACTCAGGTCCTAAGCCTATATGATATAAGATTTGGGCTTACTTCTTCTTCTATTAGGTGCAGAAATAGCATATTCTTATCCTTACCTCACACTTTCTAGTCAAGAACATATCTCTGGTCTAATTCTTAGGTCCTTGATTCACTCTGAGTTGAGTTTTGGGCAGGGTGAGATGTAGGGGTTTAATTTCATTTTGTTACATATGGATTTTCATTTTTCCCAGCACCATTTGTTGAGGAACTATCTTTTCCCCAATGTATGTTTTTGGCACGTTTGTCTACTCTGAGATAATTGTATGTATGTGGGTTTTTCTCTGTGTCTTTTATTTTGTACAACCAGAATAATGAGAAGTTGTAATACTCAATATGTATGTAATATGTCCATTTACATTCATGTATAACTAATTACAACAAATTTAATTAATTATTTTTAAAAAGATAAAATCAGTCCAGGATGAGGATACAAAAGAACTGTTAAATAAATTTAGGGAGTCAGTGGGCTGAAAAAAAAGATGTCAAAAATCCATATGCCCATATTTTCCTTATATGTTTCCTATCTTTAAACACCTATTATATTCATTTCCATAACTTTATGATTTTTACTAGATACATCTTGCTTCTTTCTGGTTTTAGTTTTATTTCTGGAACTTTAAAATATTATCCCTATATCTAAATAACATTATAAATTCTTGTAGAGAGGAAAGTACTTTATTTGCTTCTGACCATAAACCTTTCAGTTTGAAAGCAACATGCAGGTATACATGCCAAACTCAAAAAAAAAAGAAAAAATGTATACCTGCATGTTCTTGACTAGCAAGCCTGAGGTAAGGATAAGAATCTGTTATTTCTGGACATTCCCAAGGAAAGAATAAGATGGAGGTTTGGTGTGTGGGAGGGTCATACTTTGAATGAGTTTCTCTATTTAACATTATTTCTCCTCCTCCTAGCCTCTTTTATAGACAGAACTGACAGGGAGTCACAAAAAAAGGATATCAAGCTTCTATTTCAAATTATGAGCAGTCCCTTGATTAACTGATAGTTGACAGTAAGTATTGTGGAGAGAACACTGGATTTAAAATTAGAAACCTGGATTTCAGATTTGATATACTTTCTAACTTTGTCTTCTCCAGTCATTAACTTAAATTCTCTGCCTCCTATAGTTTCTTCTGGAAAATAAGGAATGAAGATTTTAATAATGTTGTTTCCATTTATCTCAGAAAATAGTCGTGAAGCTCAAACACAATAATGATTATGAAAGTGCTTTTTAAGCATTGTGAAAATACAAATAATCATTATTATACCTTTCTAGAATTAGAACTAATCAGAAATTGCATTCTATGAGTGCCTGGATCTTCCACAGTTCTGATCCCTATTATTAGGAGAAGGGTTACCCAAACTGTCTTTCAATGCCATGCTTTTACAGCTGTTTAAGAGTCTATAAATATCTGTGGCACAGCCTGACCTTCCTTTGCTCCACAATAAATGAACATGCTAATCATAGATGGCAGTGGGTGTGGATTTGACAATGTTCTTTTACTGGGACAGTCATCTTGCTTGTTGGTCTACTTTGTATTGTTTTAAATGTGCCTGCATTTAGAAGAGGTATTTGTTCTCATTGGCCCTTGTCACATTCTCTCTGCCTCCATTATCCTCATGGCTGGATCATTTCCACCATGAAACCTTCTATTAATCCTCCACACTTACCACAACAGTCCACCACCACTGCAAATATAAGCTTCTGTTTCTCTCTGTGTGTAATCCTTATTAGGGAACTGCTTCACTATAACAGAAATCATTTGAGGTTTAGAACATGCACTAATCATGGTCTGTCCCTGAAGGCACTTGATAAGGAGCAAATGAATGCAGGAAGATATGGATATAGGAACTGAAGAGCCCCATCTGTAGGCTGGAGAATTTTCAGTTCTTGAACCATTTCTTGGCAGAGCCTACAAGAATGTCAGAAATCTTGGACCCACCAAAGGAAATTTAGTGAGAAATCTAACCATGCTATGTCTAACTCTGACAGGGAGGTAACTGTGCTGCTACACTGGTCAGATGCCTTGAAATTTGTTTGGTTTTCCAATTCACCACATTCTTCTCTTCCTCCTATTTTGGTCTGGTTGCAAAAACTGAATTTTGCTTCAAGTTTCTACTCTATAGGTAACTGATTTTCTCTCATATTCTAGGTCAGTCATCTCACCTAGGCCTCCTTTTTTTTTTTTTTATTGTAAACAAATGGGATACATGTTGTTTCTCTGTTTGTACATGGCGTAAAGGCATACCATTTGTGTAATCATAAATTTACATACAGTAATGTTGTTTGATTCATTCTGTTATTTTTTCCCTTCCCCCACCCCTCCCACCCCTCTTTACCCTCTATACAGTACTTCCTTCCTCCATACTTGCCCCCCTCCCTAACCCTAACTCTAACCCTAACACTAACCCTTCCCTCCCCCCCATTATGTGTCATCCTCCACTTATCAGCGATATCATTCGTCCTTTGGCTTTTTGAGATCGGCCTATCTCACTTAGCATGATATTCTCCAATTTCATCCATTTGCCTGCAAATGCCATAATTTTATCATTCTTTATGGCTGAGTAATATTCCATTGTATATATATACCACAGTTTCTTTATCCACTCATCAATTGAAGGGCATCTAGGTTGGTTCCACAGCAGCCACTCTGGAAAGCAGTGTGGAGATTCCTTAGAAAACTTGGAATGGACCCTCCATTTGACCCAGCTATCCCACTCCTTGGCCTATACCCAAAGGACTTAAAATCAGCATATTACAGAGATACAGTCACCTAGGCCTCCTTAACCATAATGAAGTTGGTTCTTTTCATCATAAATATCATTTAATTACGTAGCACTAAATTCTTCTTAAGCAGTGGTTGCTGCCTCATTTTCAGACTCTTACCCTGCCATCTAGATTCGACTAATTAACTGCCATGGAGATAGCCATTCTCCTATATTGTACTGTTGGCCTACCCTCCAGGTCAGCTACAACAATGAACATTCTTAAGATGACACTGCAGAAAGATACTACCAATAGCTATATTTTGGACACAAAAAAACTATCCTCTAATATATCTTTAATAACTCTATAATCCCTGCCTACATCCCTAGTGGGAGGGTTAAGAGAACTTTTCATGGAGAAAATGATCTAGTTATCCTCCTCCAACATGCCAAATGATCTAGATTATCCTCCTTCAACATGCCAAGCTCTCTACTCTTGTGAGCAGGTTTTGCCTAATTCCAGCTTCCTTTGCTATCTCTTGGTTTTTGACATGTGAGTAACAAAACTTCTCCTGATTCTCACAAAACCTTGTTAAAATAAAATGTATTATTGTGGTTAAAGCATGGACTCTGGAACCAGATTGCTAGGGTTCTAATCCTAACTTTGTCCCTTAGTAGCGAAGTGGACTAGGGCACTAAATAAGAATGTGAGCATTCTTGGTACCTTAAGTGGGAATTTTTTAAGTCTGAAAGTACCTTATGCCGAAGAGTAATAGTTCTAGTTCTATGAATGCTACAGAAAACAAACACAGATCTTATACTCCAAGAGCTTATTGTCTAGTGAAGGACATAAAATGACAAAGTGAAAAGAGCTAAGTGATATGAAATATTTGACGTTAGTTCAGTGAAAATGTTGGAAATGGAAAAATCCTTTTTGAAGGAAAATATAAAATATTCTCCATGAGCAAGGTAGCATTTTACCTGCACGTTGAATGGTATCTGAGTTGGAACATGTGAAGTTAGGAGGAGAAGGGACATCTAGGCATATGAAAGGCATTACTAAAGAGTCAAGAGCAGTAAATTTCAATTTGGCAGTGCAGTCTGAGCACAAGATATTTGTAGAAGGTTGGGTGGACATGTGTCTTGAGACATTATTAAGGAGAGTTTGAAAGCAGTGACTAAGTGTCATGATTTCATCCAGTAGTCAATAAAGAGCCACATAAACTTTTTGGACAAGATCATGTCAAGATTAGTAAATAGAGAGGCGTAAGGATGACTGTTGGGATTAGTGAAAAGTAAGAATTGAGGCACAAACCACAGACTACTCTGTTATTTAAACATTCATCAGTAAGAGAAGGAAATGTAGTCTGCAGGTACATGTATTGCTTCTTTAACTGTGAAATAGTTGCTCATGTTTAAATGGACCAAATGAGAATCGTGAACTCATAGATCTTCATATTTGCAGAGGCAGATGGTGGAATTGAAAAACATCCTCTTAATACATTTGCTACCCAGCTGTTCTGAACAATAGATGGGGTGGTTTTAAGTAAAGGCTTATACATGAATGAATATTTCTTTATAGTCCAAATTCAGATAATGAAGATGGTCAAGTGCAACTCAGGAACCTGAGGACATTTCACTGAAGTTCTTACCATTGATTTCTCCATAACATTTCTTAAATATCTCTTTATTACACAAATATTGCAATATAATTCTTGGATTACCAGCATTGCATTATAAATATTTTGACACTATTCTGCCATGTTCTATGTTAAGAAAAGCTTTCATAATTATTTTAAGGTACAAATATCAATAAAATGATAGCAATATAAAAATGACAAAACATGAATTTAAATATTTCAGAAGCTCCCCATGCTTTCAAACGCATTAGCAAAATTCAAAATGTGTTCCTTCAGAAATGTTCATTGTATAATTCAATATAAAATTTATTTTCACTCAATAAACTACCCAACTTTCCTCATCCATGTTTACTCATTTTTATAGGGATAATTCAAAAATATTATAATTATGAATTTTATTTCCCAAATTTTATTAATTTCACATTTTTGAGGGCTATAAAATTTTCATATTTATTGTTTTCACAAAAGTGTCTGTAGGAAGTTCATATAAAAATAGGAAAATAAACTAGAGTCTCAGTTTTATATACTGTTCCTTTCAAAACATTTGTTGAATGCCTCCTCCCATGGACCAAATTCACCACTGGTCTCTTGGATACGAAGAACAGGTCTTAGTCCTTGCCCTCAAGATTATTACAGTGTACAGGGAAAAAATGAATAAGAGCATCCATGTTTATGGTGGTGAGTCCCACATGGAGAATATACTCAAGTAACACCTGATAATGATTATTTCTTATAAATTTAGTTTTAACTGATACATGAAAACATAAAATGTGTACATAATAATGGGGGACCCTGCAATTTCCAATGTGTACATTGTTTGAAGTTTAAATAATATTAAAAATAGTTATCTCCTCAAACATTTATCATTGCTTTTTAGTAAAAACTACCCAGACGCTTTTGTTTAGCTTTTTGAAATGCACGGTATCATTATTTAGAGTCATCATACTGTGCCACAGCACACAGGGACTACTTGTTCCTCTCTAACTATACTCATATATGCATAACATAGGACCCACGGATCAACCTTCCCCATCCCTCCGCATGACATCCTCTCCTGACCTCTAGTAACTACTATCCTATGTTCAACTTTTTTTAGATTCCACATATTAGTAAGATCATGCAGTACTTGTCCTTCTGTGTCTGGTGTATTTTATTTAATGATCTCTAGTTTCATCCATGTTGCCACAATGACAAAATTCTATTTTATTTCCATTGCGCACATATAGCACATTTTCTTTATTCACTCATCTGCTCATGAACACTTAGACTGCTTCTATTTATTGGCTAATGTAAATAGTGCCACAGTGAACACAGGAGGCAAAGACTGGCAGATTTCTTTTCAACATACTGATTTCATTTCTTTGGATGTATAGCACAATTGTTGGTCATGTGGTAGATCTATTTTTAATTTTTTGAGGAAACTCCATAGTGTTTTCCATAGTGGCTGTATTAATTTTCATTCCAACCAGCAGTGTGTAAAGGGTCCTTTTTCTCCACATCCTTACTGCTTGTTATCTTCAGATTTTTTTGATAATAACCATCTTACTGAGATGGGGTGATACCTCATTTTGGTTTGGTTTGTATTTCCGTGATGATTGATAACAATGAACATTTTTCATTTAAATTTTTTTTTTTTACTTTTACAGACTGCATTTTGATTCATTGTACACAAATGGGGTACATCTTTTCATTTTTATGGTTGTGCATGATGTAGATTCATACCATTCGTTTAATCATACATGTACATAGGGTAATGATGTCTGTCTCATTCTGTCATTTTTTTTATATCATTTTTCATTTTTTCACATACTTGTTGGCCATTTGTATATCTTCTTTTGAGAAAGGTCTACTTAAATCTATTGTCCATTTTTTTCTTTGTTAAACGTTTTTATTAGTACATTTTAACTATAAATATTAATGGGGTTCATGGTGACGTACTCATATATGCACATAACATAATTTGCTCTAATACATTCCCCCGTACTTCCTTTTTTCCTCTCCCTGATCTCCTCCCTCTATTCTTTGGTGTTTCTTCTATTTATTTATATGTATATATACTTTTTCATCAGTGCACTATAATTATACATAAAAACGGGATTCCTTATATTTATACATTCATAAAACAAAATGTGACTGATTTTATTCCCCAGTTCTTCCCCTTTCCTTCTTTCCCTCCATCCCCCTGAATTCTTTTTTTTCAATTTATTTATTTTGATTCATTGTGAACAAATGGAGTACAACTTGTTTCTCTGATTGTACATGAAGTAGAGGCGTACCGTTTGTGTAATCATACATTTATATAGGACAATGATGTTTGATTCATTTTGTTCTTTTTCCCTCCCCCCACTCCTTTCACCCCTCTTTTTCCTCTATATAGTCCATCCTTCCTCCATTCTTGCCTCTCTCCCATCCCCCATTATAATTATCACCCACTGATCAGAGAGATCATTCGTCCTTTGTTTTTTTTGGGGATTGGCTTATCTCCGTTTAGCATGATATTCTCCAACTTCATCCATTTGCCTGCAAATGCCATAATTTTATTCTTCTTTATGTCTTAGTAATATTCCACTGTGTATATATACCACAGTTTCTTTATCCATTCATCTATTGAAGGGCATCTAGGTTGGTTCCACAATCTGGCTATTGTGAATTGAGCAGCTATGAACATTGACCTGACTGCATCTCTGTAGTATGCTGATTTTAAGTCCTTGGGTATAGGCCAAGGAGTGGGATAGCTGGGTCAATATTGTCCATTTTTTAAAATTGGATTTTTCTTTTACTATTAAGTCGTCAGAGCTCCTTATATATTCTGCATGCCAATTCCTCAGATAAAAGCATAAATCAAGACGGTTTTCACAAATTAATCAAAGTATCTAAAAAATAACACACACAAAAAAAAAAAACAACTCACACACACACATACACACACACACACACACACACACACAATATTGGTGAAAAAGTTCATCTGTCCATTCAAAAGTAAAATATGTTCCAAATTAAAACTTGGGATGGATTCATTTCAGAAAAGTTTACTTTTAATTCATTGTTTTTCTGTATACTTGAGGTAGGATGTATTTTTCATAGAATGTTAGTATTAGAAGAACCTTTAGAGATTGTAGCATATGGTCCCCTAAACTGAGGCTAAAGAAGGTGAATAGGATTTTTCTAAGGACATAAGTAAGAGCACCACAATTGATTGTGTAAGCCAGTACAAATTTGAGAGTTCTTAGGAGTGTTATTACTCTGAGAAAACAAGTATAAAGGAAAAGAGCACAAGAAAACTGGCCCTTATGATCACTCTAGACAAAATGATTCATAGCTGAGTCTTTTGAATTTGGTTCTCAAACAGTGTCACAAATATAACCCCTCTGGCTTTGGAAAAGAGCCTGTGGCTGGAGGTATGGGCCATGTATGCCATTGTGCAGATCAGTATTACCCCCACATGATGACTTCTGAAGAGTCCAGCGTTTCAACATTATGCCTTTCAAGATGAAGAGCATGATGAAAAGGTGATTGTTTTTCCAGCTAGGAATTATAGGAAAGACAGAACACACTATGGGTGTCCATGCAATGTGCAGCTGTAGTTCAGTATTCTCAGGTACACCCAGAGTCTCCTTCAATGCCCAGGATACTGGACAAGGAGGCAGCAGACCCACTTCAGAACCTGTTTTCCAGCCAGAGGGAAGGAGGCCCTAAGTCTGCTCTCAGGTACTCATCAGCTCAGGGTGTGGGGAACTAAGGTAAAACCTAGACAGGTTTTTATTTCAGAATGCTGTGTGGACAGCAGGTTGGCAAAGATGCTAGCAACAGGAACATACTGAAAGTTTTGCCAGTGTGAAACCAAACAAGATAATGGGCACAGAAAATGTGTATCCTGAGAACTTGTTTTATTTCATTTTCTAGCAAAATGAATCCTGGCAAAGCTATATTTTTAGACAGTTTACTGACCACAGAGTGCAGGAAAAGCTGAGAGATTTCATTTCACTGTCAAAGTAACAGTTATCTTTGGGCAAATGAAGGAAAGTCTCATGAGACAATAGTGAGAATGTGATGCACATGTACATTTTCAAAAACAAAGCTAAATTTAATGTATTTCTTAGGATTATGTAATAAAATGATTTTTATTAAGAGTGAATAACTTATAAAAGCACTAGATTAGGTTCACAGTATTTTTAATGTACACATCAAATGTAGAATCTTATCTGATCCATATATGAATAGATTATAGAAATTATTTATTTTAATATACTGTTATCTAACATTATTTATTTAGCAAACTGAGACTCTATCTATGATGTCTCTCCCTGGTCGACCAGACAAGCCACCTGGTTCCAAACATCATTGATTTCATCAGCTTTTATTTCCCATTTCTCATGCTCTTTGTCAGTAATAGATTCTTAACAAGTACATAACTGCTTGTCTTTAATTAGCACTTACCATGTCAGGAATTATGTTTGGTAGAAAAATAATACACATATTTTGAAAGTAACTAGCATCTGGGACAAAATATATAAAAAGATCAAAATATCCTTCAACATATTAAATATGTGTAACTGAGGGAGACTTTTGTTTTACAAATAAAAATTTTAAATAGAAGAATATTTGGATGAACTGATGTTGCTATACCCTGAAAGTCATTTGTTCATACATCAGAAATAATTTTTCATATTCATGTACTATAGATTATTGTTTTATTGTTTCTGAATAAAGTCCTTTTATAATAAAATAATTTTATTTTAAAAGAAAAACTCATTTTCCTTTTTAAAATAGCTTTATGGAGGTATAATTGATATGCAAAGAACTGTGAATGTCTCATGTGCATAGTTTGGTAACTTTGAACATGTCCATGCTACCATTACCATGATCACTGTGATAAAAAACATCCAATACCCCCCAAATGCTTCTGTGTCTTTTTTTTATAGTGAAAAGATGGAGCATTATGTTACTACATAGTGAATTTTGAGGTACACAATATTGTATTGTTAACTATAGGTGCTACAATGTATAGAACTCTTTAAATTATTCATATTGCACTCCTGAAAATTAATCCCCAATGAACAACTCCTAAAGCTCCAAACCCTAGTCCATCCCCAGTCTCTGCTTCTGAGTTCAACTATTTTAAATACCTCATGCAGTTGGAACCACACAGTATTTGTCCTTTTGTGATTGCTTTAATTCACTTAACATAATGTTCTCCAGGTTCATCCATGTTGTTACAAAAGTCAGGATTTCCTTCTTTTTAAAGATTGAGTAGTATTCCATTTGGTATATATACCATATTTTCTGTACTGTTAGAATGTTGGTGAACATTTAGTTTTATTCCATATCTTGGCTATTGTGCATAACACTACAAGGAGCATAGGTGTACAAATATCTCTTTGAGATCTGGATTTCAATGTTTTGAGATATATATACTCAAAAGTGGGATTGCTGCATCATATGGTAATTCTTCTTTTATTTATTTATTATTTTTTGAGGAACCTTTAATACTGTTTTCCATAGATTTTGTACCATTTTACGTTACTATCAACAACATTCAAGGGCTGTAATGTCTCAGCTTTCTTACCAATACTTATATATCTTTTGTTTCTTTGATAGTAGCCATCTTAATAGCTGTGAAGAATTTCATTGTAGTTTTAATTTGCATTTCTCTGATAACTTATGATGTTGAGCATGTATTCATATTTATATTGGCAATTTTGTGTACCTTCTTTGACAAAATTTCTATTTGTCCATTTTTTTACTTGGATTATTTCATTTTTTGCAGTTATTTGTAGAAGTCTCTAAGTAGAAAAATGGGGTAATAAATGTAAGTTAACCATAATACATATGTGACTTCTAAAATAAAAATAATAATCAGTAAGTATTTAAAATTATCTGTATTCCCAGATATTCTCATGCTACATTTGGGTAAATACTGCTTCTGATCTTAGAAATGCATAACAAGCAGGCAACAGGAGACTACTTTCAGAATGTGCAGGAATTCTCTAAGGTAAGAATGGAATGGTCAGAGGCCCTGTTTTTTTCCTACACTATTTCAATATTGCATCTTGTCTATGGAAGCCAATTGCTTTTTCTAAAGTTTGTTAATTCACTTAAATCACCCCTAGGATAAAAAATGATTGCAACAACAAAGTTTTCTCAGGTTCCTGAGAAGTTTCTCTGCCACTGTGTAACAGACAAGCAGCAGGGGTCAACTTCCAGATATCTTAACATGTAACCACAAAAACTTTGCTATTTCTAGCTTCCCAATTTTTACTTGTTAATATATCTAAAAATACCATAGCATAAATGATAGTGTTCAGTTTCTTTAATCAGAAAAACTCATGGTTGGAAATTTGCTGGGTTCTTAAGGTATGCTATATCAAGACAACCCCTAACCTCTAAGATGCTTAAATTGTGAAGAGATGGCTCAGAGTCAGAGAATCTCATCCCTCAAATTTATGATCCAAGGAAAGTATTTGATTTCACTCTCATATTACAAATATAGGTGATGAGGAAAATTATTTATCATCTCAAATTATATATTTTTGTCAGGTTTTCTAGAACACTTACACACAGAGGAGAGAATGACATATATATTTTAAATTATTCAATAGCCATTTTGTTGATAGTTATTGTATTTAAGATACTATTCTAGATGCAAGGAATGCCCAGCTAAACTGAGTTCCTACCCAGCACTTACAAGTTAATGGATAAGAAAGTGTGGGAACACTGACAAACTATACACTCAATCCTACAGAAAGTCAAAAAGTCTTAGCTTCCTTTATATTTTATTATCAGTAATAGATTTATTGGGTTAGCTCTATATAAGTTCACTTGGCATGATCAATAAATTTTACTTTATTAAAAGCACTAAGGAAATTTGTGAAAAAAATGGAAAGTGCACTGAAGCGCTCACAGCTTCAAAATGATGCTTTGGCAAGGATCTTATTTAAGGCATCTTCTGAAGGCACTCAGTCCTGGAAAATGATAGGTTGTCCAGAAGGCATGGGATAGAGCACATTCTACCCACTTAGAAACAGGGGGTGGGCCTAGGGGTTAGGCAAGACCAGGAAGGAGACCTTGTGCTCTAAGCCAACAAAAGTTTGCATGAGAAGGATTATTTTCTACTCCACTGTTTCACTCCATCAATCACAAATCCCTTCAGCTTCTTTCTCCACCTATTTTCTATGATTCTGAATATTGTTCTCTTTAAATGATAGTGTATGAAGAGCAGGAACTAGAACTTTGGTTGCTATAAAGTTGAAACAAAACAATACTGATGAAGTACCCAGAACCCAGCACAGGTCTTTGGCACATCCTAGATAGTGTCAGTTTCCTCCACAGAGCCAGTGTTGGAGATTGCAGTTTGTATTTCAAATATTTCACACTTCTTGTTTTTTTTTGTATATTTATCACATCTATTAATTTCCACTCTCTACTTTTCCTATTGTATGTAGATCATTTGTTTATTCAGGCAAAAATCATTAATTGATTCATCTATGGGCTAGTCACTGGATTAGATTTTTTTTGAATGTAGATATTGATGGAACATTAATTCTGCCATCAGCAAGATTTCAAATAGAGGAGATACACATATCAACAACAGGTTTTAATAGAGATTGGTAATTGTTATGACAGGAAGATTTGATAAGGATATTCAATGAGGGAAGATTCAATGAGGGAATGGATGGATAACTTTTGTCTCAGTGAGTGATGGACAAACTAGACTGTAATTCAAGAGATCCTGGACAAATCTTGATTTGGGCTCATTTTTGCAAGGCATTTCCAAAAATAAGGGCCTTGATTCTGTGATCCTTGGTCAGTTTAGACTGCCGCAGGACACAATGATTCTTTTATAGAAGAAATGGATTTTGATAGCTGTTTAGAAAGTCAGAAATTTCATGTTTTTTAATAAACTATAAAGGTATCTATGATGAACAAAAAGAGATGCTGTTATGGTTTTGGTAACTTACTCCTCTTGAGCAAATCTGACCCAGATTAATGTGGTTTGGTATTGATCATCCAGTTAATTTTGGCAAACACAGGTCAGGTGACTCTTATCAGGCATCATTAGTTACCAAGGACACAAGTGATCTTGCAGCTTAAAAAGACAGTTTGATTACTAATGTCACTCTTAGTCTCAAGGGAGACAGATGTGCATGAATGGAAATATTCACTAATATTCAATAATAATGTTGGTCTAATCTGGTAAGTGACACTCAATTTCATTAATTACTTCTTAAACATTTGCACCATGCTGTGAGACTACACAGAGTGATAAGGAAGCTCAGTGATACACTTGTCCTGGACTGGAATATAAGGAGGTGTTCCTGGAGGTCACATAGAAGCCATATCAAGAAGATTTAGCAGTCGCATGTCAGACAGGAAGAGTGGATCTTTCCAGCAATGGAAAAAGACTGAGCAATGCACAGGGTTATAAAATAGAGAAGTGCCTGTGAAGAGCAACAGCAGCCCAACATCTCTAGAGCATCATGCATAAGGGAGAAGTGGCAGGTGATTAGACTGGAGAAGCAGGCAGAATGAAATCATGATGACCTCTGCATATGGCTATGTGTGTGTGATAAAAGACTTTATCAGCTTTTGTTAACCATTATAAGAAATCACAATTTTTCTGGATAATAGAAGTTTCTATTTTCAATAGTGCATTGATTTTCTTAATTCATAGTAATTACTGTCTAGACTTGTAATACTTACGTGTGTGGTATTATTCGCTCTCTTGCTAAGTATTAATACACTGCCATCATTATTATGAGTTCTGAGATTAAAGCAGACTAAAATAGATTAGCTTTACCTTCATAAAATATGCTGTCTGGAGAAAAAGATAGCTATCAGATAACTGTGCAATAACAATTGTGAAGGAAACTGAACAATAAATATGAGGTATGGGTAAACCAGTTAACTTTTAGGTTCCAGGTGAGCAGGATGCTAGTGAAGAACTCCTGAAGTCAGGAAAGCTCAAAATAGGCTGGGAAATTAATATGATTTCAATATAGGAGATAGGAGAGAAGACAGCTTTCTGCTAGAAGGAAGTATGTACCTAGGCTCTGTGGCAGAGTAGGAGCTTAACTTGCACATGGAACTGGAAGGCATTCAGTAGAAAGAGAAGAACTAAACAGGAAAGAAAGTTGTCAGAGATAGATCTGGAGGGATAGGTAGTTACCAGCACATGCAAGGTCTCATGTATTATATTAAGGTTTCAGTCATCTCATGAGTGTTTAGGCTGGGATCTCCATCTTAGAAAGTTCAGACTGGCTGCTAAGAGAACAGAGTTTTAATAGGAGCCAAAAGAGCAGGACCAGGATAGGGTAGGATGTCCTATTGCTAGCTAAAACGCGGGTCATGGTAGCAGCTACAGAGTGTTCAAAGTGACTACAAAAAGATTGTCTCTGCAGTTCAAAACCTCAGAGATAAGGACAAGGGATGATCTGCTTTAAAAACAAAAAGGTTATTTGTTATCTAGTTGCTTGATTGTTCAGGTGCTTCCAATCTGTTTTATAACTCTTTTATCTTCACATGTAACATTAAGTATTAATATTAACAACCATTTGATTGACAAGACAAAGAAAAAAACAGCAAGGAGCAATAGAAACTCTCATCCATTGATAGTGGGAATGAGAAACGGTACAGCCACTTTGGAAGACAGTCTAGCATATTTACCATATGATCAAACATTCATACCTATGGGCTACAAGCTTAGGTCCACACAAAAACCTGTGCATGAATGCTTTATGGCAGCTTTAGTCCTAAGTGACAAAACTTGGAAGCACCCAAGATGTCTTTCTAAGGGTAAACAGATAAAGTGGTTACCTTCATAAAATAGAATATAATTCAACATTATTCAAAGTAAAAGTAAAATAAGCTATCAAAAATCAAAACAAAGAAGAACCCTAAAAGTACATTGCTAAGAGACAAGAACAATCTGAGAAAGTTATATTACTGTGTGATTCTAACCATGTGATGTTTTGAAAAAGGCAAAACTATGAAAATGTAAAATTATTAGTGGTTCATTGTCAGAGGTTTCAAGGAGGAGAATGACTGGTTAGAGCACAGGGGATATTTAGAGCAATGCAACAATACTCTATGATACTATAACAGTGGATACATGCCATTATACATTTGTCAAAAGTCACAGTATACACAACACCAAGAATGAGCACTAATGTCATTTATGGACACTAGTCAATGATATGTCAACACTGATTCATCAACTGTAACTAATATTCAATATGTGGGAAAACCAAGGGTGGAGGTTGGGTGGTATGTGGCAACTGTGTACTTTCTGACAAAGTTTTCCGTAAATTTACAAGTACTCTAAGAATTAAAATCAATCATCTAATAAATAAATAAATCACAGCCTACCTGAGAATTGCTAGAAAAACCAAGCTAACAGCTATTTTGTTATACAGTAAACAATGGGATATTTCTGGCTTTTTGCCCAGGGATTCCCCTTATCTTAGCACAGAGAAATTTACGGTTCTAGTACCTTGGGGGGAGGGGGGATCTAGGAGATTTAGAAAGTAGAAGCATCTGTACTGAGAGTTCTGCATATTGCAGTCTCTGAAAAATACAAAAGCTTCCGTGAAGTAATTCCTCTCACCTCTGGCTTTCCCCTGTGCTCAACACTTAGAAATGTGTCCAAAATATGGTCACAGCAAGGGCTCTGGAGCTAGATGGAGCAGTGTCAGAAAAAAAAAAAATAATAAATGCAGCAGATTCCCCAAGATGTCATAAATACTTGAAAGCAGATGGCACATCAGCTCATCAAGACATCTTTACAGTGATACCAGTTCAAATTTTCACAATAACCGAGGAGTTGTTTATCAGTATTAATTCGGTAATTCCATACTTCCTCCCCACAAGGAAAGACCACAACCAGAAAAAGGTAGAAATATAATACCAAATATGGTTGCAGGCTAAATGTGCAGGTGTTAATTGTTAGTGATTCTCTGCCAGGCAATGAAATCTTGACTAAATGTGGACCAAGAGAATAGTCAGTCATTAGATGTTTCCTTCTCACTGCTTTACTAATTAATTTAGAAATGTGAATTGACCAAAGACCCACTTATGGGCCATGTGTTCAGCTGGTGATAATTAGATATCACTAGTCATTCAGTCACACCTTACATACTCAGTCTGTTCTTCTGGGAAGAAACTCAGAAATAATGAAGTATATCTTCATAAAAGTGAACAGTCTTTCAAATTTGCATTCAGTATGGTTGAGAACAAAGGTTATCTTTTTCTTTGTTAACTTCTTTTCTTGGCACAATAGGACATTCTCATCTATATTAACCATGGAAGCATAAAAATTTCACTATGGAAGAGAGTTCATAGATAGAATTTTTTCACTCATTTCCAACCAACTGTCAGTGACCATGTCAAGACTAACTTTGGTGTCACAAGATTGAGCTATGAGGTGGTTTTTCTTGTTAGGAATACTTGCTGATATTTAAATTAACAGTTTGAGCATGCATGGATAATGATGTGATCAAAGACCATGCTTATGATGAAATTTCATAAACAACTTTTAGACTTTTTTGTTTTTTCTAAATATGTACTGAATGTGTTTGTCCACATTAGAAAGAGAGGCCTTGTTTTTAACAAGTCCTACTTCTATATTCTTCAGTTAATACAATCTTGAAAACAATGCATTATTATGTTTTGATTCCCAACCAGATGCTACATTCTCATGGACTTTTCTCAAAGTCTTGTATTCATACCATAAAAGACTAACTTCCCAGAAAGAAGTAAAGTTTTTCTTTCCATGATGAAAATACTCAGTTATTGCTGTTACTAAATGTATTAGGCATGATGCGAAATATTTAAATATATGTTCTCATATTGTCTCATTTACTATCCCCCAATCCCATATTAAGGTTCTATTGCAACAAAATTTATAACTGAGGGGAATAAGTTTCAGAATGCTCAATAATGTTTAATAATCACACCAATAAAATGGTGGCAGAACTAGGCTTTGAACTCATATGATGAATTGCTACATTCTAACTGTTCCAGAGTAAACATTGTGTAGTTGCTTCTACCACACAGAAAAATGAACCTGAGGTTTTCTCAATATTGCTGGACATTTATTGCATTCCATAGGGACTGGCTCTAAGTCAAGCAGAATAATTTAAGATGATTCACATGCAAACATATCTGAAACAATGGTCCTATAGAATTTGTATGCGAGAGTTCATAGAAGTAGTTTTTGACATTTCTATAACTATTTTTATAGATATTTATCAGAAAGGTGTTCTGCAACATTATTTTTTGATTTTACGAAATGTATTGACTTCATTTTGAATAAGTTGGATATATCTCTCTATTACAGAGAGAATAAAGGTCATTGGTCTTTTATAGGCAACAGTCTTGTCTATTTCACTACATATAGATAAAGTCTGAGCCATCAATATGTCACATTACTTACTTTAAAATCGCTAAAAGAAGGAGGAAATTGTATGTTCTGGAACAAAATCTGTTTTTTGTTGTCACAAAATTTATTTTTTTGTTTTCATCTTTTGCCCAAGTTATCAGTGAGTTTCTTCAGCTGGTTCCCTCAGCATCCACTTTTCCCTCAGTTTGTCCACGTAGATCACAGGGAAGAGGCATGGTGCTCTAAAAGGATCAATCTCAAAATGAAATTGCATTTTGTCCAAAAGAGTATCTGGTTTTCCTCTACAAAGTATTTTCATGATTAAATGATATGACCCTGATTTATACTACAGAAGTGTATGACTCTCTTCACCCAGTTGATTTTGTGAGAGGCGGGATCCTAAAGAGTTTGTAAGGTACAGGACAGCAGAGGATATTCCTTCAGTTTACCATGAACCAGAGGTGAGAGTGGCCTATTTGTAGGTCATTTAAATTTAATGAAAGCATAATCACCCTCACCTTCACTTCATTTTCTTGTAGGAAAAAGCTATCTATATTCAGAAACAAATGTAAAAGACTTAAAAAATAGAAGCACAACATTCTAAACTTATAGGACATATCAATAAGCTAAGAGTTTGTAGCAATAAATATCTGTTTCAAAATAGAAGAATGCTTAAAGTGAATAATTTAACCTTATATTTAAAGGAAATAGAAAAAGAACAGATTAATCCCAATGTGAGCAGGAGGAATAAATAATAAAAGTTAAAACAGAAATAAATGAGACAGAGGGTAGAAAAACAATACAAAAGAAAAAACCAAGCCTGTTTTATGAAATATAAACAAAATCCTCAAATTTTAGATGAACCTACCAAGACAAAATAGAGAAGACTCTAATAAATAAAATCAAAGTTGAGATAGGAGATATTACAACTGACACCAAAAAATGCAAGAAATCACAATAGACTAATATGAATAATTATATGCCTCATAAGAAATGGAAAATCTGAATGGACCAAGAATGAGTGAGAAGATTGAGTAATAAAATGTTCTCTATAAAGAAAAAAGACCCAAACCTGATGGAATCATGCTGAATTCAATCAAACCTTTAAAGAGGAACTAATACCATTCTCCACAATCTTTTCCAAAAATATAAAAGAGGAATAATACTTCCAAACTAATCTTAGACGTCCAGTATTACCCTGATACCAAAAATGGACAAGAAAAGTACAGTCCAACATCCTCGATGAGCATAAATGCAAAAATCCTCAACAAAAATACCAGAAACCCAAATTCAGTCACGTTTTAGAAGTAAAATTCACCATGTTCAAGTAGCATTTATCCTAGGGATGCATGAATGGTTCAACATTCCAAAATAAAAATCTCCAATGCATCATATTGGTATTGTGAAGAACAAAAATCATATCAACATTTTATTAGGTATGGAAAAAGTATTTAATGGAATTTAGCATCCTTTTATGAAAAAAAAAACAGTAAACAACTTAAGTACCAAAGGAATGTATTTAAAGACAATAAAGTCCATATATAATGAGGAGATGATTGATAGTCAATAGGTTTAAAACCTCAGATAGAAGAAATATTTTTTTAGATCTATTGCACAGAATCATGAATTTAGCTGGTAATTGAGAACTGTACATTTCAAAATTGCTCAGGTTAAAATGTTCTCATCTTAAAATATGTTCAATATTTGAAGTGATAGGTATGTTTATTAGTTTGATGTAATAATTTCACATTGCAATAAAAATAATAACTTCCCTTTGTATCCCATAATTATACATAACTATTATTTTTCTGTATATGCTAAAACGATTTCCACTCAAAGTTCTTTTCTGAGTATTGTCTTGAGTTCAGTGACACCTACTTGTCAAAAAGATATTCAGTAACTGAGCTTAGATGATACAGAGCCTCTCAACTGAATTTTCCTTCTGTATATATTCCTTCAATTTTGTACATGGCGTTCCTCTATTCAGAAGATGTCAATTGAATATCTCTTCTTATATGTCAAGTCATACAAAAGACTTGGGGAGTTAGCACTGAAAAACTCTTTCAGTCTTTATAAAGAGCCTACCATAGTGAGGGAAGACAAGTAATAAGGAGGAAAAAAATGTGTAAACATATACTATGATAGATGATGATAATAAATACTAATGATGAAGAGGAAACAAGGAAGGAGAATAGTGATGGGCAAATGGGGTCATTTTAGAGAGGCTGCTCAAGGATGCTTCCCTGGGAAGGAGGCACTGGAAAAGCATCAGAAGCAGATGGAGCATTTCCACAAATGTCACCTCAATGAAGTACTTTTTACCATTCTGTGACTTATTTCAGAAAAAAATTCAACATGTTTTGTTGTTATCCAGGATGGACTATTGGATTATAAAGACAAATTAGATCTGTGTTCTTGATCACCCCACAGTAGGGGAAACATTCATAAATAAACAATCATGATGCAATGAATTTAACGATAGAGACATAGAGAAATGGGAACTAGCAAGTTAAAAGAAAGGAATTTAACATAGGCGGAATACAGGATGTCTTTGGAAAAGAATGCCATGTTTGAGCAGAGGTTTAAAAGATAGTAATAGCTAATAATGATAGCTAACCTTTTCCTTTCAGAGAAAAATTTAATGAAACACATCTCCTTTTTCTATTCAAATTACATAAGTAGTATATGAGTGCATTTCTACTGTTAAACTGTCAAAGAGAAAGTAAATGTGAAAGTTCTGCACCACTCTTCCATTTCCACTGGCTCTAAAGCCTGAATATAACCATGTGGTGATGCTGAAAATAGACAGTGATGTAGGTGAAAATATGACCATTCATTTACTCCACAAATACGTATTTCAGGTTATGGTATAGCTAATCAATGTACTAGGTAAACTGAATATCAGAACTAAATAATAAGAAGCTTGACCTAAAACATGCTACAATCAAGTGATCTCAGGCAAATGGAACCACATCCTTAGCTTGACTCCTGAAGGAATTAACACCTTCAAGTGGTTTGGTAAAACCAATCAATTGAATACATTTTGCAGAGTTATAAGAATTAAGTCTGAAAAGAGTAGAGAGAAACTAGACTATAACTAATTTGTCTTGTATGTTAACTGAGGCATTTATTTTTACATTTTCTATGAAAAGTCCTTAAAAATTATAAGCAAAAGAGTATTATTGCATCTTCATAGCTCTGTTGTCTAAGTAAAATCATTTTCAAAGTTTTGCTGTATTTTCTTATAATCTTTCTAATACTGAGTCTATTTTGATTAATAACATATAATTATCCTTCTAACTGTAAATAATTATTACAGAAAATAGAGAAAACACAGAAAAATATTGGAAAGAAAACAAGAATACATATGTAATTCAACCACCCAGAGAAAAACATTAACATTTGTTGTATTTCCTTCAAGCATTTTCCTAAGCATGTATATACATTTCCTTTGAATATGTTGTGTAGACTTATTATTATACCATGGAACTTTCCCATACCTTTAAATATTCTATAAAAGTTAACTTGAGAGCTGGGGCTCAGTGACAGAGAACTTTCCTCGCACATGTGAGGCACTGTGTTCGATTTTCAGAACCCCACATAAATAAATAAAACTAAAGTTCCATCGACAACTTAAAAAAAATTTAAAAAATAACTTGATGTCTAGGCAATGTTATGAGGAAGAGAGAAATTTCATTTACTAGAGCTAGTTCAGTGCTGTGTATTAAAAAATGGACTGAAGAGTCAAACAGAACTAGACTCTAGTCTTTCCATTGAACCTATTAACTGGATGTCTTAAGGAGAAAGTCTCTATGGAGCTCAGTTTCTTGGTCAGTTAACTGGAGATGAAAAAGGGACCTAACTTATTGGACTTTTGTGAAGACGGATAGAGTGGGGAACTCATTTCAAGGCATGATACCTGGAGACATTAAGCAATAAATATTAGTCATTATAATCATCAATAACATTAGAAATAAAATTATTATGTATAATAAAGTATTACCAATTGTTTTCCTGATGTGTCAGGATTTATAAAGTAATTCTAACCTACACAGACTAAGAGGTATCTTTTATTACTATATAACCCTTAAAAGTCACTATTCTATTTCTCTGTGATGAGTAGAATGAAGCCCTTTATAAGAAGCTTGGTCTGTAGAAGGCTATTTTATACTGAGTCCTGTTCCTCTAAAGAAAGGAAACTTTAGAGCATTCTGTAGCTTTACTCATAAGGTACAGACATACATGTTGACTTACTATTTTATAAGAAAGACATTGGAAATAGAAGCAACTGGGCTTATTTTTTGTAATTTGTCCAAGTCAATCCAAGTCAGTCAAAGACAATGCAAAATAACAAGATTGGGATCCAAAACCAAACTGAACCAAACCAAAACAATTGTGGCTATTGTGGACCTTAATCGAATGATGAATGTATGACCACTAAAGTAGAGGCAGAATAAAAACCATTATGATAATTTTTTCTAAGAGTGGCATTTAAGAATCTGTTAAGTCATTTTCAACTCAGCCTGAAGTTTATACCATGACTTCCACTTAATAATACTGCATCTCTTTTCCTCTTCCTGCAAAATGGGCCTATGTCACCTGCCTTAGTGAATGAATATTAAGTAGTTTAATATGCAAGCCACTTGGTACAGTGTAGCCCTCTTTCTTTATTATCTTTGTATTTTAAAGTAGCTGGTCAGAACTCTAAATGTAGTAAACTGTCAACAGAATTGAATACTCATCCTTTGCAATGTCTAGAGAAAGCAGCTTCATTTGTCTTATTGAAAAGTCTTCCTTTGGAGAGTCCTCTCTGAAATCAAGTTCATCACTTTTAGTGAGACTGGTGAGAAATATGGTGCTCTCCAGTCTTAGTCCTCAGCCTAATCACCCATCACCAACAACCACCATCCTAATAATAATTATGTTTTAAGCAAATTCTGAGAGTTCACTATGTGCAAGACCCTGCTCAATGCACATGTTCAGACTTTTGTAACCCACTCTTTTATGTTTTTCGCCAGTCCTCTAAGAATATTCTTGCCATTTTCTGGCAAATAGCATAGGCAATCTATATCTGGCCTAAGGCTGTCTGGATTTGGACTGGTCTTAGCCTCAGCCGCCCATGACCTTCTAGGCTGAACCCTTATCCCTGCCACTGCCACCCTTTTTGCCTTAGTATTCTCTCTCAAAGTTGTATTCTTCTGGCAGAAACATACACTCCTTTTTTTTTCTTACTGTATTTGTGAAAACGTTTTACAGTGATAAAACATCATGGAATTCAAAAGCTGGAAAGAATTCTAACATGCATCCAACTCAGTCAGTGTTTCCTGACTGTGCTGTGCATCAGAATGATCTGGGCTCTTCATAAAAATGGATATCCTCAGAATGAACCCCAGATAGCTTCATTCTGTATTTTTAGCAAACACCATAGGTTATTCTTATATGCAACCAGGTTTAGAAATCACTGATTTGATTCTTCTTTCTGCCTAAAATAAAAATGTGACTTAATTCAGGCAGGAATAGTTCTTTGCTCCATTATGTACCCAGTCTCTAATACTGCATACCCAAGCCTGAAAAACAGACTTGAACTCAGTAAATGCCTGTTGAAATGAAAATGAAATCACGGTACGTTCTCAGCATCACTTAGTTGTGATGTCTTGTTTTGTGTGTGTGTTACTTATTCTTGTTCCCAAAAAGGATATAAGGCAGCTTAAAAAGATACACATAAAATCTCTATCCATTCCACTGATCAGGAGAGAATTTGATTGTAGAATAATCCAACAGGGATCAACAACTCTGTCTGCTTTCTAAATAAATTCTAATTCTAAATCAGTAACATCTGTCTTACTGGGAGTTGTACAGCTTTTTGTTTTCTTCTCATAAAAATCATGATCATAGGGAGGTATTTGATGTACTTTAAAAATCATATGTCTTCCAGTCAGATAAACCTAAGCCTGCATTCAAATCTAAGTTCTGTCACTTATAATATTCCTCATGCCCAGTTAACAGTAGTTCTGCAGTCCCTGAAAAATACACCTCCCAGTTCTTTACTGCTGTTACATCAACTAAAGATTCAATTCATTTAGTTTGTGTTTCACAGACACTTACTGAGCATCTAACATGTGGTACAAAACATACAAGAACAACTCCCTTCTTGATACTCTGATTCAGTGAGGCATAATTAGTGCCTATTTCACAAAATGGTTATGAAAGTGAAATGAATATACCTAAAAGTCTAGCATATTTGCAAGCATTAATTAAATATTAGTTCCCTCCTCCAACTTTGGTTTTCTTCAAGTGATAGACATACCCTAAAATATCTTTAGAAAAAAAAAAATCTTTCAACTATCTGTTTTTTTAAAGTTTTTAAGTCTGAAGAAAAATTAAGCAGAAACTGAGGTCCAAAATAATTCTTTAACCTGTATTTTGTCCTCCCCATGCTTGTTTTTTTGTACCAAAATAGTGGAGTTTAGTTTCATTTGAAATTTTCACCTTGACTGTTTCTGAGCAAGAGCAAGCAATCTGCATCCTTACAGAAGCTCTGGATGCAGCTGTACTATAGATAAATTTAATGTGCACAACAGGAAACACAAGTTGAGACTCATTTTGATGAGTATAAAGCCCCATTTGAGAAGTTTATTTAAGAGATTTATGAATTGACTAGATGTGCTTCCAAGCAGTGGAAACAGATTTATTACCATCTATGCAGTGATCATACTGCCACCACATTCCAAAGAAGGGAGCACAGTGATTTATAAAACTGCCCAGATAATTAATGCTCTATAGTTAGACCCTGCAAACTATAAGACATGTCCTAGATTTCCATCAGTATTTCCCAGAATGTCTCCTCACAATCATTTTCCCCCCGTTTTTACCCTGAATGAACTGTCGATGTTATGTTTTCTAGCTGACCTACTTGCTGGTAAACCCCCCTTCCATGTATTCTGAACTTGGGAATGGCTTTCCTGCACTTTGAGGTAACTTTGTGACCCTCCACTGTTTTAATGGGGCTTTAAAACCCAGCACATGGTCTGCATCCATTAGAAAGACTTCCACAGCCTCCTGCCACCCATCATGGGTTTTACCCTCCTAAGTTTCTTCAAAATTTTTATTCTGTGCCACTTCATCACCAGTTAACTAAAACTCCAAAACAAAACTTGAGTGTATATCAAATTATGAATCATGATTGAAAGACATGAAAACTAAAATCCATGTTTTTTGCACAAAGAATCTACCTATTTGAAATCTTAAAAAATCTTTGATAAGTTAATTATAGCCCATAAGATTCATAAATTCAAACTTTCGCAGAATGTCAATCTTGTTATTTTGCATTGTCTTTGAAAACCATTCTGCTTTCAACAGAATGGGGGAAAAACTACTATTTTTGAAAGCTTTAAGAACTGTCAAAAATGTTTAGCATTTCTAGAGATTATTGGAAATTATTGTTGTTGTTGTTGTTGTTTTTTAAATTTTTTAGTACCAGGGGTTGGACCCAGGGGCACTCAACCACTGAGCCACATCCCCAGTCCTTTTTCAAAATATTTTATTTTGAGACAGGGTCTCACTGAATTGCTTAGGGCCTTGCTAAGTTGCGGAGACTGGCTTTGAACTCATGGTCCTCATGCCTCAGCCTCTGTAGCTGCTGGGATTATAGGTGTATGCCACCATGCCTGGCTGTTTTTTTCTTTTTTTGTTTGTTTGTTTTTGTTGTTGTTGTTTTTTTTACCTATAGCATTATAATCACTGAGGCCCTAAAATGAATGTAAATCTCCTAAAATTTCTCTTTGTAAGAGAGTGCCTTAACCAAACTCACCATGCATGCAGGAACCAATAGAAACATGCAAATTTTCCCCTGGAGAAAAATATTACAGTTCTTCCCATAGCATGTCTGTTACATCATATTCATGTCTAACATTCTTGTCTTTGGCTGTATAGCAAAATGTGTTTATAATTCAAGAAGGTAAAAAAAAAAAAGATAAGGATTCCTTTTTTATTATTATTATTTAGCTTTTAATTTTTTACAGACTGCAAATGGGGTACAATTTTCCATTTCTATGTTTGTGCACGATGTAGATTCATACCATTCATGTAATCACACATCCATAGGGTAACTATGTCTGTCTCATTCCACCATCTTTCGTACCCCTGCCCCCTCCTCCCTCTCACTTCCCTCTCTGTAATCTATAGTTCCTCCATTCTTCTCTCATCTCATACCCCCCAATCCCCAACTATGTATCATCATCCACTTCTCAGGGAAAACATTCGGCCTTTGGATTTTGGGGCTTGGCTTATTTCACTTAGCTTGATATTCTTCATCCATTTACCTGTAAATGCCATAATATTATTCTTATTTATGACTGAATAATATTCCATTGTGTATACATACCACAGTTTCTTTATCCATTCATCTGTTGAAGGGCATCTAGGTTGGTTCCTAGCTAGGATTCCTTGAATAATCACATCATCTCTCTTCATCACTGTGTAGCATGTGTCACAGTAAGATCCGTTTGAGTGTATATCTTTCCCAGTAATAATAAAAATATCCATCATTAATTGAGTGTTTATTATGTGATAGACATGGTGCTAAAAGTTATATGATTATCACCTGCTCGTCTTCCTAGCAACTTTAGATGACAGATATAACAATTATCTCTATTGTACACATGATAGAAATGGAGGCTTAGAGAAAAGTGACTCAATTATTTTCCCAAAGTTATTATTTAGTTGCTGTTCTGCACTATAATAAACCATGAACTCCTTGAGGAAAGAGGACATTTTTATTAATATTTATTTGGAGACTCCTTGTATAATATAGAACTTGTCATTTAATCAATGCTTAACAAATGTTTGCCATTTTGACCAAATTTTCAAAGAAGTAAATAAGGAGTATGATATAACACTATACCTTCCAAAATTCAATTGAAAGCTGTAAATGTTCCCAAATTTTGCTATAATCTACTGTGATCTGCCCACATCTAGAAGAGAATGGAAGGAAGACTTGCTTCTTTCTGCACTGTGGCCTTTCTTTACTTAGGCTGTATATTCCTTGTTAAAAGGAAGGATATCAAATGCCCTGTCCCTGAGATGCACCTTTTGTTTCTCAAGATTTTAGTCAAGTCAGGGGGATAATGAAAACTAGCCCTGCCTGGAACATCTGGATAAGTATTGTCATAGGGATCTCTGATTCCTTCACATGTCCCCTGGGAACTGTATGATTATGTGGTATCTCTAAGAAGTGTTCTTTCCTTCACATGCGCCAAAGGCAGATGTTCCTGAGAATGCTGTTCACACAGAGGAACAAGGGAAACTAAGGAGGGCAAATACTTATGTAGCTTAAGCTATAAAACCCTCCCTTGTAGGGACGGGCTATGGAGTGTTATCTTCCAGCCAGCCACCACTGGACTCTCCCTGTAGTAAGTCAGTAAGTTTAAATAGGCACCATCTCACACACTGTTCTCAGGTGTTTTCTTTGGTCTCCACTGCCCTAGAATAGTGAGGCTTTTGACAGGACAAACAGATCCAATGAATACTAAAGGTACCAAACAGGAAGACCATGAATTAATGTCCAATATATGTAAAGAGAAAGAGTATAGGTTTGGACTTTATGTTAGACTTTCCATGGTTCAGGACTTGTACAGATACAATTTTATCTGATTCTTTTTAAAAATTTGTTTATTTTGGATACTGGGAATTGAACCTAGGGGCTTTTTACCACTGAACTACATCTCCAGCATGCCCCTTTTTTTAAAAAAATTTGAGATCAGATCTTACTAAGTTGTTTAGGGCCCCTCTAAATTACTGTAACTGAACTTCAAACTGCAACCATCCTGCCTCAGCCTCCTGAGTCACTGAGATCACAGTCTTGCACAATTTTTAATGGCAGGCATTAAACTATCATCAGGATTCATTATAAGATTATTCTAACTTTAAGTTAGCTAAGTTACCACTGTTGTCATTTAAGAATCCTACCTACTTTCATGCACATTAACACTGTAAGAGTACAACTCTGGCTATAAACTTACAGCCCCAATTCGCCCCGAGAAGCCCTAAGCTATCCTTATACTTCAAATGCTAGATGAAAGACATAAAAACATATATTGAATAATATATCATTCCTCTGCCAAACAACAACAAAACATTAGACTTCAGAGAATGTGGGTTTTAATGAGTTCCTGCAAGTCATACAGCATCTCTGTTTCCAATATGTGCATGGAATGAGGAGGGACGAAGCTTTAGAAACAGTGACTCAAACATTCAGACCAATGTAATGAACCTCAGAGCAGTCATACAATGTATCAACTGTTTATGCTTTATTCTTGAACTTCAGTATCTTGTAGAAGTCAGGTTCTAGATTGTTATTTATAGAATTATGTGTACAGAACCAGAGAGAAGAATTTGAGGCCTGCAAGAGAAGCCTCTGTTCTATAATAATTATAGTGATACCTTCGGTCACTATGTCATCAAATATATTGAGCAAAAATTACATTCCATGATGTATTCTTGAGATCTATAACAAAAATGACATAGTCCTTTCCTTGAAGGAATTCTCAATCTCGGAATGCAGTAAGAGCAAGTGCAGATTATTATTAGAATTGCTGGGCATCGCGGAATTTTTCCCTCTCTTGGTTCTGACAAAAGTCTCTCAATTTCAACTCCTTAATCTTTGAAATGTTGGTAATAAGAATGGGAGAGTAAGCATTTTCTTAGTGCCTACTCTTTGACAGACAAGGTTCAGTGTGCTTTCAACACATTATTGCATGTAATCCTATCCATAGTGCTAATAAAAACTGACATAATTATTCCCATTTTGTGGATAAGAAAATTGAAAGATTAAATACTTTTCTCATGGTCATTTTGTTAACAAGTGGCAGGACCATATTCTGAACCCATGTAATCAGAACCCCAAATCTGTGAACTGGAATAGTGCATATCAGGATGAGAACCTTTGATACTAGAAGGCAAAGGCTCAGAGTTCTCTGTGGCATTAGAATAAAGGCTCCTTCCTTTATAGAGAAAGCCCCTTACATTAGCCACCCCAGGTCCATTTCTCCCTCTGTTCTGCCTTGGCTTGCACCCTGGGAAGGACATACATAGAAGCTTGCATGGAATAGGTCTGTAGACTTTGCTGTAGGCAGATTCCGCCAGAGGAAAAGCGCCCTCGAGAGGCTGAAAGGAGGACGGAGGAGGTCAGACTACTTATTCCTTTGGTGGGCTTTCTTCCTGTGGGATGCTATGGCCATTTCCCAAGGTCTTCTGTTTCATATCCTCTTCATCAATCTTCTCTGTACCTGGATCTCTATAAGGTCACCATTCCCTCTCCTTGCTCCTCAGTTGTAGGGTTGATACCAGATCCCAATATTACTGGAATTTGAATACTGTGAAGTTCCTGTACCTTTATAAATAGTCCCTTTATTCATCTTCCTTAAATTTCCCTAATTATCCTAATGTAAGTATCCGATCCGTTCCTTCCAGGGACACAGACAAATATACTAGGCTTATAAGGTACTAAATGATAAGCATTTCTGGTTCCAACTACCTTTAAGGGTCTAATTTTCCTATTTCATTTTCAGTGCTCCTGCCACATGATCCCTTTGCAAATCCTCAAAATATCTGTTCAATCTACCTGGAATATCACCAACCTCACCTTAACACACATGCACGCATACATACACACGCGCACGCATACATACACACACACACACACACACACACAGCAAATCTATCTGCCATTTTAATGGGTTTCAGTGACATTTTTTGAAACAATTAATGAAAATAGGAGCCAGAGACTGACTGATTCTTTCAATTTCTTTTCTCACTTTTGTTTCTTTAGAGTCACCTTCTATGAAGCCAGTTATAATGGCACATTATATTTCCCTCAACATTTTTTTCTGTGAGGGGGTGAGCCTGAGGAACTTAATTGTCTTGTCTAAAATGCCACATGTAGTAAGTGATGGAAACATGAGTTAATCCCAGGCCCATCAGAATTGATGTCCTGCTACTACTGCTTCTCCAGCAAGCCAGCCCCCTGCAACATGGTCACCCATTCCACATGCTACTCACCAATGGCCACCTGTCAGGCCCTAAAAATGCAAAGTTCTTGGTAAAACTTTCTTAGGGACATGCCATGAACTACTTTTTTTTAGACCTTTTTCTTTTCAATTTTGTTGCCAATATGTTGCTCCCACCCACCATTTTTATGAAACCAAACAAAGCAACACTTTCCATGGTGAACAGGATTGTAGCTTTGCAAACGCCTGATTTTTGAACAGATGAAAGAACAATGCCTGCCTTTGGGGAATCTTATTTGAAACCTCTTAGATTGCAGAGTGGCACAATACCGAGAAACATTCGCTAAGGTAATTCGGCTCCTGGGGAAGTTTAATTTGAAACAATTGGAATCACGAATGTGAATACCGAGCATTTTCCTTTGGTTTGTGGAGGAGAAAGAACCAAAGGGGCCTTTAACAGGGAACTGGAAGAGGCATCTTGGTAGGCAGCAGAGCTGTAACTTGCTTTCTTTCCAACTTTGCCTGCCAACTCCAGAGGCACAGTTGTTTTCTTTTGAGAACAGATTCTGCTTGTTCAGTGCATGTTTGTGAAGAAAGAGATTTTCAGACAGTCAGATATAATGGGGCATTCACACATTCAAAACCCAGTTAAATTTGCCCTCAGGGCACACGGGGAAGATGCCAGGAACACAAATGCCCGGAAGTGGTAATGGCAATACAGACTGGGTTGACTTCGGGTGAGTTCAGGCAAACAGCCCAGTCACCCAGGGCCACAGACTCATGCACAGAGCTTGCTGAGGTTCTCTCCTCTCCAGAGCATTGACTTGGCTACTTCACTACAGGCAGGTGGATACGGGCTGTTTCCAGGAAGCCCCTTTCTCATTCTACTTTTTACCATCATTACCAGTAGTTTCTTCTATGGCAGTGATCCAGTGAAATCTGTCAACATAGTAAATTCTGTCATGCCAGATTCCTGCTTGAAGGATTTTGTACTGTTCTTCAAAGTACAGCTATATAACATGACCAGACCTCTAACTAAACTTTCAGTTTCCTGGTCCTTCCCTAGTTTATTTCACCCTTAAGCTGCAGCTGCACAGAATGATTAATGGGCCCGAAACATGTCACTCATATGAATATTTCTTTGTACAGGACACTTGCTTCCTTGTCACTTTCTCCCTGCTCTGGTCCACTTATTGATCCCTCCAGGTCACTGAGCATCATCTCCTTTGAGAAACTCTTTGAGGCCTTCTCTCTCTTGCCTTTCTCAGAGCACCTGTATTTCCTTCCAAAAGAGAACTCACGATTTTTGTAGTGTATGACATGAAATGTAAGACATATTTTACAAAAATGTGAGAATTTAAGAAATTGTACATACTAGAAGTGATAAAATATGGTATCATGACTCTCTGTTTCCTTGCCTCTCTTGTTCAATCTTATGTTGACTGTAAGGGAATTTCCACGAAACCACGCCGGACATGGGAAATTGCATAAGGGAGTTTATTAAGCAAACAGAGTGTCTCCCTGCAGGGTAAGAGAGAAAATGAGAGGAAAAGAGAAAGGAAAAGAAAGGGCGTGCACTCGAGAGAGTGGAAAACCAGGAGGATAGAGAAAAGTGTGTAGGACAGTAGAAGAACGGGAAAAGATGGTGGGGAAGCTACAGTAAAACAGTTGAATTCCGCCAGGCTAACAGGGGACCAATATTGGAGAAGGATACTTGCAAGCTGACTGATGAAGGAATAGCTAGCCAGGATGTTCACAGATTGACAAGTGGTTGGGAGGCGGGGAAAATCACTGTACCTGATGGGCAGGGGAGCAGCTTTATACATTACATTGACAAGTATTGTGTTATTTCTTCTGTAACTCAACTCTCACCATGTGTCTATTGCATATTAGAGTCTTAGCAATTTTTTATTCCACTAAGAAAAATATATTTTATGGATGGTAAACCAGGTTGTGCCTCAAGAGTCTCCAGGTATTGATACCGCTGTTTAATGGTGATAAGTTCTGCTCCTTCTAATGTTGAAGATTGAACACTAGAGAAGCAAGCCAAGGCAAGCATATTAAGCAGGTTTTATTTAAAGGTAATAATACAGACTTCTCCCGGGAGGGAGAAGGGGGCCATGGCTGATGTTCTAGAATCCCAAGAAGTAAGTGCACCCCACATCTTTTATAGGTTAAGTTCTCTTTGTTCTCCAGTTCTCTCCTCCCCCTTATCTCTCCTTCCAGCTTAGGAGACTAGGCCTGGTTTTGCAGGTGAGATGTAAAAAGTGAGAAGGGGTGGGCAGGGAGAGGGCCAAGGTGATTCAGGCAGGTAGGGGCCCAGGGGGCATTAATTAGCAGCTCCTTGCCTGCAGTCCTTGACAGGGCAGGTAAATTTGGTAATCTATGGACTCCAGAGATCCTCGACATTCCATTCTCCCAGGGGCAGTCTCCAACTTCCAGATGCAAATGGCTTTTATGGTCTCCATTTCCTTAATTTGACCTGATCCCCTATTTCTACACTAACTGCCTGTCCACAATTCTGGCTTCACTCTTACATTTAAAATAATGGCATACAATTTTCTTTCTAAAAGAAATATTTGAGTTTTGAAATGTAAAACAAATGTGAAGAAAACCTTGAGATAAATATTAGTGTAAGTGATTCTCAAATAAGGCAAAAACCTAGAGGTCACAAAGAAAGTCTAAAAATTAGAAAATCATGAATGATTTACTGTGATAGCAACCAAGTGATTATGTTTGGAGACTACTTCCTCTAGCACCAATATACCACTGCCTGATGCTATTTGGCCTATCTTATCAGTTCAGTAAAGGAGTGTTGATTTTAATAATACATAAGGAGGCTGGTGAAAGGCATAAAGAAGGTTCAAATCCCATATGACCAAATATCCTTCCTCTCCAAAAAATCACGTAGAACATCCACGTAAAGATGAAAATAACATTTTGTATTAGTTCAGTGATTTCCCATAACATCAGAGGTATGTAATAGAAGCTTGAGACCTAAAACTGCCTTCTTCTTCAGCCTTAATAAAAACCACAGGATGGTCACCCTCACTGGAAGCCATACGATACAGACATTTGAAGTAACGAGTAACATAATTGCCATATACAAAGAGAAGCATGCAGCCAGTTGTCACACCTAGGAGAGTAGCTATGGGTGAGGATGTTCTCTTTTGCTCCTCATTTGATAGAAAAGGAAAGTATGCCTCTGTATTCACAGTGAAACAGTCTACTATTTAACTATCAGGTACTTTGATAGACCCCACCAAATCCCAGATGTGGATCTAATTATAGTTAAATATTAACTTAGTCCACACAATAACTTTATGAGGTAGGTATTTAAGTCTTTACAGATTAGGAAACTAAAACATAGTTAAGAAGATCATACAAGACCCCAAGACTATACATCTAATGGGAGAGAACCCCAAACACACAAGCACCAGAGACCACACCCTTAATCACCACACCAGAATCAGTCTGATCGTGCATTGGAGGTCTCAGAAAGGAGGTATGCAGGGAGATGCAGAACCATTCCTTGGAAAACACCTGGCAGGAGTAAGAGAAACAGAGAGAAGGCTCTACCTCACTGATCCATGAGCACAGCAGTCTGTGATACATGTGAATCAGCAATAGAACTTAAAATATGATCAACTTCATGAGCCTTATGCTCTAAGCAGGACACATTCAGACACACAGCCTAACTCTACATTAAAATGGTGATGTGTTGTCATTAACTAAATGCCATCTTCTTTAATGAAACACCAATTCTGCACACAACCAGCAATTCTTAAACTAAGCTACAAGAAACAATATAGATATTAAGGAATTATAAGCAGTCATCTCCTGGAGAATTTGTACAATTTGACTTACAAAATAAAGCAATTTACTTAAAGGCAGACCAATTTTTATTCTGAGAGAATTTGGTTATTATGGCTTGTGGGAAATCACCTGTGGGAGCAATTTTTAAAAAAGATAATCAGGCATTTAGATTTATGCCCATTATGTCAGCATAATTTTGGAAGCATCCCATTTCACCCAGAAAAGGTTTCTGAGAGATAAATTATGTGGAAACTCTAATAAAGGAACATTCCATGGCAAGGACTTTGCCCTCCATTATCATGGAGCATGGTGATGGAGATAAAAGACACATTCTCTGCCTCAAGGATTTTACAGATTGGATCTCACTTTACTTTGAAGGAGCCATATAAAAAGAAAATTACAATATTATGCATTAAATGCCTGAATAAAAATGTTAAAACATAGTGACTGCATAGGCCAAGAAACCCTAAATTTAGTGTGAGCAAGGGCAAGGGCTTAAAACTTCCTGGAGTGATAGCACTTCTGAATCTTAAAAGATTCCAGATGTTTCTCAGAACTTGAAGACCTAATAAAAAAAAAAGAACACTCAAAACACAAGGGCAACACATGAGATAGGTAGAACATAGTGGTCAAGAAGCACAGGTTTCAATCAATAAATAGGCAAAGGAACTGAACGGGTACTTCAGAAATATGATCAGATATGAAAAAATGTTCAGCATCTCTAGTAATTAGAGAAATGCAAATTTTAAAACTACACTGAAGTTTCATCTCACTCCAGTCAGAATGATAATTATCAATAATACAAGCAATAATAAATGTTGGCAAGGATGGAGGGAATAATGTACATTCATACATTGCTGGTGGGACTGTAAATTGGTGTAACCACTCTGGAAAGCAGTCTGGAGATTCCTCAGAAAACTTGGAATGGTACCAATACCATGCCGTTTTTGTTACTATTGCTTTGTAGTAGAGTTGAAGATCTGGTATTGCAATACCCCCTGTTTCACTCCTCCTGCTAAGGACTGCTTTAGCTATTCTGGGTTTCTTATTCTTCCAGATGAATTTCATAATTGTTTGCTCTATTTCTGTAAGGTACGTCATTGGGATTTTAATTGGAATTGCATTGAATCTGTATAGCACTTTAGGTAGTATGGCCATTTTGACAATATTAATTCTTCCTATCCAAGAACATGGAAGATCTTTCCATCTTCTAAGGTGTTCTTTAATTTCTTTCTTTAGTGTTGTATAGTTCTCATTGTAGAGGTCTTTCACCTCTTTTGTGAGATTGATTCCCAAGTATTTAATTTTTTTCGAGGCTATTGTGAATGGGGTAGTTTTCCTAATTTCTCTTTCTGAAGATTCATCACTTATGTATAAAAATGCGTTGGATTTTTGGGCATTGATCTTGTAACCTGCTACTTTACTGAATTCACTTATGAGTTCTAAGAGTTTTCTGGTGGAATTTCCAGGTTCCTCTAAATATATAATCATGTCATCAGCGAACAGGGATAGTTTGAGTTCTTCTTTTCCAATTCGTATCCCTTTAATTTCTTTGGTTTGTCTAATTACTCTGGCCAGAGTCTCAAGAACGATGTTGAATAGAAGTGGTGAAAGAGGGCATCCCTGCCTTGTTCCAGTTTTTAGGGGGAATGCTTTCAGTTTTTCACCATTTAGAATGATATTAGCCATGGGCTTAGCATAAATGACCTTTACAATGTTAAGGAATGTTCCCACTATCCCTATTTTTTCTAGTGTTTTGAGCATGAAGGGGTGCTGTATTTTATCAAATGCTTTTTCTGCATCTATTGAAATAATCATGTGATTCTTGACTTTAAGTCTATTAATATGGTGAATTACATTTATTGATTTCCTGATGTTGAACTAACCTTGCATCCCTGGGATGAAACCCACTTGATCATGTTGCACTATCTTTTTAATATGTTTTGTATGCGATTTGCTAAAATTTTGTAGAGAATTTTTGCGTCGATGTTCATTAAGGATATTGGTCTGAAATTTTCTTTCCTTGATGAGTCTCTGTCTGGTTTAGGTATCAGTGTGATATTGGCTTCATAGAATGAGTTTGGGAGGGTTTCCTCCTCTTCTATTTTATGGAATACTTTTAGAAGTATTGGAATGAGCTCTTCTTTAAAGGTTTTGTAGAACTCGGCTGAGAACCCATCTGGTCCCAGACTTTTCTTTGTTGGTAGGCTTTTGATGACTTCTTCAATTTCAGTACTTGAAATTGGTCTATTTAAATTGTGTATGTCCTCCTCGTTCAGTTTAGGCAATTCATATGTCTCTAGAAAGCTGTTGATGTCTTCTAGATTTTCTTTTTTATTGGAGTATAGATTTTCAAAATAGCTTCTAATTATGTTTTGTATTTCAAATAGTAACAAAAATGGCATGGTATTGGTACCAAAATAGAAACGTAGATCAATGGTATAGAATAGAGGACATGGACACAAACCCAAATAAATACAATTTTCTCATACTAGACAAAGGTGCCAAAAATATGCAATGGAGAAAAGATAGCCTCTTCAACAAATGGTGCTGGGAGAATTAGAAATCCATATGCAACAGAATGAAACTAAACTCATATCTCTCACCATGCACAAAACTAAACTCAAAATGGATTAAGGACCTCGGAATCAGACCAGAGACCCTGCAGATTATAGAAGAAAAAGTAGGTCCAGATCTTCAACATGTCGGCCTAGGACCAGACTTCCTTAACATGACTCCCATAGCACAAGAAATAAAAGCAAGAATCAATAACTGGGATAGATTCAAACTAAAAAGCTTTCTCTCAGCAAAGGAAACTATCAGCAATGTGAAGAAAGAGCCTACAGAGTGGGAGAATATCTTTGCCAATCACACTTCAGATAGAGCACTAATCTCCAGAATCTATAAAGAACTCAAAAAACTCTACTACAAGAATTCAAATAATCCAGTCGACAAATGGGCTAAGGAAATGAATAGACACTTCACAGAAGAAGATCTACAAGCAATCAACAAACATATGGAAAAATGTTCAACATCTCTAGTAATAAGAGAAATGCAAATCAAAACCACCCTAAGAGTCCATCTCACCCCAATTAGAATGGCAATTATCAAGAATACGAGCAACAACAGGTGTTGGCAAGGATGTGGGGAGAAAAGTACACTCATACATTGCTGGTGGGGTTGCAAATTAGTGCAGCCACTCTGGAAAGCAGTGTGGAGATTCCTTAGAAAACTTGGAATGGACCCTCCATTTGACCCAGCTATCCCACTCCTTGGCCTATACCCAAAGGACTTAAAATCAGCATACTACAGAGATACAGCCACATCAATGTTCATAGCTGCTCAATTCACAATAGCCAGACTGTGGAACCAACCTAGATGCCCTTCAATTGATGAGTGGATAAAGAAACTGTGGTATATATATACAATGGAATATTACTTTGCCATGAAGAATGATAAAATTATGGCATTTGCAGGCAAATGGATGAAATTGGAGGATATCATGCTAAGTGAGATAAGCCAATCTCAAAAAGCCAAAGGACGAATGATATCGCTAATAAGTGGAGGATGACACATAATGGGGGGGAGGGAAGGGTTAATATTAGGGTTAGACTTAGGGTTAGGGAGGGGGGCAAGTATGGAGGAAGGAAGTACTGTATAGAGGGAAAAGAGGGGTGGGAGGGTTGGGGGGAAGGGAAAAAATAACAGAATGAATCAAACAACATTACCCTATGTAAATTTATGATTACACAAATGGTATGCCTTTACGCCATGTACAAACAGAGAAACAACATGTATCCCATTTGTTTACAATAAAAAAAAAAGATCCAAAAAGAAAAAAAAAAAGAACAATGATATTAAACCTTAAAAAAAAAAAAAAAACTTGGAATGTAACCAACATTGGACTCAGTTATTCCATTCATAGGCATATACCCAAAGAACTTAAAATCAGCATACTGTATTGATGTGGCAACATTAATTTTTATAGTCGCTCAATTCACAATAATGTATGGAACCAAACTAGATGCTCTTCAACAGATGAATGGATAAAGAAAATGTGGTATATGTACACAATGGAATATTACTCAACCATAAAGAAAAATGAAATAATGACATTTGCCAGTAAATGGATGGAGCTAGAGACTATCATGCCAAGTGAAATAAATCAATCCAAAAAAAAGAAAAACCAAAGGCCAAATGTTCTCTCTGATATGTGGATTCTAACACTTGATAAGGAACCAGAGCGAGAAAGAATAGAAGTTCATTGGATTAGACAAAGAGGAATGAAGGGAAGAGAGGAGGGATGAGAATAGGAAAGACAGTAGAATGAATCAGACATAACTTTTCTATGTTCATATATGAATACATGACAGTGTAATTCCATATCATGTACAACCAAAAGACTGGGATCCTAATTGGAATGGGTTGTACTCCATGTATGTATAATATGTCAAAATATTACTGTACTGTCATGTATATCTAAAATCAACAAATTTATATGTGTATATACATGTATATTAAAATATATATAAATATACATATATTTATGTATATTTATATATATTTTAAGTACATAAAATAAATATATATATGTGTGTGTGTGTGTGTGTGTGTGTGTGTGTGTGTGTGTACATATATATAAAATCCCCTGAGGAGCTTTTACCAACTACCAATCCTTAAGATTCATACTTGCTCAATTAAGTAAGTTTCTCTGGGAGTGAATCCCAAGTACTGCTGGGTATTCAGAGCTCACCAGGTGACTCTAATGTGCATCCAGACTGGAGAATCCAACTGATCCCATCCACCTCCATGGTAGACAGAGATGGAAAGTGAATTACAGATATTCTTCTACCTTTAGGTTGTGAATGGTAACTGTGTTATCTGTCTTACCTATAATACATAAATATAGGTTGTTGTTGACTTAAAAAACAAAATTGTGTTCTCTTTGACATTTGATATGAATTGTGTGTTATAAGTTTGTGCTGATGCTAGAAATGGTGTGGTAAAAACAGTGTGAAAAGGAAACTACAAAACAAAGATTCTGAGATCAGACAAGATCAGGTGTGTTCAGAATGGTATGGCAGTAGACATTAGGGAGAGAAGAAATCAAACTATCACTATTTGCCAATGACTCTATATTTAGAAGATTCAAAAAATTCTACCAGAAATCATCTAGAGCTAATAAATGAATTCAGCAAAGTGCAGGATATAAAATCAACACCCTTAAATCAAATGTTATTTCTATACATCAGTGATGAACCCACTGAAAGAGAAATTAGGAAAACTACCCCATTCGCAATAGCCTTAAAAGAATAAAATAAAATACGTGGAAATCAGTCTAACAAAAGAGGTGAAAGACTTCTACAATGAAAACTACAGGATGCTAAAGAAAGAAATTGAAGAAGACCTTAAAAGATGAAAAGATCTCCCATGCCCCTGGAGAATTATTATTGTCAAAAGGCCATACTACCAAAAGATTTAATGCAATTCCTATTAAAATTCCAATATCATTCTTCATAGAAGTAGAAAAAGCAATCATGAAATTCATTTGGAAAAATAAGAGACCCAGAATAGCCAAAGCAATCCTTAGCAAGAAGAGAGAAGCAGAAGGCATCGCAATACCACACCTTAAACTATATTACAGAGCATTAGTAACAAAAACAACATTATATTAGCCCCAAAATAGATATGTTTACCAATGGTACAGAATAGAAGGACACAGAGACAAACTCACATAAATACAGCTATCTCATACTAGACAAAGGTATCAAAAACATACATTGGAGAAAAGATAACTTCTTCAACAAATGGTACTGGGAAAACTGGAAATCCAATTGTAGCAAAATGAAATTAAATCCCTACCTCTCACACTGTACAAAACTCAACTCAAAGTGAATCAAGGACCTAGAAATTAGACCAGATACCCTGTGCCTAGTAGAAGAAAACATAGGCCCAAATCTTCATCATATTGGCTTAGGCCCTGACTTCCTTAACACAACTTCTGATGCACAAGAAATGATCAATTAATGGGAGGGATTCAAACTAAAAAGCTTCTCAACACAGGAAACAATAATGTGAAGAGAGAGTCTACAGAATGGAAGAAAATCTTTACCATGTGCACATCAGAGAGAGCATTAGTCTCCAGGTATATAAAAAAACTCAAAAACCTTAACACCAAAAAAACAAATAACCCAATCAATAAATGGGCCAAGGAACTGAACAGACACTTCACAGGAGAAAGTGTACAATCAATTAACAAATATATGAAAAACTATTCAACATCTCTAGCAATTAGAGAAATGCAAATTAAAACTACTCTAAGATTTTATCTCACCCCAGTCAGAATGAAAATTATCAAGATCATAAGCAACAATAAATGTTGGCCAGGATGTGGGGGAAAAGTTACATTCATTCATACATTGCTGGTGGGACTGCAAATTGGTGCAACCACTCTGGAAAGAAATATGGAGATTCCTTAGAAAACTTGGAATGGAACCACCATTTGACCTAGCTATTCCACTCCTCAGTTTATACCCGAAGGACTTAAAATTGGCATACCACAGTGATGCAACCGCATCAATGTTTATAGCAGCTCAATTCACAACAGACATCTACGGAACCAACTTGGTGCCCTTCAACAGATGAATGGATCAAGAAAATGTTTTATGTATACATAATGGAATATTACTTATACTCAAAGAAGAATGAAATTATGGAATTTACAAGTAAATGGATAGAGTTGGAGAATATCGTCCTGAGCAAAATAAGCCAATCCCCAAAACCAAAGGCCAAATGTTTTTTCTGATATGTGGATGCAGATCCATAATGAGGGGGAAGCAACCAGGGAAGAATGGAAGAACTTTGGATTGGGCAGAGGAGAGTGTAGGGAGGGGAGGGGGAGTGGCAGTGGGAAGAATGGTGGAATGAAAGGGACATTATTATCCTGTGTACATGTATGATTGCTGAACGGTGTGACTCTGCATCATGTACAGCCAGAGAAATGAGAAGTTGTGCTCCGTCTGTGTACAAGGAGTTGAAATGCATTCTGCTGTCATGTATAACTAATAAGAACAAATTTTAAAATAATTTTTAAAAAGAAAGAACTTTATGCAAACAATGTGAAGTGATACCACATGTATATTCCACATACGCAAAGTATACAGGCTTACTAAGATATGAAGAACTGCTTTTTTCCTAGAGCAGGTTGGAAAAGTGTAGTTAGATGAGAACACAAAAAGTTCAGAAATAAGGTGAAAGGACGGAAGGAGAAAGGAAAGAGGGAGAGAAGGAAAAGAAAAAAGAAATGGATGAGAAGGCAGGAGGGCTGTGTCTGTCTTGTTCACTTTGCATTCTAGTATCCAGAGCAGCATTTTCAAAATAGACTATTCTATTATATTATTGAAAAAGGACTAAATAAATGAAAGAAAGGAAGACATGGGTGAAGGGCAAAGGGTTCAAGCAGAGTCGCTCATTCACTTTTCCCCTCAGGTCTGTTAAGTCTTTTTCTTCTTTTTTTTTTTTTTTCCCAGAAGCAGCTTTGAATTTCTTTGGGAGAGAATAGGCAAGGGTCTCTGCCTTGGGTCTGAGGCTCTGTGTATTCCATGCAAGCAAATGTGGGCTCTATGGAGTTCTAAGTATAAAATTGGGCTCTGTTGGTTATCATGTGACCTGGGGCCAGTTCGTCACTGCTTTAGTATCCCTTTCTTTAAGATGGATATAAGTATGGCCCAAATGGTTGTGGCCACACCCCTTAAATTCATATATTGAAGTCCTAATCCCCAAAGTGAAGGTATTTGGAGGTGGGGCCTTTGAGAGATAGAGGTAGATTAGGTCATAAGAGTGGGACCCTCGTGATGGGAATAATGTCCATATAAGTAAAGAAAGAGACAGAGATCTCTCCACATGCACACACCAAGAAAAGATCATATGATGACAGCAAGAAAACACATACCTGCAGCCAGGGAGGATGCTTTCACCAAATACTGCATGTTCCTGGACCTTGATCCTAGGCTGCCAGCCTCCCAAGCTATAAAATACATGTTGGTATTTTATACCCCTGGATACATTTGTCACAGCAGCCCAAATATACTGACAGGTGTATTTCAGATGTTGGAATAGTTGATAAGGTGATGTATATAAAGTTCTTAGAAACTTAGCATATGATTTGTGCTCATAAATGTTAGGGTTGTATTCTTGAATTGCAATTATTGTATCATTCTTTTTATAATTTGACCTGTCCCACTTTTCACTGCTGAGAGCAAAGAATTAAGATATAAGAAACCATAGAAGTATAAGAAGCTAGAAAAGGTGGATTTGACTTACTTGTTCTTTGACCCACCATTTATTTCTAACTAAAACTCCTAACTGGGATTGGTTTGGTCTGGCCTAGGGTCCTATTGTAGTCACAGATTGAGGGTTAGGTGGTTATACATTGTGGGAGGCATCCTACTCCATCTCTCCAGTGTCCAGATTTATCTCAAAGTGACACGTTTTTTGAAAAAAGATTGAAGTTGTTATTATTTAGAGTATAATAAAATAAATTGGGACTATTGTTACTGAAAGAAGTATTTTTTCTGCAATGTTTGCATTAAGTATCTTGATTATTCTATGTGGGTTACAACACAGGTCTTTCTCCTGCTTATAGACATCCACTAATAATTTAGAGTTTATATAAAGCAAGATTTTAGACTGAATTATCCATTTTGGATTGGCCTTTTTGAGAAAAGAGAAAATATTTGGTGACTCAGTAACAGAGGATATGGTATCCTCCAACTTAAAACATCCTTAGATATCAGTGAGCACTTAACAAATAGAAATTAATTTTCACTCAATTCTGAAGGCTGGAAACACAAGGTCAAGGATGGTTTCCTCTGAGGCCTTGACCCTTGGCTTGCACATGATCACCTTCTCGCTGAAGGTGGGCATGTACTTCTGTGTGGAGCTGCTTGTCTATCTTCCTCTTCTTGTAAGGACGCCAGTCAGAGTGGATTAGGGTCCAAACCCATATAGCCAAATTTTGATTCAATGACCTCTTTAAAAGACCTCATCTCCAAATATGATTACATTCTGGATACAGTGTGTTACACTGTACAAAACATTTATAAAAAATTTACAGTGACATGAATCAGCCCATAATTATCAATACATCTTATTCAATAAGTCATATAATTATAACCCTATGAAATGACCCTAAAACATCTTTGTTCATAACTCTCAATTACCATCAATTCCATATTACCTCCCTATAAAACCAAGTAAACATCAAGCATTTAAGAGGAGCTGACCAGGCATGATAGTTCACACCTGTAACTTTAGCTACTCTGGAGACAGAGGTAGGAGAATCACAATTTTGAGGTCATCCTGGACAGCTCAACAAGACCCTGTTGCAAAATAAAACAAACAAAAAAAGGGCTTGGAATATAGCTCTGGAGGAGAGTACTTGCCTAGCATGCACGAAACCCTGGGTTCAATCCCCAGTACTACCAAAAAAGAAAAAAACAAATAACTGAATTTTCTTTTCTTTTGGGATCATAACACACATGTCATAAGCTGGGCCTCCAGGAAACAGACAATAAGAGTATGATATTTCCATGCAGGAGCTTTGAACATTACTGGTAATAATGCCTGTGAGGGATGAGCGAAGTAAGATCAGACAGAATACTCAGACTGAACTGTCAGGCGGTTGCAGCAAATATTCCTCCCTGGTCCCTTAGGGCTTTTGAGCTAGATAACCTTTCAGAATAATCCCTATTTGAGGCAAGTTGCTTACCCATAAAAGATTTCTCCCATGGATGGAGAATAGCTTAGACAAGGCAGATTCCTTGCATTGGCTACAGTCTATGTACTCTGCTTACATCTAGTTGCTTCACATAGAGTGTTCTCTACTAGAAATAGCTGCCTCAAGATTCTGGTTGATATGTTTTTCAGGAAAAACAAAGAGGAAGTGTTTTAGAACAAATGATAGGCCCCACCTCTGAAGTGATCTTGAGTCCTTACTGGTACTACTGTCATCCTCCCAATACATTCTGGGGCACTCTTAAATATTACTTTTCTTGATGGGTTACCTACTGATTGTGATCCAGAACTACAAACCTGAAGGGTCTTAGCTTCTGTCACCATGTCCTTCTTAGGTCATGGCTACTACATGTGTCTGTTTTCCATCAAGATCGGTTAAGGCAGTACCAAAAACATTTCTCAGTGATTCGCTCAAGTGGCAAACATATCCTTTATTTGTGGCCCTTGTGTATTGGCAACCCAAATTCTTTCCCTGCCAGAATGGTGCTTCCATCTTTCCTTGCTGATTTCTTCAGTCAAGAAGCTTAAAATGACTGAGTAGTAGCTGAAGCTGGCAGTTTATTGGCCCACTCACTGTGTCTCTTCCTGGAAACATTTCCTTAGGGAGAAATCCTATAGAGCCATGAAATTGAGATTTGTGGGGATGAGGAAGCACGAGTACCAACAATCAGGACATGAAGTGATGGTAAGTGGGACCACGTAATTCCATTGCCTGTCACGGACTAAAGTATTCCACCTGCTCGGGACACAGCTCCATTTCATTAATTAAAGTCACTTATTGTGTTTAGAGAATGGTACTCCATCCTTGCAGGGCATTGCACCCAAGTCATATTTTTAGTTATCCCTTCAAGAGACTTTCTGTATGTTGAGATATATCTGACAGCTTCTGGGAAGTGCAACATGTAATAGGATCAGTGAGTCCCAAATACATGTGACCACTCCCACGCCTCATTGACTGTTCAGTGGGTCTCCTGGCCTACAGCAACATTATTTCAGATGCCACGTTGCTGGATAACTGAACAGCCATGGTGATGCTGGCTAAAACACTGCAGGCAGGAATAGCAAATCTATACATGAAGTATGTGTTGATTTCAATCAAAATTGAAATTTTCTTCTTTCCAAGTAGAAGGAAAAAGCAGACCACATGCCAACAAATGATTAGTCTCCTTGAGTGATAGTGCCATATGGGGGACTAAGCCATGGTCTCTGCTATTTCTAGGTTGAATCTTTGACAGTGGAAGCAGCCAGATGAATCCTGGAGAATGAGATCTCAGGCTGTTAGATCTATGCATATCCAATATCTATTCTGTTCTTGAGTCTGCCATGCTAGCAATGGAGTGACTGATAAGAGAGACTGGCTTAATCAAGTTGGATGTTTCCTATGTTGTGCATGCTCTCTGATGAACTTTAACACGCAAGAGGAAAACCTTCACATTTTATCCACTCCTGTAAGTCAGACACATAGCTTTCCCCCAGATTTTCTTGGTGCTTCGTTCTTTTTTTTTTTTTTTTTTTCTCTTGGCAGACCCCTTCCTGATAAATCAGAAAGCCATTCCTCATTGTTCAATAATTCATGGAGAATCTACTATAGGCCCATAATCCATACATATTCTACTCTTATTTCCACTTAAAGTGGACATTCACCAAAGCCCTCCCCATCAAGAGTATTTTCTCTAATCATTATCTTTCAAGAATACCCTGAAAAAGTCAACAATACAAAAGCATCTCATTTTTTTGTGTGTGTACCCATACACTGAACTGACTTATAAGTGAATTACATTTCATTTATTTTCTCCTTTGTCACTGGGTCATAAGAGATTCCTCATGCACCATAGATGTTACCTCCAGTAATATTACTAACTTAACAGTGGTACATGATATTAGATCAGGGATATATGCTCATGCAATGTAGTAAAAGCACTCACATGTGTTGGATGCAGCCTGACCCTGTGAATGAGGAGCCTGTAGACTGAGGCAGCTTCCTGCCTTTTGGGTGAGGGAGATTTGGGAAATTCCTAGAATTACACTCTTATTAGTGATCAACAGTCAACACTCCTGGCAACTGAGAGAATGAGTGCACTGGTCCTGAAGAGCCATCTTTATGGTACCTCATGGCTTCCACTGCATCTATTGAATGAATATAGGAAAAAGAAAAAGCCTAAAAGCGAAAAAAGTTTGGTAATTTTAACCCTGCTTGCACTCTGATTCCATGACCATTTTATTTATACACAGAAAAAAATGCTACATTGAAGAGTCAGACTCACAGTTTCCATCTCTGTCTACATGTCCAAATCTCTCTCACAGTTGATGTGATGAATGTAAATAAACATGTCTCAAACTGCACAAACTGTCATCCCAAAATATTTACATCATAAGCAAGGATGACCAATATACAATAATGTATTCAACTCTTTCATTTTCAGAATGAAAATTTAACACAAATGAAGAATAGCCTATCTATTTGTAATTGCTAAGTCTACATTTTCTGCATCTATAAACTTGAAGTAACAATTTTTCCTATTTACAGGTTGGAACCACTTGTAAAACCCACAATGCTATAGCTAGATAGTAGGTACAAAGAGCATTGGATCCTGGGTCAGATGGCTATAAGTTCTTCACTTTGATCATCTACCATACATCCATAATTTCAACTTCTATAAACCTTATAATTCAGTAAATATCTATCTATGCCCACTCTATACCAGGCACAATGCCAAGCTCTCCAAATTCAATAGTTAAGAGAATCTGCTTTCATAGAGCAGAATTGAGAGATTCATATTCATCACATAATCATGAAGTAAATAAATACATAAAATTATAACAAATGCTCTTAAATGCGGATGTGGAGGAAATATGTGCGTTCTAGAAATGTATATTACAGCAGAACGAATCTAATCATGGAGGTCATGGAAGATTTTGCTAATGCAAAAAGGAATATTCAAGGCAGAGAGAACAATACATGCTGATTTCCTTAGGGAGAGAAGTATAATACACATGAAGGATTGAAATAATGTTATTCTTGTTGAAGTGGAGAAAGCAAACAGGAGCATGGAGCATGGAGCAGCTGCAGAGTTACGCGAGGACCTGATTACGCAGGGTCGTATTTGGGTTGGGAAATTGCTAAAAATTTTTATTTGGGAAAAGTTGTAATTAGATTTGCATTTTTAAAAAATTTCTTACTGTCCTTTGGGGAAAGGCTTGGTAGAGAATAAGACTGGATGACATACGGAGTTGCAAGTCTGTTGAAGTTGTCCTGATGAAAGATGATGAAAGCATGGATTAGACTAGACTAACAGAGCTGAAGGAAAGTGGATGGATTTGAACAGTGTTTAGTCAAGGACTACACAGCACTTGATGTTGGATTTCGTATGAAAGAGAAGATGTTCAGGATGACTTTCTAGATTTTTGGTCAGCACAATCGATTAGAAGTAGTGCCAAGATATATATACATAAGCATTACCAGGCAAAATGTGATTAAATATTTATTTTATGAATTCAGAGCTTTCATCAAGATATGGTCCTTAGTTTTTAAGTCGTGACTCCTTTAAGAAAGAGGTGGAACTTATAAAATTTCTGTCCTGACCAAAGCACTTTCTCACCCAAAATTTTGCATGTATTTTATGGTTCAGATTCATCCAAGTAAATTTTATATAACATGGCATTAATGAAATCTCTGAGTCTGAGGCTAAGAAACTTTACCAAATATTTATTCTCTAATGTGTACTCTTTTGTCTCGCTTGCTTCTATATTGCACAATACTGGAAAACAAGAAAGAAGATTTCACAGAGCTGCTACGGTTATCCATGTATTGCATATTACTGCTGGTTAGCAAGTGAGTAGGTGAAGTACCATTTTAATCCTCATAGGGAACCACAAGATGCAATGTTTCTCTGGGAATCCACGCACAAGCACGTCAATCCTTAATGACAGAACCTAACACAAGGGTTTCTCTGGCACTACTATCAGGAAAAATGACTTTCCCTCAGAGCAAAACTGCCTTCTGCCAGCTGCTCTTCACACTTATGGCTTCATGTGGCCTTAGGGGAAAATAAAATATTTCCTTCCCCAGGGAAACAGTCATTTGGATGCAGCTGCATTTGAGAGAGAATTGCTGACTTAGGATCTGATTCTACAATGAACATCTTATAAAAAATACTATATATAGCACTTACATATACTACATACTGTATACACATGAGACATAAATTATATGCCAAATCAGCTCCTGTGAGAATCCAGATATAAAGAAAAGAGATATGTGCTTAAATTGCAGCTGGCCAGCTTAGAAGTGAAAATATTTTAAAGGAAAAGTACATACCAAGAGATACAATGTCACTTTCTCCAAGGATTTATTTTAAATTACACAATCTGATACAAAATTTAACTGCAGTCTTTTTAGGAGTTTAGTGATAAGTTTGGTTAATTTTAAAGATTTCTTCAATTTCTCTTTTCAAAAGTAACAATAACTCCAAATGCATGCGGAGGGTTCACTGGTCACCAAATACTGTGCAAGCACTTGATTCACTCTGCTTTATTCTTCACAATCCTTCTCAAAATAAAGGTCATCATAAACACACTTTACTAAAAAATAAATGGACATTCACAAATGGTTTATGCTTTTCCCAGCAGGCCTCCATTATCAAACATCAAGTGGCATAATCAAATTCAAGTGCCCAACTCTCTTTAATTTAGTCACACAGGTAAAGGGGCCTGGAATGGGAGGGGCTTCTTCAGTGATGAACAGGATGGGGCGGAGTTAGGGGAGCCAATTTGCTCAGGGAAACTATCACAGAACCAGACGGGGAACCACTCCCGCAGGGCCACATACCCCTGGCAATCTGGGACAGGACTCTAAGTCTGCTAGTTCAGAGAAGTCAGGCCTCTGAGTGATGAGGCTCAACCTCACTGATTCTGCTAGATAAGGATGGCTTCTCACAGGTATTATTATACCCAACTTTCAGGTAAGTAAACCAAGGGTCAGACAATTTAGGTAACTGGTTTAGATCAAGAGTTAGGAAACTTATGTGAGTTATGTCAATTATACTCCAAGGAGAATGTTCTTCATAATGATATTATTCCACCCACTAAGGGTTTGCTTTCAAAGTTCACATTCAGCTATTCTCCTGCCTGAGATGTCTTTCCCCCTCTCCTCTTCACTTGGATGCTCTCTCATGGTGGGGAATGTTTTCCTGCACTCTCACTGTTTTCTTCCTCAGAAGGAGGTCAGTGAGTTGACTCTAGGTTTTTCTCTGAAGAGATGCAGTGACTTCTCTACTTGGTGGGTCTTTTAGAAGACCATCTAGGTTCAGCTCATCTTTACCCCTGTGCTTGGGAAAATGATCCTTCTTTTGGAGCTTGAGCTGGTCTAGGTTTCTGAGTCTAACCTGGGAAGTCCATCCATATGGTGAGAAGTGTCTTTAAGTTTACCTTGGTGGGTAAGCCTGCCTCACTCCAGGAATCGTTTTCAGACATTCACACTACTCTCCTAATGTCATCAGTGTTTATGGTGATATTTGTGCCCTCTGCCTTTACTTTTTATTTTTAACGTTTTCAGAATCAAACAGGGGTGAAAGATACCAGTTTGGAATCCACCCAGACCCCCACATTCTACTTCCTCCGATAAGTTTTTCAAAACCCCAAGTCATATATCACTTTTCTCTTCCCTACCTCCTCAATATTTTTATTTCCATACCAGTCTTAATAATAAGGCCATTTATACTAGCAGAAAATCCTACCATAACCTGTGTGGCACTGCGGAAGCTCAGAACTATTTCTTACCCATTTATCAAGCATACTCCCCATTGAACCTAACGTGTGTAATTTAAACATTTTTCCTCAATTCTGCAGTTGGTTGAAAGCTGTAAGAGGTATAAACTCCATTCTCTCTTCTCTGCAGCATACCTCTCAGTGCAGTGATTAAGGCCCAGTGGAGAAGCTATAACATTGCTGCCTTCAAACTGGCAGAGAGCCAGTTAACTGGCCCATTAGGAGTATCTCCTGTTTGTTTCTCCTCTCATTCACTTTGATTATTCACCCTGAGCTGGACCCCATGATAGAGACACCATGCAGGGTTGCTTTGGAGTAAGAGAAGGAATTTCAAGTTACAAATGTGGTAAAAATCCCATGCTTGAAGCTGAGGCATCTTTGGAAGAACTGAGAATTTGCTGCCAATAAGGTTATTTTAGGCAAGAGGGAAATGAACATTTTTTAAAATTTTGAAAATGGAGTATTGTTGCATGTCTTACAGTTTTATTCCAAACTAATATGAATGTGACAATGATTTTGAAGCAATAAATTTAACACCTAGCATTTTAAGAACTTGCACTTATTGCTGAAGCACTAAGCTTTAGAGATGAGAAACTAAGTGACTCATTATAGGTGACAGAGAACATCCCTGATGGGGCTTTTGGATGTCTTAAGGGCCTGTGTGAAGGATGGGTACTGTTCATTAAGAATTTTTCTTGATCTGAAGCTTATTCTATAGCTAATAATAATCCAGATTATTCATGTACTCACTCATTGATCCCTTCATGCATCCATGCCTTTATACATCAAAATGCTCACATTGAGCACTTAATGTCATGCAAAACTCTACAGAAGCTGCCAGAGATCTAGAGCAACAAATTACTCCTGCCCTTAAGGAGCCCACAGGGAATGGCAGATCAGAAAACAAAATAATTTGAGTGCCTCGTGATAAAGCCTCTGAGGTTGCAATGCTAAGGGAGGAAATTGAGTGATTCTAACCAACCAGAAGCAGGATATTTACTAAAGAAGATCAGGTGTGACCTGAACATTAAGATTTAGCAAGACTTATCCAGAGGCAAAAGAAAATGGTATAGAATTTCCAGTGTTTCCAGAGCAGAGTAGTTCTCTGTAGAGAGTTATAGCAGATAAGGAGCATGAATAAGAGCTGGGGTCAGGTTGTGAAGATCCCCATGGTCCATGAAGTAGATAAGTAGGGCTTTATCTTGCCTCTTATAAGTAGAGTCTCAAGCAAGAGGATGAAGTCATCAAATTTATATCATCGTTTCATTCTGGAAATAAAGAATCGATGATAGACTACTGTAGCATACCTGGTCTAATAAGGGTCAATGAAGAAGAGATTTGTGTGATAGGCATTGATGATAGAATGACAGGACATAGTCTTGATGAATTGTCTTTGCGATGGGGTGTGTATAAGGTCAGAGGAAAAAGAATGTAAAAGAAAAATATGGAAACTCAGGATACTTGCTAAATTTTCAGTTTAAGTACCTAGATGGATGATAGTATCTATTACTGTGTTAGGAAATGTATGATGCCTAGTAAATCTGGAGAATAAATGATAGGGTCAGAGGTTGAAATTAAAGTGTTTGTGGAATATCTAGATTGGAGTGGGGAGTGGGTGGACACTGTGGAAAGCAGATAAGGGACTCAGTCAAGATATATATGGTAGTCATCAATAGAGAGATATTGGTTCAAACTATGGGAACTTTTCTACATGCAATCATTTGAAACAGGTCTGGCTGAAAGATAATTCTGCTTATTTTTTTTATTCTAATAAGGTCACGTTCATATCTTCCTTCATGGTTGAGCAAAATAGTTTTTAAAATACCAGATTTATGATACATCTGCACATTGCTTTCAAGAATATGGAAAAAGAATGACATAAATAAATACAATAATTAAAACATGTTATAAAGTAATCCTTTTTATAGTAACAGAGAAATATTAACCAGGGTTATAGCTGGAGATGTATTTGACACAGGGCCCTATTTTTCTTTGTTAGAAACATGCTTCCACTCCTTTACTCTTTTGAGCCACTCACCCCTCTCCCTTCAGCCTGCTGCCCCCTGCACTGAAGGATTGCACAGCAGTGTTCATCCTCTCTTCAACGTCAGTGACAACTTATCAAAAGAGGCACCAAATAGGGGGAGGAGTTCTCTGTGCTCTGTGACCTTCACATGTCAGGGAAACTGTCTGCAGTCTGGTTTTAAATTGATTCTCTTCCAAACTCTACTTGTTTAGAATCTGTCTATAAAGCTAACCCAAACCGCCAAGCAGAGAGGTGAATAGAGACATGAGGTCAAAACAAAATTTGGATTCATTAATAGTGAAATTTTGCTTTGAAGGTTTAGTTCAAATTGTATGTTTGACCTGCAGATTTTCTATGATCCCATTACCTCCAACCCTAGCCTGATATAAAACAGCACTTCACCAGAGAACATTAGAACAGGAACCAGTCTGTAACTAGAGTGACAGTCCCTAGAGGATAGGAACCATGTCATTCATTTAAATTGCCTCAGCACCTAGTATAGCATCATTTAAATCACCTGAACACTTAGTTGGCATCAAATTGAAAACAGGCACTCTCAAAAGTTTTCTGAATTTAGTTATTTTCCTATCAATGCCAAGTCATGATAATTTTTATGAATGCTCAACTATTCCTTTTAAACTTATTGCAATTTATTCAAAAATTCATCTTTTCCAAAATATAAAACATCATTATACAATGCCACTGGAGAGTTGCACATATCCTATTTTAATGAACTAATCTATTTCATTGTATCACTGTCTTTGTTCAAGCTTTATATTATGTCTTCCCATAATGATGGAGTTTCTCTTCACCTAGAAAAACAGATTGAGTTCTGTTCAAAAATAAAATATTGGCAGTTAAGTCAGAATCAAATAATCTGATATAGATCTAAAATTCAGGGTTATGAAAGCTTCTCATATTGTAAAACTATTTCCAAATATAAATGGGTTTACTTAATAATAAATAGAGCATAAAATAATTATGACACCATATACACATATATTTGTGCTCTATATGCTCAGTTGCATTCTATACATACAAATATGTATTTGCATTAGTAAATTGACTACCAGATAAGAATCATCTCTATGTTACTAGACCTTTGTGCAGATTTTTATCAGCACTTCTCTAACAGTGTTAGGCATTTGTTTTCATGTTATTTACCCAGCTGGATAATGAGCTCCTGAAGGACAGTTTATTTTGATTCCCCAGTACATAAGATGGTATCTGGTATAAAGAAGAAACTGTTAAAGTCTCCTTAATAAAGGGCAAAACAAAACAAAACAAAACAAAACAAAATGTGTTTCTTTAGAATGAGCAAATACCTCCCTGGATTAGTCTTAGATGTGTTTGTTGGTTATTTGCATCATTGTGCTCCACAGTCAAACCTCTGTCTCAGTGCCAAGAGAAGTGCCCCGGAAGTAAGCCAGGGAAGGTCATGAATCTATGTCAGACACCAGGAGGGTGAGGCAGGACCTTCTCAAAGCTGGGCAGGTAGAAGAAAAACAAAGCTGGAAACCAGAAAGTGATCCTGTAAACTTGAATTCCAGTGAAAGTGAAAACAATGGTGCCTGAAGGACCAAGTTCAGCACCAAGAGAGGGCAGTGAGTGACAAATAAGAAATTAACAAGCATATCTGCAGTGCACAAGTTCCTTATCCTATAGCCATTAGGAAGCTTGCTTTCTTTAGTTTTTATATCATTCCTCCACATGCTTACATCAACTCGGTTCTACGGCCATTTTGTACAGCTCATGCATCCCAGTAACTCTGAGAAGTCTTGAGTTCCTCAACAACAGGTTGGGTCCCTTTCTCTTAGGGTCACATATTGTTCTTTGTGCTGCCAAGCCTCCATCATAATGTATGAAGTCACCCTGACCAGGGATCTGTTTTATTAACTTGTTTGAAACTAACATTTATTCCCAGCACCCAGAAGCTAACACAGTGCCTAACACAGACTAGAAATTTGAAAAATATCTGTTGAATAAAAAAAGAGGAAAGGTTTCAGTTTACATATGAGAGAACTGTTGAGATGCTGAGTAGTCTTTCCTTGTCACAATCCTTTTGAGAATTCATTATTTCAAAGAATGTTCTCTAAGTGCCTTCGAAGTGTTAGTCTCTGTGCTAGATACTTTGCATGATTTTTTTCCTTTTCTTTCCAATGACCATGTGATTGTGGTGTTTTTGTTTTGTTTTGTTTTTATGAGTTTTTTGAACTTTGATTTTAATAATAACTGCATATAATGAGTGCTTTGGACTAATATTTTATAGATAATGAACTGTCTCAGGAATTAACTAACTGTAGAAGTAGTAGTTTTCTAATGAGATGAATGACAAGGATCAAACCCGATCTGTCTGATTAAAAAACAATTCTTTGTCTACTGTGTCTCTAAGAATATTTGGCTTAAATTAATACAGTTTTCTCACTTGGTTAATAAATGAAATATAAAGCTTGTGTTTCTTTTTAATGCCTTTGATAACAGTGAATGAAATATTTGGATAATATTATTTGCTTTGGAACTGGTCAATATGACTGAAGAAAACATTCTCAGCCTAAGTGAAAAGTTTTTTAGTTGAATTTCTCTATGTGCCTTAATAATTGCTTTTCATTGGGCTATTTTTAATTATAAAATTAAATAGATTTTGAGTTTTTCACTGAAATCTGCAGAATATTCTCTGAATTTTTGTCTGGGCCTCCTAGAATATGAGCATCAGAAAATAAGTTATACATTGCTCATTTGTACTTATTGTACTTATTAATATATACCAGTATCAAGGGAAACAATAATTTATGATGAAATAAAATCGGAAGAGTTGACACCGCAACTAGGTATTTAAAATGAAATTTTATTTTATATACTATTTAGAACTTTCAGGTCATTTATTTAAGTATGCAACAATCGAATTTTAAGAGTTTAATTCCTAATTATTTAATACCAAAGGCAGAGCTTTATATAGAAAATTTCTTTTTATAGGTCTCTAATCATATTTGCCACATTACCCTTCTCAGTTCATGCAAGATCTTTCCAAATTGTCTATGATATTAGATCTCTTAAAGCGAATGTGTGTGTGTGCAAAAGCCTATTTACATAATGTATATGTATTTAATAATACATAAGTAATGAACGGAAGAAAAGATTAACAATTACACCAAAGCTAAAATGAAATAGAATTTCTAAAAAAGAAGTGTTAGAGTAAAAGATTATAATTGTTGGCAGAATTCTGAATTTCACTCTCAGTACTGTCATTATTTTAAAACTGGTATAAATTTTTAAAGAATCCTGATCCTTATTTTTTATGTAGAATAGTTAAGTAGCCGAACTCTGATGAGGTAATTAAATATTGCTGGTGAAGAGGCTTTTGTGAATATAAAGCACCATGTAGATGTATGTGTGTATGTATATTAAATCGAAAATTACTATTTTTCCTAGTGAAACCATATAGAAATACATAAAGATGCAGAGCATCCATAACTCATTTTCCACCATTACATGTAGAAAAGAGAAGAACACATAGTTGCAATGGTGCTCTTCTGAATAGGATTCCTACCATTGGAAATTTTGATATTAAAGATGTACCAAAGCCTTATTTGTTTGTTTATTTATGTGGTGGTTCTGGATTTAAACCCAGGCCCTGGAGCATGGTGGGAAAGCTCTGACACTGGGCTACATCCCCAGTCCCAGAACCTAATGTAGTTTGGGAACTGGGAGTATGGAACAGGAAGACCTCAATGAGAAACTGCTCACCCAAATAAATAAATTAGGCCAGATGAAATGCTGGTGGTGGGGCTCAAGCTAGGAAAAGAACCAGAATTTCTAGTCAGGCCAGATAGAAAGTATAGAAACTCTTAGGACTCTTGTCTGAATGTCAAGTAAAGATAAAACCGAATACAAAATTGTAAGAGAACGCAAATTCTAACCAGTATTGTGCGAGTGCCATGGGACAATTTGAGGAGAATTCAGAGAAAGATCTCTTCTGACTGAACAAGTAGGAAGGGGTAATTGGAAATACTTGGGGAGAGGGGAGGAGGAGGAGCAGGGGAGTAGGAAGGAGGAAAGCCTTTGTGAAAAAGCACAATACTCCTCCGCTCTTAGCTTTGTATCTCTTTTTGAATTTGAAGATTCTCTCTATTGATGTTGATTCTCAAATTTATTCTGAACTTCAGACCACTCAAAGATTAAAACTCCTCTATTCAGCTGTCTGTTCAAGATCTCAAATTGGAGGTCTAACAAGCATTTGGATTTAATGTACTATTATACATAAGTTGATCTGTACCTTTAAACCCTGTTTTATGATTAGGCACCCCCATCCCAGTTACATTCCTACCATTCATTATTCAAGCCAAAACCTCTGGGCTCACCATATATTCATCTCTATTTATAACTCCTCACATCCAGTTCAATAGCAAAATATATTGTGTTTACCTTCAACATATATTTCCAATGCAGCTAATTACTCTCACGAACTTTTGCCTCTCAATTCCAATCATTATTTCTTACATGGATTAGGATATTAGGTTCCCAACTGATCCCCTAATTTCACTCATGATCCTCTGCAGTATATTCTCCAGAGTAGGTAGAATAACCTTTAATATAAATCAATCATATAACTCACTTAAAATATTGGAATGCTTTCCTATCACGTTGAGAATAAAATGGCTTTCAAATCAAACATGGTCCAGCCCCCTTCCACCTCTTCAAAATCATTTATTTTCATTCTCTATTTAGTTCATTAAATTTCAGCCCCATTGTTCATCTTCCTTTTCTTATATAACACCAAAGCTTACTTCTACATCAGAGCCCTTGCCCTTGCTGTTTCCCCTAAAAGATTCTTTTCCAAGACCTCTACATGACTGCTGCTTTCTCATTTACCAAGTCGCAATTCAAATGCCACCAACTCAGAATGTTCTTTGCTTACCACTACAGCTACAGCACCACAAGACCCTCCATCAGCATCATCTAATCCCTTATATTTTTCTGTCTGATTCCAACATACATTGCTACCTATGTTTATCATGTGTGTGTACTATGTATGTATTTGTTTTTTCTACCAACCCCTTGAATAAAGCCCCATAAGGATCAACACCCATTTTATGTCCTTTAACCACTGCACTGCCAGTATGTCGACGGGAGCTTGTCACTCAATAGTGCTTATTAAATAAAGTTTTAGCTGCTGAATGATTTTGCCCTATGTAATCAATTTCCATTTCTCCAAAGTAAGAGGTTGAATCTTACATAACAACAGTTATTTTTCAACTACTAACTATAAATGTGTATAATAAACTATTCTCCAAATAAAACTTTTCAAGATAGTTTGAGTATTAGTGAGTCTGAGGGCAATACCGACAGACTCAGCTGATAAATCTGTGCACAGTGTATTACATGATGCCCAGGGAATCATGAACATGCTTTAGCATAGTGGAGGAAGAGTAAGTAAATAAATAAATAAATTTGTAAAATAAAATGCAAAAGTAATGGAAGTTGGCCGCATGCACAGTTTACATGACGTGCCATCAGGCATCGCTTTCCCTAGTGACAGCATAGTGGGAATGACTTCTCTGTGAGGAAATAGAGTACAAGCCAATAATCAGGAAACATCAGGGATTCATAAACATCCATACCTCACTGGGGTATTGACAATACCATTAATGAATCACAGTGCGAAATTAATGCAGTGCCTTGTGGGGACTGTGATCTCCTGAGACCCGCCTGTGGTGGCATTGTAACTTTGACTCATTGTCAGCAATTGTTAGAAGGAATAGTGCCTTGAAAATAGGGTAGATTCTTTATTAATAACACTATGCTGATATGTGCTAGGAAGGATGTATGTTGTTTCTCTTTTATTAGTTAGGAAATTAACCATTTAAGGTAGTAATGAAATTGACATCCTTGAAAACATTCAATATCAAATAGTTGCCTAAAGTGTCAGAAGATTAAAAAACTATTTGTTTTAATACCAAAAAACTATAGAGCAGCTATAATGAGACAGACATTGTGGAAAACACAAAGAATAAAAGAAGATTAACAGAAGAAAGTGAGAGAGGAAGGAAGAAAGAGCCAAGGAAGGAAGGAGAAAATCCACAATTCTTTAGTTCATGTTTCAGTTATCGAGTAGCTGGTGTTCTAGTAATGACCACCATGAACCTAAGTGGCTAGATTGCTCATTGTCCTGTGTAGTACTAACACATGTGGTTATATTCATCAACATACCCAAATATAGACAATGTTCACTTTTTAAAATTTGAAGCATAGATTTCATGTTTTATTTAAATAATTATTCTCCAAAGCTAGATTGTTGCTGAATTTTTATAAGAGGGCTGCATGATACAGTTTGACACTTTCTAGGCTCTACCTCTTAGTTCAGCCTGTTTCCTAGTAGCCCCATACACACGTACAGACATACAGGGAAGTAAGTTATCTGTTCTATGCCCTGACTCTCCGATGAATAAAGTCAATTTACTGGATTAAAATCAAAGACAGTTATGATAAATATTTTAAATTGAAAATAACAATGCTGGAAATTTTGCTGATCTATGTGAACACTACATTTTTCATAGATAAATATGTAATATAGTGTTGGTGGCTGCAAATAATATCATTCAATGAGTATGCAAGCAGTCAACAAATTAATATGTTAATGCTTAGATTTTTCAAAAAAGGCATGAAATATTAATAATGAGTACAGAAAAATTAAAGCTCTGGAGCTTGTGAACAAAGCAGGAATATAATCTAGAAATGAAAAGAAAGACTAAGGATTCAGAAAAGTACAATAGTTCCAAAAATAAATAGTACTAGGTCATAAAAGCAAAGAATGGAAAGAATATTTTTTTTTAGAAAAGGGTTTCAGAGAATCCTAAGAGAAAAATATAAAAATTGCAAAAAAAGAGTCAACATTTATTTATTTTGAGAAAGTAATTTTGTTAGTAAGGTTAGATGGAAATATCATTTTCAGAAGGTAAGGAAGTGATGAAGAGGTAGAAGTATTAAGTATGCTCCATAAATATAAGCTTGGAAGTGAACACAAGGGAGAAATATGACATAACTAAGATAGGATGGGGACAAATCAAGACTGTTGTTGTTTTAAAAGAAAATATTTTGGGATAGTGCAGATTTGATACTCTTAAGAAGGGAAAGAAAAGAAGAAGGAAAACTCCAATAAAAATGAGGCTTTGGACAGCAATTCCAATCAAGTGACCTGAAAAGGAGAATGTAGGGTCTGAGACAGTAAAGGACATTGACTCTGAGAAATAGGGTCAGTCATGAGGATATTTTATAAAAACCGCAGGGTAGCTGTACACAGCAATGCCTACCATCCCCATGAATTGGGAGGCTGAGGCAGGAGGATCAAAAGTTTGAGGCCAGCCTCAGCAAGTAATGAAAACCTATGCAAATTAGTGAGAACTTCTCTCAAAATAATAAATAAATAAATACATAAATAAATAAATAAATAAATAAATAAAAAGACTGGGAATGTAGTTTGGTGGTAAAGTGCCCCCGGGGAAACGAAATGATGTGCCCCATTTGTGTACAATGAATCAAAATGCAGTTTGTAAAAAATAAAAATAAAAAAAGGATAGCATATTCCACAAACTTAAAAAATAAATAAATAAATATGTGAAGTATATTTTAAACAACCTGATTTAACCAATCCATAATATTAGCATATATCAGAACATAATGCTATACACCATAAATACATATAATTTTAATTGTCAATTTAAGAAATTAAATAAATAATAAAAATGACCAAATAAATAAATAAATACAAACCAGTGTGTTTGTTAGTTCTTGTTGTAATTTTGTCTCATCTATATACATGTGTGTATGTATATATTTACATAAAAGCAAAGAATGAAAAGAATATTTTTTAAAAAATATGGTATGTATACAAAAAGTCATCTCTTCAAAACTTCCCAAGGGTCAAGTGGGAAATTTACATATTTTTATTATGCAGCACTCCAGATATCCCACATCATCATTTCTCTTTTGTAATCTTCTTATATGCAGTTCTCTCTGAGTGCTTTCCCAATCATCAGGAAGACCCTCAAAGGACAAGGGTAAGGGCGACATGAAAGATGAGATATGACTGGGATGAAAGATCAAGATGTGATATTTGGGTCCTATGTTGGTAGTAGTAGTGAAGTTTCTACTCATAGAAAACCAGAAACCAGCACAGTGTCAGGAGAAGAGTACTACACTAGGTTCAGAGTAAGAAAATTAGTGAGTTAATAAAGTTGTAGCAACACTCATGTGTTTTTGTTCATTTGCTTTTCCTTCAACAGATGAGAAAAATGAAGGGTGAGGAAGGTATCAAAAATACAACTTAGAGAGAGTGAGTCCCAAATTCCATCTCCTAAGTATAACTGTCCCTTAATATGGATTTGTTTTATTCTGAATTAATACAAGTGTGGTGAAACTAAGTTCCACCAGTAGAGAGATACTTGAGAATAATAACACATGCTCTTCAACTTATCCACCATCCACAGTTTCCAAACTAACTCAATCTAGCATCCTCTGAACTTCTGAATTGAAGTGGCTAGTGAAATTGGTTGAACCCCATGATATTGTGATGTATAAATTCAACTCTGTGGCTGATTTCTCAATAATATGTCAATAAAGTCGGAATGGATGGATACACACACACAAACACACACACTTACACAAACTAGTTTGTATTTGGTATTTGTTATAGCCAAAAAGGCCTAATTTATCATACTCAGATTCATGTCTACAATGTGAAAGCTTTGTAATCCCAGACTGGTATATTTATCATCTCTACTTGAATATTAGAACATCACCATACTTAAAATAGGTCTCATAAACTTTTCTCCCACTTTGGTTATTCTCTGTGTACGCTTTCCCAATGGCTTTTCTTCAGATCACCATGCCCGAAATTCCCATAGTTCCCTCTGTCTCAAATTTCTCCATCCTAAAAATCTGATACTGTCATCACCTATTTAAAAGTTTTCAATGACTTTCATTGTTCTTAGGACAAAGACTAAAATCTTTAACGTGGCCTGTGAAGTTTGGGATCTGGGCTTTATCTTGGTGGACTATCCTCCCTGTCCTGTGTCCTGGCTGTCTGTCAATTCTTTAAACAGGTTGAGCTTTTTCCTATCTTAAGAGTTTCAAACAGAACATTTCTTTCTAGAACAATGATTTTTCCTGCTTAATTATCACTAACATCCTTCTCTATCTGGTCAGGTAGCACTCATCGTTAGAACTCACTTTAAAGTTCACTTCTTTATGGAATTCTTCCTGGCCCTAAGCTACATCATGTCAGCTTCTGATATTTCATCACTGTTGTAATTCTTCCCCTTGTTGTAATCAATTTGTCATTAAGAATTATTATACAGTCTTGATGTTAATGTTTTTCTTCAGTTTTATATCATCAAATATGCATATCTTTTGTTCTCTTTGGTGTTTTGCATCTAAGTTTAATGTTTGGCTTAAAGAAAATACTATGTACATGTCTGTTCAATAAATGAATGGATAAATAAATGAGAAATGTATAGAAGAGAATGAATGGGCAAATAGCTGAACAATGCTGAAAGGCTGAAAGTGCACACTGATGGACAGCGGACTAAAGGAGCAACCATTTAGATGGCAAGATTCAGAAAATTAACAAGTAAAAGAGGTTCGGGATGGACTAGACCAATGAAGGTTCACCTTGTTTGTAAGCTCAGGGCCATTCTTTTGTATACTATAATGTTTAACTTGTAAAGAATGATAAATTCATTATCAATACTATCAATTCCAGGATTTTGAAATGTATAGAGCACAATTAGTGGTAACTGATTATAGGGAAATAGTAACAACATTTCATATATTGTGATACTGTATAACTTTAAGTCAAAATCTTGCCAATTTCTGCTATTCAATAAAAATAAGTCCCCTTTTTACAATTTCATCTCAATCTAATTAGAACCACAATCATCAAAAATATAAACAATAAAAAATGCTGATGAGGATATGAGGGAAAAGGTCCATTCATATTTTGTTGGTGTGGGACTGCAAGTTGATAAATCCACTTTTAAATGAAGCATGGGGAGTCTTTAAAAGCCTAGGAATGGACCTAGCTATGACATTCCTTGGTATTCATTCAAAAGAAATAAAATCAGCACACTATAGTGATACATGCATAGCAATATTTATAGGCACATAAGTCATAATAACCAAGTTAAGGAACTGGTCTAGTTACCCATCAACAGATGAATAAATAAAGAAAATGTGATATATACACAAAGGAGTTTTACTCAGTCATAAAGAAAAATGAAATTATATTGTTTGCCAATAAAAGGATGGAACTGGAGATCTTCATGTTGAGTGAAATAACCCATATACAGAAAGTCAAAAGTCTTTTATATGTGGAACCTAGAGAGAAATAAGGAATTAAAAGTGGGGGGTGGGCTCATGAAAATAGAGGAAGGAACAGAGAAGTTGAGAACAGAAAACAAGGAAGAGAGAGGAGGGATGGGAAAAGGTAGAAATAGCAAAAGGAAACTGACTAAACTGTGCTGTGTGCGTGTACGAGCATATCACCATGAATTTCACTTTTATGTATAAATGTAATGCACTAACTTTAAAAAAAATCACTAAAAAAAAAGAATGTCTTAATTTTGCTTCTTAAAGTATAGGCATAGAGTAGGTGGTTAAAAATTTTAAATGTCTAAATAATACGTTATAGACTAAATTAATACTGTCCTTTAGAGAATTTTACAGCTCCTTCAGTGCTCTGGAAAGGTTGAGAGGGGGGCCCCAGTCAATCTTGGTTATAAAATCAATCAATTAGGGAAATAAAAACTGAATTAGATTGACTGAATTTTATGGGAGGGCTATCATAAAAACCAAGACATTAAATTAATTGTTGTGCAATGCTGGTAACTTCTTAAAAAGATTAAATACTTTGACTTTCCTAATGATCCTTATTGCTGAGTTCTTTGTTATAATTAACCTCAGGGATTTCATCCAAGAGTTTATGAAATCAGAACTACAATACCCAGCATCTCATGTTTCTAACTCTGCAAATACTGTGTATGATTTTCTTACTTGTGAGAATGACCTGACCTGCAATTATGGCCATCTATTCTTTCTTTTTCCCCCATTCAGTACCTCCATCCTTGTTTAAACTGTGTGGCCATATGAGACTCCTAATTCTTCCTTTTTGTTTATTGAACAAATATCTGTAGAATGCTTATTATGTGTCAAGACATTTACTTGGCTCTATATGTTAGGAATGTAGGAGAATGAATTCAAACTTTCACATCTGGATAACTTGATAGAAGCCCAGATAAGGCAATTGACTAGGGGTTGAGAAAGAAGATGTGTTTGATTTTAAGTATTGAGTTTCAGATGAGTACAGGGCACCCAGATGGAACCATATGGCAAAGAGTTGTAATTAGGTGACAGAATCTTTGGAGAGATTTTTGGATCTTCATGAAGGCAATAGTTCAGATAAATTGTTTTTTTCAGTAATGGTGATGGAATTCAGAGCCTTGTGCATGCTAGGCTCCACCATTAAGCTACATTTCTGTTATTTTCTAATTTTTTTTTTTTAAATTTTGAGACAGGGTCTCCCTAAGTTGTCCAGGATTAAATCTGTGATCCTCCTATTTCAGCCTCTCCAGAGCAGATGGGGTTACAGGTGTGCATCACTATGTCAGCAGGATGGTATTCTTATTGCCACTAACATATGCCATAAAAATCAACACTCTAAGGTCTGATGGTCATTTTATATGAAAAATATCATTTTCATGAGTCTATAAAATGCATATAGATGCATCAAAACTCAGAATAAGTTCTTTTTTTTAAGTTTACTCAGGCTACCTTTATTCCATAAAACCCTTGATGCTCAAATTCTCTTCAGTTGTGCATTGTAATCCTTGATATTTGCTTTTGTACAGCATTAGGTTATTCTAAATTGTTTCATGTACCCAAAATTTACCAATGCAAATGACTTTAATCTTCTTGAAAACAGTAAATATTGTATCCCACCTTAATTTCCCCACAAGCACATTTTAGCACATCTCCAAAGAGTCTTATCCGCTGAAATTGCCAGCATCTCTCTTTTCTTCTTCATAAAAGTTCTCTTTCTTAACAATTATCATAATCCCCCAATTTGTTCAGTAATAAGTAATATCTGTTCTATTGGCAAATGGTGCTGAGGCCATGAAATGAAACCAGCTCCATGGAAAAGAGAAACACCTAAGCAATTGGAATGTAATTTGGTGAATGCGAAGGTGGAATAAAACGTGGTATTTAAGGCACAAAAATGCATTTCTCTTTCAAACAGGGAGGATCACAGAAAACAGAAGAGAAGACATCAGAAATGAACTTAGAAAAATGGGTAGAAGAGACTAAAATGAAGAGAAGAGCATGACAAGCAAGCAAGAAACATTGTTTAAAAATACAGTAGGGAAAGTTAAGAAAGCAAGGTATTTTCTAGACACACCAAGTAATAGAAAGAATGAGGCCATGAAGTGTGAGGTGATTGAGTGACTACAATGTCATGGAGCACGTTATGTGCCTTATTAAGGAGTCTTCACATTTTTTTTTTTTTCTTGTGGTGTTGGGAATCAAACCCATGGCCTTGTGCTTACAAGGCAAGCACTTTACTGACTGAGCTAGCTCCCCAGCCCTGAGTCTTCACATTTTTAAAGACCAAGACAGGCCAAGAAAATGATTCAGGAGAGAGGTGATATTGTTAAATTTGGGTTTTAGAAATCTCACTGTTAATAGCAAAGGGAAACTAGTAGCACCTAGTCCAAGTGAAAAATTAAATTCTAAATAAAGTCACCATTGGGGTGGTCATTGGAGAAGAAATGGTTTCCCAAGATGGGAAGCTGATGGAATTACTTGTTGGAAAGGAGCAACACTGCCCTGGCCCCACAATTATGGTTTAAACAATTTCAGAAATAACAATAGCATCCATCTAGAGATGTACAGTGGACAGGGTAATGGTTTCTGTTGAGGAAGTATGAAATACCCTTCTGATGAGTCAGGTTGTCAAGTAGGTGTTGAACATTCTGATTTAGAGTTCTAGAAGAATGATGAGACTGAAGAGAGTTTCAGAATCACTTAGATAAAAAGGGCAATCAAAGTCATAGGATAAAATCCAAATGGGATGCTGTTTAAAAGTGCAGGAAAATATATCAAACTCAAGTCTCATATCTAAGGTCCATGTGGAGGAAGAAAGTTTCAACCCAACTGTTAGAGAAGAGTAGGCAGGGTTTTCAGAGAAGTCCCAGGAAGATCTGTAAATACCTCTATTGTTCAACTTCTCTTCAGATATACATTTAACTCTTGCTGTTTGCTTAGAAGACATCCGAGGAGAGTTTTCAGAATTCAAACATTCCAAAGAAGACAAGGGACTTCAATATTCCTTAAACACTGCCAATACTCCTCCCACACCCAAATATAACTGAGTGATTCCCCACTTTATCCTGGGGTTTCTATCCAGCATATAAATATGTTTGTTCTTCCCTCATACTTCTTTGAACACTCTTAATGCTCCTATCCAGGGGTCCATCTTAGTCTCACATGTGCTCACTCCAAATACAGTTCCATAATCTGAAGCAAATAACTATCTGATAATTGTACTCTATTATTTCCCCAGAAGAGTCTGGCATCCTGTTTTCTGGAATCCCCGGTTAATACTGAACCATTTGGTGCTACCCTTCTTCTCTATCTCCTCTCATAGTCCAGGTTTGTGTTTTCTGCTAAATATAAAATATAATCTTTAGTCTTCCTTTCTGCCACTGAAGCATGGCTTTTGCTCCAGCAGGACATTTAGACATGAATAGCCAGTACTTTAAACCAGTTAGGAAATGACAAAAGGGATTTTTTTCAGACAAAATAAAAGCTATAATTAAATGAATTTGATAAAATGTTGAACAAATGAGTCTACTTCTTAGAAATAAATTATCCTTAATTCACCAGGCTCCTTCTCTGGGCTAACTTCAGTAATTAGAAATGGATCCATGTTAGAATGGCTGAAATCCTCAATTCAGAGTGTTCTTTGGTTTTGCTTTTTTGGTTTCTCTGCATTGAATTGTAACTACAATCCTCTGTTCCCCATTGCTGATGATTTCACAGCTGTGGCTCTCCACACTGCCTTAACTCTTAGGAATGAATGAGTTCTCTTCACCCCTTTCATTGTGTTAAGTGAAATATGACAGACATAGAAAGCCAAATACTGCATGACTCCACATTAGGTGGAATCTAAATACTTCAAATACATAGACGCACAGAACAGAATGATGTTTGCCTGGGGCTGGGGGTAATAGGGACGTGTTGGTCAAAGGGTATGAAACTTTAAATTATAATGTAAACGTGTTCAGTGGCTCTAGCATAGTGGTGATATCTGTGTGAAATAATTTGATTGTGGTATCACTGCAAGTGTAGTATATCAAATCATCCCATTGTGTACCATACACACATACAACCTTTGTCAATTAAATATTTTAAAATAAAATTTTTCAAAAGAAAAGAAATTAGGACATAATACAAACAAAATGATCGTGTTAAGAACACCCCATTAAAAAAAAAAGTTCAAAATACACCATTAAAAAAATTACTCAGATGAACTGAAGCTTACACAGAAAATAGTAGATTCTTGATCATGTATGATCTGTGTGTATGCATGACTATGTGTAAAACCCTAACTGCTCAGGAGGATAAAGTTATCAGTGCTTTCCTCATTAGTGGAAATGAGCAGAGGATTAAGTACCCAGTTGGAAAAGAACATTCTGTTCATCAGATGAGCATTAGATTATTGGGTTAAAACAACCCAAGAAATAAACCACAAATTACAATAATAACAAACAGAACAATCCCCTTGTTATTAAAATGTTTCTGATACCTACTCCTGAAACTCAAGTAACAAAACTTCTTCATTGCAGAGGAAAATGAGGAGTGGGTGGGGATATGAAAGATGGTGGAATGAGACAGACATCATTATCCTATGTACATGTATTATTACATGAATGGTATGAATCTATATCCTGCACAGCCACAGAAATAAAAATTTGTACCCCATTGGCATACAATGAATCAAAATGCAGTCTGTAAAAATAAAAAATATTAAATTTAAAAAGTTCTTCATTGTGGTTTAACATGATATGGGGCCTTGAAACAATTTGTTGAAACAAAATACAATTGAAAAGAACCATATTGTGTGATGAATAAGAAAACTAAATGTCCCATCTGTGTCAGCACATGTCTACTGCCACACCCTCAGTTCTTCCCTCACCTAGAAATCTGGAATCTACTATCCCACTCTCTGAATGAGTACTCTTCCCTTTCTCTTAGTTTTACTGCCCTTTCACATACCCTGACCTGCTCTCCTCCAGTTCCCTTGTTTTAAGACTTCTCCATTCTCCTCCCCCAGCATCTCAGCGCCTCCAGGGCCAGCTTGGCTTTCTTAACCACACTATGCCATAGTCCATTATCCTAACTTCTTTTTCAGCTAAATCCTGGAATCTCTTGCAAACTTGTTAAATTTCCTCATTGAGCAAAATTTATAATCTGCTTTCCACAGCCCTATTCCTCAAATGTTCAGAATTACTGGAAAATAACATATATTCTATTCTGCCATAAGCCTCATCATCTCCATCCTTCCTTTCCTCCCCTTTAATCTTTAACCCACTGAAATCTTCCTTCAATCTTACCACTCCTCCCAAACTCCCCAATCAGGTTGCCAGATCCTAAGAACAGTTTTAAGTCCTCTGCTCTGTAGCATCTGCCACCGTGGGCTCTAGTTTTCCTTGTGCAGCTCTTGCCTTTCATTTTTTAAATTTGTAGTTTCTACTTTAATATAATTATATAAGCATGGAATATATCTTATTCTAGTTAGGATCCCATTCTTGTGGATGTACACGATGGTAGGATTCACTATGATGTTTTCACACATGTATGTAGGAAAATTATGTCAGATTCAGTTCACTGTCTTTCCTTTTCCTATCCCTCTCCCTTACCTCCACTCCCCATTGTCTGAACTACTGAACTTCTATCCCTACCTCTGATTGTGGGTTGGTTTCCACATATCACAGAAAACATTCAACCTTTGCTTACATTATATCAATATTCCATCCCTCAATCACCACCCCCATTATCACGCTCTTCTCTCTACCTTTTTCTTATCAAACTCCTAACAGAATAATTTCTCTTCCACATATTCCTTAAATATTGGTGTTATCTGACTTCCTGCCTTTCTTCATTGCTTATAATGGTCAAAATACTTTCACTGGGTTGTTGCATGCCAACAATTCTACCAAATAATGATTTATCAATAACATCTAAATTAAATATCACAGACCAAACTCCTCCAAGTTTCTGATTACATGCATAGATGCATTCTTGACACATTGATTTGAATGCCTCCCAAGCCTTTCAGAGTTGACGTATTTACAACTAAATTTCCCCAACAAATATATTTTCTCTTTAGTAAATGGTACTGATCACTGAAATCAGAAAATGTGGAGTTCTTCATATTCATTCTTCTTGCTCACTATCCATAGACTACTAATCACAAAATCATGTCTCTTTGACCTCATAAGCATAGTGCTGCTCACTTTAGTCCCTCACTTCCTGAGCTACAATGGCTTCCCTGTTTCAAATTCCATCATTCTTCACCTGACTTGATATAACCTAATAAGTACCTGAAGAAGGAAGTGCTTCAAAGCCACTTGTAGAGAAGACTGACTTTTAAAACTATAAAACGAACAGTGTGAAATTCATATTTTAGGTTCTTTGAAAACTAAATTGCTGGGATTTCCCCTGCATAAAACACGTGAATTCACACCTATTGGCCATCATCCATGGTATTTGCAATGACTCAAATGTTATCCCCACTCTTTACCCTACAAATTCTGCAAAGACTTCAATAGTCACACTACAGTGACTTCTTTCCTTGTTTTCCACTCTATCTTTTGCATCTACTTTAGTGTTCCACATGCAAATACATATTTGTTAGTTAATTTATTCTAACATATTCATGTGCACTTTACTTTTTAGTGACTGTCAGTTTTTCAGATTATGGACAATTTCTTCTTTTTAAAACATTAGTTCATATATTACACAAATACATACAACCTATACTTTTTATATTTTATTTTTAATATGCTTTTTGCCTGAAGTGTTTTCTACTACTGCATTTAAATAAGATTTTTTTGTGCTACATTCCTAGGAGAGTTTTCTCAAATTATTTTGCTTTTTTTTAAACATTTTTCCAGTTATCAGTTCTTTGTCACTTCATATTTAAGACCACAGGTCAATCTATTAAAAACATATTTTCCTCAAGGTACAGATCTACTTTTGCCATGTCTCATCCTGGACAAAATTTCCAATGGGCTTTTCTTGGGTAGGGATAAGATATGGAAGATATTTATAAACAAGTTCTAAAGTTTATATCAAAATGTAAAAGGCCAAGAATAGCCAAGACCATTATCTTGATAATGAATAACAAATTTGGAGCCAGGTGCAGTGGCACATGCCTGTAATCCCAGTGACTTGGGAGGCTGAGGTAGGAGGGTCCAAGTTCAAGGCCAGCCTCAGTAACTTTTGAGGCCCTAAATATGTAGCAAGACCTTTTATCAAAATAAAGATAAATAAATAAATAAAAAGGGCTGAATAATGTGGCTCAGTGGTTAAGCACTTTTGGGTTCAATCCCCAATATAAAGATAAAAATATGAAAAAATGTTTAAAAAGTTGGAGAAGTGCAACTATTAGATATTAAAACTTATTATAAAGTTACAATTATGTATAATTTGTAGAGATAGATAAACCAACCAATGAAACAGAATCTCATATGTACAGAAAATCTTGGTTCCTGACAACTGACAAATTCAACACTGCAAAGAAGTAGGAAAAATGTTCTATTAAATCAACATTTCTGGGTAAATTGCATGTAATATGGGGGAAATCTTATTATTTAATCCACACCATTCATGAAAATCAATTCCTGATAGGTTATAAATCTAAATATGAATGATGATACAATAAATCTTCTAGATGATAACAGGAGATATATAGTTACCATCTTAGGATAAGACAGACTTCTCAAATAGGGCACATAAAAGTCAATTTTAAAATGTATCTTGTACTAAAATTAATAACTCATTTTCATCAAAATTCACCTTAAGTGAAAGGCCACAAATTAGAACAATTGTGTGTATATGTGTATGCACAGATGACAGATACAGTCTGAAAAGGATTAATATTTAAAATACATCAAGAATTCCTATGTATTATTGTAGAAATAGAATACCCATGGGAAAAAATTGTTAATAATCTTGAATACCACTCCTCTCACAAAATAGGATTTGAAATGACCAATAAATGTCTAAAAGTGCCCAATAATTAGGGGAATATAAATAAAATCCACTATAAATATTACTACATACCAACCAGAATGGCTAAGTTAAAAAAAGATTAACATAGTACAAGATAAAATAAGGAGCAACTGTAATTCTCAGTCATCAATGGTGAAAGCATAGGTTGCAATAGCTACTTTGCAAAACTTTTTGGTAGTATCTACTACAACTGAATAAAAGCATATGCTATGACCCAGCAACTCTATCTCCAGTAATGTTCCTAATAGAAATGCCTTCATATATATACATATATATATATGTATATATATGAAGGCATTTCTATGTATGTATATATACATACATATATATGTATATACATATATATGTGTGTATATATATGTGTGTATATATATATACATATATACACATAAATAGAAAAGGCATGTACAGAATGGTCACAATTGGATCCACTAATGCATTAGCTCCATATTATAAACAAACAAAATGCTGATGACCGTTAGAAAGGAAAACAAATTGTCATTTATTCACATCCCATAACACTAGATAGCAATTAAAATGAATACATTACTGCCACATGAAGCAAAATAAATGTTGTAAATATGATATCATTAAAGATGCATGAAATAAATTGGACTTGGTAGTGCCAGTCTGTAATCCTAGCAACTTGGGAGGTCAAGGCAGAAGAATTGCAAGTTTGAGGTCAACCACAACAATTTAGGGAGACCGTCTTCAACTTAGTGAGATCTTGTCTCAAAATAAAAGTAAAAAGACTAGGTATGTAGCTCAGTAGTAAAGTGCCTCAGGATTCAAACCCTAGAAGTGGAAAAAAAATACATAAAATAAAGAGCAAAGATAATTATATTATCCCATTTATATGAAAATTTCTTAAATAGACAAAATTAACCTATAATATTTAGAAGTTAAGATATGAGTTAATTTTAGGGAATGTGTACGATCTTTACTCTGTAAACCCTCGCTTATATAAAGGAAGTTCTTTACCTAGGTTGCTGAGGACATTTTCATCAGAAAGTTGTTAAATTTGTCACATTTTCTTTAGTTTATTTGTCCTCTATCATTTTAAGTGTGGTACCAAAACTAGCTAATTTTAGAATATTCAGTTAACTGTACATGTATATATCAGAGTTTTCTCTCCATTCATTCAAAGATGGGCACTTAGATTGTTTCCAGATTTCAGCTATTGTGAATAATAAACTACAATGAATGTACGAATGCATCCATCCTTATCATGATCCTCATTACATTTATTTTGGATAAATGCCCAGAAATTGGATTGCCAGATCATGTGGTAATTATACTTTTAATCTTTTGGAGAAACTATATACTTTTTCCCATGATGGTTGCACATATTGACATATGGATGAAACTTCAGTACGTTATGTTAAGTGAAGTAAGTCAATCCTAAAAGGAGAAGGGCTGCATGATTGCACATATATGAGATATCCAAAGTAGTCAGATTCACATAGGCAGAAGTAAAATGGTAGTAGCCAGGGTGTGGAAGGAAGTGAAAGAAGTGGGAAGTTGCTGTTCAAAGTTTCAGCTATCCAAGATTAATGAGTTCTACAGATTGCCATACAGCATTGTGTTTATAGTTAATATCGTTTTACTGAACATTGAAATATTTTGTTAAGAAGGTAGGCTCTGGTGTTTTCTGTTTTTACCACAATAATAATGATAACTAACAACATTCCTGGGGTAAACTCAAACTGATTATGATATATTCACATTTTATATATTCCTGGATATGGTTTACTTATATTTTATTTAGGATTTTACAATGATATTTATGAGAATTTGGGCTATATTTTATCTTTTCTTCATAAAATCCATTTCATATTTTAGTGTCATAGTTTTTCTGAATCAGGAAGTGCTTTCCCTTTTCTTTGCTCTGAAAAACTTGCTGACTACTGGTATTATTTCTCTTCTGAAGGTAGGGAACAATTTGTCGGTAAAGTTGGTGAACTAGGGATATATTTGTGTATGTGCATGTGTGTATGTGTGTGCATGTCTGAGGAAGTTTTAAATACTGGGGATTGAACCCAGGGATTTCAACCACTGTGCCTAGTTTTATTTATTTATTTATTTATTTATTTATTTATTTATTTATTTATTTATTTTAAATTTTGAGACAAGGTTTTGCTAAGTTGCTTAGGGTCTCGCTAAGTTGCTGAGGTTGGCTTTGAACTTGCAATCCTCCTGCCTCAGCCTCCTAAATAACTGGTATTACAGGTGTGCACCACCACACCCAGGATTTTTCTTGATTTCTGTTGCCAAGTGTTTATTTATCAGTTTTATTAGTCTTCTCAAATAGTCACTTCAATTTAAATTTCTTCTACTGTATAGTTTTTTCATCAACCCACTGTGTATCTTTTTAAAAAAAAATTTCTGGTTTTAATTAGCTGTTTTTTTTCTAGTTTCTTGTTATTATCTTTTATTTTGAATGGTTTACTATTTAATGCCTTGATGCAAATTAATAATTTTATTTGAATTCAACATACTTATTTATCTGTGGCTTACTGTTTTCTACTGTTTCAGAAAATTCTCTACCATTATCTCCTGTTTCTTTCCCACTCTGTTTTATCTTTCCCTTGGGGAATTCAAGTATATACAATAAATATTTTCAACATGTTTCATAGGTTTCATCTTTTTCTGTTTTCAAAATTATATTTCTCTTTGTTTTATTATGGTTAATTTCTACTATCGTATGCTCAAATTTTCTAAGCTTAAATTTGGTTCTGTTTATATATCTAAAAAAAAAACTAACACATCTCTTGTTCTCTACTATAATAGTAGAATTTTTAATTTTCTAAATTTCTCCTTTCTTTTTCATAAATTGTTGCTGCCACCGAAATTTCTGATTCATCTTCTAATCTTGAACATATTAATCATAGCTATTTTTAAATTCTCTAATAATTCTATTGCCTTATTTCCTTGTTTTTTTAATCATTTAGTTCTTTTTTTGTACCTCTCCATTTACATTTATTATTGAATGATGGAAAATGCATCACCACACTTAGAATGAGAGGGGGCCATTTTATTGAAGTTGCATAGGGAGAGGTTTTTCAGCTAGGTCATTGGAGTTTATCTCTTTCCAGTTTGGTTTTACAGTGAGGGTGTAACTTTTATTGATCCCAAAGGAAAAAAACAATCAGCCAATTCAACTCACTTCAAGCCAAAAGTAATCAGAAGAGATAAAGGATGTTACATCATTATGGTAAAGGGAACAATGATAATAAATATTTATATTCCAAACATTGGTGTGCCTAATTATACAATATAGACACTACTCAAATTAAAGCCTCAGATAGACCCTAGTACAATAATATTGGGTGATTTCAGCAAGACTTTCACACAAATAGATAGTTCCTTGAGATATAATATCTGTAAAGACTCTTTAGACATAAAAATTTTAAGTCAAATGAACTTAATGAACATCTCCAGAATATTTCACCCAACAACGGTCAAATTCACTTTCTTTTCAGCTATTCATAAAACCATCTCCAAAATGTACCATATTTTAAGCCACAAATCAATTCTAAACCAATACAAAAAATTGACACAATTATTTTGTACTTTATCTTATCATAATGGAATGAAATTAGAAATCAATACCAAAAACATATATAAACACATGGAGATTGAACAATATACTTTTCAATGATGAATGAGTAAAAGAAAAATATCAGGGGAAAAAAATCTAATAATTCTTAGAATCAAACAAGAACAGTGATACAATATACCAGAACCTATGGAACACTATGAAGGTAGTTCTAAGAGGAATATTTATAATAACTTAACATCTACATGAGAAAATCAGAAAGGTCTGAAATAAACACTCTAATGATGTATCTCAAAGACCTTTGTATAGGCCAAGGAGTGGGATAGCTGGGTCAAATGGTTCCATTCCAAGCTTTCTGAGGAATCTCCCTACTGCTTTCAAGAGTGGCTGCACTAGTTTGCAACCCCACCAGCAATGTATGAGTGTACCTTTTTCCCCACATCCTCGCCAACACCTATTGTTGCTTATGTTTCTGATAATCGCCATTCTAATTGGGGTGAGATGAAATCTTAGGGTAGTTTTGATTTGCATTTCTCTTATTACTAGAGATGTTGAACATTTTTTCATATATCTGTTGATTGCTTGTACATCTTCTGTGAAGTGTCTGTTCATTTCCTTAGCCCATTTGTTGATTGGGTTATTTGTATTCTTGGTGTAGAGTTTTTTGAGTTCTTTATAGATTCGGGATATTAGCGCTCTATCTGAAGTATGAGTGGCAAAGATATTCTCCCACTCTGTAGGCTCTCTCTTCACATTACTGATAGCTTCCTTTGCTGAGAGAAAGCTTTTTAGTTTGAATCTATCCCAGTTGTTGATTCTTGCTTTTATTTCTTGGGCTATGGGAGTCCTGTTAAGGAAGTCTGCTTCTAAGCCAACAAGTTGAAGGTTTGGGCCTACTTTTTCTTCTATAAGATGCAGGGTCTCTGATCTGATTCCGAGGTCCTTGATCCATTGTGAATTGAGTTTTGTGCAGGGTGAGAGATAAAATCAGCATACTACAGAGATACAGCCACATCAATGTTCATAGCTGCTCAATTCACTATAGCCAGATTGTGGAACCAACCCAGATGCCCTTCAGTTGATGAATGGATAAAGAAACTGTGGCATATATATACAATGGAATATTACTCCACCATGAGGAATGACAAAATTATGGCATTCGCAGGCAAATGGATGAAATTGGAGGATATCATGCTAAGTGAGATAAGCCAATCTCAAAAAACTAAAGGACGAATGATCTCGCTGATAAGTGGATGAGGACATACGGGAGGCGGGGGTAGGAGGGGTTAGTGTTAGGGTTAGGGTTAGGTTTAGGGTTAGGGATAAGGAGGGTGGTAAGAATGAGGAAGAAAGGAATGTATAGAGGGAAAAGAGGGGTGGGAGGGGAGGGGGGAAGGGAAAAAAATAAAATGAATCAAACAACATTGCCCTATGTAAATTTATGATTTTTAATTAAAATTAAAAAAAATATTAAACTAAATAAAAGAAACCAGACATTTAAAAAAAAAAAAAAAAAAAAAAGACCTTTGTAGTACCTACAATATAGCCCACCTCCTAGGGTGCTTGACTCCCGTGCGTAATGACTGGGGTTTGAATCTCAAGCACAGCAAGGTGGGAAAAAACAAAAAGCAAAACCTCTTCTGAGGGTGCCAACCTTCCATTCTCTCAAAGACCATTGTAAACAAGAACAAACCAATTCCAAAATCAGTAGAAGTAAGGAAATAATATCAAAGTCAAAATCAATGAAATATAGAATAGAAAAATAGAAAGGATTGATAAAATGAAGAACTGTTTCTTTGAAAAGATAAACAACATTGATAAGCCCTTAGCCAAACTAAGTAAAAGAGAGAGAAGACCCAAATGAACAAAATCAGAAATGAAATAGGGCATATCACTATAGACCTGAAATCCATAGGATCATTAGTGAATATTTTTAAAATTAATACTACAAAAATTGGAAAACCTAGAAGAAATGGATGCAATTCCAGACACATATGACCTTCCAAAATCAAATCAAGAGGATATTAAAAAACCTAAACAGATCGATAGAAGATAGGAGCCTTCCTACTAAGAAATGCCTAGAATCAGATGGATTCTCAACTGAATTCTAACAGACTTTTAAAGAGGAACTAATGACAATACTTCTCAAATTATTCCACGAAATAGATATGGATGAAATGCTTCCAAATTCATTCTGTGAAGTCAGTATCATGGTCCTTCCAAAACCAGCTAAGGACATATTCAGGAAAGAAAAATATAGAACAGTATGTTTGATGAACTTAGATGCAAAAAATTTTAATAAAATATTAGTAAATCATTTTCAACACATATTAGCTAGATGGTATATCATGAACAATATGGTTTTATTCCAGTATTGCAAGGATGGTTTAGCAAATCAATAAATATAATTAATCACATAAATAGAATTAGGAATGGAAATCAGAGTCATCTCAATAAATGCAGAGGAAGCCTTCAATAAAATTTAGCACCCATTCATGATAAAAACTGAAGAAAAGAGGGATAGAAAGGACTTATCTCAACATTATAAAAGCTATATATAACAAACCAAATGGCAACATCACAGTGATGGGAAAAAACTGAAAGCATCTCATTTAAAATCCAGAACAAGACAAGGATGTCCACTTTTATCATTCCTATTCAATGTAATACTAGAAATTCCAGTTAGAGCAAGCAAGAGAAGGAAATAAAAGGAATAAAAATAGGAAAGGAAGAAGTCAACTTATCACTGTTTGTGGATGATATGAACCTATACTTAGAAGATTTAAAAAAAAAAGTTCTAGAGCTAATAAATTTAACAAAGTAACAGATTCTAAAATGACTATATGAAAATCAATAGCATTCCTTTATATCATAATGAATCTGCTGAGAAAGAAATCAGGACAATGATTTCATTCACTATGGCCTCAAAAATAGAAAAAAAAAAAAAAATACAAAAAGAAAATCTAGAAATAAATCTAACCAAAGAGGGTAAAGTCCTCTACAACAAAACTATAGAACAATGAAGAAAGAAATTGGAGAAGACACAAGAAGATGGAAATAACTTCCATGTTCATTGTTTGTTAGGCAGAATTAATATTATCAAAATGGTCATATTATCAAAAGTGTTATATTAGATTTAGTGCAAATTATATCAAAATATCAATGATACTGTCCACAGAACTAAAAACCTGTTCTAAAATTCATTTGGAAGAATAAAATATTCAAAATAACTAAAGCAATTCTAAGCCAAAGAAGCAAAATTGGAATCACAATACCTGACTTCAAATTATACTACAGATCTATAGTAAAAAAACTGTGTGGTACTAGCGTAAAACTAGCCACGTAGACCAATAGCACAGAATAGAAGACACAGAGACAAACACACACATCTACAGCCACCTGATCCTTGACAAAGGTGCCAAAAACATGCTTTGGAGAAAATAACTTTTTTAAAATATGATTCTGGGTAAACTGCTTATCCATATGAAGAATTAAAACAAAATCTTTATCTTACCCTGTACAAAAATCAACTCAAAAATGAATCCAAGACCTAGGAATTAAAGCAGAAACTATGCAACTCCTAGAATATGTAGGGTCAACACACTCTGGCATATAGGCATAGGTGATGACTTTCTCAATAGGACCCCTAAAGCTCAGGAAATAATGCCAATATTTAGTAAATGGGATGGCATCAAATTTAAAAGATTCTGCACAAAAAAGAAAACAATTAAGAATGTGAATAGAGAACCTACAGAATGGGAAAAATTCTTCTGACAGAGGATTAATATAGAGAATATATAAACAACTAAAAAAGTTTAACACCAATTAATAAAAAGGCAAAAGAACTAAACAGACACTTCTCAAAAAAATACAAATGGCCAACTAGTACATGAAAAAAGTTATATATTTTTAGCAATTATGGAAATGCAAATCAAAATTACACTGAGATTCCATCTCCAGTTAGGCAGCCATCAAGAGTACTAGAATAATGCAATAATACAATAATAAATGCTGGAGAGGATGTGAAAAAAAGTAGCATTTTATACTGTAGGTGGGAATTTAAATTAGTGCAGCCACTATGGAAATCAGTATGGAGTTTCCTCAAGACAAGGCATGGAACCACCATATGACCCAGCTACACCACTCCTCAGTATATATCCTAAAGAATTAAAGTCAGCATACTATAGTAATACATGCATAACTGTGTTCATAGCAACCCACTTCACAACAGCCAAACTATGGAACCAGCCTAGGTGTCCATCAGTGGATAAAGAAAGAAAGTGTGGTGTATGTGCACAGTGGAGTTCTATTCAGTCATAAAGAAGAATGAAATTCTGTCACTTGCAGGAAAAATGGTGGAACTTGAGAATGCTATGTTCAGAAAAATAAGCCAAACTCAGAAAGTTAAGGATCATATATTTTCTTTCATATGTGGAACTAAGAGGGGCAAAAAGGAAAAGATGGAGGTGAATATGGATCTCATATAAATGGAAGGGACATCAGTAGAGTGGAGGAAAGGAATGAGGGGAGGGAGAAGGTGAGGAAAAGGAAAAGTACTGGGGAATGATATTGGCCAAATTATATTGTTACATTGTGTGCATGTAGGAATATGTAACAATGAAGCCGCCATTATGTATAATTATAATGCATCCATAAAACAAATTTTAAAAAAGAAAACCAAGAGTATTCACATGTGTTTTTTTTCCTTGGGGATATTTAGTTCTTTTTTTTTTTTTTTTAATTCAGTATGACAACCTAACACTCTGCCCATTTTTTCAAATTCTTGGTCATTGTTTAATGCTCATTTTCTGAACTCCATAGCAATGACCTAGAAATTAGCAAATAGTTCGAGGAGTAAAATAGCATCAAACATCTGCTTCAAATCTCTGTGCTCATTTTACTTTTCAGATATTTGCTGATCATATTTTGGATATGATCACTTAAAGCAACAACAACAACAATTGAAATGTACTCAGTGCTTTTGTCACTACTTCTTAGCCTCTCTTTAATGAATTCAACTTCAGTGAACGATCACATGTCCCAGAGGGACATGATTACTCAGTACATTTTCTTTCTTTCTAGGATCTTTTTCCCTATAGTTCTGACTGACTAGATACATTCTGAAATCTTAAATAGCAGTTTTAAAAAACCTTAGCCTTTCTGTCTTCTAAGGAGGATTTATCAAAATTATCATGGCTCTAAATGAAAGTATCTGTTCAGTTTCTTATACGTGACTAAACTGTTTTATGCTACTTGGATTAATTACTGGTCATAGGACATCTAAGTTTTTCAGGCTATTAGATTTTTAGTTTTATCTACCTTTTTGTATAATGGCTACTTCTGAAACTTTGTCTCAAACCCAGTACAGTTTTATATTATTTACCAGTCTTCTACAGATGCGTTTGTTTGTAAAGCATATCAAATAGATGTGAGATATTAACAATAGACTTGCTTTCAATGGGTGTCATGGCTATACTTTATCAAGAAAAAAATATATTGCCTCCCAGTGAAATTCAAATTGAAAAAAGTCCATTCTGTGTTTATGAACAGAAATCAAAGTGTCTTGAGCATTGTCTAATTGCTCTTTTTCTTCTGATTAGAGAGATTCTAAATAACTTTGCCAGATTATTCTAAGGATAGACAGCTGGCATTCTGTGAGAATATGCAATAGTGTAAGATAATTATGCCTCAGCAAAGGAAAAAATAAACATTTCCAAAGTGTGTGTGTGTGTGTGTGTGTGTGTGTGTGTGTGTGTGTTTTGACAGGAATCAACTCTTCTCTGTACATTTTCATGTATTTATTTTGCATTCAGTTTTGGATCTAGTATCATATTTAATAAGTTTTACTGTTTGAGTTTTGGTTTATAGATTTAAGTGACTGAGTTTATATCATGCATAACTGTGCAATTTACTACGTATTGAGCATAATGAAAATACATTAGATTCCTCCTCACATGAAATATGAAGATATAAAAATACCTACTTCACAGACTCAGGCTTGTACAATAAATTAAAAACATGGCAGGATGGATGAATGGATGGATGGATGGATGGATGGATGGATAGATAGATAGATAGATAGATAGATAGATAGATAGATAGACACCTAGCTGAGAGCAAACACAAACACATGTTGCTGTTACCTTTCTAGTAAGTTTTCATTTGCCTGACTCTAATGCTGAAGAGTGGGTAGAGAATGATAATTTACTTTTCTGTATTCCATATATACAGCACTTTGTAGAAAACTGGGTATGTATACTGTTACTCATTAAAGTTTATTAGATGGAAGAGTAATACTAAATTCTGCAGAAAGGTATAAGAAAGCATAATGAAAATACATTAGATCTGAAATTATAAAATGAGGGATAAGTGAAGAAAACAAATTAGAGAGTGGGGGTTCTTTTTATCACATTCTCAGCAAGTCCACTGTACTGCTTAGAATTTAAAAGGCATTAAATAAACAATTATTGATTAATTGTATGAATACTGTGTTTAGCACCATGAAATACATCAGATTATTCTTTTAGAGGCTGCATGGCCTTCACAGAAGAAGAAGAAAAAAGAGAAAAGTGTATTGGTTGAAATGTTAGTATTATGCTAGCATAGATATGTTAACAGATAAATCTAAGCAGTAGTTCAATGATGAGAGTTTATTGGTTTAACTGAAGAAATTAGTTCAATTCAGTGAAAAAGAAAACATGTAGACTGAAAATGAGGTTATCCTAAGAAAGGAAAATTAATAGAAAAACAGAAATGGTTATATAAAGCTGCAGATACAATCACTTACTCAGAGTGATTCCTCTATTTCATGTAATCATTCTGCTTACTAAATTGTTGCACATTTTATACAATAGTCTCAATTCTTTCACTTCTCCAAATGGCAATAATATGACAAAGGAAACAGATTGTGAAATACACAAAGTAATCAATCTATTTACATAGATATTTCTCATCTTCTCTCTAAAGGATGTGCATAGTGAGGAAGCATCCCTGGAAGGGTGAAATGTTAAATCAGAGGAGAAAATGCCTGCTATCCTAGAGCCAAAAATCAAGTCAGGATGGATGCTGTAGTCATTTTAATTGGTTTGATATACTATGTTAATACTTCCAATATTAACAGGATCAGTCTTTCAGCAGAAGAAGTGTAGAGAAGAGGGGGACAGTGAAGGATAACTTTCTACTATTGTGTAACAAATTATCATACATTTAAAAGCATAAAGCAATATGCATTCATCACTTGATAATCTCTGGAGGTCAGGAGTCCAGGTATGGCAAATTAGGTTCTCTGCTCAGGGCCAAACAGGCTGAAGTCATGTTGCTGAGCAAGCCACATTTGTTTCTGGAGGCTTTGTGGAAGACTCTGCCTCCAAGCACATTCAAGATTTTGGCTGAATTCAGTTTCTTTGAATGTCAACCTAAGTCCTCATTTCCTTTCTGGTTGTTTGAGGGGACCAATCTCAGTTCTTAGAGGCCACTACATTCCTTTTCATATGTGACTCCCTCCGTCTTCAAAGTCAACCACAGAGATGCTCTCCACCTCTCTCAGGTCAAATCCCTTTTGTGTATGAAACTCTTTGGACAGGAAGAGCCAGTCCCTTTTCAGGATTCTCCTGATTAGATTGGTCACCTAAAATAAATTTCCTATTTTAGGTTGATTTATTTAGGACCTTAAGCATATCTTGAAAATCCCTTCTAAGCAGTTCCTCTCTAGTTTAGTGTTTGAATAACCAGAACAGGTATGTGTGTACCAACAATTAGGGCGCTGCAAGCCATCCTAGGATTCTGCCTGTGTGCTTCCAGCCCTGTATTGTGCTCATTGTCCTCCAATAACTGCTCTCAAATATGGTCTATTAGGAAACACCTCTCCCTACTATTACCACTATGTTACATAGTATGGAAAGTGGTTGAGCTTTGGACCTAGCAAGGTCTGGGTTTATATCCCCTCTCTATTTGCTATAGAATTTCGAGTAGACTACTTAATGCCTAAAAGCTTCATTTCTTCAGCTGTAAAAGTTAAGGTTAAAAAGAATTAACCCCAAATCCTACAGAGCAATAAACACTCACACAATGGAAAGCATCTCAAGTTAAACACATAGCAAAATTCAGGTCCCTGGCTTTCCTCCCTCTTGTTGAATGTTCCAATACAGTTCATCTAATCCACATCTACTCATCCTTTATAAATCTTGGAAAATGGGAATAACAGATTTACAAACATCACAGATTGACTTTCAGTCAATAACCACACCATTTTCTCAACAAGTATACATTTTGCTTCATTTGCGATTAAATACTTCATTAATGTTAGTATATATTCATAAGAAGTTTTATTTAAAGTCTCAATATCCTCCTCTGTTTTCAACTATTATTTATAGACTCTAAAATGTCCTACTCCCCCAGGGTGAAGAAAGGATTATATGCAAGTAGCCAAGAAGCCAGTAGACTCCCACTATTAGAATTTTTTTAATCCCAAAATATCTTATAAAATGCTATTGGAAAGAGATTTGGCAGGATGATGATTACATGTGGGTAGAACAGCAGTTTCCATAATAATTATGTGGGTTGTGAACAGATTTAAAAAAAAAAAATGCTGGGTTGAGGCCTAATGAATATACTCATTAACCTTAATAACATCAGGTAGAGAATGGAGAGGACCTTTCTGGAGGGGGAATTCACTCAGCTCTCAGTCATTTTATAAGTCATGTTCAACAGTGTTGTTTTCTCAATTAAAAATGACTGAATGTTGTATCTGAAAAGAATTCTGTGTAATTTGAAGTTCACCATATAAAGTCTAATTTTCAAATAGCATTTCTTAAAGGCTTAGTATGTGCCAACCATTACAATAAATATTAGAATACCAACATTTTCAAATCACAGAATGTATAGTCAACTTGAAGGAGAGAAATAAATGTAGTAAATTTAATGCAATGAAAATTTCAAAACTAAATGCTTCAACATGTTACCCCTAAGAGAGCAGAAATCATGCCTTTCTTGTTTACCGTTGTATTTGCACATTTTAAATATTAGTTACAAAATACTTGTTCAGTAAATAAATGAATGGCATGGGTACTCTAGAAGCAAAGAGGGCAAAACCAGTAAGCCCATGGGAGCTCTGGAAAGATTTTGATAAGTTACATTCAAGTTAAATCTATCTACTTGGTAGATGATTAGATTTATCCATTTGGGGAAAGTGAGGAGTTGAAGAGATGGAATTCTGTGCAGAGAGAGTAGCATATTCAAAGGCTTGAACATGTGAAAGTGTAACATGGTTGAGAAACAAGAATCAATGTGCTGTATCTCCAATAGGCAGCGTGTGTGTGGTTAGTCTCAGAAGTATCTGCATCATGGTAATGGGCAGAATTAACGCTTTTGGTGAGCAAGAATAACTGTGTGTACCAGCGCATCTCCTTTGCACCCCACCAAACTCACATCTTCAGGACCCAGTTTAATGACTGTAACTTCTAGAAATAGTCTTTTGGGTGTCTGCATTTTTAGTCTGGCATTGTACCCTTTAGGGAAAGACTTTGAGGTGATTGATTCATGTTGTTTGCCCATGACAGGTAACAGAATGCCTCCTCAAGAACTCTATTGAGTCATAGTAAATAACCATGCTGACATTTGAGAGTCCAACTACTGAACCATTGCATGTCATTAGCCTTCCAGGTAAATAAATGAGGAGATGGTAAATGTAAGGACTAGGAGTTTGGTGGAAACACCCAGAATATTAATCAAAGTGATTGTGGGATAGTCTCAGGGAAGGAGGACAGGAATGTGATTTCTCAGTAACTGATAATTCACTGACTTAAAATCCAGTGAGCCGTGCAGCTTTTGAAAAGACTGAATGAAAAATACAGAGAAAGGATATCTAGTCTGAAGGGTAAATGAGGAATACTCAGGTGGATGGAAGATGACAGTTCCCATTTAGGCAGATCATGCCTAATGAACTGTTGACCCCTTGAGGGTATGAAATGACCCTACCACCTTTTGGTAAAGAAGAAGCATTCAAAATCCTTACTGAATTAACCATGTCCTAGAGTGAATACGACATTGACATGGCCGCTAAGGAATGACCCAACACAATTTTCAATAGTATTTTTCCATTTTCTGTAACGATTACTCAAAATAATTATTGATTTTAAAAAGTAGGAAAGGAAGGAAAATTATATATTCTGCCCTTACATTATATATTATATATTCTTCCCTTTAAAGGAGACACTTTTTAAATTATTTAACTTCTCCACTCAACTTTAGATAATTCTTATTTTTTTCATAATTTTCCAAAACTTATTTTTACTTATTACTGTTAGTATCTATACCTCAGGGGTATCTCTACATCTAGCAAAATGAAAAAAAAAAATGCATTAAAGTTATTGGTGGTACACCCTGCAGTAATTATTTTATAACTACTGGCCTGTATTTTATATCAATAATTTAATACAATATATGATAAAACAACTATAAAGTTAAAATATTTATTTGATAAGGAATTAATCAAATACTAAATCTTTATGGTTCTCTAATTGGCATTATTCCTCACTATGTATTTAAGTTCCAACAACTATTGTTATGATACCAAAACATACACATAATAGAAAAGGATAGATTGATTTGGTATTGGACCACAAACAAGAAAATTGTTAACACTTGTTTTTAACATTTAAACCAATCATATATGTAGACAATGCATAGATATCCAGAATAAAATAAATATTATACAACATATGAAGAGAAATATGACTATCACGAACCCCAACTCATACTTAGTTCTTTCTTTTTCATACCAAAACTGTTCTCTTCCTATATTTTCCAAACAAGGATACAGAGTTACAATATTGTTATTCTTTTTCTGCAAATCACAAAATTCTTTACCCTATATTTCTTACATGTATATTAGAGATTCTAAGTCAGGTTTCCTTGCAAATACAGTTCACTGCTCTTATTGCTACTTCTTTAATTCAACTGTTCCCTTGACCACTGCAACACATTTTCTAGGTTGATCTTCTAACACCCAACTCCAGCTGGTCTGAATTGTCACCCACACTGTAGCCAGAATTCATTCAGTTCTCATCATCTCTTCATATCACTTAAAAGGAACCACTGCCTCCCCACTACTTTCAAAAAAAAAGCCTTTGGGATTGCACAAAAAAAAAACACAAAACTTTATAATTGTTCTCTCAGCTCACCTCATTAACTCACTACCTTGTGCACTTAACATAGCTTATTATGGTTTGAATGTGAGGTATCACCCAAAAAGGCAGGAATGTTCACAGGTAAAATGGTTAGACTATAATAACTGTAACCCAATCATTGGGTTAATCCATTTGATGCATTAGTGATTTAAACTGATCACCTGGTAGTAACAATAGACAGGTAGATATGGCTACAGGAAGTAAATTATTGAGGGCATGCCCTTGGGGTTTATATGACTTGTCCCTAGCTCCTTGTGCTCTCTCTGCTTCTGGGCTGTCATGAGCTGAGAAGCTGTCATCTACCACATTCTTCTGTCATAATATTCTGCCTCACCTCAGGCCCAGAGCAATGGAATCAGCCATCCATGGACTGAAATTTTGAAACCATGGGCTCAAAATGAACTTTCCCTCCTCTAAGTTGGTCCTGTCAGATGTTTTGGTCACAGCAATGAAAAACTGACAAACACCTAGTTGCAATGCTCAATTTTGATTCTTCCTTGACTCACAAATATTCTCTCACTATATAGAAAACAGTATTTCAAAATAATATTAGCCCTCTCTTATCCACATTCTTCAAATGCAATTTATATCTTATCACCCTATGGGTAGTTAGTGGATTATTTACTGATATATTCTCCCATTACACTTAATTCATATTTATAATGATACTTATTCATAGTCCTTATCATATTTATAATGATACTTATTTATACACCTCTATAGGCTAGACTGAGCTTCTGAAATACATCTAAAATGTATTCAGCACATGGTTTTTCAGTTTCAATACAATTTCAACATATAGTAAATGCAAATTACATTTTATTTTCCTTTCTGTGGAAAAATTTTGGATGCCTGGCCCATCAGGTTAGGTTTAGTCATATGACTTCTTGTGCTCGATAGTATATGAGCAGAAGTAACATGTGCCACTTCTAAACGGAATTTTTAAGAACCATCACATGGTTCCCTTATGCTATTTTTGCCTTCCACAAAATGCCCCAGAGTCACAGGCCACTCACAGTGAACATAAAGGCTGAGGAACAAACAAGACTTTGTTCTATGCCATTGAGATATTGGAACTATCACTGCAACCAAATAATTTAGTCTAAGATAGATGATATGCAATAAATGTTGAAGTAAAGAAGGAAGGTTATAGAGATAGAGAAATAAGTTTTTAGGTGGATAATTCCAGAGGCAATTTTGTTTTAAATATAACCTTCTATTGAAAGGAAAGCATCATGAAACTTTCAGGAATTGCTAATTGTGAGAAATAATGGGAAATGGAGTTGAAGGGACAAAGGGAGAAGGTAGATTGCAGAAGAGGAGTAAATATTTTTGATAATGTAATTCTAGGAAGAAAATGAAGGTAAACCCTTGCTATGTGAGCAGGTCTTTAAATACATCTTCTGGAAAGATTGAAAGAACTCTAAGTTTCTGCTGAGAGGTGTTTGGAGAATGGGTACATAGATACAAAGAGTCTTCCTTGACTGGAGCTCAGTTCTAAGTTAAGAACACTTTTCCTATTTCAAATGTCAAAGTTATTCTGTTTCTGCAATCAAATAAATGCTACAAGACTGACTAAAACAACATCTTGATTAAAACTATGTATACAGTCAATACTCTATTCACTCCACTGTTCTATAAACATGGAATAAACATTAAATTAGTGAAGACTGAGAGTATCTCCCAGAGGAAATAAACATTTAGGTTTCTGTGAGTCTCTAGTCACAATATTTTCACCATCAAGTCAATATGCAACTTTATTTCATTTATATTCCTTTTTAAATATATCCTCACTTAATAGTATGCATTCATTAACACTGAACTTGAAGCAAACAGTATTTTATCCATTCTTTATTAATACTTATCTAATGTATGTGTTTTCTATGGATATCACAGCTTTCTTGTTCTTATGAACACTGAACAACATGGCATCACTAACACTGGATGCCATGTGAGGCAGCAAAATCACTAGTACAAAACACAAAAATGTGAAAGACGTAGCACCAAGCAGAATGCGAAAGGTACACTTTTTTCTTGTATGAGAACTGAAGTAAGAAGGCCTAGGGACACACTTTTCAACCTCAGTTGGGAATATGCATGCCAGGAGACTCCAGCTTTTTGTTTCTCCATGCATTCCTGTGAATGACTACAAAAATACCACCAGTATTGATTTAGTTGTTGAACATAAATTTTAGGAAGTGGATTTACAAATACATTTTTTTTCCCTGTTCTGGAAATTGAATCCAGGGCCTTGCTGGGCTAGGAAAGTGTTCTAGAACTGAGCTATAATTCCAGCCCTGAATCTGCAAATATGGAATCTGTAAATATTGATAATACTGTATATCAGAAAGAAAAGAATGAAATAGATGATAAGGAGATGGGTAACATGTCCACTAGTGAGATGAAAAAGAAATTAGATGGATGAATGGATTGTGGATGGATAAATAATAAAGTCAGAAAAATGATTTAAATCGAGTTGTTTTTCAATAAATGTTAGTTCTTTCCCTTTCTCCCTTTCCTCCTTGCTTTAGGGAAATACATGCCACCCAAAACATTAAAAAGATGCCAACATTTAGAAGGACTACTCTGTCAAAGTAATAGAAAGCATTAGGTGGTAGAAAGGTATGTTCAGGCTTTCTTGGCATTTCATTTTATTTTGGGGATTTATTACATCCTAAATCTCAAAAGCACATGTTTATAAAAATGTCAACATTTTATAATCTAAAGCATCCTTTAATTTAACCAGTATCAAATGCCCTTTCTTATTACTTACATAGCACATGTTCTCATTCATTTTGAATAGAATGACCCTGTTTTGTAGCATAGGTGTTGGGCTTTTCTGTTTCTGCACTATCTTCTTTATGATTTTTATTTTGTTGTTGATTAGAAATATCTGGAACAAAAATCATCTTAAACTAACAATTGAACCTATAAGGCTAATAGTAAAGCATCATCTTTCTTCTAGATGCTTAAACTTAGAGATTTCTATCTGAAAACAAACAAACAAACAAAAAAAAAAAAAAAAAAAAAAAAAAAAAAAAGAGAAAGAACATGATGAGAGAGAAGTAAATTAACACTCTTTGGTCCTGATGCTCTTCCTTTATGAAAACACTGCCTGCAAGTAACTTTATCAAGACAAGCTTTTTTACAATTCCCATTAAATTCAATGAATGAATTGTGAAGGGTAAATTGGACCCATTATAGTCTTACATTTCTTATGTAATATTCATAATCATAGCGTTACATAAGAGTGAGCTAATGTTAACAAAAGGAACAATTTAAATTGCCACTTCCTTGGAGAATGGGGCTCTGCTTGACAAACACAGCTTCCTGTCCCACTTGCAGCACGCCCATGCAGCTCCTGGACCCACACTCCCATATCAGTGATATAATAAACCCTCCACAACACAGGGAGAAAGTGAGGCAAACAAGCCCACTTCATTTCAACTTGTCAGCTTTAAATAAAATCTTCTGGAGCTGAAAATGAGAAACTTGAGGGAAGATAATGTGTGAAGTAACCAAATTCAACACTGGGACAAAACATATTGCATTACATTTTTTTTTTCTTGATCTGCCACAAAAGTTTTTAAAATTTGACCATAGATAACTTTTAATGAGATATCTTCTTGTCAGGGAGACTTAGAGGAAAAAATGATTCTTTTTGTTTATTTATTCTTTTCTCATCTTCTACTTACTTTAGGAAATAACCTCAAGTCATTGCAAATTCCCATAACGCCTCTAGGACCTTTGAAGCAACTCTCAATTATCAATTTTTAATCAGACTTGGTATAACAGAACATCCTGAAAAAAGTGCAGTCTTTTTGTGTTATTTATTAACTTGTATACCAAAGTGCTGGTTTTATATCGTGTTCTTGTATCTCAAAGAAATAAAAATTAATAACAAAAGTGCATTCAAACGAAAATGGGATCACTGAGGTAAGCAGTGCTTGCTAATGGAAACCTTCCTCTCATCCTCCCCTACTGCCCTCTTCCCAGAGCACAGGTTCAAACACCTCCTGCTTTGCATTCTGGGGGCTCCACTCTGTTCTTCCTCTCAACTTCCTCCATATCTCTTCCTTTACATCTTTGGTGTTGCTTTTTTAAATTGTCAAAATTTCTTTTTCCTGTATCTTTTCTTAAAGAGCAGTTAGAACCTCTTCAAGAGAAAGGCAGAGAAACTCTGTGTCCCAGCAAACATGTAGCCCCAGCTGTGTATGTTCCAGTGAGAGAGGAGGAGGAGTCAGAGGTGCCTTCTCCCTGGGTGCCCAGGCAATATCCAAGTTTGACTTAAACATCTTTCCATGTGTTTTATTTCCAGTGTTGTGCCCCATGTATTTCCCAAATAAGCTTAAAATACTCTTTTGTTATTGTTATACTCTCTTGTAGCCTTATAACATGCACTCTCTGATTTCAACCTCTTTTATTTTAAAATTCCTTGTTTACTTCTTTGAGTGAATAGTACATATAATGATAGTAAAGTTGAGAAGTATGATCCCTGTCCCTATCCTTGATGGCCCATTTTTAGGAAGGTCTTTCAATCACTGTAAGACATGATTTCAAATACATATTGTAAATGTAATGGAAAAGGTCCATGGGATAGCAAAGAGCATATGGGTGATGGACTACCAAAAATTCAGTTTAAGACTGAAATAATAATAGAATTACTATAATTAGCAAGTTTTTTTTTTAATCTCTACAATTTTCTTGTATAATGTGAACAAAAATTAATATCATGTTATAGGATGGTTAAATTAATGTTAGGCATGTTCTAGAAATATTTTTATTCTTATTTTATGCTTATTTTAATGGTTATCATAAAGTAAAAGAAAGGAATATATTGAAAGTTAATTTGGCCTACTATTACTCATCCAGCATCAGTGAATGGTAAGCTGACACAGTGGTGCACACCTCTAATCCCAGTGACTTGGGAGGCTGAAGCAGGAGGATCACAAGTTCATGGTCTGCCTCAACAACTTAGTGAGAGCCTGATTGAAAATAAAATATAAAGAGGGCTGATGATGTAGCTCAGAAGCAGAGGGTCCATCGCTCCCAGGTTCAGTCCCCAGTACCACTGAGAAAGGAAAAAAAAAAAAAAGTGTGAATGGTTCTGTTCTACTATGCAGCATGTATGCATATATTGAATTTTGCAACAAGTAAAATTCTGCTAGAAGTATTAGGTTATTCTGTGCAACTCAAGGTAAGTGAGGTTATTGTTATTTAACACTCTGAAACTCGAAAGTTTTTTTGGTGTTGCTGCCTTTTTTCATTAACTTTTTCATTATCTTAACAATCACCTAGGTGTAATGTATGACCATCCTGTGGCCTGAGGTACCCTTTTCATGACTGATATTTCAAACCAAAAAATAGAAAACAAAAGGACTCATTTACTCAGATGATCTCTGGTCTAAGTTGAGGATTTTTTGTGTGTGTGTGTGTGTTGTGTGTATGTTTCCACAGTGATGGCTGGGCTGATAGGTACGATGTGACAGATGGATATCAGCGAGAAGCTGTTGGTGGAATCACAATCAAGCTCCAATCTCCTGATGTCAAGTGGTTTGATGATTATTATCTGAAGCTCCGGCCAGAAACAAACCTCCGAAACCCTTGGTTTCAAGAATTTTGGCAGCATCGTTTTCAGTGCCGACTGGAAGGATTTGCGCAGGAGAACAGCAAATACAACAAGACTTGCAATAGTAAGCAGATTTATTGTATCATTTAAAGTGGATAAGGCTAAGACTCCAATCGAGTGAACTGTCATAGGGATAGTAGCTGTAATTTGTTAGTGAGGAGGACTCTATAGAGTAGGTATTGTCACTTAATGGTGATAAACAGGTTTCATTCTCGCTAAAAACATAGCAAGTGTTTATTGAGATTTAAAATGATTACATTATTTCTATTTATATCATTCAAGTAATTGAATGTGTTTTTGTGAGACACAGTACTGAAAGATCAGACAGGCTCCAGAATGCAACTGGTCCTGACACCAGCAAGGAGTACATTCTGCTCATCTCTATAATCTTGAGCAGATGGAGGATCATTTTTATTATCTTACTAGAATGGAGGCACATATTAAAGGCTTTATGTATGTCTGAAGAGTGAATAAATAAATGTTGAAAACACATCCAATTCCTACTTCCATTAGTGAACCACAAAATAATCACAGATTTTAAAATGTACAATTATGATGTTTCAGTAAACACTCTTGAGATATTCAAATATTTGACGAATACTTACAGAGGTCCACAATGTGCCAAAATTGCCTTAGTTATAGAGGTACCAAGATAGGAAAGTTTAGTTCCTCCCTTCGAAGTTTCGGTGTCTAGAAAGTGAGATATGCCCCACCCCTTAAAAAATGCTATTCTGTCTTTCAAGTGATACAATAAAGGATAAACTAAGTATTTGGTTTAGATAGATTGTTGCACATCCTAAGAATCTTGGCTGTAATCATCAGGTAGAGCTAATATTGACATATGTGGCAATTTCTGAAAGAGGTTAAGGCTTGTTAAAATGGATAAAGGAATTGTTGAGACTGATTTATCCGACCCCATGTAATAAGAACCCCCAGGCATTTGCAAAGTTGTGAAATATTCTAGTAGTTGGAATAATTGCTTTCATACATGGTGATAGAACCCCAGAGCACTTTGGGATAGGGGGTTTGTAATCCTGGTTCAGGTACCAATTACATTCGAGGAGAGGTTATCCATACTGGCATCAAAATGAGGAAAATCAGGAACTCTTAAAGCATTTTTCCTCTGAGCTCATGTCTGTCCTATGCATTGGTATCAATTCATTCTTTAATGAAATGATGGAGATGGTAAGTGGTGATTTGTGGTTGTTTCTAAATGCCATTATTTGATAAAACAAGAACTTGGCAAACCTGTGTCAGTTCCTGTTAAGGTAGTGGGGAGGGAAGGAATGTTGGAAGGTGGGATATTGTACTGGTCAATGAAATCCAGAAAACGACAGAAGCATGGTGTGAGATGTATGTCTGTCTGCCTCTCTCTTATTTGATTTTCTGCAAACTCCTTTCCCAAATCTTCAAATGCTTATTCATTTCCTTTGTTTTTATTTTTTATTTTCAATTTTCATTTAAAAATATGTGAGAATAAATAGCATTCTCACTTAAATTTTGCAATTTCAATTTTGTAGTTAATTTTATAATTTTCACTTTTCTATCCAATTTTGGAAGGACACACTGAATTCCTCTTTTGAGATTTGGGAAGCATATACCTCTTTTGTGTTCCTATTCTATGTTTTTGCACAGATTACTGTACACTGGAGCAGTTATAAAGAATATGCTGTAGCTCTGTTCTTACCTCCTTTCCCTCAGTACTCAAGAGTTGGTGACAACTCCCCACCAGTGTATTTAAGGGAATTTTTCCAGTTGGTATGTACTGTCTTCTGTACTAACATTCTTTTTCTACTTCCTTTTGTCTGAAATGCCACCTCTCAGAAATAGTTATTTATTTCTCTCTTCTTTTGCTGGAGGTCATTCTTAGATATATTCTCGAAAGACACTTATTGATTTCCATGGAAATATTATTTCTATGAAAACTGTTTGGTAAAATCCTCCCCTGGGCCCTGCTGCTGCAACCCTGTGTCTCATGGGCACAGTGAGATATGATCTTACTGCTCAGAATCTGTTCCTTACTGTCCTAATGAATGGCACTCCCCTAGGCCCCTATTGGACTCTTAATTGAAAACAGATGTTTGGTGCATACATAAACTTGAACATTCAATAAGTAATACCTTTGTTCTCCTTCTCACTGGGGGGAAGTATTATTGTCTTCATTTTAAGGATTAAAAGTAAACATAATTTAGGGAGACAAAAGTACTCCCTCAAAGTCATATGTCTATTAAGCACTGGAACTGAGCATTAAACTTAGATTTGTCCAGAGTTTAACCAGTATGACTTACTATAGAAATAGAATTTCTTAGATTAAAAGTAGTAATCATCAAATTTGCATTACATGATAATCAATATGGATCAAAAACTCAAGGAAAATAATTCTTGACCCAGAAGCAGTGGCACATACCTCTGGTTCCCGCTGCTAGGAGGTTGAGGCAGTAGGATCACTTGATCCAAGTGCAGGCCAACCCAGGCAATAAAGAGAACTTGTCTCAAAAAAAAAAAAAAAAAAAATCTTAAGATGATTTATGTATGACTGAAGAAGGTAATTATACAAAACTTTGACCTAGTCTACTTTTGACCCTAATTCCTTATCTACTCGAATGTCATTTTTGCCATCTAATCCCCATCACATAAGGGAGTTCAAGTTGTTCTGTGCCTCTGTCCAACCCTGATTTTGTCTCTTGAATTTGAGATGTTCTCTGAGTGTGTGGTTCTATCATACTGTGGCATTTGACTGACTGTTCTATGATGTATTATACAATTAAGCTTTTCATATGCTTATTGGAAAGTTGACATTCTCCTTTTTAAAGTATTCTTTGAACCATGCCTTTGAGTTTATTTTCTTTTTAATATATCTTTTAAGAATTCCTCATATACTATGGATCTGAGTCTTTTGCCAAATATATGTACTATTAAATCATTAAATCAGAGGCTTATTTTTTAATCTTCCTATTCCTCTCATTGATTGTTTGTTTTCTATTTGGCCAATTTGTTTTTAATTCTTTTTTTTTAATTTTGATTCATTGTACACAATGATATAATAGCAGTAAAGAACAGTGAGATATATTTTTCAGGGACTTCTGAACCACTGTTAACTGGACATGAGGAATATTAAAAGTGACAGAACTTAGATTTGAATGCAGGTTTAGGTTTATCTGACTGGAAGACATATGATTTTCAAAGTACATCATTTACCTCCCTATGATCATGATTCTTTTTTATTCATTGTACACAAATGGGGTCCAACTATTGTTTCTCTGGTTGTACATGAAGTAGAGTCATGCCATTTGCTTAATCATACATGTATGTAGGGTAATGATGTTTGTCTCATTCTATTATCTTTCCTTCCCACGACCCCTCCCCATCCCTCATTTCCCTCTAAACAATCCATCCTTCTTCAATTCTTCCCTTACCTCCCCCCATCCCAGTTATGTATCATCATTCACTTATCAGAGAAATTGTTTGGCCTTTGGTTTTTTGGAATTGGCTTATTTCACTTAGCATGATATTCTCCAACTCTATCCATTTACCTACAAATGCCATAATTTTATTCTTCTTTATGCCTGAATAATATTCCATTGTGTATATATACCACAATTTCTTTATCCATTCATCTGTTGAAGGGTATCTAGGTTGGTTCCACAATCTGGCTATAGTGAATTGAGCAGCTATGAACATTGATGTGGCCGTATCTCTGTAATATGCTGATTTTAAGTCCTTTGGGTATAGGCCAAGGAGTGGGAGAGCTACGTCAAATTGTGGTTCCATTCCAAGTTTTCTAAGGAATCTCCATACTGCTTTCCAGAGTGGCTGCACTAATTTGCAACTCCACCAGCAATGTATGAGTGTGCCTTTTACCCCATGTACTCACCAACCTATTGTTGCTTGTATTCTTGATAATCACCATTCTAATTGGGGTGAGATGGAATCTTAGGGTAGTTTTGATTTGCATTTCTCTTATTACTAGAGATATGAACATTTTTTCATATATCTGTTGATTTCTTGTAGATCTTCTTCTGTGAAGTGTCTGTTCATTTCCTTCCCTCATTTATTGATTGTGTATTCTTGGTGTAAAATATTTTGACTTCTTTATAGATTCTGGATATTAGTGCTCTATCTGAAGTGTGTGTGGCAAAGATTTTCTTCCCCTCTGTAGGCTCTCTCTTCTCATGGTTGATTGTTTTCTTTGCTGAGAAAAAGATTTTAGTTTGAATCTATCCCAGTTATTGATTCCTGCTTATATTTCTTGTGCTTTTGGAATCATGTTAAGGAAGTCTGGTCCTAAGCCAACATGATGAAGACTTAGACCTACTTTTCTTCTATTAGGTGCAGGGTCTCTGGTCTAATTCAGAGGTCCTTGATCCATTTTGAGTTGAGTTTTGTGCAGGGTGAGAGATAGGGGTTTAATTTCTTTTTGCTGCACCATTTCTTTTCTCAGCACCATTTGTTGAAGAGGCTATCTTTTATCCATTGTCTAAGTATGAGATAACTGCTAGTCAGAGCAATTAGACAGACCAAAGAAATTAAAGGGATACGAATAGGAAAAGAAAAAATCAAACTATCTCTATTTGTCGATAACATGATTCTATATTTAGATGAGCCAAAAAATTCCACCAGAAAACTTCTAGAACTCATATATGAAGTCAGCAAAGTAGCAGGATATAAAATCATATAAAATCAACACTCATAAATCTAATACACTTTTTTTTTTCCTCTGAAAGGAAATTAGGAAAACTACACCATTCACAATAGCCTCAAAAATAAAATAAAATACTTGGGAATCAATATAACAAAAGAAGTGTTTTCTAATTCTTAATCTCTCATTCTTTCCTGCCTTCTTTTAGATCAATCAATAATTGTATTATTCTATTCTCTTTCTTCTTTTAAGACATTTGTTTCATTTCTTAGTGTAAGTCCTTTAGAGCTTTCAAAGAGAAGTTACCAAATGACTCTTTGATATACACTATTTTAAGTTGGTTGTTTTCATTCAAATATCTTATAATTTTTTAACTCTACAACCAGAACTGTGTTTTGTTTTTAACATATATTTTACTTTTACATAAATATTTACTACAGGACTTCAATATGATGGTTTCCCTGAACAGTTAATACTGACCCACTTCATGGTTTCAGTAAGTTTTATTTAAATTACACCATTACGGAAGATTTAAATCATAAATTAAATTAATGATGACAATACATTTAAAATATCAATAATATAATTTCTCTTATTGTATATTTAATCCAGGATAAAAACTTTAGAGAACTAACTCAAGACCGTTTCCTGATAAGTGTATGCTATTTCAATTGGTTCAAGGACCATTACCTTTACATTCACACTCTGTCACCTGCTGACATTCATTTGCCTTTCTATGATTTCTCCCTGTTGCCTCCAGTAGTTTCCAGAAGTGTCACTTATGACATTAACACAGACATTTTCACCTAGATGTCCTAAGGGCAGCTCAAACTTATATATCTAAAATAAACCTCATTATAACTTCCATATTCACCTCTCCAAACTTTGGGTTTCTCTTTTTGTATTCATGGCTGAAGTCAATGATATACTTGATCCCCTGTCTCCCAAGACACAGAAGTGAGTAACACTTACCTTCTCTACCCTCAGAGTAGAGTTGTGACATAACAATGTGGATCCCACTCTGGGCACTTGCTGCTTCTGCTCCCTCCTTTTCACTGTTGGCCTAAATTTCCATCATTGTATGACTGTGTTAGAGTTAATTTTTCATCCTCCCTCACTTCAGGTATTATAATCTCTCTATTTCCATGCCAGCTTCTCTTTCATCTGCTTATGCTGAAAATTAGTTACAAGGATGTTCACATAAGAAAAAAAAATCTCATCATGATCCTCCCATTCTATAAGATCTTGGTTATCTGTTGTCTACAAAAATATCCAAAACTCATTTGCTCCAGTCAAAACATTTCCAAATAGTCATTTAGGTTTTTCAGGTCTCATCTTGTGTTCCTTAAATCCATGGAGTCTGTGCTCCAGCCACTTCACAGATTGCAACCTTCCATGTAAAGAGGCATGCCTATTTAAGTGCCTGTGGTTTTCCATATACTGAGTTTTTACTTCATGAAAAACCCACCTCAGGATATTTTCATTCCAGTGAGTTTATATTCTCATGGTTTTTAATCACTCCACTTTCCCATTGTCACTGAAACTCTACTTCCTTCACATTCCACTAGTTTATTGTTTTCTTTTCATTATATACCAATCCAGAAATTGAACACAGATTCACCTCCTTTTGTAATTACCAATACAAATATTTGTAGGTATTCCAAACTATCATCAATAAAACCAGAATGAAGTAATAGAACAACAAAAAAGTACTTTAACCAGGAGGAATTTTATGGGGATTTTGCAATATTCTGTATTATTGATCCAGTGGTGGTTTTAGAGAAAAAAATTCTCTACAGTATGATTTTTGAACTTATTTAAGTTGATGTTTTACTTTAGTAAGAGCTTACCGAAATAACCATGTTCTTGTGTCCTTTGACCACCATATGCAAAAACAGTTTCTCCTGGTCTAACATTTCTCCACAGTACTCTGCCCCACATACTCCCACTCACCTGCCAGCTTCTTGACAACATGTTGCTTTATTTCTCCCCCTTTTCTTCTTTTTAACATTTACCTCATCTCAGATTTTCATGCACATACTAAAATAAATATCTCTTCATTTCATCTGCAGAGTTGTTTAACTCTTTTGTTTTCTTTACTCTGGAGAAGGGACATTTTTCCTTTGAACCTAAAACTGCTAATATAGCTACTTTGCTGCATACAAAGTTATTTATTCCATTAAAAAAAAAAGACCTTATCTCTTCAGAGTCTGAAGCAGCTAGAGTCAATAGAAATTTTTCCCACAGTATTGTAGCTACATAGAAATAAGACTTTCATATCATTACACCAGTATATAAACATTTTATAGTTCTCTTCCTTCATTAAATTATAAATTTCATCATGAGAGGACCAGTCTTACTTATTTCTGTTTGCCAATTTTCTGCACAATGCTTTCTATGTGCAGCAAACATTTGATAAATGCTATTATATAAATGTAACTTTATTTCTCAGAACCAAGTAGTGTTACAATGGTTACAGAACTGAGAACAGTTTCCAAACTGAGGGCTATAGTGATCCCCTAGACACTGTTGATTTCCAACCTGGGTCTACAATCCTTATAGAATTGAGATTTGTTGGTAGACTGAACTATGCCATGCATATTCTGGTGGATATGCACAAGCTGTGTGGTTAATAAATTATAAGTTAATTTGAAGAACTGGAATCATAGTAGTTTAGTATTATGTGTTTTCTAAGTCAAAAGCACTAGAAGTACTAATAGTAATTGTGCAGCATATGAACACTTTTTGACATTTAAAGAATTTCCTGCATTCCAAAAATTGAATCTGCTAGCTTGGAAGTATTTTCCTTTCTGTTACAGTAAGTTTCCATTTAGAGTTGTTCACATTCTCTCTGGTTGAACATGTCTCAGTACAATTTCAGGTAGGTTAGTTAGAGGATACTCCCCTATTAATGTATCAGAATTTTACGTTCTATCATCTTTTTTGCCATTTAAAATGTGCATTAGATGCTTAGCCATTGTTCAGAAGATATGAGCAGTTCCCAAACTGAAAATGTAAGTGAAAAAATCAAAACAAATAGAGAGAAAATAATGGCCTGGATGATAGTTGCTGGGACATAACAATGGTAGTGGAAGGACCAAATTTCAAAAAGTCAAATGCCACAGTTAATGGCAGGTGAGAGCTTCCTCATCCTTACACTACATAAACATTTTCAAGATCGCATATGAAAAGAATATTAATCCAGAGTGAGAAAGGATTCTGTAGTTAAATTTATTGGAGATTTTTCCCTAACCATAGAGACTCGATGTATTTCAACATGTTGGAAAATAACAAATTTCACTGTAAAGGAATAACGTCACCCTTTTTTATTTTACCTTTAATATACCTTCTTAGGCAACATTGATTAGAGATGTCTGTGCTAGAAAACCACCAATAACACATTCTGAAGAAGAAATTTGATCACATTCTCTTGGTGCATGTGGTAAAGTCTGGAGCAAAAGTCTATTTGTGTCTTTACATCAACCAAAGGATTAAGATAAGTAGAATTTTAAGTAGAATTTTTATGTGATAGCATTGGATTAATATAAATCTTGGATTATTTATATCTTGATACTTCTCATTGCCAGAAAAAAAGTGATTCTCCGACTTGGAATATGTTTTAAGGAAATGGAACATAGAGACAGATCAAGGCCTTAGAGTAAAAGTTTGAAAAAAATATGATGCACTTTTTCTCATTTGAATTCCAGAGTCTAAGAAATGGGGTAGATTATCCATCTGGGTGGTGGATGCATGCAATTTTCCATGGTGACTATCCATCATCAAAAACTCTCAAAGAAATCCCAGAAGAAAGCCATTGGTTTAGAATTACCTAAGGGTTGGAAGTTAAATCTAACATGGGTTTAATATATTGAAAATCAATTGAGGAGATAGCTGAGAAGCTGGTTGAGCCAGTTGCCTCAGGCAGATAGGCACATTGTTAAAAGCATTAGACCTAGATCCAGGAAACTTACAAAAAATAAAAATAAAAAACCTATAATCACTTGTAGGCCTTTCTGAGTTTCCTTTCCCACGTGTTTAAGACAAGAATGATTATTGGAAATAATACATAACTCACCAGAACTGTAGTGAAGCTTAAACACAAGATTATATAGGAAAAAGTTTGCTTCAACTAAAGTAATAAAACTAGATTTATTTTCTTGCTTGAAGTAACTTACAACAACAAAACCAGTCAAGATATAGAGAAAAACAGTTCTTGAGGCACTAGACATTAAGCAATGAAAGACAGTTATTTTCAAGAGACAGAAATAAATAAGGGGAGCCTGCTGAGTGGAGAAAATGGAATGGAGTTCAAAGAGATCAGGGAAGCCAGAGTTTACAAAGCCCAGGAACAGAGTAAGAACTAGTCAGGAGAGAGCCCTGGAAACATGAAGTGAATATTGATTACAAATGCAATGTGAGGATGATATTTGAGAGTAAGGGAATAAATCACCCAAAAGAATTAGAGAGAACAGGGATCCCAGAAATCATGCAAGATAGGGGAGTATTTATCCACAGAAGTCAAACTGGAAAAAAAATAGTTAAAGGTCCTAAAGCAATATTGTGGGAAAGTTTTATAAGATTAAATGACCACAGTGGAAAAAATTTTCAAACCAATAACTATAGATTTCAACTTAAGAAATTTGGAAAAGGAGAGCAAAAAATTAAATGTAAAGTAAGTTGAAGATCAGAGTGAAACTCAATGAAATTGAAAACAGAAAAAATAGTAGAAAAAATAAATGAAACTGAAACCTGTTTCATTCATTTTTTTCACTAAAATTAAAATCCAGATTGATAAGAAAAAGAAGAGAAAAATATGGATTAATATAAAGAATGAGAGAAAATGAATCACTAGACTTCACAGATATAAAAAAGAAAATAAAAGAATGCTGTGAATAGAAATTTAGTTACAAATAAATTAGCCAACTTAACCAAAATGGAAATTCACAAACTACCAAGGATTGATGAACAATAAATAGAAAATCTGAGTATTTAGGAAATTGAATTTGTAGTCAAATAAATTCCCACAAATAAAACTCCAGAAACATCAGAAAGAGTTACTGGCGAATTGCTGCCAAACATTTAAGGAGGAACAGAAATAAAATCTGTGCATAGTCTACCAGAAAATTTTAAAAGGTGAATACTTTCTAATTCAGTCAGCAAGGACAGCATTGCCTGATATCACAAATAAGATATAGAACAATATGTGTCATGAACATCAATATAAATATTTTATGTAAATTTTTAGCATAACAGATACACTGATATATAAAAATATATAATACATCATGAACAAACAGGATTTATCCTCAAATGTGGAGTTAGTTTAATTATAAAAATTGATCAAAATAATTTAGTAACCATATCTATAGATGACTCTCTATATGTATATGTTTGCATATATATGTTTCTTTTGCTTTTCATTTTTGTTTCTTTTTTTGTTGTTATGGTTTTGTTGTTTGGTTTATTTGTTTGCTTTTCCAGTTCAGGGTATTAAATTCAGTGCCTTGAACATGCTAGGCAACAAAAAAAATTAATGATAAAATATAATCATTTCTGATAAAATTTACAGCAAATAGGAGAAGGAAGAAACTTTTTAAACATATTAAACATCTTTTTCTCTGTGATCGGGCAATAAAGTTTTCTCTCACCACTGACGTTTTTAGATTCTCCATTTTGAAGGATGAAATAGAACCATCTTTACTAATGGATGGCATGGTCGCTTAGCTAGAAAATTCAATGGTTCCTACAAAATTATTTCTAGTGTGTTCATCACATTAACAAAAATCATTTGTATTTCTATATAACATACATAAATAAGAAATTAAAATTTTAAGAAATTAGTACCATTTACTGTATAATCACAAGCAAAAGAGTAAAATTGGACTCATCTCACACTATATCTGAGAATCAACTCAAAATAAGTCAAAGACCTAAATTTAAGACATAAAAACAAAAAAATACTAGAAAAGAATATAAAGAAAAAGTTTCTTGTCATTGTTCTAGGCAGTGATTTTTTTTTTTTTTAATATGACACCAAAAGCACAGGCTACAAAGCAAAAATAGATGAATGGTATTGCATCAAATTAAAAGCTTCTGCACAGTAAATAAACATTAGTGGGGAAAAAAAGGAAATTCATGAAATGGAAGAAGATATTTGCAACCATGTATTCATATTTGGACACAGAGTTAATGTCTAAAATATATAAGGATCTATAGCAAAATAAATAAATAACCTGATTAAAAATGAACTGAAGGCCTGAATACACATTTCTCAAGAGAAGGTGTCCAACAGGTATACAAAAGGGTGCTCAATATCATTAATCATCAGGAAAATGTAAATCAAAACCAAAATATCACCTCATACCTGTTAGAATGGTACTATGGAAAAGACAAAAGGTGGCTACTGGCAAGGATGCAGAGAAAATGGAGCCTCTGTATACTATTGGAGGAAATGTAAATTAGTATAGCCACTATATAAAATAGTTATTTTTAACTATTCCTTTAAAAATTAAAAACAGAACTTTTTTTTTTTTTTGGTCCAGCAGCAAATTTACTTCTGGGTGTGTATGTGAAGAAAATGAAATCAGTATCTTGAAGTGATATCTGTATCCTGATGTTCACTTGCTTATTTCATAATAGCCAAGATACAGAAAGAAGCTAAATGTCCAAATAAACTTAAATAGACAACGTGATACATGTGTATCATATGTAGGGATAGATGACTATATGCACAAAGCAATATTAGTCAGCATTTAATATGAAAGAAAATGCTGCCAATGTGAATAAAACTGGAGTACATTATGTTAAGCAAAGTAAACAAGACACAGGAAGACAAATACTACCTGCTTTCACTTATAGGTAAACTCTTAAAATATTGAACTCATAAAAGCAGAGGGTAGACAGGTGATTGCCAGGGTCTGGGCAATGGGATAAAAGGGGAGACGTTGGTGGAAGGGTATAACTGTTCAATTTTGAAGGATGAATAAATCCAAAGACTTAATGGTTACTGTAATTTAAAATACTATTATATACTTAAAATTTGCTGAAAGAGTTACTCTAAACTCTTCTTGCCACACACTGTGTAAGGTGATGGTAAGTTAATTCAATTTGATGATCATGAAACTTTATTATATCAAAACATCATTTTGCCTACCTTAAACAATTTTGTTTCTAGTATCAAGAAGTCTGGAGAAAATTAATGCCACTCATGATATTTAAAATATGAAATACTGAGGGTAAATCTGACAGAAGATGACTTGTGCCTTGAAAACTACTTTGTTCAGAAAAATATTTACGTTAAGTGGAGAAATATACTGTATATGTAGTTAGGAAGGCTCAGTCTTGAGATAGCAATTTGGCCAGAATTTATCTCTAAATGCAAAGAATATCAATCAAAATCTTAAGAGGCTTTTTTTGTTTTTTTAATAGAAATCAACAAAGTGACTAAAAATTTGTCTGGAAATGCAAAGGAGCTAGAAAACTCAAAATGGCTTTGAAAAAAAAAAAGAAAGTTAAAGGATTAAAATTACCCAATGTCAAGATTTAGTTTAAGGTGTAGAAATCAAAAGAGTGCAGCATCAACATAAAAATAAACAGAGCAATAGAACAGAGTAGTTAGCTTGGAAGCAAATCAACATTTGCTTGAAATGCTGTTTTGAGAAAAAGCCACAAGCAATTCAATGGAGAAAGAAGAGACTTTTTAGCAAATAGTACTGGAAGATTTCCGCATTCATAAGAAACCATTCTCCAAAAAAACTCAGTCTAAACTACACAGCATATGTAAAAATTAACTAGAAATCAGTTTTAGCTGTTATTTTAAATTTTATCCTATAAAACATCTATAAGCATGTATGGAAAGTCTTTTGGGATCTTATGTTAGGAAAGATTTCTTAGACGTGACACCAAAAACACAGTCAATAGAATAATAAAAGACTCAGTTGGACTTAATCAAAAATATTTTTTAAATGCTGCTATTTTAGTCAACATTTTCATTGATGTGACAAAAAGTCCTGAGTAGAACAATTAGAGTAAGAAATTGGGATTGACAGTTTCAGAGGTCTCAGTCCATAGATGAATGACTCCAAAGCTCTGGGCACAAAGTGAGGCAGAACCTCAGAGCAGAAGGTGAGGACACAGCAGCAATGAAGTAGAGAAAGTGCTCTGCCTACCAGGGACAAAATTATAAACCCTGAAGTCATGCCCCAGCAACCTACCTCCCCCAACCACACCTGACCTGCCTACAGTGATGATGCTGTTAATCCGTATCAGTGGATTAATACACTGATTAGGTTAAGCTTCTCATAAACAATCATTTTACCTCTGAAAATTATTGCATTGTCTCACGCATAAACTTTTGGTGAACACCTTATACCTAAATTACGACAATTACCTTTTCAAAGGACTCTGTAAAGAGAATGAAAAGGATACAGACTGGAAGACCTGTTTTCAAAACATAAAATTTTTTTTTTCAGAAAAAACATAAGTGAACAATTTAGTTCAACAGAATTAGCACAATATTTGAAGAGTCATTTTTATGAAAGAAGATACAAGGATGGAAGATAAATGTATGAAGAGATGTTCAACATCATTATAATGGAAATGAAATTTTGTATGACTGTAAAATACCACCATTCATTTATGAGAATGACTAAATTATGAAGTCCAGCCATAGCAAGTGTTGGCTAGAATGTGGAGGAACAAGTATTCTCATACACTGCTGCTGGAAATGTGAAATAATCCAACCATTTTAGTAAGCAGTTTGGTTGTTTCTTAAAAAGTTAAATATATTCCTACTCTGTAGTACATCTTCATTACACTGCTAAATATTCAGTCAAAACTGGTCATAGTGATGTCACTCATAATAGCCAGAAATTCGGAATAACCTAAATGCTCATCAGCTGAGGAAAGAGCATGCACATTGTAAAAGGTTATTGGAAAAAAAAGGGTTGACAAATTAATCTACCTAACAACATGGCAAAAATCAAAATAATTATGCAATGTTAAGCAGTCAAGAAAAGAAGGCATACATACTATGAGATTTTATTTCTCTGAAACTTTAGAAAATGAAAAATAATCTCTGGTGACAGAAGTCAGATTGTTAATTTCCCAGGGAACAGGGGAATGAAGGACCAAATGTGCAAGATCAAATTGTAGAGGCAATGGATATTTTATTTTGATTGTTGTGATAGTCCCATGGGCGCATACATATGTAAAAGCATATTGAAGTGTGCACTTCCAATTTGAGCAGTTTATTGTATGTCAGTTGTACTTTTTACTTTAAAAAAGCTGTTCAGAAGTGTTTAAGGAAGAAAAAAATATATATATACAATCTCCTCTTACACACACATGTGATACATATACATATTTAGACATACATATACACACTCACATACATACACACACACTCACAAACATCTAAAACAATCCTCTAATTGCCAGACTTTTTCTTCCACTTCAAAGAACTCTAACACATAGCCAAATCCATGATCTCTTATATCTCATGTGTTTTAACCAAATAGAAATATATTTTATGGAAGGATTTTCCCCTCCTGCTTTGATTTAATCCCCGTGCTCATCCTTTTGAGCTGTCCCGGGCAGCCTCCTCTGCTGGTGTCTCATATGGCTCAGCTAAGCTGTACCATGCAGTGAGCAGCAGAGAGAGCTTTGCAGTGATAGCCTGTGTTAAATTCAGCCCCACCACTCACCCGTCTGCAGCCTCGGCCAGTTACTTAGTCTTATCTTCTTCATTTATACAATTCAGACAATTCAGGCAATACTTATATTTCAGGGTCATTATGAGGACAAAGTAGCATGATATATGTAAGAGTCTTATCAAAGTTATCTTCAGAAACATTATTTTAAAGTTTCACACAAAATTACAGAGATTATGTTCTAGAAGATACTTTAAGTTATCATGAAAAAAGAAAAGCAACAGACATGATGAATTCTTAGAGAGAAAGATATGTTTACCCATGATTTGAACATTATGCAATGGATGCATACATTATGCAATGGACACAAAACACATATGATATCTTATGAATTTGTATAATTCATAAATATGATTTATGTACCCATTATACTAAATAAATAGAAGAAATACAAACATAATATTAATATATTTCCCAATAATCACCAGGCTAGAAATGATGATTAAATAACATATGATTACAATATGACTAGAAAAATTCAGTCTTCCTGTGCCTCTCTGCTCTAGTCTTCATATTAAAGTAGGTGTTTCAGTTCAATATACCTGTTTCATAACAGGTGCCATTCCCTGAGCCAATATGAAGAGCTACTTTTAATTTCAATTTCTGACTAGTAGCAGATGCTATGTATGAGTTTACCCACATTTCCATGGAAACACTGTGGGATGGTTGTTGTCACAGCCCTCATGGTTGGCCTAGTGTTTTGACATTTCCATAATTACCAGTGTCACAACCTTTAAAAATTGTAGAGGAATAACATCCAGGCCAGATGGCTACTAAATAAAGAAGTTGTGTCCCCCACAGCTGTGATGTGGCACTGAAGTATCAAGACAGTCTTCGACCAAAGATAGGGTCACTGAGAAAAATGTTGTGAAGGAACTTGATTATTAAAAGCTTATTTTCATTAATAAATTGTTTTTAATCCATTGCAATATTGGTCAATGCAGAGGTGGGATCCAAGGGAAATTATGATCCGATACTTGACTTCAGGGTTCTACATTCTACACAAAAGCAAAAAATATGCTATTAAAACTAAAAAAGGTTTATCCCTTCTCAAACATGAATTGAATGCCTAATACTTACCACTACTTGTTTCTAGATACTGGAGCTATAGCAATAAACAAAATAAGCCCTTGCAGAGCATGCATTATTGTTAGGAAAAGATAGATCAAAACAAAAAAGTAAAAATTTATTATAGTAGATGATGATCATTATTACTGCGAGAAACATAAAGAAGGGAGATGGGATTTACAATGTTGAAAAGATGTAATTTAAATATGACAGTCAGGGACAAATTACTAAGAAAGTGCCTTTGTATGAAGTCCAGAAAGAGAGGAGGATGTGTGGCACAGGTGGATGTGGGTTAAGATGATTCCAGAGTAGGAAGTCACAGGTTTAAAGTCTAAAAGAAGTATAGCAGCATCTTATTCTAGGCAACAGTTGGGAGTCCAGTGTAAGGAACAGAATAATTTGAGGAACTGATAGTAGATGATGGCAAAGGAGTTGATATTGTGCAGTGTTGTTGGCCATTGCATTGAGTTGGATTTTAACTCCAATGAAGTAAGAAGCAATTAGCATATTTGGGCAAAAGGGCTTAAATTGGCATTTTGCTATGTCCTGATTTGGCTTGGCTTTGTATTGTTTTGAGATCACTTTGGCTGTTGCATCACTCCACCACAGAATCTGCTGGGTTATAAAGCTTTAGTGGAATGTGTGACTGTACGAGTGAGAGTCACAAAAGTCTATGAACAAGAAAAATGAGTGCGTGTCAGAGTATCCAAGGACAACTGGAAGAAAGGGTGTGGGTGTGATATGGGAAAGTGGGAAGGAGAGGCCAAGAAAAGAACATAACTTGAGTGAATAGGAAAGTAGAGTTGGAACAGAAGAGTCTATTGTGAACAGGTCTTCTATTGGTTCATGGTCAGTAATGAAGGCCTTTTAATTTGCCAGCCACCCTATCTCTGATGGAGTTTGAAACCTATCTGGCATGTTTAGAAATCTGAATGGATGGGACTGAATAAAATAAGGAAGAAAGGCACTGGAAATGAATAAAGTTGCAAGAAATAAAGTGCAGTGAGGCATGGATAAGTTGATACACAGATGAAATATTTGAGTTTGAGAATGAATAGCAGTATAAAGTTGTTGGGTGTCATTAATCAGGGACCTGCTATGGAATTCTACTAAAGAAGATCTGATCATCATTGAGAAAATCTCATATTATAGCAATTTTACCACTACCAATAGCCCCAGTGCAAATGCCTTTTCAGGGTTACTCCTTCTGGTAGAATAGCCCTCAGATAAGATATCAAATTTCCTTAAATGCTTGAGTTTGGTGTGACCAAGATATGTTACATGCTCAGCAAGTTCACTCACTTTTCCTGAGCATATGAAAGCATCATTTGCAAACATACCTTGTAGTACTGGACTAGTATTAGCCTGCAGAACATGAGGTAAAATATTGTGTGCCACAAATAGCCTGCTGTGTAAGAATTATCACAGAAGATCCTAGGCTCAATGTTCCTCCTACATCCATGTGACTGGAAACAAGGATTCAGGGATGGAAAAGTCACATGATAGAAATAGCTGGGTTCCCCGAGTCACTTGAAAGACTCAGGAGAGCTTCACAATCTACCTCAGACTGTTATGTGAGCAAGATATTAACTATTATGTTAAACTACTGGATGATATTTGAGGATTGTCACAGCAGCTACTATTACCCTGATTTGCTATACCTTCCTACTGTTCCTGATGGACAGCAATTCTTGGACTTTTGTCCTGATGTATAAATGCCTGTCTGCATCAAAGTGACTACAAGAAATGCAGGATCTATCTGTTACCATGGTGATTTCCACTGACCCTCTTCTATTTCTTTCTAAATGTATCTAGGATATTTGAGCTATTGCTTTCAAAACATTTTACTGATTAGCTTGAGGCTTCATGATTATCAGTGAAGATAATAAATGGTATGTGATATAGTTTCAAAAAATTATGTATTGATACAAACTTAGGACATTTATTAAATCTGTTATATCTTCTTTATCAAACATCCATCAAGCAAAATCCTAAAAAACATAAAACAAGATGCAAAAATTAGCTAACAGTTAATCTCTGCCTTCAAGTATTTTATCATTTATCTTGGAATGCCTTTCATACAAAGTTATACTTGATAAACAGAAGGTAAATGTGACCTAGGGGCTCTAAGCATTAGAGAAGGTAGAAAATTTCATGTCTGGGGAGACTAAGACTTAAAAGATATAGTTAGAATTTGAGCTGAGTGCTTATTTTGGTTGGACAGTTAGAGGAAGAGCTGGTGGTAGTGTTCTAAGCTTAGAAAACTAGGAATACTGAAAAATGGCACAGAAAACACAAGAGCTATTCAGATGATGGAGTAAACAAGCCCAACCAATGCAAAAGTATATATGTAGTAACAGAAAGGACTGGGAATGAAAGTAGAGAAAGGCTTTTTAAAGATTATTATACTAGGCTGTGGTTTGGTGAATTTTCTTCTGTACGGTAAGTGTTGAAGTTTTTGAGAAAGAAAATGAGATTATCAAAAACACATTTTAAAATTTTATCTTGACAATATTACAGTTTATTGGATGAAGAAGAAATTAGCATTGGGTAGGAGAAAGAAATAACCTTATTATGTGTCAGCTTCTAGGAGTCTGAGTGCCACTGAAGCTTCTGTTGGCAGGCTGAAGAGAAGGGTGAAGTTGGAGACCCTCTCAGGGTTGAAGGAAAGGGAGAAGACAAGGGCAATGTTTCTTCTTTAGGTGACTAAAAAAAAAAAATTGTTAATAGAGAAAGAGTGAAAATAAATGAGCTAATTGGGGTAATTATTCATAAGGAAGATAAATTTTGCTTCAAATATCTCCAGTTTGCAGTTACAGGTAAGGCTGTATAGACAATTAGGGAAAGTGTGACAGGCATCTTGTGACATGCAGTGGTAAGGAAGAATCCTTGGTGCAAAATTACCAGCAGGACGGAGATTAGAAGCCTGGATAGAAGCATGTAGAACTCAAAGCTAGAAGTTAATGAAAACTGCCCCCTATTGTGCATCTTTTGGACAGTAACTGCAGAAAGAACAGTGTCCATTAGACCTAAAAACATTTCTCAAAGAAATATAAGATAAACTCATATTAATAAATGAGACAAATGTAATTAAACCAGCTGATTCATGAGTGGTGAGTTTATAGAAATGAAAAGTTACACACATTGAAGACCACATAGTAAAGGATTTTGGATAGACTTTGGCATTTGACAGGCTAGATTTATTTCCTAGCTGTGCAAGTTAATAGCTCTGTGACAAGGGACAAATTGCTTAAACTCTCTTTCTTCACTTTATTCAGCTGTAAATTCGGGATTATATGAAATGTCTACCTGATAGAGAGATCTTATGAGATCATGGATTAACACTTTTGAAGCAGTTAACATTGCCTCAGTCAGCTCAAGCTGCAAAGTACCATAGACTGTGGAGCTTAAACAACAGAAATTTATTATAATTCTCAAGTTCTGGAGGCTGGAAGTTCAAGATCCAAGTACCAACATGGTTGGTGTCTGGCAAGGGCTCATTTCCATGGTTTGTAGACAACTTTCTTCTCAAGATGTCCCGCTTGTCAGAGAAAGGGACAGGGATGGAAAGACAGAGGGTAGAGAGAGACAGAAAGAGACAGAAACTAGTATCTCTTCTTCTATGAGTGTTAATCCTGTCCTGAGGGCCCTGCTCTCATGATCTTACTCAAACCTAACTATCTTCCAAAAGCTTCATCTCCAAATCCCATTAAACTGGTGTTGGGGCATTACTATATGAATTTGTGGGGGGAACACAATTCAGTTCACACCACACAGTCACGGATATTTAGTAAAATTTAATACATTGTATCATTGTTAGGAATATTTTCTTAGCCTAGTATTTTCTTTACCAATTTTACTGAGCTAAGACTCCCACAACTTCAGAATAAAAGATGCAAGGTTTTGGGGGTAAGTAGATGATTTGCAAACTCTTATCACCACAAAATTTTCAGATTAGAATGTTTTGAAAATACTGCTTTAATTGACATGTGTTGCATCTGAGAAATGCCAGCAAAATATAAAAACATCATTCAAGATTGTCACATAATCTAGAAAACCTTATTTATGCTAGGTCGCCCATGACATACTAAATGCTTTCTTTCGCAGTACTTTTTCTTGTAATTTTCTTTCTCTTTAATCTTGGGAAAATCATTAAGTATCTCCACATCTAGTTCAACCAGTAAAAAACTGCTTTCAAGTCACTGAATTATTAGAATTATCAGCCAAGAAATATATATGTGAAAGTTTAGTATGCGGCAACCTGGTTGAAAAGGAGCAGCTACTTAACACTGCTGTTTCTGTGACATGTCTTGGTTCTCTAGCTGCTGCCTATTGCCTCTGAGTTCCACCCTGCCCTCTGCGTTTTGCCTGGACTGGGGCACTGGAGTAGTAATTACAGATTTCTTTGTCCCAAGCTAAAAATTTTCTTTTTTTTCATGGAAAGATTTTGTTTGCTCATTTGATATTTTTAATAACATGAACTCAACTAACTCTCCCAGGAGTTAAGTGCATGGCTAGTTTATACCCACAATTCCATAGTTTAATGTTGGCACAATGCTAGTGCTTAATAATTTTAGACATTAATCTCAAACTGTGGCCCCTAGAGAAAGGGATCCACCCCAAGACTCATTTTCTAAGGAAAAAGGTAATAATTTGTCTAGATTCCATTATAATGACTGTGCCGCTTTGGATAGAGTACAGAGTCACTGTGGATTAAAGCATCAGGGACACAGCTACAGTCTTTTCTTCCCCCTACCCCCCTGCCGCCTTCTTCCTGAAAAAGTAAACTAAAGTTGGACACATTCTCATCTGAGAGCAGGTCTGGTCATTTCATTTCCCTTTCTCTGAGTGAATACAGAATAATAAACCAACTTGCCTGCAAATTAAAAAGCCTGGCTCTCTTGACCAAACTCTTAAATCTGTCCCTGGTAGAGCTACCAAGTCTTACTGGTATCGGAATGAATCTAGCTTGGGGAAATAAGTCCCTTGAATTTAAGTTTTTTTTATGCCAAAATCGTTGGAATGATTTGAATAAGTTTGATAAGACTTTGTCTTTTCGATGAACTTCATGCAGAGGATTTCTAGGATTCTATATTCCTATATCCTCTAGCAATAATACCAGTTTATTATCATAAAACCTCATCTCTCTTTCTAGAGGGAAATGGAAAAGGGGGACATTTTAAATCTTGGGAAGCTAGCTATTTGGACATCATGTGGAAAGATCTAGAAAACAAAACTGGTACTTTAATTAATCATCTCAGATGAATGCAGTAAGTTTTCTGCAATAAGGGCTCCCTTGATGCCTGAAATTTTCAGTGTCTTATTCCAGTTACCCTGTTGCCATTCTTCCTTCCTCCTGTGTTTCTCAGTTCCCTTGGAGGAAGTACAGAAGCAGACCTGGACGAAGGCTTCCTTTTATGCTCCCAGGCAATATTTAATTAAGTTCATTCAGCAGACAAGAGAGAAAAGGATATTCATCTGGAAATTCTTTCTCTCAACTGAATTACCAAATTCAAATAGTCACAGGTAATTGGAAGGTGTTTTCCCCTGTGAAATCAGCCTTCGAGGTAGAAAGCACCTGCTATCCCCAGCTGAGAGAATGCAGGAGCACTGAACTGAATTTGACATCTTTATTTTATTTCTCATATAGTTTGGCTAAGGAAATCTTTTGGTCCTTGTTTCTACTGTAATATAAATTTAAATATTTTGCCTCTGTTGGACTCTAGCCATGTATACAAACCCACAGAACATTAAATGGAGCCAAAACACTAATTATTATAAAAATTAATAGTTGAGTTGGAACTTAGTAATTAGTAAATAGTTATCCAGCTGATAACATGTTGCTTTTCCAAATGACAATTTGACTCATGTCATGGATTTCTGTTGCAATCCTTGGGAACCAAATTTATCTTGATTTCATTAAGTTAACTAAATAAATATAAATAAATATTACTATTCGGAAGAATGTCAAGTCTTCACAGGATGCATTGGTAGCTAAAGGACCATGTTTGGAAAACTGGACCAGCTTCCTAGGCTTCCAGGAAATAAACTCAGTTTTTAGCAATTCTGCAAGCATATAACTGCATTTGGACACCATCTTAAAATTAACTGTAAATAAATACTGGCCATTCTTTTGCTTCACTTTATTTTCACTGAATTATTGAGAAGGAGCTTCCAATTTACTGAACCTGGGTTACTTTTATTGTTTAGCAATAAGGAAAAATGGAGAACACAGGAGGATAAGGCTACTTCAACTTCTCCAATCAAAGAATTATACAGCCTTCCATAATCTGGGTAAAATGAAGAGTTCATCAAAATTCAAGTGGGAATTTGAATTCTATGTACTCAAGTTACAGAGATTACTGAAGCTTGATTTAATACTTTGCTATAATATAAGTGGTCTCATTACCGTCATCATCATAATTAACATTAATAAGCAATTACTTGCTTGCTAGCTCTATACTTTTATTTTCCCTAACCTATCATATTTTATGCTCTATCTATCTTATGAGATAGTTACTATTAATGTTCTTTTTATTAAAAATAGAAGAAATAAGGCTTAGAGAGTGTAAGTGACTGGCTCAAGATTACAGAGCTAGTATGTGGCAAAGTAATCTCAAATCTTAGGCTGTATGATTCCAAATAAACTAAACCTTGTGCTCTCTCTGCCACTCTTAATTTTATTGATTTTAGAATATACTACATGCTTAACATACACTTACTGAATACTGTGCAGAACTGCTCTGACATATAGTTGGCATTCAACAAATACTTACAGAATGAGTAAATGAATACATACTACATTTTAATTTAAAGACAAATTGTCAGGAGGTAGGTGACCTCCCCTCTAACTGAAGCTTGTGCTAAGCTCTGGATTATAATGAAATCAATATATCCAATGAAATTAATGTATTCAGAGTGATGATATCACTGATTATCTGTGACGAGTTCTGTCTGCTTCCTGAAATGCTGAAGTTTGAACATAAGAGAAGCATGCCAAGGCAAGCATATAGAGCAGGTTTTATTTAAATGTAGTAACAAACCTCCTGAGAGGGAGAAGGGAACAATGGCTGGTATTCTGGTATCCCAAGAAGTGATAGCTCCCTGCATCTTTTATAGATTAAAGTCTTCTTTTTCTCCTGCTCTCTCCCACCACTTATCTCTTTCCTTCCTGCCTATAGGACAAGGTCCAGGAGATGCTGGTGGGTTGGGTTCAAGGTCCAAAAGGTGGGAAGCACATGGGCAGGAAGAAGGGCCAAATGGAGTGATCCAGGAAGGTAGCAGCCCAGGAGGCATTAATTAGAAATTCCCTGTCTGCAGTCTTTTGGGAGGGGTAGGATAGGCAGGTAATCTTGATGATCAAAAAGCTCTGGAGACACTGATATTCCAATCTCCCAGGGGTGGTCTCCAACTTCTCAGATCCAAACTGGCCTCCATTTTCTCCATTCTACCTGATCACCTATCTATCCTAACTGCCTGTCATTAATTCTGGGTTCAGTGATAAGGTAGATATAAGATGTAAATGACAACTTATCTTTGTTACTTGTTCTTAAACACAATAATATTTTAGAATTTAGAGAAGATTGTTTATAATTGAAGAGTATGTGAATCATTTATTTTTTTTTTTTTTACTCCACAAATTTCCATTTCAATCTTTTTAACTGAAATAATCCTAGAGACTAATCAGGGAAGAGAAGTATTTCAGACACAGTGTAAAAACATCTGGAGAGTGACCAGAGTTAACATACCTAAGGGCCGGATCCCACCTTGACCTCCAACAGTAGTAACCTGAAGGCTAAAATTTAGGAATTCTTTTTCAAAGACAATAATGGCTCAATTCTGAATTGCTTCACCATAGATCAATATTAGATTAGAATGAACTAGCTCAGTTCTTTGGAACTGGTAGACTCCATCTTCAAATCTGTACATTAAAAGTTAATATTAGCCTATTATAATTATAAAATGGTTCATACTCCCTCTTGCTCTTTCATTCACTTGCTTTTTCTTCATCCTGAAATATTATGGTGGTTGTTATTTTATAAATGAACAAACTAAAGCTGAAACAAGTGTATTATCTTGCCCAACCAAGAACATACAACTGATAAATGAAAAGCTATAATTTGAATCCAAGTCTCTAAAATCATGTTTTTATTATGTTGTGCCATTGGCTGTAAATGCAAAACATTAGGTTGAGAAAATGCCTGCCACTAAACCCAATTTGGAGTTTTGCAGAACTACATGAAGCAGTAAAAATCATTTTCTCACTGACTAACCTTGAGGAAATTTAGTTTTCTGGTTTACGTGTTACTGGATCTTGACTTTGACATACGTTAATAAATGCCAGTGCATTGGAAGGTGCAGTGTTAGGTACCCTAATGACATATATGTTGGAGTGAAGTAGAGCTGCAGCTAAGCCTAGGAGTTAATGTGTCAGAGCCCAGTTTCTTAGATTATATCCTTCCTCGATTCTCTATGTTCGTACAGTCCCAGAGTATTTGAAAAGGTTTGTGTTCCAGATGCTAACAATGCTTTCAAAAAGGGGTGTTTCAATCTGTTTGTCCTTAGAAAATTTGTGCAACCTATATGAACCTCAGATTTCTTAAATAAAAAAATGAGGCTAGCGATAGTATCTGCCTACAGGAGTTTTCTATAGTTAACTACAAAAAAAACAATGCTTTCTCAATAAATATTACCCATTACCATTAGTCAAAATATTTTACGTGTGATTTCTCATTTGCTCCTGAGTGCTACCCTCAAAAGTCAGTATGAATGATTAATTCCCATTTTCAGATGGAGGAAAATGACATTTATAAGTGTGACCTTGTTATGTCTATTTGGAACTAGAAGAGGTACTAGTATGCTTCGGAAAGTTTATTCTGTGGAGTTCAATTAAACTAGATTTGAAATTCTACTTTACTACCTTTATGCCACTGAATATTTCATGCTAGCTCTTTGTGCCCAAATTTCCTCAGCTAAACATGGGCAGAAAATAATGGTGAGTTTTTGAGGATTAAATAGGTGATGAATATAAAGCACCTAGAGTCTTGCATTGGTGGCTCATGTTCTTCTCCCTTATCTCCTCCTTCAAAGATTTCCTTTGAAATATTTCAGAATAAAATGGCTTAAAGAAATGTTCATTGTCATGGCTCAAAGTAACCTTGCACTGATTTAAAAGTAATATGTATAATAAAGAATTTAGTGCCCTTGTTTCAGTAAGTAGCACACTCAGTTAATACTCTGATGGAAATGATCTAATGTCTGTCATCTTCCATGAATCTACATTATACCCTAATCAAGTCTTTGTATCAGAGAAGATAATCTGTCATATGTAAAATTTGTGAACTCTGCATTTTGTGATTAAAGTCTTCACAGTAGGTTTGTGTATGGCAATGTAATGCATTTTTTCAATTTTCTACCTCATTGCCATTATAGTGGTTTTTATAAAAGATGGGGTTCTCATTTAGCATGCTTGTTATTTTTAATTAGAAGTAAAAATCTTAATGGAACCTATTTTTTTTGCATCCCTTATTGTAAGAAAAGTAAAGTTTAGAATATTTCATGAATTAACAAGTGCAATAATTCTCAAAGTTTCAAAAGTGAGGAGTTCAAATATCACAGACTAATCTAGTAATCTCTTGTATGTAAACTGTACTACGCGTACAATAACACTAGCAAGTTTCTGGTTACTTATTACATATTGGGAGGACATGACTTCTATATGTGTTGTCTCCAATTCTCACGACTCTACAAAAAGTATGACTTTTCTTGTTTTCAAAATGAGATAGTCTTGAAAAAAAATATTCAATTCTACCTGGGAAACTCTGTTAAAGGGTCACAGTAAAGTGACCATTGGGCTGTATTGTAAAGTATGATCGGAAGATAATCAGATCGAGATGGGAAAGTCTTTGGAAAACAGCATGATACACAGTTAAGATAAAATTTCTGGAAAAGAATGGTTACAGTGACAATAAGACAAGGAAGTTCAAGTGGGAAGATCTGGTCTAGAAGTTTGGTCTTGATATTGTAAAAATATTGGAAGGCCATGGTTTTTCTACACATTCTTTCAATTAATAGCACAACGACTAGCTTTGACATCTCTGTGAAATCCTTCCTTCATTTTGAGGATCTATGGAAGGTCCTCAAAATATTGTAATGTGGTTGGGCACAGTGGTTGACGCCTGCCATGCCAGTTGCTCCAGAGGCTGGGGAAGGAGGATCACAAGTTCGAAGCCAACCTCAGCAACTTAGCAAGGCCCTAAGCAACTTAGCAAGACTCTGTCTCTAAATAAAATATAAAAAGGATTGGGGAAGTAGCTTAGAGGTTGAGTGCTCCTGGGTTCAATCCCCAGTACCCTGCTCCCACCAAAAAAAATACTGTAATGTGAATGAAAATACGTTATCTGAAATAACATATCCATCAGAAGGCTGCCACAGGCTGTTCGTGGTGCTCACAATTTAAATTTAAAATTTGGTGTTCTGCATATAGAGGCATATAATACTCCCTGTAGAGTTCCCTGAAGGGAGCTTTTCTTTCTGCAGTTGCTGTGTTCATTTGCATTTCATGAGCATTTAGAGGTCAACTGCCTGCATTTCAGGCACAGTTATAAATAGAAAACACTGTGGACATTAGAAATTGGTGTCTCTACAGGCACTTGGGTATAGCTCCAGTTCCTGGTGTTTCCAGGCCACCTGACATCAGTGGGCCCATAAAGTGTTAGGCAAGGGGACAAAAGACCTACGTGATGTCAGCAATTAACCCAGCCCTTTCATAGATGATTTTTTTCCTACTTTATATCACTAGCCTCTTTCCAAGATCTGGATCACATAATCAGTCCTTTATTTCATTATTTTGAATGTATACTTCCAAGACACTACCCACATTTTTTAAAAATACTATTCATTCCTCTGTCAGGCACATTTTACATTATGTTCTATACAATAAATCTACTTCACATTCATGCATTCACCCATCATACAAAGCATCCCTGATGTACTATAGATAATGTTGAGCACTGTTCTAGGTGCTGGAAACACAATGATAAACAAGATCAATGTGTACCCTATCCACAGAGAACTGATTGTCTATTCCAAACTGATCTCTGGGCACCATTGTATATGTAGAGGTTTTCAAAAAAAAAGGTATTTAATAAATGTTAAATAAAGGAATGGATTGTCCACTCTAAATCCCAGTCTTAGGAAGTATGGAGGATATTAGGTGAGCATGATGGTTTTAGCCTTCATGGAGCTCATAATCTGCAGCAGGCACAGACAGGCACATAGATAAATCTAGTGTGTGACAGAAAGTATTGCATGATGTAACAGAGGTATAAGCACATTTCTGTGGGAGCGCACAATGGCAAAAGATTAATTCTGGTTTGAGGGGATGCTCTGCCCTTCTGTCACAGCAGGAAACAAATTATTGTGTCATCTGCTGTATGCAACTGGAATCCATTTGCCATGTGCATAAAGAATGAGTAGATTCATAAAATAAATTAGGGTAAGGGAGAATTTGTTTCACTGCAGTTTTTTATTGAAATACTACAGTTCATTTTGGAAGAGCATCTTCCATATTTATAATCACTTTCTTAGAAAGTGCTAGAATCCCTTCCCCTCTACCTTCCTTCCTCTTATTACTTTTTCCTTACTAATGGGTGCACAGTATGTACTGAGGAAAATCTGAAAGTATTTTAGTGCCTAAAACAAGGGCTAAAACCAATAATTAACTTGGTTTCTTTTTATTTTTCTTAAATAATCTGTTACCTATTTCAGTCATGAGTTCATTTGCTAAAAACATTTTTAAATCATGATTACCTTTCAAAATGAAAATACCACTACTTAAGGAATTAGGAGACAAGGATCTAGGGCAGCTGCCATTAGATAAAGGTAAGTTTTAGAGAAGTTCTTTGTCCCTCTTGGCCTCATCTTCCTCATCTGGAAAATTGCTTTATTGGACCAAACTAGGTCACAATTTCAGATGAGAATAGTGGGCATAGAGTTTATATAAAAGAGAAGAAAGTCAGCATTTGCCATGTGAGACTGTGGTGCCAGTGTTGTTACATCTTCTGATTTTTCAAGAATCTACAAAGCTGGTTATATGAAATTTCAATAAAATAGCATTTAGGCAAAAATAATAATAATTCTATCCACAGACCAAGTTCAGCCTAAGGGCTTTCTTTTTTTCAGCCTCTACACTAAATACTTCTAAAAATCCTTTGTGTCTCAAATGTTCTTTGACTCTGATTTGCTAACAGCCTTATTTCCCTTTGTTTAATGTCTACTAAGCTTCAAAGTTTTGGTTCCCCAGATGAATCAAAGAACATGTTTTGCAGGCTACAAAATTAAATTGTAATCACAGAATGGGGGGTTTCAGTTTCTGATAATCCTTTTGGAGGCTTCTGATTTGATTAAACAATACTAAAATTAGGCCTGAATATTAAATGCTGTAAATCAAGAATCCCATTTTGAACAAAGGGGAGAAAAAAAAAAAAAAAGGAAAAGCAGCTAGCAGCTTCTTTGCTTTCCTTTTGCCTCCTCAAACTGTTATAATCAGTTGGCAAATTTGAGTTGCCACAGACCCTCATGGATAGGTTGGGCCTGGCCCATGAAAACCTTAAAAGATCATCTTTGGGGCTGGGGATATAGCTCAGTTTGTGGAGTGCTTGCCTTGCATACACAAAGCCATAGGTTCAATCCCCAGCACCATAAACAAATAATAGAGTTGCTTTAAAAAAATCATCTTTGAGAAGTAGACTCCTGAAGCAAGTCTAGTTCTTAGAAGTGCTAACATTCCAATTAGTTAACATGCTGATCTTTCCTATAGTTTAGTAGATAAGAAATCTGATTAAAATGAATCATCTTATGATACACATTCAGGCCTTTAAAATTTACCTAATGAGATGAAGCCCTTGAACCCTAACAAGCTTCTATCACTGAGACTTAAACTTAAATGCTGAGTTAGTTTTGTATTGAGGACTGAGGTTCTATCTTGCTTACGTTTATACCATCAGCATCCAGAAATCTGACATACTGTGGGGACTCAATAAATGTCTTTATCAATAATTTAATCGTTGAATGAGTCAATGAATAAATTGACTAATGAGCCAGTATTTCTCTCTGGGGCCAAAGCAACAAGAACAAAGGAAATGAATATAACTTTCTGAGTTTTATTAAGACACTAAACAAATAGTGTGTTAACCAAACAAGAGCAGGGAGTTTAGAAATGTAAACAGAAGAGCAGTAAAAGTTGGTGGGAGCCTAACATTATTCTCATCTGATCATGCACGCTACTCTTACTCTCAATATCATCTCTTGGTTCTGGAAATTTGAAATATAATGTTGTGTAAATTTTCATGCTGTTTTTTTTTTTTTTTTTCTCACATGCTGTTTTGATGTTATGAAGAATATTGGTTTGGAAAAAAAAAAGAAAGAAAAACGCAAGCAAAAAACTTGGTTAATTTTGCACCTTCTTTGGTTTGCAGTTCCATTTTCACTTCAGTTTCCAAAGCTTTTCAGTGCTATCAGAGTTTGTCACACAGTGCTTCATCAAGTGGTGACTCTTGGACTTGTGCAGCAATCTGTCACATAGTTCAGTCCTCAGGATTTGGTATGCTGACTGAGGTCAAATTCATGCCTGCACAACTCAGAAGTATCCCAGTAGTTATATTCAATGATATAGGATTGTCACGAGCAGTAAGAGAGGAATCAAGTTTGGTTCCAACAAGTGGATTTTATTCATGTAATGTACACTCAACTTAACATTCCTAATAGTAGCATGTCATAAATACATTGAAGATTCACTCCCTTGTTCACCTAAAGTCCAATCCCCATGGACTTACTCAATGCAACGTCTTAGCCAAGAAGTCAGTTAGCAAGACCGAGGGGATTCTTCTCAGCCATAGCCTCTCTCAGCTCCTAGGATGTCTTTAGCTGTCCTTGGGTGTCTGATAAGCCAGAGGCTGGGTGGCAGTAGTCACCGCGGGAGAGGTGGTCAGTCACCTGGCCTTGGTGACAACAGTTGATCAGCAATTGGTGATGGAGTGGATAGCAGCCAGGGCAGTCAAGAGACAGAGCAATGTGGAGTCCTCTGGTAATGGTGCTGCTGACAGTTTGCTCCAAAAGTGCAGGGGTTTAAGTAGTGATTTTCAACACAGTCATGCTCTGGTCTTCATTGATAAAGACCAGAACATGACTAGACTGGGAGCCACCACTCAAATCATAGATAAAGGTTCATATCAACATTGTTCAGGAGTATCATCCTGCCACACAGCAAGTTTGTCACCTTTACTTTAGTTTTACAAGTTCAGGCAAATACCAAATACAGCTTCTTATTACAACATAACACACAACTATAGCAATTCCTATTATTTCCTTGTCTCATTACGTGGATCTCTTTCTTGGGCTTCCCACTCTCCAGTATTTTCCTGCCTTTTCCCAGCTTCTAGCCTCTTTCACCCATCTCCTGGTCCTCTGGCTAGAACTGAGACTTTAGTTTCTACCTCTTCCTCACACTTTCTGTTCCTGATTGCCATGGGAGGCAAATAAGAAGAAGCTAAGGAAGTGGAAAAGTAACAGGGAATTTCCTCACATGCTTGAGACATGGTTCCTTTGGTATCAGAGAAGGGTTCCACCCTTAAGTTATAGGTACCTTCCTTACAGGCTCTATCATTACCACCTGCCACTATATCTTTGGCAAGGACACCTAGGGAGTAAGATAGGAAAAAACAAATACACAGAAATAAAATTTATTCCATTCCCTCTAACTTGTAGGTACCTTCTTTCTGTTTCTCAGTCTAGAAATAAGGGACTTCGAGTATTTTCTGCTTGCAGGCAGTGCACAAGATCCATGTCTTAAGCTGCTTTAAGTCCACATCTAAAAATATTAGAGAAAAAAGACTAAGAAATTCAGGCCTACTTTATGAACAGTTTGATTTTATCAATCTGCTTGTTTCCATGTATTTTTCAGGATGCTCATCTAATTCTAGTGATTCTGCCCAGAGTGTTTAGTTGTATTCAGTGGAAAAAACAGTAGAGTGTGTTTCATTTTGATGGGACCAGAATTTCCCCCATGTATTTTTATTAGATGGTGAAAATACATGAAATAGCTTAAAGGGATCAACTGGTCCACCTGACAGATCCTGTTGCAAATTAGTGTTGCTATTTCATTTTGTTAAAAAAGGTACTGTTCTACAAAGAAATGATTTCTCTGTTTAACTGATTTGACAGTCTGAGGGACAGACCTGGTATTTGGTGACACTCTTGGAGGCAGTCTCTCATCCATATGCTCTTATTCATGTATTCAGCATATTGTAGTGATGCCAATTATGTGTCACATGCTATGCTGACTACAAGGGCTATATCTGTGAACAACTTTAGAAAGTTCATAGAGTACTGGAAGCCAGTAAGAGATCACCACCAAAGCTATAAAGAGAAGAAAGCAGAACCTGAAATCAGGCTAACGGCTAATCTGCACATAGGCAATTTCTTTATAGGTTGTTCATCATTATGATGAAAACCAGCACCCATACTGTAGAAAAATGAAGCAGGAACTTAATTCTGGAGTGAGTAGAGGAGGTTTTTGTACAATTTCTGATAGCAAGAGAGTTCTAGAGCTCACATGAATTGAAAATTTAAGTAGGAAATCTGAGGGAATGTGTGTTCCAGGTAGTGTGAGTATAATGCATAGAAACCCAGATACACGGAAGAGAGAAAATTCTATTATATGGATGCAAGAAGTTCAGAATATCTGACATACAGAATAATAGATAAAAATGAAGAAATAAATTGAGGCCAGAATAATAAAGGTATTAAAGCCAGGACAAGATTTGTAGGTATAATTTTGTCATCACCAGAATGGAAGTAATTGGATGCTTTGATTGACTAACAAAATCAGTTTTATTCTTTAAAAAGACCACTCTAAATATTGACATTGTGAATATATATAGATTACTTAGAGCAGGTCAAGAGTAAAAGCAATAAAATCTGTTAAAAGACTATTGCTTGGGGTTGGGGTTGTGGCTCAGTGGTAGAGCACTTGCCTAGCACATTTGAGGCACTGGGTTCAATCCTTGGTACTGCATTAAAAAATAAACTTATGTCCATCTACAACTAAAAAAATTTTGAAAAAAGACTACTGCAGTAATTCAAGCAAGGAGTTAGCAGGAACTCTGGGATTGGTTAAATATATGATACTACATCCATATGAAGCCCTTGAGCATCCTGCTTATAGGCATGCACTCTGGAGCTAGACTGTCTAGTTCTAAATCCTACTTCCACTGCATAGTAACCATGTGGCATTGGGTTAATTCACCATTCCATGCCCATTTCCTTCATAAAAAGAGTTTTATTACATCTGGGATGTTATAAGAATTGAGTGAATATTGGTGTAGCACTGAAAACAATCCCTGTGGTGTTAAGCAATTCTCACTTACATAGCATTGGAAACACAGAAAGAGTATAGAATTAGAGGATGACAAAACATAGAACCATAGAGAATAAAGCTTTAAAAGCACGATAAAGAATTCAACATGGAGTCTGATATCTGTGATAGATCGAACCAATCAATCATGTTAGTTCTATTTTTCAAATGTTTCTTAAATGTGAACACCCCCCACCTTCTCTACTGCTAGCACCATGAGAAACAAGACAAAACAAAATAAAAACCCACCAACATCTATTGCCTGGGTCTATAACATTGGCCAACCAACTTATTCCCTTCTTCACAGCCTAAACAGCATTTTGGATTCCCCACCCCTACCAACCTGATTCTCACTTCTCAGTTAATGGCACTTTAATTCATCAGCACTTAAACTAAAAACCTAGACTCATTCTCGCTTCCTCTGTTTCCCTAATAGATTATATCCAATCTGTTAGCACATCCTATTTCCTCTGCTTTCAAAATAGGTTCAAAATCCTACCCTGGACTAAACCACCATCATCTCTCAGAATTCTGCTATAGTATTCCAAACATTTTCCCCTCTTTTACCAATTTTATTCCATTTTCCATACAGCAAAATAATTTTCAAATGGAAATTAGAGAATATTCCAAAGTCCTATACTGTTTTTTCTTATCTCTCTTTCCTGACATTTTAGTTCTCTTCTCCTTATTCACCATGCATTAACCTTCTGAAATACAGCAAATCATTAGAAAGGACTATAACTGGACAAATTTCTTTAGTGGTGAATCCGTGTCTAATTCATCTTTGTTATTTTCCCCCCAGATCACCAATTGTGTACTTTATTTATACTCTGATTTCAATAAACATTTATTGATTTGATTATGACTTAATGGCATTTAAATGCTATGTTTCTTCATTTCAAAATAGGCCCATTATGGAGAGAATATGGTTTGAGACTGGAAATGGTAGGTGATAAATCATCAAATAGGTAAGTTGAGGCCAGATGGTAGAGGATCTAATTTTCTCAGTAAAGAATACTTTATAGTTTGGAGGCTGGAGATTTGTTGTGGACTTCTAATCTAAGAAAGTATGTTATCATAGCTGACAATAGGAAAATTAATCTCTCCTTAAGATAAATTCTTATACAGCACTGCAATGCTATCGTACCCCTATCCTCAGAGTTCAGTTACTGAAGGAAGTGAATCTATTGTTGGGAGCTGAAATCTGTCTTCAAGGTTCTGGGACGAAAGTCTCAAAATAGAAGACAATGTTTGGGACAATATGTTGGCATCTGTTCCTAGCATTGCCTCCAGTTCAAAGCCTGACAAGTTGCTCCAGGGCACTCAGATTATTCAGGATCCATGGATATACTTATGGTAGAATTAAACTCCAAAATTAATACCTGATTTGTTTTTCAACAGGTTCTCTGACCCTGAGAACACATCATGTTCAAGATTCCAAAATGGGATTTGTGATCAACGCCATCTATTCCATGGCCTATGGGCTCCACAACATGCAGATGTCCCTTTGCCCAGGCTACGCAGGACTCTGTGATGCAATGAAGCCAATTGATGGGCGGAAACTTTTGGACTCCCTGATGAAAACCAACTTTACTGGGGTTTCTGGAGATATGATCCTATTTGATGAGAATGGAGACTCTCCAGGAAGGTATTGTTAGATTTCTCCTCTAGACAACAGAGCCTAAATGAGAACCAACTCTACATGCTGAGATGCTTGTCTCCCTCTTTTGTGGCTATTTAGGCTTCCTGGCCATGTTTGCCAAACCCTAATATTCCAAAGTGAGCAAAACAGAGACAATACCTTATTCCCTGTAGCCAAGGAAAAGAACTGATGCTGATGTCCACAATATGCTTTTGAAATCACCACCACATTTCAGAAATCTAAACTGGGAGCAAGAGCCTTACTTTATCATAAATAACCAAACCATCTCAATGGTTTCTCAGTGCATGCTTTGTCTTGTTATTCCCTATACTCTGTTATCCTCTTGGGTCATAGAGCTATTCTGAAACAGGAACAATTCAATTTCTGGCAATCCAGAAATAGGGTTGAGGTATTATTATATTATTTTCTGTATCTACAGTGACTTATAAGTCATATTTTCCTTTGTTATTCTCCTGTTGAAGAACTTTCACTTTATGGAGGATTGAATTGCCCTTTTCTCTGATATATCCTCTTTATTATTTCTAGAGAGGTACCTGAGAAATATGAAATTTACTTATAATTATAGGTCAACTGAAAATCACCAGGTATCCAAAATCTACTGGAATTCACATGTACTTTATACCCCAATTCTTAACTCTGCACAGTATGTTTTTAATCCATGAGGGATGGTGTCATTGAAATTATATTCTGAGTTGTAGTAGGTCCAGATCTTCACTATGCTCTGCATCAGAACAGCAGGACCCTTAAGTCTCTCACTGCAAAATTCCAAATGCTCTTCCAACAGCACCTTGTGCTTAACAGCTGTTCCTGAAGAAATGTCTGTACACTCTATTTACAGTTGACCCTGCCAAGAGAAGATCTCATGAGATCCTTCTCAGCTCGCACCCCACGTGCCCACCCTGTCTGCCAACAATCTTGGCTTAGCACATTTCCCTATTTTAGGTAAGCTGGAGCTTGTCCTGGATGTAGCTGTTGCCATTTACATGCTGGACTGCTAAGTGACAGTGCCAGGTCATACATCCAGGCTAAAAACCAGATATTTTCTCTGTTTAAAGAGAAAGATTTAAAGATTATTGTTCCAAGAGTGTTTACCAAGATAAAATGACTATGCGATACTGTTTTCTACTTTTCTCTGTTTTCTATACCCTCTGGGCCAAAAGACACTTCACATGTGTTGTAATTCCTTTTAGGGCAGGTTGACCCATTAGCTCAGTCTTTAAGTTCAGGACTAGGTCTATCCTCTGATGTCTATGCATGGATTTATTGTTCCTGTGTATATCTCTAGAGCACTGACATTTGCTTGGGACCTGCTAACAAACTAATGAATATAGTTATCTCAGTTCAAGAGTTTTCACATCATGTCACCAAACCAGTTTCACAAATGAGACATTGAGGAAATGTTTCAGATAGTTCAGCTCTGTTCCATTAGGAAACTAATGGATTAGGCAGAACATTACTTTTCCACTCATACTCCAAATATGCTATAATAAGGTACTTTTAGGACACTGATTCTTAACCTTTTTTGGAACGTGAATCCCTTCAGGACTCTGATAAAATTCTAGATGTTCTTTCAGGAACAATATACATAACATTTTGCAAACAATCTCTGGGAGTGCAGGCTGGCTTAAGTCTATCCATGTGGAGTAATATATCCCCATTGGTGAAAAATCCAAAACCCTCAAATAATTGGTGGTTCTAGGAGACTAAATGATTGGTGGTTTCAAGTGGTGTAAAGTACTGATTGACACACTGATTGGATAGGAACCAAATAAAAGAGTGTGCTGTTTCCGCAATATGAGTCAGCAGCTCTTGCCTGCTCTTACCTGGCTCCCGGTGTCTGGGGTGGTTATTGACGCTGCGCTCTTCACCCCCCATTACATGAGCCCCCGTGGTAAACTATATATCCATGCACTACTAAATTTGAGTATTACAGTAATGCATTAATAAATTATCAGAGTTGGCCTCTGATAGCATGGACCAGGTCAAGGAAAGGGTAGTTTGCAACCTTTTGTTTTTCCAACTAATTCAGTTATATTTTTAAAGAAAATTACAGTTGTTTACAACCAGTCTGCACAACTGAGCATCTGTTTCAAAAGAACATTATAGCTAATATTTATTGTTCATTACTGGACACTAAGCTAAGCATGCTACTTTTTAATCATATGAGGTAAGTAATATTATTATTCTTTTTTTTCAGCTGAAGAAAGTGAGGCCTACAAAGGTTAAAATACTCATTCAAAGCCAGTCTCCTAAATGACAGAGTTGATTATAATTCTGTCTTTTGGACTTCAGTTGCTTGCCTTATAATAAAATTATTAAAATGTTTCTTTAGAAACATATTTGCAGGAATTATATTTTTGTTTTTGTGTTGTAAAAGTAACTTCTCTGTTGAATCAAAGAGATTCCCAACTAGACAAGCAACTAGAAGAGCCAGGAGAGATGAGGGTTCCCCTAAATTGCCAGATGTATAAGAGGAAGATCCTGAACAAAGGGAGCCAGGAGAGATAGCAACCTGTTCTTTCACATGCACTCGCAGATTGTTCCCTAGTATATTTCGATTGTTTTTAAACCTCAATTCTGATTAGAGTACTATCAACCCATAATTTTGTAATGAAAACCATGGTGCCAGGTTTGTTATAGAATCCAGAATTTTGGAATTTAAAAAGGCTTATACAGTAATATAATGCCCCCAACATGCTGTGGGACAGCACTCCTTAATCAATAAATGGATATTCTGCTGTAAAACATGAATATTCATACTTGGTGTTACATAGAGACTATAAATAGCCTCAGGTTCAGGTCAGGTGTTTTCACTGGTAATTTCAAATAGATTCATGTTTTTCTGCCAGTTGAGTTTGTAAAAAAAAACATATAGTTTCCAGAGCTCTAAGTGTTTCATAATTACAGATGTGAAATACAGACCTGTGGTATTTATTACCAGTGATGTAGATCATAGGTCAGCCAACTGGAGTCTGCAAGTCAAACTGAGTTTGCTGTAAAGAAGAATTTTTGGAGCACAGTGACAGTCATTTAGTTAGGCACTGTAGCTGCTTTTGTACTATAATAGCATAGCTGAGTAGTTAGAAACCATCCTCAAGTCTAAAATATTATCTGTCCTTTAACAATGAAAGTTTGCTAAGCCGTAGTTTAGAGACTCCATCAGGACCTAAGTATTAAGAGGTCTGGCTGCTGTCCAGAATTGACCATAATTAGGCAGAAAGAACATGGAGAGAAAATGTCAAACTCAATACAATTGCCCATTTAAAGCAAAAATTAAGATACTATACTGTGAGGTAGATAAGTGTATAGTTGTAAAATATTTGAAAAGAATGGTATAAAGGAAAGGGAAATGAAATTATACAGGACAAGATTCTTACATTTTACATTAGGTACCTTGACATTAACTTTAAGTAGAGTAAGAATGCACATTTGTAATCCCTTAAGAAATCACCAAAATTTTAATACAAGAAGAAAGGTTTAAAAAGCCAGTAAAGGGATTAAAGAAAAACATTAACTTGAAAGAAGGCAGAAAAAGAGGAATGGAAGGACAAAAACAGACAGAGTACATGGAAAATGAGACTGAATAGTTAGAAATTACAGATACCGACCCTGAATGCACATGGACTCTTAATACATGACTTTGCTCCTAAAAGGACCATAGAGAAACAGGTGATCTGTGTCAATGTCCTACTTTTCTTGGAGAAAAATCTGAGTCTCAGATAAGGAAAGAGACACATCCAAAGTTGCATGGCCAACTAGTAACAGTGGAAGAAAAATGTGCAAATCTTAGTTATAATCATCAAATGAGGATTTACCTTAGAATTTTTTGACATTTTTTATTTGTTCTTTTTTAGTTATATATGACAGTAGACTCTATTTGATATATTCATGCAAGCATGAAATATATCTTATTTTAATTAGGACCCCAGTCTTGTAGATGTACATGATGTTGAGATTCACTGTGGCATATTCATATATGTACATAGGACAGTTACTCAGGTTCGTTCCACTGTCTTTCCTATTCCTGTCCCATGTCCCTTTCTTTCATTCTTCTTTGTCTAATTCACTGAACTCTTATTCTTCCCCTCTCCTTCCCCTTGTTGTGGGTTAGCAGTCACATGTGAGAACATTCAACCTTTGGTTTTTTGGAATTGACTTATTTCACTTAACATGATAGTCTCCAGAACCACCCATTTACCAGTGCATGTTACCTCATTTTACTCATTTTCCATTTGAAATGGCTAACTATATAGTAGAAAGGTTTCAATTATTAGTTGTTATTAGTGTTTTTGGTCTAACTCTGATCTGGGTCCAATTTGTGACCCATCCTCAGAGGCACGGGTCATTGCAATTGCATTATTGTATAAACCAGGGTGTGGAGTGTCTCCGGATGGACCATTGCCAATTTAGCATATATTTAAGAATGACACATTTAAAACAATAAAACGGACCTTAGCATCAGACTTACAGGTGAAAGAAACTTAGGAGCCACATACTCTCATAGTCCATATCAGCTACCACTCCTGGGGAAAGAGCCTCACTACTTTCTGAGGATGCTCACTCAAATTTTCAGAGTTCTGACCAGAAGGAAATTGTGAATTATTTGTGTTCAACTAAACAACGATTTCCTCTAGTTTCGATTAAGTGCTGTAATATAAATTGTTGGAGCATACCTTTTAAAAATTTTTGTTTTTAAGGGATGTGCAAAATTCACTTATATAATTATTCAGGATATTTCAGCTGTAAATTGTGGCCATTTAAGGAAGAAACAGACATGGGGACACAGAGGAAGGGGAACAAGGGAAGAGATATGAAGGAAACAGATTATAAGCACAAATGACTCCAAATGGGAGCGATCAGCAAGCTTTCCTTTCATCGGGCATCAGAGGAGCTCCTTTTCAGGGTAGAAAACGGCTCCCATTACAGATGGGCTCTGAGTTTTACAAGTTACAATGAGAGTGAACTGATCATTGAAGACTGAGGCAGAATGTGTGGGTTTGGGTAGTTAGGAAAAAATGTTGTGAAAAGTCCAAAACTTATTGCTACTGGGAAGCGATGAAAGCTCAGAACTTGGCCGGAGTTCGCGGTTTATTTTCTTCCTTGGGACCCACTGTGACCCAGACCTTCACTATTTGCTTTTATCTTTCCAGGACTCATCAGCAATGGGAAAGCATGAAAGTCCATGACCTAGTGCTCAGTCCCTGCAGGACTCATGGTTACTGGGAAGGGTTCATGTCTCTGAGTTTTTCTCCCTCCTCTTGGACCACACTGCCCTCCTGTTTTCTGGGGGGCTGTCTTGGGGGATGGATGTTATTTTCCATAATCCTTCACAGATCATTCACAGGGGCACACTGTGAGGAGAAGGAAGTTCCAGGAGCAGAGAGATGCCAAAACCTAGAGGCATGATGAGAAAGGTGGGAAAGGGAAGGAGGAAACAGGAAAGAAGCGCAAAAAAGACAAAGAGGGGCTGGGAATTTTATGGTCCAGTTCCCAGTGACTGGAATGGCACTCTAATCTGTGCTTCTAACACCCATTTTCTATAATGGGGGTCTTTAAAAATCTATTGGAAACAAACAAAAAAAAATTGAAAAAACAAAACAAACAAACAACAAAAAACCACCGTGAATTACTTACTGCTCTTTCTTGGAAAATAAAATTCAATCTTCTATATAAATAATAGGTAAACTAATAAATGTTAGAATTCCTATCTAAATTTTAAATAAGGGTATTTTTAAATCACTCATTCTTTTCACTTTTGATGGATGATAAATTCTATATTCTTTCTCTGAAAATTAAAAAATAAAAAATATCTCACACCAATTCTGAAAAGAAGGGGAAAATCTTTGTTATGGAGAATTATTCTTATGTAGTTCTTTTTCAGTGCACTGATACTGAAGGTTTTAAAGCAATGGGATATTTTCACAGCTTGTTATTATTGATAATATCTTTCTATTTGTCTAGTAGGTAAGAAAAAATTAACATTAAAAAGAGATTGATTCTGAAAGGAAGATTTATTGTCTCCAATGTGATTATACAAGGTTGATGGGTTAAATGAAAAATATGATTTAACATTTCTTTGAATAATTTTCCTATCAAGTATGACATTTTCTATTCTATACAGTTTCATATTTATTTTTCAAAAACTAAATCCCTTTACTTTTTAACATTTCTCATACATAAAAGTAAGCGTCACAAGTGAAAGATAATAACATTAAAATGTAAAGTGCTTAAAGTTTTACATTATCTAAACAACAGAAAATTGATCTCTTAGCTGCAGCAATAGATTTGGAGTAATCTAATGGTGAAAAAAGAATAACTGACTTGAAATGTAAAGGCAGAGTTTAGGTCCTACCTCTGACACCTGCTCTGCAACCTTGTTATACAGGTATACCTGATGCATACCTAAGGTAGTCCCAGCTCTATTATCTGCGAAATAAACATTTTGGACCAGAATTTGTCAGACTTAAGAATCAGTGGAAATACAATTGATGTCTTGTTTTTGAGTGTGGAAAGATACCCTCATATCTTCTCAAATTAGCATCAGCAGAGAAAGAAGCCTGCTGACATTGACATTTCTTTCTCTTTCCCAGACCAGAATGTTCAAAGGTTATTTGCTCACAGAAAGTCACCTTTTAAGACTTAGCAGCCTGTATATTTGAAGTAGCCTGTGACATAATACATGAACTCTTTTTACTTCAGTGCTTTGTGTTCTAACATCTTGATTCATGGCATGCTCTCTGGCCATAGGAAAACTGTGACAGTGTCCAAAGGAAAGTGAGCTATGAATTTTTATTTAGAAGTGGAATTAGATAGTTACCCCAGTTTGTTACCTACTTCAAATAAAACACCACAGGATAATTCTTAAGTTATTTAACAACCAAAAAAATATATAAGAATGGATTATCATTCTAAAAAAAAAAAAAAAAACTACAGTAAAAATTGTGACTGGGAATAAAAACAGAATGGCAAAAAAAAAAAAAAAAAAAAAAAACAAAAAAAAAAAAAAAACACCTCTTACAAAGGAGATTTAATATACCAACACCAATTTTGTTCTTTTTATTTCTTTAAAGAATGTTGGTGTAGGGTCACTGGAACCCAAAACCTAGGATGTATTCTATCCATATCCATTTCCAGATGGCTGAACATACTAAACATAGAAAGCTGGAGGAAGTTTTTATGGGTTAGGAGCCTATCTGCCTGAACTGTGTGTGTAGGGTTAAAAAGCATGTGAAGACATGGTGTACCTATGGCATTCCTGTAGGAACCAACAGTGGTGTTATTGCTCATCTGATGTCCTCAGATGGGAAAATTATTTTAAAAATATTTCTCTGGAAATGTTCTTACATATAAGAAAAGGCTTGTAAATAAGCATGTTGGTTTGCCTATTTATATGTTTATCCCTTACTCAAAATAAGAATAACAGCAAAGAAAGACTGAGAACTCACCAAGTATTCCTCTCTTCCAGTATTTTTACATTGCATAGGTTCTTTAGAAATTATTTTCAGGCTTTAAAAAAAAAACATTCTGGAAATTGCCTTTATACAATGAATTTAACAGTTGACAAAGAGTAAAATAAGAAAGGCAAAAGCCAGCCTTATCCAAGTTACTCCCACACAGTCTAATACTGAAAACAAGATCAAAGATTTACAAATTTCTCACTTGTCTAGTAAAGGAAAATTTGATCATCGGAATGGAGATAAAAACTCTTTTTTTTTCAGAAGCCTAACAGTAGTTTTCGCTTAAATTTCTTGAAGTTATTTAAAAACTGCTCCATCATCCTGTTGAGGTTAAGTCAGTTTCTCACAAGGGATTATTTTCTATTTCAGGTATAACTTTAAATATAAATAAATAAATACATGAATAAATAAAACAGAAGAATGATCTCTAAAGAGAAAACCAAATGGCAGATAGGTTTTGGTTATCTAAGGATACTGTCTTGTAAAATTACAATGCTACTTATCTGACACCAGCTATATTTAAAGGAATGAAGTCATTTTCATTTTTATTAAGGATTATTTATATTCTTAGCTGAATAATTATTGTTTTTTTAATTTCTCAGGTATGAAATAATGAATTTCAAGGAAATGGGAAAAGATTACTTTGATTATATCAATGTTGGAAGTTGGGACAATGGAGAACTAAAAATGGATGATGATGAAGTATGGACCAAGAAAAATAACATCATCAGATCTGTGTGCAGTGAACCATGTGAGAAAGGCCAGATAAAGGTAAAACGGAGGCCATATTTCTTTCATTTTTGTTGTAAATTCAACAGTGTTGGTGACCATTGGCTATTTTTTTGAATTGAGACTTACTTTACTTTTTGCATTGTAAGCTTTTAGCCTTAGAACTTGTGGGATTTTTTTCTTTATTTTTATTAATTCCTTAGATCTAGCATGCAAGAAATAATAGTTGTGGTAGTTGGTCTGAGCTGATGAAACCAATGTAGACATCATGTTCTACCCCCACTTTCTGCTTATACAAGACTTTGAAGACTGTTTCCTATAAGTGAATGATTTAGAATTGGAAAACATGCTAATTCTCATTAATTTAACAAATATCTATCAAATGCCCCTTAATGTAATAGTTAATATCAATGGGGGAAAATGAGTGAGATATCTTTTATTGTCAGATTTTGTATAGATGAGAAAAATATGATGGTCATGAGATAGCAGTTATCCATGAAAAATGTGCTACTTCCTCAAGAAAGAAAGAAAAGGACTACGTAAGTTTTTGGGGGTGGGAGGGTGAAGGAGAGCTTTCTTCTGAATAAAATGTAAAACAATGGGCCATAAATATGCATGTGGTTCAATAGAGAGATCATTAATATAGAGGGAACTATAACTGGAAAGGTGCAAAAATAATCAATGGGATAGTTTTCAACAGCAGTGAATTATCTAGGGTATATAAATGACTGCTCTAAATGATTATTATAAACGAAAAAGTCGAGATTTGTGGAAAGTCTTCACAGTCACACTAAATAAAATGACTTAGTTTTTATTAAACAGGAGTCAAAGAAAAACTTCGACTGAGATGTTGACATTATTGAGCTATCATAGGTGAAGATCAATGAGTAAATTTATGAATCTTAAAAAAAGATGGAAGAGATAAGTGATAGGACCCTGTGATAATGCTGACAAGGGCCTGTATTGGGAAGAAATAGTGAGGATGAAAGAGGGGACAGGATGTATATTTGGGAGAAACCTTACGAAGAGACTCAGTCAATCCTGGCTACTGATTAGATACCAGGTTGGAAAAGAAAATGGATTCCAAGACAATCAACTGTAATTACAGGTCTTGGTAACTAAAAAAAGCCATTGTCAAGAATAACAAATGAGGATGGTTTTAGAGAAAAGGTGGTGGGTTATTTGTTGAGTATGTTAGTTTAGAGATGGCGAGTCCATGATGATTGGTCCAGAACGATGAGAAATAAGATCCAGATTTAGATATTTATTAAATGGAGTTGAAGTTAAAACTGATAGTGTAGATAAAATTGCTCAACAGAGAAGTTTCTATAAAAAATTATGCAGACCAAGAAAAAATCTTGAAGAATGTCTTCTTTAAAGTTTAAAGGAAGAGAAAGAGGTAGAGGCTGTACGATCAGGTTCAGAGAACCCATCAGAACTTGCTGTCAGGTAGTCAGTTGTCAGTGGAAGATGGATCAGGAAAGAAGAGGAGTGAGGTAAAGACCTGAAAACTGAAGATCAGCTGTTCATCTGGGTCTTCTGAAGATAGCAGTCTGCCCAGTGGAGCAGAATATAATGGTAACTGAGCATTAAGAAGAGTGTGGTGAAAAGTAGTCAAGTTTGGTAATTTCAGGCGTAGGAAAGCTGCTTTTACACTGACGTGTCCTAACTAATAGGAAATAAAAAGAACGAAGAGGAGAATGGAAAATAATTAAAAAGCAGAAATAAGTTATTGATTGGTGTGCATCATGGTTTAAATATGAGTTATCCCTTAAAAGCTCATGTGTAAGACAATGCAAGAGTGTTCCAAGGTGAAATGATTACATTACGAGAGCCAAAACTTAATCAGTGGATTCATTTACAGATAGGAATTAACTTGGTGGTAACCACAGGCAGATAGGTTGTGGCTGGAGGAAGTAGATGACCGGAAGCATACCTTTGGGATTTATATTTTGTCCCTGGTAAGTGGCACTCCATTGCTCTCCACTTGATGGTTGCCATATCCTGAACTGCTTTCTTCTGCCATTACCTTCACCATGATGTTATGCCTCATCTTGCATCACCTGACCATGAACTGAACCTCTGAAATTGTGAGCCAAAATGGTTTTTCTCCTTTAAATAATTGTTGTCAGCTCTTTTGTTCACAGCAACACAAAGCTGACTAAAACAAAGTATAATATCCTAGGAGAAAAAAGTAATATCAAAATAATTTGTTTATGAAATAGTTACACAGTATAATTTTAGGCTGTGCATATACCTTAAGACGTTTTCCTTGAGCTTTTCAATCAACCTCACCTTCACCAGTTCATAACACAGATGAGATTTGAGATTGAAACTGAAATATTTTTATTTCATTTCTCGTTATGAAATTATGGCATTTGCTGGTAAATGGATGGAACTAGAGACTATCATGCTAAGTGAAATAAGTCAATCCCCAAAAAACCAAAGACCAAATGTTCTCTCTGATATGCAGATGATAACTCACAATAAGGGGGGAGTAGGGAAGAACAGAAGTGCTTTGGATTAGACAAAGGGGAATGAGGGAAGGGAGGAAGAATGGAAATAGGAAAGACAATAGAATGAATCAGACATTACTTTCCTATGTGCATATATGATTACATGACCAATGTAATTCTACATCATGTACAACCAAAAGAATGAGAAGTTATACTCCATATATGTATGTATGTATAATATGCCAAAATATATTATACTGTCATCATAACTAATAAGAACAAACTAAAAGTAAAATAAATAAATAAAATATACTAAGGACTGGGCAAGTGGCTCAGTGGTAAAGAATGTCTGGGTTTAATCCCCAATCCCCCTGAGAAAAAAACCCTGAAATAGTTTAGTATTAATTGTAAGTTCCTCAAAATGTCATTCTGAAGATTTGAAAAGCATAAGATTAGAAGGAAGAAAGCCAAAGTCAAAGAAAATAGAAACCAAATTTTATTGATAATGGCTAGGGGCAGAGTTGTGGCTCAGTGGTAGAGCGCTTGCCTAGCATGTGTAAGGCACCGGGTTCGATTCTCAGGACCCGATATAAATCAATGAGTAAAATAAAGGTCTATCAACATCTAAAAAATATTTTTAAAAAATAATGGCTAAATGACTCAATGGCTTACAAAACACATGGAAATTTCTGTATATCTTGTTACAGTATACAGAAAGAATTATAAACTAAAACCTACAGCCTAAATCTGACAAGCTGCTTGCCTTCTCAAATAAAGTTTTATAAAAATACAGCCAAGCTGTCTTCCTGTCTTCCTTCCTTCCTTCCACCCTTTTTCCCTACCCACTCTTTCTTCCTTTTTATCCTATTCAGAAACAGTTTAGTAACTCTTGATGTACAGTGACAAAAGAGTTCTACACCTTGGCCAATCTTGCAACCAAGTTCTTCATGTGAAATCCAGTATTGACGCACCCAAAATACCAATTGTTCATGATCTCCACTGCTTCCTTAAAAATGGTTATACAAAAAATAACCATATGAATATTCACTGTTTTAATACATTTAATACAGCAATACATTTTGAGCCTGTAACTTCAAAATGCTGAATGTCTTTTTGAGAGATTTCTTCACATGTTTTTTTCTACCCCATTCTGGGAATAATCTACACAGCAGGAACTGGAAGGTGACTGAGTAGTAGATCATTTAGTATGTCCAAGGCCCTAGATTCAATCCCTAGCACTGCAAAAGCCAAAACCATAAAGAACTTTACATGTTGGAAGAATTTGATTCCCTATTATAATATTTTTAATGCTTGTTATCTTCTAATAAAATTTGTTGTCTTTTTTTATAATTTCCAAACTCTGATTTTCTAATCATCATATCTCATTTTCATTCTATTAAGTGTACAGTTGACAACACTGTTTTATTATGGTTTAAAGTTATTACTGAGCAAATTTATTGATGGTAGTATCTTTGGGGTTGTTCAGAGAATTTATAACTTAGTTTCCATGAAAGGGTTTAGTCTAGTAAATGTTCAAATGTGTTACAGATTGTTAATAATAAAGAAAGTAACACTACTTCCAGTGGTGGGAAAGAATAGTAGCTGCTATGAAAGAGAATTTTCACTCTATCTTTTATTCAAACCAAATGTAGAACATATGAAAAAAAATGGTTTTGAATGATAAGGAGGCATACTAAGTTGCCATGATTGATTCAAAGAGATTGTAATATTGGGATTATTCTAGGAAAGGTATATAAACTTATTTTGGCAAAATACTGAAATTTTTAACCAATGAAAAATGAACCATAGGAATTCAGTGTATTTCTAGTGTGGGAAAAGCAGCTTTTACTCACCCTTCCTTCCTGAAGTCTGAAAAAAGAATCTTTCATTATTTTAAATATATCTATTTACATTACATAATCTAATAATTTTCCAAAGGTAATTTTACCAAGTGTAGTTGAAATTATTTTATAAATAACATTTTTCCTTCCTCTGATTCTTTGTATGCTTATTTTAAATAAAGAATAGGTAGTATTTTAGGAAGTTCTGCGCTTTATAAATCACTGTGATGTTTTATTTAACCCTCAGGAATTCCCACAAAGTATTATTATAATCAATACAGTAGGCTCTGTTTGAGGCATCTGGGCATCATCTGGAGGAATAATGAGGGCATATAACTACTCCGTGACTCTAAGCAAGACTAGAACCTGGGCCTCTTGATTCCTGAGCCAATAGTCTTTCTGTTATATTTTTCATATTATGAATTTTTCTTCTAATAAAGCCCAAAATTTCTAAGTATAAGCCTTGATATCTATCATACATTATTTGATATCTCGTTTACTCTAACATGAAGTGAGCTGACTATATAAACTTCAGTATTCTCTAAAAATGAATAAAATAATATAAGCAGCAACCTCATTCAGGGCTGTTCTAATTTTGTAATGGCATCACAGCACAGGGCAACACTAAATCCTCTGTAAATAGTCAGCATTATGGTAAAGAGTTTTGTGACTGGATTCAGCAGGTCTAATTAGCAATTTTGCCTCATTTAGATTATTTTAGGGAAAGGATGCTTCAGGTCCATTTGTCATCATTTCCTACTTTAAAATGTATTGCTGCAATATCGAGTCAGCACAAGGGACAATGCAAAATGCGAAATAGAAATACCACTTACAATTGTATGTGGCTATAGGTGTTTAGATAATATTATCAAAATTCATTGAAAAGGTCAGCATCTAAGACAAGGAATATAAAGCAAAATCAAAATGTTTTATTTACTTCTAAGAACATTGAATGAATTATCCTCTATTCCACAGAAGATTTTCATGCACCAGTGATGGCAGGAAGAAATAAAAGACACATCCATTTCTAAAGAATAACATCTGGGACTCTTTCAACCATTAAATTATTTCAATTATTTTCTATTACCTTAAAAAATCAAATAGATGAAGCAGTATATAATAGTCTATATGACCTTTTTTTACAACTGTCACGAGGATAGCAAAGATTTTAATGAATGAGGAAGAAATGGACTGAACTTTGAATCAGATTTTTAGTAGAAAGAGACCAAGAGATCGTGTCCGAAAATCTTCCATCTTCTTCCACTGTTTTTATCCAATACAAATTTGTAATTATTTTATCAATATTTTTTAATATTGGAAGAACATTGCAAAAATATTGCAATGCTTTTTCTCACAATTATTCAGTTAGTGGAGGAAAGCCAAGATAAATTCAGAGAGCAAAAGTTCTTAATTTGAAGAAAAAGAGGAATATTCAGTTGTTTACATGTATCCGTATGACATAAACATGAGCAGAAACGCAGGGTTTCAGTTAAATACAGATATCCAAAAATAGTTATCCAAAGATTTGTGTATCACTTAATTCTCAATGCAGCTACCAACTTGGGATGTTGGACTCACTGTTCAAACTCATCCTTGGTTTATTTAGTTATAAAATGAGAATATTGATGCTCATTCTACTTGTCTGATAACCTTTGAAAGAGTGTATGTGAAGATCCTATCTGAAGAAATGATTGCTGGATTTTCATCTATGCAAATTATTAACCAAAATGTAAATGTTTTTGCCTCAGGTGATCCGGAAGGGAGAAGTCAGCTGTTGTTGGACCTGCACACCTTGTAAGGAGAATGAGTACGTCTTTGATGAGTACACCTGCAAAGCATGCCAGCTGGGTTCCTGGCCCACTGATGACCTGACAGGTACATGTATCACAATCTCAGCCCCTTCATCTAAAATTGACTGAAAACAGGCAAACACTGGAGAAAGGGATCACATCTCCAAGTATTTCTCATTTTAGGTGGTCATATTTATGGGATAAATAGTTCTCTGAAGAACACAAGCCTTCCCAAAGCCTGAGCTAATCATGATAATCTTTAGATCTTGGGAATGATCTGTCTATACCTCCATCCTCATTCTAGAATTAGATCAAAATTCCTAGATTGTCAGTCCATCCTCAGGACATTCCCAGATGTTTCTAAGCAGGGACTCAGTTAATTATGTCCTTTGAGGGGCATAGGAAAAAGTATTACCTAATAAAAGACTGAAATACATCCCAACATGTTCAAAAGCAAATGGTAGAGCCAAATTGTGTAGAAATTTGACTAAAATTATTTGCTATTCTTAATACTTTTCCTTAACTTAAACCAGGAGCCTCCAACTAATAAGAGCTTTTAAACTAATGTTGGCACAGGTCAAAACATTCCTCTGCTTGTTTATTTTTTGCTTTTATGTTTTGGATTGGCTTTTTATGTTTTTAGTCCAAAGAATGATCCTCTATATCCTTGTGTTTCTCATTCTATATTTCAAAGTCATTTCAAGTTTTTGCAATACCAAAGCAGATTGTGTTTCCTCCCAACTTTGCTTCCAACTTCTCATCAATATACGCATTGAGTCCTATTGTCCTGTTTGTCTAATGAAATAAAGATATGGAAATTAAAATACTGCCCTTGCCTTAAAGAAACTCACAGTTTTCATGTGGAATGGTAGTAAAAGTGATGATAATGTAATGAAGGTGTAGACTTCTGGCCAAGGGAGGACGAGGAGCGCACCCATGAGGTGGAAAGGAGCACTCCAGGCAGAGGGCTCATCATGTGATATGTCAGGTCACCTAGTGACCAGCTTAACCCATCAGCATTGAGATGAATTTGAATGCTAGACGATCATAAGGTCAGCAATGTTAGACTCCATCTCTCACAGGGTGAGTGATTATTCTTGCTAGTTGTATTAGCTTACTTCAAAATCCTGGGTATAAACATCCTGTGATCCTGGACCTTTTGAGACTTGCTTACATTACAGTTTTTTGGCAATTGGTATTTATACAAAAGATTTTCTTTTTATGTTTTCATTTGTGCATTATAATTATACTTCACAGTGGGGTTTATTTAGATAAAACCACATACACATAGAATGTAATCTGCTCCCCTTGATCCATATGCATTTGGTTGAGTCCATAAACACAGAACCCATGGATAAAGAAAGCATCAGACTATATATATATATATATATATATATATATATATATATATATATACATATTTGTCCTATATTATGTAAGACTGTGCTGCTGAAAATGCAAATGAGCATAGCCTATTATTTCATTCATTCAGTAGGTTTGTGTCTTATTATTACTATTTTCATTACAGTAATGGGTGATGGAGAAATTGAATTGAAAACTTATACATGGTTCATATGCTCCTTGGTCCCCACCTAGTAGTCCTTATATATCTTAGGATGTTGGGGGAAAGAGACACACATGTGCACACACTGACAAATTGTGTTCAGAAGTATGAAGTAGAAGAACAGGAGTTAAAAATGAAAATATTAGAGAATACATTGTAGTCAGAAAAGATTTTTGGGGGGAAGCGAAAATTAGCTGAGACCTACATGATAAATAGAAATAATTAACACGTCATGGGGAAAAGGGCATTTTGTACACATGTAGAACAGCACATGTATAGGTCTGTATAAGGGAAAGCAGTTTGGAGAATGGTATCAGAAGAGATTTAAAAAAATAACAGGGGCAAGATCATGTACAGCCTAAGAACATGCTCAGGATTTGCAAGTTTTAAGTATATTGAAAACTCATTGCAAGGTCTCAGTAGATGTAAAAACATTAAGACTCAATGTTTTAAAACTAGCATTCTGATTGCTGTGAGGGAGAAAATTTTGGGTACAGATGGAAGGTGGGAACAGGTAGACAAATTAAATGGTTGTCACTACTGAGTTCTCAGTCTCCTGTCCCTAGTGCTTTGGGAGATGCAAGATATATACTTTGGTATAGAATTGATAAGGCATTTAAAAGGTTGTGAAGCTTAATGCTTTAAAGATTAGAAAAAGAAATACATTCTTTCATAAAGATCAAGAGTTTAAATTTTTATCAGATCTGTTTGAGATGCTTTTGAGATTATTAAATGGGAATTAATTCATTTAATAAATTAAGGCATTAGTTTGTGCCAGAAAATGTAATAGGGTCTGGAAATACAAAGATACTGTCTAAGTTTTTAAGAAACTCTTAATCGAATGGGAGAAAAGCAATTAACAACATGATGAAGTTAGCACTAGAGGTGAGGAAGAAATGTGTACCAAGGACAAATGAGGATGGCATTGTCAACCTTGCAGAATTTGGGAAGCTTTAATCTTAAGTCACAAGTGGAAGCTCACTTTAACAAAGGGACCATGAACATATGGCAAAGCAGCTCTTTCAGAATTGTTAATGCCATAACCTAAAGATCAAGGAAGGACTGGTTTTTTTTTTCCCTTTTTTTTCCTTAGTATAACATGTATACATGTTTTATTTGTTGTCTCTTATCCCAGAGACTTTCTAAAAACTATTCTTTCCACTGCTCATTCCATTTCATTCCTCTTTCTAATCATCTTTCTTGAGTAACAAGTATTCTCTTATTTAAATATCTTTCTTCGTGCATTATAGTTATACAAAATAGTGGGGTTCATTTTGACTCAATCATACATGCCCAGAATGTAGTTTGCTCCTTTTCAGTTCCCACTGCTTCTACTTTTCCTCCCTTTCCCCCTCCCCCTCTTCACCTTCCTCTACCCTACTGGTCTTCCTCCCATTTATTTATTATTTTTATTTGGTGCTTGATAGATACACATAAAGGTGGCATTCACCATGATATATTCATAGAAGTACATAGAAAAATTCGATCAACTTCCCTCTGCAATTCCTCCCTTTTCCAATTCCTCTTTCTTCCCCCTCAATCTCCTCTCTCTGTTCCACTGATCTCCCTTCTATTTCCATGAAGTTTCCCCTTTTTTTGCACTTTTTTTAATCTAGGTTTTGCATATGAGAGAAAACATTTGACCATTGATTTTCCGAGTCTGTCATATTTGACCTAACATGTTAGTCTCCAGTTCCATCCATTTACCAGCAAATGCCATAACTTCATTCTTCTCTATGACTGAGTAAAACACCATTGTGTATACATACTACATATACTACATTTTCTTTATCCATTTATCTGTTGATAGGTATTTGGGTTGGTTCCATAACTTGGCTATTGTGCCCTCCTATTCACTTTGATATTCCTGTATCACCATAATATGCTGATTATAGATCTTCTGGCTAAGTATCAAGCAGTGCAATAGCTGGGTCATATGGTGGCTCTATTCCTAGTCTTTTGAAGAATCTTCAGACTGCTTTTCAAAGTGGTTGTACTAATTTGCAGTTCCACCAACAATGTATGAGTATTCATTTTCTCCCACAACTTTACCTGCATGTATTATTATTTGTATTCTTGATGAATATCCTTCTAACTGGAGTCAGATGAAATCTCAATGTAGTTTTTATTTGCTTTTCTCTCATTGTCAGGGATGATGAACATTTTCCCCATATTTATTGGTCATCTGTATTTCTTCTTTTGAGAAATGTCTGTTTAATTCTTTTGCTCATTTGTTGACTAAGTTTTGATTTTTGATATTGTTTTTTGAATTTGTTATGTATTCTGGATATTAATCCTCTGTTAGAAGAGTAACTGGCAAAGAGTTTCTCCCATTCTGTAGGCTCTCTCTTTATATTTTATTTCCTTTGCTGTGCAGAAGCTTTTAAATTTGATCCTGTCCTACTTATTGATTGTTGGTTTTATTTCTTGAGCTTTAGAAAACTTATTTAAGAAGTTGATACCTGCACCAGTGTGTTGGAGTGTTGAGACTATGCTTTCTCGTTTCAGTGGCAAAGTTTTGGTCTAATTCCTAGGATTTGATCCACCTTGAGTTGACTTTTGTACAGAGTTTTATACAGAATTTCCTCACATTTAATTCATCAAAGCAATTAAATATTGGGGACTACTGCATTTCCAGACTTTATAGTAACTTGTAAATCCTTATTTTACAAATATTTCTGCTCAGTTTAATAACTTTGATGCTGCACGCTCTCTCTTTGCCATCTACATGACCACACAAGTTTCTCTGATCTAGCTAAAAACTGTTTCTGGGGTTTATTTCTGGGTTTTATTTCTGCCCATTCCACTTCATCTGTATCATTAAATTTCGATGTATCCCAGGCTCCATCATTAGTTCATTGTGGTTTTTCTTCTGCACAGTCTCTCCAAGTGATTTCATCTACTCTGATGATTTTAACTCTTACCTATATGACTCCCAGTAGTTCAGCTCAGCCTGCATTTTTCCCCTGAGACTCAGACACATAAATCTAAGTACTTGCTTAATGTGTCCTCTTGTTTAATCCACAGTCAATGACACCACCATTGCGTTAGTTGTCTCAACCAAGAAGAAATTAAGTTATCTCAGACTCTTCTCTCCTTTTGGCCACCCATATCCAAGCCTGATTATCGGACCTGAGTATTTGAATTGCTAAATATTTTTAACTTCCTTCTCTCCACTTGTACAACTTTTCACATTTGACAATTGCAATAGCTCTAGTCCCTTCTCATGGATTTTATGCTTAATGCTACAAAGTCTACTTCTCATCTTTCTTCTAGGGAATATATTCAAAATGTAGACCTCTTCTTTCCAGTTAGTTGCTTATGTAGGGGAGAAAGAAATAACTTTCTTCCCTACCTAAGATTCATGGCTGAGGCCTTTTTAACAAATAACAAATTAACCAAAGAAAAGCATGACATTTTTTAATATAAATTTTGCATGATGTGGTATGTTTTATAAGGAAATTAAAACCCTAAGAGAAGGGTTTTTATATGCTAGATTTGAGTGAATCAGCAGACAGAAATATGATTACATTTTTTTAAAAAATATGACCTAATTGTTATAAATTGGGGGAAACTGAGCAAGGCCTATTTGTGCAGATTACCCTCAGTGATCCTGTGTCCAGAGATAAGATAAGGATCTTCCTTTCCACTGGATATGAAGAAAGTTACATCAAATGAGAGTTTAATGACTTGCTTTAGGAGAGAAGGGCCAAAGGAAGGTGAGGGTGAGTTTTTGTGCTTCTGTTGATTTTTCAAGTGCAAAGGTGGCATATTTTCAGGTAGCATATCCTGAACCCATCACTCAACACTTAGCAGTGTTTTTGTATCTCTGCAGGATATACTCCAAACTTTCAACGTGGCATACAAAACTTCCTCTCTCCTCCACCCTCCTATAATCTTTCCAGGTTCAGTCGTCATCACTGTTTCCCTGTCATTTTATTCTAGTGTCAAAGACTGCTTGCAGTTCTCATCTGCACATGACATTCTTTTATTCCCCCGTCTGGACGTATATTGTCTTTCTGCTCAGAATGTACTTACTCCTCTTCCTTACTGGAGTAACTCCCCCTCTCCCTTCCCTACTCTGCTTGGGTGTCACCTTCTCCTTGAAACCTTCCTTAATATTTTCAGCTTGCTGAGTCTTTTCTGTACTTAAAAGCAAATCTTGCTTCCCTCTTTACATCATACTTTTCAAACTAGATTTTAGTGAACTGTATGCCTATCTGCCTCTCTCACTGAATTGCTGTTTTCACAAGGATATAGTGTCTTCATACCATATTTGTAATCCCAGTATTTCGTAAAATGCCTGATATAAAGTAGTCACTTAGCAAATATGAGTCAACCTGCAGTAAAATGGTGCGGAAAGTGATAGATGAAGAGCAAAGTAAATTGTCGGGCCAGGCTAAGAAGACAACTTTTAGCTAAGGAGTTTGAATTTCTTCCTCTAGGCACTGTGGGACCAGTGGAGGTTTCCAAACAAAAGAATAAAATGATTTGACTCTGGACACCTGCATAGATGTGTGTGTGTGTGTTTGTGTGTGTTTCTGTGTGTGTGTGAGTTAGGGGATTGATGAATGCCAAACCTAGAAAGGTCTCCACACTGATAAGATGTTCAGTCTTTTGTTGGAAACCACAGGACTTTTCTAGAGAACCTGTAACTATTTGTAATCCTAGCTCACTGACTGATTCAAAGTAACAGATCACTTGGAAATGCTCTCTGGAAGACCATTCTGACAGTTCAGCTGTGCCGAAGTCTGTCACAGATGCTTGGGGTTAGCTTTAGGGAACATCACCGGCTTTTTTTCTTCCCACTTGGTTTTAGTTGCCCCACTTCAGCCTATAATGTGACAGCTCAGGTCATCGTTGAGTAAATGCCGTCATCTTGACAACAGCAACTAACACATGTGTGGTTCCTATGTGCCAGGCACTGTTTGAAGTATCTTACAATGTCATTTCATTTAATCCCAATCCAACCCTGTGAAATCAGGAACATGGCTAAGAGAGATGAGTTCACCTAGAGTTAAAAAATAGTTCAGAATAACTAGAGATTCCAATCAACCAATATTAATGGCTATGTATATATTTAGCCCTATAATTTTGGAGTATATGCTTCTGTTTTTTACATAGATACTTGAAATAAAGGTTATCTAATATTAAGAAAAGGTTTTTATGCATGGTAGGATTATGGGTTACTTTTTGTACCCATAAATGCATGTGTGTCTATAAACACATGCATATATTCCTGGATTATATTGTGAAAATATATTTTTGCCATACAGTTAGGCACATTCTCAGTAGCAGTCATAAATTGTCAGGAACCAGTATCTAGGAATTAAAATGAGAGAGAAAGAGAATGAGGTATGAAAACTAGGAAGACAAGAAAGAAATAAGATTGAAAGTGAAAGATAAAAGCAGAACATAGACAATGTTGCCAATTCGACTTTCTTTGAGGACAACAATCGAACAATCATTCACTCTTATCAGGTACTTATGATAGCAGTGAGTAGGATGAACAGGACCTCTTCCCTGAAAGAGAGAATATATCTAAATGTTACAAATAGTAATTAGACCTTGAGTATTAATAACAAAGACCAGAAAGCTGTGGGAGTCTATATCTGTGGAAGCTAATTCAGATAAGACCTAAAATTGCCTTTTCAACTGGGAAGTGCTACTGGCCAAATTATATTGTTATATTGTGTGCATGTATGAATATATGAAAATAAATCCCATAATTAGTGTGAAAATATAAGTAAATAAATAAATAAAATTTCCTCTTCAATGACTTGTATACATAAAAGAATTGAAGTAAAGCTGGAAGCTGGCCAACTAAAATGAGTGTTTCAGATACAGAATCCAGAACTGAGGCGAAACTGAGAGTGTGAGAGAGAAATGAGATAGGAAATCTGGACACAGACCAACCATTAGAAGACTTTGGGAGAAAAGGCCCACTTGTGAATTGCTGGTGGAGTTGCAAATTGGTGCAGCCACTCTGGAAAGCAGTATGGAGAGTCTCAGAAATATATAATGGGGGTGGAGGTGTGGTGAGTGAGAGAATGGGCGAACTTTATGTAGAAGGAAAGGAGAGGGAAGGGGTATGAAAAATGGTGGAATGAGACAGACATCATCATCCTATGTACACGTATGATTACACGAATGGTATCAATCTACATCGTGTACAACCATAGAAATGAAATGATGTACCCCATTTTTGTACAATGAATCAAAATGCAGTCTGTAAAAATTTAAAAGATAAATAAATAATAAAAAAAACTTGGCATGGACCCACCTTTTGACCCAGTTATCCCACTCCTCAGTTTACACCCAAAGGACTTAAAATTAGCATACTACAGTAACACAGCCACATCAATGTTTATGGCAGCTCAATTCACAATTGCTAGATTGTGGAACCAACCTAGATGCCCTCCAACAGATGAATGGATAAAGAAATGGTGGTATATATACACAATGGAATATTATTCAGCCATAAAGAAGAATAATATTATGGTATTTGCAGGTAAATAGATGGAATTGGAGAATATTATGTTAAGTGAAATAAGCCAAGCCCAAAAAACCAAAGGCTGAATGTTTACCCTGATAAGTGGATGATGGTACATAATGGGAGTGTGAGAGTGGGGGGGTGGTAAGAGAAGAATGGAAGAACCTTGGATTACATAGAGGGAAATGAGAAGGGGAGGGGACGGGTGTAGAAAGATGGTGGAATGAGACAGACATCATTACCCTATGTACATGTATGATTACATGAATGGTATGAATCTACATGGTGCACAACCATAGAAACAAAAAGTTGTATCCCATTTGTGTACAATGAATCAAAATGCAGTCTGTATAAATAAAAAACAAATAAAAAAGAAGACTTTGTAAGCCTTTATAAATACTTCAAAGTTTGCCCAAAGAGAAATTAAAAACCAAGTCCTTATTCACTCAGCCACCTTGTCATTCATTCAATAAATATATGTCTAGTATTTTCTCTGCTCCAGATGTATGGAAGTAAAAATATCTTTTCCTTCTGCCCACCCTGGGTTCATTGGCTGGAGCCTCTATAGCAAAAGACAGATTAACAAGAAAAAAAGCATACACATTCGTTTAACGTAAGGCTCTTGTTTGTTGTTGGGGTCTTGTTTGTTTTTGAGGGAGGTCTCTCTATGTTGCCCAGACTGTTCTTTTATTCCTCAGCTTAAGTAATCCTCCTGCCTTAGCATCCTGAGTAAGCTAGGACCACATATGTGCACTGATATGCCCAACTAATATGTTCCATGGTAACATGAGAATTCTCATAAGGAAGTGAGGATTTGAACAAGCAGTTAAACCTGGGTGTTTATATGTTAAGCTGGATTGAAAATTAAGAGTTGTAGAGAATTGTGATAGGAAATGATACAGGTAAAATGGGAAAAATTACCAAGACCTCTTCATTTAGTTTCCTTGCTGGGTCCCTTTATCTTTGGTGATAGGATAATGATATAAGATGCTCCCTTCCTCAAGTACAGGGAGGGCATCTCTCACATGAGGGTCTTATGACCTTCTCAGGGGAGAAAGGTGAGTTAGGTCAGGAAATACTTCTTGCACATGTTGCTCCCTAAATTGCATCATTCCATTAAAATAATCAGTATGACAAGGTGCTATGTTTTGGAGGAGCATGTCTTGAACCCCATCAGAGGCAATATTCTAAGTGCTGAAAATATTTCTATGAACAAAACAGATAAAATTTTCTGTCCCTATGATGTTTACATTCTGGCAGAGAAAATAGTTTTCAACATGGCAGTTATCTCAAGGAGTATCCAAAGAGCGAGTAAGAAAAGAAGTGCAATTCCGGTGGGCCACTTTATAGATATTATTTACATGGTCATGATGCAGAGAGTGAATATTATTTTAAAGCATGAAATGGAAGGATACTGATTTCAGAAGTGACATCATCTGGAGAGAGGGAGAAGCAGCAGTCAGATGGGAATAACAGAAGGGGGTACAGTTATATTGATAATGTGTATCTATGTGTGTGTGAATGGAAACAAATATGACAAAATATTAACATTTATTAAGTCTGGATTTTTAAAAATTTGTACTATATTTCTTGCATATTTAAGATATTTATGATTTAAAATATTTTGTACTGTTTACACTACTTAAATGTTCCTGAAAGATTTGACTTAAAAAAGACTAAATTGGAGATTGGAAAAGGAGAGTAAGAGAAAACCACAGTCAAGAAATTCAGCAAAAATCAATGTGAATCTAATGGTAGTTTAGCTAGGATAATGTAGTAGGAACAAAAAGCAATAAAGAGATTGATTAGGAATTAAAATCAGTATCACTAGGTAATTGATTCTCTGAGATGAAGGTAACTACAACATGATCTGGTTTGAAAGAGGAAGGAAAAAAGAGGTGAAAGGCAGTAATGTGGGCAAGGCACTCAGAACTCCAAACGCTTCAGCCAGACTACATTTCATTGCACACCATTTCCTGCCATGTATCTGCAAAGACTGTCCTAGAAAAAAAATCTTTCATTTGTTTTCTGTCAAGGAATTTACGAATGGGATGTAAGTAGCAAGAGCTCAGAGATCTTTAGCTCCCCAGGCCAAAACCACAGAGGCACTTCCAGGTGGGTTTGCCAGCCTCGGGCAACCTTCCAATAAACCCAAGTCCAAGGGAAAAAAATAATGTGGCTTTCCAGAAATAACTGCGTGGGAAGCTTTATGATGGAACGCTAGAGTGATTTCCTGCTTTTTTTTACTCATAAGGAAATATATCTTATTTATTAAGTCCAAAGCTGTGACATGGAAGAAGGCAGCACATATCAGCATTTTAATGCCAATTGGGACATTCTCTAGGAAGTTCTTTTGGTTCCCTGAGTTACCTAATTGCTTTGGAGGTTGAAACCTTTGTATTTTCACTGAAGGGGGAAAATGAACGCAGTCAGACACAAAGGAGTGGGTGGGAAAGTGAGGGAGCAGAGGACAAGCTCCAGGAGGGTGGAAGCGTTGACAGGTCATCCGACCCCAGCATTTGAGCTCCCTTCTTACAAATTTCTATTTCATTCTTTGGTTTGTCCTACTTTAGCCAAACCTTTTGTTGTTGTTGTTTGCCTTTTAATAAATCAGCACATTAAACAAACACATAGGGGGAATTGTTTTTTGTTACCAATAATGATAACCATTTTAAGCATTATCCTTTTGAATTCTATGAGGCAGATATTATTATTTTACAATGGCATTAACTCAGGAAGACTCTCTAAATTGCTCAAGATTACAAAACTAATGCAAAATCAAGCCAGTGGATTTATGCTGTACCACCTCTTTCCTCCACAATCACATTTTAGAGTCTCTTATTGTCAGGAAATTATAGAAAGAAAAATTTCAGCTTCAAGCTGGTCAAATATTAATTATCTCCAGGTTTCTCTGATATTTTTCATTCTAAGTATGTTGAAAATGCACTGGCTATTTGATTATAACAATTGGACTTAGACAAGGAAATGGGGAATCCTTGCCATTTATTAAATATTATGTGTTTCTGATCCTTTGGGGGCTATTTGTTATAATTTTTGTTGAGGAATATGTTTATTTTATTGTTAAAATTATAATAGTTTCTACTGATATTAAAAAAACAGGTTTTCAGAATGGCACTATCTAGCTTCCTGACTTCTAGAGTAGGCATTAATCTGAATGGAGCATAAGCTGTACAGATAGTTACCCTATCATTCACTCACTCATTCAGTCAGCAAAGGATTATTTGATCAAGTTTCTAGTGTTTTCAACAGAATGCTAAGGTCATTAATACAGATTAAAATGGAAAGTGCCTGACCTTCCATTTATATGGAATCACATGTCCATAGTAGAAGGCTGACTTAGGTAATTGCATTTAGGGTAGAGATGTAAAACAAACAACAACTGAACCATTGCCAGATGCAATGGTGGTACAAAGAATATAATTGTTCACTAGTAAGTATTTAGTGAGTTCCAACTAGATGGTAAACTAGCATTTATCACTGGGCACTCGGTGGTGTTGGAGTCACAATTCCTACTCTTGAGTATCACAAAGCCTCACAAGAGATGAATGCAAATAAAAGGGCAACTTCTATATGTTAAGTATGCCTGGCATTAAGTAGGAACAATTTAATGAGTGTCTAATGAAAGAATAAAAGAGAAAAGAAGAAATGAAGAAAGGAATGAGGGAAAAAATAAAATGCTACTATGAGAGGAAGCATTAATAACTTTGATGAGAGAAAATTAATGAGAACTTGGTAATTTAGAGGCAACTTCCAGGCAGAAAGGAAATCAATGCATGTGAGAATGAAAAGTTAAGTACATAATAGAGAAACTTTCAGGCAGAAAGAAAAGACTATAAAGGAATGATACATGTCTTACATAAGAAATGTGTATACATCTGGAAAATATTTTTTCCAATATAACAAATCTCTTCTGGAGTAAATACATCCCTATTTCACATTTACCTTTTCCATCAAAGCCTGTATTATGGAGTCAGCCTTTTCTAAACAACAGACATCATAATAGTGATCACCTGCGAAAGAAAGTGACTGCTTTATTTACAATAGGATTCCCGTTCCCTAACCATTTCTAGATTTTTTCCTTTGAAGTCTGCTGCACACTCACCAATACAATTTAAGAAAGTTGAATTTTTTGACAAATGTAGTGCCAAAAATACTGAGGATTTAAACTGTGTGCAAGATGTGTCTGCAACAACTTATCATTATCATCTTCCAATAGCATGGGGTTTAAATCAAAAGGCTTTGGAGTCAGTCATGATCAAACCCGTGTTCCACCAATGACTCACTGCATGACATCAAGCAAATAAATTTCCTTCTCTGAGCTTCAGCTTTCTCTCCCATAAAATGGATGAAATTGCAGCAACTCGTTCTTAGGACTATTGGGGGTATTAAATAGCATATAAACAGTTTAAACCTATTAAATGTTCAAGTATCTTAACTATTATCACTTTTGTCACTAAAGTTTTAATAGATAAATAAACAGAAGCAGATGGACTGATTTAGCAATGAATAAATGAGAAAAATTGGGGAAAGTTTCAATCTGACTCTATTAAATACCTTTTACATTTGGAAGAAAAATATTTTAAGCTAATGACTATCCAGTCAAATGGATGGCACAGTAGGCTATGGTTTTGTATTTGTTAAACAAAGTTTACTATCATAGACATCTATTCTAACTTCACTTAGGTTATCTTATGATTCTAAGTGAATAAATTATTCAAGTCTAATATTGACCCCAAAATCCAGTAAGATAGCCTTGAGCCAAGACAATGCTAAAAAGTATCTGCCACCTATTTTAAATTTTATCACTGTCCCTTATTAAAAGATTTGTAGTTTCATTGATGACTTCATTACTGACTGTTGATATTTTCCTCACTGGCAAGAAAAAAGAAATATATATATACAGACACACAAATTTTTAACCTTACCAAAGTGGATCTAGCATCTAGTCCCCTCAATATTTTCACATTTGTATATAACTATAAGTTTGAAGTCAAACTAAGAATACAGTTTAGAATGCTCCAGGTCTGTCTTGATCTGCCATTCTTTTTACATTGGTGACTGGTGATCATATCCAGGCTCGTGTTATTAAACATCATCTGCATACTGAATATTTCTGAATTTAACTTTCCATCCCAGACCTTTAACCTAATCTCTAGACCTGAATATTAAACTGCCTACTTGACATATTTATTTGACCAACAGATATCTCACATGATACATTTAAAAGTCTGAAATCCAGGTCTTTGGCCTTCCTTGAAAACCAGGCTGCTCTATCCTTAGTTTTCTGTATTTCACTTGATGTCAAATCTATTCTTTCAGTGGCTCAGGACAAGTCACTCTGTAATCACCTTTTGACTTTTCTCATATCTCTCCATCAGTCAGGAAATCCCATTGGCTCCTTCTTCACTTCCACAGTTCTATCACTTCCAACTACTTCTACTCAGGTCCCTTGGATAGCGATAATCATTGATCAGCTTAACTAATGAAGTAACTTCTGAACTAGTCTCTCTTATTGCACCCTTGACCCTATTTATAGCCTCTTCTCAATACCCAAGCACAGACATGTGCTGAATAAGAATTTATGAAGATTTTCCATTTCATTCAAAAATCAAACTCCTCACAAATTCAACTTCTGTATGATCTGGTCCTTTGTTACATATCTTCCTTTTATTCTTCACTTCATCTAGCCCCCCCATCCCAACACATAGGTCCTTTTGTTACTCAATTAAGACATTGGAAGGTTCTTTTCTTTTTAAGTTTGGTAAGTGAAAAATTTCCAAGCAAAGGGAACAGCTGGGGAAATGACACACACATTTGCCCCAAGTCCTTTGCCCCAAGTCCTTGCTCAAATGTCTACCCTAAACAACGAGCTAAATATTGAAAACTATCCCCTTCTTACACAGTTCTACCTTTTCTTCTCCATTTTATATTCTTTTCTTTAATATTTTATATTGTTTTTGTATTAACTTATTTTTTATGATAATACATCATCAGTTTTCCCAGTTGGAAAAGGCATGGGATTTTTTTATATGCTTTCTTAGCTCAAATTACCAAGTTCCTAAATCACAGTAGACACTGAAAAAATACTTGTGGAACGAAAGAAAGGACCAAATCCCCATATATTAACAGGAACTTTATATTCTACCTGCTAATCCATCTGAAACCTCAGAAAGGTTAGAACATGATCCTATTTCACAGGAAACAGATTGAAAATAGAAAATAGCTATCCTTGTGATAACATAGTAGGCAGGAATACAGGGTTGAAGTCCTGTCCTGTCTCCATGCAAAATCTGTCCTTTTTCTTGTGACTTTCTGCATTCTTTTTGAAAGAATCTCTAAAACGTAGTGAAAAATTCTGTTCACTGATTCTTCTCAAATAGTGTGCTTGATGAAGATGTTTGTATTAATACTGAAATAAGTACTATTTTTTTTTTAAAAATAATATGCTGTGGGTCATACATTGGTCAATTGTAGAATGCCTTTTTTCTTTTGCAAGTTCTGAATTCTTACCAACATATAAATGTGTTTTCCTATCAGATATGTAAAAAAAAATGTGGTATATTTATAGATGTAAACACCACTTATGCCAGACCAAAAAAAAAAGACTGCTGAAAACCCATCTCAATGGAACCTCTCAAAACAGGTCCTAAAAGAAAACCCAAACCAGTTTTTATTCTGCCAGAAAACATGCAATGAAAAATGTGCACTGTCCTCTTCCTCACAGTGATAAGTTTGTGGTCTGGCCAAAGCAATGTCAGCATGGTCAAAACCACACTGACATGGCCAGACCACAGAAAGGAATGTGGTTTCATTTATTTCAGTGTTTGATAAATATAGCTTACCCCAAATAAATTATCACATTCCCCCCCCAAGAACATAAAACATTATAGTGTTTACCACTTCATTATCTAACCTACTTGGAAAATGCTTCATAAAGCACTGGTATATTACATGAGCAATATGAAGCAGATAAATGTCTACTGTCCTGACACCTCTTAAAAACTGCATTAGGCAAGTGAAAAATTCATAGAGCATTATGCTCTGCCTTATACTTACAGACAATCTCTGACAATATAATACCATTTACTTGGGGCTGTTTATCTACAAAGAGGCTAGAAAGATAAAACAGTCTGGCTTTTCCCCAGAAGAACATAGGAAACAATCTATTAAAACACACAGGCAATTTAGCAGATGTTGAGTCACTTCTGTTTTATGTATATGCTTCTGTTTTTCTCCTTTTCCTCACTTCATAATTATTATGCCACTTTTCAAGTCACAGATTATTTTGTATGGTCCTTGTACTAATCCTTGACAGGCAGGCAAGCAGGTATTTTTATCTTTCCTCCTGAAGCTTCTACTGATTTCCCATCTGAACTCTCAGCAGTAATTCCTTGAGACTTTCTAATTCTCTTATGACACTATATTGCTAGGCTTCAGAGTTATCCTTCTGCACATCTGACCTGCATTTGGGTTGTTTCCTTTACATTCTTCTATTTTTTTCTATATCTGTATTTCTCCTTCTATGATTCCTTTCAAATGCTCTTTAGTTCCAACCCTTCCTCCACATCCTTCACCAAATATAAATGAAGTAGCAGTCCTTACCTCTCCAGAATGTTAAGATATTAAAGATTTTAAACATGAAGTGCTTGGCACAGTGCCAGTGGTGTAGTCACAGAGCCTGAATGTTGGGCCAGTACTCTACTTTAAAGGAACAGAGACCTCCTTTCTATCACCATGGTGCTGACCCAGCACCATAAATGAAGAAGATGCTCAATAATCTAAGTACAATTAAGGAGTGAGCAGGGTGCTCTAGTTGTGATACATAAATAATTTTCAATCTTTTTAATGGGTAGGTTAATGAATTAATCTTTCTTCTTATGTACTTTCTTCTCTATGTAGGTTTTGTTCTCATATTTTCTCTCTGCAATAAAAACAAGCATTTTAAATTCATCAACTATATACCAGTAGTTCACTTGGAAGAATATTTACAATATTGTGTCACTTAAACTTAAGAAACTAACAGACTTAGGGAAAGAAACAGGAAGTAAAATTTATATCAGAACATGCACATAGTTTTGTAACCAGCCTTAGGAAAGATAATGTAAGCCCAAGCCTTAGAACCATTCTGGTCTGTCTCAGAAAAGAAGAAAATCAAGGGTTTATGGACTACAGAAGGAATATAGCAGGGTTTAGAAAATGGTTGCAAAATCTGAGTCATAAAATCAGAAATCCTTTGAACATTTGAATGAAAAACCAGGAGTAAAAATGCTTTTCTAAATGCAGCTTGATTTGAAAAAGCAAGCAAACAAACAACAATAACAAAGAATCCAGCAAACTAGAAAAGGCAAATAAAATGTAAGGGTAAATATTAATATAGTTATTATTAATGTATAAAATTCCACTGAGTGTGTGTTGGTTTTAAAGTGATGACTTTGATGCTTGATTTTACTAAAATACAAAAATTAGTTTAAAGCATTTTATAGATGCACTTCCAAGCAATTTCTTCACTGACCTTTTTCAGGTCGTTGATCTTTAATTTCTTATCTGTGAATTCATCTACAAAGTTTTCTTCAAATTAATACTCCCAAGGGAATTCTGTACTATTTCTGTTTTATGGAAACATTGAGACATGCATAAATAGAATAAAAGGCTCACATCCACAGGAAATGTTTGTTTGCAAGCTGAAGAGGAAGTGTATGTCTTCTTATTCCCACTTGTCCTCTTCATTAATGTAATCATCCATTCATGCAACCTACTTAACTGCTGATTGTGTGCCAGGCACCGTTCTTGGCACTAGAAATGCAGCAATAAACAAAGAAACAGTTTCCTGCTCTCAGATTGCTCAGTCTACCACATGAAACAGACAAGCAAACACAGACACAAGCCAGGGAGCCCTTGGACTTAATTGGAGGAACCTGTCATTCGGGCTTAGGGAATTGGAATAATCAACCTCAAAGAGAATCTGAAAAATAGAAGAATAATGAGAAGTTAGCTAGTGATGAGAGATAGGGGGAAAGGAGACAAGAGGCAAACATTTCAGTCAGCACATTTTATTATTTAAATCCATATGCTGTGTTTTTCCACTCTTATTCATCTGCAGTATGACCAGAAGTCATATTTTTCAAAGCTGTTCCCTACAAATGTGCATCTGTGATAATCCGTCCCTTCAGCACTCTGTGGTACGATTAAATCATTCTTTATGTCTTAATTATGAAATAAATCTTGGCATACAATTTCAGACCTTCCTATAAAATATAACCAATAAAGAAGAACAAAAATAAAAATTAAATAAAAATATAGCTATGAATCTTGGGCTCTTTTGGGAATTTTATTAAGGGAATCTAAGACAAAAATGTGAAATAAACCATGAAGGTTATGTAATAGGCTGGGTCCAGTGATGTCTGAAGGGTTATGAGTCCACTCCAGCACAATGGGGAATGTCCACAATCAATCCTTGTTTCCTTGTGCTGTGGCTGCTCTGTGCCTATTCAGAAAATGTTCTATGTGAGAACCCCTTTCAGAGGATCAGTTGATTATATTTCCTCCCTGGTACAGAAAAAACATAAATAAGTAAAGTAGGTAAATAAATAATCTTATGGTTTCTGTCTTAGTCCCACTACATCTTATTAAACCTTCTATAGTCCCTCTCTGTAAAATAAAGATAGTTGCACCTACCTTATTTATTATAAAGAATACATAAAGTACCTGGTGCATCACCTGGCACGTAGTAGGCACTCAGTAAATGTTAGTTTCCTCCTTTTGTTCACACTAACGTAAGTAGTACCAACGCAGTTTCCAAATGGCAGTTACTGATGAATCTTGTCTAATATTTTGGAGAAAGACTAAGTTTTTTATTTCATAGTGTAATAATGGCATGTTTTATCAGGCTAAGGTAATCGTAAAAATCACTTCACTCTAGAATGTGCTTTACTTGCAGAAAACTTGGGAATATTATTGTTGTAAGAAGTGAAAAAACAAGCTGGGCATGGTGGTGCATGGCTGGAATCCCAAAGATTTGGGAGGCTGAGGCAGGAGGATTGCAGGTTCAAAGCTAGCCTCAGCAACTTATCAATACCCTGTCTCAAAATGAAAAAATAAAAAAGGCTTGGGGATATGTCTCAATGGTTAAGAACCCTGGGGTTTAATCCCCAATACCAAAAAAAAAAAAAAAAAATGTTAAAATCAACAGTTTTCTGGGGAGAAAATAATCTGAATTTTATAATTAAATGGTACCTGCTAAATAGCGATTCCTGTTTATTGTTTCCCTCTTTACTCACAGAAGGAATGAATTACTTATATCAAATGAATTACTCAAAATTAATCAGTTATGAAGCATCTATCAAGTAACTAGTCAGTATGAGGAATCTGTAATGATAAACATGTCACAACTCTACAAAGAATTAAGCCTTTGAACTGCTTGCTTAGTTTTGCCCTTTCTGGTTATCAGAATCTTGACTCTGAAATTCAAGTACAGTGTGCTGAGTTTAGATTTCTGTCTTTAACAATAAATATATAATAGTTTTATAACTTGAGGCTTCTTGAAAGAAGCAAAAAAAAAAAAAAAAACATGTTGCAAATGACTTGAGTTTGTTCACCAGAATGAGAACTATATACTTGCTTATATAGGAAGTATATTAATTTGTGAATTGCTGTACCAACCATTTAAGTGATTCTCAGTACTGAGGAGCCAAAGAGAAAAACCACATAACAGAAGGGTGCCTATAGCTAAGTAAGGAAGATAGACCTTAGCAGTATAACCACGCAAACACCCTTACACATAGACAAAATAGATTATAGTCAGTGCTGCAGAGAAAAATAAGGTATACAAATGTCTATCTATCTACCTAATCTATCAAATCTATCTATGTATTTATCTGTCATCTCTCACATACACACATGCCACTTCCAATACATCTCAACTATGGAAATGATGAAAAAATTATAACTGAATCTCAATAAATAGAAATTATGAAAGGATTGGGGATGTGTTCAATTCAGAAAGAATCTGAGTCTACACACTCCTGAAATCCAATACCAACATCTTACAGATCTAGATCCAGAGAGGAGGAAAGGCAGACAATGGTTACTATAGAGCAGATTGAAAGGAATCATGATGTTTCTAAGTTAGCAGTTCTATACTTTGGGCAGAGCCACTGCTCATATTTCAGGGGTAGTCTCCATAGCCCCTCATCAGTTGTACCCCTGAAACAGCCTGATCAGCATCTGAGCACACATACATCTTATTCTCAGAGATTCTCAGCAGAAACTTCCTTTACCCCAAAATCCATAGGCACTACAGAGCTTGTTAAGGATTTCCTGTTCAGACTGACTTATAGAACATCAGATATCTGTCCTTCATTCCCTCTGCCTGAAATGACACTTGAAGCAGATTTTGAAAATGCAGCAGTGTCAGAGCTGTTGACTGCAGGAATGTTAATTGTTTAAGACTAATACCTAAACACTAAGCACGAATACCAGCTGTAAGTGAGCAGTCATATTTTCAGGGCTTCAGAAAATCAGTGAGTTGTCTATTCTGTTATTAGAGGTATGGGAAACAGATTGGTAGAATCACATGATGAATGCAGACAGTAGTTTTGGCAGCCCACGTTTCCCCTTAGAAAGAAGCTTTTATATTTGCAGTGTATATCAATTCATACTATAAAAGGATGGATCATTCTAGAAAACCATTAAATAATGGATCAAGCATGAAAGAAAAAGAAAGTGAGACATGAACATCTACTTAAATGAATGCTATCAGAACGTAAGTTAAAGTTTTCTGGTGTGTGGTTCAACTACATTTCTAGAAAAGAATGTTAATGTGTATCTTCTGAAGATCACAAAATATTTGTTAGATGAAACGTCACTACCATGTTCAAACTTATTTAGCATGAAGTATAAGAACATATGCTAAAATAATTAAATTCATAAGAAAAATATAAAATGTACACACTCAAGATTTTTAACCTTCAAGTATTCTTCTAGAAACTTACCATTATATCAAGAATAAGACAGATAAAAAATTGTTAATGAAAAATGCCCAATAATTAAAAGAAAACAAATAAGAAATTGAGGAAGAATAACTAGGTATTTGGTTTGCTAACCAGTGCTATAGAAGGGGGCCAGGTAACAAATGGCATTTAAATTGTACCACAATAAGATCAGCATTATCTCAATATTCTGAGCTGTGGCACAACATGTTCCAAGTTATGAAGAACACTACTCCTTATTCAAAACAAGTAGACGTCAGAGTAAAGGGGAAAACATTTAATGATATACTCCCAGGGGAGATATTGGTAAAGCTAATGCTTGATGCTTCATGCATGATATTTGGGTGAGGATAAAAAAAAAATAAAAACAAACTGCACTGTTAGAAGAGACTAAGGTGGGCCATCCAATGAACCACTCTTCTTTGGCTTCTGATACATTACCATTCTTCTAGGTGATCAGTCTTCTGTCTTCCCTTATGTATTCCGTTCTTCTACTGTTCCATAATGTTGATGTTACACTAGACTGCAAGACTCATCTCTCATCTACATCCACAAATTTCCTCATTGATCACATTTATTATCATGCTTCCTACCTCTGTTTTTGTTGTTTGTTTGTTTGGGGTACTAGGGATTGAACACAGGGCACTTAACCACTGAGTCACATCCCAAACCATCTATTTATTTATTTATTTATTTATTTATTTATTTATTTATTTATTTATTTATGTTTTTGAGACAGGGTGTTGCTTGCTAACTTGCTCAGGGTCTTGCTAAATTGCTAAGGCTGGCTTTAAACTTGGTATCCTTCTTCCTCGCCCTCCCAAGCCTCTGGGATTACAGCCATGCACCACCAGACTTGGCCAGGTCTTCTATTTCTAACCTTTAAACAGATGGTTCCTAAAGCTATAACTTCTACCCTAATATTGCATCTAAGCTCCTGTTTCCATATGCCCTCTTGGTCATAGACACTTCAAATACAACAAATCCAAACTGAAACAGTTTTCTTTCTCTGGTCTTCATCTTAATTAATAACACTGCCATCAACTCAGTTTGAAGCCATTCTCCTTGAATCTCCTGTCTACTTTATAATTTATTTCAATCCTACTTCTGAAATTTCTTTACAATTAATTTCTCTAGTACAGTGACAAAGTTTCCATCCTTAATCATCCTTGACTGGCCTGCTGTGTTGCTTTCAGACTAGGCCTTGTTCATGTCCAGTCTCTTCCTATCACTCCAGCCTCCTGCCTTTCTGTCACTGCTATTAGTCTTAGCTTATGAAAAGCCTTAGGTGAGGACAGGTTAACCACCTCTTGCATGTAGCTTATAAGACATTCACACTGAATGAGGTCAGCCTGACAATCTCTAAGACTGAGTTGCCAACCAAGGTCTCAGGACTACCTGTGCAGATACTGAGTTTGCAAAATAGGATTCCTTTTGCCGACCACAAAATACTGACTCAGAATCTGAGTTTAGACACAGGAATTTTATTTTTGTAATCTCCTGAAATGATGTGATGCATATCTATTTTGGAAACTCTAAGATGTCATTCAACTATAAGATTCAGTGATTATAACATTCTAGTAAAAGTCTAACTTGCTATTCCCAGAGAATAGTTGTAAAAAGTATTTTGTGCAATGGCAGTTCAGCTTTATGAAAACCAAACATAAATCTTTCTCAGTGGTTTGCATTCAATGAAAAAATTCATTTGAATGAATAAATTTTGGTAAACTTGTAAAAATAATAGCATCACATTAGAGGCATATCTCATGCATAGTTTTCCCAACACATATATCTAATGAACTTTCTTTAGTTTCACAAGTAATGTTAATGGGTTGCACATAAAGAGTTCAAGAGTATAACCGACATAAAAATAGTAGTGGATGCTATCCTATGCAAAACATTTACAAATTAAGATGTTAATTATATTTAGATACAAGCAATTAATATTTAGCAGAACAGAGACAAAGGGATAAAAGTAAAGTTGTTAAAGTAAATAACAGTTGATTATTTTAGCTAATGAAAGTATTTCTGCCTCACACCCTGCCTATCACATAATGTTTCCTATGCCAGTAAATTCTTGTGGATGTTAGTAGCTCATGACTTAGCAGTAGAAACAAGTCCCTATATAATTAACTACTGTAGATAATAAATTTTTTGTCGAATAATGCTATAAATAAACTTTTGTGCAAGAATAAAGATAAGAATGATTAATTTTTCCTTTTACAAAATAGTTTCTGTAAGGAGAAATTTATAAATATAAAACTAAACTATCCTACTAAAGCATCAGAGGGTGTATTTCAGCATAAAAGCAACACATATGGTCAGGGATGACTGAAAATATAGATACAAATATATTCATTAGCAGTAAGATATGTATTTATTTATAATTAATAACTATCTTGGTTTAGTCTGGGATATCCACACCTCTTTTTAAAGCTGAGAACTTTGTTTCAATACTAATGCACATGTATTTAGAATAAGAATACATTTTTTTCATAGAATCACTTTTCCAGAATGTTAAGGATCTCAAGCTAACTCACAACTCCTATTAAACCCATAATGAATTTAACAAAAATACTTACCTATAATACTAATGGTATTATCTGGAACATAAGATCTTGAGGTAAGAGACAAAAAGGGCAGAGATAAGGGGAAGAAGAAAGAACATTTCCTTCATTTCTTTTCTGCAACAGAGCTGCCCACAGACATATTTTGGAAAAATGACATTCTTCTTTGTCATCAGTAGGTGGTGTTGTCTTCCCTAACTCCCAGTTACCATTGATATTCAAAGACACTGCAACACCCTAATCAGGGGATATGACAAGGTAATAGGAAAACCCTACATGGATATCAATTGATATTTGTTTGGCTGCATATATGACAAAATAAGTAAAGCAGCTTTAGACAAGGGAGATGCATACATACATAATCCAGAGCTAATAGCTGTTTTCATGGTTATCAGGGATTTGGGTCCCCTCTATGTTTCTCTTTCAAATCCAGAAAATATTTTAGATCCTTAGCCTTCAAAGTGCAAGATAATTACTAGATGTATAGACATGGCCTTTATATTCCAGGGAGCAGAAGACTGTAACAAGAAAATGTGAAAAGAGTTCTCTCCAGGATGAGTCATTTTACTTGAAGGAATCCTCTCTTTACATCCTATTGGCTAAAACCTACACATCTGCTACATTTGACAGCAATGGTTGTTTCATAACATCATATTATAGTTGCATCCTTTACTCCAAAATGAAATTGTGTATCTGTTGCTGTGGGCAAAGGAGAAAATGGATCCTTATAGTCAATTAGTAATCCCTGCCATATTCCTCCAATGTTCATGGTCCTGATTTCTTGCCTCCTTTTCTACTCATGAAACTATTATCTCAATTCAATTAAAAAATTTAATTGATGGTAATAATAGTCCTAGAGCAATGGTTCTCAACTTTTGGTTGCTCACTAACAGCACTTGGAGTGTATTTCAAAAATTACAATGCCCAGGCAATTCCCAATTCAATTAAGTCAGAAATTCCAGCAATGAAGCGAACCTCAGTATGTTTTTAAATCTCTAGGTGATTCCTATATGCAGCCAAGTTCGAGAACCAGTATCCTAAAGAAATTTTAAAAGAAGACAGATAACCCAAATGATGTTATATTCCATCACATTTTTCTTCTATATAATGAAGTAATATAAAAAACTGCATGCCATGAGTAGAGAAAAAGTTTGGGAGTGGAGACAATTCCCAGGGTTGTGGGTTGTCTGCCTTTCCGGTCTGGAGTTGTCAGTTGTCAGTCTCTAGACTGATAGTTCAATGTCATTCTGTATCAATGCAATCCCTCCTTCTGATCATATTCTCACCAAGGATGCTGCTAAGTGAGAAAAGAAGAGGTTGAAATATTCATTTATTCATTCAAGAAATACTTTTCAGGTACCTACTCTGTGCTGGACACCACTAAAAAGGTCTCAATTATGTTTATGAGGGCAAGGAACATGTTTATCATTATTTTGTTTCAGAACCTAGAACAGTTCTTAACAAAGAGTATGTATTCAATAATAGAAGGATTTTTCTGGATGAATTTTTAAATGAATTAAAAAACACTGAATTTAGAAAGGTAGAAGGTGATACACTGAAAGAGTCATAAGAAGCTGCTTTTACCTTAGGGATTTGCAAACCAAGTAAATTTCTCTCCCTTTTTTCAATATGTGTCTGTGTCTCTGCAGGTTGTGATTTGATCCCAGTACAGTATCTTCGCTGGGGTGACCCTGAGCCAATTGCAGCTGTGGTGTTTGCCTGCCTCGGCCTGCTGGCCACCCTGTTTGTTACTGTAGTCTTCATCATTTATCGTGATACTCCAGTAGTCAAGTCCTCCAGCAGGGAACTCTGCTATATTATCCTTGCTGGTATCTGCCTGGGCTACTTATGTACCTTCTGCCTCATTGCAAAGCCCAAACAGATTTATTGCTATCTTCAGAGAATTGGGATTGGTCTGTCTCCAGCCATGAGCTATTCAGCCCTAGTAACCAAGACCAACCGCATCGCAAGAATCCTGGCTGGCAGCAAGAAGAAGATCTGTACCAAAAAGCCCAGATTTATGAGTGCCTGTGCCCAGTTGGTGATTGCTTTCATTCTCATATGTATCCAGTTGGGCATTATTGTGGCCCTTTTCATAATGGAGCCTCCTGACATAATGCATGACTATCCAAGCATTCGAGAAGTCTACCTAATTTGTAACACCACCAACCTGGGAGTTGTCACTCCTCTTGGATACAATGGATTGTTGATTTTGAGCTGTACCTTCTATGCATTCAAGACCAGGAATGTTCCGGCTAACTTCAACGAGGCCAAGTATATCGCCTTCACAATGTACACCACCTGCATTATATGGCTGGCCTTTGTGCCGATCTACTTTGGCAGCAACTACAAAATCATCACCATGTGTTTCTCGGTCAGCCTCAGTGCCACAGTGGCTCTAGGCTGCATGTTTGTGCCGAAGGTGTACATCATTCTGGCCAAACCGGAGAGAAACGTGCGAAGCGCCTTCACCACGTCTACCGTGGTGCGCATGCACGTAGGGGATGGCAAGTCATCCTCTGCAGCCAGCAGATCCAGCAGCCTAGTCAACCTGTGGAAGAGGAGGGGCTCCTCTGGGGAAACCCTAAGGTAAAATGTGCGGGGGCACAGTGGGGCATGCTGCTACACCTGGAGCAGTGGCATTTGCTGCTAGGTCTTCAAATGGAGACATCTGAGTGAATGAAGCAATGGAGGGAAGAGTGTCTTAGGGCTTGGGATCTATTCATTGAATGGTTTTTGTGGGGTTCATTGAATGTGAGTCCATTTGTTTGGGTCAAGGATAAACACATGGAAGTTGAGATTGCAGATAAAGCAAAAAGTTGTAACCGAAGTAGAGTGAAGTCAGGGACAGCAGAATAAAATCATTGCACCAAGACAAAGACCTCCAGGTCCTGAGGGCACAAAGATATATTGTGGGCTAAATTTTAGTTCACAAGATCAGAGAAGATTATTATGAACCAATATTATCCTGAGAGCTAAGAGTCTTATGCATCTGACTGCACCTGAATGTGCCTGGAACTTTATTGAAACCCAGAGGAGCTCTCAACTGCCTATCCCATAAAGACTTGAAGATATAATTGCATTTTAGTTTTTAATAGGTGTAGCTGAAATTGACAACACAGCCAAGAGGCTTTGCATGTAATTGTCTTCACTCATCAATTTCCCAATTCTCTTTTACCTCAGTCCCATCCCTCCCTAAATTCACTATCAGGAACAACAGCCATTAGGTAATTTCTATCTGAAAGCAGTCTAGATACAATAGCCAATAAATAATTTCCCCCATGTGAGGGTCTTTCTTATGATCAAAAAGACCCAACACTTTAAATGATATTGAGATCATGTTATAAGTGGCTTGAGAACAAATTCCAAGGTATTAAAAAGGCTACATAGATTGTCGACAATCCATGTATCTATAGATTGGGAATAAAGATTTCCTCTATTTAAAAAAACACCACATCAAAACAAGCTACTCAGGACATGAGTCCTGAAAAGTCTACTAGGATTTATACCAGCTGGATAAATATAATGGAAGATAAATATCTTTCAAATGGAAGATAGATATCTAAATAATATTGCTTGAACTATTCTCCTATACCATCATTTAGCCTGCATGAAAACCCTATTTTCCAATTGTCCTACCTTTTCAAAATGTGAATTACGTGATATTGAAGATACTGCATCTGTCAAGGTTTGGAAACAATTCACAGAATAATTGAAGAAGTTTATCCATGAGACCCAAATACTTGTATTATCAACTTGTACCCTTACCTCATTCCATTCCTTCCTAATTCTTTTCTACTTCTCATCTCTTTCCGTGCACATTGTGCAAAATATCCATCAAGTCATAAATTGTATCTTTCCCTTTTTAATCCCAACAATGCTGTGATTTGTATATGCTTTCCATATACCTAACCTTCTGGCACATTTTCTGTCCATCTTCCTGATTCCTCTATGAAACATTCTTTTCCTGAACTTCTGCAGGATCATCTTTTCATTTTCTGCCAAGAAAATTTATTTCACAAACTTTTATTTTATCAGCCTTTGTTCAAACAAAATCTTCCAAGGGAGTCTGATATATAAAACAGACAATTTGGCATAGGGAAGCATTGTGAGTCTCTTTCTCAGCATCCCAAGAGCTCACCAGGGGAGACCCCTTAGAGAGACAGCATGGAGTAATGGCAAAGGACACTAAGTTTTCCTTAGTTTGAACACTGGCGCTGGCATTTCCTCTCTCTGCACCTTCCTTTTTTCATCTGATGAATTGGGATCGCTTACTTCAGAAGGCTATAAGGAATGAATGAGATAGTGTCTGTAAAGATTTGACAGATGGTAGATGTTTTACTCAAGGTAGCAGAGTACTGTGCTAGAAAGCACTGGGCTTGGATCCTGGCAGAATCAGTTATGAGTAGTATAACATTAGGCAACTTCACATAACCTCTCTATGCCTCAATTCCCACCTGTGTTAATGGGGATCATAAAATACATACTTCGTAGACTGTGAGGACTAAAACTAATAAGTGTAGTATCTGCTAAATCTTAAGTACTTCTCAAGTATGTTATTTCAACTAAATTGACAGTTACCAGCTTTCTGCCACACCCGAAAGTCACTGTGTCAGAGATGTGAGCAAGATGATATTAATAATGAAAAGAGTCTCATAAAAGGTAGACAAATTCTTAGAGGCTTGACCTATACCATCTGAATTTCCCAGGGCATCTCCATCTTTGCAGGTCTAGCCCTTACCAAACTGCCTAGCACAGCCTGTGTTCCAGTTTAAGCAGTGCTAACTCCTGGGGAGTGGGATCTTGTCCACAGTGCTCATCACTGTGTCCGTTGTGCCTATCTATACCTAGAAGGGTGCATTATGCATAGAAGATTCTCAATAATGATTTGTGGGTATGTTTGACAAATGAATTAATTTGTCAAAGTGGTGATATAGTAGGTATTTTTATTTTTGCTTGTCTTTAAGTGTGCATACTACTCCTCAGTGATTCTATTAACTTTTATAAGAATAAGTCTACACTGCACTGTATTGCAAATATCCCTCATTCTCTTGTGGTCATCAGTCTCTGTCAAGAATTGGGTCACTGATTTCTTGCTAGATAGATAACATGTTCCCCTAGTACAACTTGATTAATATTTTGAACTATTTTATTTCTATGTTGGTAAACAAAAGGACAAACAAAAACAACAGATTTTACTGATAGTGCTAATAGAAAATAAAATTTTTGAGGATTTTGTAACAATGTTTTAACTTGCCTTATAGTTCTTGATGATCAAATTTTGTAGTCAGTATATTTGGATATTGAAATCTCAAAAAGGGCAAGGAGGGACTTTTGGTAGTTTAGGGATTTTTTGTGTGTGTGATCTGGAATAAACCCTAGTCCATCTACATGATTATAGCTAAGAGAGATTACAATCTAATTATGTAGAGATTTTTTACTTTTTTGCCATCAGCTGAGATATATAGGCTGGAACTTGATATGGAGAAGAAAAAGGGCAGAGAAAGAGATCATCCTCTTGCATCAAATACATCCCTGCTACTCTTTTAAGCCATAGTCCTCAGAGAGGGATGAACCTAAACTTCCTTTCCTCTATGGTTTCCATCAGCTCCTAAACTAAATATCTCCTCTCTGTGACACAAAATCAATATGTTCAAAGCACTAATCTAGCATTTGTCACATTGTAGGATATCACCAGTTATGCTAGGATTTCACCTCTCCTTCAAATTTGCAGTTGCATATAGGTCAGTGTGTATTACATTATCTGTCACACTGGAGCCCAAATAATGGGGAATAAATGAATGTGAGTCTTAGTAATAACTGCATACCATTCTTATTTTGAGGAGTAAAAAGGTCATACACATTCAGTGCTTAGTACCAGCACATAACAATTACTCAATAACCGATAGCTAAACCTTTAAAATCAGGTTTAGCTGTGAGGAACAGAAATCCTATTTTAAGAGGCTTATACAATTTGTTTGAGTTTATGTTCTTCATGGTACAAGAAGTATGGAGGCAGGATATTGGTGATGTTGGCTTAAAGATGCCAGTACCTGCACCTCTGCCATTCTCTTGGCCAGTACTGATGGCTGCAGTATAGCTATCATGACTATGAAATGCATCCTTTTATTAGGATAGACGAACATCTTCTCAGAGTCTTATATCAATTGCCCTTCTATCTCTTTGGTTGAGAGTTTCTTAAAGAGATGCAATAGGAACACGGGAAAGTGTGTCCTTAGCCTAATCAGCCTCTTCACTGGAAACTCCTTGGGAAAAGGGATGACAGTATTCATTGGAAAAGCCAATGAATTGTGTCTACCACAGAAACTTAGTATCTAGTAGTAATAGTGGCCATAGTAATTAAAGTCAGGAGTAGAGGAAAGAAAAGGAAGTAAGGCAGAAGTGGAGAAGCAACAAAAAAGGAGATGGAAAAAAATTAAAAATTAGAATAGTTCCCCAAAGTAGTCTGTTGTCCACTTACAATATTCTGCCACCTGAAAAAACATTTACTAGTCTAGCATTTATAATTATCACAAAGTATTACAAGAGGAAGCATCATACTTCTCATTTTTCAGATGAAGAATTTGGATCCTGGCAGCACCAGTTATGAGCAGTGTAATCTCGGGCAACTTCACATAACCAGTGTAGACAGACTTGCCAGTCAATTCATGACTGGTAGGTGATGGAGCAGTTTTTAAGTCAAGTCTTAGCATATGGTCACTAAAGTCAAACATTTCCCATGCTGTATTCTTTGGAAAATATCTCACAAATTCATCTAGAAAAGGATTATTTTGTGAAATCATTTGAAAAAAAAACAAAAAAACAAAAAACATGATTCCTTTTATTGGATAGAAACCCTGAAGAGTCTTACAGTACAGAAACCAATCATTTGTTAACTCCTTCTAGTCATTTTCTACCCTTAATATATACAGGACCATGTTTTTCAAATAACCTTCCTAATGTTATTATAAAGAATTGATGCTCCTAGGGGCTCTTTTTGAAAAAAACCTTCATATCTTAGAAGATGACATGTTTATGGTGCCTGAAAAATATTTACTGAGCTGGGAGCCAGAGAAGCCAATTTCTACCTCTGGTCATAGGCACAGAATCACTTTGAGATCTCTGAGCGCCTAAGGAAATAACAGAGCTAATTCTAACAGAGCTAGCAGTTTTCTGTGAGGTTAAATGGGCTCACCCTAGAGCACAAAGAAAAGTGCCCAGAGTCAGTCATTCGGTTCACTGAAATAGCAAAGAGACATTTTTATTTAAATGGGAATGAGTCACTATAGATTTTTTTATACAGAAACATGCTATTTATGCCATCAATGTATAGAGGTCCCTGTGATTAACATTCTGGTTCTAGTCACTAATTTCCAGCATGACATGGTGCAGCATCAAATCATTGTCAAGCAGATAATGCCAGGCTTCCATTTAAGGCCTTCACTTCAGCTGCAAATTGACGAATGAACACAAAACCAATTCTGACCTAAACAAAGCATTTAATCTGATGAGTCCAAAGTTCTGGTTCTACACGATTCAGAATTTCCAGTGACAGGGGACTGGGGTTTTAAAATATAGTGAGCCTCTTATAGCTAAATTAATGACAGAGGCCTAAAGCTCTAAATCACAAATTTTCTCAAAAGGTGAAACCCTCCCTTAGGATTCTAGTCAGGTGTTAGAATCATTAGTGTTGTTGCCTCCACTTTAACTTAATTTTAGAAACTATCATTTGCCACTTTTGTTTTAATTAAGTAATTAACTTTGCTTTAATTAACATTGTCATGAGGGCTCACTTAGGCTATCTACTAAAGCAACTGCTTAGCCTTTCCATATCCAGTGACCAAAGTACAATATGCCTGGCAAATTGGTTCTCTTGCATGAATTTCAATATACCGCTACCATTATCAAAGCTTTAGTGATTTAAATTGCTTAGATTTCTTTAAAAGGTTATTAGTCTTCATGAAGTGATATTTGTGCTATTTCTCTCTCCAGAATCCTCAGCCTCTTCTATTTTTCTGGATCCTATTTATCTTCCAAAGCCAGGATTCCTCAATGAAACCCAATCAGAGTAATTCATCTTGTGGCGTTTACCTCATCCAGACTCTTAGAGAATATACTGTGTATAGTGTACATTCAGCACACATTCCTTGTACCTTCTTTGTATATCATTTTTTCATAAATATTTGCTGAGGGATGAGCACTACTAGGCACTCTGCTAGGCCTTAGAGATACAGAAACGGTTTCATAATATTGTTCCAAAAATTTTGCATATACATATATATGCAATATTTTTAGGACTATCTAATGCTGTCATAAATGTGGTTTTATATCCCTTAGTGTCAAGCACCATGACTGACCCAAAGCAATGTTCAATGGCATAGAAGGATAGATGGCTTTTGAATCTGTTGAGCAGCAGCTCACAGGACTCACACCACCATTACAATGAAGAATTACTTTGTTGATTTCATTGCCCGGATTTTATTTGATAATACTTTGTCCTAAAAATATAAGATACTTTTTGCCTAACTCCAAACATTTTAAATCAAGCTTCCATTGAGTACCTGCTCTGTGTCAATCCCTTTTACCATCCTGGGGACAAAGATAAATGAAAAACAGACTTTGAGGCACTTTCAGCCTCTTCAAGAAAACTGAATTGGAAACAGGTAAGTTCAATAAAGCGACATAGTGCTATTACAGGAGCCTATGGGGAAAACAGAGGGGCCCAAATGTAGAAGTAGTAAATTCTGTCAGGAATTAGAAATAAGTTTTAAAAGAATCAGTTCAAACAAGAACAACTATCTAAACTTTTGATTCCCTAGTTAGAAGCCCTCAGGACTTTTCCACTGAGTAGGATAGAGCAAAGCCTAACTTTATTCATCTCTTTGGAAACACCCTTGTGATCTGATTTCTTTTCCACCAATCAGCTTTGCTTCTGGCCACTCCCTATATGACTTTCCATTGACCGCCCCCACTCTCAGTTTTGTTTTCAGGCCTTGTGTGAACTTTTTATCACTGGGACAAAACCTGAGAAAAACAACTTTGAGAAAGAAAGATTTATTTTGGCTCCACTCCACCTCATGATCAAATCATTTCCCCAAAGCCCCCACTTCTGGGCATTGCTGCCATGGGGAACCAAAACATAAACCTCTGGAGGATGCTTCATATACAAACTACAACAGGCCTCTAGCAAGAAAGCCACATTGGTATGAAATTCACCCTTCTCACCTTATCCCAACTCTCATTTGGCCAACTCATCCTCATGTTAGATAACACTTCAGCCTGTCCTGACCTCTGTGACTGCATTAGGTTCCCTACCTTATAATTGAAATGAGCCATGTGCTTCCTGCTATAGAGCATGTATTTCCCAATGTTATAAGACCCCTTGACATGTGCAGGCACGCGCTCACTCACATACACAAATACTCACACATTCTATCATGGACTCACTAAGAACAAAGACCATGTCTTACTCATTTTCTGTGTCATCGGCCATGCAGCACAGTGCCAGGCACATAGTCAATACCCACTGATGTTTGTCAAATGGACAGATGAAGGATGGATGGATGGATGGACAGATAGATAATAATGTCTGAGCTGCATTGACCTTTGCCAATGAGGGAAGCTGAAGGTAGGAAATAATTATATTTGGTGAGTACTTGCTATGAGGCAGGCACTGCTCTAAATGTATTGAAACCTATGGAGTGTGCATTATTATATTTTTCTATTATAAGATGAGGAAATTGAGATGAACAGAGGCTAATTTATTTGCTCAAGTGCATTCAGAGAATAAATAGATGAGGCAGAATTAGAATAAGAGAAGTCTAGCTTCTAAGCCCATGAGGTGACCATTAAATTGTTTCCCATTCCATCCCTTAATACATGGTAGCAGGAACTCAGGAAAACAGGAACTGAATGAGTTGTCCCTCAAGGAGTATGCTGGAAAACTTCTCTCTGGATATGTTTTTGTCTGACCTTTATTGACTTAGTCATACCTTCAACTCAACCTGATTTGATTTGTGTTGATGTCCTCTAAAGTATATAAAATCCTCTGAGATAAAATTTGTAGATGTAAAACTGCTGGAATCTAGAAATATAATCGTGACTTTGAAATCCCCATACAAATTTTGTTTGCAAGAATAAACTCTTATTGATATTTACTATTTATTTACATGAATTATAAGGATTTATACTGCTTTTTTATATAATTCTTTTGGGGGGTGGAATGCTTAATATTAATTGAAATCTCATAAAATAGACAAAGAATCCTTCTTCCCATATTGGTTCAGTCCACTTTAATTCAACCAATGTTTTTAGGGCAACAATTACGTCCTGGGTACACTGCTGAGTTCTGAGAGTATAAAGATAAGATACAAAGCTTGCCTTTTGTAGAGGCTTACAAAGTAGTGTGGGAGATCAAACCATACACATTATTAATTTTTATAGTGTATAAAGTGATGAGGGAGAGAGATGCACAGGGAAGAGAAAAGTCACCAAGGAGAGAACTGAGTCCAATTTGGAGGTTCCTTGGAGGGTATCTCCTGAGTTGGATCTCGGAGGATGATTAAATGATCCAAGTGAAAGCCATGGACTCTCTAGGGAAGAGCATGAACACCAATCCAGCAGAGGTAACATGATGATGCATGTAGGGCATTAAAAGCATTTAAACTATATGCCAGCCGAGAAGAGGCTGCCCAGAAAGGAAGGGCCTCACTGTGTTTCTAAATTCTTAGCCTCAGGAGCCAGCCAGCTACATTCCAGGTTTCCCCGTTTCCTTTTGATAGCCTCTTTCATTTAACAGTCACACACATTAGACATCCAGATCCCTCCTACTCACAGCCAGTTTCCCAGCACCAGCTGATGCCTTCCCACTTCACTCCCAATCAAAACTTATATGTCATCCCCTGCTATTATTATCATGATTGTCAATGGCTTGCATTGTCCTATATGTAGTAAATATTTATTAGACAACTACTTTATGACACACTCTATGCTAAGTATTGGATCCAATGGATCTTCACATAATGTTATTTTTAAATTTATTCTTAATCGATACATAAAATTTGCATAATATTTTATAATAGAAAGTACTGTCCTCTGTCTACAGATAAGAAAAAATAGGCAAAGCAGCTTTAGTTGGTGAACTGATAAATGATGTAACTAAAATTTTGGATTCACACTCAGATTTATATATCTTTAAAGCTCTTTGCCATTCAGATATTGCCTTTCTGATGGACCATTTTCCCAACTATATACCCCATTTTGCTGCTGCTGCTGCTGCTGCTCTTGTTAAATAAGGTCATCAAAAATTTATTCCTGCCTTATTTTGATACTAATTTTAATCTCAGAGAAAGGACTTTAAAGGTGACATGTTTTGGTATCTATACCCAATGTTATTTCTATTTGGTAATATGCAGCTTTGCCAAGATGGCATCGTGGAAGTAGTGTGGTACGGGAAAGTGAGCCTTGCCTAAGAGACATGAATTCCATTCCTGGCTCTGCCACTCACAAGCCAGACAAAGCACATGAACTCTCAGAGCCTCTAAACAGGGGATGATAATATTCATCTCACAGAGTCCCTGTGAGCATGATACAGAGTGTATCTCACAGTCCAGATCCAGGGTATGTCCATTTTCTTTCTCCTAATCATGGTGTCATCTCAGTTCAAGTCCACCAACTACACAACTCTGGTGACATAATGAAGAAGAGGATCCATGACTTCATTCTTTAAGAAAGTTACTGAAATGGAAATATTTGACTTTGTAAATCCTGCTAGAATTGCTAGTGAATCATTGCTATATCCTACAGGGACATGACCCTCAAAATTGTCATTATATTCTTAGGTGGTAGGTTTTTATAAAGTTCTGTTTAAGTATTTTTTTTTTTCTCCCTGTAATGCTTTCCTCAGAGTTTAAAAGTGGTTTGTGGGATTTTGCTATTTTTTCATTCTTATTGTGGTTTTGTCCATGGATTGATATTTTTCATTAAAAACACATGATTTTTAACTTGGTCCAGAACATGTGGGTTCATCTTAATTATGCAGGAATTAAATGATGAAGCACTCTGGTAAATTTTATGCATTACATAATACGCAATCGTCTTTGGTAAGGCAAGTATGTGCTCAGATTGTTCACTTAGTTTTGCAAAAAATTGAATTAAATATTCAGAGTACCCCTCATGTGCACGAACTTGCTTCTTAGTCTTGCTTTATGACATCATGACAGCACACTCCAGATGGTGAAAGCTGTCAGAGAGCATGACTCCCTCTCTGCTGAGTTAAGATGGCATAGCCAAAAATTCAAACAAATAACGCATTTTCTCTTATTTATGTGACATTTTTAGTTTGAGAAAAAAGAGAGACCATGACTTGGTGAACAAACATCAATCAGTCACTGACCTTGCTCTTCCAAAACAAACAATAACTGAAAAGCAAAGCATGGTGAATAATTATAACAAAGCACTCAGTGAAAATAATAATTATGGTCAGCATTTGCTAAGTGGGTCCCAATCATGGGTAGAACACTACTCTATGTGTTTGGCATATCATTATTTTATGGACTCAAGCTCTTCAACCCAGAGTTTCTGGTTCAATGTGTCAAGACCAGAGCGTTTGCATCCCTAACAAATTCCCAAGTAATGCTGATGCTGCTGGTACAGGAATCACGCTACAGATTTCCTTTAAGAACCATGGACTCATGTATACCAAGCTCACAACAACCTTGTGAATCAGCTATTATTAGTATGACTGTTTTAAAAGTGAGAAAATCAAAGCTAAGAAGGTTAAGTGATCTTTCCAAGATTACATAACTGGTAAGGAGCACACATAAGAGTCAAACCCAAGATAGTCTGAATCTAACTGCCATGTTCTTTCTATAATAGCAGGACTAGTAAGCTTTCAAGAGAATATATCAAGTGGGTAATTGTTCCCTCATTCTTGTTTACTCCATATTGTGCTTTTTGCTTTGCAAACTCATTAAACTCTAAGGTATTACCTGCCCACCTGAGGGTAAATAATAACCTTGCTATCCTAAGAGGCTTTCTGCTGGTTATTAAGCATACTCTCCACTCATGTCACCTGGTAAATTCTACAGTAGTCTTAGAGATGGCTCTAAAACATTCATTCAATTTCTCTCCTTCTGTAGGAGGGGTGTACCCTCTTGCCTCATGTCCAATCCAGGAGACAAGTTGTCATCCCGGTACAATCAGGTTCAAATAAATAGCTGCTTCAGTGCCAGATGCAAAAACATGCTTAACTAACAGGGAATGTGAAAAGGCTTTGGGTATAATTCGGTTAGAATCTCAGCATGTGGTCATCATATAATATTGCCATAAGAATAAAAACCAAATCAAGACAACAAATAAGCCTTATTAAATCTTAGCATGAGTAAAAAAAAAAAAAAAGGGAGGTAATAGAATAGAAAAATATCTATGTGGATATTCATTCTCTGCAGAGCTAGAATAATGGTACCCAAACTTGCTCATGTCCCGTCCCTGGAACTTGTATATATCGTATATTCTGTGGCAAAAGAAACATTGCAGATATAATTATGAAGGATTTTGAGATGGAAAGATGATCTTGGATTATCCAAGTAGACCCTGTGTAACCACTTATAAAAGGGAGTCAGAGTATTAGAGTCAGAGATCTGAAAATATTCCTTGGCTGGCTTTGAAAATGAGGGAAGAATCAAGGACCAAGGAATGCAGGCAGCTTCTAGAAGCTGGAAAAGGCAGGGAAATGAATGCCCGCCCCTGGAGCCTCCAGAAGGAACACAGCTCTGCTGTCATGACTGTAGCCCATGAAAGCCACTTCACACTCCTGATCTCCACAACTATAAGATAATATTTTATGTCTCTAAGTTTGTGGTCACTTGTTACAAAAGTAGTAAACAATTGACATACCTCTGAAAACCTGGATCCCACATGAATGATCCTATCTTCACTACAATGCTCACTAAAAACAAACTATTGGATCAGGTAAAGGGAGAGAAGATTTTGTCTTCCCCACCCAAAACTCCTGGATGTGTATCACAAAGGTGGCTGTTTTCATCCACAGCCTCAACATGATTACTCCATCAGAGTCCACTGAGTGCAAGAACATTCTCTAACAGATTTCTGAGTTGACTCTGAGTAGGTGCTTAGTAAATTGCTGTTGTGTTAAGTCAGGAACACAAACATGCATAGATTGAATTCAGAGTGAATTCTGGACATGACTCTTGGGAACCATGAGCCATTGGATATAACTGAGTGTGCAGCACTTTGCTGGGAGTGGACCAGGCCAAAGGTCAGTTTTGTCCTCCATGCACAGAGCTAGGAGTGTCTGCCAGGACAGCAAAATGAGAACCAAATGCTTTAGCCCAAATGGACTAGTAAGCACTTTCCCCTTTTGTTGATTAACTAATGAAAATACAAGAAAATAAATGATTTCAACATTCAGTCACAACAGAATTCTAACTTTAGGACTTGTTTTAATCTAAAGGATGTTTTAAATGTCTGATGGTACTTGAGAAAAACTGAGCAAATTGACTTCAGCAAAGAACTTACGGGCCCATTAGCAGAATGCTAATGTGCTGAACTGGAGCTAGCAGATGCAGCCTTCTGATGTCTTGCCTGTCTTTTTCACCTTCAAACTCCAAATCCCTGCATCAAGGCACATGTTATCTAATTTCCCCTCGGACATTTCCAGAGCCTTTCATTTAATTGTATTCACTGTGCAGACACTGCTTTGTGACTGCATCTCCAGGGAGAATAGTGCCAGACAGACGGCAAGCTGAGGGCTGAAAGGAGCAGACAGCCTTTAAACTCCAGGGCATTTCTGACCATCCTTAGCGGTGCTAGTGAAAAGCCAGACCTTATGTGTCAACTGTTTACAGATTCTCTCCTTCTGTCCTCCTTTCCTTCCCCCACAACCCTCACCTCAGCCCCTAGCAGTCTGCAGACCAGGTCCCTTTCCTGGCCACTAGGTGGCAGGCGGGCTCTCTGGGCAGATTCACCAGGAAAGAGCATCTCTGCTTGTGTAGCAGTAGTGGAGGGCTGCCACTGTGGGCTTCTACAGAGAGCTTCATATAGGGGGCCAGAGGCACACCTTTTCAGGAGCAGTGCTAACGGTGGATGTGTGTATTCCAAGTTGTATCAACTAAAGAAGGTTCCTAACACAAACTTTCTAGTGTTATCAGTTGGCTTTCTCATCATCACTGATACCACATTCCCATACCTATAAAAATGATGTAACATATAGCAGTTGGAAAAAATCAGTATCATCTTCTAGAAGGTTGATATTAGAGTCTAAAAACATATATCTTAGTCTCACACACCATAAAGGAATCTTGCCTAAATATCCTGCTGCCTTTCACTTTTGATACCAGAAAGGTTCTCAAATTCAATGTGCCACACTTCCAAAGCTGCTGCTTTAGAATCGAACCAACTATTACTTTAAGATCTTCTATTTACTAGCACTGCACCACATGCCTATGTATACCATCTGCTTAAAATAATTCATTTCTTACAAGAACTTTACAACGAAATTGTTTTATGTCCCTTGTACTGATGAGAAAACTACAGGTGAGTGAGAGAGATGAAGAATTTTACCAGCGTGTTGAAAGGTTAAACCAGGATTTGAACTCAGCTGATGAGGTTAAGATCTTTAGCTCTAGAATCCATGGCTCTTTCTAAAGCTTGTCCTTCGAAAGGAGAAGACAAACTGCCCTGTCACATGCTTTGTCACCCCATTTCTGGAAGGGAACAAAACTTGGTGAAAGAGCAGTTAGCTTCTTGCCATCCATGAATATTAATGAGTTAGTGTGCAACTCTTAATACCTAAGAGATTGATGTACTTGAAGATGTTGGGGTCCCCTAATGGGAGTTAAATGAGAAAGGGGACTGGAAATGGAGTCAAGCAATTCCTGATTTAAAATTAGACTCTTAGGCACAGCAGCCGAAGTTGAAGTAGGTAGAACCTGCAGGAGGAAAGGTGGAGGGCAGCAGGGGTTGGTGAGGATGATGATGTGGACTCTGAAGCTAGCTTCTACTGAACATTTGCCCTGTGTCCAGCAATAACATCAGTGCTTCATCAACATTCTTGAATCATTAAAACAACCCCATGAGGGAGAAAGCATTTTTATAAGTAAGGAAATTGAAAATAGTAAGGTTAAGCAAACTGCCCATATACATACAGATAGAAAGGATTATATTCTGAGTTCAAGTGTAAGCAGTTTGACTCTAGTATTCATGACTTCAGCTACCCAATATTAACATTAAATAAACACTGGCATTGTATTTAAGAGAGCAGTAAAGCCTTCAGAGGAGTTAATGAATGGTCAGGGTTGAGACGGACATTTGAGAAACTGCCATTGCTCTAATTTGATTTTGGCTAGGCAGCCTTCTGTTTAACTCCTTGAAAAACTAATTGATCATTCACTGCCCTTATCCTTCTGCTAGCCCCTTCCCTTACCATGTTCTCTTTTCTAGGACTTAAAGCCTGTCTAGAGTACTCTTCTGCATTATGATCCAGCTAAGGTCCCAGACGACCGGGCTTGGTCATGAAAGGAAGTGTACACATGAAGAACATTTTAGTTTCTTGCTGAAATGTCTGAGTAGTGCAGACAGCACTAACTAACAAAATTGGTAGAACAGGACATATTTCCTATGGACAGACACAAATTAAGTGCATGGTTTCATTGTTATCACATATTTTCATTTTCTTTTGACGAATGAACACTGTTTCTAATATTCTTTTAAAAATGTGTGAAATAGTGTAAAGTATATTTTTATAACTGATCAGGTACAGTTTTAAGTCAACAGATATTTCTTAAGCACCTATTTCATGCAAATATTTAAGACCATTATCAGAATCAACCGTGTTTGATAATATGGACATTTTTGTGTGTAACACAGGTCATCAAAAGAAAATATTATTTTGACTTGGGAATTAAATTACTTCATTGTCACTTCTCCACACCTCATCCGTGAAGTTTCTCCTTATGTGTTCTCCCTGGGTGGAGGGGGTGGGGAAAGCTGCAATTTCCAACTAATTACCCAAACCTGTGTCATACTTAAATTTTACTTCTCCTCACCCTTCACTTCTAAGCAGTCATTTCCTGAACAGTTTTATCTTATCTTTTGCATTCTCACCAATATTGCTATGTATCAGGTCCTCATTATCTATCTGAACTACTGACATGATATGCCGAATCTTTATTGTTCATGTACTACCCTGTCCCCACAGCTGCCAGAGTGATCTTCCTAAAGTACAAATCTGATCATATTTCTCAACCTTCAAATTGATTTCAATGTGTGTGAATGCCTTTATCTAAAACTTCTTCACAAGACTCAAAGCCTTGATGACCTTACTCCTTAATGATTTGACCTGCAAAACCTTGGATACAGCTACCACCCTGCCTCACCAACCCCACAATGTCCCAACCACCAGTGTTTCTCTAACAGCCTAACACATACTGTTTTACAGAGCCAAGTCACAACAGTCTTCCCAGCACATCATGCCTTGGCCATTTGTTTGCTTGGTATGTGCTTGCCTATATACATATTATGCTTCCTGCCTCTCCTAATGCCTGTATTTATCTCTTTCTTTTACCTAGAAAACACATTCTTGCCTTCTAACTTCTAACCAAGTATTACACTTTTTTAAAAAAACTGTACTTATTGAACTTTCTGGATTTTCTCATGTGGAACTCGACAGGTTTATCTATTTTTAGTGTTTTTTTTTTTTTAAATAATGATCAAGCACAATGTCCAATACCTGTCATCCCAGTAACTAGGTGACTGAGGCAGGAGAATCAGTTGAGTTCAAGATTCTGAGACCAGCCTGGATAATATACTGGGACCCCATCTCAGAGAAAAAAATAATTGATACAATACTATATATAATTATTGGTACAGTAGGACAAATTAATACATGTATACAATGTGTGATGGTAAAATTGGGATAATTAATATTGGTTTGTGTTTTTCTGCATGCTAAGGTAGCGTGGAGGACAGGGTTGGATTCTTTGTCTTGTGAATTCAAAAAATGAAATTCTCAGACCCAAGAGTGAGAGCAAAGTAAAAGAATCTGTTAGAATAATAGAAAGAAAGAGCTCTCAAAAGGGGGTGGGGGCTGTGGAGATAGCTTAGCTGGTAGAGTGCTTGCCTCGCAAGTACAAGGCCCTAAGTTCGATCCCCAGTACCACAAAAAAAAGGGGGGGGTCCCAAAAGAGGGATACTGAAGAGCGATTATTGTCTAGGGATTTATACAGACCTACAGGGTTAAGGGAGCTAGTTCCTGACTCAATTCTGGGTAAGGCACTCAAGTCCATGGTTTATTCACATGCTCTTTGGTACAATCAGGTTACTGTGGCCCCATTTTTGTATGGGGTCTGAATACCAGACAGCAAATGTCTCAACTATCAGTTTTTTCTGCTTACATAGGAGTCAACCTGACCATGCTGAGGCCTGGCTTATGTGTGTAGTTTCTCAGCCTTGCTATCCAGAGACCTGACCTCAAAGGAGCCAAGTTTCCTGCCTGCCCATTTTAACCCTTCTCCCACCTCACTAACTTGTAAGCATCTTGTAGGCATTGCCTTCTATCTCCTTATCACTAACAACTAACACAGCATCTGTTTCTTTTTATCAAATTCTCTACCAAATTTGTATTCAGTGAACAGTAAAAATTCAGTTCTCTAGTGAAAACTTAACTATTCCCAATGATGAATCTATACTCATTAGTTCATTTTCCAAGGTCAACTGTTCCAGTCTTGCTTACCACTGCCTGGTGACGTACCATTCAAATATATTTCTGTCTCTTGCTGGACGTGTAAAAAGTAATGCTAAGAAGATTTAGATTGGGTGGTTTATAATGCTATGGATGATATATTTAAGATATTTTACTATGGAGGTAGAAATGCTTTCAAATGATTAATTAAATGGTTTGGCTCTGCAATAATTGAAATATCTTTGTGGAGCTATAGAAGACTATGTCTGGATGATTATGATGAATTGCATAAAAAACTCTCCCTCTGTATAATGAATTGGTATTCTTGAATGCTGTGATTACAGTGAATTTTAATTTGGATGTGATGCTAGTGGTCTCATTTGTTACTACTTAAATCTGATTAAAATATTTTTGATTAATTGATAAAAGTAGGTGGTAAGGTAAACCAGCAAGTGTTTGAAATACCATTTTAAGAAATATTTCCTTTCTTTGAATTAGCCCTGCATAGCAGTGGCCTAACTGCAACATGTCTGGGGCATGCAAGTCATGTCATATTCAGAACATAAAATTTCACATCAGAGGAATGTATGCCTAAGGCATAATTCTGAGTTAATGACTCTTCCCTCAAGCTCTGTTCCTTAGGTATAGAAGATGGAAGAAATAAACAAGGAAAATAAGGCTGTCATTTTTTTTAGCTGTTGAACTAAAATAAACCTTCTACTGATACTTATAGCTGTGAAACCTGAAACTCAGAAAGAAGGAATAGGTTTTCTAAGATTGTATACTTGGATGTAACTGAGTCAGCTCGAGCTCATGATGGGAAGCCTACTCTTGGGGGCTCTTTACACCTCATTGTATCCTCCATTACTCCTTAATTGAACGTAAGTTCCTGTTCATCTCAAAAGAGGGAATCAGGTATAGAGTTAACTCACCATGATCTATTAAACAAACCGGGCAGAGGATGTAGCATGAAAAAGAAGGCAAAATCAAAGTATTTAAGCTGCTCAGGTAGGCATTTCAGAAAGAGTTAATAGAAGGTACCAAAGTAGAATTTGGAGCCCTGTGAGGTTGCCCTCCAAACCCCATCTCCTAACTGTAGGTATTACCTGCAGCCAATCCATGGTCCTCTGCAACTCTATACTTCTGTCCTTTTGGGACACACAACCATCATTACGTTCTCAGTTCTCAACTACTGCCCTTCCTGGAGCTCTAGTTGTGCCTCTGAAAATGACAACTGGGTAGTTGTGTTTTAATACCTGTGATCACCTCAACCTTAATACACCCAAAACTCATTTTTATGGTTTGGATCTGAGGTGTTTCCCAAAAGCTCGTGTGTGAGACAGTGTAGGACTATTCAGAGGAGAGATGATCTGATTGTGGTAACTATAACCTAATCAGTGGATTAATCCATTTGATGGATTAATAATTGGAAAGGATTAATGGGTGGTAACTGTAGGCAGCTGCCTGAGCAGAGCAGCTTGCCTCTGCCATGTCCTTGTGCCATGACTTTCTGCTTCATCTCAGGCACAGAGCAATGGAGTCAGCCCACCATGGATTGAACCTCTGAAACTGTGAGCCAAAATAAACTTTTCTTCCTCTAAAATGTTCTTGTTGGGTGTATTGGTCACAGCAATACAAAGCTGACTAACATTATTTTTATTTTTTATTTTTGTATTGGTCCTAAATATGGATTTATTTTCCTTGATTAGTAATGAGGCCCCTTACAAAAAAACACAACAGAACATATGTAACTGGCATGATTACATTGCTTTATTTCATATGTAGAATATAACATCCTCTTTTATATCAAAAAATTCTTCATCAATGATTCTTTTTTCCAGATTTTTGTTAAATGGATCAAACTCTTCTACTTTCCACTCTCAAAAAGTAGTCATGCTTATTTTTCCTTGTCTTCAATTTAACTTATATTTATCACATATAAGATGCTACAGTAGGTTATTTTTAAATGTTTTGCTTTTTATTCTCATTTTTTCCCCCACAGCTACTATACAAATTAGAATTCTTCATCTCTACATGTCTGAACTAACACAAGAGTGAAAAATCCAAAACATCTAACCAACTCCAAACTATCCAGTGCCTCCTCCCTTCTGTTAAAAAATACTTGTCTGGCAATCAAGGCTTTTTATGGTATCTTCAGCTCACCTTTCTTATCTTTTCAAGTTTATCTTGTGCTCTCCCTAAGCCTAAGTTTTCTTCAGAAATCAAGTGGCTGCACACATAGACCTAAACCAGTCCTTGTACATTGCTGTTTCTCCAGAGCATTTATTGTACATGGAACTCATTCTTATTCATCTTACCCATTACAGTTTATACCATGTCATCTCTATAATGTCATTCCAGTTTATGCTATGTCATGTTCATAATGTCATTCTTCACTAGTCATTCACTATGTAGTCCACAGAAATTCTAAACAATGAGAGGGAGGGGGGTATGAAAAATGGTGAAATGAGACAGACATCACTACCCTATGTACATGTATGATTACACGAATGGTATGAATCTACATCACGCACAACCATAGAAGTGAAACGATCTACCCCATTTGTGTACAATGAATCAAAATGCAGTCTATAAAAAATTTAAAAATAAAAGAAATTTAGTAACAAAAAATATTTTAAAATAAAAATTATATATTAAAAAAACAAAATTCTAAACAGGGCTCATATTAAAGACTTATGCACTTAGATCGCTATTACTGTACACACACACACACACACACACACACACACAAACACACACACATTCATCTTATAGACAATAAAGCAACATGTCCTAGAAATAGATCATAGAACAATTTTGGAGAATTTGCCCTATATTTCAATATTCTGTTTTGCTCAGCTTTTCCATCGCTTTGGCCAAAATACCCAACAACAACTTAGAGGAGGAAAAGTTCATTAAGGCTCACAGTTTCAGAGGTCTCAGTCCATACATGGCTGGCTCCCTTGCCCTTGGCCCAGGGTGAGGGAGCACATCATGGGGGAAGGGCCCAGTGGAGCTGCTCAGATCATGGGTGAAGGAAGGAAGCAGCAGAATTGGGAAGGGGTCACAGGGAAGATGCACACTTCTAGGGAAAGCCCCTGGTTACCTATCTCTTACAACTAAGGCTCACCCGCCTACATTCACCACCCAGTCAGTCCCTTCAAACTAGGATGAACATATTAGTTTCAGCTCTCATAATCTAATCATCTGAAAGCTGAATAATCCTACATTATAAGAGTTTTGGGGGGAATCTTCATCCAAACCATAATACTGACTTTATTCATTAGTACACTGTATATTATTCGTGATAACGTGGTATTTACCAGGAAATATTTAAGGTTTTAAAAGTGGTGAACAGAACAAATTCTCAACCCCCACAGAACTTCAACCATAGTCAAAGACAATGACAATAAAATATAAACAGATAGATGCATAACGTTAATTATTGTAAAGAAAAATGAAGCAAGATAAGATATGAGAGTGAGGTGAATTGGGAGTGATTTCAAATATTTTTAGAAATAGTATCCTAAGTGGAGGGAAGGGGCAGTGGCATGGGGGTGGCAGGGTAGTGCTGGGACTGAACTGGAGCGAGCTGTGTTCCCTGCTTTTGTGATGTCAGGGTATATCCTGGTGTTGTATATAACTAAAGAGAATAAATTTTAAAAAGAAACAGTATCCCAAGCAGCCTCTCTGAATACTTTGAAGAGAGAGGAGAGTAAAATGAGAACACAGAGATCTGGGTGGTAGAGGTAAGTATTGCCGGCAGAGTGAAAAGATCTTATGGCAGGAGCCAAACTGTCATTTCAAAGGGTGAGCAGAAAAGTCCTTGTGGTTGAACTATCATTAGAAAAGGAAATAGAAGAAAAGGAAAAGGAAGGAGGAAAACAGAGTGGTCTTTGGGCACTTTTAGGGGAGGTAAAGATTTTATGTTTTGTCCTGAACGTGACAGGAAGCATCAGGGTGTTTGAGAAGAGAAATTACATGACCAGATTAGTGTATGAAAGAGAGCCTTCTGGTTTCTATAGACAGAATGCAGAGTAGGGAGAAGAGAAGTGAGAAAATCAGACATCCATTGTAACAGACTGGTGAGAAAGTATAATCATTTCAACTAGAAATCACAACAATGGGTTTTAAAGGTTGGTTGGTTGTTACTCATAAAGGAAATTTAAAAATTAAAGATGAGTGCAAGGTTTTTCTACTTAATGGGAGGATTTGGACCAGTGCAATTCAGTCTTGGAGAAGAGAGATTTGAAGGGGATAATCAAGATTTAAGTTTGAACATATTAATAATATATCCTATGAGCTTGGAAAAGTCCTGACTGAAGGCGAAAATGAAAAATGGTAGGATTAGGGGGAACATCTCTGTATTGGATGCTGATATGACTCAATGAGAAAAAAAATTGAGATGGTAAGAAAAATAGAACAGGTTTGAAAAAAGTTGTATTTGGTTTGGGAATTATTAAATTTCAGATTTCCAAGTCATTGAAGTGGACAAGTCCAAGAAGCTGCTAGAAAATTTCCTGTGAAAAACCTAAGAGTTTGAGGGTTGAAGCACAGTTTGGGAGAATCGAGGATAGAACCCAGAGACTAGGTAAATAAAATCTGAGAGCTGGACGAAGAATTTTTAGGTTAGTTTCACCTGAGACCCAGATGATCAATGGTACCATGAAAGGAAAAATAAAGTGCTTCAAAAACTGAAGGAGTGGCCAGGGGTGGTGGCACATGCCTATAATCCTAGGAGACTGAGGCAGGAGGATAGTGAGTTCAAAGCCAGCCTCAGCAAAAGCTAGGTGCTAAGCAACTCAGTGAGACCCTGTCTCTAAATAAAATACAAAAATGAACTGGGGACGTAGAGGGTCAAAGGGCCCCTGAATTCAATCCCCAGTACCTCCCCAAAATGAAGGAGTGGCCAACAGTTACCATGACAGAGACACCAAGGAGAATGGTTAAGAGTCAGCAACTGGTGTGCCACCAGATGTTTCCTGGAAATTAATGAAAAGCACTGGCTCCATCTTTTGAGGAAGTTATTTAATGTCTCCCTGGGCCAAACAAAGATGGGCATCAGCATTCATTAATCAGATACAGCGCTCTTTGTTGGCGGCTGGATTCCATAGCATAAACTTTGATATGTTCAAGCTACCACGATGCAGAAGAGACACTTATAGCCAGGGACCCTGTTAGTACCAAGGACACTGAAATCCCACGTGAGCCTCCTGCAAGCCTTTTTTTGTGATGGGCAGTTCTTGGCACCCGCTTACTTGCTTAAGCCTAGTTTGTGTTCCTGAACTGATTCCCCTATACAACCACAGGTTTCTAAACTGGAGCATGTAGGAGTACGTTAAAGATCCCTAAAATTTGGCTGTATTACTGGAGCATAACTCTGCTATCAGGACAGTGCTGCCAAGTGCAGGTCTGCTGGGTCCTGAGACCCGTGTGATACAAGGCCCCCTAGAGGGCAGCAGAGCCTCACAGGAGGGGGAGAAATGCCAAAGCAGGGGCTCCTGAGGAGCTTGACAAAAGGAAACCTGAGGGGGCAATGCACACATTCATGGAGAATGAAACAGAAGTTAAAGTTGGTGAATTAAAGGTAGTCAACAACATAAGGAGTAGAAAGGCCTAAGTTGTACACCAGGCATCAAAAACAAGTGGACTGGAAAAAAGAGTAGTTGGCCAGATGTCAAAGAAAGCAGGGTTCCCTGCTCAGTGATGGTCATTACTCCAGCAATAATAGTGAACAGGGAGCATTTGTTGAGGACCTGTTATTCCATTGATTCACATTGTCATCCATGGCTAGATGATATTTTAGGAACTGGAGATATAAAAATAAATAAAATACTGTCCTTCCCACAGATAACTGCTCTTCTCATGGTAGAGATATAAATTAATGTCAGTAAAGAGCTGTAGGCATTTAAATCTTTGGAGGGGACACTGGAGGTACACAAGAAAGGAAGTAATTAATTATATGAGAAGGGACAAACAAAGGCCTCAAAGAAAAAAACCAGATGATATGGATCCTGGTTGTGTACTTTCCTCTTTCCCCTTTGATTTCTATATTTCTTCCCTGAAATAATCCATATTTTCCTTTTCATTAATTTATTCTTTCACTGAGAACTTAGTTTTAGCAAAATCCAGTTGCTGTTTTGTGTACTAGGCTACATATGAAGTCTCTGACTTCAGGAAGCTACAATCCTGTGTTTTACTTGTAATGAACATGACTTTGGTGAACAGGGCAATGAGTTTACATTAGTGTTTTCCTCCATCTCCTCTTCCTACATCTGCCCACTTTCTTTTTAGATTATCATTATAATTATAAATACATATCAATTTTGCAAATCAATGGATTTCACTGTGGCATTTTCATACCTGTATGTATCTAGTTTTGATCATGTTCATCTTCCCTTCTCCAGCATTCTCCTGCTCCCTCATCCTCTCCTGACCCTGTTTTGTTATTTTTAGAGCATTATAATTATATGTAGTAGTTAGGTTCATCCCCCCAAAATCATACGTACATGGAATTCAATTTCACTTTACTATTTTGTGTTTTCTCTCTCCTCGTCCCTCCCCCTGTTCTCCTTCCTCTACTGATCTTCCTTTTACCCATCTATTTATTTATTTTTGTTTCTTTCTTTCTACTTATGCATAAAGGTGAAATTCCCTGTGGTATATCCATGTATACACATAGCATGATTTTTCAAAAATCATTCCTCATTTCTTCCCCTTTTCTGTTCCTCCTTTTCTTGCTCTCCTTCTTCTACTGGATTGAGTCTTCCCTAAATCTTTTTTGTTTGTTTATTTCAAGGGTTAAATTTTATAGAAATCATTTATACTCAATCTGCATTACACAAAGCAAATTTCAAAATCATACAATAATTCTATTTTTTGCAAATAAATATTCATATAAAGTATTTGCTTTATTTTTGTTTTATATACTAAAATTACACATTTAGAATATCTGGTCCTCCAACCTTTTTCCCTTTATTTTGCTCAAACCTCCATAATATGAGAGAAAACACTTCAACAATTCAAATATGTGTACTGGCTTTGCCCCATTTAACTCTCTGACTTTGAACAAGTTACCTAACCACTCTGTGTCTCAGTTTCTTTATCAGAAGTATTGGGATGATAATAGCAAATGTATCACAATGTATTTGTGAAATTAAATGTTAAAATCTATATAAAACACCAATTCTATGAGATAAGTAGTATTGTTTCCATTGTTCAATTGGAATTTTAGGAAAGTTTTATTAGTCGCTCTAAGTTATGCAACTAATAAGTGGTATGGCTGGGAATCAAATCCATATTAAATAACTCCAAAGTCAGAAGATATTATTGCGTATCTCGAGTGAATTAAAACCCATTCAATTTAGAAAAATTTGGAGAGTTAGTGCCTACATAGCTATATGTGTACATTAGTGTATAATTATATGGAGATACAAGTGTGATTGTGTGTATGTGAGAATGTGTGTGTATGTTCATATGTATAAGAGAGGGGGAGGGAGAGAACCCTCCATATTTGTCTGCATCTATAACCAACCATGGTTTGAAAATATTTGAATAAAAACTATATATTACAAACATAAATGAATTTATTTTTCTTACCATCATTCCATATACAATATAGCATAAAAATTACTTATACAGAATTTAAATTTCATTAGGTTTTATAAGTCATCTACAGATGATTTGAGGCATACAGGAGAATGCACATAGTTTATTTGCAAATACTGTGCCCTTTTATATGAGGGATTTGAGCACCTTGTGATTTTGTTATCTACAAGGCATCTTAGAAACAAACTCTTGCACATACCAAGGTATGACCACATACATATATTGACTTCTCACACTCATCCATGATGAACTCCTATAGATTAAATTGCATATCCTAGTTCAGTGCATGGCACATAAGTACTTAAGAAACATTAGTAAATGTGGTTTTTTTTTCTTTTCTTTTCTTTTTTTTTTCTTTTTCTTTTTGGTACTGGGAATTGAACTCAGGGGCACTTGACCACTGAGTCACATCTCCAGCCCTATTTTGAATTTTATTTAGAGACAGAGTCTCACTGAGTTGCTTAGTGCCTCACTTTTGCTGAGGCTGGCTTTGAACTAGGGATCTTCCTGACTCAGTCTCCTGAGCCGCTGGGATTACAGGCGTGTGCCACCATGCCTGGCTTAGTAGATGTTTCTTTAGGTATTTCCTATTATGAACTTATAATCATCTCACTTCCATTTACTGTGATTAATGTTTCATTTATTGTGACAGATGTTTACTTAGAAGTGACAAAATTAGTAAATCCATCTGTTGTAGCTCTGCGTGATTATATCATAAAACATTACCCTAAAACCAGGAGAAATATAATTCCCTTTATTATAATTGTACATCTGAAACATTGTGTTCAAGAATAGAACGAAGTGGAAAGGAGTCTCTAGTCACAGACTGGTGACTGTAGTCCCCTCCTCGTAGTGCTGTGAAGGAGAGATGATTCTTTGGAAGCCAGTGGAAGCGCACAGCTTGGTGGGCCAGGACTTGCCAGACGCCTCCCTCTCACAGGTGTCATTCCCATGCTTGGGCAACTTAGACACTAATCTTGCCTCCTCTCCTTTGCGCCTCGCTCCCCACTTAACACATATGGACTGGAGATACCCCAACTCCCTCCCCTTCCCCCTTCCTTACTTTGTTTTTGTCAAAATCAAGTGATTGTAAAATCTGAGAAAATGAGAACTAAGCTTCTTTGCAAACTTTTTTTTTTTTTACTCATATTTTTTTTTTATTTTTTTATTTTTTTTATTGTAAACAAATGGGATACATGTTGTTTCTCTGTTTGTACATGGCGTAAAAGCATACCATTTGTGTAATCATAAATTTACATAGAGCAATGTTGTTTGATTCATTCTGTTATTTTTTCCCTTCCCCCCACCCCTCCCACCCCTCTTTACCCTCTATACAGTAGTTCCTTCCTCCATACTTGCCCCCCTCCCTAACCCTAACTCTAACCCTTCCCTCCCCCCCATTATGTGTCATCCTCCACTTATTAGCGATATCATTCGTCCTTTGGCTTTTTGAGATTGGCTTATCTCACTTAGCATGATATTCTCCAATTTCATCCATTTGCCTGCAAATGTCATAATTTTATCATTCTTTATGGCTGAGTAATATTCCATAGTATATATATACCACAGTTTCTTTATCCACTCATCAATTGAAGGGCATCTAGGTTGGTTCCACAGTCTGGCTATTGTGAATTGAGCAGCTATGAACATTGATGTGGCTGTATTTCTGTAGTATGCAGATTTTAAGTCCTTTGGGTATAGGCCAAGGAGTGGGATAGCTGGGTCAAATGGTGGTTCCATTCCAAGTTTTCTAAGGAATCTCCACACTGCTTTCCATAGTGGCTGCACTAATTTGCAGCCCCACCAGCAGTGTATGAGTGTACCTTTCTCCCCACATCCTCGCCAACACCTGTTGTTGCTCGTATTCTTGATAGTTGCCATTCTAATTGGGGTGAGATGGAATCTTAGGGTGGTTTTGATTTGCATTTCTCTTATTACTAGAGATGTTGAACATTTTTCCATATGTTTGTTGATTGCTTGTAGATCTTCTTCTGTGAAGTGTCTATTCATTTCCTTAGCCCATTTGTTGACTGGACTATTTGAATTCTTGGAGTAGAGTTTTTTGAGTTCTTTATAGATTTTGGAGATTAGTGCTCCCCATTCACAATAGCCTCGAAAAAAATAAAATACTTGGGAATCAATCTCACAAAAGAGGTGAAAGACCTCTACAATGAGAACTATACAACACTAAAGAAAGAAATTAAAGAACACCTTAGAAGATGGAAAGATCTTCCATGTTCTTGGATAGGAAGAATTAATATTGTCAAAATGGCCATACTACCTAAAGTGCTATACAAATTCAATGCAATTCCAATTAAAATCCCAATTGTGTACCTTACAGAAATAGAGCAAGCAATTATGAAATTCATCTGGAAGAATAAGAAACCCAGAATAACTAAAGCAATCCTTAGCAGGAAGAGTGAAACAGGGGGTATTGCAATACCAGATCTTCAACTCTACTACAAAGCAATAGTAACAAAAACGGCATGGTATTGGTACCAAAATAGAAAGGTAGATCAATGGTACAGAATAGAGGACACGGACACAAACCCAAATAAATACAATTTTCTCATACTAGACAAAGGGGCCAAAAATATGCAATGGAGAAAAGATAGCCTCTTCAACAAATGGTGCTGGGAGAATTGGAAATCCATATGCAACAGAATGAAACTAAACCCATATCTCTCACCATGCACGAAACTAAACTCAAAATGGATTAAGGACCTCGGAATCAGACCAGAGACCCTGCAGATTATAGAAGAAAAAGTAGGTCCAAATCTTCACCTTGTTGGTCTAGGACCAGACTTCCTTAACAGGACTCCCATAGCACAAGAAATAAAAGCTAGAATCAACCACTGGGATAGATTCAAACTAAAAAGCTTTCTCTCAGCAAAGGAAACTATCAGCAATGCGAAGAAAGAGCCTACAGAGTGGGAGAATATCTTTGCCAATCATACTTCTTTGCAAACTTTAGAAACATTTTTTACTTGTTACTAAGTAGTCCAGAGACAGAGGAAATGAAGAAAGGAAGGAGCAGTTTTGTGTGTTGCACTAGCACAGGGGGTTTAAGGTGAAGAATACTAGAGGGGGAAGGAGGGTAGCAAACAGGAGAGCCCTGGTGAGATAAGGAGAACCAGCCGGTGAACTTCTGGGCACCAAAGGAGGGGCCAGGTTAGATGGAGTTAGATTTGGGTTAGTAGTAGGACTTGCCTGTGATCAATCTTGTTTTTACCATGTTCTCTGCAGTAATGCAAAACATGTCTGCAGAGTTGCTGCTATATACCAGGCCTGTGTCTCCCTCCACCACACCCTTGCCAGGCTTATGTAATCACTTTTCTACTCTTAATTTGTATCAGATGAACTTTAAAGATTGTACAAATAAGTGAGTGGGAACATATAGTATTGGTCTTTTTATGTCATTTAACATAATATCCTCCTGACTAATCCATGTTGCATCAAATGACAGGATTTTATTCGTGTGTGTGTGTGTGTGTGTGTGTGTGTGTGTGTGTGTGTGACTTGTGATTGAACCCAGGACCCTACACATGCTAGGCAAGTGCTCCACTATTGAACTGCCTCCCCAACCCTTTCACTATTTCATTTCGTGACAAGGTCTCGCTAAATTTTCCCAGATGCCTTTGAATTTGTAATCCTCTTGCAATCCCAAGCAGCCTGGATTGCAGTCATGTGCCACCATGCCCAGCAATTCCATTCTTTCTTATGGTTGAATAATGATCCATTGCGTATCAGTCTATGTGACCTAAAGTTCATACCATTTGGGGAACTTTAAGAAAATTATCTAAAAATATGAATGCAAAAATAGGAATGGGATCTTGCAAAGGGCTGTTGTGAGGGTTATGGTAATCCACCAGCTTCAGAAAAAACCTGCCTCCTTTGAGGAGTTTTGAAGTTTGAGCTCCATCTGTCTCCAGACTGAGAATATCAAATTGCTAGTGCAACTTGTAACCAAGGTTAGTACCCAGGAGGGATCAGGCTTCCTCTCCAAAAGGGCAGAAAAGGCTCAGGAAAGGGCAGAGGCAGGGGCTCAAGCCAAGGAGATAGTGATAAAAATAAAAAAGAATGAAAGGATTGAAAAAAATAGCACAATTGCCATTTAACGACAGAACTAAGCCCAACAAATGGAAATGCTACTGTATCTGGAATTTTAATGAGATCATCACATCATCATTAAGCAACCTGGTGACCTTGGGCAAGTTACTCAATTTTCCTGTGCCCTAATTCTTCCTCCTGTGTAAAATAGGGGTGATAATAATATCTAACTAATCTGACTATGGCAATGATCAAATGAGGAAATTCAGATACTTAAATGTTGTCTGATATATTCCCAGGGTTCAGGAAATAGCAGCTCTTTCTGTTATTATTACACAGTTTCATTTGTCAGCACAGACTTTCCAGTTGTTCAGGTACAAAAATGTAAGGAGAAATCCCTGTTGGAAAACAACTCGTTTATCTTAGAATAAATGATTTGCCTGAAAATTCCTCATTTCTAAAATAAGACCTAAGATGCCAGGAATTTTTAATTAATGCTTTCTGAAATGATTCTTGAGGTTGGTGCTGTTCTCCAATGGAGAGTTGACCTTTAGTTCCTCCCTGAAAAGCTTTCCCTTTAAGAACATTGTGTAAGCTTGTAAAGCACCTTAGGACTGCTTTCAAAATCTGTATCTTCCTGAGTTTCTATTGATTGTAGCAATGTTGAGGGAAAGTACACAGCAAAAAGGCAATGACTTAAGATGATTCATCTCTGAAAACAACTCTCCTCATAAAGGGGATTAAGAGTCATCCTTTGGGAATTCTCCGGAAACTAAATGAAAGGCTTTACTCAATACAAAATTTAACACATTTCATTATATTCTACACTCTAATTTATTAAACTATTCTCCAGTGGTTTGTTTGTTCTTGTTTTGTTTCTGACATTTTCTATAATACTGAAGGGAAAATCTTTGTGCAAAAACCTTCAAGCTTCTGTTGAATTATTTTCTTAGAATAAATTCCTATGAATATAATTACTGGGTCAATATAGCTGATTCTTTACATTTGAATTGCTTATTTGCATTGCTTCCCCACCTGTCAACTTCTGCCTTTCTTTTATTTTTATAGAGCACAGCTTAATATGTTCCTTGGCAGCTTCTCAAATACTTTCAAACTTATGTTCACTTCTAACATTATTTTATGGGACTATTAATCATGCTCAATTTTTGTTCTTAATCTGAAACCTTTAAATGAACCAAGGTGGCATTTCAAGTCTAGGCAAATGATGTGTTTCTGTGTGTGTATGGTGATTACAAGATCAGTTAGCGTATTTAGTAAACACTACAATGTATTTACTTATGAATAGGATCTTACAAGTTTGAGTGATGGGACTGAAGTAGGGAATTACTCTGCAATATTGCATTATAGTAGTGAACTTTTAAATCTTGGTTTTATTCTTTCCACTTAAACTGAAGATCCATAATGAATTTTCTTTGGCTTTCATCTAGAATCTTCTTCTGATCAGTTTTACCGAGGGTTGACTTGGGCTATCCTTCAGCTCTCTTGGTGACACTTTTGAGCTCTTGAAGTCTACTGCCTGTGCATCTTCTGATTCACACCACATCTCATGCATCACACTGGTGGTGAGCTCATCTCACCAAGTTCCCTTTCCCAGCCCTCAGATTGCTGGTGCATTCCTGTCTAGGTAAACTTCAGGCAGTGGAATGACATTCTGTTTGCATGTTAGCAGGGAGTCTGGAGGGTGATTTATTCTACTTGGTCATTATGTAGTCAAATTTGACCTTTTAAAAAATAAGTTATATTGTACTCAAAACCTAGGTCCACTAAGTACACACTATTACCTTCATATATGACCATTCTGGTCTCTAACATGTGTTACCAGACTATTTAAATAAAGAGAGTTTTTCTTTTTAAGCATAAAATGAGGGTGGGGAGTAAGATGTTAATAAAGAGCATGGGATTTGGAAGTAAAATATCTGATTTCAAGTCCCACTTCTGTGACTTACTAGCTATGGGGCTTTGACCAGAGTAGGAAAGTTTCTGAGCCATAGGCTCCTTATTTAAAGGATGGGGATAACAATTACCTCACTGAGTTTCTTGAAGAAATTTTATAGACTGTAAACTCTAAAAGTCTTAAATTATGTCTATCAGAGCAGTTCTACATGTCTGAAATAAACTCAACTGGAAAGAATTATAAATCTTCAGTGAAAACTACTGAAACATTATTAGTTACTTTGAACAGCACATTATTGATGAATGGGCTAATGAATGTGTAAGTGAATGAAGGACAACATTGTCTATTTTAGCATGTAGTAAATATAATAAAGCTGTAATTAAGGTTATAGGTAGTCAAGAAGGGTCACCTCTAAAAGCAAAGATGAGCTTCCCAATCTGTATTAATGCCATTTTCACCTCATGCTAAATACAAAAACTACTTGAACATTCCAAAAATTCTACAGCATCTCTTTCATTATCGGAATGAATTTTGTTGTTGTTTCTTTTGTTTTTGTTTTTGTTTTGTGTGTGTGTGTGTGTGTGTGTGTGTGTGTGTGTAAAACCTCAACCAAAAGAGGTCTTTATGTTTTTTTTTTAATGGACTAAGATGTTTAAAATCAATTTCAAATCTCATAAATGGAGGTTATTAGGCAGTGTTTGGAGGGGCATGAAAGAGAAAGTAGAAAAGAAGAGCTTATCAACATGAAAAATATAGCTATTTTAACTCAGTTATGAAGGATTTAAATGATGAATTGGCAATCAGTCTAACAGAAGACATTTAAAACTCTGTCAAGGATTCCTTTGTAAGCAACCAAATAGCCATCAATAATTTATTATTCTATGAATACAATTTTAATTTAAGCTGCACAGCAGTATTTTGGTTATGCAATTCAATTTACAAATAAACACAAAATATTTTGCATTGACCTGTGGAGTGTCATTCAACCATGGATACTTCACAAGGATTCTCTTCTGAAGAATTTTTCTTTAGTAAAATAAAGACTTCTCAATCTGGCTTTGTCTGATACTTTACCTTCTTTAACAAAAACTTTAACAAAGACTTCGATGTTCTTTTCCTCTCTTCTTCATAGCCTATATCTAAAGTCACTTGTGCACATGCTACTTATTTCCTGCTTTCTCCTACTATTCTATGAGTTCTATGAGGCAGGACCTACAGAAGATGTATTTCTATAGCTGAAGCACAAAATCCATTGCCTAGAATTTATTAGATGCTCAACTAATGTCCACTGTTTAAGCTAAACCATTATGTCCATTGGGCTTGATGTAATGAGCCATCTTCATTCAAATACTAAGTATTTTAACATTTTGGGATCAATAATTATCTTGATTTTATCATATTTTGTTTTATATGACTTTTGAGACAGCAGGAAAAGAGACTAACAAGGATGTGAATGTGTTGGTGTTAGCAAGTCTTATGACAGTAGCTCATTTTATCAATGCCTGTCAAACACTGAGAACATGGAAGAAGTAGCATCATATAAGGCTCCAGTTTTATAAGAGAAAATATCAGGTCTTAGGTCCCTGCAAATTCTATAGGCAGTTTTTCTCTACTGACTAGACTTGTAACTTTGGTGAAGTCAGTTAAGTAAGTCTTAGGTTCCTCATTTGGCAAACAGAAGTAATAGTGCTTCTTAACCTACTCCACAGATTAGACATGAAGAGTAAAGGGATTATTTCTGCAAAAGCATGTTGTCTCAAAAAACTCATGGAAGAATGAGGATTCATCTTGAGGCACCTTGTAGCAGACTAATGTTGAGAATCTTACTACTTATTTATTTTTATAGCAATTTTTTATTTGTTCTGATTGGTTATACATGACAGGAGAATGCATTTTGACACATTGTACACAAATGGAGCATAACTTCTCATTCCTCTGGCTGTACATGGTGCTGAGTCACACCAGTAGTATAATCATACATGTACACAGGGTAATAATGTCTGTCTTATTCTATCATCCTGCCCATCCCCACAGCCCCACCCCTCTCCTCACTCCCCACTGCACAGTTCAAAGTTCCTTCATTCTTCCCTTATTTAGATAAAATACCTAATACTCTCCAGGAGAGGTGAAGCATCAATTCAGATACCAAGGCCTTTTGAGCCACACTCCAAAACATACACAATCCAACACTGACTGTCAAACTTCAGTTTAATGATATGAGAGACTCTCTTACAAAAGGAACATAGCTTCTTCCTTTTGGTTTGCCAGTGTCTAATAAACATTCAGATGTGGTATTACTCTGTGAAGGTAGGCTAATGACAAGATTTGATTTAAAAAAAAAAAAAAAACACCTGAAAATAGAAGAAGTACATTATAATAAAGTGTGGGTTCTAAACCTTTACACTCTTTTTTCAAAACCCACCCCCACCACCTAACTGTCTGTGGTCAGTGTACTTACTTTTTATAATTTTAGGTTTCTTCATTAGTAATATGGAAATGAAAATAACAGAACCTCTGCCGTGGAGCTATTCATCAGATTAAATTTAAGTAAAGTTCTAGTACAGTGCCCAATACATGTAAGCACTAAATAAATTCTGATTTATTGTTTGGTAGTCATCTTTTTTCAGATGCTAGGAACTACATTTCTTTCACCATTGACTATTAGGTGTGATGAATTCACTGATTAATATGCAATGAATGCTAAACTGGATTACATATGGTTTAAACAAGAAGTAACAAAATTGTCTCCCATGTTTTCCATATAACACCATAGTCATCTAATAAGGATTGCAGGTCAGCCATTGCTTTGAGAAGCAGAATTCCCTGTTTTGGCATGGGGTGCCCCTCTTTGTGGTCATGGCTCTTCCTCAGCCTAGTAGTTAAGCACACAATCACGTCTTTCTGTTTGCTCCTGTCCTTGTTCATGCTCACCAGGTACAAAGACAGGAGACTGGCCCAGCACAAGTCGGAAATAGAGTGTTTCACCCCCAAAGGGAGTATGGGGAATGGTGGGAGAGCAACAATGAGCAGGTAAGCAAACTGTGAGTGGCCTGAGGTGGTGTGAAATAAATGTATGCAAGCTAGAGGAACAAGTGGCTCCCTGGACTGCGTCTTGCTCAACTATGCATCGCATAACGTGTGTCCAAACTGGGTCGCCATTGGATTTCTGTGTGTGTTTGATTGGCAAAACCCAGGCTATCCTAATGTGAAGGAATGGGAGCCTCTTGTCCCAGATGCTGCTGTATCTCAGGGTTGTGCGCTTTGCATGTCTGAAGCCTTAGCTAACAGTCAGTTTTCTCTTGGATTTTAACCTATCAGTCAAATGGTTCTGGAGTTTGCAAAGTGGAAGAAATTGGAGGAAATTCACATTCCAGGACTATCCCAATCACTTATCAAAACAAACACAGAAGTTTAGGACTGATTTTGAGGAAAGGACTGAAATTAAAAGACCATGCCAGCTCTTGATCCTGGACGAGCCTGGAAACTAATCTGATTTATGTTGAATGTAACAACATCTCAGAGCCAAGGACAAATACCATGCCAAACCAGTGGACTGTAGGGGCAAGAGACTTTTCTTGAAATGAAATCAGGAAAGCTAATCCTCCTCTAACTACTGTAGCTTTGCAGCTCCTTGACTTCCTTGTGTTGGTAGTGAACACTCCCTGTCGCTGAGCTGTGCATGTTCCTTCATACAAGGCACTTCCAACTGCGCTGTAACCAGTGAACTGTGGGTATTTGGAACTATAAGCATCAACTGAGCTGTGTTGCATGAAATGAACGTGCTTTTTTGCATGGGACTGGGTTTCAAGGAAAGGGCTCTGGAGACAAAGGCCATCAATGTTGCCATAAAACAGTTCCAGAATGCTAAAGGAGACTTAAATTGAGAAGTCACTCACCAGAAACCAAGCTTCCACTTCTAATTTGTTGTGGCATTTCCCAATCCAGCTGTGGTACAGAGGTGTGGAGGAAAACATTGCAAATCAACCTAAATTAGAGAAAAGGGGAAGACCAGGAGAGAGTGTGTACATATGTGTTTGCATGTGCTAAGAGTAGAGCTTGACCAAGCTGCAAAACAAGAAAATCTTTGAATCCTGTGTAAGTTTTACCCCCAAACCTGTGTTTGCTTCCTCAGTGGTGGGTTCCTTCCTGTTTTCAAAATAATGACTCACTTTTTCCAAGAACCACCGCATTGCACAAGTGCTGTGGAGCTATTCACATGGGGCAGTCTTATGAAAATGGTTCTCAGAGCTGTGCAACAAACATAACTTGAAGGATCATTCATCGCAGCCCTGGATAAGTTTGGCCAACTTTGTTCACGGCTTTCAGAGACAAGGCAATGAGAGTGTGTGTAACCTGTAGGCACATATGTGTGCACATTGATGTACCACTGACTTTCTGCAACAGTCCCTTTATACAGCTATCTTAGGATGTCAGCATTTGGAAGATGGGCTTCAATGGACCATTTTGTGGGAATAACTGAAGAGGGACTCCTGTTTTTCTTTCATTTAAATATGACAAAGAGGCATTTAAAAAAATCAGGCAAACAGTATTAATGACAAAGTGAAAGAGACTGCATCAAATGAGAGTTCTAGGGCTCTGTCCAGAGTGACTTCTCACTTGAAGACTAAAACTGGAGTTTCTGAACCTAGCACACCTGCCTGCCTATCAAACATACTAGGAAAAATCATGGGTGATACAATCTAGGCATCTGTCCCAAACAAGTTTCCTAGACCATTTCAATTTAGTCAGAGCAATAAACTGATATTTTGAAATAATCTATTTATCTAGGAAATAACATGGGCTGTTTATGGCAAGCATTAGGTCTCAATTATGCCATGCAATATTCTTAGGAGTGTTTAAAGTTTACCATCCTCACATCCGAACCTTCAGAGATTAGATTTGCTAAAGATCGTTTTCACTGAAAATGGGGGTAGGAGGTACATAAAGGGTGGGGTACAGAGCAAAAGGAATCCCAGATCCAACAGACCAAGATTCTTTGGGTCGGTTCAGATCTACCAAGGTAGCCAATTCAATATATCTACTCCAGAAATGGTCCAAGTTCTTCTGCAATAGCAAGATACCATTGAAACTTTTGTTTACTCATGTTTTGGAGATATAGCCAAGGTAACAGCAAGTCTTATTACACTGATATGTCCTGGTAGGGAAGAAGGGAATAGTGCATGCTATAAAACACACACTTTTGTGTAAAAACATTTTGTGTAAGTAATGAGTTCAGTCCCATGAATAAGTAGAGCTAACTGGGAACAAATGATCCTTTCTTTCTAATTTCTCTTCCTTCCTATTTCCTTAGCACTCAATTAAACCACACAAATACAGAAAGGGAGAGAAATGGAGAGAAGTCCTTCAGAACTCTAAATCAGCTTTCCCTTTAAAGAGGAGAGAAGGCCTAGAGAAATAAAAAGGCCCAAATTCACAAAGCCTTTGCATCTTTATTTTTTCCAACTTCACATTTATTCACATAAATACACATGAATTTATTCACATATATACACACAATGACATTTAAACAGTAGAAATAAGGTTAAATTAAAGATTAAAAGAAGATATGTCAAGGAGACAACTTTTGTGAAAACAGTTTCTAATGAAGGGGTTGGAGGAGTTAATCCTAATTTACTTACTCCGGAATTGAAGGAATGGAAAAAGGATAACTTATGCATATGAGATGTTTATAGATGTTTCTAGTATTATGTGACAACTCCTTCTTTCTTATCCATCCCCACACCTTTGCCAATTGCCTTTCCTGAACACCCAGTCCCAGGGAGGGACTAAGGGAACCTCAAGTAATCAGAAAACCTGTAGTGTTGCTCTGTGTATCTCATGGGCCTTAAGTTATCTATGATGAAATTGTGGAAAGAACAGGACACTGAATTCAGGTGTGGTGTTACTGTTCCAGAGTCAAGTTGGCTGATACTAGTAAAACCTTTCTAGAAGTCTTAAAAATAAATCTATCTTATCTCTGTCCAGTTTCATAATCCTGAAGTATTTTCTGTTTTTGAATCATACCATGTAGTTGACTGTATCATCTCAATAACCTTTAGATTTTTGAGACAAAAAAAAAACCTTGTTCACATTTATATTCTCTAAATTCAATATTGCTCTCCATCTATTGTTTCAATCAATCAACCAGTCAATAAAAGCACAAGAATCTTTCTGCAGGTAGGCAGGACTATTTTAAGGACCGTGGTATCTTCATAGAAGTACAAGATAATCTCCACACTAAAGGTACTGACTTTCTTAATAAAGAAAAAATTTGATAGAACCTGTAAGAAATAGGTTACATTAAGATGTTCAATCTGTGATCTGACTAATACAGTCTAGATATGGATAGGAGAGGAGAAGTAACATGAAACACAGTTACAAGGTCACATTTCAAGAATTCCAAGAAGAAAATTTCACAGACTATTCTGAGGAACACTAGACAAATTGCAAAGATACACCAGGAGCAGTGTGGGTAGGAAGCAGGGAAGGGGAAGGGATAATAGTAGTAGAGCCTGTAGCGCGTGCTATCTGTCCTTAGAGATGCTCAGGGAATGCTCATGTAATAAGTCTTGAGAAATTAGTTTGATTTTGTTTAACTTAATTGATCCTGTAGCCATTTATTCATGAATCATCTGTTATCATTCTTGTTTTCTATATCATTTTCCAATTCATTTTATAAAAATATATTAATCAAAAAACAGAAGATCAAAATTATGTTTTTGTATTTTATAATGATCCTTAAAATCTTAAAGCAATTTTCAAGGAAATCTTTCACAAGATGGCAAAATCAGTCTAGCTGATGTTTGGTGATTGCAGTAGAAATCACTAATTCACTAAGTGCCACAAACATAAACTAAGTTCCAAATTACTTTGCTTATTTTCCCAAAATAATCACTAGTTACTGAGAGTATATTGTATTCATGTGTTATGAAATTTGACAATCATCTCTTCAGCCTTTGTAAAGCACATGACCCTCCTGTCTCAATTTCTGTTCAACTATCATCTCATCTAACACCCTTTAAATTGAGAAAGAGAAGAACTGGTCAAAACCTTCTGTAAGGTTGCTGCCCTTGACTGTCAAATATGTATTTGGCAAAGATCTCACACACGCATGTGAGCACACACAGAGTTTTTGTAAATAACTCAGTAGTCATACATATATAAATATATTTGCATATGCTTTGAGACAACAGAATTATAGCTTCTGATTTCCTGTGAAAAGGAAGAAGGAAATCAAAATAGTTTCTGATGTAACAAGTGCTTAGCCAAAAAAGGGAGCAACCTGCCAAATAATCAACAAGTTCAAACTTGTCTGCCTTAGAGGAGAATGTGTGAGTTTTGAAGGATGCTTTCTACTTTTTGTCTCACCTCAAGATGTAGATAAGATCTTGCAGTTGAGTCTGCTTATTCTCATTGTAGTATTCCTATTAGGTGGGTAATCTAAAATATAGACAAAAGTTACTCAGCAAAGAGGGTGCTCTGAAAATTTAAATTGATCATTTCATCTAATTCCATGTGTTGTGAGTCATTTTGAATGGATTCAACTCAAGTTTATTTATTTTTAAAACATTTATCCATCACTTATGCATAAGTCAGTGTGCCTCATATTGGAAATTTATGGAGAGATAAAATAGGCTTTCTACACCTAACAATTTTTCACTATTGTACTTCACCTTCCTTGGATTCAATTTGGAGTACTGTTCTGTCATTTATTTTGACATGGGTAACTTAGTTAAATTCCATACACCTAAGTTTTCACATCTATAGTGCAGGTTCGTTTTACAGGGCTGTAGCTTCCATGAAACTGAGGCAGTAATGAAGGTCCCCCACCCTTTTCAAACCTTGATTCTTGTTATCACACCAGAAAGATTTCAGACACATTGCTCCGTATAACAGGCATGAGTTGATTATAAAGTTAGGTAAGAGGGAAAGAGGACACTCTCAAGGTAGAGAGTGGGTTTTCTTTCAGAGAGGAGAGGAACAGTGTGCCCCTCCTACCCTCCAATTTTATTGAGAGTCCCAGGGATTCCCCAGTCACCCAGGTACACCTCTTGACTTTTGATTGACAACAGGATGACACCAGACTTTCAAATCCCCACTGCATCACAACTCTAGATCACTTCGACTCATGCTAACTGGTTCTAACTGGAACCTGTTCTTACAGATTTTGTAGTTAGAGGCAATTATCCTCATCTCCTGAGTTCTGGGATCTCCTCTGTGTAAGGGTCACAAAAGCACATCCCCTTTCAGGGTAACTTGTATTCTTCTTATCAGCATTTCAGGCCTGCATTTCTCCTGCAGATAACAGGTTGTTTGCAGAGGAATGTAACATATCCTGTGGACTTAAGCCAGGCAGCTGCTGCAGGTAAATTGCTTTTTAAAAGTGAAATCATTGGAGTCAGCACAGTGGGCCTATGCTACAGTAATTCCCTTAACTTCATATTCCCACCACTCATATCTGTCTGTGACCTATCAGTTAATACCTATCTATACCAAACATTCAAGATGGTAGAATTCGATTGATTCACTGAAACTCTAAACTCACCTGCTCTGTGCCTGGCCCTGCACTGAGTATAGAAGATGCACAAAGCTACTGTCTTTAGGGTGCTTCAGATTTGGTGCAGAGTTGATTTTTAAATAGGTAATTCCATTTGAAAAGTGCTATATCAGACAGCTGTTGTGAATGTCAAATATGAGTATAGGTGAAAACATCTTGTGAACAACAAAGTTCTATTCAAATGGGAGCTATTATTCTTCTGGGATCCTTCTTTGCCACCAGTTCATTTCCATGTTTTATGCAAAGTTTAAATGGAGCTGAATTCCTCCACATAGTTTTCCAAGTTTCACAGGCCTATAGATACAAAACATCTGTATCTTGTTCTCTCTTTACTAAATTGTAATCTAAGGCTTTATAATGATTGCTGGAAAACAATCATTTCTGCTTTGGGAAAAAAAAACCCACAAAATTAAAACTCCTTCTAGTCTTGATTGGAACACTTCTACTAAAGCCTAGAACTTAAAATTCAGTTTAAGGGGTAGTTTAGTTTTAAGCTTTGAGTTCAGGTAACTGGACTATGAATTAAATGAAAGAGCTTAATTTAGGAAAGTAAACTCTGCAATGACTCAAGAAAGTGCCCAAGCTTAACACCTGCTCCTGTGTCACATTCTACTTTGTTAAAATGTGTTCTCTTTACGAACATTGTTGGGGGAGGTATCAGCAGTACAAGTGCCATTGGGCACTTTAATAACCCACCCAGGATAGACTTTTCCAAAAGGCTTCCTGTTGCTATTAAACCACAAATGAGTTAACACAGAGGTGAGTGATCCTCCATGAACAACCATTTTATTAGGGATTAAAGGCCTGGCGAGAAATATTCTCTGGGGCAATTCTAAAAGTGTGTAGCCACTGCTACTAAAAGAAAGATGAAACTCCACCTCACAGGGATGAGGGAAGGCTTCATGGAATTTGGCATATGGTATAAATGACTTTGTCATATTTTCAACACATATAAATTAAACAAATTTTGTTATTCTGTGTTATTTTAACATCCCCAGTCTTTAGGCCTCATTAAGTCCCACTTTATTTGCAAATCTTTCCTTGAAACTTCTTTTCCCAGTGGCAAGTCTTCTCTGAATTCCTCTAATATCAACAATAAAAGCCTGCTGGTCAAAAACAAATATCTTTTATTTCACAGTTGTTTTCCTATTGGTACATTTTTTCCATCTTCATTTTGACACACTCATTAGCATCTTAGCATTGTATTCCTATATTATCAAAACAACCTCTTTAATCTACTTTAGACGTCACTATTTTGCCTAAGTCAGTTTTCCTTATTCCTCAGTCTCCAAAGAACTAATTAACTTTTAAAAAATATCAATTTGGTCTTAACATGTTCCTGAAGTAGGACCAGGACTAGAGTTAGATTGGAAATAACATCAATGCATGAAGCTGGTCAGATGTTTAAAAGAGGATGGCACGGTGCCTGCATCCTAACTGTGTTTGCTGAGCTAATGATCAAAAACATAAACATTAAATAATAGAATTTCAATGGCTGAGGAATAACAGAAAAAGAAGATGATTATTTCTTCATTCGTTTATTTATCAAGAATATAGGTTTCAGGGCTGGGGATATAGCTCAGTTGCTAGAGTGCTTGCCTTGCAAGCACAAGGCCCTGGGTTCAATCCCTAGCACTGCAAAAAAAAAAAAAAAAAAAAAAAAAAAAATTACATATAGGTTTCATTCACATCTAATAATCAGCCTACTTTTGTGGTCTAATATATTAGACCATATATGTTATTCCAGACACTGGTGAGAAACCCAGGGTTAATTATTAATGGAACTATTCAAATAGCAAAAGAGAGAAGAGGGAAGTAGATCTTTGTAGGTTGGGGGTGGTGTTATAGCAAGAATATTAATAGCAGACAAAACGTCTAACCTGTACCTTCCAATGCTTTAGCTTCTACTCTATCCCCACAGTCAAATTGGGCCATGGTTATCTCTTGAACCATGTGGACTTTATCTCTTGAACGTTCCTTGTGGATTTCTGTCCCTGTCAGTGCTATCCTTCATGGAGGACAATGCCTATCTCTCTCTTTGTACATCACCATCATCTATCAGTTATTCAAAGCCCGGATGCACTCTGTCCCTTGTCAGAGGCAGCTTTCTCTGACCACTCCTGCTAGAAATGATTTTTCCCTCTTGTGAAATGTTTATTCCCTCCTGATCCCCTATTGGAGCCCAATGAACTGATTCCTTGTTCACATGCTTCACTGCTATCTCTTACTTTCGTTGTTCTTAGCATTCTTTCACCTGTCCATCTGCTTCTTTCTTTCAATGTCCTAAGAAAGGGAAAAACAACCTCTCCATCAAAATACCATGAGCACCTAATAGTGTTAGCCTTCTGCACCTGTCTTCTCTCTTTAACTCCATTTTACCCACTTTGAGAGCTGTCTCATATATCAGTCATTTTCATTCACAGTATTAAAAAGCATTGATGAATGAAAATCATTCACAAAGTTATCACATATTATTTGTTGTCGATATTAGTGGAAATGACAAAATTTTCAAAATAGTCCAAGTATAAAGTTGTCCATCTAATAAGATGATATTATTGGAATTCCAAAATAAGTCAGAGAGAAAATGAGAGAATTAAAACCATCCATAAGAAAAGTGTTTTCTATTGCATTACAGCATGAAAGAGAAAAAAAGGCTGAGTACTGTCAAATAATATTAATTTATATGGTTGTACTTTTCAAGTGCCTCCATCACTGAGACATCCAATCATTATCTCTGACAAACGCTGTTGCCTAATGAACTTGTGCTATTGATTTAATGGCCACAAAAAGATGTAGAGTGCTTTCTTGAGTGTATGGGTAAGCGTATGATTAAGAAGTCCAAAACTATCAGGCACGGGAGACTATAAATAAAATGACTGACTTACCTACTTAAAACACATATCATCTCCAGGAATCACCTGACATTTTTCTTCTATGGATTAAGGAAGGCTAACTTCAAAAAGAAAACGTGGACAGAGTAAATAGTAATTATAATGGCATTAGTCTCACTTTGCCATTTACTAACTCTGTAACTGTTTTGGGCAAATCACCCAATCTCACTAAGATTTGATTTTCTCATTCTTGAAAAGGTTGATAAAGATGTGGTTCCTACCTATTTTCAACAGCACATTCCCAAACATATTTTATAAAGCACTGTGTAAATCCAAGGCAGTGCTGCTTGGCTTCTTCTGTCTGAATTAGGTAATTAGTCCTTGGCTTCATTTCCTTTCACCCAAGTTTTTCTCCATGCAAACATCTCTAGTGCATACATCACCAGGATCATTTAACCTGGTTCTGTCAAAAAGATAGCTATTTATGAGGTGTAACTGAGGAAAATTAAATTGATGATTCTGCCATTTTCTTATGTATTATAGTGCATTTCTCAGTGTAATTTTCAAAATCAAGATGTCAGGTTTTAGGCAAAGCTTAGAAATTCTTCTACTTTCTTTGGAATGTCTGAATATAAACAATATCAAATTATTCAGTATTCCTTTAAAACTGTATCACCATACTTTGTAATTCAAAACAAATTATTTTAAGAGCGAAATATATGGATAGAGAACTTTAAGGAAACTAACAAAAAAAAATGGGATCACCACTGCAAAATTTCAGCTTATAACATTCTTAAATTATGAAGTTCTTTCATGCACTTAATATTTACTGATGTCATTCTGCAGGCAGCATTTGCTAATTTCATCTTCTAATGACATTTCACATTTTTAATTTTTCAAATATTTTGTCTTAGAAAGCTCATAATCATACTACTTCTCCCTCCTGGCTACCCTCCAAATCAAAATACCCAAATAAGAGAGGTTCAGTAATGAAGACCATTTTTAATAAAAAAAAAAAAAATACTTGTTAACTTTTGGAGGGCATATTTGATTACTCAGAGTTTCTGATGCCCTGCAACTATATAAGTTATGAAGGAACTAATAGGCCATGCAACAAAAAAGAGAATAGTTGTTTAGTGTTTGACTTTTTCTTTTTTAAAATTCAGTGACATAGAAGAATTTTAATTGCTTATATATTGTTCATACAACTCTAAACATGTTCTGTAGAATAAATACTGCACAGTTTATTCAACAATCATTTGAATACAAAAATTATAAATTCCACATAGTTTTTTTATGGTCAACCTCTCTCTATTAATGTTTGCTTCCTAATGATGGCATGTTGTGGCAAATTGCTCTAATTTTTTCAGATTTGAGCAGATAAGTAGAGAAACAGGGAGAGGTCATCGAGCTGACACTCAGAGCCTGCTGGAAATTAATAAATTATTTAAGTGCACTATATGGAAGGAAAGAAGAAGTATTAACTTCTGAGAATAAAGGTAGAAACTGTCATTTCTGCTGACCTGAAATGCAAACAAAAAAACAACCAAGCAAACAAAAACACCTAACACTCCACATTATTGATATGCTGCTTATTTTTAATTCAAAAGCAAGGAGCAAATTATTACAAAAGAGAAGACATCACATTGCATGTATTGTAGTTTGAAAAAGAGTTAAAGGTACCTGAAAAATAGCAGAAGCATTTTTGGGCTTCTTCCTCAGATGGAGCAAACCATTTTGTCTTGCCCCTTTCTCTTCTATTCCTCTTTCCTCCACTGATTTTCTAACAACCAATATATGCAGTGGGGAAAGATAAAATGTTATAGAGAGATAAAGAAAAGTTTCCTTTGTTTTCCTCAAGCCACTAGAATAAACATATAATCCTGATGCTGAAAAATAAAATCCTCAACCTAAATAATAAACTTAACATCTCACCTCCACTGAGTGGAAGATTTCATGATAATGAATAACTTCTTGAGCTTGCAGAACTGCTATACTTTATTAAATACCCTCAACTGTATGAATCTATTAGATCCTCCAAGAAATCATGTTAGTTGGGGCAAGGGATGTTTTTTTCTTCATTTTATCCATAAAGGAAGAAACTCAACATCAATCAGAGTCAGATCTTAGACCCACAATCTGGGTTCCATCTCCCTTCTACTATCCACATTGCTTTAATAAGCTTCATCACTGAAAAATTTTACTAAAACACACACACCCACACACACACACATTAGTGATGAATGAAAAAAGTATTCATGATTTTCATTGTAGATATCAAGATCTGTGTTTTCATATTTAATTAATGAAATATCTTTTATCTAGATACACTGAGTACTATTGATTAAAGGAAGTGACATAATAACTAAATAGATCCATAGACAAAATTAATATTTAAATATCTTTGAAACTTCAATTCTAACAGAAAAAACAAACATAAAATTTTAAAAATGAAATGCATTCAATTATTGGTCTCAAAATACTTTTGAGTATCTGCAGTGTTCTAGGCAACACACTAGGTTTTATGGATGAAACAAAATGTGTGCCTTCATGATATCCCACCCAGCAGATAAGACACACATATGACCAAGAGTTATCAAATGCCCAAAGGACTATGGAAATGTAATTCAGCCTAACCAGTACCTCAGGTCAAGAGAGCTTCCTCCAAGAAAATTAAAGTGAAATATGAAAATAAATAAATAGAATGGGTCTAAGCAAAAATAAAGTAGAAGGAAGAGAGAAGAGAGTACAATGAAAGAGCATTTCAAGAAGAGAATACCATGGAATATAGAGGGAACAGATGGGACCACCCATGGACACAGCTGACGGAAAGAAAAAACAGGTTGAAGCTCATGGATTCAAATATTTGTTACAATTGGTTAGGGAAGGAGAAACAACTGGAAAGATTTTATAGCTTTACCATGTATTTTATTTTTCCCTGAATTCTCTTTTACTTAAACTGGGGCTCAAAATAACATTGAGTATATTGCTATTATTTACTGACATGTTGTGTTCACATTGAACACAAAAACTGAACATTCTTAGACACATTCTCCTTATTATACACCTGAATTGTTTCACTGAATCCTCAAAATAACCTTTACCAATTGAATCATTGTCTGCTTCTTGCTGAAGCTTAAAGAGATTTTTCTCTCCCACATACCCAGGATGGCAGATCCAGAATTAGAATTCAATATCTCTTGTCCCTTATACTTTCCACAGCACCACACACTGGCCCTGTTAGCTGAACAATCCTATTCATCTATCAAACTCTTGGTAAGATTCTGTTGTCAATGAATAAGATAGCTAAGAACCCTGACTTCATAAGACCTATATTTTACTAAAAAGCTAACTAACATCATGAGTAGGTTTTTCTTTTTCTTATGAATTCTCATTTGCTTTGGGGTAAAAATCTTTAATGTTCTAAAGAATGAAATGAAGTTCTCAGATTTAGACTCCATTTTTCTGATGTCTTCCATGTCTATTCAGATGGTCTTGTGCTCTCTCTCCCTCAAGGCCACCGGCACTGTGAGCAAAGGCACAACCAGAAAATAAGATGTAACTATCTTGTTCAAAACTGGTTAGTTAGGATGGTTTCTTTTCACATATTCACCAAAAGGTTGTTCAGTATGCTGTCATATTTTGGGGCATAACTATGTGTGAGTCCAAAGACTGTCAACTGTTAACATCCAAAGTTATGTTCCATCATATTAATCTAAAAGCATTCAAGAGAGAATGAGAGAGAGAGAGAGACAGAGAGACAGAGAGACTTTTAAAAGGAGCTGTTGCAAAACTGCTCTGCTGAAAGCAAAAGTATCTCTAGGGTAAAGCTTGGTAGAATAAATCCAGTTGTTTCTGGTTTCTAGACTATGCTTTGTATTAAAAGCAGCCTCAGTGACCTGAAAGATTAATTGTTCTTCCCAAAATGCCTATTTCTTATCCTGTAGGTTGAAGAGAAAGGGAGTAGCTGGCAACAATCCTCCCAATCAAATCCCATGAATAATCTGGCCCATTCCTTCTGTGCCACGATGCAGAAGTTAATGGACACCTGGGAAAAAGAAAAGTAATGCACTGAGAACTTAAAAGGTAGCAGGTCAGGTTAATAAAAAATGGAAAAACAAATCCTGAGACTGTGTTAGAAAGGAAAGTCAAGCATTTGGCAGTACTTTTCCTGCTACTGTAGATACATAGCAACCTCCAAACCTGGAAACGATTTCATTCATCCTTTACAGAAGAGCAGGTGGGGGTGGTGAGGAACATCTCACATTCTAGAATTCTGAAGGACATAAAGTTGTAATATATTGGGCAGATTAAATGAGATTTCACAGGAAGAAGTAGAGAAAGGAAGACCACAAAATGAAAAGGGACAGATGAAGAAGCAAGCAGTATAGGAAAGACTCAAGAATGTTGTTAAAGGGGCTAGAGACAGTGGTCAGTTTTCAAAGGAGAAAATGTCTCAGGTAGAGTGGATCTGGTAGGTGCAATCAGGCACCCTCAAAGCAAGTGGGCTCCAAGAAGGGTACAAACCCCTACTGGGCAAAGGCAGCCAAGCCCTTCAAAAAGGAAAGCAAAGGGAGAAATGAGAGTCCAGAACAAAGGATAGTTTTCTGTCAGTGTTTCTCAGTTTGTGAAACACCTGCATCAGAGTCACCTGGCTGGGGGCGGGGTATAGGGACACAGAACAGAGTTCTTGTAAAAAGCATAGATGCCTAAAACCCAATCCAGACAATCAGAATCTCCTGGGGGTGGGGGCTTGTCTGTTCTGTCTTATGCACAATTGAGATGATAAAATTGCATTCTTCACCAGCTTTTATTTTCAAACTGCCTCAGGCTATCTATTGGTCACAACCTCTAGAATAGTGAGGTCCATACTAAAAATAATAGATCCCCTAGTCACAGAAATCTCGCATTAATTCATGAAGAGGACTCACCAAGCTCTCTTCATGTGATGTCCCTGTAGGTTAAGCAATATTCTCTGGCCACACATGATATTCCTGATGGAGGGTATACAATTTTTGAGGTTACTGTGTCCATTTTGCATGGCAAGAAGGGTGCAGAATTTGAGAATGAGAACCAACTACATATTCATCAGAGTAGCTTTCAGAGCCAAGGTTGAAGAACAAAAAGGACTACTTGGGAAAGAAAAGAGGGAGAAAGGTCTTATCAGTCAGATGATACTCAACAAGATCAAAATTGGAGATCTCTATCATATGTGCCAAGGCGATGTATTTCACTCTTCCAGGTGGAATTCAAGTTTTAGACTTAAAAAAATTTTTTTTGTGTGAGAATTTCTGTGAAATAATTTCTAATTAATTATTTTCCAGCATATAAGCCAACCTAAATAAAGCCAAGTTCAAAATCTGAAGTTCAGACAGAAATCCCTAGTTCTTAATTCAAAATTGCAAAATAAAAGTTGAAATAGAACCAAACTACTTCCTGGTAACCCTTGATTCCCTCACTCCTCCCCTCCCCTCTTGTGATTGTGAGTTCAGATTCTAGCTATAATGTTACCATCTAACTCTAGGAAAAACTTATCCTGTACCAGGCACTCCTGCACACAGCTACAATACTGCAAACCCTGGCACCTAGATCTGCAGCATAAACAACTGTTGTACTGATGTGTGGGGCCAGAATCCTGAAAAAGACGTCTTTATCCTTATCCCACCTGACACATGTTCATGGAAGTAATACAGCCAAGGGCCAGATAAAGCCAAGCAACCTTTAACTTAAAAGAAAACCAAGGACACTTCCAAAGGCCTCTTTCCATGATGTCTTTTGGATGTGTCATTTCCTAAAAGAACAAGAAAAGCCCTTCTTTCTCAGGTTCCCATAATCACCCACCATTGGGGAAGCCACATGGAAGCCCCCTTCAGACCTCACTGAGTCATTTCTCTTCTCTCTTCTTTCTACAGCTCTAATGGAAAATCCGTCACGTGGGCCCAGAATGAGAAGAGTAGGGGACAGCATCTGTGGCAGCGGCTGTCGGTCCACATCAACAAGAAAGAGAACCCCAACCAAACAGCCGTCATCAAGCCCTTCCCCAAGAGCACGGAGAGCCGCGGGCTGGGCACGGGCGTGGGGGGCGCGAGTCCCGGGGCCTCCGGAGGCTTGGGCGGCGCGAGCTGCGCCAGCGCTAGCCCGGCAGGGCCCGAGCCCCCAGACGCGGGCGCCAAGGCGCTGTACGACGTGGCAGAGGCGGAGGAGCAGTTCCCCGCGCCCGCGCGGCCTCGCTCGCCGTCGCCCATCAGCACTCTGAGCCACCGCGCGGGCTCCGCCAGCCGCACGGAGGACGACGTGCCCTCGCTGCACTCGGAACCCGCGGCGCGCAGCAGCTCCTCGCAGGGCTCGCTCATGGAGCAGATCAGCAGCGTGGTGACTCGCTTCACCGCCAACATCAGCGAGCTCAACTCCATGATGCTGTCCACCGCTGCTCCTGGCCCGGGCGTGGGCGCCCCTCTCTGCTCCTCCTACCTGATCCCCAAAGAGATCCAGCTGCCCACGACCATGACCACGTTCGCCGAAATTCAGCCTCTGCCTGCGATAGAGGTCACGGGTGGCACACAGCCCGCCGCCGGAGCCTCACCGGCGGGGGGCGCTACCCCGGAGACCCCCGCGACTGGTCCGGAGGCGGCGGCCGGCAAGCCGGACCTGGAGGAGCTGGTGGCTCTCACTCCGCCGTCCCCCTTCAGAGACTCGGTGGACTCGGGGAGTACGACCCCCAACTCTCCAGTGTCGGAGTCGGCCCTCTGTATCCCATCGTCTCCCAAATATGACACTCTTATCATAAGAGATTACACTCAGAGTTCCTCGTCGTTGTGAAAGTCACTGGAAACCACGCTGCGATCCGCGTGCAGAGCAGAGACCTCCATGTTCACACGGGTGGCGCAGTGACACGCACAGTCATCGGTTAGGACCTGAGGTAGAAGATGACACGTTCAGCCTTGACGGAAACCCGAGATTATAGTGCTATTTCACAACAACCGACGAAGACAACAACTACAAATCTTTTGGCAGATTTTCTTCTAGTGGCCTTAGAAAACATGGGCTTTTAAGAAACATTGCTTATATTTTTGAGGGCTGACAAGGAGTCTGTTAAAACCATTCGGTAACAAGTGCTTTGCTCTAGGGAAAGCAGTGAGCGTGAAACAGCGTAAAGGAGGGTGAAAGCATAGTTAATAAGCAACTGTAAAAAGTTTTATTTGTTTACTTTAATTCTTTTCCCAGAAGAGTCTTTGATTCACCAAACATGAATGTACATTTTCTAACAAACTCTTACATCTGGGACCAAAACCTTTCTCGTTCTCTCTTTTTATTTATTTATTTTTCCTTCCTTTAAAGACCTTGGAAAGCAGTACTTTGGGGCCCAGTACTTACAGAGGCGGGCGTGGTTGTGAGTATGTCCAGTGCATAACACACAACTGGATAGTGAGTGCTGCGCTAATGAACCTAGAGCTTCTACCTGAGACTTTCCTCTCCAATTTGGTTGTGAAATACTCTTCCAAAAGCCTGCGTCTGGAATTCCACCTAGTTATTTCAGATTCACCTCCATTAACCAAGAAAAACCAGTGGAAGATTTCTTGACTATTTCACCATGTTGCCAATCAATACTGGAGTAGCAAAAAAATAATAATATTTTCTGGAATACCGTTTTGTAATTCCCTCATTGGGGTGCATTGTGTAGCTGGAATTTCTCTTTATAATAATAATTCTTGAGCTCCAGCCTGGCTATCTCTTTCATGATAACACAGCCACTCCTCCTTACGAATGCTGTTCCGTTAGTGTTGCCAGCTAAAATATTAAAATATGCATTTGGGCTTCTTCATTCCTTTCTTTAGAGAACCTGATGCACAAGAACTCCTCTGTTCTTTTTGAATCCCGCCACTGGAAGAGTGGTCCGTAGACCTAATGAAGACTTTGTCACTATTGGAGGGACTATTGTTGAAAAAATTAACACAATATTAATACACTGGAAATTTTAAACTGTGTCAAGTAAGCTTAGCAAAGATTTTGCTATGCCAATGAGCAGTGATTTTATCTTTTCCTGGCTGCTTACACAGGGCAGCTATGAACTATGACAAACGTAGATTTTTTTCAAAGCAATACAGAATACTGAAACAGAGGAACCTTAATGAATATTAACAAGTCTTTCTTAGCCATTCCAAAAAGAAAAGGCAAAGCAACTATTAATATTTTCCTTTTTAAAATAAGTATTAATATGATTTTGTGCACTTCATACTGTCACTTTTTAAATACTGCAGAAAAGAGATTTAGAGTTATAATAAAAATATATGTGCTTTGATAGGATCGTATAAGGTAGAAATCATAGCTCAAGACCTGAATTCACTGTCATCTCTTTATTCATCCCATTGCAGCTATCCTCAGGTACCAAATGTTTTTGATTTCTAAATAAAGATAGTAATAAAAGGAGGAGGTGTCCTATAAATTAAAGTTCAGTTGACCCAGCCTTATACTAAAGATAGCCTTATGAAAAAGATTTGCTGTGAGGCAAAATTCTATTTTTGGCAGAGAGAAAAATAAATAGAACTTTTTTCTTTTAGCTCAATATCCTCATTTTAAATCTCTCATCTACTTAGAAAAAATGAGAAATGGAAGACTATCCATTGGCATAACTTATTATATCCACTTTAAAAAGTTACAATGAATATACTGCTTGTAGATTTCCCTTTTCTGATATCTGTTCTTACTTGAAATTTGAAGTCAGTTCTCCCAATATAAAACATTAAAAGCTAATGCTAATTTACTAAAATATTAACGATAATCGAACCTCCTATGCCGGATTTGAAAATAACATCATCAGAGCACCCTGATCCCAAATGCGAATGAGACTTTTGAAACAGAAATGAAATCCATAATAATTTTTATAGTTTCATTGAAAGAAAATGTCTCCCTCCACCTGAAAAACAAATGTAAATATTTTGAAATATTAACACCCCTGGGTCCCCATCAGAAAGGTGGCCCTCATCTGGGGATTACTGTCTTGATTTCCTAGGTATATTTCTAAATATGCTCTATTATCTAAGTTTTACAATTTTTATCATTAAATCCTTACATTGATTTCCATTTTATTCTCAAGTACAATAAATTTCACTCTATTGACCAAAAAGAGAACATTTTTAAAACTTTCTCCATGATTAAATTCATTTTTTTTTAATTTTTCAGTAACATATTTCCTTAAAAAGTATACCACCTTGAGAAACTTCATTAGAAATTAAAATTTAATGCAAATAAACTTTCACCTGATTATTCCACATGTCATTATCAACTGTAATAATAAAAATAATTTATCCAATTAGAGAAGAACAAGATGTATTTTTCTCTATATTTCTGTAACCTTTGACACGTCATTAAATACACTGTATATTGGACATGAAATTATTAGTGATACATTCTTGAGATCTTTTATGTTGGAATGATGCTGTCTCTTTGCCAATTCTAATACCAGGTTCCAAGTAATAACTCTATAATACAAAGAGAACTGAACATTTACTGTAGGGCTAAGTATGAACTTCACAACTCATTGGGGTACCTATTTATATTTCCTTGAAAACAATCTGTTACTGGTGCCCAATGATAATTCAGTCAGGACCTGTATGTCTAAAAGGAAAGGGAAATTAAAGGAAAATACTAAGGATCAGCAAAGTGACACTACAGGAGAGTCTGGTCCTGGAAAGAAAAAGAGAAGACCTGGGTTGATCGTGTTTTACTGACTAAGCAATCCACTCATCTGTGGGAAAAGAGTGGGGGCAGCCTGAGAAGACCATATCTGGATTGGGTGAAAAAGTTATTTTTAGGCTAGGAGTGGAAAACAGAAGGGGAGTATGGAAAGGAAAATCATCAAAAATTTGACTGAAGCAAGGGAAAAAAGCAAATCCCTAATGTGTTAGTCCTTGAAAGTAAGTCTTTTCCAAACTATTGATATTACCAGCAAGATCAGGAAGACTAGGAATTATTTCTGACTGTAAGTGAATTGTATAATGGCTCTTTTGCAGTTCTGTGACTTCCAAACCAGGAATTAAACACTTTTTTTTTTTTTTTTTAAGAAAAACAAACAACAAAAACAAAAAACAAAAAACAAAAAAAAACAGAACAAAACAAAAAAACAACAAAAAAAAATTTCCTATACTAGTCTCCCAGAAAAATGTACATGTTTTGGAGACTTCAAAGGTATTATATGAGTTCACATTTAGCAACAGCTTATTAATAACCCTCAAGCTGTCAGAATCTCTATAGTTACCATTTACAATTTTATACTGTGAAAAAAATACAGATCAGTGAATGTGCAAAGATAAATTAGAATTTGCTTTGAAGAAGTTTTGAGACCTGGGAGATTCTCTACTATCTATTGAACAATGAGCATTGTATAAAATAGTTGGTTGAATTTCACTGATCTTCCCAATGTGAACAAATATACTATGTATATTGTGTGTATTTCTAGAATTCAATGGCAGCTGCTGGTGGTGTTGTAATTAGAAATCTATATAGAATATAGATGTTTTAGAGAGATGGTGCCAATCCTAAAAGATTTGTGTGGGCTACAAGTGCTTGTACCTACTTTTTCTGCACTTATAACTGATTTGGTTTTTAAATTGTGTGCGCGTATCTGTTTTTTCTGTTGTTGCAGCTTGTACTATTAAAATGATAGAGAATGTTAAATTATTTTGATGTGAATTGCAAATGATTTTTTTCATAAAGTTTAACATTTTTATCAGCAATTTTGCTTTGTACTTGTATAAATGTGTTTTATTTTAGCATTTTAAAATACACTTGCCTGTTTCTCAGTTGTCCAAAACATATTCTATAATTGGTGTTTGTGAAGTCAGTTACTTTTTGAAAAATATTAAAAAAGAAACTATGGTATGACTTTAAGATTATTCCCCTCAAATGTTTACAATATTATCCTAACAGTGTTTTCTAAGATGAAAAGAGTCATGCTATTAATTGAAAAATTTGAACAACATACACATTTGAATTATGGGTTTATGAAGTAGGCAGTGAACAATATATTAAAGTTAAAATATAAATCAACCACAAATCAACTAGGTATGCTGTCCTCAAAGACATCTACGAACACCTTTTAAGATGTAAATTTGAAAATGCATTTTTAAAAGAAATGTAGGGCATATAATTTTTTTTATGTCTAGGTATATAAATTATAGAAATAGTTCCACAATTTTCTAAGTGGATAGACGTAACATCACACAGATAAAATAGATTATGTCTATGTGTATGTCTATGTGTCTGTGTGTATTAGAAACAATCATATATATATGCATATATATATATAAAGAGATTTTAATTTTGGGTTTATCTACATGTGTGCTTGTGTATAAATGTTTATTGTGTGTATGTACATATCTATATAATTTTCCCAGAAAAAAATTATTTTTAAATTACTTCTTATTTTGATTCTAACATAAATTTACATATCTGAACACAAATAAGTGAAGACCTAAAAGCAGAATATAGTGTAGATGATTTATGTATGGAAATGAAAGACAAAATGGAATTTAAAATAAATCTCCTCTGTTTCCAAACATTGTATTATTTATATTCATACATGATGTATACACATATATCTACATATATATCTCTATATATTATTATACAAATTATGTTTGATGTTTAAAAACAAAACCTTTTTCTCAGCTTTGTCACACTCTGCCTTTCAGTGTAATCTATTCTGAGAATTTCAATGGGCATATTTTCATACAAAATTGAACTAAAGAAGAGATATCTGTTAAAAAAAATATAGAAAATTATCTTCTAAAAATCAAGAGTTTTGTAAGACCAGAAACATGAAAGGTCATTCAAATCCACTGAACCAATGAAAATAGCATTAAATTAAAAGTAAGGATCTATTACATCATTACCATCTAACCTTACATAAATTACCTGGATATCTCCATAGCTCAATTCCTCTTTCTTTAAATGCAAAGGTAAGAAACAAAAACCTCTGGTCTCTTTCATTTCCAAAATTCCTGACACATGATAAATGTTTACTACATAGAAGCGATCATTAATGGCAGTACAGCATGCACTATACAGTTGATATTCAGCAGGCACATAAAATATGTTATGTCTAATAGTACTTGTGGAGATAGAACAAAGTTTTGTCCAAATCTAAGCATATTTCAGGGGGAAAGTTATTGAGGTTTGAACTCATATGCAACCTTGGAAGCGTCTATTGAGGACATCTTAGTAAATTGATATTAAATACCACAGAAAGAATAATTTATTGTGTTAAAATCACTGTTGATGCTGTGGCCAGTGTTTTAGTTATGCTGCCCATGAATGCTGAGTATTAGAAAATGAACAGTTCTCAAACATTTACTTTTAATGGTAGATAAATAGGTAGGTTAGTGGGTGAATAGAAAGAATTGTATTTAAGAAGCTATCTCCTTAAACAAAAGCATAGTATTTTGTTTATCACAAGATACTGTGAAATTCAGGATCAGTTACTACATTTTACATGCTTATTATTTTTTAATTGTTATGCTATTGGATAAACTCTAAAAAGAAAATTTTTAAACTTAGCTTCTACAGCCATTCTTTGTATCCTAGTCCAATAGTATTACAGGAAAACTTAACTTTCACATGAATATTTTAAATTAGCTTTTATTTCAGGACAAAGGCATTTATTTTTGCCAGGATAGATGTCTTTTTCAGTTATATATAACCTATAAACAGATTATATGATATACATTTCAAACACACTTGGCTTATTTATAAGTATCTTATATTCTCATTCATTTACTTAAGAAAGTAAGCTTTACGTACTATCATATTTCAATAATTGAATAGGTGTTATAAATTAAATGAATTAAATATCCATGAAAATTTAAATAACATATTAAATTTGCTTTTCTGATCTACTGTATAGCAATCGGCAATTCAAAAAAAGATATTTATTTTTTGGTACTGGGGATTGAACCCAGGGTCACTTTACCACTGAGCTACATCCCCAGCTCTTTTTATTTTTTATTTTGAGATAGGATCTCGCTAAATTGACCAGGTTGGCTTGAACTTGTGAACCTTCTGCCTCAACTTCCTGAGTCACTGGGATTACAAGCATGTGCCACCACAACTGGCAAAATTGCTGTAGTTTTAAGTTTGAAAAGCACAGTAACTCCAAATAGAACTTACCAGTCTTCAATATTTCAATGTGCTACACTTTTTCTTTCTTTCCTTCTTTCTTTCTTTTCTTTAATTCTTTCTTTCTTGCTTGCTTGCTTGCTTGCTTTTTTCATGAAGTTGTATCCCCTGAGCAGTTTCATGGAACACATTTTGGAAATGCTATAATATAAAAATTATAATGTGTAGACATTTTTTACTCAAACTTCAAAATACATTGTCATTTCCATGAGTATCTCATAAGACTTTTGAAGCAGAAAATATGGATTTAAACAGTTTAGCATCATCTTCAGGAGCTGCTTTACTGAAATATGGGAAATCTCATTTAATTTTATTATTCATTTTCCTCTCATTTTATGATTTCTCAGACTTGTACCAGCACATTTACTTTATTTTCTTGGTTCAAGCTGAGAGTTTTCTTTTACTTTTTATTTTATTTTATGTAATAGTTTTTGATTAGAAATGTTAAATGGTTCCCTTACTCCAATAGCCTCAGAGGAGGCAACATATGACAGATAGCATTAGTAGATGTTGACTAGCCAGGGAAGTGTCTTCCAAGGGCAACAGCAAGCTACTAGAGCAGAAGCGAATTATGATAACTGTTTTCAGATTTTTACTAATATACTAAGATGAGCAAAATTACATGGACACATGAATAGCATATTCCATACCACTACATTTCTACTCCTGCATGTTCAAGATGGATTTTAGCCCTTTACTTGCTTATGTCTTGTGGCACTCAGTCACATAATTAATCTCTCCAAAGATCTTAAATCACATGACTAGCTCAGGTGTCTTCACCCTAGTCTCAAAGAGGCATGAAAAAATCTAAATGTGTACAGAGAGCAAAGTTCTTACTCTGGGAAGGCAAGTATTCACTTGAATAAAATGGGAGAAAAATCAGCAACGTTAGAGGAAAATACTGACTAGTTCTATCTAAGCAAAATCAAAGCAGACAGTGGGAATACTTGGTTGTACGGAAATTGAAAAGCACCAAATTGAATTCCTAAGAAATTCGAGGGGGCTGAGATAAAACCCCATTCCTCATTAACAAAGCAGGGATCCCTAGCCCAAGAAAAATGTGAGTGATGACAACAAGGCCATCAAACAGATTAGGCAGCACAAAAGAAAGAGTGTTGTATCATCAAGAGGTGCTGTTCTCTGTACCAGCAGGACAGCCAGTCCAGGCCTGATGCGTGCAAAGCCCTGGGGGGAGGGCAAATGATGAACAAAGGCAGGGTACAAGAAAATGAACATCCAGCAAGAAGTTAAAAATGGAACCCATTAAAAGGCTCAAAAGGGGTAGCTTACAGTGATAAAATATTTAGAAGTTAAAAGAGTAATGAACTGATATGTCCTTCGATATTTATAAAGAAATATGGTTTCAATGTTTTGTAAAACAAAGAAACAGAATAAAAAGTTCTACAATTTTAATCTTTAATGTACTTTAGTAACAGAAACAGCAAGAAGCCAAAAGAACAACACGAAATAAAATTTATAGAAATCAAGTACCACAAGTGGCAAGAAGAGTCAAGCAAATCTACTTAGAGTTAACAGAAAATGAACATTCTTTTCATCAACCTTTTAACATACACCCTACATTAGGCCACAGAGGAAATCTTAACAAATTCCAGAAAACAAAAAATCATTAACAAAAATATATGAAATCTTAAAATTAAAAAATATCCAAAGGAAATATATTCATTTCAGATTTATCTTCTAAGATATCCTCTGGAAGTTGGAGAAAATCTTAACTGAAATTACAACCAACTTAAAAATGAATGTTAGGGAGAGCCATGTGTATTAAAATTTATACAAGAGCCAATAAGTACTCAAAAAAGTTTTATTCTAAATGTTTGAAAATTTGGAAATAAACATTCAATTGAAGATGTTGAAAAATAATCCATAAAAAAAATACAATTAATGTTGATTAACTCAAAAGTCATTAAAAAAACAAAGATGTAATAGAGATTAGGAGAAAAAAATTAAAATCAAAGGATTTTTAAATAAATAAGTAAATAAAAGTAATTATGTAATGATTAAAAAAAAACACTGAAGACTTTTCATTGGAGAGATCAATACATAGATAAACATCCATCAAAAAAGGGACGAATAGCAATTAGTAATGAGAAAGGAAGTACACAGATAAAGCTATGTAAAATACTGATAAATTTTACATTAATAAATTTGAAAATACAGATGAACTGAATATTATTCTGGGAAAATATACATTACCTAAATGCAAGAAAAATAAATAGAAAACTCAGACTGATAATGGGAGAATGCCATAAAGGGCACTTAAAATTATCTTATTTTAAAAAGCATAAGCCCAGATATTTTACAGATAAATTTCACCATGAGATATAAATATAAACATAGGAAAACATGGAAATATTGATAGCATTTTTCTGAGACTGTAATTTTGGTAGAGAAATCAAACAAGAATGGAAATGAAAGAAAATAAAAGGCTAATCTCATTATAAACAAAGATATTTTAAGAATTCCAAATAAAGTATTTAAAGATTGAATTATGAAACTCGATAAACTAATAATACTTCATGAACAAGTCAAATTTGTAATAGGATTGTGAGTATTCAAAATTAGAAAATCTAGTAGTAGAGTTGACACCATTAGCATATTAAGAAGAAAACTGTTATCTGTGTAAAAAATAGCATAAGAACACTTGAAACATACACGAATTCCTAATTAACATAAAACAAATCATCAACTAAAAATAAAAGGAAAGTACCTTGAGATAGAAAAAACTATTGGTGATCTATAGCATATATGACCCTGATAACAATTAGAAGAATTCCCATTAAATCAGGAGCTTAGGAAGTATGCCATCTGTGCACAATTTCTGAAGCAATGATTTAATTTTTGCCCCAAATGGGGCATTTCTGAGAATTAAGTAAAAAGTGTTAGTGCTACTTTACTTGGGACAATTTCTCACATCTGAACTGAGCAAACCAGGGCATGAGCCCACTTCACCACACTGCTATTACATGTAATATTTCACTTTATAGATAAAACTCTGAAAGTAAAGCAGACAAAATGTTTCAAAAAGACAAATCCACCTAAAGATTCAGCTATCTATAAAATCTAGGGCAATCTAGAAGTAAAATGTTAAATTCAATGATATGAAAAAAAAAATGAAGAAAAGAAATAACTAGTTATGAGCCACATGACTTTGGGGCAAGTAATTTCTTGTCAGTGGTAGTATTTTAAGATCTGCTGAACCAGTAGGGACGGTTGAAGACATAAACACAAATAATAATTTTTAAATTATGAAATAGAGTATCCCCTTGATAAAAATCTTAGCACAGGTAGAACGTGTAGGTGAGGGCAACATTTTAGAATGCTTCCCAAAGCAATTTCTGACGAACAAAAATTTAAAAGGATTATTAGGAACTGACTAGATAGATACTTACAATGAGGGGAACACAAGGAACAAGATAGGTACTGACACATGAAAATGTATGGAGTGCTCAGAAAAGCACCATGCGTTTACTGTCGTCAGTTTTGCTAACTGGAGCACAGTGTTGTAGAGCAGATCTCTAGAACTTGTTCATCTGGAAAACTGAGACCTTACATCCACTGAATAGCAACTCCTGGTTTCTCCCTGACCATCATTCCACTCTCTGCTTTTACACATTTGACAGTTTTAGAAATTTCAGGTAAGTAGAGTCATTTGTCCTCCTATGACTAGTTTATTTCACTTACCATGGTACCCTCAAGGTTCTTCCATATTTTCACATATGACCACATTTCCTTCTTTTTAGTTGTCTTATGCCATTATAATAATACAATAATAATATCAATTTTCTATTATATGTATGTACTACTTTTTTACCTCTTCATCCATCAATGGATATACAGGTTGCTTCCTTACCATAACTATTATGGGAATAATCAAAGGAAAAAAATACGCTTTTTGTCAAATGCATACTTCCCAAGACCCTTCAAGAACATATGAAATAAGCAGTTCATTGGAATGAAATTTGTGGGTTCATGATGTTTCATTCAGTCTGCTAAACACTATTCGGCACTGGATTGATGTATATTTTCCTTTTCTTTCTTTCTTTTTGTGCTGGGAATTGAATCCTTGAACCCAAGGGTGCTCAATCACTGAGCAACATTTGAGACAGGTTCTCTCTAAGCTGACCTGGCTGGCCTCAGTCTTGTGCTCCTCCTGCCTTAGACTCCTGAGTCACATGCCCCACTGCTTGCCGCATTTAATTTTCTTGACTAACTTTCAGCATATTAACATAAACCTGTTTTAGTGAGCTGTTTTGCCACTGTGACCAAAAGTCTGACAAGAACAATTAGAAGAGGAAAAGTTTATTTGGCTCACAGTCCGAGAGGTTGCTCTGAGCTAAAGGTGAGGCAGAACACCGTGATGAAAGGGCATGGTGGAGGAAAGCAGTTCAGGACATGGCAACAAAGAAGCAGAGAGAACTCGCTCACCAGGACAGAATATAAACCTCAAGCCGGGCCCCCAGTGACCCACCTCCTCCAGCTACTAGTTATCACCTGCCTCTAGTTATACCCACTTAATCCATATCAGTGCATTAATTCACTGATTAGGTTATAACTAACACTGATCACTTCATCTCTGAACATTCTTGCATTGTCTCACCCATGAGCTTATGGGTGGACTCCTCATATCTAAAGCATAACAACATGTCTGGATTAATTTGGAAATAAATCATGAATACTATGAAAATATTTGCACTTCAAATATACTTTCTAATATCAGATCATGGAAGCAAACTATTTTTCCATATTATGCAGTATCATTTCAACCTACTTTTATGCTCAATATCTAAATATGAAATAGTCTCAAGTATGATTTTATTTTTTATTTGAACTCAGTTTTCTTTCAAATATAATTAGAGTAAATTTTATAAAGATTTTTGGTAAATAGAAAGGAATGGTAATTTGCCTTTATATATAATTCATTCAAACCATAAATACTTAATGAGTAGTTTTCTAGGTTCTGTGGTCCAGCAATGAGCAAAAGAAACAAATTATTACCTTCAAGGACCTTACTTTTTAGTATGTGGATAAACACAAGTGTATTGGTGGAAACTAAAAGAAATAGAAATTGAAAAGCAAAGCATAGTATGTCAGAAAATACATGCTATCAAAAACTGAAGCAGGTAAAAAAGATAAAAACTCAGAAAGGAGAGTAATTTTAGATAGTCTTATCAGGAAATATTTTACATTTAGATGACATGTGAGCAATAACTTGAAGGAGGTACAAAAGCAAGTCATGAAAATATCTGGGGAAAGAAAATTCCAGTTACAGAGAGGCATGATATCCTTATGTCAAAAAAGGAGGAGAAAGAGAAGGAGGAGGGGATAGCCCAAGGAGAGGAAATAGTAAGGATAAAGATCCTGAGGAAGGGGCGAGTCTAGAAATGTCAGGAATAACAAGAGACTCCAGGGACTACAGAGATTGAATCTGGGGTCGAGTCCTATTGATACCGCATCCTTAGGTGTTGAAGAATACCATCAGAGAAGCACGCCAAGGCAAGCATATTAAGCAGGTTTTATTTAAAGGTAATAATACAGACTTCTTCCGGGAGGAAGAAGGGGGTCATGGCTGATGTTCTAGAGTCCCAAGAAGTGAGTGTACCCTACATCTTTCACAAGTTAAGGTCTATTTTGTTCTCCAGTTGCCCGCCCCCGCCCCCCCTTATCTCTCCTTCCTGCCTAAGTGACTAGGCCTGGTTTTGCAGGTGAGATGCATAAAGTGAGAAGCAAATGGGCAGGGGGAGGGCCAAAGTGATTCAGCCAGGCAAGGACCCAGGGAGCATTAATTAGTAGCTCCTTGCCTGTAGTCAGGGACAAGCAAGGGTAAATTTGGTAATCAATGAGCTCCGGAGATCCTTGACATTCTATTCTCCCAGGGGCAGTCTCCAACTTCCAGAGGCAGATGGCTTTCATGGTCTCCGTTTCCTCAATTTGACCTGATCCCCTATTTCTACACTAACTGCCTGTCCCCAATTCTGGTTTCACTAGGGCTGACATCAGAGAGAAAGCCCACACTCAAACTCATGGAGAGCCCCGTGAGCTATTATAAGGAAGATGCCTTTTATTCTGAGGATTTTGAGCAGCAGCAAAACATTATCTGACTTATTTTGAAACAATTACTCTAAAGCCCTAAAATTATTTGTTAAGAGGCAAACTTATATATTCTGGAAATTAGCGCTCTATCTGAAGTATGAGTGGCAAAGATATTCTCCCACTCTGTAGGCTCTCTCTTCACATTACTGATTGTTTCCTTTGCTGAGAGAAAGCTTTTTAGTTTGAATCTATCCCAGTTGTTGATTCTTGCTTTTATTTCTTGTGCTAGGGGAGTCCTGTTAAGGAAGTCTGATCCTAAGCCAACAAGTTGAAGATTTGGACCTACTTTTTCTTCTATATAAAGAACTCAAAAAACTCTACACCAAGAATACAAATAATCCTGTAAGGCCCCCAAAAAGGAAACCCCAACTCTGTCCCATGGATGGACGGCAACCCCAATCAACCGCAGGAGGCGTCACTTGATGCAAACCGCAAGAGGTGTTTATTCCAGCGCGCTGGGACCCAACTCCAGGAGTCGAGTCCCTAGCAGAAAATCTTGTAGGTTTATAAAGGCAGAAACCATACATCGGGAGGGGTCGCACATGAAAGGGAAAAGGGGGACAAAGCTGCCGGGAAATTTCAAAGGGGGTCTGGGTTTGCTGATAACATACAACATGTTTCACAATGTTTTACAACAGGGCGTAGATTCTGGTCAATAGTTTCTGGTAATCCTACTGTTTGAGCACTATTTAGTCATCTAGCCCAATTTACTCTTTTACCCTCTGTTTGGGGCTATTTCCTGGAACAGCTTTTAGGGGCTTTTGCTCCCATCACTGGGAGGGTGACCTCAGGGAGTTAAGATAACCAGGAGGGTGACATCAGAGAGTTAAGACAATGGGCAGGAGACCTTAGGGAGTTAAGATAAAAAAATGTTCATTCTTTCATTTCCCCATTTTCTTTTCGGAAAGTTCTAATCATGGAACTTCTGTCTCTACATATTCTTCCCCCAAATTGTTTCCTTGGCGGAGGGACTGATATTGTTGCCTGAGCATTAGCACCTGTACAGCACTTACTCTTTCCCTGATGAAGGTAACTAGGCGATTTTAGGCAGGCAAGAGCCGAGGGGGCGGGCCACCAATTAGCAGCCCCTTGTTTGCAGTCCTTGATAAACAGTCCTTGATAAAGGCAGGTAAATTTGGTAATCAATGGCCTCTGGAGATCCTTGACATTCCATTCTTCCAGGGGCAGTCTCCAACTTGCAGAGGCAGATGACCTCATGGCTTCATTTCCTCGATTTGACCCGATCCCCTATTTCTACACTAACTGCCTATTCCCAATTCTGTCTTCATTCCCCGCTTTAGCTTTAGGAACCCATAACTGCTTGTTAAGGAAATGAAAAGGGGCGTCGGTCATTCTGGCTGCTTCGAAGCTGAATGGGGGCAGCGAGGGGCAAGCAGTTTGGAGTTCCTTCTTTTTAAAAATCGGGTCAATAGAGGGGTCCCAGGAAGAAGCCTGGTTGGGGAAGAGCAGGTTGTAAAGTCATCTGGGGGTGGCTGCTTCTATGATAGAAGAACAAAAAGACATGAGTACTGAAATGAGATTAGCACAAAGTAAATGTTGCAGCATCTGAAACATGCCACTGGGTATCATGAAAATGACAGAAGTTAATCTCTCACCAGGAGGTGAAAGAACTGAGAAATTGTTCCCATAACTAGGCCTAGCAAAGGCTGGAGAGGACAAGGCCTTCATTTGGGGACTTTAACATTGCCATAGATGTCCCTAAAAAATATAGTTAAGCTACTTAATGTCATCTGATTTTGTAAAATATCCCTTTATTGGTATAACCTGTGTTTAGTAGAGATCTCTATACTTCTGTTACTTAGAAATAGATAATCATACTGGCAAACATAGATTAAGTCTACCTGTGTAGCTTAGGAAGGTCTGCAGGCCTTAAACTGACTAAAAACTTCTGACTCTGGCAGTTTCTCTGATAGTTATCAGGATACATCTAAAGTTACATTTAACTATTATTTCCTTTAAATGCCCAAGAATGGCTATACTTTGGTTTTAACTGTTTTGCTGGGTGTCTAAGATCAAGCTGGTCAAATTGACCTGGTTCCTGTCTTGTTAAAGAGTCAGCTGAGTCCCACAGGGGTCACTCGTACAGAACTTAAGAGCGGCTCCTTAGCTCCACCAGTGACTTTGGTTAGGCAGGGTCTCTTGATGGGGTGACTTCCTTTAGAAACATCAAGGGATGTTTCCCCTTTTCCATGACCCTCCTCTGCAGCAGATGCACTGGATGATTTTTCATCCTCTAGTCAACAATCTCCTTGATCAGGAGGTTGTGTGACCCAGAGTTGCAACGCTCCTTAGAGAAGTTCTCTTACTCCCTGGGTTCAGGCTAATGTTGAGGGCAAGACCCAAATATGGACTTTTCTTGACCTCTGTATTTAACTCCAATTTCTAAGTTTGATCTTAATTATCCAGCAAGCCAGTCTCACCAGTCATAAATTAAGAGTAATGGGCTTTAACTTTGATGTCCATAACTTTACAGTTATTTACCCTTTTATCTAACTGGAGTCTGCATTAGTACTGGAAGTTACCACTATCTATTCTATAGGTGATGGCTTATTATCACAAGTTACCTAGGTTGTTTATTCTTGGAGCAGCTACTTCTGCAAAATATTAACAGGTAACAGTTTTACAAAATGAAATTAGCAAGAGTAAAAATATATTCAGCTTGTATAATAGCTATCTTGAATTTTGATTGAGAACTACATTCTATCCCCTATTTGAGATCACAGTACTTTTACAACAAGAACCAATCTTTTGACTATAACTTTAAATAAGCTGAAGTCTGGCTTATTTTGGAGTCACTCTAACATGCAGTAAGGTGGGAGGCAGAGCCTTATCTCAGGTAAGGCAGGGCTCTTTACAGATCTTAAGTGTTCTAATTCTGATGTTGATCTTTGCTTCTTCCTTAAATATCATTAAGTAGTTTACATATACTGTTTCCTGAGTCTATATAAACTTTATAATTAACACAATTTAACATAGTATCTAAAACATGAATCAAAGAAAGGCTGAAAGAGCTTTTGTTATTTCCACAATCCGAGAGTGCTGGGACTTGAACCCAGGCCTTCCGCTTGAGAGTCAGGAACTCTACGAGATGAGCTAAATGGCCTGCACTGAGAGAGCTTTTAACTTTCCTTTTGTGATTAAATGGCAAAATGTTTTCATGTTTCTTTCATATTTCACAATATTACCCTTTAAACAAATCAAACTCTAATGTTTAGAAATACATTTACATTTGAAATTCTTTATCTCAGTGTAAAAAGTAACAAATTTTACACATACCCTATTGATAGCAGGTCCTATAATAGAACATTAAATGATAGAAATAAATCCCCAATAAAATTTACTCTTTATAAGTTTAAGATTACCATTACAGACAAGTTTAATCTGGAGGATAGCAGAGCTTAATAAATTCCTTGCTTTAAAAACTTGTGGTCCTGAAAAATATGAACACATTTAATATACAACTAGTGACCATTTCACAAATAACTTGACACTTTTATCTTACCAAATTGAGTTTTTAAAGAGAAATGTAGACTCTGTAACAAAGTACAATACTCTATAATAGTTGTTTAACCATAATTGTATACACCCCAATTTTTAAGACTAATTGTTCTAAAGAATAAAACTTAATAGATACAAAGAGTAAATTAGTGTTTCAAATCCTTGTCATTTTACCATGTCATTCTACCATATAGATTAAACTTTGGTTTATATCAGAACATTAGTATTTCACCTTAGGAAAAACCTTCAATAGTTTTAGCTGTCTCACATATATATAACCAACTTAGTTACACACAAACTTGTTGAAACTTGCCCTTTACTTACAAGACTTTCTTAGCACTTACTTAGACCCTCATGTATTTCATCACACAAGCACTTTCTTACCCAGAAACATTTCCTTTTTCCTTTTACTAAATATATTTCCATACCCAGAACCTTTTATTTTCTCTTTCCTACTTGTTGTCCCCTTTTTGTTCACATTCTGAAACAACTCTTATGAAATTTCTGAATTTAGATAAATTACTCTATTTTAATAAGATTAAATATTCTGTTGTTTATAGTACTCTAATTGAAACACAGTTGAAACTTTTGGGACCCTTTGTATATAGAATTGCACTTGTTAGGACATAACTCTTAGTAACCTTGTTTTTAGTTTAGTGATGACACAAAGCAAGTTTAAACCCTTTTATTTACCAACCTATGAAAACACAAATAATGTTTAAGTATGATACCCCATGGAATTTAAGGAGTTAAAAGTACTCGATGTTATTTAACAATTAGCATTTTAACTTTGTAAATTAATCAGATGTCTCTACAAACACATTAGAGTAATCCCATACATGTTAACTCTAATTCACTTATTCTGTAAAAAACCAAGATATCAGATAAGTGTCCTGAACAGTATTTGCTGTCTCTTCCCTGTTGAAAAGTCCTAGAAACAATTGATATTAGACATTTTATTAACATCAATATTTTATTAGCTTGACCACCTAGAGACTTTCAAGTTATTTTCAAAGACATTTTACTCTTATTAGTTTACCCAATTTGAACCTTTTTAAATCACGTGAATTAAAAGTATCTGAATCCATTTTTAAATTTTAATTTTAGGAGCGCTCAGCTTTGATACAGACAAAACATGACATCAGACAGCACAACATACAAATAACACAAAATCAAGCCCTTGTAACTTTATAGGTGAATCTCCATTGCAATGTAACAGATGTTCAAAAACTGTAGTTGAATAAAAAATAGAACTGATCAAAAAATCATGAGCTCAAAAAACATATAATTAAAAATATAGCATTTACTTTGCTGGAGTTTTAAAGACTCTTTTTACCTTTTCTTTCCCTGGGTTTGAGACCGGTCTCCTACTGAGCCTTTAGGCTTCTTTTATTTATATTGCAATGTAAGCCTTGACTGAGATCTGGAAGGATCTAACAGGTTTTAACAGAAACTCTGTGTCTAAGGCATTTTAGCCATCTCATCCAGACAGGTTGGATGTTAAAATTATGAGACCTTATTTTTCATTACTTTTGAGACTGAAGCTACTTTGCTAAGTTATCCTTCAGGGCTGTTGGGAGCGGGAGTCCAGAGAAGGAACCTTTGGGGTCCACCCGAGAGTAGCCCGGGCCGAGAACCCCCCAGTTGTTCCAACCCTTCCTCCACCTCTGCTACAAACACACAACAGAACCAGAACCAGATACAGACGGGCGCCAATCTCTGATCCACCAATTGAACCCCATCAGCGCCCTTACCGACGGAGACTACCAGGCGTCCCTGGCTCTCCTTCCACCCTTAGGGCGTCCCCCAGGGCTGCAACCTGTGGCCCCCCAGGCACGTCTGCCGGCCACTGTTCGGCCACCCTCACGGGTCACCGAACGGCTGCCACCGAAACCGAAAGCGCGCTCGCAGAACCAGATCAACTAACAAAACAAAACACAAGACAACGACAGACAACTTCGGGGTACCCCTTCTTACCTCCAAGGTCGACTCCGCGGATGAGGGGGGGCCATCTTATCCCGGACGAGCCCCCAAATGTAAGGCCCCCAAAAAGGAAACCCCAACTCTGTCCCATGGATGGACGGCAACCCCAATCAACCGCAGGAGGCGTCACTTGATGCAAACCGCAAGAGGTGTTTATTCCAGCGCGCTGGGACCCAACTCCAGGAGTCGAGTCCCTAGCAGAAAATCTTGTAGGTTTATAAAGGCAGAAACCATACATCGGGAGGGGTCGCACATGAAAGGGAAAAGGGGGACAAAGCTGCCGGGAAATTTCAAAGGGGGTCTGGGTTTGCTGATAACATACAACATGTTTCACAATGTTTTACAACAGGGCGTAGATTCTGGTCAATAGTTTCTGGTAATCCTACTGTTTGAGCACTATTTAGTCATCTAGCCCAATTTACTCTTTTACCCTCTGTTTGGGGCTATTTCCTGGAACAGCTTTTAGGGGCTTTTGCTCCCATCACTGGGAGGGTGACCTCAGGGAGTTAAGATAACCAGGAGGGTGACATCAGAGAGTTAAGACAATGGGCAGGAGACCTTAGGGAGTTAAGATAAAAAAATGTTCATTCTTTCAATCCAATCAACAAATGGGCTAAGGAAATGAACAGACACTTCACAGAAGAAGATCTACAAGCAATCAACAGATAATGAAAAAATGTCCAACATCTCTAGTAATAAGAGAAATGCAAATCAAAACTACCCTAAGATTCCATCTCACCCCAATTAGAATGGCGATTATCAAGAACACAAGCAACAATAGGTGTTGGCAAGGATGTGGAGAAAAAGATACACCCATACACTGCTGGTGGAGTTGCAAATTAGTGCTGCCACTCTGGAAAGCAGTGTAGAGATTCCTTAGAAAACTTAGAATGGATCTACCATTTGACCCTGCTATCCCCTCCTTGGCCTATACCCAAAGGACTTAAAATCAGCATACTACAGAGATACAGCCACATCAATGTTCATAGCTGCTCAATTCACCATAGCCAGATTGTGGAACCAACCTATATGCCATTCAATTGATGAATGGATAAAGAAACTGTTATATATATATATACAATGGAATATTACTCCTCCATAAAGAATGATAAAATTATGGCATTTGCAGGCAAATGGATGAAATTGGAGAATATCATGCTAAGTGAGATAAGCCAATCTCAAAAAACCAAAGGACAAATGATCTCGCTGATAAGTGGATGAGGACATATAATGGGGAGTGGGAGGGTTTAGTGTTAGGGTTAGGGTTAGGTTTAGGGTTAGGGTTAAGGAGGGGGGGCAAGAATGGAGGAAGGAAGTGATACCGCCGTTTATCAGTGGTGAGTTCTGCTCCTTCTAATGTTGAAGATTGAACACTAGAGAAGCACGCCAAGGCAAGCATATTAAACAGGTTTTATTTAAAGGTAATATTACAGACGTCTCCCGGCAGGAAGAAGGGGGCCATGGCTGATGTTCTAAAAGTCCCAAGAAGTGAGCACACCCTACATCTTTTATAGGTTAAAGTCTCTTTTGTTCTCTAGTTCTCTCCTCCCTTATCTCTCCTTCCTGCCTACTTGACTAGGCCTGGTTTTGCATTAAGTGAGAAGCCATGGGCTGGGGGAGGGCCAAGGTGATTCAGGCAGGTAAGGGCCCAGGGGCATTAATTAGCAGCTCCTTGTTTGCAGTCCTTGATAAGGGCAGGTAAATTTGGTAATCAATGGGCTCCAGAGATCCTTGACATTCCATTCTTCCAGGGGCAGTCTCCAACTTCCAGAGGCAGATGACTTTATGGCCTCCATTTCCTCCATTTGACCCGATCCCCTATTTCTACACTAACTACCTGTTCCCAATTCTGAAGTCCTTCCCAATTCAAAAAGACTGTATAGAGGGAAAGGAGGGGTGGGGAGGAAGGAAAAAAATAACAGAATGATTCAAATAACATTGCTCTATGTAAATTTATGATTACACAAATGGTATGCCTTGACTCCATGTACAAACAGAGAAACAACATGTATCCCATTTGTTTACAATAAAAAAAAAGAAGAAAAAAGAGGCAAACTTAATAGCAGAAAGGTTGGTGGTTGCACTGGAGATCATGAGTGTAAGATATAAAGCCACCTTTCTCTCCCGTGACAGGAATTTCCCACCTCCCAATGACCTGTCAATCTGCATTCTCCCCTTCTCTCCGGTTACAGGAATTTTCGGCTTAAGTTGCTGTAATCTTCCTGCCTCCAGCATTAAGTCCTAATATGTCATTGGTCCATCAGTCAGTCTGTAAGAATTCTCCTCCGTGATTGGTTCCTCTCAGCCCGCGAAATTCCTATGTCTGAGAGAAACCTTGCGCCATCTTTCTCCTTTTCTTTTTCCCCTTCCCCCATGCAGACGTGAATTCGTCTGTGCAAAATAAAGGGTTCCTTGTGTGAGACCTGTATCTGTGGAGCGTTTCTGGGAGCAGGCGATGAACCATAACTGCGCCTTTTCCACCTAACAGTTGGTGCCGTGACTCGGATGGGTTTTTTTCCGCTGACTAAGCAGGTGGAATCCCATCCTATAGCAAGCTCCTGTGCCCCCCTTATACAGGCTCATCTTCCATTTACCTGCATACAACACCGGACTCCAGAATTGGTGAGTTCCCGTAGGCAGTCCCTGACCAGAGCAGCAAGCCGTGGTGCCATTCCCTCTCCCCGCACTGCGGTTTCCCGCCTGGGGCTTTTTCTTGCTGCCCGCGGCTCCCACTGTGGTGCCGCCCCCCCCCCCCAGTATCTGAGAAGGGGCCATTCCCACCGCTCGCTCCCGCTACCCTGCGGCTTCCCTCTCGTGGCTTCCGCCGCCTGGCCCGCGGCCCCACCGCCGGACTGCCGAGGTGTGGGGGTATCTCCATGGTCCCCAGAGCTGGTCCTAGTTGCTGGGTGGAATCCTGGGTTTTATGGTGCTGAGATTCTTTCTCAGGGTCTGAACCTCTCTCTCTCTTATTTCCCGCTGCATCTCACTCGAAATCCTGGCCAGGTGTTCAGACCCTCTTGGCTTATGCCCAGTTAAACATTGGTTCTTGGTGATGACCAGCCTTTGTTCTAACCTCTCATTGCCTGGCATCGTGGTCTCGGGACGCTGAAATCACTAGCCAGGTGGGTCTCAGTTTACCATGGGATTCAGGACATCCACCCCAGCAAACTCACCCCTGAGATGTTTATTGAATCATCTCAAATCCCTTCACCTATTCGCTGAATCAGAGCTAAATTGTCCTTTAGATAGTAAGTCAGAATGGTCTATTTATGACACCCTAAATTCTAGCTTTGTACTTGGCATAATTATATGCCTAATTATACTAGTTATAATTAAGTACATATGTGGGCAACCTGGTGAATGGAAAGGAACTTTTCCCTTTCGTCTTTTTCCTTTCTTTCAGGCTAAACCTAATCTCTGCTCTCCTCAAAAACCTGAACCCGTTCTCTTGGCTTCTCCCCCACCTTTTAACCCTTCTTTCCCTTCCGACTTTGATCCAGCTGATGAATCATCTCCTCACAGGCCTTCTACTGCAGAAGCCCCTGTTCATTCTATTTCTCCTTCCGCTCCCCCACTCGGCCCACCAAGTCCCCCCACCACACGGTCCCGTGCACATGTCCTAGCTCCTTTACGGGAGGTGGCTGGTGTGGAGGGAGTAATCAGAGTTCATGTCCCCTTTCCACTGTCCGATCTGTCTCAAATAGAGAAACGGATAGGTTCCTTCACCTCCAACCCTGCAACCTTCATTAAGGAATTTCAGTACCTTATCCAATCTTATAACCTTACCTGGCATGACATTTACATAATCATGTCCAACACCCTAACCCCTGAGGAACGCAGGAGAGTCTGGGAACAGGCACGCAATTATGCAGATGACATTCATCACATGACCCCAACCCATCCCATTGGGACTGAAGCGGTACCAAATAGGGAGCCCCTATGGAACTATAATACTGAGTCTGGGTGTCTACAGCGAGATAGGTTTCAAATCTGCATCCTTGCAGGTCTCTGAAAGGCTTAAACCCATTAACTATGATAAACTTCAGGAAGTAATACAGGACAGAGATGAAAACCCGTCAGCATTTCTAAGCCGCCTTACAGAGGCCATGCTCAAGTACACTAACCAGGATCCTAAGACTCCGGAAGGACAACAGCTACTTATGACTTATTACTTTTCCCAAAGTTACCCTGACATAAAGGTTAAATTAAGGCAGTTGGATAGGGGACCCCTTACCCCACAGCCACAGGTTCTAGCAGTGGCATTCAAGGTTTATAACGGAAGGGAAGGAAAAAACCAAAAATTAAAATACCAAATGCTGGCTAAAGCCTTTCAGCCAGCTAGACCTGCCCAACTGTCCACTGCTAGGGGTGCCCAAGCTCCCAGAAGACCTCCAAGTTCATGCCTCAAGTGTGGGCAAGAAGGCCACTGGGCACAAGCCTGCCCCAACCCCCAGCAGCCCCCAAGTCCTTGTCCTAGATGCCACCAACTGGGACATTGGGCAATGGATTGTTCTGGTGCTCAGAGAAGTGCCAGGTCATCCTTGGCCCCTCCCTCCGGCGACTTGCTGGGATTGGCAATGGATGAATGAAGGGGCCCGGGACTTCTACACCTGACGACCATCACGACTCAGGAGCCTCGGGTAATCCTTACGGTGGCAGGCAGGCAGATCCCTTTCCTTATAGACACTGGAGCCACCTTCTCAGTGCTGCGGGAATTTGGGGGACCCACTTCCCCTGCCAAATCCTCTATTGTCAGGTAGAGGGAAAACCATATAACCTCTTACAAACCCCTCCAATAAGCTGCCATATAGGACAAATTGGCTTTACTCATTCCTTTTTAATAATTCCTTCATGTCCCATTCCCCTTCTGGGAAGAGATATCCTAACCAAATTGGGTGCCTCTATTTCCTTCTCAACCACTATGCACCTTAGACAGGACTCCTCTGCTATTCCTCTCCTTATAACTCTACAGGTATATACAGCTCAAACAGAGTCCTCATATCCCCTTCCTCCCTCCCTGGCTGACCCTAAGGTCTGAGACACTCATACGCCCTCTGTAGCTAAATGCTCATCTGTACTCATTCATCTAAAGGACCCAACATCCTACCCAACTCAGGCCCAATATCCCCTTCCCCAAAGGAGCCTTATAGGACTTCAACCAATTATCCAGGATTTAAGGCAGAAAGGCTTCCTGCGCCCTGCCAACTCACCTTATAATACTCCCATCCTGGCTGTTAGGAAACCTAATGGATCTTACCGTCTAGTGCAAGACCTCCACATCATTAACTCAGCAGTGGTCCCCATCTTTCCCATTGTATCCAATCCTTACACCCTGCTTTCTTCTATCCCTTCTTCCACCACATACTTTTCAGTGCTAGATTTGAAGGATGCATTTTTTACTATCCCACTTCACCCTGATTCACAGGATCTCTTTGCTTTTACTTGGACTGACCCTTTCACTTGAGTTTCTTCTCAGCTGACCTGGACAGTTCTCCCACAGGGTTTCCGAGACAGTCCCCATCTCTTTGGCCAAACATTATCTCAGGATCTTGCCTCTCTCACATTCATTTCCTTCTTTCTCTTAAAGTATGTTGATGATCTTCTTCTATGTAGCCCCTTTCTTGAGAACTCCCAACGGGACACAATTAAGCTTTTAAACTTTCTGGTTGACAGGGGTTATAGGGTTTCTCCAGCAAAAGTGCAACTTTCCCAGCCTCAGGTTGTTTACTTAGGTGTCAGCCTCTCACCTGGATTTAAAGCCATCACTGTAGAGAGAAAAGCATTAATACAGGACATGCCCACTCCATCTACCAAGGAAGAAATCCTTTCCTTTTTGGGATTAGCAGGATATTTATGATCCTGGATCCCCAATTTTTCCATCCTGGCAGCTCCCCTATATGAGGCTTCAAAGGGTACTCCCACTGAACCTCTCCTCAACACAGTGAAAGCCCCTTTCCAGATCTTAGGGAAAGCCCTTCTTCAAGCCCCAGCCCTACACCTCCCTGATTTAACCAAGCTATTCTACCTGTTTGTCTCCGAAAGAAGTGGGTTCACCATGGGAGTCTTAGGACACATGTTTGGTCCCACTTTTGGACCAATAGCATACCTGTCAAAGAGGTTAGACCCCACTATAAGAGGCTGGGCGCCATGTCTTAGAGTATTAGCAGCAGCATTTGTCTTAATTCAGGAATAAAAAACCTCTCTTTTGGGGCTCCCATTGAAGTGCTCTCACCTCATCATCTGTCTAAGCTTCTTACTTATAAAGGCCTGCAAATGTTACCACCCTGTCGGGTGTTAGCCTTACAAACCGCTCTTACCGAGGACTCTTCCATTTCCTTTAAAACATGCTCTCCTTTAAATCCAGCCACCCTCTTACCCCTACCTTCCAATATACATGCTTCTGCAACCCACAGCTGCCTTGAGACCCTGGAGGAGTTACTTCCCTACCCCTCTAACGTCCAGGAAGGAGCTCTACACAACCCTACTTTCGTATGGTTCACTGATGGAAGCTCATTTCTTCATAAAGGGATCCGTCGAGCTGGATATGCCATTGTCTCTCTTAAAAAGGTAATAGAGTCAGGACCACTACCCAACAACACCACCAATCAACAGGCAGAACTAATTGCCCTTACCCGCGCATTCACCCTCGCAAAGGGACAATCCTTCACAGTCTACACCGACTCCAAATATGCTTTTCACATTATCCTCTCTCATGCTGCTGTCTGGAAAAACAGAGGCCTTCTTACTACTAAGGGAAACTCCATCACTAACTCTAGTTACATTCTAAAACTCCTTGAGGCTGTTCACCTCCCAGCAATTATAGGCCTTGTACATTGTAGAGCCCATCAAACACATCAATCATCCATCTCTTCAGGTAATAACAAGGCAGATGAGGAGGCTAAAAGGCTGCCCTCTCGTCCAGGCCAGCCCCTATTATGGCTCTCCATGATCCTTTGCCTCCACCACCCCCAACAGGGAAATACTTTCCTATCTCCATCGTCTGTTTCACCCCAACCTTTCTTCACTCTTACAATTTGCTAAAACTCACCTGCAACTGTCCTCCTCTGATATCTCATTTCTGAAGGAACTCTTCCTCATGTGAAGTCTGCCTGCGAACAAATCCTACAGCTGTCAGGCCCCCCACTTTTCCGACTCACCAAGCCCATGGCACCATTCCAGGGGTAGACTGGCAACTTGATTTCACCCACATGCCCACAATAAGAAAATCTAAATACCTATTGGTTATGATAGACATCTTCTCGGGATGGATTGAACCTCCAACAAAAGGGCAATAACTGTCTCTACCTTCATCCTCCATGAAATCATTCCTCGCTTTGGAGTACTTCCAGTCAGATAATGGACCTGAATTCATTTCCCAAGTCACCCAACAACTTGCCAAAGCTCTCGGGGTCCCTTGGCATTTCCACATTCCTTTTCACCCAAAGTCATCAGGCAAAGTAGAAAGAGCAAACTGAACTCTTAAAAATGTTTTAACCAAGCTCTCTTTAGAACTTCACCTCGACAGGTTAAACTTCTGCCTTTGCTCTTCTGTGTCTTCGCTCACTCCCAAAGAAACCAACTAATATTTCCCCTTTTGAGTTAATGTACGGTTGTCCCATCCTACCCCCTGGGATAGTGCCCCTTCCTTCCCTTCTTCTTTCTCAAATATCTATTCCTCTCCTAAATCACATTCGAGCATTTTTATGGGGTTATGCAGACTCCACCCTACCCAAACCTTAATCTGGCCTCCTTACCCAACCTTTTCAAATAGGAGACCAAGTTCTTATTTCTCCTCCTCAGGAAGCTACAATCCCTCTATCTCCCAAGTGGCAGGGACCCCATACAGTAATCCTGACCACGCCAACAGCTGTCAAGGTACAAAATCTACCAGGATGGCTGCACATTTCTCGGGTTAAGCTCTATTCTTGGTCCACTAACCCTTCTCCAGCTCCTAATCCACAGGCTTCTTCCAACCGATACTCATCCACTCCTGTGGGACCCCTTCGTCTCAGACTGAAGATCATGAAGCCCTCCACCCTTCCTCCCATTCCAGAAATTGGGAGCCAGATGATTGAAATACCAACCATGTCCAGCCATGAGGACCGGATTCCTGTTTGTAATTTTCCTAACCACTGAATTTTTTCCAATAGAATGCCAACCGAAAAGGGGAGCCCCCTGTCTTTTACTTCCATGTCGACTAATCAACTTGTATTGCAGAAATATCAGGATCTCACAAAAAATCGGAGCCTGGCTGCAGATGTGCCTCCAAAGAAACTATCAAGTCCCCAGTTCTTCCTACCACAATGATACCAGCTCTACATCCACACCCAGCTGGAAGTAATTACAGAAGACTGACCTTCATCCATGTACCCCCAAAAAATTTATTTTTATTTTTTATATAAAATAAAATGGGGGAATGTAAGATATAAAGCCACCTTTCTCTCCTGTGACAGGAATTTCCCACCTCCCAACGATCTGTCAATCTGCATTCTCCCTGCCTCTCGGGTTACAGGAATTTTCGGCTTACTTTGGTGTAATCTTCCTGCCTCCAGCATTACGTCCTAATATGTCATTGGTCCATCAGTCAGTCTGTAAGAATTCTCCTCCGCGATTGGTTCCTCTCAGCCCGCGAAATTCGTATGTTTGAGAGATGTCTGCGCCATCTTTCTCCATTTCTTTTTCCCCTTCCCCCATGCAGACGTGAATTCGTCTGTGCAAAATAAAGGATTCCTTGTGTGAGACCTGTATCTGTTGAGCGTTTCTGGGAGCTAGTGACGAACCATAACTGCGCCTTTTCCACCTAACAATGAGAAGCAGTAATTTTATATATGAATGCGTGTGTATGCGTGTGTGTGTGTGTGTGTGTGTGATAAAATTACAGTGATTTGCTGATGGGTTGGATGTGAGTTTTAAAGAAAGGAGAGCTGAGAAGATTCCAGAGGTGTTGGCTAGGAGGGAGTTTCCCTTAACTGGATTGTGGAAGACTGAAGTTGGAACTGATCTTGGAGAATCAGGACATGTTAGATTCGAAACTTCTATTAGGGTAGATATCCTATTAGAATAGGATATAACTATAAAACATATATGTTGATTACTAAAAATAATGTAAGAGAATATCTTATTATACAATGTATAATTATTACCTAGTATAAGTCAATGAAAATTAAATTTTGCTGGGAATGGTGGTGCAGGCCTGTAATCCCAGCAGCTCTAGAGACTGAGAAAGGAGGATTGCGAGTTCAAAGCCAGATTCAGCAAAAGTAAGGCACTAAGCAACTCAGTAAGATCCTGTCACTAAATGAAATACAAAATATGCCTGGGAATGTGGCTCAGTGTTTGAGTGCCCCTGAGTTAAATCCCCAGTACCAAATAAGTAAATAAATGAGTAAATTTTAACTTTAAATTACTTCTTAAAATATACTACTTAAAATTATGATTTGTTTAAACCTGATGGATTGTTCTGAGATTATATAATATGAAAGGGGTTCACTAATCAAAGATTGAAAAATACTTCTCTGTATTATTCTTCTAATTAGTTTTAGACTAAAATCTCTGAACTCTACAATAAAGGTACCCCTAAACAACTGTTTTACAACTGAGAAAGGGACCTTTCTGTGGCAAATGAGATAAGAGTAATAAATCTCTCAGTCCTAGCTAAGGGCAGTATCATGTACCTGTATAGTACCAGTCACTCCAGAGGTAGAAGTTCAGGGTCATCCTTGGCTACATATTGAGACTCCATGTCAAAAAACAAACAAAACTTACATGGGAAAAAAAAAAAGAAAAAAGAAAAGAAAAACAAAAAACCCTTAGTCCTTACTCTGACTCAAAGGTAAAGTCCTCACCCACTTTTACCAATACTCTTGCTACAAGATGCCCTCTGGCACTTGAGGGCTCAACATTGCTAGTAAGCAAGAAATTCATTAGTTTAACAACACACTATACTTTTCTGCCTCAAAATCTATACAGCTAGTTGGCAGAAGACCTGGGATTCAAAATTATCTTGGACTCCCAGATCCATTAGTCATTCCAACACATGAATCTCATGATGTTTGATGAGATGCTTTCTTTTGGATTGTCCCACCCTTCAATTTTATGCTTTGTTCCATGCCTAGACAAAAGATAGCATACAGAGGAGAATGGCAAGCGTGCGTTCTGGTGTTGACTTGGCATACAGCAGGACAAAATGCTAGTATTTCATCCAGCAGAAAACAGAGCATCTTGCCCTGGAACAAGCCATGACCTGAAGGATAGGGGCCACTGGAACACCTAAGGGGTACCTGAACCAATGGTAGGATTGTTGGGGAAAGATTCCTAGAAAAGGGAATATCAGAGGTAGGACTTAAGGGAGTACTACCCACAGGACATTCCTGGCAGAGGAAGTAGCATGTAAAAAAGTACAAGTGTGAAGTTCAGTCATCTGTGATAGACATCAAGGGGGTTGGTAGAACTGAAGTGTAGGATTCTTACATGAAGAAGCATCAGGAAAATGGCTAACAAGTAAAAAAGAGAAAAGGCCTTCAATGCTATGCTAAGGTGCTTAGACTTTAAGGTAAAAAGGAACCAGTGAGGAGTTATATAGACTAGATTGGCATGACCAGATTTTTGTTTCTTAAATATGTGATAGAAGTGAAAACAGTGGGAAAAGGGAGGAGATATCAGGGTAAGACAAATGGTAATTCACTTGAGAAACAACGAGAGTCAGAAATGTGAAGATGGTGAAGATATGGTGAACTGAGGAAGCCCTGTCCAGGACTTGGCAAGATAGTGTCTACATGTGTTAGTTTCATTCTTAGCACTCTCTCTCTCTCTCTCTCTCTCTCTCTCTCTCTCTCTCTCTCTCTCTCTCTCTCTCTCTCTCTCTCTCTCTCTCTTTCATTAAAGATGAGGTTTCAGAGAGTCTCCTTGATCAGTGCCACAATTAGTTCATGAACATCAGGACCAAGAAAAGGAAGTGTTGGGCATCTGCTATGTGCTTACAACTGGACATATAACACTTTTTCCATGCAAAAGTCTATGTGAATTAGAATGAAACCCTTTTCTTAGCTCCATTGCAAGGCTTTTAGCTCCAAAATGCTGCTTCTCTGTTTTGAATTCTTTGCTTGCTCAATAGATAATTGCATTAACTTCCAATGGCAGAGAAAACCACAGAGACATTCAGGTCTAGTTTATCCTCTTGCTAGATTCTCTGCTCAACATGAGGACAGGAGGCTTAAAAATCATAAATGGACAGAATTCTGGAGAAGTAGAACAGAGCAACTTTCAGGTCAAAGTCAGGACAACACCCAGGTCCAAATGGTTTGGAAGATTGGATCAGAATTGGTTCTCTCTCCTTTCCAACTTTTTCCTGGACAGAGTAATTCAGAATGGTCCCAATGACTTCTCACTTTTTTTTTTTTTTTAAATAAAGAATATCATATGCTGCTTATGCAATTGCCAACTTGGAAATGCTTTCAGCAAAGGAGTGAGACATGGTATATATCACCATTTCTCCCAGCATTCTCCAGAGATGAGTCTGACACACTTCTGGCACAGAAGCCCTGTCCAAGGGAATGCAGCCACTGCTAACATCATCCATCTGTGTGGACAATATGCTAAAAATCCTTTCTGCCAAAAGATTGGCAAGACTGCATGGTAGGGTGCCTAGAGGAAAACACTTCTCTTTCAAGATTATACCCTTCCTACCCAGGACCATAATGATTAATATTTTTTAACTCAATCTAACCAATACATTCTTCTGCTGTTCAGAAAGGACACACAAGATATCCAAAGGAACGTGAACCTATCTGAACCAGGCAAACAAAACAATATGAATTCTCCTTACCATGTATCTAAACTTGACTGAGATGGCAACTGTAGCTGGACAGAAAATGCATAGTGAGATAGAAGAGGAAAAGAAGGAAGCATAGGAAGCCTTTAGTTTATTTGTTATTTTACCATTTTAATTGGAACAAGGGTTCATGAATATCGACCAAAATTATTGACAAATAAATGAAACAGAAGTTTAGTCTGGTTTTCCAAGGGACTACTATGTCTACTATTACTAACAGTCTTAATTTCTTATCAATTAAAAGTCCTCCTTTGAAGGATTATTGATGGCTGAAGCAAGATGGTGTTTGTGATCCATGCCATGTGCAAGTTCCTTATTATTTATTAATCTTAACAATAATAAGGTCCATTCTGAAAAACATTTGCATGAGCTGTTTGACAGGAATATGATCATGGCAGCTAAGATGTTAGAAATGCTAAAATTTGAACAAGATCTTCTTAACTTCTGGTTCCAGTATAAACGCTACATCTATGATACACCACTTCTTCTCCCTTTTAATTGAACTCTGTTATAACACAGTATTTTCATGAAAGGCTGCCACTGTCAGGTTGCAAGTGTGCATGGACAAGTGTGTCACTCTCTTAGAGAAGCAGTCATGCAGTTAAACAGTATTTTTGCCCTTACCCTTGTGTTTGCATGTCCACAGAGCAGAATTAAAGGACAGCTGCTTCACTTACATAGGTTGGAGCATGAGAAAATAGTGTGGTAGCAGATGTACTTTTAGTCTGAGCAAATATTGTATCAACAGCAAATCAAAAGGCAAACAGACTGTGACCTGGATTGAAATCTGACAGATCTGAGTTAAAATTCACACCCCATACCAACTAGCTGTGGTTTCTTAGGGCAAATAATTTAATCTCCATGAACCATAGTTCTATTTTCTGTAAAATAGAGATAACAATAACACACAGCCTATCTCAGGATGGCTTAGAGGACAAAATAGTGTAAAAATGTGCATAAGTACTGTTGTAATTATGAAGAACTATAAAAACATATTAGTAGCTGACTGCTATTTTAGTCACTAAAATACTAAAATGTTTCTGATTGACTGCTGCCCATCACATTCCTCTAGTTGCTCTGTTAATCTGAAACTTGACTGCTCTTTGTCCTTCTTTCCCTTTTCATAGCTTTATAACCCTCAATCTACCTTAAAAATGCATGCAATATATATCCAAAATCAGAATGCTTCAGACTAAACTACCTTCACCTGGTTAAAGATGCCTTCGTTTCCTGCCTGAACTTTGCAATACCTATTTAAAAGGACTCTTTGCTTCTAACTTTAGTTATGCTCCCCCGACCAAGTGTATTTTCAACACAATTTCCAGAATAATTCCTTAAAAATATAAATTAAATCATGCTCCTCATTTGCTCAAAAGCATCTAGGATTCTAGTGACAATAAATTCTAAAATTCTTACCATTGTTTTCAAGATCTTTTTATTTCTTCAAGGCTATCTTGCTCATAAATGAGAACATAAATTTTAACACAACTCCTGGTCTCTGAAGATGAAACAACAAGGCCATTCACCTCCACCTTTGTCCTTCCATAGGTTGTGAACTAATCCCAAACCTGTTCCCCATTTGCTATTGCACTTTGCTTCTTTATGGGATGTGGCTTTTGACCAGGTTCTCAAAGCTTTAGCAACCAACTTTCCAACATGTGCAGCACTGACAGCCCAGTGGAATCCTCCAAAACAGAGGGAATTTCATAGTAAAGTCTAGGGAGAGATAGACTTGACTTCTGGTCTAAGAATGAAAAAGACCATTTTACTATCTTAGGTCTGTGCTGATGCACATGGTGCTCCTTTCCTCAGGTCTGCCATTTATTTTTTGTCCCATACCCTATTTAAAGGTAAGGTGAATTTAGATGCCTCCAGTTACCTGACTGCTTAACTAGTCCATCCATTCAACAGTGGTTGCTCTTTTTTTTACATCATAACCCATTGGATATGTCTGTTTAGTATTGACAGATTATTGCTTTCTTAAAACACAGTAACAGTAGCTCAATATAACATTAAGTCTCCTAGCAAAGAAAATGTAGGTGCTTCAGAATTTTAGAAAATAAAGGGAGAAGGGAGAAAGCAGCATTCCAAGCATGGTAAAATATCTTTTCAGAGAGATCTGGGCTCTCCCCCTTCCCCACCTACCTCCTCCTGCCTCTCACTTCAATATGCTGACAGCAGCAGGATGTCAAAAGTCATAGACTAAACCAGAGGTCAAGGAGAGTAGCTACAGAAGAATCATCTAGGGGAAGTGTTAAATACTTGAATTCTTAAGTTTTATCTTTGTAAACCTCTAGAAATTCATGGATACATTTTGGCAAATATTTCTAGATCTCTGTACATTAGGAATTCTCCCTTTCACCTGAAGGACCTCCAAAAAGGAGACCCCGACTCTATCCCTCGGACCGACGGCAACCCCAATCAACCACAGGAGGCGTCACTTGATGCAAACCGGAAGAGGTGTTTATTCCAGCGCGCTGGGACCCCACTCGTGACTCACGCAGGAGTGCAAGGGTCGAGTCCCTAGCAGAAAATCTTACAGGTTTATAAAGGCAGAAAACCACACATCGGGAGGGGTCGCACATGAAAGGGAGAAAAAGGAAAAGAAAAGAAAATGGGGGAACAAAGCTGCCGGGAAATTCCAAAGGGGGTCTGAGTTGTCTGATAACATACAACATGTTTTACAATGTTTTACAACAGGGCGTAAGATTCTGGTCAATAGTTTCTGGTAATCCTACTGTTTGAGCACTATTTAGTTATCTGGCCCAATTTACTCTTTTACCCTCTGTTTGGGGCTATTTCCTGGAACAGCTTTAGGGGCTTTTGCTCCCATCACTGGGAGGGTGACCTCAGGGAGTTAAGATAACCAGGAGGGTGACCTCAGGGAGTTAAGACAACCAGGAGGGTGACCTCAGGGAGTTAAGACAACCAGGAGGGTGACCTCAGGGAGTTAAGACAATGGGCGGGAGAGCTTAGGGAGTTGAGATAAAATAGCTTAAAAAATGTTCATTCTTTAGAACAGCTTACAGCTTAAAAAATGTTCACTCTTTAAAACAGCTTAAAAAAATGTTCATTCTTTCACACCCTTAAAAAGAGAGCTCCAATTGATTAAAAGTTCTTGATGAATAGAATATACACAAAATAACTGGAGTCCTAGCTTCTGTCTTAAACTCTCAGTTGATTTTAAGGATATATAATGTTATATATAATTATATATTATGTATATAATTATATAATATATATTATATAATTATATATATAAAATTATATAATATAATATATAATATATTATATAAGGATATATATATATATAATATGTACTATATATAACGTAAACCATGAGTCAAAATAAATCTTCCTTCCCCTAAGTTGATTTTTAAAGGTATTTTATCATGGAGACACCAAGATGACAAATATACTAGATTCCTATACATTAGGAATTCTTTCTTTCACCCTTAGAGAGAAATCTCCAATTTGATTAAAAGTTCCTGATGCATAAAATGTACACAGAATAACTGGAGTCCTAGCTGCTGTCTTAAACTCTAGGGTGATTTTAAGGATGATATTCACTTGCTAAGTTTGTGGACTAGAAATAGCCTAGACTCTTTACTCATCAAAAATACAAACAGTAATAAATGCTGAAAAGGATGTGAAGAAAAAGGATCACTTTTGCACTGTTGGAGGGACTGTAAATTGGTACAACCTTTATGTAAATTATTATAGAGATTCCTCAAAAGACTAGGAATAGCTATTGTGAATTCATGCTGCTATAAACATGGGTATGCATGTTTCCCTGTAGTATGATCACTTTAATTATTCAGGATAAATTCCAAGGAGTGGAATAGCTGGGTCACGTGGTGGTTCCATGCTTAGTCTAGGTGTCCATCAATGGATGAATAGGTAAAGAAAATGTGGTGAATAAAAACGAAGGAGTTTTTATTCAGTCATAAAGAAAAATGAAATAATGGCAATTGTAGGAAAATGATTGGAACTTGAAACCATATGGTAAGTCAAACTCAAGGTCAAGGATGTTTCTCATATGAGGAAGCTAGAGAGGAAAGAAAAGAAAGATGGGAGTGCATCTCATGGAAATCAATGAGAGATCACTACAGGAAAGGGATTAAGAGATGGGAAGTGGGGAAAGAGGAGTTGAGTGCTTGGGAGCGATATTGGCAAATTATATTGTGTACATGTATGAACTATGTACAACTGTAATGCACCAATTAAAAATGGGGAAAAAGAAAATACTAGGAATGGAACCACCCTACTATCCAACTATACTATTCCTCAATATTTATCCTAAAGGATTTAAGTCATACTACAGTGATACATGCCCACGTTTACAGCAGCACAATTCACAGTACTCAAACTATAGAACCAGTCTAGATGTCCATCAGTGGATAAATGGATAAAGAAAATTGTGATATACATACACAATGGAGTCTTATTGAGTCACAAAGAAAAATGAAATTGTCATTTATAGTAAAATAGATAGAACTTGAGAACATTATTGTTTTAGGCAGCTTTTTCACTTCTGTGACTGAAAGATATGACAGAAACAATAATAGAGGATGAAAAGTTTATTTGAGGACTCACTGTTTCAGAGGTCTCAGTCCATTGACAACTGAATCCATTCCTTAGGGGCTCAAGGTGAGGCAGGACATCATGACAGAATAGTGTGGAAGGAGCAAGCAGCTCACAAACTGATCAGGAAGTAGAGAAAGAGATCTTCACTTGCCAGAGACAACTATATACTGCAAAGCCACGCCCCCAATGCTCCAACTCCTGCAGCCATACCCCACCTGCCTCCAGGTACCACTCAGTTAATCCCATCAGGGGATTAACTAATTAATCCCATCAGGGGTTTAAGGCTCGCCCAATCATTTCCCCTCTGATCTATCTCTCTTGCATTGTTTCACATAACATGTATGTTAAACAAAATAGTCAAACTCAGAAAATTGTCACATATTTTCACTCGTATGTGGAAGCTAGAGAGGAATGAGAGAAAGGGGGGGCTGGGGATGAATTTCATGAATATTGAAGGGATATCAGTAAAGGCAAGGGACCGGGGAAGGGAAGAACTGAAGGAAAGAGAAAATACTGGGAATGATATCGATCAAATTATATTGTTATAGTGTGTGCATGTATGAATACGTAACAATGAATCCCACCATTATGCATATTTATGATGCACCAATAAAACAAATCTTGGGAAAAAATAAGTAACCTAGATTCTTGATGATATTAGAAGCCACTATACTTTCCTGACTTTATGGCTTCTGCACTTCTTTTACATGAAAAAGAGATAAACCACCGTTATTTGGAACTTTCTTTATATGATGACAAATAATCCAAACTGCTATAGAACTGGATTCTCATTTTAGATTGAAGAAACAAAGGGCAGAGAGACTATGTAACTACTTCAGGTTACACAAGTAGTAAGTACTAAGTAGAAATATTTGGCTTGGTAATATGATTCCAAGGACAGCTTCTTTAATCATCATGTTTTATGACCTTCAAAAAAAGATATTTTGCTTTTATGTTTGGTGCAGAAGAGGCAAGATTATACCTGCCGGCACACTTTCTATGTGCCACGTATTGTGCTTGGTATTCTTGCATGTATTATTTTCTTAACACTTTTAAGTTCAGGTTTCCTTTCTTTTAAGAATCAAGTGATATTAATAAATCATTACTTTTCATATCTTCAAAAACAAAACAACAAAACAAAAATGTTCCTTCAATCTTACAGGGAACATGTGTCAATGTTTAACTAAGGGTTAACAGGTCTTTTCTCCAAGGCAGGCCAGCTCCAGCAGAGGAAACCATCTCTTCATCCCTTATCAAAACAATCTCCACATCATGTACAACCATAAGAATGAAATCCTAATTAGAATAAGTCATTTTCATGTGTGTGTAATATGACAAAATACACTCTATTGTCACATAGATCTAAAAAGAACAGATTAAAAAAAACAATCTGCACAGATGCAGACAAATGAAAACCAAATTTGATCTTGTCTTATACTTCCCTTTCAGTTGTTCACACACCCTGGAAGTAGTTTTAAAATCTTAAGACCTATTAGAAACAGGATGAAAGAAAATACAAGTAAATGGTTCTCCTGCTAGAAGAAAAAAATGAGAAAAGAAGGAGGATTTGTTTTCCCAATTAGCAGTTTCACTTTGCATGGATAAATAAAGAAGTGTTCATGAACACACACACACACACACACACACACGCACACAGCAAATAATAACTGAAGTTAGAGAATTCTGAAAACATGGTATAGCACTTTTTATCTGAGAACAATTAAAGTGATAAGTATTTAAGAAATGAAAACTAGAAAAAAATGAAACATTTTGGGTTTACTGCATTATTTAATGTCAGGATAAAAATACTGTTCTAAACAGAAGCAAATAATAGATAACAAAGGAAGGAAAATAGTAGATTTGATTATAAAAATTAGAAGAAATACAAGTGATCAATAGGAAAAAGTTCAACTTCATGAGAAATAAATGAGTTGTATATTATAAGGTTAATCATTTCTAGGAAATTAACCAATATATTTAACTGATAAAACTCAATGTTAGGCAGGCAAAATATAATTAAACAGATACCTTCAAACACTGATGATGGGGAGATATATATATATATATATATATATATATATATATATATATATACAGTTTCTCTAAAAAGAATTTTAGCAGTGACTATTTACCCAAGAATTCACACCAAAAGTTATATATAAATATGTTGATAGTATTATTATTTATCAAGCATAACCTTAGATTTTCATGGAATAAAAGTTATTCTTAAATTATGAAGATTAATTTTCACTGAAAATATTCATTTAACAAAATACATGACATACTTTATAAACATCCAAAAATGATTTGGTACTGTTAGAGTTATCAGAATAAGAATAAAATTTCTGAAGAATACCTGCAAGTAATCTAAAATGTTTTAGAATGTAAATGTTCTCTTCGAATAACTAGGACAAGTATTTCATTCATTCATTCATTCATTCATTCATTCATTCATTCACTCATCCATTCAACAAATGTATTCTGATTGTCTACTATGTGTGAGGGACTGTGTTAGGCACTAAAGATGCAGAAAACAAGTACAATTGTCACCTTCCTATGCCATTTGGTCTATTAATATGATTTTTAAAATTAAACAATTAAATAGGAAAACTGCAACTGTAGAGATGTATGCCTTAATTAAGGTTAGACAATCATCTCAGGATATAAGATAGGGGAGAGAGACAGTGGAAAACTTTATGAGCAAAGTAGAAACTTCATATTTAGAAATTAGATGGTCTTGATTTTGACTGTTTCATGGTAAATTTGAAGGCCTTTGATACTTAGCTAATGAATGAACACTACCCACCTTAGTTTCCAAAACTTTGGAAATATGTGAAAATCTCTTAACTCAATCCCTCACAAATCACAGGGGTTTTTACTATGATCAGTATTTCTCCCAAGACTGTGATATCTGGAAATGATGGCATCAAAGAACTACTGCCTTTAATTGCCATAAAATTGGGAATTAATTTATTTATAGCTGTTTTGTCTGTACCTAATATCTTCCATATAGTGGATTCCTAATATCCACTTCTGTATTGATTGAACTGCTAGGATAATTGGTTTAGAAGGACTAACGAAGGCTGCATGTTTCTCTTCTTCCTTTTTATTTATTGTGCGTATGCACGTGAGCAAGAGCTGGGGATTGAAACCAGAGCCTTGTGCATAATAGGTAAGTACTCTACCACTAAGCTAGACCCTTAGCACCTTTACATTTTTAGAAAACTGACCTTGACACCAAGAAAATTGATGAGACAATATGAAATTTGGCACTAATTATATAATGCAATAGAAAAGTCCCCCTATGTGAACACTCAGAAATACATAAGAAATAGAAAATAATCTCTTCATTCACAAGAAAAGCTTGCTTGCTACACTTCATTTTTAAAATTAGAAAGATAGTTGTTGTTAAACTGCATGTAATTTATTTTTCAATAGTCAAACCATTGAGTATATACTGAGTGCCAGTATAGAATTCTACTGATACTGGGAGTGGTTAATCTGATTTTGTAAAATATGGACCTTGTCCTTGGAATATTTAAACAGTGATGTGGATACTTATGCAAACAAAATATTAAGAAAACTATATGTGAGGGGAAAGAAAATGACAGGAACACTTTAACATTATTTAACCAATAATTATAATGAGTTCTGATGATTCTGGGTGATCTACCTATATCTCATTTAAATACTTGATTATAATCCCAATCTTAGAGATGTGAAAACTAAGGTTTTAAAAAACTTAGGTTTTAAAAAATGAATTGGATCCCACAACTATTTTATCCCTTGGTCTATGTTCTTTCTTCAAAGAAACACATAACTGGAGTAGCATATATTGATTTTCCTGGAACACTCTAATTCATGCCTTTTGCCCTAGCATAACTTTGAAATTTTATTTTTATTATATATATTTAAGATGTATAATATATTGTTTTCATGTATTCATACATAGCAAAATTATTATTATAGTCAATCAAATTAACAAAGTCATCATGTTCCATAGTTACCTTTGGAACTACCTGTGGTGAGAACACCTAAAATCTACTTTCTAAATGCTCATTTAAAATATTAACTATAGTCTTCATGAAATACATTATACTTCTAGACTTATTCACTATACGTAACTTCAACTTTGTACCCTTTGACCAGCTTCTCCCTCTTTCCTCCTCTCTCTGGCACTGGCAACCAACAATCCATTCCATTTCTATTTATTTGACTTATTTTTAGATTTGGCATTTTAGATTTGGCATTTAAGCATGATCATATGATATTTTTCTTTCAATGTGTACTAATTTTATTGTGCATGATGTCCTCCAGTTTTATCCGTGTTGTTTCAAATGGCAGTATTTCCTTTGTAAAGGCTGACTAGTGTTTGTGTGTATGTGTTGGTGCACGTGTATCACAATTTCTTTATTCATTCATCTGTGAGTAATATTTGAGTTATTTCCATAGCTTGGCTATTGAACAGCATACTTTTTATAGCATTCACTTTTACTCTTAAAAGTATCCCAGTTTGTCTGACAAATTATGTGGTCTCTCCCAAATGCCTAAATATTAAATACCAGAACACAAAAAAAGTAAAAAAAGAAAGAAAGAAAGAAAGAAAGAAAGAAAGAAAGAAAGAAAGAAAGAAAGAAAGAAAGAAAGAAAGAAAAAGAAAGAAAGAAAGAAAAAGAAAAGAAAATCATGAGATTTGGAGCATCTCTACCAAAGGCACAGACTTTGGAGCAAGACAAATCTATACTGAAATCAACTCTTCCACACAATAGTAGTACCATGAGTTAGAAAAGTTACTTTAACTGAAATATTTGGCAAGTTATTTGACTTCCTGAAGACTCATTTTCCTTTGCTACATTATGGAGATGGCCCTGGTGCCTTTTTTATAGGTATGTGGCATTGAGTGTGGTTATGTAGGGAAATGCTGGTATGGCACAAAATCAGGAGGACATACATGAAATTGTTTCTCCCCAAGGCCTATACAGGGCCAGTTTCCCATCTGTCTGTTCCTCATAAATAATGGAGACCCACGCCCTAGGAGCAGACATGGATAATAGTTCACACCCAACACACTTAAGGCCTTGTGGGAAACACTTTCACCTCAGACAACCATTTTGTTCAACGTCTTAATTATGTTCCCCCCCCCCCCAGATAAGTAGCTGGTGAGTTGAAGATGATACATAAATAAATCCTACTCCTTTTGATCAGTAGAAAATAAAGTAGCTAAAATTTTACCTTCTGTTTTAGGATTAAAAAAAAAATTAAAGTCCCTAAGTTGTAACCTTCTAGAAACATGTCAGTTCATATTACCTGAGTCATGAACTCTACCTCCTATTCAAAGTCTGGAAAGATTTTTTAACCTACCACTGAGCACACAAAACCCTGGAAATAAGGGGGATGTGCCAGGGATACCTTTGTGCCCTTCTCAATTAACTGGAACATACTACTCAGACTTGTGAAATGAGTAGAATTGTAGTAGACAAGAATTTAAGGGGTAATAAAATTATCAAGTTATAGAAGGACTAGGTAGATTGAAAAATGGTAAATAATCAGTTCAGTGGAGATAGAATACAAGTGTTATCAAGCACAAATTTTGAAATGGGAACTGAGTGCTGTTTAGCAACTGTATCATGAGGACTTTGAAAGCTGGATTAATAAGATCAGATATTTTTCACTAAGTGGAGATTGTGGGAAACAGGAAAGCATGTATCCTACCTAAAATGGACATAAGATAGATAAAGCTGATCAGCCTACTCTGCGTTGTGGTTCTGAGTCTACAATCATTTGCTCTTGGACTAGTGTAAAGGACAGACATGTTGGCCACCCAGTGGACCATATGTGATGAAATGTGGATGTGCAGAGTGTGGCAGGGTCGGGGGATCCCAGTGCAAGAATCAATGGGATTGGGTGACTGATGAGATTTGGGGAATCTAAGAAGAAGCCTGATAACCATGATTTTTTAAACTGGATTACAAAATAATGATGTCCTACCATTTTGACCTGATATACACCTCAAAGGGGAATATATTGTAAACAGAGCAACAACTAACAGTTATTGGGCACTTGCCATGTCAGGCACTGTTCTAACTGCATTATAGCCATTATCTCATTTGCCTTTTCATAATATGTCTAATGAGGTAGGTACTATTTTCAGATGAATAAATTGACACCAGAATGTCTAGCACTGTCATAGGTCACAGAGCTACTAAGAGACAGAGGTTAAGATTTTAAGCCAAACAGCCCAGTCCAGAGTGCTCTTAATCACTAGTCATTATTGCCTTACCATGGTTAAGATTTATGTCACAGAATACCAACCTCCTAAAATAAATATAGCAGTCATTATAAAAGAATAAAAATAAATTAGGAAACCTATTGGAGAATAAAGCAGTATATGGTTTTCATCTTTTAGCCTCATTAACTCTATGGTGGACTATGGTGATTCCTGAATAGCAGAACATCTCGGTTCCCGAGCCTGCTTGGTTGAGCTCATATGGGCCTTTCATGTGTCCTCTCTCTCAATTTTGTTCTTATTTACATTCATACTCTCCTGCCAATGCCAAATTCCTAGCAAAGGAATTCTGACTGAACTATGATTACATGCCCACTCAGTCTAGACCTGGAGGGCCAAGGGGTTCACCACCACAGCTGCTTACGGGACTCTCTCTGATATAAGAGGAAGTTATTCCTTGGCACTCACTGTGCATTGCATAGACAGACCCATTTTTCTATCAATACACATCTTTGGACTTGAAATTTGAGAGGTCCAAATTTAGATTTGTATTACACAACTACATTACGAGCCATTTGTTCACTGTGGATCTTAATTTCTTCAAAAATAAAATATCAACAATTATCTTTACCTAAGTTTCACAGAATGATTGCAAGGGACAAATGGAATTACTACCTCCACATAGCTAAGATTAATAAAGTGTTTATCATGTATCAGTCCTATTTTAAGTGCTTTGTAAGTTACTGATTTATTATTGACATTCACTTTCTCAGTGACCCCATGATATAGGTTCTAATTCATTCTCATTTCACAAATGGAGGAATTGAGACATGGGAAGATGAGAACACTTACCCAAGTTCATATGGCTGTAAGCAACAGGTCATGAAACACAACTTTCAAGTCCATCATTTTCACCACTCCCAATGGATGTGAAAACTCTTTTTAATCTACAAAGCACAATTCAACTGTGAAGAGGTTGTTACTACTGTTAACCACTGCACTTAACACCAGGAATCAGATGATGAAATCCAAATAAATATAATTAAACATTTGGATCTTTGTTTATACTAGAACTTACTACTCTTTCAATAGTTATAAAAGAGACATGTATTCAGTTCTGGCTTAAGTTTATCCCAGGGGAGTCTGTTGGAAAACATTTGCTTTGGCTTTTGAGAGAAATTTGTTAATATCTATGTCAAAACTAGTACTTTTGGGGGGTTCATTTTGTTTTGTGAATCAAGAAATTTGTATAATCTACTATGGTGAGCATAACTTGGTCAAGAAACAATATGCCAAAACATCCAGAGACTCTGGAGGGGAGGAAGATTTTGGTTGCTTCTCAAGGGAACAAGTTCTCCAGAAATAGACTTTAATAAAACTCCTTCATTTACAGGAACACTACCAAACTATCCCAGAGGAAATGAAGAGAGCCTAACAAGGCTAAGTTGGGTCTCAAAGAATGCAGTATAGGATATGTCCTGTAGCAGAGCATCCCTGAAGCTGGGGCTAGGGATCTTAGAAAAGGACAGGGTCTTTGCCAGGAGGCCCCACTATTAATGTGACTTAGTGATGTTGTATAAACAACTCCCCTCCATTTCTGCTTCAAATTAATTCAGTTTATCAATGTGTGTGAACCAAACTTAAATGGCAGCTTATCTTTTTCCAGTAATGTGAATGGCCAAAATTTGATTTAGCTGTTTACCCTGATCTAAAAATTTGATTCTCAAGGAAAGATTCAGTGTCCACAGTGTTTACTCAGTCAAAACTGTGGGCAAAAGTCTACTTCATGAGAAAAGAGTGTGGCTTAGGGAGACAGACAGACTATCCTATACCAGTCATTATCCCGGACCAATTGTGGAATTACGAAAGGGATGCAAAATGTCACAAGCTGGCGGTTTTTCTTCATTAGACTTGAGCTCGCCTTTGAAATGTAAGACTGTTCAAACAAACAAATATCCAGAACTAAAAGTGAAATTGTTTACTTACACACTTTGTGGTAATAGTGGTAACAGTGTTATAAGGACTCAGAGAAAAAGAAAAATAAATGACAAGTAGTAAGAGAAGTCTTGCTGGGGAATTTGGGCTAGCCCTGGGTCTGGAAGGATTTCTGGATCTGGTTAGGATGGGTAAATGCTCTTTCATGTCAAAAGGGTGGAAAGTGGAGGTTTCATTTATTCTTGATGAAATGAGTATTAACTGAACCTCTTTTATGTGTCAGATCCTGTGGCTGAATGTGCATGGGTGCTCCATAAGTTCTTGATAAATGAATGGATGAAGAGTGTGCATAAATAGGAAGAATTTGTTAGAGAAGAGTGGAAGATAGAAAATTGAGATGTGGTCATATTATGAAGGGATTTGAAAGTCAGATGATGGGCTTTCAGGAAATAGATAACTATTACAGACACTTAAATTAAGAAATGTTGCCATGAAATTGCCATCTAAGGAAGATGACTTGAGCTGAGATGTACAGCTAGGAAGCAGGGAGACTAGTCAGAAGAATATGGTCCAGAGAAAATAGTCAGAAGAACATGGTCACAGACTAGGTATAAGGTATTGAGGAACTGATCCAAGAGCAACAGACTGACATGAATGGTTACCTTAGGCTATTTTGACTGTTGTAACAAAATACTTCAGATTGTGTAGTTTATAAGTAATGAAACTTGTTACTTACAGATTTAGAGGCTACGAAATTTAAGAGCAAAGGCACCAGCAGATTCAGTTTCTGGTGAGAGCTTGCTTTCTGCTTGACAGCACTTTCTTGTGGGATCTTCACATGGTAGAAGAGGCAAACAAGCTTTCTTGGGTGTAATAAGGGCACTAATCTCTTCTATGAGGGTTCCACCCTCCTTACCTAATCAGTTCTCCACTCCTCCTCGCCTCTTTAACACCATTGCATTAGGAATCAGGTTCCAAAATATTAATTTTAAGAGGTCACATTCAGAACACATTGCAATAATGTTGTCAAGGTAATACTGGATGAATCAGTGATACTTCTGATTTCCATGTCTCCGTGTCGTGGTGAGGTGATAAACAGGATAGAGACCAGGGTGAAAAACATGATCTGATAGCAGGCAGTAAACACATAAAAACCCTATAGTAACTCTTGATAACATAGTCAGGGCACTTCTTTTCTTCTCTATTAAGATTTTTTTTTCCTGACTGCCTCATTTATGGCATCTTATTTTGAGAGGTGGAAGAGAATTGGTCTAATATCAGGCTTCTTCATATCTTTAGTAAGTGACAGGTCTGCAGTTGGAAGTCATTGTCAAAAAGGGGATGCTTATTTTGAAATTAAAAAGCATTCCTGTGTGGCATGTAACATTGGCAGTTTTCCCTGGAATATGTGATTCTCTTACTGGCACATTGCTCTCCTAACAGGGACTCCTTTCAACACAGGCTGTCTCACTGAGCTAATGGCTGAGCAGGTGAGAGGAACAGGGAATAATGACTGGGTATCTACTATGAATGCCAGCCTCATTTCACTCCACCCCAAGGGAACTGTTTGTTTCTTCATTCACTCCACAGTAAAGTGTGCTCTGATAATAGAACATCAGAGCCTATATTCAAATTATTGCAGGTTATACTTTTTTAAAATATATTTTTTACAAAAATACTGCATTTCTCTTTCAAGTAATGTTCTGCTTCTTAGGCCTCCTTTTTTGGTCAGAGTAGAAAAATCCAATACCCTGTTTCAAAACTTTTCTTTTCTAACCAAGAAACATAAGTTGAATGTGTTCACAGAGAAGAAGAAGAAGAAGAAAAAAAAAAAAAAAAAAAAAAAAACTGCCCCCAAACCCCCAAAGCAAAGTCTGAGGAACACAAGGAACTTATGTAAGGACACTCTCAGGTTTTTGGGTTTTGTTTAGTTTTGCCTTTTGACTAGAATAATTTTAATTCAGAAAGAACTGGGACACCATGACATCAGAAATGCAGTTATTACTCAATAATTCTGACTGGAAGATAAAAAATTGAAAAAATTGATTCATGCTGATGTAAATGATTGCATTTTAAATTTTACATTAAATACTCAGTTTTACCTCCTTGTTGAAGAAAGACAAGAGCCTCCGTGGTGTTATTTCCTTATTCAGGAGTTCAACAATCATAGTCCATCTTTAGTATTCCTGTTGATTGCACCTTGCTTACCACCTGACTGAGGCCTAAAGCACAAAACCCAAGATTTGCCACTTGAAACACTCCACAACCTACTCAACCTAAGTCTCAACTCTACCGTCCTCCTCACATGGACTGTGTCTCACCACTTCCTTGCACTTCAATATGTTCTTGCTGCTGTGAAACCCTCTGCTTCCTGATTTCAAATATTTACATTTGTCATTAGTTTAAAATGTAGAGACGAGGTGACAGGAAGAATTAAGAATGTACAACCTCCAAGCACTATGCTATGCATTTGGTACAATGGCCTTATTTAATATTCCCAAAATCACAACACTGGTATGACCACACCTGCTTGAGAAAAGAGGTGAAGGAGGCTCATGGGTTCAAGGAACTTTCCCTCACATCATAGCTAAGATTCAACACCAGTTTATCCAAAGCTTGAGCTCATTCTCTGTGATGGTGCTTATTTGACTCTAATCAGTGTACCTGCAATAAGTAGAAGCAGCTCTTTGGCAGTTGCTAATTGCACTCTCACTTTCCTTTGTACCACTGTCCCTTCTGCACCAACTCTGTGATCACAGAGCCTGCCTAGGAAGATCCTTGCTCCTTGCCCCCCATATGTATTTCAGAGCCCTTTCTTTCTTACCAGTATCCCCAGGCAGTCAAATGAGGATGTCTTTACTGCTTCCTGGGTTTTGTGCTGTTTCAGAGACCAAACCAAGGAAAGTAACAAATTAAAACATCTAATTATATTCAAAAGCTAAGATCAGTAAGTAGAAGGAAGAGAACAGGGAAGGGGAGGGACTGAATTAGAATAAATTATATTATATCCTTTAATAATTATGTGAAAATGAATCCTATTGTTATGTATAACTAAGACTAAATTTAAAAAATTAAATGCAAAAATAAGATAATTGTGAATTAGTATCAGCTTTGTGAAATGTCAAGCACATGAGTTTCTAGAAAGTTTTTATTAGATATAATAAACATGGGAAAAAGTACATACATGTAAGGGAACATTGATATAATCAGCACCCAGAAGGGTCCCTCAGTCTTCCTTTCAGTCTCTGCCTCCCCCAGATCTGAGCCACTTCCTACTTGCAACAATCCTAGATGTCATTCAATATTCTATTTGGAAAATCTATCCATATTGTTGGAGCACTTATATATCAGTCAGGCTTCTTGCTGTCTAGTTTTGTACTCTCTTGATTTGCTTAGTTTTCTATTCTCGGAAATTATGAAAATGCTTCACTTCTAAAGTTAGAAAACTCCCACACAAGCAAAGATTTTAGGGATAAGAAGCCTAAACATTTAGAACTGATTAGTATTTATGGATCATTTCATCCAGTAGTTTTCACTTTTTCATCTAATCCTTGGCAATTGAGTGACCACAGGCAAGTCAACTGACCATATCCATAAAATGGAGATGATACTACAGAGAGAAGATACCTGTATTACATGATACGACATTTGTAGAAAATTCCTTGCAGCATGCTTGACATATAGTAGGGACTCAAGTTTATTTATATTCTAAATATGAGTAGGTAGTTGGGCCTGTATAACTAATCTCAAGCAAGACTACTGACCATCACTGTAAACTGCCAGTCAAAACCAAGGAGGCAGCATAGGTGTGTAATACAGAGGATGTGTCTCCACTTTTGAACACCTGGGTTCTAATTCTAACGTCCCCTCTTCCCACTTAATGAACTTGGAGGCTTTACATGTCGAACCTTATTGTTCTTATTTGTTAAATGAGGTATATATTACTTCATGGAATTCTTGTGATAACTTGGTATATGCAGTAGTACTTTATAAAATAAAATCACAATTTTTACTGAGGAAAAGCACTGTGGCATCACTTAGGAGAGAAGGTGGAGGGATTTGAATGAGATTTTTTATAGCTTCACATTATAAAGAACCTGCAATATGGCAGTCACTCCTCAGCACTGTTCAAATTCATTCATTGACTTCATAATTCCTCACAAGGACCAGGTTTTAGAATCCAGGAAATCGAAGGCCATATGAGGAAATAGGAAGGGTCAAGGAAGTTTCACATACTATCTAAAGTTGCTTGGCAGTGAGTAGGACCAAGGCACAAGCCCAGGTCTGCCTGGCTCCAGGCCCATGCTCTTGGCACCACACAGCAGTGCCTTAGCAATGAGAAATAGCAGATGCTGCCCAAATTAAAATTGCATGAAGTTGTGATAAGCAGATTGGCAAGGGTTGTGAAGTGGGTGGGACAGACGCTGAAACTAGGCAGAAGTATGTGTACAGTCTCAGAGGAACCAGGACAAACAATCAGAGAATATGCCTATGGAAAAAAAAATCTGTTGCTCTCAAAATGTTGAAATAAGCAGTTTAAATAGAATCCTCACTTTCCTATAGTGAGGAGCAGTCAGGGATTTAGTGAAATATACATAGTAAGGCAATCAAGAATGCTGTTAAAAGTTGCAGCATTCCATACAAATGAAATCAGTCACATGTGCCCTTTTATTGATCATTTTTGCAGGTTTCCATGGATAGTTTTCCAAATTTTATATTACTACATTTAGTAGCTTCTTAACATTTAACTATTTAAATGGATGAGGCATTTAATAGAACTGATTAAATGTACTGGAATAAGACTCAGTAGTTCCTGTAAATTTATAAGTTTCTTTCTCTCATAAATTTTCAGATCCTTGCCTGTCAAATAAGGTGTTTGATTTTCCTAACACTAACATTCCATATTTCTCCTTATCTTCCCTTGAACTGGTCTTTCCGCCTTTGTGTGTCCTGTTTTCCCTTAAATACAAGTATGATTTATATATTATGAGAGGTAACATGAAAGGAGAGAGAGGTGGAGTAGGGAGACATAGAGATTACTTCTTCAGAAATCAAGAGAGGTTTTCTTATGGCAAAGGGTTTTAAAAGATGAACTTGACTTCAAAGAACTGCTAGGTCTTAACATCTGGTATGGCATGGAAAATTGTATTCCAAAACCAGGGAACAGCACAGATAGAGGCACTGCAATTAAATGCAAGACAAGGCATTTAATCAGGTGAGATTAATATAAAGTCTACTTGAAAAAAAATGATAATAGGAGATTGGGATCTTGTCATGAAGGAAATAAATAAATTGGGAGAGTTGTGGCAGTAGGAAGGAAGGAGAGGGGTAGGTGATAAAAGATTTTGAGGACATTAGCAGGAGGAGAATAAAATAAAAAAAGCAAAAGAGTTCCTCTTGCCCCCCACACACCCCCTTCACCCATCTTGAGTGGTTCAGAAGAGAATTACTAGATGCATGAAGACCATTTGGGAAATGACTGTACTGGAAAACTGTAGGTAGCACTGGGATGAGTGGAGGGGCAGCACAACGCAGTCACAAAGACCCCCAGGACCAGACCACCTAGATTTGAAACCTTTCTCCAGGCTTCAATACTATATATATCTGATAAGTTTAGGTGATTAAATTTGTGAATGTTTGCATTTAGTAAACACTATACATGCTTCATAAAAGTATTCTAATGACATGATGAATGCAAGAGATATTTCAGAGATAGTCAATGGGACAGTTAGAGAAAAAAGATTTAATACTATAAAATAAAGAAAGTAAAAATGATTCTAAATGTTTTATTTCATATTATTAAGAAAATACCAGAAAGATAGCTAGGGAACAAGGTATATGCAAGATTTCAAAAGAAACCCATAAATGATGTCAGAGTCATGCTAGGTGGATATTGAGATACAGAAAGGAAATTCATGAAAAATATGCAACTGGAGATTTTAAAGAGACCACAAAATGCTGAAACCCAAGTAGAGATGTAGATATTGGAGTTATGAGCTTCATATATCATTAGGAGTGATTTTTTAGCCTGGGATGTGATAGAGTGAAGATTCTAGGCTTACTAAATATATAGTGCATGCATCCACCCAACAAATATATATTAGAAGTCTCTGAAATATACATGGCATGAATATTTTTTAAAATTGTTTCTGGATAACAAAGTTGATATTTGACACACAATTGAAAATTCTCTGTTATTACCTCCAAGAAAACATTAATGATACTGTGTTTCTGACACTCAACCAGCCTGTAGTATAATTTCCAAATGATGATTTTCCAACTGGGCTGTATAAAACAATGACAAAAGCTCTACTTAATGAGCCTCAAAGCAATTAAGACAGAAACACATCAGGGAATTCTAGTGCATTTAATCATGAGAGAAATGGTAAACACAATTATACTCTGATGATTAAGTGAACTTGATAAATCAATTACAATTTAATTTCCAGAACATATTTTGAAAGCTACAAAACTTTGATATGACATGGTTATAGACTAGTTCTTGAGTTCTGACAGAATGAGAAGAAAGTAAAGGAAAAAAGTAGTTAGGATTTAGAAAAACTGGGCTGTTGTTTGTGCTCACCAACTAATTTTATTTCTTTGGTGAAATCATTATACTTCCCTGAAGCTCAATTTCCTCATTTGTGGAATTTAAAATATCTTTTTTGACACTATAGTGAAAATAAGTGAAATGCAACAGGTAAACATCATTTCATAGACTGCTGATTAGTTTTACTTACACATGCAGGGATCAGGAGAAGTTGGTCATTGGTATCTGTCAAAGAAAGTGGGACCAAGAAATCTCATTGAAGTTTTACAGTCCTTTGGAGTTTTAACTCACCTTGTGTCAAAGTCTGGACCTCAGTCTTTCAGACTCAGCACAGAGAGGACAGGTTCATTTCCCAGTGGTACATGCCCATGCATGTGTACACACACACACACACACACACACACACACACACACACACACATCAGGGAAAAAGCACAAAATTTCTATATTTTCATTTATAGCACAATAAAAGGATCAGAGAGAAATTGAAAACTTGAAATACAAATTCCACTAGGTTCTCTCCCTTCTGGATGAACTTTCATGAGAAGATAGAGAGTAATAACTTTTTAATATACAATTAGAAACAAGAGTAATTACATGGAATCAGAAGTGTGACTAGAAGATACCATTGCAGGCATCTCACAGGAGAGAAGTTCTTGTCTTGGTGTCAGGCTCCAGTTCCCTTTGATAGTATTCAGTTGGTCATTGGCCCAAACTAACACCGCAGTTCTCTTTTTCTATCTTTAGTGTCTGATCAAACTTTTTAAAAGCCCAGTCTTTAATGTGTGTATTAGTCAGGGTTCTCCAGAGAAACAGCTCAGTAGGATTATGAAAGAGAGAGAGAGAGATTGATTCTGAGGAATTGGCTTACATAATTATGGAGGCTGAGAAATTCCCAAATCTGCCATCTGCAAGCTGGAAGACCAGACACTGGCTACGTAGTTCTATTACACACTTGAAGACCTGGGAACCAGGGAAGAAGATTGTAAAGTCCTATCCAAATCTGGAGACTGGAGAAACAGGAGTTCTGAATTCCCAGGACAGAAGAAGATAAATATTTCATCTTAAGCGAAGAACAAATTCACTCTCACTCCACATTTTCAACTCTCGAAAGACTGATGATGTCCACACTACAAGGTATTTTCAACTCTCAAAAGATTAGATGATGTCCACCCTATATGGTGAGAGCAATGTTTACTCTGTCTGTGACTTGACTCAAATGCTAATTTCTTCCAGAAACACATTCACAGACACACCAAGAAATAATGTTGTATTAGTATTTGGTAATATTTTTCCTTAAACCAGTCAAATTGACACATAAAATTAAGCATCATAATATTTGCTATTAAATTATCTATTTCTTCTATATTTTAAAGACTTTTTTTGTCAAAGAATCTAACATAGCTGAGTGTGATGGCACACACCTGCAATTTCAGCTACTCCAGAGGCTGAGGCAGGAGAATGGCAAGTTTGAGACCAGCCTCAGAAACTTAGTGACTCAAAAATTAAAAAGGGATGGGGTAGACGACCCAGTACTGAAAAAAAAAAATTGCATTTAACGTTATTGGATATGTTTGATTCAATTTCATGAGGAGATATACCCAGATACAGGTTTTATTTATTCCTAATTTCAGTCACTTTGCTCTCCCACTGTTTTATTTAAAGTTTATATTTTATTGGCCTTTTCAGGTGACAATTTTGGAATTAATTTTCCTAATAAACTTATTTTCAATTATATGAATTTCAAAATTTATTGATTTTAGTATGCTGCTTAAATTTTGCAAAAAGTGTAATTACTTTATATTCTAAATTGACATTATGAATATTATTTCTTTATCTTAGCTTTTTATTCATTAATAATGAATACATTTAAAATACACATTTTCTACTGCTAATTGTGTTAGCCACTTCCCATGAGTTGGGTTTCAAGTATTTGTGTTTTGTCTTTTATAGGAAGAAGGTAATATTTGGTTTTAATTCAATTACAATATCTAAGGGATACCTAAATGAGTAATTATTAATTTCAAATACTTATGTCCTGTTATGATTTATTTCTAATATATTCCTTTTCTATGTGAAAATTCTTTTAAAATCTCTACTTTTGAAAAGAATTATGTTCATTTTATAGCCAAATATATAATTATTTGTTAGTTACGTAAACATATATATATACACACACATACATATATACACACATATATATATAAGCACACACATGTGTATATATATATATAAACACATATGTACATTGGAGAGAAGAAATAAAGCATCTATTATGCACCACTGACTACTATAGGTACTGCAATGAAGTAGTGAACAAAACAGATGAAAAGTCCCTGACTCTAAGAACTTTACATTCTAATTTGAGAAAAAAACATAATCATAAATGAATATATCATGTTATGAAAAATAAGCTTTGTGAGACTAAAATATTTAATAACAAATTTCGAAGTATAAAAATGTATAAATTTATTCTCTAAATGAAATACTAAATGATACAAATGGTAGCATGAATTATTTATCAGGTCATTCTTATAATTTTACAATAATTTATTCATTTAGAAATTGGTGGTGGTGTCTTTTGATTGGTTCAGATGTGATATAGATGATTTTTTTGTCATGCCTCCTTTTGATAGGTTGTGACAAAGGACCACATTAACAGTCTTATTGAACATCCCCATTAAAGGTACAGCCTCAACAAGTGAAAACAGTGTCTGAACTGTTATTGATGGTGCTGAATCCTGAGTTTCATCTGAAACACATTTACATTTTAAATATTTTTCTAGTCCATTAGTGTCATCTGAGATTTTAGTATATTAAATCACTCTATTTTTGACTAAATTAGGGAAGTCATTTGTCAAATTATGTTAAATGATGAAGATGATTTATTACATCACTTAAATAGTTACCTCAACTTTCTTAAATTTTTTCTTTACTAATAATTCATAGTGATCTGCATGTTTCTCTGGGGCAATTTTCAGATCTCAATAAATGAAGATAAGTAAAATTTTATTGTGTCTTTCAAGTTTGTCATTTTATCAAAAGCACACTTTACCTTTTATTTTTCAGTTTTTTTAAATTACTGCATTATAGTTGTACATAGGGTGGGATTTGTTGTTACACCTTAGGACACACACACAATATACAGTATCGGTTGGCCAATATCACTCACCAGCACTTCTCCCTCTCTCTTCTCCCCTCCCCTGGTCCCTTTTTCTATTCCATTGATTTCCCTTCAAAAGCTCATATTCATATAACTTGTGAAGAAAACTAAGTCTCTTAGAATTATTACTTCATTTATTTCAAATGGTGTACTGTGTTATTCCATTTGTAGAGTTTCTCTTTCATGAATTCTGTTTTGTTTTATATATTCAATCACTGTAACTATTTATTGAATTAAGCTACCATCTTATTACTGATACTTCCACATTTCAGTTTCTAGACCCTTAGACATATTATTTAATTTTCTTTAATATTTACATGTTGACTAGAGGCATATGAGAAAAGCATATGAGAGAAGATGATTAAAATAATTTACTAATTATTGTCTCATCCAGAGAAGCTTTTATTTGAAGACAATGCCAAGGAAATTTGCAAAATTTTGGCTGGAACTTCAGTTTTTCTTGAATATTATACTGCACCATCTGTACAAAAATTTAATAGTTTTCAAAGTTCTTGATAATCCTTTCCTCAGTCATAAATAATAAAACTAAATACGTTACTTTGATAATGTTCCTATTAGTTCATAGGATCAAAATAAAATATAAAAATAAATTCAAAGTCATGATTTAAAAAATTTAACTGAATTTCTAAAATGAATGAAACAGTTGAACAATTGACCTATTATTGATGATGAAAGAATTTTTAAAAATATTCTTGAAGTATAACACACATGCAAAAAAATGCATAAATTATATTTATAACTCTATAAATTTTCACAACAGAATGACTGTTAGTGACATTGTTTGGAAGCCTTCCCTGACTAATAAGAAACAGAAACTGTACCTCAATGTCTCCCAGCAGTTCTTCATTTTTCTTTGTAACACTCATCACCATCTGATACATCTACATGCTAAAAATAGTCACCCAAGTCTACATGCTTCCGCTCATTTACCATCTTGCTTCTTAAGTTTTCAAAAATTAATTTTACCTCTTCAATACTAGTATGGTGAGCTGGGGACATAGCTCAGTTGGTAGAGTGCTTGCCTCACATGCACAAGGCCCTGGGTTCAATCCCCAGCACTGCAAAAAAAAAAAAAAAAATATATATATATATATATATATACACACTAATATGGTCACATTGTTTTATTGCTGTTGATGGTGGTGGTTTATAAAGGGATTTTTTTTCCATATGACCTGATGACTAATGTAATTGTGATAAGCAGAAAGATTAATTAATACTCAAAATCATAATGTATAATTTTATAGACTCATGTTTGTTATCTCAGGAGGCCACAGAAATCCCTAGGGCATTAGATCCCCCTCACACTCAGAGCACACTCTATAACTAGCCTGAATATGGTTAGCTGTGAAACTAATCTGAAGACTGTTTAAACGAAAGATTGTATTTTAGGTAGAACACCAGTTCATCAATGAACAATTGGAAAATAAGCATTGTATAACCACAACACAGGTCAAAAAGCTCACAACTATCCTTACTCTAGAGTAAGATCATATTCATTTTCTGATCATGTTTATTTTCCTTAGCCCTAGACTAGAATTTTGTCTTTTATGGAAAACTCTAGATATTCTATTTGTTTTTCCCTGATCCAGTTATTGTTTTTGCATAGCAAATCACACTAAATTTAGTGGTGTAGAACAATAGCCACTTTATGATGCTTGTGTATTCTGTGGATCAATAATATAAAAACGGCAAAGCAAGAACAGTTTGACTTTGACCTTGATTCATGACATGTGGGAGCTACAAGTAGAGATGTTCAAAATATGGAGGCAACCTGAAAGTTGAAATCTGAAACCATCTGAAGACTCAGTCACATTTTTGATGTTTGACTCCTAATCTGCTAAAACACTCGCTGGCCCTCTTTCTCAGAGTGTTTCCTCGTGTTCTCTTCATTTGACTACTTAGGCTTCCCCAAAACCTGGTTGCTGGGTTCCAAAAGTGAATTCAGCAAGAGAAGGAGGTAGAATATATATATTGCCTTTTATATCCTTGCTTTGATAGCATCACTCCACTCACCATCACACATCCACTCGGAATCAAGAGGCAACGCCTCCAATGGAGTATCAGAGTCAGTGTTAGAACAGCATGGATGATTTATTGCAGCCATGATTTTAAAATACAATCTGCCTACAGTCCTCTCTCTGACCACAGCAATTGATATCTCACATGAAAACGTCCATGTCCTCTCTCTTCAAAACCCTCAGATCTCATCCTACCACTGCATTAGCTCAAAGCCCAGGATTTTACCATCTTAATTAGGTCCAGATATGACTAAAACTCCAGAGGTGTGGGCCCTCAGCTACAGTTCCTTGAATGATGTTGCTTTTGATTTGAAAACCAGCGATACAAAAAGACATGTCAGACGCCCTTGCACCCAACATCCTGTGGAAGAATAGGCACAGGATAATGTTATAGATATTCTCATTTAAAAAGGGGAAAACAAAAAGAATACAATGGTTACTACTCCACAGTAATTCTAATTCACACATTGCTGGTTTCTTTTAGGGCTTCAGTTATACTACTTGGGAAATGTTTTCAGTGGTTCTTGGTTTGGCTTCTGAGTCTTCTTTCTTTTTCCATAATATATAGCCTGTGTTTGTAACTGAAGAATCTCCTCAATCTACCCTCTGGATATTGACTGGAATTTGAAATTTCACAAGCCTTTTTTCACTTTGTACTCTTTCTTTTTCTGTCTAAAATGACTTATCTTGCCCAGCACCGTGGTGCACGCCTGTAATCCCAGCAATTTAGGAGGAGAACATAAGTAAGTTCAAAGCCAGCCTCAGCAACTTAGTGAGGCACTAAGCAACTCAGCAAGACACCTGCCTCTACATAAAATATTTAAAAGATCTGGGGATGTAGCATATTGGTTAAACGCCTTGGGTTCAATCCCTAGTACTAAAAAAAATTAATCTTGTGGGTTTTTTCTGTATCAATTTATAAGTCACATCATTAGACAAAAGCAACACCTCAAAATCTCTTTGACATAAGAGGTTTTCTACCTTAGCACCCCAAGAAATTCCTGTAGGAAGATGCCTTTAAAATTCTTAGAAATGGCCGAGTGCAGTAACGCTCTTTAGCCAGTACTCCTAGTGACTCAGGAGGCTGGGACAGTAGGATCACAAGTTGAAGGTCAGCCTCAGTAACTTAGCAAGATCCTGTTACAAAAAAAAAAAAAAAAAAAAAAAAATTACAGAAAGAAAGGGGGCTGGGGTTAAGCATCCCTATGTTAAATCCCCAGTTCCAAAAAAAGAAAATAAAAAATTAGAATTGTTGTTGTGGTGGAAGATCTTCCATCAGAGGTTCTTTTATCTATCTGGAAATTTCTATAGGACATCACTTTATGCATTTTGGGGATTTTTTTTTGCGGTGCTGGGGATAGAACTCAGGGACTTGTGCTTGCAATGCAAGCACTCTACCGACTGAGCTATCTCCTCAGCCCCATTTTGGGGATCTTAATAAAGGATCCCATAGTCCTACCCTAATTTTGAGCTATGATTGGAGTTCATGTCTTTAAATTGGAAATGTTTGACATCTGCAGAAGATGGGAATGAGGCTTGTGGGGATTTCAATTGTTTGCAGTACTGGGATTGAACCCAGAGGTGCTCTACTCCAGACCTTTTTATGTTTTATTTTGAGACAGGGTCTCACTAAATTTCTGATGCTGGCCTTGAACTTGTAATCTGCCTGCCTTAGCTTCCTGAGTATCCGGAATTGCAGGTGTCTGCCACTGTTCCTGGCAAGATTCAGTTTTATTTTCGAACCTATACAGTTCTGTCTCTTTAAGATCTAACATTTTCTTTCTTTAGCTCATCTCTCGTCTCTCGAGTTATCATGAGAGAGAAAGCAAGATGTTAGTTTCAATAGTCTTCATAGAAATCTCCTGTTATAGATAATGATAAAGTTTATTAGGTATGGCTGTTATGTTCCACATTGCCACAGGTGTCAATGTTGCTAACTTTCTGCTACTAGTAGCAAGGATTCCCCATTCTCCCAGCTGCCAATAAAATATTTCTTTATTCCATGCCCACGCTGTTGCTTCCTCAAAACTCTCTTGTCTTCACTAACACTATTTTTGAAGTCCTTTTGGCCTTTACACACTGCTCTCTCCCAAAATCAGTAATGATTTTAGTTTTTTGTTATGTTGCACCCAACTTCTGTTGCCCAAATTCTTCCACTTATTCCTTTGCTACATAACGAATGACTCTAAATTTAGTAACTCAAAACAACGACCATTTTATTATCCTCATGGATTCTGTAGGTTCACGATTCAGAAAAGTCACCATTAGGATAGGCTATCTCTACTCTAGGATGCCTGAAGCTTCAGATCATAAGACTAGGGATGACTCAATTGCTGACAAGTTTGGAAACTGTGTATTCACTCATGCACTTGTCTGGTGCTCTTACTGGCAAGCAGCTGGGATCTCAAATCTATAAATGAATTGACCCCCTGGGTATGGATGATTCAGGTTTTCTCCTACACGGTGACTGAGGTCTAAGAGTGAGAGACCCGGAAGAATGAGGATGAAGATATACCAAGATTTAGAAGTCAAATGGCATCACACAGTTGTCATAAGCCCAACCAGTTTCAGGAAATGTCATGTTTTAAGAAGAGCATGAATGATGGGAAGTATTTTTCTGACTATCTTTAGAAAATATACTTATGAACAATAATGTTTTCAAATTAAAGATACCATAATTCCAAGGGTTAAATTTGTAGGAATCTCCAGAAAGAGGTGCCACATACAAATTACAAAATTTGAGATGAGCTTACTAGAGATTGTTGACAAATATTTGATAAGTGTTTAGGGAAATTATGAAAAATAGGGCATGACTGACTCTTACTGCTCTTAACTTGGAAAGAGTACACCTGGTTTTGAATCATACTACAGACATTGTTTTATGCCTTGCTCCTTTGTTTGATAGGATATTTGTGAGATTCATCTGTGTTACATGTAGCTCAAGTTCATTTATTTTCAATATTGTATAGAATTCTTTTTTATGTATACAATTAATTTCTCTATTTCCCTGTTGATAGACAATTGGTCTAGGTTTGTCCATGGTTTGCATATGTACATGAATTTTCTGGGTCATATATCAGGAGCAGAATGACTGAACACAGATCATGTGTGTCTTCAGTTTTACTGGATGATAGCAAGACATTTTCCAGCATAATTGAAACAATTTATAGTCCCACCAAATAAAATAAGAGTGTATTTTGGTTGGTCCACATCCTTGACAACAGTATTGTTTGTCTTTTCTATTTTTGCTTATCACTCTGGTAAAGTGATTTGGTTTAATTTTTTTTCCTGGTAACTCATGAGATCGTATATTTTTAAATGTGCATTGGTCATTTGATCTTCCTGTTTAGACAGTTCAAGTCTTCTGTTTAATATTCTATTTTTCCATCTTACTCTTCTTACTTTGTCAGATGTCATTATGTATTCTGGGTACAAGTCCTCTTCCAGTTTTATGCATTGCAAATATATTTTTCTGTCTTTTTTATTTCCTTAAGATATTAGTCCTTAACTTTATGGTTAGTTTTGTTCTCCCTTTTTTTTTTTTTTTTTTCCTTTTTCAATTTGCTCTAATTAGTTATACATGACAGTATAGTGCATTTTGACACATCATACACATTATAACTTCTTATTCGGGTTGTACATGGTATAGAGTTACACAGGTCGTGCAGTCATATATGCACATAAGGTAATAATGTTGGATTCATTCTACTATTATTCTTTTTTTATTGTAAACAAATGGGATACATGTTGTTTCTCTGTTTGTACATGGAGTAAAGGCATACCATTTGTGTAATCATGTATTTACATAGGGTAATGTTGTTTGATTCATTCTGGTTTTTTTTTTTTTTCACTTCCCCCCCCACCCCTCTCATCCCTCTTTTCCCTCTATACAGTCCTTCCTTCTTCCATTCTTGCCCCCCCTCCCTAACCCTAAACCTATCCTAACCCTAACACTAACCCCTCCCACCCCCCATTATGTGTCATCATCCGCTTATCAGCGAGATCATTCTTCCTTTGGTTTTTTGAGATTGGCTTATCTCAGTTAGCATGATATTCTCCAATTCCATCCATTTGCCTGCAAATGGCAAAATTTTATCATTTTTTTATTGTAAACAAATGGGATACATGTTGTTTCTCTGTACATGGAGTAAAGGCATACCATTTGGGTAATCATAAAGTTACATAGGGTAATGTTGTTTGATTCATTCTGTTATTTTTTCCCTTCCCCCACACCTCCCACCCCTCTTTTCCCTCTATACAGTCCTTCCTCCAATCTTGCCCCCCTCCCTAACCCTAACTCTAACCCTAACACTAACCCTTCCCAGCCCCCATTATGTATCATCATCCACTTATGAGCGAGATCATTCTTCCTTTAGTTTTTTGAGATTGGCTTATCTCACTTAGCATGATATTCTCCAATTTCATCCATTTACCTGCAAATGCCATAATTTTATCATTCTTTATGGCTGAGTAATATTCCATTGTATATATATAACACAGTTTCTTTATCCATTCATCAATTGAAGGGCATCTAGGTCAGTTCCGCAATCTGGCTATTGTGAATAGAGCAGCTTTGAACATTGATGTGGCTGTATCTCTGTAGTATGCTGATTTTAAGTCCTTTAGGTATAGGCCAAGGAGTGGGATGGCTGGGTCAAATGGTGGTTCCATTCCAAGTTTTCTGAGGAATCTCCATACTGCTTTCCAGAATGGCTACACTAATTTGCAACCCCACCAGCAATGTATGAGTGTACCTTTTTCCCCACATCCTTGCCAACAACTATTGTTGCTTGTGTTCTTGATAATCACCATTCTAATTGGGGTGAGATGGAATCTTAGGGTAGTTTTGATTTGCATTTCTCTTATTATTAGAGATGGTGAACAGTTTTTCATATATCTGTTGATTGCTTGTACATCTTCTGTGAAGTGTCTGTTCGTTTCCTTAGCCCATTTGTTGATTGGATTATTTGTATTCTTGGTGTAGAGTTTTTTGAGTTCTTTATATATTCTGGGAAATCAGTGCTCTATCTGAAGTATGAGTGGCAAAGATTTTCTCCCGCTCTGTAGGCTCTCTATTCACATTGAAAGATTTTAGTTTGAATCTATCCCAGTTGTTTATTCTTGCATTTATTTCTTGTGCTATGGGAGTCCTGTTAAGGAAGTCTGGTCCTAAGCCGACATGTTGAAGAATCAGACCTACTTTTTCTTCTATAAGATGCAGGGTCTCTGGTATGATTTCAAGGTCCCTGATCCATTTTGAGTTGACTTTTGTGCAGGGTGAGATGTAGGGGATTAGTTTCATTCTGTTACATATGGATTTCCAGTTTTCCCAGCACCATTTGTTGAACAGGCTGTTGTTTCTCCATTGCATGTTTTTGGCACCTTTGTCTAGTATGAGAAAATTGTATTTATTTGGGTTTGTGTCCGTGTCCTCTATTCTGTACCATTGATCTACCTGTCTATTTTGGTGCCAATACCATGCTGTTTTTGTTACTATTGCTTTGTAGTATAGTTGATGCTCTGGTATTGCTGTACCCCCTGTTTCACTCTTCCTGCTAAGAATTACTTTAGCTATTCTGGACTTCTTGTTCTTCCAGATGAATTTCATGATTGCTTGCTCTATTTCTGTAAGGTACGTCATTGGGATTTTAATTGGAATTGCCTTGAATCTGAATAGCACTTTTGGTAGTATGGTCATTTTGACAATATTAATTCTGCCTCTCGAAGAACATGGAAGATCTTTCCATCTTCTAAGATTTTCTTTAATTTCTTTCTTTAGTGTTCTGTAGTTCTCATTATAGAGGTCTTTCACCTCTTTTGTTAGATTGATTCCTAAGTATTTAATTTTCTTCAAGATTATTGTGAATGGGGTAGTTTTCCTAACTTCCCTTTCTGAGGATTCATCACTTATGTATAAAAATGCATTAGATATATAAGCATTGATCTTGTAACCTGCTACTTTACTGAATTCACTTATGAGTTCTAAAAGTTTTTTTGGTGGAATTTCCTGGTTCCTCTAAGTATATAATCATGTCATCAGCAAATAGGGATAGTTTGAGTTCTTCTTTTCCTATTCATATCCCTTTAATTTTCTTAAAATAGGTCTGTCTGATTGCTCTGGCTAGAGTTTCAAGGACAATGTTGAATACAAGTGGTGAAAGAGGCCATCCCTGCCTTATTCCAGTTTTTAGGGGGAATGCTTTCAGTTTTTCATCATTTAGAATGATATTGGCTATGGACTTAGCATAGATAGCCTTTACAATGTTTAGGAATGATCCTACTGTCCCTGTTTTTCCTAGTGTTTTGAGCATGAAGGGATGCTGTATTTTATCAAATGCTTTCTCTGCATCTATCGCAATAATCATGTGATTCTCGACTTTAAGTCTGTTGATATGGTGAATGACATTTATTGATTTCTGAATGTTGAACCAAACTTGCATCCCTGGGATAAAACCCACTTGATCGTGGTGCACTATCTTTTTAATATATTTTTGTATGCAATTTGCTAAGATTTTTTTGAGAATTTTTGGGTCAATATTCATTAAGGATATTGGTCTGAAACTTTCTTTCCTCGATGTGTACCTGTCTGGTTTAGGTATCAGGGTATTAATGGCTTCATAGAATGAGTTTGGGAGGGTTCCCTCCTCTTCTATTTCATGGAATACTTTGAAAAGTATTGAAATGAGCTCTTCTTTAAAGGTTTTGTAGAACTCTGCTGAGAACCCATCTGTTCCTGGACTTCTCTTTGTTGATAGGCTTTTGATGACTTCTTCTATTTCATTACTTGAAATTGGTTTATTTAAATTGTGTATGTCCTCCTCATTCAGTTTAGGCAATTCATATGTCTCTAGAAAGCTGTTGATGTCTTCTCGATTTTCTATTTTATTGGAGTAGAGATTTTCAAAATAGCTTCTAATTATGTTTTGTATTTCACTCGTGTCTGTTGTGATATTTCCTTGTTCATTCGAATTTTAGTGATTTGAGTTTTCTCTCTCCTTCTCTGTGTTAGTGTGGCTAAGGGTTTATCAATTTTGTTTATTTTTTCAAAGAACCAACTTTTTATTTTGTCAATTTTTTCGATTGTTTCTTTTGTTTCAATTTCATTGATTTCAGCTTTGATTTTAACTATTTTCTATCTTCTATTACTTTGGGTATTGATCTATTCTTCTTTTTCTAGGGCTTTGAGCTGTAGTGTTAGGTCATTTATTTGTTGATTTTTTTCTTCTTTTATTGAATGCGCGCCATTAAATATATTTTCCTCTAAGTTTTGCTTTCATAGTGTCTCAGTGTTTTTGATATGATGTATCTTTGTTCTTGTTTACCTCTACAAATTTTTTTATTTCCCCTTGATGTCTTCTGCTATTCATTTATCAATCAATAGTGTATTATTTAATCTCCAGTTGTTGGAGTAGTTTCTGTTTTTTATTTTTATTAATTTGGTTTATTTCTAATTTCAATCCATTATGATCTGATAGAATACAAGGTAGTATCTTTATCTTCTTGTATTTGCTATCATTTGCTTTGTGGCATAATACATGATCTGTTTTACAGAAGAATCCATGTGCTGCTGAGAAGAAAGTGTATTCACTCTTTGTTGGATGGTATATTCTATGTATGTCCATTAAGTCTAAGTTATTGTTTGTTTTGAGATCTATGGTTTCCCCTTTCAATTTTTGTCTGGAAGATTTTGTCCAGTGGTGAGAAAAGTATGTTATAGTCACCTAGTATTATTGTGTTGTTGTCTATTTGATTCCTGGAATTGAGAAGGATTTGTTTGACGTTCATGGATGAGCTACTGTTTGGGGGCATAGATATTTGTGATTGTTATGTCTTGCTGATTTATGCTTCCCTTAAGCAGTATGAAATGTCCTTCTTTTTCCCTTCTGACTAACTTTGGCTTTAAGTCCACATTGTATAATATGAAGATGGATACTCTGGCTTTTTGCTGAGTCCATGTGCATGGTATGTTTTTTCCCATCCCTTCACCTTTAGTCTGTGGGTATCTCTTTCTATGAGATGAGTCTCTTGCAGGCAACGTATTGTTGGATCTTTCTTTTTAATCCAATCTGCCAATCTATGTCTTTTGATTGATGAATTCAGGTCATTAACACTCAGGGTTAGTATTGAGATAGGATATGTATTCCCGGTCATTTGTCTCATTTTTGTTTTTTAACATGACTTGGTTTCTCCTTTATTTGTCTATTCCTTTAAGCTAGTTCCTCCCATTGCTGATATGCATTGTTGTTTTTCATCTCTTCCTCATGGAATATTTTGCTGAGAATGTTCTACACTGCTAGCTTTCTTTTTGTAAATTCTTTTAGCTTTTGTTTATCATGGAAGGATTTTATTTTGTCATCAAACGTGAAGGTAAGTTTTGCTGGGTGTAAGATTCTTGGTTGGCATCCATTTTCTTTCAGAGCTTTAAAAAATGTTGTTCCAGGCCCTTCTAGCTTTTACTGTCTGGGATGAAAAATCTCTGATATTCTTATTGGTTTCCCCCTTAGTGTAATTTGATTTTTTTCCGTCGCAGCCTTTAAAATTCTGTCTTTATCTTGTATGTTAGGTATTTTCATTATAATGTGTCTTGGTGTGAGTCTGTTGTAATTTTGTATATTTGGAGTCCTATAAGCCTCTTGTACTTGGTTTTCCATTTCATTTTGCAGTTGTGGAAAATTTTCTGATATTATTTCATTGAATATATTGTTCATTCCTTTGGTTTGTTTCTCTGTGCCTTCCTCAATCCCAATAATTCTTAAATTTGGCCTTTTCATGATATCCCATAATTCTTGTAGATTCTGTTCATGATTTCTTACCATCTTCTCTGTTTGGTCAATTTTGTTTTCAAGATTAAATATTTTGTCTTCAATGTCTGAGGTTCTGTCTTTAGGTGTTCTATCCTATTTGTTGTGCTTTCTATAGAGTTTTTAATTTGGTTTATTGTTTCCTTCATTTCAAGGATTTCTGTTTGTTTGTTTTCAGTATCTCTAACTCTTTATTGAAATGATCTTTACTTCCTGTATTTGCTCTTTTAACTGTTGATTGGTGTGATCATTCAAAGCCTGCATTTGCTCTTTCATCTCATCGTTTCCTTCTCTGATCATTTTAATTTTGTACATTCTAAACTCTCTTTCTGACATTTCTTCTGCCATCCTGTCATTGGATTTTATTGATGTAGCTTTTAGGTTTGTTTGGGACATTTTCTTCCCTTGTTTTCTCATATTGCTTAGGTATCTTACCCTTGGTAGTGAACCTCTGAGATATTGCAGATTTCCCTTATTGACTTATAGTGTCCCTGTAGATTTTCAATAACTTACCTCCTAGCCTTCAGTAGCCTGAAGTCTTGGCAAACTTGATAAGGCAGTGATCCACAGGGAAGCTGCCCCTCTAGGGGTGGTGGCCTTCAGGTGGATACATTCCCTGCTAGTGGGTAGAGGTGCCTCCACTTGTTGACCGATGGTCAGCCAAAGGGGAACTAGACTGTGGACTGGGGCACTGCTGGTCCGGGCCTGGGTCAGTGGTACTACTGCCCCAGTGGGAAAGCCTCGCCTGGCCAGGAAGACTCACCAGGTGGGGAAGTCTCACTAGGCAGCTCTCCTCTGAGAAGTTCCCTTTGGTCCAGAACTACTGCATGGGCCAGGGAGCCTTACCCTGTAAGGAAGTCTCTCACTGGGCAGTCCTCCTCTGTGATGTTCCCTGGGGTCTGGACCTGCCACCCATGCCAGGGAGCTTTGCCCAGTGGGAGAGACTCACCTGGTATCTCTGAGTTGGTCCCAAGTCTCTCAATACCTCCTGTTCTTGAATCTTGAGTCCTGGAGCGAAATGAAATGCAGTCACACTCTAGTCTGCCATCTTGAAAACCCCTCCCTATTTTGTATTTTATTTAGAGACAGGATCTCACTGAGTTGCTTAGTACCTCACTTTTGCTGAGTCTGGCTTTGAACTCACGATCTTGCTGCCTCAGCCTTCCAAGTTGCTGGGATTACAGGTGTGCACCACTGTACCCAGCTTGAGTTGACTTTTGTGTATGGTATAAGAATCTAATTTCATTCTGCATGTGGATAATCATTTTCCCCAGGGTCATTTGTTTAATAAGTCATCATTTTTGTGTATTCTTGGCACCTTTGTCAAAAATAAATTGGCCATAAATTTGTGGGTTTATTCCTAGGATTTCTATTCTACTCAATGAGTCAATGAGTTTTTTTTTTTTTTTATGCCAGTACCATGTTGATTTGATTACAACATTTTTATATATTTTGAAATCAGTGAGTGTGATGCCTGCCTCCAGCTTTGTTCTTTTCATGCAAGATTGTTTTGGCTATTTGTGATCTTTTGTGGCTCCATATGAATATAAGAATTGTTTTTTCCTAATTCTGTGAAAAATAACATTGGAATTTTAATAGTGATGGCATTAAAATTTTAGGGTAGTAAATCCGGGTGACATGACATGTCCATATTTATATTAAGTCTATTAAAGGCAGTCTAGTCTCTTCATATCATTCCCTTCAAAATTCTTTAATTTTCTGCCTACCGCTCAATTCTAAAACCACTTTCATGTTTGAAGTATTCACATAATCTGACATTGCTTCCAGGTATGAGAATCTGCATTCATTTCTTTTTACTGCTCGAACAAATTATAAACTTTGTGACAGCACAAACTTACTATCTTACAGCCCCAAAGTTCAGAAATCTGAAATGATTATCTTTGCTAAAATCAGTGTCAGAAATTTCTTCTGGAAACTCTAGGAGAGAGTGTTTCCTTGTGTTCTGCAATTTCTAGAGGCCATCTGCTTCCTTAGCTTGTGGCCCCACCTCAATCTTCAAAACCAAGTGGGATAGTGTCTTCAAAGCTCTCTTTTGGTCCTGAATTTCTTGCTTCAGGCCTATGCACTCTCAGGTATTCTGTTACTCTCAGGTTGCAACAGAGAGTGAACTAGAGAGCAAGGAAATAATGAGATGACCACTGTACTTGAGAAAAACACTCTGGTACCTGTGTTTATGCCTCACTCTCATGAAGAACCACTATGGCTAAGCAAAAAATGAACAGTAACTGAACCAGCTCGGTAGATATGAGACTAAAGGAAAGGAGTTCAAAACATACATAATGTGATTTTATGATTGATTAAAGACAATAAATCAGTAAAAACATGTCTACCAATCATTTGAATGATTAAGTTCATATCTAAGACAAAAATATGATTACAAGGACAATTGAGTACATTATTAGAATACAATGTGAGCATCTGGCAATGTTTTGAGTAATGATAGTTGATTATATTGCAAGAAAATGTCATGGTTGATTAGTAAGAAATGATGGAAGTTTTTCATTACTAAAGCATCTCAAGGGAATTTCAAAGATTCTGAGTTAAGATTGCTTTTTTTTTGTGGCAATATAAGGCCTGAGTAGAAAGAAGGGTTTAATGAAGATCCTAAGAATGAAGTGGAGGTAACAGAAGAGATGAAATGAGAGGAAACTCAGTTATTTAGTGCCTACTCTTTGCTTGACACTGAATTTTGCAAAAATTACATACAATTTTTAAAATCTCAATAATGGTTATTCAACTTTTATTGAGCATGGTGTTTGTCTTCAAAAAATTGTGTATGCATTTATTATTTAATCTTCATACATACCTGGTATGGTCTGTATTCACTGTTAAAATCGCCATATTGAGCAGGAAGTAATTAAAACTTTGAAAATTGACATCTTACCCAAAGTCACACAATTGAGAAAGAAAACTGGAAATTCAAATTCTCAGATTCTAACAAAGATTCTCTTATGGAAATAAAAGCAAGTTCCAACTCTCATTACTGATAAACTGTTAACTTCTTGTGAGCAGTGGGATAATTAGCAGCTAAGGTGTAATACACAAAGAACCAAAGCAGGAGACACAGAGTTGCATTCCCAAATAGCCACTTTCCAACTATATGACACTGAGCTACCACTCTCACTGTGTCCTATTTTCCTCACCTGAAATTAGATCCATAATTCCCATTCAGTGGCCCATGAAGAAGTCAAATTACTCTTGCTTCTGTGATTATTTCTTATACCATTTCCCTCTGTGAGAGTCTTGCATTGCAATTACTCTTCTTTCTGTGCCATATCCCCCATAATAGATGGTGACCGCCAAGGCTGAAGTATGATTTGGTTCGCAAAAACTCAGATTGTAGGTTCTGAAGCAACTTCTAGATCTTAAAGTCCATTAATGTACTGCAGCTGATGGTGTACACTATTTTTTGCCCAAACTATAAGTGTATTCAGCTATGAAAGAGAAATTCTATTTGCTGAGCCACTGTTGAAGGTGCATTTTACTTTGTACAAAGGAGAAATTACACTGAAAAAAAGGCAATAGAATTTTTTCTCTGTGAGTGAGATTTAAAAAATGCTAACGTGTGTGAAAGACAATGAAAAGTAGATCATTCCAGGATTTTGGGACAGCTTCATATTCTGCAATTAGTTATAGAAATTAGAAGAAGAAAAAAAAAAAAAAAAGACAGGAAGTTTTCCTGGAGTGAACCCAAAGTAATTCAACATTCAAAAACTTTTTTCTTCCTGAATTTCCCCAAAATGAATTGTTTATCTTACTTAGAAACTTAATTTAATTTAACAACAGCTGCTAGAGACATGGAAGTAGCAGGTGGAGTTTTAAAGGTAAACACTAAGGCACAGAAAGCTTTTCTGTGGGAGAATCACACTCTGTGACAAGCTTTGAAAAGCAATATCTTTCTTCAGTTGAAGTGTATGACAGAGTTTGTGGCTGTTAAAACGACTGAAGTTCCCCATAATTGGGAAATTGCCTCTCACACAGTCCATCAGACACTCACTTGGCTGTACTTAATGGAAGACGCTGATGGAATGCCACAGAGGTGTCACTGGGGTGACATTCCATTTAAAGTCACTCCCAAGCAGGCATTGTGAGCTTTCCACGGGGAGGCATAACTATCAGGCTGGAAGCAGGCAGGATTGGAGAGCAGAACCTAACAACACAGGAGAGAGTTGTACATCCTCATGACTCAGGGATGGGCCTCAGCAGGTAAGCAGTGTCCTCAATGCTCACAGATGGGGTTTGTGTCCCTTTCCCAACACCTCTCTAAGCCTTGCCTGCTCCCTGGAGAAAGAGTGCACAATGTGGAAAGAATGTTCACTTCTATTTGAGAATTTATGCAAGTGAAAATAAGGAGTACAGAGAAAATTAAAAGTGTTTGTGTAATGAAGTGAAAATTGAATTAAAAAGCTGAACAACTTTGTGTGTGGCCTCTCACAATTCTGATTTCTAGCTTGTCATCAATTAGGGAATTGACCTAGATGATTCAAAATCAACCCTTCAAGTTTATTTATATTACTTAATAATGCCTGCTTATTTAAGTTGGGAAGATTAAGAAAACCAGAGTAGATATATACAAATTGCCAGGTGGTTTTAAGAAATTAAAAAAGGAAACTAGCCTGATTGATTATGGTGACTATTGATGATAACATGGCACTCTATCTACTTGACCCACTTGAATCCACTTTCCTATTTCCACTATCAGCTTCCCATCATTATTTGTTGTTTCAATCATTACAAAATTTCCTCATGGATTCCCCTAACTCTATTCTCACCATCTTCCCATTCTTTACACACCTCAACATAGAGATATTTTCCAAAATACAAATTTGTACATCTAGCACTCCCCTGCTTACAAATCATATGTTGTTCCTTGGTTTAAAGCAAAATCCAGACTCCTTAGCAGTTGCACAGAACTTTTCTTCAATAAAGTGCCCCTAACAGTGGCAGCACTGGGGAAGAAGAACCCTAGGATAGGGAGCTATGTATCTCTGAGATGCTCTCAGGAAATGCTTAGGTCAGAGAACCCAAGTCATGTTTGAAAAGAGGACAGAGTAGCTATCGGATATCTTTAACATCACATTTGATGGGTTGTAGACAAAAGTCTGAGGCCCAGGAACAGGTTAGGGAAATCTGAAGAAGAGCAAGTGGAACCCAAGAAAGGGTGGGTAGTGGGGCACTTCAGGAGGAAGGCACAGGTATGGTGCTTCATAAGCAGGCTGCCCTGGTGTCAGCTATGGGGCAGGAGTGATGAGGCAAAGGGGCCAGGAGGACTGAGCACTGTACCCCTTCCCAGCCCATCTGCAGCTGTCTGTCCTTATCTGCAGTGTCCTCTGCCATGCTGACCTATGCTGTGCTCTCTGACAGATATTCCAAGCTTCTCCCCATGCCTTTGTCCCTCTTTTCCAACTCTGGAATAGACTGGTTTTTCTTTTCTTTCTTTGTGTGTGTGTGTGTGTGTGTGTGTGTGTGTGTGTGTGTGTGCACGTGTGCCTGAAAAACTCTTACTCAATGTTCAAGACTTGGCATAGGTTTCTGTATTTGAATGAGCTCTTACAGGCCCAGAAACAGGTTCCTTCTCTATGTCTCCTTAAGACCTTGGACATACCTGAGGGATGTTGCATATTGCATAGCATTATTAATTGTTGATGTGGCTGTCGTACGCCAGAAAGTGAGTTTCTAGAGGACAGAGATATTCCTTATTCCATAGGAGAAAGACTGATTGAGAGAAAGGCCAAGACTCAGTAAAGTTTCCTTTCTCTTAAATTGAACTCAAAGGACTAAAATAGAGCTCTTCATTAGGTAGTAGTATTTTTCTAACTTCCAGTGACTGCAGGGAATGTTTCTTTTGATTTAAATAGCTATACCAAAAATGTTCTTTTTATCTGCCATAAGAAGAACTGGATGAGGAAGCTACAGAAGAGAAGATCAAAATAAGAGAGATGTAGCATAGATGGTAACTTGATTCTCACATCATATCGTTTTAAAAAATGGTTTGGGACTGTCTTCCAGAGCAAGATGACTTAACCTGTCTGGTCTATGTCCCTATGGATTGCCTATCTGAGGGCAGCAGGGCAGGGCGGGTGGTAGAGTGAACACAGCAGGGAGAGCTGAAATTGAATTGGGTCCTCTCAGAGTCACAAAAATACTTTCCTTTGGATAACAGGTTACATATCTAGAATGCTGGATTTGTGGAGGGAAAATATCAGAAAAGATAAAGACATCCAAAATCTCAAAGTTGATAGATGTTTCATTGTTCCATTATCTTTCTGGATAAGAAGTATAGTTTACTCTGAAGAAAGATTCAATTTAAGTAAATTCGTCTCTGCAACCACAGGTTAGGTTCCTACTGGGGTAAAAGTTACTATGCTAAGTTGGAATTGTAAAGCGGGGTGGAACCATATGTGAATGACCAGGACACAATATAACAGGATAATTAAATACCTTAGTGTTGGAGCCAGATAGATCTGGGTTTATAACCTGAGTCTTTATTAGTCTATATAACCTATTATTTATTATTATAAATATTCAAAGACTAAAATATACATTAATTAGGATGATTCCACCCCTAAGTAACAGAATATTATAAAAACTAGTTTTACCATATGGTAACAGAATACTTCACATAACAGAGAAATCACAAGAAAATTCTGTGCTAGAATTACTGCGATGATCCAGTGATTTCAGCAAGGACTGTAGCTCTCCACTTGGTTGTAGGTCTGTGTCCCCTCCAAAAAAGGTATACTGAAGTACTATTCCCCAGGAACTAAAAAGGCAACGGCACATGGCAATAGAATCTTAACAGAGGTAATTAACTTAGAGTGAAGTAATTATTGTGACCCTAGTGCAATATGGCTGGTGTCTTTATAAAAAAGAAAAGAAAAATTTTACACGTACAGACTGACAGAGGGGAGATGATGTGAGCTTACACAGGAAGAATACCTGCCGAGACAGAGGATGCTGGCTGAAGAATGCCAAGGAATGCTGATAAGTCATGAAATCTAGGAAGAAGCAAGGAAGGATTAACTTATTGATTTTACCTTGATTTCAAATCTCTGGCCTCTAGAACTATAAGACAATAAATCTGTTTTTCAAACCACATAAATAGTGGTACATTTTTACTGCAGCCCATAACTAGGAAACAAATACACACTCTCTCTGCTCTGCCACCTCCAGCTGTCATTCTTCTGCCAATCTCTTCACATGATCACAAGATGATGCCTACTGCTGTAGGCACTATATCCTGCCACATCCAAAGAGAAAGAAGCAACTTCTTCCTGTATACTACTTTTTAGTGGAAAAATGTATTTCCTTTCCCAGTAGGAAAACATCTTTAGGTGTCAATAAATTCATTTTCAGATCACTTTGGTTAGGAATAGATCACGTGCCCAGGTTCCATCTACAGGGAGACTGGCAATTGAAAGACTGGTATACCTTTACCTTCAAAGGAAAAGGAAGAGGAAGATAGGCAATGCCATCTGCAAGAGCACATGAATGCATTAGATGGGGGATGACAGCTCAAAGTTTTAGTTTTATTCCATTATTGTATTTTGATAGACTCTAGGTAGAATGAAATTTTATATTAAAATAACAGCCAGCTAATGTCTACTTGGCCATATACTGTGTGATAGGCACTGTAAAAGCATTTGTATGCATTTTCTAATTTTATTTTAATAAGCACCCTATATGTTAATGTGAATGTCAACATTTAACAGATGAAAAACTTCAGACACAGAGCCTAAGTAGATTGCCTAACATCACACAACTAGCGAATGGTGGAACCAAGAATTGATCTTGAGTAGTGTAATTGGAAAGACCAATGGATATAATTCCTAATGTAAGAAATAGAAAAACGTGTTCCTTAATAACAAGTTTTCTCCTTGGAAGCAAAGTTGAAATTTTCATAAAATTAACAAATATCCTAAGAAATTTATACAATTACCTTTTTAGCACAAAGTCCCATGAATATACCTCTTATACATAAAAGTCCATATTCCTCAGAAGAAAACATTTCCAGACTAATTCAAGCAAGAATATTTAGAAAGTAAATGTAAATTGTTTTCTAATCTGAGAAGTAGCCTAGGATAGAGGCTCAGTCATTTTAGAGTAATTGAATCTATGATTTGAATCTCATATCAGTCACATAGAACATATAGAAGCCTGTGCCTGTTATTCTAATTTCTAAAAATGTCATTTTATTCATCTGTAAAATAGGCAAATTAATAATTTTAAATGGATAATATAAAATGAATTGCTATTCATTATACCATAATGAATAAACTATGGTTGTTTAAGGATAAATGGAGAAAATGTATGTAAGATACATAGTAGGCCATATATTTCAGAGTAGCCATGCAATAATTATAAGCTTTTATAATTATTCTACATGGAATTTACTGTCTTAGGTCTCTTTCTTAAGCACTATCATTGACATTAGCATAATCCTAAGAATATTTTAAAGGTATCTACATTGGCTAATTTATTTGAGCATCATGAATCATGTTCACATGCAAACTGGAAAAAAATCCAAAAATGGAATTGGCTTATGCACTGGAATAGCCCCAAGGAAATGTCATCTTTGCTAAGTGACCATATTTTCAAAGTAACCAAAGTTATTGCTTTTTAAAATCAGCAATGCTAATTAACATTGCCATGTAGCAATAGCCTGTGAAAGGTAATGAAAACTAATTGATTAATCTTCTACTTAGCAACATAGAAACATTGACCATGTATTAAATAATACTGATATTCCTATTTAAAGTCCATCTGTGGATTTGGTTATTTGGTCATTTGAATTTCTTGGTGTGTTTTAGACATATAGTTCTTTTTTCATTTCAAATTTATTCCTTCCAAATGCTTTTAGTATTTACCTCTACATAAGATTATGATTTGGTCTGTAATTGATGATGTGCCCATTTGAGGGGTTAGTAATACCTCAGAATATGTTTTATAAAGAATAGATGTGTTTGCATGTACAAGGGGCTTAAAATGGTATCTAGCACACAGTGGGCATCCCACAAGAATCAGTTAGCATCATTGTTATTATTGACTATTGCTATCATTTTTAATATACTCTTGAGACATGAAAGTAATTTATGATGTAACTTTTTACAAAGACAGGAAATAAGAAGCACAGAAATTTAGAGAGGTCTATGTGACTTCCTTCATGGGAGATGGTAAGAAATTATAACTTTTAGATTCAGTCACTTAAGAGATCTCTTGATTGTTAGACTGACCACATTTACTAATTGTTCTACTTTCTTATCCGTTATTGTTGGTGGTCTCTTACTAGGCTTAATTTATAAATTCAACTCCATTGTTAGCATATGTGTGTAAGAAAAAAAAATAAGAAATATGTAGGATTTGGTACTGTCCATTGTTTCAATGGGTTTTCTTAGAACATATCCCCTACAGATAAAAAAAACTATTGTAATTAAAAAAAAAATTGATCAACTGAGCAAGTTCTCTAACATAACACCTCTGAGTTTTACAACTATGTCCCTTGGAGTGTTTTTGATGTTGTTGAAGCTGCTTGCAGCTATACAATATGAACTGCTTTTTTTTTTTTTTTTTTTTTTTTTTTTCTGAGAGCTTTGCAATCATTCTAGTAGACTTCCCTTCCAGATGTTTCATGTTGCTGTGTCATGACTATTTTCTCTCTGAACTTCCTCAAATCTCCTTCCTAAAGCAAACTTCAGACTATGCTTTGTCTTTCCTTCCCTAGTTATTCTAAACTAACAATTGTGGAAGCTTTCTGCCCAAAGGCCAATCATTTCCATTTCACTGTGTTTAGGCCCCAAGTATCGTTCCCCTGGACACTTTCCTTATCTCAAGAATGAAAGTCAGAATACAGGTAAGAATTTCTTTCTGCTGAAGGAGTATTTCTGCAGATGTTGTGGAGTTGACTTTATGTCCTCTCTTGATAGAGACATACTGTTTATTTCTGTCATTGGTCATTTCTGTTGTCATGTACATTCACTGTGATGTCACCTCTGTCCTGCTACCTTCATGAAAAGGAGTCTAAAATATAATTTGCAGATTTCCACAGTACTTACACTCTTGATATGCAGTAGAACTCTCGTTCCAAACAGACATTCTCTTTCTAAATGTAGTTCACCCTTAAGTCACCATTTTCCAATCATGCATTTCAACCTAGAAAGTCTTAGTAAATCTTACAGGATTAGTTTAAGTATTTGATGTGGTAATTTTAATTTCACATGTTAGCATATAGGTATGTATATATTTTCCTCCTCTATTACTATTTCATTTTTAAGAATTACAAATACTTGGCATGTTTTTCTTTCTTCACTTTACAACTTTAGTTTCTCTCACCTCCTTAGTTCTATACCATTTAATTGACACATTAACTATCTCATAGTCCATAAATTCTCTCAAAGTTCACAGTATATAAGGAGCATCTATAAAATTAATTTAGAGATGGGATGCAAATGCAATTACTTCCAACTCCCTTTTTCCCATTGGGTCAGTAAGTTAGTGGTAGGTCCCAAGAGTTGGTATTATGGACAGTAATTCTGATGCAAAGTGCCTTTGAAAAGTACTCTACCAGACAAGCAAATGTTCTGTCTTTAGTGAGATAGGTCACATCATCCAAGATACATCATTTCCATTTCTTGGGCCATTGTCCAGAAATCTAAATGATTGCCAATACCATCTGGATAGCCAAATGTTCAACTCTGAAACCATTTTTCTTTTCTAAATTCTTGTGCATTGGTAGAAATACTGAAAACACCACCTGGGATCTGTAGCCCCTTTACTTTCTACCCAAAGCTCAAGAAAGAATTCTATTTTCAAAAGTCATTAATTCTGATATGTCACTTAGAGTGAGAAGTAGTTAGCTATCTTCCTAAAGCTTCTCTTAAGATACATGCTTTGGAGAAACAGACGTCTCCTGAATGATAGGGATACTTATGTTAATCTGCATCTAAATGAATTAGTCAAAAGTTACCAACTACTATGACAGTTCTTCCCTGACTTCCAGAATCAATAGCAAGTTTTACCCAAAAGAACTTGAAATTTATGCTTACTGGATTATTTTCTGTTCTAGAAGGTCTCAAGTCTCTATTTAAGTGATTCTAAATCCAGGTGCAATTTTGACCCAGGGGGACATAAATGAGTGCCTGAGTAGACAGTAGGATAGCTACTGGAATGTAGTAGGTAGAAGTCAAGGATGTTGCTAAACAACTCACAATGCAAAGTACACCTTCCCCATCAAAAAAGCATAAATGTAAACAGTACCAAAACTGACAAATTTTGCTCTATGTAAGACTAGTCTCATATCTGTCATGAATTCACAAGAGCTTCCATCTGCTCTCTAAATATTTTTGTTGTTTATTAAATAACATCACTCGGAATTAGTGTCATAACTTTAAAACTTCATTTTCATGACTCCCCTTTTGGCTTCCTTATATAACCTTCTCTTCTGCATATTTCTATTTTCCCTTCTTTTCTCTATTAGAAGCATTATGATGGATACCTGTGTTTTTGCATGTCTAGCAATTCTTCCTTTGGGGAACTGCATCTCACCTGCTCCATGTGATTTTTTATGATCCTGCGGATCATGAACTGTGGGCAATTCTGAACACATGGTGATAATGGGCTCAATGCTAGATCAATCTGTCTTTTTCTACTGCGAATGACATGCTTGAGTAAAGACACACCAGAATGCCAGCTGGTTGTAACTGCCTCATTCAAGGGTGGTACTCCAAAGGGAAGGGTCAAGCTTTTTGCTGCCAGCTGTGTTGCTTCCTCTGTTTGTCAACTACTTAGAATCCTTCCACTAAATATCTTTTCCTTATGTAAAATCATCAGAGATGGATACTACTGCAAATAGCACCATAGGATCAACTTTTCTTTCCCACTGCTCTGCTGATACAGAGAAGAAATAGTCCCTTGGCTGCTTTGTCTCTTACTTCTGGGGAAAAAATAAAAACAAAACAAAACAAAACAAAAAAAAACCTTGATAGTTCACAATTAGCTGGGTCTTACTTCTATGAGCATCCCTTCAAGTTCTGAAGCCTTTGCTTTAGAATCCACTCAATAAACAGATTTGTAGCAGTGCACCTCAAAAGATGGCCTGCCTTCCAGTTGCATAAGCAATGCCTATGGCTTATTAGAAATGCAAATGATAGGACTCACAAGATAGCAATGGTTTTAACTTTTTATCATGCATAAAAATCACCTGGAAATCTTGTCTAAATGAAGGTCCTGGGTTACATCCCAGAGATTCAGGTCTAGAATGGTACACAAGAATTCCTATTCTATCAAATTCCAAGGTGATGCCGCTGTTGCTGCTGTTCTGGGCACAGTTAGAGCCACACTGTGACAACATGCTACTTTTTCTGCCTTTTAAACTGTATTTGGCACAAAGCTCAGCTTCTTTAGTTGTAAATAAAGAAACCTGCCTCAAACTGGCTTGAGTAACATGAAATTCATTTCCCCATATAAATGAGTAGCTTAGAGGTTTGAGGACTTTAGCTCTTCATTTGTTGCTCAATTATATTGCCAAATACCTGGTTCTTTCCCAGTAAATGACTATTTATTGTTGGTGCCTTTCTTTTTGGTAGTGCTGGGGATCAAACCAAGGTCCTCACAATATTAGGCAAGCACTCTACCACTGACCTATATCCCTAACCCTAAATGACCTCTTTTGTGTTACTGAAAACTATGAAGCCATCACATTTGGTGAGGATGTACTTACTAACAGATCCCTATTTCGCAAATTTATCTTTAACCATATCCTACAGCATTTTAGCACATTTTAGAACCTCAATAAATAATAAAGATTAATCTCTTTCCCTCTTCCTTGAAGACGTGTTTCCACCTAAAAAGAAATTATTTTTTCTACCTACACATCCCTTCCCTAGGCCCAAAACTCCTATTTAGTTGGTGGAGAATGGAGAATGAAACGGACATTGTCCCTGCTTTAGAAAGCTGTAAATCCTACTCCTATGAATTTCTAAGAAGCATTCCTAAGCTCCTTCCTCTACCCTCATGCCCTAAACCAATTTAGGAAGGCTGTTACTCCTGTCCTTCTAACACATCATAGCACACTATGTATACATAATAAATAGAAAAATGTTAGTAAGTATAAACTAGTTTCAGTCAAATTGAAAGAAATGACTGGAAGAACATGTCAATGTAAATAGAACTTGGATTGGGATCCATTTAAGAGATCTTATTAGGGACTGGTGTTGTGGCTCAGTGGTAGAGCACTTACTTAGCATATGTGAGGCACTGGGTTCAATCCCCAGCACCACACACAAAAAAACCTAAATAAACAAAATAAAGGCATTGTGTCCATCTACAGCTAAAAATTTTTTAAAAAGATCTTATTAGGATACTCTCATTTTGGAATGTGATACACACAAGATAATAAAGATTTAGAAAACATAAAATCCCACAGAAAAATTGTATTATATTTTATTAAATTCAAATCTTAAAAAAATCTGATGGTATCTTGAGAAATTGATAACATTGTAAAGTACTCTTTTTTAATAATCCTTTTCTGCCTTGGGATAGTTAACTATATTAACTGTTATTCGATTAGATAAGGAAATAAATAAATAAAGTCACAAGGGCTCAAATTGGAGATATCTTCAGTTGAATAAATCCTCTGAAAAGTGCAGAGTTGATTTATAACTCCATTTGAGCTATTTGCTTTACCAATGGTCTTTTCTTCCTCAATCCAGAATGGTTAAGCACTGTCAAAGAAAACAAATGACTCAGACTCTGTGTGTTCTGTCAGTGTAGTTTATCGGGAGTCTTTTCATGTTCTTCCCTTGTATATATCTAGCAATGTCCTCTCAAGGGCAGTAAAGAGGTGAGTACACACTGCTGAGAAAATTGGGAATAAACCAGGAAAGTTTTGTTGTTGTTGTTGTTGTTTGTTTGATTTTGCATTGTTTGCTTTCCTTCTGCAGTGCTAAGGATCAAACCCAAGGCCTCACACATTCTAGGTAAGTGCTCTACCTGTGAACCACCTCATCCACCTAAAAGTTTTGAAGGAAGGACAAGAAAGAAAGACCCTCCTCTGCCCAACTTTATACTGTCTTTAGGTTTATTCTTTTGTCCTTTTCTTCTTTCAACTCATTAACTCAGGCACCACCATTGCCAAGATCACTTTGTGTGGTTGAATTTTAATCGATTGCTATAAATAATAATGATGGTGATTATGATCTAGTGACTTTGTCAAAGGCAATTGCTAATGCTGGATAGAAATAAAGAATTAGAAATGAAGCCTGGTCTTCTCTATTGTTTGGATCCTTTGCAGCTGTCTTGGGAACAAACTGTATGCAAAGATAATTGTAAGTCCCCTGCATGGGTATCCTACACAAGAGAGGATCAATATTGTGTAAGAATAAAAGTTTTTACAATTTTGGGCACCTCTCTAATAAAAGCAATGCAAAATAACAAGTAAAATTGTGTAAAAATATTTAGAAAATGATACAAATGACAGAAATATATTACAAGTGTAAAAGTGCTGGTAGATGCCGCAAACGTCACAGCATCCAAGAATGTAATCATAACTCTTATTAACAACCAATCTCACTTACCTCTATGAGGCTTTCTTTTTCTATATATACTTCCAATTCCAGATGCCACTGAGCACTTTTGAATAGCAAAATAATCCTGAACCTTCAAGTTTATATCATGACACCTCAGTGAATTGTCACAGTTCATAGGCATAGAACTGAAAACTACTGGTGCCCTTGATTTTAACTAAGCTCTTTACAGAAGGGACTGCAAACTACCTCTCAAAAACAACCAGTAAAAATTCATTCCCATTTCATTTTCTCTTTGGCCCTACCTTAAAGTTACCCAGGCCATTCTAATGCCACCTCACAGACAATGAAACCTGGCAAGGGCAGTTGGAGTGGGAAGATCCAACAGACTTACCTGGTAGTGTTGAAATGTATTGTGATGGGACATTTTACAAAAGCATATGAACAAATTGATGGTGATTTTGGAAGAGGAGCTGGAAGGAACCCAAGCAAGTGAGAAGATCTGAGACTTCAGGTTAGTTAGCTTCACAAGAAATCTAATCCTCATGCTGTGTACTCAGCTAGTAACTTGACTACTAAAATTTAGTGAATCTTTTGAGAACCTATAGTAGGCAGATTGGTGGAATTTATGAGTCATGTTATAAAGTGGAAGGAAGTCTATTCATTTATGTATTTTCAGCTTGAATTTGTGATCTATGTAAATATATTGCTTATTCAAAATACGTTATTTTTAAATAGTTATTTAAAAGGAAACTGTGAGACATGGTTCCTCCTCTGCTTTTATAAACTTCAAATTATGCCATGATGGAAGAAGAAAAAAAAAAAATGAGAGGTTCAAGAACACCCAGGAGACTAACTGAGGTCTTTTGGAGAATATCAACTCAGACTCACTTAGGAGCTGAAGAGAAGAAGGAGGAGACCAAACAGGATATAAGGATAAGCAGAAGGGGCCATTGTGGTCAGAAAGTCAGTGCATCCACAAAAGCCCATTTATAAACTCTTGAGTAGAATGAGGGCAAAGGGTTCAGCCAAACCATCTCTTGTGCTGAAAAGGAGTCCAGTAACTGCAAGGCCATGCAAATCTCAGTGAGAGGGTTGAACCAAGGCAAACAGAGGGGAAAGCACTCTTACATGTGCCCAGTTCACACCTTACTCACCACACAGTCTAGGTGGACCACCATGAAACAGATTTGCATCCTATAGGAGGGAGTCTTGGGCTACAGATGTGTTGCAGGCTTTTTCCTTCAGCTCTTAATGAGCCCCTGATCTACTCAATCTGTCAACATAATAACATGTTTTGTCATTTTTAGCCACAGCATTTGGTAGTTTGTTACACAGAATAGTAACAAGAACACTATTGTCCATCCATTTAATTCTGAAGTAAGATACTATTCTTTTTGAGCCTATAGTATTTTTTAAGCCTACTGGAACTTTTTCATTCAAATGCATGAAGGAACTCCCTCATTGTGCAAGGACATGTAGATGAATGACTGAATGGAGAACCAGTTGCTGCTCTAACCTCCAAGAGGCAGAGCATGCTACAGACCCCTGCACAGCTGCATGCCAGGCAGAATAAGCCCCAAGCCTCTCCAGCCTGGCTGGGATCTTTCATGTATAGCCTATATGTTTGCTGCTCCTTTTTCTAGAATCACTTTCCCTATGTCTCATTCTTTCAATTACTTCCTACTCTGCACTACTACCACCTCCTTTGTCAAAATTACTCGGCACCACTTTCTCCAGTCAACCTTCCCCACCAGCTCCATACAGGGTGAATGGTCTTACCTTCCCTGATTGCACAGCCTCCTGCTTTCTTCTTTGTAGGCAACCCCACAATGCAGGATGGCTGACTGTCATGTAGATCTTTCACAAGATTATACAATCCCTGAGGGTATGGATAAATTTTTGTTCATCACTGTACCCACCAAAGCTCTAATAACATGCATGTAGAAGTTGGCTTTTCCTGTGTGCTCAACATTTACTGACTAAAAGGATGAATGAACTATAATGTGTCCTTCAAGTACTAGGGGAATCTAGTTGAGGGACTCCTTACCACATTTCAATGTGTATGTTATAAATTGAGTATCTATCTCCCCCAAAATCCACACACTGAAATATTTACCCTCAATGTGATGATATGAGAAGGTGGGACTTTGGGAGATGATCACATGGTGAAGGTGGGGGCTTTATGATGGGGTTAGTGCCCTTACAAAAGAGACCACTAAAAGCGTTTGTTCTCACCCCCTCTTGCTCCTTCTCTTTCTCTTTGCACTATGGAAAGATTCAGTCTGCTGCCAAAAAGACCACCCTTTCAATAGTCTAACCATACTGAAACTCTGATCTTGGACTTCCAGACCTGTGACAAATTTCAATTGTTTAAACTTTTTGTTATAGCATCCTGAGCTCACTAAGATGATGTATATTGCCCAAATGGTACTCGACCTTTATTCTATTCTCAATGAAAAGGAGGAACCATTCTATGAAATAATACCAAGGTGGGTCAGTGAATACCAATAAATAATCTTCCTAGTGACTTGGCTCCTTTATTCTGTGATCTACTATAATGACCAATACAAAGTGATAACAAACAATATTTTTGGATGTAATTCAACCTTAGGAAGATCTACATAACCTCTTTAATGCAGTTTTTAGGTTAATCCTGGGGTGATAAAGGCCATGTTCCTGCCCCATCTTCACCACAAGGACCTTCAGGTAGCCATGATGGAGAGGAAGGTCTACCCCTGAATCAGGTTAGGTAAGGTAGCTCAGTAGCACAGGAAGATGAAATCCATATCAAATCACCAGGACTAAGTTTGGCTCTACAATGTAATTTATATGAGGTACAGGAAGTCACACTCATTGATTGCTTTGGTCTGAATGTTTGCATCCCCTCAAAATTTATATAATATATTGAAACAATCCCTGAAGTGTCAGTGTAAGGAAGTGAAGGACTGATTCAGGAGCTGATTAGGTTATGAGGGCAAAGCCCTCATGAATGGGATAGTGACTTCACAAAGATATGAAAGTGAGCTCTTGCTGCTTCCCCTTTTTCAAGCTGGAAGGCATTATCTGTGAACCAGGAAACTGGCCTCGCCAGATATTGGGTCTGCTAGCACCTTAATCATGAACTTTCTGACCTCTAGAACTGTGAGAATAACTTCTTGTTGTGTATAGGCTACACAGCTTATGAAATTTTGCTATGGCAGTCCAAATTAACTACAACTTTGATTAAATGAGGAAATCAGCAATGACCACATCATAGTGTGTGCTTGACAGTAATGAGCTAACAAGTAAGTAGAACCCTCTACACATGCTAATTAATTTTGGCAAAAATATCAGTAAAAGATGAAGAATACAACTGTACCCATGCAGTAAATAAGTGGCTCTACCATTTACCAGTGGCCTTCAGAAAGTCACCCAATCATTTCTGCATCTTGTTCTTCACAAACAAAATGGTGATAAAAGTGATATGTACCAACATATGTTAATGCACATAAAATGCTTAAACCAGAACCATTTCACACTAAATTTTTATGGAATAAGGAAACACTGCTCTTTATTCTTAAATGCCCTTGGAAGTTTAGGAGAGGAAGAACTGTTTATAAGAATTAATGGGGGGGCTTCATGATAAAGGATACATGTAGTCTGTGATTTAAAAGATAGTAGCATTTAGCAGGACTCGGGGTGCATACCTGTAACCCCAGAAGTTCAGGAGACAGAGACAAGAGGATCACAAAGTCAAAGCCAGCCTCACTAACTTAGTGAGGATCTAAGCAACGTAGAGAAAATCTGTCTCAAACTAAAATAAAAAAGGAAGGGCTGTGGCTTAGTGGTTAAGCACCTCTGGATTCAGTCACTATCCAAAAAAATAAATAAATACACAAAAGATAGTAGCACTAAGACATAGATAAGAAGAAAGATCTAAGAATTTTCTTCTTAACTGTAAAGAGATACATTGCCAGCTGACAACATGGAATGTGATTGGTAAGAGGCAATGGGAGAGGAGGGCCTGGGGAGGCAATCCAGGACTCCCCATCAGTCTAGAATTCCACTGGGACCCACAAGGCTATATAAAAACTGAACCCTTTGTTCAAGGGAAATTTCAAAGAGAATCAAAATTCAATTTTAAAATTGTTCTTTGAGCGATCTGCTCTGCTTTAACAACTAGAAAGATAACTACCTTTCCCAAATCAAGGTCATACATACATATGTACACACACACATACATGCACAGTTCTAGTTGGTAATTTGTGCAGAAATCCTACCTTATCTCTCTTTCTTACTCCCCCACATCCCTTTCCCAGAACAATTTAGTCACTCCCAGGGAAAAGAACTAGCTGATACAGGTATAAAACAAATTCTCAACAAAACAAGAAAATATTTGTTTTGTTGTGTATTCCCTTATTCAATATCATTGTCAGCAATTCTGTTTTAAAAAATAAAATCTCTTAAAGGTAAAGGACTAGAAAAAATATCAATAAACAGAAAGGAGTCGGGGAAAGAAAGCAAGCAAGAAAAGAAAGTCCCTTGAAGTGTCTTACAGTATTTACCACATGGAAAGAACTGTCCTCTGAAGAGCAGAAGTAACTGGGTGCCTACTCTGAGTCTCACTAAAGGGTGGTGGGAAGGGATCCAGACAAGCCTCTTGTCTTGCACACAGTGAACTCCAGGCAGACTAACTGCTGAGAGGAAGCTGTGGGTGGTAGAACTCTTCTCACAAAGTGGTTCTTCAAGTCTTCAGTTTCCTGGAGGTCATATGATCACTTTTTTTTTCTAGTGCACTCTGAAGACTTTGAAGCCAAGTACAGCAATCTACCCCACTGCCCACACCCTCCTCATGTTGTTGTGGGGTGCAATTTAAGACTGATCACCCTGAGAAGTACAAATTTGAGAGTCTTTATTAAGCTAGCCAGCTGACTATCTCACACAATGCCCCCAAAATGGCTTTTGGGAGAACAGCCCTCACCATAGGGTTGCAGGGGTTCTTATACCAAAAATCACATTAATCATAAGTGTCTGCTATGATTTGAAAACTAACATCATGAAATCATTAGCAGAGGGGGAAGTGGGTCAAAATGACCCTTACCTAGGTACAAACTAAAGAATAGTTACTAATATTCACACAATCATTGTTGACATCATCGTTCACATGGTGCATTGTTTAAGAGAAATTGGAATCAAAAGAGAACAATTTTTCATCACATAAGAATTGCCATTTTGTATTGTTAAACATGTCATGCTAAGTAACTGATGATGGGTATAGAGGCAAGGTGTTTCAATGGGAGAAGCTAAGCTATTGTTGGTGAGTACCAGGTGAGGCAATCCCATAGGAGAAGCTCATTTCCTACATAACATGGAGTCTTAAAGCAAAATGGAGTCATTGCCCATATAGCCTGGCCTGTAACATTTCCACGGAGCCATATCTGTCAAGCCCATCACAATATTTACTATGTTTGACTGTTTTGTTTTTTTTTTTCAAAAGAAAGAATTTCCACTTGAGTAAGAACACACAAAGGTACCACACTCCCAAATGCCAATATACTTTAGTGAAGAACTAGTATGGGGAATAACCATCTCTTTGAAACTTAGAACAGGCCTCACTGAAAAGTAGTACATTCTTATGATTTTAGCCTCTAGTCATCTATGCCAGTGCAGTTTCAACCCCCTGTAATCTCAGTTTTGTAGGTTCATCTAAGTTTATGAGAGTCAAATAAACTCAGTCTCCCTAGCCCATGGAATCTAAATGTGAAAATTGTCTTCAGGATTATCTAAGTTGTCTGAATTCTCAGATCCAATCAGAGATTTGATATCCCCAAGCAGTAGAGCTCAGAGAGTTTTTCAAAGAAGTCATGCTGTGACCTTCTGTAAATACCAGCCCAGGAGGTGAATGTCACAGGTGCTTTGAATCTCCAAACCCAGGCTGTCTACTACAAAACCTTATTGTCCCCCAGTCCCCTTTCCTCCTGGTGGGAGAGTTTCTCTTGTCTCTGCTTGCACCCCACCTCCTTCATATGTCCATCAAGACTTGTGAGGAGGAAGGCTGAGATAACTCACCTAAGACATGGTTTGAACTTGAATATTCTCTCTCTATGTCAGATGAAGATTTGTTTTTGTATTAGAAACATTTAGACACATCTTACTTATTTGATCAGGAATAAATATGTACTCTCTATGTCAGATAAAGATTTGCTTTTATATTAGAAAAATTTAGACACATCTTATTTATTTGATCAGGAAGAGAAGTTTAAGGGGAATACTCAAAATCATACCAAGAAAGCATTTTCTTACTTGGCCTAAACTAAAGCATATTTCAAACTAGGTAAAACACAAGCCAAAGAAAGCGTGAGAATTTCTTCCTCCCTAGGCCCCATGTCCCTCCTTGGCACGCATAGTCAAGTAGCCAAGTTGTTTCCAGTTGCCAGTAAACTTGTCTTGACGTCATGTTCTCCTGACACTCTCATGCTTTGCTTTCTCTGTTAATTTCTGACTCTTTTCATGCCAGTTGGAAATCCAGCTGCCACAAAAACTGAGAATTACTCAGAAAGAACTTTGTCTTTCCCTTCCCAAATCTCATCTCTGCACAGCCTGCCTGTGACTGTCTGCATCACTCCATATTTGCTGGTCTCTTCTTATCTGCCATCAGGGCCTGCAGAGTCTTCTGTGGAATCTTTCTCAGACTTGTTGCTCTTTCTCATCTCTCCAGGGCCTAGTTTGGAGCTAGAGAACAGCAATTTCTAAACTCAAAAATACTTCCTTAGAGCTTTAAGAAGTTAGTACTAAGTCAAGTTATAAAATCTTCAAGGTCATTTGGATCCTGACTTTTCCATTAACTTTGAGATACTTCTTCCAGCTGGAAAATCATGCAAGTACATTAATGTAGGCACCCTAATGGTTACTCTTTTATGAGTTTTAGTTACCAATTTAGTAAGACAGTGTGATATAGACAGAACAGAAATAAGTTTGAAATATTTCTAAATGATCTCTAAAACCTTTTTGCCATATTCCTTATATATTGTCCTGCTCTAGGCCTTTGTCATTTCTTTTTCTGGACCCTGGCTTCCTGAGCTGACACCATATTTCCTGTCTGCTCTTTCTTCTGCATGTTTCACACTGCCACCACTGTAACCTACCAAAAACACAAGCCTAACTGTAAGTGAAGTCTCTGATGAAATGCCTTAGTTCCTATAGCATAAAATCTAAGATCCATAGTATCACATAAAGTTCCCTTGTAACTCATCTCCTGTTCTACCCTAAGTCACACTTCAGGTGACAGAAACCACACACATCATATTGTTTTATTTTTGAGTGACACATAATGCATATTTATATGGGTATAATGTAATACTCTGATGCATTTGTGCATGTGTAAAGATCACATCAGTGTAATTAGCATATCCATCATTTAAACATTTGTCATTCCAATATGTTTCTTGACTATGCTATTCTGAACCTCAACTCTGTCTGGGTCCTTCTCCTAGAATGGCATTCCCTAGGTTTTTTCTTTGAAAATCTATTCATTCCTGAAGGCTAAGCATAGATATTTCATTCGGGCAACACTTAATTCAGAATTTTTTTACATACCCATAACATCCTATATATAAAACTTCTTCATAGCACTTGTTACTTTATATATTTATTTAAATGGGTTGGCTTGGGTTTGTTTTTTTTTTTTTCTTATTGTTGTTGTCTTATTATAAAGTGCATTTCTGGCAGAAAATTCGAAAAGCAGAAAAATATGAAAAAAATTATCTGGATAAATCTACTATTATTTTGAGGTTGTTTTCTAAGTTTTGATTCTATGCACATATTCACACTTTTCTCTTTTGCTACTTTTAACATACCACCTCAGTATAAACACAAACACATGCATACCAAATATAATGTTTGTTGTAACTATTGCTTTTTTTTACTTAAAATATACTGTGAATATTGTCATTTATCTTTACTATTCAGAGAGTAATCTTCTTTAGGGACAGGAAAGAGAGAGAGAGAGAGAGTACGACAAAGACAATCTGAGTGAATAGTAGATGATAGGCTGTGAATAATTATTTCTTAAACTAATTTATTAAGGGAAATTAAAGAAGAATAATAAAGAATATAAATAAGGATAAAAAGGATATAATAAGGAAAAATAAGGATATAAAGAAAAGACAGTACATGAAAAGTGCATTATTTTTTAACTTTTAAAATTTGTAGATACTCTATATTTGAATCTCACAAGAGCCTTCTGAAGTGGCTATTGGAGTTATTTAAAAATTGGGAAAGTGAATGTCAGAAAGGTGTAATGGTTTGGCCCTTTAATGTCCCCACAAAGTTCATGTGTTAAAAACATGGTCTTAAACTCAGCAAAGTTCAGAGGTGGGGTATTTAGGTAATGATTAAATCATAAGGTTTCTAATCTCATCAATAGAATAATTCACTTGAGGGATTAATAATTTGCAATGGTATCTTTCCAGGAAGGGAAAAGTTTTTAAAAAAAATGAAAACAGGCAGGTCTGACACAGGTATATATTTACTAAAATTGTTTTCTTAAGAAATAGTTATGCTTCATTGTTTTATTCTTATGCTGTCATTGATATTCTAATCAATACTAATTTATCAATATAGATGTCTCTAGGAGTTGCAGGTTATGTAAGTTACAGTAAGTATTAACATATTATAGAAAGCTTTCTTAATAATATTTTTGTAAAAATTAGATTTAATTGTGATTAACTGAAAATTGTCAGAATATTTAAACAATAACCTCTTGGGATTTCAGTCCTCATATAGACCCTATCAGTTGTCTAAGTTTGAAGCTAAGTAAATACAATGTGTTTTATATTCAATGCTTGATCTTCTATAAGAATGAAGATGATTTGGTAGGAGTAATTGTTAATTTCTAGATGTTTACATCATAATGATTTTTAAACAATTAAATAACTTTCATGTATAACTGTAAAAATAATAATCTGAATGGACTACTGGGGGGTAACTGTAGGCATGTCTATAGCATGACCCTCTGCTTCCCTGCTGCCATGAGCTGATAGCTTTCATTTATCACTTTACGCCCTCCTGCCATGATGTTCTTCCTCACCTCAGGCCCAAAGCAATGCAGTTGCTCAACCATGGACTGAATCTTCTAAGCCAAAAATAAATCTTTCCTCTTCTAAGTTGTTCTCATCAAGTATTTTGGCCACAGTAATGAAAAGCTAACACAAAAGTTAAGAGCTTTTCTTGAGGTTTTACACTTCATGTGGCAGAACTATAATGGAACTATAACTATATGAATCCATGAATTATGGATTTTTATATTCCACATAACTTCTGGGGAAAAAAAAAAAAAGCAGCAATGAAATCCCTGCTGAAGTCTGGGAGCCTGGGGTAATGTCCACATGTCCTGGCATCTTGCCTGGAACAGAGTTGGTACTAAATAAGTAATCTTTGAACTGAACTGAGGGGAAGTTAGTAAAACAGAATAAATAAGTAGGCAATAGTCAGTGTTCAGGATTAAGTACCTCAATCCACTTTTCTCCATCCTCACCATGCTTGTCTGAATCCCTGAAAAAGTCTCCTGATTGATCTGCCTTCTTCCAGTCTATTCCCATTATCACCCATTCTCCATAAATGCAAACTGATCATGTCAAATAACTTATTTGTTCCCTTTGCTCTTGGAAAAAAATTTAAAATATCCTCCTAGCTTAAATGCCTCTTCATGATGTGATACATTTCTTCTCCATCTTCATTCTCATTTCTCTTCCTCCTGTATATGCCACTCTGCATATTTCACATCCCTAAATCCTCTAAAGTGCTAGAATATTCTTCCCCCTACTCTTCTTGGATAACTATTATTTTGATTCTTTTTACTAATTGTATCAGTTTCTATTGTTATCTAACAAATTACCACCAATGTAACAGCTTTAAACATCACAAACTTGTTACCTCAGTGTTCTATAAATGAGAAGTCTGGCACAGTTTGGCTGGATTTTCTTTTGGCGGTCATGTTAGACTAAATCAATGTACTAACTGCTGTGCTTATCAGGGACATATGGTTCTCTTTTAGACTCACTGATTATTGGCAGGATTCAGCTCCTTTTTGGTCATAGGACTGTATTGTGTTCCTTTTTACATGATACCCTTTTCCTTCAAGTTAACAAAGATTCATTGAATCTTTGTGTTTTGAACCTCTCTGGTTTCCACTTCTGTCTTCCTCTCCTTCAAGAGCTCATGCATTGCTTTAATTCCACTTGGATAAACCAGGATACTCTCTATTGTAAGATCAACTGCTTTGTAACCTTAGTTTTATCTACAAAGTTTGTCATGTAATATAACATTATCACCAGAAGATGAAGGTCACAAGGAGCCAAAATTCTGCCCACCCTGCTGATCACCTCAAGTTTGGCTACATGTTCCTCTTATAATACCCAAGCTCACTGATGTCTCTGCCTCCAGTTCGAGACGACGTGCTTCATGAGGGCAGTGGCTCCCTCTGGTTCATAAGTGGTATTGTGCCAGACCAGTTTGTATCTGCAAATGAATGCATGTCATTAATTTCCAGGAATTCTGCAATCTGGTTGTTAAACATGGTTATGTTAAAATTCAAAACTTTTTTTTTTTTTTAGTTGTTGATGGACATTTATTTTATTCATTTATTTACATGTGGTGCTGAGAATTGAATCCAGTGCCTCACACATGCTAGGCAAGTGCTCTAACACTGAGCCATAACCCCAGCCCCAAAACTTTTTAATTATATTTTCAGTGAGTAATAAATATGCTGAACTCATCACTTCTTTTTTGGTACTACTATTTACCTACTCTATTAAATTAATTTTTCTTTTTTTATGTATCTTTTAATTTTTTATGGACTGCATTTTGATTCATTGTACACAAATGGGGTGCATCATTTTGTTTCTATGGTTGTACATGATGTAGACTCACACCACTTGTGCAATCATACACACACAGGGCAACGATGTCTGTCTCATTCCAACATTTTTCATACCCCCCTCCCTCCCACTTTCCTCCACACAATCCAAAGTTCCCCCATATTTTTCTTGATTGTATCTTTATGGTAGAAATACTTTTATTGATGCACTATGTCTTCTCAATTCCCTGTTTGGTGCTATTATATTACATTGGTAACTTGCAATCAATAATATTGGATGTCTTTGTACTATAAAAATCAGTAAATGCTAGTTGCTGACTTAATTTATTGTTTAGTTGATTATCTAGACTTAAAAAAATCATAGTGAAAATGGTAATAATACAGATTAAATTTAAAGTGTCTCATGTGTGTGGCCATTACATAAAAACTTGAAGAAATGTTATTCTTCCAGTATGTAAAATCCATGACTCAGCAAAGAAACAGTCTCTATTATTGAAAAGTGAATGAAGTTACAACTAAATATCTCATTTTAATTTTATCTTATTCATTTATTTAAAAAATTTAAACAACAATCATGTGAGAACTGTATTCACTCATTAGTTAACAACTACAAGTTGGCTAAAGATAAAGATTTAACAAAAACAAAAGAAAGGGGCTGGGGATATAGCTCAGTTGGTAGAGTGCTTGCCTTGCAAGCACAAGGCCCTGGGTTCAATCCCCAGTACAACAAAAAACAAAAGAAAATCTGTGGGAACAAATTGTGTATTTTGAATTTACAATAAAGAATAAATTTTATATTATATATTTTTCACATCAATATTTTTTCATAAAACATGTATACATGTATTTATATACATATACATATGTTTTAATACCAGTCGTTAAACATTTACCAGCCCATCACTGAATATATTGAATATACTTCCAGAACATATTGTAATATCTAACATATGGCAAATGCTCAGTGAATATTTAGTGAATGAATAGGTAAAAGACATGGTCTACATGACAGGCCCGAGAACACAGACTGGGCAGAAGAGAAGCATTGATTTGGGGAAGTTGAGAGGATTCAAGGGCCAAGAGGTCAGCTGAGAATTTCTGTAAGATTAAGTAGAAGTGAGGGAGTAGGGGAAAATTAAGGGAGTTCTAATGAGAGGGAGAGTCTTAGGAGTTAGAGATAATTAGGCACAATGTGCAAGGCTCTAAACTATTCGTTCACTTTAATATTTTATAATTCCACAGCACTCATTTATCCTCATTTTATAGGCAAGGAAACTAGGTCAGTGAGGTTAATGAACTTTCCCAGATTCAATCAGTTAGCAGAAGGGAGAGGAGGCCTGTGTGTTCTGAACCCAAAGCCTGAACACAATGACTTCACCATAATTGAAATGAGAGTGAGAATGAGGTCATGAGTAGTCACCACATCAGGCCTTGCTGCTCCATATGTTCAGAGGGCCACAAGGGGCCACTCCAGAGAACTTGTGAGAATATTGACTCTCAGACTGTAACTCAGTTCTACATACCAAAATGTCTGTTTTCTTGTCTTCTAAGATACCCTGAAATTTCCTATGCACCTTGAAGTTTGAAAATCACTGGCTTAAGGGGCAGATGTACCAGCAGATGACTATACTGCAGATGGTCATTACAGTTAGAGAAGTTGAGAAACACTGTTGAGGGCATTGTCGGACTGAAGCAGTCCAAGGTAAAGCAAGGGTGATTCTTCCAGTATGTGGCATGCTAAGATCATCTTAAAAATTTTATAAAATACCATAACATTGTAACTTAAAAACAATCCCAATACATGATCAAGGTTGAGAAGTTATCAGAAGTATCACTTTAGTCATGCCACTCTTTTTAGATGTGCACAGTAGCCCCAGTGATCAAAACAATGAAGCAAAATAACTAGATCTGATCTGGTATTTCACAGACTCCAGGAATCTTCCACCCAGGTTATGATGACTCCTCCCCCACCATGCTGCTTGCAGGCCGTGTTCTTTATTCACACAGCCTTGCCTTCTCAGGCCAAACAACAGGCCCTCCAGCTCTTAGGACTGCATATGTCACATGCCCTTCACCTAACACATCCTCTTTCCTCCTTACCACCAAGCCACATCCTTTCCTTCCTCCAGCCCACATTTATTTCCAGCTTTCAAAATGATTTTTAATGTAAGCCTTGTTTTCTGTTCACATGACATTACATTGCTCACCAGGATCAAATTATACCAAAGATCCTTGGAAACAAATTGTACAAAATAAACAGAAGGGAAGGTACACAGTTCTGCTTGTTCAAGTCAAATATTCTCCTTTTAAAAAAAAGCAACTGAAGCTGGCTTCCTTTATCTGCATTCTCTGCTGTGCAGTAATGATCCCAGGCCCACAAAAGAGTGCCAGATTCTCTCCCACATGAACTGCTTTTTCTCCAGTAATGGATTGTATTCTATTTGACTGCTGAGCAACAATAGTCGACTCATGCTGGCCAGCTCTCAAAACAGGTCTCGGAAGAAGACCAGAACAGAGCAAATTGATGCTTCTAGTTTTCCCTCAATAATCCCTCCCCAGGGTCCAGGTTTATACACGGGCTCCTGTTACCAACCTTACTTGATCTCTTTAAAGGGAACCTTGTCTCCATTTGGGTGATATGGTGGCTGTATGAGAAGAACAGTAGAACTATGTGTGTCACCCCTCATGTGATCCACAGACTGATGAGATCTTCTGGTTTAGTGACTTCCTCTCTACTCTCACCAGCTGCTGAGCATGTTGCCGTAACTCTGATTGGCGATGTAATTGGCTCTTTGAATCTTGCTCTATTCTTAACAATATTCCAACTTGTAATTAGATGGTGGGCTACGTAGACTGCAAAGTAGTTCTGCTGAGTATAAAGGGAAATGTCTCCAGGATATTCTTTCATTGTAAAAATTCATTAAGGCATGCAAAGCAATTTTACTTATTTCCTCTTTTGTTTCTCAGAGAAAGGCATTTTGGGGGAAAGAGGGAGAGGTGGCAATCATGGTGGTTTACAGAGATTCTAGATGATAATGATGGAGATGAAATATGACTAAAATAAGCAAAGAAAAATAGTCTCTAAGAGAGGAGGCAAGCAAAATTTCTTTTGACATTTGAAAGGGTTTAGTTGAATTTAGGCCCTCACTTGCACTGTTAAAGTTTCCAGTGTTTAGGTTATACATTCTAGGAACATAGATACTCATTCTCATATATTATGTATGCACACATTCAATCACTAATTAATTCGTGTATTCAATAAATTGGATATCTGAAAAAGAATAACAGGTTCAGGCAAACAAATAAATAAGACTTGTTCCCTCACTTCAAGAGGCTCAGAGTCTAAAGGAGCAGAAAGGTGTATATCTGAACACATACATTCTCTAAAATTTTTTTTTCAGATGCTAAAATTGAAATCTCTAGAAAAAACAATGGGAGCTAAGCACACATTATGAGCAATCTATAGGGGTGGCAGCAGCTGGGTGGGAAATTTTTCTTCAAGCAAAGGATGAAAGAAAAGGAGGAAATTCTGGTGGTGGAGGGGGAAGCTTCAGGACCACTTTTGTATAATCAAAACTGAAAGTTCAGACTTTATTTCTTTCTCTGTCTTGTACATGAAGCCAATATGTCAACTGGGGTGACTTTTTAGCTTAACCTAATACTACTAAGAACTCCTGTCCTGTAGTCCTCCTCCTTTCCAATGGACCTCCTGGATGGCTCCTAGGAACCCTGAATTCTTTGCCCACCATGAACAGTAATGCAGTGCTTTCCTGCCACAATCCTTAAATTCACTTCTAGGATATTTTTGTTTATTCATGATCCCCCAGTGTATGAGTAACCCTAGGATGGTGCTTTTGTTCTCAGAAGAAATTATGCCTCTAATACAATCTGCTTTTCTTAGAAAGTAGTTATGGTTTTATATAGTTATCTCCTCCTACAGTACACCCAGCACACTTCAGATTTGAGGATGGCATCACTATTCATTAAACCCCACTTACTTTTCTTCCGGCTTTTGTTCTGGTTTTCATCAGAACTTGTTTGCAAGCAATGCAGTTTCATTACTATACAGCCATGCCTCAAGTTGAACTCCAAACATTGCTAATTTGGATCATGATTTTGTTAAATTTGGGTGTCTTAAACCTCTAAAAATCCAAACATCCAAGAAACATGCATTTTTCACCAATATGATGTTAACAGTACACCAATATATTAAAAATTAAATTGGTGAAAAATAAATACATATGTCTCATAATGTGTGCTTGGCTCCCATTGTATTTTCTATAGATTTCTGTTTCAGCATCTGGGTTCATTTACTTATTCTATAAATATCAGTCACACACTATACATGAAATGAATCTTCTTTCTGCTCTGAAAGAGTTCACAGTATAACCAAATATAAATTCGAAAATGCTTCAAGAAAAGGCAGCATTTTTGGAAATGTTGAGTATCCTCCCAAGGGAATGACTTTAATGAGACAATCTTCTTTTGGAGCCTATTTCCCAGTCCATTAGTTAGAACATTATTCCTATGCTTTGCAGTTGTTCCTCAGACTGTATGCTCCATCTCCTAGGATAAAATGACAATAATACAGGAATATCTTGTGAACTAAGAAAAAAAAAAAACAGTTGTAGAATTGTAAGGTATAACTCTCCCCTCCCTTACTATGACTGAGAAATTCCTCCTCCATGGAGGAGGCCTAGAGTATTACATGTGTTACATTATATTACAATGGTGCGATTACTTGTCTGTTTCTTCTCCTAGATGTTAGTCCCTGGAAGGTAGGTTATAATTTATTCAAATTCATTTGCTAGTATAGTACCTGGAACTGTCAGGGAACTACAGGAGTCTTAGAAAAGAAAAGGAAGAGGAAGGAAAGGAAAAAGGGATAGAAAAGAGAAAGTATTATGATTACTATTAGTGTAAGTGAGTTGCTTTCATTTGGTATTTAGGAGAATAACCCTTCAGAAGTCTGGTCAGTCTTACAGAGTTTGCAGAAGGCTCAGCACAAGGATTTCAGCCATCAGTTCAACCCAGGTGAAGATAGTATAAGCCTGTAAAATGAGGTGTTGGAGCTGGCCTTAATGCAATCTGATTAGAGTCCTAAGAAGCAGCAGAAATGTGGACAGAGAGAAAGCAGGGATACATGCACACAGAAGAAAGACACAGGAGGACACAATGAGAAGGCTGCAATGTGCATGCCAGGGCAGAGATCTCAATTGATGCCAGGCTTTTGATATCTTGATCTTGGACTTTTGATCTTTTAAACTATAAGAAAATAAATTCCTGTTGTTTAAGGTACCACATCTGTGATATTTGGTTATAGAAGGCCTAACAAAGTAACCCACTTGGAAATAGTTCTGATCTCAAATAAAAGTCACTGAGACTAATCCTGTCTCTTCTGATAGCCAGCAAATATTAATTTTTAAAAATTTAATTTAAAATGCAGAGAATGAATTATAAAGCACAAAGATCTAAAACAATGTATTACAGGTAAAAATTAAAAAGAAATCTTCTTGTGTGCTCCTGGTTAAATCTATCTTTGGGGGATCTAAGTTTTCTCATTTCTGAAATAAGACTTGAAAAGATGATTTATTTTATCCTTTAAACTTTAGGAACTTATAATGAGCTGTGAAGTATGTTATCAATAATTCTGCTGTTGATGATAATGGAAGGTGAAGAGATTCTTACCAAGATTTCACCAGCCATGTATAAAGTATCAGAAAATCTAACAGTCAGCAGATGGCATGTGTTTGCATTGACTTGAAGATGTGATTAGAAATGAACATTTTCAGTTTGAAGTGATAAAGACTTTGAATCTGTTATGCAATTGCATTTAATTACAATAAGCTAGGTTGTGCTACCTTAAAACAACATCCAAATTCAATATCCAAAACACAAATGCTTTACTCTTTTACACATTGTCTATGTGAGGTCAGCAGAGTTTTACTATTCACTCCAGGACCCAGCCTGATGGAGGTTTAATCTTTAATAATTACTTTGGCAGGGAACAAGATGACTCTTAAAATTCCTATTCAGGAGGCAAGATAGCATAGTAGATGAAGGAGGCATTTCCCTACATAATAACTGCTTCATAATGAGGTGGGTGGAGTGTCTGAAGAAAACCATTTCAAATCATCATTTGTTTAGTCAGAGATTCAGAGAAGCCCAGAGAATCTGGGGTAATGAACAAAAGATATGAGGAAATACAACAGTACCTGGCAGCAGCAGCAGCAATGCTGTGTCTTCACAGAGACAGGCAACACAAAGGGAAGGAGAAACATGGCAGAAAAATTCCACACAAACACCTGCGGAAAGGCAGTCTGTTACCTAGCTGATTCAAAGATAGCACAGCAAGCAGGGATTTAAAATGGGCTTCATGTTTTCAACTTTTAAGTGAAGAATAGAGGTAAAAATGCAGCTCAAGGAGTTCATGCCAAATCTTGTTCCTACAGGAACCCATGAGTCTTTGGCAAATCTTTCCACTCCTCTCAGCCAGGGTTTACTCCATGCCCTAAACAGTTAAAGATAATAGTGGATCCAGGAGGATATGACAGAAGTCGAGAGGAGAATGCAATCTGTTCTCCCTTTGATCACTGTGAGTGAAAGTCCTGCAGAAAAGGATTAGAGGAAATTGATCAACTGGGTGGGATTACATTTGGGGATGGATATCTGGAAATTCATAATTGGTGAAAACTACCTTGAACCATCCACGCAGAGAGGTCTGTTCCCTGGCCCTGCAAGTAGAACTCTGGTGAGATGTTGGAAACTCAGATGCCTAACCAAGATTGACATCTACTCAGCCCTTGGAGTACATGGATTTAATTGCTCTGGAGTTGATACTCCAAAAGAAAGGGCTAAAATTCCATGTAAACTTGGCCCCAGCATCTGGGACTTCCCAAATAGAACTCATCACCACTTCTAACCAGGAAGAGCAGCAATTTATGACAAAAATCCCAGAAGATGCTTGCAGTACCACCTCCCCTAAACTGGTGAGCAGAGAAGCTGAGAACTATTCCAGCCACCTACACTTCCAATCCACTCCAACAGGCAGAGTGGTGAAAATCACAAACGGATGTTGGGTTACTGTCACCCACCCTTGACTTTCTCTGAGATGTGCAAAGCCCCAGAAAGTAATGAACAGAAGAACAGTCTGGAATAGGATATAAATACTCAACTTCAGCTACCTCAGTGTGAAAATTTAGCATTTTAAAATAAGATTTTTTTCTTTTTATTATTGATATATTTTAATTGTTGTTATGTCCATATTTGCTGATTGGCTCACGTATATACATATACACATGTTTCTGGGTTTCCCATCTTATCATTTCTTTTAATTAACCTTTTATTATCTCATTCTGTTTTTCTAAGAGTTAGTATTTTTGTTTGATTTTTGCTTTTATTGTTAATTTTTTTTTTTTTTTTTTAATAGCAGGGGTGTTGGTGGTGGTGTTCTCTTCTTGTCTGCTTCTTTTATTACTCTCCTCACCTCTATCTTTTTCTAATAGCAAAATACCTTGCTCTCTCTCTCATACTTGTTCACTTCCTTCATACAAAGCCTTGCTTCCACCTTCTCTCCTCTAACTTTTTGAATATCCCAACCTCCCTTTTACTTCATACCCCAACTTTTCTACTCTTAATGAACAATATTTTTAGCATCCATTTAACATATGTAGTTTATCCCTTTGGGGAATGGAATAAGGTGGTTCAGAAGAAGCCAAACTATTACATCAACTCACCAATAGTGAATCAAAGTAACAGTTGAGCACCAGCAAGTTGAATCTACACATCTGAGAATAGTGAAGAACTCTTTGATTTGAAATAGGCAGTCTGAGCTCTGTGATTAGGAACCTGACGGACACTGGGGAGTGGGAAACTGAGACCAAATTAAATTAAATTCAGACCAAATCTTGTGAGCCTGAGTCATCTCTTCCAAGCCTAGAAAGGGCTGAAGGATAGGGTGACATGTTCCACTCTCCTCTCCCAGCAGATAGTCTGAGACTCCAGAAAGAGGAGGAAGCATCGGAGCTGCCCAGCCAAGAAGGGAGTGAAATCCTTAGTGAAACTGTACAAAGACTCCCCTAACAAGTTTGACCACTTTGGGTCAGAACTGAAAGTGAACAAACTGTACAATAACTGAAACTCCAGATAGGAGACTCTATTTCAAAAACATGGACAAGAAAATCAATCAATTGATCAATCAACTCACTCCCAAAAAATGGTGGAAGGAAAAAAACAAGTCTCAACTTCATGGCCAAGACTCAAAGCTCTGTAAGAAAAACTCATGTTTAGCTTAAAAGCAATTTTTACTTTCTTTATTATCTAACTTAACCAATTCAAGAAGGTAACTCCAATTTAGCACTTATATTAGTGGATTGTTGGAAAACATTGTTAATGGGTTTTAAAAAAAGATTTATTAGGATAAGGCATTGTTCTGAAGTTGTTGTAATTACTGGAGATTAGTACATCCTTTCAATGTTCTGTTAGATACTGGACATCATAGTGAGTTCAGACTGAGTGAAAATATTAATACCAAGACATTTGCCCAACTCAAGGCACATAGTAAATAAAAAACAGGTGATTAAAGAGTTCCTTGTACAAAATTAGAAGAGATAATTATGCTAGAAGATAGGTAGAAATACTGGCAACATGCAAAAGCAAGGGAACAAACCACTGCAAATAATTAATACCTGACCCCAACACACTGGAAAAATGCCAGAAAAAGAATTTAGAAAGTTGATAATTAAAAGGGTCAAGTGAACTAAAAGAAGATCTAAGGAATAAACTGAGAGAAAATACATAAGAAGTGAAATAACATTTCAATAAAGATAGAGATATTCTGAAAAATAACCAAACAGAAATCTAGGAAATGAAAGACTCAATAAACCAAAATAAAAATTCAATCAAAAGCATAATCAATAGATTAGATTACATTGAAGACAAATTCTCAGGTCCCAGAGACAAAGTATATAATTTTGAAAATAAAAAATAAAGAAAAGATGTCAGGAGACCATGACTAGAGGAAGAAATCTGGAATAACATTAAGAGGCCATATCTAAAAATGATTAGAATAGCCAAAGGTAACAAAACACAGAGGAATGCACAACCATTTTAATAAAATAGTATCAGAAGATTTCCAAACCTTAATCATGAAATAAAAATCCAAATACAATTGAAATTTAAAACTCCAAGTAGACAACATCAAAAAAGATCCTTGCAGACCAGGTGGGTGGTGCACTCCTGTAATTCAATGACTTGGTAGGCTGAGGCAGGTGAATTGTAAGTTCTGTGCGTATCTGGACAATTTAGTGAGTCCCCATTTTAAAATAAAAATTGCTGGTGTGTATCGCAGTGCTAGAGCACCCCTGGTTTAAATCCCAAATTCCCTCCCATCCCCTGCCAAAAAAAATCTCACCAAGACACATAAGTAAAATGCCTAATATACAGCAAAACTGATAGAATTCTAAAAGCCATGGAAGAAAAATGGCAGGTCACACTTAGAGGTAAACCAATTAGAATTTCTGCTGATTTCTTAGCCCCGTCCCTAAAAGCTAGGAAGGCTTGGAATAATATATTCTAAGCCCTGAAAGATAGCAGGTGCCAATCAAGACTGCTATATCCAGCAAAACTATCCAGAATTCTTCAATTAAATGTTCAAAATAAGCAGAAACTTAAAAAATCCATAAGAATGGAGTCAGCACTATAAAACATACTCAATGAAATATTTCACACAGATGTAGTAAAAAATAAGTATCAGAGTCAGCATATCAATGAATATCACTAGAGGAATAGTCAATTAAAACAGACATGTAGACCAATGGTACAGAATAGAAGACACAGAGAAAAACCATATAAATACAGCTTTCTCATACTAGACAAAAGTGCCAGAAACATTCATTGGAGAAAAGGTAGCCTAGTCAACAAATGGTGCCAGGAAAATTAGAAATCCACACATAACAAAATAAAATTAAACCCCTATCTCTCATCCTGCACAAAAATCAACTCAAAGTAGATCAAAGACTTAGGCACTAGAACAGAGACTCTGCACCTAATAGAAGAAAAAGTAGGCCCAAATCTTCACTATGTTGGCCTGGGATCTGACTTCCTTAACAAGACTCCTAAAGAACAAGATTTAAAATCAAGAATCAATAAATGGGATGAATTAAAACTAAAAAAGTTTCTTGTCAGCAAAGGAAATAATTAATAATGTAAAGAGTGAGACTACATAATGGAAGAAAATCTTTACCACACACACCTCAAATAGAGTATTAATCTTCAGGATATATAAAGAACTCAAGAAACTTAGTACCAAAAAAAATAAAATAAAATAACCCAATCAATAAATGGGCTAAGGATCTGAACAGAGACTTCACAGAAGACAAAATACAATTGATCAACAAATATACGAAAAAATGTTCAACATCTCTAGTAATTAGAGAAATGCAAATTGAAACTACTCTAAGATTTCATCTTACTCCAATCAGAATGGCAATTTTCAAGAAAACAAGCAACAGTAAGTTGTTGGAGAGGATGTAGGGAAAAGGTACAATCATACATTGCTTTTGGAACTACAAATTGGTGCAATCATTCAGGAAATTCCAGTATGGAGATTCCTCAGAAAACTTGGAATGGAACCACCATTTGATTCAGTTATCCCACTCCTCAGTCATTTGACCCAGCTATCCCACTCCTCAGTTTATACCCACAGGACTTAAAATCAGCATTCTACAACGAGGCAGCCACATCAATGTTTATAGCAGTTCAACTCATGATAGCTAAACTATGTAACCAACCTCGGTGTCTTTCAACAGATGAATGGATAAAGAAACTGTGGAATATATACACAATGGAATATTACTCAAAATGAAAGAAGAATGAAATTATGGCATTTACTGATAAATGGATGGAGCTGATGAATATCATGCTAAGCAAAGTAAGCCAATTCCCAAGAAGCAAAGGCAAAAATGTTTTCTCTGATATGAGGATGCTAATTCACAATAAGAGAGGGGGGCTAGGGAAGAATAGATTTACTTTGCATTAGGTAGAGGGGAGTGAAGGGAGGGAAGATGCGTGGTGGTAGGAAGGAGAGTAGAATGAATCTGACATTATTACCCTATGTACATATATGACTGCACAACTGGTGTGATTCTGCATCATGTACAACCAGAAATATGAGAAATTATACTCCATATGCATATGATGTGTCAAAGTGCATCCCACTGTCATGTATAATTAATTAGACCAAACAAACAAAAAAAGAGCCAATGTCAGAATTCAGTAGAGACAACACTTCTGGATGCCCATAGACACAATATAATGTGTCTTGAAATCTGAATTCAAGAAGACATTCAATTTTGCAGAATAAAATATATATTAGTTCTAGAAATATCTAGGCAAGCAGCCCTCAGAATTGTTTAATAGAAGCACTGCTATGAATGCCTACTGAATGCAGTCCCCTGCCTGACATTTTCCAGGCAGTATCATGTTTGGGCTTCTTCTCAACATTGAGCTGTGATGTTCAGTAATGATGAGCTATTCCTCTAGGTTTTCAGGGCCAAGACTGGTGGACATTTGACATGAAATCATTCTCCCTCTACTGGAAAATTTGAGTTGGATCAATTGATATTTGTGGCTATGATCTAGACTACAATGTCAACCTCCCAAAAAATTACTTAGGTAAGTATTAGCATGGAAAGATTATAAAAGTATGAGATCATCTGGTCCTTTTGAATTATTAAATCTACAAATAATCTACAAATTATCAACTTTTCCAGACCTTTGAATTCCCCAGTTTCCATACTTACAAGGAATGACTATTCTTTTAGTAAGAATTTGGTAAGAAAAAGAAAGAAGAAATCTCAACCAGAGAAGGGCCTAGAAATGTATGTAGGGGATATTTTAATATACTATTTGATTACAGATACACAAACACACACGTTGAAAGTCCAAATTTTCACAATCTGTTTTGTAAAAAGAACAAGTGAATTTGTTGACTGATTATTCTAGCAAGGAAAAGAGAATCTTCTCTGCTCATTAATAATCCCCTGCAATAAGTGTTTATTGGTTTCATTTTATAGATGAAGACACTAGGGCTCAAAACAATCAAATTATCAGCTCAAAACCCAAAACTGATCTTTCCTACTCCTTCTCACTTTCTACATCCTCATCTCTCTTTTTATTTCTTTCTATGCACATCATTTTCTCTTTGCTGCAAGAATTTCAAAACCCAGAGTCAGGGAAGTCCCTGATGGGCTGCATTCCCAAGATGCAATGACACACACATCTTCAGGCTTTCCCAGGCTCTTTGTTTGCTTACTAAGTGATTCAGGCTGGATTTTTCTTGTTAATTTTTGCATCAGGACTTACACTTTAAAACAAATCGTGGGACAGTGATTGGTTTTGGTCACATAAGGAATCCTTCAGGGTGATAGTGAGGCATTTTAGCAAATGAGAGCATCAGCAAAGACTCTTGGGGTCCTTGAACTCAGACCATCACAGCAACAGCCTTCTTGGAGGGGTGGCCTTGCTCTGCCTCTTTCCATTCAGGCACCAACAGTTGGCCATGGGAAGGTGGTCATCTTTGAGAAGTCCTCATAAATCAGGAAATTCAAACCATAGGAATGTTTTTAAAAATACAGGGTATTAAGAGAATGCCTTCTGACATTTAATCCAACTAGTGTTTTAAGAAGAGAGAAAAATCTAAGAGCTCCTATTCATATAGACTCACAGATGAGTCATTTACTTTCTTGTTTTTTTCTGTCATTCATTTAGCCTGAGGTTATCCTCTAAATTAAAACTCTCACAGATGTTTCTAGACTACTGCACTCTTTCACTACAGCTTGCTGAATTTCCATCTTGTGTAGAATATGATCTGCTTCAGTTGGTATTCGGCAGCATTTGAACACAAGACTAGCCAAAGGATAATTAGAACTGCTTAGAGGCAAATAAGCAGTTAAAGACATGGTCTGCAAAAGAAATAAATGCCTACCAGAAACTGCTCTATAATTCAGTTAATGAAATTCAGGAAAACAAATAGAAACTACTTTCCAGCAGGTTCTGATCCTGCTGGGAAGGATCCTTACTTTCCCATGGCTATTTGGCACACTGGCAAGCACTAGAGTTGAATTTCCCTGTTGGTACTTGTCCTGTCTCCTTTTCTCTCTCAGTGTTGCAATTGGCTTACCTAAGCCTCATCACCTTCTTAAGCAAGCATAGTGGGAATTTCCATCAAACATATTTGTAGTGCGGATATTATGTTGGTCATTGAATTGGAAGCAGCTCTAAATTGTCTAATGAATGGAAAACATATTTTAGCCCCTTTCATGACCATTTCCTTTTTACTCCAATAGTTTAATATTTAACCATAGAGACTTGTATTTAGAATACCCCATTTTTCTGAGAGTCCATAGTTAGCTCTCTGGGTCTGTGGTTTCCACATCCATAGATTCTCTATTCACGAATTCACCCGGAAGTCAAAAATATTTTTAAAAAACATAGTGCCTGTATGGAATGTGTACAGATTTTTTCTTCTCTTCATTCCCTAAAGAATACATTATAGTATCTATTTATGTAGTATTTACATGTATTAGGTATTATAACTAATCTAGAGGTAATTAAAGCATATGAGAAGGTACATAGGTTTTATACAAATGCAATTCAATTTTACATAAGAAAATTGAGCAGCCACACATATTAGTGTCGGCAAAGGACCTGGAATCAATCCTCTATAGATAAGGACAGCAAATGGTACACATAAGGAGCTAAATCTGATAGAAGAGATTAACAAATAGATAAAGAACTGGAAATGGATAAGAACAGAAAATGTAACTCTTCCAGTGGTTCCTCAGTAAATGTCTGGATGCTGAGCACTGAAAGTTTTAACATAGCTCAAAAAATTTCTGTAGAATTTTCCATGATCCATTGTAATAGCAAAAAGATACAAAAAAGAAAAAGACCCAGTCCCCAGCCTTGTGTTCTTCATAGTCTGGTGGAGGAAAGAAGTAAAATAATTTGCATCTGTCCTGGTGACTCCAGGAGGCCTTAGAAAGGAGTATGAAATGGTCTGGTGCTTCCCGGTGCTGGCAATATTATGCTTCTAATGCAAGCATGCTCAGTTTGTTCATATATGTGCACCTCTCTTTATGTATTTCTGAATGTACCTTGTATGTACCTCATACATATTTTCTATATTTCATTTATTATTTTAATAAAAACATGCTTGAATATCCCTTAGACTAATTGCATAGATTGGGTTTTTTTTTTTTTTTTTTTTTTTTTTTTTTTTTTTTATTGTAAACAAATGGGATACATGTTGTTTCTCTGTTTGTACATGGCGTAAAGGCATACCATTTGTGTAATCATAAATTTACATAGAGCAATGTTGTTTGATTCATTCTGTTATTTTTTCCCCCTTCCCCCCACCCCTCCCACCCCTCTTTACCCTCTATACAGTAGTTCCTTCCTCCATACTTGCCCCCCTCCCTAACCCTAACTCTAACCCTTCCCTCCCCCCCATTATGTGTCAACCTCCACTTATTAGCGATATCATTCGTCCTTTGGCTTTTTGAGATTGGCTTATCTCACTTAGCATGATATTCTCCAATTTCATCCATTTGCCTGCAAATGTCATAATTTTATCATTCTTTATGGCTGAGTAATATTCCATAGTATATATATACCACAGTTTCTTTATCCACTCATCAATTGAAGGGCATCTAGGTTGGTTCCACAGTCTGGCTATTGTGAATTGAGCAGCTATGAACATTGATGTGGCTTAGATTGGGTTTTAAACCTCCGATGTTGATTGCAAAAGTCATCCAAGTGATATTTACTATGGGACCATCTTAAATACCTTTCCAGACAAAGGTGATAAAAACAAGTGATCAGCAACCCAAACAAAGTTTCCTTAGTCAAGTGCTACTGTGTGCCAGGCACTGGAACAGCATTGATCAAATTTACAGTAAAGGAGAAAAGTTTCTTGGTCCCCACAGCTCTGAAACTTGGATTCAGGAATACTTGTGTTGTACTTCCAGGCACGAGATTCAAGGCTGGTAGGAGCTGATGAAGAAAGAAAGATGAATTTGAACATATTTAGATAAATATGAACTTTCTAGCTGATTACTCAACCGCACTTCTTGCTCTTGAATTGTGTCCACCTTCTTCACACATGTATTCACCCCTGAAAGTCTCCAGAGGGTGGTCACGTTTCCCCACCAGTTCTAAGTTCTTCTATTTCCTTCTGCATTTCAAAATTTCAGGTCAGCATCAAGCTCTATGAGGAATCACTGGGAAACCTCCCAGATCTCCAAGCAGCTATTCTGCGGTCAAGAAAATCTCTAGACTAGGCTAGGTAGTGACCACATCAATAAAACTAAACATCAAAACTATCTTCTATTATAGGAAGTGTGGAAAGGTAGAGAATCCTCATCAACCTTTTAAGTTAAAATTTAGAACTACAATCCTCAGAACAAAGGAGTAATTACAAGATATAACCAGTTTTTACTGTTTTTTTTGGTGCTAGAGATCAAGCCCAGGGCCTCACACATGCTAAGTGCATGCTCCACCATGAACTACACCTCCATGTAGGTGTAGTTATTTAAAGTGGTGGCTCTACTTCTACCTTAGGAAATTATGACATCGATCATATCTTTGTTCCTGTCTACTGCACTCTGTATCCATCCTGCCTCCCTCCTCCAGCCATCTCCTCTGTTATCATGTCATGTTGCTGTTCATAATGCTGTGGTCACCCAGACTAAGCAGTAGTGGTGGCAGTGACTTCATCTACTCATCTTATATACTCAAATGTCAGTCACTCAATAATATGGGCTAAATGATGAAGAAAATATAAAGATAAAATTATACTACGCTAAATATATGACCTAAACCATACGAGTTAATTTGCTTTGCTAGAAAATTAGAGCCTTCTATAACATGTTAAAGTTAGAAAGGATTTTGTATACTTTTTTAGCCCAGCACCCTCATTAAACAAGATTGTACAGATACCCAGAAAAGTCACAGACAGCCAAGTGAGCGCCAGGTCTAGGCCTCCCTCCAGGAGCCTTTCACCACCCCATGAGTGGTCTTTTCAGATTAACTTCCCATGCTCATCACTTGCAGCTACAAGTATTGCCTCAACCAGTCATCCGAAATGTTCTCCTGGCTTTATTTCCAATTTTTTTCCAGTTACATAATTTAATGATTTCTTTTCTATCTCATGAATCACACTATTCTCATGAATATTCATCTGTAGTGACCTTTTCTCAACCTTCTAGCTATTTCTCTTTTGTTTTAAATTGTTTCTAGGTTGCCTGAATTCCCACCATTCTTTTCATGTTTAAGAGGGCGGGGGGGGGGGGGGGGGGGGGGGCTGTGCATGTAAAAGAGGGGTTAGAAACTGTCCTTAAATGTGATGTGAATTAAGGCAGAAAAAGGAAGAGAATTAGCCCAGACTAGTGAGGAAATTAACCAGAGCCTAGAATATGCTAAACCAGACAGGACACACTTGAGAAATTCAAAGAGGTCCCAAAAGAAAAATTTGAAAAAGGAATAAAAATAAATGGACAAGTCTTATCTGGATATTATTCTAAAAGACAAGCAATGTAAAAGTTAAATAAAGTCTACGGTTGGTAAACTCATTCAAACATTCATTTATTCAGTTTACATTAGGAAGTTATTTTTACCAAACTTCATGCTAGATAACTGAGCTATAGTGGAAAGAAACAACCTCTCCTTTAGGGAGTTCATGTTACAAGGACAAAGTATTAAAGAAAACTTCTCAAATTTTTTGATGTTGAACAAGGTCAAGGTTTAGGGTAGCTCAAAGGTAGAGCACTTGCCTAGCATGCATGAGGCCCTGGGTTCAGCATCCAGCACTGCAAAAATTATAGAGAAGGGGACTCTAGATTGATTTCAAATTTGTCATAAGGGCACTCACTTCAAAGAAAACTAGTTCAAACCTTGCTTCTCCTAAGAGAACAAAAAGCAAACAACTAATTTGAGAAGAAAATAACTATAAAATGTACATGTTGTTGCATCACCACAAAGACACATGATCAGCGTCCCTGTGGGGAAAACTTGTATTATCCTCGGTTGTCCACCACAGCCTACATGAAATGTTTCTCTTAACATACAAATCTCTTCACTCTGACTTTGATCATCAGGTACTTATCACTACCCTGCTAGTTGTAAAATAACTCTCTGACCAGAGAGACCTGGGTTCAATAGCTGCCCCACCATGTAGCCAGCTTTGGATGTTGAAAAAGTTATTAAAACTTTCTGAACATCTTTCCCATTTCTATTCTATAATGGAAATAATTTCCCACCTAATGGAGTTATTATGGAAATTATAGAAGATGATTTATACAGCATATTACTGGCACAAAGTGAGTATCCAACAACTTGTAATTACCTTTATTATATCATCATTGTCATCATCACCAACATCATCATGTTTTTCCAGTCACTATGCATATACTCTGTACATTGAATGGAATAAAAATCAAAGGATATTAGGTTTGCTCCTTAGCTCCAAAACTTAGTGGCTATGAAATCAGGGAAGATTATTTAATGTTTTGACTTGAATTCCTCATCTATACAATCATATTAAAGGAAGAACTGCATCACAATGTTGTAGTGACAACTAATACAAATAACATGAATAAATTCTCTGCTGCCACATGGTAGAAGTCCTCTCTCCTATAGTGACATTGGGACATCATCTTTACCAAATAAAATATACAATATTCTGGCCAGTGAAGGAACATTCCTGCATTATAAGTGAACAAACTGGCATAAAATTCATCAGTTTGTAGGTGTTGTTAGTGTGAGTTAACTCACATTAGGGTCTGCTCATCCTAGAGAAGATCAGAATCTCTTATCAATATTTCTCGATTTAAAAATCTCTGGACCCTTTTCTGTTTTAAACTGAGTAAAACTATCTTAGAAAGAAATGAAAGAGTGTTTGTTTTCAGTGACAGAATTCCATGTTTTATATCTGAGAGGGGAGAAATGACAAGGGGTAGAAAGTTCCTGTAGATAGAGCTCAGTGGGGAGACCCACTTGGAGTCCAGTTATGTGCTAAGCTAAGCATGAGAGTTTCTAGCTGTTCCCTGTTCTCATCCTCTGCCAGATGTGGTGCCATGATTACTCCAGGACAATTCTGCCCAAACTACCTGTTATTCTCTAGTGATTTTGTGATTCCTCATCTCTGTGCCTTTGTGATATCAGATCCTTCTACTAGAAGTTCATTTATATAATCTTCCCCTTAGTTTCATCTATATCCACATATATTTTAAAACTCTACTCAAGTTCCTCTTCCTCTGGAAAGTCTCCTCTCACTCATCAGAGTTTCTTTGACCTCTGTCTGCACTTTCACTATAGATATTCCAGGAAATATATTTTATTCTGTATCTCTGTAAGTATTAAAACTCTGAATAGAGGCCCTTTGTTTTATTTCCCAATTTAAATTTTTGTTTGTTATTCAAGCTGCAGCTCAGTTCAAATGATAAAACTCAGCTCACCTGATACAATCAAAAAAGTTTTTCTGGCCATCACTGGTTGGTCGCAGTCACGGAGGTAGCCGGTAGGCACCCAACCCGCTTGCCTTGTGGAGATAGGCAGCTGGCAGCCAACCCGCCCAACCACCAGGCCAAAGACAGACACCATCACTGAGCGACTACCCCTGACCACCACACAGAGGTCTGTCCCCATCGCGGAGCAAGCCGGCTGAGAAGCCAGCCCGCCTGCATCGCGGAGCTATTTTGAAATATTCCTGAGGGTGTGGCTATCATCATTGGAAGGGCAGCTCCCTTTCTGAGACACCTACAGGTGGCTAGAGGACCTCTGACAAGACCCAGGAGTCAAGAAGAGGAGGTATTGAGAAACTCGGGACCAACTCAGAGCCATCGGGTGAATCTCTCCCACTGGTTGGACTCCCCGGATGGGACAGTAGTCACGAAATGCAGGGAACTTTGTGGAGAAGAGTGGCCCAGTGAGACTCCCTTGCTGGAGACGAGAACCCAGTCAACTGGGAGCATTCCAGAGGAGGGCCACACAACAAGAGGCTTCAACAGCAGAGTGAGGGTCCGAGACCTGGGCGGTGGCTCCAGTCCCCAGGGAATGTATCAGAGGAGGGCCACTCAGCAAGGGAGTCCCTCCCAGGGCCAGGCTCCCAGGCCAGGAAGTAGGTCAAGACCCCTGGGAACATCGCAGAGGAGGGCTTCCCAGTCCAGGTGGTAGTTCTGGACTGAAGGGAATGTCTCGGAGGAGAGCTGCCCAGCAAAACTTCCCCACTGGGTGAGTCTTCCCCACTGGGCAAGGCTTTCCCACCAGGGCAGTAGAACCAGAGAAACAGGCCCAGATCAGACATGCTCCAGTCTGTAGTCTAGTTCCCCTTTGGCTGACCATCAGCCAATAAATGGAGGCACCTGTGCCCACTGACAGGGAATACACCCCACCTGAAGGCCACCACCCAGAGAGGGGCAGCTTCCTAGTGGAGCACTACATTATCAAGTTTGCCAAGACTTCAGGCTACTGAAGGCTAAGAGGTGAGTTATTGAAAATCTATAGAGACAATATTAGTCAATAGAGGAAATATGCAATATCCCAGAGTTTCACTAGTAGACGGGTAGATAGATAACTGAGCAAAATGAGAAAACAAGGAAAGAAAATGTCCCAAACAAACCTAGATGGTATAGCAATACAATACAATGACAGCATGGATGAAGAAATGTCAAAAAGGGAGTTCAGAAAGTACATAATTAAAACGATCAGAGAAGCAAACTAGGAGATGAGAGAGCAAATGCAGGCATTGAATGATGAGATGAAACAGCAAATGCAGGCATTGAATGATCACACCAATTGACAGTTAAAAGAGCAAATACAGGAAGCAAAAGATCATTTCAATAAAGAATTAGAGATATTGAAAAAAAAAAAACAAACAAATCCTTGAAATGAAGGAAACAATAAACCAAATTAAAAACTCCATAGAAAGCACAACCAATAGGATAGAACACCTGGAAGACAGAACCTCAGACATTGAGGACAAAATATTTAATCTTGAAAACAAAGTTAATCAAACAGAGAAGATGGTAAGAAATCATGAACAGAATCTACAAGAATTATGGGATATCATGAAAAGGCCAAATTTACTGGGATTGAGGAAGGCACAGAGAAACAAACCAAAGGAATGAACAATCTATTCAATGAAATAATATCAGAAAATATTCCAAATCAGAAAAATGAAATGGAAAATCAAGTACAAGAGGCTTATAGGATGCCAAGTATACAAAATTACAACAGACTCACACCAAGGAACATTATAATGAAAATACCTAACATACGAAATAAAGACAGAATTTTAAAGGCTGTGAGAGAAAAAAAATCAAATTACACTCAAGGGGAAACCAATATGGATATCAGCAGAATTTTCAACACAGACGCTAAAAGCTAGAAGGGCCTGGAACAACATTTTTCAAGCTCTGAAAGAAAATGGATGCCAACCAAGAATCTTATACCCAGCAAAACTTACCTTCACATTTGACAATGAAATAAAATCCTTAAATGGTAAACAAAAGCTAAAAGAAATCACAAAATGAAAGCCAGCAGTGTAGAACATTCTCAGCAATATATTCCATAAGGAAGAGATGGAAAACAATGATGTAAACCATCAAAGGGAGGAACTACCCTGAAGGAAGATCCAAATAAAGGAGAAACCAAGTCGTGTCAAAAAACAAAAATGAGCCAAATGACCAGGAATACAAATCATATATCAATAATAACCCTGAATGTTAATGGCCTGAACTCATCAATCAAAAGACATAGACTGGCAGATTGGATTAAAAAGAAAGATCCAACAATATGTTGCCTGCAAGAGACTCACCTCATAGAAAGAGATACCCACAGACTAAAGGTGAAAGGATGGGGAAAAACATACCATGCACATGGACTCAGCAAGAAAGCCAGAGTATCCATCCTCATATCAGATAATGTGCACTTCAAGCCAAAGTTAGTCAGAAGGGATAAAGAAGGACATTACATACTGCTTTAGGGAAGCATAAATCAGCAAGATATAACAATCATAAACATCTATGCCCCAAACAGTGGCTCATCCATGTATGTCAAACAAATCCTTCTCAATTTCAGAAACCAAATAGACCATAACACAATAATACTAGGTGATTTTAACACACCTCTCTCACCACTGGACAGAACCTCCAAACAAAAATTGAACAAAGAAACCATAGATCTCAATAACACAAACAATAATTTAGACTTAATGGACATTTATAGAATATACCATCCAACCAAGAGTGAATACACTTTCTTCTCAGCAGCACATGGATCCTTCTCTGAAATAGACCATATATTATGCTGCAAAGCTAATGTTAGCAAGTAAAAGAAGATATACTACCTTGTATTCTATTAGATCATAATGGATTGAAATTAGAAATAAGTGACAGAGTAAAACGATGCCAACACCTGGGGATTAAATAATACACTATTGTATGATGAATGAATAACAGAAGACATCAGGAAGGAAATTTAAAAATTCTTAGAGGTAAATGAGAACAAAGAAACATCATAGTAAAATCTCTGAGACACTATAAAAGCAGTACTTAGAGGAAGATTTATTTCAGGGAGCCCATCCAATAAAAGAAGAAAAAAATCAACAAATAAATGACCTAAAACTACAGCTCAAAGCCCTAGAAAAAGAAGAGCAGACCAACACCAAAAGTAGTAGAATACAGGAAATAGTTAAAATCACAGCTGAAATCAACAAAATTGAAACAAAAGAAACAATCAAAAAATTGGCAAAATAAATAGCTTGTTCTTTGAAAAAATAAACAAAATTGATAAACCCTTAGCCACACTAACAAAGAGAAGGACAGAGAAAACTCAAATTACTAAAATTCAGAATGAACAAGGAAATATCAAAACAGACATGAGTGAAATACAAAACATAATTAGAAGCTATTTTGAAAATCTCTACTCCAATAAAATAGAAAATCTAGAAGACATCAACAGCTTTCTAGAGACATATGAATTACCTAAACTGAACCAGGAGGACATACACAATTTAAATAAACCAATTTCAAGTAATGAAATAGAAGAAGTCATCAAAAGCCTATCAACAAAGAAAAGTCCAGGACCAGATGGGTTCTCAGCAGAGTTCTACAAAACCTTTAAAGAAGAGCTCATTTCAATACTTTTCAAAGTATTCCATGAAATAGAAGAGGAGGGAACCCTCCCAAACTCATTCTATGAAGCCAATAATACCCTGATACCTAAACCAGACAGAGACACATGCAGGAAAGAAAATTTCAGACCAATATCCTTAATGAACATTGATGTAAAAATTCTCAATGAAATCTTAGCAAATGGCATACAAAAATACATTACAAAGACAGTGAACCATGATCAAGTGGGTTTTATCCCAGGGATGCAAGTTTGGTTCAACATTCAGAAATCAATAAATGTCATTCACCATATCAACAGACTTAAAGTCAAGAATCACATGATTATTGCGATAGATGCAGAGAAAGCATTTGATAAAATACAGCATCCCTTCATGCTCAAAACACTAGAAAAAATAGGAATACTGGGAACATTCCTCAACATTGTAAAGGCCATCTATGCTAAGCCCATGGACAATATCATTCTACATGGTGAAAAACTGAAAGCATTCCCCCTAAAAACTGAAGCAAGGCAGGGATGCCCTCTTTCTCCGCATCTATTCAACATTGTCCTTGAAACTCTTACCAGAGCAATTAGACAGACCAAAGAAATTAAAGGGATATGAATAGGAAAAGAAGAACTCAAACTATCCCTTTTTGCTGATGACATGATTATATATTTAGAGGAACCAGGAAATTCCACCAGAAAACTTTTAGAACTCATAAGTGAATTCAGTAATGTAGCAGGTTACAAGATCAATGCTCATAAATCAAATGCATTTTTATACATAAGTGATGAATCTTCAGAAAGAGAAGTTAGGAAAACTGCCCCATTCACAATAGCTTTGAAAAAAAATAAAATACTTGGGAATCAATCTAACAAAAGAGGTGAAAGACCTCTACAATGAGAAGTACAGAACACTAAAGAAAAAAATTAAAGAAAACCTTAGAAGATGGAAAGATCTCCCATGTTCTTGGATAGGCAGAAGTAATATTGTCAAAATTGCCATACTACCAAAAGTGCTATACAGATTCAATGCAATTCCAATTAAAATCCCAGTGATGTACCTTACAGAAATAGAGCAAGCAATCAGGAAATTCATCTGGAAGAACAAGAAGCCCAGAATAGCTAAAGCAATCCTTAGCAGGAAGAGTGAAGCAGGGGGTATCGCAATACCAGATCTTCAACTATACTACAAAGCAATAGTAACAAAAACGGCATGATATTGGTACCAAAATAGATAGGTAGATCAATGGTACAGAATAGAGGACATGGACACAAACCCAAATAAATACAATTTTCTCATACTAGACAAAGATGCCAAAAACATGCAATGGAGAAACAACAGCCTGTTCAACAAAAGGTGCTGGGAAAACTGGAAATCCATATGCAACAGAATGAAACTAAACCCCTATCTCTCACCCTGCACAAAAATCAACTCGAAATGGATCAAGGACCTCGGAATCAGACCAGAGACCCTGCATCTTATAGAAGAAAAAGTAGGTCCAAATCTTCAACATGTCGGCTTAGGACCAGACTTCCTTAATGGGACTCCCTTAGCACAAGAAAGAAAAGCAAGAATCAATAACTGGGATAGATTCAAACTAAAAAGCTTTCTCTCAGCAAAGGAAACTATCAGCAATGTGAGGAGAGAGCATACAGAATGGGAGAATATCTTTGCCACTCATACTTCAGATAGAGCACTAATTTCCAGAATATATAAAGAACTCAAAAAATTTTACACCAAGAATACAAATAACCCAATCAACAAATGGGTTAAGTAAATGAACAGACACTTCACAGAAGATCTACAAACAATCAACAGATATCTGAAAAAATGTTCAATATCTCTAGTAATAAGAGAAATGCAAATCAAAACTACCCTAAGATTCCATCTCACCCCAATTAAATGGCAATTATCAAGAATACAAGCAATAATACATGTTGGCAAGGATATGGGGTAAAAGGTACACTCATACATTACTGGTGGGTTGCAAATTAGTGCAGCCACTCTGGAAAGCAGTGTGGAGATTCCTTAGAAAACCTGGAATGGAACTACCATTTGACCCAGCTATCCCACTCCTTGGCCTATACCCAAAGGACTTAAAATCAGCATACTACAGAGATAAAGCCACATCAATGTTCATAGCTGCTCAATTCACAATAGCCAGATTGTGGAACCAACCTAGATGTCCTTTAATTGATGAATGGATAAGGAAACTGTGATACACACACACACACACACACACACACACACACACACAATGGAATATTACTCAGCCATAAAAAATAATAAAATTATGGCATTTGCAGGTAAACGGATGAAGTTTGAGAATATCGTGCTAAGTGGGATAAGCCAATCTCAAAAAACCAAAGGATGAAAGATCTCCCTGATAAGCGGATGATGTCACATAATGGGGGGTTGGAGGGGGGCAAGAATGGAGGAAGGAGGGTCTGTATAGAGGGAAAAGAGGAGTGGGGGGGGGGAAGAAAAAATAAGAGAATGAATCAAAAACTATTACCCTACGTAAATATATGATTACACAAATGGTATGTCTGTACTTTATGAACAGAGAAACAAGATGTATCCCATTTGTTTACAATAAAAATAAATTTTAAAAAAAGAAAAAAAAATTTCTACACTAAACAGATAGGTAGGCCTAGTAATTTATAATTCCAGATCTTCCATTTACAAATTTCTATCTTGAACTGATCAGTCATGAACCTTGGGAATCTTAAAAAAAAAAATTCATCTATAAAATCGAGGTAATATTTGTTTTAGAGAAAAACTGTAAATGTTCAACATAACATATGAAGAACAAAGTTTTAGTGTGATAAATGCTCAAGGAGCTAAAAAATCTAGTCAGGGTGGCACGTTCCTGTAATCCCAGTGGTTTGGGAGGCTGAGACAGGAGGATCATGAGTTCAAGTCAGCCTCAGCAACTTAGCAAGGACCTAAGGAACTTAGAGAGAGATGTCTCAAAATAAAATAAGATAAGATAAGATAAAATAAAATAAAATAAAATAAAAAAATAAAATGAAACAAAATAAAATATAAAGGACTGGGGATGCATGTTGCTCAGTGGTTAAGTGCCCCTAGGTTCAGCTCCTAGTACCAAAACAAAACAAAAACAAACCGGAATCTAATCATCATTTCTACTCTTCTCAGAACTTTTTTGGCATGTTCATTTCTTTTCCTTTCAGATACTATTTCATTTTGCCTGGCATGATTGGTATGTGTGTTTGATCTTTCCCTGTCATTGGATTTGGAATTTTGAGTAATTATTCTGCCTTAAATGTCTCTGTCTCCTTGTGTGTCTGCGGGCTAATGTGATTCACTCATAGCATAAACCCAATAGCAAATGTATGCTGAGGTTCTCATCAGGAAACAGAGCAGCAGAAAGAATTAAGATAATGTAGGAAGTACAAGACACACAAACCTACAAGATATTATATAATCAAGCACAAAATACATCTTAGCAAACATTAAAGTACTACATAAACTGTACCATGTTAGATAAATGATAAGATTTATTTAAAAAATAGAATAAAATTGGAGTTAAAATTTTGCATGTTCTGTAATTACCAATAAGAGTCTGTTTCATAATATCTTTTTCCATTGATTTCCTACTCCAAGAAGTGAGGCAAAATGATATGCTGTCAAGGGAAATTAAGCTCATTGGTCATTTTCTACTAAGAAATTACATGATAGAGTCAAACACAATTCTGTAACTATTTCTATTTCCTAAATGTTGTAGGAAAGTTCCGTGCATTTCTGGTGTAAGCAAATATAGAGGTGTCAGCATTCATACATACTGGAGAGAAATTTGACAAAAGGGTCAGAAACAAGGATTCTATATCAAATGATCCTCACTTAACACATTTTGTGTATTTCAAATGTACAGATTTTTCTCCATTTCATAGGAAACAAAAAAATAAATAGACCAAATTCTTTCACTATATGTAATGATCATCTTTGTGTTAGTATTTATATCTGGCTTCTGAATTTCTAGAAAGTTGTTTTGTAGCTTTCAAGGTCTTGACCCCTCTGCATAGTTACTATGTAGAATTAAGAATCAGGCTAAAATAAAGAATAAAGACAACTAAAAATATTTCATGTTCTCATTCCTTTCTGAGGCCTTGAAGTCAAAAGTTAGCTTTAAAAAAAGAGTTCATGTTATGACCCTAGTGGAAAATACTTCTATATTTGCCATTTTACTCTATAAAGCATTAAACTAACATGGAATCTAGGTTACTTCTAATTACATAAAGATTGGGAAACACAGAGTCTTTTCAGGTTAACAGCTGTCCCACCTACTTTAGGGACCACTGTAAAGCAAGATATAAGAGTATCCAAAAATGCTTATTTCTTAAATTGAATTAAAAGAAATTCTGACAATCAGCAATATACATGCAGGGCAAAGTGTGTCTGCAGAGTGTTCCATCTTATACATGTATGAACTATCATTTCTTCAATCACAAAAATGACATTAAATATGCACTATATGCAAGGCACAGCACTAGTTCCTTACTGATTACACCTCAATAGGTACATTGTCTGAGTACAATCGCTTGCCCACCCCCCAACTCAGGGCACAAACACACATGTCCCTAAAACAAATTCCTGAAATCAATTCTCTTTAAAAGATTTGACCAGCTAAATCTACGTACCATGTTTATTGATAACATCCCAAAATATATAGCTGTATACTCACATGTCCTTTGAGTACTTGTTCGCTCTTATCTATCTCCCTGTCCACGTCTTCATCTATCCATATTAAGATATTTAAAAGCACACAGTGAGCACTTATTGTATGCTTGGCACTTCCCTGTGAGACACAAAGCAGGTATAGTTCCTGATCCCACAGAAGTGCAGTTAAGCAGAGGACACAAATACAAACCAACTAGTTACCTAAAAACCTATGTGATCATATAGGAAAATAGAGCTCTTATTGAAAGTAACCATAGCGATAGGAAAGAATACAATAAAGTCCAATTTCATTTGGAAGTTTGGAAAGGAGCTCTTTAAGAAAATGACATTTAGGAGTATTACCAAGAATGACTAGGAGTTAGTGAAATAAGTAGGGAAAGAGAAGACAGGAAGAGGCTCCAAGTTGAGGCAAAATGAATAAAGTTGAATTGAGCATTGGAGGAACTGAGGGAGTGCTAGTGAGAGAAAGGTAGAAGGAAGCAGGAGCCAGATGGGGCGTAACAAAACCATCCTTTAGTAGCTTTAGACCATTTGGAGATCGAAACGCCCTTTATTAATTTTAGACACACCTGTCTGAGCCGCCCTCCAACTCCCCATATGGACACCTTCTCACTCCATTCAGGCTGCAGTCCCCTGCACATGGATGCCCTCTTCATCCAGGTCCCCTTCCTGCATCCTGATCCGGATCACTTCCCACATACTTGGGCTCTGACACCATCAGGGTAACACTTCCCATAAAAATGCTTTCTCTCCACCTTGGGCTCGGTCTCTCTCCCTGCCACTAGGCTTCCCTATCATAGGCCTATCACAGGCCCCACATAATGTTTTTAGACTGAAATTTTCAGAAATGAAAAGGAAAAAATGTAAATGAAAAACAAGAGAAAGGAAGTAAAGCCGAGAAGAGAAGAATACAAATAAAGGTGAAGAGGAAAACACAGATTTGGGAAATAAATAAAGACCTTAGAGTGTACCCAGTCTAGTGGTCTCTAAATCTGGCTAGGGTTTGGAGTCACTTGGTGGACTTTCAAAAACTAATGATCACAAATGACTTGGCAGAGTGGCATGTTTTCAATCAATTCCATTCAGGCACCTGCAGTTGCCTCAAATTTCAAGGGATTGTGTGTGTGTGTGTGTGTGTGTGTGTGTGTGTCTGTGTTTAAGTGGGAAGAGGGCAGAAGAGAGTACCTCTAAAGAAACTTTCCACTTCCATTTCAACTAGGGCAAAATCAAGCTTTGAATATATTTTTTATATTTGGCTTTCATGCAGAATCTCATTAAAAAGTTTATATTGTTTTAAAGTTGTGTAAAAGCATTGCATTACAAAATCACTACTAGTGATTTTGCTATCCTTAATCACACATAAAAGAAAAAACAAACTCAAGAGTCTTACTTCATTTGGTCTTTACCATAATCAAGAAAAATTCTGAAAATTCTCAAGCAGTCTTTCTTAAAACACAAGCATTCTTTGGCACAACAGAAATTACTCCAACTGACCTATTTCATTTAATACTGTGCCTGATAAAATATATATATTTTAATGGTATTTTATACATAGTGATAGCTCTTGTTCTTCCATACAAATGAGTGATTCAAAAAAACTGTTTATGCTACCTGATATTTTTGAAATCCTGATTTGTTAAAAAAAAAAAAAAGATTTGCTATCTAGAACATGACATTGTGGCTGTAGTTATTCTTTCATCATAGGTAGGCTTAGTAGATATATGTAAAATCTTTTATATATTATGTATATATATAGGTTTTCACATCACAAGGACATTCACTTGTTAAATACTTAATAGGCCTTCAGTGTGTTCATTATCATGCAAAATAATTAAGAAATGGTCCAGTCTCTAAGGAAGAAGTTCATTCTACCTGGAAACACACACATACACACACACACACACACACACACACAGACAAGCAAAAACAATGGACTGGCATCAGCACAGCTGTCATAATAAAGAGAAGATTCTATGGGCCCAGAGAAAGGATATATAGGCTTGTGTGGGTGTTTTAGAAAAGGCTTCACATGGGAGGTGAGATTTGAACTGCAAAGTTTACTCCCACTCACTGTTTCCAGGGTGACTTTGTATGTGCTCTAGAACTTCTGCATATGGTATTGTATGTGAGACCCACTGGTTGAACCAACTGTAATTCAAGATTGGCTAGCAAATGCTAAGCCTCCTTTAGGAGGAGTGGTCAGGGTCTAAAACTTGTCATCAAGCTGGTTCCACACCTCATTTAATGCACCCTAATAGTTTCGTTTTTGTTTTCACATTTGTTTCAGGTCTGTTTATTATAAATATTTGGGTTGTAGCCTAGTATGGGGAAGGGTAGAAAAAATTTTACAGCCTAGATTTTGGAAATGGATTCATCACTTGTTAGTCATGTGACCTTGGACAATTCATGCAAGTGTTTATAGTTGCTTAATTTGTAAAATTAAATACATCTTTCCAGCTACTTATGTCTTAGAACTAAGCAATGTAAGATAAGATCTTTGTTATATTTTGTATTTCATAGATACTAAAACTTTTTGATGATAAAATGTATACTTTCATCATTTTCAAATAATGAATTATTTTATCCAAAAAGATAAAAAGCTAGTTGTAAGTAATAACATCATAATGTAGTATATAATTCTTGGCAAATGGCAAGTGATCAATCAATGTGAATGTAGTTTAGAAAGGCAACACAAATCTGCTAGTCGTCTTACTATGAGTATGAGAGATGAACCAGTATAAAGTTGTCATTCAATGAATTTAAGAGAATATAAATCGTTTCAAGCAACAGGAAATTAAAGAGAGCTTCATAAATGAATGGCATTTATTTGGTAGATAACTTTTCAACAAATGGTACTGTATAAAAGAGAAAAAAAGACAGAGAAATACATTTCTGGGTGTTGGCAAATTCTCATGAGATCATGGTTAATAGCTGTGTAGATGTTTATATGTGAGCAGGAACCATAACACTTACTGTCAATCCAAGTATTACACAGGATATAGCTTGGTAGGATATTTAAATAGCTGAGTGACAGGTCTGCATGTGAAATTTAGAATTAAAATTATTCTATCAACAGTTGTAAGATGATTTGAAGAGAGAAAAAGTAGAGTTGGTGAAAAGTTGTCAAATACAAACTAGCTACTTTTTAAATAGTTCTCATTCATTCAATAAACTTTCTGAGGACTTCTCAATAAAACTTACATCAACAGACATAAATTAAGTCTATCAATTTGTTTTTATGGCATGGCTAATTATGGGTAGTATTTTAAAATTAAAAATGACTGCCCATATCTTATTTTCTGAATGTCGTGCTCCATAGAATGTAAGAAGTACTCATTGGAGAAATGATTGGTTATAGGGTTAAAACAGGGAAACCACTAGATGAACCTAGAATATCTCAGGAAATTGTGCAAACAATGTTGGGACATGTCAAAAGACACAATAGCTGGACTTTAAGTGAATGAGCCTTTGGAGAATATTCCAGATCCAGATAACAATAGACTATATTGTTTCATTTCCATATACTTGTGAATTTTCCATATTTCTTTTTATTTATTTATTTTTCCTTTGTTATTATTATAATTTTATTTGTTCTAATTAGTGATATATGACAGCAGAATTCACTTTGACACATTGTACACAAGTGGAGGACAGCCTCTCGTTCCTCTGCAAACGATGCAGTCACACTGGTTGTGCAATCATATATGTATACAGGGTAATAATGTCCATCTCATTCCACCATCCTCCCCACCCAAACACCCACTCCCCTCCCCCCATTCCCCTCTGCCCTATCACAAGTTCCTCCTTCCTTCCCTAGCATCTCCCCATTATGGATCAGCATCTGCTTATCAGAGAAAACATTCTGCCTTTGATTTTTGAGAATTGGCTTATTCCGCTTAGCATGATATTCTCCCAATTCCATCCATTTACCTGCACATGCCATAATTTCATTCTTCTCTAAGGCTGAGTAATATCCATTATATATCTATACCACATTTTCTTTACCACTCATCTGTTGAAGGGCATCTTGGTTAGTTCCATAGTTTAGCTATTATGTATTAAGCTGCTATAAAAATTGATGTGGCTGCATCACTGTAGTATGCTGATTTTAAGTCCTTTGAGTATAAACCTAGGAATGGGATAACTGGATCAAATGGTATTTTTAATTATATTTTCCATTGTGATTTTAAAAATTTCTTGACATGATTTACATCTTTTAATTTTTGAGACTTGTTTTGTGACCTAACATGTGACCTATCCTGAATTATTTTTTGTTTTATTTTTGTGTTCCTACGAACCAAACTGAGTCCTTTTAAAATTCTTATGTTGGAGTCCTAAACTCCCATGTGATGGTACATAGCGATGAAACCGTTGGGAGATAATTAGCGTTATATTAAGTTTTCAGGGTGAGGCCTTGATGATAAGATTAGTGCCCTAATTAGAAAAATAAAATAGATCTTTCCCTCTCTTTCTGTATTTCTCTCTCTCTCTCTCTCTCTCTCTCTCTCTGTCTCTCTCTCTCTCTCTCTCTCTCTCTCTCTCCTTCTCTTTCTTCCCCACCCTTCCACCTGCACACAAAGATGTCATGAAGTGACAGTTAAGTGACAGGTGCCTACAAGCTATGAGCAGTGGCCATAGAATGAAATCTACTTTGCCTGCACCTTGATCTTGAACTTTCTGGCCTCCCGGAATGTCAGAAATGAAATTCTTTTGTTTAAATCACCCAGTCTATGACATTTTAATATCATAGACTAGTTTAACAGAAATTTCCTTAAGTGGTTAAAACTTGACTCTAGAGGAAAACTCTCTATATTGCACAAGAATGAATATAGATTGTATTTAAGAACCTTCTTCCATCATTTGGCAAACACTATAGAGAACACTGTAAAGAAGAGAATACTAATAAATATGAAATAAAATAAATATGAAATCAATAGAATTCATAAAATTTCAAAGTTTTAAAATATTTAAAATATGGAAGGAAGCTATTTAATACAAATATAAATCAGTGGACTTCATGTTTTGGGATCCATATATAAAAGTGACTGTGAGAATTACATGTATAATGTTGCTCTTACAGTCTTGTGTGTCAATATACAAAGATAAAGTCTACCATTAGAATTTCATTTTGCTGCTGAAGATTTGGAAGATTAGGGTCTCATATTCTTATTTATGTTCACTATAGTATTTAGGAAAGCATTCTGCATATTTTAAAAGATCGTTAATATTGTTTGTTCAATTTAGTGTTATCTCTTTTGATTATACATTGCATTCTTTGTTCAGCCCTTTTTAAAAGACAGAACTCCATTTTACCTGGAGAATAACAACCTAAGAGCCATGGGACAATACAATTAACCCTAACTTAAGACCAGACATCTTGATTGTATTCCATTGTGGAGACTATGAGCAAGCTATTTCATCTCTTTTTGAAGCTCTGCTTCATCCTCAGGAAACAACTGGGTTTTCAAGATGGTCCTATGCTCTAGTACATTCATTCTATAAAATTACAACATTTTTGAGCTTGTGGCTTGTTAACAGATACTGAACTAGGAAACAATAATCTGGTTTCATGAAACTAAAATCTAACTCTATTTAGAATTTTTTTAATTATTCACTTTTGCATTATAAGGGACCTCATCATCCTGCAATGTAGTGTATGTTGAGAGAAAATGGTGATGGTGTGTGAATACTGTGGAGCAGAGAGTGGAAAGCTGAAAAACCACATTTTCCAGATTCCCTTGAAGCCAGTCTTCTGGATATGTTTATGTTCACCAGTCAGAAGCACAAGCATGAATCTTGCATTTAAATTGAATGAAGTGGGGAGAAAGGCCAGGTGTGAGGCCAATGTTTTGCTGCTGTGGATCACAGCAGAGCAGAGAGGTTATGGAACTGGCTGGAGTGGTGGCTTCTAATGCAGGAGGCTGCTTGACCCTGGAAGCAGCCATACCCTTAAAGACAGCTCTATGGAGTGGCTTTCAGAGTTCTTGTTGGGAGTTATGACTAAAAATCTGTTATTTAATTTCTTCTCCAAATTCTCTTAGTCATTTAATACACATTTTGTAAATTTCTTTCAGCTGGAGTTAGATTCAATATACTGCAAACACTGATAGAATTAATCAACTAAAGAAGAAATGTCTAAAATAGGTGTAAAGTAATCTTAGTCAAAATTTCCCAGACTGACCTGAAAATATTAGTCATCTGAGAGATGTTTAGATAGTTACAAAAAGTACAAGGGATTTATTTTCAGTAGGACTCTTCAAAATTTTCAAAGGGTTAATATGCTGTGAATCACACTATGCAGAATTTCTCTAGTGCATTTAACTAGGAAATTAACTGTTCATTTCAGGGGAAGCCAATTATGAGCTGAAGAAACACAGACTAAGTTTGTGAAATACTGATCTAAATAAAATGCCCAGCAATTTGAGCCAATGGTCTGCATTTGTTCCAAGTCTATTTGTTCCAAGGAATCTGTTTAGCTTTTAATTTCCTTACATCTTGCTGTCATGCAATAGGAGGTAGTTTTTTTTTTAATAGGGATACTAATATCAAACCTGTAGAAAATGTGTACATCATAGGTTGATGACATTTAATTTATTTGGACAAACTAATTCCTTTTCAGTTTGGCTATGAAATGAAAATCAGACATTAAGGCAGATCCAGTTTACTTTATGAATCAAAAAAAAATCTGAGGGAAAGCAAAGAGAAGATAGATTTTGTCTTTATTTTTTAGTTTTTGTGTAGATTTAAATGTTCCATGGAAGTAAGGTTTTTAGGTGAATCAAGGAATTCTAAATGCACTTAAGGTAAGACAGTATTTGAATATTAAATTCTAGGCACTGGAATAAGTCTAGCTGTATAAAATTAATGACACTATAGTGCAATGTGCAAAGCACTGTAATTTTCTAGAGTAAAAAGGGAGACATTAATTCAACCTAGAGTGGTATGAAAAGGCATTGCAGAAGATACAGTATTTAAGATCTAGAAGGCTTGTTAGAGTTGGCATGAGTGAGGGTAGAGTGGAATTTAAATAAGATGATTAAGGGTGGGTCAGTATGATTATGGACCTAGATATAATTTCTACTGCTCTAGTGAATTCCAAAAAGCATAATCAAGGCTCACCACTTGGCTGTATGCCATAATATGAATTAAACAGACTTAGAAAAGAGAGATCATATTAGTGTGTTCTTATTATAATTAATTATCATGAAGAAATATAGACATCTTTAAAATCAGAAAATTTGAAAATCTTAAAATTGAAAGGATCTTTAATACAGTCTCACTCAAATTTCTCTATCAATCTAACCACCTACAGTTTAGTTCAGTTTATGAACATTATAAATTCAAACTGTTGATATTTTATCCATACTTTCTCCACTACCCAGTACCACCACCTCTCTGGTTATTGTGAGTGTTGGTTTTGTCTGTCACCCACAGTCTCCCCTATCTCTAAAGAATTTTTAATGTCCAATGATGCAGAGACTTGCCCAGAAGGCTAGCTAATCCCACTGTTCCTCTTTACTCTTTGGACCTTAGCCAATGAATGACTTATACAGGAATACAAAAGGCCAGCCCTGTTTCTTCAAGAGGTATTCAAATTGTAGTATACTTCTACATTTCTCCAGAGAGCCTATGGAATTAGATTGAAACTAATTTTTAGTTGAGATTATATTTTTGTTGACTTTTGGCCCCTGCCCATCTTGCTTCCCTTCTCATCTTAGGAACAAGCTTCAGAAGAATGGAGAATACCTAGAATTACTAGGGCTGTACTGTGGAACAGTAGAATGCTAATATAGATAGTCAGCTAAGCCCCTCTGAGAAGGGAATGCTAAGGTTTAGATATGAATAAAAAGGAAGCAAGTAGCAAGAGGAAGACAAAAGGCTGGGGGACATTGTGTTGTGTTTAAGAAAAAGAAGGATTCTGGTGGTGTTGGAGTATAGTGAGCAAGGAGAAATGAGAAAAGTTGTGATCAGAGAGGAGCTGTGTTGGTCAATTTTTCCTTGCTGTCATCAAAAACCTGAGGAAAAAAACACTTAAGGAAAGAAAGAGTTATTTTGGTTCATAGTTTCAGTCAATTGCCACTTGACTTTGTTATTTTTGGGCCTGTGGTGAGGCAGAAGATTATGGCGGAGAGTTAAGCATAGAGCAAAGCTGCTCACCTCATGGCAGGGATAGGGTAAGATATACCCCTAAAGACCTGCTTTTTCCATCTAGGCCTCACTCCCTTCAGTTTCTACCACCTCCCAATAATGTCATCTAATTATGAACTAAACTTCTTATTCTGCAAAATTTATTGATTTTGAATTATTCACTGTTGTGCCAGGCTCTAAGAAAGCATTGGAGGTAGAATAGCAAGTGTTACTAAAGTCTTTGCTCTGGAGGAGTGTGAAGACTACAGAGAAGACAGGCAAGTGAAAAGATATTTTTTTCAGAACCTTCTTCTTCCAAGTTTCTAACTCTAGACAAATACTAGTAAAATATGTGCAAGCCTCACATTTCAGTCACATTTGACAATGTGCATAAAATCCTTGGAAAATAAGAACAGAACAGCATTACAGTGAAATTACAACTATCTTATTTGACACCAAATGGATTCCTATTTTGGGGTTCAGGAAAAAGCTGCAGACTCTGGAAAGCAGATGTGTTTAATCCTATAGAGAAACAGAAATAATCTGGAGGCAGAACTGATTTGTTCAGGATCAGTGGAGATGAGAATTCAAATAATTTGTTGCAATGTGAACCCAAGGCTAACACATTTCCGGTTCTCAAGATCAAGTAACTGTTCTAGCTGAAATAATGGTTCCTTTTTTTTTTTTTTGAAGGGAAAGGGTGTTTGTTTTAGACCTTCCTACAAGTCAATTGACTGAATTCCCAAGGAATCATCATCATTGATCAGTTGAGTTCCTTAACCAGTGGCTGACAAAGTAATTTGAATATGTCCAGTGAGATTAGTTCAGTCATCTTTGTTCCATCTACATATACCTTTTCATTCTCAAATTGTTGACTTCACTATACTTGAAGAGAAATGGATTGACTTTAGCATATAATTTTCTATCATTGGATAAAAGGCCAGGAAGAAACTCTTGCCTGCTTTAAACATTCTATATCCTTCCTGTACAAACACAAGACTGCTGATGCGCTATATACCAATGGTTCTCCTGTTTCACACTTTTATGACCAAAGGTCCATATTTATAAAATGGTCAACCAACATTAGTTTATTCTGTGACTACTGATTAGTATTTCTGTATATGTATAGTAAAGAAACCTATATCCTTACTTGCCAAGATCAATATTTACCAGCCCACAATCCAGGATGACACAGTTATCTCAACTTCTCAGGCTGGCAATCAGGAAAGAGGTGAGTCTCTCAAGTTGTCTGGAAAAAATAAAAATTTTGTTTCAGAGGGAACCTGCTGATACTTTAATGGGAAATAACAATAGAACCATTTTTTTCAGCATTTCTTTACAAGCAGACTCAGGGGGAAGAGGTGGGTTCTATAACCTAGAGGAAAACATGCCTCTCTTGGTCTCAGAGTCAACAGAGACGATCCTTGTTCATCAGAGTAATGTTAACCAGACACTGTTGAGACACATGAAAAATGCATGTCCTGACTAAAGTTCAACTGAGTAGGTGGTATTACAGCCTGTGGTCTTTTGATACTCTATCCTGGTTATTTCCTCAATGTCATATATAGCTTATTAAAAATCACTTCATTCAATGAAAGTATATGAAATATGTTACCTTGTACAAGGCATTATATTAGAATTCTTTTGAGGAGGGAGATAAAATAAATCAAATATAAAATGCATTCGTGGAAAGTGAGGCATATATAGGTAGATACTACAGAAATGATAGAGGGAGGGAATCACTACTGCACTTGAGTAGAGAACCTGGGGATTTGAATTCGTTCATCAAGGATGGGTAGAATTAACAGGAAGAGATGGGACATCTATCCAGAGAGAAGTGTATTTGTAAGAGCAGGGTCCATGTGCTGAAGCAGACATCTTGGCCAGGAAATATTGAAAGACAGGTTTGGAAAGGAAGATTGGATCTAGGAATAGTGAGAAAGTCATGGAATTAAGTACACCTGGGACTGGAGTTATGCTCATTATTCAACAACTTGGCTCTATAAAACTTGCTGGCTTCTTCCTCAACCAGGGTCTACTTTTCTGGGATTATTTCCCTTTGTCTGAACTTGTCTGCTATCTTCCCAACCTTCCACCCAACTCTCTATCCCTACCCATGTTTTACTATCTAACTCTTGCCTATGCTTTAGATATCAGTCTAAATATCACTTCCTCAAGGAGGTATCCTTTACCACATTTGATCAAATTACATCCCTTTTTATTAGAATCATTCATAACACCCTGTGGTTTTCCTACCTCGCAAAAATAAAATTTGAATTATATAAATTCTTTGTTGAATGATTATGTTCTCTGCTAGATGTGAAACTTCATGGGGGCAGTGATCATTTTCATTTAATTTGCTTCTGTAATCCCAGTGCCTTGTAAATTCTCTAATTCAAAATGAGCGTACAATAAGTATTTCTGGAACAAATGAAAAAATTAAATAAATATTTAAAGGCAACTCACAATATGATTACCTAAAATCAGAGAAAATAAAAATTTTCAGCATTCCCAAAAGCTTCAATATGACAGCAATGTTGTTAGCCAGGGTTTTGCTGATAGGCAAATCTTTAAAGTATATCCTATACGGAAATCACAAAGTCATGCAAAATCAAAGAAATACCTAATATATAATATGCATTTAAGAAGACATTAAGGATTTAAATAACAAAATAATAGCTATGCATCAAACCATTCCTTGTGCTGGTTTACACACCCATTATCTCATACAGAGAGGAATAAACCATGATATCAGTCAGGGAACTCATCACTGAAAGGAAAATGGTAATGAGTAATGCAAATAATTAACTCTAATTTAATGTTTAAACATTATCTCTAATTTAGGGTAGAAGTAATTATAGAGAGTTTCAGAAAACAGAGGGCATGGGAGAAATTAGCTCTTCCTGGGGGCATCAAGGAAGGATTTAAAGAGGTGACATGAGGCTGAGGCCATGAGTTTAGCAGGTAGATAAGGGTGGGGGTATAATTGAGGGTTTCATTGAGAAGACTATGAAAAAGGCATGAAGGTTTGAGAGCACTTGGCATAATTTAGAAAAGGATGAGCAGCCTGTTGCTAGAGGGAAGGAAATTGGCAAGTTTTGTAAGATAAAGTTGGAATAAGGAATTACATTGGGACTGTATTGTGTCGATCTTGGCATCTAATATCAAGGATTTTGGACAGGACAATATTCTGTAAATAGTGTGAATACTCCTAAAGCTTTTTTTTTTTTTCCAAGTGAAAGACAGAGTGAAATGAAATTTATATTTTAGAAATAGAAGATCTTGAGATAAGCAAAAGCTTGAAAAAGGAGATTCCAAGCAAAAGATTGTGCCTAGTTAGCAAGTCCCCTGAGCTTAGGTGCAGGATGAGTACCAAATGACTGTGGCATTGAAACATGGCTGAATCCATACTGACCACCTGCATTTTTGTACAAGTACTGCAATTAACCTTGGCATCACTACCTGCAAAAACCAAGAGTAAATACATAGTAATGTAACCTCTGCCCTTTTCTTAGTTAGTATTTATTACTGTAGTCAGTATACCAATATTCACAACTCCTTATGAATGTATTCTTATGTATATCTTCCCTAAAAAACTGTAAAATCGTAAAAGGTAAAAAACAAATTTTGCATAATTGAATCTTAGGTATATTTCAGGGAATCCATAATAAAATAATACTTTTTCTCATATAGATTTTTAACTAAGAAATGTATGTAGAATATTCAAGTAGCACAATAGTATGTAAGCCCACCATACAACAGGCACATGTGGCACTTCACTTTATGTATTACATATTTATGCATAGACAAAGACCTACCCTTATACACTCCCCTTTTCGAGAAATGGATTTGCTTGTATATTTTTTTGCTGTGTAATCATATTTTCTTTTTTGTTGTTGTTGTTTGTTGTTTTGTTTTTTAGTACTGGAGATTGAACCCAGAGACACTTAATCACTGAACCACACCCCTGACATTTTCTATCTTTTATTTTGAGATTGGGTCTCACTAAGTTGTTTAGGGCCTTGCTAAGTTGCTGAGGCTGACTTTGAGCTTGTGATCCTGCTGCCTCAGGCTCTGAGTTGCTGTGATTACAGGCATGTGTCACTGTGCCTGGCTATGATTATATTTTCACTAAGATAATAATTAATAGCTTTTCAAGTTGATCCAATATTTAAAGACCTAACATTCATTTTTAAAACAGTCAAATAGAATTGCACAGCATTATGAACATGACAATTTATTTGTCTTTTTTATTAATGGATATTTAAGTTTTTTGTGGTTTCTAACTATTGACTCTTACAAATTATGCTGAATAAATGTTATTTGACTTTTTCATACACTTTTAATTATAATGATACTACAGATTACCAATATTAGTACTATTAAGGGAAAATATATGTGCCTTTTAAATTCTAAGTTTTCTCAAACTTCTTTCCAAAAAGGACATATGAATTTATACTACCACAAGAGTTCAAGAAATCCCTATATTTCCAAAGGTGTGCCAACTTAAGAACTACTACCAGTTTGTAGCTAAAGTTAGGCTAAAAAGAATTAAAAATTCAATTATCAGTCAGGCTGGCAATATTTTAACTAACCAGTAGCTGCCTGTAGTGAGTGGTTAGCACAGTGGACCCCACAGATACCACCTGTTTCCATCACAGTAGAAAGGGCTATGGCACAACACCTCAAATATTCATACTGGATATTGCAGGTCTTTTATATTTTTGGCAGTAATAAATTTAACAAGTTCTCATTTTAGCAAGTTTTTATTTTTAATGTTTTGATGTTTTTATTCAAACCATAAGCATTTTTAGGTGTTACTTGATCATTTTTTTTCCTCATGTTAACTGACTGTTCATAGTTTTTCTCCAGTTTTGATGGAATTTTTTGACTTTTATTATAAATATGCAAGACAAATATTCATTGACTAACAATATAGCTATAAGATAGCAGAGCAAAATATAATTTAAATAATATTATGACAACATTACTTGACCAATAAAAAGGGATTTCAACTACAAATAAACAAAATAAGTTTCCTGCAAAGAAATATTTCATAATACATTATAAATTATGTATCTCATCATCAAAATAGATTTCCAAGTATCCTATATTGTCAACACTGATTAATAAACTTGTGATTATGAATGAGTCTACTTTTTATGATAAAGAATTAAATACAACATGTTCATCTAAAATAAGTCCCATGTTATGCTAATTTTTCTTTAGGAAAGCATTATTGAATTGAAAGACTATGTAAGTCCTCAAATGTTGTATAAGCACTTTACAATAAAGATGAGATTGTAAAACCCTGTCCTTTAAATTATAAAAGTGTAACTGTTCGCTAAAGTTATGAAAAGAGTAAATTAATTCAAAATGTAGTTAAGGTTTTTTAATGGTTTTGGTTTCATGATTATAATTTAGTGCTGAGAATTTACTAATAGCTGACCAGAAGACAAACAATAACGATTTCAAGATGTCTAAAGCACTTCATAGTTTCAAAAGAATTTTTGCATAAAATACTCTTGGAGCAAAAATAGACCAAAGACAATTAAAATTTGGAAGGAAAAAAAAAAAAAAAACAGTAGGGATTTGTAAGGTTAAACGTTCAGGCTACAGAAAGTAGAAAAGCTTTTTGTGGAGTGTGACCTTAGCCAGTGTGCCCTGAATGAGAAGTTTGCTTGGATCACTTGTGGAGGTGCTCAAGAGAGGCCTTGTCACCCAGGATGTCAAGGGGCAGCATAGAAACTGATGTGGTCTGGCAGCTATAAACCGATGCAGAGAATTGGGCCACACCCAGGGAAATCAGGGGGGATGAGAAATCACTTGAGAGTGAAGTCCAAATCTGAGTATCAGAAAGAACGGACACCCAACTAACGCAGAAGTTAACAAAGTTTTTAGACCTTTAATAATGACCTGTAATATGGTGATGGTGGTGATGATGGTGGTAATAAGGGTGTTGGTAGCAGTAATCTACACTAGGTAGCCACACTTAATTATCACACATTTTTCTTTTGTAATATCTAATAGCTTTATCACAAAATGTAGGGAAATGCAGTAAATTTCCAAAATCAAATCATAAAATGGCCAATGAATCTAATCTGACTCTTCTAACTTACTCTGCCCTCTTCTATGTCCCTTACTACTCCTCTTCTATATCTGGGGAAGAGAGCCCTGAAGATTTGTATCATTAGGCACAACTGAAATGGTTGTAAAGATCATCCTTTAATAAATGGATGTGTATAGGTCTAACTCCATGGTCCCAGACTTTGTGGGGAAACAGTTTTGAACTCATTTGAGTGAACTGGGCTTGTGTAAGAAAAAAAAGCTTTGATTTTGAAGTGGTCTTATCACCACATATTTTTGTTTGGATTTAGAATATCCACCAAAGAATTATGTGTTGAAAGTTAAGAATTGTGTGCCTAAGCAGCAGGATTCAGAACTGGGGCTTTGGAAAGTGATGGATCATGAGGGTTCTGACCTTATCACTGGATTAATCCACTAATTGCTACGTGGACTACTGGGAGGTTGTGGAAAGGGGCATGTTGGAGGAAGTAGGTCACTGGAGCATGCCCTTGGCCACTATAACTTGTCACAGGCTCTCTTGTGCTTCTTTCTCTCTTTCCCTTCCCTCCCTTCTCATTCTCTTCTTCCCTCCCTCTGTCTTTGCTTCCTGGCTGCACTGAGTGGGGCAGCCTTCCTCTGCCATGCCCTTCCACTTTAATGTTCTGCCTTGGCTCAGAATCAAAGCAATGGAGTTGGCTAACCATGAACTGAAATTTCCAAAACAGTGAGCCAAACTAAACTGTTCCTAGTCTAAGTTGTTTATGTCAGGTGTTGTGGTCACCTGAGTGAAAAGTAAGTCAATTCTTCTCCTTTAAACTCAGACTTTTCACTTCTCACACCAAATACTTCAGCAGTTCCTGGTCTTGTGTTCATTTAATCCTCTGGTTTCAACCAGTATGGTTGGTACATGTGAATGAAGAAATAGCCTGATTTTATCTGAAGAGGACTGAGGAACTCCAGTGTTTTGGTGACAAAAATCATGAAAGACTTCCCACAGTGGGCCCCTCTGTACACGTGGCAGGAACTGTAGTCTGCCGTACAGCAAGATGGCAGCACTGAAATCAAGCACTGGGGATGCTCTTTCGTTGTTGGAATTGGTAGCTAACTGAAGAAAGGCGTTGTACATTGATTGCCAAGAGCTGGTAGTGTCTAACTGATAGAGGAAGAATTTTCTCTTTTATAGGGAGTTTGACAATCAATTGGCAGGTAACCAAAAAACCCTCTGGGCAGCTATCATCCCTCCCTCGGCCTGTCCATTGTATAATATATATTCAACAGGTGTCAGAAGAAGTAACAATCTTTGTTTTTGAGATTTGTAGAAACTGAAAACTACCACATTGGCTTATATGTTCATCATCCAGCCCTCCCTCTGCAGGAAAAAAGACTACCACCTGGGAATACCCATCACTCACCTATATAGGCCACCCTAGATCAGCTTCCAGGAAAAAATGGCTTTGGACACAGAATTTTTCCTTTTTTCTCACTGAGGCAGCTTTATAACGTCACCTTCCTTGCCCCTCAATTTGGCTGATTGTGGGGAGCTGTTGGACCTCAATTCTGGTAACATTATCACATCACGTTGTTTGACACACAAAGAGTCTGTTAATTCAATCTGATGTGAACCTAATATTGCATTTTCTTTGAATTTCCTCAGATGTAAATTTGAGATAAGGCTTTGCCATCTGGCTGGAGTTTTGGATGATTAAATGTGATGGCTATGTAATTTTTAATCAAGTTCCTGAATCAAAAGTGGCAATAATAAAGGGAGACTTTTTGAAGTGATGAATCATATCCACTGTACAAAAATCTCTCTGAACTTCATTTTCTCCAGGGTAAAATAAGGATACTAATACTGTAGTGTTACTGCAAGAATTAAAATAAATGTAAGTGCTTCACTCAGAGGAGTTATACAATAAATGGAAAGTATTAAAGTAGCTATTTCCATCCAGGGTCTGCCTGAGGGTCTCTGGGGAACATTCTTTGCAAGTCATCTGAAGTTTGCTTTTTAGCTTCCTCAACAATTTATACATAGATACTAACAACTCAAAGGATCATAGATCCTTCTGAGACAGGGTTTATATATCCCATTTACCCAACTATAGGCAAATAGTTATGTATCGGGGGCTTCTTTTTGATGGCTTATTCAATACTATTAATACTAAATTTTGGTGATAAAATATGTTAAGCAAAAGAATTGTGGGCATTAGTTCTTTGAAACCATGATGCAAAAAGATGTATGCACATAAAGTCTGTGAGCTTTGTGAGAACAGGGACATGAGCATGTGTGTGCATGTAACAATGTACTTGCTTGTGTGTCATAGTGTACTTGTCCAGAGAAGAACATGGCATGGATAAAGCACTCAAGTACTATCTGCAAGGGGGGAAAAGGATATATAAAAATAAAAACAATTGTCTTAAATGAATTAGAGTTGAAATTTTGCCTTAAAGTTTTTCTTTCCTGAGTTTAGACTATGGAAAAAAAATCAGATGATACTAATCATAGACTCCTAGAATATTAGCAATAGTTCTCCTTTGGTGCATTGAAATACATACACTGATGCTTCCCCCTTACTCCTATCTCAAAACAAGGAATGTTAAGGGTTTTCTGCTATGTGAATCTGCTTCTTTTTATTTACGCACATGTATACATTCTCTTACAGAGTCACCTTTTTGATATCATGACTTTTGGCTATCTTCTGTCTGTACTTAAAGCTCAATCTTTTTATTTGATAGCTCCATAATCCATTGCCTTGATTTCCCTTAATTATTTCAACCACATTCATATTACTTGGCATTTATTATTAAAAGCAATGCTATAATAAACCTTTTATTCATGGAATTGCAGAGTCAGAGCAGTGCATGAACTTAAAATCATGATCAATATTGCCAAATTGCTCTTTAAGAAAGATTATTTCCATTGTTATACCCATTAATAATGCTGCAAAGTGCATAATTCCCCACATCTTCACCTAAATTGAATATGATGTTACATTTTTATCAGTCTTAGAGTTTAACTTTATATATATATATTATACATATACATATATTTTGAATTATTGGTCAGAATAACGATATTTTTAATTCACTTAAATTGCCAATTCATATCCTGGATACTTTCCCTATTGGGTTTTCTTCCATTATTAGTGAAGAATATGTATTGGTTCAAAAGGAAAGTTGAAATGCAATTGCTAGTAAGCCTTGTTAAATTTAATTCTTTTCCCTGAGAGAAATAAATCATTTATAGCTGGGCAGCAAAGAAAGCCCTGAGGGGAGCAGAAAGGGTGAGAATTCAAACTTGACAATTATAGCTAGAGCTAACCCTGCCCTTACTCTTTGCCCAAAAGAAAGAAAGCTCTCCATTCATGAAAACAGGCATGTCAGTCAAAACAGTTGAAGATTAATCAGGGCTCTCAATTCTCCACTGAGGAAGAAAGTTTCTGCAGGTTCTTCAAATAGCGTAAAGAAAATTCATCCATTCAACAGGTAATTGCAAGATGGGAATACAGCAGAAATAAACTGATGTGGTCACTGCTACATAATGATGTCTGGAAAAGCAATTCTCCTCCTCTTACTTTTCTTTAGTAGAGGTTAAGGGATAAGGGCAGTGGATGAATGGGAGCAAAGGTGGACAGGGATGTATACACAGGCTGATTTGGGCAAGCTTGTGGGAATTCGTAAGGACATATGATTCAGGGATAGTGAACATGTGTTTGGGTTATTAATTAACAAACAATGCTAAAATAGTTACTAATTTGTTCTTTTACCTGGATGATTTTTTATTACGAATTATTTCCCAAAGTTAAGAACTGAAAATATTTTCTACATTATTTTTCTCTAATCTGGTCAAGTTTTCTTTCAGTTAAACCTCTTTGTTCTCCATACTCCATGTGAGAGAGGCTGAAGTTTGCTTTCAGTGAGCAGATGCTTCTGATAGCAATATTAATCTATGTAGCTGCATTTACTCATTACAAAACCAATAGATACTTTGTGCTTTCCATGTTTGAAAAAATAACTTATTTCTGTCTTTTCATAAAGTTGCAAAATGTTTTAAAAATGTTTTATGGATCCCCATCTAAGATAAATTTCTAAATTTAAAACTGTAATTTCAATATATCAAAATTAAAATTAAACATTGTCTAATTCTTCATTTTTAGAGACAAGAAAACTTGACTCAAATATTTAAAAATACTTTCCCATATAAGGACAGTTTGTTTCTTTCTATTAAACCCTTCATTACTACCAAAAAAAAAAAAAAAAAAAAGATGAAAAGCAAGGAGGAAAGATGAAAAGGAAATAGCTTCTGGATTGGGTGGCAGCTGTATTCTGACAGGGCATGTGAGCATTTTTTTTTTTTTTTTTTTTTTTTTTTTGCGGTGCTGGGGATTGAACCCAGGGCCTTGTGCTTGCGAGAAAGGCACTCTACCAACTGAGCTATATCCCCAGCCCTTGGCATGTGAGCATTTGATCAGCCAGCACTTAAACCATTTCCTCTTTCAATAGGGCCACCCCAGGGTCTGTTTCCTACTTCCCCTTGAACCATTGCTGTACCTTCCACCTTCTGGAACCACTCAGCTCCTTTCACCTACCACAGCACTCCCCTGTGAATTTTTATTTTGCAATAAAAAATTGGGGTGCATAAGGCATGTGACATTAAAATAAAATGGAAAGTAGACATCAAAGCTCAGATGTTTATGAGGACTGTATTTTTTATAATGCATTGCAGTATATCTAAAATAGCAGGTATTTGATAAACTTTTCTTTCCTCTTTGTTCTGAAATTCAAATATCCAAATATCAGATAGCTAGAGTTTTGGTTATGCAAAGAAATTATAATTCCTAAATGCAAAAAGCGACTTCTCAAAGATAGTCAGTCATTGTTCGTGGCACCTTTTCTAATATTAACATATTAAATGATTTTTGAAAATGGTTTTATTAACAACCTCCACTTTGCCCTTATCTTAGTAGCATTACCTTTAGTGTTAATTGCTAAAGAACATACATTTTAACTAAAAACTTCTATACATTCTTACATCAGTGTGCATCTCATTGATTACAACATGACCTTGTCGGCCTAAGTAACAAAATAATTGAGAGTAATTTGTCAAAGAATATTGATATTTGGAAATAGCAGAACACTACAATGAGAATACACATGCCAAAGTAAAACATGGCCATATTCAAAGGCTTATTTTGTATAAGGTGTTGATGGCCTTTGTATGAGGCTGTCATTTTGGTACTGTTTTGTGAAACTTACTATCTAGGGATCAGGTTTAAGAATCCTTCCTTCATTACCTCCCAGCTTTATTTACCTTTATTTTTGGTTAGAACTGATGTAAGTGACTTCAAATTGATTCCAACAACTTTCACAATATTTACATATGAATATATACACATGAAAAATTCATGTATGTAAATATGAGACACATTACCTATTTGCATGTGTCTTGGAAAATTTTGCTCCTTCTACTGCATGAAACAACTTCATACATTCTAGATTTGGAACCTCTGGATGTATAGTTCTTTCTTGCTTTCTCTTGCTTGTTATTCTTCTCAAAAGAATGGAGTTTCTTGAAGGTAGGGAGGGCAGATACTTAGAAAAAATATGAAGAAGGTCAAGGTGGTTTGTATTGCTGCCTTTCCCCTTCTTTCCTTTCTCCATTGAAAGATATGCCTCATTCTTGGGGACCCAGGGTGTTCCTGCTGTGATGTTTTCTGTTCTACATCTTCTGGCATCACTAAGGCGTCATGGGAGAAAAATAATCTTAGCCAACTTTGAAGAGAGTAATTTGCCAAAGAATACTGATATCTGGAAATAGAACACTGCAATGAGAATACACATGCCAAAGTAAAACATGGTCAGATTCAAAAGCTTATTTTGTATAAGGTGCTGATGGCCTTTGTATGAGGCTGTCATTTTGATAGTTTTGTAATACTTTTTTTTTTTTGGTGGAAAGATCATATTTTGTCACAGTTTCCAGAAGTGTTTGCATTTTTTAAAATTATTTGCTCTTTTTAGATATACATGACAGTAGAAGTGTTTTCATTTTAACCAGGGTCAACTCAATTCAATAAACATTTACACCTATCTAAGCCTGAGTAGTACTAGTTACAGTATCTCTTTACCATGTGCTCTACCTAGAAATAGGCTCAGGGAGACAGACAAAAAATAACTTAAATAAACCATGCAATCAGTATGGTGGTAAAAGCAGGTATGTTGTAAAGTAATCATATAGGAGAAGATATAAAATTCAGCATTTTTACAATAATAGATAGGCTTTGTTTATGACCCAAATGAATCGATCATAAAAGTAAAATTTCCAGATGTCAGTGATAAATTAGTCAGAATATTGCTATAATCATCCTACACTTCATCTTTTTTTTTTTTTTTTTTTTTGTCACATTGAAACATTTGGGAAACAAAATAGTAATGTTTATGCCTCTTTGCCAAATTGTTCCCCTGGTATAAGGAATTTTACCTCAGACTTATATTCTCTCTCTCTCTCTCTTTCTCTCTCATTCTTTCTCTTTCTCTGATAAAACCTGTAACCATCAAAACCATCAAAACCTCACCTCCTCAGATTTAAGTATTTTTTAATCTTTAAAAAAAGAAGTAATGGTTCCCTACACTTTCTTCATAGCATTTATCATATTGTTCTGTGTATTAGTCATTACTACCCAGTTTTAATTGAACTTTACATTTCTATTATAGATCTTAAAGTTACACACACATATATATAAGCACTTTGAAAAACTAAGAATACATATATATTTGTCTATATTATATAATTACTAAATGTATTTTTTCATTATAACTTTTTTCCTATATATAGGAAAAAAGTGTATATACACACACACACACACACACACACACACACACACACACACTTGGTAAGCAGCTGCTGAAGTTAAGTCTTCCACAATGTAATTCTGAAACCTTATTTTTAATATACATCTTACAACTGAGAACATTATAATGGGTCTGAATGGAGAAAATAATTAGATATGTACTTTTTTAAACTCTAGTTTCCTTGCCTGCTCTTATGTTTAAGCCTTTAGTAATCTTTATTTACCATGTCTTATTAACATTTTTCTCCAAAACAACAACTCTTGTTTTGTCTTAGAAATATTCTGTGAATTAACATGGACATAGAAACTATTTGTGTTTTATTTTAAAATATATTTATAAAGGTCTTTCTGCTCATAGCAAACTGGATCACTTGACTCGATACATCTGACAATATACTATTAATATTATGACTGGACAAGTTCCTTCAAATAAAATAATTTGTATGGTTTTATTCACTCAGTTGTGGTATTTCTTTCTTCCTTCTTTTTCATCCTACAATAATTAAATCATAAAAAGGAGATTAGAGCTGAAACAGTATATGTTTGAAGTAGCATTTAATAGAAACTAGGGCTCAGAGAAATTGTTACATCTAATTAGTGGCAGCAACTTCCCCAGATTGGCTAAAATTTATGAGTTGTGGGCAAGGAGAATCTGAATCACTGTGTAGCCAACTTTTCATTTTTACACAATTATGGATGTCATGTCTGTGTTGTAGTCATCCTTGCTAAAGCAACATTAAAAATTATTAGCAGTAAAAAAAAAAAATAATAATTTAAAAGTTACAAAAATCGGACTTTGGATAGATAATTCTCCATAGCATGTCTACAGATCATGTTCCCATAGCAAAGAGTCCCTTGAGAGCTAGAAATAGAGCCTCCATAGACAAAGGACAGATTTGTTTATTGAATAGGATAATAAAGATGAGATGTTTCCTTTTTCTTCCTGGAGACATTACAAGGTAATAAGGCTTTTTCCAAAGGGGAGGTGGACAGGTTTGTCAGAAACCTCCATAAAAAATCAGGATATCTCCATCTGCCAGTTCCTCCAGTGTGTTAGTTTTCTGTTACTGTGACAAATACTCAAGACAATCAACTCATACTGAGAAATTTCATTTTGGCTCATGGTTTTAGAGGTTCCAGTCTGATCCACTGACCTGATGCTCTGGGCCTCAGGTGAGGTAATGTATCATGGTGGCAGGACATGGTGAAACAGAGTTGCTCACTCAGAACTGCAGAGTGAAAAAGAGTAAGAGGAGGGGACTCGGGTCCCATAATCCCCTTTAAAGGCATGCCCCTGATAACCAGAAGACATTTCACTAGGCCCTACCTTTTAAAGCTTCCACCATCTTCCAACAGCACTACATTGGGTCCAAACCTCCAACACACAGGCTTTGGGATTCCAGATGGATACTATAGCATGAGTTGTGACCTGGATCCATGGGATCACTACTTACCTGGACCTATTGCTCCATTATCTGCTTCCTTCTTTTCAATAAAATAAATCATGCTGTAATATAAATATTTTCTTATATTATGAATTCCACAGACTTTTATTAACCATTTATATTCCTCATTTGCACACACCATATATTCCCAGTAATTCCTATATATTAGATTTTATTTTTCTGATTTTTGTTACAATTACATATTAGTAAATATCTTTTTTCCCAATTTTTTTCTGTATTTCATTTAATTTTCAATTAGATAAGCAGAAGTGCAGTTACTAAGTAAAAGGACAGAAAAATTTTTTGAAATATTTATTGCAGCTTGATCTTTTCAACTGATTAAGCAATGGTCATTTAAAATATTTCATTTGCTTAATCAGGGGAAGTGATCTAATTCTGGAAAAGAAATGAACTTTCTCAGCTTGGAGAAAATGAGTCTTGACCTTTACACCTGCCACCTTAGCAGCTGGTTAGTTTTGCTCTCTTTACACCAAGACTCTGTAGTTTTCTGGCTTAGAAGTCACCTTGTTTGACTTTGTTTTCTCTCCTGGTAGTAACCTATAAAGAGAAGGGAAGTCAACTTAAACTGCAAAGCTTTGAAAATAAAATGCTGACATGTAGTTTAGACTTCCTATTGCCCAATCTGTGTTTACAACTTGACTTAAGTAGGCCAAATATTTATTACATAGACCAGGGTCAACTTTCACAACTTCCAAACTAACTCACATCAGTGTGTTAGCAAAGAATCCTTAATATTACTGGGGCTCACTACTCTGTCCCTTATGCCGGATGAATATCTCAACGTGAACAGTTTGCATTAACTAATATAAAATTAATCATCTATTCATGCTAACACTTGTCCAATGAAAATTTCTTTCAGACAAACCTGATTCTTCAAGCCGGAGAGCAAGTACAGGTAGTTTTAATCAACATTTAATAAATATTTATTTAGCATCTTTTATGTAATAGGGATACAGTGGTGTGCTAAATAGGCAAGGCTCAAGCCGCTTGGAGCTTATGTTTCGATGGGGGCAGACTCTTAATATACAAGAAGATGTAACAATTAGAAGCAATATGTGTGGAAATAGGGTGATAAAAATGAGTACCTGCAGAAGGCCTCTTTAGATAGCAAGACTAGGGGAAGATTTTCTGATATTTCTCACTCATCAGCAAGAATATCAAAGAGAAAGAGCAGTTTCTGAAAAACTCAGGACATTATCTCAGGCAAAGAAAGTAGCAAAGTGCAAAGGTAACAGAAGAAATCCAGAGGTTTTGAGAATCAAAAGGAAAATAACAGTTTCTGGAACAGTCAGCAATTGGGGGAACAGTAGAATAAATAGGGTCTCTAAGATTTCATTCAAACATGATGAAAAGGTAGCCTAGTGAGACATTTTAAGTAAGGGAGTAACTTAATATGATCCACATTTAAACAAACAAAAAAAATCACAGTGGTAGGAGTAGACTCAGTAAGACTCCTTGGCTAATCAGATAAGGCAAGAGGTGAGGAGGGGCAAGAGAATGAAAAGTCAAGGATGATGCTTAGGTTCACGGCCTGTGCATTAAATTAAACAAAAAGCAGATGAAATTAGAAGGTCATTGCTGTAGGTAATGACAGGAAGAAATGGTGACTTGAATGAAGTGCTATTGGTTTAACAAAGCAGGTGCAGATGTTGAGTTTGTCAGTTATTCTTGAGAGTTGCTCTTACCCTATAACATAAGGGCAAATCCTAGTCTATCAGTAAAGAAAAAAAAAGACTTCCTAAAATATTCATTTCAAAAACTTGGTTTATTTAACAGAAGTGAAAATAGGATCAAAGTAGAAACATACTCAATAATTCAGTTTTCACAGTTTCTTCAACATTATGATCTGCATGGTTCACTTGTAGAAAATGACCATTTCTCTTCTTTTTATTTGACTGAAACAATAATTAAATGAAACCTCATTTTCTTAATTCCATTCTAACAATGTCACTTAAAAAATGAAGTCTTCTGTTGGTCATCAGATTTATACTCACCAGAATTGCACCCAGGGAAAAGTCACGTATCTTTTCTGAGCCCCAATTTCCTTATCTGTAAAAATGGGAATGATAGTAGCTGGAACATTGCTCTTAGGATATGACTGTACAGTGCACAAGATAAAAAGCTATTCAAAGAGAAATAACAATTACTATTTTTCTAACTCTGTAAGTTTGTTTCATTAAATTGACGGATATTCTCCTATTTCTTATATATAAACTGAATAAATCTAGAATATCCCCACATGGGATATACAAAAACGATACCAGTGACCCACAATTAATAAGGAATGGTTTCTCCATTCTTGGAATTGTGATCATTTAAGCACACTCTGCTCATTCCTGTTTGCCTCTTGACCAAGCACATAAATTCTTGAGAGAATCTCAAAATGTCAGCGGGAGAATCCCTGAGTGGAAAATTATTATAGCAAAAAGGTTCTTAAAGTAGTACAATGCATTATTCACGTTTGTGGTGATGCTGGTGAAAATAAAACTAAAATGCTGCCAAGTTGTATAAAAGTACAGTGCCTACATTAGGTATGGTAGACAATACTTGGTAGTGATAAGTGACTATGTTACTGGTTTATGTATTTACTATATTTTGATTTTTATCAAAAGTGCAGAATTGGGCCTGACCAGCCATCAGTTCCCTTCCTCATCCTGGGCAAGCTACTTTCTTTTCTGGACCTCCAGCTTTTCATCTATAAAGTAATAGAACTTTCGCAATATAATATCTGAGAAATCTCCCCACCCCCACCTCCGTGTGTAACTAAATCCAGTTAAGTTCCAGCGAGGTGGGTGGTGGTGGGGCTGAACTCCCAACTTTGCACTACAATTGAATTCTCCCCTAGGCAAATAGGCAAACATCATCCACAGAAGAACAAACAAAATCAAGAAAATAAAAAGGTAGTGAGGACTGGAAAAGGGAAGATAAAGAAGTTCTGAAAGTGGTTGAGTTTTTCGGAGGGGAAAAAAATAGAGTCGGTAAACAGATTAAGAGAGGAAAAAGTAAAAGCGACTCCTCACAGCTCTTCCTCTCTTGGCCTCTTTCTCACCTTTTGGCTCCCCGCCCAGACGAGGTCCCATTTAAGTCACCGGTTGTGCCAAAATTTGAAACATCTGTTAGCGTTTGCTCTCCTGGCTTGGGGTCCGCTCGCAGTCAGAAGGAGCCGCGCCTCCGCGAACCCCACCTGAGGAAGGCGGCCCCGCCCGCCGGGTGCCCCGCGCCCATCCCCCCACCCCGCCGCGCGGTAACCCCGCCCCCGCCGGCCCGCGTTTCCGGGCTCTTGGCTATTTCAAGGCGCGAGCCACCCGGGTCGCTGCACTCCAAGTCCGCCACGCTCCGGCTCATTTCGCTCTTCCGTCTCCCGCCCAGGCGCCTCCAGCATGGGTCCCTGGTCCCACTCGTTGCTCGCTGGCCTCCTGCTGCTCCTCTGCGGAGTCTGCACGGTGCGCTGCGACACACCTGCCAACTGCACCTACCCTGACCTGCTGGGCACCTGGGTCTTCCAGGTGGGCCCAGTCGGTTCCCATCGGGACATCAACTGCTCGGTCATGGGTAAGCCGCCGGCGCCCTCAGACGCTCGCTTTCCCGCACCGGCCCGGGACTCCTCGCGGTTGCCACTTTCTGCACCCGAATGCCCCAGGGCGGCTGGCGCTCTCCAGCGACTGGAACGTCCCCGGAGGACTCCGGGTCCTTTAGGGTAGCTCTCTTGGCCACCGCCACGAAGTTAAATTTGAGCTGCTGAGAACTTCTGAGAACTAACTGCTCACTCGATAATCTCGGGTCCTCAACTTTTTTTCCTCCCCAAGAACTTCTTTTTCTTCCGCCATATATATATTTGCCTATATCTATATTTTGTGTGTGTGTGTGTGTGTGAGAGAGAGAGAGAGACTATGGTTGAAAATGGAGTTAAGAACTGCACTCTTTTGATTTCCCCGATTTAATCTGCCAGGTTTTTCAAAATCCTATTGGTGAAAAAAAAAAAAAAAAGAGGCCTGGACTCTTGAGGATATGAAAAAATTTTTCTTCTGTGAGGTTATGGGAAAGGACCCTTATGCCCAGTGATTTCGATTTGGCATGTGTTGATGCTACTTATCCTAGAACAGTTCTAGTACCACTCTTCTTTTTTCATGTACTGCAAGGAGGTACAGAAAAGCTGGTTTCTTTAATGCTTCCCCTGGTAATTACATTTGGAAATGCTCTGAGCCAAGTACAGTGCCTGGCACATGGAACACTCACAATAAATGTCTGGTGTGTGCACCAGACATATGCTATCAGTTATTGGCTAACCCTAAAAAGGGATCTAGTAGAAAAGGGGGGATCAAAACAAAACCCCAGGACAAAAGAGCTACACTGCTAGTCTGCTCAAAGTCCTGCTGCCTGTGACTTGCTGAGTGAGTGAAGCTCTCAGCTGTAATTTCCCATCAGCAGGAGGAAGGCTGTCAAATAATCTGTTTTTTAAAAAGAAATATTTAACTCCAAATGACTGTATGGCTTTTCCTAATTTCAGACACTGTACCATTGTTTCTTTTGTAAATTAAGCATGGAGGTCATAGCAGAAGAGAGATTAGGATTTACACTGTCCTGTCACATGCAGTCTCCCACTCAGAGTATTATTCTGAAGGAAAGACTCCCTGAAGTATGGGGATGTGCAGATAAACATAACTGAACTCTTCTCAGGCAGCCTCAGCCAGTAGACCTGCCTTTGATCTTACTCCACTAATTGAAGACACTCCTACTCTAGAGGGATTCAGGTACTGAGGTTCTCATTTCTAGAACCATTGAGAAGAAAGATATCCTGTTTCTTCTCTGAATAGATCATTTCCTGTCTTTTCCTGAGCTTAATACATTGTCCTTTTCATGACTGGATAGTTGGTATTTTTATTTCCTCATACCTTTTATTTCTTATTATATTTTTATTTTTCTTTGCTTTTTTTTTGTTGGGGGGAACTGGGAATTGGATTTAGGAATGCTTTGTCATAAAAGGAAAGCAGCTTAATTAAATAGTAGAGATGCCCCCCCGCCCCTGAAGCTCAAATGATTTTCCTTTTTTGTACATTTTCTTTTCTCTAGAAACACCAGAAAAAAAAGTAGTGGTGCACCTTAAGAAGTTGGATACAGCATATGATGACTTTGGCAATTCTGGACATTTCACCATCATTTACAACCAAGGCTTTGAGATTGTGCTGAATGACTACAAGTGGTTTGCCTTCTTTAAGGTTAGTTTCTATTGCTTTGAGATCTGAAACCTCTTCTGAATAGGAGAACCTGGAATTTTAGTTTTAGATTAACAGGATAAACAATTGATAACACATTTTCCAAGAGAAGTTAGCATTATTTTACCCCTTTAAAATTTTGACTTCAGTAGATTTAAACAATACTTGATCTATATTGAATATGTGTAATGTATTTACATTTGCATTTGGGTCAGTATGACATGATTCTCAAATTACTTTCTTTATTGCTAAACCTTTATTTGTAATTGTTGCCTTAGTCACTTGGCTTTGTACTGAATTGGTGGGAAACATAAGGATATTATAAATTTCATCTTCTTGGGGGTTAGGCTGTCTTCTTAACATTGCTCATTGACTCTGAGAAATTGACCTAAATGACACATTAAATTAATGTAATGTAATATATGTGCTAATATGAATTTTTTTTTTTTTTTAAACTGAGACAAAGAGACAGTGTAGGAATTACTCTACTCACTAGGTTGATGAAAGTAAAAGGTAGACCAGCCAGTCCAGCTTGTTTTTTTCTTCTCTCACTGGGGGAGAACCAGAGTTGTCCATTCAAACACAGTTTCCAGTTGCAGGCACACTCTGGGTTAAAATAGTTTAGTACAGATTTGTGATCCATCCCATCCATATGTTGTTTTGAAAAAGTTGGAACTTTTCCTGTAAGCTATTAAATGGTTCAAGTAAATCGAATCTAGCTGAAACTAGCTGTTTCTGGAAACTAGCTGTTTCTCATTATACATGGAGTATAACTACAGATTTTTCTTGGGATAATTATACAGCCTTTGGAGCATTTGGCAAAAGTTGGCCATTTATAGGAACCTGTGGGAAAGTGGGGAATGAGTTTGTTACAAATGACAAAAGTTGAAACAGTAGCAGAGGCCTAACCTCTAAAATTGTGATTTCTCATGTGAGTTGTGATTTATTACCAGACTATAGTGTTCTATCTAAACCATACTTCTTGGAATAATAACTTCCAAAAATTGTGAAATAAGGATCCCTCTTTGGTATGAAAATACAATGAAAAAGAGATAGAGAAGAAAAAGTTGTTTCTTCCCAACTGGATTGACTGGTTTGATACTTGGCTGTCAAAATTGGGCTGTGCCTATCAGCTGTTGTTGGCCAGTGGTCTGCTTGATTAATTGAAGCCCATGCTTGACCAGTTGCTGTTTTTAATATCACCCCCAGGTACTATGTATTTTTTATTTAAAAAAACCCATAACTATGTGAATTTTTAAAATGATGCCATTTTATGGTGGATAAAATCTGAATTTTATTCTTGGTCTGAATATTGAGTCTAGGACTTTGCGGATCTCTTATTCTGTCACATTCCTTCAAAGTTTCTTTGCCTTCAGATCAAGTTCCCTACAGAACTGGTGCATAAAAATAAATACATAAATAAAAAAATAAAGTGGGACCCAATTCAAAAATAATGTCGAATAAATTATTCAGTGTGAAGTGAGGAGTAGGGTATAGATGAGTAAACAGTTTACCCATTTGGCTTAGAAAACTTCTGATCCTTTAGTACTGAAGAACTGGAAAAGCTGGTGGGGAAATTTAATTACCAAAATCACCATTTAATTACCACAAACATAATCAGAAATAGATAAGGGCAGTTTCCCCTAATATTTTTTCATCAGGACAGAGAGACTACTTGATGACTGAATGAGGAATTGAAGAACTTTGTGAATCAGTGTAAGCAGATGTATTTTGCCAGAGCCTCATTAGATCAAAAGAGAACCAATTTTTAAAGCTAAATACCGTTAAAGTATTCTCAACTGTAAGTGAGAAAGAATCAATGTATATGCAGATAATTAGCCCATGATGAGACAGGTACAGTGACACCTTCCTTGCCTGAAGGAATGCTTTAGGATGGTGTTGAACAAATGCCTCTTCTCTCCTTAGGAGTGACATCAGGAAGGGAACTCCTACGCAGCTGATTTTTCCGTATACATTTTAAAGTGCCCATTTGACAGAATCATTATCAGGGCTATGATTTCTTTTCCAACAGAAAAAAATCAGCCATTCTGACTGGTCAGTTGTTAGGCCTTGTGACAACAATCATAATTTCAATTAACAGAGTAGACTCTACGTAAGATACTTGTTTTTAAAATGTATCTTACCATAAGTAGTTCCAGGTAAATAGATTTTTTCAAAGTAATAGAACACCATGTTATTTTAGTAAATACAACTGCAAGAGTGATAGTAAGCAGTTAAGAAATTACAGGAGCAAGTTATTTGAGATAATAGAAAAATCAAGCACTTTTGGTGATATTTGTTAACATAAAGCTCTCTGGACTTTATCAAGCCTCAGGGTATTTCCTACAGTGAGCTGGCAAACAAGAGTGGGAGGGATGTGTAACTCAAGAAAAATAAGCCCATTTAATAAGTAAATTGAATCTTTCCTACAGACTTAGAAAATATTTTTTAAAATTAATTTATTTTTTGTGATACTAGGGCTTGAACCCAGGGCTGTGTGCATGCCAGGCAAATATACTACCACTGAGCTGTACTACCAGCTAAAATTAATTTTTTTAATGAGGAATCATCAAAAGTTAAATTACATTTGCTATTCAATTTTAAATGTCTTAAATAACCTACAACATCTACTCAACCCAAGACATTATAGATATCTGACAAATTTTTACCAGGTACACCTGCTGTGTTACTCTATACATTATTCTGCAAATCAAGTGGATTTTCAGATCTCTCTGCTCATATCAGACCGTATCACGTGCCTCCCTTTGCCTTCTTTAGATGTGCTTTCCTCCCACTGCTTCTAAGTGTCATTCCTGGCAGTTTGTGGAGTAGGTGACTCGTGCCCAGCATTCTGTTAGGCTCCTGCTGCATAATCTGCTTCCTTAGGTATCCTGAAATACAGCAGCAAACACACAGTCCTCCCCATTCTCTGCATTCCAGCATGGAAGTGGTTAGATGCAACCCTCATTTCTAGGAACTTGCTTCATTCAATTTTCTTTATTCAAGTCTCATCTGAAAGATGAGCATTTTTCATGGTATTAGATTCCTCAATCTTTTTTACTTGGTTTTAACTGCTTGAAAATTTGATGGAGTTGGGATGATCTATCTTTTCTCTGAACATGACTTCAAGCTAGATAGAAACTTAGGAGGAAATAAATCTTGACATTGAACATTTTTGCACAGTTCGAGTTGGGCAAGAAGTACTAGGTATATATTTTAAATGATCTTTTTATTTCCAGGCATTCCATTATCTGAACACTTTATGGAGGTTACAAACCGGTGAATTTAGGGTTCATCTAGGAATTTTCCTAAGCATTTAAATAACCTATGTAAAACAATAGGTATTAATTAGTTCTGTGACAAAATGGAAAATTTTTAGAGGCATTCTTTTAAAACACTGCTTGCACAAACAGATGACAATACTGTCTGCAGGTCAGTGTTTAAGACTATCATATTTTAATAGCATTAACCATTTGTTTTTATTTTGTTGTTCTCTGGCAAATTTTCTCCTATTTAAAATATCCGCATATTAAATATAGCTAACCTCCCAATGTAAAACTGTAATGCAACAAAACCAAGCAGAATATAAAAATGCATAATTCTGCCTGACTTTATGTGACAGGTGGATAAATGACTTTTTTTTCTTTGTTTTAAGCTTTTATGTACTTTGTATTTTTTTTTTTTGGCCAGCGTGTATAAAGTTGCTCTGTGTAGCATCCAAACTCTACTGAATTGCCAGAGGAAGAAAGTCATGTAAAACTACTGAGCATCAAAGAATGCCCTCAAGTTGAATAGGTTTTCTAACCTTTTACTATTTCTCATTTCATTTTCTCTGAAGCAGTAAAATAAACTGGAAAACAGAGCTGTAGAGAAGGAACTCAGATTTTATTTTGAAGATTAAGCTACTCAAAGTTTGAAGAAAATTCATAAAGGGGAAATGAGGCTCATAATGACGAAAATTTTTATTTGGTGATAGTCAAACTAATTTTACTGATTTCTAATTGAGCTTTTGTTGGGGACCTTCCAATCTAAGTAGAATCATAAACTAAAACAAAAACAAAAAACATTACCATAGTTGTTTCCAGAGCAGGTTGCTTTCAAAACAAGAATGTTGAGAGACTTTTATCAGAAGATTTAACTGCCCACTTTGTAAGCTAGAGACTTGTAAAATTTCAAACTTGTCTTAACAAACAGAATTGTCAATCATGTTTCCACAATAAAGGATTGGGGAATTGTGAATCATTTTCCAGTGGGTTCACGTTTAAGATACAGTGGTCTTAGAAGAGCTATTTTTGAGGTAGGTGTACTTTTAAAACTATAGATTCAGTGTATCAAGCTCAGGATTTTATTTTAATTTTTTTTTAACAATCTGGGTTTACCTTAAAGAATGTTTCAGTTGAGGGAAAGTATCAGAAATGCAGTACTTAATGCATGCCTAAATATGTTACCTTTCTTGATGATGGTTTAATTTAAACATGACTGTAAACTCTTTGTAGGATGTCACTGATTTTTTCAGTCAGTTGTTCATGCATCTGGGAACGGTGGGGATATATGATTTGCCACATCTGAGGAACAAACTGGGTGAGCTCCACTGAAATATTTTTCATTATTAAAAGCCAGCTTCCCCTCTTCCCTGGTGGCTTATGCAAATCAATGTCTATTCATCAGAGAGAATCAGACTGGAGAGATTATGGTTTTCTTATGAATTTCTTGCTTGAGCCTGCTTATCTGCTAATTCAAACTTGCCTGCACTGTGTTACATGTTATTTTTTCATTCTCATGTGTTCTGTTTGCACACATCAAATTCCAAGAATGATACTTGTAACCTAAGTAGATAGGAATTCAGAAAATAAAGATCCTGTGAAAAGAAGGTTGGCTAAAGTTTAATTCACATTTTTAAAGTAGCTAAGTGCTGCTTTAGGTGCTTATTCTTTTCTTGAAAGACTCCCTCAAGGGAGAACCAAGTGAGGCCATGTCAGTGTACAAGGTGACTCAGAGAAATTGACATTCCTGTGAAATATCACTCATCTTTTAAAAGTTGTTTCTACTAAGAACTTAACAATATTGACTAGGAAAAGGAGGAGAGGAAGAACTTTTTCACTCTTTCAATTCTCTTCCCATATGCAGAGTAGAGATTTAAATCACTGCCCATGCTAGTGCCATAAATTTATGTCTAAAATTTTTATTGGAATTTGATTGATGGTTAAAGTTGATAGGGACTTACCCTTTCTTCTGTTTAAAGTAATATTCTTTCCCCTTTTTCTTGGCTCTTAAGGGAGGTAGAAAAAAGGGAACTGGGGACAAGTATTGAAAGCTTCATAGCCTCAGCCCGTATCAGTGTTTTCACTTTATAATGGGACAGTGGTGGCCCACACATCTACTAGGTAGGGATTGCTTGTCAGTTATGTCATTTCATCTTGTTAGGTTTTAGACTTGTTTCAGACAGCAGCTAATGACAGATCAAAGTGAGCAGAGAGCTGAAACTAATAAGTTGTTATTTTTTTTTTCTGATAATTAAGTATAAAATGTGTTACTTTTCTTTATTTCAGAACTTCTCAGAATTTTTAATGTATTTCTAAGTGATAGTTGAGGAGGAAGATTCAGTGGGAAACTTTCCCAAAATAGGTTTACTGGTCTACCCCTGCAAAAAACACAAGGTCCTCTCAGAACATAGTTTATAAAATTATGTCTTAAACCTCTTCACTTTTCTTCTTAGTTAGGGAGACACATCTGCCAGTAGAAAAGATGGATCCTCACATTTTGTTCTGAATATGGGATAAAGATCCTAGGACCTAGACATCTGGATCTAAGTAGCACTAATCCTACATTTAGAATTTGTCAAGAGATACATGTCCTATATGTAAGTTACAGAATTCAACCTGTTTTTTAACTTCAAAATTATATAGGTTTTGAAGTGGCAGTTACTTTCAGATACATATGCTTCGTAAGCATGTTGGCTGCATGTGTAATAGATGTTGCTTAAGCCTGAGCTTGAGAATGGCAGCTTTAAATATCTTAAAGAGCATTTAAAAAAATAACCAGGATCTCTTATTAGTACTGTTTTATTTAACTTATCAGAAATTAATATAGTTATTATTAAGAGACAGTGTGATCCTTGTTGGCTTGTAACCCTAGTTTTTATTGTTTTATAGTTATTAAATAGAGCACTGTTGTGGGGCTCTTTTAAAACCGCAGCCAAGAACAGACTTGGTCTAAGAGGCAGAGCAGCATGCAGCAGTGGACCTACCTCTAGCAGCTAGCAGAGGCCTGTGGCAGCTACAGCCCCTTCTGGAGTCTTTATTGCATGTAAAATGCAGAGGAGTCCTGGTGACCTACCTCCAAGGCAGCTGCCCTCCTGAACATTTCCTGGGAAAGCAGTAATCATCATAATGGAATGTGAACAGCCAGAAACTGCACAGGAAAATAAAGATCTGGAAGAGGTGGAAGTCTCAGGTGGCTTCATCGTTCAGCTTTTTAATAAAACAATATGGTACATGCTATTTTTTTTTTTCTGTTTGAATACTCTTCTACTGAAATGATTTTTTCCAACTGGTCAGAATTTAATTTTGTGTTTGTTTCATTCTCAGTTCAGTTACCTCTACTGAGTGCCTTCTCTTTCTCTAATTAACCTGAGGAACCCAGAACCTATTGTAGGGAGAAAATAAGTTTTAAGGATCTCTTAAGATGCACAGATAATAGTTATCGAAGGGAAGATGGTCCTTTGGAGGACATGTTTAAAGGAGGAGACAAAGAGATTGTCTCATGCAAGCCAGGCTACTGGAGAGTGTCCTGTATATAGATAGACCTGCAGTACCTCTGGCCAGAACCAAGATGATGTGTTTCGTTAATAGCCTCTTTTTTTCTCTCCATGCTCACCACCCCACCCCATCCTTTTTTTTTTGTTTAGATGCCAGCTTTGTGCTAATAACTTAAAAAAACCTATATATGCTACTAATTTTGTTTTACAGATAGGGAAAAGTAGTCATATTGTACTTAGGCTCACACAGCTTCTAACTGTAAAATGCTAGAGTTAGACTTTCAAGCCTAAGGACATCCCTAGGATTAAAAAGTAATAGAAAAGCCATTTCACAAAAGAGAAAATAATACTCAGAGTCACATTTGGGTAGATTTTCTGGTGGATTCCAGCATGTAAACATCATGAATGTTACTTAAATGGAGTAGAATAACCTCATTGGCTTTTGTTGAAGTATTAAGAGCAATTGCCTTTGAAGTTAAGGATTCCTTCCCATGAACTGCTTGCTTTCTTGCCCAAGATAGACTTAGGGACAAAAACTTAACCTTATTTTTCTTTTGTAGCCTCCTGAAAAGGGAGCTTTTAAACTTCAAATTAAATACATATAAAATCCCTTGCCAAATAGACTTATTAATTACACTATTGTTCCTACTGATTTTTAACTTTTAGCTCTTTCCTGCTAAACAGTATACTTATTTCCTTCTCACTTGGTTTAGAGCCAATTTGATCTACCTAAAATGTGGGGCTACACCTAATCCATAGTGTTTAGAAGGACTTTTTTTCCCTACATCTAGCTTTGGATAGATAAAAATCTCTTTAGATAGTAGTTTTTCAGTAATGACAATTTTATACTGTTTGAGAGGAACAGCTGCTATAACAGTATAGCCAGCTGTTTCTATCAGATACTCTTTTCTATCCTGTCTTTGGACCTGATCAATTCTTTATCCCTCAGGACCTTGATGCCACCTCCCCAGCTCTCTCCATTAATGAGAGAAACTCTATTACCTTGGTCCCATTTATACTTTGTAGATATTTCTCATTTCAAATGTATTATAGCAGAATATTTTGATAGCATGTCTTCATCAACTTCTGGGCTGAAAATCTTTATTTATCCTTCAATATTTCCAGCACCTACTGCACATAGAACTTTATAGATTCTTGGAAATAAACCACACTTCCCTTTTCTTTTTGCAGACTTTTTACAAGTAATACCAGCTTACAAAGAGCCAATTCTCTTGTAACCTAGAACACATTCGGGAATGGTGCTATAGTTAGCTTTTTTAGTTCTCTGTTCCAAAAAGTATTATCAAGTTGACTACCTCTAGAGATCTAAGAGTTGTATATTTTCAAATTGATATAAATACTGTCAAAGTAACATATATATTAGAAGGTATTCAATGTGAAGTTTTTAAAAATTACTAAAGGTTTCTGTTTATTTCTCTGAGTAACCTGGCATATAAATGGAAGATTGTGGAAGAGAAGAATTAGTGACCACAAAATTGTAGATATATGTTGCCATGTAATAATGCTTAGCTTTCTTGGTCATAATCGCCTGCTTTGACTTCTGGTCTTTTAAAGTCTGTATTAATAACCATTTTATTCTCCATGTATAGTGCAATATGTGAAAATAATATGAAAATAATAGGCCTTCAATAAATTTTTTGTAAAAGAAAAAAATTGAATAATACATCCTGGTGTTGTCTTTATTGATGTTTCTGAAAGTTTTGTAACCTTTGTGTCATTAGAGACTCACGTGGACTCTCAGGACGTATTTGTTGAATGACTTAGTGGAAAAGAGGTTAGACTTTTAAATTTTATTCTGTTTATTTATGCTTTAATCTTCCTGAGGCTTTAGAGGGCACTGTACATCTCTAAGTTAAAAAACAGTAAAGTTCTAACTTTCAGAACTAGCGAAAATTCATTTGTCAAGAGAAAGTTAGTTTTATGACTGTAGTGGTACCCTAAAGCCTATAAAAATGACTATTTGATCCAGAACCTGTAATACCAGTGACTCTGAAGGCTGAGACAGGAGGATCACCAGTTTAAAGACAGCCTCAGCAACTGATCAAGGCCCTAAGCAACTCTGCGAGGACCCTGTCTCTAAATAAAATACAAAAGCGGGCTGGGGCTGGGGCTCAGTGGTTGAGTGCCCCTGAATTCAATCCCTGGTACACAAAAAAACAAAAAAAAATAGAAATGACTTGAATTAGCCTGGAAGGCTACAGGTTATCCCCTCCTCTGTTAACTATAGTGAGGAGCAAGAGCTAATAAATAGATTAGATGAACTCAAGATTTCTTCCAACCTCACAGTTAGGACATTGTGAGCAAGTAAATGAGGAATGAGCCCAGGGATTTTGGCTACTTTGCTGAGTAGTAAGTGACTGTTTTCTTAACTGATTCTGAAATACATATTTTTATTTAAAATGGAGCATCTTTGGCACTAGGAATAATCAAACTTAAGATCCTTCATTCTCACGTATAAATCCAACCACCAATTTTTTTTTTTTTTTTTTTTTTTTTTGTAAATGCTGAATATTATTTGGTTGCAGCTACTGTAACAATTGCCTGGCAGTTTTGCAATTCATTAAAATTCAGCTTTTTAAATAAATGGTTCACTCCTGTTAAGTAGGCAGAAAACTAGAACTAATTCTTGGAACTGACATAGGGAAGTTGGCTTCTTTCTGAGAAAAGATGGTACTCTTGGGAGGAATTTGGCAAAAAACCAACTTGATAAAGTTTGCTTTTTTCCTTGTTGCTGTCTAGCAGCTTTTGCTTGTGCTAAAGACCTGGTAGCCTGTGGGTTTGGTTAATTTGTACTTAGGTAGATATCTGCAGTAAATGAAGGGCAAAAGATTGAGTAGACATTCTTTGTTTTCCAATATTACTCAGATTTAGTATGTCCATATCTGTTCATTAAATCATAGTACTTCATTCACGGTGTTCTTTTTTGAAGTAGTAAATCATAATAATCCAAACTTTTATGAGTTCCATAGTATGTATAGACATATTTAAAAATTGCACGCATGAAATACCAATATTTTTTAAATAAAACACAGGAACTATTAACTATTTAATGGTTAGTATTAAATATTTTATTAATGTCACAAAATTATCCTACTAAAAAATTTCATCATGATATCATTTGAAAGCAACACAAAATATGCTTCATCGTGATTTTAATTTCCAAATCAATGTTAGAATCTATTTCCAATAAGTAGTTTCCATGATTGAATTTTCAATGCTTGGACACAATTTTCTAATGTGTTTTAAAATCTTTTAAATAAGGGATTTTAGTAGTTTTTTTTTTTTTTTAATCTTTAAACCTTATTAAATCACTCCAAGTGAGTTCCCAAAATAATGTCATTTTACATTCCCACCAATAGTGTAAACAATTGTAGTATATTTGAGACAGGGTCTCGCTCATTTTGCCCAGTCTGGCCTCAAACAGCCTCAAAGCATCCTGCTACCTCAGCCTCCTGGGTAGCTGGAACTTAAGGCAAACTCCATTTAGTAGGTTTTGATACCACCTTTTAAAAAATATGACAGTGTCATAGCTTTAGAAGAATTTAGGAGATCATGACTAACAGAACACATAATTAGGGAGAGTGTATACTTTGCCATTTTATGTTTACATCAATTAGGATTTTCAGATCCTGGTTTCTTTGCAAATACATTTTAAGCTACTTGTTCATTTTGTGAAGGTTAGCTTTATGAAATCAGATAAGATGTTTATGTCAGTTAAAGCAGGAACAAAAGAGAATATGCCATATACTTAACTAGCACAATACATAATACTGAAAGTGAACCTTGGATAGTAGAACTGAGTGTGAACATCAACCTTGATTTGCATATAATATAATAGTGGAAGTTGTTACTCAACTTTATATCAATAATATAAATAAAAATTGTCAGACTTTTTTCCAGTGTTCCAGTGGCCATCTTTTCACCTCATTTTGGAAACCCCTGCCTGATAGGATAGGACCCACTGTCTACAGCTCAGCTTGTTGACAGTTGGGGATATTTGAGTGCATAGAAATTATTTGACTGCATGGATGAAGTCTTAAATAGCTTTGTACCCCACATAGCAATAGATGGTAGTGTTTATATTGTTACTTGTTTGTGTTCTATAACTTTTTAAACCCTTCAAATTTTAATATCTTTATCCTTCATAGCAATCCAGTGAAGTAGTATCAGTCGCTGTTATCATCCCCATTTCAAATGAAGAAATCGAGGCTGACTAGTTGCTTATTCAAGGATATGTAAATAAGTGACACAACTAGAATTTAAAGGGCAAAGTCTGTTTTCACTAAATTGCCCCTGTCTCCTAGCAAGTGTGTTTTATAAAGCAAATGTTTGAATATTTGCTAAGTATCACTTTCATCAGGAAAACGATGGAATGAGGTTTAAGTAATTTGATTTTTACCCTCCTGAGTGTCAAAAACAGTGGAGTAAGAGATTCAGAATAAATAAGTTGTATTTGTGTGTGGGGGGGGTGTGTGGGTGGGTGTGTGTCCCCCAATACCACAAAGGTCTAATTAGATAGTTCATAAAAATTATCAAGAAAGTTATGAAATGGGATTTCAAGAATGTTTGACAACTTGACAACTTACTGGTAATTTTGAAGAAGCAAATGAATAGTTACTGAATCATAGTTGTTTTCTAATCTTAAGTGCTAGGGTTTGGAGTTTCATCGCATTTTAGGAAATTATCTATTTGTTGTAGTAGAAATTGGCATAAATGAATGGAAACTTGAATTGCCTCATCTGTCCAAAGTATTCTTTGAAGACTAATGTTTACATAAATGAAAACTCTTTGGAAGAAAAAAATTGGCTACATTTACAGCTGGATAGTGTGACCAAAACTTCAACTTATAAATTCATGATAATGTTAAAAACCACATCAGATTTCACAGTAGAAGGAAAATGGCAGGCACCTTGAAAACACTGAGATGAAGGAAGTTACAGGTACAATGAATAGTCCCTCAAGTTCAAGTATTGAGTACTTGGCTTCTGAACTGGAAAATGTCTCTTGTAGTAAGTTGTATTGCCTTGCACAGGCCTGTCACGGCCTGTTACTGCAACCCTGTCCTGCCTTTTATAGGGTAGTGTCAATTTTAAAACAACCAAATTACTTCAGATTCTGAAAACTATAAAATAATATAAAATTAAAATTTAAAAGGTAAAATAATTCCATCAATTTAATGTGGCAGAAGTGACATACTCATGGATAACATTTTTGGTACAATTATAGGATTTCAGTTATAACAACAAAAACAAAGTTCTAGCATTTTAAAGGAATACTCCTTATAAATAAGGCATGTGTCTAGATTAAGAATTATTTGCCTGGTTTTATTAATTTTGAGTAAAACCACAGATATAAAGATGTGCAATTAGGAAGCTCAAAGGGAAATTTTGGAACAGGTCAGGAGAGGAAAACTGGCAGTTTTGAAGTCAGCTATGAGTTATAATTTGGGTCTCTATGATATGTTGGCATCAGAACACTTATCTTAATTATAACTTCTTATCTGCTTTCAGTTTCTTGTGTTAGTGTTGAAATGGGAAGGGCATTTGTTCTTTCTCTTCTCTTACTCTGCTTATTCACTCATTCAATAATTAATTTCTTCAAAGTTCCAGACAGTTTGCTAGGTATTGAATAAATGAAAAATCCTGTTCTCACTGTACCTATTTCTATGTGGAAAGTACACCCTCATAGGATGTTGTGAAAATTAAATGAGTTAAAAATACCACCTATGAGATGGAGTCTATTATTATCAGCCCTAATTTTATAGATGAGGAAACTGAAAGTTCACACAGGACAAGTCTCTTGTTCAGAATCACTTGCTCTGTAAGTGGCAGAGCTAGATTCTATGGAGGTGATCCAAGCCTGGGCTGCTCAAAAGTTCAGGCAGACTTTACAGGGCATTAGGCAAACATTTGAACCTGATTGGCGTCATTTAATCTTTCTAAAACTTTTTTTAGAACAGGATATAATGAATCAAGCAATGACCTTCATGACCTGGGAAACTATATTTGAATCTTTTCATTTTATAACTTTGCATGACCACCTTTTCTTCATTAAAGGAATAATGCCTAATTATCCTAAGAGATTACTGTGAGCCTCAAAGAATATAGGCAGAAGTACCCTTGGGGTTTAAGTTTTTGCTGCATAGTTCCTGGGTTTCTCCCCTCAGTGTCTTTAGTAATTAAAATAATTTAGCTTTTTGTGAGAAGACACAAGTGCACAAAGAAGTAAAGCATGGTACTGGGAGTAATGTCTGGGTGGAGTAATCTTTGGTTATAAATTCTAGTGTAACCACCTTTTATAGGTCTCATTTTTTCTCCTGAGAGCATATTATTTGTATGTTCTCTTGGGCCTCTAGGATTTCTGAGTAATCTATACAATGATAAGATTTATGAGTAATCTGCATAAATATAAAGAATGATGTTTCTGTCATCATAACCCAAAAGCAGTCATAGGCAATATATGAGCATGTTGCTTTTCTAGTATACAGCAATGGGCAGCTCTCTCCAGCCTGTTTGTTCACTTCTTTCTTAAAGCACTCATGAATTATGTAAAATGATATGTAATATTCCTTTGAGATGATATGGCATACTAATTTTATATTTTCAAATACTTTTTTCATGACTTTTTAAAGTCTTGTTTCTGTTTTTAACATTTCTGTTGTACTGCCCTGAGTATCTTCCTGTGTATAGTATTGTATGTGTGTGTGAGAGAAAGAAAGGGAGGAGGAAAATCTCAAGAATTCTTTAAACATTGTCAGATTACTTTCTCAAAGAACAGAGGTGAGAGAGAGCAGTGGCCTTGCCTTGCCTTGCCTGTATTTCCAGCATCCAGTAGAAGAGACAAGAATATGATCAGGAATCAGTGCTAAAGAGAAATACACCATCAAACCCTAGAGAGCAAAGGCTGCATTGCATAAACCTGACAATATTAGATTATTTTTGAGCTACAGAAATAGTTTAGGACTGTGGGGTATGGTTCAGTGTTAGAGTAGTTGCCTAGCATGTTTGAGGCCCTAGGTTCAATATGGATGTTCCTCCACTTGAGTAACATCCTGATAAATATGTAAGCTGAAACTAGTCATAGTAAAAATACATTTAATACTCCTAACCCACCATCCCAGCGAGTAATGTGTGGCTACTGCAAACTGCAGCTCACTGTTGCCTACATTCCTTTAAACCAGAGGAAGGCAATCCATAGACCTGTTACAGTAAAAAATGTTATTAGCACTTGGCCTCACTTGTTCACTCATGTACTTATTCCCTATGTACCTTTTCTGTTGTGGCCTAGTGCTTTAGTCTGCAAGCCTGAAATATGTATACTTTTTACCCTTAAACTAAGAAGTTTGCCAACCTCTGCAAACAGGTAAAGTAGCCTCCATTAGATTACATCAGTAGTCCACAAACTACAGCCTACCAACCTACCATCTATTTTTGTAAATAAATGTTTTATTGAAACATAACTGACTCTATAGAATCTGTGCGAGTTTTTTTTTATGTTTAGTCTTTGCTGTCGTGCTATAATGGTAGGGTTGTATAGGTATGACACTCTACAGAGCCTGAAGTATTTAATGCTGTCTGGCCTTTCTCGAAAATGTTTATAAACCTGACCTTGATCATGGAATCACCGTATTTAGCCTTTGAGAGTATTTTTTTCTACTTTCCTTGTTGTACAGATGAGAGAACTAGGCCTAGTTAAGTCTTGCCCAAAGTTCAACAAATAGTTCCAGTAAATTAAGCCAGAGCCGAAATTGCTTATGTCCCAGTTGCTCTTTGTAGAAATATGATGTGACATTTTTCCTCCATGCCTTCCATATGCTCTGCTCTCATCCCAGATTATTTGCTACTTCCCAATAGGGAGATGTTATTACAGGAAGGTAATGAGACTCCAGGGCCAAACATCTGGGTTCAAATCCTGAATCTATCACTGTATAGTTATTTATCAGTGTTAACACTAGGAAATATGACAAAGGGTCTTATTGGTGAGATAAAGTAGGGAGAATAGTTAATAATCATGTTACCCTAAACCAAGCTGTTTGATAATCAACATATCCTCATAGTTTTATAGAAAATTTTTGTCATTTGTTTTGTTTTTTGCAGTGCTAGATTCACACTCAAGTCTTCGTACATGCTAGAACACTCTGCTGTACCACTGAGCTACAGCCCCACCCTTTCATTTGTTCTTACAGTTATCCTATGAGTGTCTTTTTTGAGTGGAAATGAAGAGTCAGACCATTGCCTTAGGTTGGAGTTACTCTCTTTTAGCCAACTGAACAGCCACTCTGTCCTTAATAAAGCTGATGTTGTTTACAAACTGGGTGTTGTTTACTTCCTCATAGGCCTATTCCAAGGATTAAAAAAGTAACTTGTGTAAAAATGTTTTGAATATGGCAGATACTCTAAAACTGCTTCTCTCCCTGCCTTTCATTTCTAGAAGTATTTTGTTACATGCATTTTGTTTGGTGGTCAACATTACTACACATGCAAATTTTCTATTTGTTTTCTAAAGTAATTCTTAGAATGTAACCTCAGGGTGAAGTTGTTTTAGTTGGCAAGGGAAATGTGGAGGCATCTCAAATGTGACTGAGAGCTAGGGGAATCGACTTGAGCTTTGAACAGATTTCATTTGGCCTTTCCCTTATTTAACTACAGTATGAAACCAAGGGCAGCAGAGCAATCAGTTACTGCCATGAGACGATGCCCGGGTGGGTTCATGATGTGCTGGGCCGGAACTGGGCTTGTTTCATTGGAAAGAAGGTGGGAAGTGCTTCTGTGAATGTGAACTCAGCACCCCTTGAAAGTCCCCAGGAAAAGTGAGTTGCTACAAATGAAATTTGTGTTTCACTTTTAAACATATTTAATTTTATGTAAAATGTGTGATATGTTTAATTTTGTTCATGGTATATTTGTGTATATTCATTCTTAGAAACTTTTATTTTGGTTATATAGAGCACATTTGGCTTAGAAATAAGGCATGTCTCATAAAACTTTAAAAATATGTTTACTAGTATAATTGACAGAAGAAAAATTTTTTTAAAAAGTCCCAAAAGTAACAGACCAATAGTAACTTTCTAAAAGTTCATGTAAAGGACTAGAGAAATGCAGATTACTAGCAAATGAAGACCATTTCATTGGTTGCCATGGGATAGCATGTTCATAAGCATGGACACATGTTTGTGTTGCAACAAGTGTAGATGATACAAGCTGAACAAAGTTTAGATAAGACAGTAACTGAAGTCAGAGTCCTTGGTACTTACGAGTGGATTAGTTTGCTGAAGCTTGTATAATGAAGTACCACAGATTGGAGAGCATAAATTAAGAGAAAGTTCTTTTCTAATAGTTTTGAAGGTTTGAAGCTAAAGGTCAAGGTGTTGCAGATTTGATTTTTTTCAGAGACCTCGTTCCATGTCTTCCTGATGACTGACCCCTCCCTGTGTCCTCACCTGGTCCTCCTTGAATTTATCCTAAACTCTTCATTCAAGGACACGTTCTACTGGAGTAGGGTCCATCATAATGACCCCATTTTATCCTAACTAAAGGCCCTGTTTTCAAATAGCCACAAACTGAGATACTGGAGGTTAGATTTCAACGTACAGATTTTGAAGGGACAAAATTCACTCTGTAACATGCAGCTAAGGTATTTCCTATATTAAATCTACTGCAAGTGTCCATGATCACACAGGAAATTTCAGACTTCATTTGTTTTAAAAGTGGAATATCAACAAATGTTATTACCTTTTCTGTTTCATTGAGTTAGGAAATCACTAAAAGTGTAATGAACAACTCATTCAGAGCCAGATAACACTGACAACCCACCATCACAGCAGAGGGGTAAAGGAAGATGAGTAAATTGGATACTTCACTTATTTCTAAAAATGAAAAATTGGGTAAATTGCTCATTTCTGAAATTGTGACCAAAATGTAAACCTATTGAGATTTTTTGTTTGTTTGTTTGTTCGTTTTTAATTTTGAGACAGAGTCTGGCTAAGTTGCTGAGGCTGTCTTTGAACTTGCCATCCTGCCTCAGCCTCCCAAGCCACTGAGATTACAGGCATGTGCCATTGTGCCTGGAGAGTTGATATTTTTTTAAAATAGTTTTGTTTACTTGATCCTTTAAAAGCACATTTCCTACTAAGCTATCCACTTTTTGCTCTACCATCAGTGATCTACTGTGTACAGTTGTATGTTATTAGATATTTCAAACATTATTTCATTTAGTGAAGCTTCTAAGCAGAACCTATATTGCCTCACCCATGAAATGAGCATTTGGGACTAAATTATCTTCTAGGTCTCTTTCAGCTTTTAATGATCTGTTTGCATATAGTAAGATACATTATTTTTAATATCCTTAGATCTTAAACATCAAAAATAATAATGCTTAGAACCTCTGATGGTATCTTGTCATTACTGTAATTTGCATATCGGCAGAAGAGGTTTTACTAGATGTTGATTTAGCAAGGGATATAGGGCTGACTGTGCTTCTCGGATACTGATTGTCAGTGAAAAGTGACTTCTCAATGGAAAATATTTCAAAAATATTTTATTTGCAAAGGGGAAAAAACCTCTCCACACCAAATTTAAAATATGTTGTAGACACTATGGGTAGTATATAATAGATGTAGTCTATGGACAATAAAGATTTAGATATAACAAAAATTAGACTAAAGTATTTCTTTTACCAGTTCATGAAATTTATAGAATTTTAAATATCTTAAAATAATGTGGTTATATGCTTGGATTCTCTATTTCCAAAGTGGTTCAATAGTTTAAAATGTCTCTTTTTTAAAAATACCTTTACTAAGTTGTAATTGATATACAACAAACTGCATGTATTTAAAGTGTATAAATTATAAGTTTTGACCTTTTTATACACTTGGAAAATAATTATAAAATCAAAATACTGAACATTGTTTATCACCTTCCCCAAATGTTTAGAAATCTTTTTCCTGCCTCTTCCAAGGTAACCATCAATCTGCTTTCTATAAATTTGTTTTGCATTTTCTAGAATTTCATATAAAATGAAAAGTATGCAAATATTTATGTATGTGTTTCACAATTTAAAATTGACTCTTGTCCTTAAACAATTGTAACTTGATTTTGTTTTTGTGTTAGTTTTCCAAAATGTGACACAAGCAGTTTTATAATCTCTTTATAAAGATACCCCTCTAATTTCACATATTGCAACAAGTGGAAAATAACTTAGATAAAAATTTTAAAACATCAATGTAGTCACACATTTTTCTTATTATTTGCCGTGCTCTTCATTTTCTTGATGAGATGAAAATACTTTCCCTACAAACATGAATTAAAAAAGATGGAAAACTTCCAGTATGCTAAAATGTTACTCAGTTTAGGTATACCTTGCTTTGCATAATTGAGTGTTCATGGAAGTCTTGGATAGTCACACTTAAACCACAGAATGTTTTTAAATAGGGATGATAATGGTGAGTTCTATAATCCCTAGGTCCTGGCACATAGGTTTGATGAATGTTTGGATTAAACAAGTAATCACCACTCTTTTTATGCTTTATGAACATGCTCTTTATATGTTATAATTTTTTACATCTCATCCAAGCATTTGTCATAAGGTAAACCAGTGCTTCTCAAATTTTAATGCTGTTGTGAAACACCTGGGGAGCTTGTTCAGTGATGATTCTGATTTAGGTGACCTGGGTTGAATAGAGTCTGCTTTTCTTAAAAACTCCCAGGTATAACTGCTGATATTGATTCAAGAACCATATTTTAAAAAACAAGGATATAAAACACCCATACAGAATTCTTTTGAATTGTGTAGTTATAATATATGCATACTGTATTGATAGTGCATAGAGTTTCTACTATCTTCCTCTTTTTTTATTATAAAGGTTATAAAGTTATAGAAACTGTAGAGAATGAGGGAAAGGTAAGACTCTCATGCCACCTCTCAGAGATAAACAGTTAGCATTCAAAATTATATATGTAATATAAATGTACTATAGATTTATAAAATTAATTCTATATAAACTGATTATCTTTTTAAAATCAATATAATATAAACTCTATTCATATCACTAAATAATCTTCTAAGCATTTTTACTGAATAAACCATATAGTAAATAAAGTAGTTATTTCCTTATTTTAGAACATTCACTTAGGTTGTTTGCAATCTATCATGAGTATAAAAGTGTGTAATTGAATATTACTATACATACATTTTAGCTAATTTTAAGCTACAGAGGAGATATCATAGTTCTAGGCTATTGATACATATTGCCAATTGTCATTCTGAAGGACTACACCACTCTCAACTTAGAGTACCAACACCTATTTTAGTAAAGTTTATTTATATCAGCAAAGACTGTATCTGACTATCTGACTTTTGTTGGCAGGTATTCTAATAGGCTTTATAAATATGACCACAACTTTGTGAAAACTATCAATGCTATTCAGAAGTTTTGGACTGCAAAGACATACATGGAATATGAGACTCTTAGCCTGAGAGAGATAATAAGGAGAAGTGGTGGCCACAGTCAAAGATTCCCAAGGTAAAAACATACATCCCTTTGTCATAAGTTAAGAATTCTTGTTGAATGCCATTTTCCAGCCAGCCCCACCTGGTTGCTCACCATTTTATTGGTCATCCCAATGTAATCTTTTTAGACCATCTTCCTCTCTTTTTCACAGATATTCTGTTGCTTTCCAAGTCCTGTTTTGGGATTTTAGTATCTCTTACTTCCATTACTCTCTTTCCTTTTTCTACACTGGCTTAGGGCTTTGTCATGTCTCTTTTGTGCTGTGGATTACCGTCCTCCCCCCCACCCCCCGCCCCTTTCTCTCTCTTTCTCTCTCCCTCTTTCTTTCTCCCTCTCCTTTTTTTCTTTTTGATACCGGGGATTAAACTCAGGAGCATTTAACCTCTCAGCTACATTCCCAGCCCTTTTTAGAGTCATGGTCTCAGTTGCTTAGGGCCTTGCTGAATTGCTGAGGCTGTTCTGAAGCATGTGATACTCTTGCCTCAGCCTCCCAAGTCTCTGGGATTACAGGCTTATACCACCATGCCTGGCCCTGCCTCCTCTTTGTTCCTGTGTCTTTGTTCTCTTCATGTCCCCAATTTTACCATTCTATGAAATGCTGCAAATTTCATCTTCCTATACTCTGCTATGACTGTGTTCTGCCCACTGTCAACTGAATAAATTTACCCTGGTTTCCAAAATCATTCGAATATGACCGTAAGTATATTTACTACCTTGACCTGCTTTCAAACAATACACAAGTGATGATACTCAGTTCTTGAAAACTTCCTTTTCATTTTACCTCCATTTATACCACTCTCCTTCTTTCTGATAATCCTCAAATTGTTTATATTAATGGTCAAATATGCCAATTGTAAAAATCTGAAAATCTTAGGGATTTAAGGTCCAGCAAATGAAATTCCTTATTTTCAAGATACCTCCACTCCCTTCAGCTGAAGGTGGCATTTTCTGTCTTGAGTTTACAAGTGTCTTAGTGTATTTCTTTTATATATATTTCTTTTATATATAAATATATATATATTTTTATAAGTAGAGATAATACCTTTATTTTATTTTTATGTGGTACTGAGGATCAAACTTCAGGGCTTCACAAGTGCTAAGAGAGCACTCTACCACTGAGCCACAATCCAGCCCCATCTTGGTGTATATCTTACTTTGGGAAATTATGTCATAATACTTGAAATTTGTCTAATCAGTCTAACAGTTTTTATAAAAACTGTAACTATATCTAGCAAAGGATTTATAGTCCTTCAACATTTATTAAGTGGGCAAGGATATTCCTGTGATACCATACCTTCTTCAGAAGAAACTGATAACATGATTAAAGACAAGGGATTTGGAAACCAATAGGGATGTAATGAGAGTTGATAAATCACGTAGGTTATTTTTCTTAGTATACTGAAATATTCCTCATTTCTCAGAGAATACAATGGTTAATTCCTTAATAGCTAGAGTCTATGGTTCCTATTTATATTATTGAAACAGACAACTGAATAATTACTCATCTAAGATGCATAACTAAGTTTTTCATTTGCAGATTGATAATTCTAATGCTGTAGCATTTCCTATCTGGGAAACTGTATGGAGTTTGGTCTCATTCAGCTAATACATTTTCCCATAGTTGTGACTCTTTCTCAAAAGAATCTTCTGTGGGTTTCTCAGAGTGTGTTCTGGGTCTGGGAATTTCCAGTCCGTAAGATGCTCTGGTCAGTCAAACTTGAGAAAGGGAACATATCATATTCCCCTCTTGATCCACTAAGTAAAGTCCTGTTGGGTCTGTGTGAGACAGGAAGTTAAAATGTATTTAATAATAAAAATCCAAAGGAGACTTCAGAGTGGAGTTTTAACAGTTGAGCCTTGGAGCCTGTCCTCTGAGCCTCAGACACAACAGTTGTGCCATGTGTCTGAAGGACTTTTGTGCTTGGTTAGGCTCTCTGGTTCATTCAGTCAGTTCTGTTTCAGAGAAGGGCTAGCTTTATGGGAGGCTGCTTTTACTACTCAATCTCTATAGAAAGTTTAAGTTAAGGAGATATGATCAAGTGAAAAAGAAAATTCTGAAACAGATGTTTCAGTCTGGCTGCCAGATTTTTAGTAGCATTTTTGTATAAAAATTAGTTCTATTGTAAAAATTCAGTGATGTAATAGAAACTCTCAAAGGCTTTTTTTTTTTTTTTTTTTTTTTAAATTAGGGATTGAACCCAGAGGTGCTTAACCAATGAGCCACATCCCCAGCCCTTTTTATATTTTATTTTGAGACAGGGTCTTGATAAGTTGCTTATGACCTCACTAAGTTGCTAAGGCTGTCTTTGAACTCCCGATCCTCCTGCCTCAGCCTCCCCAGCTGCTGGGGATTATAGGCATGCACCACCATGCCCTGCTCAAAGATTCTTAATCTGAGGTTTAGGATGACTATAGAACAGCTGAAATTCCAAACAAAATTTATGAGTGTCTCTCTCTGAGTCCAGAATTTTTACTAGGTTTCTAAAGACTCTGGACTGGAAACCTTAAGAGCAGTTGTATACAGTAACCTTAAAAAGTTTGTCAGTCTCATTTCAGCATCCCCTTGAACTCTTGTTTCCCTGTCTTCATTTTCACCTAGTAAGCCTCATTTCTCAAGTGGTTTTTTTTTCTATGTGTGCATATATTGATGTGCAAATTCCCTGCCTTATAGAATGGTGGGACATGGAAATTAACATTTAAATACTTGTTCTGTGCCAGATAGTCACCGAAGTGTGTCAGTGTCTTACTTAGCACTCTTAATGACATGAATGATGATGATAGCTTTCATCACAGTAGCTGCTCTTTCTTATGGCCTTGGAGATAGGTACTGTTAGCCCATTATCACACTTCTACCGCTGCTACTACTACTACTGCACTGACTTTACTTAACAACCCTTTGATAGGTATGATTATAACCATTTAGCAGATATAAACTGTAGTTTTTTTGAAGTTAAGTTCTTTGCTAATGTCACAGCTACTAAATGGTAAAGCTGTTTGTACTAGGATGATAGGACCAGGAGAGATGCCTTGAAATTGCATGATGCTGCCAAACTTAAATTTCTCTGTGATCACTCATATTACTTCTTCTATTTTTACATATCCAAGAAAATTAGTTAATATGTATTGATTGATATTGATTTAACTTTTTAATTCCTCAATATACAATCATAAAACAATTTATTCCCTTTCAAAATTTGTTTGCACCTTATTTTTATTCCTAAATCTCAAATCAGATATCTCAGGTGTGTTTTTTTCCCTATTATGTTTGTAAAATTGTCTGTAGTGCAAAGCTTTTTATATATACCTTGGTTATTCCAGAGGCATTTACAATATTACTGTAACTTTATTTATGTTTTTATTATATTCATATAGTAACTTCTGTATGCTTCATGCCTTTTAATAGTATCTTCCATTTCCATATCATATAGACCTTCAATTAATATTTCTGGCTAAGAAAATGTTTTAGTGACTAATTAATTGACATTTCTGTACAGAATATTCTGTCTAGTCCATAAAATTGTCAAGGTTCTGATGGCTACTGGAGTGAATTATTAGTATTTTTCTTCTTTGTTCTATCTCACTTCAATTTGTCCTAGTATTAACCTGTGTCATCTCCAAGTGGAGAGGGAACCTCTGGGGAAGAAGTGCAGAAGCATGAAGTTGTCCAGAAGGGACCTTTGCCATTGACTAAAGTAGAACCTACTAAAAACCAGTTGCTGCAAAGTTATAACAGAGTTGTATGACAATACCATGTTAAATAAGAAATTCAAATGGTTTACAGTAACATAAAAATGAATGTTACTACTGCGTAAAAATGCCCTAACAAAAGAGTTGAGGGAGCATAGAGAGAGGAAGTAAGGTTTATTTTTGAACTTTGGTGGGTAGGGGCTGAGCAGTTTTTAAAGTTAGAAGTTACAGGGAACTCTTAAGTGGTGTTCAACAGAGATTTTAGATAAAAGGAACAACAGCCCAAAGATGTGGAACAGTGATGGCATTTGGCTGACTTGGAAACTCCAAAAAATCTGCGTCTAGAGCCAGAGCTGTGTGTACATATGTACAAACACATGTGATCGTGTATGAATGTGTGGGGATATCTATCTTAAATCTCTAATACAAAGATGCTTCTGGAATAATTCTCTCATTTCTAGAAAAATACCTTTTCATTCGGAGGCCCAGGAACCTCTCCTTTGCATGTCTTACTTTCCAACTATATCATATAATGTATAGTTCTGTATTGATAAAACAGTTTTATCTGTCATTCATAGAGTTAGACTGTCTTTCCTTTGACCTTTTCCTTCTTTGATAACTTCACTTCTTTCATAGCCAGTCCACTACTAATACCACCATCTCCTGAGTCAAAATCAGTGAGTCCAGTATTTTTCTCTGCATCCCTTTGTATGCCACCTTTAATTTCTTCTATCTCCTTTCTTGGTCAAACTGTCAAGTGAGAATGAGAATGTAGCTTTTTCAGCATACTCAAAATAGCATTGCAGTGATATATGAAACCAATAGCATTTCACAAGGGAGAATAACCAGAGCTGGAAAAAGAAATGCTCATTGAAAGCTATTTACACAACTGAGTTGTATAAGTGGCACGTTGTGTAATAGATACACTGAAAGACTCATGTGACAGTTGCTTTTGGATCTGAATCTAGATGCTAGCTAGACTGATAGTTGAAATCATGGAATTAGAGTTTAGAAAATCATCCTCAAAGGATTAAGACCATATGTTGATGTCACATGTATCTTTCCATCCTAGGCCAAAACCTGCCCCACTGACTGCTGAAATACAGCAAAAGATTTTAAATTTGCCAGCATCTTGGGACTGGAGAAATGTTCGTGGGATCAATTTTGTTAGCCCTGTTCGAAACCAAGGTAAAAAACAAACAACAACAAAAAACAACTTGAGTTTTCATTAATTTATTCTGAACTATTTTTTGAACATTTGCTATGTACCAAACTCTTAAGATTTTGGTGATACAGTGAAGGAAAGGGTGTGATCTGTTTTAGTAAAGAAATGAAAAATATGTGGCCTATGAATTCTCCCTCTCTCCTTTTATATCCATGGCAGACTTTAGTCACAGGTAATCTTTGCAGCTGAGCTCAACATTTCTTCAGTATCTTTCTCATATTGTTCCAGGTAACTAGTGACAACTACAGTGATATGTAATCCAACTCGTTTTCCCTGTGAGTAGGAGAGCCTGCTGTAGGCAACAAAGAATCACATATAATTAAAACTGGTCTTTCTTATGCAGGTGGTTGCTGTCGTCCTTTGCCAGCTGTCCTCTCAATCTTCCCATCATTTAGACTTTATTATTGTATAAGCCAAGAAGATGGGTTTTTAGAATTTTATTCTGGTCTATTTTTTGAATTTTTTGGCCTATTTAAGAACCTTTTAATTCATTTTATCTCAGAATATACATTTGATAGTAAATACAAATCCAGCTTCATAAGTCACAGCAGAGCTCAGGATTGCCAAAAGTATCACTATAATTGAACTCTATCAATTATTTTCAGAAATTGGATACAATATGGGTTGATTTAGTAAACTTTCTTTACCTTCACAATAGCAATGTATCTTGTTATCCTAAGTTTCACCCAACAATTATTTGGAGAATCATTTATGTCATTTAATTTGAGTATCCCTAATCTAAACATCTGTGGTGTTCTAAAATGTAAAACTTTTTGAGGGTCATCTCAAAAAGTTTCTGCTCTCTTGGCATCTGTTCTCAGCATGAAGAAGTTCAGGAGCCCTCTGTTTTCATTCTGAGTGTATAGAGCTTTCAGCAGGTCTGCAGCAGCCAGTGGGCACCATTGCTATTCCAGGACTCACTAGCTCTAGGGAAAGTATAGATTCTGAAATCCTTCTCTACCTTCTCAGTTTCCTGGAGAGAGCTTTGGAAAGGTGGGATTGGAAATGAGGAAATTCGAAGGTAATTGACAAATGAATGGAAAGTAAAAATAAAGGGCCAGTGTTGACAGAATTAAAATTTACCCCATGATCAAATAGATCCTCTATATGCCTATTGGAGTGAAGTAAGCAAGTAATATGTTGCATTTTATGTTTTGACATGGTTAGTGCCCCATACTGTGATCTACTAATAGTACATTAGTGCATCTGTTGTTGTTTATAGAACATTTAATGTATGTTAGGAAGTTTTTATAATGGCAGAAGGTATAAAGACTAATATGGCACAGCTCTTGTCCTGGAGACTTAGAGTTTAGCAAGATTTGCAAGCAAAACTCTTTAAGGTACAATATGATAACTGCTTTAATAAAGTATAAAATTTAGTGGGAGACTAGGAGAGGGTTGAAGGAAAAGTTTAATTTCACTTTCATCCTCAAAAGTATGATTGGTAAGTAATAAGAGACAGTAATTCATGGGAAGGAAATTCGACTTTCTAAAGCAAATTCTTGGACATTTGTTTTCTTATAGCTTGGAAAAACTATTATTGTTACTAATTCTCCCTATTCTTTGAGTGTTATGATTTGTACAGACAAACAGCAATTTTAAAACAGAGAACTTTGATTAATTGCTTTTGAATGGATTCCTTTTCTGTACTAGTACATAAGGTACTTCAGGAAAAATGTATTTAGAAGTTCCTCATTAAATTTCCTCTAATTTTAATAATACCTGTGTTTTAAATAACCCAGAATTCTGGGTTAGCTACAGTAAGGGAATTCACAACTATTCTCTACTTGGAGAGTAAATCAAAATGAAAGAAAAAAGAAACATTAGGAAGACAAATAAGGTTTTACCTTTATACTTGAAATCATCTTTTAGAACAAGCCATGTATGCCTGGGCACCATAGCATACATCTGTAATACCAGGGACTCAAGAGTCTGAGGGAGGATGGGAGGTGGATTGCAAGTTTCGGGGCAGCCTCAGCAATTTTAGGGAGACCCTATCTCAAAAAAAAAAGGATGGGATCTGTGGCTAGGGATGTTGCTCAGTGCATGGTAGAAGCCCCCTGGGTTCCAAAGCAAAAACAAAAACAAACAATAACAAAACTTTATGACTAAATTCACTTTAGGCATGAGAGGGAAGGGAAGTTGTGCAAGGAGTTGGGCAAGATGGACTTCCTTTGTTCTTAACAGCTATCCTACATTTACTTATTGTGTCTTTAAGAAAGAAGGGCGCTCATTGGTCACATTAATTAGGAAATGCAGAGTATTTTCCTAATGTTGAAAATCGTGTCCTTTAAGCCTCAGTTTTAAGTACTGATTTTTAGAGTAGGATGGCCTGGACCTTAAACGGCCTTACCTATTAGATCCATCTTATGCAGAAATTAAAAAGAAATTGCTGTGAGGTCTGGTGACTTGCCCTGAGTCATACAGCTAATGAATGACAAAGCAAGAGTGGAGGGAAAAAGAATACTCACTTTTGCTTCTGGTTCAGTATGTTCTCTACTGTTAGGAGATACATACCATAGGAAAATCCTGTTATCTCTTTCAAATTGTGGAAATAAGGTTATTGCAGAGCTCTGGTTGGGTCAGATTCACTTCATATTCTTCACTGCATGGTAGTCTTCTTAAGGTATAATGTTTCTTGTAGAATCTAGACTGGCCTCGCCTTTTGAAGCAAGGCACAAATTATGTTGGCAGCTATTGTTCTTCTGTAAAAAGTATGTGCTTGAGAAAGGTGATCTTTCCCCATTCCTGTGGATTGCTCTGTTAACAGGGCACATTCTGAGCCTTTGATTCCACTCTCATCCCAGAGAGACTTGTAGCTTTTCCCTTCCATGGTACTTGATGTCAGATAATGAGAGAGTATTTCCATGGCTGATATGTGCTGAGTAAGCTAGATGTCCCCTAGTGGACCCTTTCTACACACTCTTGGGATATGTTATTTCTTTTAAGTCTTTGGTGTCTCACTGACTTTGGCTATTATACTCATCTAGTTCTCTGACATTCTGTCTTTTGAAAGAGGGGTTTTAAGGATAGTATTATCTGGCTGGATTGAATAATAAAAGTGTTTAATTTTGTTTTTTATTGACTAAATGACAAGGAAGGAAGTTTGAAAGTGCTTTAAAGTACATACAAGTTTACAAACTGAAAGGGACACTAATCCTGCATTAGAGGACAATAAGGCAATAAGTCCTGGCTTCTTTGGGGGCTTTGGGGCCTCATTCCCACATTATCAAGTGAGTAGTTTGTACAGTAGGGGAACTCCAAGTCTCTTGTACAAGTGTTTCTCTTCTAATGTTCATAATTTAAATGATCATTAGCAGTAAGACAGTATATAATAAGGATAAATCTGAGATTTTTAGGAGAATATTCTGGGAAACATCAGAAATGGTAGTAGTTGATAGGAAATGGAGCTCTATAGACTGGGTCCAGGGACTATTTAAAGGAGACTCACATCTGGATCTTAGGATCCAGAACTCTGCCTCCCTCCCATCTTAAAAATGAGTAAAGTTTGACTGCTTCCCTATGTCACTTTATTTCCTGGATATAAATATATATCTACTTGTTTATCCTGGGCTCATTCTCTACAAATATACATCAAGTTCCTTCATTGGAACCAAGAAAAAGAAAACATTTCCTGTGGCACAATGCAGTTTACTTTAAGGAAAACAGTATAACTATTTCAAAAAAGAGTGTTAGAGGCTGAGCATAGTGTCCTCATTTTCCTTGCCTCTAGGAATCATTGCCTGGAGGAAGGAAAAATGGGGGCCCTGGAAACATTTGAATGTATAATACTCTTGAATACTTTCCTCCCTAAAGCAGCAATTACTAAATTCACATTTATTGAAGAGGCTTATCTTTATGTAGAATTATTTGAATTATATAAATGTTCATAAATCTTATTTTACATTCATAAGGGAATGCTCACCATTTAAATCATTCAAATAATTGGGTAAAACTAATATATTCATAAATCAAATAACATGCCAGTTGTGTAGAACTGGATTTGTCTTGGATTTGGTCTAAGCGTATCACTATGCTGATTTTCTATCAGTGGCAGATGTGAAAGAGGCCACATGATAAAAGAGACACTAAAATTGTGTGCTCATCTCTTTCAAAAATTATAATAAGTTCCAATTTCTGTGCAGACGTGCCATATTTTCTTATAGGTATTTATTTCTTTTACCCACATAGTATGAAGAAATATAGGAAATATTGTTCATATAAGTTACCATATGATGCAACATTTTCCCTTTTCTTGAAATACCAAGTATACTTTCCCTTCTCATTGCTTATCTTACGCAGCAGCATAGGCTGCTGTAATTGTCTTGGGCTTTTGTAATTGTCTCCTTTTAGGTTAAATCCAGCTCTCCATAACACACACACACACTGGTGCCATTCTTAGGATCTAACGCACTTTGGAAAATGCTGCCTGTCATAGTCTATTCAGGTTGCTGTTACAAAGTATCATGGAGTTTATAAACAAGAGAAAATTATTTCTCACTGTTTCTCCCAGGGTAGGAAGTCCAGGATCTAGGTGCCACAGGTTCAGTGTCTGGGGAAGGTCCACCTGCTGCCTCTGGATTGCCTTCCTTTTCTGTAACCTCATGTAGTGGAAGGGATGAGCTGTCCCTCTGGGTCTCTTTTGTAAAGGGCACTGTTGCCATTCCTGAGGACTTTGGTTCCATGACCTATTACTTCTCAAAGGCCACATCTCCTAATACCATCACTGTAGGGGCTGGTATTTCAGCATGAGTTTGGGGTTGCATAAGTATTCCTCTGTGTTTGAGATATTCAGAAGCTTACCTCTCATGTATCCCTCCACAGTTCTCTCAGCCCAATGGTTTAGAATGTGTGGACATAAATTCTCTCTTCATTATCAGGAATACTGTCAAATGCATTTCAGATGTGATGTTTGTTCATTGAATCTTCTATATTGTACTGGTTCTTAGGAGCAGTAACAGCATTCAGTATAAATACTGTATTAGTGAATCTTATCCACTCAAATTTTTGTATGATTCGTTTTGATGCTTCAGATGTCTCTTGGATTGTACACATATTTCTTCTCCATTTCCAGAATCTTGTGGAAGCTGCTACTCATTTGCTTCTATGGGTATGTTAGAAGCAAGAATCCGTATATTAACCAACAATTCTCAGACCCCTATCTTGAGTCCTCAGGAGGTTGTATCTTGTAGCCAGTATGCCCAAGGTAAGTGTTGTATTTCAGGCACTATTTTATGAGCTCCTTACCTATATGTAGTTGGCCATCATTGACAAAGGCAAAAGGACGGTGTGTCACAAAACCCCAGAGCAAATTTCTCCTTGCACAATTGGTTGGTTTTTCGTGGAGTTCACTGCATAATCCAGCAAAATGTCAATGGTTATTATATATTGAGTGCACATTGCCTCTTAAACACAGTATCTAACAGTGCTCAAAACCATTAGAACAAGCAGGAATAGTTCCTAATTATAGGCAGGGAAAAGGCACAAAGTTGTTTTATAATATTGTAAGGGTCACACAGCTTTAAAACATTAAAGTTTTGGTTCCAAACATGGTCTCATTCCAAAACTTAATTCCTATTAAAACCTATGAATACTGGTTTCATTCTAGGAGAATTTTAAAATTCAATACTTAGGCTTCCAGAACAGGCCATATATAATGTTGAAGAAGCACAGTTTCTGCTGATTCTGAGAAAACTCTTATCATTTCATAGTTTTCCTCTGTCAACCTGATATCTGGCCACTGGAAAGTTTCCCCGTTCTCCAGCAGAACTGCTGGTGAATGATTTGTCAGGGAGCCTTTCATTCTAATTGAAATAATTATTAAACACCAACATGTGACCACCATGCCCTGTGGGCTGTGATATATAAAGACAGTCTTTACCCCCATGAAGCTTACAATTAAGTGAGAGAAATAGAAATTAAATCATTATAATGATGAGAAGAATGCTGATGAAAAGGTACAGGGTTGTGGGTGTGTTTCATAGCAGTAATCAGAGGAGGGTGGGAGAAGGCCTTGGCAGGAGGTTTCCAGGGAATACTTATCTGAGGAGGAGCCAAGGTCTAGGTCTGGCTCTCTAGCAGGAATGGTAATCATTATTTTTTGTAGTATTTGCATTAACTTAAATCCCTGGTATTATTACTATCCATATTTTGCAGAGGTTCAGAGAAGTTAAATCCTTCACAAAGCTTTGTATTTATACCTACATAGTCTTCAGAGCCTCCCCCCTTAACCACTGTGCCTTAGCTATCTTCCACATTAGGTGCTAAATTAGCATCTATTATGAAAGTGGGTGAAAGGATAATCAGGCAGAAGGCAAACAGGAGGACAGATGAAGTGCCATGTAAGCAAGAACAATTTCCAGGAGTAACATGAAGAATAATGGAGCAGAGGAGAAACAGACGAAGTGTCACAATTTCTGCTGTGCCTTTTTCCATCTAATAAGCAATCCATGTTATTCATCCACAGGCTGTGAAGGTGGTTTCCCATACCTCATCGCAGGAAAGTATGCCCAAGACTTCGGGCTGGTGGAAGAAGCCTGCTTTCCCTACACGGGCACCGATTCCCCGTGCACTGTGAGGGAAGACTGCTTTCGCTACTACTCCTCCCAATACTACTACGTGGGAGGTTTCTACGGGGGCTGCAATGAAGCCCTGATGAAGCTTGAGCTGGTCCATCATGGGCCCATGGCTGTCGCTTTTGAAGTGCATGATGATTTCCTACACTACCACAGTGGGATCTATCACCACACTGGGCTGAGAGACCCTTTTAACCCCTTTGAGCTGACAAATCATGCTGTTCTGCTCGTGGGGTATGGCACCGACTCGGCCACTGGGATAGATTACTGGATTGTTAAAAATAGCTGGGGCGCCAACTGGGGTGAGAATGGCTACTTCAGGATCCGCAGAGGAACTGACGAATGTGCGATTGAAAGCATAGCAATGGCAGCCACACCGATTCCTAAATTGTAGGGTGTACCTCCCAGTATTTCATACAGGTCACACCAGTCATAAAAGGAGTTGAGTGATTCACATACTTGAGACTTTTACAACAGCGATTTCAGAAACTTAACAACTTCCAAAAAATTTCTGTGAAGATTTTTTTCCTTTAAAATCAAAACCACCCTTGATTTTTATATTATGTCTTCCTGCCAATCCCTGGCCTGTTTTTTTCTAACTACTCAGTTAAATAATGTTTTTTTGTTAGTGATGGTTAAGCTGTCAAGTAATGGGTTTTGTTCATGATTTGTGATTCAAGGAAATGTTATATTTTAAATATTGATGCAAAAGTACAAGCTTATTTTTAAATTGTACAAATCACAAGACAATATGGCAATGATTATTAAAATTATTTACAGTTTTTTGTAAGTGTTCACATGATATGTATTATAGAACATCTGTGTGTGCTTAAGAGAATTTTTGCCACTGATTCCTTCAGTTAGATTCACTTGTGTCATCTATAGAAGGAAGCAATTTGAGAGTACTTCAATTAGGAGAAGAATCTTTTAACCGTTATGACAAGGGATATACTCAGTTAATGCTAATGAACCCAAAGATCATCCCTGAATATTTGATAAGCCAGAGACCATTAGTAAAAGAAAGGAGTTTTGATACAATCTGTATGTTGATTAAACTACTTCTTAATGATATGTATCTTGCATTTGGAAGTATTGGTTAAGTTCCACTGGTGAATACTAATAGCTGAATGAATGTAATATTAAAAGTTTAGATGTGGATGACTCTTCGGAGTCTCTAAGGGATATTTCACAATGACACAAAACCACTATGCTAAGTAAATAATGTGACAGCTATTAGAAATAATGTGACAGCTCACCTGATCCGCCTGATCAAATGTTTACTTAACATAGAAAGGGAAAAGGGTATACTCGTATATTGCTGTTGGGACTGCATATTGGTACAACCACTCTGGAAATTCTTCAGAAAAACTTTAAATGGAATCACCATTTGACCCAGTTATCCCACTCCTTGGTATATACCCAAAGGACTTAAAAACAGCATACTATAGTGACACAGCCACATCTTTGTTTAACTAGCAGCATAATTCACAATGGATAAGCTGTAGAAAAGTGCCCTTCAGCAGATGAATGGATAAAGAAATTGTATATATATATATATACACAAATGGAAAAACAGAATGACTTTATGACATTTGCGGGAAATTGGATGGATCTGGAGATTATCATGCTAAGGAAAATAAGTCAATCCCAAAAAACCAAAGATAGTGTTCTCTGTGATATGTGTATGGTAACATACAAGGTGGGGGAGAGGATTCAATCCTCTGAACTAGAAGTTCAGTAGATTGTATAAAGGGGAATGAAAAGAAGGGAGCGGGGACAGAAATAGGAAAGATAGTGGAATGAATCTGACTTAATTGTCCTATGTACATAAATAAATATACCTCAGTGAATCTCCAACTCATGTACGACTACAAGACTGGGATTCTAATTAGAATAAGATGTATTCCATGTTTGTATAAACATGTCATGATATACTCTACCAGTCTAAAAAGAAGAAAAAAATTAAAAAGAGAAATAATGGGACAGGCAAATTAGGTAGTTAAAGATCAAAAACATAATCAAGAACCAGAGCCTTTAGGATTTCTGTGGAGATCATACAAACTGACCTCCACTTTGTACAGATACACTGCAGCTTAAAGGACAAATAACTCATCTCAAGTCACACATCTGGTAAGTGATGGAGTTATGATTAAACCTAGATCTTCTAAATGCAGTTGTCCTGGAGAACCTTAGAGCTCTTGTTACCAAAATGTGTAAAATTACCAAGGATATGAAATTACCAAGGATATGGAATTACCAAGGATATGCATGCTTGGAAATGTCTTCTTGACATTCTTGACATTGTAATTCTCAGAGTTTTGTCTTAAACCTGATTTTGTTTGTGTGTCTGTGTGTTGAAATTTTCTAAAGTGAAATTTTTACTACCTTTGAGGTAGGCTCTAGGAGTATGTACCATGTTTAAGGTGTGCTTTTTTTTTTTTGGAGTGGGGGAGCTTTCTAGCACCTACCACATACTTTAACCTTTCACTGCATTGTAACAAGGAAATGCAGACATTGATTGACAGGAATAGCACATGACCTATCAACCAGAAGACCTCCAGCAAGATAGTTTTCTTTGTTACTATTATTATTGATTGAATGTAATTTTGGTCATATGTTATGCCCTGCCTTGCTGCTATGTGAAAGTTTAAACAGATTTTGAAATCAAGTATGAGTTTATTTTTCGCTGAAATTTATAAAGATACTACCCGTCATCTTAACAGACAAGATTTAGTTTAGCATGACCTTTTGTGTGGTTGACTGGAACAGCAGTCAACCAACACTTGTCAGAACAACTCATCAAAATGCAGAGTACCTGTGCTGTTGCATGATTCTGTGAGGCTCTGATCTTAAGGAAAATCATTGCTAGCATCAAGCTCTAAATACCATAGAAAATATTGGAAGGTCAAATACAGGTGTGAACCTAATCAACTGTGGGAACCAGTTCTTACAAGCCTGATTAATTAAGAACAAGCAATGGCTTGAAGAGTTCCTAAGTTTTCAGAAATTGCAAAAGAATCAGAAGAGGAACAAGATCTCAAGTTACACTACATTCAGCCTGGATTATTCTGAAGTAGGAGGCAGCTTTTCCTATAAAGCAAGTCACTTATTTCTGCCCCCTGGTGGAATTCATTAATGACAATTCCTAAATGGAATAGTATGGTTCCATAAGTCATGTCATTAGACTGTTAATTGGTATAAAAAAGCAAGTTTTATTATCTAAAATGTGTTTATATTGGTGCTAGTTGATTATATAATCAGTTTGTTGACAAATTTAGCTCTGGAAAAAATAGGATAAGTCCTCTGGCTAACCTTCCTAAAGACCTTCTCAAAAACTCCACAGGAGTAGATGCACCGTTGACACAGCACAGCATAGTATTGACTCTGGAGTCATAGTGCTTGCATAAGATTTCTGGTTCTGACAAGAGTCCTGAAATCGTAGGCAGCTTCCTTAACCTACCTGTGCTATTTCTTCCTCTGTAAAATGAAGCTAATGGTATAGCTGACTTAATGTGAATTCTCCCTCTTTCAGCTCTCATTATTTGAAACAGCGGAATCAAATGGATTTACATTTGCATTTTAAAATGACATTGCTTGTCATTTAACCTCAGGTCTTTCACCATCCCAAGTAGGGGAACTAAAGCAGATTAAGATATTGAAGTTTTCCTGGCAATCCAACTTTGCTCTCTGAATTCTGTCTGACCTCCAACCACTGAACTCATGAACTGAATTGAGTTGGAGTGTAAGGAACACAAGTACTCACTTCACAGAATTCTCTGAGGATCAAATGCCTTCATATATGCAAAGTAGGTAGAACACTGCTTGGCACATAGTAGGGAGTGAATAAATATTAGTTACTACTCAGTTCATTTTTCTGAATTCAAATTGTCAAATAATCTTTTGCTGCAGCAAAGCAGTTATGAAGTATTCTATAAAAATTCTACCTTACTCTGAGCTATGAGAGGGCTTATGGCTTTTTTTTTTTTTTTTTTTTTTTTTTTTTTTTTCAAAGTGAAAGACCTACAGAGGAACACTGACCTAAGGAAACCCATGCAGAGAAAACTTCAAAAATTTTGAATTAGGGAAATGCTTTTGACTTGGATTTTTCCCCCTCTTTCGTACAGAATTTTTCACACCCCAACCCCCATTGCTTCTGTTGCTGCATGTGGGGAGGGAACAATGAGTTTAAGTGAAGGAGCTTTATAGTAAGGAGTCCCCACCAGAGAAGAATCACTGCAACATTGAAGTGAACAAAGCTGGGGTTGATCTAAGATTTTAACAATTTAAGTTTCCTGTTCATACTCTAAACAGCATTAAGATGAGAATAAAAGATGTAACATTGGTGTGGAAGGTTTTCTAGTCCAACTCTGCCATTAAAACAGGGCCTGTTTATGACTTTTGAAGTAACACGCCTACGGTTATAGCCAGTAAAGATAAATCTAGAACCTCAGTCTGTCCAGAAAGCTCTACTGTATCTACTGCCTCCCAATTAAAAAAAAAAATGGAGAAAGAAATCTAAATGTGAGACAAACAATCTCTCCTTATTTCTATAAAATCATTTCGAAGATCCTTTGCAGCTCTCAGAAATCCTTTTCTGCTCTTGGGGCAAAAAGGCTCTCTGTGCACTTAATCCATGTGTGGCAGTTTAGAAGCTTCTATTTTATGGTTTTCCTCTAAATATGTTCATATTTGTAACTCTTAAATAAAGGCTTAACTCCATTTTACAGTCAGAATTTCCTTGCTGAAATTGAGCTTTAGAGATACCATAAACTAGCTGGAAATTGTGACACATGCCTATAATCCCAGTGGCTCTAGAGGCTGAGGCAGGAAGATCACCAGTTCAAAGACAGCCTCAGCAACTGATCGAGGCCCTAAGCAACTCTGTGAGACCCTGTCTCTAAATAAAATACAAAATAAGACTGGGGATGTGGCTCAGTGGTTGAGCGCCCCTGAATGCAATCCCTGGTACCCCACAAAAACGAGATACCAGAATGTTCTACTCTGATGGGAAGAATAGGAACTTGACATCATGTGTTAGTCAGCCACAGTGGGGTAGTTAGCCACTGAGTCTAATGAAATATTAGCTGTAATATGTTGACTTCACTGAGTTGTAATTCTGATTGAAAGTGCACATATGTCTAAAATTATCTGAGCTATAAAATAATTGAAACCTCAGTAGACTGGTCATGTCATACTATGCCTACATGTTGGCAGCAAACAAAAATTGCAGAGGGTGAACTCACTCTGGACAGGAAATGCAACATAGACCCCCTTTTTTTTTTTGTAGTGCTGGGGATTGAGCCCAGGACCTTGTGCTTGTGAGGCAAGCACTCTACCAACTGAGCTACATCCCCAGTCCGCAACATAGACTTTTGACAATGTATTTTTCTTTTCAGAAATTGTCAGTGAATTTTTATTTTATTTATTTATATGCAGTGCAGCGACTTGAACCTAGTTCCTCAAACATGCAAGAGGCAAGCACTCTACCACTGAGCCACAACCTCAGACCCCTTATTTTCAGAATTTTATCAAGACCCATTCTTTTGCAATGCCTTTTAATAGTAAGTAGAAATAACAAATTCAACCTCTCCTCTTCTAACTTTGAGGCTGTGATGCTGATGCAATACTTTGCTTTTGAACTTTATGCCCTAAAAGATGATTTGTTTTTTGAAATTCCATTCTGTATGTAGGTGAATGGGGAAAGAGTGTGATAAACTTCAGACTCTCCAAATTGAGAAAATATAGCAGACCTGTTCCTTTCTCTAATGCAAAAGGTCTAAAGAGATTGAAATCCCAACAATCAATTGAAAAGAAATAAGTTGGAGAAATAATCTTCCCTGAGGAGATGAGGGAAATGCCAGGAAGCTAAGGCTGTGCATTAAAGTAATCATTGAGATTATTTATTTTCTGTAATGTATTTTCTGAACCTTCAAAAGCATTGAATAGTTTCAATGTAGTTTAAGATAAGGGATAGAAAATGAATGCTTTCAGTATAAGATTTTTATACCCCCGTTCCCTCTTGCAGGGTTTCTGGAAAGCTAAAATAAAAGCCCTGTTTTTCTTTTAGGTTGACTATTCTTATGCCATCATAAGCAGGGGACACTATTCCCAATAGAATCAGACACAATCCTGGCTCTGCAGGCTAAAATTCAGTTGAGTATAAAGGATGAATCTATGGAAAGAATGTAAACAAGGTAGTATTGTGCCATGAAAAAAATGTACAATGTGGGCTTTGTAATCAGTCCTTATTGTGAGTCTTTGCTTCTCCAATGTTTGTTATTTGAGCTTTGTTCAGTTACTGAAGAGAGAGTTCTGACTGTGAGTGTCCTTGCCTATTAAAAGACATTGCTAATAGCTGGCTTTGGCAAAGTTAAAAAAAAAATAAAGCAATTAGTGTTTATATGTAACATACCTCCTTTTAAAAACAGGTTTAAAGTATTTTACAAAAGTAGAGATGCAATGTAAAATAAGCTAAAAAGTGAGTAAACTGAATTAAAGGAAAGATAAAGGTAGAAAAGTAGACTGTGATCATGAAGTAAATTCTGTACAGATTCTCACATGTTACTCGATACACGGAGCTCGCTCCTCAACTAGGGGCAGTTTTGCTCCTCAGGAGCCATTTGGTAATGATTATAGACATTTGGGGTTGTCACACTTGGGGAGAGGGGAACATGATACCACATCTAGTTAGTAGAGGGCAGGTGGACAGCTAAACATTCTACAATGTGCAGGACAGTCCTCCACATGAAGAATTATCTAACCCAAATAGCAAAAATACTGAGGTAGAAAAAAATTGGGTCTGTAGCACGTTAACTTCCCTGCACTCTTTCCCAGAACGAATAAATGTTATGGGCTTTGGGAAACAGAGAGAAACTTAAGGCTTAAAGTTATCCTACAGGTTTCCAAAGAAGATTATGGAACTTGGGCTGAACTTTGAAAACTCAAAGGTAGTAAAGGCATGTGAGTCCAAGGGGATGGGAAAGGTAAGAGAAACGAAAGAAGACACAGAGGCATCCCTGCATCCCTTGGTTTCAGGATGGCAGCCAGAGCCCATTCTGCAATAACCTTCACCCAATAGGAACCCATTGCATGGCTTTAAAAGACACAACATTTCTTAAATGCAAAGCTATGCTTTATAATAATGGGACTCATTAATGATCCAGAAATTGCAAAGAAACCTAAAAAAAATGAAAAAATAGTGGAGGGAGACAGTGGGAAGGATAGGGATAATTAGAGGACTGTGTGTGAGAGAAGATTCTTTTATAGAAAATGTGCACACCATTCAGTTGAACAAAACTTTATTCAAGGTAAGGACAAGAAGGAAGATTGTAATATTTTTACTTAAAAAGAACATTTGTTTAAGTTGTTGATCCTTTACTCCTGCTAGGTCATGGGCCCTTTTGATACTGATAAAAACTATAGATTCTTCCCTGAAAAAAATGCACCTGCTCCTCCTACATTTTGCATAAAATGTCAGCAGACTCATGGAAACTTATGAGCCTGTGTGTAGTAAACTTATGTATACACAGGTCATTTTTCTCTCAAGAAGTAGCCATTCTAAAACACAGATTTTTCAGTTTTCTTTCACTTATAGGCAAAGAGGAGTCACCAAGAAGGCTTAGCAGGTGGGATTCAGGGAGCTGTGCCAGTGAGGTGACTCGACTTCCAGTCTAATCCCATTTGAGCTCAGACCCTGCTTGGAGGCTGAGCTCCCTATTTGCTCCTGGAGTCTTAGTGGTGTTCTCAGTTCCAGTCCTTCTCTGTTTCTCTGAGATTTGGATGTCATTCTGCCATCATCATCTCTGGAGAAAAGACTGATGGGTAAACCCCGCCATTCCTCCTACAAGTGGGGAAAAACTTTCTGATGCCTACTGCCTGCCTTAGGACTTCTTCCTTTGTGCAGTGTCTGGATTCCCTCCCCCCACGCTCTTCTCGGTCACAGGAGCCATATCTTGCCTTTCCATGGCCCCGCCCCTTGAGGCTTGCAGCTGCCTCCTCACCTTCACTGTCCACTGTGGCAGCTGCACCCAGGAAGACTCCAGCTGACAAATTTTACTGTATGTTTGCACCAGTTAGATCTGTCTTTGCAGGTAATAATGATAACTGCCATTTTCCAAGTTCTCTCTGTTCCAGGGGATGTGGTAAGCTCTTTATAGCATGTTTCATTTAATTTCTTATAAACATCCTGTTTTACAGATAACAAGAACACCACTTAAGGATCACTTGTCCTAAATCACAGAGCCCATACTTTACTTGATATTGGAGCCTAGGGCCAAAGCTTTTAAACACCTAATATTGCCTTCAAGTGTGTTGTCCCTATATTTTTTGGTGGGGGGCAGTACTAGGGATTGAACCCAGGGGTACTCTACCAGTGAGCTACATACCCAGTCTGTTTTATTTTTTTATTTTAAGAGAGGGTCTTGCTCATTTTCTGGGGCTGGCCTTGAAATTGAAATTCTCCTGCCTTAGCCTCCAAATCACTGGGATTATAGATGTGTGTGCCACCATGCCTGGCTGCTTCCCCGCCTCCCTTTGCAATAATAGGGATTGAAATCAGGATTTTGAGCAGGTTAGGCAAGTTATCTATCACTGAGCTACATCTCCAGCCCTTTCCTTGTGTTTTTGTAGTCAACTGTCACATTCATACAAACCCTGAGAGATAAGAGGACATCTTCAGCATTTTAAACAGAGATAACAAAGGATGGTGTCTTGGTTCATTTTCTGTTGCTGTAACAGAATACCCAAGACTGGATAATTTATAAAGAAAAGAGGTTTATTTTGATTCACAGTTCTGTAGTTTGACATGTCCAAAACCATGTCATTGGCATCTTCTCAGCTTCTGGTGAGGGTTCTATCTCGCTTCAACTCATGATGCAAAGCAGAAGGAAGCATGTGGAAGTGACAAAAGAGGACTTGCTTTATAACCACCCACTAATCCAGTCTCAAGGGAATGAGAACTCACTCATGTGAGAAAAACATTAATCTATTCACAAGATTCAAACACCTCCCACTAGAACCCACCTCCCAAAACTGCTGAGCTGAGGACCAAGCTTGAACGTGAAATTTGGTGGGGACAAACCATTTTCAAGCAGCAGGTCGTCTCATAGAAGGGAGAGATGGGTTGTGTGTGGTGGAGCACACCTGTTATCCCAGCAACTTGGGAGGTTAAAGCTGGAGGGTCCAAGTTCCAGACCAGTTCAGCAACTTAGTGAAATCCTGTCTCAAATTAGAAATCTAAAAAAGCACTGGGTGTGTGGCTTAGTTGTAGGGGTGCAACCCATGGTAACACACACACACACATACACACACACACACACACAAAAGAGGAGTTAACTCACAAGGGAGGTAGTGAGGAAAGGATGATAAGCTATCTTTTAAGCTGGACTTTAGCTGACCACGGCAAAAGCTGTGTGAACTTTGACTTTTAACAATTGTCTTACGAGAAATGTGATAGCAGTTCTCAGGAAAGATTTGGCAAACCTAATGTTTAGCATATTTGCAACAACTTCTATAAACTCAAGGGAAAAATATTTTCAGTCTGTGTACTTGGCCCTCCAAGGGAGAGTGGATCATTTTACTTGGAGTGCAATATCAGGGGAAGTATTGAGGACAGCAATATCCCTTCTGGAAGGAAGGAAGGGAGGGAGGGAGGGAGGGATGGAGGGAGGGAGGGAGGTAGGAAAGATGAGGGGAGATTAGAAAGAAGGAAGGAAGGAAGATATCTCTGCTATATTTCATGTCCCCCAGGATATTGGTAGAAAGACATCAACTCTGGGTTCACAGAAAACTTAACATCAACCTAAGCACTCAATGATGGCTTTCTGTTTATGTGAACTATTTACCTGCCAGGCTTTTGAAGTTTGGGATAATAAAAGAATATAAACAAGAGACATACCAAAAATTTTTGCATGAATTTTTTCCTTGAAGTCAGTTCAGAGCTCTTTAGCATGAAGACTGCTAGCTTTGAAAAACTTCCAGAAAACATCTCTTATGGGAAGCCTCTTTGTTTTTGTTTTGGAGCAAGTTTGTGCAATTAATCACAGTATTATTTATAGTTATAAAAATTTGGAAACAACCTAGAGGTCCAAAAATAAAAAAATTATATCATTTAGAGTGCACAGTTTAAAATTTATTGTATAATGTTAAAAATAAGCATGGCACCAATATAACAACATTAAAAAATATGTTAGGTGGGAAAATGAAGCTGTGTCTTGTTATGTAAATCTAAGTGGATATGTATGCACTTTCAAAAGAGCAGGTGGACTATAAATGGCTAAACAAGTTATATTCCTTATTATTTTTGTTATAAAATGACTATATTATAAATAACAGGAATGGTAATCAAAATTTGTATGGCCAAAGCCCTCAGCATATAAATATGCTTGAGTCTTTCTTCCTTCACAAGTCACCAACTCTTCACTTTCTGCAAGTATCACTTTATTCTTTCCTCTTCTCAATAGCTAAGACTCTTCAAAGATTTTTTTTACCTTCTCATTTTGTGCTTTCTGCTCCGTCTATTTAAATCCTCTAGGTTATTTCTTTGATTATTCACATCAAAGTAAGCACCATGTACCCTGTTACTGAAAATGGTTTTCAGTCTTGTGTTTTCTTAGGGGGGGATACTGGGGCTTGAACTCAGCGTTACTCGACCACTAAGCCACATCCCCAGCCCTATTTTGTATTTTATTTAGAGACAGAGTCTCACTGAGTTGCTAAGTGCCTCGCTTTTGCTGATGCTGGCTTTGAACTCATGATTCTCCTGCCTCGGACTCCTGAGCAGCAGGGATTACAGGTGTGTGCCACCATGCCTGGTGGTTTTCAGTCTTTATCTTAGCATCTAGTCATTTTTTTCTTCAAGTTGTAATTCCTAGCTTTCAGATCTCAATTTCTTTGCAATTTTCTTTGCAGGTTCCTCCATCTATTCCTTAAATTTTATTATTATTCCAGCTTCTACACCAATTTCCTTTTCTCCATCACTACTCACTTCATTCAGTGAGCTTACCTCAATACACATTATGTATATGCTGGCAAGTCCCAAATCTAGCTTCCATCTCCAGGACTCCTGCATTACTTATCTGTTGTGACATGACAAATTTCCTAAAACTTTAGTGGCTTAAGCCAATATATATTCATTATCTTACAGTTTCTGTGGATTAAGAATTTGGGCTCAGGCTTTCCTGAATTATTTGCTTCCCCTCTCTCACAAGACTGCCATCAAGGTGTATGAGCCCCTGGGCTGAAGTCTCATCCAAAGGCTCAGTTTGGAAAGGCTCACTCCACTGGTCAGAGAATCAGTTCAGTTCCTTGCAGGTTCGTGGAGTAAGCCAATTCAATCCTTGCTGGCTGTTGACAGAAGGCCTCAGTGCCTTGCCATGTGGGCCTCTCCAACATGACAGTTTGCTTCATCAAAATGGGTGAACTGTAAAAGCAATAGAGTAATTAGAGAGACAGGATTCACACTCCTTGTAACCTAATCACAGAAGAGACAACTCAATTTTCCATATTCTATCATTTAGAAGTCAATTATTCAAGGAAAGGATATTATATACTCACTGGCGTATTGAGGCAAAATTTCCATTAACAAATGAAGCATGCAGGAAATCGGATCACAACTTTTTTTTTCTTCCTACCAAAAGGAAAGCTTATTCCCTTCTTTCTGGTTAATGGTACTACCATTCACTAATTTCCAAAAATAGAAATCTTGACATATTTATTCCTGCTTGACATTCAGTTACATCTGTCTGTCCACACATGTCAATCTTAAGCTATCATGATCTGTAGCCCACCTTTCTGCTGTGGTCTCCTGCTATACCTTTCTACCACTAGTCCTCCCAACAGCAATGGTGATAATATCTCCAGTTCCTGTTTAAAATCCTTAATTGGTTTCCCACAGCTAGGAATATTTCAAGGAGGATAAAGCTAGTAATTCTGGAAATACGAATTCAATAAGCCTGTGATTTTCATAATGCAAGTGCCAGAAATATAAACTTGGCAAGATCTCCTTGGCTGATAGAGATATATAGATGTTGAATGATAAATATTGTGATGGCTATAGTTTTCTCTGTAAATAAGATCTGAACTCAATAAGGTGTAAGAGGTGCTGGTTTGATGTGGAATCTCAAACATGGGGAATGTAAACTTGAAACAGTTGTATTTGTTTGCAGTAACTGCTATCAATTATTTTTAAAACGTTATCTTTTTGGAAGACTGAATCCCTTGAAGATATTTCTGTCCTATTTTACAAATTTCTAGGCATTTTCATTTATTAAAAACAGGCCTGAGAAACTCAGACCTGCTTGCTGTAACATTTCAGTACCTCAAGGGCTCTGCAGGGAGCCAAGGCAAGAAGAGGAAAGTGATAGAGCTTCCTCCAGGCAGAGACAGGAGTCTGTGCATACCAGTTCAGAGTCCTACTACCTCCCCAGATCATGTGAGAGTCCTGCTACTTGAAGATGCGGTGGTGTGCTTTTAACAAACCTCCTCTTCCTTTTTCTGATCTTGTCACAGGATGAGGATGACGAAGAGTGAAAATGGCATTTCCTACCAGTTGTAATGTGACAGGTTATCAGATATTTCAAACATTGCCCCAACTGTTGTCGCAGAAGGTGATGTTGCTAGTTCTGAATTGTTTGGAGTGCCAGTACAAATGGATGTAAGTGGTGTAAATTGGAGGTTGATCACCTACACTTATTTCAATCCATGCGGTCCATGATTTCAAGGAGAAGCCATCAGATTCCCTGAAAATACTTCCTATCTTCAAATTCATTTTAGCGGGATTAATTTCCCAGGTTTGGAAAATAGTTGATGCTTGCTATTCTGACAGCCCCATTTAAAAATGGGATATAAATGATGACCTTTCTTGAGGACATATGGGAAAGAACTCTAAAAACTCTTAAGACTTGGTTTGGCAGAGGCAATTTCCCATTCAATAACGAGTAGTGTTTTTCGCACTTGGCTGCAGTACTTTTGTAGCTGGCAGCTGAGTTATCTTGGCCTCTGCCCAGAACTCTGGCCTCGAATGCTGATCTTCAAATCTCCTGGTTAGCTGAAGAAGGATTTAAAGCACTTAATGATCATTTACATGTCAAAAAAAGACATTATATTAACCTCATTTTGAGACACTGCCTATCTAAATGAAATGGTCACAATACTAGATAAAATAATTACCTTTGGAATGGTATTATTTGTATTGTTCTTCAGAACAACATTTAAAAGGATTACTGTAGGTTTTTAAAAGTTCATTTTATAGATAAAAAAAAAAAAAAAATCAAACTGAGGTTCAGTGAGACCAAAAACATGGATCACAGTGTTTAGAAGCACCAGAACTTGAGTTTATTTATAGGTCTGGATATAAGCCTAATCTCTTTCCATTACACCACATTATTTTCAATGTATACTTTCTCAAATACAATGTAGTAGGTCTTCAGTTAGTAATTCTTCCTGTAACTATACCTGGCAGAAAATAATATAGATTTCAGCCAAGGATGACTTGGAGAATTATTTATGTCTTCTTTAGAAATCATATTTTTATGTTCTTCCTGAAATTAATTATCTTACCCACAATCAATCCATTATTACAAATAGGTATGGTCTTGGTTTTCTACAAATATGTCCATAATCAAGTGTTTCCTGGTGCCATAAACAAGGCATACTTATGTTTTTACTTTTCTAGAAAATTTATATTAACTAGGATCCACTGCTTCTCTAAAATGACCCATAACCTTATCTGGCTGAGTGCTGTGGCACATCCAATGAGGTTTTTGCTATTAGAAAAGGCAGCAGCATAGTGTCTCCTTTATAGTAAAAGCTAATAATAGTAACTCACTGTCTTTCATTTGATAATAATTATCACTTAATGCAATCTTGTTCATAATATTTCCTATCATATTTTATTTAATTTTTTCTTGGAGAAGAGAGATTAGAAAAATGGGCCAGGACTCTGTGGGAAACTGTAACACAGACAAAGAGATACTCAAAGTTCTGGAGAGGAAGAAAGGTTGCAGTTTTGGATCTGGGTTTCACTCCACACACACTGGATTCTAACAAAAATAAATAGAGCACCTGCTGTTGAGGATGGAGTCAGAAAGGAGAAGGACTTTGTGTAGGGAAATAACATAATCAGATCTTTTCTTTGGTAACAATGCCTGTTGCTAAGAAAAGTCTAAGAGGAAGAGCAGGATTAGAATAGTAACATCTTCAAAGCACAGTCTGAATCTTGTCTCTATTGTCCGACTTCTTTTTCCAAATTTCTAATCACTTACCACTTATCCATTTTCATATCATGCTTTCCTAATAAGATGAGAAAATCTGATGAACTTGATGACCTTAATATTGTTTGTTTCATAGCATTAAGTTCATAATAAACAATTAGAAAAATACACAGCTTCTTTTAAGCAAAACATGTAAAGTAGAGGCAAAGCATGATGTGAGCAGAGAAAGGAAGGCATGGAATGTTACATCCAGGGATTTAGACGTGTGAAACGTGGGAGGACTCACTGGGTCCCCCACCAAGGTGCCACTGGGTGCTCATCTTTTCAGGCATAGGCCACATCTATTTTTTTATGCTCATCAGGAGGAACTTATTTACTTACTTATTTTTGTTTCTAGGAATTGAACCCAGGACCTAACCCATGGTAGGTAAAGATAATAGTCTACTGAACTACAGTCCCCAGCTCTAGTTGGGTCTTTCCATTTTGTCTTACAGGGCTAGAGATTGAACCCAAAGGCTTGAACATGCTAGAGAAGTGTGCTGTAACAGTCCCCTAGTTGGCTCATTTTAAAATCAGCCTATCTCTGAACCAAGACCTGAGTGCTAGAGGTTTCTTGCAGTTCTTCTATGGACTTAGGTAGACCCTGTGCATCTGTTTCTTAAAAGCAGTGACCCTAGTCCTTCTCCCACTGATTGGAATGCCTTCCTCCAGGACTCAGGACCTGGGAGGCAAAGGCTTTGTCAGTTACCCTTCTTCATCATCAGATTTAGGTAGCCAAGCACATTTGCAACAAAGAGTCTCTTTTATTTTCTCTTCTGTTTCCAGTTTTTCCTGTGAGCTCCCAGTGAAGGTCCAGGGAAGAGTTAGTGAGTGGATGTGGAAATCTCTGTGCTTCAACATTTAAAAATTAGTCTGTTACATATTCTTCCTTCTCCCATTATTCTGCAAAAGCTGACTTCTTGTCAGAGAGGTTTGACACATTTTAGTTTTGAGTTTGTTAGGTTACCTTATACCCTCAGTCCTCTAGTAAGATAAAAAAAATCTTATGACTTTGTATATTATCCAACTTATTATATTTAAAAAGGAAGCTGAAGTCTCTTTTGACTTTCTGCATAGAAGAAAAAGTAGAACTCAGATCATTTGTTTCCACATATAGCACAATTGTTTTAGCACATGATCAGTACTCAAAAAATATTTGTTAGTGGAATAATATGAATGGACATACCTATTAATTATATATCTTTAAACTATAGTTTAATTTCATCTCTGCCTAAATTCAGACATTTTCTCAGAGAGAAGCAGTGCAATGTATTCTTAAAATGTTATGCCATCGTCATGTCATGTACTTGGACACACAGATGAAAAGGAAAAAAATAACTATCATGCTTAATAATAATAAATAAGGCAAAGAAGAATTAGGCTTTTGTCAAGACAGGCCTATCGGATAATTACCATACTTTGGGGTGACCTGTTCTAAATACAACTACAAAAATCTGATAAAGAAAAAAAATACTAATGTCTCATTAGTTTCCTTCGGAAGGGGTAATAAGCCTCACAGTCTTTTCCATGTAAAATTAGTGTTTCAGGTATAGGCATGAAGAACCTTACTTAATCATGCCTCTTTCTGTGTCTTGGTAGTGAATCTGTGGGAATCATTGCTATGTAAACTTCATATTGATCTCTGAAATTCTGTAGTAGTAAGGGTGAAATACATTTAGAGGCCATTGAGAGGTTATGTAATGAAGTAATATTCCACACAGCAATGTCTGGAAGTATAGTCAAGAAAGTGAGCAGACCACTGAGTCTACCTAGGTCAGCAATCTGTTTGCCTCTGAAAAATAGGTTGGTTGCTAAGGAGAGAAAGGGTGGACTCCTTTTATTTTTGTGATCAGACCAGCAAATCCCTTTGTGTCTTAATAGAAACAAAGACAGATTAAAATATCATAAAACAGACCTGGTTCACTAAAAATAAGGACTATTTCTTGTTGATCTGAATGTATTACTTACAGAGGCAGGCCTGAACAGACCCTGCAGAAATCTAGAATATAAAATTAAAAACTGAAGCTTAGAGGAAGCCAACAAGAATGCTGAGTTATATAATAGAGTACATAAGACTATCCATGTTGTAAGGAACTTGATTTGTTTAAACACAGTATATCAAAGGTAAAAATTTCAATCACTAAAGTACATATACACGTACATGTGTTAGTCTGTGTATATTTGTGTTTATGTGTGTGCATGCACGTGTATGTGAAAGAGAGAGACTGAAACAGAGACAAGAGAGAAGTGACAGGCAATTGCTATAAAAACTTCCAAGTTTTATGTGGAATGAAATTGACCAAATTATGCTATATACATATATGAGTACATCATAGTGAATTCCTTCTTTATGTTTATATATAAAGCACCAATTTATAAAACAGTAAGTAAATTAAAGGAAGAACAGTGGTGCAGAGGAAGAGGAATGAGGGAAGGGAGGAAGAGAGGAAAAGAAGAAGTATTGGGGATTAAAGTAGAGCAAATTATATTCCATGAATTTATTATGTCAAAATGAATCACAATATTATACTATTAACAAACGTATTCAAAAATTTGAAGATTTTGTCATCAACTTGCAAATGGAAACTGGGACTATGCCTGGTGTAAAGATGAAGGCTTTGAAGCTGATGAGGCTTTCTTCCAATTGCAATTGTTAGGGTGTAGAATTTGCAGCCCATGGTTACTTTCTTTGAGTACCTGTGCTTTGGAGATATTTAAACTCACGTACCACTCGCAGTTTGATCCTGGAAATGCTGAATACCTGACTGATCTCTTCATGAGCCTGAAGCTGTTTTATCCCAAGGCTGGGCATGCTGTCAGTAACTCAAAAGTCCTTAGTCCTGCCATGAAGCTAGACTTTGCCTCACAAGAGAAGAGAGAGAACTACACTTTCAGATAAGGGGGGAAGCCCGTAGGTTAACTTGGTCTGAACTCTTTAAAATCATCAAATGGTTTCAGGGATGTTGTGTGTTTATCTGGATTATTTCTAGCCACATCTATTTCCAATTGTTTGGCACATGATTAGTCTTATATTTTATTCATTTATTTATATGCAGGGCTGAGAATCAAACCCAGTGCCTCAAACATGCTAGGCAAGTGCTCCACCACTGAACCACAACCCCAGTCCGATTATTCCTATTTTTAATTTCACTAGCAATACTGACAGCTAACCTTTAGGTCATGAAATAGTCTCCATTTCATCATCCAAGTGATCTTTATAAAATCTAATCTGATTAAAATTATTTCCAAGGGTGCATTGATTTAAATGTTTAAGAGCACAAGTCAGCACTTAAGTTGGATTGGCGAGCTTCCTTCTGCTCCAGGTTTTGCCACACATGAAGCCACCTGTGTTTTGTTTCTTCATCTGGGAAGTGAGGGTAATAAGAATACCTCCCTCATATAGCTGCTATGATTACATGAATGGTATGAATCTACATTGTGCACAACCATAGAAATGAAAAGTTGTACCCCATTTGTGTACAATGAATCAAAATGCAGTCTGTAAAGATAAAAAAAAATTTAATAAAAATAAATTTAAAAAAAGATTAGAGAAGATAAGTTACATGAAGCCATTCAAAAAGTTCTTAGCACACAGTGTTTAATGAATGCTAACTAAGACCATTGTTGGGGCAGAATTCAAGGTCATTTATAGTTAGAACCTTACTTAAGTTAATGTGTGTGAGGAATTCTACTGGGTTTCTCCAAACATGATTTTGTCTACTTCATACAGTAGTCCTATTGGATAGGTAGTATTATCCCTGTTTGTAGACATAGAATATAGGTACTTCATCATCATAAGCACCACTGTCATCATAATTGTATTCTTCATCATCTATTATCATTCCAACTTTATAGAGAAGGTAGTCCCTTCATGTATACTAGAGTAATTTGAATATAGGTTATCAATCTGGAAAGAGAGAGAGAGAAGAGGAGGAGAAAAATAAGCGGGAGGGGGAAAGGAAGGGTAGAGGAGAGCAACCTTCAAGATTTGTGCATGGGAGCAAAGATGAGAGGTTGTTCATTCCATTTTCTTGCACCTGGATTCAATATTTTCTTAAGATGCAGCATCAGCACTGAGATTTTCTATGAATTTTCCCTGTATACTTACAATGAAATCTTTATTTGAGCTAAAGATACTTTTTCCTTTAAAGTTCTAACTGCTACTGTACTGCTGGTAACAATATGGCTATACAGAGGATTAAAGTCTATGATTCCCCTTCAGAGACATTGTGATGGATGGCCATTGAGCAAAAGGAATTAGGGGTGCTATAGGAAGAACAAGAGACAGAGATACCAGGTCTGTGGCAAAGAGTATAAGGACAGCTTATTTTGAACCTCATAAAATCCTATTTATTCTTTCAATTCAATAACTGTTCATTTTATATTTATAAATCTAGAAGTTGCTACTGAAAGGAATCTTCCCATAATACTGAACATTTGTGGGAAGCAAATCTTTAGCCTCCACTTCTAAGTATGAATTTTCATTTCTATCTACCTGGAAATTTTGCTACATGACCAATTTGTGGTAGTGGGCAGCATGCTCCCAACAAGATAAATACTGAGGTGAATACACAGAATTGCTAAGGTCTCAGACAGAGTCATAATAATACTAGAGCATTCCTGGGGTACCCAAGACAGGCTGTTCTTGAGGATGGTGGGGGTATTGAGCACCAAAGCTCTGAGTTCTGCTAGTATTATCAAACTCACTTTCCTTATCTCTGAATTCCCATCACAAATCTTTGGTTCTGCTTGGTTCAGGCAAAAAAGTTCTCAAATTTTGTGTCAAGAAAGAGTTAAGGTTTCAACCTTATTATGTAAAGTTATATTCTAAACTAGGCATTGGTTTCTTAAGTGGTTATTGATGACTCAAAACTAAGCCTTTCTGTTAGTCTCACCTCATGCTTTTTTATTTTCTCTCTACTACTCTAGCCTGCTTTATGTGTGTGTGTATAATATACACAATTGTGATAAAATGAGAAACATATTAAATGTTTTCTTCACTGACACTGTTAGTCTATTTGTATCTGTATAATTGAATACCCCCACTTTTTAATTATCAGAGATTTTAAATCTGAGATGTTTCACCTTTAAAATTGAAAAGTCATATCAAATTAATTTTGTTCATTTGAAATTTCATGATCACTATTATCATGGTGATATTTTGGTCTTTTATACTTTAAAAAAGTGAGTCAAACTGGTGTTCAATCAGTCACATACATATGAAACACAAAATTTAGCAAATTTTGACATAGGTCTGTACTCATGAAACCATGACCACAGTCATAATAATGAACATGTGCATTGCCTGAAAAATTTCACATGACCATTTATAAATCTCTTATGTTCCTCTCTATCTGCACCCCACTACTATTGCCAATCAGTCCCATATTCCCTTCTCCAATCCTTCCTGGCTTATCTCTAAATCTAGTCTCCCCTATAAAACATATTGGCTAGACATGTGTGCGTGTGTGTGTGTGTGTGTGTGTGTGTGTGTGTGTAAAATGTATATATGATTTAGAAACAGAATAAACTATCTGGTTTAATTAAAACAATTACAGCCACAACATTGTATATATTATCAAGAAAAAAAATATTTTTCCCTAGAAGTTTCCTTCTGGGGGCCCAGGAGGGACTATTATGGAATGTTCTGCATTGTAATTACTGTTTGTTTTCAGTACATTTTAAGTGGAATATTTTTCACCCTTCTGAATAGGGGAGACAAAGGCTTTAATTAAACAAATGTCACTTGGGAACTCTTGCCCCCAAAGCCTTTATTGGCCCTAATTAGCAGATGCAGCTGTAGACTCTATCAATATTAGATGGTCTGTTTATTATGTCCATTTATATTACACTCATCAGGGAGCATGTGGAAGGCACTCCAGAATTATCATCTTTAATTAAAACTTGCTCAAATGGTGGAGAAAATATCCCATGTAAAATGGACCAGGTAAAAGATGGAGATTAAAAACAATAGCATACTGGGAATATTACCAAGCTTCTATGGGAAAACTAAAGGAGCATATTTGATGTTCTTTACTGTCAGCAACTGCCTGAGAGAGGTGCAGACATTTGAGGGTCAGGCTAAATTACAAAGCTAAGAAGCCAACTAATTTGGAGTGTTTCCCTCCCCTGTCCAGTGTTGCTGAGTGACTGCCAGCCCTACACTAAGTACTAACTAGACTGAAGGTGGCACATTCATTTAGGCATATTCATTAAATTTTTCATTCAAATAATTAAAAAAATACTAGATCTGGGATCTCAAATACAACATATATCCAGTCCTGTCCATGCTCCAGATGTGCCTTCATCCTGTGACTCCTCCCTCTTGGAACATCCCTCAGGAGTCCTGAGAGGTACAATATTCTAACCTAAGAAATAAAAGTTTAGAAAGCATTTCAACCTAGGTAGAAATCAGTAAAATAATGATTTTTTGCCTTTTAGAAATTATTTCTGAGGTGAAAATAAATTTTCCTTTCTGGCATTAGATCTAACATTTTGATAGTTAGGTCAATCCCTAGGAGGTCAATTATTTCTAGACGAAGATGACAGAGAGGTTACAAAAAATAACTTGGATTCTATACCAATTATTCATTTTTCTATAAATGTCACTGTTTATATATTAGAACATTAAACATTAAATACCACAGTTAAATTACTGTTCAAATGAAAGCAAGACTTAATGAAAAATAATGAGAAGTCATAGTCCAGGGTCTTCCAGTTTTATAGCACAGTTAACTTCTAGATTTATTTTTAAAGTGAATGTCATGGTGCATTGTTGTTCAAATTCCTCTATTCAGGCCTGAGGCACTCATTCCCCTGCAGTCCTCAGCTGAAACAAGGTTTTTTTTGACTGCTTATGGCTCTCAGCTAGGTAATTGTCTGGGCATTGCCCTAAACACCACCGGGCCTGAATTTAGACCTACCTTCCATGCCACAATCCAAAACATCCCTGAAGAGCTGTCCCTGCTCCAGAGCTCCCATACAGATCGGTTCTGTTGTTTCTGCACTGCAAGTCAACTTTTCTTAGTACGGCTTCCCTTACCCCTTTGTATGTGCTGTTTCTGCAAACAAATATACACCTTAGACTCTGTTTAGTGGGGAACCAGTCTATGACAGCTTCTCACACTGGCAAAGTAAACAAATGTCACATGGAAATTCTTTCTCCCAAAGCCTTTATTGGCCCTAACTAGCAGGTACAACTGTGGACTCTTATCAAAGTCACATGGTCTGTTTATCGTGTCAATATGAGACGATCCGTTACTATGCTTTTTATTCTTCCTATAGAGTGATTTCATTAGACATCATTTTTGAAATAAAATGTGAACATAAACTAAGTGAATCTGAAATATCATGGTGTGTGATAAGTAACTAGAGTCAGCAAAATGATTTCCAATTCAAATAATGTAGTATTAGCATGCTTCAGGCACTTAAGTGTTTGGTCAGTACACTGCAATGTCAAAATCTGAACCCAGGTCCTCCTCCTCCAAGTCTATTAGTTCTAGTCTACCTGTGAACCTTTGTGCTATAGGGTACATGGCAGAATGGTGCTTTTCTACATTCCTAATGTTAAGTATGACCATGTGACATGCCTTGACTAATGACATGTGAGCAAAGCTAGTGCCTTTTGCTTTATTTTTCTTCCCTGTGGCAAGGAGCAGAGAAGTTCCAGAAGGTAACAGCTCTGTCAATTGGATCACTGCAAGAAAACAACATGATGTAGAACATCCAGAACAATTGAAGAAAATCCTGCAGCAAAAGAGCAGCAAAAGTGAAAAGTAATCTGAGTTGCTTTAAGTTTCTCCTACCCAGGGGATTTTTGTTATCATAGCATAGCTTACTTAAACTGATCCATACATAAATTTCAACTAAAGAATTAGTTACTTTTTAACCTAAGACATATTAGTAGAAATTATCATTTTTGCTAGTATTGAACTATCTTTAACACTAGAATTAATTCAATAGTGTAATACAATTGAAAGAATTTGGGTTTTATAAACTGTAGACACAATTTAATTTGAATATCTGATTTAAAATGTATTTTTAATATCTTGACTTTTGATTTCTCCTTCTGAGCCTCCTCTTACTATAAAATGAAAATAATATTTCCACTATAGCATTGACATGTTACTTTGATTGATTTTAAAAAGGCCTATGAAGATTTTGACAAATTGCCTGATACACATAGTACCTAGTGTTTTACAGAATGTGTTCAAGGAACTGTGCATCTGAAAAATCCTTGTTTAAAACAGAGTTTCCTGAAGCTCATGCCAGACCTACTAAAATATCTCAAGTTATGGTTTACATTTTTAATGAACTCCTTTGGCAGTTCTTCCATGAGATGGGAAAAGTATTGTAACTAAATGTTAAATACTTCTTGCCTACATACAAATACACAAGTGTTTTAGACAGTCAAAAAGTCTTCAATGAGGTTCTTGAAATAATCTCAGGACCATCAAGGGGAGATCACGCACTGCACCGCAGAGACATAAAAGTAGACTGAAGGGAAGATTCTGGGGAATTGCACACTTCAAAGCAATAACATCTAAAAGAAAAACCTTTGTGAATTATTTGTGTCTCTGCATATCATGTGAACAGTAGTCTGGGTAAGGTAATCTTAGCTGATGAGGATCAAGCGGGGGTCTGGGGTTTGATGTCTGACTGAAATCAGATGCCTTGAACTTCTGGCAAGGATGCTTCTAACAGCCACTCACACAAGTGAGTAATTATATCTGAAAATTTCTCATGGAATTCTAGGCCAGATATTTCATCATCCCATCAAATTGTATCATTGAACATAGATGACTTTCTGTCCTGCAGTCATTTTGTTTTTGTTCTAATGGGGCCTCTTTATGTTGCCTAGGTTGGGCCTGGGCTCTATGGATCCTCCCACCTCAGCTTCCCCAGGGTGCCAGGCTTCCTGCTGGTGTTTTCAGTAGTGGTTACTTTGGAGCTGTGTATCGCCCTCCCAACACTCTTCCCAGTAGCTTTTCTCTGATTCTGTCTTTCTGAGTTTGTGTTTATATACATTGTAACTTATAGGCCAAATTAGAAAAAAAAAAGGAAGTTGAAAATAGCCAAGACTGATGAGGCTGACTCTGACTCCAAGCAAGTAATTAAGCTTTCTTGTTCAAGAACAGGAGAGTGAAGAGCACTTTTGGCTTTTAGCTTTGTGGCTTAGAGGGCAAAAATACATACCCAGTGGGATTCTGGAGAAAAGGGCAGGAGGATTGCTTGTCACTGTGGCCCAAGAAAATGGTGTGAAGAAAAATGAGGGCTGCAGTTTACCTCTGAGGGCCTAGAATTCTGGAAGAGCTTCTCTCCTTGGCAGAGGGCTGAACAAGGAGACTCTGCCACAGCTCAGTGCTGCAGAAGCAAGGTGACCACTACTCTCAAGGTATCATCACACAGCAACAAGGAGAGGGTTCAGCAAAAATGATCTTGCTTCTTCCTTGCTCAAGATTTTTTTTTTTTTTTTTTAATTTTGGGGAGTAATGGGGATTGAATTCAGGGGCACTTGACCATTGAGTCACATCCCCAGGCTTATTTTATATTTTATTTAGAGACAGGGTCTCACTGAGTCCCCTAGTGCCTCACTTTTTCTGAGGCTGGCTTTGAACTCTCAATCCTCCTGCCTCGGCCTCCTGAGCTGCTGGGATTAAAGGCATCCGCCACTGCGCCTGGCTATTGCTCAAGATTTTGATGTCTGATAAACATCATCTCAAGACTGTGTAAGTTCCATCTTCCTCTTGCACTTTCAGTGTTCTAGTATCATAAAAGGGAAGAGTACTATACCAACTGTTGGTTACTATACCAACAGTTTTCCAGATAACTCCATGTTGGATTCCTCACAAATCTGAGTGAATAGGGGAGTCTTCACTAAGTCTTAAGTTGAGACATTTTTCAAAATGTGGTATTACTGGCACCTTGGGTATTGAAAAATTTGGATTATATTCTAACTGATCACCCTTGGCAGAGTTACATAGGGATAAGCTGGCAGACTCCCATGTTTGATGTCTGCCAGGTTCTGAATCAATGTAAATATAAAGTGTTATGGTTTAGGTTTGAAATATCCCTCCAAGGTTCAGAAGTTGAAGGCTTGGTCCCTAATACAACAGAATTTAGAGGTGGGGCTTTCAGAAGTAATTGGATGCTAAGGGCTCTGACCTCTTCCATGGATTAATCCACTGATGGGTTCATAATTGAATGGACAATTGGACATTGGTGGAAACTATAGGAAGTGGGGCCTAGTTGCAGGAAGTAGGTTACTGAGCATGTGCCCTGGAAGAGTGTATCTTGTCCCAGCTCTTTCCTTGTGTTCCTTTCTCTCTCTCCTTCCTGGCTGCTATTAGGTGAACAACTTTACTATTCCCTTCCTCCATGATGCTTTGGCTTCATCACAGATCCACAGCAATGGGGACAGAAACCTCTAAAACCATGAGTCAACATAAATCTTTCCTTCTCTAAGTTGACATTCTCAGGTATTTTGTGATAGCAACAAAAAGCAGACTAATATATAAGGCAAGTCTGTACTACTCTGAGCATTGACCTGGGAGAATGAATTGCTATAGTCATTTAACCACATAAGAATGCAGAGAAGTGGCAATTTGTCTCAGATTTGTCTTTATTTTCTTCTTGAACCAAATTTAAAACTACAGAAAACGGTCTTGCATCTCTTTCACTACTCTGACAGAACCATATTATCACTTAGAATTATGCCCAGTTATTATAAGCATTGCAAATGTATAGGCTGCTCGTTTTCTTCCTTCCTTCCTCCTTCTTTCTTTTGTTCTTTGTACTGGGGAATGAATCCAGGTTTACTTAACCACTGAGCCACATCTCCAACCCATTTTATTTTTTATTTTAAGACAGAATCTCACTAAGTTGTTTAGGACCTTGCTAAGTTGCTGAAGCTGGCTTTGAACTTGCAATTCTCCTGCCTCAGCCTCCTGAGTCCTGTGATTACAGGTGTGCACCATGCACCCAGATAGACTGCTTTAGTTTTTCATGTGCTAACCCTTATAGCAGATACTGTCAATTGTCCCATCGTCCCACCCCTGCTTATGCTCCCCTTTCCTGTATATACTTACACAGTTCTGTGGAAATCAAAGTAATTCTCGCCTGAGGGCATTTTCTAAGCCCTCAGACTCTATAAAGTCAGAAGCACTAAGAGTTGGTGCATTGAGGAGCAGCCTTTGGAAAAAGAGATGGTGAATGAAGGACTAAAGAACACCTTTGTTATTCACAGGGAGAAGGAGGTGAGTAACTTGGTAGTGTGTTCCATATTTTTTGAGTTCCCTTTTGTGACTAAGGCTTAGTTGCCCTCAGTATAACTTGTTTGATATTGTAAACTTTGCTTGATGGATTTCTTCTATTTCTTGTCTCCTCCCATCCCTACTTGCCTGTTAGTGCTTCCTGTGACCACCTCCCAAAGGTACTATTAACATGCAAGTATTTATTTCAGGGACTGCTTCGGGGGGAATCTAAACAAAGGCATCGTCTCATATCTTCTCAGGGTGGAAAAGGGATATTGTGAATGCTTAATGGATTACTTGGATGGAAATTTTAAAAAATTATTAAATACAGACATAAGGTAATATTGTATTATCTCATCAAAGGAGGCTACCTACTATCCCCCAAGGCCTCTCTCATTCGAGAATATTTATTGCCTTCTCTAATATGAAGCCTTGATGATCTTGTCAGCGAAGAGAGCAGACCTATATTTCTTGGGCGAAGTCACATAGACCAAGCTTCTAGAACTGAGGTATAAACTGAAATATCAGTTTATGAATTTACCGTAGGAAATAATGGCCACAGGGACTGACATAGTCAATCACTAACTGACATATGCGTACTGTCGCGAGAGGCTGACCTACATGGGATTCCAAATAAACCTCAGCAGTTGTGTGAATACCATGGAATCAGAACAAGAGAAACCGGGAAAAAAAGTCTAAAGGCACTAGTCTCAGATGCCCTGGCCCCCCAATCCATGGATGAGGCAACAGTGCCTACTAAAACACCTTAGTGGACAATCCCGATAAACCTTTCAAATGGGAGTTCCCGCCTGAATAGGACTTGGCTAAATTTGAAGATCCTCTGGAAAAATGCCTAGATGTAGAATGCCTTTGAGATTCTCAACTTCTGTGTCTCATGTTTTCTTTAAATGTTAATAAATTCAATCAGATACAAATCAGTTGTGCTGGACTATAAATTATTCATATGTGTTCAATGACTTTACATATGTCAGCTGTAATTTTAATTTCCAGGGATCAAATCCATTACTAGGGATCAAATTCATTCCCCTAGTATTTAGTTTGGGGAGACCTAACAAATTGCAGTCCCCACATACCAACCCCATCCACTAAACTCAGGCTACACTTGTTATCATAACCAGTCTTTGGGGTAGATGTTATTTTCCTTATTGTACTCAGTTAGGCCAAGTTATTTGCCTGAGGATGGAAATTGATTTTAAGTCTTGGTTTGTCTGAGTCTGTAACTCCTGTTCTTCCTACTTTGTCTTTGACCCAAAGGTTACAGAACCAAGCTGCTATTTTAGAGTTGATTTAAAGAAAGGTTTCACTGCTAGAACAAAGTTTGACAACTCCTAATGATTCATCTAGCTCTTAGAGTTTATAATTTTTTAATGCCCCGACTTTGATAAACCTCAGAATTGAGATTTTTTTCTAAATAATTCTGACAAAAATTATTGCTCTCAGTTATTCAGGGACCAGAAACTGTGTCTGAGTTATCTTCCTAATTGCCTCAGTTTTTCACCTCACTGAACCTAGGATCATGTTATAATTCACCATGTCTTCTTACTAATGCACCTTGCATCTGATATTGATGTTTCACAAGGAACTTTCTAAAGATTGTAAAAGATCTAATTACCTGTATTGACCCTGGCCAGAAGCAACCACAAACAATACTGTAATTAACTGAGCCTGGTTATAAATGGGAGACGTATGAATTATTTTTTAATACAAAAATAAAGGCAAACTTGCTAACCTGATGGGTAACTTATTCAGCATCATGTAATTTGTTCAGTGCGTCCACAACTTTCTATTTATCCTTTTTTCTTCCTTACTTCTTCCCCTTTCTCCCTTCATTCTTTCTTATTAAGAATTTTTTTTTTTTTCCTAGAAGAAAGATCAGTGGATAGAGGAAGGGAGATGAGGGGGAGGAAGGAGGAATGGGAAAAGGGAGAAAGAGTGGAATGAATCTGACGGAGCTTTCCTGTGTCCCTATGTGAATATAATATCGTGACTCTCACCTTAATGTATATCCAGGAGGCACTAATTTAAAAAATACATATAAGTAGAATAAAGTTCATTAACTAGAGGAAAGGGAATGGGGGAGGGAAAGGGGAAGTACTAGGGACTGAATTAGAACAAATTATATTCCATGCTTGTATAATTATGTTAAGAAGAATACTAATGTATAACTAAAATAAACTAATAAAAGAAGAAATGTATATTTTTCACATTATAAAATTAAACAGGTGAAAATCAAAGAAAGTCTTAGGAAATAAAAAAAAAACTATATATAGAGGAAAAAATCTAATTTTTACTAAGAATGAAAACTATTTACCATGTATCTTTTCTTTCATTTTGGGGTTTTGTTTTATATATATATATATATATATATATATATATATATTATATATATATTATATATATATTTATTTATTTTGGAGGGAGTTTGTTTTTGTTTGTTTTGGGGCATATGTGTGTGTATACATATATATTTATGTATATTTAATATTAATATATATTTATATGAATATATACTTACATATATTTTTATATAAATATATATATTTAAAGACTATACATGTAGATGCTCTTTAGGAATACATTTATTTCACAATCTCCTTTTCGTAGAAGAAATGCATTTAGAGCTCACTAGGAAGAGAGAGCTAGGTGAAGACAGATAAGCATGCGTGGAAAGGCTATGAGAGATGGAACACACCCTCAAGTGGTACTGTAGGGCTAATATAAGATGAAAAAGGGCTGGTCAGGAGATGAGCAGAGCCAGGTAAATGTGGGCCCTGGATGCCAAACTCAGGGGTATAGACTCTAACCAGAAAACCAGAGGGAGGCATTTAAGCCATGTTGTAAATTTTGACCAGAGTTCAAGCATAGTGCCTTACCCATAGCAGGAGCTCAGGAAATATTTATTGAGAAGTAAAAATGGAAGAATGAAGGGCAGCTGTGTAGAATATGGGAGGCAATAAAATGAAGCAGGGGCAGGGAAGCCAACTAGGAAACTCTGGTTTCCTCAGTCAACAAAAATCTAAACTGAGGTTCTGGAAATATAGATAACAAAATGGATTATAGGAAAATTTAAAAAGTTTCCTCTGTCAACCAATTTCTTCCTTGCCAAATGAGTAGGATATATATACTTTAAACCTTACATTGCTTATACCACTGTTTATACCACTGTTATGGAATTGAAATGTTTGGTTTTCATGATTAAATTAACAGATGCAGTATTTGTGACTTTCATGAACACAAGCACAAGATATATCTCTCTCCTCCATGCTTCTAGTCTATTAAATACCTGTAGATACTTGTTATCTACAGGGTACTTGCTTGAACTAGAACCACTCATTTGAAATTATAAGCAAGCAAAAACTTACTGTTTGTATAATACAAATTTTAAAACTTCCTTCAAACATTTCAGATCATAGAGTTATTTCACTTCCTGTGGCTATTTTAAATCCACTTCCTGAGAGAATTTTGAGTAAGTCTCAAGGCACAAACATTACAGGAAAAAGTTTGCTATGCAGAACATGTATCTAAAGAAGATATACAAATGACCAGTGGGTGTATGCAAAAGTGTTCAACATTAGTAGTTAATCATCAGAAAAATGCAAGTCAAAACTTGGTTGAGATAGTACCTCATCTTTTCAAAGGGCTATTATAAAAAAAAATCAAACAACAAATGCTGGTGAAGATATGCAGAAAATGGAAGGCTTGTACACTATTGGTAGGAATGTAAATCAGTACAGGCACTAAAGACAAGAATATGGCAGTTCTTCAAAGTACTAAAAATAGAACTACCACATGATCCAGTAACCCCACCACTGTGCGTATAACCAGAGGAAATGAAATCATTGTATCAAAGAGATACCTGCACGCCCATGTTTACTGCAGTACTACTCACAATAGCCAAGATATGGAATCAACCTAAGTGTCCATTAATTGATAAATGAGTAAAGAAGATATGATATATATACACAATTCAGTCATAAAGAGAATGAAATCCTGTCATTTATGAGATACCATGGAAGAACCTCAAAGATGCTATGTTAAGCAAAATGTACCAGGCATAAGAAACACATACCACAGGAGGTCACTGAATTTGGAATTAAAAAATGTTAAATTCATAGAAATAAAAAGTAAAATGGTAGTTCCCAGAGTCATGCGTGGAAAAGAGTTGTTCAAATTACAGTTTGGAGGTGTATGTGTATATACAAAGAGAGTATTTTTAAATGTTCATAATAGGCAAATACATAGAGACGGGAAAGTAGGTAAGTGATTGCCTGGGGCAGAGGGGTGAAGAAAGGAAAGGTGCAAGGTGGGGAGGATTGAGAATGGCCTCTAATTGGTAATGGAGTTTCCTTTCTGGATGATGAAAATGTTCTAGAATTGATTGTGGTGGTGGTTTCACAACTCTCTGAATAAATCTAGAACCATCGGTTTGTACATTTTAAAGGGTGAATCATATGATGTATTAATTATATCTCAATGAAGCTGCCTTTTTAATGGAGGAAATGTGGCAACGTGTGAGAGATGATGATGTCAGAGCTCTAGACGCAGAACAGAGATTGAGAGGAAAAATGGTTTCACCTCAGACCCACCAGGAAGTAGAAAGAAAAGTTTCTGGCTCTTTAAAGATTCTTAAACCCTTTCACATTAACCATTCTCCAGTCTCCGTAATGCTCTTCATTAAAGTTTTAAAATACTGTAACTACATACAGAAATGAGGAAAAGGGCTATATGCACACACATATCACTTAAGATTCTGTACTACAGTGTTTACACTTGTAACAAGTTTGCATATTTGTCCTGTCTTGTTTTTATATGTGATGTTAAAAAATAAAAGGTGAAGGAAAGAAATCTTCCATAATCCACCATTATGAGCAATTTTACCCATTTGTTCTTTAAAAATAAGAAGGAGAAATGGCACAAAGGGCCTAGAAGAAGTCAGTGGCATCAACTTCTCATCCCTTTTCTCTCACCCTTGGGCTTAGTGCAAGCTCTTCTCAAGGCCCTACGATCAGCCCAGGCTGGATCTGACCGATGATGGGCATGCTATTAGTGATCATTTCAGTCAATGACATCACTATCATGAGCTCCCTGCCTCACTTGATGTTCTTAGAGCAGCCCAGCTAAGGGGTTGGATTCAGCTCCTGCTTGAGATGAATGATGTATATGACAACAGTTCTGTCTCCCATGAGCTTAACTTTCCACCCTTCTGAGGCACTAGAACTGAGGCTTCTTCAGTCTTAGGGGCACCAGAACTGAGGCTGTATTCTAACTTCATTAATTCAACAGCCACTTGGCAGAAACAAGGGCATAATGATTACTCTCTCATATGCTCACTCTTTCTGGGTAAGACACACTTTATCAATACTTGGGATTAAAGTATTCTTATATGCAGAACTTACTGACCCAAATGAGTTTCATAAATTTTCTTTCTTATTCTAGTTTATGCCATGGAAAAAAATCTTGACATGAGTTCTGTTTTCTTTATTGCCCAAAGGAAAACAATCACAAATTTCTCAAAATGATCAATATAAATTTACATCATACTTTTAACTGTACTGCATTGTTATTCTTTCTATAAATGTTGTTTCTTTCCTTTTTTATAAGCTGATTTAATTTTTGCTTTCAATTTATATATGTAAAAATGAAGAGACTAAAAACTTAAGTAAATCTTATTTGTGGTGAACTCTATTTAAAGTGGTTACTAATCATTATTGACAAATATCCTAATTGACACAAAAATTTTCTATCATAATTGTATCTCATTGGCTATAGTGATAAAGAGGTAGTTTACTTTAATATTCCCTTTAATGCAAATGTAATTAGGAGGAGTAAGATAGTATGTAAATAGCAATAATTTTTTAATATTGCTTCTATGTACATGCTAGAGATTATACTGGAATATGTATTATATATTTTATTATATATGATAGAATTGTATATATAATATATAAATTATATAATTTATATGTGTATTATATATAATTTTTATATATCTATAAATTATTCCTAATATCATAATAATGCCTACCTGTTGTATTATTTCTATTTTCAGATCACAGTATGTAATACACATACTGTATTTTCCACATTCCCTTCTAGAACAGATGTACAGTACGATAAGTGTACTGTGGGAAAATGAGTCTGAGAACTGATGTGTTAGAGAAGCTACTAGTGATAACTTGTTATGATCAGTTTGTCCTGCGGTCATCTCATCTCGCATCCCTGCAACGCTTTACTCTGACTGCCCACCCGCATAGTGGACAGTGAATCTCACCTGGTGGAAGGTGGCGGAGTAGGAAACCTGCCTCTGACCACAGTCTGTCAGTGGAAAAAGCTACTGACAGTCCTTTCACTCAGTCTTCTGAAACCCCTCTCCACAGTGCAGATGAGTAGCATAATACCTTGATAAATTAGTAGGAGGAAACCTAGACATCATTGTTGGAATGTGCATTACTCTAGGCACTATGAAGTTGAAGCCCACTTCCTCTGGCTGAAAGCATGACTCCTGAATATAAGCTGATTAATGCTCTGCCAACACCACTTTGCTTCACTGCAGAGATTGGTTGGGAATTTTTCCTGTTTTCATTTAAGCTGTGCATTTTTTTTTTTTTTTTTCCTGTTCATAATTTTGGGGGCAAAACAATTACTGCAGCAAATACAGACCTGGGCTCTAGAGATCTTGAGTGCTGAGCTTTGATTTCTTACTAATTCAGTGTGAGATCTAAGCTAGTCCCCTCCTTGGCTAGCCCTTGGACTTCTCCTTTGTGAAAATGAAAAGGTTAGTTAACAGATTTCCTCTGTCCTTCCCAGCATGAGCTTCCTGTGGGTTTAAGTGATTAATACTGGACCTGAGGTAATCATAGATTTTATGGGGTTCCACCTAGTGGCTTTGCCCTATATTGCAGCTCTAAATTCTACAGGGTTTTATTAAGGCCTTCACCAAGGTACCCTGGGTAGATTTTGGTGTGTTCCATCACAGTACATTTGCTATCAACAGAATTGGGGAGGATGAAGACACTGGTGAGAAGAAATAGAACAGGACAAATATTTGTTTTGAGTCTGACAGTAATTAATACCTTAAATTTAGACCAAATATAGACTTTGGTATTATCTCAAATTGAGGTAATGTAGAAAGCTATTGAGTCTGTGACTGTGTATTTTAACCATTAACTCATTAAATGTAAACATTTAAAATATGCTTCAATTTTTTCAGCCATGTATCAGCATTTCCTCATTAAATAATTAGGGTTGGAATTTTAACTCTTTTTTCTGAGAAATTTTATGTTTAGTGAGTATCCTTAGTGTTTGCCTAGGAAAGTGCTAGATGTTATAGTAGAATCCTTGAGTGAAAAATTCTTAGAATTGCATGCAAACCTAGAATAGCCCTATAAAACATGATCATATTTTCAGCACATACTTTATTTGAGATTAGGCTGCACTCGGGATAGAAAGATGCCAGAGCCATGGTTCCTATTGTCCTTGAGAGACTGATGTTTCCAGGGAGAGTAGTTGTTTATAAACAGTCACAATGCTCCATGTAAATGTATGAACTATAATAGAAACTTCAAAAATACGACTATAGTGGTATACAATAGAGAGGTCTTTTTGTTTTGTTTTTTGTTTTTTTTTGCGGTGCTGGGCATGGAACCCAGGGCCTTGTGCTTATAAGGCAAGCACTCTACAGACTGAGCTATCCCCCCAGCCCACAGAACAGGTTCTTAAAGGATAATTCAAAGTTTTCTAAGAGGTTGGGGAAGATATTTTCAAAGAAACTGAAAAGCATAAAAGGCATAAGTTAAGTAAAAAATGATTCAAACAGTCCTTATGTCAAATGTATTTAAGTGTTTAGAGACTGAGGAAAGTGCATTTACTTCTCCCTGTTCTAGTTTTTCTTCTTCTTGGATAAAGCCCCTGCTACTATATGCATTTTTTTTTTTTTTCCCTGAAAGGACTAAAATCAGCATAACCATGACTACAATGTATTAGAAGCGAACCTGGCATTGTTGTAAAGAATGTGGGCATTTGAGGCTGCAGCCCTCACTTGGGGTCCTGGCTTTTGCTTACTAGCTGATTAAACACTGCAGCTTCTTAGCTCTTTCCATTTGTTTATTTCCTCTGTAAGGGTGGGGAAATAATAATATACATTCCATAGGGTTGCTGTGAAGATTAAATGTTAGCACAGTTAACATCAGGACTAAAAGTGAGATCATTATTATTTTATTATGAGAAATTAAAATGCTACCAATAATGAAAAGTAGTATCATTAAATTATAAGATTTTGATAAAGAGGACATTGTTTTAATTGCAATTTATTAAAACATAATCTATTATGCAAATCAAGCACTATATCTAGTAAATAACTGTCTGAAAACAAAATCCTTCCAACAAAAGAAAATGTAGGCACAGATGAGTTTAATGGTGATGTATTTCAAACATTAAAAAATATCATCTTCTTTCAGAGAATAGAAAAAGAGGAGCAATTCCAATTTTACTAGGCCAGAATAATCTTTATAATAAAATCTGAGAAGGTCATTAAAGGAAGTAAATATTACAGGTCAATATTTCTCACAAACAAAAATGCAAAAATTATGAATAATATTAGCTGATTACTGAATCAAAAGAGATCCAGGTTAATTTACTTCAGATTATTTCAACATTCAGAAATTAATACAATTCACCATCTTTAAAAAATTTTTTTTCGTAGTTGTAGATGGACAGAATGCCTTATTTGTTTATTTTTATGTGGTGCTAAGGATCAAACCCAGTGCCTCACATGCTAGGCAAGCACTCTTCCACTGAGCCACAACCCCAGTCCATAATTCACTATCTTAACCAATTGTATATCATACTCCCAGATGTGGAATACCTGTAAAACTTAAATATAGTATGTAATATATAACAATAATTTTAGTAGAATTATATTCTAGTATTAATTAATATTAATATATAAGTTTTAGGTTATGATTTCCAACCTATTTGAATGCACCTATATCAATTTCATTGAAATATTCATAGAAATAAAACTTGGAACTTAATGGGTTAAGAAATCATGACTCAGTAGTTGCAGAACAGGACTGGAGAGATTGCTTGGTGGTAGAACTCTTGGTTAGCATGAGCAAGGCCCTGGGTTGTCTCCTTAGCACTGAAGGAAAAAAGAAAATTGAAGAACAAAAAGCATTTGATACCTTCAAGATCAATCCATATTATTCACCTTTAGCATACTAGAAATAAAAGCAAAGCTCTTTAGTCTGCTGTCTATAAAAACCTCCTAATACAACTCATGGATAGAGGTAAAATATTTGACATTTATACTGTGAGATTAGTGATGAGAGAGGATGGCCATTCTCACCTCTTCTAACACTGTACTGAAGAGACTTGTTAGAAGAAACCTTGGCTCAAGTATAGAATGGAAGATATAACTCATTATTTCTCATGGAGAACATGATTATATGTGTGGAAAATCTCAAAGAATCTCCAGATAAACTAAAAGAATTAACAAGTGAACTTAGCAAATTCAGTGTGAAAGTAATTTGTATTTTACATGCAAGCAAAAAGTAATTAGTAAAAAGTTTTATAATTCTATATCTAATGAATAATGTACAAAGTCTCCATCTATACAGGACACTAGAAGAATTTAGTAAGAGATTTTAAACATGTTCAGCTAGAACCCAGATCAAAAGCAAAGATATTCAGGGCCACAAATAAAATATTATCACTAATTGCGCACAAACTCCAATAAGGATGAAACAACTTATTAACGGCTCATCATAGGATAGCTGTCAGACAATTTCTATGAAAACTTTCATTGACTTTAATTCTTTGATCATGTTTGAATGAAAAGGTTGTGGTCTATCTCGTGAATGTCTGGAACATCTGTGACCCTAAAAAGATAATATTAATAGTGATCTTCAAACTACAAATGAGGAAGGTCAGGAATATGGGGAGAGTGGGCGGAAGAAATTGATTTATATATATATGTAAAGCTGCTATGGAAGTCCAAAGACAAACAGCAGGTCACCTGGATTTGGTTTTTCAGTTGTAACCAAAGCATTGCATTAATAATAATTTCTGTCTTTTGATTCAACATCAATTTATACCCAACTCCAGCTTTTTGTATATCAGAAATCATTACAGTCAGTCCTCTACCTAACTGAGTTTATTGATGAAACATGGTAAGAAACATTAGGGCGAAGTCATTCAAAGCATGGATAAATTTTCTGTACCTGTTTTTAGGCCTGTGAATTTATTGAGCACCTACTATGTGTCATGTTTTTATGAAGAGATTTTGCTTTTCATAATATCTACTGGAAATTTTTGTCCCTGTCTTAAAGATAAGGGAATGAAATTCAAGAAATCCAGTTAGGAGTCAAGTTTTGAACTTTAACCTACCTGACTGTAAAATCTTAGCTCTTTTTCTTATACCATAATGCCTGTGAGTTTGGGGCATATGATAAACTGTTTAGCTCTATATCAGATGCATCATTAGTGTTCAATAAATTCATTGTTATTATTCAAACATATCTGAGTCTCAACAGGAGGTTCTTCCCCTCTTTCTCAATACTAAAGAACCTGACCCTTTTATTCAATAGGGATTCCTCTTTTTGATAGCACAGGTTATTAAGAATTTTAGAAATGATAATGTAAAATATGTAGAGATAGATGCTGCTAATCTTTCCTTCCAGGAAGCAACATTTATGATAGTAAATTGATACCCCCTAAAGGAAGCTTTGATTAGAATTTAGCAAATTCAATAGTGGGGTATTTTCTCTTTTTATATTTGCTTTGTAACAAATTCTAAAAAAGAAAAAAAAAGTGACTCTTGGGGGTTTTGTGCTTAAACTCTGAGACTTACAATGTATTAGTCATCTGATAAAGCCTTAATTTATCTAACAGATAGCAATCTCTGTTACAAATCCTGAAAACACCATAAATAAAGTGCTAGTAAGTAATTAGTTCTTCTTTCTTGACTAGATTAAATTCAGATAGTCAATGGATTTGCAATAAAGAAATCTTTTTCTGCCTTCTGCATAGATAATAGATCTGACTTATCAGAGTTAATTTCCCCTGCATACTTGCATGAACTTTAGAATTATACCCGAGTAGATACATCTCAGACAGGTAGGACGATAATGGAAAACTGTAACTAGTTGTCTTAAATTTTGTACATAAGTTAGGGTATTCATTAATGACTGAATCAAAAATGTTTCCATTCAAACACAACGGATCAATGTTAGTTCTGTGAAATGTGTTAAAGCAACATACCACAGTTATGCACTAGCATGTACAAAAAAGAAAAATAGATTTGAAATTCAGTTCTTTATATCTATCCAGTTTTTTAGGCAAGTATTTTCTCTTCCCCACTTCTCATTTCTCGTTTAATTCCTAGAGGATGCTCAGCTCAACATCCTCAGCCCCTTTGAAGATTTTTTTTTACCACAGAACATGAATATGAAGTTTTGTTCTGTGGTAATTTGTATACATTTCCTGTATGAATAGCTTTTTTCATCACTCAAATATACAGATTTAATGACAGTGATTACTTTTTAATGTATTTTTATAAGCTCAAGGGAGACTCACAGCATCTTCCATCTAGCAGGTGTTCAACGAATGCTTGGATGCTGAATAAACAAGAGGAACAGTAGACTACTTTGAGAAAAAAATACAATAGAAAGCAGAAATTAAAAAAAAAAAGTAGTCTTAAATTCTCTGTGGGAAAGTATTATTTTTCTTTTTTGCTATTCTGAAAAAAAGGTGCCAATGGAAATGAAAAAAGCCATTTTAGATGTATACACGATAAAAGTGGAGTAACAAGAATGGAAGACAATATTTTGTTTGCAAATTATTTTCAGGAAAAAAAGCAAATATTTTCTTTAACAAGTTATTTAGAAAACAGTATTCACTTGAGAATCCACATTGTGAATGGTCTGTGACAAATATTTCATCTATAGATATCTTTTGGTTTTCATTACACTAGATATTCTAGGTAAAAAGTAATTCTATTAGCTATCCCATCTATCCTTAGGAAAAGCTAACTTCTTTTCATTTAAGCCTAACCAAACACAACTGTATTGTGATCATTCCTTTCTGGATTCATTTCATCTTCCACAGCAAGCACTGGGGCCCTGCCTCACTTTGTAGCTCTTTCTCACAAATATTATCCACTTTTATAAACTCAGCTCACAAACCATACAGGTGGCTGTTGTTTCTATATTTAATTATCTCGAGCTCCAAACCTTTATCTGAAAGTATCATCAACAGTGCTACTTGCATACCCCACTATCACCACAAAATCAGAAATGGGATAAATAAAATATAATAAGTACCGAGTATTTGCTAGGCACTTTCTAGTCATGCCCAACTCTATAATCTCATCTCAAAAAATAAAAATCTAAAATTTAAATTTATAATCTTCTCTCCACCCAACAAATCACATTTTAGTACTATAAAAGCTACTATGTATTTATTTTAATTATTATTATTATTATTATTTTTTTTTTTGTGGTACAGGGGACTGAACCCAGGGCCTTGTGCATGTAAGGCAAGCACTCAACCAACTGAGCTATATCCGCAGCCCAAAATTTGGGATAAACAATCTACTGAGATCTATGTACTGTACAAGTTACTGTTTATGCTAAGGATCTCTTTAATTTGAAATAAATAAGTTTATCATTTTTTAAAAAAGGATATTTAAGCTCAAAACATTTTATGTGTTCAAGATTTCCTATGATAAATGACTGAAATTGAGGTTATTATACTTCCAAAGTTTAAACTCTTCCCTGAGTCACTCACTGCTTCCAATGTCCTGTCATATATTCTTAAAATAGAGGATAGTGCTGTAGTGAATAGAATCAGTCAGAGTTCTAGATGTTACTTACACTTGTTATGCTTGTGTCCTGAGGTAAATATATTTTATTTCCCTTTGCTTCAGTGCTCTCATTTAATAAAAGACATACCTTCCTGGGTCATAATAAATGAAAGAAGAAGCACCTAGTATAGCAACTGACACATAATAGGATCCCAATAGGAGTCATCTAATAGTGTCAGTCAGGATACCTTGTCAACATTTTATTTAAAAATTTCCTGTATTCCTTTCCATCTTTTCAGACTTAATTTCCATGGTGTAATATAGGAATCCATCACCTTAAATGATTGTTTCATTTTCTACCCTAGTAACTATAGTTAACTGTGCACCTGCGCTAAGATTTTTTGTTTTATGTTACACTTTCTTCCAAGAATACCCTCCCTGTCTTTCTCTTACTAATCTGATCCTACCCACCTCTTTGGGTGAAGCTCAAATTTGCCACAACCAAATCTTCTCTGATTAACACAACCCAAATCTATACTTTCTTCTCCTTACTGAGAAACCAGGAGTTGACTCATATTTTAGGTTTGGATCAAATCTAAAATCTTGGGCAGCCTTAATTATGACCATGAAGTTCATATATACACTATTCTCCTCTCCACAAAACAGCCTTATGACATAGTTCTGTCCCTCTGTTGATTAAGGGACAGATTTCTTTGATTCTGTGACTATCCTGCAGCTTTCCCGAGAGATTTTTACATATTTAATTCAAGAAAATTATTATCTACGTAAATATTATTTTATCATAATCAGTTGTAGGGATGAGACACATAATTGTTAATATTCTCAGAATTTTGTAGAAATAGACTGTATATTCGTTAGGTTAATTAACTCTAGCTTCTATGGAAAACAAACCAAATCACATTGAATTGAAATAGTAAAGGTTATCTTTTGAGTTTTTTGCTGAGGGTTTTGAGTAGTGCTGGCTTTCAAGCAATGATTCAGGGATATTTATTTCCCATCATACAGCTTATAATCTCATAGTAATGCCCTTCTAGCAATAAGGTCAGGAGAAAATTACATCAGGAATCATTGAGGTGGATTATAACCAGGCCCATATAGTAGTATATTTCCATTCACATTTTATAGGTCAGATCTCAGTCACATGACTTCAGTTCAACTGCAAAGGAAGTTGGGAAATTACTATTCCTGTATTTTCAGAGTGTAGGATCTTAATCAGCATCTAGGGAGTCTGAAAAGATACAATTGTCTCCCTCCACACTGACGTCCATTCATTTAACTACTATCAATGTGTTTCTTCCCTGCTATACCTTACAACTGGATCAATAATGACTATTTCAATGATCCCCAGATTTAAAAAAATAAAAATCACTTTAGTTCTAAGAATAGTCTCAGTGTAGTAATTAAAATATTCATTTTGAATTATTAAATTATAAAATTAATTTGAACCCAAAGCGTCCTTTTCTACAAATTTCACCATGTTGGGAAGCCAGTGATGGGATAGAAAGCATGATGAGATTCTTTGCAGCTGCAATTCCTGGCTCTCTGGGATTGGTGTAGGGAGAGGGCAAAGGGATTACATTTAGGCCATGTCATGTTTGCATTGTGTGGGGAACTGGTGCTTTCTGGGCATGATGGAACTTCAAAAGGATTATTCTTCCAAGTTTAGTCACATTTGTAGTTCTTTGACAATTTCTTAGTTGGAAACATCTGAATTCCATAGTTTTGAAATAACTTGGCAGTTTTTTCCCTTTGACTGTCCACTCACAGCCCCCATACCATTCTTTATTAATCTGACAAAACTGTCAATAGGTTGACTCTTAGAAAGTTTTTTACAAATAACTCTAGATCATGTCAGCTTAGGACCATACTTCCTTAACAAGACTCCCAAAGCACAGGAAATAAAATCAAGAATCAATAAATGGGATGGATTCAAACTAAAAAGGTTTTTTTTCCTCAGCAAAGGAAATAATCAATAATGTGAAGAGAAAGCTTATAGAACAAGAAAAAAATATTTACCACAAGTCCTTCAGATAGAACACTAATCTCCAGAATTTATAAAAAACTCAACACCAAAAATACAAATAACCCAATCAATAAATGGACTAAGGAACTGAGCAGACTCTTCACAGAAGATATACAATTATCAACAAATATATGAAAAAATGTTCAACATCTCTAGTAATTAGAGAAATGCAAATCAAAACTACTCTAAGATTTCATCTCACTCCAATTAGAATGGCAATTATCAAGAATATAAACAACAATAAATATTGGTGAGGATACGGGCAAAAAGGTACAAGTACTCATACATTGCTGGTGGGATTGCAAATTGGTGCAACCACTCTGGAAAGCAGTATGGAGATTCCTTAGAAAGCTTGGAATGGAACCACCATTTGACCCAGCCATCCCACTCCTTGGCCTATACCCAAAGGACTTAAAAACAGCATACTACAGTGACTCAACTAATCAATGTTTATAGCAGCTCAAATCACAATAGTAAAATTGTGGAACCAACCTAGATGTCCTTCAATAGATGAATGGATAACCGTGGTGTATATACACAATGGAATGTTACTCAGCCTTAAAGAAGAATAAAATTATGGCATTTGCAGGTAAATGGATGGAGTTGGAGAATATCATGCTAAGTGAGATAAACTATTCCAAAAAACCAAAGGCCAAATGTTTTCTCTGATAAGTGGATGCTGATACATAATGGGGGAGTGTGGAGTAAGGGAAGATTGGAGGAACTTTGGATTGGGCAAAGGGGAATGGCGTGGGGCAGCAGGTGGGAAAGACAGTGGAATGAGACGGACATCATTACCCTATGTACATGTATGATTGTACCACTGGTGTGACTCTACATCGTGTTCAACCAGACAAGTGAAGAATTGTACTCCATTTGTGTACAATGAATCAGAATACAATCTGCTGTCATGTATAACTACATAGAATAAATAAAAAATATTAAAAAAAAATAACTAGTATGCCTATAATCCCCATGGCTTGGGAGGCTGAGACAGTAGGATCTTGAGTTCAAACCTAGCCTCAGCAATGTTAAGGCACTAAGCAACTCAGTGAGACACTGACTCTAAAATAATAACAGTAATAAAAACTCTAGGCTGGTTGCCTACTACATAATCTACATTGGGTCCTGGACAAATATGCATTTTCCTTCTGCCATCAGAGGAAAGTAGCTGGCTGTTGATGTAGGCAGCTTTCTTCACTCTGGCAGTAGGATATTTCAGAACAGCATTTTTTTTTTTTTTTTCACTCACTGTGCTGAGTCCTGTGTTTGACTCTTAAGTCCTTCCGGGTGGAAAAGCTGAATCCTCCATAGCCACTGTTTCCTCAGTGCGCGCCATGCCTGCGGCCCGGCATGCAGCCAATGGATATTACCAAAGAAAAAATTTAAGACTACTTAGCGTGCTTCTCTAGTGTTCAGACTTCAACATTAGAGGGAGCGGAACTCGTCATTGGTAAACGGTGGTATCACCATGAGCATCTCTCCTACTACCCCTTGAAGATCTAGGTCTCAACTCCACCTGGCCTCTCCACCAAGCTGGGCAGTGGTGCACGCCTGTGATTCCAGCTACTCAGCAGGTTGAAGCAATAGCATTGCAAGCCAGCCACAACAACTTAGCAAAACCTTGTCTCAAAATTTAAAATGTGAACGGTTGGGGATGTGACTCAGTGGTAGAGCACACCAGCTGCATTCCCTGGTGCACCGTCCTAGTGGAGTTTCAGGAAGCTCTGTCTCATGCATTTCCTTGTTCAACGATATTTGAAGCCAGGCCCTGCTCAGCAGCCTTGCAAGGGTCCTCTGAGAGTGGCCAGGGTCTGTACACCGTGCAGGTCCACCTCACTATCCTCGTGACCCCCAGGCTAAGATCTGGCACGTGCAATTCCAGCTTCCCCAGTGATCTTGCAGGCTAGCTTCATTGGCCCTTGCAGAAGCAGTGGAATTCTCCTCCTTTCTCCCCGGATGAGTATGTGCAGCCTCTGGTAGCTGTGACCAGGGCTCCGCCTCCAGAAGCATCCTGGCACCGGTTCCTTCCTGCTTCACTCCTTTGCCCATGCTCCATGTCTGCTTTAGAAGTTCCCACACAAAAGCCAAAAGCCTCAGGCTCAGCCTTTCAGGTGAACCCAGGCGAAGACAATGGGTTTGGGACTGTCTCAAGCCTCTATTCTTCCAAGCTGGCTGCAGGGCCCCTTCTGGGAGGCTCCTCCCCCACATCCACCAAGTCCTCATGATCTGCTTCCCACATTAGATGCTGGATGCCTGGAGGGTGGGGACAGGGTCTGATGCGGGTCTATAACAGTATCTCTAGGTCTGTGCTCCGCAGGGCAAAATGGCCCCCGGTCTCTGGAGCTCGGGATGGAACAGGAAAAGGAGGCACGTGCACACTGAATCACAGCCCAGGAGCAGCATGAACATGGCACATGGCCCAGATGCCACCCTGGCCAGCCTCAGGGGAGCCCACTGCTCAGAACCTCAAGGCCCTGCCTTCTTGCCAACCATGTCCCTCTAGTGGACTCCAGAGGACACATGCAGAGGAGGAGCCATTCTCTTGAGGGCCAGTGGCTTATTTAGGAGGCTCAGCATGGCCTCCAGGATCTGTGACAGAGGGAGCTAAGGCACTCAGGGGGCAGGAACTGGTGGGGAAGAGAGCAAGTGTTTGGGACATGAGGAGAGGCCCAGCCTTGTCCCCCTTTCTCCTCACTGAGCACCTTCTTGTCTGGGCTCTGCTCCAGGCACCAGAGACTCAACAACAAATGAAATAAGACCTCGAACCAAGATCCCAGCCCCGCTCTGTGGGGGAGTCTATGATCCACCTGGTCCTGTGGCATCATAAAGCAGAATAAAATAGGGGACAGACAAAAGGGAGGGGTAGTTGGAAGAGGTTCTGCTCAGTGACTTTCAAGGCAGTCATTCATATGAACCAGTGTCATGTGCGAGGCAGGGAAGGGCTCTACCTGTGAGTCCTGAAGGGAACAGGGAGGAGCTATTCAAATACTGGGGAAGGTCTTCCCAGGTAGAAAAGGACATGTGCAAAGGCCCTGAGGCAGGTACACACAGAAACAGCAAGGAGGCCAGTGGTGGTGGCGTGGCTGGAGTTCAACCTTCAGCCCCTCTCTCCTGTCCCCGGAGCTGAACATCCCAACCTTCTAATCCTGCCCTGGTCTCTCTGGTGACCAGACCCACTCCTGAAGCCAGTGAGCTCATTGGGATAAATAAAACACTTATCGCTTTGAAGATTCCAAGGATTTTTTTTTTTTTTAAAGTGCTAAGGATCTAGCCCCGCACTCGATAAGACAAAAGCTTTGTCTTTACTGAACTCTATCCCTGCTCTAATTCCAAGAACTTCTGGAGATGTGTGCCAGGAAATGGATGGGGGCCAAATACACACTTCACAACATCCCCATGGACTACGCTGTGGTAGAGAGTCCTTGACCATCCTGAGGAACTAGCTCATCACAGGTCTTCTTTACTTTGAGTATTTGTGTTACTGGGGTTGTGTCTCAGGGCCTTGCACGTGCTAGACAAGGCTCTGCACTGAGCTGCACCCCAGTCCCCAAGATCTCTTTCCTGAGGACCAGGGGTGGCTCTCCTGCTGGGTCCAGGCCCTGGACCAGTGCTGGAGCCCCTGGCATCTGGTGAATAAGACAAGTCCCTGTGTCCCAGGGTCTTGAGCCGGAGACCATGAGAGCCGAGGACAGAGGCCCACACCACCTGGATTGGAAGGAGGTCAGGAGGCTCCCTGCACAAGTGAGGGCATCACGAAGCCAGAGAGCAGACCATCAGGATGTCAGGATGGGGTGTGGCCTCTCTGTCACTTTTGCAGGAAGGTAAGGTGGCTGTGGGTGTGGAAGTCACACACTTGGGCCCTCTCTGCCCAAGAGTGATGCTGTGTGCTTTTCCCGTGTCATCACCTCAAAACCAGGCACCGTCCCTGGGAAGCAGGTGCAGCTGCCTTTATTCAATGGGCTCAGAAACCAGGGTCCGCAGTCGTCGGGGGGAGCCGCCTCTGTTCTCCCTGCACCAGCCAGCCCAGCAGGAAGAGGCCAGGAAGCAGAAAGCTGAAGTCCACCGCTGCCCCACCCACAAGAGCCCTCAGCCAGAGCACTTCAGTGGGGAAGGACAATGGAAAGACCACGCTGACCTCTGCCTGGCTTGACTGCCCAGGGCATATGGTGGAGACGGGCCAGGCCCCTGGGGAGGTGCCACATCTTCTACTCAAGCCCAGGCCAGGCACGTGGACCCATGACCAAGCTCTGCCAATGCCAGCTTGTGAAAGAAACCAGAAGAAACGCAGGTGGGTGAGTGACCAGGAGGAGAAGGCGGGAGGTCCTACGGATCACAGGGACTGCAGTTCCGGCTGCCTATGTCCCAAGCCCAGGTCCTCTTTGGCAGAATGGCACATGTCATTTACTTTTTCTTCCTCTTTTTCTAGCCGAGCTCATTGTGCAATGGAATAGGTATACAGAACAGATGCACAGCTCGATGACCTATTACAAAGTGAACACCTACGAAGTCACAACCTGGTCCAGAAATAAGTCACCATTGTGTTCCCCCAGCCTCAAGCTCCTCCCACTGCCCCTCCCTCCCCCAGAGGCAGCCACTCTCAGCAACATTCAGGGCAGTCAGGGCCTTGCCTTCCACCTACAGTCCCCACGCCGGCCTTCTCAGACACCAGTTTTGGTGGCCTTTTCCATTAAACTTCACCGACTCCCTGGCTCCTTCCCTCCCTATCCTGACAGTCACCTGAACTGCACAGAAGGAGTTGTCACCTGCTGCCTACCAGAACTTCTTCACTGACATTTGCATCCAGAGTGCTGGCTGGACTTGGGCTCTAGAGCCCACTTACCACCTGGCCCCAGCCCTGGTGCGTCTTCCCTGCAGGGCACTGAGCAAGTTCCTGAGTGTCCCACGCGCCACTGCCTTCTCTGTGAATGTCAGCAACTGCTCTGGAGAATCTCCTGGCAAAGCTTGGTAGAGAGCGCCTAACCCCCTGTGATTTCCTACACCAGAGAGGTGCTAGGAGCATCATTTGTGCCAATATTTGGTCTTTGACCCCATGGTCTGACATTTTCTAAAACAACTGTCATTTCCTGGGTGCTAGAGGCATCTTTTGTTCTAATGAGGTAACTCCGGGAGGGATCCTGGACAGGATGGTCATCAGAAGGAGCCAAGCCATGCTTAGACACCTTGGCACTTTCCACCCTGCCCCTGCTCCCCAGGGAGAGAAGAGCTTGAGAATGCACATGCCAATGTGATGTCTCTATAAAGATCCCTAAAGTAACCTGCGGGTTGGCTGAGTCAGAGCACTTGCCCAGCATGAGTGAGGCCCTGGGTTTGATCCCCAGCACCGGAAAAAAAAAAAAAAAAATCGAATTATAGGACACTCAGTTGGTGCCCAGAGAGTTGGGGAACTGGAGAACTGGTTTCTGTGGGAAGTGCATGTTGGTGCACCTGGTGACACTGGCTCCTGGGTTTCTTCTCAGTCTGGATGGACCACGGGGTCACCAGGGGCCCTCAGCTACACTGCTCCCCTCTGTGGGTCTCAGTTCCCCCAGCAGCAGTAATTGCACAAACGATTAGAGCAGCTCTGGGTTTTCTCACCCTATCCATGCTTCCTGGGGTCCTTGGGGGGTCCTCAGAGCCCCTCCTGAACAGCATTTTAAATTTAGATTTCACAAGTAGTAGTTCCCACACTCCAAGGGATATGCGTCCAGTCATCTAAGTGGTCCTTTTGAAAATTTTCTCAATAGGATAAAACAAGGAAAATACATCTTTTCCTTTGTTGGAAAGCAAGTAGAAGGGAAAAGTATTGTATCTTTCTCCTTCAAAAATTTTCTCATCCTTCAACCTTATTTAGGGAGATAGCTTTATAGTTACATTCTTTGAAAAATCTACATAGGTATCCTAGCATCCTTTTGGAATTTTGGCAGAATAGGGATTTGTTTATATTGTTTTGTTTCAGCTATGGGTCTGTCAAGGAAAATGGAGGATATTACAAATTTAATATGTTATTAGCTAAGTATTATTTAAAATTTCCAAGAAATAATATGCTTCAGAAAATCAGAATGAATTGACTCATGTCATGGCCTACTCATGTGCATTTTGACTGTGAAAGAAAGAGGAAGGGCTAGAGTCCTGTGCTGAGAATTTCTAGGCACCATCACTGTGGTGTGCTTGTGGAATTACTTTGTGGGGGGGAAGATCATTGGTCATATGCATTTGTGCAAAATGGACATTGAGAGCATATGTCGAGGGGACATGAATGTTACAGCCAATGTCATGTCTTTCCCAGCAGAGCCATCACATATACGCATATCGGATATGCCACATAAAATGGAAGACCTTTTTAGCTCTTTAACAATATGAAAGTACTATACCATATGGTCAATATGAGGGATATTCCTGTGGCTGAAGGAGTTGGGTATGTTTGTACTGACCTTAACCTGATCAGAAGAGTCAATGTGATATAATAGTAGCAGACAAAGTAGACACTAGAACATTGAGGTTATTCTTAACTCTAAAAGAACATGGACTATTACTAAAGATGAAGGGAGTCATCAAAAAATAGTAAAGAAAAAAAAATAGTAAAGAGGACAGTTCACCAAGAACACATAGCAAAACTAACTCCTGGCACTTGAACTGAGTGTGTTTCAGGTCTTTGTTTCTTCAGCATGGAAAAAGCATGTCCTTCAAGGATTCCCACATAGCTCTTCAACCGCATACCTCACACAACTTCAAAATCTGACAATGCATTGAGGAAGAGATTGAGTATACACTTCATGTTGATCTCTAACCAGTGGTCTTGCTTTATATTTTCACCATCTGAGACTAAGGAAGTGTTTATTTTCCCTCATAGAATCTTTTGCCTACTTCTCTGCTCCGGTGCAGTCCCAGAGTTTAGGAATTGTCCCACGAGGGTTCTTGAGGTCCCCCAAATTTCCAGTTTATATTATTGCAATCTTGCTTGATTGTCAACAGCTTTCAGATTTCCCTTTTCCAAGCAGAGGCACTAGACCTGAGTCAAGTCCAACCCTGAATGGTCTCAGAATGGATAAATGATCTCTGGGGAAAAAAAAAAAAACAAGATTATGAGCAAACTTTCCAAGGGAATTTTTTTCTCTGAAATTTTAATTTAGTGTTATTGTTTTCACATCCTCTCTTGATATCTTCAAAATAAGGATTTGAATAATTTATCTAACTTTTCTACCAGTGGGATATTAGGGTATGATCTACTCTCCTACATTTGAAAATAAAAATCCTTTTCTCTATTAACTTTACAAAAATTAAATTTTATTTGTTCTAATTAGTTGTACATGACAGTAGAATGCATTTATACATTTTGATAGATCATACATAAATGGAGTGTAATCTTTCATTTTTCTGATTATACCTAGTGTAGGATCACATCAGTCATGCAGTCATACATGTACCTGAGGTAATAATAATGTCCATTTCATTCTATTGACTTTTAAAGGTAAAACTTCATTTATTAAATGATCTTCCCTAATTTGATGAATAAGTGCTAGAATTTGGACATTTCTTTTATTTAGAATAATAACTATTAAATGTATTTTTCTAATAGGTTAATGTTATTGTGAAGCAGTGTGAAATTAAGATTATTTCTTTTAACTTTGATCTCTTTATCTGTAAACATGAATTAATATTTGCAGAGTTGTGAAAATATTATAGCATACCTGAAAGCAATTTGGATGATAGAAAAGAATATGCAAATATGAGGAATTTTTAAAATTAAAATATGGAGGTAAAGGAACAATCTGACAAGCAGGATCACCTCTATTTACACTTATTATATTCATGGAAGCTACAGAGATATGGTGTCCAAAGTATAGTTACAAACACCCTTTCTCTAAATAAAAGCTTCTTAGGCATAAAAAACTTTCAAATGGAGAGGAAAAATGTAATTTATTGAGTGTACAATTTTGTTCAGTCATTTTCATGTAAATTATCTCATTGTATTTTCACAAGAATTGGAAAGATATCATCTTCTCCAGTATAAAAATAAATATGGCAATTCAAGAAGAAGAAAAAGAAAACAAAACCAGCTGTGTACCATGGAAAACAACTGAAGTCCCAGCTATTCTGGAGGCTGAAGTAGGAGGAAGACTATTTGACCCCAAGAGTTTAAGACCAGTCTCTTGAGAAAAATAAGGCCCAACACTCCACCATGTTGGCAAAGGAATTGACTTCCTTAACAAGATACTTAAAACACAAGAAATAAAACAAAAAGACAATAATTGGGGTGGTATTGGTTTGAAAAACTTCTGCACAGAAAAGAAAATGAGAGCAAGAAGAGAGAGTCTACAGAATGGAAAAAGATCTTTGCAAATCACAAAGGTACGGCATTAAGATCCAGAATATACAAAGAACTCAAAAAACTTAACACCTAAAAAACAAATAACCTCATAAATAAATGGTCAAAAGAACTAAACTGATATTTCTGAAAAGAAGGAATAGAAATGGCCAACAAATATTTGAAAAAAAGTTTCACCATCTCTAACAACTAGCAAAATGCAAATCAAAACTATACTGAAATCTCATATCACCCCAGCTAGAATGGCAATTATCAAGAATACAAATGATATTAAGTGTTGGTGAGGATGTGCACGAAAAAGGTACACTCATACATAGTTGATGAGACTGAATTAGTTGTGACCACTCTGGAAAGCAGTATGGAGAATCCTCAAAAAACTAGAACTGGAATCACCATATAACTCAAGTATTCCACTTCTTGGTATATAACCAAAAGATACAAAGTCAGCATACTATAGGGAGATAGCCACATCAATATTTATAACAGCACAATTTTATAAATGTCAAATCATGGAAGCAACCTAGGTATCCTTCAACAGATGAATGGACAAAGAAAATGTTGTACATGTACACAATGGAGTATTACTTAGTTATGAAAAAGAATGAAATTATGGCATTTGCTAGTAAATGGTTGAAATTGAAGACTATCATGCTAAGTGAAATAAACCAAACTCAGAAGTCAAAGGTTAATTGTTTTCTCTGATATGTAGAAGCTAGTTGAAAATTAAGGGAAAAGAGAGAAAAATAGAATTGGGAAGGGGAATTCCATCAAAATAGAAGAACTATCAGTGGAGAAGAGGAAGGATATTGAAGGGAAGTAAAGAGGGATGGGATGAGGGAAGAACAGTGGAATGAATCTGATCTCACTTTCCTATGTACGTATATGAATATACCACAGTGAACCTCCCCTACTTTGGTAAATGTATATCCACCTGAGCTCATTTGCCTGGAGGTTGAAAAAAAATCATTTTTTTATATCCAAACTTTTTAAAATTGATTTTTTTTTAAATTGGTTCATTTTAGTTATACATGACAGTTCAAAAACAATCATTTTGAAAGCCTCATGTGGAGTGATCTTTTCTCAACTGCTAACTGTTCATTAAACCTAAAATTATACTTATGTGCTAGAGAGCTAAAAGCAAGGTCTTAGTAAAGTCATTTTCCAGAACATGCAGATACTGTTCCACAAAGTTAAAGAAGTAGAGAATTTTGATGATGACAGAGTAGATATGAGTTCTTGAGGACATAGTGCAAAGATTTCAAAGGTCGAGGCCTGTTGGGGGAGGGGGAGTTAAGGCCTTGGTGAGAAATGGGATCAGGTTAGGGGATACAGCCCTTTAAATTGTTGAGGGTCCAGGAGGCAGTGAATGACCTGGGTGTCCTGAGCTTCTGGTGGTGAATGCTAGGAATCACAATAAAGGCACAATTGCAATAGTTTGGAAAGGCTTTAAGGAAGATGGCACTATTGAGACTGTGAATGGTGAGTGTAGGGAGGAGAGGCTAGCAGCTGAGAACTGGAAATAAGTAAAAACAGAGTGGTTCTCCCTTTGGGGAAGCCATCAGTGTTTGGTGATAACAACCATAGAAGAGTGGAAAAAAATGCAGTGAAAGAGTAAGGAACTTCCATGGACAGATCCAAGAAGCCTGAATCAGCAATGTGCCAATTCTTCAGCCAAGAACTCTTGATTATCACTTAAAGACTTTAAATTTAGTGATATATTGCAATTTTTCAGTTTCTTAGTTCTAGTTATTAAATCCAAAGAAATAGCACCAGCTGTCTTATGATTAATGAAGTACAATACTTCCGAGGCATTACTCTTTAGGAAGACCCTCTTCTTTACTAGATGTCTACTAGAATATGTTCATCTCCATTTCCATGCAACCAATCTGAGAATTTTCTGAGTAATTTCAAGGGCACCAAATCAAGGACTCAATTATTAGAAAGTTGGTTTGGTTTAACTGTATTTGCTAATAGCATATTTGAAGATCCATATCTTTGTGTTATTTGCAGTGAATCTATTTTATCACCCTAATTTTAGTGCGGGGTATAAGAATAAATATGATCAAAGTACCAATCAGGAAGTAACCAAATGAAGCGTGAAAATGTATTTAACTACTTAATATTAACTTCATACCCCATATAAGAACATAGTGCTTTATAATTTTCCCTTTGATTTTACAAAGAAGGCAAATCTGTTTAAATAAGTCTAATATATTCAACTAGACAAATTCAAATATGATATCTATTTCCAGTAAACATATTACTTTTCTAGGTAATTTATTCTGTCACAAAATACAGAATGTATGCTTAGAGCTTTTAAGTCCAGCCCTTGTTTTCCTAGAGCATATATTGTCTGTCCCTTCCGTCTAGAATGATATCCCTACCCGTACTATTTAGAAAAATCTTTCACCATTTAAAACTGAATCCAATGTCTCCTCTATAAACGTTTCTCTGACCATATAACCTCTGATGTTAATTTTTCTATTCTCTGAACAATTTCTGGATGTATATAAAATTATACATATATGTTTAAACATAAATATAAATGTGTATATATTTGTTTTATTTTTATCATACTGCTTTGCAACTTATTTGCATATCTGCTTCTCTTAGTGATTATTCATGGGAATATGCTATATTATTTTCACTGCATGTCCACAGGTTTATAACTGTTCTCAGTAAATGTTCAGTAAAGTTTGTTGAATTGAAATATGTGTGGCTTATGGACAGGTTTGCCACTTCCTTAGTTTTGGTTAATTTTCAAATGTGTTTACCTAAATGAATACACATTAAATGAGGTGGAATACAAGATAATACAAGATAAGGAAAATTCCTTAAGACACTTGGAGTCAGAGGTAGAAAAAAGAATATGTCATGCGTGAAGTGTCTCCATTAATAGAATGTTTGAACATTAAGATTTTTTAAAAATTTTAAGTTTGTTCTTATTAATTATACATGACAATGCACTTTGATACATCATATGTATTGGAGTATGATTTATCATTCTTCTGGTTATATGTGTTGTAAAACTAAGATTTTTTATAGTATAAGAATAGTTCCAGCCTCCTAACTTTCTTTTACCTGTTCCCTGGATCCCATTTATTTTGACAATTTTCTCACCAAAGTTTGGGAATTTCAGAAATGTCGAGCAAACTCTTTTACTACATATTTAATTAGGAAAAATGTTCTATGTAAGATCTAAACTTGAAAATGCTGACCTTCCTTAAAATGAAATATTTTCATGTGTTTCTAGTGCTTGCTTAAATTATTTTTTATTACAATGTTACTGGCATATGTATAAGACTAAGACTAGGTAAAAGCTTAAAGTTCTTTGAGAACTATAAAATGCACACAACACATGCATAGATTAAATTCAGAAATCTAGGACTTAATATTTATTTAAAATTAAAATATCAATAAAATATGATAGATATAGATATCATTTATGTTTAAATGTCAATATTAAAATTAATAACATATTACACCTGAAGTATAAATATACATCACCTTGTTTTGTTTTGCTTTTTGTGTACTTGATTTTGGCAGACTGTTCTTTGGCTGCTTTTTTTTTTTATTATCACTATTATTTTAATCTCATTTTAATAGAAACATTTTTATAACTACCCAAACATTATTTTACTGTACAAATACAATTAATGGTGCATTATTAAATGCAACACTGGAAGAATTAATGGCCCATGTAATAAAGACTCCTTCATTTTATATTTACTACTCTGGTGGAAAAAGACAATGATTCTATTTAACATTGGGTATTATTCCTTTTAGATCATTCCTTTAACAGTTTCAGAGTTTCCTCACACCCATGCTGATCTGTAACTTTGCCGAACACTCAAGGGGTACCTTCTGCATAACTCCCAACTTCTCTTGCTGAGCAGCTTTTTCCTTCCTGATATGCTGTCCTATGAACTCCAGTTGCCTTGCTTCCCCCACACTTCCATCTCTGAGTCCTCAATTTAGAGTGTTCTGCCATCTGCCTGGCTCCCCCTCTCCGAGTCAGGTCTTGGAAACACTCAAGGCAGTAAGCTGGCACAAGCATAGAGCTCCACTTGCTGATGGTTCCTCAGGGTTCACTATCATTCAAAGCCTGCTGTCTATGCCCAGTGCATAGAAAACAACTGTTTCAAACATTTTGTTGTGTTTATTGGTTGTTTCAAGAAGGAAAGTAAATCTGGGCCCTTCAGACCATCCTAATTAGAGGCAGAAATGACCAAGCTCCTTACATTCTGTGGCTCCTTCACTCTCAAGCACAGTTGGCATAATCTCTGTGCTCTTCTTATCAACTCATGGAAAGAGAAAGAGCTTAAAAGTTCACATGTGGGTAGTCTTTATGAGTCAGATCTGAAAATGGTTTCTCAGTTCTGTCACACTTCTCTGGCCAGATATCAGTCACAAGATTCCACTTGACTGAAAGGCCAGTGGTAAATAATAGTCAAACTTCAATCCCAGAACAAAGTAGGAAATGGTTTTTATGGTCAGCTTATCTCTGCCACGTTGCACCTTTATAGGTACCACACAGCTATTTTGCTCTTCCTCCCGTATAATAAAAGATACTCACCCCATGTCAAGGAAGACAACCTGTAGTCCTATCACATTTATTTATTTATTTATTTATTTTTTTACTTTCCAATATTTTCTTATTTGTTCTAATTAGTTATACATGAAAGAATGCATTTTGACACATCATGCATATATGGAGTATAACTTCTCATTCTTTTGCTTGTAAATGTTGTAGAATCACACCAGTTGTGTAATTACATCTATACCTAGGGTAATAATGTCTGATTCATTCTACTGTCCTTATCTCCATACACCCTTCCCTCCCTTCGTGCTCCTCTGTCAGATCCAAAATACCTCTGTTTTTCCCTAGTCTCCTCCACCCTTATTATAAATTGGCATCCATATATCAAAGAAAATATTCAGTCTTTGGTTTTTTGGGAATGGCTTATTTGGCTTGATGTGATATTCTCCAGGTCCATCTATTTACTTGCAAATGTCATAACTTCAATCTCCTTTGAGGCTGGGTAATAGTCTATTACATATAGATACCACATTCTCTTTATCCATTCATGATATTTTCATGTTATCCCATAATTCTTGGAAGTTCTGTTCATGGTTTCTTATCATCTTCTCTGGTCAACTTTATGTTCAAGATTATATATTTTGTCTTCATTGCCTGAGGTTCTGTATTCCAAGTAGTCTAATCTGTTGGTGATACTTCCCATTGTATTTTTAATTTGATCGATTGGTTCCTTTATTTTAAGGATTTCTGCTTGATTTCTTTTTATACTCTCTTTCTATTGAAGTGATCTTTCACCTCCTGAAATTTATCTCTGAATTCACTTCTTACATCATATTTTATGTTGTGAATCAGTTTAGCAATGTACATTCTGAACTGCTTCTGCTTCTCTGATATTTCTTCTGTGTTGTCAATGGATCGTATTACTGGCTCATCTTCTTGTGTTTTGAGTGCTTTGTTTCCTTGATTTTCAGGTTGTTTGTGTGTCTTCCCATTTAGCAGTGTGGATCTGAGGAACTACAGTTTCTATCCTGTAGACATGGTGTCTCTGCAGGTTTCTAATACCTCACCTTTAAGGGGGAGATAAATATTAATAGCACACAATGCAAACAATATACAGCCTTAAATAATTCCTTATGAGACATTGACAGTTTCATCATGATAATCAGAAATTATATGTTTAATTATTGTCTGCAATATAAACAGTAGGTTTGAAAAAGGGTTTACAATTTCTTTTTTTTATTCTTCTACTGCTTTCTTTTTTTTATTGTAAACAAATGGGATACATGTTGTTTTTCTGTACGTGGAGTCAAGGCATACCATTTGTGTAATCATAAATTTACAAAGGGTAATGTTGTTTGATTCATTCTGTTATTTTTTCCTTCTCCCCCCACCCCTCCCACCCCTCTTTTCCCTCTATACAGTCCTTCCTTCCTCTATTCTTGCCACAGTCCTTAACCCTAACCCTAAACCTAACCCTAACCCTAACTCTAACCCCTCTGACCCCCCATTATATGTCATCATCTGCTTATCAGCGAGATCATTCGTCCTTTGGTTTTTTGAGATTGGCTTATCTCACTTAGCATGATATGCTCCAATTTCATCCATTTGCCACAATTTTATCATTCTTTATGGCAGAGTAATAGTCCATTGTATATATATGCCACAGTTTCTTTATCCATTCATCAATTGAAGGACATCTAGGTTGGTTCCACAATCTGGCTATGGTGAATTGAGCAGCAATGAACATTGATGTGGCTGTATCTCTGTAGTATGCTGATTTTAAGTCCTTTGGGTATAGGCCAAGGAGTGGGATAGCTGGGTCAAATGGTGGTTCCATTCCAAGCTTTCTGAGGAATCTCCATACTGCTTTCCACAGTGGTTGCACTAATTTGCAACCCCACCAGCAATGTAAGAGTGTACCTTTTTCCCAACATCCTCGCTAACACCTTTTGTTGCTTGAATTCTTGATAATTGCCATTCTAATTGGGGTGAGATGGAATCTTAGGGTAGTTTTCATTTGCATTTCTCTTATTACTAGAGATGTTGAATATTTTTTCATATATCTGTTGCTTGCTTGTACATCTTCTTCTGTGAAGTGTCTGTTTATTTCCTCAGCCCATTTGTTGATTGGATTATTTGTATTCTTGGTGTAGAGTTTTTTGAGTTCTTTATAGATTCTGGAAATTAGCGCTCTATCTGATGTATGAGTGGCAAAGATTTTCTCCCACTCTGTAAGCTCTCTCTTCACATTACTGATAGTTTCCTTGGCTGAGAGAAAGCTTTTTAGTTTGAATCTATCCCAGTTGTTGATTCTTGCTTTTATTTCTTGTGTTATGTGAGTACTGTTAAGGAAGTCTGATCCTAAGCCAACAAGTTGAAGATTTGGACCTACTTTTTCTTCTATAAGATGCAGGGTCTCTGGTATGATTCTGAGGTCCTTGATCCATTTTGAGTTCAGTTTTGTGCAGGGAGAGAGATAGGGGTTTGGTTTCATTCTGTTGCATATGGTTTTCCCAGCACCATTTGTTGAAGGGGCTATTTTTTCTCCATTGCATATTTTTGGCCCCTTGGTCTAGTATGAGAAAATTGTATTTATTTGGGTTTGTGTCCATGTCCTCTATTCTGTACCATTGATCTACCTGTCTATTTTGGTGCCAATACCATGCCGTTTTTGTTACTTTTGCTTTGTAGTAGGTTTGAAGATACGGTATTGCAGTGCCCCCTGCTTTGCTCTTTCTGCTGAGGATTGCTTTAGCTATTCTGGGTTTCTTATTCTTCCAGATGAATTTCATAATTGCTTGCTCTATTTCTGTGAGGTACATCATTGGGATTTTAATTGGAATTGCATTAAATCTGTATAGCACTTTTGGTAGTATGGCCATTTTGACAATATTACTTCTGCCTATCCAAGAACATGGGAGATCTTTCCATCTTCTAAGGTTTTCTTTAATTTCTTTCTTTAGTGTTCTGTACTTCTCATTGTAGAGTTCTTTCACCTCTTTTGTGAGATTGATTCCAAAGTATTTTATTTTTTTCGATGCTATTGTGAATGGAGTAGTTTTCCTAACTTCTCTTTCTGAAGATTCATCACTTATATATAAAAATGCATTTGATTTATGAGCATTGGTCTTGTAACCTGCTACTTTACTGAATTCACTTATGAGTTCTAAAAGTTTTCTGGTAGAATTTCCAGGTTCCTCTAAATATATAATCATGTCATCAGCGAACAGGGGTATTTTGAGTTCTTCTTTTCCTATTCGTATCCCTTTAATTTCTTTGGTTTCTCTAATTGCTCTGGCTAGAGTTTCAAGGACGATGTTGAATAGAAGTGGTGAAAGAGGTCTTCCCTGCCTTGTTCCAGTTTTTGGGGGAATGCTTTCAGTTTTTTCACCATTTAGAATGATATTGGTCATGGGCTTAGCGTAGATGGCCTTTACAATGTTAAGGAATGTTCCCACTACCCCAATTTTTTCTAGTGTTTTGAGCATGAAGGGATGCTATATTTTATCGAATGCTTTTTCTACATCTATTGAAATAATCATGTGATTCTTACCTTTAAGTCTGTTGATATGGTGAATGACATTTATTGAATTCCGGATGTTGAACCAACATTGCATCCCTGGGATAAAACCCACTTGATCGTGGTGCACTATCTTTTTAATATGTTTTTGTATGCGGTTTGCTAAAATTTTGTTGATAATTTTTGTGTTGGTGTTCATTAAGGATATTGGTCTGAAATTTTCTTTCCTCAATGTGTCTCTGTCTGGTTTAGGTATCAGGGTGATATTGGCTTCATAGAATGAGTTTGAGAGGGTTCCCTCCTCTTCTATTTCATGGAATACTTTGAGGAGTATTGGAATGAGCTCTTCTTTAAAGGTTTTGTAGAACTCAGCTGAGAACCCATCTGGTCCCGGACTTTTCTTTGTTGGTAGGCTTTTGATGACCTCTTCTATTTCATTGCTTGAAATTGACTTATTTAAGTTGTATATATCCTCCTCATTCAGTTTAGGTAATTAATATGTCTCTAGAAACTTGTTGATGTCTTCGAGACTTTCTGTTTTGTTGGAATATAGATCTTCAAAATAGCTTCTAATTATGTTTTGTATTTCACTCGTGTCTGTTGTGATATTTCCTTGTTCATTCCAAATTTTAGTAATTTGAGTTTTCTCCCTCTTTCTCTTTGTTAGTGTAGCTAAGCATTTATCAGTTTGTTTATTTTTTCAAAGAACCAACTATTTATTTTGTTAACTTTTCCGATTGTTTCTTTTGTTTCAATTTTGTTAATTTTGGCTCTGATTTTAACTATTTCCTGTCTTCTACTACTTTTGTTGTTGGTCTGCTCTTCTTTTTCTAGGGCTTTGAGCTGTAGTGTTAAGTCGTTTATTTGTTGATCTCTACTTCTTTTGTTGAATGAGCCCATGAAATAAATCTTCCTCTAAGTACTGCTTTCATAGCATCCCAGAGATTTTGATATGTTGTGTCTTTGTTCTCATTTACTTCTAAGAATTTTTTTATTTCCCTCCTGATGTCTTCTGTTATCCATTCATCATATAATAGCACATTATTTAATCTCCAGGTATTGGAGAAGTTTCGGTTTTTTATTCTGTCATTTATTTCTAATTTCAATCCATTATGATCTGATAGAATACAAGGTAGTATCTCTATCTTCTTGTATTTGCTAACAGTAGCTTTGTGGCATAAAATATGGTCTATTTTAGAGAAGGATCCATGTGCTGCTGAGAAGAAAGAGTATTTGTTCTTTGTTGGATGGTATATTCTATATATGTCCATTGTCTAAATTGTTGATTGTGTTATTGAGATCTATGTTTTCTTTATTCAATTTTTGTTTGGAAGATCTATCCAGTGGTGAGAGAGGTGTGTTAAAATCACCTAGTATTATTGTGTTGTGGTCTATTTGATTTCTGGAATTGAGAAAAATTTGTTTGACGTACATGGATGAGCCAATGTTTGGGGCACAGGTATTTATGATTGCTATGTCTTGCTGATTTATGCTTCCCTTAAGCAGTATGTAATGTTCCTCTTTATCCCTTCTGACTAGTTTTGGTTTGAAGTCCACATTATCTGAAATGAGGATGGATACTCGAGCTTTTTTGCTGTGTCCATGTGCATGGTATGTTTTTCCCATCCTTTCACCTTTAGTCTATGTGTATCTCTTCCTATGAGATGAGTGTGTTACAGGCAGCATATTGTTGGATTTTTCTTTTTAATCCAATCTGCCAGTCTACGTCTTTTGATTGATGAGTTCAGGCCATTAACATTCAGGGTTATTATTGTGATATGATTTGTATTCCCAGTCATTTGACTCATTTTTGTTTTTTGACATGATTTGGTTTCTCCTTTATTTGGCTATTCCTTTAGGGTAGTTTCCCCATGGCTGGTTTGCATCGTTGTTTTTCATCTCTTCCTCATGGAATATTTTGCTGAGAATGTTGTGTAATGCCGGCTTTCTTTTTGTAAGTTCCTTTAGCTTTTGTTTATCATGGAAGAATCTTATTTCGTCAACAAATCTGAAAGTAAGTTTTGCTGGGTATAAGATTCTTGGTTGGCATCGTTTTCTTTCAGGGTTAGGTAAATGTTGTTGCAGGCCCTTTTAGCTTTTAGGGTCTGATTGAAAAATCTGTTGATATTCTTATTGGTTTCCCCCTGAATGTAGCTTGATTCTTTTCTCTCGCGGCCTTTAAAATTCTGTCTTTATTTTGTATGTTAGGTATTTTCATTGTAATGTGCCTTGGTGTGGGTTTGTTGTAATTTTGTATATTTGGAGTTCTATAAGCCTCTTGTACTTTGTTTTCCATTTCATTCTTCAGATTTGGGAAATTTTCTGATATTATTTCATTGAATAGATTGTTCATTCCTTTGGTTTGTTTCTCTGTGCCTTCTTCAATCCCAATAATTCTTTAATTTGGCCTTTTCATGATATCCCATAATTCTTGTAGATTCTGTTCATGATTTCCTACCATCTTCTCTGTTTGGTCAACTATTTTTCAAGATTAAATATTTTGTCTTCAGTGTCTGAGGTTCTGTCTTCCAGGTGTTCTATCCTATTGGTTATGCTTTCTATGGAGTTTTTAACTTGGTTTATTGTTTCCTTCCTTTCAAGGATTTCTCTTTTTTTTTTTTTTCAGTATCTCTAACTCTTTATGGAAATGATCTCTTGCTTCCCATATTTGCTCTTTTAACTGTTGATTGGTGTGATCATTTAATGCCTGCATTTGCTCTTTCATCTCCTCCCTCAATGCCTGCATTTGCTCTTTCATCTCCTTGTTTGCTTCCCTGATTGTTTTAATTATGTACATTCTGAACTTCCTTTCTGACATTTCTTCTGCTGTGCTGTCATTGTGTTTTGTTGATATATTATCATAGGTTTGTGTGGGACATTTTCTTCCCTTATTTTCTCATATTGGTCAGATATTAGTGGGACTCTGAGATATTGCAGATTTCTTCTATTGGTTTATAGTGTCCCTGTAGATTTCCAGTATATCACCTCCCAACCTTAAGTAGCCTGAAGTCTTGGAGGAACTTGATAATGCAGTGCTTCTGAAGAAAGCTGCCCCTAGGCTGCTACTGGTTCCAGGGCTTGAGCTGGGTCTGTGCTGAAAGGCTCTCACTGGGCAGCCATCTCCGAGAAGTTGGCTGTGGAAGGAGCCTACCGCCGGAGGGAGCAGGGCTCTTGGGGAAGTCCCTGGCTGCCCTATCCTGGTCCCTGAAGTCGCCTGCAGGCCTGGGTCCACTGCTGGGTCTGGGCTTGAGCTGGCTCTGTGCGGAAAGGCTCTCACTGGGCACCCTGCTCCGAGAAGCTAGCTGTGCAAGGAGCCCGCTGCCAGAGGGCGCAGTGCTGCCTGGGGAAGACTCTAGCTGCCCTGACCTGCTCTGAGAAGCCACCCTTTTCTGGGCCTGCTGCCCGAGCCGAGCTTCACCCTGTGGTGGAGACTCACCCCGCGGCTCTATGTTAGTCCGAGTCTCTCAATGCCTCCCCTTCTTGAATCCTGGTTTCTGGAGCGACAGGGAATGCAGTCACCCTCTAGTCCGCCATCTTGGATCCTCCTCCTATCACATTTATGATCTTCATATGCTACTTCTTCCTTTCTATCAAGTCTGAATATCATCTTTAATGGTTTTTCAGAACTGGAAGCAAAATAATGTGTTTGCTCCTCCATATTCATTTGATAAATAGTATTGAAACAGGGATGGGATAACTTGCATTAAAACTTCCATTCACAAAGAGTGGGATTTTACTTCAATAGTAGCCCATAAAATGATGAAAATATTGCCAGGCAAGAATTGTAAAATCAGCATACTACAGTGACACAGTCACATCAATGTTCATAGCAGCTCAATTCACAATAGCTAAGCTATGGAACCAACCTAGATACCCATCAACAGATGAGTGCATAAAGAAATTTTGGTAGATATACACAGTGAAATATTTCTCAGTCATAAAGAAGAATGACTTTACGGCATTTGCCAGTAAGTGAATGAATATGGAGACTATCCTGTTAAGTGAAATAAGTGAACCCCCCAAAACCAAAGGTTGAATGTTTTCACTGATACATGGAAGCTAAATCACAATAAAGTGGGGATGGAAAGAAGAGAATTTCAGTAGATTAGACAACGGGGAATGAAGGCAAGGGAGTGGGGATAGGAATAGTACAGAAGTTGAATAAATCTAACAATTATCTTATGTACACATGAAAATACCTAAGTGAATCCCAACATTGTGTCCACTCATAAAAATGGGGTACTAATTAGACTAAGATATATTCCATGCTTGTACAATTTTATCAAAATGTATTCTACTGTCATGTATAACTAAGAAGAACCAATAGAAAAGTAGGAAAAAAAGAATTGTATGGTCTCACTTTACTGAAAAAAAGAATATTCCATGATTAAACTTTTATTCCATTTTCTAAAAGGAACATTTTTGTCTTTTATTTTCTAAAGACTGACTACTCCTCTGGGAGGCATTTTCCTAATAATTATCCTCCATTACCTTACATGATGACAGCTGAAGTTAGTTTTGGGGAATGGTTGCGTTTCAGGGGCTGCACAGATTTCATAGTTATTTTCTGCTCATGACATTTTGGGGCATCCAGATTTTAAAACAGGTAGTCTAGGTATTATTTTTTGGTATTGATTGATTACTTAAGCAAATGAATTTCTTCAAAATGTAGTGGATCTATTTCCTTTCAGGTAGTTTCATCTGCCAGTAAAAATACTTAAGTTCTTTTAAAAAATTTATCAAAGTATAATTCATATACAAAAATCTAGCTATATTTCACATATAAACCATTAAGTTGTCAGCTTAAAACAGGCCGCAAAAGATGTTTCATATAAGTCTCATGGTAACCACACCAAAAAACAAACAAACAAACAAACAAACAAACAAACAAAAACTAGTTATACGAGAGGGAGAGAGGCAGAGAGAGAGAGAGAGGGAGAGAGAGAGAGAGAGAGGAATCAAACTATATTAATGAAAAAAAAATTGGCAAATCAAAAGACAGAAAGGAAGGAGCAAAGAAAGACTTGCAGAAAATAGTTAATGGAATGAGCACTAGTAAATACTTACCTATCAGTAATTACTTTAAATGTAAAAGATTAAGTTTCCTAATCAAAAAAATGTACAGCAATGAAACGTATAAAAAAAATTCTATTTAATGATAAGAGGGTCAATTCAACAGGATGATCTAACAATTATAAATACATAGGTACCCAACATCAGAGTACCTAAATATATAAAGCAAAAATTTAAAGATCTAAATGAAGAGATAAATGGCAATACAATAAGAGTAGGAGATTTTCAATACCCTACATCCAATAATAGAAGGTACATTCAAACAAAAAATCAGTAAGTTAAAAAGAACTACTTTGAACAATGCTATAGATCAAATAGACTTGACAGAAAAATAAAGAATTTTCCAATCAACAGCAGTGGAATATACTTTATTCTCAAGGGCACATGAAACTTTCTCCAGGATAAAGTTATTTTCTAAACACAGTTTGGAAGTCTGATTTATTCAGTTTTGCATTATTATTTACATCTCTATCATTCTCAATTTAAAAGATGGTTATCTGAAACCTTTTTAAACAACCTGTGAGAAGGGTACGTACTTTTTAATCTTTTTCTATCAGTTCTATAATTGATTGTCTTTTCCAATCCCTTGAGGGTCCAAATTCAGAAAAATATTACCTTTTACTTGTGATTGAAAACTATTCTCTAAACTGCTCTCTTTCTTTACAACAACTTGTTAACAAGACAACAAATAATAACAGCGCACAATAAGAGCAACTTACATACATGATCTTTTCAACCATTTCCCTTAGTACTCAGGTTCATAATTCACCTTACAAATTGATGAACCATTAATTTTATCAAATAGTTTTCTATTGCACAACATTGATCACTAACTTCTCAGCATGTTTTCTCTATAACCATACTAACAACCACTAGAAAACTTGACCAATCCTGTAAAGTTTAGTATGTTCTCAAGGTATCATTCTTCTGCTATCAATATTCAATGTAGGTCAATAAAGTAATGGCTCAAACAACATAGCAATTCATTCACCTTTCACATCAAGTTCAAAATGGGTGCTGTTCATCATCAGGTGGCTGTCCTTCAGCTGACGTGAGCCCAGGTTTATCATATTATACCTACACCTTTTAAAAATGCAATGCTGTTTTAGTCAGCTTTTTCGCCACTGTTACTGAAAAGACCCAACCAGAAAAATTGTAGAGGGGGGAAAGCTTATTTGGGGGCTCACAGTTTCAGAGGTCTCAATCCATAGACAGCAGACTCCATTCCTTGGGGCTCAAGGTGAGACTGTACATCATGGCCGAAGAGTATGGCAGAGGGAAGCAGCTCACATGATTATCAGAAAGCAGAGAAAGACTCCACTCCCCAGATACAAAATATATATCCCATAGCCACACCCCCAATGAACCACTTCCTCCAGTCACACCCCACCTGCCTCCAGTTGCCACTCAGTTAATCCCATCAAGGATGAATCCACTGATTAGTTTAAGACTATAACTCGATTTCCTCCTCCAAACCTTCTTGCATTGTTTCACATGGGGGACACCTCACATCCAAACCATAACAGATGCTATCTTTATCGTTTTGGGGAGAGGAGAAAGCACTGAGGATTTACACATGGCTTGACAGTGAAGTAGACAAAGCTTTGCCCACTGCCTCTTAGCAAGAATTCAATCACAGTCACGTGGTCAAACTTAACTAAGAAGAAGGCTACAAAATGCATACAAGCCAATTGTATCAGCCGAAGGACAAGATGTAAAACTTCAGTAAAAAGTCATCCAGTTTCTACACAGAAGCCAATATTGGGAAAGCTAGAGCAGGAGAACTGAAAAAATGGGTACTTCTTTGAGCTACTGGATCAAGTTTTACCATATTTTACTAAACTGAATGTTGGCTAACATTCCTTTTATTATCAAAGGTCATTTTAGTTGGATTTTCTGGTATTGACTAAGCTGAATATTGTAATTAATACAGTTGTCAAATAAATTTTCCATTGACATAAATTAACAAATCCAATACGTCCTGCTGCTTTCCTTTTATCTATTTGTATAAAGCACATTTAGAATGTTTAATGTTTGGGTTGCCAATAAAACATCTGATATGTCAGGTTTGCATCCTGGGAGATTCAGTTTCAAGAAAAAGTAAGACTTCAAAATGTGTAAGATAGGAGTTTGGAACAGGTTAGACCCAGGTCTGAAGGAGCCTTTGGAATTCATACTTCTTTGAGAGTAAATCCTGTAGCAGGAATGTGGTCAGTGATAATCCAATAAATCCTCATAATCTATGGCCACACTTCTGAACTTTCCTAGCAGAAGAAAATTCACAGATCAGTACCTGGTTGAAAAGACCTCCTGTGTTTTATTTGTTTGTTTTTCACTTTGAAGATCATCTGAATATAAACGAAACTTCTTGGTGATACCAAATTTGAATTCACACCTTCAACTAAATTCAAATAACCTTACTTTCTAAGGTCAAAATACAACTGAATATAGTTCTCACCTCCCTTTGTCTGCCTCCTTTTGTTTACTACATAAAAACAAAAAATCATTTTCCCATTTTTCTTCTTTTGGGAATCATTCATTCATTCAGTCAGTCGGGTAACAAATGTTTATTGAATATTTACTGCCTGTGAGACTCTGCAATGAGCTACAAAAAAAGACAGAGTGAGCTACTTCCATAAATCAGGCAGTAGAAAGACAATTGAACCTTCATCCCATTTCTCATGTTGGATATGTAGATATGGAACCAAATACAGGTTTTGACCTCAGATACTTCCGAGTTGAAACCCCAGCTCAATTACTTACAAGTTGTATTCATTATAAAACTAAATTATACATCTCTCAGTTTCATTTCTTCTGTAAAACAGAGATAAGACCTGCATTTCATGGTTAGACTGATAGTTAAATGATGCAGTGCTGGTGGTACAAAGTAGGGCCCAGTGAAATCCCTCCCTTTTTCCTCCTGTTATCTTCTCTCTCTTTGATTTCACTTTTTCTTCTTTCCTTCCTCTTTTTAGGTATATCTTTCTTCTTTTCCAACTTCTTAGTTTTCTAATTCCCTTTTCTGATAAACATGGTAAAGGCTAAATTCTTATCCTCCAGGATTACATTGAAATACTAAAAAATACTCCTTGACACAATGCTCCAGATAAAATGCCCTTTGAATAAGGAATATCAAGTATTCTATATGAGATGCATACTTCCTTCTTAAAATGCTGAATGGGTAGTCTCTTCTTCTGATTCTAAAAGTAAGGCATCAGTGTTAAATTGATGACATTTCTCAGACATATTTTATAAATAAGACTGATAAAGAGAAGTTAGAAATCCAAAATAATAATTGCAGAGGGCTGAAAACAAAGAAATGGCAGAGGGAAATATTTTTAAATGATGGCAGAAGAGCATGAGGATGTAGTAAAGTCTTTACTTATCTAATTGACTCAGCTAAATTTAAAAAAAAATTTGGATTTATTGTATTTTAATAAATGATTAGAATAGGTAAAACAAAAAAAAAAAAAAAAAACCAGGAAAATTGTTTTAAAATTCCATTTGCAGTATATTTTTCTTGAAATATAACATTTATTTTAGTGCTTTAGAAAGAGTCTGTAATTACATATTATTACATGTAGTATCTTATATATTTTTGTAGAATTTCTTTGTGAATGTCATTCTAAATTATATCTTTTAAAAGAACTTTGAATCTTTATTAAGATTCAAATGCTTTTGTACATTCAAGATAAGAAGTGCTAAGTATAATTAGATGTAGACAATTTGCATATGCTAAAAATTATGTTCAAAGACCACATTGATTTTCTTTGTGAAATTTGCACTTTGGAGGAGCTCCCAAAATATCTAAAAGATAACTTATATTGCTTGAGAATACTATTTTTATAATTCTCTCTTATTTCAAAAAAGCAGATGTTTTGTTATCTTTTGAGGAAGGAATAGAAGTTTTCTTAAAATTCTATTTCCTGTGATATATCATTTCATATGTAATGTGTTAAAAATCTCATTAAGACTCTAGTGATGTTATATTTGGAAAAACTCTATTGGATTAAAAATTATAGCTTGCTGAGCTTTATCTTAAATGCACTTTTAAGAGACAATGATCTATGTATTAAAAAATATTTCATAATATTTAAAACCAAAGAAATCCCTATTATAAACAAGTGAGATTTAGAAACCAAGCTATGTTTATGGAATTTTTTCACTATATTTGCATACCTACATCTATACATATACATTATAGAAATAGCAATAAGTAATAAAACACAGTAAATTTTGGCAGCAATTGTGTTAGACAATGAAATTTTAACTGATTTATTTTCCCTATTTTCTATATTTGACAAACTTCATGAAAATGCATTTGTATGAGTTATAATAAAACACATAAAATGAAAAATACACCCTAATCTGTCTCACAGCGATGAATGATAATTCAGCATTAATATATATATTAGCAGAAGCATTTATTACTTACTAGTGACTCTCAAAAAATAAATTATTCCTTTTAGTGATTATACTTTGCTTCTTCATAAAATAGACAGTGATACAATATATTTACATTACAGATTGGTGACAAGGTCAGAAAAATTATTGTCATTAAGCAGTAATCATTTTTATTGAGTGCTTGCTTTAAGTACTATACATACATTAATTCAGCACTTAGAACAGTCCTGCAGGGTAGGGCTACTCTTATCTCCATTTTACAGAGGAAGAAACTGAGGCACAGAAAGTTTAAGTGTCTTTCTTATGATCACACAGGTAATAATTGGGAGTGCCAGAATAAAATTATGGCATTTGCAGGTAAATGGATGGAACTGGAGAATATCATGCTAAGTGAAATAAGCCTATCCCAAAAAAACCAAAGGCCGAATGTTTTCTCTAAGTGGATGATGATACATAATGGGGGTGGGGGTAAGAGAAGAATGGAGGAACTTTGGATTATAATTTTTATTTGTCAATTAAAAATAATAAACAAATTCCACTTCAAGTATGACATGTGGTGTGTCTTTGGAAAAGGAACTGGCCTCTCAGCTTGAGTTTCTATACAAATAAATGGCAATAATGGTAGTATTTGTTGTTTAAAGAATGATCTTGAATTATACTTTAAATATAAACATGAAAAAGCGTGTCTTGACACATTAAGAAACTTCTCCAAGGTCATACAGTTAGTGAGTGGTAGAAGCTAAATTCAAAGTCAGGTCTGTTTGATGCAAAGCAGTGTCCTTTAGACTACTTCGGAAGGACTAGAGAATCACTTCTAGTTGGCAATGTTCAGTGATACTTCCTTAGAGGGGGTGAAATCTTTTTAATTTTTTGGCATGGACAGAAGATTTCTTTTAGTTTCATAGTAAAGCTGTATGTTTAGTCTTACGGTAGAGCATGTCATCTTCAGTACTTCAATAGAACCATTACTGCCGTTAGGTTTAGTCTTAAGGCAGAGTTCTTTTGATCATACAGCATGGACACTAGGAGTAGTGAAAGATCATAACTTAATTTTGCACAGATATTCCTTCAATTTCCTAAATCAACCATTTGTCTGATTTGATTTTTTATAGCCAGAGGGAGTAGATAATATTCATCACATGTCGCTGCTAATGAATCTGAGACTTATTGTTTCTTTGTCTATTGGCCAAGATCAAGTGCAGAATCTGGGTTGAAAGAGGTCCAATGACTGCCCAAGTTCACACTGCAGGTGAATTGTGGAACTGGTACTGAACTCCATAACTTGTCTTTTTCAGTGGAATTTGTTTAAGAGATTTATTGTACATTTATTATGAATGCAAAGTGAAGAGTGGTCTCACAGTAGAGTGTGTCCCAGTGATCTGCTCTAAGACTTTCCTTTCAGGCAAGATGACCATCCATCACTTCTTTGCTGAGACCCATAATTACAACCTTAAGTAATTCTTGCCAGCCTAGGGTTCCAACTTACGTTTTTTCTAGTTCTGCCAACTTTGTATAATAAATGCCAGGTAGCACTAACTAATTAGCAAAGGGCAGATAATGCAAGTTGATACGTGATTTTTACACTCTTTCAATGCCCCTACTAATAGCCAGTAACTTGTGACCTCACTGTGAACCCATGCGGCAGTAGAGCTACCACTATGATTAGGGTTAAAATAGATGTAATCTTCTTAGCCTTTGTTGAAACTGTGAAAATCTCTTTCATCTTCAATTATTATTTATTTGACCCATTTCTCTGGAGGGTAGGGGACTGTCTGATCCCTTAGACTGGGCTTCAGGAGTCTGTTCCAGAAGAAAGGAATGCCAGCCTTGCATTCCAGGAGCTGGGAGACTGGGCCATGATCCCAGTGAGGGTGGAAATGAGGATGCTTCAGGAGCTTGCTTGTCTCATATTTATTCACCAAGAATACTGCTTTAAAAAGACTCAAAAAAAAGTTTTTAGCATTGTAAAATTTTCTTAAGTGAAGGATAATAAAGAAAGGTAAAAACTTTTATTTAAACACACACCACACACACACACACACACACACACACACACACACACACAACATAAACTGAGTCAACTATTGAATGACGCAAGAAGGGCACATTGATGAATGTATTGCACTATGACAGCAAGCCAATGCTCTTTCGAGGCTCACAGACTTTGTTCCACAGGTGAGTGTTAAGAAAATGTGTTCATCAGGACTATGTACCTAGCCAGGTACGGTGGTGCATGCTTGTAATCCCAGCGGTTTAGGAGGCTGAGGCAGGAGGATCATGAGTTCAAAGTGGGTCTCAGCAAAAGCGAGGTGCTAAGCAACTGAATAAGACCTTGTCCCTAAATAAAATACAAAATAGGGCTGGGGATGTGGCTCAGTGGCCAAGTGCCCCTGAGTTAAAAAAAAAAGACAAGACCATATGCCATATGCGATTACTCTGAAGTACCTTGACTTTAATGAGTCAGTAGTGAAAACTTGGTTGGAGAACCATTTCATCTAAAGGAGGAGACAGCAGCTCTCAGTAATGCCTATCACCAGGTACATCAAATGAGGCTGTCAGTGGAGGAGGAGGCCCTTCCACCTACAACTGCTGCATAAATTTGTCCCAAGGGCCCTGGAATATTGAATTCTGATATCCATAATCTTCCTGAGTCTTCTGGTACCGAGCAAACTAGAGGACCTGGTGTCTCTCTCTCTTTTTAATTTATCATGGTACTATCAGCCTCAAGAAACCCAAAAGATATGTCTGGTGAGGGGCCTCTGCTCCTCCCTGCTCTTCCCTACAACACAGGCCAGTTTGTACAACAAAATGCCATACTTGGGGAAGATGATTGCAGCAGTAGATAAGTGTCTCTTCTCCAAGATGAACCAGCATCTATCATCATTAAGGGTTCTGATTCAGGTGCTAAGCTGTTGGCAAAGATCTGATAAATAAATCCTGATCAACAGAAGACATTACCATGAACATTTAATGAGCAGACTTCAGTCTGAAGAGAAAAGAGCTAAGATACTTTTTTCCAATTATCAACAACCAACCAATCAACCAAAGAAACAATGCAATCCTTCCATCTTTCCCCATCGCCTGAATTTTCTGTCTTTCTTTTGAGCTCTCCATAACAAAAATTTCTAAATCAAAGACGGTCAGGAAAATAATACATATCTGCCGGATTCCCATCCTCTCAGATTGAACCTAACTGAGATTAGCTCACTGAAAGAATCTTCCAATATAAATACGATTTGAGAAATCCTGCTGTCCATAGATCAATTATTTCCTTCACTAAAAAACCTTCAGAGTAAAATTTCAAAATACTAAGTATAAATATAAATAATAAAGGCCAAAAGATTTCCAAAACAATTACACATTGATTTTTACAGATTTTGAAATCAACATAAATATGTTGAAGAGTTCAGAAAAGTATAAGGAAGAAAAATCTCATACATTAAGACGATTACCATATTTTGGGAAGTTTCCTTTCAGTTATATATTAATCATGCAAATAAGTTTATAAAATTGAGATGATAACTGACATGTATATATACAATTATATGTTTCATATACATTTTATATTTTGCTTTGTATATATTATATGTGACTTATATAATATATATACATATTATATATAAAATTTTATATTTTGCCTTTTTAAAATAATATAGTATCTTGAACATCAAAAACATTCTTTATAAACTTATGACAACGAAGTATTTAGTTTTATGTATATGGCATTTTTTATTTAACTAATTTCCTATTGATATATACTCAGTTTGCTTCTAAAATAATACTGCCTTAATCATATTGTATATAAATCTTTTAAAGATAGCCTATTTTTAAAGAATAGATTCTTAAAATAGGAAAAACTGGTTAAAGGGTACTTAAATTTATTGTATAATTATGCCTATATATAAGACTCTTAATGAATATGATCAAACTCTTTTAAAAGGTCCTATCAATTTAGACAAGCCATTCAAAGGTGGTTGGCAGAGTGCAAAGTGACTCTGGAATTAGTGTCAGAGCCAGAAAAAGAACATAACGCTTATAACTTTCATTCCAGTGGCCTTTGGCTCCATTCTTCCCACTGCTTTCTATGGATGCTGATAGCAATACTCAAGCTTCCCCTCTCCTTCTTTCACTACTAAGGGTTGAACCCAGGGGATTGCACTTGCTAGGCTAGCACTGAAGTCCATTCCCAGACTTTTTATTTTTTATTTTGAGGCCGAGTTTCACAATGATGTCCAGACTAGGCTTGAACTTGGAATCCTTCTGTCTTAGTGCCTTTGAGTACCTGGGATTATAACGTTCGTCACTGTGCCTGATTGTTCAAGCTTCTTGTAGGAAACAAAACAAAACACAAGGAAAACATGAGGCTTACCATATCGCCAGCTCACAGTGGTTGGCAGTAACAGAAGACGTGATCCCACATGTTTCATATCTTCCATTGTCATTAAAAGGTTTACTGAGTGTCTGAGCAAGTCAGGACATATAGTGCAGCCAGGCCTCAGCAAGTATGGAACATGTCTTGGGCATACAGGTAAGAAAGAAGTGGCTGGTACTATACCAGGTGCTGGTAGGGTACATACTTCTGATTTCACGGGTAGAATCAAAGAGAACAGAGATGAAATCTATTAAAGAATGCCAGTAGGAGGGGAAATAAGGTTTTAAAAGGTGCTCAAGGGAAGGACATAACCTCCTGTTTCATACCCAACGAGGTTTATACTTTAGGATTTGGTTTGGCTACACATAACAAAACACCCAACCCAATTAAGGGTTAAATAAAATAAAATCTGCTCCTCTCATATACAAAACAGGTTTCAAGTTTCTTAGTAGAGGAGTACCTTGTCGAAGTAATTTGTTTTTGAAGATTGATCTGCAGGTGATGATGGATGTTCAAGCCAGGGGAAATTGAGTCAGAGATTTCTTGGTAAGCAGCTGCTTGGTGAGCTGATTTCTTTTGGTTGAAATCAAAAGAACAGGATGAATGAATGGAAGAGACATTGTAGAGAAGAATTATCAAACTGGTGTCGAAGTGGAAAAGCAGGGCATAAGCAGGAAGGAGCAAAGATGAAATCAAGGTTTGGATACCAGTGATCCTGGTGGGAATTTTTGTCTGAATGGAGCTTGTGAGGTTGGCTTCTGTCAGTACCTCCTGAGGTAAGCCTGGGCTGCTGCAGCAAAGTCACTCCAGGACAACATAAGGACCCTGTCTGACTGGTTCTGGAGTGTCATACTGATTATGCCACCCATGAAATGGTGCGTTGATTCCCTTGGGAGGACACACTTCTCGGCTCTGATAAGATCAATGGGATCAGGATGACAAATGTTGGCTGGAAAAATACTGAAACTTAAAACTTTGATACTGAGTACTCAGTGGGGAGACTTTAAACATCGTTACCATTACACATTGAACTTGAAAGCCTGGAACAGGAGTTGCTTAGATCCTCATCTAAGATCCATTCTGTGCACTTAAAAATATTTTTTTCTTTTTTTGCAATCAACAATGTTTCTTGTATGAATGAAGTTGAAAATATATAAAAGCAATAAAAATACAGTACACAAAACAGTAATCTCATCATTTGAGGATAGACTTTGAAAACATACTGGTATATAATTTTCTGTACTTTTTCCTCTTAACATGTTTGTATTTATAAGATAAAATGATGTATTTTGTGCAAATTTAACATAAATTATAATTAATTACAGTATTTTGCATTTGTTTTCTCCCAATTTTAAAATGCTATGAGAAAATATTGTGAACATCTTTCTAGCTTTAATATTTTTCTCTTTATTATCATTTATAAAGGCTGTATAATGTGCCCTTGTATAGTTATACGATGATGGTATTTAACATGATTATATTTAGGAAGTTCCAAATTTTTGCTATTTGTTGTTACATATTTGTACAGGAACACAGTGTAACAATATTATTTGGACAATATCACTCCCCCCTCACTTCAGCAACATTGTAATAGGCATTCTTGAAGCTAAATATTCACATATACAAACCTCTAATGATTTCTTTATCATAAATTCCTATGAATTGAATTGTTGTATCAAAGTGAACTTACATTTTAAGGTTTTTTTTTTTTGGGGGGGGGTGCTGGGGATCCAACCCAGGGCCTTGTGCCTACAAGGCAAGCACTCTACCGACTGAGCTATCTCCCCAGCTCCACATTTTAAGGTTTTTGATTCATATTATCAAATTTCCCTCAAAGAGTCCCACCAGTGGTATATGATAGTATCCATTTCTTTGCATCCTCATCAATTTTGGATATATCAGTATTAAAATATATTTGATAATTTGAAAAGGGAAAATGGTATCTCATTATTGTTTAATTTTCATATTTTTATTGCTAATGGAAACACCTTTTTATATTATTATTGACATTTTGTTTTTGTTGTATGATAAATTGTTCATTCATATCTTGTTCCTTTATCTGTTTAAAAATAATTTAATAAGAGTTTATATGCATAAAGCATGTTCTATTTTTGCTTCTCTTACATGTTGTAAAACTTCCCCATTTTGCTTTTGTTTTGCTTTTGGTGAAACACACACACACACACACACACACACACACACACTTAAAATATTTTCATTTTATGATTTTGCATTTCATCTTTAAAAATTCTTTCCCTACAATAATATGAATAAACATTCACCTTCTTCTTCTAATAGTATTTTGGTGCAGTAGAGGAAATGCGCTTGGAAACTTGTTTGAGATAGAATCAGAGGGTTCAGCTGACAGGATGTGTGGGCAAAAAAGAGGGAGGAGTCAAGTGTGACAGTTTTCAGGCTTCACAGACTGTGGTAAGGGTGGAACCATGGACCCAAAACCAGGAATACAGGAAAAGGAACAAGTCTGTTAGGACAGATAATAAGTTCAATTTTGTCCATGTTGCAGTCAAAATGCCTGCCAGAAGAAAATCATGTATGAACAAGAAAGACAGGAAGTCGCAATGAAGGGTCTGAGAAGGTCACAGGGTAGGTGGAGAGCCATATATATTTTAATGCTCTGACCAAAATGGATGCATTTTGATGGTAGAGGTTTATATCTTATACTGTCATCTAGATAAATTTGAGATCCCTCTTTTGACCCTGATACTCGGAAAACAAACAACAACAACAAAAAAAATCCTGTTACAGTGCTTTGCATATAAATATTGCTTGGTTGATATTCTTAATTTATGGCATACTTTTATCCTTCTGAGTTAGACCACACCAGTCCTTATGTCATCACCTGTATGGGCTAGGAACTCATGCGCTGGGGATCCTCAGTATGACACTATTGCCTTCTCTAGGAGCAACATATGCCAGGTCAGATCACTACCACAAATGAAAAGCATACCATTTTTACTTGTGTTGACTCTGTGCCTGAGTTGTTTAGTGAGAGTGAGATATATCCTTTTATCATGCAATCACAGGACTTTATAAAATATAAATAGAACCTATTTTCTTTATAACCTGATTATCTAGTAGTATAGCAGAAGTAAATCTGGAATAGAAAACCATCTAGATTTTATCATGTTCTAAAGGATTGTGGCATATTAGAAAAAAGCCTGGATTTAGGAATTTTCATCTTGTCTCTTCATATCTGTGATTTTGGGGAGCTAATTTAAATTCTTCCAGCCCTATTTCCTTCATTATATACAGGAACCCCTGATACAGGATGGTCGTGAGGATTAAATAAATTCACCAAGACAAAGAGTATCCAATACAAGGAAGTTGAAGTTCTAGTACATGCAGAATCATTTTGTCCCATATTCATCTTAGTGGCTTGTCTTTTGGACATTCCATAGCTCATTTCCACTCATTCATGTTGGGAGGAAAAAGAATTTGAACTAAGTCATGTCTGTCCTGTGCAAGTCTAATAAATGCAGGAATGGAACATAATTCTAGTTGTCAATAAATATATTGCTGAAAATGGTTTAGGGCATCTCTGGTTTTCTTATTAGGAGTTCAAACACTCACCTGTAGTCAGTTTCTGATAATAATCAGTGAATATCTTATTATATTCTTTCTTTCTGGGGAAAAAAAAAGTTCAACATTAAATTCTTAGATTCAAATGTATCCCTTTGAAGCACTTACCATACTGAATCCATCTTGCTCTCTCCAAATAATCTAAAAGTTACTTCTTACTTTCAGACAAATCCTGTATTCCTGAATCAATACTGGATGTGACTCCCTTCACAAGTTAGTACAGGATTCAGACAAGCCTAATGTATATGGGGAATGCTTTGAAGACAACAGAGAAATGAACTGCAGCCTTAACCTGGCACACCTATTTATTATTTAAGAAGTGATCTATGAGATTTTTCAATTGTCCATTATTTGTAGATCTCATCTGAGATCTCTAACCTTCTGCTTCAGGAATGAATGTTCTCAAGGACATTCCTTGCTTGTCACTGTTGTCTGATGTAATTATTAATAATTCCTCCTTTCACTTTCAAGAGGCTCAGTTTGGATAAATTATATGGTCATCCCTTAATAGGCCTTTTGCAGAGTAAAGGCTCATATTCTATGACACATTCATTGTAGAAAAATTAAAGAAAGTTAGTTTACCTTTCCTACAATAAAGCCTATGGGACCCAACCTTGCAGTCCTTATAAGTATTTCTTTGAAGCAATAATTAAGAGCTCATGTAAGCCAATGAATAACTCCCTATGGCTCTCTCAATGGCAAAAGCAAATAAGGTAACTTCACAGAAGTTCACCTACAGCACAGGGAAGGGAACATGAGGGATTGTCCTTTCAAGTTTATATTTGCAAAGCAATTTCCAATCGTTTTTAATCAGTTTTTCCACTTAATAAGTGCAAGCATATGTATCCACATTGAATAGCAAGGGAATGAAGACTTAGAGAAATATGATGCTGTGCTTTCTGGGATACTACTCCAGGTTTTAATTCTGAGAACTCTGTAGTCTCACATAACTTTTATAGACTTAAGTCATCTGCCTTTCTGTTCTTCAGGAGAAGGTGTGCTGTGGTTTAGCGATATAAGGGCAGTAAGAACGTCAAAACATTGCCAGAGATGCTTGGAGAGCTACTGTGGAAGACAAGCTAGCAGGGTGCTGTGCAGCTGCTGGGAGGAGGAGCCACTTTCAGGTTCAGAGACCTAGAGATTCTTTCACAAAGATTTCACTGCACTGCTAGTCCATGGAGCTAATCAATTCATGTTAGTCTAAAAGATTTAAAAATATAAGCTAAGAGTAATTTCTTCCCACTGTGAAAAATTATCATGAGACCTAAATGAACGCCTCTGGAAACAAATTCCACATACTTCCTGCCTGGCCAGGGAGATTGCTCACCATTCTTGGCCACGGTCCCTGAGACAGTGACCTCTTACCCCCAGAAAGGCAATGAATCTGAAGCTTCAGGACCCTTCCATGCCCCTACACCTATTTTTTAATTTTTTAATTTTACATTCTTTTGCTTAAAAAGTTCCATCACCCAATTTTATAAACTTTGTGCCCAAGAAAATCTGAATTGTGCCCTGCCTGTCCTCTAACATAAATGAAATATCTAATGTTCTAATCTGCTCCTGATCAGAAGGGGAGATCAGACAAAGATGAGGATGATCCAGTCTGCACCTGGCCTAGGAAAACCATCTGAGATCTGCAAAGAAGGTGGGCGGAGCTTCATTCCCAATATATTCAGGTATAAAATACCTGTTTTGGGTACAGAATGCTTATCTTCAACCTGCACGCCCACCCTCCTACTTTTCCTTCAGGTCTTCACTGAATTGACCCCTTCTCCTTGAGACTTTCCCTGGTCACCCTATACCAATTTTTCATATTCTGCATTTGTTCAGGCCAGGAATCTCTGTCTCCCTTGATTCCTGTATTATCCCAGCACACAGAGCTGTGCTTAACACAGGATAGATTCTCAATATATGTTGATTAAATGAAAAAAAAAAAAAAAAAAAAAAAAAAGCCTTTTGCTCTGGGACCTATTTAAAGTGTCTAGTCTTTGGCTTCCTCAGTTGTAAGATGGAAAGAATGATGGTACTTGTTTTTAAGACTTCTTGAATGACTGAGCAACATATGTATAAAAACTGTGGCACACAGCAAACGTTCTATAAAAGCTTGCTAATGTTATTAGTTATAATAATAAAACCGGTTGTTTGAACTGTGAGTGCTGATCAGAGCTCTTTGAGGCTGAAAGTCATGAATGTACTCAGCATTTTCAGCCCCACCTCCTCCTTGCAAGTTCATTGACAGTGGAATAGATGTGAAAGTGTTCTAAGCTCACACCTCAAAGCTGCTGACACTTCACTGAGACCTGGAACCTGGGAAGCTCAGAGGACTTGCTCAAGATCACTCTACTCAAAAACGGGTCTGCAGGACCCAAATCCTGGTATTATGCCTCCTAATATTGCTTTCTCTGCTGCCTCTGAACTCTAAGTGTGGGATGGTAATGGGGCCCTGGGTCCTAAAGAGATCTGGGTTCACCTGGGTCTTTCACTGGCTCATCTCCCTCATGGTATTGTTTTTTTTTTTTTTTTTTTTTTTTTTTTTTTTTCTTTTTTGCGAGGATAGGGATTTAACTCAAGTCTCACGCATGCTAGGTGAGTGTTCTTTCACTGAGCTACATTCACAGCCCCCTCACGGGTACTTTTTGACACTGAGTTTTCTAGCACGCAAAACAGAAAATAAAATCCACACCTGCAAGGTTTGTGCCTCGCATCAACGGCGAGAAAATCTCTATGGAAACTCTGAAGCACAATATAAAACAAGTGCTGCAACAGGCAATAAGAAGCGAACCCCGGTTTCCAGTACCAGGAGTAGCTCCTGTCTCCACCCATCTCCAAGACCGCGAAGTAGGAAGGAGGATTAACCTCGGGGGAGGAGTTCCGCCCTACGCCCCCGCCCCATCGCGGACGCAGTTCCCTGGCTAGCACATTTGCTCTCCGGGTCTCTCTCCCGCGCCCAGTCCAGGCTGTGCTTCCCTGGCTAGGCTCTGCAGGGCGGGAGGGCCGCCAGGATGCAGGCCCCGCACAAGGAGCACCTGTACAAACTGCTGGTGATCGGCGACCTCGGCGTGGGCAAGACCAGTATCATCAAGCGCTACGTGCACCAGAACTTTTCCTCGCATTACCGAGCCACCATAGGCGTGGACTTCGCGCTTAAAGTGCTTCACTGGGACCCGGAGACAGTGGTGCGCTTGCAGCTCTGGGACATCGCAGGTGAGAGCCTGGGAGGGTGCGGGGCGGGCAGCAGCTCCTCGCAGCTGGTCTCCAGTCCTGGGGCAGCGGCCTGTGGTCAAGAATGAGATCCAGAATATCCGGAGCACTCCATCATAAGAGACGTTTCCTGGTCATTTGGAAACTTGTTCACAAAGACTAGAAAAAGTTTCTTCCAGCCGAAACTTAGAGTGCATTCCGCGGTGTTTTAGAGCTTGCTCGCTCTCTCTCGCGCGCGCGCTCTCTCTCTCTCTCTCTCTCTCTCTCTCTCTCTCTCTCTCTCTCTCTCCCTCCCTCTCTCCCTCTCCATACCCCCTTCTCTCTGTCTCTCCCCTCACTCTGTCCCCGTCCCCCTCCCATCTGTCTCAGTTGTTTTCCCCTGGTGTCTCTCCACCTAGAACAGGCCTCTGCCCAGACCCAAAGTCAGACTCTCAGCAATCGCTGTAGGGGTTTCTCTTCTCAAGTTGATTTTCTGGGCCGGTAGTCTTACTGGTTAAGCGGCTCAGAGTGACACATCGGCCCTTGAGTCTGAGCTGACCTAGGGAAGCCCCTGGCCGAGTTAACAGGAGCAACTAGAGTAGAATCAAGCTAACTGGAGTTTGCCCATTCCTGTTTTTAACAGCTCGCTTTATTCCAAATTTTGCCATCCTACTTTCTGTCCTTCAGTCAGGGAGTTTGCTATTCTTTGCATTGTATAAATCAGGGGCAAAATAACGTCCTTGTCCCCCATCTCTATTGTATTTTAATTGATAAAATGTTGTGTGTGTATTTTAAAGCAACTTTTATGTAAGGGTCTATGACATTAGACATAAAATTTCTTGATTTGGCCTTACAGTTGTCTTTTGAAAGATATGTAAATGAGAAGTCTTTTAATTAAAAATAACCTCTTTTTTTCTTTTTAAAAATTTTTTATTTGTTTTAATTAGTTATACATGACAGTAGAATATACTTTGACACATCATATATAATGGAGTACAATTTCTCATTCTTCTGGATATACATGATGTAGAATAGTTATATATGTACATGGGGTAATAATGTCTGATTCATTCTACTATCCTTTTACAATGTTTGAAATCAGTATTTGACAATGAGGGTTTGTACCAGGACTTAGGTGTAATCAAAAGTGAGAATGCAAAGTGTCTATTCAGAAAGTAAGTCTTGGACTAAGACTATTTGCAACCCTGGCATGTCCAATCTCTTATTATAGGTCCTGGCTCTGCCACTCATTAACCTGCTTTGGCTTTGGGCGACTCCCTTCAGTTCCATTGCATCCCTATTAAGCAGAAAAAGGTTGGACAATGATGGCTCAGGAACCTTCCTGCTTAAAAGTTTTAAAGTCCTTGAGCTTATTCCTGAACCACTTCAATAGTCCCAATCCATCTTTGACTATTTCATGATCTGGGGTACCAGGAACCTTCTTTATAAGTGCTACACCCAAACTATCCAATTCTTTTTAAGAAAATAGGTTCATTTCAGCTGGTGTGTTTGAATGGAAATGCTTTTTCATGGCCTGAAGGGAGAACAAATGTGGAAAATTTTTGAAAGGGCATTTCTAGTCTGGGGACTGTAGTGCCTCTTTAATCATGAGCTGCCAGGTCTTATGATAAAGCTCTTGGCATGCAGTCAGATTCATGCATTTGGAGTCTTCAGCCGCTTTAGAAGCACAGGGGTTATCAGAGACCAGAAGATGTCATCAGCCAATGTCTGATTGGGTTTCCATATTTAAAAAATCCACTATGAGGCCATATACTTGGTTGCTGTACGTTTTAGTGTCTGAAAACTTATGGATCCTTAACTCTCTGGAATTGTGTCTAGAAATAGCTTAGTGTTTCCAAAGAGATGTAGCTGTAATTTGTTCTTCTGTTTCAAAACTAAATAACAGTATTACCACAGGCAGGTTATTGTCTGTAAATCTGTTTCCTCACCTTAACCAGGGAGATAAAAGCATTTAGTGATTATGAACCCAAATTCCAGAATTGAACTGGCTTCTTCTGAATCCTGTGGTACTGCATGGGTACTATTAGATCTTAGGCAAATTCCCTAACCTTCTTACTCCTGTCTCCTTATCAATAAACAGGGCGATTTTTTCCTCCTACCAAAATGAGAGATGAGTAATCAATGATGCTATTATTGTTAGTTCCTACTACGTAGGATATCTTCAAGGGTTGCTATTATACTAGCTACTAGTTTTTTTGAGCATCTATATGTGTTAAGCAAGAGTCACATGATATACCTGTACTGATGGAGTCCTAATAAATTGCAGTTCCTACACTACACATGTATTCTGTCCCCAAACAGCCAGCATCATTTTCAGGCTTACCCATTTTACAACATAAAGTAATTTAACTCCCCAGCTGGGAAATGCCTCCTGAACCATAGATCCAAAGGAAGTTAAAATGTGAAAGTCTTGGGAAGTCTATAAGATGATGTTCAGCACTCAGAAGGAAGTTTCTTTTTCCTAAAGTTCCACCATCCTGTGTTTGGCAGCCTCAAGCTCAAAAACCCTGTTGGCTCAGTTAGCGGTTGACAACAGGCAAAGCTGTGAGGAAGCTGGGCCGTGGTGGGATGGGATGGTGGGAAAATACATATTTTGAGCTGCATAGGACCCCTGTGGGTTATGATCACATATGAAATTAAGCCTCAACTGCTCACTTAGATTTTAGTTTGCTAAGTGAAACTTCTAGTATCTCAAAGTCATAGCTTGTCTTCCTCCATCATGCTCTATTATGCTGTGTTTTGGAAGTAAGAGGTAGTAGAGGTTAGCAGGCCTAGTTTTTAAGAGGGTTGGGAATGTCAATGATATAAAGAGGACTTGCCCTGATCTGACAGGATGTCCGCTATGCCTGCCGTAGAGGGATTCCTTGCTCAGGTAGGCTCTTGATACTTCCTTGGTTCTTGCTCAGGTAGACTTCTTGGCCTTCCTTGCTAAGTAGGGCCCTATTTGTTCAACAAATTCCCATGGTATGTGTATTGTATTCACCTAGATTGGCCAGTCTTATCCTGAAAGTCTCCCAAAAGTACCTTTAGGAGCATGTGAAGCAAGGCGATGTATCCCTCAAACCCTACAGGGACAACCGTTGCCCAAGATCCCAGGGAGTTCACCGTAGAGGAGCAACTGAGTAGCTCTGTGTTCAGAAGCTCTTGATAGAGTCATAGAAGTTACATAACTTTGCCTAGGGCCACCCAGCTATAGTAAAAGAGCAGGATTTGAGCTCTTCTGTCTGACTTGGCATTAAGCCATGTTCTTTGGGCCCATAGGCCCGTGGGTGCCTGATGCTTCATTGGCCCATGGGGGTTAGGTCCTCTTCCCTTCTCTAATTAGTAGGTTCTTCTTACCCTCTCCTTATTTCTAATAGATTTTTTGGATATTAGTACCAATGTGCAGAAAATGGGAGGAAATGAATCAAAATCTATTTCTGAAATAATTCTTAGTTATGATGTAAATTTTTAGGTTTTCCTCTTTTTCCATTGACTAATTAGGAAAGAAGAAAAAAACAATTTTCACATGTGAGGCTCTCCTTTCTTACCACTCTCCAAATCCAGATATTGCAGTTGTTCATTAGCAACTTCAGAGAAAACTATACGATTTTATCTAGAACTCTTGATGTGCTTTGGGATTTGGCTATAGAAATTGGGACAGTTATGGTAATAGAAACTAACATTTCTTAGGTGTTTATTTTTATGAATGTCTGGGCATATTTAATTTTCCAGTAAAATAGCTGGTTTTGTGGTGCTAAATTTAAAACATGACTGTTGAATCCAGCAGCCCCCAGGTTTCTAACAACTAGGCTATACTTTCCTCATCTTAATAATAGAGTACTTCGGACATATTCTGAATATCTTGTAAATCATAGATACTTTAAAAATGTAACATTTGGCATTGGGCAAGCCATAAAACCTTGCTGAACCTCAGCTGGCCCATCTTTAATATACTGATTTTTTTTTCCTGTGATGTTATTTAAGATGTTATTTCTTACATTGTGCATCAACTTTCATACCATTGTTTTACTGTACCTGGGGCATAGATAGTACATGACAGTTTATTTCAACTTCTTTGCTGATCAGACTTGTGAAGGTTACCTATTCTCTATGCCTTGGTTTCATGTCTGTAAATTTGGGACAACAACAGAACTTGCATCTCTTAGCATAGTGATAAGAATTAAATGAGCTAATTCCTGTAAAGCAGTGCCTGACAAATGTTAAGTGCTGAATAAATGTAGCTATTACTCTTTTTGTTCTAATTGTGATTGTGATATACTACTTTCACATACATTTTTCTGCTTGATCTCTGCAGTTTCACTGAAGGTTTAAATAGAGAAGATGTGTTAAACTCATTTTGTATTAGAGAAGATGAAGAATCAGAGAGATAAGGGACTTGCCCAAGGTCACATGTGGCAGAGAAGAACAGGAACGGTTTATCTATTTAACTTCAGTATGACAGATGACGTAGTCTTTTAGTCATCAGAAAACCCAAATCTGGATTTAACAAATAGAATATAAAACAGTTTATGTGTGCAGACACTTTGGAGAGTACTTCTTCACCATACAACATTTCTCTTTAGAATTCTACTAAATAACAAATGCCTCTAATAACAAGGTCAACTTACAAGAACCATAGTTCCATTTGGGGCACAGCTATACTAACTGTCCCTACGTAACTACATGTGGCAAGAAAACTGAGAAAATTATTCCATAGGCAGAGTAAGAGGGTGAAAAGTCCTTAGGCAGCTGGCTAACCCTTTATACCAAGTGATAGGTTATTTTACAAGTTTGCAAAGACTTTCAAATTGTGAAACTAAGCTGAAGAAAAGGTTTGGATTTGACTGTTTATTTAGTACATATTTCTAAAAGCAAGTCTTCAATGAGTTTTATAAGAGGGATCTTAAATATCAGGGTAAATGATTTAGAAATGTAGAAAAAAGCTAAATTTGGTAACCAGTATTCAGTATGTCAAGCAAAACAAACAAAGAAACAAATAAAAAAAAAAAAAAAAAAGAAAGAAAGAAAAAGAAAAGAAAAAAGAACAACAACAAAAAAAAAAGTAAAGAAAAAAAAAAGAAAAAACTCATGTCAAGTCTGGACTACTCACTACTCTTGGCTGGGTAGTTTATTACCTTGTTTCCAACCTGACTAATTATAGATTTTCTAATTACTGTGTGAATAGCATGCTCTTTGCTTACAGAGAAATAATGTGTATGGTAAGCAAAAATGGTGAACTTTCGAAGTTGGGTAAGGGATGTGTGAGGAAGTACCTTGAGCTTATTGCAGAGCAGCTGTTAGAGTTTACATATGTCACAGATGTGTGAGCAAGACATGTGGGACTTGTTCCATCACCTAGGACTAGTTCTGACAGGAAAGCAAATAGCAGCTTCAACAAGGGAAGCTAAGTCATTTGAGAGAAAGAGTAGGTCTTGTATGTGTGGTTGGAGATATATACATATATACATATATAGATATATATACATACACACATATAAATTATATGTTAGATTCTGTGCTAGGTAAAGGGAAAACAAGGATAAAGAATGGGGTATAACTTGACTCTTGATCTCAAGAAGTTTACAGTTGAGTGGGCATGGTGACATGAAAGAAAATCACCTCTAACAGGGAGTAAAGTGCCCTAATACTGGTAACTTCATAATACTCATGTGGTGCAAAGAGGATCCTGACCACACCACATCTTTTCACAAACTAACCCTCAGGAGACTGGACAAAGCCTCTGAGCTAGTGTAGTTCCTATGCTTGTACTTAATTCTGTGCTTTTACCAAGAGTTATTTACAGAGAGTATTTTAAACTGTGCAGATGACTCAGAAACTGTGCCTGTAAGCTGATGTCTCATAAATCTCAGACACATAATTCCAATTTCCTGCTGGACATGTTCTTTATATTATTCACATAATGGTTGCTCAATTAAAGAAGTCCCTGGGATTTATACTAGAGTCCTCATTCACCTGATGAATTTTTGAGAATAGTTGTCCTGAAATTGGCTTAGGGCTTTTTCTCTTCTGATAATTCACTTTGGGGGATCCTTCAACTCTTTTTCTTTCTTTTGATCTTTGGCTGTGGAATATACATTTGCAGAGGAATATGGTGTCTCCACTACTTCAGGGGTGGGAATCTAGTATCATCCACCATCGAATCATCCTCATCTCTAGGTTGGTCTGCTAGAGTGGTTGCCATCAGCTGAGCAGGGCCATCTTATACTCTCTCCTGGGGTTTCTACTTATTGAGTTTTACTACTTTCCCCTAGATCTTGGGGAATTTGATTAAGAAGATATATGATCTTAAATTACTCAATGAAAATATCTCAGGGTTTTTCCTTCCTTTTTTTTTTTTTTTTTTTTTTTTTTGTACCTAGGGGGATTAAACACAGGGGTACTTAACCACTGAACCACATCCCCAGCCCTTTAAAAATTTTTTTTATTTGAAACAAGGTCTCACTAGGTTGCTTATAGTCTTGCTAAATTGCTGAGGCTGTCTTTGAACTTGCAATCCTCCTGCCTCGGCCTCCCAAGCTGCTGGGATTACAGTTGTGCACCACCGGGCCTGGCTAATAACTCAGGTTTTAACTTTCAGTCTTCTCTTCCTTTGGTTTCTCATTCTTGGGCATTAATCAAATCCTATCTTTTCTACATTGTGAAATGGCTATCTCATTTCTATTTTCAATAGCCATGTCTTCTTTACAAGTCATCTGAACTCAGGTCCTTGGTTTGTAACTCACAGCTCTGATGCTCCTCATCATCATATCATTCTCCAGTTTGATATTCTCCAATTTGTTCTCCTCAATGGATCCGTACCACTTTCAAAATTAAATGCTAAACTTTTAGCATGAACTTCAAGATATTCATGATCAGGCTTGGGTTCCTTATTACAGTCTCATCTCTCACATCCATGATTATTGACCATGCCCCAGATATCTTACAGTGTCCCTATTTATTTACCTTCCTCACTTCTCTATAATTCACACAATTCCCTCCGTAAAGGTACTTTTGTCTTTTTTACTTAGATATTTCCTGTGGGCCTATCCTCATGCTTTTCATGTGACTCTATCTAGAAAGTCTCTATTGACTCCATAAGACTCGGGGAGACAATATTTCTCTGCTCCCAGAATATTTCATGCTTACCCAAGATTGGGAAACCTCTACTACAGCATTGGAATGTCTTTTCCCTCCAAACTGTGTCTCTGGGTTATGATTTAGTATTTGGCACATAGTATGTGTTCAATGAGTAGGTGTTCAATAAAAAGTTTTTCAGTCAACTCTCACATCATTGCCTTAATTCTAAGACATACCATTGTTTAAAAATTTCTTAATAGAATAAAAAATAAACTCGCTAACTCACCTATATTCATGATTGAAAGATTTCATGATTTTACAAATATTAACATATCAAAATGTATTTATTTTAGAATTTAAAAATATGGTTAAAACTTTTAAGAAGGAATTATTCTATTACAGTTTTCAGTATAATAATTGAGGAGTGGCCTTAAGTGTCATCTTTTCTGAACACAATCTGTACCTGGATTGAACCAGGGATAGTCTATCAGTGAGTTATATCCCCAGCTCCCTACACCCTTTTCAAATTTTGAGACAAGTTCTCACTGAGTTGCCCAGGCTGACCTCAGACTTGTGATCCTCCTGCTTCAGCCTTCTGAGTCACTGGGATTCTGGTTATATACCACTGTGTTTAGCTTAAATACCATTTCTAAAAATTGCACTTCTCCATTTGATGAAGTCTCTATAATTTAGAGTGAATTTTTATTTATTTGAAGATCACATGGCAAAAATTAATCTTATGATTTTTGGATGTATTATGTGCAGTGACATCTTTTTGAAAGGTAATTTTAAGAGGTAAAATATTTGACTACTCATCAAAGCCACACTGGTCATTTTAGAGATGAGAAGCTATGATCTGGAAGTGGGGTGGCATTACTTTCTTAGGCTCACAGAGCATGACAATGATAGAACTAGAACAAAGATTCAGGATTCCTTGGTGTATTGCTATGAAATCTGAAGAATTAAAGAATTGTTTTTAACATCAGATGTTTTGATGCTGAGGTGCAAAGATAATTGAATTGGGTAGTCACCCAGTCCTGTGGTGGTTTATGCTGTGGAGAAGGGAATGATGGTTTATCATGGTGGACAGCCAGAGTTAGCCCCATGTGGCTTACAATAACATTTCTAATATCATTTCCAGTCACTGTTCATTATGAGGCTTACACCTGAGTCATTTGTGCTCCTTGGTATTTATTATTAAATCTTGGTATTTATTATTAAGCATTTAATATTAAATGCTTCTATGTCTTTGCTCCTATTCTTCCCACTGGTTCATGTACCCTTTCCTTTATGTCTACATATCCTTATCTTACCTAAGGTTTAAGACTCACCTGAAAAGCAGCTCCTTCTCCAAAAGCTTCCCTTTGGATTCTCCATCAGTAATAACTTCTTTCTTCCTTGAGTCCCTTGCAGCATCTCTTTACCTCCCTTATAACACTGTTTGCTTTAAAATTTTCATTAGAGTTATTTTGTGCCTTACTGGATATCTTCACAATTTTTATCAGACCCTACCATGAGTTCCTACAAAATTTAATGAAATTATTGTAAGTTCAGCAAGGAAGTAGAGATAAAGCGCTAATAGGAGGAGAACCAAGCAAAGGCATGATTCTGGAAGCAAGAGTTAGAATTTAAGAAGAGCAGTCAATAGTTTTAAATGTCTTATTACTTTTTCCTCTGAGTCTTTACTTTTTGTAGTTTGCGTTATCCTGATGCATTATTTAACCTTTGTTCCTTATCATTTATATTTAACTTTTAATTAGTTTTTCAAACTTGTATAAAATTGCTCTCTCTGGAAGAATGATGAGGACTTTGTTTCCTATGTACCTTTCAATCTAAAGCAGACAAAGAAAATACTTATAGCGTGAGAGATTCAAACAAATTTCTATCCAATTTATAGAGTGAAGTCTAAAACAAATTGATGTAAATTAATTGTTGGGAGATTTTTTTTCCCCTCTACAATATAATGTGTTATAAGTAGCTACCATTTATTTAGGTAATTTATAAATACATGGTGCTATGTATTTATATGTATCATTTCATTCATTGCTCAAAATGAACTTATGTGATACATACTGGAATTATATAAAGATGGAAAAAAGCTGTGCTTAGGCTGTTTAACTGATAAGCAAAGAAACACATAAGCTTTTTAAAAGTTACACAGATGAGTAGCGCTGGAATATGAACTGATATTTGCATTGATACAAATCCTGTTTGCTGACCAGTCTATTCTACTGTTTTCTAGAGCTTGATAAAACCATGCAATAGTTTTCACATCTCAGATAGTTTAAATTGCATGTAGAAGAAGAGCTGAAATCTTTGTAAACTTCATTTCCGAGGCCATATGATTCGTTTGGTTTAATAGCAACCACTTTCATCTACTTTTAATCAGGAAAACTTCAGAACCTGAGGGATACAGGTCTTCATTTGGGAAAAAAATGAATGGCTGTGATGCTTAATGATATCAGAATCAAAATTAGGTCTACTAGTGTTATGGTTTGGATGTGAGAGCCTTAACCCAATCAGCGAATTAATCCCCTGTTAGGGAAGAGCTGAAGGATAACTGAAGGTGGGTAGGGTGTGGCTGGAGGAGGTGGATCCCTGGGGGTATGCCTTTGGGGTTTATATTTTGTATGTGATGAGTGGAGTCTCTCTGTCTGCTTTCTGATCATCATGTGAGCCACTTCCTTCCACCATACTCTTCTGCCACGATGTTCAGCCTACCTTAAGCTCCAAGGAATGGAGCTGGCTGTCTATGAATTGAGACTTCTGAAATTATGAACCCCAAATAAGCTTTACTCCTCTAAAATTGTTCTTGTCAGGTCTTTTAGTCACAGCAGCAAAAAAAAATAAAAATAAAAAAAAAATAAAAATAAAAATAAAAAAATAACGTAAACAAATAGGATAGTGGAAGGGACTGCATTGTATGGTGTGTGTGTGTGTGTGTGTGTGTGTGTGTGTATCTTTTAAATATAAAGACAACAATTAGCTAGACTCTAGAGGCTATAGCAAAAGTTCACAAATCCTAAGTTTAACAAATCTGCAGCAGTGTCAAAGTAACTTTATCGTTGTGCCTGAAGACTGAAAGAAATACCCAGTGGTGTTCTTCATGAAATAGCACCAAACAACCAAACACATATAATGTTCTAATCTTAATAGTCACATGAGAAAAATAGAACACATAAATTAAAATAAAATTATTTTTATTTAATTTTTAATAACTACAGTTTGCTCTAGGCATGGTCTTTGGTCATGGAACAATATCTCAAACCTTTGAGACAGAGTGGACACCATTCCCCTCATTTCCTATTTACTTCTTCACATGATTCTTGCTTTTTATCACAGAAGCTTTCAAAACCCCATTTTCAAAAAGACATAATGACATCAAAGGAATGTAGTGTTCAAACTGTTAACTACCTCATTGGAAGTTCCTGAGGTGTCTGATTAATCTCGATTATCACTGTGTATAACTTGAAATTTAAAAATACTCTGTTGCACCCCGTGAGTTTACTGTGGCACCTTGGCATCTATTTGGGGAATTATAGTTCTAGAGGAATCTGGATATTCTTTAAGGATGAAAACTTTGGAGTTCAGAGTTTCTTGTGAGTTATTTATAAAGTATCTTAATAGTCTACTTAGAGGTGTTAGCTCAAAGGCCAAATAATTAAAGGTAGCTTTTTATTAATTGTAAGCATTTGAGCTTACAATTCAGTGCAAGTATTTTATGTTGCCTGTTTGTTTAACTAAAAGCAAGATGCTGACCCTTCTGTATGATTGATGCCAGTCTCTCACCTATGACTTGGTTTCATTCTCTCGCCCCATCATATTGGATCTTTATTTGCTATATGATCTTATTTGTCCATCTAAATGAATTATTTCACTTAAACAGTGGCATTTGATCCCAGTCTAAAAAATTATAATGTAATATTTACTATGACAATGTACTAGAGCTCTTTTTCAAAAGCATATGTGTACAACCTTAAAAGTTTAAATATAAATTTAGTATTTAATGAAAGTTGAACAATAAAATCCTATAATCCATTACCTTTCTTTCAATAAGACTGTTGTTTATGGGACCTAACAAACAGTATTGACTTTTTATCCCATCTTATTTTCTTGCATTCTTTAGCCTACTTAAATATACTTCAGCTAGTCTTATCTCCGTGTTGAATAGAGGGAAGGTTTGCCTATAAGATGCAAACTAGCAGTGAGAACAAATGAAATCCATTGATAATGGAGGAGGTAAGGAAATTTCAGAAAGAGCTCAGGTGGTTCTGCATTGTGGATAGATTCAGCATAGATCAAAATGAGCAGGCACTCAGTAGGCATAGGAAATAAATGAATTGAATCAGTGATCTTATCTTGCTTTATTTAGTCTCCTCCTTTTCCTGCTGAGGTTCCGTCTGGTTTATAAGAATCCATATTAATTGTTGCTTCTTTATGTAAAGAGGACTTGTATGACCAGTTTCATTCTATTACATAAGTCTATCATAAGCATGGACTTGAGCCTGTCATAATATATGTGTGATACAGACATAGGAACAGTAATTGAATAATTGAATAGTAGCCAAGTGAGTGATAGAATCAGTGCTATGGAAATATAGAGGAGTGACGTGATGAAGGTAGACTCAGCTAGTCTTACAGAGTCTCCAAAAATGTTGCACTTGGATACAACCTTAAAGGATGGGTGGATTTGATTAGATGGAGGATAAGGAAGAGGGTATATTCTAGTGAAAATGGGGTTACCATGGAGTGAGGGTGCATCAAAGCAAGAAGCAGAAAGACTAGCCAGGCATAGTGTGCTTAGCCCTTAACTTGTAAATCAAGGTGTGTAATCTCAAAAATCTCATAGAAGACTTAGGGGTAAGATAAATGATCTCGTATTTTTTGGCCTGGCAAATACTTGCTCATCTTTTAAGAGTCTTTCTGAAAATTGTGTGACCAATTCTGGACTACCCAATCTTCCCCACAGTTCTCTTTCCTATTTTCTTCTCAACAAAACTCCACGTCCAGCTAGATCAATATACTCTAAGGTACCAGAGTGTGTTAAAATATTGTAATGCAAGAAACAAATGCAGGATCCTAGGTAACCAACAAAAGAACCTTACAATAAGAAAGAATAGACTGATAGAAAAGAATTTTTAAAAAAATAAAATTATAGAATATATGTATATTCAAGGGAAATGATGCCTAATTCCTATGGGCATATAATGCAGCAAGGGTCCAGAAGCAGATCCAGTTCATTAACCCATAAGAAGGAACCAAGCAAGGGCAGTGGAAGAAATAAAACGTCCTGTGCCCTGGGGATGAAGGGGTAAAGGTATTTGGAGGCTTCATGGACCAGGAGGCATCTAGGCCATCCAGAATGTAAGTGGAAATTAGTGTAAGTTGGGAGAAATCTTCAAGACAGGAGAGAACAAAACGAGCCAAGACACTGAGCCATCGACCTACTGACTATTCAGCAGACAGTAGAGTGTTTGTACTGTGTATAACAATAAAATCTAGTGAGAGAAAGCACAAAATAAAGGGAAACCTCACCTAATAGGTGGGCTAAATACTTCCCCAACACAGAGGCTCCACATGTTCTCTGGAGGTGTAGTAGCTGAAGCTCACTTTGCGGGTCACCCTTGACCCTGAGGCCCTAGTCCTTTGAAATCAAATCCATGACCCACAATCTTCCTTAATGTAAACTGTCTCTTGTCCAAAAAGTAAAACGAAAACACAAACAGAACTCAGACGTCAGAGTAAACTTTGACCCCTGTACTTCACTTGTATCCCAGCTGTCATGCTAGTGAGACAGGGTCTGCTTCATTCCTTACACTGTTTGATATCTCCAAGGCTTAGCATATGATGTTCCTAATACATCTTCCCTCAAAACTAGTAAATACCTTGCAAAATATAAACTCATCCCAAACAAAAGACAGCATCCACTTCAGGATCTACTGTAATACTTTATACATGACACTTATTACTCAGTTTTGTTTATGTGCTGTGTGTATGATTTTGTGTCTGTGGATCTATGATTACCAACCAGAGGTCAGCGAGTCTCTTCAGTTAGAATGTATAGGTTAAGAAAGCTTTCAAAAGTTATTAAAATTGGTATCCTATAGTGATAAAGCCACCTCAGTGTTTATAGCAGCACAACTCACAAAAGCTACAAAAGCTACATTATGAAATCAACCCAGGTGTCCATAATTAGATGAATCAATTAAGAAACTATGGTGTATATGTATATATATACATATATATACATAATAGTATAGTATATATTTTACACACACATACACACACACACACACACACATATACACAATATAGTTTGACACAGCCATGAAAAAGATTGAAATTATGGCATTTGCTGGTAAATGGATAGAAGTGGAGAATATTATGCTAAATGAAATAAGCCAAACTCAGAAACTCAAAGGTCAAATGTTTTCTCTTATATGGAAGCTAAAGTAAAATAAAGGAAAGAGGGAAGGAAGGGAAGATCAGTGGCGTAGAAGAAGGAGATTGAGAAGTAGAGTGGAGGGGTGGGAAATGAGAGGCAATGCAGAATGAGTTTCTTAAAAATCATGTTATGTGCATATATAAATATACCACAGGGAACTTCACCCTGATGCATAGTTAGAAAGAACCCATCAAATATAGATAAATAGACGAATGAAAGGAAATCTAGTGGAGTAGAAGAAGGAATATGGAAGAGGGGAGGGAAAAGGGGAAGATCATGAACTGACATTGAATTCTATGCATGTATGAGTTTGTGGAGATGAACCCAACTACTATGTATAAACATAAATCTCTAATAAAAAAATGAATAAATGTAAAAAAATTATTTTTACTCATATTATTAGCGTTTAATTGGGTCATCTTATACTAATTAGAAACTCTGGCAGCTTTAGACTTCTTGATTAAAAACCTAAACTGTTTTAGGCAGTCTTTTAATAAAAAGTCTTTGTGAAAATATTAGAAACTATTCTACTAGGTGCTGAGTGAAAATAATTTGAATTTGTGTATATATGTTACTGTCATTTCTTTATATTAATTCAGAAGTTATCTGTCAAATAAATGTTTCACAAAAGTAAAATTATGCAAGTTTCATTCATACATATTTTGTTAGAGTTATTTTTGTAAAATTGGTAGAAATTTAAACATTGTTTTAGTGGAATATAAAAATGTGAAAGGAATAGTATCTCAGGACATTTTATTTTTCTTTAAATATTAGGAGTTTGGTATTGATCAGCTCAAATAAACTAACTTCTGAAACCTGTTACTAAATGAGCTAAATTTTAAGATATTCCCTTATCTGTATATTTATAATATAGCTTCAGATTTATGATTGTAAGAGAATAGTTCAAATTGTTTTAAATCTGAAATGGATCACAAAACAGTTAGCCACCCAACTTCCTTCCAGTTATTGCAGCTGCTGTAGGCAGAGGAGGGTTCCTCAATTATCATGTTTAATTAGGGAAATGATGGGGAGAAAATAGAGCTGGGGAAGATGAACCAGGCAGAGATGCGCAGAAATTAAGCAATGCATTAAATCTTTAACCCTGACTTCCCCTGGAATTTCAGATATATATCCCACTATCTGCGTAAGATATAGCCCAACAGACATCTCAGACTTAAATGTACCATATCAGATTCTTACACTTCCCCTCAACACACACGCACGCACACACACACACACACACACACCCCAAACCTGTGCCCCCTGAAGTCTTCTCCATCTCAGCCCGTGGCATCTCTACTTTCAAAATTTCAGATTCTAGGTATCATGCATGAATCGTCTCATTCTATACAACCCACATATCGTCTCTATCTCCACACATGCCCAGAAAATAACCACTCCTTACCATCTTCACCATTACCACTTTGGTTCAAATCATTCTTTTCTTTTTTTTTTAAAGGAGAATTTCAAATGTATCTAATATTTACTTTTTTTTGTATGTTGTTTATTTATTTCTTTTCTTTTCTTTTTTTATTGTAAACAAATGGGGTACAACTTGTTTCTCTGGTTATACATGAAGTGGAGGTATACCATTTGTATAATCATACATTTACATAGGGTAATGATGTTTGACTCATTCTGCTATTTTTCTTTCCCCCAACCTCTCCCACCCCTCTTTTTCCTCTATATAGTCCACCCTTCCTCCATTCTTGTGTCCCTCTCACCGCCCATTATGTATCATCATCCACTTATTAGCGAGATTATTTGTCCTTTGGTGTTTTGGGATTGGCTCATCTCACTTAGCATGATATTTTCCAATTTCATCCATTTGCCTGCAAATGCCATAATGTTATTCTTCTTTAGGACTGAGTAATATTCCATTGTATATATATGCCACAGTGTCTTTATCCATTCATCAATTGAAGGGCATCTAGGTTGGTTCCACAATCTGGCTATTGTGAATTGAGCAGCTCTGAACATTGACGTGGCTCATCACTGTAGTATGCTGATTTTAAGTCCTTTGGGTATAGGCCAAGGAGTGGGATAGCTGGGTCAAATGGTGGTTCAATTCCAGTTTTCTAAGGAATCTCCACACTGCTTTCCAGAGTGGCTGCACTAATTTGCAGCCTCACCAGCAATGTATGAGTGTACCTTTTTCCCCACATCCTCACCAACACCTTTTGTTGCTTGAATTCTTGATAATTGCCATTCTAATTGGGGTGAGATGGAATCTTAGGGTAGTTTTGATTTGCATTTCTCTTATTACTAGAGATGTTGAACATTTTTTCAGATATCTGCTGATTGCTTGTACATCTTCTTCTGTGAAGTGTCCATTCAATTTCGTAGCCCATTTGTTGATTGGGTTATTTATATTCTTGGTGTAAAGTTTTTTGAGTTCTTTATGGATTCTGGAGATTAGTGCTCTATCTGATGTGTGAGTGGCAAAAATTTTCTCCCACTCTGTAGGCTCTCCCTTCACATTGCTGATAGTTTCCTTTGCTGAGAAAAACCTTTTTAGTTTGAATCTATCTCAGTTATTAATTCTTGCTTTTATTTTTTGTGCTATGGGAGTCATGTTAAGGAAATCTGATCCTAAGCCGACATGTTGAAGCTCTGGACCTACTTTTTCTTCTATAATCTGCAGGGTCTCTGGTCTGATTCCGAGGTCCTTGTTCCATTTTGAGTTGAGTTTTGTGCAGGGTGAGAGATAGGGGTTTAGTTTCATTCTGCTGCATATGGATTTCCAGTTTTCCCAGCACCACTTGTTGAACAGGCTGTCTCTTCTCCATTGCATGTTTTTGGCACCTGTGTGTAGTATGAGGAAAATGTATTTATTTGGGTTTGTGTCTGTGTCCTCTATTCTGTACAGTTGATCTACCTGTCTATTTTGGTGCCAATACCTTACCATTTTTGTTACTATTGCTTTGTAGTATAGTTGAAGTTCTGGTATTGCGATACCCCCTGCTTCACTCTTCCTGCTAAGGATTGCTTTAGCTATTCGGGGTTGCTTATTTTTCCAAATCAAATCATTATTTTCTCTTGCCTGGATTATTGCAGTAATTTTCTGAGTGGTTTCTTGCTTCCCACCTTGACTTGGCCCAATAAGTCATTTTTCAATGTAGCAGCCTTCAGCATCTGTTTTCTCATGCCAGTTCACATTTCTCATCAGCTCACAATCCTTCAGTGCTTTCTTCTCACCCAGAATTAAAGGCACCATCCATATAATGACCTGAAAATGTCTGCAGTCTGGACCTGTGATCTCCCTGCCTGACCCCACTCCACTCTGACCCTCGTACCCTTCTCTCCAGCCAATCCAGTTTCCTTACAGTCCTCCAGCTCCTTGCCAGACACATGTGGCCTCAGAATCTTGAAGTTTCTCTTGCCGTTTTCCCTGTTTAAAACCTTCCCCTCTAAGATAGTGATGGAGCCCACTACTTTACCTCTTTTTGGTCTTCTCTCAAATGATATCCTTTTAGTGGCACCTTCACCATCTGACCAGTTTGACTCCGCCCCCATCCCCAGCATACCTTTGTCTCCTTCCCTGCTTCATTTTTCTCCCTGACATTTTCATCAGATAACATAATATTATTTACATTTTACTTACTTTTTAGCGTGCTGTTTATCTCTTTCCAGGGGAATGGAACCATCATGAAAGCAAGGAGAGTTTATTCTAGTTGATAGGACAGTTCCTAGAAAATTATAGGCAATCGATTTTGTTGTGGTTGTTGTTAAATGAATGAGATGAGATGAGGGATTTCAGTGTGAGTAGAAGAGAATTGATGAGTGCAGAAGACAGGACAGACAATCCTGAAAGACTTGATAAGCCTGCAAGTATCTGCTGAAAGGGTGATAAAGGACGAGGGGTTATTCCTTTACTCAGCACAGGGACTGTGCTGAAATTTCACTGTATACACAGTGCAGTGCTTGCAATAAGGCCTGCAGAAACTTGGTCATGGTTATGGAACAGCTGGAAATTTTGTATGAAAAGATTATACAAGGATAGTTCTAGGATCTATGCTTAGGTCACTTGGAAAAATAGTAATTGACACATTTCTGTCAGTTTGGAAAGGCAAAGTAGTGAAAAAAGAAGATGAAAGAGTTTCAGAACCATTTCCAGAGGGCCAGATGGGCTCCTAAAACCTGGAGAAAACCTTGCTCACTAGAATGACAGCCTGACTCTGATCCTGGTCCTAGGATGTTGTTTCCCTTTGACTTTCAAAACCAGCTCATGTCATTGAAAGTTCAGTGTCCCTTTGACCATTATAGCAATTATATAATTTGATTCTTTTTCTTTTAGATCATTGTACAAGATCCATATTTGCTTTTGGTTTTATATTGACTTCCTGATTTTCACATAATTACTCCTAGAAATACAGAGAATATCATTGTAGCACTTTTAGATTTTCTGATTGTTCCAGGACCAAAACCCATGTATTGTTGGGAATAAGTTGATTCTGAGGGATCATTTCTTCATTGTGAGAATGATTACCAAAGCCTAACATTCTAGTCTGAAACTTACTGCAACAGGTATATACGTAACCATGTTAGACTAATGTTGATTTTCTCTCCTAATGAACTTCTATTGATTATTTGCTGGGAATAAAAGTTGAATATAGAGTAAGGACATCAGTGTGCAGTAGCAGGTCATGAATATGTGAGGTTGTACTTTAGATGAAGAGGGAAACTTAATCTCAGTTTATTATCACCATAGTGTCATGAGCTCTTTACTCTATCCAAAAAGTGAAGAAAGAGCTGTCAATTTCACAACATCAAAACATGACTAACCTGCTCTCCAAGATTTTCAATGCCAGGTGGAGCCTGAAGTATGAAGGCACACCATGTTAAATGTTTATGGTGTAGGATAGAGAAAATGCTGTGGAGTCATGCAGAAGGGAGTAAATGATTTCAGTCGTCAGGACAGGGAAGGCTGAGTCTTCAGGGCACAATTGTAGGGCACACTGTTCACTCATCAGAAGCCATGAGGTGGGTATTCAGGATCGGGGAACAGAGATCTAAATCGCAGGGAAATCCAGAGTGTAACTCGGGGTGTGTTTTAGGATGGAGGAGTAGCTAGTGTGGTTGGCCATGGAGTGCTTTGAAGGGAGTGACAGAAAAGGTGGTGGAGTTTGGAAAAGCCTTTAGGAGTCCAGATGGGGAGCAAGTGGGGGTTGAAGTAGAGCAGTGGCAATGCTGATGGGGAGGAGGGAGCAGAGTGAAAAACCACTTCTGAAGGGGAAGTGTTGGTGGGATGCTGGAGATCCTTTATGTGAGGGAGTACGGTCTGAGTTGGAAGATGGACTGAAGGTACTGTTCTGTGCGGTTGTGTTGTTGGTGATGACATTTGCTGGTCTGGGGAACAGAGGAGTTGTAGGAGCTGGAGTACTGGATGCCCAAGAAGGGGAATTTTCCAGAGGCAATAGTGGAAATGTCTTAGAGGGTGTAATCTGGTGTCCTCATTTTAAAGTAAGGAAACTGAGGCTTGTAATAGTGAAGTGACTAGTCTGGGAGGGTCAGAATGGTTAAAAAGGTATTCTCAGTTTTATAGAAAATTTGCTATGCTTCCTACCATTGGTTTTATGCCTGTCTAAAAGATTCGCTGCTTGGTTGTGTTTGCTGAGAGCATCTATAGAACCCTAATTATGAAGTGAAAGTGTCATTAAATACACATTTTGACTGTGATGTTTGTGTGAATTTTTAGCTGAGTCTTTGACACCAGATGGTCCATTTCAGTCTGTTAGAAGAGAACCAGGGTTTGATTTAATCTAAGGAGTGAAAACAGGAAGGGTTCTTAGAGATCAGTCACACCAACTTCATTTAACACATAAGAAAACTGAGATTCAGGGAGAGAACTACATTTGTTTAAGACTGCTTTGATTTGTTTAAGGCTGCCAGTGATTAAAATTAGGACCCATGTCTCCTGACTCTTCAAGTTAGTGAATTTTCCCATAAGGCTACTGGAACTATTAGTGCAGCCATTGTATTAATTTCTGTGATTTGGTTGATTGCTTGGTTGTTGAACACCTCTTGAAACTGGAAACTGAGTCATGAGGCACATCTGTAGCACTATGGAGTGTGTTTGAGGACTAAGAGAAGTGGTCCTTGCTTGGTGAATTGGATCATTTTCAGTGCAGATTCCCAGTATGTCTCCGTGTGGTATAGATGTTCCTCCTGGGCAAAAGACTGTATTAGCTGCACAAATCATGGAGCCTGGACTTCATCAGTCATTTGGTAAATGTATGTTATACAAGTGATCTAAAGCCAAAGGTAGTTTTTGAATCATAGTCATTTTTTAAGTAAATTTACTCAGGATAAATTCATCCCTCTCCACTCTGCTCTTAAGAAACCATTCACAAAGTCACATGTTTCTCACACTTTTATTAAGAAACAGCAGAGAGGGCCATCAGCTGATAAAGGAGGGATTAAATATGAATGCTAGAAATGCTCTGATCTGAATGTGACCCCTGACTGGAATGCCGAAAACACAAACTGTCTACATGGGCTGGCCCAGTGACCTCCATATACAACGGTCTTTTCTTTCTAGAAATGAACTAGCTTCTTGATTCTGAACTGACACACGAGTACAAGTGCACACATGCATGTGCACACACACTTCCCCCCCTTGTTTTAAACAATGCTGGGGATTGAACCCAGGGCCTTGCACTAGCTAGACCAACACTCTACTACAGAGCTACATCCCTAGCACTCCTTTTTAAATCTCCACGAAGGTGTAAAACTATCCCTTGCTTTTTGCACAGTCTTAAAATGACACTGTGCCATATATGGAAATGTAAAATTTCTATTCTTGAGAGCTTTCTACTCTGCTTTGAAAATCTCTGGACAAGTAGATTATTGAAGAACCCATGACTTTGCTCTTCATTTGATTAGATCTCTGAAAGAGATCATAAGACATCCTTTAAAAAGCCTAGAGGCCTTTGGAGTTCAGAGTGACCACAGAGGGCTTTTTTCCCACCAGTCTTCCTGATATGCAGTATCAAAGGAAATTGCTGTTTGCATCAGTCATTAACAAAAAAAAAGAGAAAAAAAAAAAAAAAGGAAAAATTCAAAACTCATTTGGAAAAAATGAAAGTTCATCTGTGGGTTGTATGTCATATGAAAAGTATTTTACCCCTTTCTTTCATTGACTAGATGACTATGGGAAATTTAAAAAATGTTTTTGTGGGACAAGCTAGGTAAGAAATGCTTTAGGAGTGTTATGTGCTGTCCTGAGAAAATGCTCTTCTTTCCAGAATATCCATTTGAGCATACAGGCACCTAGAACAGGACTGAAATTGTAGATTTTCATCAACTTTCACTAAGTTGCATAGGGATCCCTCACTTCCTCACAATGTATATGTGGACATAATGAACAAAAAAGCTTGTTAATTTACATTAAAGTTCACCTTGGTAGACTCTTGTGCTCAAAATTTGTGTATCCTTAGGGGGTATATTGACCTGTATTTTCTTGGATATACCTCAGTTTCAGCATTTTGTCCTTTCCAAAAAAATTTTTACTTTATATAATTTTATAAGACTCTTAACATAAATTTCCAAATCAAAAAGACTTTGGTTGTACATTTCTGGGGTTTTGTGTTCAGAAAATATAAACCCAGTTTCATTAGTTCCTGTCCTCATTTAACACTGGTAGGACAAAATGATATGATTTTGTTAACTTTTGTTGCTCAGTTGAAATACCTGCAGTTTTCTTTTTTGTCAAAATTTCTAACCTGGAATTCTGATTTGAACATCTGTATCATACTTTCTATCATATTTTTAACCTGCTGAAGAAATATTCATGTATCGATCAGTTCTAAGGGACTGAACTGAACTGGGTGCTTCATATCTATTAATTCATTCTATCCATTTAACAACCCTGTGGTACATATTCTTATACCCCTTTTGTAGATGAGGAGAGCTTTAATTGAAGTAGATTTCAGATGCCTTTTTAACATACTGCGTAATTCATTTATTTATTAATTTGCCTTCTCACTAAAATGTAAGCTTTATGACAGCAGGGATTTTCATGTTTTAGTCATTGTGTCCCAAATGTTCAGAATAATGTTACCCAATAGAACATCCTGTGTTGATGCAAATGTTCTCTATTGGCATCATCTAATGCCGTAGCCACCTAGCCACAACTTTTTTCAAACACTTGCAATGTAGCTATTCAGGGACTGAGAAACTGAATTTTAAGTTTTATTTAGTCTTAATTAGCCACACAGCTAGTGAGATACTATATTAACACAGTTCTAGAACATTACATGGTGTATAGTACTTTCTCAATTAATACTTGTTAAATGAACTAATTTCCTTCTTGTGCTGAAAAGGGTGAAAACAGAACTGCATGATTACATATTTAGCACACTCTTTTTAAAGACTATCAATAAGACTTTATTGAGTGACTTACTCTCCTTGGAGCCCTCATGAAGTTCTAATGTTTTATTCAGTTCCAACTGTAAAGAGTTTCTCAATTCTGTTTCTTCTTGGTACAGGTCAAGAGAGATTTGGAAACATGACAAGGGTCTACTATCGAGAAGCTATGGGTGCATTTATTGTCTTTGATGTCACCAGACCAGCCACATTTGAAGCAGTGACAAAGTGGAAAAATGATTTGGACTCAAAGCTAACTCTCCCTAATGGCAAACCGGTTTCTGTGGTTTTATTGGCCAATAAATGTGACCAGGGGAAGGATATGCTCATGAACAATGGCCTCAAGATGGACCAGTTCTGCAAGGAACATGGTTTCGTAGGATGGTTTGAAACATCAGCAAAGGTAAAGTGGCATTAGAGGATAAGAATATTATAGGCAAGATTCACAAAGAAAATGGCACATAATCATTATCATCATTATAATAATAATAATAATAATACATGTTTGGTGATAAAAGTTTCCCAAATTGCTTTATTAAACTCTTTCTTTTCTCAAGGCAGTGAATGGACAGGGTGGGAATTATTTTTCACATTTTAAGATGATGTGACTAAGGAACCAAAGCCATTTGCATATTTTCATATTGGTGATTGTTAGTAACTATTCAATTTTTGAGTACCTACTATGGGCCAGGCATGTTTTACATGCATTTTTGCATTTAGTCCTCAGAACAGATCTTAGGTAAGTATGATTTTGAAAGAAATTGGCCTTCCGTTCCGTGTCATTGCCTTATTCATAAATTTATACCATTAACATCTAATGTGTTCACCTGTATGTCAGGAATTATACCTTGCCCTAGAAATGAAAAGATGGCAATAATACAGAACTAACACACTGAGAGTCCTAGAGTAATGAAGGGACAGGGCAGTACAAATGTGGACAGCATCATGCAGCCTGGTATAGCTGACTCTCCTGGGAGGCAGAGAAAGCAGCAGGATGTGGGGACAAAGGAAGGGCTGGAAGATGCAGGATCTTATATGTACATGATGAGGGTAAATACTTCCTTTTGTGCCTCACAATGCTGCCTGATTCAGTATATGGATTTTGTTCTACTCCTTTTTGTTTTTGCTTATATTTTTTAAATTTTCAGTATCTGAAGAAGAAAAACTTTCATGGTAAATTTTTTAATTAATTTTATTTTTTGATTGACATGCATTGCTCATATTTATAAGGTACAATGTGATGCTTTGATTCTTATTGGATAATGAGCATTCTGATATTTTTATCATTATGATGATTGCAATCTATAGTTTCATAGATTTGTGGAACACAGTTATTTACATATTTGTAGAGCACAGGTGCTGTGCTACTTGTTTGGGATTCAGCTGTGAATAAGACACATATTGACTCTTCACTTATGGAACTCAAGGCCTTATTGTGCACAACATTGGAGAATGGTTTGAAAATATAATTCAAGGGCATCCTTCAAAATAGGCTGGGTGTTTTACTGCACACTAGAGTGTCTATAGATAATGATAACGTACTGTAGTCTTCAAAAAAGCCAGAAGAAAGGTTTTTGGAATGCTTTTATCACAAAGAAATGATAAATGTTTGAGGAAAGATACTTTATCCAGTTTTAAATGTTACATGTGCCCCTCTGGGAAAATGATGATAATACAAATTATAGGGAGTAGAGAGACAAACTTTGAGATTATCACTAAAGTGAGAAAAGCAGCAGAATAAAACAACTGCTTGGATTGGGAGATGATAGAGAGAAGGTGATGATATTGCCACTTTTCAATAACAATGGGCACAGTCTATTGTTTGAAGCATTTCTTGGAGAATCTCAATACCTGTTATCTCTCTGCAATCACTAGGCTGCTCTTAAGTTTAGAAAGTCATTTTCCTCAGTTTCTAGTATTCTTTTCTTCTTTCCAAGGTTCCAATGATCAAGTACACTTTTCCCACTCTTTCCTTTTGAAGTCCCTTATTTCCCCTATTTCTTAGGATTCTTCCATTGGTTTAGGACATAGTACCTGCCATTTTCTATTTCTTGGCCATCATTCAGATTTTTATTATTATTTTTTAAATTTTTACAAACTGCATTTTGATTCATTGTACACAAATGGATTTTGATTCATGTGTTTGAAGGATTTATTACTGTAAAGACAGGTAGAAAACAACTCAGATATTAAGTGGCATAAATGTCATAAATATGACATTTGATAGCTTGATTCTTTTCCCTGAATGTTAGCCTGGATTTTCCTTTTTAATTCCAAAATGTTGATGAATTCACCTATTTTCCTTTTCCCTTAACTATATAGTTAACTTCACAACTTCTGCATATTCTCCGAGTTCCTTTGTTTCAAAAAAGAGTCACTTTCCATTCAAAAGCCTGCCAGCCTAGGGGAGAAAAGAAGATTTTAGAGAACTGCTTTTCTCAGTTGATTACTTTAAATTTTAAGGGAAAGCTAGAATGAATGATATTTATGGGGAAGAAAGACAGTATTCCTTTATTATTCACTCAATAAATGTCATTGAGTATCTGTTATGTACTAGCCACTAAGAATACAGAAACTTACAAAACAGAATCTTTCCTTCATGGATAAGAGTAAGTAAAACTTATAGTGTGTTGGATGGTGATTAAATGCTAGTAGGAATGAAGAGAAAGCCTGAGGCCTGTGAATGAATGAATGGGAAGGTTGACATTGCTTTGGGGTCAAAGAACTTCTCAAATTTTTCTTTTTACTTCACCTGACATTCTTTTTTCAGCCACTACAGTGTCAAACCCTGTATGCTTAAGGACACGATGTTCATTAACTTGAAGTCTGGCTAACTGTCATAGTTGGATACTGCATTTCTAATCCTCCAAATCCCCACTAGTGTGAACTTTGAAGAGAAGCTTTGTACAGTGTGGGAGAAGTGGCATGGAATTTCACAAGCTAAGAGAGTACAAGACCTCATTGTAAAAGATAGAACTCACATTCAACATGTCTTCTCCTTCCAAATAACTGCTATTGAGGTTGTCCTTCTGAATAACTTAATGAAGATATTTAGCCAGTGCCAGGTTATTATTCAGACTCCACACCTGGAAGCCCAGAGTAACACTACAACAATGACAAAGTGGATCACTGAGCTGTTCAAAAAGTCTTTTCCAAAGTTCTATGGTAAAGTTTTAACTTTATGAGTATAGCATCACAACATTTACAAAATTGAAGCCCAGATAAAACAATCTACCTGAAGCTAAAATAGCAGCATTTGGGAACAGCTACCAATTCCTTCTTTGGTTACATTTGGGATGAGGGAATATCTCCCATAGAGAGCTTTCTGTTAGAAAGTGAATCTGTTAATTAGAGAACTCTTGAGTGATATCAGAATCATGCTGGTGACTAATACATGATTTTCCTTTTTCATATCTCTGAACTTCTAATGAGCCAAAGGTCATGGCCTCTGGCTTTGTCCCCATGGGCACACCCTGAGTAAATCCTTTGGGTGTTATCAACAGCATGACCCTCTCTGAAACTGAAGCTCGTGAAGCATTAGAGGAGTTTGTTGTGGAAACTACCCTTCTGTGGACCCCAGTGCTGAGGAACATTTACCCTTGTTCTTCTATCTTCTGGAGTAACTTCCCATGAGAGTTTTCATGCCTATTACTCTTGCTGGAACAATAATATAGCCCCTGGCTGGCTAGTGAATTGAGAGAAAAAAAAAAATAGATGTCTTCTGGTGCATCTGATTTTTCACTTTATCACTTCCAATATTAAAACTAAGGAAAAGAAAATAAAAATAGTATTTTCTAAGTCAGGTTTTCAACTTTTGCATTTTTTCCCTTTCTCAGCTATGTTTCTTCCTGTCATTTTATGGACAGTATTTCACTGGAGTCCTCATTTGTCTCAATTTGCCCAAATTGCTTTTGGGTCAACGAGCCTTTTCAATGTTTTCTTTTCACTTTACTCTGACATTCCTGGTTTATGCCTACTTTCCTAGTGGAATTATTGATAACACTCAAAACATTCCTGGTTTGTAATTCACATTTTTATGGTTGTCCTATAGATCAGGAACTTGATTCATTTTACTTTCTTTATCATAGCTTTACTCTAAAAATGAATATTTTGTGTATTCCTGTGCCCATGTCTAGACTTCATAACAGCTTTAGTACATTTGTCTCTCAGAGTTAGGTTCCTACCCTGTGCTTGTTAATGAATCCTTGAAGTTTGGAGTCTTATCATCTGGGTCCATCTCAGTGGATGACTAGACCCTGATATCTGCCAACCAGTTTACTTGATTCATTCTTGGTGTCCCCTTGTCTGAACCTCCACCAGGTACTGCTTTTGTATTTGCTGTCTTGATATGCTTACCCGCCTTCTAGAGTTGTAATCGTTGAGAGAATGTATGTCGAGTCCCCAGATATATTATGTCTGATCCCACAAAATACACACATAGACACACACAATATCTACTGTACCCACCTATCTGCTGACCTGGGTGTTCTCTTCTGCAGTGGGCTCTGATGCACACAACAAACACACTCCAGTGGAAAGTCTGTTTCTATATTTTAGCCTTTTCCAGTTCACTCCATCCTGCTCTTAAGGTTCAGTGCTTCAGGTGTGGTAGTGCTCAGAAATAGGACACCAGGGAAATACCAGTGTTGCTGGGAAATAATGGAACAAGATGTATCTAGATAATAGTGAGGACAAGAATCAAACTCACAGAAAGAATCTGCCCTGCTTTTGCTTCCCTCGACCTCAATCCCTACTCCTGAAAGATGCCCTTGATTATTTCTAACCTGCTTAAACTGACTTTGTAGATCCACCTTCTCTCCCAGAATGTTCTGAGAGCTGTGGGTGCTCTGGGAAGAAACCATCTTACATTAAATTCTACTCTATTTTGGTCTCTCCCCTGAAGCTAAAAGAAAAAAATATTGATGTGTGTTGTTCTGCTGAGAATAATGAATATGCCCAATTGTGTTCTTGCTGAGATGGCATTAGTTGTTTTAAGGGCAGAGTGAACATTTTGGACTACAGTTTTTTGACTTTCTAGCAAATTTTAAACACATTTATTGTATTTGGGGAATTTTTAACTTACCTGCACAGGAAGAACCCATAAAACTCTCTTCTTTTGCTTCCTGTGCTGCTTTGGCACAGGCATATAATCTAGATTCCACCAATAACATGGATTTGGAAGTAAGTGACTAGATGAAAAAGGAAAATTCTGAATCCCTTTTCTTAGGGAAAGGGTGTCAGAAAAGACCTACAGTTTTAAGAGACAGCAGGGTTTATAAGGTCCTATGCTAGACACAGAAACATAATCATGGCTGGACTCAGGAACAGTTGTACTCAAGTTGAGTTCCTTGGAGCTTCACAGGTAACAGAACCTAGTGTTCCATGGTAGCTGGGAGCAATTTTCTTCCTTCTTAAGACTCTTTCCTGTGGATTTGAGTTTCTTTCTCCAAAATTACACTGAAGCTATTTCTCTGGATGACTGAATCATTGTACAAACTACTCAATATAATTTGAATAAACTGTCATATTTAACCAGAAGCATTAGCTTTTTACTTCACAAATTAGAATCTGGATTACTATACATGGTACAATCCATTTGAGAAAACTAATTTAAACCACCACTGTCCTTTCTGCAGGGCTTCCTAGGACTTAAATATACCAATGTGCATTTTCAATCCACAGTAATAATATGATTGTGTTTCTTGAGGTTTGCTATATGTTAGCTTTGTGCAAAAATTTGTATGTACAAGAACGTTTTCAATCATTATCATGACCTTATACAGTAGGTATTATTATTGTTTTAAAGAAAAAAAGAAAGAATTTAAGTTCAGGAGACTTCCCTAAAGATATATAGTAGATACCTTATTACTTTGATTCTAACATACACTTTTTAAAATTCCTTTCTATGTTCATCTTTCAAAATCAAGATGTACTCTATAGTCACTATGGATTTCTAAAGTGATGGTGTGTCTTTCAAATGATGTCTTGATTTTGTTCTTTTTGTTTTCCTCCACGAGGAGACTATACCATAGAGCAGTTCCTAAATGTTTGGGCCATGTTGAATGCTTGACAGAATAATGGGAATTCTGGCCTAGAATTCTTTTGTAAAAGAAAAGTTTTCTGTGTTTCATTAAGCTTAGTGAGCTGTTTTATTACTATTTTTTAAATTGCTCTGCAAGCTAAAACACACAGCAGTTAAAATTGGCTAGTTTTCTAGAAGCTACTTGAAGGGCAGTATCACACATCATTTATTTTATAGGCTTCTAGAAAATATACAGTTTTAAAATAATGTATTTATACAAACTGGAATTGCATAGATAATTGTGCTCGGGTATGGGTAGTTACTCTAATTCATTTTTTAATGGATTGCGTATGGCGCATTATTTTAAAAATCATATTATGTTTAAATTGAGTAGTGGTCCATCTCCGATTATTTCTGTTTTCTAAATGTCAAAATATGAAAACTTCTTGATAGTTACTTGTGCATTCATTGATTAACATGATTTGCATCAAGTGACTTTTGTTTCTGAATCTGTGCTGTGAATGTTGTGTATCGCCTACAGTGTATTCAAAGAAAGGTGCTTACTTTACTTTTTAGCATGTCACTGTGTAAAACAGATATTCCAGGTTTTAGGTATGTGTCTTCAAAGAATTTATATGGGGTTGTAGGACGTGGCTTTTCTAATATACTTGACTACAGCACATTTAACCTTATAATTTTAGCTTATCTGGTTGGAACTGGTGGTATTTAGGGACATAAAAAGGAGAGGCCAATCTGAAATCTAAAATGAAAGCAAAGTTAAAAGGCATAATTTAAAGGAAATTATGGCTGTGTTTAATAGTCATGATCAGTTCATATAACCATCAGTCTGTAATACAACTATTTGAATCATTGCTTATGACATATTCTTAATGCCCTACAAGAAAAATGGAAATGATTTCCTAAAGTCGGGAATAGCTCAAGCATAAGAGTCTCAAACTCAAGCCACTCATCCGCTTAAGAATCAGTGTAAATTAATAATAACATTTTTATTTATATCTTTAGCTAATTGGTTCTCTGGAGATGATCTAGGTCTATGCTTATAATTTTCTAGGTAATCTGAGATCCAACTATGAATAAGACATTGAAGGAGAATATACATATACCATCAGAGTCTATAAACAAATTTGTTGTACAGAAGATGGTGTTATATACGTTACTTTGTCCTGTGTGCTTCACATTTTCATAACCTTGAGCTCATATCTTCTATCTCATGCCTAGACAATTATAGTAATGCATCATCAGACTTCACCAAGACTACACAATTCTGTAGTACATGTTGCTAAAAACTCAACATGCCAAGGGATCATTTTGATTTTGTTACTCTCTAGTTCAAAAATCTTCCATGGGCTCCACTTATTAATTATTAAAATTTTAGACAATTTAGGACATGTATCAAGCAATTTTGACCTGTAGGCCAAAGATGGCCTGCCCTATTATAAATAAAATTTTACTGGATCCCCTCTATGCTCATTGGTATACTGCAGGAAGCCATCCATGATGACTCCTATGAGAACCAAAAGTAGTTCAATAGCTGACCTCAGGAACTCACAGTGGATATTGACTGTTTGAGAACGCCTGAGTTATCCTGCCTTAGCTCACCACTCAAGTTCAAATATAAGCATTGGATGTGGGAGTGACCCACTAGAGCCAAATGGCTTGCTTTCTTCCCTGCCCCTATGTTGGGGGCTGTGCCATGTTGGCGGCGCCAGGGCGGCGCCTGATCACACCGGCAGCGAGGAGGTTAGTTGACATAAGCACACTCAGGTGATTTTCTCGTTCACGCACACAATGTATGCGCATGTGTTCTCAAGCACTAATTGCCTGCTCGGGCATCTCGCCTAATCTTTGCGTAAGAGGCGTGGCCCTGCTCTCTGCTTCCTGGAGGTGATATAAGCATAGGCAGCGCGAGACAGAGCCAGCAGCAGCCATTACCAGAAAAGCTAGTAGAAAAAGATACACGCGGGGCAGCAGCCAGAGGGGAAAAACACGGATAGCAGCCATTAGAAGCAACCAGAGGGAAAGGCACGCGGCGCAGCAGTAGCCAGAGAAGAAGACACGCCACAGCAGCCATTAGAAGCAGCCAGAGGGAAAAACACAGCAGTGAGTAGGGGCAGCTGCGGAAGGCAGATTGCGGAACGGAGAACTGAGACGCATCACTAGGGGACCTTAGGTAGACACACCCTTAGTTCACAGGATGCAGGACTTTAAGGCGTGGCAGGCCTCTCTCCTTCTAAGCTCTAAGAAAAGCCTGTCTTTCTTTCAAAGTTTCTCTCTTAAGCAAAGTTTCTTTCTCTCTGATAAGCGGGGTCTCCTCTCAAAGCAAGTAACAAGCAAGAAACAAAGTCTCTCTCTCTCTCCTCTCAAAGCAAGTAAACCTCATTTCCTCTATCCTCTATAAATGAACAAGCAAGAAAGCAGTGCACTAAATAGAAAGATAGAAGTGCCTCAGTTTCCACCCACCACCCATAAGACCCGTGCAAGTTGTTGCTGCAGGCGGTGACAAATATCCATGGATTTTGGAACCGCAAAGAGCCAGCGACACCCCTATCCTGTTTTCTGGGGAAGAAGCTCCTACCAGTCCCTTTTGATATGTAGTGGTATAAATAAAGTAAGCTTGGGCTCCTTCCTTTATTGGAGCCAGACCCTTCTGGACAGCTCAATTGGTCATGCCCCAACTTTTAAGATAATTTTGTCTTCTGTCTTTTTTTCTGATAAATAGATTTCATAGCTTTTATTTCACAGCCAGCCCATCCCTCTGACAGGAACCCTTTCCCTTGCCCACACAAGACATGGGGTAAGAGTATACATATTATTAATGACTGCTTTTCTGCTACAAAAAAAAAAAAAAAAAAAAAAAGAAAAACAACCAACTATGGAGCTGAGTAGTTTCAAGAGTTTGTGGCCTGCAAAGCCTGAATTATTTACCATCTGATCTTTCACTCTGAAGTTTTCCACTGATGCCTTAGAATAAGAATAGCTTCTCTTTAGCCAGGCACTGTTCTATGACTCTATATGCTTTAGCTCATCTCTTAAATAAACTTCCATTAATTTTCCTCTTTACAGATGAATAGACTAAAGTTTAAATGAGAAAGCCATTTGACTCTAGTATAGCTGGTATGCAGTAACTTGAGATTTCAAGACCAATGTGCTAGAAGTACTCCCCCACCACCCAGTCACCACAGTTACTACCATGTAGCTTTTCCCTGTCTGACATTATACAGTAACTATGTATTGAGCACCTTGCATAATAGACCAGGGACTGGGATGGGTAGGTGAGAAAAATGTGGAAGCTTAAAGTCTAATGAAAAAGACAGAGAGGTGTAAATAGGTCTTCCAGGACATGTGACAAAAGAGAGCAATTCACCTGGAATTGTTAAAGGGGCAGAACAAGGAGGGGCTTTTGCCCACATGTGCTTTATTCCCAGCTATTGGCAGACACCAGTCTTTTCCTTATCTCTACACTTGTGTCCATGGTACTTTTCCAATATGGAATGTATAAGGCAGTTGATGTTTGTTCTACATTCAGCTTTGCCTAGTGAAGTCCAGTTTGGGTATGAAAGAAGAAAGATTGGAATCCCCACTGACTTTAGACGTAAGGAGTGTTCAGAAGTTAAACCTCAGTGCACTTGGAGACAAGCCAGCTCACTTTCCAGATGTCTCCTTCCTCCCAGAGACATTTGAGAACAGCTCTATGAGGATTCTTTGTTCTCAGAGAGAATCAAGATGGGTTTTTCACTGATCCCGCAGTTCCCAACAAGAAGGAAGCAGATCCAATGGGGCACAAAACTTCTTTCGATGATTGTTTTCTATTATTTAATTTTGGTCCAGTGGTGGGTAATTTTATTTATCCCATCAGGGGACATTTTCAATGTCTAGGAATATATTTGCTCATTACAACTGATTAGGGTTTGGGGTCTTACTGACATCAAGTGGTAGAGGACAGGGATTCTACATTTACATCCTGTTAAACATCCTTCTTTGCATGGCATATACCCACACTGTTCCCACTCTCGGCAAAGAACTATCTGACCTAAAGGGCAGTTGAGTTTAGTTTGGAAAACCCCAGATACTATGCTTTATATGAGCACTTTGCAAACTCTGGAAATACTATTTTATAATAATTTTTTGTTTCTTAGCATTTTTGTTTTAAGAGAAATCAAGTAGGGCCAACCTTTGATTTTTGTATCATTCTAAAAAGCAGTTGAATCTTGGTCTTAGACTTTCTATTGTCTATCAGGGATTCTCAGTCAGAGGGGTTCATGCTAAGGGACATGGTTTGACGCACAGCAGAGCCTTGCCTTCTCTGTTCCCCACCCACCTTATCCATCATCCTCATTGAACTTTCACATTTTTAGCACTGTTATTTATCACCTCCATGCCTTTTTATATGGTGTCCCTTCTGCTTAGAATACCCTTCCCCTTCCCTCTCTGCCCTTGGGAATTCTACAGACTTTTTTAAGTCTGTGTTTTCCTCCCACCCATATCATATGGCCTCTACAGATTTCCTTAAGGAGTTTCATCTCTCCCATCCATGTGCCTGGGATCAGCAAGGAAATGTGTATTTCAAGCCATCCAGATGGTATAGCTCAGCCTTCTCGTCTGACAGGTCCTTGCCTAGAGATGCAACTGCTGCAGTGTGGATACCTCTAAGTGACTACATCCTTCTGCCCTCAGGAAAACGAGCTTTTCCTCATCTGGACTCGGGTTTTAGGATCACCATGGAATTCAGAACCTGACAAATAGCACTGCGAAACATGAGAGGTACTTTGTCAGAGGGTGAAAGTGTGGACTTTGACCAAGCAGATATGTGCCAGCCTCTGACACAAGTCAGTGTGGCTTTGGGCATGAACCTTAATCAGGCTATACCTAGTTGTCTCCATGAAAAATGGGAACAATGCTTCATAGTGGTGTTGTTAAATATAGGTAATTAGTATGCAATAAATTCCTGGTCTCTAAGAAATACACATACATGCAGTAATTGCACACAGATTTCAAGAGCTCCATTACAAGTTTTGCATGAAGTCTCCTGTTCACCTTGGCATTCCCATGCCTGGGAATAATCTTTCCTACTTTTATGCACCTGCCTCTCACTCTTCCTCAAGGTCTCAACTTGAGCATACTGTTACTGACTCTTAAGTGGTCTCCCCTCCCCATTTCACACCATGTCAAGATTATTTCTTTAAGGGCCTGGTCCCTGAACTACACTGAGTGCTTCTGGTCATCACCCAGCACAATGGCTTGCACACCAAGGTCAGTCTTTACTGAATGGAACAGGATTGTTTGCTGCACTGCCTTTTAAGGACTCTTTCAAAAGATTCTTTTACTCTGTTATTCTTTCTCCTGCCCTTTGTGGGGTATTTCTGTCCTTAGAGAACCCTGAAGAAACAGAAAAATTAAATTACTGCTATATTTCCCAGAAGGACTCCAACATTATGTAACTCCTTTCATCCAGAAATCTCTGTAGACACATTGTACAGCAAAGAGATTATAGTGCCCTGCTGTGTCGATGGGGAAATAGAGAAGAAAAATGAATGTGCAGTAAGCAGCCATCCTCTTAATGCCCTCAGTCCTTGATGGGGAACTTCAAATTCTTTGCGTGGTAATGCCACATAGCACCCCATAAGAATCTAACATTAGCCTGTGGATCTGATTACCCAACTTAGTTCACCTTCACTTTTCAGGACTAGAATATTGCAGTTTTACCTTACTGAAATTCTCATAGTTTTATTTTACATGCATCTCTCATTTGTTTTCAGCTACTATCATTTGAGCCACATACAATGGCTATCATGTTTGCCTTTTTACTAATAAATTAAGTTTTCCAGGGAATCTTTTTGATGTTTTGCATTGAAGAAATCAGGCCTAAAGTTCAGATATAATGGAATATTCTATCAAATGACAGTAGTCTTGCACAGGCTTGTGCATCAGGTTCACCTGAGGTGCTTTTTTTAAAATTGCAATGCCTTGGTCCAACTCAGATATTTTCAGAGGGGATTAGAAGGTATGTTTTTGCAAATACTTTTTTGGAGATTTGGAGTGATATATTGGTTAAAATGCGTTGTGTTGAATTTTATTGATTGATTCATTCAAGCATGCATTCATTCCCAAAGCATTCCTTGAATATCTTCTATGAACTCACGTAGGCACCTTACTAAGTACTGGGACACTGATAATAAAGGGCACAGTTTCTTTTTTTCTTTTCATTAAAAAGTTTCCAATCTTCTGAAGAAAACCCATTAACAAATAGCCACTGTGATATTCCATAAAACTTGGTGACTTCCATAAGAGCTGTGAGAGCACTTGAAGGAACAGCTGAAACCTCCACCTGAGAGTGAAGCTGTTTCCTTGATGTTCCACCAGGGTCCCTAAGGATAAGAGACGTTATAAGGAAAGACTCAAGAGCTGCTGAGAAGAACACTTCTTTAATGGATATTGTGCAATGAGACATTAGGAATCATCTTTAGGAACCCCTGGGTTTTTTAAAAAAGCAGATAGCAAACTTTTCATCTTTATTCTAAGATATCTTAGCAAGAACATGTTGCTGTTGAAATTAACTAGCTTTATGAGTCATCAGAAAATTGTCAGTCCAAGGCCATTGTAATCAATAGTAGTTAAAAATTGCATTTATCAAATGCATGCTTATTTTTAACTAGACCTGGTCCCAGGGTTTTCTTTCTTTCTTTCACTTAGTTCTCACAAACCCTTATTAAGTAGATTTTGTTATTATATCCATTTTACATATTCAGAAACTGAGGCTTAGTGAAGATAAATGGTTCAACTGAGATTATATGGTCAGCAAGTTAGAATTAGAACCCAGCTGTCTGTATTTGAATCCCATCTTCTCTGATTTTCTTATTTCTATGTGTCTAAATAGTACATGTATATTATTTTTTTCCTGATTTTCTAGATTTAGACATATATTGATAACCTGATAGTCCTCTGATTTGGTATAACATCCTAAACTAAGTCTATGAACCTACTTTTTTCCCCTCACATTTTCAACACTTTGTAAATTTTGTTTTATTCTGTATATTTATTTGACTTGTTTTCCCACTATTTAATGGAATGTTAATTTTAGCTTCATAATTTTAACTTTGAGAAGCTCCTTTCTATTCTTTAACTGTCCTTTTTCATGGCATCCTGTTCTTAGTTAAGAATGTAAGAGTCTTTGTGAGGATACTAATTCATTTTTTTCTGAAGTTTCTTTTATAATCTATTTAATGAGTTATTTTTCATTCCATTTTTGTTCTTCTTTGTTATTTTGATAGTCTCTTTAAATCATTTGATGATCCTTGACAGAACATTCATAGGTAGGAATAAGACCATCAAAAATAGTGGATTGTGGTTGTGTTGATTTTTGCTAAGTGAGTTTTACATTAGGGTAGTAGTCATTGGGGACTTCCAAATGTCAGTTGGAAGTCTTTTCTCTAGAGAAGAACACTTCTTTCCTGCTAGATGTAAATATGCCAGAGTTCTGGGAGTGGAGAGTGTGGTCCAGCTGCCATATTGAAAGACTTCTGTTGACTTTTCTTAACCTTACATTGTCTACATAGAACAGTAATTGATATCTCCTGAGTCTGATGTCTCTTTAGTTTATTCAGAGGATGAAGGACTATTCCATTTGGGGTATAGATAATCTAGTTGCTGGTAGTCTATATGGAAAATGAAGTAATAATGGGGTTGATAACCCTATTATGACTTTCAACAAGACCCTCTAATTTCCACTGTTCTTAATATGTTAACCTTGGGGCTCTTGGGTTCTGTCAGTGTGAATTAACTCTCTTATTGTTCACATCTCCCTGTTATATTTTTTGTCCATGTGTCTACTACACACTAGTAAACTCATTACTACTTTTCCATTACTTCCATGTTTCTAAAAGAGTGTTAAAAGACTTGAATACTATGTTTATTTTCTCGTTCTCTTAATCCTTGATATTTTATTTAAAATATTTCTTTCTTTTATTTATTTATTGATTCTGGAACTTGAAACCATGGGCACTTAATGACTAAGTCACATCCAAAGCCCTTTCAAAACAGTTTTTGCTGTTACTTAGGGCCTTGCAAATTTGCTGAGGCTGGCCTTGAACTTGTGATCCTTCTTTCTCAGCCATCCAAGTTGCTGGGATTATAGGTGTACACCACCATGCCTGGCTGAAATAATTTTTGAGTTTTGGTAAAGAAAAAGATGAATACATTTTCTTGTTCTGTTCTCTTTAACTGGAAAGTGACCATGTTCTTTGAACCTTTATTGATTGTGCACCTTACTTCTGACCCAGTCCTAGTCAATATATAATTGAATTTATTATATTTTATTTTTTTAATTAATGTTTTTTTATCCTCACTTTATAATGTAGGAACTAAAGTATTTTAATATCTTACCCACCGTATTCCTGCTAGAGAGTGAAATTTACTTTATATTTCATTCCTCCTTACATGAATGAATTAAGAAAACGTGGTATGTATACACCATGGAATTTTACTCAGCCAAAAAGAAAAATGAAATTACAGAATTTGCCAGTAAATGAATGAAAATGGAGAACACCATGTTAAGTGAAATAAGTCAGACTCAGAAAATCAAGCCTTGACTCTTTTATCCCCAGTCCTTTTTATTATTATTATTATTATTATTATTTTGAGACAGGGTCTCACTAAATTGCTGAAGGTCTCACAAAGTTGCTGAGGCTGGTATTGAATTTCTGATGCCCCTGACTAGCCTCCCCAGTCACTGAGATTATATGTATGTATTACCACATCCAGCAGGACAGCTTAGTGTTTTCTATTCTAACTTTCTACTTAAAAAGAAAAAAATAAAATAAAAGGGAAAAGACCCTAGCTTCTCTCTCCTGTGTTGAAATTGATGTCCATTTTCCTTCTTTTCAACCCAGAGAGGGTCACCTTCTTGTTTCTAGAGGGGTCTTGTTACCAAGATGGGTTTACCTTCTCCCTTCTTCTGTTACTTCATTGCTTTTTGTATTGATTTTGCTTGTCCTCTGTTTTGTGCTGCTTGGACTTCCTTGAGTGTGTCTTCTTTCCCATCTTTGAAGCATCCCTTAGACTTGTGGGAGACAGCACTACCATCTCAAGGCCTTCCATTTCATTTCCATCTGCTTCATTTCTATTGGGTTCTTGGGAGAGCCTGTCGGGATTGGGGGGAATCAATATCCCATTAGAATAAGTGAGGAGCAGCAGCATCTCCTCAGCTGCTTGTCCACTTACCTGATATGCTGGGGCAGTGCTCAAAGACCAGGTGCTGCGCCCAGAGAGAGCTGAAAAGGATTAGATCATCCTAGGGATAATGTAGAAAAGCCAATGACAGGACAATCAGGAGTTGTGAATCCATTTCTTTGAACTAAATGATGTGGAGTCATTTTGTGAAAATAATTTTGCCTGTTAAAGATTGCTTTAGAAGAAGGTAATTTTCTCTTGAAACTTTTATAATTCTTTGTCATTTTGAATTTTCTAGTACAGGCAACATCACTGGTCATAAGTCTAGACTGCAGGTATATGTTTGGGTGTTGTGAACATATATATGGTATTTAAGACTCCATTGAGATTACGTTAGGAGTGAGCATCAGAGTAAAGGAAAAAGGACCCAAGATTTGTCCCTTGGCACTTTCACATTTAGATGGGAAAATGAGGCTACAGTAGAGGGAAGCACAGAAGTAGAAGTAGCATAGTTTTGCAAAAGGGCTAAGATTGGAACTCAGTGGATCCTTCTCATGCTGCAACTCTTAATAAGATCACCATTGAGTTACCTGAGTTTTCACTTTTTGGTGCTGTTCCCCTGAGGAGTAAACTGGGAAGATGCTAGAAAAATGCCAGATTATGCAGCATTGACTCTCTGTCTAAATCATTTGTTTGCTGTGTTTTTGACAATTAGTGGGTCTAACAATCAAAATAGGAAAATAAGGGATTTAAATGTTTGTATCCTTCTATGCTATCAATAGTACACCTTCTTTTAAATTATTAATCATTCTAACATAGACCAGATGTGTGTAGGGCACGATAGGAACAAGATTTGTACCAGGTTTTAGAATAGAAATAATAAATCTAATTCAGAGTTTGATATGCAAATGGAAGTTTCAGTCTACAAAAGGGCCAAAGTAATCAGAAACCTTGTAAATACACTCTTCATCTAAATCGAAAAGTCAGCTTTTGTTATTTGCCAAGAATATTCCAAATTATAATATATGACACTGGATGGAACTTTCAGAATTTAAGTTTCCAACGTCTATTTTCTTACCTGATTTTCACAAATCCTCAGCAAATAACCATCTTTGGTTCTTTTGTAGGACTTCTCTTTGTTGCGAATTCCTGAATTACTCATGTGAAATGGTTTTAAGAACCCCCACCATTCTGGTGCCTTACCTGGACACTCTAATCTGTCCATATGCTGTTTTGAGTGGCCAGATCTATTGACCAGGTATAGACTGAACAGAGTATGACATAAATGATGGGGTTCCAACCTACTTTGCCCGAGTGACAAAATTTCTATTTTATATAGTATTGTACTATATTAATTTATTTCTGAACAGCTATATCAAATTATTGACATAGTATGCTTATGGTAAACTAAATAGTACCCTGATTTTTGCAAATAATATGCTATGACACGAAGTCTTATATATATAAGCTACGGATAATATGAACTCAAGAATAGTGTTTTATTTTAGTACCTATTCCCCCCACCCCCGCTTTTTTGTGGTACTGGGAATTTAACCCAATTGTACTTTACTACTGAGCTACATTCCCAGCCCTATTTATTCTTGATTTTGAGACAGGGTCTCACTAAATTGCAGAGACCGGCCTCAAACATGTGATTCTCCTGCCTTAGCCTCCTGAGTTGCTGGGATTACTGGCATATGCTACCATGCCCAGACCCACTCACTTTTATTCTGTGATTTTAATGTATTATTCCAGTTTCATTATTAATCTATTATTTTTGTTTATAAAAGTAAAACATCCATTTTTGTTAGGGTGTGTTTATGTACAGTTGGAAAAGACACTAAAAAGCTGACTTAACCAAAGAAGACTTCATTTCAAACACGCAGCCAATCTAGAAGCAGCTCCAGGACATCACAAAGGGCTCAACTCCCCACTTCACTCACCTCAGCACATGGCTGTCTTCCTCATGGTGATAAGATGTCAACTTGTGTTGGTTTTCTATTTCTGTGTAACAAATCACCATAAACTTAGCAGCTTAAAACAACACATCTTTATGATTTTGGCCTCCATGGATCAGAAGTCCTGGCACAGGTAGGCTGGGTCCTCTGCTCAGGTTCTTGTCAGGCTGAAATCCAATGCTGGCTGAGGCTGTGTCGTCATCGGAAGCTCAGGCTCCTCTTCCATGCCTGTTCAGTTATTTGCAGAACTCCATTCCCTGTGGAGAAGGACTGAAGTTGCTGTTTTCTTTCTGCCTGTTACCTGGGGATGGACCTGAGCTCCTAGCCACGTGTCTTTCAAGCACCTGGCAGCTTATTTTTCAACGTCGGAAGTAGATTCCAGTCGGTGACAGTGGAGTCCTAGATAAAGTCACTAATTAGGGGGTGGCTATTTCATCATGGTCATAGCTCTACCTGTACTCAATGGGCATGTACCCCAGGAGGTGGCAATCATGGGACCATCAAAGAATTCCATCTGCCGTACTGATTTCTGGGCAGGATCATGTGTTCTGGAAAGATTAAGAGTAAGAGGCCTACACAACTGAGGTCACTCCCACCCCTTTTCTTTTTTAAAGTTCTGGAGACCTGAGCTAAAATATGCTTACCAACAATGAGCAGGGTGTCCATTTCTCCCTGTCAGGATATTCTGAGGTCCTGATTTCATCAATTTTGTCAGTTTTATGTCTCCCTTTTGTAACTAACAAAAATTTGGTTAAGTATGCCTTTTACAACTTTCTCCAATCTTCTTATAAAAAGGAGGTTAGTTCTGGACTTGTTTAATGGACTTGTTTAATGTAATTAAATACAATCTGGTCCTCAACTTGAGCCCATACAAATAATCATTTTTCTTGGGAGCCAATTCAGTTACCTTGTGTCCAGGAACATTATCAAGGACATTATTCTCAAGATAAATGCACCTAGCAATCTCCTGATTGCTCAGTTTGAAATCTTTATTAGGGAAGAAAATGAAGTTAGTTTATTGTGTATGGTCTTTCTTTTTGTGTGTCTTCTGTTAAATTTGTATTACTTTTGTTCTGAATAAATTCAAAACTGTCTTTTCCTGCCATTTGTAGTTTCTTTAAACTTGCCCTTAGATTTGGTTTGAGCTTCCTGACTATTTGGATAAGTTCAGACCTCCTTTGAATCTGTTCTGAGTTCATTTCCCTTCTTCTATCTTTTGTACATGTTATTTTTAAACCTGTTCTTACCTGAGATGTTCCTGCAGTCAAAATGGTTTTCTTTATAGCTCTTTCCTCTTTCTTCTTTACTGCATTACTCATGATCGTATAGTTAGAATTCCTGTTTTTCGAGCTTCCTGTCCTTGTTCTTTCTCTAGACTCAATCCTGAAGACTGTTTTTCACCTATGAGTTGAACCTACATAGTTTTCCCTTCATCATTATATATTACTATTTTCCAGTTCATGGAATGCACTCTTTCTTTCATATTGTCTGAGCCTCAAGATATTAGAACTTCCCATATAACTCATGATTCAAAATTTAGCATTCTTATTTTCTTAGTTCCACACCTTTAAATGTAAATATTAAAATAGTATATTTACCTTATAGAAACCTTAGAGAATAACCAGGAGTATAAAAGATTAAAATTATCTGTAATCAAACTACTAATTGATTTAACTGCTAATATTTAACTGCTAATATTTAATTTTGTTTCCTACTAATAAGGAAAATGTATATGTAAAAAGAACTCCATCCTATTTTAAACCATACTTATCCTTGAAGTTTCAACCCATAGAACTGATTGATAATCTCTAGACCTACATGTAGCAGCACAACATGATAATAGCAAGAGAGAGAGAAGTAGTCATGGGTGCCCAGGACCAGTGGCAAAAGTAGTCTTCTGAATAGTGTTTTATGATGAAGAAAGCCTGTGATACATCCGTAAGTGGTTCTCAGCAATAATGTTCCAAGTTTTAAAGCTCACATTTGAAGCAGAAGTATTTTTTACCTGGCAAAGGTGTTGTCTTTCTGGATCTACTTGAGTTAGTCGAATTCTATAAGACAACCAGAAAATCAGAACTGAGCTTAGTTCTTAAGTTCCAAGAGACCTTATTTTCCTTTTATATTTTCTCAGAAGATTTTACTGAGTGTCTACTTTATGCCTTCCTCATTATGGTAGCTCTTTTCAAGTCATTTATGTTCTACTTTCTTCACCTTCCCTTCATACATGTCTAATTAGATAGTCCCAAACATCCATTTAACCTGCATATTTTAAGATCAGATGGTACCTATGTAGTTTATTTCTATTTGTAATGCATAGCTTTGTGGAAAATTTTTTTCTAGTTCTTTTTAATTATATATTGCTTATGTCTATCTAAAACATAAGTATATACATCTACATTGGTGTAGATGATATGTTTGGAAAGAGATTCAAAATCATTCAGCCCTGTTAGGTTGGTACTCCTGTTCCCAGCTGTTCTTTCCCCTGCCCCTGTCCCCCCTGCCCAGGTTGTCCCAGTGGAAGTTGCCACATTTATCAAGTGGTCAAGTTACTGTAATTGGCTAATAGTATACACATGACCAAAGTAAGGTTACTCCTGGTACCTCTGTCTCCTGGAATTAAAGTTGTTTGAGTCTCGTGTGTAAATACGTGACTAAAGCCAAATTCACCAGAGTCCTTCCTCACGGTTCCTGTAACTGGGGTTGAGTGTAGGAAACTTTTTCTCTTTGGTGGCTAAACTATGAACATGTGAGCCAAAATCCCTTTATACGCAAATAGCGACTGGCAGATAAAGAAAAAACTGACCTGATGGTACTTGCAAGCCTGACTTTATTTTCTAAGGCTCAGGGAGTAAGCATGAGTTATTTTAGCAATTTTGTGACTCCTGGGAGCTGCCCTCCAGATGGCCTAGGCAATACAATGGTTTTCTGATTTTTTGCAACCAAAAACTTACAGCTAATCAAGTGATATAGTACACTCACTTTAGTAAGTGATCTCTTAAACAAAGGCCTTATACTTAAACTATTGAGAAATCTTTCCTATTAAGGGATCATTATTCTCAAATCTCTGTGAGTTTAACTACATTAGTCAAGAGGTAGAGATAGTCTCAAGGGTCATCTTCAATTCTGCTTAGAAAAAGGCAGAGTATAAATTCTGTCCCTTCCCAGTTATGAAATTGACACCAGAGAGAGGTCTTATTTGCTCCTAATGACCAACAGAGTTTGTAGCAACATCGGGGCCAAGGCTGAGGTCTACTAATTTCCTGTACTCAGCTGTCCTGAGTTTAAAGGAACTTCACTATAATGAATGTGAACATAGAGCAGCTCCCAATATGTTTTTGTAATTTTTAATTGGAATTAGTTCAGTTTTCTCTTTTGCAAAACAGTCTGTCCGTAAGTTATAGTTTGAGGGTCTTTGTGCCAACAGACCCTGTATTAGCTACAGGCAATACTCCAAGTGCTTAAGTGCTATTTCTTCTCTCTTCAAGCTTATTATCCAGTGAGAAGGTAACTTTCTAAAGGAAATTACAACTGTAATGTAATGTACATGATAATAGCATTATAAAGCACTACCAGGAAGCCCCGAGGAGAGGCACCCAATCCTCCTTTTCCCATACAGCGTGAGGGGAACAATGCCTCATCATAACCAATTAGGGCAATTGTTTCCAACTTTGCATTGAGGGACTTTATTCTGTTAAAGTCATATTTTAAAAATATATATGTATTCATCTTAGCATATACTCAGAAAATATGTGTATTTCACCTTAGCATAGGCTTAGAAAGGCAAAAAAAAAAAAAAAAAAAAAAAAAAAAAAGTTAGTACTATTTAGGTAAGAGTACAAAAGCCCAAGGGCAAAGCAAAATCAGTTGATCAACATCTTTATCCCCCAACTCCTCTATCCACAGACACTTCCACACATACCACTACTCATCCAGGCCACTAGTTGCCAAATTGTTTAGAGGAAGACTAGACCTGTGAGATAAAGCATTAGAGAAGGGTTCTGTGAACAGATACAGTTGACTACACGACAACAACCTCCCTGTGTTGGGATGGGAAAGAGAAAGAAAACTGCTGTTCTCTAACCCTCCCATCACAACCTGAAGCTGCCTTTTCCTGGTTCAGACATTACAGATGCACATCTTTCTCTGTGCTTCCAGTTCTGCCCTGTTGCTCTGTTTCCTCTTATGTCATCTCACCAATGATACTAACCTTCTTCCATTTAATGCAAAAAGTTTAATCACATGCCTCTTTATGTGATCCTCTAAGACTCTGAAACATTTCCTAGAATTATTTAACTATAAGATGCTCTTTTCTCCATATAATCTTCTTAAATTGCAGATCTCAATTTCAGATACCTCACAACCAAAAAGAAATATATTTGCATCTCTAAAAATTCTGGTATAGCGACATAATAACTATGAAATGTTGTCTTATTCTGTTTTTTTTCATTGTCTCTTTTCCCCTGAGTATTGCTAAGTTCTTACATGTATCTCATTCTGTACACACGTCAGCAACTTTGTGAAGTTGGTATTACTGTTGTCATAGATTATAGGTAAAAAAATATTGATGCTTCCCTGAGGTTACACAGCTAGCAGCTGGCAGAACTGGGATAGATGTGGTCATTCTGCTGAATATTTCCCCTTAATGTTAAATAGATACACACAAATAATAAAAATTCAAGATAGAAGAAGATTCCAAAGCTAGAGAATGCACCTGAATTTCATCCAGAAGTTCAAAGAAGAATAAAATGAAATCTTCATAAAACATATCAGCACCTAAATACTTCTAAATGAGATCTGTTTGCTCTGGATAGGCAGGGGCTTTAGACAAGGAGATGGAATAAGAAGAACCCAGGAAAAAACATGTTGTGGATCTATAGATAGAGATGGAAGTAAGACTAACTCAAGTGTAGGACACAGTGGAAGAATGGCCTATGATTCAGCTCAGTTGGAAACTAGCTAAGTAAAGGAAGTCAGTGGAGATGAGACAAGAGAATTAACTGTGGCCTTGTTCGTTAGCTCACAGTTTAGTGACCTGTAGTTTTTATGCCTAGGCAGTGTGAGCTGATAAAGTGTTTTAAGCTGGTATTTGAGGATGAGGTATTAATGTAACTACATTACATTTTTGTGTGTATGTATGGTACTGGCAATTGAACCCAGGGGTGCTCAACCTATAAGCTGTATCCCCTGCTCTTATTTTTTATTTTGAGACAGGGTCTCACTAAGTTGCTAAAGCTTTCACTAAGTTGCTGAGACTGGTCTTGAACTTGTGATCTGCTTGTCTCAGTCTCTTGAGTCTCTGGAATCACAGATGTGTGCCACCATGCCCAGCCCATAACTACATTTTAATTAGAGTAATCAGGAGACAGTCTGGCAGGAATATGAAAAATGATTGTAGTCGGAAGAAACTGAAAGCACATAGACAGAGAAGAGATTGCATGGGGCCCCAATTAGATTGAAATGTCACAATGACCAGGAGAAAGCACATCACATCCATCAGCAACTCTAAGAAGAAGCAGAAGAGTCTTGGATTGGTTCCAAAGTGTACCAAGGCACAGAGCAGAAAGCTTTTGATAAATACTGCTTGGGCTATGGAAAGTGCTTAATAATTGTTTGCCGAATAACAAATTATTTCATTTAGTTACCTGATGTTCAAAGTTTTAAAAAAGAGTTTAGATTCATGTATCTCTCTCTCTCTTTTTTTTTTTTTTTCCTATTATAAGTTTCTGAAATAAAGAAAAGAAACATGTTATTCCTTATTAGAAAGAAAAAACCTACATAGCAAATGGTAACTGCTGGATCAGGGAGGTATCCCCAGACTGAGAAGGACTTGTTATCTAACTGTGGAATTTAGGACTTAGACATCATGGATTTGGTAGGGTGAGGCAGACTTAGGGCCTAGGGTTGAGGCCAGAGTTCTTGTAGTTAATTAGTTCATTGACCTTCCAAATACAAAAAGGTAGTTGTTTAAATGTGAATTTGTTTAATTTTAGAACACATCCATTTTTATACACAGCTCTTGTTCTTGTTTGTTTTCACTCATGCTAACATTATTCTTATAACTGTGGCACAGATAGTTTAACTTATGCTATTCGGAAAAGCAAGGGCTTCAAACTCTGTACTAAAGAGTTAGTTGATGGCTGGACAAAAGTGTAGTATATAAAGAAAAAAAAAATAAACTAAAGACCTAAAAGAAAATTATCAATCAAGAACTGGTCATTCATTTAATTTCATCAAAGTTCTTAATGGAAGAAGGGGATGTTAAAATAATCATAAATAGAGTAATGTAAGCTATATTAATATCTAGTCATATATATAGAAGGTGGAGATAGTACAGATATAGAGATAGATATCTATATGTATAAATGTGTAGATATAGATATATCTTGTACTTTTGCCCCAAATATCATAATTATGAGCATCATAATTCTATCAAGTGGATATTATTATATCTTTCTTATAAGTAATATCCAAGAAAATTAAATATTTTGTCTGAGTACATCTAACTATTAGATAGCAAAAATGCTGCCTGAAATAATTTTGGAGCATCAAGCCATAAAGAATTTTTTTTTTTAAAGAGCAAAATCAGGAATCCAACCTAGGTCTGCCTCACTGAAAAGGCCTTAATTACCAAGTGCATTTCAGTTTAACATTTATAAACTGGTTCAAGCTGTCTTCCTTCTACTCACCTAAAAAGAATGGTGTCAAATAGTAACTGAAAAACAAAATAAGAACAGTTTGACTTGTGAAATAAATTCTGTTGTGACCATGTATTCTTTTTCACTCTACAGAAATCACCCATATTTAAAATTATTTTCAGATTGCATCCTGAACTTTCACTTCTGTGAGGACCTTGTTCACTCACTTATTCATTCAGAAAGTCATCAGTTGATCATTCATTTATGCATTTACCATCTGCAGGAACCAGGTTGGACACCAGGCTATAGCTAAAGAACCCCCAAGATCCCTCAGTCCAGTGGAGGATCCACACAAGCAAGCCATCACTTGATGACTAGGGATAGGTGTCCAAGTATAAGGGTGCCTGTCTGTTCCAGCCTTGGGGAAGTCAGAGGGGATTTCCCATAGGAGGAGATCACCAAAGAATGACCTAAAGGAAGAGGTACACAGAAGATAGACGAGGGACCTTGTATTTATTGGACCAGTAATATAATGTCTAGGGGCTTCAACTGTGTATTTCATTTAACTATCAGAAGAACCCTATAAAATATAGTTATGATTGACCTCATTTTACAGATTGGAGTTGGGAAGCTGAGGCTTTCAATTTGTTCCTGACCCCACAGAAAAACCATATGATGAAGCTTGACTATAGACTCTTTTTTCATTACATCCTGGGACAGTGATGCTCTAGTCTCAATTTGCAGTCTTGACATACAGACATGCCAGAATAAAAACAGTTAATCATGATAGAAATAATTGTAAATCAGACCATTTTTGTTCATAGCATTCAGTAAATAATACTTTAAATTGAATTTAATCAGCCCAGCAAATACTATGGCTAAGTAGTTTATTCTATGTGTCTTGGTCTCCTTTGTAAAATAGGGTTAATAGTGTATCTATTCTCAGGGTGTGCTAAGGGTTAAATGAGATTATGCATGTAGCAGCATACACAGCATAATGCTGTGTAAATGTTCAGTATTAAGCGTTCAACAAATGTTAGCAATTATTACTATTAATATTGTGTCTGGTGGGTCATTTATCTTATCATACTGACAAATGGGAGAGTATCTGAACTGAATGCTGCTATTCTTCATGAATGGGGTTTATTAAGTCTGGCTAAATGATAGTTTTTGAGCTTGTGTTTATTATTTCTTCTCTTTTCAAAACCCATTATTGGGTGCTCTAGCACAGCTTCAGTAAAAGACTCACAGCAAGAGCAATTAAAACATGACTGAGTTGAAAATGAAGTGTTATTAGAGGAAAATCTGTGAATGCTCTGATTCTTAATGGTCATTCATGCTAAGTCAGACATTACATATTGGCTTTGGCAAATATGTCTCAGGAATGCTAAACTAAGAAAGACTTGGGAACTGTGTCTGCCTAATATTAGGATTACAGGACTTAGTGTATAGGAGGAGAGGCAAGGAGGATAAACTTGTTTTTTCAGGGGCCATGAATTTAACAGGAATAAATAACATGGCATGCTAGACAGTACTCATGTATCATTTAAAGATGTTTCAAATTAAAAATCACTAAATTAATTATATCAACTTAAACATAATACATTGTAGACTGTTAACTCGTCATTTTTGATATGTGGAAAGAAAGCAATAGCCAACAAGTTAGGAGGCCTGACTCCTCATATCTTCAACAAATATTTATGGAGAGCAGCTGTTGAAGGGCAGGGACTCTGAGCTTGAGTCTGGTTCAGCCATCTGACAGCTTCGGAGCTTGCAGGGATTGCATGAGTAGTGGCTGAGGATGGACTAGAAAATCAAGTGCTGAAAGTTTGACTTGCTGGCTGTTTGCCTTTGGGAAGGTTATTTTGATTTCCTTATCTAGGGTTTTGAGAGGATGATCTTAGTTGATATACGTAATGTTCTTAAAGGATAGCCTGGTTTATAATAAGTTGCCCACAGGTATTAGCTATATTTGGTAATATTGTGGTTTAGAGATCTCTTACCATCCTGGAAGCAAGGAACACAAACCTAATTAGATATATTACTTCAGTTACAGGCTGCATGCAATAAGGTATAGTGATCAGTGTCAACTGAGGTAGGTACTAAGAGCCAGAGATACATTTCATAGTACTGGGAGAAGGCTACTCAGAAAGAACAGTCTTTCCAGAGACAGGAGGTATGGAGGCAGCAAGAGCTAAGAGGTCAGATGCACTTCAGCATGTTTCCCTGTGAGGTTCAGTAGACTGTAAGATGCCAGGCAACTCACTTGCCCTCTTTGCCTTAAATTCCTAGTGTGTCAAACAGAGCTGGTTGAATTAGTGATGTCTAATTTCCCTTCCTGTGTCATACTTGGTGTTTCTAATAAGCTTGGGATATTTGATGCCTGAAGTGGTTTACCAGAGGCTAATTGAAATGGGTAATGGGTAATGGAAAGAAGATCCATTAGCAGATAAAAGAAAAGGGATAGAGGGTATGAGGCCCTGCTGCTGGGTGGAAAGAAGGTTTGAAATGGACTTTATATCTGATGAATAAAGGACTGGGACTGCAGTGAGGCTTTGGTGGACATGGAGGAAGTACTGTCAGAGGGACACTGTGCTAATCAGATTTTTGTTGCTATGTCAAAACTGGTGAGAAAGCTATGTAAAGGAGGAAAGATTTATTTAGGCTCACAGTTACAGAGGTTTCAGTCCAAGGTCAGCTGGCTCCATTGCTCTGGGCCTGTGAAGAGGCACCAGCTTCATGGCAGAAGGCCATGGTAAAGGAAAGCTGCTCATCTGAGAGTGGCTAGGAACCACAGAGAACAAGAGAGGAGGGGTCCTGGGGCAAGATATTGTCCCCAAGGGCACTAAGCCCTACCTCTTACAGTTTACTTTATCTCCCAGTAGTCTGTTCAACTATGAATCCATTGATTAAAGTCTTCATGATCCAGTTACTTCCTCAATACTACCCTGGGAACCAAGTCTTCAACTCATGAATCTTTGGAGGACATTCTAAATCCAAACCATGGCAGACACAATCTTAGTAGTTGACTTTATTTGTGACCTTTTCTGTATCCCATTTCTCCAAGCTGACCATATGACTGTGTTCTATATTAAAATCGGCGATAGTGTGGCTCCATCTGTCCTTCCCAACGCCGGTTAGACTAAAGTCTGGTAAGGTTCAGATAATAGAGCATCATTGAAGATCTGGTTTGTTGGGATCACACTCTCCACTTAAACCTCCCCTTTATGAAGAAAATGTGGCAGAGTGCCAAATTATAGGCTTTAGATGCAGGTGGACATTGACTCAGGTGTAAACGAAATGTAGGCCATGAACTGTATGTAAGAAGACAACAAGGAGAAGAAAAATGGAAAAATATTGGAGCTTTGAGGAAGGGAGTTTGAAGCCAGTTTCTGACCCTTACCATCCCTGAGACCTTGCACACATCATTCTATGAACTTCATTTTTCTCATGTGTAAAAATAGGGCAATAACACAGACTGTGGCATTAGTGTGGTAATTAAGTGAAATGCCACATTCTGATAACAAATGCCTGAGAAATAGAGCTCAGTTTGGGGGAGTCCCAGTAGAAGCTCAGGATCACAATGGGAGGCAGCAGTTTCCCGTAGGAAATGGAAAGTTGTGGTGATTATTAGGAGGCGGGAGGACAGATGTGCTTAGCAGACAAAATTCCAGATGTCCACTACACTGGCATTCATGTTAGTTTTTAACTTAGAGAGAAATCTAACAACATGTTTGCACTTAGTACTCAGTGAACAAGTGCTGAATCTTCTCAGAAGAATTTAAAATCCCTGTTCTATGCAAGACTTGTTTTAGTGCTGTTAATCTCCAGAAGGCCAGTGGCTCTGATTAAAATATCACAGGGCTAAGGAATTTAGTGCCCTAACCCTGGAACCTCTGGTACATTTGGTGTTTTGTTTGAGGTTGGTGTATTTGGAAAATTTTGGAAGGATGGATCCTTTGAAAGCCTCTAACTAGGCAAATGTGAAGATTTTCTATTAAGAATTTTTTTCTTCTGTGTGGTACTGGGGTCAAAGATTAAATAATTTGCCTCCAGATGGATGTTCTGAAGAGCTAATTAAAAAACTGACAAAAGTGCTCAGGACCTCAGCTGATTAGATTTATATGCCTTTCTCCATCAAAAGATCAGAAGCACTGCAGCTTAGAATCACTGTATTAGAGTATATTTTCAGAAACTCAACAATAGAAATAAAAAGGACAGTGTATTTAAAGACATTCTTAATTATCTGAGTGTATCTCAGAACTGGCTGAATGTCTTAAATAAGTAAAGAATGTTTTTAAAAAATATCCTATGTTGGGATGCCATGCCAAGCCAATTAGACCAAAGTCTGGGAGAAGGACCCTGATAATGTGTTTTTAAAAACTTTTCAATGGCATGAACATTCAACCAGAATTGAGAACCACTGATTTAGGAATAAAACTATTTGAGTTATCTGTTTTAATCCTGGGAGACACTATAACAGAATATATAGGAAGCAGCCTGGGAATTTGTTATCAGGGCCATCTTGGTGGACATGACAGATTGGCAAAAATCATGCTCTGTTCTGACTTTTAACATGAGTCTATCAGTTTTATAATATATTTTTTGTGAGGAGTGGATGTAAACATTATTTCATAAATGAGGCACTTACTTAATTTTGGTAGTTACTGTCATTTGTTTTTAGTAAAATGCTTTGTTAGTAATTTTAAGCCTGTTTCTCAGGCTTACTTATTGATATAAATGAAAAGATTCTTAGCAGTGGCACAAACATGAGCATGCATCAACCTAAAGCAGTCAGCACAATAGAACATCTTGTCATATTGCAGATATGTGAATAAATCAAGGCCAGATCCAGTCTCAGTGTACGTGACTTGGAAGTTATAGAATGTGTAAATTTCCTTTCTAGCAAAAGATGCTCCTGGGAATGTTGTTGCTACTGTCTTATAATAAATGCAAATAAGAATTCCCAGGTATTATTTTACACTTGATCTGGCAGCTGTGTTTCTATATAATCACCCAGAAAATGTAAGCCTGGCTACGTCAACCTGGATGCCTAGTAGCTCAATCAATCATACTGCAATCTAATTGCCCACAGGATCTGAACTTGTGGTTTTGTGAAGCAGGGTTTGATTATCTAAGCTAGCCTTGGGATAGAAGGGGAGAGAGGTTTGTTCTGTATTGCCATTCCTTCTCTTACTCGAGGCCCTTTGGCTGTGACTTCAATGGTGTATAGAAAGTCAGAGAGAGCAGATATATTTGGAAATGTGTCAACAATACAGATCAGCCTTGCCTGAGATCCTGAGTGTATGCTCCTATACTTTTTGTGCTGGAACAAAGAGCCCTGTCCATTCTGTTACTTTGTTAATTTGGGGAAATATTTTAGGGGAGCTGAAAAGAGGGTTTGGTTCAACCTTGTGCTTTAAGTGCTACACACCTTCCTCATATTTTTGCAGAAGGGATGTGATCGGCCTATTATTTACTTCTCTCCCTGAGCTCACAACTGGCCCTACCTCTTATTAGTGTGTGATTTGGGGCCAGCCACTTACTCTCTCTCAACCTGAGCTTCCTCAGCTGCCAAATGAAAGAAAGAACACACACATTGTAGTTGAATACACATCATTATTGACTAAGTGAGGTGTTGTATGAGGAGAATTATGGAGATAACATGTATCAAATGCGTGCTCTATGCCCTTCACTGATTGATGTATTTCACACTCTAAGTATTAACTTGTATTAATTTATAATCATTGGTGAAGTAGATTTTTTAAAGTTCTCCTTTTAAGTATGAGGAAACTGAGGCACAGAGTGATCAAAGTACGTTGTCTCAAGGTCACACAGCCAGAAAGTAGGGAAATTGAGATGAGGGTTTGAATTCAAGCCTTTGCTCTGAAGTATACCCCTTGCCTTTTTCTAGAATGCAAGTGGTAAATATAGGGGTAAATAATAACATCTGCTTTTCTTCATGATTTCCTATTAAAATTCCTAATCTGAATTTGGTGTGCTGTGGCAGCCACCACAATGGGAAATATTATAAGTGTTCACTAAATGCTTATCAATACATTAATTGTCAAAACATAGTGCAGAACATCTGTACAGTCCTAACTGGCAATGGATTTGTGTAGTACTGTGACTTCATTTGACCAACCGAATATTCAAGGGTTTACAGTGGTCCGTCCCTGAGATGTCCTTTCCACTCGTTTTAAAAATGTCTTTGCTGTTTATACAAATCTTGCTGGTGTCTAAGTTCAGTGAGGACTGGGACCCATTTTATCATCTTTATCTCTGAGCCTAGTACTTATCAGGAATCTAAATTATATTAATTAAAACCATCAGTGCGGCTGATTCACCATGAACTGCTGCCCTGTTCATATCTGCAGTATCAACACAGATGCTCCCACTGCTTGGTTTTGCCTGATTTTTTGGTCTAAAGCCCCGTCCTTGGTCCTCAGTCCTCAGAGACCTCACATGTTAGACCTAACACCAACTACCTTTACTTGGTGTAAACAATTTAACCAGCGTCATCTTACCTTTCACTAACATGATCCTGCTGGGCTTAGGTTTTTCATTGTTTTTCTCATAATGACAATGGATTTTCATTTATTTGCCCATATTAGCATTTAAGTCTGCTCTGACTAGGTTTTACTGATTTACGCACAATGAAAGAAACCCTATTTAAAGGTACTTTAATATATGGGTGGAGACTTAAAAAATACTACTTACTTGAATGTGAAGGAGACCTTTTTAATGTTTAAAACTTGGGTTTTTCTTCTGTCAATTAAACATTTTATCATAATATATGAAAGGGAAAGGAACTGAAATTTAGTACATATTGAGTCTAACATTGGGAAAAAATTGTTTTAATTTCCTTTTGCACATGATTTTAAAAACAATTTTGGAAAGGAATTTGACTTAGCAATAAACAGACTTCAATGTCAGAGAGACCTGGGTGTGAGTTCTGGTCTTCAAGCCCACTTGCTTAGTGATTCTATGGAAGTCTCTACTCTGTCTAAACTTAATTTTTCTTATGTATGATTATATATGATACTATCTCATGTTCGGTATTTGGATTTTATTCTCTCTTTCCCCCCCACACAAGGAACAGCCAAATGGAAATCCAGATATTAATTTATTAACTGCTGGTCAAGTATGTTAACGTCATTCCAATCAGTGTAGGACTTCTGCTTGCCTATGGGGCTGAGAGCTGGACAGCTATGCCCCACACTGATGGTGAGAAAGTAGAGGACATTGAGTGGGCTTCTACTCAGACACATGAACAAGTGGCTGGACTCACGAGCAAAGTGTCAAACTAGGTCTGTCCCAAAGAGCTATGCCCTGCCTAGGTTTCATGACTGCTTCTGAGCAGGCACCTCAAGTGTGAACTCTAGGCATGACGTAGGAAGAGAAAGACTGGCAGAAGGTGTGTCAAGCACTGGCAATGACTTAAGGCACAGTAGCCTGCCCAACAGGGAATAGGGCATAAGCACTGCTAGTCTCTGTGCCTTTTATGGAGTGAGACAGAAAGAAGAAACGCCACTTCTACCTCCACCCAAGAATAACGACAAAAATCAGTAAGAACAAAAATCTAATTTTTATCTTACAGTGTTTTATGTGAGATTAAATAATATAAAGTGCCTCGCATGTTCCCACTGTAAAGGTGCCAATAAGCACAACACCCTGTCAAGAGAATCTAGTTAATTTTGTTAGGGAACTGTTATCAGCAAAGACCATTTTATAGTTGAGGAAACAGAAGCTTAAACACCTCTGTACTGTTTGGGTATAAAAACCAGAATAATAACCTAGTACAAACAAAAAGGCAACAAGACCTTTACCTTGTGTTTTGAATTTAGAAACCCTCAGAAGCATTTTCATTAAAGCTCCATAGAGGAGAAATAAATAATCAGGCTGTTGTCTTGGTCTCTAGGTTACCTTGTGCTCTCAAAGCAGGTAAAATCAGGGTTGGACTTGAAGGCCAGGGAGCATGCTAATGAGTATTCACAGCTAATTCCATTAGCCACAGATGCATTTAGAAGCAATCACTACCTCTTACATTTTCCATGTAACATGACTTCATGCAATGACCTCAAAATACATCAACATTTTTGACATCCACACAAAAAATTAAGGTAAGTAGTTCTATTTCAGATTGGTTAGCAAGGTACTGCAGTAAACCAATTTGGCAACAAGAAAGTGCTTGTCTCCTTATATTGAATATGGGGAAACACATCAGAGAATTTCTAGAAATTGTGAGAAAAACAATGCAATTTAATTTTACTAGAGATCTTCACTCTACTACTTCTTACCTGAGAAACGATATTTTTATTTTAGTATACTGGTAGCAGACATTCTGTATTTCTCTTTTCTGACTAGCAGGAAGACAAAGCAATTTGTTCTAAAGTAATTAACTACATAACCTATTTTAGATTCAAATGCTTGCTTCATATTTTCTCCAAACTAAGTTTTTTATTTCTTGAAATTCTATTCATATTTCTGATTTCACATTTTTCTTTAAAGAGTTATATCCATCCAGATTGTCTAGGTAATGCCACAGCTTCAAATCTCAGTGACTTGAAACAATGAGGTTATAATTCTCACACACACTACATGTAACTTCATGGGCTGAAGGGAAATTTGCCTTCACTTTATCCTTCACCATAGACCCAGGCAAGAGAATTCCCTTCTCTGGGTTTCCATGACTGCCGAGACAAAGAAAAGAAGATGAGGAACTGAGCACTCACTTTTATTGCTGCTATGTAATGGTGAGACTCATCACCTCTCACATTTCATTGGTCAGCAAGTCACCTGGCCAGGCCTAATTTCAAGGAGGTCAGAAGTACTGAACTCCTACCATTTGACTGCAGGGCAGAGAGCCAGAAATAGTTTTTAATCCACTAATGACCACTGCAAAAGGTGTTCCCATTATTTCTATTTCATATCAAGGCCACAGAAGTAGAATATAACAGAGGACAATAAACCCCTAAGCTAGACAGAAAACTTATGCTTCTCCTACAGTATTATGTTATAATGTAAAAGTACATGTGAATAAGAAAATCGCCCTCTAACAAATTCAACCTGCTAATTGAATCCATCAAACACTACTCCTATGTTGCAAATTAAAATAAGTACGTGTACTTTTATGAGGGAACAAAAGGTAAAGTTCTTTGAAGGAACAAATGAGAGTGAGGGAAAATAAGAGAATTCATAGGTCATGTATAAAAAGGGACACCTAAATGAATCATCAAGAATACTGCTCTTTCGGGGTTGGGGTTGTGGCTCAGTGGTAGAGCATTTGCCTGGTATGTGTGAGAAACTGGGTTTGATTCTCAGCACCACATAGAAATAAACAAATAAAATAAAGGTCCATCGACAACTAAAAAAAAAAAGGATACTGCCCTTTTGTCACATATGGGCCTCTGCTCCAAGTTCATTTTAGAATGCTGAATAAGAAAAGTTGTTTTTCCCTCTTAGGAAAACATAAACATCGACGAAGCCTCCAGGTGCCTGGTGAAGCACATACTTGCCAATGAGTGTGATCTAATGGAGTCCATAGAGCCGGACCTGGTGAAGCCCCATCTCACCTCACCCAAGGTTATCAGCTGCTCCAGCTGTGCCAAGTCCTAGTAGGCTCCTCCACTGGCGTGTGATGAAGATAACCCCATGATCCCATGAATTGTGCCTCAATTTTTACCATTTTGGATAAATGTCAGGATAGGGAAACATACGTGGGAAGCCAAAGTGCTATGCCTGTATCTTTACTGTAAAAGAGAAATAACAAATATTTGTTTTATGTTTGTTCACCACCATCAGCACAGTGTTTACAAGCTTTTTAAATATTTAGTCTGTTACAAAATTGTGTTGCACAGCTGAGCAAAATGTTGCAGGGTCAGAATTAGCCCTGGTGTGTGCTCCTTTAAGTCAGCAAAGGCCTCAGGATTTAAAGAGAAGGGGGATAAGAGCAAACTAGCTGTCAAGTTAAGCATTGGTGTTTGCCTTGCCCTGGTGTGTCTTTGTTCAGACTTCAATACATTCTGTGATGGTCTGACAGGCCTATTAAATAGAAATGGTATTTTCTCCAGAGATGACCTCCATTCTTGGCAGACCTGAGAGTTGTCTATGATTTAGCTCTTCAGAGTCATGTACACAGGCTTCCTGTGCTTTTGTTGTCTGCATTGTCATTCACCATGCCCTGGATATTGGTTTAACTGAAAACTGTATGAAAAGACCTGCACCCTCTGTGTGCCTTTCTGTTAGCTTTCTCTGAATCTATGGGACTCTTCTGTACATGTAATATATATATTATATATATATATATATAATATATATATTATATATATTCACAAGCAAAAAATAAAACATAAAAGATGCTGTTTCCCTCTTTTCTGAAAGTGCTTTAAATTTCTTAGTATTGTGAACTTGTTTTTGGCAATGTAACCATGCTTCTCAAGATCCATTTCTAAATATTATTTTATAAAGGACATGAGAAATTGGGATGAGTCTATCTACATCTACTATTTATATCAATATTTAGGCCAAGAAAACAAGCAGTATATATACATTTTTGATTAATCACAGAAATAAATCCTCTTTTTTTTTTTTGCAGTGCTGAGGATTGAACCCAGAGCTTTGTGCTTGTGAGGCAAGCGCTACCAACTGAGCTATATCTCCAGCCCTAAATCCTCATTTATCAAGAAGGCATCAGTCCAATCAACATAAAAAGAAACAACTAAAATAATTATGGTGCTGCCTTGCTTATCACAAGGTTGTGGTGCTAATATTCCACAAGTAGCTAGTATTGATTTCCTCAGATACTCATGCCAGTGGAGTACACTCACAGCAGCCTTGTCTTTGGTAACAGATATTTTTCCTTACATATTCTTGACATTCACTGTTTTCATAAATACCAGCAACATGACTTCCTATGTAAGTCTTTTTAAGCCCTACTCTTTGGACATTCTCTGACTCCTGGAGCAGCTGGTTCACAAGTTAGACAGGTCAGAAGTGTCAGGGAGTCAGTGTCTCCAGGAATAGCTCTAGCCAATGATAGTAGAGGCTGGAGGATGAATACTCTAGGTTCCTTATCACTCAGGTTGGGCGATTCTGAGGCATACTCTGTGAACTCTCAGAGGTCCTCAGTGGAATTAAGTCCCTGTTTCCCTCAAGGGTTATCTTCCCATATGATTCACCCTTAAATTGGCCTTGTATCCTTTCATCCCTTATCTCCTTACTCTTTTACAGGTGCTTCTTTGATTCATTTTCCAAATAAATGGCATTAATTCAAATCCTTGTCTCTGGGTTTTCTTACTGGGGAACCTAACTCAATTTAGTTAAGACAGAAGGAAGCAGGAAGCTTCCTGGGAAGCAGATCCTTAATATCAGCTTTCAGAATTCAATCATTCACCACCCAGCTGATAGCAAGGACCTATTTCTGGTAGATAATGTGGTAGAGCTCTAGCACCATAATTACTATGAATCTTGCATAGTGGTAATGCTATTGCTCTTGTGTTTGAAAGATTAAAATATTGTGAAGCTTGTTCAGTGCTATAGAAATTCTAAAGGAAGAAGGGAGATACTTCTAGACATTTGTATAGACAGTGGTTTTTTGGATAAGAACTCAAAATCACAAGCAACAAAAGCAAAAATGGACAAATGGAATGATAAACCAAGAACTTTATGCACAACAAAGGAAAAAAATCATTAGAGTGAAGACACCCTACAGAATGGAAGAAAATGTTTGCAAACTATTTATCTGATAAGGGATTAATATCTAGTATTTAAAAATACTAAAAATGTTCAACAACTTAAAAGCACCCCCAAAAAATTAGAAAATGGGCAAATGAATAGACACTTCTCAAAAGAAGATACACAAATGGTCAATAAATATATGAAAAATGCTCAGCATCATTAGCCAACAGGAAAATGCAAATCAAAACCACAATATCATTTCACCCTAGTGAGAATGGTAAAGTCAGAATGCTTTTTTGTCTCAGAAAAAAAATGCAAAAAAAAAATAAATAACAAATGTTGGTGAAGATGAAAAGGTAACTCTTATACACTGTTGATATGATATAAACTAATACATCACTATGAAGAACAGAATGGTGGTTCCTCAAAAAACTAATTAGATCTATCATATGATCTAGATATCCCATTTCTGGTTATATGCCCAAAGGAAGTGAAATCAGCAAACTAAAGAAATACCTGAACTCCAAGTTTTTTGCAGCACTTTTTACAATAGGCAAGATGTGGAATGAATGATGATGAATGAAGATGTAGGGTGAATGGCTAAAGAAAACACTGTATATGTGTACAATGGGCTATCATTCAACCATAAAAAATGAAATTGTGTTATTTGCAGCAAAGTGGACGGAATTAGAGAACACTGTTAAGTGGAATAAGTCAGATGTGGAAAGACAAATGCTACTTGTTCTCTCACATATGTGGAATCTAAAAACTTAGATCTCAAAGTAGGTGAGAGTAAAGTAATAATTACTAGAGGCTAGGTAGGCAGGGTGAATTGAGGTAGGGTAGATAATGGACCCAAAACACAGTTAGACAGGAAGAAAAATTAGTGGTGTTCCACAATGCAGAAAGGCTGTTATAGTTCACAATAACGTACATTTATGAGAAATATATTTTATGAAGGCCCATACATAATGAGATGAAAATGCTTTTTGTCCAGATTTGATCAGTGCACATTGTATATATGTATTAAAATATCATACTGTACCCATAAATTTGTATAATTATTATGTGTTAATTTTAGAAAAGATATGTGGGCTAGTGATGTAGTTTAGTGGTAGACTACTTGCCTAACGTGTGAGGCCCTGAGTTCAATCCTCAGCATGAGCACGTACTCTCTCTCTCTCTCTCTCTCTCTCTCTCTCTCTCACACACACACACACACATACACACACACACAGAAGAAATAAAATACATAAAAAAAAGAATCTCTGAATGAAGAAAAAAATATTTACTGAGATGCACCAATACTTCAATTAGGTATGAAAACTGAAGACTTCTAAGCTGCAGCCAGCTCATTTACAGCACAGACAATGCTGTAAATCAGGCATTAGATTTCATTTTATATAGGAGGCTAAATTCATAATGCTAGCAAATGTCTACCCCTAAAGTGAGTACATTATAGGAATGGAAGGGGGCACCAAAATGTAGGACAATATATTTAGGGGAACATCCTTGAGTCTTGAAACCCTAGATCCTTCTGAAGAGTGGAGAAAGGATAATTGTCCTGTAAAAGCCTCATCTCAGTAGTATGTTTTAGTTATTGCTTGTCTTTGTCAAGTTCTATTCTCATTTCTCATTATTGCTTCCAGACAAATAATTAGGACCAAGGTTTGGCAGGACTTGAGTAGAAAGGGATGATCTTCTGTAACTTGACAAAATGGATTATTCATTGAATGAACTACAGAATCTGGCTAATAAATACTAGTAGCAACCCAGAGAACATTCCAAAAAATTGACTTTGACATCTTGAGATATTGGATCAGAGAGGATAAAATATAAGAACAGATAGTAGAAATTCTATTTATATAATGGCACTCCTCATGAGTTAGCTTTCAACATTTTGGCAAGTCCACCTGTAGTTGATCTTAATATGCTACTGAACTTGAAGTTTGCAAGAGATGTTGGACTAAATTAAATAATGTGGAGATGCAAGAACTACCTTGGCAAAGTATAGAAGAGATTCAAGTTCTTATAGAAATGGAAGTATTACAAGGTGTCTCATTTGGAAGGCCAGGAAACCTACCAGCTGGTTATGTTCCCCAGCTGAGTCTAGAAGGTGCTTCCTTTACTAAAGCAATAAGGGGTCATTGAAAAAGAGAGATGCAACATCAAGAAGAAGCTCAGTGATGGCTGTTTTCTACAGGCTGGGTTTAAGACTGTAGAATTGTTTCTGTGTTTTGATGGAAATGACTCTCCCTACATGGTTAAGAAAAGATGTGGTGCTAAAATGATGTGTTATGTTTCTTATGTCCTGAGAAAGCTAAAAGCAAAAATCAGAAGCACCCAAGAAATAACTATGGAATCTCAAATTCATTGTCTTTTAAAATATGCACTGAAAGGTGTTGTCTGAGTTATGTATTTTAAAAATGAGAAATGTCTTCTTCCTCCACCACTGAAAATTATATGTATAACATGTATAACAGTCTTCAAAATGAATATTCATTGATCCAGTGACCCCCTTACTCCCCAAACACTTATTAAACAAGTACTATAATCCTAACACTTGGAGTAGGCACTGTTGTGGAGATACAAATGACTAAGTCATGATCCCAGATCTTCAGATATTTTGGTCTGGTAGGACACTCAAACATGTAAATAACTCCTCTGTTTTAAGAAAGAAGTCTAATATCTAAACCAAGATATTTCTCCCAAAACAATTTGTTTCTTTCTTTCTTTTTAATTTTTATAGACTGCATTTTGATTCACTGTACACAAATGGGGTACGACTTTTTGTTTGGTTGTACACGATGTAGATTCACACCATTCATGTAATCAAACATGTACATATGGTAAAAATTTGTTTCTTTAGGCAGGAACTGAGCTTCAATTATGCTTCAGGAGATGAAACATATATTCCTGCCATTCTCTTCCTAGAACAGAGATCAAGCCACACTAGATAATTTTGTTCAACAGACAATAGTGGAGGAAATACCCCTATGCCCTCAGCCCTCAGCATATGGCCTATTGTTTGGAATGTTCTTTATTTTTCCTGAATATTTTAGCTGCCCTCAAGGATGAGCATCCTGACAGTTTGTTCATCTCTGTAGACAGTGAGTTGCCAAGGCATACACAGGTACCAATGAGCAAAGTAAAGATTCAAACTGCTATGTCCGTGCTCCTTTTATGATAATCTCTTTTTTTCTCATTTTATTGGTATATTACAGTTATACATAATGGTGGGATTTATTGTTACATATTCACACATGCACACAGTATAACAATATAATTTGACCAGTATCATTTTTAGCATTTTTCTTTTCCCTCCCAACTATCTCTAATTAGATTTCTGGAACGGACAAAAATCTGAATGCAGAACAGAAAGCTCAGCCTAAAAGATGATTATGGAGCTTGCCAAGTACAAGACACTGCTTAGTACTTCTCTTGACTATGAGCAGCATTGTCATGAGATAATACATATAAAACATTTAGTATCTAAAACACAGCAAGTAATCAATGTGGTTTTTATATATCGTCTTCTTATTTTAAAAATTGAAATAGTGAAAACAAAGCTATCTGTTAAGAATGGCATATATTTTGGGGTGTGACAAAAATGGAGCCCAGGGCTAGTCCAGAGGCAGAAAGTTGATTAGTGGTTGCATAAACTTGAGGTCATTAATGGGTGACAAGTGAAAATATAGGTTTTCTTCTTTAGGCGATAAAATGTTGTATAATTAATTGTAATGACAGTTGCACAACTTATGAATACACTAAAATCCATTGAATGGTGTACTTTAAATAGCTGGAATATACAGTATGCAGATAAATAATAATAAAGCTTTGATATAAAGCAAAACCATAGAGGAAAAAGCAATATAAAATTATTGTTGTGCCCAGTGAATTCAGCCTAACTGGAATGTTGTCCTGGTGTTATTCCATTGGAAGGAATCTAAGAGGTGCCTTTTTACCAAGGCTGTCATCTGCCTCATTAGTCATCACCTCCAAATTCACAACTTGCTCTCAGATGTTAGAACAAGCATTATGCATGGGTTTAAATTCAGCTACATCTGAGCTGTTTCTGTCTGAAAATGTCTTTGACTTTCTGAGCTCACCAAACAAAGAAAATGCCTCGATGTTGGAAAAAAAAAAAAAAAAAAAAAAAAAAAGGAGCATAAGACATTCCAAAACGAAAGGTCATAAGTGCTGATGGACAAAAGCAGAAGTCTCAGACATGAGGGTAAAATACTAAAATACTTCTGGGAAGCGTGCCTGCAACTATTCACTACACAGAGGAGTCTGAAATTTTCCATTTCAACAAATCAACTTATTTCCTTCAATTTGATTGATTTTCACAACATTAATCCCCAGGCACAGGCAGTATACTCCTAAATGGAATGTACTCACTGAAACAGTAATGGTAGACTTAAGACTCTGGAATTTAAAATTCCAGATGGCTCAGATTATGCTTTCCATTAGAACAAAATTAACTTTCAGAGGAACTCAAAGAAACCTTATGGAAGTTGTTTTTAATGTCAAATACCAAAGAGTTGTTGTTACTTGTAATAAAATAAAATACTTTCTGAGTTGTCTTGAACTGAAATTTTAAGAAATTACCTTATGCCAGATGTGTAACACCAGTCAATTTGTATTTATTGAACTCTTTAATCAAACAGCTATCACGTTGCTTAATGTCTGGTGCATTAAGTAGGTCACATGTCAAGGTCTCTAACAGAATGCACAGTACTTAATATATGTTCATTTCTATTCTGTGATAGTTGTTGTCATGGAAACATGAGAAATAAAAAGTCATGGTGCCCTGCTCTTTAAGTTTGGAATTTTCTTGGAGAAGAGGGAGTTGGTTAATAAGATAGACAAAAGAAACAATTGAGGATTAAGAAGAGAAGAATGCTTCTGTTTCTACTACATGACATTCTTCATTTGTTATTTTTATCATTGTAATAATTGTTAAAAGCTATTATTCATAGCTAGATCCTATATTATATATTTTTCAAATATAAATGTCATTTAATCATCACTACCACTCCATTGGGGGTAAATTTCAAACATCATACATAAGAAACGGACTTATAGAAAAAAAGTCCATATATATCACATAATTCTGGCAGAATTTCTGGTCAGTGTACCTGTGCTTCTGGCCACAGTGGTATAATCAAAGTATTCCATTCCTCCTGGCAATCTGAACAGATCTGGAGGTATGCCTGTGATCTGAGCTGCACATGGAGTCTTCTGGGCCTTTTCTCCAAAGCTTTAGAAAGGAAGTTCTGGGATGGCCATCATTTTCTCATTCCTTGGGCGGTTTGGTGAACACATACCAATAGAGAGATCTACTTTAAGCAGTGAGAGAGGATGCAGAGAGGAAGGAAGACCCCCATCTGGGTCTCTATGAATGAATTGTGACTTAACTTTTAGCTCCCTTGCTACGAGAAGAAATGAATTCCTCTTTGGTGTCTTTGTTCACTTGTTCAAGGGAGACTGAGTTGATTCTCTGCCACTTGTAATCAAATGCTCCTGACTAATACTGCCAAATGGCCATTAAAAGTGGAGCTGAATTTGTACACGGTCTACAAGGTCCAAGCTCTTGACAATAGTGTTTATTAAAAATAATAACTAACACTGGGGAAATTTTTATAGTTATTGGAGTCTTTATTTCAAGTATTCTATTAATAGGCATATAAGGTACAAAAAAGACATGGTCAGTAGATGAATATATGCCTTGTGATAATATAGATTGTGTGGTCAGTATCACAAAATAAGTAGGAAAATGGTGACAAGTGACCTATGGAATAAAAACAAAGCACACAGATACTTTTGGGGGAACAAATGACATTACTTTAAAGAAAGGTTTAATAGTCATAAGATCACACAGATTGTATATCAACTAATATTTAAAAGTTAATATAAAATGTCTTAAGTAGAGTATATTTGCATACTTATATTCAAATCAGGAGTCAGTTTTTCTTAAAAGTTATCAAAGTAAGGTCTGGGAATCTATTTTAAATAGGGAGAGAGAGAGGGAGAGAGAGCAGGAGAGAGAGAAGGGAATGTTGGGAGGAATCAGAGAAGGATGAAAAATGATTTTGTGCAAACACAAAATGATATGGGGGGTGGGTATCACAGAGTACCCAAAAAGAAGCACAGGAAGGAATTTGGTAAATGTTTTACACACTAATTAATTTTAAGAAAAGTGGCTTTTTGTTTGTTTTTTGTTTGCTTATTTGTTTTTGCTATTCTCTCTGGCAAGGGAAACAAAATCAGAGATTTCAGAAATGCTCCGCCTAGACCTAAGTACACAAAGAACTGCAGTGAGCATATTGGGGAACACAAGCATTTGAACATGACGAATAAATAAAAAAATGTTTAATCATGGTACAGAAAAATCATAGTGATTTAATATTCAAAAACCTATTCATTTATTACTTTTTTTAAATCAGCTACATGGCCTTTATAGCAACACTACAAAATAATCATTAACCTACTTTTAGAGATGAAGAAACTAAACTTCAGAGATTGTGGGAGACTCTACCAAGGCCATACAGCTAGAAAGTGAATGAGACATTACTCGAATCCCAGACTGGCTGACTCTAAAGACCCTGCTTTATTATGACTCAAAAGACCCATTTTTCAACTTAAGACTAAAAAAAACTACAAATAACTCAATCAATAAATGGGCAAGGGAACTGAACAGGTACTTCACAGAGATATACAATCAACAAATATATGAAAAATGTTCAATATCTCTAGCAATTAGGGAAATGCAAATCAAAACTACACTGAGATTCCATCTTACTCCAGTCAGAATGGCAATTATGGAGAATACAAGCAACAATAAATGTTAGTGAGGATGTGGGGGAAAAAGCACACTCATACATTGCAGATGGGACTGCAAATTGTGCAACCAGTCTAGAAAGCAGTATGCAGATTCCTCAGAAAACTTGAAATGGAACCACTATGAGACCCAGTTATCCCACTCCTCCATTTGTACCCAAAGGACTTAAAATCAGCATACTACAGTGACGCAACCTTATCAATGTTTATAGCAGCACGATTCACAACTTTGGAACCAATTTAGGTGCCCATCGACAGATGAATGAATAAAGAAACTGTGGTATATATACACAATGGAATATTACTCAGTCTTAAAGAAGAATGAAATGATGGCATTTGCCAGCAAATGGATGGAACTAGAGAATATTATGCTAGTGAAATAAGCCAATCCCAAAGAACCAAAGGCTGAATGTTTTCTCTGATATATGGATGCTAATTCACATGGGGGAGAATACAAGTATTTTGAATTAGACAGGGGAGAAGGGAGGGGCGTGGTGGTAAGAATGATAGTAGAATGAATTGAACATTATTACCCTATGTGTGTACAAAATTATATGACTGTGTAACTCTACATCATGTACAACTGGATGAATGAGAAGTTATACTCCATATATGTATGATGTGTCAAAATGCATTCTATCATGCATAATTAATTAGAACAAATTTAAAAATTAAAAAATGAAAAGGCCCATTTTTCAATGTCTCTGCATGACTTTATATTCCCATGACTACAATTTAGAGGACACAATTTTTTTAAAAATTATATGTTTATTTTGTATGTATATCAGTTAATTTCAGTAAGACATTATACAGTTACATGAACAAGGAACAGTTCATATAATGAATTATTTACTGGTGAATGGATATTAAAAATAGTTGATTGAAGGAAACCCTAAAGGGTGCAAGAAAAGCAGATGTGGGGAAAACTACCACACCTGTGCTTGAGGGAAAACATTCAAAGAAAGAAAAAACTTAATAGAACTTTCCCACTTTCCATCCACTGCCTGGTACTAAGAGCCAGGCTTTCTTGGGGAAGGTACACTGGATGTTGGGGAAGTTCTCTAACGTACTCCATTCCAGGGAGAAGAGAAGGAAATCACCTCTGGGACCCACTGGCTGAGCACTGCTAAAACTCACTAGAGGATGTATACCACTTGATCTCCTGCCTTTGGTGCCAATGCCCTCTGGCAAGAAAGCTGTCTGCTGGTGAGGCTGGTGTCCTTGGGTAACATGCCAAGAGCATTCAATCCGAAGAATCGGTCCTCCCTCAGTATCTCTCTAGCACCCTCTACTGACAAGACCTTGCATTGTGCCTGCTAGAAAAGGAGAAATGTTCACAGCAGACAGCTTTCAACTGGAAAAGAAGGAAAAGAAGGGTAGGCTTGGGGCAGAAAAGCAACAAATTGATAACCGGCACAGTGTATTGATTAGGGTAAGCTATGATAACTGGAAACGAAGAGCTACAGAATGTCTTAATAAAGGTTTCCTTCTCACTTAAATCATGATCTGGTACTAATGAGATGACTTCTATAAGGCTAATCTTCTACAAGCAGAAATTCAATTCTTCAGTTGAATTAAAAAGTCATCTGTGGTTGGGATATTTGGAACTTACATTCAAAGCATGAATTTGCAAGGGGAAGGGAATGGAAGACAGGACTAATACATAAGAAAAGGTACAAAGGTCTCTGTGTGTAATGACGTATCAGAAATTGGCATTTATGAGAGTAGAAGGAAGAAGAGAGTGATGAGGTAATATTTATTAGAAGAGACTGGGGCTAAGGAAGGTTGAGAAGTGTTGCTGCAAGTGCTTATTAGGCACCTGCCTGCCTGTATCATCATGCCCATTTGACTGAATTCACATGCTGAAGATGAAGTGTGAGTACTTTGGCTCGGAAATGACTGCCTACATTCAAATTCCAGCAACGCTATTTAATATTCCTGTGCCTTTGAGCAATCTCCTCAGCCACCTGTGGTAGAGGCTGTTGGTTGCTGCCCCATAACTTTTTCTCTTTTTATCTGATGATACAATTTTCAGATGGGCATTTGGACACACAGGCAAATAGTACATTTCTCACCTTTCCCTGCAGGTGTATGGTCATGTGATAAAATTTTGGAAAAACTGAAAAGAACAAATACATGTGCAACTTCTGAGTGTTTTCCTCCAAAGAAAGCAATATGTCTTCCATTTCCCCTTTGAAATGTAGATAGGAAGTGGCGAACTGGAACAGGCTTCTTGAACATTAGCACAGAAGCCTCATACTGAGCATGAGAGCATGAAAGGGTAAAAAGGATTCTGGTTTCTGGATAATAGTGAGTTGCTCTACCACCTTCTTGAATATCTTCAAGCTAGAAGAAAAGAAATATATCATGCTGAAGTTTTGTAATGGAGGGGTCCTATACAGCCTAGCATGAATTCTTGCTAAAACATTCATATCCTGAGGTGTCTAGTCTGCAAAATTGAGATGCCCATAATAGTTCCATACTTTTCTGTTCTTGTGAAGATTCCACAGCAACACCAAGGACAGCAATAGAGATTTCTGGTGTTTAAACAGAACGTATTCTGTGCTAGGCACATTTCTGAGTACTTTGTAGAAAAACATATCTGGTACTTTCTTGTAGAAAAACATATCTGGTACATAGTAAGTATGGATATTTGTTATTGTTATTTTCCTACTTTCTCCATATTCTTAAGGATAACCATTCTAATTCATATTTTACTCTATCTTCTCTGAAGAATTACTATTCTCTGGGAATTACTATTAATATTCAGTGTGTTCAATTATTTCTATGTAGATAGCTATATAAATATGCATATAACATATAAAATACATTTGTAAATAAAAATATGGATTATTTAATTTAAATAACATAATTATGTATACTATTAAATTTCTTTGTTGGACAGCTGATAACCCATTGTTGAAAATATAATTACATTTTTGAAGATAGAAATAAAAAAATTTTCATTGTAATATGACAGCTTCAGTCTTTAAAATAAATTTCTTCTTATAGAAAATATAAAACATGTATATTATAGAAAATAAAACTAATGTAAAAGTTACAAGTGATATCACTACCTAATTTTCTGCCTAAATGGAATTGTATTTAATGTGATGGTTTGGGGCCTAATTTTTTCTCTTTAACGAACATCTAACTCATCAAATATTATTATATGGTATGAATTTTGAGGGTGAATTCATAGAAATTGCATTACATTAATATGTACTATGGTTTATTTAACCAAATCTTGAATTCTGGGCATCTATGTTTTCAACAAGACTTTTCCTTTAAATAATGTGAAAAAAAAATTTTATGTACATCCATTATTGCTTCCTTAGAATAAATTCCTAGAAATGATATTGCTGAACCAAATTTGTGCAAAATTTTGAAGTAATCCGAAAGTTACTTTCAGAAAACATGTATGAATTTCCACTCTTTTCAGTGCTGTTTGAAAATACCCTAAGAGCTCAGCAATTTATGATTCATTCTTCTATACAAATTCCTAATTATTGCATTTACCTTGCAGAAAGCCTTCCCGTGTGTGTGTGTGCGTGTGTGTGTGTGTACTGATACTTGTGTGAGGAGAAGAAAAAAACTTTGCCTACATCAAAAACCTGAAGTCACACATTATGTACATCCACAAGAATGAGGTCCTAGTTAGAATAGGATATATTCCTTGCTTGTATCATTATGTCAAAACGAATCCTACTGTCATGTGTAACTAAAAAAAACTAATAAAAATGATGATGTTAGATTATAGCAATGCCACTTTCAGTTGGAGAAGAGATTAATTCAAATTTTAACATGCCCACCCCCACCTGCTGTTTTCAGTACCTTTGAGAAAGTGTAACTTCCTCTGTAGCAGTTGGGGAGAAGTTATGACAGCAGTAAATAAAAACAGAAACCTAGGTAAAAAGTGTTTCCTAAGAACCGTCTTGGTTACTTGAAAGATGTAACCTGCAACCTCCTGCAAAACCTGCTTTCCCATGGTGTTACTGAAATCAATGTCAAACCTTGGTGTTACAGTGTATTTATAGTGTATATTTATACTACAATAGTATTATTACAATATTATTATTACCACCTCGAACTACTAGTAGAATCAACTTTGTTTTAAATCCTTGGCAATAAAATTAATTTCCAAAATACTATTGAGGTTTTTTAAACCTTACCTTTGTATAAAATAGAAATCTAATGATAAATCCAGATATGAAATTTTCTCCCAGAAATATTTAGTATTATATTTTAAATCACAGAAGGAGCCAGGTTCTTTGATATATTGGGTTGATATAAAATATGAAATATCAAGAACTCTTAGATATAGAATATAATTTTAATCTGTCATTGTAAAGACAAATTTATATGATTTTCTTGTATAAGGTTACACAGAATCTCACCACCCCTTAGTTCATCTTTATACACTTAGAAGAATACTAAGCTCACATGAAAGGGTCATTCCATAAATATTTTCAATTTATTTTGGTTGACCTTGAATCAGAGTTTATGTTATCTGTCAATGTTGTGCTAATCTTTCCCTTGGATTTGAGGTAAGGGACAGGATGATGTTTTAGGTCTCTTTTCTCTTTTCTTCTTTCATTTTTGCTTTTCTTTGCCTTCTCCTTTTCTTCTGGTGTATGTGTGTGCATTGTATTTAAAATTAAACATTAAGAATTACTCATGATTAAACACTTTCTGATAAAACTGTAAGAATAAAGTTCCTAATCACAGAATTCCCAATATAATAAAAGAGATAATTTGAAGCATTTGGAAGCATCCTTGGCATTTGGAACCGAGAAAATGTTACTTAGTATTATTCTGATAAGAACAGAAATCCAAGCACCACAAACAAAAGGCATGCCTTGACCCTATGTGCCTATAGTGCATTCTGAAGCAACCACATATTTAGATTTAGAAAGATTAGACCCAGCATCTTGTTCTAAGACAATATCAGACACTATCAGTGTTGGAAAAGCTTTATCTGGCACATCCTACCATGTTCTTTCATTCACTGGACTCTCTCAAATGGAGCTCTGTTTGTGGTGTGCGGCGCACTCCCACATGTACCCTGTGTTGTGTTTTAATTTAGCTGTGCACACATTTTGGTTGATTTCTTCTCCTCAGGAGAGTCTAATTGATGATAGTGGAATATTAGTGTAATAGAATTTCTTCTTGCATCCATATGACATTCTCCTTTTCCTTTGTTGGTTAGCTTTTCATCACTATAACAAAATAGATGAGAAAATCAACTTAATGAAGAATATATTTATTTTGGGTCATGATTTCAGAGATTTCCGTTCAATCACTTGACCCCATTGCTATAAAGGTTAATTAGGGTCCAACTATAAAGTTAAGGGGAGAGCTAATAAAGAGGCAAGCACACAGGATGGCAAAGAGCAAGAAGTGGCTTCTGTGGGAAAGCCACTCCAGTTTGTTATCTATTCCAGGGTCATATCAAGTGACCTAGGTTACATAGTACAGTTAGCTTTGTGCATGTGCAGATCACATAACTTGCTTGCTTCTCAGAGTCCACTAGTACCAAAGGTTATTATAATAAGGTAATGTCTCCAGGCCTCAAGGACAGAGGAGCTGCAGAGCATCTCTAAGTCATTCAAACAGAGTGCCTTTTGTCCTGAGGAGTGTGCTGGACTTGAAGGAATTTGATCCTCTGTACGTTGACTGACCTAAAATTCCTACACATTGCTGTGGGCTTGTGAGGTGCAACATCATAGGAAGGAGAACATGACAGAGCAAAACTGTGGCCTCTTCATGGCCAGAAAGCAGAGAGCAAAAGAAAGCATTCCCTGGGACAAGGTAGTCTCCAAAGGTAGCCCCCCAAGGCCCTATTCTCTTCAAGTGGACCCTAACTTCTATAGTTTCTACCATCTCCCAGTAGTTTATTCAGCTATGAATCCATCAGCAGATCAATTCAACCATGAGGTCAGAATCCTCATGATCCATCCAACCACTTCCCCAAAGTCCCAACTCTGACCAGTGTCTTCAACTCAAGAGACTCTGGGGGATACTCCAGATCCAAACCATAATACTCCTTCTTTCTTTCAATGTTTGGAAATGTTATCCAAAAAAACAATAAACAACAACAACAACAAAATACCCCTATGACTTAAGAAGAGGTAATTAATTCTGTGAAAATTGGAAAACAAAACAACAAGGAAAGAAATTCCTTCAGTTCTAAGAAATAAAAGTCAGTGGATACTTAGTAATAAGGCAGGTTTGATTTTCATATCAGCATTTTTTTTCATAATTTTATTGCATTTTACATATTATACATATTCAGTTTACATAAAAGAAAATTGCAGAGATAAATTTCTCATTCTATTTAGATTGTTTTAATAACAAACATGAGGCGTACTTCTATGTGATGTTTTAATAATGATCAAAACAAATGGAAATGATTAAAAAGCTTATTTGAAATTATACATAAGACAAGATTTTCATTTCATTTGCTCTACTCTATGATCATTTAGAAATAAAATTATTTAGACTAGAATTAACTTTCCTAAAGTACATACAAATTTACAAGAAACAGACTTGGAAAGATTGAGTAACTTACACAAGATCACACAGAGTAGAGATGGGTAAAAAGGCATTACTGAGCATTAGAATAAGTCTTTCTGATACGCTGTTCTATCTCCTTCAGAGCAAGATCTCCATTTCATCTTGTTCTTTAGTGCTGAAATACCTTTTATTTCTCTTACCTTATTTGCCGTGTGCCAAATTTCTGATAAGAAGAAACCACCACCACCAAAATGTCTGCATTCATGTATGTATGTATGACTGCATCTTTAATACAACTGATCTGTATTGATTCAGAAGGATCTCTGGGACAAATTCCAAAAGTATTTAACCATTTATTTTCTTTTATTATTTTATTATTTAGCTTTTAATTTTTTACAAACCACATTGTGATTCATTGACATAAATGGGGTACATCATTTCATTTCTATTGTTGTACACAATGTAGATTCATACCATTAGTGTAATCACACATGTACATAGGGTAATGATGTCTGTCTCACTCCACATTTTTCATACCCCCCCTCTCATTTCCTTCTACATATTATAAAGTTCCCCCATTTTTCTCTCATTCCCCATCCCCCACCCCCATTATATATCATTCTCCATTTTAGGGTCTGGATTGAAAAATCAGCTGATATCCGTATTTGTTTCCCCCTGAATGTAATTTAGGTCATCCTTTCTATTTTGGTACCAATACCATGCTGTATTTGTAGTATAGTTGAAGTTCTGGTATTGCGATAACCCCTGCTTCACTCTTCCTGCTAAGGATTGCTTTAGCTATTCTGGGTTTCTTATTCTTCCAGATGAATTTCGTGATTGCTTGCTCTATTTCTGTGAGGTACGGCATTGGGATTTTAATTGGAATTGCATTGAATCTGTATAACACTTTGGGTAGTATGACCATTTTGACAATCTTAAATCTGTGTACGCAAGAATATGGGAGATCTTTCCATCTTCTAAGGTTTTCTTTAATTTCTTTCTTTAGTGTTCTGTAGTTCTCATTGTAGAGTTCTTTCACCTCTTTTGTTAGATTGATTCCCAAGTATTTCATTTTTTTTGAGGCTATTGTGAATGCAGTAGTTTTCCTAACTTCTCTTTCTGAAGATTCATCACTTATGTATAAAAATGCATTAGATTTATGAGCATTGATCTTATATCCTGCTTCTTTACTGAATTTACTTATGAGTTCTAAATGTTTTCTGGTGGAATCTCCCAGTTCCTCTAAATATATAATCATGTCATCAGCAAATAGGGATAGTTTGAGTTCTTCTTTTCCTATTCATATCCCTTTAATTTCTTTGGTGTCTCTAATTTCACCTTTAGTCTGTGGGTATCTCTTTCTATGAGGTGAGTCTCTTGCAGGCAGCATATTATTGGATCTTTCTGTTTGAACCAATCTGCTAGTCTATGTCTTTTGATTGATGAGTTCAGGCCATTAACATTCAGGGTTATTATTGTGATATGATTTGTATTCCTGGTCACTTGACTCATGTTTGTTTTTTGACATGACTTGGTTTCTCCTTTATTTGGCTATTCCTTTAGGGTAGTTCCTCCCTTTGCTGATTTACATCATTGTATTTCATCTCTTCCTCATGGAATATTTTGCTGAGAATGTTCTGTAGTGCTGGCTTTCTTTTTGTAAATTCTTTTAGCTTTTGTTTTTCATGGAAGGATTTTATCCTTAACATTGTCAAATGTTAAGGTAAGTTTTGCTGGGTATAAGATTTTTGGTTGGCATCCGTTTTCTTTCAGGGTTTGAAAAATGTTTTCTACACCCTTCTAGCTTTTTGGGTCTGGATTGAAAAATCTTCTGATATCTATATTTGTTTCCCCCTGAATGTAATTTGATTCTTTTCTCTCGCAGCCTTTAAAATTCTATCTTTATTTTGTATGTGAGGTATTTTCATTATAATGTGCCTTGGTGTGGGTCTATTATAATTTTGTATATTTGGAGTCCTATAAGCCCCTTGTACATGATTTTCCATTTCATTTTTCAGATGTGGGAAATTTTCTGATATTATTTCATTGAATAAATTGTTCATTCCTTTGGTTTGTTTCTCTGTGCCTTCCTCAATCCCAATAATTCTTAAATTTGGCCTTTTCATGATATCCCATAATCCTTATAGATTCTGTTCCTGATTTCTTACCATCTTCTCTGTTTGGTCAACTTTGTTTTCAAGATTATATATTTTGTCTTCAATGTCCGAGGTTCTGTCTTCCAGTCGTTCTATTCTATTGGTATGCTTTCTATGGAGTTTTTAATTTGGTTTATTGTTTCCTTTATTTCAAGGATTTCTGTCTGGTTTTTTTATTTTAATATCTCTAACATTTTATTGAAATGGTCTTTTGCTTCCCGCATTTGCTCTTTTAACTGTTGAGTGGTGCGATCGTTCAAAGCCTGCATTTGCTCTTTCATCTCATCATTTGCTTTCTGATCATTTTAATAATGTACATTCTGAACTTCCTTTCTGACATTTCTTCTGTCATGCTGTCTTTGATTTTATTGATGTAGCATCTAGGTTTGCTTGGGACATTTTCTTCCCTTGTTTTCTCATATTGTTCAGGTATCTACCCCTCTAGTAGTGAAACTCTCTTGGCTTATAGTGTCCCTGTAGATTGCCAATAACTCATTTCCTAGTCTTCAGTAGCCTGAAGTCTTGGAGGAACTTGATAATGCAGTGATCCACAAGGAAGCTGCCCCTCTAGGGATGGTGGCCTTCAGGCAGGTTGTATTTCCTGCTGGTGGGAAGAGGCTCCTCCACTTGTTGACCAATGGGCAGTCAAAAGGGGGACTAGACTACAGGTTGGGGCATGGCTGGTCTGGGCCTGTGTCTCTGGTTCTACACCCTAGTGGGAAAGCCTCACTGGGTGGGGAAGACTCACCCAGAAGGGACGTCTTGCTGGGCAGCACTCCTCCGAGAAGTTCCCTTTGGTCCAGAACTACCACCTGGGCTGGGCAGCCCTCTTCTGCAATGTTCCCAGGGATATGGACCTACCTCCTGGGCCAGGGAGCCTCACCCTGTGATTGAGACTCTTGCTGGGCAGCCCTCCTCTGTGACGATCCCTGGGACCCAGAACTACCACCTGGTCTGGGGAGCCTGGCTCTTGGAGGGACTTTCTCAAAGTGGCCCTCCTCTACGACGTTCCCTGGGGACTGGACCTACTGCCAAGGCCTGGGACCCTCACTCTGCACTGAAGCCCTTTGCTGTGCAGTCCTCCTCTACAATGCTCCTGGTTATCTGGGTTCACAGCTCCAGTGGGGGAGTCTCACTGGGCAACTCTACTTCACAAAGTTCCCTGCATTCCGGGACTACTGACCCATCCAGAGAGCCTTGCCCAGTGGGAGAGACTCACCAGCTGCTCTGAGTTGGTACTGAGTCTCCCAATACCTACTTGAATACTGAGTTCTGTTAAAGGGCCTCCAGTCTCCTGTAGGTGTCTCAGGAAGGGAGCCGCCCTTCAGACGATGGTGGCCACGTCCTCAGGAATAATTCAAAATGCCTGCACCAGCTTCCAAAGATGCTGGAGACCCGCAGAAAGGGTGTGTTGAGTCAGCACAGAGGCAAGTGCAGTATCCCTCAGCAGTAGGGGGCAGGCAGGCAGGCTCAGCGATGGTGTCCGACCTTGGCTTGGGGGTCAGGTGGGCCAGCTAGCTCCACCTGATGACGTCTGACCTCCCAACATCATTCTTAATGGAGAAAAACTGAAAGCATTCCCTGTAAAAACTGGAACAAGACAGGGATGCCCTCTTTCACCACTTCTATTCAACATCGTCCTTGAAACACTTGTCAGAGCAATTAGACAGACCAAAGAAATTAAAGGGATACAAATAGGAAAAGAAGAACTAAAGCTGTCATTATTTGTTGATGACATGATCCTATATTTAGAAGATCCAAAAGACTCCACTAGAAAACTTCCAGAACTAATAAATGAATTCAGCAAAGTAGCAGAATATAAAATCAATAAGCGTAAATCTAATGCATTTCTATTCATAAGTGATGAATCCTCTGAAAGCAAAATTGGGAAAACCACTCCATTCACAGTAGCCTTAAAAAAATAAAATAAAATACTTGGAAATTAATCTAACAAAAGAGGTGAAAGACCTCTACAATGAAAACTACAGAACATTAAAGAAAGAAATTGAATAAAACCTTCAAAGATGGAATGATCTCCCATATTCTTGGATAGGCAGAATGAACATTGTCAAAATGGCCATTCTACAAAAGGTGCTATACAGATTCAATGCAATTCCAATTAAAATCCCAATGACATTCCTTATAGAAATAGAGAAAGCAATTATGAACTTCATCTGGAAGAACAAGAGACCTCGAATAGCCAAAACAATCCTGAATAGAAAAAGTGAAACAGCAGGTATCACAATATCAGACCTTAAACTATACTACAGAGCAATAGTAACAAAAACATCATGGTATTGGCACCAAAATAGACAGGCAGACCAATGGTACGAATAGAAGACACAGAGACAAAACCACATAAATACAGTCACGTCATACCAAAGGAGCCAAAAACATACAATGGAGAAAAGATAGACTATTCAACAAATGGTGCTGGCAAAACTGGAAATCCATATGCAGTAAAATGAAATTAAACCTCCATCTCTCATCCTGCATAAAACTCAACTCAAAATGGATCAAAGACATAGGAATTAGACCAGAGACCCTGCACCTAACAGAAGACAAAATAGGCCTGAATCTTCATCATGTTGGCTTAGGATCAGACTTCCTCAACAAGACTCCCAAAGCCCAAGAAATCAAAGCAAGAATCAATAAATGGGATGGACTCAAACTAAAGAGCTTTTACTCTGCATAGGATACAATCAAGAACACGAAGAGAGAGCCTACAGAGTGGGAGAAAATCTTTTCCACATGCACTTCAGATAGAGCACTTACCTCCAAAATTGATAAAGAACTTACAAAACTTAACCATTTATTTTGATAAATCAAGTCATGAAGATAGTTAATGGCTGATTAGAAGGGTTGACTTCACAAAAAAAAAAAAAAAAAAAAAAAAACCAGGAGCAGCTGAGCATCAACAAAGTGATACTGTTTTGTATATTGATCTCATATACATCCTCACGCAAGTATTTTATCACAAGTATTTGATCCTCACAACCATCTACTTTACCTATAAGATAACTGAGATTCCGAGACCTTAACATGTTATTAAAGACCTCAGTTATCTAGAAACACGATCAGGACATAGCCTCCTTTAGAAGTCCCTGTCACTTATACTTTTCCAGGTCTTCCTCTTGTGTAGGAAATTCTTTAAATTTGGGAGTGGTACAGTTTGAGTATGAAAATGTAGAACTAAATGGAAATTAAGGGATGAAGGACCCCACACGCTCCATGCAGTCATAAATGGATTTGGTCCTGGTATGTACATCAGGGCCCATTATATGCCCTCTGTGAGCCACAAAGCTGAGGCTGCCACATGGCACATGGTGAAGGGACTCCCTGGCTGTGCCTTGGGAGGGTTTTACTCTCATCTTATCTACTCTTTGCTCTGTGTTCATGCAGAAGTTGGCAATGTATTATTCACAATCAAAGACTTTTGCTTTCCAAGTACAGACTCAGTGTTCTCTTCCTGACAGTTTATGAACTCTTGGGGGACAGAGAAGGAATGCTCTGTTGCCTCTGTACTTAACTCACACAAGGCAGGGCTTGCAAGTAGTCTTGAGTTTGCCCGAGATGTGCCTATGGAATTGGGCCTAAGATACTCTGTTCTCTATAAGGTGACAGGCACTCCAGTGGGTGATGAGGGATAGCCTAGGAAGTCATAGGAAATGGCAGAAGAAAGGGAAGTCTCTTCTCTGTGGGTAAGACCATATCTGCTTTAATTAATCCAGTGTTTGATCTTACTGTGTAGAAAATGAGTATTAAAAATGAGCATAGAGATATATTTTTTCCTTTCTGATATCTTATTTCTTTCAGGAAATTTCTTCTTGTAAAGAATTTTCACAGACATAAATCTCTTCTTTATTTAAAAAATACAAAAAAAAAAAATCCCATGCCCTCCCCCTCAACTCCCCCACTGTAGTCACTTGGTTAACATATAAATTTCATATGTATATGAAACAAATGTGTGAAATATATATTTGTTGACATATATAACATATATACTTTGTTGACATATGTTTCTAGACTATTTTCTGTACATACATGTTTTTCTTTTATTTTTAATTTTAAATTTTATGATATCAAAGGTATATATCGTTTCCCCAAATAATAAGAAAATCTTTTCTATGTATGGAGTTTATGTTTATAAGAACAGTGGCTCCTTCTTTCCTCCCTCCCTTCTTTTTTTCTTTTCTTTCTTCCTTCCTTAAATTTTTACTTCTTTATTTTTATTGTATTAAATCTTCAATTGAAATTCATTTATTCACTCCCATAGCACAAGAAATAAAAGCAAGAATCAACAACTGGGTTAGATTCAAACTAAACTGCTTTCTCTCAGCAAAGGAAACTATCAGTAATGTGAAGAGAGAGCCTACAGAGTGGGAGAATATCTTTGCCACTCATACTTCAGATAGAGCGCTAATTTCCAGAATCTATAAAGAACTCAAAAAACTCTACACCAAGAATACAAATAATCCAGTCAACAAATGGGCTAAGGAAATAAACAGACACTTCACAGAAGAAGATGTACAAGCAATCAACAGATATATGAAAAAATGTTCAACATCTCTAGTAATAAGAGAAATGCAAATCAAAACTACCCTAAGATTTCATCTCACCCCAATTAGAATGGCGATTATCAAGAACACAAGCAACAATAGGTGTTGGCGAGGATATGGGGAAAAAGGTACACTCATACATTGCTGGTGGGGTTGCAAATTAGTGCAGCCACTGTGGAAAGCAGTATGGAGATTCCTCAGAAAGCTTGGAATGGAACCACCATTTGACCCAGCTATCCCACTCCTTGGCCTATACCCAAAGGACTTAAAATCAGCATAGTACAGAGATACAGCCACATCAATGTTCATAGCTGCTCAATTCACTGTAGCCAGATTGTGGAACCAACCTAGATGTCCTTCAGTTGATGAATGGATAAAGAAACTGTGGCATATATATATATATATATATATATATATATATATATATATATATATATACAATGGAATATTACTCCACCATGAAGAATGATAAAATTATGGCATTTGCAGGCAAATGAATGAAACTGGAGAATATCATGCTAAGTGAGATAAGCCAATCTCAAAAAACTAAAGGATGAATGATCTTGCTGATAAGCGGATGAGGTCATATAATGGGGGCTAGGAGGGGTTAGCGTTAGGGTTAGGATTAGGTTTAGGGTTAGGGATAAGGAGGGTGGTAAGAATGGAGGAAGGAAGGACTGTATAGAGGGAAAAGAGGGGTGGAGGGTGGGGGGAAGAAAAAAATAACAATGAATCAAGCAACATTGGCCTATGTAAATTTATGATTTTTATTAAAAAAAAAAAGAATTGGGAAATGTCACATGCTCTACTCAGTTAAACTCTACTCTTTAAAGTTTACACCTAGAAGAAGCTGAAAAATGTCAATCAAGAGTGCTCCTGTTGGCTGTCTGGGGTTGTGCCACAGTAATGTATTATATCTGATGTTCCCATAATGTCTTAATTTAGGCATTGCTTTCATAGGAAATGAGAGGGAGGGGGTATGCAAAATGGTGGAATGAGACAGACAGCATTACCCTACGTACATGTATGATTACACGAATGGTATGAATCTACATTGTGTACAACCATACAAACAAAATGATGTACCCCATTTGCCTACAATTAATCAAAATGCAGTCTGTAAAAAAATTTTAAAAAAAGAAATTCACTTATTCAATAATTAGTATCATTGAAGTTATGGGGGTAAAGCAGCAAATAGAGCTGGCAGCATTGATCTACCATGACCAATATACAAAAAAATATATGATAGGTATTAATGCACTTCATGGAGAGAAACAAGGACACTTAAGAGGGAGAGAGCGTGTTTGTTGGGGTACTCTTTGATATAGGTTACTCAGAGAAGTCTTCCATGAAGAGTGACAAGTGAGAAGAACTCAGAGGAAAATGAGAATCCATTGGAAGACAAAATTCTAGGCAGATAGAATATATAAAGAAATATAAAGGCCTTGAAATGGGAACATGTTGGAGCATCCAAGGAATGCCAAAGAAGTGAGTGACTTGAGGACAACACGGAAGGGAGAATAGTAGTGAATGAAGTAAGAGAGGGGTGGGAAGGGTGTTGGTGATGGAGAATCTTACCTTGACTTTTAGTGGAAGGGAACAGGGAACCATTAAGGTAGGGAGAAGGGAATGGCATGATCCAAGAGAGAGTCTGAGAAACCTCTGAGTGCCATGTGGAGACGTTTACAGGGCTCAGAAATAGAAGCAGAGAGACCAGACAGAAGACAGCTGTGATCTTCCCCAAGATAGCAGTGACACAGTTTGGATCAGGGAGGTCATGGATGACGTGATGGAACTCGATAAGTTTTAATTTGAAGAGAGACCCTGAAAGATTTTCTAATGGGTCGGGCATGAGGACTGAAAGAAGTCAAGGAAAACCCAAGGCTTTGTGTCTTGAGTAACCCTCACACATTGCTGGGGAAAATGCTAAATAGTGCAGCCACTTTAGGAAACAATTTGGTAGACTTTTATAAAGTGATCATCTGAACCATATACTCTAATTCTAGGTTTTGCCTCAAATGAATGGCAAATATTCAAAACAGCCCCAATTGGAAATAACCTAATTATTGTTCAGCTGATGGGTACATTAGGCATAATTTAGACAAATGATGTAATACTGCTCAATGACATTTAAAATTATTGATAACATGAAAAGCCATGGATGAATTTGAACATAATATTAAATGAAAAAAGCCAAACATGTGACACTATATACTATAATGATTCAATTTGCATGACATTTTAGAAAATACAAAACTATGGTGAAATGAATCAGATCAGTAATTACTAGAACCTTGGATTAACTACAGAGAGCCATGAAAGGACTTTGGGATCTGATAGAAGTACTCTGTATCTTAATTGTGGGGGTAGTTAAATAACCATAGATGGCTCTGAGTATCCAGGGGTTCCAATCTGTGGATCCAACCACTCAGATAAAAAATATTTTTTAAAAACTTATATCTGTATATTGAACATGTGCAGACATTTTTTTCTATAATTATTCTCTAAAGTTGTTAAAGAATATAACAGCTACTTGCATATAGTATTTGTCTGTTATATCAGATGTTGTAAGCAATTTTGAGATGATTCAAAGTATACAGGAACACATATATAGGTTACATATAAGTCATGGCTATTTTATATAAAGGACTTGACTGCATATTTTGGTTTCCATAGATATGAGAATAAAAGTTCCATGGTCCACTTTCAGAATATAGTATTCACCCTAAAGTGTAAAATTGGAATGTAAAAAAGGCAACCAGTAGCCTATTTAAATTCCTGGTTTCAGTGTTCAGAGGGAGGCCTGAATGTATACAATCATGGCCATTTAACTATAGCCCTTCCATTTGTCTTTCTCAATTTTCCTATTAGCCACTTGTGTAGATTGTAATTCTGAGCTCCTTCTAAGAGAGCAAGGGTCAGTGCTGAGTTAGGGACAGAAACAGGGGACTGCCCACCCATATGTGCTTGTTTGCCAGACGTGGTGGGTAGAATACCCTTCTGCAGAAGTAAAGTTTGCCTTGCTGAGCTACTTCTGAGCATGTGTTTTAATCCCTGTGGCACCCTGGTATTTTTTTCCATTTTTTATTTGTTCATTTAAGATATATATAACAGTATAGTGTATTTTGACATAGTATACACACATCAAGTATAACTTACTCTGATTAGAATTCCATTCTTTTGTTTGTACAAGAAGTGGAGTTTCACTGGTGCATATTCATATATGAACATAGGAAAGTCATGTCCAGTGAATTCTACTGTCTTTCCTATTCCCATTCCTCTATCTTCCCTTCATTCCCCTTTGTCTACTCCATTGAACTTCTGTTCTTCCCTCCCCTCTCTTGTTGTGGGTTAGCATCCACATATTAGAACACTCAACCTTTGTTTTTTTGGGATTGGCTCATTTCACTTATCACTTAGTTTCTGACTAGCAAATATTATACTCATTCTTCTTTATGGCTGATTAATATTCCATTTTGTATATATACCACAATTTCTTTATTCATTCTGTATAAGGGCACCTAGATTTATTCATCTGTATAAGGGCACCTAGATTGATTCCACAGCTTAGATACTGTGAACTGAGCTGCTATAAACATTGGTATGGCTTTGTCACTGTAGTATGCTGATTTTAAATTCTTTGGGAATATGCAAAGAGGTAGGATTACTGGGTTAAATGGTGGTTCCATTCCAAGTTTTCTGAGGAATCTCTATACTGCTTTCTAAAGTGGTTGTACCAATTTGCAGTCTCATCAGCCATGTATGAGTGTACCCTCTTCCCCACATCCTCACCAACATTTATTGTTACTTGTATTGTTTTTTTTTTTTTGTATTTACAGGCTGCATTTTGATTCATTGTACACAAATGGGATACATCTTTTCATTTCTATGGTTGTGCATGATGCAGATTCACACCATTCTTGCAATCACACATGTACACAGGGCAATAATGTCTGTCTCATTCCACCATTTTTCACATCCCCTGTTACTTACTTTCTTGATAATGGCTATTCTGACTGGAGTGAGGTGGAATCTCACTGTATTTTTTATTTGAATTTCTCTAATAGCTAGAAATGTTGAACATTTTTTCATATATTTGTTAACTATTCATATTTCTTCTTCTGTGAAGTGCCTTTTCAGTTCCTTTACCCATTTATTGATTAGGTTGTTTGTGTTTTTTTTTAGTGTTAAGTTTTTTGAGTTCTTTATAGACCATGGAAATTAAAGCTGTATTTGAGGTGCAGGTGGCAAAGATTTTCTCTGATTATGAAGACTCTCTTCATGTTATTCATTGTTTCCTTTGCTGTGAAGAAGGTTTTTAGTTTCATTCCATCCCATTTATTGTTTCTTGATTTTACTTCTTATGCTTTAGGAGTCTTGTTGAGGAAGTCAGTTCCTAAACCAACATGGTGGAAAGTTTGGTCTTCATTTTTTTCTAGTAGGTGCAGGGTCTCTGGTCTAATGCCTAGGTCCATGATCCACTTTGAGTTGAATTTTATGCAGGGTGAGAGATAGGGTTCAATTTCATTCTGCTTTGTATGAATTTCTAGTTGTCAAAACACCATTTGTTGAAGAGGATATCTTTTCTCCATTGTATGTTTTTGACACCTTTGTCTAGTATGAGATAGTTGTATTCATGTAGGTTTATCTCTGCATCTTCTATTTTCATGTCTGTTTTGGTGCCAATACCATGCTGTTTTTGTTACTATAGCTCTGTAGTATAATTTAGGGTCCGATATCGTGATGCCTTCTGCTTCAAAGAGAGGATTACCTTGGCTATTCTGAGCCTCTTGTTTGTCCAAATGAATTTCATGACTGCTTTTTCTATTTCTATGAAAAGCGTCATTGGAATTTTAATAGGAATTGAATTAAATCTGTATAGCATTTTTGGTAGTATGGCCATTTTTGACAATATTCATTCTGCCTATTCAAGAACATGGGAGATATTTCCATCTTGTAAGATCTTCTGGGGCTGGGGAGATAGCTCAGTCAGTTTGTTACTTTAGTGTTCTGTAGTTTTCATTGTAGAGGTCTTTCAACTCTTTTTTTTTTAAGAGTTATTCTCAAGATTCTTTTTGGAGGCTATTGTAAGTGGGATAGTTTTTTCTAATTTCTCTTTCAGTCATTCATCATTGGTGCACAAGAATGCAATTGATTAATGGGTGTTAATTTTATATCCTGCTACTTTGCTGAATTTGTTTATGAGTTCTAGAAGTTTTCTGGTGGAGTTTTTTGGGTCTTCTAAATGTAGAATCATGTCAGCAAATAGGAATAGTTTGAGTTCTTCTTTTCCTATTCATATCTCTTTAATTTCTTTCTAATCTTTCTTTTTATCTCTGGCAACAGTTTCAAGGACTATATTGAACAAAAGTGGCAGAGGGGCATTTCTATCTTGTCCCAGTTTTTAGAGGAAATGCTTTCAATTTTTCACCACTTAGAATTATGTTGTTCTTGGGTTTAATGTATATAGCTTTTGTAATACTGAGGTATGTTCTTACTATCCCTAATGTTGAACATGAATGGATGCTGTATTTCATCAAATGCTTTCTCTGCATCTACTGAGATCATCATGTGGTTCTTGCCTTCAAGCGTATTGATGAGCATTCTAGTATTTCTAACAATGGGGATCTTGGAATCAATCTCCTAAGGATACAGAGGAACTACTGTGTGTGTTTGTATGTATATATGTATGTATGTACACACGCATAAAACAACTATAAATGTATGTTTGTACTTGTCAAAATGATTAATTGTATATTTAAAACAAATGGGTTGTATCTTATGTAGGTTAAACAAAGATAATGTGTTTAACAAAGATAAGCTGTGTCAGTTTTCTGTTGCTGTAACAAAATACCTAAAAAAATCAACTGAGAGGAGAAAAGATTAATTTTCACTCAGTGTTTCAGTCCATGACTGTTTGGCTTCATTTTTTTTGGGGGGGTGGGCAGTGGAAAGGCATAGCATCATGGCAAGCAGAACATGCTGTTGGAAGGTGGTCATCTCATGGTGACTAGGAAAAAGAGAAAGAGAAAAGGGTAGGGGCCCCAATTTTCCCTTCAAGGGCATGCTCCCAAAGACTTTCCACTATACCCCACTTCCTAAGTTTTCCACCATCTCCCAACAGGGCCACAGTTTGGTGACCAAACCTTTAATGCATAAGTTTTTGGGAGATATTCCAGATCCAAACTATAAGAGCTAATTTTAAAACATCTTTAAGAAAGCCATAAGTGACTTATCCTTACATTAAATGAAGTGCTTCTGAATTATGTTTTATCAGCTCAGTTAGCTTTAAGTATCAGAGCTGGAAATCTTAGAGATAGATGTCTGAGTCACTATCATGTTTTACACAGGATAACACTGAGGTAAAGGGAAAAAAAGTGACTTTACTTTGGCATCAGAACTACTTAGTGAAAAACTTGGACTAGAAGTTATTTTCTTGAATTGCTGACACATATTCCATATTATATAACAATCTCTGAGGTTACTAATGATGTCTCACCAAACTTTTTAATTCTCAGCTACACTTTTGACCTCCAGCTGGCCAGCTGTGGTCTTTCTTTTATGATACTCAGTGCTGCATATGTTGGTGAATTAATACAGAAGCTTAAGAGATGGGGGACAAGGGAAAGGACACTGTCAAAGGATAAGGAGGCAGCTCTAATATTCATCATGCATCTGGTACTACGGTTTCACTGCATTCACATAAAAATGAAGTTGTGTTCCAGTTCTATTTTTTAAATTTTCAGTTTGATACAATTGATTTAATTTCAGATTTTAGGTATTCAAGAATTTTCATTTGATTGTCTTTTATAAAATCCCTTTTAAGGAAAATTTTCCTTTTTGTCATTCCTTTTTCCTCCTCTACCCCATGGTAAATGTAATGTAAAGTTCATGTAAGTCAACTCCAGTAGTTATAGTTGTGGGGCTATTTTTGTGCTGTTTTTTTTTTTTTAAATTGTTCATGGTCATATTGTTCTACACTTTAGTAGTCTTATTATTTAAAAAAAAACTTGATTGCTTATTAAATATATAGAAATTCAGACAATGTTATTTTCTGCCCTTCTCTTCATTGGTAAATTAGGGTCCTTATTCCAGTCACGGTCATTTCAAGTGAAAACTGACTTGTAACCCTGTTAAGGTTTATTTTGCTGCTTGTTCTTCCTACCTGTGCCCTAGTTTTTGACAGAGCATGATATACTCTTTATACTTCTCATTATTGAGTTCAGAAATTTAATCTTATTTTCGTGAGACTCTTGAAACCCCTGCTCTACTCTTTAGAAGCTTCCCACTTTGGTCTTCATCCACCTGCCCCATGCAGCCCTAGTATGAAGCCCAGTTCTGAGGGGAAGGCTGGCAGTTCGTTTGAAGTCCCTGAGTCTCCTCCAGTCCTCTGCCACGTTTTGTGTACCTTTTACAGACTCAAAGCCTGAAGGGTTAGCCTTGTGTTCATACCCAGAATTAACAAATGCCGCCTGGGATTAAAATAAATAAATAAATCGATAAACAAAGTGATGAAGGTCAGTCCATGTGCCCAAGGCTCTTTTGTCCTCCAGAGTTTCAGCATCTTTAATTCTAGCTGCTCCGTAGCTCTCTGCTACTTTCAAACATATACTTTTTCCGTCATTAGCTTGCCCATTGTACCCTGAAACAGTAGTCCAGTACTCATTGCATAATACTCAGTAAGTGAAATATTTACAATTACAGTACCTTCAACTGCAAAATACTGATGCTGTGATTCAGGATTCAGTTACCACTCAGTTAATTCCATGAAGGATTAATTCACTGATTAGGTCAAGAATGTCAAAATTATTTCTCCTCTGAACCTTCCTGCATGGTCTTACATGTGAGTTTTTGGGGAATACCTCATATCCAAACCACAACAACCACAAGCCAACCAGCTCACATACAAACCTCTTTTATAATGAACTTCTTGTTGTGTGATTTGCCACTACTGCTCCTGACAAGGGAGTGAACTTTCCAGGACTCATTCATATGTTTTAATATAAAAGTCAATTCTTGAGCTGAGCACAGTGGTACATGCCTGTAATTCCAGCATTTCTGGAGGTTGAAGCATGGGTCACAAGTTCAAGTCTACCCCATCTCAAAAAATGGCCAGGAGGCTGAGCATATGGTAGAATTCCCCTGGATTCCACCCTCAATACAAGAAAACACACACAAACACACACACATGCACACAACATCTCGTTTCATAAGGAAGGAAACGAGTTCTAACAGTTATAGTTCTTGGGGCCTTTGCATTTTTTGGCCACATCAACTAAAACCTCCATTATAAAAACTTAACACACAGGCCTCTAATGAGTTGCTGTTGATCACATTTTCCTGGAATTCATTCATCAAAGACAGGCAGTTCCAGGAAGAAGGGCCCTGTGCATTGATTTCTTGATGGATGCTTCCAGTTTGCAGGGCCCCCGCGTTTCCGTAACAAAGTGCTATGAGTGAATTGTTAGGTTTTCTTGAACCTCTTGTGATGCAGGCTCAGGAGAATAGAAGTAGCTATGGAATAGTCTGGGTAGAAGGACATTAGATAGCTTCTCAGAATTAGAAGGAACCAAATATTTTACCATGTGGCCACGAGTGGTATATACTGTTCAGATGGGGGAATAAAGACATGATTTAGACTACCTCCTGAAGAGATGCTTATAACAGGATCCTAGATAATTTCTGCCTGCTATAAGCACATGTCTACACACATGCATACATGCTGTGGTAATATCAAATAAACTTCAGGTAAATGCTGATTTTACTGAAAATTTAGGGGAAGATGGGAAGGTTGTGTTGCCAGAAATGCTGGGAATCTTGAACACATGATTATTTATTTCATGCTTCCAGGACAATACATTATGTGACAGAGAGAAGCTTGTTATGCTTTGAGTACCTACAGTGCTCAGAGCCTGCAATATCAAGAAATTCTGTAAGTTGGAAGTGATCTGCTCAATATGAATGCACCTCCTCTGGTTATTGCAGATTAGATCAGAGATGAGTTTCTCACCCAAAGACTGTGAGGATGCCCAGTGAGAAGACTCTGGCCATGGGGGCACATGGGGACACACCAAACAGTTTCTGTCTCAGCAAACTAATCAGATTTTCTCTTAAGGAATCTAAAGTTGAGAAATAGAAAGATAGTTAATCAGTGGTGACTGGAAGCAAAACTGTGATCAACCGCAGTGATAATGTGTCCCTCAACAGTCATTGGCAGCTGTTTTTATCTGTATAATCCTCTAGTTTCAGTGTTCTTCAATTCCTTATGAGGTCTGGCTGTATAAAAGAAAGTACTGTCTTCTTTTCTGATCTTCTGTATCCTTAAAATGACCTCCCTTGACTTTAAATGCTCTTTCCCAAACTTTGTTTCTCTGAAATATAGGCTATTGAATACAGGTGTTGGCAAATTGCTCCTGAATTAATTATTCCTGATTAGGGTACATTTTATATTAATGCATCACATGTTTGATGAATATTGGAATTGTTCAGAATGCATGTGTGTGTGTGTGAGTATGAAATAAAATGTGGATGTACAGCATACTTCCAAGTCCATGACTAAGGCTGGATCCACAACAGCATTTTGCTTCATTCTGACTTCTGGACTGTCCTTAGTTGTTTATATCTCTTCAGTGAACTCACTCATAATGTTGTCATAATAGAATGGGAATTCCTTCTTATTGACTCACCTGCTAATCCTTCGTATACCAAATTATAATAACACCATAACTATGTTTTATGCAATTTTGTTAACTGAGAAATGAAGACTTTCTTTATGAAAACAGCATGTGCATTACTAACTATTCCTATTCCTCATTTTCCAAAGCAAAAGATTGATCTTATGATTTAGAACTTTCTAAAATGCATATATTATGCCATTTAATTGCACAGTAACCATATGTTATTATTATTAAATCACCATTCGTCAAGTGAAAAATGAAAATTTACAGAGATTAAATTACTTACTCAAAGTCATACACTTAATAGCCTGTAAAACTAAAATTCAAACTAGTTTATGAACTCTGGTGGTCACAATGCACTCTAAGCTGCCCGCTCCCCTAACTTTACCCTGAATCTACCAAGAAAGTCATGCTCGGTGGGAAGAATAACCTCCACTCTTCTAATTAAGCAGGTGCCAGCGAACTTTGGCTATAGTCAGATAGAAAAACCTTTAGAATTTATGTGGTTTATGGTCTCTGTTTTCACTACTCAAATTTGTGGTTGTAGTGAAAAGATAGCAGACAATACATAAACAAATGGGAATTCCTGCGCTCCAACAAAATATTATTTATGAAAATAAGTGACAAATAAATTTTGCTGGTGGGTTTCCTTTTATTTAGAACAAGTAAATCCCATTTATTCCTTATAAACTTCTGGATTGATATAATTATTTTTTTCAAATACATAATTTATAATTAATGAAGTTTTCCCATTCCACACTGTAAATGTTTAGCCTCTCTTTAGCATTCAGTGCTAGATGGTGATATATGGTAATGGAATGTAATTAGCTTTGGAACCAAAAGATCTGATTTTGAATTCTTCTTTTGTCAGTTATGAACTAAGTGACTGGAAAAGTCCCTTCACTTCATTTATTAGTATTTTCCCCTTGATCATTCAACAACACTTCTACTCTTCGGTCTTCAGGAACTGTATTAATGAGTGCCCTTGCCTTTTTACTCTTGGTTAGGTTTGACCCATGGGATAAACCAACAAGAGGTAACAGCCAGAGAAGTGAATAAGTTTGGTTCTCTGCCTGCAGGGTTGCAGGGAATTGGCTAATTCCTTGACCAGAAGGCCACGACTCTTACAAAGACAGACCTCATCTTTTCAGGGTCTCTTTCTCCAGTTTCTTGCAACCACTGGGTACTAGGATTGTGTCCTTTCTCTTGTGGTTCTGTTCATTTCTTTTAAATAGTCTTGTTATTCAACTCACATCATATTATTCACCTTAATGATCATCTATTTTTATCAGGCTAAGAATGATATATTTCTCCACACTTTAATTATTCCTTTATAAAATGTAATAAACATAAGCAATATGTCTACTTTACAGGGATGTTTTTCTCATTCTTATTTAGCAAATATTTATCTAATGCTATCATACTCTAGACACTATACTAGCACATGTGCTACAAAGATGGCAAAGATGTGGCTTCACACGCAAGAAATTCCCAAAGAGCTGAGGAAAAACCAAAATAACACTCTATTATATATTATTATAATGCTACTATTAAAGAAGGAAGAAAGCAATCCAACGGGAGAGAGAACTGTTATGTGAGGCTGGGGGAGGGAGTAAAATAAGGGTGTAAAGGTCGTGCAAGATCAGTGGTACACACCTGTAACCTGGCTTGGGAGGCCAAAGCAGGAGGATCACAAGTTCAAAGCCAGCCTAAGCAACTTAGTGAGGCCCTGTCTCAAAATAAAAAAAAAAATAAAAAGACCTGGGGATGTGACTCAGTGGTTAAGTGCCCTTGGGCTCAATCACTGGTACCAAAAGCAAACAAACAAAAACAAAACAAAAAAGGCACAATTTTTAAGCATGGCCTTGAAGAGTAAAATGGGCACTTGATCAAGAGATTAAGTGATGTGAGGATACTTCTAATAAAGTATGGCCTCCCTGACTAAATGACCTCCTCTTGCTTCATTCTTCCCTTCCCTTAGTGATCAATCTCTGAATCCGGAGGTAGGTCATTGTCTTTTCTCCTCATAATGACAGTGAACATTCATTATGCTTTCTTCTCTTTCCTCTCCTTGATGTGGACCTCTTTGAGTCCCACTCACTTCTACAAGTCCTGCCCTTTCTGGAGAGATGACATCAACATCCAGACTTGACTTATTGCCTGAACTCTAGCCCAAGAGTTCCAACACAACATCCATAGGGAAGCTTTTCCTCTCAACTTCTCTATTTCTGCTAAGTGTTTGATCACCTAAGTCTGTTAGTGTTGCTATGACAGAATATCATACACTGGGTAATTTATAAACAACAATATTTCTCACAGTTCAGGAGGCCGAAATGCCCAAGATCAAGGTGCTGTTAGGTTCAGTGTCTGGGGAACGCCTTGTTTCCTGCTTTCAAGATGGTACTGTTCTGCTGACACTATATCTGCAGAACAAGAAGGTGAAAGGGTTTAGGAGCCTATATTAGCCCCCACTAGCCCTTTCATAAAGCATAAACCATCCATGAAGGTGGAATACATCAGTTAATCACATTCTAAAAGACCATTCCTCTTAATACAAAAATAGATATCAGTACTCATTTCTTGGAATAATTCATAAGTTTAATGTGATTGATTGATTTTCCATTTTTTTTAGCAGATATCAAACCAAAGTTTGATCAAACAGAGCATACATGACTTAGATATACTACGGAAAACCGCCACTTCTTAGTCTGGGTTGCTTCAAGCGGCTTGCGCCGCTTCTTGCTCTTTCGGCCCGACCAGCGGGACAAAAGACACGTACTCTTCAGAACTTCATGAAGCAGCTTCCCCTTTATTCAGATAACACCTTCAATATATAAGCAGCCTCATGCATAAGCAATTGTAACCAGATATGTCCATCCAATCCTGTTAAAGTTCAAGCGATCACTCCCTCAAGCATACATGTAAAGTATATCTGTCCACGCGCTAGGCGGCTGAACTGATTATCATACAGCCAATTGTAAATGCTTCATGCCTCTCTCCAGGCATAATCAGGATGCCGTTTGCTCTCTGCCAGTCGCCATCATTAGATGCATGTGGGTAACCCTGGGCCCCGGGTCTCCCCGCCACAACTCCCCCTTTCTGTTTATAAAAGGGACCATGCCTGTCTTAGGTTGTCCACGGCAGAGCAACATCCTTACCCGTCATTGGACAATGAGGCTGTAGCCCTCATTTCCTGTCTTAGGTTGGTATGAGCTCCCCATGAATCTTACCTGTCATTGGCTACCGGTCCAGCATATTTAACCAGACTTGGGGGGATGGGCCAGCATCAATTGCGACAAGAGCTTGGCGAATAATGGCTGTTTCTCTGCGTGGATGTATATGCATTTTGTATATGCAAAGGCCAGTTACAACACACAAGAGACCTCCCCTGGACAAAAACCCAAACCATTCTTTTCCCCAGAGAACAGCGGACTGCAGAAATGTGGCCAAATGTTGTAAAAATAGGAGGATATAGAATAGAGGAGTTGGTAAGGGGTACAGGATAGGGCCACATCTTCACTATCCCCCATAGTTCACGCGAGTCTCCTCCATTAACTTGGCGAGAATTCGCCAGCACCATCAGCGGGAGAAGCCTCCTCATCTTCTTCCTGTTTTGGGGTCTCTGTTGAGGCCTTGACCAATCTCTCCCCCACCCAAATTGGCGATTGTGTGTCCTGTGGGAAAACACAAACAGACCCTCCGGTCCAGATTAATACCAGATCTGGGCCTTTCCATTGTCCTGATAGAATGTCCTTCCAGAGCACTTGAGGTAGATGCTTTTTATTAGGCTCTGAATGACGGTCAGCAGCCAATCAGCCCTCAGAATCAAGATTTAAAAAATTTAAAATGAACAAGACAACAGATAATTTGTCTTTTGGGGATCTGTATGAGGCTCTATTCCCCCTTTTTGTTTATAAAGCATGTTTTTAAGCGTTAAATGGGCACACTCAACAATGCTTTGTCCAGTAGGATTATAGGGAATTCCTGTGACATGTTGAATACCAAAGGTGGAACAAAATTGTTTAAAGGCCTGGAACGCATATCCAGGACCATTATCTGTTTTAATTTGTTTGGGAACTCCTAGGATGGAGAAAGAGTGTAAACAGTGTGTTATTACATCTTTGGTTTTTTTCTCCAGTAAGAGCAGAGGCCATAATAAATCCTGAAAAGGTATCAATAGACACATGAATGAGTTGTAGTTTTCCAAATTCTGAATAATGAGTTACATCCATTTGCCAAATATGATTGGGCTGAAGCCCTTTTGGATTTACTCCTAATGAGCGGTTAGGAATAAGTGTAACACATTTAGCACAAGACTTGACTATGTCCCGAGCTGTAGCCTTAGTAATTTTATAGCGTGTGCATAGAGTGGAAGCATTTACGTGAAATTTGGAATGAAAAATTTTTGCATTTTCAAGTGTATTAAAGATGTGTGGGTCTCTGGTGGCCAAGTCTGGAAGGCCAGTATGAGCCCGAACATGCCCAATAAAAAAGGATTTTTTTCTATCCCAAATAAGTTTTTGTAAACTTTGCAAATATTTAGTAATAGTGGAGGTGAGGGAAATTAGACCAGTTAATTCTAAATTTTGAACAGCATTAACAACATTTTTGCTATCAGAGAATAGGTTAAAAGGTGGGTTTTGAATACTTCTATAGCTACAAATAGTTCCGTTTGTTGTGCAGATAGAGTATTAAACAACAATGTTTCTGTAACATTATCTATAGTAATAGCACCCATACCATTTTTTGATCCATCAGTAAATATAAGGGTAGCTCCTGTAATAGGTTCTTTAAGGGTGAACTTAGGAAAAATTATAGGATGTTGACTCCAAAATTGGAGAAGAGGATCAGATGGCAAATGATTGTCAAACACAGCAGAAGTACTAGTAAAGACTATAGCCCATGAATTTGAATTATTAATAAGATATTGTATCTGATCAGTAGTATATGGAGTAGTGATAGTTGAAGGATGTGATCCAAAGGTGGAAAGGGATACTTTTAATGCTTTAAGGATTAATTCTGCCACAGATTCAGTAAACAAGGCTAAGACCTTGTTAGGTGCATAATTCATGTGAACCCATAGAATAGGACCCTTTTGCCAAAACACTCCTGTGGGTAACTTATTTGTGGCCAAGACAATGAAAGATAACGGCTTAGTTAGGTCAATACAATCAAGATGAGCCTTTTCCATAGCTGTTTCAACAAGCTTGAGAGCTGTTCGAGCCTTAAGGGTAAGCACTCACTTAGAAAGAGGGTCAGAATCACCTTTAAGAATATCAAACATGGGGCCCAAACTTGAGGTGGGTAAATGAAGGTAAGGTCTAATCCAATTAATATCACCCAAAAGTTTTTGAAAATCATTTAAAGTTCTAAGCTCGTCCACCTGAATGGTAATTTTTACAGGCTTAACCATAGTTTGATTTATGATAGATCCCAGGAAGTTTTTGGTGTCTGTGATTTTACTTTATTAATGGCAATATGTAAGCCCCATCTTTCAAGTGACTTTAGTAAGGAATTATAACATTGCTCTAAGACAGGTTTTCCTTATGAGCTAGCAAAATATCATCCATATAAGGATAGATTAAAAGTTGAGGGTTAATTTGTTGATACACACCGGGGTGGAAATTAATCTGATTACCTTGCCCTTCATACGGTCCTTGGCCTGTCAGCATGTTTAGATTCCATTGAGGATTGCCCGCAACTGCATTATGTTGGGCAGTATCAGAACATAACTCCTGGTTAGCCACCTTCCACATGAGATATTGTACCCCAGATAAACATGCCTTTGCTAAATTACCCCAATCAGTCGGAGTAAGATTTTGACTTGCAACATTCTCTAGTAAAGAAGTGGTAAATGCAGCTCGTACTCCATAGGACATAACTGCCTCTTTTAATTGTTTTACTAATTTTATATCTAATATTTGATGATATCTCTGATTGTTTTGATCTTCAAATACTGGGAGTATTGGGAACACTGATTGAGATTCTACATCAGCCCACTGTCTGGGGCCCTCCCCTGTGCAGCAAGTACATGCGCCCTTACAACTTGAAAAAGAGTGATGATCTGGATTATACCCCGAGGGCGTGGCGCTGTAGGGGTTAAATTCCACTGAGGTAACTTCTTTTCCAGCTCTGTCTCACATTGCTCCTGTTCCTCAGAGTCTGAACATCTACTTTCTCTTTCAGAAGCTTGACTTGATTGTTCTTTTTCTACAGTTTCTAATATCTTTTCCCCTTCTCTTAACTGTTTTTGAAATTTTGGTTTTTGGGAAGTCAGACAGAAACGAACTAATGTACACATTGCTACAACAACAAACAGAAACCAAACAAGGAAAGGTAACACAAATAGCAACTTACACATATTTGTTATGGGACATCCTTCGCTGTCTCTTGGGACAGTGTTTCAATATATTCTCTCTCTAGGAGAATCTTCCGTTACGCTCCCTCTCTAGGGCACCCTTCCGTTAAAACCTTAAGGCAACCATTTCCTCAAATAGGGAAACCTTCTCATTAATTACGCTAGCAAAACTGTCTTTTATTTATCTGAGCGCTCACCAATTCCCAGTCCAATCCTCCTCTGATCCAAGTCTGGGCCACAACTTACGGAAAATCGCCACTTCTTAGCCTGGGTTGCTTCAAGCGGCTTGCACCGCTTCTTGCTCTTTCGGCCTGACCAGCTGGACAAAAGACTCGTACTCTTCAGAACTTCATGAAGCAGCTTCCCCTTTATTCAGATAACACCTTCAATATATAAGCAGCCTCATGCATAAGCAATTGTAACCAGATATGTCCATCCAATCCTGTTAAAGTTCAAGGGATCACTCGCTCAAGCACACATGTAAAGTATATCTGTCCACGTGCTAGGCGGCTGAACTGATTATCATACAGCCAACTGTAAATGCTTCCTGCCTCTCTCCAGGCATAATCAGGACACCAATTGCTCTCTGCTAGTCGCCATCTTTAGATGCACGTGGCATAACCCTGGGCTCCGGGTTTCACCCGCCACAATATACATGCAAAAAAGTTCAATAACTGACATTTAAAATGGTGATCCTGAGTAGTTAGGAAGAGGAAGTTATGAAAACAATAAAATTACTTTGAATGCATCTGTTATTATATGTGAATGAAATTTCATTTGGTTTGTTCTGCTTTTGGAAGTACGTAAATGCAAACCAGATAGAAAGACTTATAAGCAATATTCTCAACAGGAATATACTTGGACCATGTTCACATCTTCTGTTATCAGTAAGGTTTCTTTCCTGAGCATTCTTGTGGGATGAAGTTTCCCTGTACTTCTTTGAGATTGAAAAAGCTTATTTTCCCTAGAATATGAAACTCTAAGAAAATGTTCCTAGAAAAAGAGTTGTCAGTAATTAAATTTACATATTATTAATATGTAATATTAATATATTAATATATTAATTAATATTAATATATCATCATAAAATTATTCCTAGCATTTTTCAATCACAAAGCGGATTTAAAGACTGTTGCATTTGTACCGTTTGACTTTTTATTGTTATTTTTTCTAATATTGTTTTTCCAAGGAATTTCATCTCATATTTCTTAATGCAAATCAATACTCATCTTACTCTGACTTTTGCTAGTTAGAGATGATTAGAATGTCATTCTTGATCTGAAGTCCCGGGGTATTATCTCTTTCACACGTGCATAATATAAAAACTTAGGGAAACATTGCTTGTCATGTTAATAGCATTCATATTTGTCATTTTAGGGCAAGGTTGAACTTGTAATAATATAAAATGCTTACTTGAGTTATTTCATTTGTGTAATAGTTTTACAATATTTTGATTTTAATATAAAAATGTCAGTGAATTTAGCTGGGCATGGTGGCACAGGCCTATAATCTCAGTGTGTTAGAAAGCTGAGGCAGGAGGACCACAAATTCGAGGCCAGTTGTAGTGACTGAGCAAGGCTACCTCAAAATAAAAGATAAAAGGGGCTGGGGATGTACCTCAGTGGTAGAGCACCTCTGAGTTCAAACTCTAGTACTAAAGGAAAAAAACAAACAAACAAAAATCACTGAATATATTTGAATCAAATACATTAAATAATACCAATAGGTATCTGTATTTATATTTATATTCTGACTTTTGCTATCCAGAGAATGTCATTCTTGACCTAAATCCCCAGAGTACTTTCTCTTTTTCACACATGCATAAAATTTAAACTTAGGAAAACATGGCCCATCATGTCAGTGGTATCCATACTTTTAACTTCTGGGGAAATTCTAATAAAAAAGAACAAAGAGAATAAATGCAATCACTTCTCATAGGATCTGGGAATATCAAATTCTCTGTTTCAATTTCCACTTTGTGTCCTTGCTTGGGAAAGTACTGTGTTGTAGAGTTTTCTTTAAGATTTTATAACTTGTTATTTGCTGCTTCATTTGTAGAACTTAATATCAGGTAATAATTTCATATATGAAAGAAATGGCAATTAGGAAACTAGTTACAGAAAACTCAGAGTATAGATGATATAGTATCCAAAGTAACTGTATTACCAACATATTTTACACAAGCCCACACATAATTTTAAAATGTGTATTTAATGAGTAAGTTACCACCTCACTAGACCTGATTTTATGCTATATTTTCCAACATTAATTCCTGATCAAATGTTTTAATCTAGTCTAAATACTGAGCTTTCAGTTGGCTCTTTTGTGGGATTTGAGTCTCTATGAACTGTATGAACTGGGTTAATGTAAATTTTTTTCCTTTTCTTTTGATAGACAATGGAAAGAATATTGACATGTAATATTAGACAAAAAATTCAACTTTGATGCTAAACTTCTCTTTATTGTAGATTTCACAAAGCAAAATGGTAATAAATAACTCACATGACTGGATTAAATAATGTGTGAAAAGCAGCAAGCTTAATGTCTTTTTATTTTAAGACTTGATTGTTATTTTCTTCTCACATTCATGCTTTATAGTACAGGAGTCATAGTGATCTATTGGATGAACATTGCTTTAGTGTTGGAAAGAGGCATAAACTCCAGCTGTTATTTAGTGATGTGATGTGATATTAAAAAGTTACTTAGATTCTCTGGTCTTGTGTTCATTTGTTTTTCTAATTGTTAAAATGGGATGATAATAGTATTTACCTTAGAGTATTATTAAGATTAAATTACATAAACTATAGGCATAGTGCTGGCATTCAATGAAGAGTCAACAATAGTCTGCTTTCACTTATTTCTTAGGACTTTTCTCTTTCCCATTTCCTAACATTTTATCCACAACTCATTCCCTGTCAATTTGGATTTCCCTGAATATTCTCTAGTGTTGACTCTGTACCTGCCATTCCTACTATAACTCTGTGCAGATGCATTCATCCTAACAGGAAGAATGGACAAATTTAATGAGTACTTTTAGTGAGTACAATTTAGCAATAAATATACTTTAAATACATTAAATGCACTTGTTTCATTTTTTAATACATTGAAAACATTGTTTCATTTAAAATCTGGTCACTTTTAAGGGGAAATCTAATTTATGATGAAAGAAATCAGAATGGTAGTAGTCCCTGGATTGGAGCAGGCATAGATTGACTGGGAAATGGCCTTAAGGAAGTTTGTGAAGTAAAATACAAATGTACAATACATCTTGATAGTGGCTTGTGAGCATTTGAAAGTTCATCGTATCACACACAACCAATGAGAAATTGAAAGGGGACAAACTAATCTTAAAACTATCACATGGAATAGAGGTGTTTTTCTTTCTTTTCTTTCTTTTTTTTTTTTTAATGCTTATTTCTGAGATGAATAAACCAAGAACCTGAATGTTCAGGTAGTTTATTCAAATTCACACTTTCTGGTGGTTGTGCCAAGGTCAGATCTGGATGTATTTTAGTGCAGTCTGTGCACTTAACCATTAGGCTCCTCTCCCTCTAGTGAGACCATTGTATCCTTCTTATTTTCAAATATATGTTGTATTACTTTATTCTTAAATACCTATCACACAGATGGTGGCAAAGCAACAGGTTCTGAAATATCCTGACTTATTTTATCTAAAATAGGGACCTGCATATTTTGGTCAAAACTCTATAAATGAAGCATAATGATTCCAAAATGTTTAGCTAGGATGGTGAAGCCCAGGATAGACCCAGTGGACTCAATATTTTTCTCTCAATCTCTAAGAACTTTGGGAAGGTTTGAGATAACATTTCAGCTCTAACAACTTCAGGCAGCATATGCAAATGTAGCTCACTAAGACCTCTAGCTGCAAAACTGCTGCTGATGTCTGTTGTGCAGTGAACCAGCAAGGGGTCAGGAGAAACTCGAAGACAGGATTTTAGCAATCAAGTGAACTGTTCTCTCTCTAACCCTCTGTTACAAAGCATACATTTAAATTTCCAAATCAAACATGTCAGCAAAGGTCCCTTGCTACTTTGGTGATTACAAAACAAAGCAGTCATCAGTGCCTTTGAAGGGCTGAAGTCACTGCATGATCATTTCCTCTTTAAATGAGGCAGCGGCTTCTAAATTTATAGTAACTTGGCCCTTATGTCACCTTCCAACTCCCATTAAAATGCCCAAAGAGATACAGAAAACTGAATCTAAAATGTAAATTTATAAAAGGACAATTGATCAAATTGAAAAGACATTTTCCTTTGTGTCATCCTGAACATAAACTGAGAAATGTCTTATTGTGCTATAATCTATGAGTTCACTCTCTTTAACACACTATTCATGCAAAGCACTTCACATACTCATTTAATCCTCACAGCGACCCTGTGAGGGCTGCACTATGAATATTTCCATTTGTAGATTAATAAAATGTGATAGCTGAGTTAGTTGCTTTGCCCAAGGACATACATCACACAGTTTTGAATGGGAGAACAAGATCCAGGTCTCTTTACTACCCCCTCTCCCCTACTAAAACATCTCTTCCCAAAGGGGAAGAACAATATGTTGATTTACTCTGCTGTCTGTACCTGATGTTGTGGATACATTGACCCCAGTCACCTAGTTAGAGAGATAGGCATTGTTCCTGTCCCTTTTAGCACTTCTTCAGCCCTAAATATCCTTTCAAAGCTTAGCCCCAAGGTATGACAGACTAAAGCAAATGTATTAAAATTGATTGAGATCTCAGGCAGGAAGAACGTTTGGGAATGTTAGGTGCCAGGACATATGGTTGTCTTTTAATATACTTATCAAAAAATCATAGGTAAAGATCTTAGGTTTATTGAAGTTACAAAACTCACTATTGTGGCATTAGTTAAAAAAGAGTCAATGTTTGTGAAGTCTAGACCTAACCATCACATCTGAGCTGGAAGGTAAAACAAAGCTTCCCCTTCCTATTTGGATCTGAAAGGGAGATGTTGCAAGTCTGTTAAATGCTGGACTTGACCAAATTCAGCATGAGTAAAGATCGTTAAAGATGGTGAAAAACAAGAGTCCGAGACCGAGGATCAGGTGTTATGGTATAAGGACAAAGGCTTCTTCCTAGAGAAAAATCTCTGAAAGTAATTACTTATAGGAGCCCTAGGATTTCTCCACTAGATTGTAAACCCCAAGTGGATAGGAATACTATATGCTACCTAAGTATTTCTCAGTACAAAGGACAGTGTTGAGCAAATAGCAGGAACTCCTAAAGAAAAGATGTTTATTGACAACCTGTTGGAAAAAAGCAAAGAATTATGACCAAAGAATTCCCCAAATTATCAAGTGCAAAGACAATTTCAAGTACAAAATTCCTCAAATTATATAGTATTTTTATGTTATTCTTGAGAATTTGAAGATGTGTGTTTTTATCCAAGATATGAATCTAATGTACTCAACGCTGATTGCTTCAATAACAACCTCAACCTCAGTGGCTTAATAGGTAAGGTCTGTCTCATGTATGTTATAGAACCTATAGAACTATAGGTTCTTCCATACAGCTCTCGTCTAAGTGGCTACTCAAGGATCCAAGCTCCTTTGAGTGTTATATTTCACTTGCAGTGGTATGAGTGAAAGAGAGAATAGATGGCATATTACATCACATGGTATAGCAGGCTAGTCCTGGAAGTGGGGTTCATCACTTTCTTTCGTATTTAATGAACCAGAAGCCAGTCACATGGTTTCAATTTAACATGGGAAGTAGGCTTTGGAATGTTATTTTACTGTTTCCCCAATAGATGGAATGGAATTTGTAAATTTTTTTCCAGGTTGTTCCATTTGCCTTTATTTACAATGAATAATCATAATGCCAAAATTTGCTTTATTACTTTTTTGTTGATAACCTTATCATGAATCTTTCTCTTGATACAAGTGGAGCCAGTTAGGCAAAGCCTAAGTGAATATGTCCCTTGAGAAAGTTTTTTTCAACCAGGACATTTTACTGGACATTTCTCAAAGTCTAAAAAATTATTTTGGAAAAATTCCAAGTGCATAATAAAACACCCTAATCCCATCATCCAGGCCCAACAATCTTCAGTGCATGATTTATTCTTACCCACTGGTCCGATAATGCATACTCTATTATTTTGGTGGAAAACTTCCATAGCAGACCATAAAGACTTGAGTATGCATCATGTAAAGAGTATGAATCTCTAAAAAAATACCACCAAAGTTGCTTCATATCTTAAGAAAGCAACTTTCTATCATCAAATATTTGATAAGTGGGATATTAGTTTTTCCATTTGTTTAATTATTGATCCAACAGAAATCTATTACAATCTATTAATATGACTTGAGATTTTTTTCCACATTTTTCTTTCTCTCCTCACAATTTAATTGGTGATCAAAAGATAATTGTTTTTGTAGAGATTTTTATAGTTGAGATTTTGCTGTCTGTAATCCTGTGGTGATATTTAATATGTTCTCCTGTGACCTGTATGTCTATAAATTCACAACTATATCTACAGCCTTGATCAGATTACAGTTCACCTGCTTTTGAAAGAACACATGCTAGACAGATCAATCATTCAAATTTCCTAATGCTCTTGCCTTTGCATAATTCCCTTTTCTTGATGTGCACATGACTTATGATTTGTTTCTAACAAATGGAGTAGTAAAGGAAGTGAGATGCCACTACAGCAATTAGGCGACATTACAAAAGACTTCATAGCAAACTGAAGATTCTCCTTGCTACTTTAATGAAATAAGTAACCATATGGAGAATGCCTGTGTGTCAGGAAACAACAGAGAGCTTCTAGTAGCTGTAGGAAGCTGATGGATCCCAAAGGAAGACTCCAATCAACCACCCGTGGAAGCTAGCCACTCACTCTTAAGGCCACAAAGAGATAAATTGTGTCAGCCACCTGAACAATCTTGGAAGTTCTTCCCTGTCAAGTATCCTGATAAAACCACAGTCCAGACAACACCATAATTGCAGCTTTGCAAAAGTCTAAGCAGAAGTTCCAACTAAGCAGAAACCAACCCTTAGACTCTGATCCACAATACTTTGAGACAATAGAATATATGTTGTTATAAACTGCTGTGCTTGTGGAATTGTTTTTTACATAGCACAGGAAACAAATGCAGAATATTTCACAGGAGATATTGTTTGCTACCATCAGTAATACAAATTGCCGGGTGGTCTTTCTAAGATGCTACCAGCCAGAAACAGTTTCAAAAAATAAAAATGAAATATATTTTAAAGAGTCTAAGGCAATCCCTGCTTACTTCTAAAAAAATATATCCCCATAACTAAAATTATTGATATGATAGAAGATAATAGATCTCTTTCCAAAGCATACATTTTCAGTAGATGTGTCAACAAATGATTGAAATAATATGATCTCAGCTTACTCCTCCATTCCCCTTACTCCCTTCACCAGTGGAAGAGCACTAATGAGTCACTAAAAATTCATTCATCTTAAATTTTCTACCCAAGAGACTCCATTAGCTATTTACTTCTCACTGAAATGCTAAACTTCAGATATGAGAATAATGAAACTTCCTAATGAGATAGAGAAAAATATATTCAGATTCTCTAGGTGTCTAAAGAATGTGATTTTCAAGATTATAGACTAGATAAAGATGCTATATTGAAAGTCTGCTACTTTTAAACTTTTCTATAGTCCTATCATCACTACTACTGCTACTAGATAACATTTATTGGGCATGTTGTATGTTATGTGAAGGTCTTTAAACTTTGTGGTGGTGCTACAAGCTGGGCACTATAATACATTGGCTGAGAGAACTGAAGTTAATAAGTTCAAATAAATTTAACAGGTAGGGATTGAATAAACTGAATCCATAGTTCTTCCATGACTGCAGATTTCGGGATAATAGATTATGCATGGTGTTGTGGGATTGAGGCAAATGCAACACAGAAGAACTCACTGGTTTGATGAAGATACAAACTGAGTTGGGGGAAAACCTGGGACTAGAATAAGACGTCTCTTTTTGTCTAATTCTTCTTTCATATTGTTGCTTTGGCTTGCCTGGATTAATTAAGGACAGTGAGTACACATTAAGCATCTATGTATGTTGATAGCTTATTTCAGAAAACTAATACTGTCTTCCATAGGAAACTTAGGGATGTTTATATGATGAGCTGAGATTTACAAAACAGACAAAGCAAAGCTCTGTAGAGTTAGCATTTAACTGTCAAGTCTTTTTCTACAAATAATTATACTTTAATTTTTCTTTATTTGTTGAACATTTTTTCTCTAATATATTTATTTAGTAATAGAAAATATGAGCACTTATTTATGTGACAATTCCAAGGAGTTTGCAATTCAAAAGTGAAAAAAAAAGTCCAGAAGAGTAAAATTGAAGAAGACATACAGAAGGCCAAAGATTTCGTTTTAAATCTTTTTGCACTCACTCAGGAAAGACTTGCAGCTTTATGAAGACAAAGTGAGCCTGACCCTTTGCTCTCTTGGTGATACCTACACATGGTACCTGAAGGACTCTCAGTGGAGTGATCACCAAGTCTTGCTGGCATGCTTGTGAGTTGATCACATGGGAGGAATCAGGCCTCACGCCTGTGCTCAGCTGTATTCCAGGCAGTTCTCTAGGGCACACAGAAAAAAATATTATGTCATTTGAATTTCCTTTCTTATAGGCAATTAGGATTATGCTTTTAAAAAGTTTCTTTCCATTGCCTCAGTGTTCCTAATCTGCTCTAGTTTAATATGTCACTAGTTAGAATCAGCCCTCTATTTTTGAGGCAAATGCATACTGCAATTTGATTCTTAAATGATCATTAAACAAAGTGATGTCTTCATTTATGATACATAAACAGGCTAATGTCTCTAGACATCTGGGATATCTTTTCTAAATATGTTTGATTAATATTCTCATTTTGCTCAGCACTGAAACTCATGCCTAATTTGCTATTTTCATTTTACTTCTGAGGCTTCTGCCAACGGCCTGCACTTGGGTCTTTTACAGCATCTGTGACTGTCCACTGTTCTGATCCTCCTGAACTCTGATCAGAACCAGACAGAAAGGAATACTCAGCCTTTCCTCTGCATAGTGCTATGACCCAAAGAAGCCTACATTATTTCTCTCAATATCAATATCTTTATTTCCAAAATCAGTAAAAAGTCTGCCAATCTCACAAAATTATTGTTATTACTGTGATGATTATTACTCACATATCATCATATCATCATGGTATTGATAATGTTGGTCAGATCAGTGAATCTCAGGGAACTCTTTAAGTTCCCTAATAAAACAAGCTGTCCTCACATGCAGCCCTAGCATCTTTTCCTTGATTTCAATGCCATTTCATTAAGCTCCTTCAAGGTAGGATGTTTTATATACCTTTGCTGTCTCTAACACACTGCCTTATATACTTTGAGATGTCCATATTTCTCAGGAGTGAAGATTACTTATGTAACTTGACAGATGTTTTCCTTCTAATCTTGTATAGGCAGTGTTTTTAATGAAGGGATGTTTGATGATATTTGGAGAAAATTCTGGCTTCACAATTGGGAGGTGCTATTGACATTGGTTTATAAAGGACAGGGATACCATAAAATATCTTCAAATATATAGTGTATACAAGCAATAAAAAATTATCTAGCCCCAAATGCTTATAGTGCCAAGATTGAGATACTCTAGTGCTCTGGAAAATACGGCTTTAGAGTCAGACCTGGGTTTCAAGCACAACTCTGCTGTTCTCTTTATGATCTTCAGCAAATTATTTACTTGTGTACATCTTGGTTTCTAGCTCTATAAAATAAAGATGTTACTTCCATTTCCTTTGAGAAATTAATAAAATAATAATTATATGTAGAGTATCCACTTCAATGCTTGATCCATAGATTGTACTCAAACATATATGAATTTTCCTGGTAGGTTCACAGTTATATCAGGCATTAAATGTCACATGGACATAGGTAAAGGTAGATGAAAACAGATTCTTGTCTTTGTAAGAGCAAGGGATCTTTGGATCTTAATAAGGATGTTACTATGACTCAGGCTATTCTTTGGAGACATAAACAGGGGTAATCTTGACCAAAAGTTTGCTTATCCAAAGGGAACAAAAATAGATTTCCTGCCTTCTCCTATTTGTAGCCACTACCTTTGCCTTTGCCTCTCAAACACAGATTGCTTTACAAGAAGCATGCCAAAGTACTAACAAAGCTGTTACTTCACTCACTTCCTAAGCTCAGTAAGTATAAAGTTGGATATTTGCTTAATTGATTTCTTAGAATCACAGAGGTTTACTTTTACCAAGACTGTCACAGTGAGTCAAGTCGCCAAAACAGACTGTGAACATCCAGAGAATCTGGGCGTGAGTACAGTGGGCAGCTGCACCTAGGACAGCACCTAGGACAACCAACTCACCCTCCCAAACTGGGCCCAACACGGACAGTGCACCAGGTCAGGGCTTGGGATGCTTCAGTTGTTCACCCCATGTTGACACACCTGGTAGACGGAGCCAAAACTCCAGGAGAGCCTGATCTGAGGCCATTGCAAAGCAGGATGTCACCTTGTTCACTGAAACAGCCACAGAACCATAGTACCCAGCACAAAGTAGGCATCTAATTATTACTGAATGTTTCACAGAAACCCTGAAACAGAATATTGCAGTGACATTTGGCTGTGAATTCTAAAGGGAGCACTATGGGCAGAGGCCAAAGTAGTCTTCTACAAGTGGCATGTGGACTCTGTTGACATCTTTAAACTGCATGATCCACGACCATTGAGACTCATGCCTAAAGGATAACACCACTTCCAAGGAGTGAGGCTTAAAATCTTGCATGAAAAGGATGAATTGGGTGGACCCCAAATCTCACATTAGCCAAATACTCAGGGAAACCCTTATTACAACTGGAAAGAGATCACAAGCCAGAGTGAATTATGACCAAATTCAATCAAAGGTAGTAAAGTAACAATTTTCCCCCTTCAAAAATGTATTAATAACTATCATTTATTAAATATTTCCCATTTCCTATATACTGAAGCACTTTTCATACATTTTTTAAATGGTACGCTCACACCTGATGATATAGATCCTATCATTATCCCCATTCCATACACAAGAAAATGGAGTCCCAGGAAGATTTTTTTTTTTTAAGTCACAAAACTAATAATAGATAAGTCAGTATAAGTCCAGAGCTGAATTCTTAACCGCTCAATAGTACCATTCAGGGAGTAGATTCTTGAAGTCACAGATGTTCCATACATAAAAATTGGCTCCAAGAAAAGAATGTTATGGATGACTATCTGAAGATTATGCTATCCATTTTTTTCTCTAGGTACTGTAAAATCTATCTCTAGACTGCATATGGCTGGTGGGAACGATCCTAGATTTTGTGGTTATGGCCTTTTTGTTGTGTGCCATTTTTACTGTAAGGATGTTCTTACAGGCATTGTTAATTAAATTAAACAGTGTCCTCTCTTTGAGGCCCCAGAGAAATGACTCTCTGGCTTTAATACTGGAGACAATTATGCTTCTCTAATGCCTTTGGCTTGCCTTTTTCTCTTCCACATCAAATCATGTGAATATTCCATGTGAGTATTTCTTTCTTTCTTTTGGCTACCAAAAATGTATGGCCACTTACCTAAAAATTTATAGAGCCTCGCACTGCAGGTAAGTACCTTCTCTGGCTAAGGCAGACTTGCTAAGCAATAGTTTCCATATTAGAGGATGCTCCAAGGAATTCCCTAACCTCCTGTTATTTTCACCTTCTGTCAGTGGGAAACATCAGAGTAATTGTGTGTGTAGAAAGGTGAAGGTGAAGAGCAGCTAAAAGGATCCAAGCAATGAACCAGGGCCAGGATTACAATTCAAAAGATATATTCTCCACCCTCAAAAAGTTCATAGGTTCGTGGGTGAAACACATAAGTCTAAAAAAATACACCTCTGCTAGGCATGGTGGCACATGCCTGTATTCCCAGCAGCTTGGGAGGCTGAGGTAAGAGGATCGCAAGTTCAAAGCCAGCCCCAGCAACTTAACAAGGACCTGAACAACTTATTGAGATCCTGTCTCAAAATAAAAAATAAAAAGAGCTAGGGATATGACTCAATGGTTAAGTACCTCTGGGTTCAATCCTTGGTACCAAAAATAAAATAAAATAAAATAAAACATAAAATAATTCTAAAGAAATAAAGAACTGTATTCAAGACAGGATGGGAGTACACAGGAGACCGCTAAGTTCCATGTTTTCCAAGGGAAATTTTAAAAGTTCTAATGCAAGTGTTGATAATTGGACAGGGTCTTGAAACATAAGGAAACCTTTATCAAATACTATATGACTTTTGTTATTAAAAATTAGATCAGCTTATTAAGCCCTTACTACAACTCTGCAAGTACACTGCCCTTTCCTCATTGGAGACAGGATGAAAGTGAGGCTCAGGGAACTTAAGCAGTTACTTTGAGTGGCACTGGAATGAGGCTGAGACAGTAAGTTAGGTCCACCTGACTTCAGACACACCCTTTCCCTCATGCATTGGTGCTCAGGTCTTCTGAGGCCTTCAAAGTGAGAATATTTGCTTTATGTGTGCTTCTGGGAAGTGGGAGAGAAAACTCCCACTCAGAACATCTGGCTTAATATTTGTATCTTTTGCACAGGCAATGGAATGCACCAAATGATTCTTAGAGTGTTTGTAGACTCTCTGAGCATACTTGTCCCAGGGAAGGAAATGTTTCCCCTTCTAACTTGTGGTCATTGTTCCTCTTGGTTTAAGTGCTCCTCCAGGAGTACAGCAAAATTTTTAGTTTGGCTACATTGAAGCTGGATGAGGGAAGGATCAGGTCAGATAAGCTCAGTGCTTGTGCCTCAAGTCTGACTCACAGAGGGCATTAACATGCCTTTAAAATTTACCAACTGAGCACAGGAATCACTGAGAAACATGAATATGAATGTTACTGTGTCAGATTTGGAAGAAAGTACTTATCTGAAATTTAAGATCCTATAAATTTGCAAGCGAGTAGCCATACATTTGGTGACCAACACAAAGAAAAAATGGGAACATTTACATGGTTTGATGTGGAGGTGAAAAAGGCAAGCCAGAGGCATTAGGGAAGCATAACTATTTCTGGTATTAGATTCCCCAAGTACCCATGAAAAATTTATGTGTTCATTAAATGTTTTGAATGAAAAAATATCAACCATTAATAGCAGCATTTATTCTAGAAAGACCTCTCTGAGAATCCTTACTCTGACTCATCACCACCCTAAACTGAACACAATTTCTGCCCCATGATTCCTATTACATTCCACATTTCCTACCAGAGTAGCTATTAACATTTTTGTAATTGCCTCTGCCTCTGATCATCTTCCCTTGTTCCTGAATGCAGAGGCTATGGCCCTTTTAGTCACCTTTGTGTCCATTAATACCCAGCCTGGCTTAACATAGGGCTGATTAGTTAAAAGAATGAACAAATCACTTAATCAATTAATAAAGTATCACAACTGAGCTGGATTATCATACATTCTGATGATTTGAAGGTTTTGCAAGGAGTTATAATTCAGAGAACTAAAAAATATACTTTACAATATTTTAAGGCATATTATTACATAAAAAATTGCCTCCCCTCCATAAACACACAGAAATAATACAAGAGTTGTGGTTGGCACCTAAGTAACAGTATGAGGCCTTCAAAACCCAAATAAAACATGTTTCTAATCATCATTTAATCACAAGGTCCTTCATTTTATATCTCATTACAGTGGTCTCTTCCAAAACTTCTGGTGCCTCCTACTCTGAACCATTGCAGTCTGAAGGTTAAATTTCTCATAATGAAAATGTTAAGTCCAGTTCATCTTTTACTTTCTAGCATCCTTCCCAGGAATAGACACACTTTATACCTTTAACTCCTCCTGATCCTTTGGTCAATTTTCCCAAATACTGCTTAATATTTTCATTTTAGTTTTCATATTTAAAAAAAATTCTCACTCTTTTTTTGCATCTCTTCACTTTTTTTTTGCACTACTTTATTTCACAATATCTCTATCATACTAAATTTTCTTCCACACTCTGCTATTAGGAAGACATTATGTAAGTGATTGCTTTTCTCTTCCTAGTCATTAAACATTTTGAAAGTGATTTAAAAATATCCAGAGCTTTTCATACCTATCTCAAGACCCAGAACATTTCAGTGGTAGGGTATCACATATTATTCAGGGCACTGTGTTTCTATTGCTTTATGAATATAGCTATTTGAGATTAATCTAATATTGGCAGTTTACAAATTACCATATCTAAAATAATACTCACCAATAATTAACATTTGTGTACATTTGTAGTTTAAAGACTATTTTCATATCAGTTAATCCTTACAATAGCTACTCAAAGGGCTGAGGATCTTCAACACATTTTATAAAAGGAATCAAATACTTATAGCAGTTAGCTCAAAAGCAAGTAAACAGCTTAGGTCTTTTGTCTACATATTATTCCCTCATTTAGACTAGTGAGATGAAATTCAGAACCAAACAATTTGGACCCTGTGAAGAGGGTCTCATCCCAATTTTTGTTGTCATTGTTGTTATTGTTCTGGGACCATCACCCTTCCATGGTAGACTTGGGAGGTCCACTGATTAATTCCAATTGCAATTATTTGGTTCTGTGCTTTGTGCATAGAACATGTTCCTCTTGCCTGTTAAACCCATTCTTACCTCAAACCTTAAAAATGCTGCATATCTTCAGGTTCAGATATTGCCTTCTCTGTGAAGCACACCTGTCCTCCTGAACAAAGTTAGTGGCCTCCTTTATGGTCCCTCTGTTTCTTGTATATCTTTCCACTACTGGTTTTAACACACTGGAATGTCTAGAAAGATTTCTGTCTCCCCTAATATGGTTTAGGCAGTTAAATAGCAGAGATCATGTCATGTCCGGTAGATACTCAGTAAATCCCAGTTGAGCTAAACTAGCCATGAGGTTCTTAGCTTTAAAACAATGTTTGGCACACTCCTAGGTAATATTTACTTCCCTTTCGTTTTTTTCTAAAATTCTTGCTGAGCCTCTAGGTGACCTAATTGCTTCACTCAGATGTTTCAAAGCTAGGAGGTCAAATAAAATATTAGTTTCTCCGTCTTACATATGAAGTTTGAGAAGGCAAAAAACTAGGCTCTTGGAAGGCAGTGACCTAGGTTTATCCTAGCTTGGTTCTCCAAGCCTCGAAAAGCCAAATGAAAGAGGAAGGTTCATTAAATGACAGGAACTATTTCTCTATAGACGAGAAACATGCTGCCTTCATAGCATCCAAGCTCACGGGATACAGCTGAATATGTGCTTTACGTATATTCATCCTCACAGCAGTCATGGGAGGCAGATATGGTTTCTTCATTCACTTTATGAAAGTGCAGTCAAGACAGGTTAAGATGACTGGACAGGTTCAATTACTCAGTAAATTAAAGACATGAGATTTGCAAGGGATTCTGCCTGATTTTAAAGGGGGTACTTTTTATTCTACACTAAATCATCTTTTCTTGCTGTATGAACAGTGATGACATAAATAGAATGCCTTTCTCACTGGTTGGTTCGAATGTTTCTTTTTTTCCCCCCTTTCCCAATGGTTTTACTGTGAGAAGAAAATGTTTAAATCCTTTCCTCCAACAGTGCACCTGGTTGAGAGCTAAAGCAGCTGTTTTTCCTTGGCAAACCTCTCTATAGTTAAGGCTCTTGGTGAAACTAATTTAAATTCTTTCCTTGGTCACATGGCCCTAACCTCCTGATAACATTTGTTTTTAACTTTACTTTTCTTTCCCACTGTGAGTGAAGCTCCTGCTGGTTTTTATAAATGCACTTTGCTCACTGGACACACAGCTTTCTGATGACTTTCATGTTGGTTTGATAGTTTTTTGGGGATGCAAACAGAAGGCATATATGTGTGTGTATGTGTGTGTGTGTATGTGTATCTTCTGTGTATATGTATACACACACAGTGAAGGCATGGCTATGTCTGTGTGTGTATAATGTATATATACATACACATTATATATAAAAATTGCCCTCCTGTCTCCTACAGGCAGCAGTGAGAGGTATGTAAAATTCAAATTAACCTTTACTCATCTCACTCTTTTTGGCAGTCAAATGCCCAGCAAGTAAAGGGACCCCAGAAACTGTAAGATTCCTTGCTGATTTCAAAGGTGGCCTCAATTTCTTCTAGGTCACTAGAGATTTTCATCTATTTAAAAAGCAGCTTTTTTTTTTTCACAGCTCTAAGTATTATCATTAAAGTAGCATTGAGAGTTCTGTCAGGAACTTTTGGGAATGGAGGAAATTGTTAGAGCCAAATTATATTCTTCTCTTGATATTTTAAAAACAAGAATTCAAATGTGGACCTAGGGAAACACAAGATAAGACCTAAATAAGACCTAAATAAGCTTTTTAATTGAAAAGACCACTAACTGTTTGTAGTAGTGGTTATATGACTAAACACATACATCAAAATGCATTAGAACTATACACTAAAAAACTTGAAAGGTTTCCAGCTATTAATTTTTTCAACTAATCTTTCTCTTTACTTTCTGGGGATGATTGCTTAAATAACAAACCTCTGTTATTATCTCCAAGACACACACACACACACACACACACACACACACACACACATCCCACACTCTCTATCTCTCTATTCCTTTTTGCTCTGTTGTTTAGACTGGATGACTTCTATTGATCGCTACCAGTTCTCTAACTCTGTTCTCTTCTGTCATCTATATTCCATTGCTAAGTACCACCAATAGGTTCTTTATTTCAGTTATTATACTTTTTAGCTTTAAGATGTCTACTGAGGTCTTCCTTAAATCTTTCAATTCTTTGCCAAAACTTAATTTCCTTTTAAATTTCTTTCAAGACTGTCATAAATGCTCTTGACAGATATTTTTAAAAATTATTTATTTATTTATTTATTTATTACGGACTTCATTTTGATTCTTTGTACACAAATGGGGTACATCATTTCATTTCTATGGTTGTACACAATGTATGTAAATTCATACCATTCATGTAATCATATACATGTATGTAGGGTAAGGATGTCTGTCTCATTCCACAACTTTTCATACCCCCTTCTCTCTCATTTCCTTCTACATAATCTAAAGTTCCTCCATTCTTCTTTCACTCCCCACTATCCCACCCCCATTATATATCATCATTCACTTATCTGGGAAAACATTCAGTCTTTGATTTTTTGGGGGATTGGCTTATTTCACTTAGCATGATATTATCCAATTCCATCCATTTATTTGCAAATCCCATAATATTATTCTTCGTGACTCACTAATATTCCATTGTGTACATCTTACTCCAATTAGATTGGGTATTATCAAGAACACAAACAATAATAGATGTTAGTGTGGATGTAGGGGAAAAGGCACACTTTTACATTGCTGCTGGAGTTGCAAATTGGTGCAGTCACTCTGGAAAGCAGTATAGAGATTCCTCAGAAAACTTGAAATAGACCCACCTTTTGACCCAGTTATCCCACTCCTCAGTATATACCCAAAGGACTTAAAATCAGCATACTATAGTCACGCAGCCACATCAATGTTTGTAGTAGCTCAATTCAAGATAGTTTGATTGTGGAACCAACTAGATGCCCTTCAACAGATGAATGGATATATATACACAACTGTGGTATATATACACAATGGAATATTATTCAGTCAGAAAATTTTTATAATGGGTATTTTAAAGGCTTGGTTAGATAATTCCATGTCTGTGTCCTCTTGGTCTTGGCATCTGTTGGTTATCTTTTTTCCATGTGAGTTGAGATTTTCTTTGTTCTTCACACAATGACTAATCTGGGATTGTATCCTGTTTAAATACTTCAGAAAATGGACTTTTTGTTTTGGTGAGGTTCAGGCTGCAAGTACAATCTCACCTTCTACGTGATTGTTTATGATTCAAGTGTCTGTTGAGTTTTCAAAGCCTTTGCTTCTTTCTGCCTTGCCTGTGCTCCATGAATAGCTAGTCTGGAACATGGGGGATGATATACCTATTAGTTCAGTTGTCAAACATTTTGGGTTGTCAGTTATAGTCAGATACATGCATGCACAGTCCAGGAGTTTGTATGCAGTTTTCATGGGATCACTTTCCTGAGCTCCTAGCTATCCTTAATCTCTTTGGTAGTTTCCATTTCCCTGAGAGTCACCTTTTTGACCCACCACCCAGCAATCTGGAGTTTCATTTACCCTGTTTAACTGGAGGGCTAAGACTACTTCTCCAGTATGAAATTTAAGTAGATACTAAATAAATTAAATAATCAAGATAAATAATGTATAACTGCAACATTTACAAAGTTACAATTAACGCAAAAATCAATAATGAACAAATAATGCAATTTTAAATAAAGAAAGGATCCAGTTTTGTCATTAACTATCTTGGCTTACTTATCTCACCCTGATTTCAGTTCTGCTCTCATGTGGGCTTTACAACTCTGTTCCCAGCTGAGGCTAAGGAGTAGGAAACAAAAGGGTAAAAATTGTGAATATTCTGTTTGGTAGTACTTTGAATTCTTGTCTTCTTCCTTAATGTGCCTGTTACTATTTATTTTTCAAAACCTTCAAACAGCTGCTGTATGCATTCTTTACAGGTTTTGGGAGAAAAAGGGTGGGGGTGCTAACTTCATCTTAACTGGAACCAGAACCAGAGAAGAATATTCTTAAATTGCTATAAGGAGCTAAATAAGAGATGAGATGTTGGCAAAGAAAGTATGTTCCAGGAAAAAGACTGTAAATAGTTCAAAACACAATTCTGTCACTTTATTCTTCCTAGAAAACTTTGAATTCTTGAAAACAACATTTATTACGGAATTACAGAATGTACTCTTCCTTTATCCTTCAGAAGGAAGTGCATATGTGTATGTTTGTACATATGTATGTGTGAATGAGGAAGCATTATATATTCATGATCAGAGAAAGACAGAGAGATAGAAAACAAGAGACTGAAACAGGGTGGGGGTTTAGGTGAGGATGCTGTGGATTTAGACAGATAAGGTTCAAAAATTATTGACTTCTTTTTAAATTCATGGTCTTTTGTTTTCACTGGAAAGACAAAAAAATCAACCTGTCTTGGTCCAGAGATGAATTTTTCTGTAATTCTGGAAAACCCTAAAATATCCTTATCTGCTTTTCCTCCTGCCTCCTTCCTTGCCTCCATCTGCCATTGTTCTTCTCCCTGTTATTTCCTTCCTTTCCAGAAACATTAACTCAGCACCTTCTTTTGCCTGTCATTAGTAGCCACCATAGACTATGAAAAAGTAGAGAAATTATCTCGTTGGGAGTATAGGCATTTACTTGAGGAAAAACATGATCACATGAAAGAGTCAAAATGATCTTGGAACAATATACATTTGGGTGTAGAAATGTCCCAAAGATATGGCCTTTCTAGGTTATTTGATCTCTTTCGAGTCAGTCAGTGTGTCTCTGACTTGATACTTTCACATACATTTACTCACTCCAGTAAGAAAGAAATTATGGTATTGCTGTGTGTGTGTGTGCGTGTGTGTGTATGTGAAGAAGAGAGATCATTTATTTAAAAATGCATACGTTATGTCTGTTTCAAGTGCTTGTTGCTACTCTAAACTACTGCTTTAAACCAAGTTGAATTTTCTTCTATTACCCTCTGTAGACACATTTCTGTTCTAAACCTCTGAGCCAAGTCAGGTGATAATTACTGATTGTCTAATAAGTTCTGAGCCCTGGGTCAGGCATTCTGAGAGCTAGAAGATCAACTCAGTGTCACATTTTACTGAGCACTTTGCAATTCCAAGCAAAGCTTTCCCATGAGGTACCTGCACTATCCTTGGCTTTATCTCTAGCGATAACCCTACAGGCAGCTGCATCTCCTTAGGTATGCAAACCTAGACAGCTTCTGTCTGCTTCCAGTAAGTAGGGCAAGAGAGCTGACATAGATCTACCTGAGAATTAATAGTCTTCCTTGCACTCTCCCTGGCTTCTCAGGAACTCTGTTATATCATTTGGGAGAGAAGAGGGCCCATGATGCTGTCTTTGGCATGACTGATTTGGTGCTTTGAGGAAACCTGAGACTGATAGGGTCAGGCAGGAATAATGAATATAAAAAGAGAGCCTTAGGGAATTAACTCAGATGCCAGCAGGCTTCTCCCATGCCAGCTTCTTAACATATCCCAGGGAAGCAATTAATTCTGGGAGTTGGTGGTGGAACCAGGCTATGCACAGGAACTGTTGTCCAAGTTAGCAAGTGTGTGGGTCAGGGGCTATCTCCCTTGTGGAGTTAGATGTTTCTAGGAGAATTTGAAACCTAGAGAGAAAATGGTTTCTACCCACTATCAGGAAATCTGTGGCCTATAATTTATTAGAAATGTATATCTGTTTTTTCTTCAGAAAAGTGAATTTAGTTTATGGCAAATCTTGAACACAGATGTAATGAAATGGCCTTTAAAATTTTAAAACCTGGACTGCCTTTCACTTCATGTGAAGTGCTCTGTCATTCATCTCCCTAAACCCTCACTTGTTTGCCTGAGTTATGGCCTTGGTGGATTTAGTTTTTAGGCTCCAGTTCTCCATTTTAATAAGGCAGAAATACAAGCGCCTGCTACCTGGTGGCTTGTAACAGTTCCCAGCAGGATTGAGGAGCGCCTCAGTTGTCAGGTGTCAAGTGAAGGCTACACTGACACCCCAGAGCCTGTCAGCCATATGTATCAGCCACAGATCCAGGCAGAGGCATCTCGAAAGCCTCAGTAGGAGAAACGGTATCCAGGAAAAATATATATCTTTCTTTTTCCTTATCAAGATGCTGCTTCTATTGTTGTGACAAAGAACACAGAAATATATCATTTTCAGATTTATTCATTAACTATGTTCCAAGTGCATGGGTTAGTAGGTGTTGCCTAGCATCATTCTTACCAACTTTCTTTAATCCATTCCTTAATCATTCATTTTAACAAACCTTAACTAAGCTAATAACATCCCATGTGAACACTCCAGACAGTGAATTATGAAAAGCTCTTTCCTTACGTGAAAGCATTCTGAATCCTTTGGATGAAACATACAGCGACACATCATTTTAATCTGATACAACGTGTGCTGTGACAGGGGCATTATTCAATCTTGCATGAGTATAAATGAAGGATCACAAATGAGATGGCAGGAAGCAAGGTCATTCCAGTCAAAGACAAGAGCACGTGCAAGAGAACGGAGATTTATAGGTGCAAAAGTCATATTTGGCTCATCATCGCAAAGGGACAGGGCAGTGAGTGAGCAGGAAAGGCAGGTAGGGACAGGTAATGAAGGAATGTGCCATACTGGTGAGTATGGATTTATTCTGAAGTTAAAATTTATGTAAGAATATTAAGTAAATGTAACTGGTATGATCTATGTTGCCATCATGGAGTACTGGTAAGGTTACAATAAGAGACTAAAAAGTACTCAAAGCAATGTTTCTAGGATAAATACCAATATCTTCTGGAGGGAAAGATGGGAATGGGAATGGAGAGAGACTCACAGGGAGCCTCAGTTATGCCTACGATGCTTATTTACTTTTTAACACTAAGATGTGAAACAGGTTGGCACTGAACTTGGTAAAATTGGTGACAGGTAAAGATTTGACAATTAAGTAATTTTTAAAAATAATAAGGATTGCATTTTTTTAACATTTAAATTCACTAAATTTTCCATTTGTGCATCTTTGCAGTGCCTTGGATTGAATTTTCTGCCCTTACCAAAATTTATGTGATGAAATCCTAGCCCCTACTGCTTCAGAATGTGACTGTATTTGGGGGTAACTGAGTTAAAATGAGGACATTAGAGTAGGCCCTACTCCAGTATGACTGATGTCCTTATAAGAAGAGGAAATTAGGACACAGACATACCCAGAAGGAAAACCGTGTGGAAACAGGGAAAAGACAACCAACTACAAGTGAAGGAGAGAGACTGCAGAGGAAATTGTTCCAACCATACTCTGATCTCAGACTTCCAGCCTGCAGAACTGTGAGAAAATACATTTCTGTTGTTTAAACCACCCAGTCAATGGTAGTTTGTTATGGCTGACTGAGCAAATAAACACAGTAAGGATTTTATAATCTCTCTCTTGGGGCTTCCTCTACACCCAGCAATCGTCCAAGAATTTCTGGAGAATTATTCAACCCAAACTAGCCAGGCCTGACACTAGGCTAAAAAATAACTAAAAAATCAGGCCTGGCCACAAGTGGATGCTAGATTTTTTGACTGCCTTGTCTCTTTTGTTGACAAATGGTACTACTGAGGACTGGTGTTACACCATCAGATATTTCTTCATCAGTTGTGGCAAAAATAACTTAACAGGGCTGAGTCCTACTTATGAGCATTCGCTTTATTTAAAGATGCTCAGGTTGGATTTATAGGGTAATAGTTCCTCAATTTACATATAAAGTTCAACCACTGTACCTAAAGTTTTCCTCTAAGACAAGGAGCAGTTTCCAACCTCAGCTTCTTCTAATTTCATATTGGACCCTGCTGTTGAACCTAGCTTGCCAGCAGGATTTCCTTACCCTCTTGGGATCTTCCCTACAGGTTTTTTTCTTGTCCAGTAGATTGTTCATGAGTAAAGCCGAGGTAGTATTAAACCTTAAGAAAGGAGTTGGGATCTGAATCCCTTCCTCTGGGGGTAGCAGGGGTGGGGAGTAAGTAAGCTCCGTGCCCATCTTTCTGCATTTTCCCTGTGCCATGATTCTGCTTATCTAGGGTCTTAGGTCTCTATATGATTTACATCTGTTCAAGGGTCTTGTCAAGGAAGTCTATAAAGGATAAGTAGACCTAATTTATGGTACATTGCTACTCCATCATGAAAAGGTGGTTGAAATTTTTAAACGGAAAGTTTACTTACTCAAATTCCAAATAGCCAACTTAGTCTTGTAAAAGAAAAAAAGTGAAATGATCAAAATTTCTTGGTTCTAAGCAGTCTCTAAATTTCTACCAATGTTATCATCTTAAAATAAGTGACACCAATTCCCCTTACCATGGATCTCAGAACATAATCCACATTATTGGTCAAAATGGCACGAACTAAAAAGCTAAGGAACATCAAGACAAATTTCTACTTTCCTTCAAGGTTCAGCTCAAATATTCACTTCCATTTATGTGCTCTCAGATAAATTGATTTGAGCTTGTTTCTTTGATTCCGTATTATTTTTCTTAAGTTTGTCTATTCTATTTACAAAAGAAGAGCCAGGGGCTTCCTTTTTCATCTTAACAACCGCAGAGTAAGGCAGAGTGCCTGTGTCTAGCAAATAAACACATAAATGGAATAGATTTTTGGAAAGTACTGCTGATTATGATGAGGAGTATATTTTAGATGTGCCTATAAGGTTTTACCCTAGAAAATTAGGAAAACAAAGCCAAAATGACAAATCACATAAGCATGAAATGATCTATGTGAACTAAATAATTCATGGTAGGAACAGAAAATTATAGATAAAGAATTGATAGGATTTATTGTTTGATTGATTAAAAGGTATAAAGAAAAGAAAATGATCCCCAAATTGCTTAAGAAACTACTAGATAAAAGTTTGTGACCTTTCCAGGTCTAGTGGCGCATGCCTACAATTCCAGTGACTTAGGAAGCTAAGACAGGAGGATCACAAGTTCCAGGTCAGCTTCGGCAACTTAGAGAGGCCCTAAGCAGATATCTTAGTGAGACCATATCATAAAAAATTAAAAGGGCTATGGATATAGCTCAGTGGTAAATTGACCCTGGGCTAAGTTCCCAAATGGAGGGGAAAAAAAAAAAAAAAGATACCTTTTCTGATACTTTTCTGATAGAATACAAGAAGGGTTAAGTTTTGAATGCTTGGATTTTGGATCTTTTATTTATTTATTTTAGTAGTAGTAGTAGTACCTGATAAATGTGTGGAAATAATTTTTGCCTTCCAGAGACATACACAGTCAAGTTTGGGGCCAAGACATATATCTAAATTCATAAAGAAAACTGTGAAATGAATTAGAAAAATATATCAAATCTGTAAGCAATAAGAAGTTAACATTACAGGAAGAGAAATATACCATCTACATTCCAGAGGAAAATAGAAGCCAGCATTGTACTTGCTGTGTGGCCTGGAACCAATTACTCCACTGCTCTGATTTGGTTTTGAAATGGCAATAAATATCTTTGTTGATTTGACGTCTTGGCAATAGGAAAGCAGTTTACAGATTGCCTTGGATTCACAAGGCATCATTCAGAATTCTTTCTCCTGGGTAAATCTCAACTTGTACCGGCTCTTATGCAGAGGGAAATTTCTAGGGTATTGTAACTGACAAGACCAGAGAAAGTGGGATACAGGATACAAGCAAAACTTTTCTAAAAAATGCCATTAACGATATAAAAGGGCAACTCATAGACCTGCAGGTAATAGTTCATATTTTCTTTATATATGCATGTATACACACAATATTATTATGGACATAATGCAATTTGTATATACCTTTGCCATATATTTTATATATCTTTGTGAATGAGTATTCTTAAAACAATTTAATAAAAAAGGCAAACAACCTAATAACAAGAGCAGAAGATTGAAACAGACACTTCACCAAGGAGACATGTAAGAAACGTGGTGAAAAGCAAATGTAAATTATTTGTATCTGTACAATGGAATATGGAATAACAAAAAACATACTACTTAAAGAGACAACAGCTTGGGTGAATGTCTAAAGCATATAATACTTTCAAGTGAAAGAAGGCAAACAAAGTCTACACAGTGTATGATTTTATTTATATAGCATTCTAAAATAAGCAAAACTAACCTATATGACAGGAAGCAGGACAGTGGTCTCTTAGGAATGACAGTATTTATTGCACACACACATGCACTAGTCAAAGAGTGACGAGAGAAAGCATACGTACACTTGCAAATGAAAAATTAGAGGGGAAATAAATTTTTAAAAGATGAAATAAATGAAGCATGAGTTTACTTCACATTATTTATGTGTTTGAAATCCTGAGCACACTGTATTTGAAATCCTAAGTGAAAATACAATTGATAATAATTAGCTTTCATTGTAATAGACTGCTTAAACACATAGTGTACCGTACAAAAAGACAAAGAATTCAGAGAACAGCTTCTTCAAAATTACCCAAACTAGAAGGTTGTTATCAGGATTTCTATCAATCCTTCTCAGATCATTCCTACTTAAATTGTTTCAGAGCATAGTGATAAAAATAAAATTCAAAATCTATGTATTTTTCCAAAACATATAATAAACTAACCCAATAAAGATGACACAAAAAAGAAAAAACATAGGAAAACATTTCTCATATATATTGTTTTCAAGAATCCTCAAGTACTTGCAAACCTAACCCTCTAACAACATGTTAAGAACATAATACATGATGGACAAATGATTTTTATTCTGAAGATCAACAAATGATCCAATATTAGGAAATCTTTTAATAAAAATTTTTGTTAATTCTTTGGCAAATAATCATACATTTGTTTCCACTGTGAGTTCAACAAAATTCAACACTAAAGACAATGACCCCAACTCTATGTCAATTGATAATACATTTACATAGAAAAAAATTCAAATATTTTGATATTATTTGGAATGTACAAAATTAAATATATCAATTTTCCACATAACAGTGTTTCGACCAGCAATAGACCACACAGACATTGGTGATGCCGTGAGATTGTGTTACTTAGTGACATCACAGACAGGTGGGTTCATGTAAGTATACTCTCTGATGTTGAGACAATGATGAAATCTCCTAAGCACGTTTTTTTCAGAATGGCAACACTTGACTGTACATGTTAACAATGAAAATAAATGCAGAAGAACCTGGATCTTTTCTAAGTTGTGCTAGTAACAGCATTGGTGTAGTTATTTTTAAAAACTATTTTATTTGTTTGAGAAGATAAAACAAATGGATAAGTATGGGGTGGGAAAAGGTGAGGAAGAGACCATGGTGTTACATTTGAATTTTCTTTTTTTTTTATTGTAAACAAATGGGATACATGTTGGTTCTCTGTTTGTACATGGCGTAAAGGCATACCATTTGTGTAATCATAAATTTACATAGAGTAATGTTGTTTGATTCATTCTGTTATTTTTTCCCTTCCCCCACCCCTCCCACCCCTCTTTTCCCTCTATACAGTACTTCTTTCCTCCATACTTGCCCCCCTCCCTAACCCTAACTCTAACCCTAACACTAACCCTTCCCTCCCCCCCATTATGTGTCATCCTCCACTTATTAGCGATATCATTTGTCCTTTGGCTTTTTGAGATTGGCTTATCTCACTTAGCATGATATTCTCCAATTTCATCCATTTGCCTGCAAATGCCATAATTTTATCATTCTTTATGGCTGAGTAATATTCCATTGTATATATATATACCACAGTTTCTTTATCCACTCATCAACTGAAGGGCATCTAGGTTGGTTCCACAGTCTGGCTATTGTGAATTGAGCAGCTATGAACATTGATGTGGCTGTATCTCTGTAGTATGCTGATTTTAAGTCCTTTGGGTATAGGCCAAGGAGTGGGATAGCTGGGTCAAATGAAGGGTCCATTCCAAGTTTTCTAAGGAATCTCCACACTGCTTTCCAGAGTGGCTGCACTAATTTGCAGCCCCACCAGCAATGTATGAGTGTACCTTTCTCCCCACATCCTCGCCAACACCTATTGTTGCTCGTATTCTTGATAATCACCATTCTAATTGGGGTGAGATGGACTCTTAGGGTGGTTTTGATTTGCATTTCTCTTATTACTAGAGATATTGAACATTTTTCCATATGTTTGTTGATTGCTTGTAGATCTTCTTCTGTGAAGTGTCTATTCATTTCCTTAGCCCATTTGTCGACTGGATTATTTGAATTCTTGGAGTAAAGTTTTTTGAGTTCTTTATAGATTCTGGAGATTAGTGCTCTATCTGAAGTATGATTGGCAAAGATATTCTCCCATTCTGTAGGCTCTTTCTTCGCATTGCTGATAGTTTCCTTTGCTGAGAGAAAGCTTTTTAGTTTGAATCTATCCCAGTGGTTGATTCTAGCTTTTATTTCTTGTGCTATGGGAGTCCTGTTAAGGAAGTCTGATCCTAGACCAACAAGGTGAAGATTTGGACCTACTTTTTCTTCTATAATCTGCAGGGTCTCTGGTCTGATTCCGAGGTCCTTAATCCATTTTGAGTTTAGTTTCGTGCATGGTGAGAGATATGGGTTTAGTTTCATTCTGTTGCATATGGATTTCCAATTCTCCCAGCACCATTTGTTGAAGAGGCTATCTTTTCTCCATTGCATATTTTTGGCACCTTTGTCTAGTATGAGAAAATTGTATTTATTTGGATTTGTGTCTGTGTCCTCTGTTCTGTACCATTGATCTACCTTTCTATTTTGGTACCAATACCATGCCATTTTTGTTACTATTGCTTTGTAGTAGAGTTGAAGATCTGGTATTGCAATACCCCCTGTTTCACTCTTCCTGCTAAGGATTGCTTTAGCTATTCTGGGTTTCTTATTCTTCCAGATGAATTTCATAATTGCTTGCTCTATTTCTGTAAGGTATGTCATTGGAATTTTAATTGGAATTGCATTGAATTTGTATAGCACTTTAGGTAGTATGGCCATTTTGACAATATTAATTCTGCCTATCCAAGAACATGGAAGATCTTTCCATCTTCTAAGGTGTTCTTTAATTTCTTTCTTTAGTGTTGTATAGTTCTCATTGTAGAGGTCTTTCACCTCTTTTGTGAGATTGATTCCCAAGTATTTTCTTTTTTTCGAGGCTATTGTGAATAGGGTAGTTTTCCTAATTTCTCTTTCTGAAGATTCATCACTTATGTATAAAAATGCGTTGGATTTATGGGCATTGATCTTGTAACCTGCTACTTTACTGAATTCACTTATGAGTTCTAAGAGTTTTCTGGTGGAATTTCCAGGTTCCTCTAAATATATAATCATGTCATCAGCGAACAGGGATAGTTTGAGTTCTTCTTTTCCAATTCGTATCCCTTTAATTTCCTTGGTTTGTCTAATTGCTCTGGCCAGAGTCTCAAGAACGATGTTGAATAGAAGTGGTGAAAGAGGGCATCCCTGCCTTGTTCCAGTTAGCATAAATGATAAACTATCTGTAATTAAGCTACAAAAAGGACCAGAAATAGTGCCATCTTGTGGCTGTAAGTGTATTTTCCCTCCAGATTTTGGCTTCTAAACATCATTTCTCAACTTGGGATCTTTGGAGATACAAATGAATGCGCATGTTCTGCAGAGTGATGACAAAGTGAGCTGGAAACATCTTGTGGTAGAAAGGAAAGAAATGTCACATGTAGAGGGTGCACACACAGCGATCCAGAATCCAGTTCAGTTGGATGCTCATTTTCCAAATTTGGGATGATTTGATGTTAAAAATAAATAATGATTATTTTTGCTTCTAGCTATGAAATTCTAGCTTTGTATTTAACTTTTGTTCCAACTATGAAACCTGAGATTTAAAAAAATAGTGATTTCAGATAATCAGAAAAAATTCAGAACAAACTCCAATTGAGGACCCATAATCCCAGAAAAGAAAGTATATCATTGAGATTAACTGTAGGTTGTCACTTTTTTTTCCCCCTTCTGAAACTTGCCAATTTTCCTCCTAATGCAAAAAGTAGGAACAGAAGTTGTAGCAGTCTTATTAGAATGGGACAAAAAAAAAAAAAAAAAAAAGAAATGGAATTCAGGACTCCTTGTCATCCATATTGAAGTATTAAGATCCAGGAGAAAAGGAAATCATGGGAAGTGAACACAAGAAAGTACCTAATTTCATTTGGAGCCATTTTCTGAATCCTAGACTATGTGTCCATATGCAGGGCAAAAGGCCAAGAACGTAAGTCAAAAGCAGATACTAAGGGGATAGAAAGTTAAGCAGAGATTTCAACAAATCTTTCAGTTTGGAAGACAAAAATTGAACTTCAGCAAACACCAAAGGAAGAATTCTTGGTCTGACTTTCATTTGAAACCTCTAAAGTCTTTTGGTGTAAACACAACCCAGAAATAGACCAGCTTAAACAAAACCTGAAACATAATTTTAAAATAGTTCAGCATCTGATGTCATCAAGGTTATATAACCACACTCCAGCTTCCTACTGTAAGAAAATTAAATTTTCTCTTGAGAAAGATAATATCATCCAGAACCTCTTCAAATTTTCCCTAAACAATGTGTAACATTCAGTCAAAAAGTAATAGAGAGGCCAGAAAATAGAACCAAGGGATAAAAGTCCAGTAAAAACAGATTATAGAAGTATACCCAGAGACAATTCAGATACTAGAGCTGCCAGACAAAACTTGGAATAATTATGACCAAAATGTTCAAGGAAATAATTGAAAATATGGAAAATATCACCAGATTACTCAAATATATAAAAAAAGTTTAGAATTTAAAATACAACTGCTAAGTTTAACAATAGATTAAATGCAGAAGAAGAAAGGATTATTAAAATGGAAAAATAGATTATAGGAAATATGCAGATGAAACACAGGGGGAAAGTGAATAAACAATGTGGAAGAGAAGACTATAGACATTGCACAAACGATGACAATGCGTAACAGAATCATAAGTAGAATCACAGAAAGGGAGAATAAGAGCAATATTTGGGAGATAGTAGCTGAGAATTTTATAAACCTGGAAAATTACATCGTCACAGATTCTATAAACATTACAAATTATAAGTAGAATAAATGGAAAAGAAAAACATGTTCAAGAACATCACAATAAAATGTTAGAAAACAATGGTGAAGCTAAAATATTAACTGTTCTTAGAGAATAAAAACACATAACTTTCAGAAAAATAAATGCCAGGCCAGCCACACAGACAAACTAACAATATCACTAACTAACAATATCAAAAGAGTTTAATAAATTTTATTCCATTTACATTTAAAAATATTAAAGACATAATTAAAAGGATGAAGAAACAACCTCAGAGGGTGAATGCAAAATTTTTAAAGAAAATGATCAACACTTTAAGAAACAATTTACAAAAGAGGTTATCCAACTGCTTCTTCCAAATGAAAATGGTCTCAATATCAGCCATTAGGGAAACAAAAATCAAAACCTTAATAAAACACTGCTACACACACACACACACACACACACACACAAATATATATATATATATATATATATATATATATTTGTCAATATTTATCAGTCCTAACCATATGCATATCTATGACTCACTAGCTTACTCTTAGGTTAGGCATATACTATACTTACAGAAATGTAAACTTAACCAAGCCAAAAACATGAATTAAAGTGTTCACCATAGCATGAAGCTGAATTGCCTCACACATGACAAGGCCTTGGTATTCAACAATGATAAAATGGAAAAATAATTGGTGGTGAAAAGTAAAACGGCAATGTGGATATATCTCTTAGATGTAATGTCGACTGAAAAAGGTCCAGACACAAAAAAATAGATGTTTCATGATTCCATCTATTTCAGGTTCAAAGATGAATAAGACACTAATTTATCATGTTAGAATTTGAGATAATGTTTACCTTTTCTGTCATGGTGAAGCTTGGGGAGGATCATGAGAAGACTCCTAGGAGCCAAAAATAGTATTTGTACTTATTTGCATGCTGATTACATGGTTGTGCATAATGTATAAGAAAATCATTAACCTGTATAGTTTCGTGTACTTTAGTGCATGAATGCAATACCAAAATACAAAACATTATAATTACAACAAAAGTATACTCAAAGAATAAAAGTAATAATGAATTAAAACCCATGAATGATAATAATAAAAGTCAACAGCAATACTCAGATAAAAGGAAAAAGGAGAGAAAATTATTCTTTACAGAAAAATTATAGCTAGTAAATGAAATTTGCTGAAGTCATTGTAGTAATTTACAAAAGCCATTTGCAACTACCACTGCAATGACTGATTTCAAGAAATCATTAATGGGCATTAAAATCATTGGGTAAAGGTGAATAGAAGAATAGGATATGCATATGGTTTTCATTAGTATTTGACCTAAATCAAATTCTGAGGTAACAAATCATGCAAATCTATGTTGTGAGACATTTTCAAAGAATGACTTAGATGTTCATTTTCTGATTACTCGATAACAACATATAAAATATGATTAATTTTTTGTACTGACATTACATTTTAAGAATAGACCTTGAACTTGCTAAATTCATACATCAGTTCTAAAATATTTTTGTCTCAGACATATCATTAAACATAATAGATGTAGACTCTGAAAGATGCTCTTCACTACTTTAAGCAAGTTTTCCTTCTATTTTCAGTTTGCTTGGAGATTGTTGTTTAAATCATGCTGCAGATTGAATGTTATTTTTCAGTATCTATTGAGAAGATATTAAATGAGAATGGTGAAATACATTGATTAATTTCCACTCATTAAGCCAATTTTCCATTCCTAGTATAAAGTCCACTTGCTCATGATTATCTTTTTGGCATACTGGATTTGATTTGCAGTTGTAAGATCTACTACAGAAAAATTCTGTGAATTATAACCTCACATAATTTCCTCATACTTTTACTCCTGGTGAGCACTAATCTCTCTTTCATATCTATAATTTTGTAATATTAGAGTAGAATCACACAGCATGCAATATTTAAGGATTTTCTTCTTCACCTAGCAGATTTTCCTTTCTATTGCTGAGTAATATTCTGTGGTAGGATATACCTTGCCTGACAGTTTGCCCATTGTTGATTCTAGATTTGGGCTATTACACATAGCTGTTATTAATATTTCTGCCTAAGTTCCTTTGTGAGTATAAGTTAGCATTCTATGGAATAAATGCCCAAGAGTACAATTTCCACATTGTATGGCAGTTGCATATTTGATTTTATAAGAAACTGCAAAACTGATTTCAAGAACAGTTCATTCACTTTACATTCCCAACAACAAAGTTTGAATGATTCTGTTGTTTTTTTTTCATGCATTCTTGTCAGTATTTGGTGGTATCTCTTTAAAAACTTTAGTCATCAATATAGCTAGATAGAGTAGATATATCGAGATATGCAGACAAAGATGTATACCTGATTGGAATTTTAATTCGCATTTCACTAATGTCTAATGATGTTCAATATATTTCATGTGCTTATTTTCCATCTTTGTGTTGTCCTTGTTGGAATGTTTCTGTTCAGGTCACTTGCCCATATTCTAATTGAGCTGATTTTTTTTGTTGGGTTTTAAGAATTCTCTACATGTGTTCTGGGTTAGATAAGTGTGGGTTGCAAATATTTTCTCCTGGTCGAAAGCTTATCTTTTCATCTTCTTAACAGGGCCTCTCAGAACGAAAATTTTTAACTTTAGTGTGATCTAATTTATCAATTTTTTTTTCTTTTTATGGATCATGTTTTTCATGTAATGTAGAAAAATATAAAACTAGAAATTCAGTTTATTTAATAGATCGGGAATGAATGAGAGTAATGACTATAAAGTAACTGGATCAGTGCTTACAGCAGAATAGGTGTTCAACAATCGTTAAGTTTCTTATGTGATCTTAAAAAGAATTTTATAAACCACATATTATAGCAAGTAGGTTTAATAAATCATGATATTTTATTTCATTGTCAGAAAAATAATGTTAAGTTGGACACTCCTGAATACTACTGAACTTCTCGGATGGTTAGTAATTCAAATTTATATCTGTAGCTATAGCTTAACCACAAGCAATTATTGCAATATGACATTTCTTCCTTTAGAAAAATCAGTTCATGTATCTAAAGTCAATGTAATTTAATTTCTTCCTTCCTTCTTTTCCTTTCTTTCTTCTCTTTCATTCTCTGTATTATTGTACTCTCATGTGAATAAACACACATGTGAAGTGTCTGTAAATAGAAAGTTTTGTTATTTTTCTAAAAAACTAGTTAGGTAAATGATGACAGATTCATAGTGATTGTTAAAACCACTTAAAATAAGGAATCTTATCCTGAGATTTTTGCTTTTGTCATAGTGGAGAATAAGAATCAGAGTGGTCAACAGGCTGACCTCATGCTCAAGACCCCATTTTTGTCACCTACTAGCTCTGTGATATCACCCGACCTCTAATTCTTCACATAACATGGAAATTTAAAGGTAGCTTATGTGATATTTGGAGGATTACCTAAGTCAATACATGTAAATAACTTAAACTAGCACCTAACAAATAATAAGCACTCAGTAAAACTTAAACTATTACTATTATGAACAGTTTTATTAGAGACCCATACTGAAGTGCCTGCTTTTTATTGAATTGTTGCTTTCAATAAGATAAAGATTGACTCTCTGCCCCATCTATTATTTCACCTATGTAAATTGAAGACAAATTAGGTGGCTGCTTTCTATATTTTTAGTTAGAGACCCTTTGAGGACAGAACCAACATTCAAGTAGTAACAAAGTCTATCTTATTTACTCCATATACACCTATTAAATGTGCCAGGCACAGTTACAGGAATGTACCAAGAAGAGGAATCTTTGTTCTCAAAGACCTATGTCTATGGAAGAGACAGGGTGAAACATGCAAATACATTTAATTAAGTACAATACCATCAGGCATGAATAATTCTAGGAAAAGAAAAATGAAGATTGGACTGCAATTTTAGATATGTCATAGGCAACTTTCAGAGAAGGTTAAATTTGGGCAGAGACAGAATGACATAAGAGAGTGTCACAAAAATTTGGAAAAATATTCCTATTGTGAACACTATAATGAAAAAAAACTGAGGCAGAAGTGTATTGGGGGTATTGAAGGAATAGGAGTGAAAGATAAGAAGGTGTGAGAATATGAGTACAGAGAAGTGTGTAGGGGCTTGATGTTGTCCTCTAGGTAAGGAAAGGACTTTAGATGGAAGAGTATTCATAGAAAGAAGTGGCATTATATAATTTATGTCTTTATTTTTTATTTTTTTTATTTTTTGGTACTGGGGATCGAACTTAGGGGAATTATTGTATCGGTTACTTGAGATTAGGGAGGAAAATGTGGAATCAGAATAGTGATAAAGTTACTTAGAAGACTCCAGGTGAGACACATTGTACCTTAGAGCAGGGGGGCAGAGGTAGAGATGGTGAGAAGAAATTGAATTCTGGGTATGTTTAAAGGCAAAGCTGAGGGAGTGTATTGGTGGATTGGCCATTTACCTCAATAAAAGAAAATTAATTCATGAAGACTCTAAGGTATTTGAGCTATGCAACTTAGGTAATTATTGTATCATTTACAAAGATATGAAAATAGGGATGGGTCAGATTTGTGACTGGTGCCGTAGGTAGAAATCTAAAAAGCAGCAGATGACTGTCATCTAGATGACATTGTTGGGTAAGCAGCTGGACACATGATTTAGAAATTCCGGCAACATCCAGTTTACTGATACAAATTTGGAAATATGATTGAATAGAAAATATTCAAATTGATTTATGGAAATAACCCTGGGAGAGAGTGGTTTGAGAAGGGAAGAGGAACAGGTTGTGAATTTTAAGAACTTCCTTTAGAGGTGGCAAAAATAAAAATAATTGTGCAAAGGATATAGAAAAGAAATTACCAGTGAAGTAGGAAGCAAACTGAGAAAATTTCCCATCCCTTTAAAAGTGAAGAAATTGCTTCAAAGGGGCCGGGGAATTACTGAGTATGGTAACATAGAGTGAAATAATATGAGGCCTGAGAAAGTACTATTGCACCTCATTTCAGCTAGGGGTAAGCTTGCATGGAGTGGGTCCAAATGAGGAATGGAAGTGAGGAAAGGGAGACAATGGATATAGATAACAACTTTAAGGAGTTTTGCTATAAAGGACAACAGGGAAATTAGGTGGATACAGAAGAGAGATCAGAGATACATTTGGGTGGTAGTGGGAGAAATCTAGTTGAGAGAAAAAAGTGACAATGTGGGGCAAGAGTGGACAATGCTAGAGAAATATCATGAAATCAGAAAGAGGGATCTAGTGCCAAAATGGGAGGACTGACTTTGGAGAATTAAATAGGAGCCAGCAGAGTAAATGTGTACAGAGTCTATAGGCTTAATGAAATACAAAGTAGAGTTATCTGTTGAGAATAAAGAATTGATGGAAGATGGTGAAGGTTTGGGAAAGAGGAAATCATGTGGAATTGTGATCTTTTTTGCTATATATATATATATATATATACACACATATATCTTTTCTGCTATATATATATACTCTGCTATACATATATATGTATATATATACTATAGGCATAATTTATAAAATTGCTGGATAATTAAGTTTTAATAAACAAAAAATCAAAAAAACTGGGTAACATGTAGAGACAGAATTGAAATTGCTCAAAGCTGTTGATAGCAGGCAGATTTCAAGGCTTATAAAGGAAGCAACTTAAGATCAGTCTTGTGCCAGGCATGGTGATGCACACCTGTAATACCAGTGACTCAGGAGGCTGAGACATGAGGATCTTGAGTTCAAAACCAATCTCAGCAACTTAGTGAGGCCCTAAGCAACTTAGTGAGCACCTGTCTTAAAATTTAAAAAAAAAAATCAAAAAGAGTTGGGGTTGTGGTTCAGTGGTTAAGTGTTCCTGGGTTTAATCCCCCATGCCAAAGAGAGGGAGATTAGGGTATGTAACAGTTAATGGATTATGAATCACTGTATAATAAGAGAAAGATTGGAGACAGACACACTTGAAGTACATGTATGGTAGTTTTATACACAAAATTATTTTATTATAAATATCGGAATGACAGAACTGGTTATATAACCTTAGAGATGATATCACTTCCTTTTCATTCTTTTATCTATGTATCTATATCCCCAGCAGCAACCTATTTGAGAATATGATGGGATCAATAGATGAATTTCCTCCAGAGAAATGCATCTAAACACATATGTACAATACTTTACATGAAGAAGTATTCATGGACCAATATATTAAGAATCCAAAACCTATCTCCTAATGCATTGTAAGCTAACTGAACTTCTCTCTCTTCTGTCCACGCTGTGTATTTGGTCCTCTCCATTTGCAATGCACATCCTTGTTTCCTCACCTACCAGACTTGGGCTCTTCCTTCAAATTCAAAGTTAAGCTTTGCCTCATTTGTGAAGCTTTTTCTGACTCTTAAGAAAACCTAGGGACACCTTCCTCCAAGCTCCTGATCATTCCCTAGTGGTGTTTATGACTCTGCTTTGTCACTGGTGGTTTGTGAGTCTTCTTAACCCACGACCCTGTGGATTCTTTGAAGGGAAAGATTAAATTTTTTATTTCTGAAACATCATTACCTAGATTAGTGCCTGACAAGTTTTGAATAAATTTTAGAAATAAAGAAAAGTGAGATTTAGAAAAGGCAAGTTGATTATGCAAATTAATGACAGCACAAAGGAAAGACCATGATGTTCTCTTGCTCAGTTAGATCCGTCCTGCATCTACCTACTTTTAAGGGGAAAAAAAAAAAAAAATCATTTTTAATCCCTGGAGCTGGATGTAGTGCAGGAGCAGAGCTTCCTGCACAGACAGACCCCATGCATAAGGGTGAGTGCTCCCCCTTGTGGCTACTTTGGGAGTGGAGGAGAAAATGACCATGGAAGGTCTATTAAAAAGTAAGATGGTTCCTTAGCTGGAAGAGAATAATTATGCCCCGACTTGTTTTCCCCAAGGAGCAAATTAATGAGAAGATGTTATTTTTCAGCATGAGTACACAGTATCTTCATACCAAGTCTTCTACCATTTTCATTAAATTCTAAAGGCATCCGAGTTTTGAGCAAATATTCCCAACCTTACCGAGGGGAAGTCTTCACTGCAGCCCTGTTGAAACAGATTTTCCCATTCTAATGTTACAGAAGAAACAACTTGGGTTCATAAAGTAAAAAAGAAGAAATTATTCTTGGGGTGCAGGACCTAGATAGAGCACTGGTCTTTGGCTAACTCTGTGTTGTACATGTTCCACCATATTTTGCTGCCCAGAGTTTGTGAAGTTGCAAAACAATTTTGAGGTTCTTGCTACAAGAATTCTTTTAACTGAAAATAGGGGAAAGCTTGCTTTTGGTGCCCAGCCCAGGCACAAAAATCAATTTCTTTTTTTCCTATACGGAGACTACAAATGATCAAAATATTAGTTAGAGACAAAGACTACCATAAAAGGCGCTAATGAAGAATGACTGAAAAGTATAAGAATTTCTCACACTGAATCACAACCCAGACCTCCCAAGTAGCCAGAATAGTCCTTATACTTTACCTGCAACAGAGGTTGCAGAAGAGAGAAGTCTTCAGACTTCCTTGCAGTCTCCAAAGCCCAGTCTGAAATATTTCTCCTCTCTTAAGAATTAAAAGATGTTCTTTGAATTAAGCTAATTTGGAAATATGCAACAACACATAAGGGACATTTTAGAGGAACTGAATAATTCTTTACCAGAAGTAATGTAGGCTTTGATTTGACTAATACTTTCATAACATAACTCCTCAACTCCCTTAGTAGATCAAATGAACACCCAAATCACTGTACTAGCATGATTAACACATTTTCATATTCTCCAAGGCAACTATCTACATAACAACTAGTACCTATTGATCACTTATCATGTGATAACTGCTTTACCTGTAGGATTACCTCATTTAATCTTCCTAGCAAACTATATATTATTTTTAAAAAGAGGTTCAGAAAATTAAATTGACCTCCTCAAAGTCACAGTGAGTAGCTGGTAGGAATGGATTTGAAAGCGAACAATAGATCCCTCCCAACATTGCCCAAAGATCTAAAAACTAAGAGAGATGCTTCTCAGTATCTGTAGATCTGAGTCTCTACCTGCCGGGCTGCTCCAGTAGTTGATTCAGTACATCAGGAGACCTGAAGGCAGAAGAAAGCTAGAACTTCTCCTCACCCACACTGCATAGCTGGTCAGATGAATGAGGACTAGCCCATGATCTAGTCAGCCATGTGCTTCTCAGGACACATAATAGCAATTCAGCTCTCACCAGGAGTTAACATTGCAAGGAGATTTTATAACTGACAAAATTGGTAAAGAAAGACAGGTAACTGGATGCAGCTTGGTATTTGGATTTTAAGGTTTATCAATTACAGCTTACTAATTTGATTTGATTGTCAATTTCACTTTTGGAATGGCTGCCATGTCTGTTTTCTTTCTCACAGAAGCCCTGCTGTGCTTTGCTCTTCAGTGCTAGCTCCAGCAACATTTCTAGGACTGACCTGAGGGTTGTGCCTCTCTTGTCAAGGCTTCCACTAGCTAGCCCTGCTGAGGAAGAGAGTCTCCAAATTGCCCCCTCCACTCTCACTCCGGCTATATGCATATAATAAGGACCAATGGAAAGGAAGAAGGATTGAGGAAGCATCCTTCCTAGACCACACGTTTGTCAGTGTTCAAAGCAGGGTTTGCCAGTAATGCACATTAGCATTGCAGAAGAAATTGCAGGCTACCACTATTAACAGGGCTCATTGCAACTGCAATATAGATGTTGTGAGGATAACGGAGAACATCATTTAAGTTGGACCTGATTTCCAATCTCAACTATACCACTTCTGAACTGTGTGAATTTCTAAATTCATTTTCTGAATGACGCAGAACTCCAATTTCTGGTCTCTTAAACATAGCTAATAATGCCTATATAATAGCCATCTAGTATGGGAAAATGAGTACAGACTAAGGTCTTTCCCATTCTTGCAATTTTAGGTTATATTTATTAGGGATGCTATGAGGCAAATGGATGGGGCCAGGCATATCTGGGTTTGCATTCTAACTTGTACCACTTCGTAACTGAAGTTGTAGAAACTTTTTCAAGCCTCTCATTCTCAGTTTCTTCATCTATAATATGGATTTGAAACTATCTATCATGAGCACAGAAATATGAAAAGCAGTTGCTCTAGGGCCTGGCATACAGATTCCAAACCCCCTGTTTCTCCTTCTAGAGTCCACCCCCCCCCCCCCTTATTCTGGACTCTTTGATACTGGGGAGCAAGAAGGAGAGAGGATAATGTCCCTATCTAGTGTGCATTTATCTTTTACCTGTACTTAACAACAAAAACAACTGCAGATTCCACCACTTCTAATATGACTACTTTTACAGCTACTACAACTGCTAGTCTGGCATTGTTTATAAAACAAAAGCAAAGTATGTGTTAATATGGAGAGGGCACTGTCATATGCCCTTTACCAGACTTATTGATTTTAATCTCAATATGTGTTTTTGATGAAGTTTTTATTGCCTGACCTTGAAAAGCAGTGAACCTATTTCATCCCAGAGTTTTTGCAGGCCAGGGTTAATACACAAGGCCCTCACTGTTGAAACATAAACTCCAGAGGCTCCTGGAGAGTAGGACTCGGTCCCTGCGTCTTTTCTTTATATCCATCTGGGCCCCGGCACATACTGGTGAGTCGCTCTTCGATTTCACGGTTTCTCATCCTAACCGTTCTGGGTTCTTAGAGTTTCACTGCAGCGTTTTGCAGGCCGTCATAAATCCCCCAATCTTCAGGTTTGAATCAGGTAGAACAAAATCTCAGCATTGCTTTTCACGCTGTTAGCCATTCTCAATGGGTTCTTTTTCTTTTGTTCCAGTATTCTAAAAGCTGAACAACAGCAGAAACAAACAAAAAAAGCAATCACGAAGTCACATCCTTGGATGTTAGTAGAAAATAAACCGATATTTGTTTTTGTTCTGTTGAACATGTACTTGCTGTAAACAAAAGAAATTAATGAACTAAGACAAATAAGGTATGATTTCCTCAGCCCTGTTTTGGATAGATAAGCAAGGACAATTAACATCAAGGCTGTTATTTCTTAGTTCCAATTTTCTATCCCTGTTTCTAATTGATATTCTCTAAGGTATCTGAGATTAGCTAAATATTTAAGGTTCCTTTCTAGATTATCTCATTACTTATAGGCTATCAGAGGTAAATGAACTCTGAAGTATTAAAAGACCTACAGGGCCGGGCATGGTGGTCCACACCTATAATCCCAGTGGCTCAGGAGACTGAGGCCAGAGAATCTTGAGTTCAAAGCCAGCCTCAGTAATGACAAGGTACTAAGCAACTCAGTGAGACTCTGTCTCTAAATAAAATACAAAATAGGACTGGGGGGATGTGACTCAGTGATAGAGCAATGCAATACCAAAAAAAAAAAAAAAAAAAAAAAAAAATAGATAGATCTACAGGATGTCAGGATGTCAGAACTAGAACTAGAAAGAACTGTAGGTGTAAGATGTGGGCAACATGTACCTTATGTTACAAATGAGGAAACTGAATCCCTAAGTACTTTGGGATGTGTATATGTTTGGGGAGTTCAGGGTCATTTTTTCAAAATACAATATTTTTCTTTCAGAGTACTTAGTTCTTTGAAATTATTGCTCAATTGTGTATATTGAATATAGAGAATCATTTGCAATTGAAAAAAAAAAAAAAACGAATTCTTCCAATAGCATCATAGAAATACTACTATAATCACATTCAACTTGCTTCTTCCAATACCTGTTGGGGCACTAAGAAAGGACCAGGAAGAGGAGTGGAGGAGTTTGACTAAACATAGATGTGGAATAATCATCTTTCTTCAAAACAAAGGAACTTACAGAGTCTATTACTGTCTTACCTGGCTGGCTGATTTGTGAAGTAGGTAATTTCTGTGTCAGGGGTTTTCCACAAGGTGAAGGTGCTACAGATTACTTTGAGGGTCTTGTTAATTTTTCCTCACTCTAGTCCCCACCCAGAATGCAGAGAAACATACCATCAGGCTTTTAAGCTTTCCAAGCTTAAAAAAACACTATTTTTAACAGAAACATCAGGAAAAGAAAACCAATAAGCCTCATACATATGGTACCAAGCTTGGTTCCCACAACTTTCCCCTTGTTAGTTACCAGTAATCCTTGTCCCAGTCTCTTCCCTTTCAATCTGTGACTTCTCTTGTTTGAAGGACTTACCACCTGACATGGAGACTCAAATTGCACCCATTAGCATCCTACCAAGGATCCCAACAGCATAGTGGCTCCTTTTGTACCTTCTCCATTTGGGGAGTAGAATTCCTGGACACTCAGTGATCACCAGCTTCACAAACCAGTAGGTCATAGTCTAAGGGTTTCTCCTCAACTTCACTATCCTCCCTGGTGACCAGATTAGGAATCTGATGAGACCCAGGGAGGGAATGTGACTTGACCAGTGACTGAACCTAGCTAATGGCAGTCCAGGATTAGGGTGGGAATCTCCTGATTCCAAGTTAGTACTGTCCCACCTCTCAGGCGAACTTCACACTGTTTGAGACACCTTAGGGAGGAGAGTAGCGGGAGTGTTTGTGTTCCATGCTACTTTTGTCCTGTTCAAGCAGAACTAAACCTGCCTGGGGGCAAAAGTCAAAAACAAAGCTTCCTGCTCAAGAGGCAGCATGTCTCAGTGGTTAAGAATGAAAGATCTGGAATTGAACAGGCTTACATTTCAGTACCAACTGTGCTGGTTACCCTATGACTTTGAGAAAATACTGAACTCTTCTGAAACTTGGCTTAATCATCTGTAGAGAAGAACTACAGACTTAGTCTTTACGGCTGTTTCGGGGGCCTGACACAGTGTATATAGAAGACCTAGGAAAGCACCTACAAGGCACAGGCCAAGGTGGTAACAATATTCTCAGGACAAGTCCTGCCATATTCTTACCTTTATTTACTTAAAGTTTTCTCTATTCCTGCTTTTCAGTCATCTTTTTGTGATGATTATTAAAAAAAAAAAGTCTTAAAGAGGATATAGTTTTGAGTCAGATACACGTGGACATGAATCTGAACTACAGCATTTATTTATTACCTATACTACTTGAAGCATGTCTTCACCTCTGCAAAAAACTCAATTTTTGAACTCGTAAAATGGAAATAATAATATCTCCTTTGTATAGATGGGCCTATTTTAAAGATTAGATTAAATGAGACTGAAGTTTTTCATAAAAGGAGGGATGCCATTTTGTGCAACATGATGTTTCTTGTATTTGGCAATGTGCTTCATATGTATTGAGTGCTCAATAAACAGTTGTCAAATGGAAAAAAATAATGATGCATGCCATGCAATCTTTTAATACAGTGTTTTGTACATGTTAAGTGGGAATTTTATTTTGCTCCAGTTAAAATTTATGGAGGTGAAACAGAATCATAGAACACTTTTATATTTTTTAACATCCAAAATAGCTTATTAACTACAAAAATGTCTCTGTAAGTGACTTTGACAGCTTTTTTCTTAGTAAATAAATGCCAGGAGATAAGCTGTGGTATAAGTGAAGGTAGAGGGGTTAACATCTGATCGTGGGTGCTCTTGGAGAGATTCCAGACAGGGAGAGTAAGTTCTGACATTAGGACTGCTTGATAGTAGGTAGGTAGGGTAGGTAGGGAAGGGAAGATACTAAAGGATGGGAGCTTGCACTTACAAGATTCCTTGAGATAGGAAAAAAGGCTGAGATCATGAACACTTGGCCTTAAACTCTGCCTCAGAATTTGGGAAAGTCACATTTTTAGTGTGTGTTAACTTTCTCATTTATAAAACAGGAATTTCAGTACTTTCTAGGGTTACTATAAGAATTAAACAACATAATGAGTATAAAAGTAATTTGTGAAACACTGAACCAAAAAACAAAGTTATCCTTTGAAGATGGAAGTTTGTTTTTCTCCTGATTTGGTCTAACTCAGAATCCTCATTGAGTCCAGGTTGTCAAGCCTAGCTGATTTTCTCTCTCTTCCTATCATCACTACTCACTGTCTTTTATGAGAAAAAATAATTGAGTTCATTTCAATTCCACAAATATTGATTTTTGTTTGAACAAAACACATTGTCCACTCTCACACTGACCCAACAAAGAGTGAGACTGCCAGTTATGTGAAGCATAAAGCAAGTATGTGCTATATGCATGAAAGGCACAAATAAAATGCTCTAGCGTGGTCAAAAAGGTGTCAGTGATAATACACCCCAAAGAGGTGATCTCACTGGCACCCACGCAGGCGTGTTGATAACTGCATCAGATTGAGAGACCAGAGACTTGGTTTTGGTCCTTAACTAACCCTACCCTACTTTACAACCTTAGGCTAGTACAGTTCCTCTCAACACCTTGGACCTATCATTTATCAGTGAGGGGAATGGATCAGATGGATCGTCTACTGTCAGTTCTCATTTCCTTTCCTTTCTTAAAACTTCTTACTTTATTCACAGAATTCACAGTTGCCTAGTTGTTTTATTTTCTTAGTATTTTTATCTCCATTATTAATTTTTCTCAAGCACTTCAATGGAATCACAAGAAGACCCTCTCTGTCCTATTCGCACATTATCAAACTCTTCAAGTACCTTTTCCTAGAATCCTCTTTCCTGTGCTATAATCTGGATCAACTACTGTCTAGGCCTTCCACAGCACTTGAATGCTTATCCTGAAATTTCTCTCCAAAATTCCTGAGGACTTTTGTCTCCTCTTTTGATCTCTTCATTTTTTTTATTTAACATTTTCCATTCTGTCAGCTTACTTCCTTGTTCAGAGTGGTATATCTTCTAATAACAATGAGAAAGAGAATAAAAGGAAGAATTTCTGAAATAGAACAGCAATGTCTATCTTTATGCTTGTTTTTTGTTAGTGAAGGTATAGAATCACAGATTGGAAATTATTTTCTCAGAATTTTTAAGTATGTTCCATTGCTTTCAAACTTTTGTGGTAGATATTAAGGATGTTAAACCATTTAATGTCAGTTCTAGTGCTTATCGTTTGATTTTTCTCTCTGGAAGGTTGTAGAGATTTCCTTCATAATCAGTGCTCAGATTTTCTATGATGAAATGCCTTGGAGTGTGTTTCGGTTTGGATATGAGGTGTCCCCTGAAAGCTCAAGTCTCAGACAATGCAGGGATATTCAGGGGTGAATTATTAGATTATGAGTGCTGTGACCTAACCAGGAAATTAATCCATTCAATGGATTAATAATTTGAAAATTACTACTCAATAATTTGAAAGGACTACTGTACCAGCGGGTAACTGTAGGCCAGTGAGGCATGCCTTTGGAGTTTATATTTTGTTCTTGGAATCTCAATGTTTCTCTCTCTGCTCTCAACTTTTCTCTACTGCACCCTTCTGCCATGATATTCTGCCTGATTTCAGGTCAAGAGAAATGGAGTTGGTCAACCATGGACTGAATTTCTGAAACAGTGATCCCCCAAATAAAATTTTTCTCTTCTAAGTTGTTCTCCTCAGGGGTTTTGGTCACAGTGACAGAAAGCTAACAGAGTGAATTTTAGACGTTTGTTATTTCACATTTTTTGTTTAAGAGTCAGTGAATTTGTTTATTCAGAAATAGTTGTGGTGTTCTTTGATAATTCTCTTACCAATAATCCCTCTCTACTTTTGATGGAATGTACATTGTTCAGATGACAGCTATCACGGATTCAACCTCTAATTGCATTTTTCAAGCTTTAGCATGCATTAGAATCACCTGGAGGCTTTTTGTGCATAGATTTCTGACCCCACTTTCAGAGTCTGATTGTTTGAGATGATGCTTGAGTTATTTTTTTCCCCCACAAAGTTCAAGGGTTGATGTTGCTAGGCACCCTTTGAGAACCATTGTTCAAATTCTCTCGTTCTATCTTCCGCTTTTCATGTCACTGACTTCTTGTTGTCTTCTGAGCTAATGCTTCTCATTATCATTTCAGTTTTGTCAAATTTCTATTTTAGCTATAATATATTTAATTTTCAAGGATTTCTTTTTCCTCTTTATGGTTAATAATGTAATGGAACTGAATTTTTAAAAATAGCATTTGCCTATAATAAATATGGAAGTAAAGGGTATAATTTTATTAGATTTGACAATTATGTGTTCATGTGACCAATATCCTGATCAGAATATAAAATTTTCTCTCTCTTAATAGTTTTCTGGGTCCTCCTGCCATTCTCCACCTGTATATTTTACCACTCATCATAAATTAATTTGTATTTGAATAACGCTCAGAATCATACCTTAGGATCCCTTTTGTGTGTGAATTATTTCACTCCACATTTTTTTGGGATCATCTATACTGTTACATATATATTGGTTTATTTGTTTTCATTGTTAATATTCTATCATATAAAAATCATATAAATTATATTTTTTACTTGATAGAATTTGAGTTTCCACCCCAACCCCATCCTTAGCTTTTGGTTATTATAAGTGGAACTTCTATAGGCAATATTGTACATATGCTTAAGTGATATTATGTATTTCTACCTAAAAGTAGAATTGCAGACTATTGCAGACTTCTTGAGTTAGGAATATATTTAACCCTAAAAGGAACTGCTGAAGTTTTCTAAAGAAGCTGCACTTTTTTTATACTTCCACCAGCAATATATAAGAGGTCTTCCTGTTACATATCCTTGCCAATACCTGATGCTGTCAGTCTTTTTGATTTTTAGCATATCTAGTCATTGTGCAGTGGTATCCCATCATTTAATTTTGTTTTCGTCTAATAACTAATGATGTAGAGATTTTTTATATGCTTTTTGACCATTTGTATATGTTCTTTGATGAAGTAACTTCTAAAACTTATGTCAACCTATTACATTATTGATTGATAGAAATTGTTTACATGTTTTATATACAAATACTTTTTTAAAATATGTGTATTGCAAATGCTTTCTCTTAGTCTGTGAATTGCCTTTTCATTGTTAATAGTATCTTTGATAAACCAAAATTTTGACAGAGACATATTCATAATTATGTTTGTTGCTTTTTGTGCACTAAGACACTTTTGCCTATGGCCAAATTGCAGATATTTTCCTAAGATTTCATCTGTATGCTTTATAATTCAGTTCTTACACTAATTTTTGTGATGTAATGTCAATTATCATAAAATTAAGTTCTGTGTATGGTATGAAGAGTGAGGTTTATTTATTTTTAATATGGGTTTCCAGTTGTTGTAACACATTTTTTCTTTTTTAAAATCTTTTTTTATTTATCTATGGGCCTTTATTTTTAAATTTATTTTATATGTGGTGCATGAGAATTGAACCCAGTGCCTCACACACACTAGGCAAACGCTGTACCACTGCACCACTATCCCAGCGCCTGTAGTAGCACTTTTAAAAATTATTTTTATTTCGTCCATTGAAGTCCATTGAATGGCTATGTCATCTTTATTGAAAATTAATAGGATAAGTGTGTGTGATTCCATTTCTGTACTTTTTCCTTTAGTTCTCCTAATCTATAAGTCTACCTGGTGCCTAGTTTCCTGTATTCATTACAATATCTTTGCTATAATCCCTGCAACTTAGTAGTGTGAGTTCTGTGAATTTATTCTTATTTTCCAATAATTTTTGGTTATTCCAGGTTATTTGTATGTCTACAAAAATTTTATAATGAAGTTATTGATTTCTTCAAAAATGAAAACAAAGCTTGCTGGAAATTGTTTAGGCTTGCATTTAATCCAAGAAGTAAATTGAGAAAAATTGTCATTTTAACAAAATTGACTATTTCAATCCATGAAAATTGTATATATTTCCATCTATGTTGGTCTCCTTTAATATTTTCTTTTGCAAAGGTCCTCAACATTATTTCTTTCTTTAACCCTTTCATGTTTAATGTTTATGATCATGCTTGGAATAAAAATTTATAAAATTAATTTTTTTTACAATTTTTGTTGCACAATATGGAAATGTACTGTAAACTAGCCTTTATTCTGAGATATTACTAAATTCACTTCTTAGTTTCTTTTTCCCTTTTAGTCTACTTAGGAATTTCTATGTAAATAATCATGCCATGTGTAAATACAGACAATTGTGCTTCTTTGTTGTCCAATCTTTATGCTTTTTATCTATTTATTTCTTCCACTGTGCAGTAACTAGGACCTTCAAACAGGACTATAAGGGGTAAGTGCAGACCATTCTTGCTCTTTTTCTGCTCATGGGTGGATAGAGTTCAATATTTCACCATTGAAACATTTATCAAAAGTGTGATGTTCCATGTAGGTTTTTCATAGCTGTCTTTTATCATATCCAGAAACTTTGCTGTGTTTCTAGTTTTCTGAGAGACTTTTCTAGTGAACTGGCATTGAATTTATAATATTTTTTGCAAGGTCATGTTGTTCTCATTTGCTGTGCTGTGATAAATTATGTGAATGATTTCCAAATGGTTTATCAAACTTGCATTCCAAGAATAAATCCTACTTGGTCATGATGTATCATTCTTTTTTTAACAAATGCCTGTAATCAACTTGCTATTTTAAAAAAAGACTTTTTTCATTGATATTCAGGAAGGATGTGTCTTCAATTTTTTTGCCATGTGTATATTAGGCAGTTGCTTTATAAGTAATGTTTTATCAGCATCTTTATCACTGATAAAGCAAAATATGGCTGGTTTCGTAAAATGAGTAGAAACCTTTTCCCATTTTCTTTATTTTCTGAAAGATTTTGTATATACCTGGCATTAGTTTTCATCTTTAAATATTGTATTTACTTATGGCACTAGAATTTTCCTTGAGAAAAATTTTTTGTTCATGAATTTTCTTTCTTTCATATAAATAGGGTTATTTAGAGTCTATTTTCTTTTTGTCTCAATTTTAGTAAGCATTTTTTTCAAAGAACCAATTAATTTTATGTATGTTGTTAATTGCTCTTACCATGTTTGTTGTGGGTTTTTTGTTGTTGTTGTTTTCAGTGTCATTGTAACTTCTAATGAGATGCCCTTTCTTAATTCCCGATGTTACTAACATGTTGTTTCACATTTTTTTCTCAGCCAGTCTTTATACAGGTATATTAACTTCATTAAATTTTTGAGGATTTATTGTTTTTTTTTTGTTATATCTCTTATTTTTGTTCATTACTTGCAGGGGCACCTGGCTCTCCTTGCAGTGCTTGACAGAGTTCCACTCAAGGATGATTGCAGAGACTCATCCTAAAAGGATTGTAGCCAGATGTATGCCTCCCTAGCTTGGATGTTATTCTGTGGAGTTTTCCTAATAATATATTACTCACTTCAGTCTGAGGATCTTGCTAGAGGTGATGGGAATAATTCTACAAATTTCCAGAAAAACATCACGGAGACAAAACACATGTTGAAACCTGTGATGTTAACCTCACTACAGGAGAATGTTTTTATTATGTTAAAAATCAAACACTGCATTTACTGGCACAGCCAGAACCTGTTGGGGCACAGAAATTTATATATAACAATGTTTCCCCAAGTTCTAAGCACAAAGCACCTCCCACAGTAGCTACTAGATAAGGACTAGCTTATTTTATCTATGGCAAGCCCTGGTACCCCCTTAAAGGCAAGCCCTTAGAGAAGGTAGATATAGATCTCCCCCTGTCTCCTACAGGGTGGTTTAATCCAGATGATGGTTTTGTTTATGTGTGGTGGTAAAGTAAAAGAATAAGGTTTCACAACATTCCTTTCTTCCTACAAAGAATAGGTCACCCCTATAATAAACGTTGGTACATAATAGCCATTGGGACCGCTGCCCTCCTGTAACCCTTAATTCAGCAATTTAGATATTAACCAGATGGACCTAGTAGAGATGGTCACGTGACATTATTTGTCTATCGCTTTACCGCAAAAATAGTAAGAATAGTCTTAGGTCATATAGAGTTTAGATATTAAGGAAATAAACATTGTATTAGCTCGTTGACATAGATATTCTTAAAACAATTGTGATTAGGTAAGGATAATCTGTAAGGTTACTGTTTTCTCATAATCTTTCGGTAAAAATAATTTCTGCCTTGCTTTGGAAACCTCTTTGATTTTATTAATCCTAAGCCTGTCATCAAAGCCTGAAGAAAAATGTATATAAACCCAGCCTTCCCCAGAATAAAGTGGGATTGATTGCACCAGAACTAGAGTCTGTGTCTTTCATTCTCCATCCATAGCCGACGCTGTCTCCCCGCATCCCGTTTACCAGTGTGGAACCCATGGACTCCTGCTAGGGCTGGACCCCGGCAATTACTCTAAGAATTATAGCATACATTTTTAATTTCTTGAAGAATACTTAGAATTCATAATTTATGAAAAAAATGAAGGGATCTTCAATAATCGTTTACTCTATATTTTTTGGTCATTCATTTTATTTCTGCACATTATCAACCTAACCACAAAATGTTTATTAAGCAGTCAATTGTCATAAACAGTAAAAGAAGTAAAAAATAGTCTTTTACAGTTACCCACATATTTACCATTTACCCATCTTTATTATTCCTCATAGTGTAAATATGCTAGCAAAAAAATCATCTCTAATTTTATTGCATAAAATGTTTGCCTTAATCTTTGAAAAATATTTCATCTGTATATAGAATTAGGGGTTGTCCTGGGTTGAATAGAATCCCCCACCCCCAAGTGTATCCCATCTGCAATCTCAGAAAGTAACCTTATTTGGAAATAATCTCTTTGCAGATGTGGAATTAATTGGATATCTTGAGATATATATCTAATATATCCTGGGTTTCAGGAAGGCCCTAAGTCTTATGACTGGTGTTCTCTTTTAAAGAGGAGGGGACAGAGAAACACCATGTGAAGATGGAAGCAGAAAATGGAGGATGCATCTACAAGCTGAGAAGAGCCAAAGTTTGCTGACCATCTCCAGAAGCTGGCAGAAAGGCACGGAATAGCTGCCTATCTACCTCCAGAAGAAACAACCCTGCCAGTGTCTTCATTTTTGACTTCTAGTTTTCAGAGTGGTATAAGAATAAATTTCTTAGTTGGCAAGCACTCCAGTTTGTGGTAATCTCTTAAGGAAGTCCTAGGAAACTCATACACACATTTAAACGAAAGGGATGTTCTTCCCTCTGAGCATCTTTAAGATGTCAATTCTTTTCTTCAATCACTATTGCTTCTGATGAGAAGGCACCTGTAGTTTATGTATGAGTTTCTCTGATGTAATGTGTCTTCATTTTTAGCTGCTTGTGTTTTCTCTTTAGGTTTGGTTTTCAGCACTTTGACTCTGATATTTGAGCACATTTCACTTTGTATTTTATTACTAGGTAGTTTTTGAGCTTCTTAGTTGTATAGACTTACAATTTTTTAAGTGTTGGGAAAAATTCAGGTATTATTTTTTAAAAACATTGGGTTTCTGAACTCTTTCTTCTCTTATTTCTCCTGGACTCCTTTTACAATATGTTAGAGTAGATTTTACGTGTCACAAGGCACTGCAGTTGCTCATTTTGAAATATTTTTCTCTTAAGAGAAGCAATAGAAATTATTCAATGTTAGGAAAGAAATAATTTCTAATAATTTAGAAATTATTACATAATTTCTAATAATTTCTATTGCTTATCCTACTATATGGCAATATCCAATGTTCAAGCCCAATTATGAAATTTTCCTTTCAAAGTTATGCTTTCTTGTTCTCAAGTTTCCACTTGGTTTTTTTAAAATTTAAGTTTCTCTTTTTCTGCTGAGCCCCTCCATGTGTTCTCTCATTATATCCCCTTTATGCCCTTGAGATATTTACAACAGTTTGTTTAAAAGTATTCTCTGCTAATTCTAAAAACTGGATCTTCTTGATATGTATCTATTTCCATCATGTGTGTGTGTGTGTGTGTGTGTGTGTGTGTGTGTATAGTACTGTTCATGATGCATTGCAGGAATACTGAATCATGTTGTCTGCAAAGTTTTGTCTTTTGTTTTGGATTTTATTAATGATGTCAAGCTTAGGTTTGTTCTTTGCTTGGGAATGTATATTTAATATTTTAGTTTTAGGGTGTGGTTGGATAATTACTGTGGAGCCTTCCTGAGGTCTCAGGTGAACTCACAAGCAAGGGGCTCATAAAGTGTTTCACTTCAGTCTGCACAGGTTCTCTGATTTATTCCATCTTTGAAAGACTTCTGCTATTTTTGTTTTGACCTCCCCCTCACCAATTCCTCTTACATGTCCTTATTCTTCACATGTGTACTAGTCTTTGGTAAAATCTTATGGGGGAGAACACAGACTTCTGAGTCTTATTTCAGTGATTACAAAGCTGTGCTGTGTGTGGTTCAGTTGCTAAAAACAATCACTCTTTGTGTTTTGTCCACTTTCATAGTTATTTACATCAGGTGGGCAAGTTTTATATAGTTATTCTTTCAGGGAAAGAAGGTAGAGAACTAAAGTTCTTATTTTTTCTCTGATAATTACCACAGTTTTTGTTCTTTAATGGATAAAATATGTTCTCTCATTTCCCTGGAGGTTTTATCATTTATTTACTTATTTATTTAATCCCTAAATTTTGTTTCTTTCCTTGGCATTTTTTCCCTTCATTAATTGTTTTGGTCTTTGACCCATGTTAACAGGCTACCTCAACTATATAGGTAAGAACCATTCAAAAAGCCATTTAGAGAGCTCTTTGCAAGGGAGGAAGGTGTTCAATGATGTTACTCCCCTGAAAGTAGTTGACTGGAGAACTGACTGCTTTGGGATCTTCTAGATGTCAGTTAGGTAAGGTATATTTTGAATTCCTTAAATCTTTTAGTGTTGGAAGAAACATGAGCTGCTGTCTTATTGATGCCACCCTATTTTATTCTCTGTTAATGCAACTTAGCCTCTGCCATACCTGATACCTGATGCAGGGGATTGCAAACTTGAATGCTGAGTTCTGGGAAGTGACTGAGACAGGAGTAGAGTTTTCTCTACTGCCTGCATGTGCGCCTTCACTCATTTCCTGCATTTTCAGTACTGTGTTTCACTTCCACAACAAAAGACATCTGGAAGATCCTCTTGGGTTTGAATTCTCCAGAGCTCAAACTCAGTATTTTTGACAAAGGCAAACAAGGTGTAGTTCCCTTGCTCTGTGGGCTAGGGGAGGAGGGTTGGAGGGTTGCAGACACCTCATAAATATTTTATTTGTTTTTAACTCTACCCTATACCCAGCCATCAGCCCTAAGTGGTTCTCTCTCTTCCCAAGGAACTCATTGTTCTGAGATGTGAATCATCTTTCATACTAGCCTTTTTTCTGAAGGAAAATTTCAGACTTCTTTTGATACTATGTCAGTAACTATTCATCTATCTATGTTCATCTGTCAAAATTGTGAGGTCAGTTCCGGAGGCATGTTGCCTCCTTTGAAAATAAACTTTTAAAAAGAGTTTTCAGTTTTCACATATTTAAGTGGGATTTAAAGAAGTCATAGCAAAAATTTGCATTCAATCTACAGCACTGAAGAAAAACAGAATCATTATTTTTGAGTAAAGTGAAAAACTGTGAGGCGGAGACTGAAGATGACTGAAAGGATGGCTTTTAAAACCGTATTTAAAAAATCACTCCTCCAGCAACGTAATGCTCCCACCTCCCCTCATTCCAAATACAAGAACTTGGTTTCCCTGTGTCTTACTTCAGTGGCTTTTGCCCTTCAAACTCTTTCTATAGAACTGAAGCAGAAAGAACCATTAGCTTCCAATGACCTTACTTAAGGAAACACCTTGTGTCCCTGTGACCTAGTCATCAAAGCAAGAATGGAAAAGGTAAGAAGAAAAATTGAGCAGGTGTGATAGGGACTGAGATCACTGTCCCTGAACATTCTTAGTTGGACATCAGTCCAGGACCCCTATACTTTGCAGACACATTCAAGGAAACCCTGTCATTTCCAAACATGAAAACACAGAGTGCAGTGCTCCTGATTTTCCTAACTTTATTTCAACAAAATAAGCCCATCTGGAAACACCCTTGAAGCAGTGATCTTCCTGCCTCATTACAGCTACATCAACACATCAGCATTCTGAGACTGCCCTGCCTGCCTCTCTGCTCTCAGCTAGAACATCCCATAGCCAATTAAATCCACCATAGCTCAGCTCTGAGGCATGTCCTTGCTCCCTTATTGCTTTTCAATAGCTTGAAATCTAGTCAGCTGAAAAACTAAACTGATAATCAGGCAAGAATCGTCATTGGAGTGAGAAATAGATGCACCACACTGAGGACCCCCCCACTGAATGTGGTCCTAGATGTACAATGAGCCCTTTTATCACCCATCTGAGAGCAGTCATGACTTCCCACACTTGGGTGCTCTGTTTGTGTTTCAAACACTGAGGCTCAAAAGTGGCATTTAGCTGCTGCTCAGGGATTCATTCTGTCCCTTACCATCTCATGCCAGAATTCTTTAAATGTTTGTTTCAGCATCCAAGAGGAAAAGGAATAATCAAAATCTGGAATACAAGGAACTCAGTGGTGACATTTGGAGTCAGCTTTGGGCTCCCTAATTCTTCACCTAACAGTTTCATGCTTCCTCTCAAAAGTCCCAACTTAACATATATGTCCATATAATGCCCCAGCTATCCATCCCAGTGGCTTCTTCATCCCAGTCCCCTTTCCAGACCACTGGAAGACTGTTAGAGGTGGAGGATATATCGGCAATCATCAGGTCTAAGTCTTCTATTTTACAAAATTGAATAAAAAAAACAATAAATAGCTTTTCTACAATAATTTAGCAAGTCTATTCTCAGGTAAGGTAGGAATTTGGACCCCCTTCTCCAGGGGTGGGGCTTGGGTAAGATGAGTGAAGCAATCATACACAAATAATAAGAAACCATCAATAAACCCAATAACTAAGATAGCTAGTATTTTAATACCTTTCTTTTTCCAGTACTGGGGATTGAACCCAGGGACTGTCTACTACTGAGTCATATTTTGGTCCTTTTTATTTTTTATTTTGACACAGGATTTTGTTAAATTACTTAGGTGAGCCTTGAACTTGCAATCCTCCTGCCTCAGCCCAGTAAGTCCATGGGCTTATAGGCATGCACCACCACATTCAGCTGCAACTTTTTTTAAAAAAAGAAAAATTAATACATTTAGTTTTAAGAATGTTTTTGAAAAATTCCCTGATCAACAAAATATTAGAATTTTCAACAATGGGACCAGGATTGAGATGAGGCAAGTTAAGTAGGATATGCAAGCACAGATGTAATGTAATATAAAACAATTACATACCTAAGCACACTGCTTTGTCCAATCGATTATTTTTCTTAGCTAGTTTTTCTCTTTATTTAAAATTTTGGTGTTTTGTATTTCATGGAATTTTTGCATTTTAATTTTTAAAATATTATATCAAAATGTTACTTATCCTGGTTATTGACATTTTTGGCATCCTCTTTAATTTTTCTTCTGAATTGAGCACCGTAGTCACTCTACCATAGTCCCAGCTCCATTTCTGATTCTCAAGTCTGAATCTATTTTGCATGTAATTTCCCTGTCAGTTTTTTCACTTCAAATCTCTTGATTCTATTTTCTTTAGCCTGGAAACAGTCATTCTTCCTGTTATATCTTGAGCCCCTGGCTTATTTGGATTTTACTTCTGTAGGTTTCTATGGGGACTGACCACTTGCTTCTTGAACCCCATGTCTCCAGCTTCTCTGGTTATGCCTGCATATGATGAGCTCAAAACCCCCAGGTTTCATGTACTATCACCACGGAAAGAAAAATAAAATCTCCAATTCTGGAAGCAGTCACCTTTCTACTGGATTGTGCTAAATAATAGGAGGAATTAAAGAAACAGAAAACTAAGTGTGGAAAGGAAAGTGTGCCTTAGAAGTTCATCTGTCCCATACTAAAATTATAATCTATTTTGGATAAATATAATTTCCTATCACAGATCTGATACATTGTAACTGAGGTCTACATCTGTGTTCCTTGATCTACAGGTTGCATTGTTTTGACTTGTGCTTTGAGATCTTCCAAAATTTTGATAATTGAAAAATAAACTTAACTCATAAATTAAGAGCATTATAAATTTATTTCTGCTTAATGCCCTAGACTTTATACTTTATGTCTATCATTACTTTAGTAATGTCTAGCTATAATAATACAGTATAGTACTTTAATAATAATACTATAATAGTATTATGATATTTTATCTTTTTATAATATGATTTATACTTCAATCAGACTAAATAGCAGAGGGTCAAACAAGATAATGCATCCTAGTCACCTGTATTCTCCAGGGATACATATAATGCTTCATACATTCTTCATGGGACTCATATTTCTTTGATTATATCATGATGCCATCTTCTTAGGCAGTTCTGTTCAAAATAGAGTTGATCAGTTCTATCATTGGTCTGCAGTGAGATAAGGAATTGACACTAGTATGTAGAACAATTACATACCTAAGCACACTGCTTGGTCCAACTGGTTATTTTTCTTAACTAGTTTTTCTAAATACAGTGCAATTTTGAATTACACTGTGGTAGGAGTTGCTCATCTCTGTAAGCACTGCAACGTCAGATAACTTTGCACATGCTCAACTCTGGATTACCACAACTATTTCTGTGTTCTAGCTATGGGAAAAAGGAAAGAAAATGTTCATGATAAACAGCTTCCTTCTAATTATATACCTTAGAAAGGTTCATATGATCTCTATTCACATCTTCTTGGCCATCATTTAGCTAGTGCAATACCTAGAATTAAGGAGGACTGGAAAAAGTAGTTACTAGCTGGATATGAAGTGCCCAGAAAAACTTAAATGCTGTAATACTAAGAAGAAAAATGAGGAACGGATTTGGGAACATTTAATAGTCTCTGACACACGACATTTTACAACCTTACTGTTGGTACATGAAATAGCTAAAAGCAACAAGAATCTGGGAACCAAATTTAAATCAAGAGAAAAATGAAAAGTTCAACAGGCAAAAAAAAAAAAGCAATGTCAGTTTTGGGGAAATTAAAAAGGCACAATAAGTAGTATCCTTTCTACTTTTTAAAATTTTTACACTGAAAAATAAACTAAACAAATGAGAAATCATATATCAACTTTATTACTGAGAAAGTGTATGTTGGAGAGTGTGGTTTTGTCTTATAGGCAAATATGTTTCCTGTAAAGAACCACAGAATAAGAAGAGTCACCCAATCAGTTGTGAAAGGCACAGCTGAACTGATAAAGGTAGTGGTACTGTCCCATATACATACACATTCCCCCATAGGGCTTTTCCTCGTATGTCTATTGAAAGACTGAACAATCAAGAACACATGATCTCTAAAGATAAGATTATTCTTTCAAGAGAAAGGAAGAAACTGATATGAGGTCACTCATTTTATGGCCCCTTAGTTTTCCAATAAAAAGTGTCACTTCCTGTTCTTTGGGAAAGGTTGCTTGAGAGGCAGAAAGGAAGTCAGTAGTGTTACACTAACAAAACTTCCTGTACCTGGAAGGAAACATCAAGAATGGAGAAAGCACATCCCTCACTCCTCACATGTCCCAGCTTTTTATCTCCTAAAGTGTTGCACTTAGCCACAAAGCTGATGGCCAACCTGTTATCATTGTCTCCCTTATGCATGTTGACCTGCTGTCTCTTAGGATAATTTTTTTACTGTAATGAAGATATTTTCAAAATATTAACTATGAATTATTTGAATATCATTCTGGATCTATTAGTGGGAAATAGAATTTTTGACCTCAGAAGATCTTAAAATTGAACCACTCATTAATAATTTCATATCAAGGCCATTATTTCCCATTCCCATCAATTCAGTTGTTTTGTCTGGCATAGTTGATTGTAGGTTCTTCAAAGAGATCAAATAACAATATTCCAGTACTATAATAATAAAATGCCAAGATTGAATTGTTGCCAGTTTAGTTACAAATTTTTATCAAAACAGGGTGGAAAATAACGTCTAAAATATAAATCTATTTGTAGATTAAAGTTCAGAGGCTTTAACATTCAACAGAATTAAATTTGAGAATCAAATTCTTTAGCTTTCATAATTTCCTCTCCAAGTTGATGTTCAACTTGATCTCAGTCAGAGGAATTATCCAAACTGGGCCAAAGTTAGGATTCTTTCAGGAGCTGAAATACAGACAATCTTCCACTGGAATGGTTGTGAAAACTTCAGGACTTAAGACGTTATATTTGTTTAATACAATGTGCTCGTGTGTCTGTCTTTTGAGAAATCTAAGGAGGTGAGATAATAGGACATACAATCATCAAAGCACTGGTCCATGCCTGAGAAATTTTGAAAATGATCCAATCCCCAGCCCTCAGAGAAATTATCCTAGATAAAATTATGTACTTAATGTTGCCAAGGTTTATAACAGAGACTTGGTAGAATGTACATGAAGGAGAGGAGAGCTTTTCTATTTCGGTCTAGAGGGAATGCTAGTCATCTTGTTACTTGTCCAAAATCCATGACCTGTGTTTTGTAAACTCAATGGGGAGGTCAATTTTGGCATTATTTACTTTATGAAAAAGGGAAATCATCTTCAAGGCAAATCATCTCCTTTCTTACATGTGACATTTGAAGCATCACTGATTTTTTGGCAATTTTAAATTTGCAGTTGTCCCTGTCATAAAGGAGATGTCTCTCTCTTTCATCTAATATATTGGCAATCTCTCCATTGCCATTTCTCTTCTCCTTTTGGTCCCATATTTTTATTTATCAGTATGTAAATGAATGTGAGCTCTATCTAATGACACAGATCTGGTGCACCATGGTCACATGATATGAAATTTCTTAGAACTAAAAATTGTTTTTAGGGAGGAGAGGGTTCTCTTTTAAAGGAAATCAATCCTAACACACATTTTCTGAAGTCACCATTACCTGGTTGAGGTCCCTGCAGTCTATATCTTCACTGCTTGGGGTAAAGCAGCTAGTGCCTTTGTGGAAGTCTGAGTGCCTTCATCTTCTACCTTTGCTAAACCTAAATCCTAACTCTTTTTTTTTTTTTTTTTTTTTTTTTTTAAAGATCTTTGCCTGCACCTCTCTTAGGGCTGAGATACATGCATCTTTTGAGTTGCTGAGGCCCACAACTCACACCTTTGCTGAACACTTTCTTTTCCTTAAACCAAGCAGGCCTGCATTATTTCCTTAACTCAGAGCACATTCAGTTGCTTGTATAAAAGACTTTCTTGACAGTAAAGCTGCTTTAACTTGTAATATTCTATAGTGGACAAAATTCTATTTCCAATTGTCTTAGGCCTCACTCCATCTTCCCGCATTTAAAAAAAAAAATTCAAAATTAATCAGACAGTCATAAAGACCACTTACAGTTTCCTGAAAGTTGCTGAAATAATGGGCCTTGGGCATATGAAAATGCTCAGATACTTTGTATGAATTCTGCTCCCAAATTGATTTCCCTATCCATTTTCCAATTATCCTGGCCAATGCACTAGATTACACTTCTTTATATTAATTTTCTCTTCCTCAATCCCTCCCCAGTGGAGCAGAACATGTGAGTGGTTAGCTCTCAAGGAAAAAAATAAATGGACAGAAGCTGGGAATGTGTGATCAATTTCTCTCCTCCATTCAGTAATCACTGAAGAGTGATGGTGTGGGGAAATGTCGGGGTGTAGGTAGTGTTCCCTCATTATGCAAGGCAACATCCAGAACAGAGAATTGTCACCGTCTTCTAAAAATAGTTTGCTTTTCTCAAGCACAGTGATCTTCAGTTTTTCTTTATTGTGACACATTAACAGATGATGTTTACATGATATATGGAACTTGATGAATGGCTGTGGCTTCTGATTCTCTAGCCCAGTAGTTCTCAACTGGGGACGATTGTGCCCCCAGGGTATAGTTAGATATATCTGGAGACATTTTTGGTTGTCACAACCTGGTGGCAGAGATGTTAGTGTGTAAAGGCCAAGGTTGTCACTAAACATCTTACCTCACATAGAACAAACCTATACAACCAAAGTTAGCAGGGTGAGGTTGAGAAACTCTGCTATAGATGCATTGTCACCCGTTTGTTCTCAAGTCAAGGGAACACTGAAATGAGAATTAATGAGATAGCTGTTAATATATGGATAAACTTGATACTTCCCTGAGTATTTTTTTTTTCAGTAAATTAAATCATTTACAAATTTTGGTGGTATGTTCTGCTACAACATATGTTTTTCCAATCTGAATTAGTTGATGTGTGATTACAAATAGAGAAATAATGTCAGGAAAATGTTATAGCAACATTTTTTATATGTGATCTTTTTTTTTTTTTTTTTTTTTTTTTACAGATACTATTTCATACCATCAAGTGGCCACAGGAAACCCAGAGGGGGAAGAAGATAATATTGTACACTGGGCCTATCTCTCATTGGTTTATTGGTTACAAAAGGAACACAATTCTCCATCACTTTCTATCCTATATCTATACCTTTTACAATATTATTATGCACTTCATCACTAATGAACTGAAGTCCACATCCCTTGAATCTGGAACACCCTTGTGACTTGTTTTGGCAAACCAACAGGAGACATAATAATAGGGTACTAGGTCCCAGACCTTAAGAGACCTTGAAAAATCCAACTTGTTCTCTTGGAAGGCTGTGACAATTATATTAACAAACCCATGTTAACCTACTGAAGAATGGAAAATCCCCTGAAACAGAGAAGATCTCAACTGAGCCTTTTCCTAGGTCAGCCATGCTACTATTGACCAGCCAGCTGATTGTGGATTCAAGAGTGAGTACAACTGAGCTCACAACTGGCCCAGGTAGTGAAACCACTCAACTGACCTGTAGACACACTGTAAATAATAAATGGTGATGTCTTAAACCACCACATTTTAGGGTGGTTTGTTATGCATCATTAGATAAGTGATATATACTCTGTAACTTCCTGTTTTGCTTTTTGCTACATGATCTACCTTAGCAGGGCTTATTGCACCATTAGTAGTGTGTGTGTGTGTGTGTGTGTGTGTGTGTGTGTGTGTGTTTGGCCTTTATCTCTGAGCTCTCCTTTGCTAAACTATCTTCCTTCAAGTTACCTTCATTTTTAGAAAGGTAAAGTCTTATATTAAACAGCAGTTATTTCTTTACTTAGTAGAAATGTAAATGGGATGTTTTAATCTGTTCATTCTTTAAAGTTTTCATCATTATTTTTGTTAGTGCTCTGACTGAATAGTTGCATAGATTTTGAGTGGTCTGCCTACTCCTAGGTTTCCCTATTATTTTTCCCTTTTATTTTTGTGTGTAATTTTACAGAATGTGAGTTTTCTTTATACTGGCTATGACACATGAAGGCAACGTAAATGTTCATGTATTTGGGGGGAATCAAACTACTTATGCTTTGTCCACAACTAATCATGTATCACTAGTGTGCCCAGACATGAGGTTAAAAACTATTGCTCAGGCCACTCTGAGACATCAAGGAAGCATGCAAATTGAGGGATCTGTAGATGAGTTTCTTTCTGTTTTGGGTATATCAACATGTGAGTGCTCATATGCAAGTGTGTATGCATTGTGCGAGTGGGTGGAAAGTCTGAGGATTCATGTTTTGTTACACTTATTATCAGACTAAGATATTCCCATGCTGTTGTGTGCTATTTATATCAAATTATTCTAAATAACTACAAAAATAAAAACCATTAACAATGTCTCCACTTTTTTTGAAGTGATTATATCAATAGTCCTATTTTTATCTTCATGGCAGCCCTGAGAGATGGGTAATTTTCTACATTTAATTTTATTTATAAATTGATAGACTAATTATATATATTTATGGGGTTCAAATCAATGTCATAGAATACATGTATTATATGGAATAATTAAATCAAACTCATCAACATATCCTTCACCTCAAAGACTTAGTGTTTTTTCTTTAGTGAGCATGTTTGAAATTTATACCAAGGAATTTTGAAATGTAAGATATGCTATTTTTAACTAGTCACCATGCTATATAATAGATCTCAAAACAGTTGTTCTTCCTATCTGAAATTTTGTACTCTTTGACCCACATCAACCCCACTTCTTCCACTCTTCAACCTTTAATAACAACAGTTCTGCTCTCTGCTTCTGTATTTAATTGCTTTCAGTTTCCTCATATGAGTGAGATCATGTGCTATTTGTCTTTCTGTGACTGGATTATTTTGCTTATAATGTTCTCCACGTCATCCATGTTGTATCAAGTCAGATAATTTCATTCTTCAAATTCTATTGTGCAGGGGAGGGGAAATAGTATGAACAGATTTAGTGCTGTAGGTAGCATGTGCCATAGCAGGGATTAAGAAGCAGATGTTATTTCCTACTCCTTTATACCAAGATGAAAGAGTCCATCCCTTAAGGAAAGGGCAGTGCAGGTTGCTTTCAGGTCTTTTACTTCATGGCAGAAAAGCGGACAGATGATGAGTAGGAGCTCTTCATCTCTGGCAAAACCGGGGTGAGGAAAGCAATGGAAGCCTTGGAGTGGTCTGCAGATTCACAAGATACCCCTTCTCCCCCAAGAGTCTCTCCCTTGGTTATTCAGTCAAATACAAATCACATCATTTGTTTGGAGAGGTCTTTCAAATATAATTAAAGCTATAAGTCTTCAAATGAGGAGATTGTCCTTGATTCTGGGATGGACCCGATCTAATCATGTGAGCCCTTAAATGTAGAAAACTGGCAGGCGAGACCCCGGAGGGTTACGCCACGTGCATCTAAAGATGGCGACTGACAGAGAGCAAACAGCGTCCTGAATATGCCTGGAGAAAGGCAGAACGCTTTCTTTCTTTAGTGTTCTGTAGTTCTCATTGTAGAGGTCTTTTACCTCTTTTGTGAGATTGATTCCCAAGTATTTTATTTTTTTCGATGCTATGGTGAATGGGGTAGTTTTTGTAATTTCTCTTTCTGAGGATTCCTCACTTATGTATAAAAATGCATTGGATTTATGAGCATTGATCTTGTAACCTGCCACTTTACTGAATTCACTTATGAGTTCTAACAGTTTTCTGGTGGAATTTCCTGGTTCCTCTAAGTATATAATCATATCATCCGCAAATAGGGATAGTTTGAGTTCTTCTTTTCCTATTCGTATTCCTTTAATTTCCTTGGTCTGTCTAATTGCTCTGGCTAGAGTCTCAAGAACGATATTGAATAGGAGTGGTGAAAGAGGGCATCCCTGTCTTGTTCCAGTTTTTAGGGGGAATGCTTTCAGTTTTTCACCGTTTAGAATGATATTAGCCATGGGCTTAGCATAGATGGCCTTTACAATGTTAAGGAATGTTCCCACTATCCCTATTTTTTCTAGTGTTTTGAGCATGAAAGGGTGTTGTATTTTATCAAATGCTTTTTCTGCATCTATTGAAATAATCATGTGATTCTTGACTTTAAGTCTATTGATATGGTGAATTACATTTATTGATTTCCGGATGTTGAACCAACCTTGCATCCCTGGGATGAAACCCACTTGATCGTGGTGCACTATCTTTTTAATATATTTTTGTATGCGATTTGCTAAAATTTTATTGAGAATTTTTGCGTCAATGTTCATTAATGATATCGGTCTGAAATTTTCTTTCCTCGATTTGTCTCTGTCTGGCTTGGGTATCAGGGTAATATTGGTTTCATAGAATGAGTTTGGGAGGGTACCCTCCTCTTCTATTTCATGGAATACTTTGAGAAGTATTGGAATGAGCTCTTCTTTAAAGATTTTGTAGAACTCGGCTGAGAACCCATCTGGTCCTGGACTTTTCTTTGTTGGTAGGCTTTTGATGACCTCTTCTACTTCATTACTTGAAATTGTTCTATTTAAATTGTGTATGTCCTCCACGTTCAATTTAGGCAATTCATATGTCTCTAGATACCTGTTGATGTCTTTGAAATTTTCTATTTTGTTGGAATATAGATTTTCAAAATAGCTTCTAATTATGTTTTGTATTTCAATCGTGTCTGTTGTGATATTTCCTTGTTCATTCCGAATTTTGGTGATTTGGGCTTTCTCTCGTCTTCTCTTTGTTAGAGTGGCTAAGGGTTTATCAATTTTGTTTCAGAACACTAAAGAAAGAAATCGAAGAAAACCTTAGAAGATGGAAAGATCTCCCATGTTCTTGGATAGGCCAAATTAATATTGTCAAAATGGCCATACTACCAAAAGTGCTATACAGATTCAATGCAATCCCAATTAAAATCCCAATGACGTCTTACAGAAATAGAGCAAGCAATCGTGAAATTCAGCTGGAGGAATAAGAAACCCAGAATAGCTAAAGCAATCCTTCGCAGGAAAAATGAAGCAGGGGGTATCGCAATACCCGAACTTCAACTTTATTACAAAGCAATAGTAACAAAGACGGCATGGTACTGGTACCAAAATAGACAGGTAGATCAATGGTACAGAATAGAGGACACGGACACAAACCCAAATAAATACAACTTTCTAATACTAGACAAAGGCGCCAAAAATATGCAATGGAGAAAAGATAGCCTCTTCAACAAATGGTGCTGGAAGAATTGGAAATCCATATGCAACAGAATGAAACTAAACCCATATCTCTCACCCTGAACAAAACTCAACTCAAAATGGATTAAGGACCTTGGAATCAGACCAGAGACTCTGCAGATTATAGAAGAAAAAGTAGGTCCCGATCTTCAACATGTCAGCCTAGGACCAGACTTCCTTAACAGGACTCCCATAGCACAAGAAATAAAAGCTAGAATCAACCACTGGGATAGATTCAAACTAAAAAGCTTTCTCTCAGCAAAGGAAACTATCAGCAACGCGAAGAAAGAGCCTACAGAGTGGGAGAATATCTTTGCCAATCATACTTCAGATAGAGCACTAATCTCCAGAATCTATAAAGAACCCAAAAAACTCTACACCAACAATACAAATAATCCAAACGACAAATGGGCTAAGGAAATGAACAGACACTTCACAGAAGAAGATGTACAAGCAATCAATAAACATATGAACAAATGTTCAACATCTCTAGTAATAAGAGAAATGCAAATCAAAACCACCCTAAGATTCCATCTCACCCCAATTAGAATGGCGATTATTAAAAATACAAGCAACAGGTGTTGGCGAGGATGTGGGGAGAAAGGTACACTCATGCATTGCTGGTGGGGCTGCAAATTAGTGCAGCCACTCTGGAAAGCAGTGTGGAGATTCCTTAGAAAACTTGGAATGGACCCTCCATTTGACCCAGCTATCCCACTCCTTGGCCTATACCCAAAGGATCTAAAATTAGCATACTACAGAGATACAGCCACATCAATGTTCATAGCTGCTCAATTCACAATAGCCAGACTATGGAACCAACCTAGATGCCCTTGAATTGATGAGTGGATAAAGAAACTGTGGTATATATACACAATGGAATATTACTCAGCCATAAAGAATGACAAAATTATGGCATTTGCAGGCAAATGGATGAAATTGGAGAATATCATGCTAAGTGAGATAAGCCAATCTCAAAAAGCCAAGGGACGAATGATATCGCTAATAAGTGGAGGATGACACATAAAGGGGGGGAGGGAAGGGTTAGTGTTAGGGTTAGAGTTAGGGTTAGGGAGGGGGGCAAGTATGGAGGAAGAAAGTACTGTATAGAGAGTAAAGAGGGGTGGGAGGGGTGGGAGGAAGGGAAAAAATAACAGAATGAATCAAACAACATTACTGTATGTGGATTTATGATTGCACAATTGGTATGCCTTTGCGCCATGTACAAACAGAGAGGCAACATGTATCCCATTTGTTTACAATAAAATTTAAAAAAAAAGAAAGAAAGGCAGAACGCATTTACAATTGGCTGTATGATAATCAGTTCAGCTGCCTAGTGCGTGGACAGATATACTTTACATGTATGCTCCAGCGAGTGATCGCTTGACCTTTAACAGGATTGGATGTTCATATCTGGTTACAATAGCTTATGCATTAGACTGCTTATATATTGAGGGTGTTATTTGAATAAAGGGGAAGCTGCTTCATGAACCTCTGAAGTGTATGTGTCTTTCATCCCGCTGGTCAGGAGGTAAGTGCGAGAAGCGGCGCTGAGCCGCTTGGAGCAAGCCAGGCAAAGAAGCCATGGTTTCCCGAAAGCGGCATGAGCCGCTTGAAGCAGCCCTGTCGAGAAGCGTGGTTTTCAGTAGAAAAGGATCTCCACTGGAATCAGGAATCAGAGAGGTATTCAGAAGAAGCAGAGGAGAGATAAGGCAGAGAGATTTGAAGAGTGAGAAAAACTAACCCTCTATTGTTGACTTTGAAGGGGAAAACATGCTAAGATGGAGACCCCTAAATGCTAAGGACCTTTCACCAACAGCCCACAAGGACTGGGAACCACAGTCCTACAACACATGGAATTCAGTTTTCAACAACTGGAATGAGTTTGGAAACATTCTCTTCTAGAGTCTCCATAAAGGAACACAGTCCTCAGCATTTTCATTTCAATCTATGGGAATATGGGAATTAGAGCAGAGAAACCAGCTGAGTCCACCCTGACTTCTGACCTACACACTGAGATAATAAACAGGTTTTGCTTTAAGCCACTAAATCTATGTTTTTTTTTTTTTTTACAGAAGAAAGAGAACACTAATGCAGAGAGATATGATGAGCTGACTCACTTTTCAGTGTATGCTAAAGTAACAGCAAACACAAGTCTTATGAGTCTGGAGTGGCTAATGCCTTTCTGAGAAGTCATATAGACCTAAAGGGCTCATCCCAAGAAGGGGCCCTCTGACATCAATGAGAACAAGAAGTTGAGATGGAAAAGTAGGAAGATGAATCATGAGTGAGGGAGGGAAAGGTTCACTCTCAAGACTTCTCAGGCTGAGGTTTCACCAGAGTCAGAGATATTAGTTGAAATCTTAAGAGATTGCAGAGGGAGAGATGAGAGTAATGAATCTATATTTAAAGAATTTCCATCTGTACTTTGTAATTTAATCCTATTAACAAATTTGTAAAATAGATGATTATTTAATTTTTCAGAGATAAGATAGACATTCATATAACATTCGTAGCTAAGATCAAATGACCAGAACTAATATGAAAGTTTGTCCTTTCTCACTAAAATCTTGGTTCTGTTTTATCCTCAGTGATTCATTTTCCAGAATATTTTATTAAATGTCAAGTCTTCTTGGAAAGAATCAAGATACAAAGCCGAAATAAATAATGCAATCTTACTGTTTGTTTATTTAATTTTATTTTGAGACAGGGTCTTGCTAAGTTTCTCAGGCTAGCCTTGAATTTACAATGCTCCTGCCTTATCCTCCTAATTCTCTGGGAGGGACATAGTGTCTGCCTGCAATCCTCCTGTTTAGACATCCTGTGGCACATTTTCTCTCACAGAAGTGAAGGCAAATCCAAATAGCACAGTGTTTGTTCTCTTCCTACTGGATGTAATTCTTTATCTGATGGTTGTGATTTTCCAACAACTTTTGGCACCCAGACCTGGTTTTCAGGGTTCTAGCTCCCAGGACAGAGCCGTGACATTTCAGTACATACCAGAGTCAACACTAACACAAAAAGGGGAGAACTGGCTTTTTTAGGAGAAAATCATATTTGTTTGGAGTTGACTTTTGTTACTGCTGTTGCTTGCAGATAGGTTCACAGGGTCCTGATGTTGGGAGATGTGTGCTGCCAACATCCAAAGTTGTTTCCAGAATGCAAAATGCCATGACTGACCACTTGGGCAATAGTAACACTGTGTAGGAAATACTTTTACACACCCCCAGGTTATCCAGAACACTTATGTTATCTATACCACATTTTCCTTATCCATTCATCTATTGATGGGCACCAAGGCTGGTTCCATAACATGGATATTGTAGATTATGCTATTGTAATTGTTGGTGTGCATGCATCACTATTGTACTATGATTTTAGATCTTTTGGATAAATACCAAGGAGTGGGATAGCTAAATCGTGTGGTGGTTTCATTTTTAGTCTTTTGAGGAATCTTCATAATGCTAAGAATTAAATTATGTAATTTGCTGGTCAATGGTTGAAACTGGAGAACATCATGCTAAGTGAAATAAGGCGGACTCAGAAAGTCAAGGGTTAAATCTTTCCTCTCACATGCAGAAAGTAGAGAAAAAAAAGGAATAAAAAGGAGGAATCTTGCAAAAATAGAATGGAAATCAGTAAATTAGGAGCAGGGGGGCAAAGAGGAGTGTGGAAGGGAGAGAAAGGGAAAGAATTGGGCAATGAAGTTAATTAACCACTTATGCTAGGTACATATATGAGCACATCACAATTTGTTCCAATTTTATATATACCTATAATGCACCAATTAGATTCATTAATTAATAAAAGGAAGACCAGTAGAGTAGAGAAAGAATATCAGGGAGAAAGAGGATGGGATGGGAGGGTATGAGGAAGTACTGTGGATTGAAATGGAGAAAGCTAATTTATATATGCATTTATGAATATGTCAGAATGAACCCCACTGTTATATATAAATATAATGCACTAATAAATGAAATAGGATGAGCACATATGCTAATCACTTCATCTCAACATCATGTGACTCACACAGTATTTCCTTAAACTTTTTGTTTTCAAGCATTCATCAGGGTCATGAAGTTCTGAAGTTAGTCCTTGGGAAAATTCAAATTACCAGGCAAGAAAAATCACCACTAAGTCTTGGCTCTTGCTCTGGCTGGTTTCCAAGTATTCTCTACAAGATCACCCCACTGTAGCCAGTCTGATGAAAGGAGATTGCGACCACAAATGCCATTACATTTTGGAGCAGACAGAAAGGGGTCTGAAACACTTGGGGATTTTATTATATTCTGATAGACACAGCATGGAAAAGACAGCAAGATTGTAGAACTTAAAAGGCTTGGTTTAATGTTCCTTTTCCCTCCCCTTCACTATGTAGTGACTACTACCTATGTTTAGGAATGGATGTCTTTGTTCTTTTCCTTAGAACATTTTTGTTGACATCAGCAGTCTCTCCCATTCCTTGAGTCCATTTCCACATGTCTTCAGTTCTTACAATATATCCACAAGGAACTGCCCTTCTGTAATTGGGCAAAACTGAAGTGTGGGAAAGTCCAGGTGTAGTTTGGCTCCTCTCGTCCAACACAAGGTTAGAGTTTAGTCTATGTAGAGAAAGGTGCGAGTGATGATCTTTCAGGCATTTCTTTCTGAAGCGTTTACTTTGTAGTAAGTATCAAAGAACTATTACTCTGAATTTAGGCACAATGACAAATATGGAAATAGTAAAATACAGTGACTAAATGGAACCAAATTTGGAAATGAAACAAGTGTACATTTATGTTCCGAATTCCAAAATATAAAAACAGTGTAACCACAAGAACCAGTTTCTTTAAGCCTCAGTTTCCTCATATATGAGAGGCATTTTAAAAATTACCTCATAAAGTATTTATAAAGATCAAATCTATGTAACACAACAGTTCCTGACTACAGAAACGCTGGCTTTTATCATCACCGTTGTCACCATAATCATTTCCAATTTCTTTCTCTTTTGCTTTCAGTCATTCCCAGGGATTCTCTCCTTTGAATGTAAGTATCTGTTTCTCTAACTATTCAGTCCCATCTCTGTATAAGAAGTGGGTTGTCAGTGTTACTCAAAATGTGGCCCATGGACAAGTAATCTCAGCAAGGTATGGGAGGGGCTCTCATAATTGCAAATTCGTAGGCTTGGCTCAATACTTTCCTAATTCAAATCTCTGAAAAAGGGTCCCAGGAATCTGCATTGTAAAAAATTTTCCAGGGCTTGGTAAATGCCAAAAAGTACTTTTCCAATTCAATTACAGAGTTCTGCAGAAAAGTTCTGAACTTGAAGGCAAGATTGAGGTTCAAAGTCTAGCTCTGCCTCTTACTGATTATGTAAACTTTGGCAAATTATATCTCTTTGACCCCATATTTTCCTTTGTAACATATGTAAAGTTATTTGGAATTTCATTTTCTAGGTTACTGGTAAAAGTGCATCAATAAAAAATTTAAAAAACATACAGCTTTAAGTAAAATGTATTTATTCTCTCTGTAAGAGTCCAAAGTTAGGAGAGTAGTTTGGAGTGAGTTGGCAGCTCGGTTCCACAATGTCACTTAAGAACTCTGAATTCTGTCTAGATACTCTGCCCCCTCCTAGAACATTGTTTTGTGCAAATAGGTGACTTGGGCCCATTGATACTGAGTTAGTTTTTGTCTGGAGGAAAAAGGAAAACAGAGAGAAGAAGACAAGTAATTTAGTAATTTTCTTTAAAGGGAGTGATTAAATTTAAAAAGTCACTTCTACTCATGTTCCCTGGGTGAGATCTTAGATATTCTACTACACCTGGTGGGAGGCTGGTAAACATATCTGAGTTGAGTGTCAGTCACTCTATAAGAAGCAGATACGGAAACACGGGGTGGAGTGCCCAGCACACCATCTCACAAAGGTAGGAGGAGTTGCATGGTGCTGAAGAGTCAAACAGCATGGGTATGAAGCAAGTTCTGGTTCCTATTTAGCATGTGACCTGGGAGTATTATTTCTTCTTTGAGATTTAATCTCCCCATCTTCTAAAATAGAAATTATAAATGCTTTACCTCACTGTGTTGTTTTTAGGACTATGAAAGGCTGCCTAATTAAAACTACCTGCAATTCCAGATCAGAATGTATTTTGATTCTTTTAATCACAATAAGAATGAGGATATCTAAAATTAGAATGTTTCACATGTCATTAAATCCTTATCAAACAGGATTCTAAACAACATGCTGCAATTACTGTGCAATTTTTGGCCCTCAGCCCAAAGGTAGGAATCTTAATACTAGGGCCCATTTGATGATTGGTGGAGTGTGCATAACAGAGATCTTGCCAACAGCTAAAGCACAACTCTCAGATCCAAAAAAGGAGAAGGTGTCTCCATTGTTTTATTGTGTTCTCTAGGGCAGAAATTGAAGGTCTGTGGTAAAATATAATTATAGTTCTCTATTGTCTTATTTGGGATATAAACAAACAAATTCCTCGCTAATCAATTTATAGAAATAAACAAAAGGCAAATAAGCAGGCTTCCTATAAAAGGAGTATTAAATGGGATTTGTATGTGCCATTTATTTTGGCATAGCATAAATGCAGCCTTGTCTTTATAAGCAAAGCAAACACATGCCCTGTTCAAGAATAATACCCTTTATCAGAGATAGTCCCATCTGTCTTGACATCTAAAATCCTTTTTGACACCATTTTTTCAGTCAGCAGTTTTTCATCTCTCAAAAAATGAAACCAATGTTGTCTGAATTCTGTAAGCTAATAAGGTCAAAAACATCTCCACTTTCTCTGTTCTGTACTTCCTTCCTGCATGAAATGCATTTGACACTGCTAATAAGAGACTACAGTATTCTGGGTATTTGCCATGATCCTGGTTCCTTGGGCTCCTTTTCTGTGGAACAATTCTAGTGAAGAGCATAGTGTGTATGATGAAGATTTGAATCTCTCTTAGCATGGATCTCCCCGAAAGCAAAGCCTGAGTCAAAGGCTTGTGTGTAGGTACTTTATTTGGAGAGAAATGAAGGCATGGAGGCTCAGAATATGATGCCCCAAACATGGCACTGTGATGTGGTGAGAACTTTGAACTGAAGGACATTGGAAGGGCTCAGAAACACAGTCTCTCTGACCTTCCCTGTTCTCCTTTTTCTCCTATTTCCCTTTGTCTTCTAAGGCTTCTCAAGAAATCTTCTCCCCAAGGTAGGTCATATAATCTAGACTCTTCTCCATCAAAGCATGTCATAAAACCATAAAGACCACTCTCTGTCTTTCCTCTCTTGAAAGCAGATAATAAGACCATCATTCCAGAGAGTTTCTGCTCCATTTGTGAGGGAAAGAACTATGACATAGAGAAGCCAAAAAGGATCTGGACAAGTGGGTCTTGCTTTCCTTACCTGTGGTTTATTGCCAATTAGTATTACCCTTTGTCCAAACCTGCTTCTTCCACAGCTATCCATTTCTTTTATAAGATTTAGCATAAAAATAAGTTTTCCCTGGGACTTTAACTCTTTATTTCTGAAAGCTCTTATATCATGTACCACTTTGTTAAATAAAGACATTATACTTTTCTCTTGATATTCTGACTTTTGTCATAGGTATGTCAGCTATGACCCTTGTGATGGGTGAGGAAAAATTATTACCTTTCTGCCCCTACAAGGGTCAAGGAAAGAGAAATGAAAATGAGGGAGAGTACAAACATGTGTTATCAAGTTGCCTACTGCTACTAGCAAATGAGGCTTGATTCTGTGTAAACTTCTGTGAAACTCCTGACATGCATCTTGGACCTATTTATCAATGAAAACAGAAAGAAAATCAATTTGCAGGGGTAAAAAAATAATATCATTTCTTCATCCATCACAAGGTCAGTGCCTGACATCTTTAAACAAAAGACAAAAGCAAGGGGGAAAGTGCAACAAATTTTTTTTCTCCATTTTGATTCATTGTACACAAATGGGGTACAACATTTCATTTCTATGGTTGTACACAGTGTAGATTCGTACCATTCTTGTAATCATACATGTACATAGGGTAATGATGTCTGTCTCATTCCACCATTTTCATACCCCCTTCCTCTCATTTTCTTCTACATGATCTAAAGTTCCTCCATTCTTCTCTCACTCCCTAACCCCCCGACCCCCATTATATATCATCATTCACTTATCAGGGAAAACATTCGGCCTTTGGTTTTTTAGGATTGGCTTATTTCACTTAGCATGATATTCTCCAATTCCACCCATTTATTTGCAATTGCCATAATATTATTCTTTTATAAACAAATTCATTTAACAAAGTCATACCACGTGGAACTCTTCAGAACTGAAGACGCAAAGACTCCGAGAAAACTGTGTGCTTTGGTTTGATGAAGAATAGACAGTTAGTTACATGGAAATGTGATATTTCAAAAATAGAGGTGTAACGAGTGGGGGGCACTCAGCAAGGCCTGTTTGTTCACATTCTTTATGGTCTCTATGCAGCAGTATCACTCCAGATTGATGGATTTATGACCTAATACTTTCTGGCTCACAGTTTGCTTGGGCAAGGGCAGCAGGATTGCTTGCCCAGAAATGACATGTGAGACATGGGGTTTATTGAAAAGTGTTTATGGGGAAGACCTAATGGTGACTGTCTGGACAGGCGCTTCACCTGTCATCTAGTTGGACAGGTACACATCTGTTTCATACAGTGCCTCCCGTGTTTCACCGAAACTCCAGTGGTAGCCAACTGGGCAGGTGCAGCTCCATTACACATGGTGCATCTGGAACTTCACCATAAAATAGTACCTCCTATCTCTCATGATGCTTTTTCCAGGGGTAGCCACTTGGTTGAGCACTTCCCTTTCCACCGTGCTCTGACCCACACCAGTTGCTGAAGAAGAGGAGTTTATAAGTTAGGCTCCAGGTGCAGTGATGCCCCTGATGTGCTTAGTTTGCTTTGTTCCTTGTATTACCAGTATCCAAGGAGCAGCTTGGTGTACAGGCAAGAAAGCAACTTTGTACAGAAAACACTAATTTGCTCTTATTCCTAGTACATATAAGAGAAGTCACTGTCCTAGACAACAACTATCTAGGCATTCTGGCTCAGCCTGGCTCTCAATTCCCTGGGTTTGGCTAGGTCCTTGTGAAGTGAAAGGGGCATTCCAGGGAAATGTGTTATTGTCCTTCCTTCCTTCCTTTAAGAATCATACGTCTACTTTCAGGCAAGGTAGGTCAGAGAATTCCTTTATGATCATGTTTCACACAGGATGGTGGGGGAAGGTCACAGTGATCTTGACTCTGTAGTTTTCACAATTGCCATATATTTTGGGATATCATATTCTTAGCCCCAGGCGTGGATTCTCAGATCCATTGTTCAAGGTTGGACCTATAAGGGTTAATTCTCCTGCCCTTTTGTTTATACAGATTCTCATATGATGATATCTAAATACCACAGGGCTAGAGTGAGAAGCCTTGGTTCAGCTAGTCCAAACTTGTGCTAACTGGTTCCTGCAGTAGAGGCTAGTGCAGAAGGGTGGCTGAGAAGACTTAAGCCTGTACACAATAGGTCTCTATTTGGGTACCTGAAGAACAGTTTTTTTTCTCTGCCATAAATTTTATTATAATCTTATGCTCTGAGTAATTTAATAGTAATAATAGCAGCTACCATTTATCTGTTTGCCAGATGCAATCCTAGGCACTTTTCAAACATGTTCCCATTTTATTCTTTGTCTCTTTGTGGATAATTTTGCCTTGTTCACATGTTACTTATGAGGAAACAGGCTGAGAAAAGTAAAATAGCACATACCTATATTCACAAGGCATATACACGCACGAAAGCATTTTAGTCATTTCTGTATTTCAGAAAATATATTAATCATAGAATAAGGATTTTTAGACATTTTTCATTCAGAATTCACTACATTATAAGACAGGTAAATTTGAAGCAAGAATTTTATAAGATGGTATTTCCCTTTTAAAACAAGGATCATATTTTAGTATTTTCTATTATGCCCTACTTCCGTGTGGATGTGTGTTGTTTGCTGCCCTAAAGGTTTCCTCACTGATGAATGAATCACTAATCAGAATCCCATAGTGTGAAAACACTGATCTCTACAATAAATATACAATAGAAAATACAGGGGTCATCTGGAGCCTCATGATTCTCCTAGTTTGATGAGTGATGAATGGATTATAGCTAGATTGATAGATGATAGATATAATTATATCAATCCATTTTACGCTTATATAATAACTTTCTTAAAAAAAATAGAATCTACAGGATACATTATGTTCTCTACTGATTTGTTTTCATAGAAGTGTCTGGGATTCTGACAAGTGCCCTAGCTTGGGGCTAAAGAATAAATATATTTTCTATGTAATTTTGATTTTTCTGGATTGAAGAATAAGATAAGGCGAAGGAAAAGGAAGAAAATAACTAAAAGTGTGCAGAAGTGCATGAATGTAGATTGTGTGAACTTCCCTGAGTCGCTTACTGATGGCATTAAGGGCTGGTGAGATCACTGTGTCCCAGTCTGGTCTGCAGCTCCTTCTTTGGTTTTTCTTTCTTCTGCTATGTTGCCTTGTACTCAGCTCCAACAAATAGACTTTCACCATATTCATTCCAACCTACTACTTAGAATACATGATTCAATATTACCAATTTTCAGAAATGTTCTCTTCTGCACTTCTAATATTTCTTTTATAGGTTTGGGAAGTAGAAATGATATGCACTTCAATTTTCTCTTCCATAACCAGAGATAATACTTCCTACTCAGATGAGAAAATGAGGCTTCAGTCAAAAATTTATAGTAGGTGCCCCACATACAGTTAAATAGAAGTTTTCTTCCTATCTGCAATGGCCCAAATTTATTTCCTTCTGCTCCAATGGGTGAAGTCTGTCTCTCAAAGCTTCTCTATTCCTCAAGTGGCCCAGGCTTGTGATACAGTCACTCCTTACTGCAAGTGGTCACTTCCTGAAAGCTAATGATGACTTTGTGAATGTTCTCAGGATGGGTTTCAGTTAAAGGCACAGAAATATCTCAATGAGGCTGTTGATTCTAAAGTGTGCTTCATGCAGTCTTTCATCCAACACCTATGTTTTGAGACTTGAATGACTATGAAATCTTTTTCGATCTCTCAGTGAATGCACCACACACAAGCTATGGATCAGTTGGTCACCTTTATTCAGAGTCAGGTTAGAAGAGTTGTCTTTACCTGGAACATTTCCAGACTCAAAACAAAGGGAAGAGGAAGAATCATGTGATGAGTCTTAAATTTCTGGCCCTTGTATTTGTTCTCCTGTTATTGGCCAGAATCCACATGGTCACTCCTGAGTTAGGCAAGGGGGGTATATATCCTCTCATGAGAAGAGCAACTGCTCTCAGATTATCTAGCAATCATCAATACTATTTGTCTACTACTAAACACAAGACACTACACTGTACCTCATACGCTGTTCCTGTTCATCTCGGACATTTCCATCAATATGCCTGTGGCAGCACTCCCCAACTCAGTAGTACTATGAGGTACTACTTCTGCCTTCCATCCTCTCACTGGAATGTTTCCTCCAAATTCACATGTCAAAATTCTACAGATTTATAAGACAATATGAATTGGAAATTCAGAAATAAATAAATACAAAGAGCTAAGAAAAAATTTCAACCTCAGAGATAACAAAAGAAATAAAATACTAAAACTAAGAGATTCTAAAGACTTGGGCCTAAAAAGTAGTAGTATTGCTCAGCACAAGGTGAGGAACAATATAGATATTCCCATTACTATTTGTAGGAAAAGATATCCAGATGTTTATTTTATGGCAACAAATAAACAGATATACCTCAATTTGCATAACATAAAGATGAACAATGCAACATTTTTGAATTACAGAAATATGGAAAACATTTACCCCAACTCTTAATACTTCTGTCATTCCTTGATACACAGACACATGCACAATCCTCTTGCTCGTTTACCATTCTCGTCCCCAAGAACATAACCTCACCCAGACATTTTGTCTCTAAGATCTGAGGGGATGTCTGACGCATAATGGTCACCAAGTAAATGTTCATTGGGTGAAGAAATTACCAGGGGTCTCTTTATATTACAAATAACAGTCACATAATAATCAGATTTATGGATATTAAAATCATATTTTAAAAAAGATTTAATTCATGGAAAAATAGTATATATAAGGACATAGAAAATACAGTGTTTATCTGAAACCAATAAGCTTTTGAAAGTTTTAATTTTCTTTTCTATATTTATCCCAAATATTTATTACTTGATAAGTTTTTCCCAAATATTTATCAATGAGTATGCACTATTATAAAAGAATTATTTAAAGAGAAAATGCTCAAATGCAGCCTCGCCAACAAGGTTTCCTGAATTCTCCAATCATTGACAACATTGGCCTTTCCAATCCTCAGGACACAGTGAGTGTGGCACACACCTGTTATTTTGAATAGTGAGTTCAGCCCATCTGTGTCATTTATCTGCATTCCTTTTGGACCAACATCCTCTGTCTCCAATTTCCTGTCCAGGAAGGGCAGAGGAATACAGTACTCTGAAGAGGCAGAGCAATAGGAAGATGAGTGGGGATAAAGAGATGGGAAGACTGTAAAGATACCAGAATATCAGAGAAACCAGCAGAAAATCAGAAAAAAAGTACTGTTTGCTTCCTCAAAATGACATGAAGATATTCTTCCTTTGAAAATAATGCTACATTTAGCTTCTATGGGGTCCTTTAGAGTTTTCAGTTGACTGCATTCGAGGTCATTGAAGTCTACTCTTGAGTGAGTGTCATATAAATTCCCGGGATGAGTAGTTCAAGAGTTTTAGAGCTGCTAAAGAAGTGTACTGTATGCTTCAGGAAAGGTCACACAGGTAAAGAAGTAAGGGATGAATAACCATGTTGGGAATAGGAAATTAAAGACTTAGTTTCAAAGGGGCCACACCTGCTTTCACTCTGCACTCCCCTCCAGCCTCTGTGAAAGGCCTCTTCAGTGGGAATACGGAGGAAATGTAACAGCCTACCTGAAGGTACCTTGATGATGTTTCAGAGTGACAAAACCAATTACCAAAATGGGAATTGGATTTCAATATAGATATCTAGATGGGAACTTTCATAAGCACACAAATTTTGAAGACAGTGTTACTGTATGTGCAATTTTAGAACTGTTCTCTGGGATCCGTCTCATGTCCTACCATTTCACATCATCTTTTGTGCATGTATTTAATTTTTTAGAGAAGACAATCATTCAAAACCATATTTGGTGAATCTAATCAAGCTTTATTACTTTTGCCTTAAAAAAAGGAAATGAAGAAGACTGGGTATTTAGTTAAGTTTACAGAGAAGGAAGGAAATTAAAATATGTATTCTATGATATTAGATCCTTTTTAGAATCACTCTCAGCTAACTTCAAAGAACATAAAGAAGGTACCATCAAAGACATAAATGCTAAGGCTCTGAAAGTTGAGAAATTTTCTAAAGGTCCTGCAGATTAGCAGCAGAGTTAGAGTCCAAAGTCAACAGTCTTTGCATAGCATTTCAAGTTCCTGAGTAAGTCCTAAAAAAGAGTTATCTAAAACAGCTCTGATTAGGGGAAGTAAAGTGATCTCCCTCAGGGAAGTGTCTATCCTACAGCCAGGAGGAGAAAGACCTGGACAACCGGGCATGTTGCCAATGCATGTAAAGGATTACTAAACAGAAGTAAAATAAATGAGAAAATATGGTACTAATTCATTTAGATTGGGTCTTTGTCATTTGTGAAGAAATAATGATTAGTATTACTCTTACTAAATTAAATAATACCCTTGAGTGAAGACAAACTTTTTCTGACTGTGGAGTCCAAATGAATTAAAATTTTGTTACATTTTTGTATATAAACTACTGCTTCATTTTCAACACAAAGAGAGATGAGCCTGATGTGGTGGCACATGCCTATAATCCCAGCTACTCCAATAGCTGAGACAGGAGGGTTGCAAGTTGGAAGCCAGCCTGGGCCACTTAACAAGAACCTGTCTCAATTTTTTTTAAAATGAAAAGAACCGGGGGGGGGGGGGGGGGGGAGAGAGAGAGAGAGAGAGAGAGAGAGAGAGAGAGAAAAGAGAGAAAGACAAAAAGAGAGAGAGGGGAGAGGAATTACAGTTTACTAATTAAAATAATTTTCTCCCTAACAACAAATAAATTAGAAGCAAGCTTTTCAAGAAGAGAGACCACATTATCATTTTGTCCTGGAGGCCCAGCCAGCAGATATAGTTCAGCAATGGCTTTTGTCATATCCTATTGGTTGGAGTTGTTACAGCAGGCTGTTCCTCATCTCCCTGCTTGTGCACTGTATTCCCTTAACTGGAAATGCTTTTTCCCACTTCAAATGACTCCTCATTCCTTAGCATTCATATTAGGTACTATCTTACCCATGCAACCTCCTCTGACTCCAACTCCAAATTGGATCAATTATTCTTTATCTGGACTCTCAAATAAGATAAAAACATAATATCACAATTGAATTCAATATATGATTATTGAACAAATAATTCAATAAGTGATTGAGTGAATATCTGGTTGTAAGTTAGTACTCTTAGACTTACTCTGTATCTCTTAAGAGACCTAGCCTTTTCCCTTTATGTCAATAAACAAAATAAATCTTATTTCATGATGCCACAATTCTCTTTTAACTAAATCATTACAAGAAAATTGCATCCATTTCATTAAATCAAAATTTATGTCAAAGACACACATCTCCCAACTTAGAGTTAAGGATTCTCAATGCTCAGGGATCTCATCCTCTGGAGATATCTCAACTGTAATTAGAAACACTTAGAAGGGAATTTATTTTTGGCATTTATCACCTAGAAATAATCCATAGTCGTATGGATTCTAATTAGTGATTGTTTCTCAGAAATATTTCCTTTAATTGACTCTAGCAACAACAAAAGCAGATCCAATTAAGGACTGACTCTTCCTTGAGATTAAAAATAACCATCAACACTGATGTCAAAAAAGCAAGGTAAATTATAGTTGAAAGGATGTTGCAGAGCTATCCAATGTCCTCAGTCCTGAGTGATTCAAATATTAATAAGTAAAAGCACCACACAGGGGTTATATCACAGCGTTCTTGTCACTTAGGGTGGCATGCCAATTGACCAGGCTGCTGGAAATTAATGGACTGCACTTAAGAGTGTCACAGTCTTCAGGGGAGAAAAGTCCAAACTTTGTTCTTAGGTAGAAGCTATAGCTTTCTTACTATCAGCTGTGCCATCTTAGTTCATTTTAACTTTGGAATGTTAACTTACGTACCTGTAAAACAGAGATAATACTACCTTCCTTATAAGTTTTTGTGAAAGTAAAATAAAGATAATGAACATGGAGGCACTGTCCCAGTACTGAGGAAATGGCACCTTCTCCATCTACGTCTTGCCCTCTCCATCTCCTCTTAGCACATTCACATAGCCTATGAACTGAAGCAATGTCTCCAGCCTCTTCCTCTCCCTTCTTTTCCTCCTCTCTTCTCTCCTCATGGATAGGCCAAATGGGTTCCCAGATATCAGTATTTCATAGACCAATAAAATTATTTTAGTGGAGGACTAAGGGAGGGTTACCTAGTTGCTTTTCAATGCAAGAATATTTCAAAAAAATAAAAAATAAAAAGGTCCTCTATGTCACTGTCATTTTACAAAGGAAAAAACTTTTTGACAGCAGAAAATAATAAAGGGTATAATCTCAGGAGAAAATAGCCCAAATTGCAATGATTTTGTATTGTAAACAATTTCTTGTGTTTATTTTCTTTTTCTCAAGGCTGGTGACAATTCCATTTGGGACCAGTACTTATCTGTGCCTTGCCACATAGAGTGACAGACCCAAAAGTCTCATCGCGAAGTTAATGTCTGCTACATACAGCTCTGAGTAGAAGCCATAAGTCCAAGTCAAGTGAGTGGACAAATCTTTCTCAGAGACAAAAGAAACCAGCTGATGGAGAGGAGGCTGGATTTGCCTGCGTCAGATATGTCAAATACAATGCCTTTTTGACAGGGATGTCTCCTAGTCCTATGGAAGAAGTGTTAAAATAATATTTTATTGGCAGGGAGGGAAAGGAAGAGGAAAAATGTGGAGGGTGAGAGAGAGAGACTTTTTATTAGAATTTGAAGATTTCTCTACAGTGCAGACTAGGCTGAACTCCAACACGGGTGAATGTGCATAAGCTATCTACAATAGTGTGTGTGTGAGTGTGTGTGTGTGTGTGTGTGTGTGTGTGTGTGTGTGCAGGTGTGCATCCAAAAATCCAAAAATAGATGTTGTGCATGCATATACACATGGGCTCAGGAGCAGTAATTAGGCAGTATGATTTTTCCAATATCACTTACAGTTGACTTTAATATACACATTAACATGTATATTAGGGCTGTATAGTAAGAAGCTGTTGTTTTTCAAATCAAATACTGAATTAAAATATTTTCACACATTCCAAAAGATCTATTTCTGGCCTATGTGATTTAGGAAGTGTTTTTCATCACTATAATGAAACACCTGAGATAGACTAATTTATAAACTAAAGAGGATTTTAGGTCACTGTTTTGAAGGTTCAGTGGCATGACAACTGCATTGGTTCAGTTCTGGTGAGGGTCATCATAGTTACATCACATCATGGTAGGTAGCAATGGTGAGACTCTGAGTGGAAACAAGTGATCATCTCACCAGACAGCAGCAAAAGGGCTGGGTGGAGCCATGTTTCCTCTTTTTATGCCCACTGTTTCAAGAAAACTACCCCGTCCCTTCTGAAGGCAGGGGCCCCAATGATCTCCAACTAAACACCACCAGTTAAAGTGCCCACCACCTCCCAATACTGCAACCATGTGAACCAAGCTTCCAACACATAGACTTTTGGATATACAAACCACAGCACAGAAGATACTATATATCATCAAAGAGCTAAACAATGGCTCTAAGGAACATTTAAAAATTCTGTTTTGGCCTTCAACTGTAGGGCACTTCTGAGAACTTAGAGGAGGAGATTAGACCCATTCAGATATTTGGCAAGTTGCATCATCATGGTTTGTATGTATCCCCTTGCTACTCAACTGTAATTGCTAATGAAATAAGTAAATCTGGGTTTAAATTCAATCTCTTCTATATACTAGCTGTGTGTACTTGGACTAGTGATTTAATGACTGAGCCTCTATTTCACCATCTGTAAAGTAGACATTATCAAGGTAGGTATAAAAATTAGAAACAATAAACAAAGTGCCTGCAACATCAAAGAATTTTACTAAAAATGGACCTAATATCTTCACTGTATGCATCATGTCAGGGAGAAGGCTAAGCATAGTAGAACAGCTTTTACATTTACATGCATAGAACTAGGCTTCCGTTTTACAACCTTCTCACCATTTGTCAATCCAACCACTGTACTGCCTTCAGGACTATCCCCATTCTGTTCCATTGAACACCCTACTGTCCAAGTGAATGTTTGGGAGTTCCAATTTGTTAATTGTACCAACCTGCTTAGAAATGCAATTTCTTTTCCTTTTTCCCTTTACTCCTTATTTGTTTTTAGAGTCACTTTCTGCACAACCTCTTCTCAGCTTTCTAAGATACTTCATTAGAATGAAATTAGAATGAATATTTCCAAGTTTATTACTTTCAAAATAACCCAAGATAAAAGTGATACTAATTGTAAAAGAAATGGAGAAATATAGGTGAGAATCAGAGGTATGACAAAAATCATAAAATTGAAAGTTATTGTCAATTGTGCTTCAGACAGAAGTTCAGCAAAGTGATGTACATTATTCATGTTTTTCCCTAAATATTTATATTCAAAAATAAAATCATATTATGCACTATAATTTTTTATCTTAATTTTTCCAATCAATGAAATGAACGAATACATTGAATAAAATTTTTCAATATGAAAAATTTTAACCATACATTATATAGGGACATAGCAATTCATAATATGTGTCAAGTTTTGCTGAACTGTTAGTCATCTACACCTGCAGGCAGATACGATTTTGAAAGTTTTCCATGTGTTTTTTTTACAGATACTTTGTGACTCTCCTCTATTTGGCTGGCTAGATCAGAGGCATCCATTACTAAAAAAAAAAAAAAAAAAAAAAAAAGAAGAAGGTTATTAAAGTAGAATGTAGAGTGAAAACAAAGAAAAGAGGTTTTAAAAAATTCAAATATATGAAAATATGATTTAGAAGAAGTGAATGATTTATTAAATACCTTTCTTAGTCTTCCACCAGGCTCAATGACTTTTTTTCTCCTCATACAGCCCCTCAAACAAATACCTCAAAACACCAAAACAAAATCAAAAGGGTAGGTAGAAGTCTTGAAGCCTAGTGGATCATGGGATCCTCAAATAGATTTGGCCAACTACGAGTGACAGAACCTGTATATCTCACCCCTAAAGCAACAATCCCAAGGAAAGATATTATCCATCCTCCAGTTTCCATAGTTAAAGTCAGAGACATCCCCAAACAATGGGAAAAGTGTTCAATTCTGACATATATGGAGTGTCCTTATGTCCCCATTTGGAAAGATAATTCTCCCCTATTATGAATTCTTAGATCTTGACTCTGTAAATCAAGTTGGTTTTTTTTCATTCCATTCATTTTCAGGAATTTCTTTAACCTGAGGTGAATTCACATTCCAACCTTCTGGTTTTTAGAGCCCTGCTATTGGACCAGTCCCAAGGTTCCCAGAAGAGGAAGAAAATACAGCCAACTCAGCACACTATAGTATTTTCATTTGCAAAGTGACAGAGTTAGAGTTCAATTGTATAAATTTTTATTCAGAGTAAGAATGTGAATGCCTGTGTCAAAATCACCTGGAGGACATATATATGACACACGGATTTATGAATATCCCTCTAAGTCAAAACTTGTGGGTGGGTCCTTGTATTTTCAGCTTTCGTCAGACAATTCTGCCTTTCAATTAGGTTTGAAATCTATTTCTGTAGATACTGTGTAATGTTCTTTCCAGTTTTAAGATTCTACTATAATAAAACAATTGAGAAATTGTCACCAATGTCAGTAGGAAAGTTTATTTTGAGCTAGTGAATCTTTAATTTCCCCAAAGTGACACATTTGCATTTGAAAATGATTCAGTTTTGAATGTGGCTGAACTAAGTTTATCACAAGGGCAGGCAAACTAAACATAAATTCAGGTCTACACAGTGAATTCCAAATGCTGAAAACCTTTTAATTACATTATACACTTCAATTCTCCTTAATACCCCAGAAATTATCAGGGAAAAGGTTATCATCTCAGGTTTGCAATGAAGGATTTGGAAGCTCACCGTGACCATGATTTTCCTACTCATAGTTTGGTGGGTAAACAGGAAATATCAACTAAGAACTTCTAAAAATGTAGGATTTCAAGACCACCCCAGTCCTACTATAAAGTCCTATTGTAAGATTTCTGGGAGATTCTCCTTAAAGTTTGAGAAGCAAGCAGTTATATGATTTCTCTAAGCTCATGTATCAGAGTTCATGGTGAACAACACCATCAGGAAATGGAGAGCTCATTTACAAGACGGAGTATCATGTAACTTAACAGAGTCAGGTTGAGTGTTGCTTTCTTGGGGAGAAGGTTACAGGCCACGGGTGTGGGTAGCCTTACCACCTGCCCCAGAAAAGGAGCAAGAAAGACACAGAAGTAATCAAATATTTTCTGCTTAGATGTGATCCGGAGAGCAAGGCTTCTATCAGATGACAGGTGAGGGGTTTGCATGTCTTTCAAGGTGTGACCTTGAGTTTTTATCCCATACTGAAACAGAAGGGAAGAAGATTAGGGGAAAATGGAGAATGTGACATTATCCAACCTGTAATTAATCAAGTTCTTTATTTGACCTTGATAAGCTCCAATGATTTCAGAAAAGAGAACACTTCAAATCTTTCCCGTTAATCTCATACCTTTTCCTGATAGAAGTGATTTATTAGAAAAATATTCATTCCTTTTTAGTCACTCATTCTATAAGCATTTGCTGAGAATTTACTCATTACTCCTTGAGTATAAAGGATATAGATTCTGTTCTTATGTTGCAAAGGGGAAGAAAAGTACAGGGATAATTTTCATAATAGCATCTTAGTTCATTTCACCACATGTGGGAACACTCTGTGCAAGACTTATTCCAAATGATCCTTCTACTAATAGGTATCAAGAAGATTTTAAACTTTTGTTATGCAATTTGTCATCCCAGTGCATCTGGACAAAGAGAAGTGATGAGCATCTCTCCCATCACACCATCAAAGAAGGTCACATGAAGAGCAGGGACTCCCATCCTCAGGAAGCAATAAGTAGAAGTCCCACCTGAAGTGTCAAAAAGGCCACCTGGGGAACTGGGTATCACTTAGGGCAACAAGGCCATTCTTTCATGCCTCTCTCTGCTTGACCAAAGAAAATCAACTAAAACAGAAGCTTAATCTCATAATATAAAATGAAAATGTCCAGTTTCCAACTGAAATTAACTCATTATATGAAGATCTAGAAAGATCACAAACTGAATAAAAAAGTTTGACAGATAACAATACCAAATATCAGAGATGTTAGAACCATTGCACAAGATTGTGAAGAATCTGTGAATGACAACTCTCCAATAAGAGATTATGAACATGCTGAAACAAATGAGAAAAACAGAGAGTCTCAGCTAAGACATGAAAAACTTCAGCAGATAGAAGATACAATGAGGAACCAAGTGGAAATTTTATATCTATAAACTACAATAAATGAAAAACTCCTTGGATGACTCAACACAAGAATTTTACAAATTAGCGAAATTGAATGCATTCCTTGAAAACATAAGTGATCACAAGCCATTTCAACAGCTTTAAAACTATTAATGGAATGGAATTATAATTTTAAAGCTTTCTCTAAAGTCTCCAGGCTCAGATGGTTTCACTAGAGAATTCTTAAAAATATTTACAGATTTAATACCAATTATACACAATATCAAGGAACTAAAAAAACATGGAGTACTTCCCAGTACATTTTATAAAACCAATACTATTGTAATATCAAAACTAACCAGAAAGAGTACACACAAAAGTAAAAAAGGGGAATAATATCATTATAACATATATACAATAATACTCAAAAATACTAGAAAATAGAATACAGCAATATATAAAAAGAATTATACACCATGACCAATCAAGCAGAATTTGAGAGATGTAAGGCCAGTGAAATATTCTAGAATCGATTCATGTAATCCACTATATTAAGACAATGAACAGTTAATTAATCATATCCACAAAAGCGAAAAAAATGTTCTATATACTTGAATATTAACTCATGACAATAACTCTTAAAAAAGTAGCTGCTTCATAAAGAACATCTATAATAAAATTTGCATCTACTCATGATTAAATCCTGAATATTTTTGTCTAAGATAAAGAACAAGACTTGTGTTACTCTTCAACATACTGTTAGAAGTTCTGACTAGTGCAGTAAGGCAAGAAAAGGAAATAAAATGTATGCAAATCTGAAAAAAAGATATATGTAATAACATGATTGTTTATAGAGAAGATCCCAAGGAATCTTAGGAACAAAAAGAAAACCATAGAACAAAAAACCATCTAGAACTGATAATCGAGTTCAGCAGTATTGTCAAATACTAGTTAAACACACAATCAAATATAATTCTATATACCATCAATGATTATGTGGGCACATAAATAAAAATGCAATACTATTTATAGTCACAAAACATACAATACTTATGTGTAAATATAAAGAATATTTATAGGACTTATAGACTGAAAAACACAAACCCTAAGGATAGAAATCAAAGACTGTATGTTCTCACCAGAAAGGAATATTCTAGCTAGTTCCAGTCAGGTAAAACCTAGATAAAGACTGTGATGTGTCTCACTTGCACACCCATCATTCTGGCCAGAGGATGAGAAGAGAACACAGGAATACTGAACACATTAAATATATCATTTCTTCCCAAATTAATGTAATCCTGATCACAATCCCAGAAAGGTATTTTATAAATACATAGAAGATTATTCTAGAATTTCTATTGGACAGTTAATGAGCTAAAATATCTAAGCCTATTATAGCAAAGAAGAATTAAGTGGAAAGAATCAATCTACCAAAATTTCAAGACTTATTGTTTAGATATGATAATCTGTATGTAGCACAGAGGGAGTGTGCTACTGACGGAGACATAGGTACATAAGTGAATGAAACAGAAGAACTCAGAGTTAGGTCCACACAAGTATGCCAAACAGATATTTTAATAAAGGTACAAAAGCAATTCAGTAGAGGAAGGAGTGTCATTTTAACAAATGATATAATTGGATATTCACAGGCAAAAATCAATCAACAGGTTAATTGATTTAATTTAATTAAGTAAAAAAACTTGACTTGTAAACCCTTCCATAAAAATTAATTCAAAATACATTGTGGGCTTAAATATAAAAATAAAAATATAAAACATTTATAATGAAAACATAGAAGAAAGTCTAGAGAGCACTACAGTTAAGCCAAGAGTTCTTATACTTGACACCATGATCATGATCCATAAAATTAAAAAAAATGATAACTTGGAGTACGTCAAAATTTTAAGTTTATTCTGTAAGAGACCTTGCCAGGAAGATGAGAAGACAAACTGCAGAGGAATATATTTGCAACCCATATTTTCAACAAAGGGCTAGTATCTAGATTATATAAAGAATTCTCAAAATTCGGCAGTGCATAAAATAAATAGTAAACCATCCAATGGGCAAAAGATATGTTTTAGTTAGTTTTTTCACCACTGTGACTAAAAGATCTGACAATTTTAGGGGAAGAAAAGTTTATTACGGAACACACAATTTTGGAGGTCTCAATCCATAGACAGCAGGCTCCATTCCTCAGGGCTCTAGATGAGGCTGAACATCATGGTGGAAAAGTGTTGCACAGGGAAGCCGCTCACATGATGATCTGAAAGCAGAGAGGAACTCCACTCTCCATATACAAAATATATGCCCTAAAGCCACGACCTACCTCCTCCAGCCACATCCTGCTGCTTTCAATTGCCACTCAATTAATCCCATCAGGTGATTAATTCATTGATTGGATTAGTGCTCTCAGAACCCAATCATTTCCCCTCTGATCTCTCTCACATTGTCTCCCATGTGAGCTTGTCCAGGAGCTCACATCCAAACTGTAACAAGACATGAAGTAACATTTCACCAGAGGATATACAGACGCAAATAAGCACACGAAGGATGTACAACATCACTTACCACTAAAAATGCAAATTAAAACTACTCAGAGAAAAACGTCAGCCTCAAAGGCTGCATACTGTTTTGTTCTATTTATATAACAGTATTCAAATGACAAAATTATAGAAAAAAAGAGTAGGTTAGTGGATGCAAGGAGTAGAGGTAAGTAGGGTGGGAGGCAAGTGGATGTGACTATAACAGGGATCCATGAAAGATCCTTGTGGTGATGGAAATGATCTGAATCTTGGCTATGTCCATGTCAATATCCTGATTATGATTTTTCAAGAGATGTCCACTGGGAGAAACTAGGTGAAGGGTAAACCGAATCTATCTGTATTATTTCTTCTAAGAAGTAACAAAATTAATTTCAGTAAAGAACAAAAAAACTCCACAGAAATCTGTACATAGAGGAAATCTTCCCCAGGGCATAATTTGGAATGAGAAATTGAGGTCTAGGTAAAGAAAGTCGACTTATTGGAAACAATAAATAATTTTGAATTTTCATGGGAAATTCCAGGAGAAAAGCAGTAAGAGTTTGGGAAATGAAGAAAAAGTGAATGACAGGTGCAAATTCAAAATCAAACCTCACAGAAGGATAGTTGGAAGGCTTAAAGAACCGATGGGAAAAGTAGTAGACATGGAAGATGTACAGACTTGAAGTTTCAATCCCTTGGGTCCTGATGGACAACAAGCAGAACTACAAAAACAGTTTGGCATTGTATGGGAGTACCACCCCTGTTCAGTATATTTTGTGCTAATATGATATTTATATTTTCCCAAATATTGAACTTAATTGAATCAGCCTTTGTCATGAGGCATAAAATAATTCTACTGGGCAGAATTCCTACCAGGCCACATACGAGGTTAGCATACCTCCTACTTCTTTGTCTTCATCTCAGTGTAGTCTGGTGACACGGCAGAAATAATTTCACTAGAAAATTTTTAATAATTATACTAAATGGGAAGAGGGTTGGGAACACTCAGCTGAGGCCTCAACTTTGTTTTCAATGGTACATATATAAATAATAAATAGGCACGTAACATTGCATGGATTTCCCCCTTAGGCATTGCAGTGTTTGTTTCAGGCTCAGAAGCATGCTGGTTGCAATTGAAATACATATTCAGATTTTAACAGAGAAGACCTCTCTTCAGATTGGTTCAGAAGTCCAGAGCTTTACTGCATGGACCAGAAGGATCACAGATTAATCCAGGGAAGCGTTGGAGTATTATTGACTTTTTAAAGAATACATTTAAATTAGGAGGAGAGATGCTGGGGTGGAGGTAGGTTTTTCAGGTAATATTTACTATATTGGAAAATGCCAGTCTTGGCAGAATTTCTTCTCATGCCATTGGTGCATCAGCTTAAGCTAATGACAAGTGTGTTACTTCATGGAAATTGAAAATTCCAAGTTAGCTTTGGTTTTTTTCTTTTTCTTTTCTTTATTTTTTGGGGGGGGAGTACCATGGATTAAACTCAGTGATGCTTAACCATTTAACCACACCCCCAGCCCCTTCTATTTTGTTTATTTTGAGACAGGGTCTCACTAAGTTACCTAGGACTTCACTAGGTTGCTGAGGCTGGCTTGGAACTTTCGATCCTCCTGTCTCAGCCTCCAAACTCACCGGGATTACAGGTCCATACCACTGCTCCCCGCAGGTTAGCTCCTTTCTCAACACTTGATTCAGTGCTTAAGTATATTACCAGAACCCAACTATAGTCACTTTCCTCAGGACTGCTTCATTTCTCACATCTGTACTGAGACACCAAGGAAACCTCACATTCACATCATCCCTATTTGTCCAGCAGTGGGGGAAGTTTAGTCTACTGAAAACAGAGGTCTTCAAGTTGCTTTGCTCTTGGTGGGCTTGCCTAGTAACATGAATCCAATTTGAAACCACACTGTGTCAAGCAGGATAGAATAAAGTGACTAAGCTAGACTGTACTCGATGCTCCACTCTTGAACCCTGTGAGTGAAATCAGCTTTACCTGAAAAACTTGAGATGGAAATGGACAAGTAGTGGCTCAGAAGAAAACAGGGGCACCATTTACCACAAAAGGGAGAACAGGATTTGGGAGAGTGATGAATAACACAGCATTCCATTTCCATTATAGTCATGCTGAAGCAACTCTACCTTGTTGCTAATATGTTCTACATCTATTCAGCTTCTCCACTGTCAGCATGCCTAGCAGCTGCATGGCTAATTTGGATCTTGAGTCAGCTTCTTTCTTCTTGTTGTTGCTGAGGACTCATCTTTGTTCTAAGATGATCCTCCACACGCAACACTGTGGGTGGTGCGTAACAGACTGTGCTGTTGCCTTTTTAAAGGCATCGATGGGGCTCTTGAGGAAAAATAATTTAGCAGAGTATAGAGTCTATGTTCTCATAATTGCAACCAAGATGACTTGACTCTAAATTAAGAAAATAAAAATCCAATAAGATGACCCATCCCTAGATCCCTTTGCTGCTGATTCTCAAATCAGGAATGTCCAATTTAGAAGATCTGAGCAACCAGCACAGTTTTGAGCTGAGGCTCGGCGGTCCTTAAGGTAAAACTACATGAGTCAAACAGTTTTGCCTACGCACTGAACTACCATCTGTGCTCTACTTACCGAGAAAGACAAGGTGAGAAGGATACCTAGAGATCAGATCTGAATGATTGTCTAACATGTAAGATAGCAAGCTCTGGAGAAGGCTGTAGGATTTTTTATAGTAGATGGATGATACCAGGATCCAAGTCAGTTGCACTTAATTTTTCTGGGCAAAACCCCATTAAAGGAATAAAAGAGAATTCAGGGGAAGCTTGGCTGACTGTGTCTATGCTGTTAGAAAACTAAGCAGCTTGGGCCACCATACTACCTAGACAGAAACCCATGTACGAACCTCTCTCCACCATGCCTTTGTACTCTGTTCCAGGTTTATTCCTTTTCTCCTACTGGCATCTATAGGGATCCCCAAGAGCTCCAGGTCATTGCATCTAAACCTGAATCCCTTCATTAGCAAACCTTTACTATTTACAAACACAACTGAAAGGTCTGGGGTGATCTTGGATTTATATTTAGGAACATGGAATTGGGACCCATAGAAAGAAAGCAATGTGCACCCAAGAAGCAGAGCTCACAAGTCAAGTAGGCACAGGACTTCTTGTTTGAATTTTCTTGATGATCCAGTTACATAATAAAGCACATGGTTTCCATTATCTTCCACTGTTCCCCACTCACCACTCCTGTGCATTATCCAAACAAACTCTCTCCTTTTCTCCTCTCTCCTGTACTTCTGACTACTTTGCTTACAGCAAATGGAGGTGTTGCTTCTTTAGTCAGAGAACACAGAGACACCTCATTTTGTTCTTGCCCAGCAGTTAAACAGAATGGAGGCAAGAATTATAGAGGCATTCTGTGTAGCTAAGGAAAAGGTTACAGATGTCAAAAGTTCTTAATATACTTGTTAATTTAACACATACATTCCTTCTGACTCATCAAAGCTAACAGAAGGGACTGATACTATGGGTAATCCAAATATAATTTCTGTTTGGCTTTGAAAATTGTTCTGTTCTGACATTTGGATACTGGTGTGCCTGGTGTTCAGGGAATTCACAACCCTGGAGCAGCCATATGGTACCGAGTGGCCAGAAGCCTCTGAAAGAACAAATGATTTTCCAATTCCACTCCTGCTAAATGCCTCTCTGCTCTGGATCTGTCGGTGATGAGCAGACACACTTCTTGGCCCAGTGCAAAAACCTCAGTCTGAATCTAGCTGTCCTCACCCTCCCATTGGATGACAGATATGATGAAAGTAACTCAAAAAGAAATAGAAAGTCCAAGCCATCTTGTATCTTCTCTCTTTTCTTCCCTCCCTTCTGTACTGGAATATATTGTTGTCCTTGGGCACATGGAATTTGAGGATCTTAGAATTTTATCTCTGTCATTATGAATTGTGTTGGGTTTATTATTGAGCCGATGGTTCTAAAAGTTAAAATTAGCCAGCTAAAATAATTTTTCAAAAGATTGTTTGAAATTCAACACATATTACCTAAAATTCAACTTTTTGTTCAGTTTAGCTAAATAATTAGGGTGGATTCAGGCCAGGAAAATGTGTGAAGCATTTAATAAAAATGAGATACACACATACATATGAAAAGATGTCCATGCTATATTGCTTAAAGAAAAGAGCAGGTTACAAAATAATTGTATGAATCATTAATGTCTTTCGTTAACTAGTTAATTAATTAACTAATATAATACATTTTCACAAGCTTAAGAAAAAATTCTATTAGAAAGAATTATTAACACAACATTATTAACAGTGGTTACCTCTGCAGGATAGAATTGGATAGATACGGACAGGAAACTTTTACGTTATATTTTACATTATTAAAAAAATGGTAATGAGTGATTTCCTGTTACTGTTCTCATTTTCATATGAAGTCCTTGAATACTCTTGCAACTCTTTGTTGTCTTGGTTTTGAAGTTTAAGATTTTTTAAAGCGATTTTATCTAAAACACCTCTTGCCCACTTTCAAATCGCTAATACCCATTATATTTGTAATGTTTTAATAAACAGTGGGATAGTTTTGCATCCTATATATTTTACTCTTTGGTTACTTTCTAATATACCTTTTTTAGGCAGTCAGTCTTAACATTTACTTAAAATTTTAATTGTTACATTTAATTATACTGAAATGCAGTTTTAAAATTTCTTAGTTATCAAAATCATGCACAATAAAACACTTTTAATGTCATCAGGTTACAAGAGGTATGTGTCTTTGAGGAGACTGCATTCAGAAGAACTTTCTTTTTTTTTACATATATATTTTTTTTCCTTTAAAATTTACTTCTTTTTTTTATTTTAATTAAAAATCATAAATTTACATAGGGCAATGTTGTTTGATTCATTCTGTTATTTTTTTCCCTTCCCCCTCCCCTCCCACCCCTCTTTTCCCTCTATACAGTCCTTTCTTCCTCCATTCTTACCACTCTCCGTATCCCTAACCCTAAACCTAACCCTAACCCTAACACTAACCCCTCCTACCCCCCCTTATATGTCTTCATCTGCTTATCAGCGAGATCATTCGTCCTTTAGTTTTTTGAGATTGGCTTATCTCACTTAGCATGATATCCTCCAATTTCATCCATTTGCCTGCAAATGCCATAATTTTGTCATTCCTCATGGCGGAGTAATATTCCATTGTATATATATGCCACAGTTTCTTTATCCATTCATCAACTGAAGGGCATCTAGGTTGGTTCCACAATCTGGCTACAGTGAATTGAGCAGCTATGAACATGGATGTGGCTGTATCTCTGTAGTATGCTGATTTTAAGTCCTTTGGGTATAGGCCAAGGAGTGGGATAGCTGGGTCAAATGGTAGTTCCATTCCAGGTTGTCTAAGGAATCTCCACACTGCTTTCCAGAGTGGCTGCACTAATTTGCAACCCCACCAGTAATGTATGAGTGTACTTTTACCCCATATCCTTGCCAACATGTATTATTGCTTGAATTCTTGATAATTGCCATTTAATTGGGGTGAGATGGAATCTTAGGGTAGTTTTCATTTCCATTTCTCTTATTACTAGAGATATTGAACATTTTTTCAGATATCTGTTGATTGTTTGTAGATCTTCTTCTGTGAAGTGTCTGTTCATTTTCTTAGCCCATTTGCTGATTGGATTGTTTGTATTCTTGGTGTAGAGTTTTTTGAGTTCTTTATAGATTCGGGATATTAGTGCTCTATCTGAAGTATGAGTGGTAAAGATATTCTCCCACTTTGTAGGCTCTCTCCTCACATTACTGATAGTTTCCTTTGCTGAGAGAAAGCTTTTTAGTTTGAATCTATCCCAGTTGTTGATTCTTGCTTTTATTTCTTGTGCTATGGGAGTCTGCTCCTGTAAAGGAAATCTGATCCTAAGCCAACAAGTTGAAGGTTTGGACCTACTTTTTCTTCTAGAAGATGCAGGGTCTCTGGTCTGATTCCGATGTCCTTGATCCATTTTGAGTTGATTTTGTGCAGGGTGAGAGATAGGGGTTTAATTTCATTCTGTTGCATATGGTTTTCCAGTTTTCCCAGCACCATTTGTTGAAGAGGCTATCTTTTCTCCATTGCATATTTTTGGCCCCTTTGTCTAGTATGAGAAAATTGTATTTATTTGGGTTTGTGTCCCTGTCCTCTCTTCTGTACCACTGATCTACCTGTGTATTTTGGTACCAATACCATGCCGTTTTTGTTACTATTGCTTTGTAATAGAGTTGAAGATCTGGTATTGTGATACCCCCTGCTTCGCTCTTTCTACTGAGGATTGCTTTAGCTATTCTGGGTTTCTTATTCTTCATGAATTTCATAATTGCTTGCTCTATTTCTGTAAGGTACATCATTGGGATTTTAATTGGAATTGCATTCAATCTATATAGCACTTTTGGTAGTATGGCCATTTTGACAATATTAATTCTTCCTTTCCATGAACATGGGAGATACTTCCATCTTCTAAGGTTTTCTTTAATTTCTTTCTTTAGTGTTCTGTAGTTCTCATTGTAGAGGTCTTTTGCCTCTTTTGTGAGATTGATTCCCAAGAATTGTATTTTTTTTTTTGATGCTATTGTGAATGGAATCGTTTTCCTAATTTCTCTTTCTGAAGATTCATCACTTATGTATAAAAATGCATTGGATTTATGAGCATTGATCTGGTAACCTGCTACTTTACTGAATTCACTTATGAGTTCTAAGAGTTTTCTGGTGGTATTTCCAGGTTCCTCTAAATATATAATCATGTCATCAGTGAACAGGGATAGTTTGAGTTCCTCTTTTCCAATTCGTATCCCTTTAATTTCTTTGGTTTGTCTAATTGCTCTGGCTAGAGTCTCAAGAACAATGTTGAATAGAAGTGGTGAAAGAGGGCATCCCTGCCTTGTTCCAGTTTTTAGGGGGAATGCTTTCAGTTTTTCACCATTTAGAATGATATTGGCCATGGGCTTAGCATAGATGGCCTTCACAATGTTAAGGAATGATCCCTCTACCCCAATTTTTTCTAGTGTTTTGAGCATGAAGGGATGCTGTATTTTATCAAATGCTTTTTCTGCATCTATTGAAATAATCATGAGATTCTTAACTTTTAGTCTGTTGATATGGTAAATGACATTTATTGATTTCCAGATGTTGAACCAACCTTGCATCCCTGGGATAAAACTTGATCGTGGTGCACTATCTTTTTAATATATTTTTGTATGCGATTTGCTAAAATTTTGTTGAGAATTTTTGCGTCGATGTTCATTAAGGATATTGGTCTGAAATTTTCTTTCCTCGATGTATCTCTGTCTGGTTTAGGTATCAGTGTGATATTGGCTTCATAGAATGAGTTTGGAGGGTTCCCTCCTCTTCTATTTTATGGAATACTTTGAGAAGTATTGGAATGAGCTCTTCTTTAAAGGTTTTGTAGAACTCGGCTGAGAACCCATCTGGTCCCGGACTTTTCTTTTTTGGTAGGCTTTTGATGACCTCTTCTATTTCATTGCTTGAAATTGATTTATTTAAGTTTTATATGTCCCCCTCGTTCAGTTTAGGTAATTCATATGTCTCTAGAAACTTGTTGATGTCTTCAAGGTTTTCTGTTTTGTTAGAGTATAGATTTTCAAAATAGCTTCTAATTATGTTTTGTATTTCACTCGTGTCTGTTGTGATAGTTCCTTGTTCATTCCGAATTTTAGTAATTTGAGTTTTCTCCCTCTTTCTCTTTGTTAGCATGGCTAAGGGTTTATCAATTTTGTTTATTTTTTCATAGAACCAACTATTTATTTTATTAATTTTTCCGATTGTTTCTTTTGTTTCAGTTTCATTGATTTCGGCTCTGATTTTAACTATTTCCTGTCTTCTACTACTTTTTGTGTTGGTCTGCTCTTCTTTTTCTAGGTCTTTTAGCTGTAGTGTTAAGTCCTTTATTTGTTGATTTCTACTTCTTTTGTTGAATGCACCCCATGAAATAAATCTTCCTCTAAGTACTTCTTTCATCGTGTCCCAGAGATTTTGATATGATGTGTCTTTGTTCTCATTTACTTCTAAGAATTTTTTAATTTCCCTCTTGATGTCTTCTGTTATCCATTCATCATATAATAGTGTATTATTTAATCTCCAAGTATTGGAGATGTTTCTGTTTTTTATTCTGTCATTTATTTCTAATTTCAGTCCATTATGATCTGATAGAGTACAAGGTAGTATCTCTATGTTCTTGTATTTGCTAACAGTAGCTTTGTGGCATAAAACATGGTCTATTTTAGAGAAGGATCCATGTGCTGCTGAGAAGAAAGTGTATTTGTTCTTTGTTGGATGGTATATTCTATATAAGTCGGTTAAGTCTAAATTGTTGATTGTGTTATTGAGATCTATGGTTTCTTTATTCAATTTTTGTTTGGACGATCTATCCAGTGGTGAGAGAGGAATGTTAAAATCACCTAGTATTATTGTGTTGTGGTCTATTTGATTTTTGGAATTGAGAAGGATTTGTTTGACGTACATGGATGAGTCAATGTTTGGGGCATAGATATTTATGATTGTTATGTCTTGCTGATTTATGCTGATTTATGCTTCCCTTAAGCAGTGTGTAATATCCTTCTTTATTCCTTCTGACTAGTTTTGGCTTGAAGTCCACATTATCTGAAATGAGGATGGATACTCCACCTTTTTTGCTGTGTCCGTGTGCATGGTATGTTTTTTCCCATCCTTTCACCTTTAGTCTATGGGTATCTCTTTCTATGAGATGGGTCTCTTGCAGGCAGCATATTGTTGGATTTTTTCTTTTTAATCCAATCTGCCAGTCTATGTCTTTTGATTGATGAGTTCAGGCCATTAACATTCATGGTTATTATTGTGATATGATTTGCATTCCTAGTCATCGTACTCATTTTTGTTTTTTGACATGATTTGGTTTCTCCTTTATTTGGCTATTTCTTTAGGCTAGTTCCTCCTGTTGCTGATTTACATCGTTGTTTTTCATCTCTTCCTCATGGAATATTTTGCTGAGAATGTTCTGTAATGCTGGCTTTCTTTTTGTAAATTCCTATAGCTTTTGTTTATCATGGAAGGATCTTATCTCATTGTCAAATCTGAAAGTAAGTTTTGCTGGGTATAAAATTCTTGGTTGGCATCCATTTTTTTTCAGGGCTTGGTAAATGTTGTTCCAGACCCTTCTAGCTTTTAGGGTCTGGATTGAAAAATCTTCTGATATTCTTATTGGTTTCCCCCTGAATGTAATCTGACTCTTTTCTCTCGTGGCCTTTAAAATTCTGTCTTTATTTTGAATGTTAGGTATTTTATAATAATGTGCCTTGGTGTAGGTCTGTTGTAATTTTGCATATTTGGAGTCCTATAAGCCTCTCGTACTTGGTTTTCCATTTTATTCTTCAGATTTGGAAAATTTTCTGATATTATTTCATTGAATAGTTTGTTCATTCCTTTGGTTTGTTTCTCTAAGCCTTCCTCAATCCCAATAATTCTTAAATTTGGCCTCGTCATGATATCCCATAATTTTTGTAGATTCTGTTCATGATTTCTTACCATCTTTTCTGTTTGGTCAATCTTGTTTTCAAGATTACATATTTTGTCTTCAATATCTGAGGTTCTGTCTTCCAGGTGATCTATCCTATTGGTTATGCTTTCTATGGAGTTTTTAACTTGGTTCATTGTTTCCTTCATTTCAAGGATTTCTGTTTGGTTTTTTTTCAGTATCTCTAACTCTTTATTGAAATGTTCTTTTTCTTCCCTTATTTGCTCTTTTAACTGTTGATTGGTGCGTTCATTTAATGCCTGCATTTGTTCTTTCATCTCCTCGTTTGCTTCCCTGATTGTTTTAATTATGTACATTCTGAACTCCCTTTCTGACATTTCTTCTGCTGTGCTGTCATTGGGTTTTATTGATATAGTATCTAGGTTTGTTTTGGACATTTTCTTCCCTTGTTTTCTCATATTGGTCAGATGTCAGTGGAACTCTGTGATATTGTAGATTTCCTCTGTTGGCTTATAGTGTCCCTGTAAATTTCCAGTGTATCACCTACCAGCCTTCAGTAGCCAGAAGTCTTGGATTAACTTGATAATGTAGTGCTTCCGAAGAACACTGCCCCTAGACCGCTACTGGTTCCAGGGAGAGAGACCTGGAGAGGTCTCTTGCTGCCCAGCCCTGGTCCCAGAGGCCAGTTGCAGGTCGGCGGAGGTCTCCACTGGCTTGGGGTCTTGTGGCTGGCTCTGTGTAGACAGGCTCTCACTGGGCGGTTTGCCCCGAGAAGTTAGCCTAGAGAGGTGCTTCCTGCTGGAGGGGGCTGGGCTGCTTGGGGAAGTTCCTGGCGCCCTGTGCTGGTCTCTGAAGCAACCTGCAGACGGGCCGGAGCTGGCAGCGGGGTGGGCTGGAGCTGGCCGCGCTGCTTCTGTGCAGAAGGGCTCTCACTGGGGGGCCTGCTCCGCGAGGCTGGAGGATCTGTCCCTGTGGGAGGAGCCCACCACCAGACTGCACAGAGCTGCCTGGGGGAGACTCTATCTGCCCTGTCCTACTCTAATAAGCCACTTGAATCTGGGCCTGACACCCAGCTGAGCTTCACTGGGTGGGGGAGACTCACCCTGTGGTTCTATTTAAGTCCGAGTCTCTCAATGCCTCCCCTTCTTGAATCCTGGGTTCTGGAGCGACTGGAGATGCAGTCACCCTCTACTCCGCCATCTTGAATCGCCCCGTGGAAAAAGCCTGCAGCTGGAGGGGGACAAGGCTGCCTGGAGAGGTCTCTGGCTGCCCAGCCCTGGTCCCAGAAGCTGCTTGCCTGTCGGAGGTCTCCGCTGGCTTGGGAACTTCTGGCTGGCTCTGCATCGAGAGGCTCTCACTCAGAACTTTCTAATGTATAATTTACTTTAAGAACACACGAACAGATGCAGAGACCCTTCACACATATTTTTATTTTATATAAATCATTCTTGAGATGAATCTATTTTATTTGATAAACCACTATTATTAACATGGCTTTGTTAGAAATTTCTTATAAATATGCAAGTACACATGCCATCATGTTATTTAATGTGTTTCTTCTGAGCAGACTCTTTGAGTTGTTGACTCTGTCTCCTCCACCACTGCTACCCTTTGCTATTCTAGAATGCATTCAAAACAAAGTAGATCATTCTGGTCTCCCTGGGAAAATAGGGGATGTATAAATGAAACTAGGGGAAGACAGAGCTGTAGCTCAGCAGCATGGTTATCCTACCATTGAAGGATGGGTCCTCACTCAGAATGGTTGGTTAGGCCTGTGAAGAATATCTGCCCTTTGCTCATCCCCATTTAATGAAGCCTGCCTCCTCAGCAGCACCAGACCCAGGCTGTAACCTTCCAGCCCAGTTTGCTTCTCCTGATCTTCATTTAGACCCATCTACAATTGGCATAACATCTCTCTTAAGGACTCTATCCTCCTTATATTTTCTCAATGCATACATTCTTTGGGACTGAGAATACAGGGAAATGGCAATACTTGATTTATTTAGAATTAAAGTTGGAACATTCTGGGGAGATGATTTAAGTCAATCTTATTTTACATATGAGGACCCGAGAGGTCAGGTAACTTTCCTGAACTCACAAAGCTTTGTGGTGGCAGAGTTGGAACTTTTCAGATGACAACTTATTCTCAAGGTCAGGACTTTTTCACTGCATTTTGTTAACAATAGTTCTGTGACGTTTTGTGATTTTTTAAAAATAGTATTAGGGAATGCAGTAACTTTTCTTAAATAAAATCAGAAATATAGTTTTGGAGGTTTGGAAAAGGTATTAAGGAGAAACTAGACCAAGAAGAAACTGAGAATGAAAATGAGAGGTTAGCAGTCAGACAGGCAAAGGCAATAGTGGATTTTTTTCCCATTGGTTGGTTCTCTCTGCTCTTTATCCACAGATGATAAACTAACTCTGCACTAAAGGTCAAGTGTGGGTCACAGGTAACGGGTAGCCCCCTCGCGGTGCTGTGTTATGATACTCAGGTATTAGGAGTCATGAGAATGTTTGGATGGGTACAAGTAGGAGGACATTCCAACAAGAACTGTCTTCACTTATGAACCTACCATTTCCTCCAAAAAGATTTCCTAATCATTGGATGGTAGACATCAATCGTTAAAAGAGACCTTAGCTAAGTCCACATTAAATCAACATGGAAAATTCTTCCAGATCAGTCCAAATAGATAAATGCATTAAACTTTGCTTGCACACCAGTTATAGAATAAGTACCTCTAGATAAAGTCCATCCTCTTCATCTGTCCCTGTGACATGTGCTCATTGATTTTTCCCCCAGGGAATATAAGACTACTTCTTGGGACTTATAAACTGATCCATTCAGCCTTCCTATTTCTTCACGCTGTAGCCAATGAAGAACATCTGCACTTCATTGGTGCTTTTGCTGAATGTATATATGAAACAAACATTTATTATGCACTTATTCTATGCCCAGGCTATAATAACAGCTAAGACTGTTAAAAAGATAAGATACTGATTAACTTAGTTCATGAGGCAGATATTTAAAAAAAACAATTGTAGTGCAACATAATCAATGATGAGCATCATAAAATGGAAATATAGATAAAGGAATGAATGAAGATGCCTAACACCATGTCCAGTGCTGCTTCATAAATTTCTACAGAAAAAATAAATTTATGGGTTTGACAACAAGACTACATCATGTTTACCTTCCTATCACTACAAGGGCTGTGTACAGGCAAAGGGTGCACAAAGCAGGTGAAGGTTGACATGCATGGGAAAAGAGCACAGGTGTCTGAGGCATGAGTATTTTGAGTTCAAATAAATATATCGTCAAATGGTTATATAGTTATCTTGTGGGTATATGCAAAAATATAACAATGAATACCACTATTATGCATGATTATAGTGCACCAATAAAAATGTGGAAAAACCTATAATTTCCAAATAGAAAATCTAGATACTGTTTTAAGATTAAAACAGATGTCATTACCCTGTGTTCATGTATGATTACATAAATGGTATGAATCTACTTTGTGTACAACCATAGAAACAAATTGTCCATTTGTGTACAATGAATCAAAATGCAGTCTGTAAAAAATAAAATAATAAATAAATAAAGATTTATATTACTTGACAAATTTGTGAGGCAATTTTGTCACCTAATTTCTCCTCTCATTAATCAGTTAAGGAAAATGCTATCTGCCTCACAAATGTGTTAGAGGATTAACTAAAATAGACTAATCAAATATAACAATGCCAGGCATTTCATTGAGGGGGGAGGAGAGAGAGAGAGAATCTTTATTTTTCTTAGTCTTTTTTGTTTTGTTCTCGGAGATGACAGAAGGCCTAGAGATGATTATTTTTGTCCTTTTGATCTTCTCTCTAGACTTCAGTTGCTTTTTGTGCCTGGGGGAGGTAGATGTAATGAGTAGAATCATCAGCAAGTATTTGAAGAAAAGTCAACTTTTATTTAAGGCTATGATTCCTCAACTACAAAACTGACACCCAATGCTAACCTCACCGTGTTGCCATGGGGATTAAGTGGGGCAGCACCAACGCAGTGCTTTGTTTAGAGCAGGTCCTTAATTAATGATAGTGATGTTTATAATAATACGATCAACTAATCTACAGTACCAATTCACTTCTTTTCTTATATAGCTACAGAATTATTGGTTTGCATAGGAAGTAACATCTTTCTCTTTAGGTCAACAGAGAGAGAGAAAGAGAGGGTGAGAGAGAAAGAAAGAAAGAGAGAGAGAGAGAGAGAGAGAGAGAGAGAGAGAGAGAGAGAGAGAGAGAGAATTTTTGCTTGTTGGAGCAAGCTCCAAATACCTTCTCTTCACTATGCTGATCCTGTCTGCTTGTGTTCCCCCATTAATGAATTAAGTTTATTCTTAAGAGAAAGGGAAATGAAGAAATATTTCTAATTCAAGTACAGAATCCAAGAAGGGTTTTTTCGTTGGGTTTTTTTTTTTTTTTTTTTTTTTGGTGTTTTGGTTTTTTTGTTTTTGTTTTGTTTTGTTTTGTTTTTTGAGATAGGGTCTTGCTAAATTGCTAAGGGCTTCATTAAGTTGCTGAGGCTGGCTTTGAATTTGTGATCTTCTTGCCTCAGCCTTCCAAGCCACTGGAATTACAGGCATGTACCACCATGTCCAGCAGGATCTAAGAAAATTTTTTAAATACCCTGATGATTACAGAATTAATCCCATGAAAAATTCAAAAAATAAAAGAGTAATCTCCTTAGCTACATCATTTTGTAACATTACCCTCTCCTGATTCTACCCTCGAAGGCAGAAATATTAATATCATTAGTCACAAAATAACTATGATTATTTCTGCTACTCCAACAAAAGCAGCCCTTGTTTAAAATTCATATAAAATTAGTCACTTTTCAAATTTGACATATCTTATTTGTAGGGGAACGTCTACAGAGTTTAAATCAGTTGTCACTTACTGCTCAAGTCAAAATCAATCAACCAATCACATAATGGTTGTGACTATTTCTCCCTTCTTTTCCTCCTTCACCCTTTTGCTTTTCCCCTCATATTCCTTCTCTCCCTCTTATTCCCTTCTTTTGCCCTCCCTTCCATCCTTCTTCCTTTCTTCCTCTTCCTCTCCTTCTGTTCCCTCTTTCCTTTCCTCTTTCCACTTTTCTCCTACACTTGCTATCATGCCTCTTCATTCATTCTTTATTCCTTTTAAATATGTACTGAATGTGAACATGTTCCAACCACTGAATAAGACTTTGGGATAAAAAAGGTGAATAACTACCAAATTTCCACATACCACAAACCTCATACCAACATTTAGCTCAGTACTTTGCAGTGTACAAAGAATTTCAGCTTCTTCATTTAAGAAAGAAAAAAAAAAAATGTCTGTAGGGCAGTTTAATTACCTTTTTTTAAAAAAAAAGTCAGATGAGAAATGTGAGACTCAGAAAACTTGAATGACTTGTCTAATAAGAATATGACAGGCAATTAAGCTGTGCCCTTTATCAAAAGAGCGAAAAGTAAGTGGAGAAATTCTGCATATAAAATCATACCCACAGGAAAAAGCAAGAGTTTTCTATGATTGAAACAAGTATTTTCTCCCTTGGAGTTACTCTGATTCTCAATATTTAATATAAGTAATTTGGGTTAAAAAAAATAATAAATTTGAAATGAAGATGATCCCAGAATTAATAGAATTCTGCTCTTTAAAGGGTATGCACTCTGGGGTGGCTGACAGCTCTACCAGTATATTCTTTCCACTTTTGAGGCTGCACAATCTGTCTCCCTAATGCATTATAATTACCATCTAAAGTGACACACTGCATGAAACATCTTGGCATGGAAATGGAGTTTATTGTTTTCTGGAAATATTTACAGTCATGTAAGTTAGATGCTGTCATGAAACCAGTCTAAAATGCTGTTTAAAATCTTCACATAGAGTGTGTTTAAAGCATTCTCTTCAGAACAAAGGATGCAGTTGCTTGTGAGAACACTGCTCTGTCTGCCCAGCAGCCATTTGCTCCTTCCTCATGTCTGGCATAATCCAGATTTGCTCCCATACAGTTCTATGCTCATGTGCTTCAGTGGCCTAGAAGACCAGATCTTCTTTTTAATAGTGTTCATTGAATGTGCTCCTTCAAAAATGGGATTCATAGTGATGTAGTAAATTCTCTGCTATCTGTGATAAAGAAGCTCTTGCTAAACCAACATTTTTACTTAATCATTCATTTAACAAATGTTATTAAAGGCTTACTATTTTCCAGGCATGCACTAGGACCTGGGGATGCAAGTGCAAGGAATAACAATACCAATCTCCAAGCTCAAAAATTTATAGCTGGTAACATTTTAAAAAGCCAAAGGCATGCATAGGAAAAGGAGAATTGTGTTACAATATGCCTCTAACTTTAGGAAGTATATGTTTGTGTATGTATGTATGTATAGATAGATGATAGATGATAGATAGGTATAGATGCTACTCAACTCATGATGATGTTATGCCCTGATAAACTCATCAGAAATTGAAAATATCATGTCAAGAATGCATATATTCACCCAAACTTTCTGAATGTCATAGTACGGTTTATGCCAAATGTTTATTGCTTTTGCATCATCTTAAAATCATAAGTCAAACCATTCCAAGTGAGTGATCACTTGTAAATATATAAATAAATATAAATGCACAAACATATAGTTAGATATAGAGGTAGTGACATATATAATGTATTATAACATGAAAATAAAAGGGGTGCTGAGCCTTGTTTTAGAATTAAGGGAAAGATTCCCATGGAATACAATATCTAAGCTGAGAAATGAGAGCATTATAAGAATAGCAAACAGGTATTATATCTATCTGTGTCCTTTTCTGTCAATGAGCTCTTCTGGAAGTATGACATTAAAGAAAAAATCTGGTATTTCTGGAGATTGTTCTACCATACAAGAGAGTGGTAAGAACTAGATTCAACCTTATTTAAGAACTAAAAAATATATCAAACAACAATCCCAAAGAAGGAGATATTCAACAAAGGAGGAGAATAATTCACAAGAGAGAGGAAACCAATTATATTAGCACTACAATTTCCCCCGTACCCCACCTTGAGAGAGTATTCAGGTCATCACACAGGGAAGGAGAAAATCCAGGCAGATACCAGCAATCTATTTGAGAGAGGGCCATGGATCTGGGAGTCTGAGAAAGCAAGGCTGACAAGAATTTGCAAGGCAGACTACCAGAGGGTAGAGCTACACAGACAACCTTGGCTGACCCAACTCTTCTGCCTCCTGCTAATTTTCAGGATGGTGACTGTGGAACGTGCTGTGCTGAGAATGCAGTACCCTGAAATATGGAGGAAATATCCAGAACAGCCTGGCTTGTGTCCTCATCCATCCTAGAAAACAATGTCATACAATGTCTTAATTCAGTGATCCCAGTTGCTCTGGGAGTATAAAACTCAGGCTGAGTACATTCTGGATCCATAAACTGCATAGCCAAAGTAGGATATGAACAGATGAAACTCCATTCACCCTGGACAGCATTACTGAGCTTTGAGGTACCAGATCACAATGGAACCCAAGCTTCCACTGTGAGTAGCAAGCCTGAGTTAACCATTCTCATATTCTGGCAATTGGGTTTGCTCGAAACCTCCTGCCAGATCTGGGAAACTTAGGAAAGATTGACAAGGTGTTTACAGTCTTCCGTAGGGATTGATTCTATAGGGGTGCACAAACCTTACAGGTCAGAGGAGAATAGAATGATACATTCAAAGTGGTAAAGGAGAAAAGCTCTCAAATGAGAATATTTTATCTCTCACAGTTGTCACTCAGAAATGAAGAAGAGTTAAACTGTATCAGAAAAATGAAAGTTGAGAGAATTCTTCACCACTAGACCTCTCTTAAAAGAACTGGTAAGTGAAATTCTTCAATCTAAAAGGAAAGGATACTAATTAGTTGCCTAAAATCATAAGGAAGAAAAAATAATTGATCAAAATAAGAACGTGAATTTTGAATATTCTAACACTGTAATAGTGATGTGCAAATCATTTATACCTTTAATATGAAGGTTAAAAGATGAATATTAACAATAATCACAGATATAATGGTTTGATAATAGGCATAAAATGTAAAATATGTAAATTATGACATAAAAATAAAATGTATATGAGGTGGAATAAAAGTTCAGAATTAACTTATGTGATCAAAATTAAGTTGTACCCTGCTTAAAATAGCCTGTTATAACTGTAAGATATTTTGGTAAGCCTCAGAGAAACTATACAGCAAAAACTCATAGGAGATAAACAAAATATGAAAATAAAGCAATTGAAGACTACCACTAGAGGAAATAATCTAATCACAAAGAGAAGAAAAAAGAAACAAAAAAACTGCCAAAAAATAAAAAGATAATTAAGAAAATCACAGTAATAATTCCTTTCCCTATCAAAAATTACCTTGAGTATACATAGATTAAATTCTCCAAAGGATAGAATGAATTAATTAATTAAAAAACAGAAAAATCAAGGACAGTAAAAGACCCAACTATATGCTACCTACAAAGATTTATCTGAATTTTAAGGACACATGTAGATTGAAAAATGAAAGGATGAAATGCATATTCCAAGTAAATGGAAACCAAAAGAGAACAGGAGTATCTTTACTTTTTATCAAATAAAATAGACTTTAAGTAAAAAACTGTAAAATTAGAAAAATAAGGTAATAATATATTTGGTATGCTTGAATGGATATTATAAAGCTAATATTGCAGGAGGGGGTTTCTTATTGCCGAGTGTGTTTGTACCTCTTTCTCTCTCTGCCTTTCCACCATGTGATGTCTTCCTTAATATTATTATGCAGCAAGAAAGTGCTTGCCAGATAAAAGCCTTCAATGTTGTACTTCCCAACATTTAGAAATATGAGCCAATACATTTATTCATGTTATAAATCAACCAATGTGATATTCTGTTACATTAACATAAAATATACAGATAAATGAATTAATTCAAGAAGATCCTACAATTATATTTTGTGTATATATATACACATATATATGTGTGTGTGTATATATATATATATATGTATATATATGTATATATATATATCCCAACATGGGAGCAGCTAGATATATAAAGGCAGCTAAATTTATAAAGCAAATAATAAATTTGGAGCACAAGAGTGGCTGCAATACAATAGTAATGACATAAATGTCAATACCCTCTTTCAGTAATATACTGATCATCCAAAAAGAAAATCATTGAATAAACTTTGAAATACAATGAAATATATTTTAGACCAAATGGACCTAACATACACATAACACTCCATCAAGGAGCTGCAGAATACATGTTGTTCTCAAGCATACACAGAGAACATTCTCTAGGATAGACCACATGTTAAGCCACAAAATATGCCTGGACACTTCTGAGAAGACTGAAATCACATCAAATATACTTTTAACACAATGGTATGAAACTAGAATGTTTTTCACTTTCAAAAAGCAACTCTGTCAAAGCACAATTCGCCCACCATAAAATTCACCTGTTTTAAGGGCACAGTTCAGTAATATTTGGTAAATTTACTGAGTCTTGCACCCATAATCACAATCCAGTTTCCAGACATTTCCATCATCCCACTAAGATGCCTTCTACTTGTTTACTGATTTCCACTCCTAGGTTCAGGCAGGCACCAGGCTATACTGTGTCACAAGGTTTTGGGGACTCTAGGGGTCAAATCTTTCTGTCTGAAGATTCACCTTTTCTAGATATCTCATAGAAATGGACTCACATAGAGACTTTTCCTGTCTGGCTTCCTTAAATTATGGAGCCTATTTTTTTGGTCTTTAGATTGGCCAAAATCTAAATGCTGGATGCTGCCTGTACTTGGTTGACAGCCTGTGGGTGTCACAGGCAGTATCATGAAGACTTGATGGAAATTTCCATTGGTAACACATTTTGAAAGGATGATTTGGTGGTGAAACTAGAATTTAAAACAGAAGGAATTTCAAAAAATTCACAAATATGTGGAAATTAAGCAAATGATCCTAAACAATCAATAAGCAAATGAAGAAATTGAAAGGGAAATGTATCTTTTGAAAAAATATCAAAATAACATCATTGCAAAACAGCAAAAGTAGTTCTGAGAAGAAATATCATAGTAATAAATGCCTACATCAAAAGAAGATCCCAAATAAACAAGCTAGTTTTACACATCGAGAAAATAAAAATAAAATCATTCTTCTTCATGGTTGAGTACTATTCCATTGGGTATATATACCATTTATACATTCATCTTTTGAAAGAAGAATGACTTTGTGACATTCACCAGCAAATGGATGGGTCTGAGGACTATTTTGCTAAGTGAAATAAGCCAGTCAGTCCCCAAAAGCCAAAGTCAAATATTTTCCCTGATATGTGGATGTTAACCCACACTAAGAGGGAGGTTGAGGGGAAGAATGGATGTTTAGAAGATTAGACAATGGGGAGTGGAGGGAAAGGAGGGGGGATAGAAAAAGGAAAGAAAGTGGAATTAATCTGATATAATGTTCCCGTGTACATATATGAAAACAACACAGTGAATTCCACCATCAAGTATATCAATAAAAATAGTATCCTAATTAGAATAAGATATATTCTATGCTTGTATAGATGAATCAAAATGGATTCTGCTGCCTTGTGTAAATAAAAGAACCAATAATTAAAAAAAGAAACACTAAATATTAATTCTCCTAAGAGGGTAAGATCATCTCCCTCTTTCATATTCTTCCAAATAATGAAAGCACAGTTATCTATTAAAAAATAAACTAGAAATAGAAGAATAAATTAAGTTCAAAATTATTTGAAGAAAGGAAATAAGATCAGAGTAAAGATAAATGAAATTGGGACTAGCAAAAAAAGTAGGAGAAAAAAAATCAATGAAAGTAAGAGTGATTATTTTTTAAAAGATAAGCAAAATGGACAGTGTTTTATGTAGACTGAGAAGACAGAAAAAAAGACTCAGGAAAAATAAGTAAAATCAGAAACTAAAGGAAAATTTACAACTTATACCATAAAAATAACATGTTTTATGACTTAGAATAGGTAAATCTCATGATTCTACACAGATACAGAAGACTTTTGAGGAAATTCAACATACTTTTGTGATAAAAAATCTCAACAAATTAGATATAATAGGAGTGTTCCACAACATAATAATGACCACATGCTGAAACCAACTGACATCGTATTCGATGGTGAAAAGTTGAAAATTTTTCCTCTAACATCAGTAACGAGACTAGGATGCCCACACTCACCATTTCTATTAATCATACTACTAGAAGTCCTAGTCAGAGTGGTTATGCAACAGAGAGAAATACAAGGCATTCAAATTGGAAAAGAAGAAATTAAACTGTTTCTGTTTGTGGAGGACATGATATTCTGTACAGAAAACTCTGAAGATTCTACCAAGAAACTGTTAGGACAAATAAATTCAGTTAAGTCCTGGTACACACAATCAATATAGAAAAAACATTAGTGTTTCTGTACCTCAAGGAGAAATAATCTGAAAAATATTTTTTTTTTAAATTTCATTTTTGGTAGCTACAAAAATATTCACAAATAAATTTATCCAAGGAAATGAAAGATCTAAACCTTAAAACCACAAACCTATTGATGAAATAAATTAAAGAAGACCCAAATAAATGCAATGGTTTGTTGTGTTCAGGAATTAAAAGAAATAATATTGTTAAAATGCTCATACTATCTAAAGTGATGTCTAGATTTAATGCAATCCTTATCAAAAATACCAATGCCTTTCTTTCACAGAAATATAAGAAAAATCCTAAAATTCTTACAAAATTACAAAGACCCCACAACAAACAAAAATTCTCAAAAAAAAAAAAAAAAAAAGAACAAAGCTAGAGCTATCAAACAACCTGATTTCAAAATATACCAAAAAGATAAAGTAATAAAAACAACATTATACTGGAATAAAAGTAGGCCAATGGAACAGATTAGAGAGAGCAAAGAAATCAACCCATGAATTTAGGGTCAATTGAGTCAATTAAATTTCAACAACAATGCAAAGAACATACAATCAGGAAAGGACCGTCTATTCAGTAGAAGGCATTGGGAGAACCAGATATCCATATGCAGAAGAATGACATTAAATCTTTATTATACAACAAAAATGAAATCAATATACTTGAGATATCAAACATAAAAATACTAGAAGAAAAGATAGAGGAAAAGCTCCAAACATTAGTCTGAGTTGTGTTGTTGTTGTTGTTGTTATTATTATTATTATTATTGGAGATGGCCCCAGAAGAAAACCCTACAGAAACAGAAATAGACAAATGAAAGTATATTAAACTAAAAGGTGTCTGCATAGCCACGAAAATAATCAGCAGAGTAAGGAGACAACCGGGGGGGGGGGGGGGATACTGTAAACCAAAAAATTGACAAGTTCTTAATATTCAATATTTATAAGGAATTCAACTCTGAACATGGAAAACAAATAACCTGATTTTAAAACTGTGAAAAAGACTTCCATAAGCATTTCTTAATAAAAGAAATAAAAATGACCAGCAAGTATATGAGAAAATGCTCAACATACCTAATCTTCAGGGAAATGCAAATTAAAAACACAGATATCATCTCATGCCTATCAATGTGGCTATTGTCAAATTTGACAAACGTTAACAAGTGTTGGCAAAGATGTGGGGAAAAGGGACCCTTGTATGTTGTCAGTGCCGTAAGTTACTATAATCATTAAAGAAAACACTTGCAAGTCCCTAAAATTAGAACAGCCATCTACTCCATAATTCCACTCCTAGGAATATGTCCAAAACAATTTAAATCTGTATATGAAAAACAACTGCACTCTCAGATTCATGGCAGCATTGTTCACAAAAGCCAAGAGGTGGAATCAGTCTAAGTGTCCATTAGGAAAGGCTGGAATTTATAGCCACTCTCCAGGGAGATACATCAACATCAACCTAGACAAAAATAAAACACAATATAGTATGCACTTGACAGTTGCTAAGAAATTAGATTTTAAGTGTTCTCACCACAAAACACAAAAACACAGATAAGTGTGTGAGATGATACATATTTTAAATGACTGACTTAACCATTTTATAATGTACACACATATAAAAACATCAATTGTGCATCATAAATATATATGATTTGTCCTTGTTCATTAATAAAAAGAGTGAGATGCCAAAGAACTGGATATGAAAACCAATAAAACAAAGATTCAACTATATGTTACATGGAAAAAACTAACTTTAAATGGAAAGACAAAAATATATTAAAAGCAAGGAGGAAAGGATCTACTGGGCTATTAAAGGAAGCAAGAATATTTATATTAACAGAAAATAATATTCAAAGGATTATAGAGACTAATTTGAGAATGTAAATTGTGTCAATTAGTCAAATGGTATACAATTATCCTAAATGTCTAGGCACCTAATAACAAAGCTTCAAAATATCTGGAGAAAAATCTCTGATAAAACTGTAAATGGAAATAAATCCACAATTAAAATTAATGATTTCCACATTCTTCCATGATAATTGATGGAATAAGTGGACTGGAAATCATCAAAGATTCAAAAAATTTAAAAAAACCCACCATATTACTAATATGAAATTCTTGACATTTATAGAACATGACACACAAAAATAGAAGAATATGCATTATTTTCATGAAACATGTATGAAGATAGACTATCTTTTGGCCATAAAACAAGTCTTGATGAATTCAAAAATAGAAAGATGACTGGAAATCTCCTAATATTTGGAAACTAAATCACCTGTCAATAAACCATGAGTCAAAGAAGAAATCTAAAAGAAGGATTTCAAAATATTTTGAACTGAATGAAAATGAAAATACATCAAAGTTTGGGGAATGCCCCTAAAGCTATATGAAGGAAAATGTCATAGTACTGAGAAATTGTGATAGAAGAAGTGTCCCAAATCATTGACCTCAGGTCCCACCTAGAAGAAGTAGTAAAAGAAGAGAAAATTGGATTGAATGCAAGCAGAAGAAAGGACATAATATCAAAAGAGATATTAAATAGAAAGCAGAAAAACAATGAAGGAAATCCCTGAAACTAAAAACTGGACCTTTGAAAAGATCAGTAAGAGTGATAAAGATACAGGAAGGATTAGAGGGAAAAGAGAAAACAACAAAAAACAAAAAACAAAACAAAACAAACTTTAAACTGCCAATATCAGGAACAAAATAGGTGGAAAATACATATTCTACAAATATCAGTCATAATAAAGGAGTATTATGAACAACTTCATGCTAATGACTTGGACCTTTTTAATAAAATGGGCCAGTCCTTTGAAAGACACTAACTATGAAAGTTATGGGAAACAGAAATAGGTAACATGAATAAAGTTTTCTCAATTAAAAGATTAAATTTGTTAAAAGCCTCACACAAGGAAATCTCCAATTCCAAAGGGCTTCATGGGGGAATTCTACTAAACATAAAAAAGAAATAATACCAATTCTACACAAATTCTTTCAGAAAATTACACAGGAGAAATGCTTCTCAATTCATTTTTGAGACCAGCATTATGCTGACACCAAAACCAGACAAAGTACTAAATGAAATAAAAAATACAAATCACTATCTCTCATGAAAAGATATGCAGGCTGGACACCGTGCCCACCCACCTGCTTCCCAGCCACAGACAGACCTCGGTGGCCTGCCTACCTGTGTGGGCTCAGTGCGCTGGTGCTGCAGCTCCCAGCTTCTTTGGAGGCTGGTGCAGACAGTTTGAATCATTCCTAAGGACGGTCGTGGTCACCACCATGGGAGGGGCGGCTCCCTTCCTGAGACACCTGCAGGAGACTGGAGGCCCTTTGACAGGTACCACACTCTCATCAGGATACTAAGGACTGAGATGTTTGAGTGGTGGATGACTGTGAACCATAGATATTTTTGTTGTTTTTAATTTTTCATTTCTTCTTTTTTTTCTCTCTCACTCTATTTTCCTTTTATTTACCTATTACTGTAGTGTCTTTCTCCCTTTTCTCATGCTAAAAACCAACTTCTTTTGACCCTACTCTCACTCTTCCCTTGATGAGTTACCTCTATTTACTCACTTCTTTTCCTATTAGCAGTTACATCCTACACCCCTCCCCATGGTCTTGGTCCACCACTAGAAATAATTTGATTAGATAATAATCAAAAACCTCGATTACACTCTCAAACTTTCTATTATTTAGAACTTCTGTATAATCTTTTCTTATCCCATTAATAGCCACATTCTACAACCCTCTGCATCCTCTTTGTCCTCCATTAGAAACTGCAGACCTTATTGCAAATCTGTTTGTTTTGTTGAAGATAATATTTTAATTATTATTAAATTTAATATTTAATTCATTCTGTTTATTATGACAATTTTGTTATTGTCCTCATAGGGGCTATTTGGTCTAGGATTGCATAGTGTCTGAATTGGGCACTGCTAATATTTATCTCCCCTTAAAGAAAGGGCTTTGGAAACCTATAGGACCACTATAAGCCTATAGGGGGAAATCTGCAATACCCCAGATCTGCAGCGCTAGAGGGGAAGATACATGAACAACATGAAAAAACAAGGGAAGAAAATGATCCAAACACATCTAGATTCTATAGTAATAGAATCCAATGACAGTATGTTAGAAGAAATGTCAGAAAAGGACTTCAGATTATACATGATTAAGATGATTTGCAAAGCAAAGGAGGAGATAAGAGAGCAAATGCAGGCAATGAATGATAATACCAATAAGCTGAAAGAACACCTGCAGGAAGCAAAAAAAAAAAAAACAAAAAAACAAAAACAAAAAACAAAAAACAAACAAACAAACAAAAAAAACCCAAAAACCAAAAAACAAACAGAAATCCTTGAAATGAAGGAAACAATAAACCAAATAAAAAACTCAATGGAAAGTATCACCAAAAGACTACACCACTTGGAAGACAGAACCTCAGATAATGAACACAAAATATTTAATCTTGAAAATAAAGTTGCCCAAACAGAGAAGATGGTAAAAAATCATGAACAGAAACTCCAAGAACTATGAGACATCATGAAAAAACCAAATTTAAGAATAATTGGGATTGAGGAAGGCACAGAGATACAAACCAAAAGAATGAACAACCTATTCAATGAAATAATATCAGAAAATTTCCCAAGCCTGAAGAATGAAATGGAAAATCAAATACAAGAGGCTTACAGAACACCAAATGCACAAAATCACAACAGATCCACACCAAGGCACATTATAATGAAAATGCCTAACATTCAAAATAAAGATAGGATTTTGAAGGCCGCGAGAGAAAAGCATCAGATTACATATAGAGGGAGACCAATACGGATAGCAGCTGACTTCTCAACCCAGACTCTAAAAGCTAGAAGGACCTGGAACAACATATTTCAAGCTCTGAAAGAACATGGTTGCCAACCAAGAATCCTATACCCAGCAAAACTAACCTTCAGATTTGAAGATGAAATAAAATCCTTCCATGATAAACAGAAGTTAAAAGAATTTACAAATAGAAAGCCTGCACTATAGAATGTTCTCAACAAAATATTCCAAGAGGAGGAAATGAAAAACAACAATGTAGGTCAGCAAAGGGAGGAACTACCTTAGAGAAAAACCACTCAAAGGAGAAACCAAGCCAACTTAAAAACCAAAAATAAGCCAAATGACTGGGAATACAAATCATATCTCAATAATAACCCTGAACGTTAATGGCCTAAACTCACCAATCAAAAGACATAGACTGGCAGAATGGATTAAAAAGAAAGACCCAACAATATGCCATGTGCAAGAGACTCATCTCATAGAAAAAGATATCCACAGACTAAAGGTGAAAGGATGGGAAAAAACCTACCACGCACATGGACTCAGTAGAAAAGTGGGGGTATCCACCCTTATATCAGATAAAGTGGACTTCAAGCCAAAGCTAGTCAGAAGGGATAAAGAAGGATATTTCATACTGCTTAAGGGAACAATAAATCAGGAAAACATAATGATAATAAATATTTATACCCCAAACAATTGTGCATCCCTATTCATCAAACAAATCCTTCTCAATTTCAGGAATCACATAAACCACAGCACAATAATTCTGGGTGACTTTAACACACCGCTGTCACCACTAGATAGATCTTCCAAACAAAAACCAACCAAAGAAACCATAGAACTCAAGAACACAATCAATAACATAGAGTTAATAGACATATATAGAATATTTCATCCATCAACCAGTGGATTCACTTTCTTCTCAGCAGCACATGGAACCTTCTCAAAAATAGACCATATATTATGCAACAAAGCAACCCTTAGATAATGCAAAAAAATAGAGATACTGTCTTGTGTTCTGTTAGATCATAATGGACTGAGAGTAGAAATCAATGACAAAATAAAAAACAGCAATTTCTCCAACACCTGGAGACTAAATAATATGCTATTGAATGAAACATGGATAACAGGAAACATCAAGGAGGAGATAAAAAAAATTGTTAGAGGTCAATGAGAATGATGATACAACATATCAAAATCTCTGGGACACTATGAAAGTGATACTAAGAGGAAAATTCATTGCATGGAGTGCATTCCAGAAAAGAATGAAAAGTCAACAACTAAATGACCTAACATTACAGCTCAAAGTTCTAGAAAAAGAGGAACAGAATAACAGCAAAAGTAGTAGAAGAGAGGAAACAATTAAAATCAGAGCTGAAATCAATGAAATTGAAACAAAAGAAACAATTCAAAAATTGACAAAACAAAAAGTTGATTCTTTGAGAAAGTAAACAAACACCTGCAGGTGTTCTTTCAGCTTATTGGTATTATCATTCATTGCCTGCATTTGCTCTCTTATCTCCTCCTTTGCTTTGCAAATCATCTTAATCATGTATAATCTGAAGTCCTTTTCTGACATTTCTTCTAACATACTGTCATTGGATTCTATTACTATAGAATCTAGATTTGTTTGGATCATTTTCTTCCCTTGTTTTTTCATGTTGTTCATGTATCTTCCCCTCTAGCAGTGTAGACAAACTCTTAGCCACACTAACAAAGAGAAGGAGAGAGAAAACTCAAATTACTAAAATTCATGATGAAAAAGGAAATATCACAACAGACACCACTGAGATACATAACATAATTAGAAATTACTTTGAAAATCTGTATTACCACAAAATAGAATCTACCAAAGACATTGACAAATTTCTAAAGACATATGCTCCTCCCACACTGAACCAGGAGGACATACACGATTTAAACAGATCAATATCAAGCAATGAAATAGAAGAAGCCATTAAAAACCTACCATCCAAGAAAAGCCAGGACGAGACAGATTCTCAGCCGAGTTCTACAAGACCTTCAAAGAAGATCTCATTCCAATACTTCTCAAAGTATTCCAGGAAATAGAAAAAGAGGGCACCCTACCGAACTCATTCTATGAAGCTAATATCACCCTCATACCCAAACCAGGTAAAGACACATCAAGGAAAGAAAATTTTAGACCAATATCCTTGATGAATATAGATGCAAAGATCCTTAACAAAATATTGGCAAACTGTATCCAAAAGCATATTAAGAAAATAGTGCACCACGATCAAGTAGGCTTCACCCCAGGAATGCAAGGATGGTTTAACATCCGTAAATCAATAAACATAACCCATCATGTCAATAGACTTAAGGATAAGAATCATAAGGTTATTTCAATTGACTTAGAAAAAGCGTTCGACAAAATACAGCACCCCTTCATGCTCAAAACACTGGAAAAAGTAGGGATAGTAGGAACATACCTGAACATTGTAAAGGCTATTTATGCTAAGCCTATGGCCAACATCATTCTTAATGAAAAAAAAAAAAAAAAAAAAAAAAACTGAAACCATTCCCTTTAAAAATGAGAATAAGACCGGGATGTCCTCTTTCAACACTTCTATTCAACATTGTCCTCGAACTCTAGCCAGAGCAATTAGGCAGATTAAAGGGATATGAATAGGAAAAGAGGAACTTAAGCTGTCACTATTTGCAGATGACATGATTCTATATTTAGAGGATCCAAAAAACTCCTCCAGAAAACTTCTAGACCTCATCAATGAATTCAGCAAAATAGCAGGCTATAAAATCAACATGCATAAATCTAAAGCATTCTTATATGCAAGTGACGAAACACCTGAAAGGGAAATGAGGAAAACAGCTCCATTTGTAATAGCCTCAAAAAAAAAAAAAAAAAAACAAAAAAAAACTTGGGAATCAGTCTAACCAAAGAGGTAAAAGATCTCTACAATGAAAACTACAAAATACTGAAGAAAGAAATTAGGAAGACCTTAGAAGATGGAAAGATCTCCCATGTTCTTGGATAGGCAGAATTAATATTGTCAAAATGTTCATACTACCAAAAGTGCTATACAGATTCAATGCAATTCCAATTAAAATCCCAATGATATACCTTACAGAAATAGAGTAAGCAATCATGAAATTCATCTGGAAGAATAAGAAACCCAGAATAGCTAAAACAATCCTTAGCAGGAAGAATGAAGCAGGGGGTATTGCAATACCAGAACATCAACTATACTACAAAGCAATAGTAACAAAAATGGCATGGTATTGGCACCAAAATACACAGGTAGATCAATGGTACAGAAGAGAGGACACAGACACAAACCCAAATAAATACAATTTTCTTATACTAGACAAAGGGGCCAAAAATATGCAATGGAGAAAAGATAGCCTCTTCAACAAATGGTTCTAGGAAAACTGGAAATCCATATGCAACAGAATGAAACTAAACCCCTATCTCTCACCCTGCACAAAACTCAACTCACAATGGATCAAGGACCTCAAAATCAGACCAGAGACCTTGCATCTTATAGAAGAAAAAGTAGGTCCAAATCTTCAATTTGTTGGCTTAGGATAAGACTTCCTTAACAGGACTCCCATAGCACAAGAAATAAAAGCAAGAATCAACAACTGGGATAGATTTAAACTAGAAAGCTTTCTCTCAGCAAAGGATAGTATTAGCAATGTGAAGAGAGAGCCTACAGAGTGGGAGAATATCTTTGCCACTCATACTTCAGATAGAGCAGTAATTTCCAGAATATATAAAGAATTCAAAAAATTCTACTTGAAGAATACATATAACCCAATCAGCAACGGGCTGAGGATATGAACAGACGCTTCACAGAAGAAGATATTCAAGCAATCAATAAACATATGAAAAAATGTTCACTATGTTTAGTAATAAGAGAAATGCAAATCAAAAGTACACTAAGATTCCATCTCACCCCAATTAGAATGGTGATTATCAAGAATACAAGTAACAATAGGTGTTGGAGAGGATGTGGGGAAAAAGGAACACTCATACATTGCTGATGAGGCTGCAAATTAGTGCAGCTAGTCTTGAAAGCAGTGTGGAGCTTCCTTAGAAAACTTGGAATGGACCCACCATTTGACCCAGCTATCCAACTCCTTGGCCTATACCCAAAGGACTTAAAATCAGCATATTACAGAGATACAGCCACATCAATGTTCATAGCTGCTCAATTCACAATAGCCAGACTGTGGAACCAACCTAGATGTCCTTCAATTGATGAATCGATAAAGAAACTGTGGCATATATATACAATGGAATATTACTCAGCTATAAAGAATGATAAAATTATGGCATTTGCAGGCATGTGGATGAATTTGGAGAATATCATGCTAAGTGAGATAAGCCAACCTCAAAAATTCAAAAGGCGAATGATCTCACTGATAAGCAGATGATGACACATATTGGGGGGTGGGAGGGGAGCAAGAATGGAGGAAGGAGGGACTGTATAGAGGGAGAAGAGGGGTGGAAGGGGCAGGGGGAAAGAAAAATAACAGAATGAATCAATCATTACCCTATGTAAATGTATGACTATGCAAATGATATGCTGTTACTCCATGTACAAACAGAAACAACATGTATCTAATTTGTTTACAATAAAAATAAATTAAAACAAAAATATAATTGAATTACTCTTGTTTATTACAATAACATTAAAGTCTTTATAGGAGCTATCTGGTTTAGGGCTGCATATTGTTTGGATTGGGTGCTACTAATATTGATCTCCCCCTCAAATGAGAGGTACTGGAAACCTGCAGGTTTACAATAAGCCTGCAGGGGGAAAATTTCAGTATCTCAGATCTTCACTTGCTAGAAGGGAATATACCGAAACAATATGAAAAAACAGGGGAAGAAAGTGTCCCAATCAAAGCAAGATGCTATTTTGACAGAATACAATGACAGCATGGCAGTAGAAATGACAGAAAAAGAGTTTAGAGTCTGCATAATTGAAATGATCCATGAAGCAAAAGATGAGATAAGAGAGCAAATGCAGGTAATGCATTATCACTCTAATAAACAGATAAAAGAGCAAATGCAGGAAGCAAAAGAGCACTTCAATAAAGAGATAGAAATTGTGAATAAAAACCAAACAGAAATACTTGAAATGAAAGAAACAATGAACCAAATTAAAAACTCAATAGAGAACATCACCAACAGAATAGATCTTGTGGAAGACAGAATCTTGGAAAATGAAGACAAAATATTTAATCTTGAAAATAAAGGTGACCAAACTGAGACACTTGTAGAAATCACGACTTGAACCTCCAAGAATTATGGGATATTATGAAAAGACCAAATTTAAGATGTATTGGGATTGAAGAAGGCCTAGATATACAAACAAAAGGAATGGACAACCTGTTCAAAGAAATAATATTGAAAAGTTTCCCAAACCTGAAAAATGAAATGGAAAAATCAAATATGAGAGGGTTATAGAATACCAGGTGCACAAAATAAGACAGATCCACACCAAGGCACCTTATAATGAAAATACCTCACATACAAAATAAAGAGATAGAATTTTAAAGGCTCTGAGAGAAAAAGCATTGCATTACTTATAAGGGGAAACCAATATGGATATCAGCAGATTTCTTAGCCCAGACTCTGAAAGCAAAGAAGGGCCTGGAACAATATATTTCAAGTTCTGAAAGAACATCAGTGCCAACCAAGAATCCTATACCCAGCAAAACTAATCTTCAGATTTGATGGTGAAATAAAATCTTTCCATGATGAACAAAAGTTAAAAGAATTTACAAATAGAAATCCTGCACTACAGAATATACTCAGCAAAATATTTCATGAGGAGAAAGTGAAAAACAAAATACAAGTCAGCAAAGGGAGGAATTATCCTAATCAAATGAGAAACCAAATCAAGTTAAAAACCAAAAATAAGCCAAAATGACCAGGAATACAAATCATATCACAATAATAACCATGAATGTTAATGGCCTAAACTCGTCAATCAAAAGACATAGACTGGCAGATTGGATTAAAAAGAAGGACCAACAATATGCTGCCTTTGAGAGACTCATCTCATAGAAAAAGACATCCACAGACTAAAGGTGAAAGGATGGGAATAAAGGAAAAACATACCATACACATGGACCCTGTAAAAAAGAAGGGGTCTCCATCCTCATATCAGATAAAGTGGATTTTAAACCTAAGTTAGAACTAAATAATGCAATCAATGATATAGACTTAACAGACATATAGAGAGTATTTCATCCATCATTGAGCAAATATACTTTCTTCTCAGCAGCTCATGGATCCTTCTCCAAAACAGAACATATGCTATGCCATTAGTAAATACAAAAAAATAGAGATCCTACTCTATATCCTGTCAGACCATAATGGAATGCAATTAGAAATGAACAATAAAATAATAAACAAAAACTACTCATATATCTGGAGACTAAATAATATGCTATTGAATGATGCAATGATAACAGAAGACATCAGGGAAGAATTTTAAAAATTCTTAGAGGTAAATGAGAGCAACAACACAACATACAAAATCTCTGGGACACTTTGAAAGCAGTACTAAGAGGAAAGTTCATTGCACTGAGTTCATAAATTAAAGATTTCATCTTACTCCAATTAGAATGGCTTTTATCAAGAACACAAATAATAATAGATGTTGGTGTGGATGTGGGGAAAAAGGCGCACTTTTACATTTCTGGTGGAGTTGGAAATTGGTGCAGCCACTCCAGAAAGCAGTGTGGAAAATCTTCAGAAAACTTGGAATGCACCCACATTTTGACCCAGTTATCCCACTCCTCGGTTTATACTTAAAGGACTTAAAATTAGCATATAACAGTAATGCAGCCACACCAATGTTGATAAGAGCTCAAGTCACAATAGCTAGATTGTAAAACGAACTACACGCCCTTCAACAGATGAATGGGTAAAGAAACTGTGGTATATATACACAATGGAGTATTATGCAGTCATAAAGAATAATAATATTATGACATTTGCAGATAAACGAATGGAATTGAAGAATCTCATGCTAAGTGAAATAAGTCAATCCCCAAAAACCAAAGGCCGATGTTTTCCCTGATAAGTGGATGATGATATATAAAGCGGGTGGGAGGTGGTGGGTGAGAAAAGAATGGAGGAACTTTAGATTATGTAGAGGAAAATGAGAGGGAGGGGAGTATGAAAAATGGTGGAGTGAGACAGACATCATTACCCTATGTACGTGTATGATTACATGAATGGTATGAATCTACATTGTGTACAATCATAGAAACAAAAAACTGTACCCCATTTGTGTACAACTAATCAAAATACAGTCTGTAAAACAAAAAAAATTAAAAATGTGCAAATCTCTTAACATTTTGAAAATTGATTCTTATAATACATAAAATAGTTAATGCATCATGAGCAAGTTTATCCCAAAATGTTAGGATGATTTTCTTATTTGAAAATTAATCAATTTAATTAATCATAATGACAAAGTAAAAATTAGAAAAAATGAGATTTTTCAAAAGATGCAGAAAAACGCACTCACTAAAATCTATTCATTTCTTATAAAAATTCTCTGCAAACTAGGAATAAAAATAAAACTATTTCTTTGACCTGATATATAGCATCTATGATAATCTTTCCCATAACACTAAAGTTAGCAGTGAAAGACTGAATGCTTTACCTTTCATATTAAAAGTGCAAGCACATACAATACCATCACTTAGATTAACCACTATACTTAAGATACTGGCCAGGATCATAAATCATACGATTAAATGGCAACCACATTATAAAGGGAGATGTGAAAACATCTTCATTACCAGACAGTATGCTGCTCTACATGGACATCCTATGGAATCTACAAAAGTTGTAAATTATGAACAAATAATTATGTTTCTCTATATTAGCAATGGGAATTAAGTCATTAAGCTAAATTAAATTACACTGACATCTGAAAGTTAAAATTAAATTAATTAAATTAATTGAAATTAAATAAAATTCAGTCCTTAAAATGTGTATAAGTCTGACAAAAGATGTACAAGGTCCATACAAAACATTAATTACAGATATCTTAAAAGAACTAAAAGTATGTGAGGAAATATACCATATTCAAGGACTAGAGACCCAAAAGTTTAAGATATTATTTCTAACTAAACTGATCTGTTGATTGAATTCTTATCAATCATAATGTGAAAATGTTTTTAATAAAAATTAACAAGTTGGATATAAAATTTATGTGGAAATTCAAAGGGTCTATAAGAGTCCAAAGAATGAAAAACATTAGGATACTGATTTTAATTTATCAAATATTTTTAAGACTATACTGTGGTCAGTATAATCAAGTCTGTGTGGCATTAACATTAAGATGAACAGACATCAATGTAACAGAATAAAAAGTTTGGACATAAGTTCATAGGTTTTAGACAACTATGCAAATGCTATTTACAAAAAAAGACAGTCTTCAATAAACTATGCTGATGCAATTGGATATTCACATAGAAAAAAACTGAACTGTGATCCATACTAAATCTAAATGGAAAATGATCATTGACCTAAATGTAAAACCTAACACTCTAAAACTTCTTGATAAAAAAGGTTTTGGAGAAAATCTCTGAAAAATAAAAACCATCCCTAAAGCCAAAAACTAAAAAGAATATTGAGTAAATCAAACTTACACATGGCTGCTGGGAATGTACAAGGGTATAGACATGTGGGAAAAACTCCCGGGTATCTTAGAAAGTTGGACACATTCCTGCCGAGTAAATCAACCATTCTACTCCTAGCATAAGAGAAACATAGCATAGAGGATGTGAGGAAAAATATTTGGGTTTGGTAGATGTATTTCTTACCTTAAGTATGATAATGCTGTTGTGGGTGTACACACTCATGAAAACATAGCATATTGAACCCTTTAAACATTTATTGTATGTATAATTGTCAATTATACTTCAATAAGATTGGCGGGGGGAAGAATTCCAAAGGTACATCCAAGCTCATTTGAGAAAGAGAGCAATGAATACGCTTCACAGATGAGAAAGGAGCTTCTTACTGTAAGCCAGGTGCCTGGCAGCAGATAGGAAGGGCATGTAACTGAGCCTTGGGGAATTCAACATGTCATTCCCAGAGGAATTCTATCTGTCTTCACTTTTAAATGCTAATAGGAATTGCTAAACAAAAAGGGAGAGTAGGGCATGACATTTTCCCAATGGGACCTTTGTAAGCAAAGACCCAAAAGTAAAGGAAAAATTGTTCATTTCAAAGACTTGAGATGCCATAAATGACTCTTAAGTAGAATAATGGTCTTGCCAAGGGGACACACATGCTGGTGCCCATATCAGTGACAGCATTATCAAAACCCTGAGGAAATGGAACACACTGGAGCATCTCCTGCTTCAATGAGATTAAATACTTTTCCTTGAACTTTCAATTAAAGTATTTTTGATTAATTAATTTCAATTAAAGTATTTTCAATTAAAGTATTTTTGTTCCAAGACAGTAGATGAGTAAATTTTTTAATAAACAAACATTTCAAACTGTTCCAGTCTTTTTAACATTCAGGGTAAGAAAACACTCACCACCTTAATCTAAGCAATGTTGGTTTTATATAACATGAGTCAGTAAAGTGAGAACCTCATGATCTGCCTATATATTGTCAATTTCAAATTTCCCAAGCATTCCTGCTTAGCTGTGAATCAGTATAGGCTTATAGTTTGGGATTTGAAAATTGCAGAAAGCGCAAATTTTATTTTGAGTCTAAAAATATCCTTCATTCAAATTGCTGTGTGATTGGCACAGTGCTAGGCACTAAAGTCACAAACAAGAGAGCAACAAAGCTCCTAGCATGTGGGAAAAATGAGTCTGATTAATTAAAGTATGTGAGCCCGATCTTCTCTTTAGTTTTCACAAAACACAATGTGCTGTGCTGAACACCAATTTAATGAAATTAGAAATTCTGTTTGAAGCCTGGAATTTCAATAGAGTTAGAATTTATTCACCAAGGGAGTGTTCACTCATGTTAAGGAAAGTGGAATATGGCCTGAGATTGAATTTGCATCCTGATGACACTGTCTTAAGTATAAAACCCTTTATGTGAGGTCAAGATTAGAAAGATTAGGGGCAAAGAACAATTTTTCTTACAAGAGCAAGCTTCAGGCTTTTAGGTCTGCTTAATAACTGGGCTTTGATCTTTCTCCTTTTGCTAATCTGTAAATCCAATCACACTTGCAGTTGAGCACACAGATCTCATACTATTACAAACAAGGCATCTCTCTGAATTGCTCTATGGCCAGGCAGAAGCTCTCCCTGAGAGGGTTCATGTTAAGATCCAGGACTCAGATTTATTGCTACAAAATACATTTCAGTCTGCCAGAAAATAAGTGTTTGCAAATTTGAGCCATTATATTAGATCTATAAAGACTTCCAGCATTATATAAGAACAGAAGCATAACATATTTTTTGTCTTTTTTGTTGTTGTTGTTCTTTTTAGACATACATGACAGTAGAGTGTATTCTGACATATACATACATGGAGTATAACTTATCCTAATTAGAAACATAGCATTTAAATAAAAAATAGAAACATCATAGAATTAGATTTCAGTGAGTCACCAAGGAAATAATATTACTCAATGAATCACTAGATACGTTTTTTAAAAGACAGATTGTTACTTCAATCCTTAAAAAAAAAAAAAAAAAAAAACCCTATTTTCTTTGAGTAAAAAAAATGTAAAGAAATTTGGAAAGACAAGGTTCAAAAACAAAACAAAACAAAACAAGAAAACACCTATAGGACAAATTTGAATGATCATGAAATAAGGAAAAAAGAACACAAAAAGTGAAAACTATAATGGAAATGATTGAAATACATTTTTAAGTCAAATAAAATAGCAAACTGGACAAAAATAAAGGAAATACAGAAGTGGGCACAGATTAAATATAAGCAGTTTAGGCCAGGCACTGTGACACACACTTGTAATCCCAGCCACTTGGAAGGTTGAGGTAGGAGGATCACAAGTTCAAAACCAGCCTCAACCACTCAATGGGTCCCTAAGAGATTTAGCAAAATTCTGTCTCAAAATAAAAAAAAAAATATAAAGGACTGTGGATGAAGGAAAGTACAAAGAGTGGACAAGAGAGGAGAAATATGGATTAATTTAATTCATTTGAACATTGTAAGATTCATATTATATTTGTTTGCATTGCTTTAATTTGATCTCCTCTGGTATTAAGTTTGGGAAAAAGTATGAGTACTAATATTTCTATCTTACAGAGAAAGCGATAAGGATAAAAAAAAATCAATATGGCTAGTACATGGTAGAGTGAAAAACCAAAATGCTAGTGTTCCAAGTCCAGCTCTTTTCTTCATTCTATACTCTCTTCTTTAAGCCAGCATTTCAGAGAAAAAGAATTTTCTACAATAAGACTACTAAACTTTTAATGTATTGAAAAGATAGTAATTTTTTCTAGAAATTATCTTTCTGAATTTTTTATTTTTTGCCCTTTTAACCGGCTTTTGAAATGGTTATATGGTATATTTTTCTCTTTTTGTCCTGAGAAACTGAATTACTTCATTGGTAATTTCACTCTGCACCCCTTTCCTTAGCATGCATTTTCTCAGCATGCCTTGAGGTACAGAAGAAGAGATCAGTCAAACACAGTGACATATTCAAAGCAGAAAGTGACTGGAGAGGCTGCAAAGGCCATACCATATTCTGGAACATAAAAGTTTGAGTGGGACCATGTATTGAAGGATTTTCCTGACTAATTATGATTATTGATATTCCTGAAGTATTGTTTCTAAATAGAACACCACTTCTTTAAAAATTGCAGTGTAAGTATAGCTGCAGTGATTATATTATTCTGAAATGATTTGGTGTTTGAGTTTGTAGAATTCATTCATTTCTTAGAATCTCTGACCTTATCTGCCCCATTTATTAACCTCATTCGAAGTCAGCCTAGCTTTTGTTCTATTGGGATGGAAGATATGAGTTGTTTAGCAGTCTTGGGAAATATGCTCCCATGTACTATCAAGCTGATGTTTGCAGGGCTATTATTGATAAAATGGAATGAGGCCAGCGGAAAGATAAACTTCCTTAGAGAAAAAAATTATAATTTTCTTATAAGATATCGGGCTCCAAAGTCTCCAAAACAGTTCCAGAGAAAAGGAATGAGAGTCTCATGAATATTTGTGGAGTCAATGAACAAAATATGTCTGGCATGTTGTTTAATTCAGTGAATATTGAGACAGTATTATCCACCAGCTCTGTAAAATGATCAGAAAAACACAAATATAAAAGATAAAACCCTTGCTCTGGAATCAGTCTGCCATAATTTTCAGTACATTGATCACTTGGGAAACTTTTAATACATTTTTATGGAGGAGATGCATCTTGAGTCAATTCTGGTAGTGAAGCTCAAGTATCTATAGTCCTAAACGGGGCACCTCTGGTGATTCTAACGTATAGTCAGAGGAAGCAGAAGTAGGATCCTCCTAAGAAAGCTATGATTTACTCTATGTTAGATGAAGAGAAAATTCTGCATAAAGTTGGAAGATTCAGAGGTGCTAGTTAAAAATTGTATGAGAGTTCCAGAGACAGTAGCAGAAATGCCTTGGATGGGAATCAACAGAGAAAATTAGAGTCAAACGTGTGAAGGAAGATGAGGAGAATGAAAAAGGGGAAAGCACCAGGATTTTCTTTTTCCTTTTGGTGACAGAGGATTAGAGGATGTCAGAGAGATTAAAATTAGGTGAATATTGGGAACAGTAAATTCTAGCTGACATGTCAGAGAGAAAGGTAACCTTTGGAGCAAGTTTCTCAGCTTGTAAAGATAAATATTCAAAAAGGTAGCAATACTATCTTTAGATACTTGCTTTAATGTTTTTGTTGCTGAATTTTCTAGCAAGTTAATGGATTTTTTTCATTATGACCTCCCCAAGACCATAAATGTTCTTACAGTTCCTTTCCTACCCAGCTGAGGCGTCTCGGAAAACCTGTGGAGTTTCCGTTCATTTCTGTCAATTTCCACACCTTGGGAGTGTGAGCTGAGAATGAAGGCTGCTGCCCTAAAACTGAAATGTCAGCACAGCTATTGTCCACCCTGTGGCCTCTTTTTACTTGTGTAACTCAACTTAGTTTTTCCTTCAGATCTCAGCTCGATTTTTCTCTCTACAGGCAGCCCCTCCTCCAGATCTGCCCAATCAAATCAATTACTCTACGCAGTGTTGATCTCCTGTGTACCCCTCCTTCATTTCACTAGCACCATTATAATTTAGCTTTGATTTTTAAGAGATTTTTAAAATGCCTGTTGCACGGCTTTCTCCACAGGATGTCAGCTGCCGGGTTCAGGACCATGTCTGCTCCGCTTGCCACGTGGTCCGCACATCCTTCGGTGTCTGTTCTGCAGTAGAACTCAACAAATGTTTAGGAATAAATGATCGAGAAGATAAAGGAGGTAAAGAAAAGGGGCAGAAGAAAAAAAGGGAGGAAAGCTGACTGCCTGCTGTAGAGGTAGAGTCTTAAGAGATTTTGCAAATAATCACTGTTTACAGGAAGGGAGCTTGAACAAACCAGGTGGCGGATTTCATGACTTTTGGCACTTGTATCCTACTTAAATTTTTCTTTCACTGTGATGGACTGGGGTAGAGAGATTATGCTCTGGTGTCCCAAGAAGGAAGCCATGACTGAAATTGTGAGAGAATTCAAGTGGCCTGGATGATTCAATCAGATCTGCCTTTAGGACATTAGCATAAAGCAAAATCCTGGTGCCCCCCTTTGCTATGACTTGTCAAAAATTTCTTGAAATTTAAAGAACCTACACAGCACTGAAGATGTAAGGAGTTTTTCTTGGTATAATGGTAAAAAATGTGTGCATAACATTATATAGTTTATATAAAAGTTAACAACTTTTTTGCTTGTATGACTTCAAAACCCTTGAAATTGCCATTATTAGGACATGGGAACAGCTTAGGAAAGTTCAGTTTTTGCCAAAATCACTTAGTTAGCAAATGGCATTTTCCAGACATGTACCAGACAGTGCCCTTATCCCTGGACCTTTCATCTGCATTTGAAAGGCATTCCTTTCCAGTTCATTAGAAACAGCTCTAGAAACGCATAGTACCTTATGGTCAGAAGGAATCTTGGAGGCCAACCCTTATATCTGTGCACCCAGGGCAGCAATCGTCTTTGCTGCATTCTTCATGAACAGATATCCCAGTTTTGCTTGGGTATCCATAGCAATATGCACTCTGATGTTTCCTCAGGAAGCCATTCCCATGTTGAAGGTTCTAATTATTATCTGTCTCAACATGAATGTCCAGAATCAGCAAATGTGCACTGGTAACCAGAATTTCTGCCTAAGTTTTGGTAGCAGTGGCAACATTCCTCAGAGGATTTATATGAAACAAAGGGCCTTCAGTCAAATGAAATACCTTAATGGGGAGCAAGAAAACTAAAAATGTGCTAATAGGTACCAGTAGATATTACATTTGGGTCTCTAGAATCTCTTGGTCCTTATATGTGAGGAACTCCTGGCTTATGGCTACATCCTTGGTATCTTTACCTGCTATCATTTCTTAGTTACACTCGGAAATATGGTAAAGGCTCCTTAAAATCTGGAGGCACAGTTGGGAACTAGTGAGAAAATGACATCCTCTACCTCAATTTTGTGGTGGTAGTTGCTGTTTTTTAAAGGCAACTAGTGTCTGACAATGCTCATTGTTAGAAGCCTGGACATAAATGCTCAAAATTTTATTAATTGATTTAGTCCTTCAACAAATAAATACCTAAGATGTGCCAGGTGTTAAACTCAGTACTGAACAAAACCAGAGTTTTGTGGAGTCCCCTGCTGTTGTGGAGTCCACTTTCTAGAAAGGGAGCTGACACAAATTTTAAGAAAAAAGAAAGAAATTGTGAAATTTCAAATGAGATTTACCCTTAGAGAGTGATTGTATATACCGAGGAGATTTAGGGAAAGTGACTGATTGATCAAGGAAGATGAGAAGTATAGATTTGTAGGTGAAAAAAAAATTAAAGATTATCAATTCTAAGGTGGGAAATAGATATATCTAATTTACAGATTATTGATGGCTGCCTCTTTCATGACAGGGATTTTGAATCATGTCTTTGCATTCTTCCCTTTCTTCTGTGGTCAGTCTCAAAGTCAATTTTAGTGACCATTCTACTTGCCTGTTTTTGCCTTGGAAAGTAATAAAAGTTATTTCCTCTTAGAGTTGAAAAGTACCTTGAGCATTAAAAATGAAAGAGGATACTCTTCATCTCTCTTTTACGCTGGCATGGTGGTTTCGCCTTTAAATGAATTATAGAGCAATTCCTTCTTTGTCAGCCCTTAAAAAAAATTCATTTGAACTGGTACTTTGCAAACACATGCAAACTTTAGGAAAATATGTAAATTTGCTCCAGAACTTTGGGAAAAATAAATCCACTTGTCAATATTTCTGCTGCTTTTGAGTTTCATTAGAAGAAAACAACAATAAACCTACAGAGGAAATGAAAAACACCTTTCTTAACACTTTTCAATATTAACTTCAAGACCTTAGGTTTTTAAGACCTGGGAAATCTGGCAACAGAACCTCATTTCACATATTGCATGCTACCCAAGAATATGAAATACTTGGAAGCAAGGAATAGCCAGAAGTATAGAAAATGCCAGTGTTTGCAAAACACACAATAGTGAAATATTTACCATCTTCTCAAATGAAATATTAATAAAAGTATCAGCAGAGGAGGGCTTTGGGGCTGGGTCTGCAGGCACATTGGGAGAAGTTACCAAGAAGGATGTCAGTTTTTACTTATGGTTTGCACTGATTTGGGGGCAAGTTTGACGAATTATTTTGAATGCATACTTGTATATTTTCATTCCATTTGCTTTAAAAATATCTAATTTCCTAATTGATGATAAAAATGTAGTCTTCTAAGCTATAGAAATCCTCAGATGTCTTCACTTAAAAGGCAAATGAAAGATCAGTAAAATTGGTTTCAAGTAATAGATATATAAGAAGGCTGTCTACAAGCATGTAAACAATTAATGAATCACTCTAGTGCCTGCAGCAATTAAAGTGGCATAAACTAACCTGAATGCAGAAAACACCTGCTCTTTTGAGTGCCTAATAATACATGCTGGGTTCCTTACTATACATGTCACGCATATTAAACTTTTTAATCTTTACACAGCAACTTAACAGAGGTGAGACCAGCCTGGATTACCAATGAGGAAATTAAGTGTCAATAGGATAAGTAACTTGTGCAACATGCACATTTGGGATTTGAACCCATGTCTATCTGACTTCAAGGTAACTCCCTGTCTTTGTCTGTCTAGAAATATTGGTAGAAAGTACAACCAGTTCTACCTCTTCTTCCCCCTACTTCAATGCCCACAGATTATTACTTTGGAAATTCTTTATCAGCTATGTTTTGAGATCAATGGAGAGTTGGAGTTTCTCATTTTTTGTCCTTACTTGCAACATAAAATAGTATTTGATGTGATATGTCTGAACCCAATTTGAGACAGTTTTCTTTTTCTTTGTTGACCTAGATTCCAGAAAACACTGTCTCTCCTGATTTTGAATCAGATGTTTCACCTTCTCATGATACCACTTTTGGTACAAACATCTTGTGGCCTAGAAAATGAGAGATCATTAACTCACATGGTTGGAGCAGGGTTTGATGGCCTCTTAGTGTGGTTTCCTTCTGGATGTCTGGTGGAAATGGAAGGGTGGGGAGCTTGCAATTGGGTGTGGTCACCCAGCTGGTGCATGTCTGAAGGGATATTTTAATTCAGTTCTGACTTTCATCCTTTATTCTCTTTTAGTAGTAATGAGTAGGATTCACTCTTATACTTTGCTGTATCTTCAGTACTCAGTATAGATTTGATTGTGTTGATCAAATATAATCAAGTTTTTGATTTGTTCATGTTAAAATAACGTTGCTAAAAAGACATCTGAATTATGAAATGATTCTCAAAAGAATAAGCAGGCTTAAAGCATTTGGCAAGAATGGGGAAAGGAAAAAAAAAAAAAATGTACAAAGCCAAAGCCACAAGAATGTGTGAGGAAGTTTATGTTCCAGTAATGTTCCTACTGAAGACTTGGTTTGTACCACATTTTAGCTATACTTGTAACAATATACTTTGCATTCAGAATAAGTCTATCTTTTCAATTAGATCAACTAAGCCAGCAAGGCATAGTTCGTGTCTCATTTCTGTGTGACCCAGTAACCAGCAAAATTTAGCCCTTAAATCATACTTAATGTATGGGGATGGAATTTTGTGCCAAAGGAGGGACAGTGCAGATATTCTTCACCTGAAGCAGGTGATGCAGTGGAAGGAGTAGGAGCTTTGGAGGCAAAGAGATGCTCCATTGTATAGCTGCGTGTCTTGATTGCTAATCTGTAAAATGGATCTAATAAAAGTTAGATGGAAAGATGAGTGAACTAAATGAAAATACTAAGTGAAGTTACCAAATGCGTACTTAAAATAAGGCAAATTTCATTGCCATTCCTTCTTCTTTTGTTCTCCAGAGCAAAGACCTAGGGATTTCTGCATTTGGTAAACAAAACTACTTACCGTCAGTACTCCATGCAAGATCACAATCTTGTAATCCTTTAACTAGTACTCATCTCCCAATTTACATTCTATATTAGACACCAACAAAAAAGCAATTTTGAATTGCTTGCTTTTTTTCTCCATCACTCTGCTGTGTGTCACTCACATCTGATATCGACAGGTGTGTTTCATGGATTTAGACTTAGCAGCCATTCTGAAACACCAGACAAGCAGCTTTTCAGACCACCCACCAGAGCCATTAAAACAATACTTCTTACCTGGGGGTGCTTTTTTTTTTTTTTTTTTTTTTTCCCTTTTAAGCAAATTCAGGTTGATTTCCAAGTACATATTTTTGAACTTTGTCAACTCTACAAAATGGAGCCAGAGGGTCCTGAAAAATAAGCACATTTCTTTAGAGAAATTGAAATGAATTAATACATTGATAACTGGAGGCTGTTCTAGGAGTCTCATTTGTTATGAGAACTACTAAAATCCTTTTTTTTTTTCAAAGAAAGAAAATTAAATATATCTGGGTTATAGTTCCCCAACAGTAAGAAACATTATTATCTGTATTATCTCCTCATCTCATAGGCATATTATAGTTCATAAATGAATAATTTATATACAACACATATAAGTACATAATTGATATATAACACACAAAATGGGTATCTATGTCTCAAAAAAAAAGATATCCAGCCTACCATAGTAGATAAACATTCCTATTTTAATATTATTGCTCCATATTTAGAAAAAAATGTCCTCGATATTAGCTGAGACCATAAAGTGCCATACATGATTCTTTAGCCAAAACAGCAGCATTCATTTGTCCAGATGATTGTGGTGCATCTATCCCAAAGTGACCCACTTAAGAGGAAGCACATTTAATGCAACAAATTTTCCATTGGTCTCTTGTATGTTGAAATTGCCTCTAGGGAATCTGTGGCTTATGAAACAATACCTTATTAAAATACTTATAGTCATCAATCATCTTCATCATTAAAATGGTTGCTATAGCAAATACAGACTGTTTTTTGGCCACCAATGATTCTTTCCTCTGGGAAATAAAGATATAGCATATCCTCTCTGAAGACACTTTCTCCCTCATGTACCACCTTTCTGACTGATTGGCCTTCTTGTTCAGTAGTACCACTGTCCTCTGGTCGAAATTCTGCTTCCTAAGGAAAAGAATGCCACTTATTATAGTACCAAAAAGGATAAAATACTTTGGGATCAACCTAACCAAAAAGGTGAATGACATATACACTCTAAACTGCAAAATACTGCTAAATCAAGGAAGATGGAAGACGTAAATAATGGTAAAACATCCAGTATTTAATGGATTAAAAGATTCAGTATTTTGTAAAAATGGTCATACCACTCAAAGAGATCTACAAATTCAATATGATCCCTATCAAAATCCCGATGACATCCCTGTCTTGTTCCCATTTTTAAAAGGAATGGTTTCAGTTTTTCTCCATTAAGAATGATGTTGGCCATGGGCTTAGCATAAATAGCCTTTATAATGTTCAGGTATGTTCCTACTATCCCTATTTTTTCTAGTGTTTTGAGCATGAAGGGGTGTTGTATTTTGTCGAACGCTTGTTCTGCGTCAATTGAAATAACCATATGATTCTTATCCTTAAGTCTATTGACATGATGGATTACGTTTATTGATTTACGAATATTGAACCATCCTTGCATTTCAGGGATGACCCCACTTGATCGTGGTGCACAATTTTCTTAATATGTTTTTGGACACGGTTTTCCAAAATTTTGTTAAGGATCTTTGCATCTATATTCATCAAGGATATTGGTCTAAAATTTTCTTTCCTTGATGTGTCTTTTCCTGGTTTGAGCATAGAATGAGTTCGGTAGGGTACCCTCCTTTTCTATTTCCTGGAATACTTTGAGAAGTATTGGAATGAGTTCTTTGAAGGTCTTGAAGAACTCGGCTGAGAATCCGTCTGGTACTGGGCTTTTCTGGATGGTAGATTTTTAATGGCTTCTTCTATTTCGTTGCTTGATATTGATCTGTTTAAATTTTGTATGTCCTCCTGGTTCAGTTTGGGAACAAGACAGGGATGTCCTCTTTCACCACTTCTATTTAACATCGTCCTCAAAACTCTAGCCAGAGCAATTAGGCAGACTAAAGAAATTAAAGGAATACGAATAGGAAAAGAGGAACTTAAGCTGTCACTATTTGCGGATGATATGATTCTATATTTAGAGGATCCAAAAACCTCCTCCAGAAAACTTCTAGACCTCATCAATGAAGTCAGCAAAATAGCAGACTATAAAATCAACCCGCATAAATCTAAAGCACTTTTATACGCAAGCGATGAAACAGCTGAAAGGGAAATGAGGAAAACAAACCCATTTGCAATAGCCTCAAAAAAAATAAAATAAAATACTTGGGAATCAATCTAACCAAAGAGTAAAAGATCTCTACGATGAAAACTATAAAACATTGAAGAAAGAAATCAGGAAGACCTTAGAAGATGGAAAGATCTCCCATGTTCTTGGATAGGCAGAATTAATATTGTCAAAATGGTCATACTACCAAAAGTGCTATACAGATTCAATGCAATTCCAATTAAAATCCCAATGACATACTTTACAGAAAGAGAGCAAGCAATCATGAAATTCTTCTGGAAGAACAAGAAACCCAGAATAGCTAAAGCAATCCTCAGTAGAAAGAGCGAAGCAGGGGGTATCACAATACCAGATCTTCAATTCTATTACAAAGCAATAGTAACAAAAATGGCATGGTATTGGTACCAAAATACACAGGTAGATCAATGGTACAGAATAGAGGACATGGACACAAACCCAAATAAATACAATTTTCTCATACTAGACAAAGGGGCCAAAAATATGCAATGGAGAAAAGATAGCCTCTTCAACAAATGGTGCTAAGAAAACTGGAAAACCATATGCAACAGAATGAAATTAAACCCCTATCTCTCACCCTGCACAAAACTCAACTCAAAATGGATCAAGGACCTCAAAATCAGACCAGAGACCTTGCATCTTATAGAAGAAAAAGTAGGTCCAAATCTTCAACTTGTTGGCTTAGGATCAGACTTCCTTAACAGGACTCCCATAGCACAAGAAATAAAAGCAAGAATCAACAACTGGGATAGATTCAAACTAAAAAGCTTTCTCTCAGCAAAGGAAACTATCAGTAATGTGAAGAGAGAGCCTACAGAGTGGGAGAATATCTTTGCCACTCATACTTCAGATAGAGCAATAATTTCCAGAATCTATAAAGAACTCAAAAAACTCGACACGAAGAATACAAATAACCCAATCAACAAATGGGCTAAGGATATGAACAGACACTTCACAGAAGAAGATCTACAAGCAATCAACAAACATATGATAAAATGTTCACCATCTTTAGTAATAAGAGAAATGCAAATCAAAACTACCCTAAGATTCCATCTCACCCCAATTAGAATGGCGATTATCAAGAATACAAGCAACAATAGGTGTTGGAGAGGACGTGGGGAAAAAGGTACACTCATACATTGCTGGTGAGGCTGCAAATTAGTGCAGCCAGTCTTGAAAGCAGTGTGGAGCTTCCTTAGAAAACTTGGAATGGACCCACCATTTGACCCAGCTATCCCACTCCTTGGCCTATACCCAAAGGACTTAAAATCAGCATATTACAGAGATACAGCCACGTCAATGTTCATAGCTGCTCAATTCACAATAGCCAGACTGTGGAACCAACCTAGATGCCCTTCAATTGATGAACGGATAAAGAAACTGTGGTATATATATACAATGGAATATTACTCAGCTATAAAGAATAATAAAATTATGGCATTTGCAGGCAAATGGATGAAATTGGAGAATATCACGTTAAGTGAGATAAGCCAATCTCAAAAATCCAAAAGACGAATGATCTCACTGATAAGCGGATGATGACACATAATGGGGGTTGGAGGGGGGCAAGAATGGAGGAAGGAGGGACTGTATAGAGGGAAAAGAGAGGTGGGAGGGGTGGGTGGAAGAAAAAAAATAACAGAATGAATCAAACATCATTACTCTATGTAAATGTATGAATATGCAAATGGTATGCTGTTACTCCATGTACAAACAGAAACAACATGTATCCCATTTGTTTACAATAAAAATAAATTTTAAAAAATCCCAATGACATTATTTTTTTTTTTTACAAACAAACAAAAAATACAATTACTCACCTGGCATCCTTAGGGACTCCTGAATAGTGAAAATGACCTTGAAGGAAACAAAGTTGGAAGTCTCACAATTCTAGATTTCAAAATAGAGTACAAAGCAAAAGTAATCAAGACAGTGTGATTCTGGCATAAAGACAGACATAAAAGCTAGTGGAACATAATAGACAAGAGTCCAGAAATAAATATTGAATATATGGCAAAATGATTTTAGAGTCTTTCAATAAAGTGTATTGGAAAAAATGGGTGTCCACAGACAATGAAGTTGAACCCATAGATTTTACAATATACTGAAATTAACTCAATAAAGATGGAAATGTAGTACCTAAGAATATAAAATTCTTAGAAGAAAAGCATCAGAGAAAATCTTCAGAGCACTGAATATGACAAGGATTTCTTGAGGAAGAAGCTAAAAGTTGAGTCAACAAAACCAAAAGTAGGCAAGAAACACTATGCCAAACTTAAAATCTTTTGCCCCAAAAAAGTAAATAATCACTAGAATGAAAGGACAACCTACAGAATAGAAGAAGGTTATGTTCAAATCATATACTTAATAAGGAGTTTAATATACAGAATTATAAGGAACTTCTTAACAAATAACAAAAAAATAACTTGATTCAAAATAGTAAAAAATTTGAATGGACTGAAGATATACCAATAGACAACATGCATATGAAAAGATGTTCAATATCACTAATTATAAGAGAAATGCAAATAGAAAATACAGTGTGGTATCACCCACTAGGATGACCAGCACCAAAATTGCAGATAACAAATTTTGTTCAGAATGCAGAGAGATTGGAAAATTTTTGCTCTGCTTATAAGAATGTAAAATGCTACAGCCTCTGTGGAAAACAGGGTGAAAATTAGTTTAAAAAATAGAATTGTCTATGACCTAGCAATTCCCTCCTGGGTACATACATAAAAAATTTTAAGGCAGGCTAAGAGACTTTGGCCCATCCATCTTCATGGAAGCATTATGCACAATAACAAAGAGGTAGAAGCAACTCAACTGTTCATTGACAGATGAATGGATTAGAAAATGTGTATAGTATACACATGGTAGAATAATATGCAGTCTTAAAAAGAAGAAAATATTGTCATGTGTTTACAAATGTCTTTAAGGACATTATACTAAGCAAATAAGCCAGTAACAAAGGAACAAATACTATGTGATTCCACTCATGTGAAGTATTTTATAAAGTATCCAAAATCATAGGGACAGAAAATGGAGAAGTGGTTTCCAAGGGTGACAGGGGAGAGAAAAGGAAGAATTAATTTTTTAAGTATACAGAGTTCAGTTTTGAAAGATGAAAAAGTTACAGAGATTTGTAGCATAAGAGATATATTTACAATATAATTATACTCAACAGTACTGAAGTGCACATTTTAAAATGGTTAAGATGGTGAAACTAATGTTATGCATTTTTTGCTTTGAATTTTTTAAGGAAAAGAATAAACAGACCAAACAAAGAAACTCTGCTTCCTGGTTTGAATTAATTGGTCCAGCAGTGAGTCCTTGATCTAAGCAAAGCCAACCAAAGATCCTCCCAGAATGTTACTTGTACCAAGACCTGGAAAAGGGACTCGGTCATCCTAAGTAACTAAAAGTCTAAAAGTCATGGAGGCTGGAAGCTGCCAGAGTGATGTTTCCTACCTTATTAGAGAAGTAGTCTCCATTAGAGAGGCAGAATGAAGGACAAAGGGAGGATGAAGGAAGTGCCCTGGTATTCAAGGGCAGCTCTAAGACTGCACTCATACTGCCGTCAACACCTCAGAAACAATTTAGGTAGGGAGTTTCTTTGGAGAAACCTACTAAATACCTAATGCTTGGTTTTCACGTCATAAGATTACAAACCTTACACCATGTTCTCTAACCTCCATCAGCTTATATTCTACCAGGATGACAGACTACACAAATAGATGATTTCAACAATATGAATAGGATAATGTGGCAACTTCAATTCTGGATAAGATCTGAAATTTACAATAAATGTGAGTATGAGGTGTTTTTTTCTTTTGTTGTTGTTTTTCTTTAATGCTGAGCAAAAGTGATAAATATTGGGCTAATCCTACACGAGAGAATGAACAAGGAAGGCGGTCTTGAAAGAAATGGCACCCAAGTTGAATCTTAAAGCATGGGTAAAATAAGGTAATCACAGGAATTGACATATAATATGCCATTAGATAATGTAAGATGTGAAAAAAAAGTGTCCAGAGTGTGAGGACTGCTTAGAGGTTTTATTGGAAAGTGAAAGCAGTGGAAGACATGCAGAAGGACTGGACCAGCTAGAACCTGATTGGCTATTTTCTGGCTAAATCCTTCTAGAAATCACTGATCCCTGAAGGACATTTGAGCAGGGGAATGACTTGTTGGATTTGCATTTTAACTAGGTTGTGTTCGCCTCATTGTGGAGGATGAATCTGAGGGAGATAGGAGTAAGGAAATCATATGGACAGTTCTTAAAATAGTGCAGGTAAAATATTATCTTTCAAATAGCATACTGTTAGTGGAGACTGAGAATACCTGTATTGATCAAGCAAAATTTCAGGACTCTGTTATTAGTTGGATGTTCAGGACAAAAGAAAAGAAGAAAAACAGTGAGTTTCACAATGTTATAGAAGTTTGACCAAGATTTTCATCCCTCCCTTGATGGGTGAGGTGGGGCCAGAACCTGGGTCTTCTTCTCAAGGCAGTACTTTTCCAGGCTGTCAAAGTGTTGATTGCAGTTTAAGTGTCTCTGACAGGCACATTTCCAGTGCCTTTTCTTCACTCAAACATTCCTTATTTAATAGACATTGAAAATTCATTGTACTAGGTACCAGGGATAAAAGATGTGTAAATTATGGCTCCTGTCTTTAAAGAGCACAAGAAAGGCAGAAGGCAAGCAAACAATTGCAGTATCACATGACAGAGGGTGTCATTCAGATGTGTACACAGAACTGGAGGAGAAAAGAGAAAGGAACGAAACATATCATTGTACTCTAAAGGCTTTAAAGATAAAAGGCTATTTTATCACCTCGATTCTAAACTCCAGAGTATAAGAACTGCATTCTTTGTTTACTCTTGAATTCTTACTGCCTACCTTTAGGGTTCTACAACATATTTTAAACTCTTAATATACATAAAATGTACAAGTTCAAGATTGTGGTGTTCTTTATTTGAATTCCTGGGCAGTACATTCACTGGGCTAATATGGGAGATGTTTGTAACCAGGAAAAAGGTTTTAATTCATAGTTAATATATTCATAAATGCTCAGTAAAAGATATGGAACAGAGTCAGTCTGATTTTTGAGAAGCTTTCTGTTCTTTATATGGTCCTTGAATCTCACCTGCTTTTAACCAGTAAGTAGAAGAAAGAGCCAAACCTGGTTCAGATTTCTCACTAGTAGAGGAAAAAATTAATCACAATATTTCACTGATTGGTGAACAAGTGGTGAGCAACCACATTGGGCGATATTTGTTCTTCCTTTAATCGTAAAATAAATATGATGTGAAAGTCATTAGAGTTAGCATTAGGAATTATGCTTACATATTTTGCACTGGGTCAGTCCTGATACGGATATATAATAGTACATTAGTTGACACATAAGGACTACTCAATAAGTGAATGGATTCATAAATGGATGAAACTTTTTCTTGGAAAATAAGTTGGTGGCTTCCAAGTAGAAAGATAAAAGGATCTATAGGGGAAAAAAAAAAAAAAAAAAGCAGAAACAAAAACACCCTGAAACCTGGACACTGCTACTTACTTAGCTACTCTGTTGTCGGGGAAACTTAGTTGGCAACTGTGTGCTTCTTTTATAAAATCAGATAATAACTTTTGTTCCAGAAATGTTATGAATTTTATATCAAATAATATATACAAAAATATTGTAGGTACTCAATTATAATTGTAATTATTAATATCATTATTGATCTTCGTTATTGATACTGATTAGCATCCTCATTATTAGTAATAGTATTGCAAACACATGGAAAAATTTAGTTCAGCCTGAACAAGTTAGAAAAAGCTTTTTGAATGAGTTGTTTTGAGTTGATTCACAAATGAAAAGAAATAAACTATACAAAAAAATGTAGGTAATGCATCCTGGGCAGAGGAAAGAGCATGTGTGCTTTGGAAGATCAGGGATGTTTCCTGCAAGTACTTTTGTTGGACTGCAGCAAATTAAAGGAGGAGGCAGAGGGGGAGACCTAAGGGGCCTCTCTAACTGCACCTCCTTTCCTCTTTCTATACGTACTGGGCAGCACATTAGTGATTTCCTGACCTGATGACTAAGGAGTCCCTTCATTTGGAGAAAATATAAGGTTGCCTCCTTTTTCACACACATATTTTCAAACTTTGAAAACTATTACTGATAAAAGGAAAACAGAGCTATTATTGAGTGTTCTGTTTTGTGTGCGTGTGCTTTTCCCTTTAGAGTTAGATGAGAGCTAATTAGGGAGAAATTTCCTTGAAGTGGTACTGAATGCTTTGAGCACTGCGACCCTTAACTTAAGTTGGAGACCACATTAATTGCTAGCACCATATTTATGGAAGTAGCCCAGGCTTCTCTTGTCTCTTTGTTTTCTGTGTCAGTCTGATTGTGAATATTAATTCTATCCTTCAGGAAATTAATGCATTGAACAGTGTGCAGGAGAAGTTGGTTCTAATATGTTACGTCAAGGATAAAATAACTGATCCAATCCAAGTCCTACTGGTCTTCCTTCCCTTATGGAAGTGCTAGACTTTGCATGACACCAGGAATGAGGAAAGAGCAGGCAGGACCACTTCTCCTAAGCACCCTGATCTTCTTGAATGTTTATCAGAGGAGCAGTTGAGGAAGAAGGAAACGTGAAGACTCATATACAAATGAAGCTTCTGACTATATAAGCTGATTTGTTTTGCTGATTTGATAATCTGCCAAGATACAGATTATCCTTATTCTATACTGAGGAAACTGAGGCTCAGACAGGTGAAATAATTTGTTTAAGGTCCACACAGATAGCGTGTGAGAGAACTGGGGTTTAGACCCATGTTTGTCTAACTCCAGAGGAACTCTGTTTTGCTTTTATTATCGCTGTAATCTCACCTTTTCTGACTATTTACAATTTATTGCATTTCATCAATTTCAAGACACTTTTTACACTATAAGCATATCTGAAGTAGAAATAAGGAGTGTGTTACAATTAACCAAGAGAGAATTCTAACTATTTGCCATTGCCTGTCTGTGCATGTGCACACTTGGATGTTCCACACATCTTAGAAGCAAGATTTGATAACTTCCATACTTGATGTTTTAGTCAACAACAGGGCACATCTTTGCCTGCCATGAGCCACCTGGTCCTTGACACTGATATTGTGTGATCTGGGTGAGGCACTGCCCCATCTCCCAGGCTGAAGCCCAGCTTTTTGGACAACAGCAGATCCTCCCCTTTGTTATTCTGCTCCACTTCAAGAAATCAACTATTTTCTTTTTCCCCAGAAAGTATAAGGTAGATCTTTTTTAAAATTTGGTCACTGTGATTAATAGTAACAATGATGAATGACTTTTCCTATTTCAGTCATAACAGATCACCACAGAGTCAGTGGCTTAAAACAACACAATTTTATTATCTTACATTTCTGAAGAACATGAGTCTGAATTAGGCTCACTGGGCTGAAATCAAGGTGTCAGTGTGGCGGAATTTCCTTCTAGAAATCTAGGAGAAATTTGGTTTCCTTGCCTTTTCAGCTGCTACAGACCACCCAGCACTTCTTAGCTTATGACCCACTCTTCAAAGCTGGCAAGTTTCCAACCTCTGACCTACCTTTCATTGGCACAGCTCTTTCTGTTCATAGACTGGAAAGGCTCATTTTTTAAGATTGGAGATATTAGATTGGGCATACCTGGATAATCCATGCTATTCTCCCCTTTCAAGATTTTTAAATTTACTTCTACAAAATTCCTTTGTGGAGCATATGTAAGGTAACATATTTACATATTCCAGGGATTAGGGTGCACACATTTTTGGAGACCCATTTTTTGCCTATCAAAAATGGCCACCATTTATTATGGATTTGGTACCTAGCTTTATACTCTAAACAACACCAATATGTAGAGATTCCGTCTGCCTTTTGCCTATGAGGGAACAATGACTCAGATAAATGGAATTGCCAAAGGTGACCTTGTTGGGAAGTGTCAAAGCTGAGGTCTAAAGTCATCTAATTCCCAAGTCTATGTTCTTATCACCTTCTTCTACCTTCTGTCTTACTTATCAAGGATTCAGTAAACCAATTTCCTGGTTTAACAGAGAATTTCCATGACAACAATTGGGTTGCTGTGGTGGTAGTGGAGGGGGGTTATTCTCAGAAATAAGTGGAGTAATCTAGAGTTAATGCTGAAAATAAAAACTGCTCTGGGTGACATGTCCTCAGTAACCACAGAAAACTCATTGAGAGTAGTTCTAGACTTTAGCTAGGCTGATTCCACCAAGTTTTGTCCACCATAGGATTTTTTAAAACTGTAAAAATAAATCGGTGACAATTAAGTGAATCCTCTCCAATGTATCTATGCTAAATTTGTGTAACTTTTCTACCAAAAGCCAGAATCATGTTCTTGTCTTTGCTAGGAGCACAACAGCCGAACCCTGTAAACAGTACCTGTGCTGTAGCCTGTGACTCAGTGTCCGTGCCAAATCCACCGATGCTCAGTGTGCAAGGGGCTGGCTGTTGTCTGGCAGAGAGCATCATCTTCAGGACAAATCAGTGCCAGTCTTTCTTTCCCATCATAATCCACCATAATTTCCCAGTGTCCTTAAAGCAAACAAATGAGTCTCAAATCTCCCCCTTTAATATAAATGTTTGCTGAATTCTTCTCAGTTCCTGAGCAGTCCCCCAAACTGTCCCACTCAGACCTGAATCTTAAAAATATTATCAGTTTTCAAATAAAATTTTACTTTTTGTGGGGATAGGGCTCATTCTGCTCTCATTGACTGACCCAGGCCCAATTTTGATACATAATAGGCTCTAATAAGTGAAAGAATTTCCTCCTGTGTTTTTATAGAGGAGATATTAACTCGTTTTGCTTTTGAAAACTGTGATTCGAGTATGCTCCTTTGTATACATAAGACTAGGAAATGATTCTAAAACTTGGCTGCGTACCAGAAGGGAAGGATAGTAGAATGCTATTTAATGCCCAGCTTTAAAGAAATGCAAGGTCTGGGCCCCATCACAGGTCTTACACTTGAGAACCTCTATAGTACATATACTTTTCATATCTCCTCAGGTGATCCCAGAACTATCCATCTGAAAATTGTTTTTGAGAACCACTCTACCAGGGTAATATAATATTCAATGGCATTCTACCAACATTTATGAATCATTTACTTCCTATTGAACATTGTGCTAAATGATGTGGATACAAACTAAATAAGTTAGTTTCTGCCCTCAAAACATAATGGAGGTTATGTCTGGCAATGAAAAGAAAACAATGACAACACAATGTGATAATGAAACAGTCTCTATACAGTCTCTATAGCTGCCTTCACTTTGATCTTTCTGTCATTGTCACCTTTTGCTATTGGCAGGAGAATTTTAGCATTAGGGACCATTCCCATGGAAACTGAGTTAACCTATTTTCTTAAGGAGCATCTGAATCATTTTTCACAATGTGACTTTATGAGGCATGGTCTTTCTTGGTTTTCCATATCTCCAAGACACCAATAAGTCTGGGTGAGAGAGGAATAAAAATTAAAATAATGTGAAAAGAATAAAAAATGAAAATAGCAACAGAGAAGACAAGGAAAATACCAGGACTATTTTATTAACAATTGGACAAGCATCCAAAACCCTTGTTTATACTTTGGAATTAGTCTTTTAAGTCAATAGCCCATGGGCAAAATTTGATTCAACAAATGTCCCTAGCTCTGAACATGAGGGCAGTGAGGACAGTTTTTTTCCCAAACAGCCTATACTATTCCATTCCTTCAGGACCTTTTAAAATTTTATTTATTTTAATTAGTTATACATCACAGTAGAATGCACTTTGACACATTATGTATAATGGAATATAATTTCTCATTTTTCTGGCTATACATGATATAGAATCTCACTGGTCACATAGTTATATATGTACACAGGATATTAATGTCTGATTCATTCTACTATCCTTCTCATCTCCATACCCCCTCCTTTCACTCACCTCTACCTAAAGTAACTCTATTCTTCCCTAAGAACCCCACACCCTTTCCCTTCAGCACTTTCTAATAGCGGGGAAACCATTAAAATAAACCAAAGATCCTGCCTTATTTTTGACTGGTATTTTATTATAAGTCATTTTTGAAAATGTCTATCATCCATGTTGCTCATATATGTGTGCTTCCTGAAGGAAAAGATCTTCTCATATTTTCACCACACTATTTCCAATGCCCTTTGTAGACCCACCTCATTAACTATTTGTGGATAAATGAATAAATCAATCAGTGGATCATGAAAATCAGAGTTTCTTTTGAACTATCTTGGGGGATACTTATCAAGAACATATTAGAAAGAGCAATGTTTCTGGGAATATCAGATAAGTACTTTCTACTTCCGCTCAAAACAGGAAGTGATACTTCTCACCAAAATGGAATATAAAATCCCTCACCATGAAATGGTGTATTAGTCAGCATAGACTGAATATGTCAAAACTAAACCTCACAATTTCAGTTATTTAACATAGTAAAATATGATTTTTGTTTTTTATTACTCAGTCATTTGAGAGGATCTGCTGTCAGTTGTGACTTGGAGATGGAGGCTCTTTCTGTCTTGTGATTTTACCATCTTGAACTGTTTCTTTTCAAAGATTTAAAATAGGGGTAGAGAGAGTAGGGAAGATATGTGATGTGTTATGGCCAGAATTTGAAAAGACATATATTACTTTCACCCATATTCCATTTGCATAGTCCCACTGAGGTGTAAGGAGACTTAAAAAATAGTCACTTTCTGTGCTGGGAAGAAAAATGAAATGATTTGGTAAACACATGGCATTATCTGGTGATGTATGTTTAACACCGAGTTTCAAATAAGAACTACAATATTTCTTCCGAGATCAGAGGAGATAGGGCGCATTCAGGGTGGTATGGCCGTAGACAAGAACTACAGTATTTCTAGTCACAGATAATGTATAGAAAAAATCCAAACAAGAAACAATATTTTATGGAAATTACTTAATAAATATTTAATAATCAGATATTAGTTAATTCATCCACTTGATATTATACATATAAAGTCATTACCATTACCATGTACCACTGTTTTCACTACTGTGGTTCACAGTTTGGAAGGGAAGACACATAAGTCACTATAATAAAATAAGAAGAGTGCTTTGAAGGAAAGCACTATTGTGGAAAGTCTATAATAATATTTAAAATAGTAATTACTATTACCTTGAACATTTATTAAGCATCATATACTTTACACGTTATTGAATTTATTTTTCACAATACTAATTGGTATTTTATGGATAAATTTAGACTTAGAGAAAAGCAGTCTCTTGCTCAAAGGTCTCACAGTAATTAATATACTTTGGACACTTGAACAAGCAGTAATTACTCCTGGTTATAAAAGTTTCTAAAATAAGAACTGAATGGTTTTACCCCAGATTAAATAATGTAGAATAAAAATAATGTAAAATCCCTAGAAGATAATCTACATGAGATGAGATGGAGACTGTTCCACAAACACACAGTCTTGCTAGCTCCTTAGTGAGGAGGGCAGCAGAGAAGGTGACAGAAGAACCCTCTACACATCCCCTTGGTTTGATTCACAAAGTTCTAAAAGTATTCTCCACAGAATTCCCATTCCAGGTATGGGGCCTATCTTTTGTAAAAAAAAAAAAAAAAAAAAAAATTAATTTTTGTAATCCCAAATTAAAAAGAAAATGTTACTGCAATATGCACACACACAAATATATATGGAATTGTGTGTATAATATATAGTGTGTGTGTGTGTGTGTGCGTGTGTGTGTATACACACACAAACACATAAGAGAGAAATAAAGAAAGAGGAGAAGCAGAGTGGGAAAAGGAGGGAGAGAAGAAGTAGTTCTCATCTAAATTTGTCCCTTATTCTGGAATGTGCTATGCCCTGGTAATGCAGTAACATATCCACATGAACACTGAAATGATTTATGAGTGCATACACTCCCTATCAAAGTAAATGAGAAATTTTGTGTTCATCTTAAGTAATTTATTGTTTTGGTGATCTACATAGGATCATTAAACAATGTGATTTGTACTTATGATATCTCTAAGATGAAAGTCATTATCTTTTCACAATAAAAAAGCAAAACACAAATGACTAGGGTTCTGCCTAACTTTAATATGACCCAGTTCTCCCCTCAACCCTTTTGCCAGAGTTTAAATGCCTAGACAATATAAATATCCCACTGAGGCAAAAAATAAAAATAAAAGATTCAATAATTGCTCTGCAAATTAGAGAAGCCAGCTAGGATAGGGTACTTAAGTTGGATATTTTCCATTGCAATAATGTGAAAATAACAGATTTAATGAGAATGGTATAATGAGGTGGAGTAGCAATTTCATCCTTGAGCCAAAGTCACATTTTTCTCTCCACAGGATGAATTAAAGAGGTGGATTGAGCAAGAAACTCACCTGGTGAACACACTTCTTTTGCAGATATAAGTGGCACACAGCTGGCTTTAACTGCTATGATTTGCTTACCCATATGTGGTATTGCATGAAAGAAAGAAGAACTAAAACTGGGGAGTGGGAAATGCAATTTTTAGTACAGTTTCGCTGTCAGCAATGAGAATTGCTTTTCTAAAACCAGGAGTATGCTTGATGAAAACATCCTCCGACATGCTCAACATTGCCTTGGGATGAATTCTTCCAGAAACCATGGAACATTTCTTTTTATTTTGCAGTTTTATAGCTTTTTATTGTCTACTTTGTGTAATGTTGTGAAGTTCTTACGCTGCCCTCTGCTGTTTCCTGCACTGCATGACCAGGATGTTCACAAGCAAAAGGTTGAATTTCATTTACACATTTTTTTTTTTTTTAGCATGTGTTACGCATGAGGGATACAAGAGAATTTATTTTTAATGAATAGAATAAAGGATAAAGCGTAGGTTTCAGAATCAGGCAAAATTAGCCCTGATTCCAGCATTACCTAATACCAGTTATAAGATCATGGAAAATTTATTAAAATACTCTCAGACTGAGAACTCAGTTGCTCTGTACATATAAAATGTGAATGCCAATTCTTATTTGCATCATGTTTTAAGGATAAGTCATGCATGCCAAGTGCCAGAAACAGAGTAGTCATCAATAGTATAAAGCTATTACAATAGAGATTAGTCATGCACTCAGTAAAAGGATAAGACAAATGGGGACTCCAACAATTATGTAGCAGGAATGGAACCTGATTAGATAGCTATTGCAAAAATGCATACAGTAAAGTAGATTTAAATGAGTTTATCAGATATGAAAATGAAACCGATTTAAGAAATACAAACTGGTAATGAAGTACCAGGAGACCATTCAATAAGGAGAAGGAAATGGGAAGAATAATCAGGACGTCACTGCTGTAGCTAGGGATGAAAGGGGAGGAAGGCATAAGTAGGGGGACAACAAAACTAACGAGAAGTGAAGCAAAGTTAACACCGTCACAATGGAGGTTGAATATAAGCAATCTGACAATAGATTGAATACATAAGAAGGAAAGAAAATTTGATTGTAGGTACGTTGGAAGGATAATGGTGGCCAAGTTCAAAGATGGAATAGGAATCAAGTTTGGCAAGAAAAAGAGAGTAAGGGCATGGGAGGAGGTGGGACACTAGCATTTATTTGTCACCTAGTAAAGAAAGTGATTTTCTTTATTCTTTGCAGTACTGTCAGGTATACTTTATTATTCACAGATTCAGATAAGAAAATTAAGATCCAGAAGAGCATCTTGTTAATGGCACCCAGTGGAGAATAAATGAGCTGGAATTTAAACAATTTTATTTACTTTCCAAGTCCCATGCCCTTTTCATTATGCAATGCAACACCAAGAGAAGCAGTATATAAAGGGGTCATAGAAAGGGTTCCTTGGATGAGGTCCTCAGCATTTCTGATGCTCCCATGAATGTTGTCATTTCCCTCCTGTGGATGTTATTTTTTCTTTAGGTATGGAGGATAGGAGAATTACACCTGTCCATCATGTCAATACACAAGTGCACCCATGAGCAATCTCAAGGTTTGCTGTTGCTGCATATTTTTTCTTCATTGGTATATGATGCGAGCCATAGATTTGACAATTTTGATTTAAATTTTCTTCAAATTCTCATTTGCTTAAAGATTTATTACTTGCTTGTAACTGTGTCACATATTTACTTCCCTGAAAAATGCTAATAGGAACACATGGAGCTGAATGATATCAGAGAAAATTTACCAGTGTCTCTGTTCATCTTCTGTCAAGTGATCAGGTCTGAAGAGCACCAAGGTGCATCATTTCCTTCTCTTTTTCACCTGGTCTTATTCTACAGAGTAGGTCTACATCAGCCTCATTAGCAATCTGGAGCCCAGAGTGTCTTTTAAGAAAAGAATTGTCAAAGTGAAAAAATATGGGAGAACAAAAAGAAAGCCAAAGATATGCAGGAATTTCACAGAGACCTCCTATCAAAGAGACACAGATTCAAACCAGCGTCCCAAGGACCCCTGAAGCCCTAGAAGCCTTCTACCTTTATTATCTCCATAATGTCTTCATTCTAATATTATTATTAGGTCAAAATTGATATTTTTATTAGATTAAAACTGATTAATTTGGATTTTCTGAGAAGATGCCAAGACAGAATCATTTAAATAAAAGATTCATTAGGGAAGGGAGCAAGAGGAGCTGGAAAGAGCTTTTGGGCTATGATACTAGTCTTAAAGCTATAAAAGGAAAAAAGGAAGAAAAGAGAACTGAAGTAGAATGAAGGTATACAAGGAGTTTTCATTATGCTAAAGTTACTCATTGGATAAGTTGCTTGTTTCTCCAGAATGGATCTACTTTGCTCAATTATTAGTATGAATGCAGTGGTTGATCAAAGGACATCAGCTGGGACTATCACTTATTTATGTTCCCTGCAGCTAGAAATCTTAACAGCATATTTTCCTGGTAGTTAAAGTAACTATCTGAAATATCAGAGAAAAGTATAAAGTAATAAACATGTAGGGTTTGGAAATAAACATCCTAAGTCCAATTATGAGCTTTATTACTTGGCTGAAACAAGACATAGATTCTTACTATTTCCATTCAGCATTGTATTGGAGACCTTGACCAATGCAATACAGTAAGAAAAAAATAAACATGCATGGAATTGAGGGGAAGAAATGAAGCTCTAATCACCCACAGTTAACAAGATTGGAGATGTAGGAAATCTAAAAGAATCTGTGAATTTTTACAATTAATGGGTAGATTTTAGCAAGGTTGTTTATGGAATATAAATATATAAAAATTAACTGTATGGCTATAACCAACAAGAAGAATTTGGGAAGTAAAATTTTGATAAGATGTCATTTAAGGAAATATCAAAAACACCACACTCCTCTGGGAAAAATCTAACAAAAAAAATTAAAGACCTAAAACTACAATGAAAACCATAAAATATTACCAGGAAAATTAAAGAAGATATAAATAGGAAATGTGCTGTATTCATCAACTGGGATACTCAACACTACAAACACACAAATTATCCCCAAGATGTCCCAGTTGAAATTCTGGGTAAATTGATATACTGATTATAAAATTTATATAGAAATTAAGAAAATAAATCAGCAATTTTTACAGATAGTGCCTTGATATATGACACAAGAGTACAGTGAAAAAAAGATGATGGCTTCTATAAACAAAGATGGGTCAATTGGATATCAATATTTTATTTATTTGTTAAGCCTCAGCTTCTTTAAAAACTAGCATTATCTTTAACTGACAAATAATATTGTATGTATATGGGGTACGAGGTGGTGTTATGATACATACACACAATTGATTAAATCAAGCTAATTAACATATTCATAACCTCAGTCATATATTATTCTTTTATGGGGAGATTTGAAATTTATTTTTTTAGCTATTTTGAAATACAGCTAAAAGTCAATTATTACTGACTATAATCACTATACTATGCAATAGAGCTGGACACTTATTCCTCCTGTCTAAAACTCCATGCCCTTTGATCAACAACTTTTAATTCCCTCCCTCTCCACCTCACCCCAGGTCTCTGGTAACCACCAATCCACTCTCTACTTCTAGGAGTTCAAATATTTTATAATATAAATTAGATAATGCAGGGTTTGTCTTTCTGATACTAGCTTATTTCAGTTAACTTAGGGTACTCCAGGTTCATCTACATTGAACATACCACATTTTCTTTATTCATTCATCCACTGTGGGATGCTTAGATTGCTTCCATTGCTTAGTTAGTGTGAATAATGTTACAATGAACTTGGTAGAATAGATATGCTTTTTTAAATTATTTTTTTTATTTTTACAGACTGCATTTTGATTTAATTCATTGTGCACAAATGGGGTACATCATTTTTGATACACTGATTTCAATTTTCTTGAACACATCCCCAGAAGTAGAATTACAGACTCATGTGTAGTTTAGTTTCTTGAGAAAAGACCATCCATTTTCCCACCACCTATAATTTATATTCCCACCAACAGTATACAAGAGATCTCTTTCTCTCATTGTCTCTAGCACTCACATTTTTCATCTTTTTGTTAAAAGTCATTCTAACAGGTGTGAGATGATTTATTTTCATTGTAATTTGCAGTTCCCTAATGATTAACGATACTGAGTATTTCTTCATATACCTTTTGGCCATTTATATGTCTCCTTTTATAAAATATCTGTTCATGATCTTTGACCATTTTTCACTGGGTTATTTGTTTTCTTTTGAGTTGTTTGATTACCTTATATGTTTTGGAAAATTCCTTATTAAATGTATGGATTGCAAATACTTTTCACATTCTGTGTTTTTTCTCTTTACATTATTGTTTCCTATACTGTAGATATCAATATTTTAAATAGTGAAATGTCGTACCTCACATAGTATTCAATAATGGATCAGAGATCTTAATGTGAACAGTAAATGGATCAGAGATCTTAATGTGAACAGTAAATGGATCAGAGATCTTAAAATGAATAGTAAAATAATAAAGTAGAGGTAAATGTAAGAGGATGTTTTCATGAATGTATAGTATGCAAAGATAGAACCCAAAACCACTAATCATAAAAGAGATGGACAAATTAGCCTTGGTTATATTTATAATTTCTGTTTTTCAAAAAGTGACAAAAGAACGTGAAAAGGGAAGTGACAGATTGAGAGAAAATGTCATATAAATATCTGATAAAGCATTTTATAGAGAATATATATATATATTCAAGTAAACTGATAGAGAATAAAATTTAAATTTATTCAAACAAAAATAAATTTTATAACACAGTTCAGAAAAGACCCACATAGTCACTTGAATTTTGAAAAATCAGAAAAAGCAATGCAGTGGATAAAGGGTAATTTTTTCAACAATTAATGTGGGAACAACTAGACACCCACATGAAAGAACATGAATCTAGACACAGACTTTGCTCCCATGACAAAAATTAGCTTAAAATGGCTTAGAGATCTAAATGAAAATGCAAAATCATAAAATTGCTCAAACATAAGATAGGAGAAAATCTAGATGATATTGGGTTTGATGATGAGTTTTAGATATAACTCCAGTGGCACAATGCATGAAAGAAATCATTGATAATCATTGATTTCATTAATATCAAAAAATATGTGTGCTCTGCAGAAGACACTGCCAAGAGCATGAGAAGACAGGACACAGATTAGAAGAAAATATTTGCAAAAGACATATTGGATGGATTGCTACACAAAATATGCAAAGAACACTGAAAACTCAATACTAATGAAATAAGAAATCTGACTAAAAAGTGGGCAAAAGATCCAAACAAACATTTCAGCAATGAAGATAAACAGATATAAAGTATGCATGTAAATATATGCTCAGCATCACATTAGGAAGCTGTAAATTAAAACACCAATTAGATACTACTCAATACTTGCTAGAATTGCTAAAATCCAAAACACTAATAACAAGTACTAAGTGCAGATATGAACCAAAAGGCACTTTATTGGTTGTGAGAAATCAAAACTATAACCACTATGGAAGATAGTTGGATAGTTCTTACAAATTGAAACATAGCATTAGCATTTAATTCAGAAATCACATTCCTTTGTATTTATCCAAATGAGTGGAAAACTTTTGTCTATGCAAAAACTTAAATGCAGATGTTTGTAGCAGCTTATTCATAATTGCCCAAAGTTGGAAGCCACCAATATATCCTTAAGTGGGTAAACGAATAAATAAATTATGGTACATCCATTCAATGAAATACTATTCAGAATTTAAAAATCTGAGCTATCAAATCTAAAAAGAGCATTAAGGAATCTTAATTACATATCACTAAGAAAACAAGCCAATTTCAAAAGGCTATATATTATTGTGAAAAATGAAATTAAAGATTCCAACCACATAATACTCTGGACAAGCTAAACCATACAGACAATATCGAGATCTATAATGTCCAGGGCTTGGGATTAGGGAGTGGTAAATAAGTGGAGCATAGGGATTTACAGGGCAGTGAAACTACTGTAATAATATAGAGGTAGGTATATATTGCAATATATTTGTCAAAATCCATAGAGTGTACAACACAAATAGTGAACCATAAATGAACTTTGGATGTGATAATGTCAATGTTGGTTATCAATTGCAACATATGCACCACTGAGGTGCAGGATATTGTCTATGTTGACTGTGGAAGAAGCTGTGCATGCATAAGAGGAGGAGACATATACTGACCAGGGTTCTCTAAAAGAACAGAACTAATAGGATAAGTATATGTATGATTATAAAAGGGTATTAATTAGATTGTCTTACACAATCAGGAGTTGGATGGTCCATAATGGCCCTCTGTAGGCTGCAGAGTTAGAGCAAATAGTAGCTGCTCAGTCCAAGAGTATGAAGTCTCATAATGATAGAGATCAATGATGCAGCCTGTTCAGAACTGAAGGCTCGAAAACCTCCTGGAGAATCACTGGTGAGAATCCACATTGGAAAAGTGAAAAAAGCTGGAGTTCAATATCTGTGGGCAATGGTGGCAGCAGTAGAGGAACCAGCTAAAGAAGAATTGAGTTGTCTGCATAACTTTCTCCTTCTTCTGCCTCTGGTTCCATCTGGGCTCCCAGCCCATTGGGCAGTGTGCCACCCACATTCAGACAGGGTCTTCCTGCTGAGTTTGCTGTTCCACATGCCAGCGGTCTCTGCAAATATCCTCATAGACACACTTAGAAGTGTCTAAATTCAAAGTGTCTCTTGGTCCAATCAAGTTGAAGATCTAGATTAACCACACAGGGCATCTGGGAACTCTGTACTATTCACTAAATTTTGGTGTGAACCTAAAAGTCTTCTAAATTTTTTTTCTATGGAAAAACCCAGTTCAAAACTTGCAAAATTTTGAGTAGTCTCTTCAGGAAAACAGTGTATTATTTAAATGGTCAATAAACCCATTCTAAGCTGTTCAGTGTCTCCAAAATGGAAAAAAAAATGAAAGAAAGACAGTCAGTGAAGATATGAAGCAATTGAAATTCTCCTTCACAGTTGTTGGGAATGTAAATTGATACAAATAATTTGATAAACTATTTAGTACTATATCACAAAGCTGAGTCTATGACTGGATTTCTGTTGATATGTATCTAACAAAAGAAAAAATGAAACTGTAGTATATATAAAACAATGGAATATTATTCAGCCATAAAGAAGAATAAAATTATGGCATTTGCAGGTAAATGGAAAGGAATTGGAGAATATCATGGAAATAAACCAATCCCAAAAGTCCAAAGGCTGAATGTTTTCCCTGATAAGTGGATGATGATACATAATGGGGCTGAGGGGGTTGAGGTGGAGGAACTTTGGATTATGTAGAGGGAAATGAGAGGGGGGAATGGGTGGAGGTATGAAAGATGGTGGAATGATACAGACATCATTACCCTATGTAAATATATGATTATAGGAGTGGTGTGAATCTACATTGGTGTACAACCATAGAAACGAAAAGTTGTACCCCATTTGTGTACAATGAATCAAAATACAGTCGGTAAAAATAAAAAAAATACGTACACATAATAAACATGCAACATTATTTCTATTTGTCAAAAGTGGAAGCAGCATTATTAGTAATTGTCCAGGGTGTAAACAAACCACATACACATCAACAATAGAGTGGTTAAATGAGGACACTTTCATTCAATGTAATGTAGTGCAAATGAGTGAACCATTGCTACATAATAAGTATGGATAAAACTCACAAATATTAGGCAAAGATGCAGTATATAGTATACAATTTCATTCATGTAAACTTTTAAAAATTTCTTTTTAGTTGTTGATGGGCCTTTATTTTAAAAGTGTATTGATTTAGATGTGGTACTGAGAATCGAACCCAGTGCCTCACACATGCTAAGCATGCACTCTACCACTGAGTCTCCATCCCAGCCCCCACTAACATAAACTTTAAAAACAGACAAACACCAATTCATGACGTTAGAAATTAATGCACAGGGAAAATCTAGTGAATGGAAGAGAGGATAAGGTACTTTCTTCAGGATACTCACACTATTTCATTTCTGAATATGGGTGATCGTTACACGCTTTATTTACTTACTGAGGTAAGCACTTGATTTTTACTTTTCTGTATATATATGTCTTTGTGATTATAATTTAAATGTGCACCTTTATGGATTAATATTTGGTTTTTTAATTGTAAGACACTATAAAATATTTAAACTATGTGTGTGATTGTGTACACCACAAACTTCTGGCTGAAATTTTAAAAACTTAGCATATTGGGAGATTTGTTTTGTAGATGTAGTCCTTTCTCACATGCAGATTCATATCTTACCTAGGGTAAGCTAGCCTAATTCTGATCACTGCTTTCTGGGAGCTGGTGGCAGATGGTGGGGAGGGTGTGCTGAGAATGGATCAGTCTGCTACTCTGGAATCTAGACGTTCCACAGCTTGTCCTGCAGGCAATCAGAATATAAAATGACATGCTTTGACAAACAGATAAACAACAAACTTGAATCGTGTATGCACTCTCAGGTGAAATGAACTAAACAGCAATATGATTTTATTTAAATTGCTTTGTTTAATTTTTATATATTACATAGTAAGCCCAATGTTTAGATCCAGATTAAAGTTTGAAACAAATGGGAGAGTGTGTGCTTAAAAATATGGTTATGAAAACATTTTATCATTTTGTATGATATGGTAAAACACAACATAATGCTGTGAATGGTATGATAATTACAGTTACACAAAATATGGGATTGAACAATTGTATTGTGAATTTTAAAACACGGTTTTCATTTGCTCTGAACGAAAAGCACAAACATACAGACTGTGATAGTGATTCCATACACAAACATCAGACCGAGTATAGTCCCACATGATTAGGAAGATGTCCACTAGTCTTTACCCTGCTAATCCCCATCTTTAAAATTTGAGTTAATTTCCATTAAGAACTGGCTTGGGGAGAGGACAGGAGCAATTGTGTTATATTTTTGCTAGAGTTATCATTTTTCTGCTGCAACTTATGTGGATGTTTTTTAGTCAGATGTCATCATAAAACATGAATAGGGGCTATTTTATTTCAGAAACACCAAATTCAAAACAAGAAGATTGATCAATGGGTACTCAATTAGAGTTAGATAGAAGTAAGAAGTTCTGGCATGCTATTGCACAGTAGTGTGACTGTAGAAGACAATTATACACTGTATATTTCAAAACCAGAAGAAGGATTCTGAATGATTTTACCATAAAGAAATGATAAATGTTTGAGGAGCTAGCTACATTTAACCTGATTTAAACATTATACAATTTATACAAGTATTGAAACAGTAGATGATACCCCATTAATATGTGTGATTATGGTTTTATATATCAATAAAAAATAATTTAACTTAAATTTTAAAGACAAATAAATTATTTTGACCAAAAACCCAAAGTCCACAATCAAGAAAAAAGATGGAGTCCTGATGTGTAGACCTTGGCATATTTCTTTTAATTTGACAAGTAATTTTTAAAATTTTATAAGATTAAAATTGGGGCCAGGTGTAATGGTACACACCTGTAATCCCAGCACCTTGGGAGACTGAGGCAAGAGGATGGCAAGTTCAAAACCAGCCTCAGCAAAAGTGAGGCGCTTAGCAACTCTGTGAGGCCCTGTCTCTAAATAAAGTGCAAAATAGGTCTGGGGATGTGGCTCAGTGGGTGAGTGCCCCTGAGTTCAATCCCTGGCACCCCTCTCCCCAAGAAAAGATTAAAAGTGGCGTAACCAGCTGCATCATAAATACAGGCCTATTTTAGCTTTGGTTTCAGTCTGTTTTATACACCCCTGTGTGGCAGTTATTCTGAGCCATTGTTGTGGTGACTCATGGTGGATGATGCTCATATGTCTGACATTCTGGGCATATACAGATTTTATTTTTGCAAAACTTTAAAAACTTCTTCAAGTAAGTACCATATATAACCACACTGAAATATTTTCTTTTTAATGAGACACTCATAAAAAAATGTTGTGAATGTGTAAATAATAAATTCAATCTTTATTCCATTTGTTTTACATTTCAGAGTAATCTGTCAGACTGGTCATTTCCATGCTCAGTACTGATAAACCAACTGTAGAGTTTCAGAGTCTTTGTCCACAACTATGAGGTACTCTTGTCTTTTGAAGTGTGAGATATGCACAGCGTATTTTGTAAGGCCTAGGGTACTCTAAGGTGACTTGGGTTAGAATGTTATCCCTGCCATTTTCTAGTTCAATGAGTCAATGCAAGTCATTTAATCTCCTGGGTCCCAGTTTCTTCATTGATAACATAGAAGTAACACACATAAAATAGAATGTCACACACTTCTTAGGATTCCATGACAATTCAGTGGATTAATACATTTAAAATGCATAGAACAATATCGGATATGGGTAAGCTCTAGTAAGTGTTCATAGAAAGTACAGAGGCTGCCTTTAATTTTTTAACTTTAGACCCTCAACTCTGTTTCTAGTTCTCTGCTTAATAGCACATCTCCTGATTGCTATTGATTGCCCACATCTTTGGAATCTTTAGATCCACGTAAGGTCCAATTCTTCTGGAAGGTCACAAAGCTGCACCAAAGTCTCATGCCTATAAATAGTTTCCAGAAAAGTTTTATGAGTACTCTCTATGAATATACCAAAAGAGGGTTGTTTTTTTGTTGAAAATGAAAGAACTTTAGACCAAGCATTACTTAGAGAACTCTTTCCCATTACAGTGAATTCCTTTCTTTTTATGGCATTTTTTGTTTGTTTGTTTTGAAATTAATGCCCCCAAGCTTCAAATGCTGAAGCAAAAATTGCCTGGGATGAAATTTTAGCTTTAAATATAACAGCATGTAGCATTGTTTGACCACTAAGTGCTTGTTTAGCCCTAAGAATTACCCTGAGAAATATTATCCCCATTTTCTGTGTAGCTGCCATCTCTTCTGGTCTGCTTTCAAGCATGCCCTAGTGGGCCTGGAGCTTCTGTTTCTTTGGACAGTCAGTATTTGAGATGATGAACTGGACCCAAAGCTGAGGAATAAAAGGACAAGTTTGCATCAACCTATCACTATAACTGCTTTCAAACACCTTCAAAAGTCAACCACCATTGATAAAATTCTGCTTTTCAAATCTCATGCAGGTTTCTTGTTTGACCAAAACTGTAACCTAGAATTGCACAGGACAAGCTATTCTGGAAAATATAGTTTCCAACCTCTCCAAATGAACAAAGGCAAACCAGGCTGCTCCATGGGCTGTCCTGACTCCCCATATTCAGCTGAATACTCATGACTATACTCTTGACTCTCACCCCAACCTGGACATTCAAGAGTCATTAACAATGACTTTTTTTTTTTTTGGAAGATTGCTGAAGCACCAGTGATTACTATCAGTGCAGGTAAACATGCCTTCTTCCACTGACTTGCCCATTATTTGACACATGAAAGGAGTTCAATACACATTTATTGAAATGGAATGAGCAGAGAAAGGAAAAATAAAAAGAAGGCTTGGAAGAGAGGAAATTTCTCAATGTATATGTATTTCAGAGAAAATGCCAAGACTCTTCAGAAAGCAACTAAAATCAATAATAGAATCCAGCTCATTTCAGTTAGGATAGAAAGGTAAAAATAGAATCTAAGTAGAATTGACTTATTCATGCTTGTTAAACATGTTTATAAAGAGGAGTAAATGAAGAAAGCAACAGTATTGGAACTGACTCAACTGGAAAGTCATTGCTGGAGTAGCACTTGGGCTTGTCAAAGGACCTGCTGCGAGTCAGAGTTAGCGCACATATGGAGGTTCAGAAATTCTGATGTTTCCTGTTAAGTCTCTTCAATGTTCTGGCAAGCACAACAGTAACTCATCCTCTTCCTCACGCAACTTGCACATACATCTATCCATAAACCCATACATCCTGCTTTGCATACACTTGTTCTACTTTTCTGCTTTTCAGGTGCTTTAATTACTCACATCAGAGAGGTTAAGCCAGTTTGGAATCCTGATTCCATCGTTTTTTCACAATGAGACTCAGATTTCTCTTCTATAAAACTAATAATAATATTCTCTATTGCAAAATCTTACTAACTCATTATAGGTGCTTAATCAATGTAAATGCAAATGTCCCTGAGAATGGCAAAACTGTTATTACATGTTAAATTCTGTTTTCCCTTGCCTCCGTCTACCTTTTCTTCAACTAATTTTTTCATGTTTTGCCTCTTTCCATATTCCAATAATTAGTCTCCCGGCCAATCAGTGTAGAGAATGCAGACTAGGATTATAAACAACTGATGTCATATTCTGTCTGACATTCACTTGCTGTGTGACTTTGGGCAAATCATTTAGTTTCACTGAACCTCAGTTCCCTCATGTAATTAAAGTGTAAACTACGCCTATCTCGGAGAAGTGCTGTGAAGGAGAAATAAAGCAATTCATATAGTACCTGAAAACTGTGCTACTCCAAAACTATGTGAAATATGATTATTTTATATGTGACTTTCTGACAAGATCATTGCAAGGTTAAATTAAATTATTTATGAAAATCATGAAGCAAACCATTGCTGCTGCTAATACTACTTACAATAATAAACACTTCCATGCACAAAATGAACCCTATAGGCCTATACTGTGTACAACTTATTACAAGCAAGCAATTAATTTTGACAATAGCCTTCTGACATAGATATTATAAAATTATGTCAATTTTGTTATAAGAATCTCTTTAAATTTATTTTATTTTGCTTCCCAAGAACTGGATAATATGAATGCTATAATGTAATAAAATAATTCATATGTATAATTAAGCCCTAAGGGTTTTACACAATCAAGAGATCAGCAATTCGGCTTATTGATCAAAATCTCCCTTAAGAAGTGTTGTTACCAGACCATCCCCATGGGGAGTATCTGAAAAGGCCCTGTGGATGAAGAATTTTATCAATCTAACAGGAGGAACATAGTAGTCATCACAGTCCTGAGAGTGGAATGGCGATGGGTCCCTCACAAGTAGGAAGGAGGTCCTGCCATGCTATGAGAGCACACATGAATGAGATCATGTGGCGCTTCTCATTCTGTGTCTGGCTTATCTCATCTACTAATCTTCAGTACAACTTCTTCTTTATCCATTCATCACTGATGGACACTCAGGTTGCTTCTATTTCTTGGCTATTGTGAATAGTGCTGCAATAAACATGGACTACAGATATCTCTTCAACAGCCTAATTTCATATCCTTTGGGTACATATCTAGTAGCAGGATTGCTACTGTAATTGGGTATTAGGAGTGGGGAAGTTTCATTTTTAATTTTTGAGACAATTACACACTGTTTTCCATAATGACTGCTCTATTTTATTCCCACAAACAGTGTCCAGGGTTACCTCTTCTCCATATCCTCATCAGCACTTACTATCTTTACTCATTTTTATAGTAGCCACTCTGTAGGATGTGGTGATATCTCATTGTGGTTTTGCTTTTCATTTCTCCAATGATTAGTGATATTAAGCAGTTTTTCATGTGTCTTCGGGCCATTCATATGTTTTTTGAAAACTGTCTATCTAAGCCTATTTTGTTTTTATGTTAATTTTTTTGTTATATTGAGTTCTTTATGTAGTGTGGATAGGTACCCCCTTGTCAGATGTTTAAATAAAAACTAACTTTTCCTTTTTATCCCTTCAGCATGCATAGTGCCATGTATTCATTCCTTGGGTATTTCATAGATTAAATAAATCGCTGAATCAAAATTGGTGACAAGAATGGAATTACCATGACTGGGTTATAACAGGGATTGGGAAATCATAGGCTTGGCCAAGGTGCTTGGTTTTGTAAATAAAATTTTATTAGAGCACAACTTTGTCCATTTACTTGCATCCTGTCTATGAGTGCTTTTGAGTTATAACAGCAGGATTGAGTACTTGTAACAGGAACTGTATTTATAATATTTCTCTTTGAGAAGAAGTTTATAGAATTTCTGATTTAGAATAATCAGACCTCAGTGCTGGTGCAGGAGTTAATCTCCCACAGCCACAGCTGTGGCTGCATGTGGAAAAAAACAAGGAGACATCTTTACTAAGTGCTTCCTTTTCCCTGAAGCTCTGTTAGGTTTTCACAGCTCAGCCTGGAAAGTGAACGGAGGTGGTAATGGCCTAAAGCAAAGTAGGAGGATGTGTATTAGCCTTCAGGGGAGCACCCTTTCACAGGAGTAAGGTAGTCTAGCCTCATTTAAAGGGTTTTCATATTATGTTTGGAGATTTTTAATAAGTTCTACAAGGACACGTGTAGGCAATTAAGGTTAAGTAACTTGGGACAAGTGACATACAAACTATGCTTATCTAAAAGTAAAGAGCCACATACGACATGTGTACCTTTTGTGTAGATAAAAAGATGGTTGGAGACTCCTCAAGATAGTGGGATTAATGTATGGGATCAGCCAGAGGTGGTTTCTTTCAGGCAGCAGAGTATGAACTTTGAGGAGGTCCAAAATCAAGCTTTCCATCTCCAGGTTTTACTCAGAACAGTGTCATACAGCCAAGTCCTGGCTGTTTCACAATTTACTTCAATGGTTTCATGAATTTGTGAAATTCTGTCCAAGTTCTAAAAGTTAGTGCATTTTTCCCGAGACTGCAGATTGTGCATCTACCATCCAGTGACTCTACCACCCTCACCAGCTCACTCCACACTTCACACTTGCTGGTGAGTTGCAATATGCATTATTCTGAGGTGTCCTACAAAACATGTGCAAAAGGAAGAAATGGTCATTTGCCATGAATTGGGTACTTTTTGGATACTCTACTTGACATTTTAAGTATGTTCTTTAATCTTTTTCTCTGCCTTATAAAGGAAGATATTATTCACAGATGAGGAAATGAGAATCAAAGAAATAACTTCTCTAATGTCACACAGCTTTTTTTACTTTTGCAGAATTGATCTTTGAACACAGGTCTTTCTGAACATGGAAGACTATTCTTATACCACTTCTCCACTATTTGTTTTCTTACTCCTATCTTCCAGCCATCAATGTGAAACATCACTATACACCAGGTTGTGTTGAAGTCACTGAAGATGTGTACATAGTGCCACTTGGTCTATGTTCTAGTAAGTGCAGAAGGAATGTGTGGAAATGAATTGCTTGAAATGAAATGAAATGAATTGTATTTGAGAGCTATGTTAAGTCATGGATCTCACAGGTAATGACTTTTTCATTGATCAAGGTCAGGGCTTCATAATTACAAAACATATAATATTCAAAGTAGGATTCTTACTCTAAATTAAAACATACAACATCTTCAAAAAGCTTCAACTTTGTTATACTGTTATGAAAACAGCTCTAAATTATAAAGTAAACATTAAAACACAAATTGTTTTTCACATTTGGCTCAGAAAATACAGGTCCCACTGACTTGTTTTAGCATTTCTATGAAACAATTTGGGGATTTTATTTTATTTTAATATTTCCCTAACATACTTTATGATCAAGTTAGTGCAATAATAAAATCACTCACATGGCAGATAACTCCATATTCTATTTTTAAATGTTTAAACTTATTTTAATACTTATGTAAAAACATTTGGGGTGTGGTGGCACACACCTGTAATCCCAGAGGCTCAGGAGGCTGAGGCAGGAGGATAATGAGTTCAAAACAGCCTCAGCAACTTAGCCAGGCCTTAAGCAACTTAGCAAGACCCTGTTTCAAAATTAAAGAGTAAAGAATGGGCTGGAGATGTGACTCAATCGTTAAGCATCACTGGGTTCAATTCTTGCACCAAAAAAATTATTTATAAACTTTTAAACATAACTATATGTAGTCCAAAAGTATGTATAATCAATGGCAAATATCTCCATTTATCTCATTCAATCCATCACTTTCTTCTCTAAAATTAATCAGTGTTAATAATTTGATATCCATTTTTCTTTAAATGTTATATATATTATGCATTACATGTAAATGCAACTTTAAAAATTGTAATTTAGTTTTTATAGTCACAGGGCCATGTTATTTATATTGCTTGTAATATACGATTTCTCTTATTATATTACATCTTTGTCAAAGTCAATGCAATTAGATTTCTTTAAAAAATTTTATTGGTTTGCTGAGTGCAATGGTGCATGCCTGCAATCTCAGTGACTTGGGAGGCTGAGGCAGGAGGATCGCAAGTTCAAACCCAGCCTCAGTGACTTAGTGAGGCCCTAAGCAATTCAGCAAGACCCTGTCTCTAATAAAATATAAAACAGGGCTGACTTAAAATTAGCATACTACAATGACGCAGCCACATCAATGTTTATGGCAGCTCAATTCACAATAGTTAAACTATGGAACCAACCTTGGTGCCCTTCAACAGATGAACTGATAGAGAAACCATGGTATATATAAACAATGGAATATTACTCAGACTTAAAGAAGAAGGGAATTATGACATTTGCTGATAAATGGATGGAATTGGAGAATATTATGCTAAGCGAAATAAGTCAATCCCAAAGAACCAAAGGCCGAATGTTTTCTCTGATATGCCAATGCTAACTCACAATAAGGCAGGCCAGGGGAGAATAGAGGTTAATTTGGACTAGACATAGGAGAATGAAGGAAAGTATGGGAGTAGGAATGATAGTAGAATGATTTGGACATTATTATCCTATGTGCATATGTGATCTGTGTGACTCTGCATCATATACGACAAATGAAAAGTTATACTCCATTAATGTATGATGTGTCAAAATGCATTCTACTGTCATGTATAACTAACTAGAACAAATAAAATATATGTGTACGTATATATAATGTATATATTATATATATTTATACATGGTGACTGAGGATGTGGTTTGGTGGTTAAGCGCCCCTGGGTTCAATCCCTGGTACAAAAAAAATTTTCTTATTAGTTCATTTTAGTTACACATGACAGTAGTGTTTATTTTGATATAATTATACAAGCATGAAATATATCTTTTGGAACTAAAATCATGTAATACATTTATTTAACTAATGTGTTGTCATATATTTGGTATTGTCCTATTTGTCACTATTACAATTCTGTGATGAACATTCTTATAATTAGGCTTTTTGTTCTGTATAATGAACATTTTCAGGCACTGGGCTTGTCAGCATTCATATCTATTAATTTATTAATGAAGTCTACATGGCCTTTGTCAGAATCTCGTCTACCACCTTCCACGTAGCACAGAGAGGGCTCTTCTAATCAAGCGTGCAGCATGTCGCCAGGTTCGTGTCAAGGACAGGTATTTGTTTTGCTGATAGGCCTATGGACCATTTGGCCCATGAGTATCAAGATTTTCACTTAATTTGAAAGACAGGGAACCATTATTTTCTTCTGAATATAAACCTGCTACAACCCAATGTTGGAAGTGCTACAACCTTTCTGCCACTTCCATGAGTGAACCTGTCTGGAAAGGGAGCCAAAATAGAGAAAGCAGAGCCAAGAAGCAAAGAGAGAAGTCCTGTTGATCTAATGTTAATCCTGAAACAAGATGTTTTTGATGCCAGCAAGAACTAGCCCTGGACTTTATGGTGATGTGAGCCAATAAATTTCCTTTTTCTGTCTACACCATGTTCAGTGAGCTTTTCTGTCAGTCATATGTCAAACACACCTCACAGATGCTGAAAGATACCTCAAAGTATAATCTTCAGACCATTTGAGGGTATGTATAGCTAAAATAGTATTGACAAATTGCACTTCCACAGACCCTACCACTTAAAAATATAACCAACCTTTAAGGTGTAAACACCATTAAGGTATTTTAGTTGTACTTATGTTTTTCCTATATTTTTATGAGGTAATTTATTATATAAGGCACATCAATTTTCTCCCAAACTATACTTGTTCCTTGAATATTATTTATGATGTGGTCATATAGAAGTTTTAAAATTACTCTTGTTACATCTATTAATTATTCCTGTAGTTCATAGATTTTATTTTTTGTCTTGCTTAGAGGACTTTCCAATACCATAAAAATTATAAATAATTATTTTTATTTTGTCTTAATTTTTAAATTATATTTTATTATTTATGTATTTATTAAACATTTGGAATTTATTTAAGTCTATGTTGTGAGGTAGTTTATACTGGATAGTCAATCACATTAAAACTATTTATCTAATACTTTTTTCTTTCCCAGTGATTTAAAATGCCATTTTTTCATCATTCATTATATTCTTCTCACACTTAAGTCTGTTGTTTGACTTTATGCTGTTTGACTGCTCTATTTTATTATTTCATTTTATTTTTAGAGTTGGTGCCCACAATATTATTAATCATATTCCTTGTTTTATGATATATGTATTGTCACTTTGGGTCTATGAATGACTCCTTTATTCGGTTGGTTTGAAATCTAATAAACACCTGCAAATCCATCATGAGAGCAAAAGTTAGGACTTTGACAATGACCTACATCTAACTAAAATTTTTCTCTGTGTGTCATTTCCTTCCATATCATCATTTCCTTGTAAATTACATATTCGCTTTATAAATTCCATATATTACTAAAACTGAAGATTTTATTTTGATTTATAAACTTTAATACAGTGTTATCCCAGAAGCCTTAAGTATTTGAAGGGCCTTAGAGAAATATTTTTTTACGTAGTCCCTATCTAGTCACCCTGAATTAGCAGGCATTTCTAATTTAATGTCAGTCATGAATGAAATACCTTTCTGAACTTCAAAAACAATCTACTTGACTGGCTGCCCACTGAGAACCAGGGCCTAGACATGGGGCCATGTCACAGGCATGAGTCTAGAGTGTCTCAGAGCATTGGTCCCCTCCTTAAAGTAGATGGTCAGAGAGTACTTTAGAAGGGAGAGACGGCAACTTGAGCACACAGACTCTGGTCTGGGATCAGGGTGCTTCACGTGGATGACATGGTAGATCAAAGCTTATTAGAACATTAGAGAATTTAGAAATTTTTTGAGGAAATCACACTGAAGTATGATGTTCTCTGGAGTATGGGGCTCAAGGCAAGGATCCCCCTCTTGCTCAGGTCTAAGGATGATACTAATGTGTAATTGGTAATTTCTTCCCTTAGATCCATAGCTAGAATAAAGTAGGCTATATAAATAATTTTCATTAGGAGATAATTTCATATTTTTAAAAAATATTGCATTAATTTTACATTCTCACCAGAAATGTACGTATTCTGTAGCTGCAACTTTTCTGACTCGTGGTAGTTTTAAAGTCTTTAATTTTTGTAAATGATATATAAAATATATTTGAAGGTAGTTTTGATTGATATTTTCCTGAATAATTATGTGTTAAATATATCTCCTTATGTTTGTTTAATGTGCTATCTCCTCTGTGAAATGTCTGTTAATATATTTAGAAACTCGTGCTTTTGTTCTTATTGGAAACATGTATATTTATGTGTGTGTGTGTGTGTGTGTGTGTGTGTGTGTGTGTGTGTGCATGCGCTTGGGTATATGAATATGTGTGGGTATATATACATCCCTTATACATTATTGATACCAATCTTTTGACAGTACTGTGTATTGCAAATATCCCCACTTATAATTTGATTTTTTATGTTCTTTGAGGTCTTATTCTATAACCCATAGTGGTTTACTTTAATATAGGTAAGATGGTTTTGCTTTTTGTTATCAGTAATCATGCTATTTTATGTAAAATGTTTCCCTAAAAGACATATAAAAAATATTTGTGTATATATTATACTAAGAGTTTTAAAGTTTATATTTGACATTTAATCTGTTAAGTCATTAAGACAGGGGTCAGCAAACTTTTGTGTAATGGGCCAGATGATAAACTTTTTTGTAAAGGGTACCCTCTCAACGAAATCTCATGCAGTGGAGAGAGGGAGCTTTGGTCTCTCTTCCTTCTTTAATGAAGATATTAATCTCATTATGAGGTCCTTACCCTTATGAACTCATCTAAATGTAATTACTGTCAAAGGCCCTTTTCCAAAATATTATTACATACATATGAATATATGAATTTTGAGAAGCACATTCATTCCTTACATTCCCCATTTGGCCTGTGTTATGACTTCTACTCTTAATGAAATGCCAAGTCCTTTGCAGAGTCTTCAAAAATCTATCCAGAAATAGCTGACCATTTTCTGTTAGATCAAATGGGTATTCTACTCTACCTGTGATATCAAAACTGCTACACATTAATTCATAATAATATTCAGGCTTTAATTTTTCCTGAGCTGTTATTGCAAGCTTTCATGGTAATTAGGAAGTGTTCTGTTTTGTTGTTTGTATGCCTTTATAAATCAATTTAAAGTAGATGGTAAGCCACAAGGATATGAGTTTCAGTCATTGTCAAGACTTTAGAGAAAAATAAAGGTTATTTGCATAAAAAAGAAGCATCAGTGAAAGAAAAAAAATTGAAAAGAAGGGAATGGTGAGTAAAGCAAGTGAAAGAGAGGAGCAAAGTCAGAGTGTGTGCTGTGCTGTTGTATACCAGTCCTCTTTAATTGCAATAGCTGCCCTCTTTCCAGCATCATTCATTGTATCCCTGTGAGGAAGACATAAAATACATTTAATGCAGATAGGGAGAAAAAACACCTTATTATTATGATGAAACTTGCCATTATATCAGAATCTGTTGCCTAGCATTACAACCATTTCATGCCATTGATTTTCAATTCACAGTCTATTGTTAGGCCAATATTAAGAAAACTGTTGTGGTCAGGAACAAACACCATTTTCTTAAGAATATCTTGTTCATGATCTTCGCAAAGAAAGTTTTTTGAGGCAGCAAATTGGCTATTATTTGTTATTGTAATGGAAACAATGAAATTAATCAGAAGGTGATAAGGTTCCAGATGAGCTTCCCCCAAACAAGCAACTTAGCATTTGAGAAACAAGCAGGAAAGTCCTTCTTACCTCCCAGGACACAAGTGGATGGTAACTAACTCTAGAGCCCAATCTCTCTTTGAATGGAGTATTCAACTGAGAAAGCAGATCTCAGCCATTATCTCTATACAATGTAATGATATAACTCATAGTCTAAACAAAAAGCTGGTTTAATAAGCAAACCAGGAAAAGAGCCATAAACTAGGACTGTCCTGAGTAAACTGAATATAAATCCCAAGAAATTTGGGTCAGATGGTGGGAGATCTGTCCCCTGTTGTTACTGCATTTCTTGTGCTGCACAGAGTTTCAAACCAACTTAGGGATTTCTGAATATAGTAGTCTGGCTCTATGGTGGCAAAAGCTGGGTATCAGGGTCCTTTGATTTGCTGTGAGGAATCCAAAGTATTGCTTAGACTTAAATAAGGCCCATGAGAATATGGAACTAAAAATAAACTCCAAGTAAGGAAATAGTTCATGTCATAATGGTTAAGCTACAGAAACAGAGTCATTTTTATCACCAAAAAACAAGTTCTCTCAAAAATATGGCCACTTTGGTATTGAAATTAAAGCTGAACTCTGTGAATTGGAAGTTCATGTTCTAATTACATATTTAATGCAATATATTAATTACATCTTTCTAATGCATGCCTTATATTCTGGCATTTAATTTGTTTCTAGATAATCCAGAACTTTTTGGATTTTCAGGTATGGGCCTGATTGGGCTGGTATCTTTGCTATGCTTCATTGATTTTTTTCTGACAGCCCAGAGAGAGAAGGAATTTCAAAGCTGCATGAATGTAAGATATTATTATGTATTAGGCATTCATTAGAATGCAGAAGGAAGACATTTCTAAATTTGTTGTTACATCTTTTCATTGAATGGATTTTATTATACAAAATACAGTTTTGAGAACTTATTTTTGAGACATGATATGGGAGAGAAATAGAATGACAACTTAGATTGTCAGAGATGATTTTGAGACATCAACCAATTGAACTTACCTAATTAAATTTAATTGCCATTTCATTCTGGCTTAAAGTAAGAAAAACTATCAATGTGCTGCCAACATTTTTGGAGGAAAGATATTTTTATAAATCATAGGGATGGAGGAGAAGGTCAAAATCAGGCTTCAAGCTAGTTTGGAAGAGCCGCAAGTAGCAAGAAATCTCTGCCAGGAAAAACTAGATGCTGGTTTTCCTTTAGAACCTGTTCCACCTCTGTTTCTCTGAAAACCTTGCAAAGTAAATGGTGATCTATACCCCCAGGTGGCAAAAGGATTTCCTGAAACTGGGAATCAGGAATGGAATCGAAAGTTGATAGATCCAAGTTAAATTAAAAACAGCAGATATAAGAAAATGAGAAATAATTCCTTGCCTTTTTTAATAAAGTGGAAAATATTTGGCAAATTTTTGGTAAGGTTGTAGTAGAATAAAATTATACTAGTAGACTTTAACTGCATGTTTAGAGAGTTCTTTAATAGAAAATTTTGGGCCTCTAGTTAAGGAACTCAAGGTTTCTTTCTTTTTAATCTTTTATTCTATCTTTTTCTATTTCTTATGGGACGCAATAAAGATGTGTTTGACCTGGGGCACTGACATCATTTATTGATGTCTAGTGAAGGAACCTGTCATATCTTTCATATCTTTGATTCTCCCTTTTTTTCACTTGATTTGTGACTAATGAGGTTAAATTGATACTTGCATCAAGATAAAGACAAACTTTTCTGCCCAGAATCCACATTCTATCCATCAGTCTTGTTCTGTGCAGCTACCTGTCTACCGATTGTACCTTCCCACCTTATCATCTATTCATCTCAATAGGAAACATACACTGATGTCCCCAAGGGAAGCGCATTTGCAAAGTCAGTGTCACTCCCTCAATAAAATCCTAGACTTCCAGGGGTTTGTTTGGTTTCTTTTTGGGGGGGAGGGGAGGGGCGGTGGTTTGAGACTTTTGGTAACAAAATAAACTTCTCTTCTTGACATAAGACTATTCAACTTTCTGTTTCTTTTTGTGTCAATTTTTATAAATTGTATCTTTCAAGAAATCTATCCATTTCACAAAGTTACCCAATGGGTTGGCTCCAAATTGTTTATTTTATTCTCTTATTCTTTTATCGTGTAAAGTCTGTGGTAATAAATCCTACATATTAAACATTGATTATTGAAATGGTTGATTTATTCGTTCTCCTTTTTCGCAATATTCTAGCTGTAAGTTTGAGAATTTTGACTTTTTGAAAGAACCACATGTTAGTTAACTTTGTTATCTGTTCTTTTCAATATTATTGATTTCTGTTCCCTTTTTTAATTGAGAGTTTACTTCTAATTACTTTGTTCTTTCTTTTCTAGTTCTTAGGATAGATCTTCAATTGTTGATTTTAGAGTTTTCTTTCCTAATCTATGCATTTAAAATTATCTTCCATTTACCAGAACTTTAACTATGCCTATAAATTTTGATATGTTGCATTTTAGTTATTGTAAGAAAAATGTGACTCAGCTCGGGTCCCAAGGCAGCTCAGACCCTTAAATCCAGGGAAGCATTCACACTGGGTGCTGGTCTGAGTTGTGGTCTAGCGACAGCACCCAGAAAACCACTCCAGTCATGGGAATTCACACTAGAGATTTTATTAGGCGGAGGACTAGAGCGGCTACTGGGGGCTGGAAAGAAGGAAAAGAAGAGTGATGGCATAAGAGCTTCTCCCAGATATTGGAATCTCGTGGGCTGGCAGGAATCAATAGCAGAGAAGAATACTTGCAAGCTGACTGATGAGCCAATGGCTAGCTAGGATGTTCACAGACTGACAAAGTAGGTTGTAAGTTGGGAGGTGGGAGATGACTGCAGCTAAGGGTGGGGGAGCAGCTTTATATTATAGTTTTCAGTTCAAAATATTTTTTAAAATTTCTTATGATTGGGTCTTTGACCCAAAAATTGTGTACAAACATGTAGTTTAATTTTAATTTCCCATTTACTATGGGATTTAACTCATTATTTATTTTCACTTAATTCAAATTTAATTCCATCAGTATAAAAGAATACACCTTATATTGCTCAAATTTTAAAAAAAAATTAACTGCCTTGCTGGCTGTGGTGGCTCCTGCCTGTAATCTCAGAGACTCAGGAGACTGAGGCAGTCAGAACACAAGTTTGCAGTCAGTCTTAGCAACATAGTGAGAACGTGTTTCAAAATTAAAAAATAATAATAATAATAATAATAATAAGGACTGAATGTGGCTCAGTTGTAGAATACCCCTGGGTTCCATCCCTACTATCAATTTTTTTTTTTTTAATTAACTACCTCATTTGATACTTCAGAATACATTCTCCAGTATTGAGAGGAGTGCGTATTTTTTCATTGGTGGATAAGAATGGTCCATAAATATAATTAAGGTGGTTCATAATATTATTAAAATTATCTATGTTTTTATTGACTTTTGTCTAGTTGCTCTGTTTTGACAGTTATTAAAGATCTGTAAGAAAAAAATTGATCCCCCTTTAATTCTGTCAACTTCAATTTACATATGTTGAGACTCTTATTAAGTTCATAGACATTTATAATTGTTATTTATGACCAATTATTATTTATCTTGTCATTACTACATAACATGTTTTGTGATAGTCTACTAGTGCTGGTCTAGTTTGCTTAATACTAGCATAGTCACTACAGGTTTCTTATGCAGACTATTTCCATTCATACCTTTTGTCTATCCATTTGCTTTGATCTTCTTTGTGTCTTTGTATTTTAAGTTTAGTTCTTGTAGCAACATTTGTTCAGTCTTTGTTTATTCACTTTATCTACTGCTATCTGTTAATGGGAGTATAGAGTTCAATGCTACTTTATGTCGTTATTAATAAAGTTGGTGTTATATGTACCATTTTCTTATTTGTTTTGTCTCCTCTGGGTTTTTTCCCCTGTATTCTCCCCTTCCTCATATTTTGAATGTTTTTAATATTCCATTTTAATTTATTACTTGGCTTTTTAGCACTCTATGTGTCTCTATGTGTGTTTTCTTTGTTTCAGTTTGAGTGGTTCTTTGGGAGAATTTCATGTATGATAATTTTCACTGTCTACCTAGATTTATCTTATAAATTTCTATGGAAAACATCTTTTAGTGACATACACTCTCAGTTTTATGTCATCTGAAAATTTCTTTATATAACTTTCATTACTGAAGGATATTTCACTTGATAAAGAATTGTGGCCTGGACTGAGGGTGTAGCCCAGGGGTAGAACACTTGCCTCTCATGTGCAATAAGTAAATACATAACAAATTATGGCTTGATAGGAATTTTTTCAATATTTCAAAGATGTTGTCATTTGACTTTGATGGTTTCTGATGAGAAACCAATGGTTACACAATCATTGTCTTTCTATAGTAAGTCATTTTCTCTAAATATTCTCAAAACTTTTCTATATGTTTGAATATTATTAATTTGTCTGTATTTTCTGATTTTAACATCATTGGTGTTCAACGAACATTTAACATCTTTAAATTATCTTTCATGAAAGTTGATAAGTGTTTAGGCATTTTATTTTGAGCTTTTTTCTGTTCCAACCTCCCCCTCCCTTTCTTAGAATATGCATTTATTAGACCATAGAGATCATCCTAACATACATCAGAAGCTGTTCACTTTTTTTTTGTCTCTTCTCTGTCATTTCTGCTATCATATACATTTTGCTTTTGAGTCCGTCCAGTGAATAGTTTATTTCATATGTTGTATTTTCAGTTCTAAAATTTTCATTTGGGTTTTTACTGTTTCTTCTGCCTATTGAGTTTTTATTTTTATTTTTTTACATTTTTATTTATTTAAAGCATATAAATTTTCTTGTTTGTTTTAACTGATTCGTGTAATATAATTAAAAGTTTCTTTACAATATTTGAAAAAAATCTAACATCTGTGTAATCTTGGTGTTGGCAGTTTTTGCTTTTATTTATTCATTATTTATTTTGATGTGGTTTCTATTTTCTTGGTTCTTCATATGTCAAGTAATTTTGGACTGTGTTTTAGACTCTGTGATCTATTATAACCTGCAGAATGCTGATTTTTTTTTTTAATTAGCAAGAAATCAATGCATGAAATTTGAAATCTAAGTTTAGTCTTTTTGTCTCTAGGTCACAGTTCAAATTTCAGTTCTTTTCTTTACATTATTGCAATGCTAATATGCTTGCTTATGACTATTATAGGTAAGTATGAATTAAAATTTATGTCAATACTTGTGCAGGTGATTCAAAACTAAATTTAGTTTTTAAGCATTTGCTGTATTTTTTTCAACACAGGGGATCAAACCTATTGCCTCATGCATGCTAGGCAAGCACTCTACCACTGAGCTACACATATCTCCATTTCTGCTAATGGTTTGAATCTGTCTACCCATGTATCTCATGGATTAGGTTCAGTTTGGTATTAGAGGCTCAAACTTCATTTCAGTTCTCTAGGCCTGAGCTATGTTAGTTTAAGTCTGTTTCATGCATATTTGTTCAGGGTTTGGGTTAAGACTTGCAAACTAACTCTACTTTTTGCCATATATAGAAGTCTGACACATTAAGTTTAAAGTTTTTTTTTTCCTTTAGATTGAATTATAGATTAGTCAGTATGCTTGCAATAATAATGGTTTCAGTCATGAAAATAGCAAGAGTATCCAAAGAAAGTTAATAAATTCTACTTTAAGAACATGAGATACATTTGAGAGGGAATATAGCCAAATTGTTAATCAGAAAAAATATGTCAAATCCAAAATATTCTACTATCTAGCTCTGGATCCTTATGGAAATTATTCCATCTATCTGAGTCTCAGTTTACTCAACTGCAGTGGGAAGAATGATTCATTCTTTCTTCATAAGATGCTTATGATACTTCAATATAATTGTGTAAATTGCTTAACATTGAATTTCTTAGCATTCTTTAGATTCACAACAGCCTCAAAAGATAATTCAGATATTATCAATTTCACTTTGTATGAGTAAATTATGAAATAAGTAGTTTAAGTAATATGCATATAAAATTATGTCACAAGTAAACCAAGGAGTTGAGATCTCAACCAGGGTCTTTGGACCTCAAGATTGGTGCATCCCCTTTTTCACCATGACCACATGTTAATTGAGGAAGTTTTTGGAAGCACTCACAAAAACAACACCCTGACTTTGGAGAGGTGCAGAGATTAAGTGAATGTTCAACCCCTGAGGAACTAGTATTTTACTGTGCAGCACACTGACATGTGGTTCCTGTTTCTCTGGGTAGATATGTCAAAACTTTTAGTTAATACCTTCACTGCCCATCACAACCTCCAAAGAAGTAAAACTGAAGAGAAAAATGAACAGAAGTGATTCTACCTAGAGAATAACAAGCAAAAATTTATTTTAGGAGAAGAGTTGAAAGCTGGGGTTTTTTGGAACATGCAGTCTAGCCTTCCATTAAAAGATGCTCACCTCACTTGTAACATCAGGAATTTAGAAAGGAAGTCATAAGTGGATGCAGTCATCAGCAAAACACATCACCAACATGTGTTTTGTGCTGTCCCTTTCTCAAGGATTCTCATGGGGTTCAATAAGCATCTAAAGAAAGAGTCTGGAATCTTAGAAAATAAAGCATATCCAGATCTCAGGGAATTACATATTTTCTAGCTAGATCTCAGGAAATTACATATTTTCTAGCTAGAGACTCCACCATCTGCTTCAGCCAACATTCAACAGTCCCCTCTATGACTTGTCCTTGTGACTTTAAATCCCTTTCTGGCCAAGATTGAACTTCCCCCATGGAAAAATTTCAGACCTACAAAAAATCTATTTCAAACGATAAGGACTCAAACTGTGGAACCAGTTAGGGTTTTCAAAAATGGACAAATAAAGAAAATAGGGTATATATACAATGGAATTTTATTCAGTCGTAAAGAAAAATGAAATTATGTCATTTGCAGGCAAATGGATGGAACTTGAGAACATTATGTTAAGAAAAATAAGCCAGACTCAGAAGTCAGGTGTCCTATCTTTTCAGAACCTAGAGAGGAAAAGTGGGGAAAAAAAAGTAGGGTGGGGATCTCACGAAAATCAAAGGGTAATAAGTAGTATAGAGGAAAGGGACCAGGGGCATCCTGGAAGAGAAAGGGATATTGGCCAAATTATATTGTTATACAAGGTGCAGGTACATATATGTAACAACAAATCCCATGATTATATACAGCTGCACTGCATCAATAAAAATTGTGGAAAAAATAAGCGTTTGTGTGTGTATGTGTGTGTGTGTGTGTGTGTGTGTGTGTGTGTGTGTGTGTGTGTATGCATAGGTGGATGGGGGGATTCATTTTGACCAGTAAGAGGATTTTTGTATTATGAGGTATAATCATTTCCAGAGGAATGAGGTTGAAGTAGAGATGACATGCCAGAGTAACAGAAAATAAGGAACAAGGTAACTTGTTAAATGACTATTAGAACATTCCTTTGCATAGTTCATAATTGATGACAATTTTGGATAGGCATTCTTTTAAAGGTGTTTGTCCGGAGCCGGCAGGTCATGGCCCCTGCCTCGCCTCATGTTGAGCTAAGATGGCACCTGCCAGATGCTGGCCGTGAGTGCCTCTCCCTGCACACATAACTGTCAGACAATACCAGGTGCATCAGACTAGATTGCGTGGTGCTTCACGACTGGCCAACTACACTTCTTTATTCGAGTTCTGGCGCGCAGAGTAGTCTTGCTTTCGCGCACTTTCCTCTGATTGGTTTTTGTACTTTATATTAACTGGGTTTATTCCCCTAATAAATGAGACTTGATCAGGCTTATGTCTTGTGTCCATTTCTCGTGTCTCTTGTCTCTCCCAATCCCCACTCCCCCCTCCAGGTTCCCGTTGAAGTCCTGCGGGTCGGGACAGGTGTTTATGGCCCAAATTAGTTTTCAAGATAACAATCGAGAGTTACTTTTTGAGTTGTTCAAACATAACGGAGGCCTCTTTCCAACTGCACAAGAGGCATCTTTGGGCTTTGGGTGACATTAAAGGAGGGAAACCTAGGACCTTCTTTGCATAACTAATTGTGTTCCAGAATTTCAATTTGTCTCCTTAGACTCTCACCCACAAATTTAGTCCAATTTGTCCAATTTAGTCCAATTTTAGTCCAACAATCTAAAGTCTCATTTTTGTTTTTCTAAGTCACTGTTTCTTTTTAGTGTACCTTAATGATGTTCCATTGTCTCTTCTTTAGGAAAATCCTTGACCTTCACTAGGGCTGCAAGTTTCCATGTCTTCCTCTTTCTTCACATAATTTTGCACTAGTCTAATCCGCTGTTGAAGTCCTTTTTAACTTTATGAATTGCTTCCTGACGTATTCTTCTTTATCGCTCATGGCACTTCTCCAATTCAACTGTAACAGGACAGCAAAAAATAAGTCATATTATCCAAAGATAATTACATCCTTCAGCCTCTAGGTCCTAAGTTCTTCTCTTCCTATGACAAATGTTTAAAAGAAAAACAAAAAGAAAAATGAACAAAGGAAAGAAGAAAAACTAATCCTCAGGCAAATAACTCTCGAAGAATAGGAAGCTACTCACATAATTCGTGTCTAACAGAAAGCAGAAATAAATTATGGATGGAATGACTATACATCCCGTAACACCCCAAACATTCTGACTTGTGTTTTTTCTCACACCCTATCAGTTACAGTCCCTTGTGTCCTCCCAAGTGTCTACTTTTGTTCACCCATAGATAAAGAGGGTTTCTTTGTGCACAAATTAGATTATATGTCATGAGAAACAGGCACAAAATATCTGAAAGTCAGAACTGTGTCTAGGTTCTGAGAGGACTAGTCTTCAGAAAAACATCCAAGAAAACATGTATTGAACCAATAACACACACTCATATGTAAACATAATCTCATCCTAGTGTGCAGAGGACATTAGGCAGTCAGAATTAGAACCCAAATCCAAAGTATGCATTAAGGCATTTCCACTTAAAAGGACATGTTCATGTTTGAGGATAGCTAGATGAGAAGAACGGTGACTTGGTTGCCAATAAAGTTGATGTAGTGCAGTGGTAAGGGAAAAGACTCTGGAATAAAGTGCATCTGGGTTGAAAATCCACTCCTAATACTTAATGACTATAACATAACTTTCCAAGCTTCACTTTTTCTATAAAATTAATCAATAAAATTAAGATAAGACATGGATATTTTAGTATGTAAAGTGATTAAGCATGAACATGATAGTAATGATAGCTGACATTTTTGGAATACTTAATATGTGCTAGGCACTATTAAAAGCACTTTATATAAATACATTGAATCCTTATAAGAATACAAGTATTCAACTCTTGTTGTTACCATTTTACAGATGATGAACATGAGGCTTTAACTGAGGGGCCAGGAATGATGGAATCTGGAGCTGACAACAACAGTATAGTTTAGGAGTCATCATGATTAACCCCTCTAGGAAGAACCTCAATCACTACTCTCAGCAACAGTTCCCTAGTAAGCAGGCAAAAGAAATTTTTAAAATGGGAGAAAAAAATTGCAATAAAGTGAAAAACTTATGTAAATGGTAGTATTTCAATTTGAAACACCATATATAGATATTTACCAATAAAACTATAAGTCAAACTTCCATATGCCTTACACATGAGAAATATATACGTGCATCTGTACATATTTCTCCTCTTCCTCCTCCTCCTTCTCTTTCTCCTCCTTCTTTTATAGTACTGTTGATTGAACAAAGGGCCTTAATCATGCTGGGCAAGCACTCTACCACTGAACACAGGTTGCCCAGGCTTGTCTCAAACTTGGGATCCTCCTGCCTCAACCTCCTGACTAGCTGGGATTATAGGAAGGGACACTGGGTCCAGCTACATATTACATTTTGCATTTATTTTGATAGTACTTCCATTTCAGCACATTTCCTCTTTGGAATTACTGCAGAGTTCAATAGCATGGCACAGGAACTCCACATAGACTTGTATCACACTGTTGCTAATACGAGTTTAATTTCAGATCAATATAAAATGTTGCAAATATGCTTTCCTCCCAGTATGCCAAACTAATGGTCCCATATTCTAGGACCTACAGTACACCAGATGAACAGATCAGCAATCTTTCCATTGGACTGTGTATAAGGGACATCTTCCTGATGTTCCCTGAGCAGTCCCCTCCCTGACCTTCAGGAAACCACAGGCCAAAGTAGTCACCACTTAGGTACCTCTGCTCTCTGCTATTTTCTTAATTTGAAATCTAAGATAGACAATGATTTCCTATGTTTCTTAGTTTTACCAAGGAAGAAGGGGACTTATTTCTGTTAAATCAAGTCCCAAGAAAATTCAGTAGTGCATATAACAGTGCCATTTATTTTTATTTGTAAATCCAACCCCCCCAATTCTTGCATATTTCTGTTATCATTTCTCTGCCCTATCTTATTGTTTTTGACATAGACTTTATCTCTCTTTTCCATCAAGAATCATCTCTATTCTTAAGTAGAGGTTGCTTTGCGCATTGGAACTTGCGCATTCTTTTCCTGTTGTCCTGGATCCAGCCTTACCAAAAACAAAACATAGGCTGACTGGTCTACATAATGAAATTGTTCATTGTTCTTTTTGTTTTTAATTCTCTGCACTTTACAAGGCACCATCACATCCATCACCACAATCAACCTGACAAAACCCAACTGATGTCAGAGGAGTTGTAAAAACTTTTCTTTGTTGTTGAAATAAAGGTTTATTCTTCATATACTCACAGACTGGTCCAGTTTCTATCATCATCTCAATATCAATGAATTAATATGAATAGATCCTATTGTGGAAAATGCCCCAAATTTGTTAGTGTTCAAGTTATATTAAACTTCTATCTTCTATTTCTTTGATTTTCTAGTACATCATATGAAGAGAATTTAATCAACTATATCTCAAGTATGGAAAAATCCTGCTGCTAAAACCTAATACTTTGAAAATTTAATAAAGATAGTTTTTTTTTCTTTCATGTGCTAATAAAATAGCTAAATCATGTGCTGTAATTAAGGAATTCTTGCTTGATAGGTTTGTTCATCCTTTGTCACTAAAAAATAACAATTGAAAAGTTAGGCAGTCTATAATTAGAAAGCAGCCAAGTATGTCTATACTTGAATTCTTGCACAGTTGACAATCACAGGTCAAAGACCAGGTATGTGTACCCTACCATCTGCCTGAATCATGAGTTTTTGCATAATCTCTTTTTATGTACTTTAATTAGCAAGGTATTTATTGTTTGTCTTTAAAGTGCATTTAAAAGCAAGAAAAATGGACCCCAAAAAATCAGGAATTCATTTTCTTAGAGTAAAATGTATGAAAGTCATTAAATAGAAGATAGAGAATCTTTCACTCTTCTATTATTGGCTGGAGTAAAAATTATTCCAGTCTGAAATCTCCAGCGTAGATAGAAGCACACTTTACTAAAGTGACATAGCAAAGTGACTAGGAACATAAGCTTTGAAGAGATAGTTTAGGTTATATTCTCAACAATGCCTCTCACTAGCTCAGGAAATTTGAAAAAATTACCTGTGAAATGGAGAAAATATTTAAATTTACCATTGTTGTTATGAGCATTAAGTAAAATGATGACAGTAATGAGTTTTACACAGTGTCAGCACATAGTAAGCACTCAGTAAATGTTAGATATTTTTAAAGTTAACAGAGGATGAGGTGGCAAAACTATTTCAGGATGTCATCTGTTGTTTCCATAGTGTTGGGTTTGAATTGAAACAAAAATATGAAATGACGAATGCCCACCATGAGATGAGGTATAGATGTACCCACATCCATTGACTTTCCCTTCGTCTCAGAAAACAATTGTGTGAGTTGGGATGCTTGATGAAATCAGCGAGAACACCAAGTTCTTTTCTAAGGGCCAGTTCTCTCAGGTATTTTCCCCTTCTCTAAAGAGGCAGATCTCACAAAGTCATATTTATTTTAACTAGAGAAAAATATTCTTTGGACTTTAATTCATAACTGAAGAACAGTTTCTGTTAATAAGTGCTAATGGGTTCCTGAGACGAGTTATTATGTAAAAATGAACCTAAACATTTCTTCTTGTATTTGACTCACTTTGAAGAGCTAGGCATGTAACAGAAGGTTTTGAGCAATGTTTACTCATGAAACATTTACCAAGTATTTATTGACAACTTACTAAGTGCCAAATTCTGATTGCCTGAGAACAGGTAATTTTCAGAAATATCAAATCACAGGAAAGCAAAAAACAAGTCATAATTCTATATGTTGGGAAGTTCTTTAAATATCATCGTATCACCTATGTACTCAGTATTTCATCTTTTCTATAAAAGAAATGACTACTCAACTTACTGATATGGAAAATGCAAAGACTTTAGTCAAAACCTAGTTTCAAAATCAGTGCAAATGTTACCCGTGTGCCCTTGCAAAACCTTAGTTTATTTGAGCCTTAGTTTCTCATCTATAAAATAGGGAAAATAACACAAAATTCATTTGGTGGTTGTAAAGAGTGAGTAATAATAATTGACTAGTATCAATTTGACCTTCAGTATTAGTTGAATTTGGCCATATACTCAGTTCTGCCATTTTTCATGGCACTGAATCGTACCACACTTCTATGTTAATTTCTTACCTCTGACTTAAGACTTATGGCGTATACAGATCTAGAAGTGCAGGGCATTTCAGAGCTCTTGATTATATTTGCCAGAGCAGATGCCAGACCAATCTTGATACATCTGCTGGGAGAAGTGATGACAGAAATAATCTCACTAAAGAAAGATGTACTAGGTAACCATGTTGTGCTGTTGAGCTGTCATTAGGGAAACATATGTGTTCTCATGGGACTCACAAACTCCCAAGACTATAAAAGGTATGTGTGCTAACCTGGGGAAAACACGGTGCTGCCAAAGTTTAGAGGGGACATTCCAGACTTCTTCTGAGTTCATACATGAGGCGAGAAGGAAGTCTTACTCAAAGAGAATGACAATAATAATAGTATCTGACTACCATCTATTGAGAACTTGCTATAGTACTTAGCAATTATAAGCATTTTCTAAAATTTAATGGTTATCCATACAGTAGCTCAGTGAAGAGGATTCCATCATATCTCCTTTTCAGATGAGGAGACAGAAGTAGAAAAACCAAGCGATTTGAATAATGACATATTAAGTAAATGAAGCACTGAGACTTGATATCTGAATGGAAATCTTTAGTTAAAAGGAGAATTCTTGGAAGAAAGATAGAGCAAGGGCTTCCAAAAAAGAGAGAATTCAAAGCAGAAAGGCCTAGAGACAGAGCGCACAAAACAAAAAACTATATGTTTATGGTATGGTCAGGATTAAGAGTGGGATTAGAAATAGAAAGCGATCACAAAGAGAGGGAAAGAATAGAGTCAAGAACCGAGGAAACTATGCAAAGAAGTTTCCCCTCTTTATCTTGATGGTCATGGAAAGCTGGTAAAGGGTTTAAATGCTCACCAGAACCAACCTGCTCTATAGAAGAAACCTTCAGACTAGATAATAAAGAAAAGATTGAAGGAAAACATTCTGGAGTCAAAGAGAACAATTAGAATTTTTGGTGAGAATTTGGGGGAGAGATGATGATGTCCTAGATTAGGATAGAAACAGAAGGGATGAGAGAAGTAGATGGGGTAGATGACTATTTTAGGTATTTGAGTCAACAGCAGATGGTGAGTAATTGAATTGGGAAAGTTCAATTAGAAAGTAGTAAAAAATATCACTAAGTTTTCTAAACTGAAAAATCAGGTGAATAGTACTTTCATCTGCTCCATAAGAAAATGATAGAGAAGAACAGATTAAAAAGAAGTATTTAGTTATCCACTCACATGATTATCTGCGTGTCACCCCAAGTTGGTTTTAAATGTTTTTTTTTTTCTTTTTTTTTTAGAGGCAAATGTCTGGAGGGTTTAAGCTTTTCATAAAGTGTCAGCATAAAGATTTTCTCATTAGCATTCCTTTTATAAGGGAAATTGCATTATTATAGTTTCCCCACATTACCATTGCTGTGTATTATGCAGATGTTTTGAAATATATTCAAGGAAAATTGCAGGTTAAAAGCCATATTTGTTGTGTTGGACCTGATTCTAACGATGGGAAGAATAGATGTCCTGAATGTCAATGGGGAACATTGAAGCATCATACTTGGCTATAGATGACCCTCTAAACATCTTTGCACCTGCATTAGTTTGCTACAGCCATCCTAAGAGATACCTTGGACTGGGTGGTTTAAATGGAAAAAAAAAAAAAAATATTTTCTCACAGTGACAGAAGCCAGAAGTCTGAGATAAAGGAATTGAAAGAGTTAGTTTGTTCCTTTGAGGACTGTGAGGGAAGAATTTGCCCCAGGTCTATCTTTTTGGTTACTACGTGACCATCTTCTCTGTTTCTTCACATGGTTTTCTCTTACATGTCTATAACCAAAGTTTCTTTCTTAGAAGGTCACCAATTATATTAGAATAAGGCCTTTCCAGTAATCTCATTTTAATTTAGTTCCTTCTATAAAAACCCTGCCTCCAAAGAGGGGTCACATTCTGAGGTACTAGGGGGTTAGGATTTTAACTAATGATTTGGGATGAGAGTTGTGGGGAGACAAAATTTAACCCAAAACAATATCTTCATTAAGATGCCCTGAACCAGGGCTTGATATGGAAAGGTCAATAAAGAAGGCAGAGGCATAATAAGGAGTTTATCCCAAAGATTTCAGAGACAGCTGTCACAACAACCTAGAGGCCAGTGACAACCGGCATTTCTACACTTTGATGTTGACAGTGCCATCCACGTATCCCAGCTGCAACCTGTTGAAGAGGTATGCACAGTCCTTCTGGCTAGTTATTGCTGCTTAGTCTTCCTTGGTTTCTGTCCATTTTCTTCATCTAGTTCTCCAGTTTCTCTAGGATTCTGCAAGACATTCAATAAATTAATTTCTCTGATTCAGTCACTCAGATATGGTTTTTAGATTTCTAAACAAGAACCCTGACAACTCAAGAAAGAACCCAGGGATTCCTAGGAATTCTTTCACATTTGAATTAAGGCTTAAAGTATCTTACAGTACAGGAGAAAAAACAGAATGCAGAGAAGTTGCATCTGGGTTTCAGTCCTGACTCCATTATTTTTTAGACTCTTCAGCAGGTTTCTGAAACTTTCTGAGAATCAGTTTTTTCATAAATGAACTTGAAATCATAACATATAATATCAAACACTTATTGGGGACTTATATTCCAGGCCTTTTTCTAGCATTGTATGTAAGTTTTGCTCTTTGTTTCTCATAACAACACTTTAATATAAACAGCGTTATTAATATCAGTTTTAAAGATGAAGCAAGTGATGGTGTATATCAATGATTCTCAAATTCTTCTTCCAAACTTAAGACCTAGCTCTGAGCTCCATATCAACTGTATTCAACTGCTAATGTGACATAATTTGAATATAATAACATACAAAATGAACTTTCAAGCTCTGCTTCTTTTCCCCTATTGAATTCTCCCCAGATTAACCAATAAATGATGAAATTCCAGTTTTTCAAACCTGGAACCTTTTTTATTGTCATCTCCCATTTCTTCATCTCCCCACTTCCAATCATAGCCATGCATGATTACTTAAAATCTGTACTAATTTTCCTTTGCTACTTTAACAGCTCACCACAAATTCAGCAGCTTAAAACAACACCCATTTATTACCTCACCATTCTCTAAAGGTTAGAAGTCTGGGTACAGCACAGTTTAACTGGTTCTTAACTTACAGACTCATAAGACCTAAGTCAAAGATTTTGCAAGAAGCATTTCCTTCTGGAGGCTCTAAGGATAAATCCTTTGTCAAGCTCATTAAAATTATTGGCTGGGTTCAGTTCCTTGTTAGCTGTCAGTCAGGAGTGGCCTTTGCTCCTTAGACACTGAAAGCGTTCTTTCCCATGCTTTTCAGTGGCCACTCCAGAAAGAGTGATTCCAGTCCCCCTTGTGCTTTGAATCTCTCTGCTTCCAGCTGGAGACAGGGCTCTGCTTTGAAGGGCTTATATGATTAGATGGGTCCTACCTGGAAAATATGGATAATTCATCATGCTTTCCTTACCTTAAAGCCAGATGAGTAATAACCTTAATTACATCTAAAAAAAATTCACTTTGCATGTAGTATAATGTATTCATAGGTTTCAGATTAAATCAAGGACTTTCTTGGGAGGATATTATTCTGCCTACCACAATAAGCAAACACACGCATACCCTATTAGATAGAAATGACAGCAATGTTAGATATTGGTTGAGAGCATATGCTGTGAAGCTGGACTGTCCAGGTTCTTCCATCTGTTGGTTGACACCTTGGGCAAGTCATTTATGAGTTTTCTGTGTTTCTGTCTTTTTGTTTACAAACTGTAGGTAATAAAAGTACTTGCCTCATAGGATTCTTGAGAAAATTACAGAATCTGCCATAATTAAAGCTTTTAGAACTATGTCTGATCCTAGTAAATGTTGTGTTTAAGATTATCTAATTACAAATTCATACTATTAAGGGAAAAGTATGCTGTAAAAAATGGGTAAAGACAATTTTTCTAATGAATGATCAATAAAAAGCTCTTTAAACTGAGAAGTGAAATAAGAAAAGGAGACATCTACAAACAAGTTTTGGGAATGATGTGGAATAGTGAAGGGAGGATCCCAGGCAAAGAGTTCTGGATGGATGAAGACCCTGGGATGAGAAAATTCTGATGCATCCAAGAGTACAGGTGTCATCATAGTTGTAGCGTGGTGAAATGAGGGTGGGGTGAGACACAAAAGGACTAGAGAAGAGAAAGGACTTCAGATCCCACAAATCCTGTGGTTAGAATGAAGAACTTAGCTGTCAGCAAAATGGAAGCTGTAAAGAGACAAGGTGCTAGTGACATGTTTCAAAGGATCACTCTAGCTGCTGCTGCTGCTGCTGGAAAGAAATTGGAACAAGTAAGAACCAAGTCAGGGAACTGGATGGAAGTTCTTGGGAATGGTCCAGATGAAAGACTGATTTAGGGAAGTGGAAATAGAATATAATTTGAAGGTTGTTAGAATATAACTTAAAAGTTGTGGTGGGCTGAATAAGGATCCCAGTCCCACCATAGCCCATGCCTTAAACTCTAAAATTTGTAAATATGTCATGTTACATGGGAAAAGGGACTTTACAGATGCAATTAAGTTTATATACTTTCAAATAGGGGGACAATCTTGAATTATCCAGGTGGAGTCAAACTACTCTCATGAACTTTTAAAAGGAGAGAATTTTCTCCAGTTAAAAGCAGAAGAGAATGTCAGAGAGATGTGCTATAAGGAGATGTCAGAGATTCCAAGTGTGAGAAGGATTTGCCATGCTACAGCTGACCACATGATGTAGGGACCTATGTGCTAGGTCTGGAGAGCATCCCCTAGGCATTAAGGGTAGACACCATAGACAGCCAGGAGGAAAATGGGAACTTTATTTACACAGCCATAAAGAATTAGATTCTGCCAAAATCTGAATGAGGTTGGAAAGGGATTCTACACAAAGCCTTCCATAAAGAACCTCGTTGGACAATACTTTGATTTTGGTTTTATAAAACAAGTAACAGAAAAACCAGTGAGACTGTCTAGATTTTATGAGAAATAAACTGGGATTGTTTTAAAAACATCTTTTATTATTTTATTTATTCACTCTTTTTTCTTTTGAGTACTAGAGATTCAATCCAAAAGTACTATGCTAGTGAGCAACATTCTCAGTTCTTTTTATTTTGAGTCAGGGTTTCACTAATTTGCTGAGGTTGACCTTGAACTTGCAATCCTCCTGCCTCAGCCTCCTGAGTTGCAGGGATTATAGGCATGCACCACCATGCACCATTCATTTACTCTTTTTTAAATTTTTTTTTATTGTAAACAAATGAGATACATGTTGTTTCTCTGTTTGTACATGGAGTAAAGGTATACCATTTGTGTAATCATACATTTACATAGGGAAATGAGGTTTGATTCATTCTGTTATTTTTTCTCCCCCCCCACCCCTCCCATGACTGTTTTCCCTCTATACAGTCCTTCCTTCCTCCATTCTTGCTCCCCTCCCTAACCCTAACCCTAAATTTAAACCTAACACTGACCCTAAACCTCCCACCCGCCATATGTGTCATCATCTGCTTATCAGCAAGATCATTTGTCCTTTGTTTTTTTGAGATTGGCTTATCTTACTTAACATGATATTCTCCAATTTCATCCATTTGCCTGCAAACGCCATAATTTTATCATTCTTTATGGCTGAGTAATATTCCTTTATTTATATATATATGTATATATATAATACTCCTTTATTTATATGTATATCAGAGTTTCGTTATCCACTCATCAATTGAAGGACATCTAGGTTGGTTCCACAATCTGGCTATGGTGAATTGAGCAGCTATAAACATTGATGTGGCTGTATCTCTGTAGTATGCTGATTTTAAGTCCTTTGGGTATAGGCCAAGGAGTGGGATAGCTGGGTCAAATGGTGGTTCCATTCCAAGCTTTCTGAGGAATCTCCATACTGCTTTCCAGAGTGGCTGCACTAATTTGTAGCCCCACCAGCAATGTAGGAGTGTACCTTTTTCCCCACATCCTCGCCAACAACTATTGTTGCTTGTGTTCTTGATAATTGCCATTCTAATTGGGGTGAGGTGGAATTTTAGAGTAGTTTTGATTTACATTTCTCTTATTACTAGGGATGTTGAACATTTTTTCATATATCTGTTGATTGCTTGTAGATCTTCTTCTGTGAAGTGTCTGTTCATTTCCTTAGCCCATTTGTAGACAGTTACTTTTATGAAATTGTCTGTGATTTGCTCACAACAGTACTAACAAAAGAACAGAAAACAGAACTGCCACCCAATGCAGGCAGACCCCACAATGATTTGGCTTGCAATTTTTTAACTGTGCAATGGCACAAAAGCAATATGCATTCAGTAAAAAACCACAGTTTGACTTTTGATCTTTTCCCAAGTTGGTCATATGTGGTATGATAACCTTTTGCTATGCTGGATGCAGCAGCAAGCCAACACTCCCAGTCAATCATACCACAACAAGAGTAAGCAACTGTTTCTACATCGCATTGTGTTGCCAGTGGTTATTTACTCCATAATTCAATGAAGTACATGACATATTCAATACTTTATTATGGAAAGATCTTAGGCTTAGATGATTTTGTTAACCATAGGCTAATGTAAGTGTTCTTAGCCTGTCCGAGGTAGGCGAGGCTAAGCTATAGTATTCGGTAATGTTAGGTTAGGTATTAAATGCATTTTCAAACTACAATATGTTCATTATGATGTAACCTCATCACTAAGTCAAGGAACATCTATAATGCTTTCAATGCTCTCCTATCTTGAGGCAGATACTGGTCTTCATGGACTTTGATTACAGTGAAAAATTCTATCAAGTAATTTCTGGGGAGCTCTAAACCCCTCCTCACAGTGGGTTTAAGAAGATTAACTAATATGAGACTGTTTCATCATGGACTACGGCAGTATAACCATGGGAACTATGCTAATTTTCCAGGAAAAATATGTGTGTAGTATTAGGTATGTTGGTGGCTTTTCTATTTTTAACTTTTCTCCCTCCTCTACCACTCCTCTTTTCCAATACTGGAACACAGGGCCATTCTATCACTGAGCTACACATACTGTCCTTCTTACTACTTTATTTTAAGATGGGGGTCTCAATAAGTTACCCAGTCTGACTCTAAAATTGGGATCCTCCCATCTCAGCTTCCCAAGTCACTGGAATTATATAGGCATGCACCATAACGCCTGACTTGTTTTAGGGTGAGATGGAATCTTAGAGTAGTTTGATTTGCATTTCTCTTATTACTAGAGATGTTGAACATTTTTTCATATATCTGTTGATTGCTTGTACATCTTCTTCTGTGAAGTGTCTGTTCATTTCCTTAGCCCATTTGTTGATTGGGTTATTTGTATTCTTCCTGTAGAGTTTTTTGAGTTCTTTATATATTCTGGAAATTAGTGCTCTATCTGAAGTATGAGTGGCAAAGATATTCTCCCACTCTGTAGGCTCTCTCTTCACATTACTGATAGTTTTCTTTGCTGAGAGAAAGCCTTCTAGTTTGAATCTATCCCAGTTATTGATTCTCGCTTTTATTTCTTGAGCTATGGGAGTCCTGTTAAGGAAGTCTGATCCTAAGCCAACATGTTGAAGATTTGGACCTACTTTTTCTTCTATAAGATGCAAGGTCTCTGGTCTGATTCCGAGGTCCTAGATCCATTTTGAGTTGAGTTTTGTGCATGGTGAGAGATAGGGGTTTCATTTCATTCTGTTGCATATGGATTTCCAGTTTTCCCAGCACCATTTGTTGAAGAGGCTATCTTTCCTCCATTGCATATTTTTGGCCCCTTTGTCTAGTATGAGAAAAATGTATTTATTTGGGTTTGTGTCCATGTCCTCTATTCTGTACCACTGATCTACCTGTCTATTTTTGGTACCAATACCATGCCATTTTTGTTACTATTGCTTTGTAGTATACTTAAATATCTGGCATTGTGGTACCCCTGCTTCCCTCTTCCTGCTAAGGATTCTGGGTTTCTTATTCTTCCAGATGAATTTCATGATTGCCTGCTCTCTTTCTGTAAGGTATGTCATTGGGATTTTAATTGGAATTGCATTGAATCTGTATAGCACTTTTGGTAGTAAGGCCATTTTGACAATATTAATTCTGCCTATCCAAGAACATGGGAGAACTTTCCATCTTCTAAGGTGTTCTTTAATTTCTTTCTTTAGCATTCTGTAGTTCTCATTGTAGAGGTCTTTCACCTCTTTGGTGAAATTGATTCCCAAGTATTTTATTTTTTTCGAGGCTATTGTGAATGGGGTAGTTTTCCTAATTTCTCTTTCTGAAGATTCATCGCTTATGTATAAAAATGCATTGGATTTATGAGCATTGATCTTGTAACCTGCTACTTTACTGAATTCACTCATGAGTTCTAAAAGTTTTCTGATGGAATTTCCAGGTTCCTCTAAATATATAATCATGTTATCAGTGAACAGGGTTAGATTGAGTTCTTTTCCTATTCGTATCCCTTTTATTTCTTTGGTTTGTCTAATTGCTCTGGCTAGAGTTTCAAGGACGATGTTGAATAGAAGTGGTGAAAGAGGGTATCCCTGACTTGTTCCAGTTTTTAGGGGGAATGCTTTCAGTTTTTCACCATTTAGAATGATATTGGCCAATGGCTTAGTGTAGATGGCCTTTAGAATGTTAAGGAATGCTCCCACTATCTCTATTTTTTCTAGTGTTTTGAGCATGAAGGGATGCTGTATTTTATTGAATGCTTTTTCTGTATCTATTGAAATAATCATGTGATTATTAACTTTAAGTCTGTTGATATGGTGAATGACATTTATTGATTTCTGGATGTTGAATTAAACTTGCATCCCTGGAATAAAACCCACTTGATCATGGTGCACTATCTTTTTAATATATTTTTGTATGCGATTTGCTAAAATTTTGTTGAGAATTTTTGCATCGATGTTCATTAAGGATATTGGTCTGAAATTTTCTTTCCTTGATGTGTCTCTGTCTGGTTTAGGTATCAGGGTGATATTGGCTTCATAGAATGAGTTTGGGAGGGTTCCCTCCTCTTCTATTTCATGGAATACTTTGAGAAGTATTGGAATGAGCTCTTCTTTAAAGGTTTTGTAGAACTCGGCTGAGAACCAATCTGGTCCCGTACTTTTCTTTGTTGGTAGGCTTTTGATGACCTCTTCTATTTCATTGCTTTAAATTGATTTATTTAAGTTGTGCATGTCCTCCTTGTTCAGTTTAGGTAATTCATATGTCTCAAGAAAATTGTTGATGTCTTCAAGGTTTTCTGTTTTGTTGAAGTAAAGATTTTCAAAATAGCTTCTAATTATGTTTTGTATTTCACTCATGTCTATTGTGATATTTCCTTGTTCATTCCAAATTTTAGTAATTTGAGTTTTCTCTCTCTTTCTCATTGTTAGTGTAGCTAAGGGTTTATCAATTTTGTTTAGTTTTTCAAAGAACCAACTCTTTATTTTGTTGTTTTTTTCGATTGTTTCTTTTGTTTAAATTTCATTGATTTCAGCTCTGATTTTAACTGTTTCCTGTCTTCTACTACTTTGGTGTTGGTCTGCTCTTCTTTTTCTAGGGCTTTGAGCTGTAGTGTTAAGTCGTTTATTGTTGATTTTTCTCTTCTTTTGTTGAATGTGCTCCATGAAATAAATCTTCCTCTAAGTACTGCTTTCATAGCGTCACAGAGATTTTGATATGATGTGTCTTTGTTCTTGTTTACTTCTAAGAATTTTTTAATTTCCCTCCTGATGTCTTGTGTTATCCATTCATCATATAATAGCATATTATGTAATCTCCAGGTGTTGGAGAATTTTCTGTATTTTTAGTCTGTCGTTTATTTCTAATTTCAATCCATTATGATCTGATAGAATACAAGGTAGTATCTCTATCTTCTTGTATTTGCTAACAGTAGCTTTGTGGCATAAAATATGGTCTATATTAGAGAAGGATCCATGTGCTGCTGAGAAGAAAGTGTATTCGTTCTTTGTTGGATGGTATATTCTATATATGTCCATTAAATCTAAATTGTTCATTGTATTATTGAGATCTATGGTTTCTTTATTTAATTTTTGTTTGGAAGATCTAAGCAGTGGTGAGGAGGTGTGTTTAAAATCGCCTAGTATTATTGTGTCATGATCTATTTGATTTCGGGAATTGAGAAGGACTTGTTTGACGTACATGGATGAACCAATGTTTGGGGCATAGATATTTATGATTGTTATGTCTTGCTGATTTATGCTTCCCTTAAGCAGTATGTAATGTTCTTCTTTATCCCTTCTGACTAACTTTGGCTTGAAGTCCACATTGTCTGAAATGAGGATGGATACTCCAGCTTTTTTGCTGTGTTTGTGTGCATGGTATGTTTTTCCCATCAGTTCACCTTTAGTCTGTGGGTATCTCTTTCTATGAGATGAGTCTCTTGCAGGCAGCATATTGTTGGATTTTTCTTTTTAATCCAATCTGCCAGTCTGTGTCTTTTGATTGATGAGTTCAGGCCATTAACATTTAGTGTTATTATTGTGATATGATTTGTATTCCCAGTCATTTGACTCATTTTTTTTTTTTTTTGACATGAATTGGTTTCTCCTTTATTTGGCTATTCCTTTAGGCTAGTTCCTCCTGTTGCTGATTTGCATCGTTGTTTTTCATCTCTTCCTCATGGAATATTTTTCTGAGAATGTTCTGTAACGCCAACTTTCTTTTTGCAAATTCTTTTAGCTTTTGTTTATCATGGAAGGATTTTATTTCGTTGTCAAATCTGAAAGTAAGTTTTGCTGGGTATATGATTCTTGGTTGGCATCTGTTTTCTTTCAGGTCTTGGTAAATGCTGTTCCAGGCCCTTCTAGCTTTTAGGGTCTGGATTGAAAAGTCTGCTGATATTCTTATTGGTTTCCCCCAGAATGTAATTTGATTCTTTTCTCTCGCAGCCTTTAAAATTCTGTCTTTATTTTGTATGTTAGGTATTTTATAATAATGTTCCTTGGTGTGGATCTGTTTTAACTTTGTATATTTGGAGTCCTATAAGCCTCTTGAACTTGATTTTCCATTTCATTCTTCAGATTTGGGAAATTTTCTGATATTATTTCATTGAATAGATTGTTCATTCCTTTGGTTTGTTTCTCTAAGTCTTCCTCAATCCCATTAATTCTTAAATTTGGCCTTTTCATGATATCCCATAATTCTTGTAGATTCTGTTTATGATTTATTTCCATCTTCTCTGTTCAAATTTGTTTTCAAGATTAAACATTTTGTCTTCAATGTCTGAGGTTCTGTCTTCCTGGTGTTCTACCCTATTGGTTATGCTTTCTATGGAGTTTTTAACTTGGTTTATTGTTTCCTTCATATCAAGGATTTGTTTGTTTTTATTTCAGTATCTCTCTTTATTGAAATGATCTCTTGCTTCCCGTATTTGCTCTTTTAACTGTTGATTGGTGCGATCATTTAATGCCTGCATTTGCTCTTTAATCTCAAACTTCAAAGCCTGCATTTGATCTTTCATCTCCCCATTTGCTTCCCTGATTTTTTTAAATTATGTACATTCTAAACTCCCTTTCTGACATTTCTTCTGCTGTGCTATCATTGAGTTTTACTGATATAGTATCTAGGTTTGTTTGGGACATTTTCTTCCCCTGTTTTCTCATATTGGTCAGATGTCAGTGGGACTCTGAGATATTGTAGATTTCCTGTATTGGCTTATAGTGTCCCTGTAGATTTCCAGTATATCACCTCCCAGCCTTCAGTAGCCTGAAGTCTTGGAGGAACTTGATAATGCAGTGCTTCCAAAGAAGGCTGCCCCTAGCCCGCTACTGGGTCCAAGGCTGCGGGCTGGTTCTCCATGGAAATCCTCTCACTGGGCAGGCCTGCTCCAAGAAGCTGGCTGTAGATAGGGCCTGCTGCTGCAGGAGGGAGCTGGGCTGCTAGGGTAAAGCTTCTTGCTGTCCTGTTCTGGTCCCAGAAGCCACCTCTGGGCCGGGACCTGCCACTGGATCAGGACTTGGGGTTGGCTCTGTGCAGAAAAGCTCTCGCTGGGCAGGCCTGCTCCAAGAAGCTGGCTGTGGATCGCGCCTGCTGCCAGAGGGAGCAGGGCTGCTTCAGGAAGACTCTCACTGCCCTGCCCTCTCCGAGAAGCTGCCCATTGTCCAGACCTGCCACCCGGGCCGAGCTTCACCCGTCGGAGAGACTCACCCCGCAGCTCTATTTTGGTCCGAGTCTCTCAATGCCTCCCCTTCTTGAATCCTGAGTTCTGGAGTGATGGGAGATGCAGTCACCCTCTAGTCCACCATCTTGGATCCCTCATTACTCTTTTAAGCAACTAAATTTGTGGTAATTTGTTATGGCAGCAATAAGATACTAATGCTTTTACATAGTAATGTCAATTTCTCTCATAGACTGTGAGTTGTCTAAGAACAGGGAGCTTATCTGCGTAGTTCACTATTCTATCCTAAGCCCTAGTCTGACACTGACATATGATAGATGTTCAGCTAGTATTTTGTTGCAAAAGGGAGGCAGTGAAGGTTTGAATAATTTGCCTAATGTCACACAATTAGTGAGTATTCAAATGGAGACTTGAGCTCATTTCAGAATATCATACCTAATATGTCATTCTTTTGAACATTAAGAAAGCATATATAGCATCTCTGGCACATGCAGACATTCAATAGCTATTACATCTTTTATTTCCCCTTAATCATCCTGACCCCCATTTAGACTCTCCTTGTTGTGCTCTTATTAATAGTAATATCCTGATGGGATTCAAGAATCTAAACACTCTCTTTTCCAATCCATTTCCTGCCAAATTAATATTCTAAAAACACATACGTTAAATGCCTTGATGTCTTTGAAATCACAGAGCCAATGGTAAAGCTCATGTGTTGTTATTACTACCATCACTCCCACTTTCCTGCCATGTTACATCTAGACGCTGAGCTGAGCTTCCAAGGCACCAGTTGAAGGAGTGCTTCTCACTTTTCCTCGGTACCTATGCACTGTGCAAACCAAATCATCTTCTTTCCATTGGAGAAACACCCTTACTATTACTGGAAGCCTTGGGTCACACCTCTTCTGGCTTTCCTCTCATGTATTACCATGCTTCAGCTTAAAACCCCATTTCTTTTGTGTAACCTTTCTTAACAGTGCTATCCCTCATTGATCTTTGTTCTCTGGATTCCTACAGCACCAAGACCTGGGTCCATGTCCCTTTGCATTTGTTTATTTATTTAGACTATTTCACAATCCTAATTTTATGCCCTTGATGTGACCAGTGTTATTCTAGATGGCTTTTAGCTGGGTTTGTGTGTGTGTGTGTGTGGTCTCTTTAGCTTTGCAGTAAACCCCTAAGAGAGTCAGTCACCTGAGAGATTAAATAGTCAGACTGGAGTCAAACAGGCTGGATTAAATGCTGGCTGTCACTAGCATTTGATCTTTGCCAATTTCCTTACTTTCTCTAAAACATAATTTCCTTTTCTACAGAAAGATATATAACATACAATATAATACTATTTTATATTATTACATTTTACTATTAAATTACATTGTCCATTATAATGTAGTAAATTATATGTACAGAATGTAATATACAATGGTAGATAATATTTTACTTCATTGGATCTTTATGGGAAATAAAAAGAAATAATTTATGTAAAGTTCATAAAGTACTCTCTGGTATATAAGTGCTCAATAAACATTAACCAGTGCTACTTCATATTTCCACCACTGCTCTGTATCTTTTAAAGTTCCTAATACTGTGCTGAGCATACATAAGTATTGAATAATATTGTTGCCTGAATAATTATTGAAAATAAATTATATTTAATACTTAATCTATCAGAGGAAAATCAGAAAATTAGTTCAACAAGGAAATAATTTGGGAAGTGAAAATACCTAAAAATTATTTCATTAGATCAATAGGTATAAGAAAGAGAAAGTCACAATAATTATGCAGTCTTATTTTGCTTTAGGAAAAAAATCAATTATAAATTTTTGCTGTTAGTAAAAATGAAATACCAGCAATAGAGAAGAGAGAGAAAGCATCACCCCTATCCATCCCTCACTATCCTCACTGTTCAGGGGTTCCTCCTATAAGAGTTTCCTTGTCTGGTCCTCCCTAAATTTTCTGTGTAGGTTGCTTTTCCAATCACCCATCAACTTGAGAATGAGTCCAATACCAACTACCTTGAAGGAGTGTTATAAAATTCATAACACACACAATAATTTGATCCCAGGGTAATCTGAAAACAGCATAATTTTGTAGTAATGGAAGTAAAAGAGCAGAGATTTGCCACAATACTTTCAAGGTAAATCAGAGATTAATTCTCCTAAGTTTTTTGAGTCTCAAATGCATTCTTAACTAAAGATTATAATAGAATGTGTCCTTTTCTAAATCCTTTTAAATGATTGCATTGTTCAAACAGGAAGTTAGTTTTTTAAAATGTTTTAAAAATAAATATGTACATTTAAAGTCATTCATCACAGAGTCAGTTTGCTAAATTTAAAGCATGTTCTTTGGCAATCAGAAAAGCTAATGAACAAATTGGAAAAAAAAATAATTACAAAAATGTCAACGAATAAGCAGTTACCATAGGATGGATTACAAAAAGTAGATCAGGAAGTAGTGCACAGAGGCTGTGCCTAGATGGCCAGGACGTGTCTCTCAGTGTCATTTTCCAGCACTTGCCCTCTGAGTAAGAATATCCTAGTGATCTTCTCCCATCCTCCTCATCCACCTTCAACATACATCTGATGTAGAATAAGAAAGACTTTCAAAGCTTTTATTTTCTGCCTCATATTTGTACCTCACCTTGCTCTACTTTACTCTTTGGACTTCTTTTTTCCTCTCAATCTTCTATGATTGGGTGTATCAGCCCAGAAATTCACATGTGTAAGAAATATGCCTTTTATTTTCTATGTCTAAGCTGAATTTATAATTCAACTTTCAATTTTCCCAAGGCAATTTTAAGTGTCCCCAAATATTTTCCCTAGGGTCATGTCTATACCAAATAGTGAAAAGACAATGGGGTGTAGGCATGGATGGCCTTTGAGACTCTTTCAGTCAAACTTCTGTTTCTCTTTGAGTTTCAGAGGACCTTTATGTGACTCCTGGCTCATCTGCAAATACAAAAGCTCTCAGTCTTTATCATGTACATGCCTCTACTGGGCACACAGTAGACATTGTGCACCTGTCCACATTGGGGCACTTGGAAAATCTGTCAGTTGCATTAGACCACTCAGCTTAGGCTTAGACTCTCAGAAGCCAACAGTCTCATGGCAGATCCTTATCATACCTGCAATCTCTGACATTTTACACCACCTCTCAGACATTCTCTCCTGCTTCTACCTGGAGATAGTTTTCTACTTTCAAATGCTTATATGATTAGTTTGGCTCCACCTGAATAACTCAGGAAGCTTTTCCTATTTTAAAGTCCTAAACCTTAATATCATCTTTGAAGTCCTTTACTCCATGAAACAGAACATATTCACAAGTTCCAGAAATTAGGACATGGACATTCAACCTATCAAATCTTTATATATATATATATATATATATATATATATATATATATATATATATACATGTGTGTACATATATATGCATGTTTATATGTATATGTGTGTGTGTGTGTGTGTATAATATGTTCAGTTCTATTTATTTGCATTGCCCCAAACCAGTCTTTTATTTGAATTTGTATGATTTCCAGGGACTTCTACTCGTTTTTCCTACTTTGGTTCTTACCTTCATCTAATCTCTACCCACAGAGCAGCCAGAGGGATTCTTTAAGATGAAAATGGGGGTAGTAGACTGGGCATGGTGGCATATACCTGTAATCCCAGTAGCTCTAGAGGCCCAGGCAGGAGGATCTCAAGTTCAAAGCCAGCCTCAGAAATTTAGTGAGACCATAAGCAACTCATTGAGACCCTGTATCAAAAATAAATAAATAAAAAGGACAGGGGATATGGGCCAGTGGTTAAGCACCCCTTGGTTCAATCCCCAGTATTCCCCTATCCCCCCAATATAAAATGGGGTAGAGCTCTGTCACCATTTCATGGGTTACAAACATAATCACCTATTTGTAGTTCTTCAGATGTAGCAGTATTTTCTCACCAAAGACACTTTGTCCCTTCAGAATTCTACACTGGGAGCTTTCTACAATGCCCTACCTTCTTTCTACAATCTGTTTTAGAAAAGAGAAACAGAGACTGGTTAAAAGAATGATACTAGACCAGAAATGTTCATAAAAGGAAGTGTCACTGGTAGAACATCTACCTTCAGATGAGTAGGAAGCACAGAGTAACGAGTAACGTGACTGGCAACCTCCAGGACCGCTTCTGACAGATAGTATGAGAGTCCAATGACCACAGAGAATCTGGGGAGCTTAGAAGGCCTGGGTTCAAGGAACATAGAAAAATAATAAAGAAGTAATGATGAAGCAATCATTTCTCCAAAAGGGATGTCATTTCCAAAGCTCAAAACATGGCAATGACTAAGAGCAATCTTATTTGAAAGAGAAATAAGGTGTTGGAGACACAATGGGGCACTGGCTCTTGGAAGTGTAGAAGTCTTCAGATAGATGGCTCAGGGTGTCTAAGTTATCATCATTCAGACCTTAAAGACACTTGCTCTTGGATACAAGAAGTCTTGATACTAACCAGGTTGAGTTCCCTGGAAATAATCTGTGGTTCAAACCTTAAGTGATTTACACTTGAAGGTGTTGAGTCTAAAGAGTGACAAGGCAGAGAAATCTCTTCCTAACCTCCACTTCCCTAACATAATTGTGTATGTCTTAAGACTTCAGGAAAGCATTGAAGATCTGCTGTCTCTGGCACAGATGGGAGATGTTCTTACTCATTAAACACTTTTAGCAAGCAAGCATAGCTCAATGGAGATTTCAAAATGGATATCTAGCTTAAAATATCCAGATGGAACTAGATCAAATATCTAATAAATATAACAAGGTTATTAATGATGAATGAACAAGGCACTTTGAACAGTCTAAACATCGGGGTGACAATTTTCAAAGCAATAAACAGAGCTTACAACTATTTTAAGAATTCTTTGAGGACTTGGCATCAAATCTACAAAACATTTGTTTTCATAATGGTGAAACCAATGCTTTCAAAAACATTTTAATAAATGTTGGTGTAATTTTGATTTTAAAAAATGATAGCATAGAGTTCCCATACACCCTTCATTCACTTTCTTCATTCACATGCTAATTTTACAGAACCACTTACATTCATCAAAACTAAGAAATCAAAATTGATAAATTACTATTTGTTAAACTCCAAACTGTATTTGATTGTCAATAGTTTTTTTCAACTTATGCCATTTTTCTGTTCCAAGATCCAATTCAGGGTCTTAAATTTCACCCTGCAAGCACATTGCATTTAGAAGCTGTCAAGTTGCAATTTCATCTTTTCCCTCTAGAAATCTTAACTACAACAGGCAACTTATTTCTCCATTACCTAAAGTATAGTTTACAGCAGTTTCTACATGTTACCAAAATTTCTCTTTAGACAAGTAATGGGTTGTGTATGAAGCTTTCCAAATAACTTGTCTCCTACTAAACTAATTGTTTCGGTATAGGGAAGACAGAATAATGTTGTTGAGAAATATGATATAGATCAATATTGTGATAGCAATATAGATTTAGAATTTTTTTTTTATGGATTTAAACTATGGTTGCTTATTCTTCCTAAAGCAACTCTTGGTAAAAAAGCAATTTCTTTTCAGATTAGGGTAGGTAGAAAAAAATCATGGCTACCTTTTTGTTATTATTATTGTGGAATGATGCATTATGATATTTTATTATGAGTAAATGATATTTTAAACAAATTTGCTCAGTCATGCCATTCTCAATTAGATTCGAGTTTCTCAGAGAATACTTCTTTAAAATTTTCTACTAAAGAACTCCTAATGAGAAAGAATCCAACCCAGGCCCTTGAGATTTGAGAGTTTGTCATAGTCTGAGAAAACAAATCTATGAAGTCTTCGGTTTTAACCTAAAAATGTATATGTTTTATATTCTACTCCATGATATATTCACATTTGTTTTCATATAAAATTATTGTTTTAAATTATTCACTAACCAGTGAAGACTGATGTGTCCTATTTATTCTGTGCCTTCATACTCCTCCCTCTGTTCATATTGATGATTATCACAGGAAGGGATGTAACAACTAGAGGACTTCTGATGCACATCCGTGCTACTCATTGTTCCTTGATGTGGCCCCAACTAACCTCTTCAACCAAATACTTCTCCATAAATACTATGATGTCCATACAGAAAGAAGAAGGAAAAATGGACTGTCAGATTCAAGCCAGGCCTGAAGTGCTCATGATTCTGGACTGTTAAATAGGAGTTTCCTTCTACCTGCAATGTCCTCCTGCTTTGTTCACTTAACCTCCCACATATGGTGAAGAGGTTAATGACATAGGCATTAGGGAGATTGGTCGTCTGCATCCGTTCTAGGTGAATATCTTGGACACTGTTTACCACATGGTCCTGGTATTTCTAGTACTATACCTGCCATATGTTAGCTGAATGACTTTAAGCAAAAACCCTGCTAAACCTTAGTTCCCAATTCTGTACAACTGAAATTTATGATAGCTTTTTCTCATATTTATTATGAAAATTAAATGGGGATGCATGTAAAACAGCTAGCTAATTGACTGACCCATTGTAAGAGCTCAACTATTATATGACTCAATTCAAATGCCATTTCCTCCTTTTTTTTTTTTTTTTTTTTTTTTTTTGGTACCATAATTGAACCCAGGAGCGATTAACCACTGAGCCACATCCGCAGACTTTTTTTTTTTTTTTTTGAATCAGGGTCTTGCTAATTTGGTTAAGACCTCCCTAAGTTGCTGAGGTTGGCTGTGAACTCTTGATCCACCTGCCTCAACTTCCAAAGTTGCTGGGATGACAGGCATGCACCACCAGGCCAGGAGTCATTTCCTCTTTTACATGGAGCCAGTGATTTTCTTCTTTGGATTCTCTTGTGTTTCTTACTATTTAAAAGTCAAAATAATAATAATAATAATGTCACAAGATAATCAGTACTTTCTTTTAAGTAATGAAAGATTATTAAACAGTGGGAATATCCTGGATGTGTTAACAACCATAATAGTGGGATATTTTCTTTAGGCACCTCTGTACTTTTCGAAGTTTCAACAACACATATGAATTAATTTTATAATCTAGTCATTCACATTAAACTTAAATAATCAACATGATATATGTGCAAACTCCTCTTTCCTATCATTTCTATCACTGATCCCCAGGAATATCATTTTCAAACCATTCATTGTTTCTCCCACTATATACCTTCATATTTCTAAATAACACATGCACATCATTTAAAGTATGCCTCAATTTGTCCATATTGCATATGTGTCATCTCTCTACTATGGAAGATAATGACTTCTCTTTTGCATTATCATCCTATTTCACAATATTTTTCTCCATCTCCCCCAATAGAATTACATTACAGCATATTAATTAAATCATCATTGTTTCTTATAACTATGTAAATATAGTTCATAATGGAACTTGTAGTTTACTGTGATTATTTCCTATAAATTTGGTTCCCTGGAGTTAACAACTCTTTTATGATTTGTTTGTTTAGAGATTATGTTCCTATTATTGCTTTCCCCCATAAGAGTCAGTACAACCAATTATTAGCTCTATATTTTTCTTGGAGATATCCTTCCACACTTCTTGTACCCAGTAAAGTTGTGGAATACAAAATCATTACACATACACACACATTAAAATAAAATAAAATAAAATAAAATAAAATAAAAAATCAGCATTGTTATGCACCAATAACCAGAGATTTCTGAGAAAGAAATCTTATAAGGAGTCTTATCCACAATAGGTACAAAAAATGACTAGGAATAAATTTAACCTAGGAAGTGAAAGATCTCTACACTCTTGCACAGCAAAGGAAACAATTTAGCAGATAAAGATACATCCTATAGGATAGGGAAAAAAACTGTAAGCTATTCCTCTGACAAAAGGTTAAGGAACTTTAAGAAAATCAACAAAACCTTAATAATCCAATTAAAAATGAGCAAACTAAGAATGGACTTCTGAAAAGAAGAAATTCAAATTACCAACAAGTTTATGAAGCAATGCTCAACATTATCAGTCATCAGAGAAATTCAAAACAAAATCACAATGAGATCCTCATCTAATCATCTCCCTGAATTAGAATGGCTATCATCAAAACAACAACAACAACAACAAAATAAATAAATAAATAAAATAAAATGTGGACAAGATATGGAGAAAAGGGCACTTTTATACACTGTTGGTAGAAATGTAAGTTAGTAGAGTCACTATGGACTACAGCACAGAAGTTCTTCAATAAACTAAATATAAACTTACCACATAACCCAGCCATCCCACTACTGGGTATGTACCCAAAGGAAATGAAAGCAGCATACCAAAGAGATACCTGAACACCTATGTTTGTTGCTGCACTATTCACAATAATTAAGACATTAATTTACCTAAATGCTCACCAAGAGATAGATGGATTAAAAAAATGTGTTATATAAACTATGGAGTGTTCTTCAGTTTTAAAAAAACATAATCTACTATTTGCAGAAGAATGGATAGAACTGGAGGACAAATACTGCATGTTCCCTTCATCTGTGAATTCTTACCTCTCTGCAAAAAATGTTGATCAGAATGTAGTGATTTCTACAGGATGGGAAGGGTCGGGAGGGGAGATAATGGGAGGTTGCATAACAGGTACCAATATCTAGATGCAGAAAGTTCTAATGTTCTACAGAACAGTGGGGAGACTATAAGTCACAATCATCTATTCTGTTTTCTGAACGGCTTGAAGAGACGTTAAAAAAGGCTCCAAATACAAAATAATGGTAATGAGATGGAAAAGTTAGCTATCCTGCTTTGATCAGTACATATTACATACAAATATTGAAACATCACACTGTACTCCAAAAATATGTAATATTATTGGGTTACATATTTTGATAATTTTTATTCTCAAAAAATTTGATAATTTTTTTAAATGTTTAAGGAGATAGAAATGTTATATATTTTGACTTCACCATCATACACTGTATATTCTTATCAAATTATCACACTATTGCACAAATTTGTACAATCAAACTAATTTTTAAGAATTTTGTTTTAGCAATTTTAGGTCTGTTTTATTTCCATGTAAATACTATTAAAAAAAAACTAGAATCTTACTTTATTAAACTGCCAGAATTTTAATTAGGCTTATTTTTAATCTATAAATAAATTTGGGAAGATTATTATTTTATCAATATTGTGTCTTTTAATCAATGAAATGGGTCTTTACCTCTGTTTATTTAGATTTTTAAAAAATTTAACTTACCAATAATTTCTGGTTTTCAGTATGTAGGTCTCACACATAGTTTTAAATCTTTCACATTGTTTTAAGACAATTATTTATACTTTTTGTGAACAATGTCCTATACAGGTCAGTTAATCAAGTTTGTTAATTGTGTGCTTCAAATCTATATATTGATATTTTGTCCTCTCTGATTGAGGATTTGACTGTTTTTCCCTATAGATTTATCAAGTTTCACATTAAATACTTTGGAGTTGGTATATTAGTTAACAAAATTTCAATACTTCTCATCTTCCTATTATAATTAACATTTTATTATTATAAAGCAATTATCTAACTTTGGTAATACTCTTTTGTAATATGTCTATTTTATCTACTGTTATCATAACTTCCCTACATTCTTTTCAGTTTTTTTTTTTTTTTCATTCTTTCAAGTTTTCTCTTTTCTTAATTTCAAGGTATCCTTTAAAAAGAAAATTCGGTAGGCAGCTTCTACATTCCTAACTTCTTATTTTCTCATACTTATGTAATCTCTTCTTGATTATGGACTGGACTCACTGACTCATTTCTAGTGAAGAGAATGTGGTAGAAGTTATTAGGTTATAATAAAGACTATAGCTCATCTCTGGGGTCTTCTTTCTTGCTCTCTTTTGGATTATTTGCTTGCAGAGAAGACTTCCGTGTGTGATAAAATAGTTCTGTTAGAGGGTCACACAGTGAACTTGAAGATCTGAGACCTTTCAAAAGCCACATGAGTGAGTTGGAAGAACATTCATTCCTAGTGGAGCTTTAGACAACTGCAGTGCTGTCAACAATAGTTTTGATGATGTTGGCCCAGTGCTAAGCCATCACCGGATTCTTGACCCAAATAAACTGTGAAGTAATAAACACTTGCTGTTTTGAGTCACTAAGTTTTGGGGCAACTTTTATGTAGCAATCATTTACTAATACACGCATATATTTGGATTTTTTAAATCCAGCCTGACAGTCTTAGACTTTGAACTGCAATATTCTGTCCAATTGTAGGGGAAAACCATTAGTTGATTTTGGATTAATTTCTGATGTTTTTGGGCTTTTTGTATTTTTCCCTTGACTTCATTGTGTTTCTTATGATTTTTGCCTTCTGGGTGGCTTTGCATATTTTCTAAATTTAGTGCCTCTACTAATTTGAATTTATATATTTTATTTCAATGTTTTGTCATGAATTTCACATTTACTTATTTATTTATTTATTTTTTTATCTTTTGCGGTGCTGGGGATTGAACCCAGGGCCTCGTGCTTGCCAGGTAAGCACTCTACCAACTGAGCTATATCCCCAGCCCTTCACTTTTATTTTTAATCCCAATAATTTATTATGCTTTATAGGCAGTGTTTATTTAAATTTAGTCAAATATATACTACTCTCTTCACTATAATTATTTGCTGAAATTACATCTTTGAGAAATTTCCTTCTGCCTTACACATACCTTAAGGTTTTTGTTTGTTCGTTGCATACAGCTACTGTTGGTAAACCCTTTGGGTTTTCCTTTTTCTGAAAATGTCTTTGTTCCACTCCTAATTTTCAGAGATACTTAGAAGAGGTATAGAATACTAGGCTAATAGTTATTTTTTTCTCGAAATGTTTAGTGTCATTTTTACTTCTTTTGCTTCTAAGAAATCAGTTAGTTTTGAAAGTATTCTATCATTTCTGCATGCCTGTTTTTAAGATGTCCTATTACTTTATTTACTTATGATTTTATTATAATAGGTCTAAGCACTTTTGTTTATGATTTATTGAATTTCTTAAAAAGTGGACTGGTCTTTTATTTGTACTGGAAAATTCTCAGCTCAAATTCATTCAGATATTGCTTCTGGTCCTTTAATTATCTCCCTTTCCTAATGCTTCTTTTCTTCCCTTTTCTCCCCTGGGAATTCTAATGATTTTCTTACTCCAATATCTATGTTTCTTTGCTTCTTTTTGTTTTTATAGATTTCACTTCATCTCTTCAGGCTAGTTCCAGATAATTTCTTTAGACTCATATTCTACTTTACTAATTTTCAATTTTTTCCTCTCTAATTATTGCAACACCCACCAATGCTATTTAAACTATTTTCAGTCTGATAATTGATTCTAATGGCTTATTCAGGCAATGCATTTCATCCTTGCCTTTTATATCATTTTATAACGTTTCTAATTATATTATTATGCGATGATTTTATAAGATTGTTTCCATATCTGGTGATTTTTATTATCATGCCTTAGCCCCTTGTGAATTTATTTTCTTAAGCTTATTTTCCTTAGAGTTTTATTTGTAAGAATTATTTGAGACCTGGAATAAAGGTGAGTGTTTTTTACAGAGGGGATTTGTCTTTGCCAAGTGCTGTCAATACCGAACCATGCTGACTTAAGTATGTGGCTGGGTTTTATGTTTGTTTGTTTGTTTTTGCCTGTGTTGTAAATAAGAGGATGAGTTTATGGATTGGGAACCTGGGTAAAGACAACATTATGCTTCTTAACTCCTATGCTGTCATTTTTCTCTTAAACTGTGTTTCATTATTATTCCTAGACATTTGATCATTCATTACACTAAGAAATTTCAGTTGATTTTCATTTTGACTCCAAATCATCTTAAGATGAAATAAATCCTCACATTCCTAAGGCCCTAGCGTGGGTAGGGAAAGCTCCTTAGCGTTGGACAGGCATTTGATTTTGCTCTTTGTCTTTTTGACTACATGAGTTCATGAAAACCTATACTCAGATCTATGCAGTTTGATAGTTGTCCTGTGAATGCCAGCTATAGAGCTCTACTTAGTTCTTTAGCTCTTTGAATTGTCCATCTTTATTGGTGACCTGAGAATTTCTTACTTTCCTGAGGGCTCATTAATTCTTCAGATTTATTTTTAATATCCTATCCAAGATTTTCAGGGTGTTTTAGCAGCGGGTGTTGTTCCATGAAATTGGCCTTCTATGTTGTCAACCAATAAAAGCAGTCCTGCTGCTGTTCATTACATAGTTTCTGTCAATCATAATGCATTGGGTATATTTATTTTTGTTTCTTTCTTCCCTACTATGCCTCAAAGCTTCTGAAAGACAAGAATGCTTTTCATTTTGGTGCCTGGCTTATAATAGGGACTCCATAAGTATATTGAATAAATGAATATTAGTAATATTAGTAGACTGTCAAATCACATTTTTATTTTCTTTATTGGTTATTTTGGAAAAACATTACAATCCTTAAAATCAGGACAAAATAATGAAATTCTAATTTAAAATTTGATGAATTGATGATTGAAAGTTCAGGTTCTTTTGGGTGTTTGTGCTCCTTTGTAGTGATATGACCCACAGGGAAAATTTATTATTAATGCAATCACCAAATTAAATGTATTACCTCCTTAAAATCTACAGATACAAACCAGTTGCCCTCTCAGCAAAAGAGCAAAAGAAAATTTTTAAAAAATCTTGTTATATAACATGGACTTTTCATTTTCTCTCTCTTTTTTTTTTTTTTTTTGGTAGCCTGTTGCTATGGAAATCTCCCCATACTATCTGCAGACGTGAATCACACACTTGGTAGCACTACAGCTGCAGTGCACCATATGGAAAATTTACTGCAGCCAAAGGAGGCACAGAAAACCCACAGATGGATTCAGCACTTCAAAGGTTGGAGCAACTGTTCACTAGGCTACACTGCCTGCTCTTTACTAATTCAAAAAGGCATTTGTTCTAAAAGCTGAGTACACAGGTGCTGAGCTGGCTTTGGAATGGGTAGACAGAGTCTGCCTGGATATAGCTCCCATAGGACTCCTCAAGCCTGAATTGGCAAACGTAGTCTCCTCCCATCTGAATTGTCTGGCCATCATCTCGGTCAACTTCATCATTATTGCTACACAATGCTACTAGTTTATAGATCATCTTTTTTCCTTTACCTCTTGGAAGATGTCTCAATGTTTATTTCAAATAATTATGGAACATAGGACCATTGATGGATGAATGCAGAATAGTTGATTCTTTTTTTTTTCTTTTCATTGCTTTTATTATATATTTAAAGTAATCAGATGAATCAAGTAAGTATTTAATGTGACAAGGAGCCAAGAGTTTTAGAGCGTATCATTTAGAAATACAAAGTTTAAAAAGTTAAATAGAAACCCTGTAATTTTTCCCTCATTAAAAAACCTGTATAGTGTTGAAAACTTCAAACATAGAAGTACAGAGCCTCATGTATCCATTATCCTGCTCCAACAATGAACAACTCTGGGCCAATCTTACTTTACTTGTATTCTAACTCCTCATCCCTTGCCTCATTTTAAAGCAAGTCCCAGATATCAATAACACATTCATAACTATTTCAGTATTTATCTCCAAACAATAAGAATTCATTTTGGGTAAAATAACTGAAATAGCAAAATCACACATTAAAAATAATAATTTCTTTTATCTAGTAACTTGTCGTGTTGTCTATTATCTAATGAATAAAAATATGCAATTGTTACTTTAAACTGGAAATAATGATGTAAACTCAGTTTCATCTGTTTAATTTTGATTAAAGCAACTTTCATTTTGAATAATTTTAGATTTACATATGATCTGCAAAGAGATTTAAAGTTCTAGTATCCCCTTCAGTCTGCTTCCCCTAGTATTAACATCTTAGGTGACAATTTCTCAGTCTTTCCTTGTTTTTCATGACCTTGATAGTTTTAGACAGTATTGGCCACTCTCACAGTAGAGATGAACTTCTGACCTGAAGGTCTCTCATGGCTAAAGGGGTCCAAGATTCTCTAGATACCAACAATTGTTAGTGCCTAACAATTCAATTCAATTTTCATGTTTTCTTTTTTAGATTTTTTTATTTGTTCTTTTTAGATATACATGAGAGTATATTTTGACATAGTATACATAAATGGAGTATAACTTATTCTAATTAGAATCCCATTCTTGTGGTTGTACATGATGTGGACTTTCACTTGTCATGTGTTCATATACGAACGTAGGAAAGTTATATCTAGTTCACTCTACTGTCTTTCCTATTCCTATTCCCCCTCCCTTACTTTCACTCCCCTTTATCCAATCCATTGACCTTCTGTTTTTCCCTCCCCCCTCCTTATTCTCCTTAATGTATGTTAGCATCTCATATTAGAGAAAACATTTGACCTGATATATTTATCCTGTTTTCATTATCCATGCATCTCTTGAAGGGCATGTATGTTGGTTCCATAGCTTTGCTATTGTGAATTGAGCTGCTATAAACATTGATGTGGCTGTGTCACTGGAGTATGCTGATTTTAAGTCCTTTGGGTATATACTCAGGAGTGGGATTACTGGGTCAAAGGGTAGTTCCATTCCAAGTTTTCTGAGGAATATCCACAATGCTTTCCATAGTGGTTATACCAATTTGCAGTCCCACCAGCAACATATGAACGAAATTTTTCCCACATTTTGCCAACATTTACTGTTACTTGTATTCTTGATAATTGGTTTTCTAACTAGAGTGAGATGGATTCTCAGTATAGCTGGGAGGTTAATTCTTAAAGCATTTGGAGTTACAGTTAATATAAGCAAATGATGACTGTAATTTGGTGATTATCCATCCATACTAGAACTTTAGCAAAGATTTTTACATGCGTTATTTGATTTTATTTTCTAACATTCCTTCAAAGATAGGTGTCCTTAATCTTATTTCACTTATAATGATGATAAAGTTAAGACACTGATAGGTCTGGCACTAGTAGTTAGTAAATATGTTGTGAAGTTTGGGTTACACTGAAATTCTATCTGTCTTTAAAATTTGTTCTCTTGCTACTAAGTAACTATTTCTTCTTAAGGGAGGTATACATGGAGATTTTTGTGTGCTTACTGATCCTCAGCTGTATCCCCTGCCTAAGATAGCTCATAGATGAAAGGCCAACACTGTATTCTGAAATAAGACTCCAGATCAAAATACCAGCCTTTACGACATGTGTGACTTCAAGATATTTACTTAGCCACTCTTATGTTTGGTTGTCTCATCTCTAAAATGCAGGTAATAAAAATGCTTCTCTAGGAGGATGCTAGAGAGAAATATATGGCTTATTGCATGGAGCCAGGCCAAAGCTAAGCAAACCTCACTGGTGTTCATTATTATGAGGTGTTCATTCACGTATTTTAAAACATGGAAGACTAGTTTTAGATACTTAAGAATTACGTATATTTTACTAGAGCACCATTTTCACTAGGGCAGTCATTTTCAAATTGTGGTTTCCAGACGAACAGGAGCATCACCAGCTAGAAATTTGTTAGAAATGCAAATTATAAGCTTTTTCCCAGACCTAATGAATAAGAAACTCTGAAGATTGATCTCTCACCCATTTACAGTTCAACAAGAACTCCAGGTAATTCTGATGCACACCAAAGTTTGAGAAACAGTCTGGAAGAAAAAAAAGCATCCTGGTTTTATCGAAGGCCAACTTTGCCCAAAGGGTGCTTTTAGAACCAATCTTAGGATGCTGTGAATTTTCTAAAGTCAGTTCTAACAGCTTCAAATGGATGTTGCAATCACTTCGTTCCTTTGAGCCCATCTAATCACTAAGATTCTTGATTAATAGTTAATCATTTTGTCTTTGCTGCATTTGAGATGATCAATTATTTTATAATGATTTCCTCTTGTGTGGAATGAGATGTAACACTGTGATTATCACAGCATTATGAAACACTGCAGAAGTTTCTTCAGAGTTGAAGCACGTAGAATATCTGAGTTGCTCCTAAAAGAAGGCCAGCCTTTATTTTTTCTTTAAAATAATATTGGATTGCATTTTTCTGCCTTGGGAAAATCTGAATCCACTTTTAAAGCGTTTCTTTACACTAAGTTCCCATTATTTATTAAGGTTTAGAAGCAGAAATTGACATACTGGCAAACATCATCAGTTTAAGCCTATTTCCATCTGAATCTCAGTTAACACCATACTCAAAAAATAAAAATTAAATTGGAATAGCTATTACACAGTAGTAAGAGAACAAGATTTAAGATCACAAAGAATTGAAGTGTAGCCCAAATTTCACAACACATTCACTACCTGTGATCTACTAGTATTAGACATGTCAGTATACTAAAAAGAAGTGACGTTGAAATCATTTTATCAATATTTCAACAAATAAGTGAAATGGGATAAATGTTGTTTCTCTGTACATGGGTTAAAGGCATACCATTTGTATAATCATAAATTTACATATAGTAATGTTGTTTGATTCATTCTATTATTTTTCCCTTCCCCCCCTCCTCCCACCCTTCTTTTCCCTCTAAACAGTCCTTTCTTCCTCCATTCTTGCCCCCCTCCCTAACATTAACCCTAACACTAACTCCTCCCGCCCTCCCCCTTATGTGTCATCATCCACTTATCAGTGAGATCATTCGTCCTTTAGTTTTTTGAGACTGGCTTATCTCACTTAGCATGATGGTCTCCAATTTCATCCATTTCTGCAAATGCCATAATTTTATCGTTCTTTATGGCAGAGTAATATTCCATTGTATATATATACCACAGTTTATTTATCCACTCATCAATTGAAGGACATCTAGATTGGTTCCACAATCTGGCTATGGTGAATTGAGGAGCTATGAACATTGATGTGGCTGTATCTCTGTAGTATGCTGATTTTAAGTCCTTTGGGTATAGACCAAGGAGTGGGATAGCTGGGTCAAATGGTGGTTCCATTCCACGTTTTCTAAGGAATCTCCACACTGCTTTCAAGACTGGCTGCACTAATTTGAAGCCCCACCAGCAATGGATGAGTGTACCTTTCTCCCCACATCCTCGCCAACACCTGTTGCTTGTATTTTTTTTTTTTTGGGGGGGGTGCTGGGGATCGAACCCAGAGACTTGTGCTTACAAGATAAGCACTCTTACCAACTGAGCTATCTCCCCAGCCCCTCTTGCTTGTATTTTTGATAATCGCCATTCTAATTGGGGTGAGATGGAATCTTAAGGTGGTTTTGATTTGCATTTCTCTTATTACTAGAGATGTTGAACATTTTTTCATATGTTTGTTGATTGCTTGTACATCTTCTTCTGTGAAGTGTCTGTTCATTTCCTTAGCCCATTTGTCGATTGGATTATTTGTATTCTTGGTGTAGAGTTTTTTGAGTTCTTTATAGATTCTGGAGATTAGTGCTCTATCTGAAGTATGATTGGCAAAGATATTCTCCCACTCTGTAGGCTCTTTCTTCGCGTTGCTGATAGTTTCCTTTGCTGAGAGAAAGCTTTTTAGTTTGAATCTATCGCAGTTATTGATTCTTGCTTTTATTTCTTGTGCTATGGGAGTCCTGTTGAGGAAGTCTGGTCCTAGGCCGACATGTTGAAGATCTGGACCTACTTTTTCTTCTATAATCTGCAGGGTCTCTGGTCTGATTCCAAGGTCCTTAATCTATTTTGAGTTGAGGTTAGTGCAGGGTGAGAGATATGGGTTTAGTTTCATTCTGTTGCATATGGATTTCCAATTCTCCCAGCACCATTTGTTGAAGAGGCTATCTTTTCTCCATTGCATATTTTTGGCCCCTTTGTCTAGTATTAGAAAGTTGTATTTATTTGGGTCTGTGTCCATGTCCTCTATTCTGTACCATTGATCTACCTATCTATTTTGGTACCAATACCCTGCCATCTTTGTTACTATTGCTTTGTAATAAAGTTGAAGTTCGGGTATTGCGATACCCCCTGCTTCATTTTTCCTGTCGATTGCTTGTACATCTTCTTCTGTGAAGTGTCTGCTCATTTTTTTAGCCCTTTTATTAATTGGGTTATTTGTATTATTGGTGTAAAGTTTTTTGAGTTTTTTATAGATTCTGAAGATTAGTGGTCTATCTGAAGTGTGTGGGGCAAAGATTTTTCTCCCACTCTATATGCTCTCTCTTCACATGGTTGATTCTTTACTGAGAAAAAGCTTTTTAGTTTGAATCTATCACAATTATTGATTTCTGCTTTTATTTCTTATGCTTTCGGAGTCATTTTAAGGAAGTCTGAACCTAAGTCAACATGATGAAGATTTGGACTTACTTTTTCTTCTATTAGGTGCAGAGTCTCTGGTCTAATCCTATGGAAAACTGCAGCTTCTTGCCCAGGTTGCTCCAAGTGACTCGGCGCCGCTGCTTGCTCTTTCGGCCAGACCAGCAGGACAAAAGACACGTACTCTTCAGAGGTTCATGAAGCAGCTTCCTGTTTATTCAAATAACACCTTCAATATGTAAGCAGTCTCATGCATAAGCAATTGTAACAAGATATGTCCATCCAATCCTGTTAAAGGTCAAGTGATCACTCGCTCAAGCATACATGTAAAGTATATCTGTCCACGCGCTAGGCAGCTGAACTGATTATCATACAGCCAATTGTAAATGCTTCATGCCTCTGTCCAGGCATAATCAGGACACCGTTTGCTCTCTGCCAGTCGCCATTTTCATATGCATGTGGCGTAACCCTGGGCCCCGGGTCTCGCCCACCACAACTCCCCCTTCCTGTTTATAAAAGGGACTGTGCCTGTCTTAGGTTGTCCATGGAAGAGCAACATCCTTACCCATCATTGGACAATGAGGCTGTAGCCCTCATTTCCTGTCTTAGGTTGGTATGAGCTCCCCATGAATCTTACCTGTCATTGGCTACCAGTTCAGCATATTTAACCAGACTTGGGGGGATGGGCCAGCATCAGTTGCGATGAGAGCTTAGCGAATAATGGCTGTTTTTCTGTGTGGATGTATATGCATTTTGTATATGCAAAGGATAGATACAACACACAAGAGACCTCCCCTGGACAAAAACCCAAACCATTCTTTTCCCCATAGAACAGCGGACTGCAGAAATGTGGCCAAATATTGTAAAAATAGGAGGATGTAGAATAGAGGAGTTGGTAAGGGGTACAGGATAGGGCCACATCTTCACTATCCCCCATAGTTCATGCGAGTCTCCTCCATTAACTTGGCGAGAATTCGCCAGCACCATCAGCGGGAGAAGCCTCCTCATCTTCTTCATGTTTTGGGGTCTCTCCCCCACCCAAATTGGCGATTGTGTGTCCTGTGGGAAAACACAAACAGACCCTCGGATCTGGGCCTTTCCATTGTCCTGACAGAATTCCTTCCAGAGCACTTGAGGTAGAATGACGGTCATCAGCTGATCAGCCCTCAGAATCAAGATTTAAAAAATTTAAAATGAACAAGACAACAGACAATTTGTCTTTTGGGGATCTGTATGATACCGCTATTCCCCCTTTTTGTTTATAAAGCATGTTTTTAAGCATTAAATGGGCACACTCGACAATGCTTTGTCCAGTAGGATTATAGGGAATTCCTGTGACACATTGAATACCAAAGGTGGAACAAAATTGTTTAAAGGCCTGGGACATATATCCAGGACCATTATCTGTTTTAATTTTTTGGGAACTCCTAAGATGGAGGAAGAGTGTAAACAGTGTGTTATTACATCTTTGTTTTTTTCTCCAGTAAGAGCAGAGGCCATAATAAATCCTGAAAAAGTATCAATAGACACATGAATGAATTGTAGTTTTCCAAATTCTGAATAATGAGTTACATCTATTTGCCAAATATGATTGGGCTGAGGCCCTTTTGGATTTACTGCGAACGAGGGGATAGGAATAAGTGTAACACATTTAGCACAAGACTTGACTATGTCCCGAGCTGTTGCCTTAGTAATTTTATAGTGTATGCACAGAGTGGAAGCATTTAGGTGTAATTTGGTATGAAAAGTTTTTGCATTTTCAAGCGTATTAAAGATGTTTGGGTCTCTGGTGGCCATGTTTGTTAAATCACTGTGTAAACTTAAAGGACCTGGAAGGCCAGTATGAGCCCAAACATGCCCAATAAAAAAAGGATTTTTTCTGTCCCAAACAAGTTTTTGTAAACTTTGCAAATAGTTAGTAATAGTGGAGGTGAGGGAAATCATACCAGGTAATTATAAATTTTGAACAGCATTAACAACATATTTGCTATCAGAGAATAGGTTAAAAGCTCATGGTGGGTTTTGAATACTTCTATAGCTACTAATAGTTCCATTTGTGATGCAGATAGAGCATTAAACAACAATGTTTCTGTAACATTATCTGTAGTAATAGCACCCATACCATTTTTTGATACATCGGTACATATAAGAGTAGCTCCTGTAATAGGTTCTTTTCGGGTGACTTTAGGAAAAATTATGGAATGTTGACTCCAAAATTGGAGAAGCGGATCAAATGACAAATGATTGTCAAACACAGCAGAAGTACTAGTAAAGACTATAGCCCATGAATTTGAATTATTAATAAGATATTGTATCTGATTGGTAGTATATGGAGTAGTGATAGTTGAGGGATGTGATCCAAAGGTGGAAAGGGATACTTTTAATGCCTTAAGGATTAATTCTGCCACAGATTCAGTAAACAAGGCTAAGACCTTGTTAGGGGCATAATTCATGTGAACCCATAGAATAAGAACCCTTTTGCCAAAACACTCCTGTGGGTAACTTATTTGTGGCCAAGACAATGAATGATAAAGGCTTAGTTAGGTCAATACAATCAAGATGAGCCTTTTCCATAGCTGTTTCAACAAGCTTGAGAGCTGTTCGAGCCTTAAGGGTAAGCACTCACTTAGAAAGAGGGTCAGAATCACCTTTAAGAATATCAAACATGGGGCCCAAACTTGAGGTGGGTAAATGAAGGTAAGGTCTAATCCAATTAATATCACCCAAAAGTTTTTGAAAATCATTTAAAGTTCTAAGCTCGTTCACCTGAACGGTAATTTTTATGGGTTTAACCATAGTTTGATTTATGATAGATCCCAGGAAGTTTTTGGTGTCTGTGATTTGTACTTTATTAATGGCAATATGTAAGCCCCATCTTTCAAGTGACTTTAGTAAGGAATTATAACATTGCTCTAAGACAGGTTTTTCCTTATGAGCTAGCAAAATATCATCCATATAAAGATAGATTAAAAGTTGAGGGTTAATTTGTTGATACACACCGGGGTGGAAATTAATCTGATTACCTTGCCCTTCATACAGTCCTTGGCCTGTCAGCATGTTTAGATTCCATTGAGGACTGCCCGCAACTGCATTATGTTGGGCAGTATCAGAACATAACTCCTGGTTAGCCACCTTCCATTTTAATATGGTTGCACTTTTGTTAGGATTGGAAGCCATACCCAATCCCCTTAAAGTCTGATCTGCCTGCTGAAGTGGCCAGGCTTTGGGCCATTCTGTAATTTTGATAATACTTTGGTCAGCCCCAGTATCTAATAAGCCCTCAAAACTTTTGCCTTCTATCACTAACTTTGTCATAGGCCTATCTTTTAAACCCCATGTAAACATGATCATATTTTGGCCAGTAGAACCTAACCCTTTATTTCCCCTAATAATATTTTTTGATGGATATTGATCATGGCAGCTGGGTAAGGCCAACAATTGTGCTATGCGATCACCCTGAGCTATTATTGCTACACCTCTTTGTGAAGAAGCAAGGATTTTTATTTCTCCTGTAAAATCAGGGTCTATAACTCCAGGGACAATATTTAATTCTTTTAAAGCAGAAGAACTCTTCCCCAGAACTAGTCCCACTGTTCCTTTATGTAATGGGCTGACAACCAAAGTTGGTATTGGCTGTACTCCCATCTCTGGAGTTAATACTGCTCTGGCAGAGGCACAGAGGTCTGAACATCTACTTTCTCTTTCAGAAGCTTGACTTGATTGTTCTTTTTCTACAGTTTCTAATATCTTTTCCCCTTCTCTTAACTGTTTTTGAAATTTTGGTTTTTTGGAAGTCAGACAGAAAGGAACTAATGTCACAACAACAACAACAACAACAACAACAACAACAAACAGAAACCAAACAAGGAAAGGTAACACAAATAACTTACACATATTTGTTATGGGACGTCCTTCGCTGTCTCTTGGGACAGCCTTTCAATATATTCTCTCTCTAGGAGAATCTTCGGTTATGCTCCCTCTCTAGGGGATGCTTCCGTTAAAACCTTAAGGCAACCGTTTCCTCAAATAGGGAAACCTTCTCGTTAATTAACGCTAGTGAAACTGTCTTTTATTTATGTGAGCGCTCACCCATTCCCAGTCCAATCCTCGTCTGATCACGGTCTGGGTCACCACTTACGGAAAGCCGTTGCTCCTTGCCTGGGTTGCTCCAAGCAGCTCGGAGCTGCTGCTTGCTCTTTCGGCCCGACCAGCAGGACAAAAGACATGTACTCTTCAGAGGTTCATGAAGCAGCTTCCCATTTATTCAAATAACACCTTCAATATATAAGCAGTCTCATGCATAAGCAATTGTAACAAGATATGTCCATCCAATCCTGTTACAGGTCAAGCGATCACTCGCTCAAGCATACATGTAAAGTATATCTGTCCACGCGCTAGGCGGCAGAACTGATTATCATACAGCCAATTGTAAATGCTTCCTTCCTTTCTCCAGGCATAATCAGGACGTCGTTTGCTCTCTGCCAGTCACCATCTTTATATGCACGTGGCATAACCCTGGGCCCCGGGTCTCGCCCACCACATAATCCCTAGGTCCTTGATTCATTTTGAGTTGAGTTTTGTGCAGGATGAGACATAGGGATTTAGTTTCAGTTTGCTACATATGGATTTTCAGTTTTCCCATCACCATTTGTTGAACAGGCTATCTTTTCTCCATTGTATGTTTGTGGCACCTTTGTCCAGTAGAGATAACTGTATTTATGTGGGTTTTTTCTTTGTCTTCTATTCTGTATCATTGGTTTACCTGTCCTGTCTGTTTTGGTGCCTATACCATGCTGGTTTTGTTACTATTGCTCTGTGGTGAGGTTGAAGCTCTAGTATGTGATACACCCTGCTTCACTCTTCCTACTAAGGATTGCTTTAGCTATTCTGGGTTTCTCATTCTTCCAAATGAATTTCATGATTTCTTTCCCTATTTCTATGAGATACATCATTGGAATTTTAATTGGAATTGCATTGAATTTATATAGTGCTTTTGGTAGTACTGTGTTTTTTAAAAAATTTTTCCTGACTGCATTTTGATTCATCGTATGCAAATGGGGTACAACTTGTGTTTTCTATGGTTGTGCAAGTTGTAGATTCATACCATTTGTGTAATCATACATGTACATAGGGTAATGATGTCTGTCTCACTCCACTATCTTTCATACCCCTGCTCCCTCCTCCCTCTAATTTCCCTCTACACCATTTTGATAATATTAATTCTGCTTATCCAAGAACGAGGGAGATATTTCCATCTTCTAAGGTTTTCTTTATTTCCTTAGTGTTCTGTAGCTCTCATTGTAGAGGTCTTTCACCTATTTTGTTAGAATGATTCCCAAGTATTTTTTTAAGGCTATTTTGAATGGGATGGTTTTCCTAATTTCTCTTTCAGAAGATTCATCACTTGTGAATAAAAATACTTTAGATTTATGAGTGTTGATTTTATATCCTGCTACTTTACGAAATTCATTTATGGGTTCTAGATGTTTTCTGGTGGAATTTTTTCGGATCCTCTAACTATAGAATCATGTCTTTGGCAAATAGGGATAGTTTGATTTCTTCTTTTCCTATTCATATCCCTTCAATTTACTTGGTCTGTCTAAGTGCTCTGGCTAGAGTTTCAAGACAATGTTGAGCAGAATTGGTGAAAGAGGGCATCCCTGCCCTCTTTTGTTCCAGTTTTTAGGGGGAATGCTTTCAGTTTTTCTCCATTTAGAATGATGTTGGCCATGGGCTTAGCATAGATAGCCTTTACAATGTTGAGGAATATTCCTACTATTCCTAATTTTTCTAGTATTTTGAGCATGAAAGGATGCTGTGTTTTATCAAAAGCTTTTTCTGCATCTATCGAAATAATCATATGACTCTGAACATTAAGTCTGTTGATGTGGTGAATTACATTTATTGATTTCCAGACATTGAACCAACCTTGCATCCCTGAGATGAAACCCACTTGATCGTGGTACACTATCTTGTAAATATGCTTTTGTATGCAATTTGCTAACATTTTGTTAAGATATTTTGCATCAATGTTCATTAGGGATATTGGTCTGAAGTTTTCTTTCCTGGATGTGTCTTTGTCTGTTTTTGGTATCAGGGTGATAATTAACTTCATAGAATGAGTTTGGAAGGGTTCTGTCCTTTTCTATTTCATGGAATACTTTGAGGAGTATGGGAATGAGCTTTTCTTTGAAGTTCTTATAGAACTTGGCTGAGAATCCATCTGGTCCTGGACTTTTCTTGGTTGATAGGCTTTTGATAACTTCTTTTACATTGCTTGAAATTGATCTACTTAAATTGTGTATGTCCTCCAGATTCAGTTTGGGTAGATCATATGTCTCTAGAAACCTGTCCCTCTCTTCAAGATTTTCTGTTTTGTTGGAGTATAGATTTTCAAAATAGCATCTAATTATATTTTGTGTTTTAATAGTGTCTGTCATGATATTTCCTTTATCATCTTGAATTTTAATAATTTGAGTTTCGCTCTCCTTTTCTTCCTTAGTGTGGCTAAGGGTTTATCAATTTTGTTTATTTTTTCAAAGAACCAATTATTTATTTTGTCAATTTTTTCTATTTTTTTTTCAATTTCATTGATTTCAGCTCTGATTTTAACTATTTCCTGTCTTCTACTACTTTTGGTGTTGATGTGTTCTTCTTTTTCTAGGGCTTTGAGCTGTAATGTTAGGTCATTTAGTTGTTGACTTTTTCTTCTTTCTTGAATGTGCTCCATGCAATGAATTTTCCTCTTAGTACTGCTTTCACAGCATCCCAGAAATTTTGATGTTTTATCCTTGTTCTCGTTTACCTCTAAAAAATTTTTTTTCTCCCTCTTGATGTCTTCTGTTATCCATGCATCATTCAATAGCATATTATTAGTCTCCAGGTGTTCAGGTAGTTTCTGCTTTTTATTTTATCATTGGTTTCTACTTTCATTCCATTATGATCTGATAGAATACAAGGTAGTATCTCTGTGTTTTTGTATTTGCTAAAAGTAGTTTTATGGCATAAATATGGTCTATTTTAGAGAAGGATTCATGTGCTGCTAAAAGGAAAGTTTATTAACTCTTTGATGGATGGAATATTCTATGGATGTCTGTTAAGTATAAATTATTGATTGTGTTATTGAGTTCAATGGTTTGTTTGTTCAATTTTTGTTTGAAAGATCTGTCCAATGGTCACAGCTGTGTGTTAAAGTCACCTATTATTATTGTGCCGTGGTCTATTTGGTTCCTGGAATTAAGAAGAATTTATTTGTTGTAAATGAATGAGCCATTCTTTGGGGCATAAATATTTATGATTGTTATCTCTTGCTTATTTGTGCTTTCCCAAAGCAGTGTGAAATGTCCTTCTTTATCCCTTCTGACTATATTTGGCTTGAAGTCCACTTTATCTGATATGAGGATTGAAACCCCCGCCTTTTTACTGAATTCATGTGCATGGTATATTTTTTCCCATCCTTTCACCTTTAGTTTGTGGGTATCTCTTTCTATGAGATGAGTCTGTTCAAGGCAGCATATTGTTGGGTCTTTCTTTTTAATCCAATCTGCCAGTCTATGTCTTTTGATTGATGAGTTTAGGCCATTAACATTCAGGGTTATTACTGAGATATGATTTGTATTCCTGGTCATTTTGGCTTCTTTTTGGTTTTTAACTTGACTAGATTTCTCATTTAATTTCCTTTAGGGTAGTTCCCCCCTTTGCTGAATTACATTGTTGTTTTTCATTTCTTCTTCATGGAATGTTTTGCTGAGAATGTTTGTTAGTGCAGGCTTTCTTTTTGTAAATTCGTTTAGCATTTGTTCATCATGGAATGATTTTATTTCATCGTCAAATCTGAAGGTAAGTTTTGCTGGGTATAAGATTCTTGGTTGGCATCCATTTTCTCTCAGAGCTTAAAATATGTTGCGTCAGGCCCTTCTAGCTTCTAGGGTCTGGGTTGAGAAATCTGCTGATATCTGTAATGGTTTTCCTCTATAGGTAATCCAATGCTTTTCTCTCACACTCTTTAAAATTATATCTTTATTTTGTATGTTAGGTATTTTCATTATAATGTGCCTTGGTATAGATGTACTATAATTTTGTTCAATTGGTGTTCTGTAAGCCTTTTGTATTTGATTTTCCATTTCATTCTTCAGATTTGGGAAATTCTCTGATATTATTTCATTGAACAGGTTGTTCATTCTTTTGGTTTGTGTCTCTGTGCCTTCCTCAATCTCAATAATATTAAATTTGGTCTTTTCATGATATTCATAGTTCATGGAGGTTTTGTTCATGATTTCTTACTATCTTCTCTGTGTGGTCAACTTAATTTTCAAGCTTAAATATTTTGACTTCATTGTCTGATGTTTTGTCTTCCAAGTGATCTTTCTGGTGGTGATGCTTTCTGTTACATTTTTAATTTGGTTCATTATTTCTTTCATTTCAAAGATTTCTGTTTTTTTTTTTTTTTCAGAATCTCTATCTCTTAATTGAAATGATCTTTTGCTTCCTGCATTTGCTCTTTTAACTATTTATTGTTATTTTAATCATTCATTGCCTGAAATTTCTCCCTTATCTCATCCTTTGCTTCTTGTATCATTTTAATGATGTACATTTTGAACTCCCTTTCTGACATTTCTTCTATCATGCTGTCATTGACTTCTATTGATATAACATCCAGATTTGTTTGGGACACTTTCTTCCCTTGTTTTTTCATATTGTTCATGTATCTTCCCCTATAGCAGTGTGAATATGAGGTATTGCAGTTTCCCCCCTCTAGACCTATAGTGTCCCTGCAGATTTGCGGTACCTCACCTTAAAGTGGGAGATCAAAATTAGTAGCACACAATATAATCAATATGCAGTCTTAACCAAAATAGTCTATTAACAGGTTGTTAAGATATTAACAGTATTGTCTTAATAAACAGAAATAATGAGTTCAATTATTATCTACAGCATAAACAATAGGTTTGCAATAATGACCACAATTTTTAACGGTGGACAAAGAGGATGTGGAGGTGTGTAGGATGTAAAGTTAATGAGATAAGAAATCAGTCTATAGAGGTACTAGGTCATAGGAGTAGTGAAAACGGAATTAAAATATATTGATTTTTAGCATGAGATAAAAGGAGAAAGAGTCTCCAAGGAAGCCGATAGAAAAGAGAAAAATAGAGTGAGAAAAATAATAAAAAAGAAATTTAGCAATAATAGTAGGTATAATAGGAATAATCATAATAATACTACTAGTAAAAAAATTCTACAATAAAACTGTACCATACTATTCAAACCTCCTAGTCTTCAGTAGCCTGATGCCTGAGAGAAACTTTGTAATGCAGTGTCCCAAGAAGGTAATTGCCCCACTAGGGCCACTAGGGATGGTGGCCTATAGGTCATGGATAATCCATGATAGTGGACAGAGGTGACCCCACCTGTTGGTAGATGGTCAGCCACAGTGTGGGTGGAGACTGTGGGCGCTGTTCCGGGGTGTGGCGCTGGAGTTGCACGCAGATGCTGGACCGGATGGAGGCACTTGCCTTAATGTTTTAAAGCCATTTTAACCTCCCTGAGCCTCTTCCTTTAAACCATAAAGCTTAGTAGTTGCTTCACTTGATTCCTTCTAACTTTGACAAATAGAATGGTACAGTGAATACATTGAAAATGATCACTTACATTGGGAAATAGAAATACATAAGGCTTTCAGAAGTCTTTCTGGAGTGGACTCAGATCTGACTAGATAAAACTTTTAAGTAAGTTCTTTAAAATTTCCACAAATATTATCATTTTGTAGGGAATGAGAGGTGTAGGTTAGTGGTAGTGTTATGGTGAGATTGCAATCAATCACCAAGTAGATCTTAAAGCAGGAGACAGAACCATCTTTATTCACTAGCTGGTGGAATGGAGGGACAGGGGGCAAGTCTACACCCTTCAACCCCCTCCAGGGGTTAGAGTTCACCTTTTTTACCATAAGTAAAGCATGTCAGTACATTAATCATAAGTGGTCATTGCTATGATTCAAAACTACAAATATCATGAGATGTAAAATCTTAAGCAGAAGGGGAAGTGGGTCAAAACAACCCTAGTTGAGAACAAGTTAAAGAATGGTTATATCTAGACAATTGTTCTTTGACAGGGTACATTGTCCAAGAAAAATAGGAACTAAAAAAAGAACAATTTCACATTGTATAATAATTGCCATTTTATGTCACCAAACATGCTATGCTAAGCAACTGTCGATGGGTACAGAGTCAGGGTGTTCACACAGGAGGAACATTTCCTACATGACATGGAGTCTCAGGGTAAAATGGAGTCTGTTTGGTCATTGCCCATATGGCCTGGCCCATAACAGTTGAGCACATGCTCCTTAAGGTCTAGTGCATGTGCACACACACACACACACACACACACACACACAAACATGCACACCAACTTGTAGACTTCCTAACTATTCTTGGAACTGCTGTCATCTAGTATTATGCAGATACTCGTGATTGAAGCCACAGGAAAATCCTAACTAGGTCAGGTGCTAATCACTCTACCCATCTGACCCTAGTATCTTCATCTGGTTTATGGGTATATTAATACTGCTTACCTTATAAAGTTCATGTAAGGATTGTGTAAGATTACAAACAACAATAAAACTAATGCTTCATGTGCGTGCTATTAGCATAGTGATTTCCAAGTTTTGCCACATATTAGAACCACCTGGAAGGGGTACTTATGACAAATATAGATTCTTAACTCTCATTCCAGAGATGATAAGGTACATTCTCAAATCTGTTTTTAGCAAGCTTCCCACATATTTAGAATATAACACTTCCTATCTATTATTCAGGGTTCTTCAGAAAGACAGAACCTAAAGGATCTCTCTCTCTCTCTCTCTCTCTCTCTCTCTCTCTCTCTCTCTCTCTCTCCCACACACTCACACCTTTTTCTCATGTGTGTGTAAGTCTGTGTTGATGTGGTATGCACAAACATGTATGTATATACCTCCATTTTCTGGGTTAGGGCTGATGAAGGGCTCTATTTCTGACTTTTCTCCCCTATATCCTCTCTATTAGTTACCTGTCTTCTGAAAAGGGAGGAAGAGTGATCTTAGCTTTGAACATGCCAAGTGGATTTCACCTGGAACTGGCACAGTACTCCTTTCACATATTATGTTACCTAAATTTAGAATATGAGCATAGTTTGGGAATCTCTTCCTCTTTATCACCTATCAAAATATAGCACTTGATATAAATTCCTGTAACGTTTTTCAGATGGTTATTTCTACGGTTCTCGTCAAACTGAAAAATATGAAATGCCTTCTACATTCTCTTTGAATGAAGATACTACACAGAGACATAATTCATTTTATTCCCTACTGCTACATGCTATTAATGTGAGGTGGAAAAAGTACTATTTGGCTGTAGGTTGTAAGAAGCCTAAGATCTTTTTGATAAAAGCAGGAATTTCTTGTCATAAAATGAAATTGCTCACTTTCAGAGAATTTCTTTGGAATGTTGCTTTCAACTTGTCCTCATTTGTGGTTAAAGAAAGGTGGGTGCAGATCAATTTTATAGTTCCTATCTTCCATGGGACAATTAGAAACCATGAATGACTGTATTTCTCTACCTTGTACAGGATTAATCCATTGCTGACCTATATTCCTTCACAGTGGAAAAACAAGAATTGTTTCCAGGCAACGTACAATTACTGACATGAGGATTTCGTCTTCAGCATTTTGCACAAAAGGCAAATAGTCCATTCTGTTGATCAGTTGAGTGGAAGATGCATGATGAGAAACCTGGGGCCCCCAAAGACCAACAAGCGGCTGACGAGACCAGTTAACAGCCTGCTCCTGCTGTCAGGGCTGTGCTTTTCTTGCCTGGGAAAACTCCATACAAAGGCCCAGTTACAGAGTATTGTTCCAACAAAGTTAAATACTTTCTTCATCCATAAACACTGAGATTTTGTTCCCTTCTCTCTATTACCTAAATTTTCACATCCTTTTAAAGCTTATTTAAGTGAGATAAATTGGTCTTCACCCAGTGTTCAATGGGATTTTGGAAGTGATTTAATCATCTGTGATAGAGGACAAGGGTAAGGTTGGTAAGGGCATATCAGAAAGTTCACTGTAAGGATGATAGGCAAGTTTCTGTATTTAGAAAAATAAGGCAGTGCAACTTTTTTTGTTGTTGTTGTTGTTAATTTGGATGAAACCGATCAGGTCAACCCTCTTCATTTTACGAATGAGAGATGAAGTTGTTTGCTCAAGTTTAGTGGTGGTAAAGTTGAGATTTTAACTTCTAAAGGCTGAGTTTTCCTTTTTGTTGTGAACAGTATCTTAAATAACTTGAAATTCTTTAACAACCTTCAGGCTCATAGTATGATCTCTAACAAGGAACATTGAACCCAGTTTGATCTGAATTTCTACAAAGATACAGAATGTATTCATTTTGTAAGTGAAATAAATAACAGGAACTCAGATGGCCCATTATAATTGCTACCTGAAGAAGCTATTCTTTGAAATCGTACACATTTCAATTTCTCCTAAAATTCTATCTAGTCTCACACATGAGAGACCAAATTTCTTACATCTTTATGACTCTTAACTACTTAGGTGTAAAATTAAAGTAATATTTATTTAGAGAATGTGTTCGAATTCTTTAAATAAATTGATAAATATGACCTTGGTGCCTTTTCTCTTCCGCTGAAATTTAAAAAGCAATAAAAATAGTAAAATATAGGCTTGATTAAGGAAGCCAAAATAAGGAAATTACTATATTAAGAAACAGAGAATAGAAAAAACAATTTTTCACAGTGGAAGTGAGACCAGCAGCCCCTAAAAGATTCTATAGAAAAGTGGGAAATGAGGTAGCATTCCAAAATGAGGACTTTGCACTGTAAAGAAATACATATAATGGGGCTCTTGAAAATAGACATAGAAAGGATGGAAGACCATGTGAGAAGAGACCAAATGTTCAAGTATATTATATTCATAGATTTGGCCTTCTTTCTCTATTCAATGCTGTACTTTTGAAATTTTTAAGCAGGTAGGTATATGATTCTACTTAGATTTCTTTTTTCTCTCCCTCCTACCCCTCTAGTGGGGAATAAACCCAGGGCCTGGCACATGCTTAGCATGCACTCTACACTAAGCTATATCCCTGGATCTTTTTTAAATTTTATTTTGAGACAGTGTCTGACTAAGCTGCCCCAGGCTGTCCTGGAATTCACAATCCTACTATAGCCTCCTGAGGCATTGGGATTATAGGCAGGCGCCACTGCATCCATCTTCTATTTACATAGGAGATTAGTGAATAGACTTTACTTAGCATTTCCATACGTGCTAATAGAACTTTACCCTTACTGCAGTGAAAAGAATTTGCTTTTACACAATTATTGAAAAAAAAAATCCTGACTGTCAGGACCACATTTTCTTCAGTTTTCTGATTGCTAACTACTTAAAATATAAAGTCTATTTTCTTTCTTTCTTTTTGCTATATGACACCATTTATGTAATATTTTGAGTAATATAAAATAATAGGGATTATTCTTGTACACAATGTGAAACTCAAAATTGTTATGTTGAGTACAAAAAGTCAAAGATAGTGCATACTGTATAATTTTATTAAATAAAAATTCTAGAAAATGGAAACTAATTTATAATAGTAGAAAATACAGTAGGAAATACCTTGGGATATTTCCAAATTACAATAGACAATAATGGACAATCTCAATTTTTCAGAAAGTTTGAAGTATTGATGAAAAACTATTTTCTTATGTGTTTGAAACTGAGAAGTTGATAAAAAATTGAAAGATAAAATTTTAAAAGTAGCTTATTCGGATGGCAATTCCAATTAACATCTGAGTTTATTTTATTACTTTTAAATACAAAAAAGATGTGTAAATTGGAGAAATCTAATGTGTATCAGGGTTATAAAGTAAGAAAGAGCTTCAGAGAACGAAACTATCAACAGTATAATCAAAGTCATTTTACTTTCTAAACTCTAAGTCCTCAGAATTGTTAAGTGGAAAACATGAAAATTGAGGATAAAAAGACAGGAAAGCAAAACTAGTTTTGGAAATAAACCATTTACCTTCTTGAAACTTTTTCTTTCCCCCAGAACCTTCATTATAGGTAATTTTTGCTTCCTCTGATTATTCATTTAAAAACAAAACTATAGTCTTTGAACTTCTGAAAATGGAAGGGTTGCCCAGGATGACTTGAGATTTTTCTGTTGTTCTCATGTGAGTGGATGACTTAATTTAGCCTAAATCCAAGTTTGTCCCAATTCTTCCTCAGTTTTCACAAAGTGGTGGTAAGCAGGAGTCAGAGACCATGACTTGTCCTGTGTTGCTGGAAGCACGACTTGGCAGAACCCCAGACTGCAACGCTGGCCCAGGATCAAGGAAATGCTTAGTGTCTATCACATCTGAAACTCTTTTACACCCAAAATTGAGTGTGTAGATTCTTTTGCAGTCTGAACAAAACAGTAGTGGTGCCATATTTTCTCAGAATTTCTTGGCAAAGCTTTTACATCCTTACTTATTCTGTATCCTTATATGTGGCTTTGGTGAATAACATAGGACTGAGGTTCTCTTTAAATGAGATAATTTACTTCATTTATATTAAATGAACATACTTTTATATGTGAGTTTAAACCTATTATCTCATGTGCTGTCTGTCAGGTCAATTCTCTATTCCTTTTTTTTTTTTCTCTTGCTTTATATTGAACTGATTACTCTTGACAATTTCAATTCTTTCCTCTACATCAGTTTAGAGACAGCATGTTTTTTCTATTATTTTCATGATTATCTTTTAACTTGCATCTTTAACTTATTAAAATATAATAGTGATTGATATCTTTGTTTTTTTCCTCCATATGAAGAACATGGAACACTATGATTTACTATTCCTTTTGATACATACATTATATGTAATATATTTATATATAATGATGTATGCAATGGATTTTACCTTATGTTTTATATTTTAAATTGATTTATAATATTGCATATATTTATCATGTACTTTGTGACATTTTGAAATGTATACACATTGTGGAATGGTTAAACAAAGTTAAATCAAGTAAAAATTAATCTCATTAGATATAGTGATGAGATTAAAATCTATGCTGTTATCTGTTAAAATCTATGCTCATAGCATTTTCAAGAATACAATATATTGCTATTAATTATAATCACATGTTATACAATAGATCTCTTGTACTGATTGATTCTGTAGAATTGAAATTTTGTAACCTTTGACCATCATCTCCCAATTCTTTTCCTATCACTTTCCTGGCCCCTGATAACTATGGTTCTGTGATATATCTATGAGCTCCACTTTTTTCCACATTGGAGTAAGATTATGTGATATTTGCCTTTGTTCCTGACTTATTTCACTTAATGCCCTCCAAGCATCCATGTTGTTTCAAATGTCAGGTTTCTTTCTTTTTCTAGCTGAATAATATTCCATTGTATCATGTATCACATTTATTTATTCATTGTTCTGTTATGGACATTTAGATTAATTACATTTCTTGGTTAATGTGACTAATGCTCCAGTAAGCATGGGAGTACAGATATCTCTTTAACATACTGTCTCCATTTCTTTGGATATATTCCCAGTAGTTGAATTGCTGGATCATATGGTAATTCTATTTCTAATTTTATGAGAAAACTCCATATTGTTTCTTACAAAGGCTGTACTAATCTAAATTCCTACCATCAGTGTGTAATGTTCTATACATTTTTACTAATACTTTTTATCTTTTATCTTTTTTGATAATAGCCCATTCTAACAATTTCCACTTTTTTGGGGGGGGGGCGGGGAGTCTGGGGTTACAAGGAGACTGATGAAGATAATGCAAAACTGTCCTTCCTGTCCTCTTCAAAATGTTTTTTCTTATTTCTATGTGATGTCCAGGTACTGTGATCTCCTACATAGTTCCCTGAGCTCTTATTAAGATATTTTCATGCATGAATAGTTGTTCAAATTGATATTTCTATAGAAGACTGTGAACAGAGTCTCCTACTTATCATCTTGTTCCACCCCTCTCCCTGTTGTCATGTATTTTAATTATTTATGTGTGGAACAAAGAATATGTTAAAGATGCATGTTTAGAATACTTACTTATGTATGTAGATACATATTCCATAAAATTATCAATATGCTATACTCATTTTTATTTGCATTTATCTACCATTTCAATGTTTCTCTGTTTATTTTCTTTCTTATATTTCTGGCTCCCTCCTAATATAATTTTCTTACTACTCATCTATATATTTTGAAATTTTTAGATTAATCTACCAAAAGATGAACTCCCTCATGTTTTGTTAAGTTAAAATGCATATGTGTGTATTTGTGCACATGCACCTTCATTACTGAAAGATACGTGCTTTGGGTATAAGTTTGTAGGTCGACATTTACTTCCTTTAAATATACTGAAGGCAGTTTTACACTACTTTCTATTTTATGTTACATTTGAGAAGTCAGAGCTCAGTTTAGGTGAAGCCCATCCAAAGGTAATTTGTCTGACAGATTTAAAGAATTTTCTTTTTTGTTTTTGGGTTTTCAAACTATGTATTTCTTTGATTTATTGTACTTTGGATCCTTTGGACTCTAGGACCTCTGGATTGATGGGATTTGGGCCTGCTTGTTTGCTTATCAGTTTTAAAATATTCTCTACCAATATCTGATCAAACATTGCCTCTATTCCATTTTTTCTCTTATGTCTTTCTGAGGATTTACTAAAATGTATGTTGGATTTTTGTCACGTATTTTCTGTGCATTTTTCTTCTTACCTCATGCTTAACTCATTCCGTTAACTATTTTGTAATTCATTAAACTTCTCTATTACTGATTTATTCTACTAAAACTCATTCATTGAATTCTTAATTTAGCTTATTATGTATAGGTATTTACATACATATTTATATGTATTTCAGTTCTACAATTCTACTATATTCTTTTTAGTTAAAGAATAACTAAAGCTTGCATTACTTTCAATAGTCTTGAAAGTTTTGCTAGTTTTGAAAGTTACATTACTTTGAATGATTGTTAATCCCCTGCTAAAATTTCACAATCAGTTTTTATCTCCTTGAACATGTAAGTAGAGATGTTTTGCACACTAGGAGTGACAACTCAAATACTAGAAGTACCTCTAGGTCCCTTTCTATTGTCTATTGTTTCTGTTGACACTTAAGAAATTTTGTCTCCTTTTGTATGTCTATCTTCAACTGTGTACTGTATATTTATTTGGAAAAAATGTAGGAATAATTTGACATGTAGGATGTGATTGTCTCTCTGGAGAAAGTTCAAATTTTCCTCTGCCATCTGTATTAGAAGCTAGAAGTCCAGAACCACCTCAAACAAAGATGAAGTTTCGAAATTTCCCAAACCACACACATGACCACTACAAAGAGTGATTTATTTATAGGACACTCATAAGTTCCAGCTCTGAGGGTTTATTTAACCAGGCTTCTAAACTTTAAAAGAACTACGCTTTCGTTCTGAATGACTGCAAAAGCACAACACTTCTATCTAGCTATCTCCACTGGATCTGCAAATATTCCATGGGCAAAGGTAGTTCTGTATCAGTCAGGAGCCAGTCAAGATATAAATCTTACTAATTCTTTTAACAGAGAAAATTCAATGTAAAGAGTTATTAACCAAGTAGAAAGAATTAAAAAGGTAAAAAAGAGCAAAGTACAAACTGGTAAGTGATAAATCAATAGATTTTGGGTAAAGCAAATTACCCTTTATTATGTGGGTAGGCCCCATCCAATCATATGAAAGTTTTAAGAAAAAAAGTCTGAGAATCCCAAGGAAGAAGGGATTCTGTCTCCAGAATGAGTTTGGACTTGAGCTGCAAAAATTAATTCTTCCCTGGGTCTCCCAGCCTATCTGCCTACTTTTCAGGTTTCAGACTAGCCTATCCCTTGTGTAAATAAATCTCTTAAAGGGTGTGTGTGCGTGCGTATCTTTCTTCTCTAATCACTGATGCAATTCTGAATGTTGAGAGAGTTCAATAAATACTTCTTCAAATAAATTAATGCATGGTATCTATCAAGATATCTGAGTATTTAACCACTTTGACAAGATGAAATAGATATTAACTTCTAACATGAAAATGATGAAGAACAAAGAAATGTTTAAAATGTCATTTCATGTGATATTTATATATGTTTCTATGATTGTATGTGTATGTATGTGTGTTTTGTATATAAAAATATTGTGGCTTGTTTTAATTTTTTCACTGTGTCTTTCAAAGAACCAGTTAGTTGTAAGTCTTGGTGAATTGCATTTATCTTTTCCTTTCTTTTTTCTTTCATGAGCCATGCTTTGTCCTAAAGAAGCTTGCTTACTCCACTGTAACTCAGATTTTCTATTATATTTTCTTCTGAAGTATTATAGTTTTAGATTTTAATATCAGAACAATAATCCTTTTTGAGTTAATTTTTGCATAGTGTAAGATGATTGACTTTCTTTTTTCATTACTGATTTGCTTAACCAAATGATAGTCTTCTTATCCTTCCACAAACTCCAAACTTTGGTTCATTTCTAGGCTTAAGCAGACCACTAAAGGCACTGAAAATCTTCTCCAAAGGCTCTTTCTAAGCATCAGCTGATGACGGAGAAAAAGAAAATAAAACTGCTTATTAAACTATCACAATTATGTCACACCATCACCCACACACATGCCCTATTTCACACAAAGTTCCTCCTAGCCCTGCTTCTCCCTTTCTGTTAGAAATGCCTGCTTCTGTCAATGCTTTGCATTGAGGTGGTTCTAACCATGCTTCAGAAGCCTCAAGTGGGTGCTCCAATTGACAGCTGAGCCCAGGTTTCCAGGCATTCCAGCCAAGATACCAGACATAAGGAGGAGATATCATGGGGTTTCCAGACCTGATCATTTCCTAGCAAAATACCAGTGAGTCACCTCTAGTGATGCCATTGATGTCCCTGGACACTATGGAAATGTCCAGGCAAACTCTGCCTAAATTCCTAGTCCACAAAATGGTGAAATTCAGTAAAATATTTTTGTTCTAGGCAACTAAATTTTTAGGTAATCTGTTACACAGCAACAGTAGATATGTGGACTATGTGAATAGGCCATAAAAGGGTTTTAAGATGGGGAATGGCATGATGAAATTAGCAATGTAGAAACATCACTAGAACTGTGAAATGAACAAGAGATTGGGGGTCTCAGGAGTCAGGAAGGAAGAATTTTTATTAAAAAGAGATTATGGTCCTTTGGCCAAGAGGAGTGGCGTGAAATTTGGTACATGTATCTTTCCTTTATACAGTATTCATGAAAAGAATATCTGCTTAAAAATGCAAACCTTTTTTAAAGCTTTTTTCAAGTGTTGCCAAATTGTTTCTCAAATAATATTAGTTTGTTTTTTTTTTTTTAACTTCTTTTTGGACAATCTCAATATTTTATCATTAAGAGAACCTGAATTTCAGCCAATTTCACAATAAAAAACAAATTAAATTTGAATTAGCATTGCATTGATTACTGTTTTTACTCATCTTGGATTGTTTGTTTAATATTTCTTGTGCTGCTGTTTGTTCATATATTTTCCTTTTTGTTGGAGTGGCAGGTTCTGGGCTATATTCCAGTTGATTTTAGGTGCTCATAGCAAGCTTTTATCTCTCATTTTTTTAGCAAATATTTTATTAGCTTCTTACTTTTTTTTTTTTTTTCACATAAGAGGGTTTATTAAGCAAACAGAGTGTCTCCCTGCTGGGTAAGAGAGAAAATGAGAGGAAAAGAAAGGGAAAGAGAAAGGGCGCATGCAAGAAAGAGTGTGAAAAGCAAGGAGGAGAAAGAAAGTGAGTAGCCTCTTACTTTTTATATTTATTTAGAATTTTTAAATAATAGCTTTTATTGTTAACTAGAGAACTTTATTTCACTTTTTCCTTTAAGAAATCTTTCCCTATTTCAGTCTTCAAATTCTCTCCTCTCCATCATGACACAAATTTTCACCCAAATTCCTTCCATTTTTGTGGTTTCATGCTTTTTTGTTTGGTTGTTTGGTTTTGGTTTAGAGCGGGAATTTTTTTTTCTTTCTGCATTCAATTCTTCATTCCACCAGAAATGGAATTAGCTGTGTTCAGTAGAGTACATCTACATTCTTCATTTTCCTAGCAAACAACCATTGCTTCCTCTTTCTCTCCCACTCTCCTTATTTTCATCTTTCCTTCCATCATTCATTTTTCCTCTTTCCTTCCTTCCTCATTTTCATTGGGAAAAGACTTATCAGATGGAATATAGAGCATGATGTTGACTGGAAGTCTCCCTGACTAGAGTAAGAAAGCACTATTTCCTTATTACATATATAGCTCTAAGTTTCTCATAAATGCCCTTTATTAGTTTGAAGTTCTTTCTATTTTGGTCCATTGATAATTGATATTACAAATTGATGTTGAATTTTTTAATGCTTTCCACATCTATTGAAAAAATGCCATGGTGAGGTTTATTTTTTCTTAATATGCTAAATTACATTAAATAATTTTGAAGAATGAAGCCAATCATATCCTCCTGAGATAATCCCACTAGGTCATGGTGCATAATAATCTTTATATGTTGCTGAATTCACTTTTAAAAATATATTTTTATAGTTTTAGAATCGAAGTACACTGACATCCTAGATTGAGCTGGGAAATATTCCTTCCACCTTTATCTTCTCACAGAGTTTGTAAGTTATTTACATTGTATATTCTTTAAATATATGATAGATTTCACAAGAAAAGTCACTTAAGCCTGGGTTTTTCTTTGTAAGAAGATTTTTAAGTAAATTCAATTTCCTATTGTTAATATACTCAAATTTACTGTTTATTCTCGAGTAAGTTTTGCTAATGTATATCTTTCTAAGAATATTTGTACTTTGTCTAAATTATCCAGTTTGTTGGCTTAAAGTTGCTCATATTATTCCCTTATAATCCTTTTAACTTCTTTACTTTTAATAGTGATTTTCTTCTTTCATTTATTTATTAACTTGTCTTATCTATTTTTGCCATTCTAGCTAACAGTTTGTCAATTTTGTTTTTAAAAATTTTCTAATTTATTCATTACAAGTCTAGTCTTTATTATATCCTGACTTTTGCCTACCTCGTTTTAATTTGATTTTTTTTTCTAGTTTCTTCATGCATAAGATTACATTATTGTTTTAAGACATTTTTTCTTTTCTAATATGCATATTTAAAGCTATACATTTTCCTATAATAATAACATACCATGAATTTTGATATTTGTATTTTTGTTCCTTCAGTTCAAACTATTTTCTAATTTCCCTTGTCATTTTTTTTGACTCATGAGGCTTTATGCATTGATTAATTTCCAAATATTTGGAGAGTTTTCAAATTTCTCATTTGTTAAGTCTAATTTTAATCTGTTCCAACATCATATGTTTTCAGTCTTCTAAAACTTATTGGGGCTTATCAATGGCCTCCTACTATATGAGCTGCACTGGAAAATGTTCCCCCTGTTCTTAAAAAGAATGCATATTCTGCTTTCTTTCTTGAATGAGTTGTTCATTAAATGATCAATTATATATAGTCAGTTCTTAGGGCTTTCCAAGTCTTCTATGCCTTTGCTGATTTTATAACTAGCTATTTTATCAATTATACAGATTAGGGTATTGACTGTGGCAACTACGTTGCATTATCTATTTCTCTTTTCAATTCTATCATTCCCATTTTTTTGGAATTTAAGGCTCCACAGTTAAGTCTCTTTTCCAATCATTTTGCACTCAATCTGCTTTTGTCAGTGTTCTTCACAGCATAATCCCTTCTCTTTGTGATTAAATATTTGAATTTTCTAAGGTTCAGTTCAAGATCCTCTCCCCTCACATTACATATATACTCTTCATAAGCAATTTAGTGTAAGATTCCAATTGTTGTTTTTGTGAAGAGGATTTTGAAATTTGTATGTTTATCACAGCTCTCCCCTGTGATCTTAAGGATCAAGTATATTCACTCTGAACAATACTTTCAAAGTCACATTAATGATCTTCCCTGCAAAACATGGTCTTCTTGGAGAGTTCCCTCCTTTGGTGAATGACGTGAACTTCTGATGCAAGATAGAGTTCTGCTTACTCCTCTCAGTTTTGTCTCACTCCTCTCCATCCCTGCTACCAGCCTCATTTGCCTCATCTCTCATTGAACTACCCAAATCTGCTCTTATCTGGTCCATCAAAATTGTAGCCAAATTAATCTGATTAAAACAAAAATTCAATCAATTTATTCCCTACCCTCCTTAAAAAACTCCATTTATCAGCTATTGTCCTCAGTAAAAGCAAAACTCATTTACTTGCCATCTACGATGAGACCTGGTAAGATATGAACAATACCACCTGTGGCATCCTTTTCAAATTTTAATTCTCTTACACTCACCTTGAATTAATCATCTATCTTTCAGCCTTTCATTCTTACAATGCTGAATTCTGCAAAAGGACACCTGCAATGATCCTCTGTTGGCCCTAGAGAAGGCTATTCCTTCTTCATTTAGGTAGGCCCAGTTCTATCCTTCACATATAAAGTCTTCTGGTCTTTGATTTTTTTGTTGTTCTTGTTGTTACAGTGCTGGGAAGTGAACCCAGGGCTTTGTGCGTGCACACTCTATGATCTGAGTGATATCCCCAGCCCTGGTTTTTAATTTTTTAATGCTCTATTTGACTCAATGATTAGGTTGAAGTTTTATTTTAAATCCTAATATCACCATGTATATATTTTTCATAGCATTTCTATAGTTGGAAATTTATATTTGCCTTATGATGATTCGATAATTGTCTTTATTATTGAACAGTTAGATTCATAAAGACAGTATTCATAAGCTTTTTTCTTCACCATAATGTCAGGTACATAAATAATATTTAATAAGCATTTATGAAATTAGTTTGAGAGAGTTGTATTTCTTAATGTCAGCTAAATATAATTTGAAGTTGGAAATTTCTAACATTATAGAAAAATGAAATCATTTATATATTCATTTCATAAATATTTTTAAATGCTAAAACAGATTTAATATGGTATCTGTATGTCATCTTGACTATTTCATGATGCTAGGAACTTGGAATTACAAACTAGAAATATCATTAATATTAATTCAAATAGTCCATCTTCACCTTCATAGCCACCTTCACTTGACTATTTAATACCACTTCAATAGAAAAATTAAAAACCCAGACATTTTCTCAATTGTTTCTCACAGAAACTCCATGCAGTTAAGTGACTTTCCTGACTCTTGATGTTATTCTTATTTGTTATACTACTGTTCCTCCACCATAAGAGTTCAAGACAGATGGTATGGGAAGGCATAAGAACAGTTGGAGATGGAGGAGGGAGATATAGGTTTGTCAGATGGCCCTAAATGGCTTTGTGAGCAGAGGAGAAGTACCAGCTTTGAATATCAACAATCTTCATAGCAGTTTTGAATGCCAACAATCTTCATAGCAGTTTTGTAGAGAAGATCAATGTGATAAGGCATATAAGCTTTTTGTTAGTTATAATTTGCTATGTAAATGGCAATTATTATGGTGATTATATAGGGAAAGGTAAAGAAACACTTAGAATGGGGTGATTGTCCCAAGGCCAGAAATCCTTTGATTACCCAAGACCTATACTCAACAACCATAGCCAGCTTACTGAGTTTCAGGACACACTGCCCCAAAATGTGATACTTTGGCACTTTAGAAAGCAGCAGAAGCAGGAAGGTCACTCTTACCTTCCTCTTTCTCCTTTCCCCCAAAATCAAAGGGTTTTCTGACCTTCCCCATTAGTAGGTAATGACTCTCATCTGAGATGTTCCCTGCCTGTACCAGGGGAAAGTGGTTACAGACACAGAAAGGCCAGCAATAATCTGAACAAACAGGCCTTGCTAACTTCTCTTAGTTTATTACCTCTAAGTCAAATCCCCTTTGTCCAATCATAACTTCTCCACAATTGTTCATTCCTCATCAAATAAGAGCATAAAATGAACATGTTTTTATATTTCTTTGGGTCTTCATTTCCAAAGGATCCTGTGTCATAAGAATTTATGTAAAGTGAATCTGTATGCTTTCCTCTTGTTACTCTGTCTTTAATTAAAGGTGCCTCAGTCACGAATCCAGCAATGAGTGAGGAAAATAATTTTTTCCTCCTATCATATGATTGTGATTTTTAGTTTTAAAGACCATTTGTGCGTCTATCAACTGCAGCGCAAACTATAACAGTTGTCAAAAAGCTCCAGATCATTAGTTTCTCCTTCTAACACTCTAAGACAGATATTGAAGAGGAAATAAATACTAAATTAGAAGTTTATTATATTAATTTATTACTTAAATGAGAATCATATATGTTAATGGTTAATGTAAAAAAATGTGAGTAAATATTACTCTTCGTGGGTAGGCATCTAAAAACAAGTGTTCATTAATTCCTAAAGACATTTTTAAGATGTAGGCAGATGATATGCAGAATAGGTAGAATCATACATTTAATTTCAGACTATTTGATCCAGGAAGTTATCAGTCTCCCAGCTTTTCTAGTTGACAGAGTCAGGTATGTAGGGAGAGTAACATATAGAAATTCTGGAAATCCAAGAAGTTCTGTGACAGCAGTGATTTGATCAGCTGGAATTCTTGCACAGTTCTAACTCACTGTGGCTGTTCATCTGACAAATGTATTCCTGAATCACTATCACTAGGGAGAAGACTTACTTAGCTACTGCCACTACTGACACTAGGAAATGATAAACTTTCCAGGTAGAGGCTAAGACTAAGCCTTCGTTATGAAGAAAGTATTGAGGGGGCCCAGAAAGTCAAATGGGAGATTGAGTATATGTGAAACCTTGTAAGTGATTTATCCTTAATATGGAGATCTCTGGATATGTATTTTCTTTTCTTGCCCACAATAACTCATAATTACCAGGAGAATTTCACTTGCTATCATGGTCAGTAAAGAAGGCGAGACAATTGGTATAGGACCATAGCATCCATTCATTTTATCATGTAGACTAACCAACAAACAGGCAGCCTAACAGAAGAGTGAAAGTACCTGATTAATTCTGTTAAAGTGTCAAAACAGGGTTAGAGATCAAACAATAGGATGTAGCACATACAATAAACCCATGGCCATGGTGTTTTTGTCCCCAAGAGCCAAGATGCATGTTTACAGGAATCAAAAGATAAAAGTGGTATTGACTTCGCCATAACTCCAAGAGATCCCCTTGCAGAATTTTGTTTTTTGTCACCCACATCTTAGGTTTACTACCTTAGAGGCATTAGGTGATTGCTTCTAGAATGGATTGCTTTGAATTTTGAGCTATGACTACAATTCGGCCACACTGATTTAACATCCATGAACCAGCACACAAAGAAAGTACGTACGTTAAGGATAACGGGCACTAATTACTATGATTAGCTGGAGCTGTTGTCATGAAATGGAAAGGGGGTAGAACTAAGTATGTCTGGAGTCCAAGGAGGTTATAAGATGCCTATTTATTTTCTTCGTCCAGTGATAAATGAGCAGTTGTTGCAAACAAGTCCTGACAAAGGCAAAGCAATGAAGGGCTCAGACCACTGGGGAATACAGATCTAGGCCAACCAAGACCAACTGAAGTGCTGACTAAAGGTGAATAATATTCAGAATGGTGATAGAGGAAGGAGTGATGAATACCAGTTGTAGTTATCAAGCTGTCGCAGTCATGGGGATTAGAGCTTACTTTATTTTCTGTAATCTTCTCAGATTGTCTTTGCAGAGACTGTGGCTGTCTATCACCCAGGAGGGCCCTCTATAACTGATTGGACCTTAATGAGAGTACAAGTCAACAGAGTGCTGTGAGCGATGAAGTACAGCAAACGTCTCATGGGCACTGTGAGAGATTTTTCTCAGCTGCGCTTCTTATGCCAGCTATGGTTGCCTCAACCAGTTTGGCACAGGTTCCAACCTACTTTGTGCAGGAACTGTCAGGCTTGGTCTGCTCAACTCTTGTCTCTTATGATTTCTCTTTTGAAGCCAGGATATAGTCACTTGGGAGTCACCTGATGCCTATAGGGGCACAAATCAGAAACAGGAAGCAGTTAATCTACACATGCAGAGTGGACCTATGGGAAACAGAAGCCAAAAGACAAACACTTCCTCCTTTGTCCCCCTGCTAGTACTGAGACATATTATACTCTTCTCAGACAATGTTTTTGAATCACCCAACAAACCAATAATTCATTTCTGCGTGGTTCTCACTCCTTTCATGTTTCATTCCCTTGTTTCTTGTGACTCCTGCTAGAATCACACTCCCCTGTAAAGCGATCCTACTAAGCTTCTGTTTCAGGCTGTTTTCTGGGGAGCTCAGGTTGAGTGCTCAGTGAGAAAGCTGCCATTAGATCTGCAGTCAGATGCTCAATAATCCAGTGATTATCCAGGAGTCTCATAGGTGGTGATGGTCTGAGCCATCATCTTAATATCTTCTGACTCACAATCCCGAATTCTCTTCACTGGATCACTTCTCAATGAAGCTGGTAAATTCATTAATTGGTAAAGTAAGTAGGTAAACTGGACACTGTCTAGAAATCATGACCTTTTGTTTAATTTCAAATTTTTCTTTCTTGTAAAATCAGAGGCGGGAAACATTTGAAAGTGGGCAGATTGCTTTATTTAAAAAAAAATATAGGAATGGAATGCCATCTACTCTAGGCACCCCTCAATTTCCTAGGAATCCTGAAGTGGCTCTGTATAGATCTCAATAACCACAGAGCTAGAGATTGAAAAATATCATGTATTTCAGGCCCCTGGGCTTAAAAATATGAACATCAAAGCCAGATGAGATTAAACTACTTGTCCAATTTCACAAACTCATTGGTAGCAAATATTTAAGCTGTCATGAGGTAATCCAAACAGTGGAGTAATTATGTTACAGGTGAGTTTAAGTACAGTCCATGGAGGAGTCTGGGAATTTTCAACGAGGCCTCATGAGAGCCCTTTCAATATTGTATTTCTATTATTCAATGTAATCATCATATCCAATGAATTAATTATGCCATGTGATATTTTCCCAGTGCCATACAGATGGTTTCATCATATAATTTTAGGCTCTACTTAGAGAGATGAGTCACTGGCATTTTAAAGGCACTGTTGCAACTGTTCCAGAAGAAACTCAAAGAGGATGCTTAAAACTGCTATATATTAAAAACATATCACTTATCTGATGATGAGTCCCTTTGCACCTGAAAGATTCAAGTGGAATGAAATTTTGGCAAGCTGGCTCAGTGACTTCAGAAACTGAGCTTCAGTGGATGTATTGTGCTCCAGGGTCCAAGTACATGTTTTGAACACTTTGCCAATGTGGCTCAGAGCTGAGTAATAGAAACTATGGCTGAAAGGTCCTAGAAACTATGAATCATAAGATAGTTACAGAGCACATGGCAAAATACAACCCTCCATTAAATACTATGCTTGAATTCCTTCCACAGCCTCCCTGACAGACAAATAGTGAGGCTTTCTCTGAACCCATCTGCTGACTGATTCTGCTACTGTTCAGAGTTAAATGAACCTTCTTTACTTCTTGAGCATTACTTTTTCTTGTAGTATTACCTATGACGTTGAATCTATTCAGAAATATTTATTGAACACTATGCACATTGGCTCCTATTAATGGGGATATAAAAATGACCATATGCTCATATGTGCTTTGCCTCATTCCATAAAGTATTTGAACCCTATAGAACTGAACAATATAACCCTCTCCTTCAAAGCACTCTCAATATGGAATAGAGAACCAAATGTGAACTAGTAATTATAATAGTGTCATGATACAGGTGCACAAAGGGAGAACCTATATATACCTGGTTAATCAGGGAAGATAGGATGCCTAAGATGAGTACTGAAGGATTGAAAGAGATTACTTAATATTATGAAAGAGAAAATGGATTGCCAGACAGAGCAACCTGTGAAGGTGGAGAGTGCATGACACAGTCAAGAAATAGCAACCAAATCAGGAAGTCTGTGAGAAAGGTGTGCTTGATGTGTGAACAGACTGGCAAGACTGAGTCATAGGATGTCCTGTAAGAAGCTTAAACTTTGTCTTAAAAATCTATGGGAAGTGACACAGGGGTAGAGATTAGACATTGAACAGTCTGTTGAGTTAGGTTAGTCACTGTACCATTTTGTAAACTGGATTATAACTACTTTAGATCTTTCCATACAATCCTGCTAGTCAGCAGAACAAAAGGATTCTTTCCATACCATAGAGCGAAAGAGAAATCCATGATAGCTATAGCTCCCCCTTAAGTCTCTCTTCTACATCAGAGTAAATTTCCTCTTATTTCAGACAAGGAGATGTGAATTAATAAGCAATTCTAGTTACAGCATTTTACATAAATGGTTCTATTTCCTATCTAGTGTCTCTGGTTGACTTCTATACACTCAACTACCTTTTTCAACCCAATTATTGGCTCCATATCCTTTGATCATTTAGCTGATATTTTCTTTCTCTTTTTTCCAAATTAATTAGAAGAGGTTTTAGAACCATCCTAAGTTCTAAGGCTGGTTTTACAATTCTTAACCTGATGGAAAAATGAGCTCTTTGGTCTCAATTACTGCTTTAAACCATGGATCCACACATTGCCTGGTGCTATTCATAATAGAATTTAAAACTGATTCTTGAGAAAATAGAGGGGAAAATATGTTTAGGAATTTGTTTACTTGTTTTGTTATTTCTTGTTTGCATTTGGATCTTAAATTAAAAAAAAAAAGAATTAATAATGATTTTTAGATCATGGTAGAGTTTCATCCTCAGCCCATGCATGACTCTTGTTTGTTGGAAATAATAGAATGCAAAAATAGAGGTACGTATCCTTCTGAACACAGAAACTTAAGTATTGACCATAATTTAAATCACACCTTCTGTGTGTGTGTATATACTTCCCTCTTCATCTTATTCTAACATTTTCCACATTTGAGATATTTCTTATCCTAAATTTTGTGTTATTCTCATCTTTTAAAAAGTTCTACACACACATACTCATATATACATAGATATCATATAGATTTTCCTAAAAGACATATCATAAAGTTTTAATTTGGTGAATGTTGTATTTTGTTGTGCATAACAATTTCCAAAATTTTACCAATCTTTAAGATTCATATTCATGTTCAATATCATTTACTCATCCTAACTGCTAAATATTATTTCATAATGTAACATTCATATATTTACATCTTTTCTAGTAGATGGCCATTTGGATTGTGTTCCAGTTCTAATATGAACAGGGGTGCTGTGAACACTTTCGTATACATCCCCTGATGTACATGAATAAAAGCCAATTCTCAAATAAAAACCTGGAGGTAGAATTGCTGGATGGTAGAGTCTGCTTTCAGTAGAGCTTACAAGTTTTCCATGTAGATAAACAGAGTCACTTAAAGGACTCCATTTTATTCTTAGCTGGTATTCTTTTTGATGACAAGTGATTTTTTAATGTAAATGATACTGCTTTTATAGATCATAATTACTGAATTTTTAAAAATTGATTTTTATTAAAATTAATATCCTCAAATTTTGTTGTAAGATTTTGCTGCTCTGTGAGGTTGCAGAGCCTGGGGAACTCAAGACTAGGCCATGTAAGAGACAGGCATAATTCTATACACATGTGTGAAGCCGTTATGACGGTGCTTATCTCCCTGAGTTGTCAGGATTAATGAGATAAAGAATTATAAACACTCATGTAGTAATTGCTTAATAAACCAAAGCCCTCTGGCTGTCTTGTTGCCTGATGATAAGCTCTAAATGCCTGGGATTGTACAGCAGGTCTTGCTGAGCTCCCTGTAGCATTTGGAAGATTTTCTGAAGGTGACAGCCTAAAGGAGCAGCCTTCAGGATTCCGCTCATTCCTTGCCTCTTCTGTCCTACTGCAATGCTCAGGAGGTAGAATGCACCTCTGTTTGCAGTGGAACCCTTCATTTAGATGTAATTCTGTTTGGTTTCTTTTGACCATATGGGGAAAGGAAGGCCACAGCAAGGAGGGTATCTTGGAATTGAGATGCCTTTTTGATCTTCTTCCCAGTTCCTTTTCCTGACATTACCAACTTAGACCTAGTCAAACAGGGAACAGCCAGATTTGAGAAAGGCACCAGAAAAAAGAGAAGGGTGAAGAAACTGTCAGTTTATTATGAGAAAAATGAACTTTTCTCCAGCCCCCAAAGGCATCTCCTCAGGAGAAATCTGTGCTGGTTTTCTCTAGCTGGGCATTTGAATCTAAGGGGCACTGAGATGAGTTTGGCTTCACATAGAAAACATTTTTGGATAAGAGGATCACAAGGCACCAGGCTTCATTCTCATTCACAGATCAAGTCCATTCATTACATGTCCTATTATTATTTAAATAATATTTCAATAATGTGCTATTTTATGAACTTCAGCAGTTCTTACCATTTGTTTACATGCAAAGGAAGAAATTTTGCAGCATAAAATTTTGAAACTGAGTGCGGAGGCACATGCCTGTAATCCCAGCAATTTGAAAGGTCAGGGCAGGAGGATCACGAGGTTGCCCCAGCAAGTTAGCAAGACCCTAAGCAACTTAGTGAAACCTTTTCTCAAAATAAAAAGTAGAAAGGTCTGGGAATGTGGCTCAATGGTGAAGTGTCCCTGGATTCAATTCCCAGTATGAAATAAATAAATAAATAAATAAATTAATTAATTAATTAACTCCTTGCAAGTGGGACTCAAGCAAGAGGTACAAGGAGATACTCACGCATTTCTGCAGAAAGGGGAAAGAACACCGACATAGTTGGCAAAAGTATTTCAAAGGAAAACTTGTCTACTTCAAAAATTAGCTTATGCTTTGCATTTACTTTTATGCCAAAACTGTGCTGGATATAGGGATACAAAGGTGAATAAGATATTCTTCCCCCTCATAAACATATGGCTCATGGGAGAGGTAAGTAACTGAATGAACAATTTAATACAGGTGGATAATTTCTATGACTATGTCAGGACTATGTCAGGAGTAGGTGCTGGGGAGTGCAGGGAACTGATAGCTAATTCACTGAGTGTGGTTATAGACCCATAACATGGATAAGGTGCTCTTCAATGGGGTTTTGAAGCACGGTGGGAGATTTCCAGGTAAAGAAGGAATTCCTTAGAGAAGAAACCTTTTACTAAACCATAGAACTGAGAATAATCAGGGTATATTCTAAGAACAAGATCAAGACTTTCTTCAATTTCCAGAACTCAGTGCCATTTTTTCAGCTTCTTTCATTCCTGCACAAGAGTGCAGATTAAAAGTATCATATTTAGTACACAGTACCTTGCACATAGATACTGGTTTCTAAATGATGACAGTCATTAGGGTGAGCCTGCTGATACATGAACTTGATCTATGCCTGAGTTAACTCCCTCGCTACACTAAGTAATACAGAAACTTAGAGATTTAGAGTCAACAATTTACCATGATTTTTGTGAAAGAACTTTATCCGTACAAGATGTCACTCAGGGAATATGGTGGTATTGGTTATATGTAGTGTTAGACTTGGGGAAAAAGACAGGTTAATCTGACACACAAATGGCAGTGCTCGGTAGGTCAATAACCTTTGGAAGGTCAATATAACTAAATGACATCCTGAATAGAAAGGAACCTAGGCTTCATGGATTATGACAACCATCAACGTACAAGAACTGGAGTTCAAGATGGTGATGATGGTGATGATGGTGGTGATGGTGATGGTGATGATGGTGGTGATGATGATGGTAATGATGGTGGTGATGATGATGGTGGTGGTGGTGATAATAGCTGACCTTTATTAAAGTTACCAAGTAGCAAGCATTACACTGAGATAGTTAAGACTATCATCTCATTTAATTGTCAACAAAAACCTGTAAGACTGGTATTCTTATAATTATTATCACACTTTGATTTTCAAATTAAGAAATTGAGCCACAAAGAGGTTAAATAACTTCTACAAAATTAAAAATCTTTTAAATGATAGAGACTGATATTTGGGCCTGAACACATCTGTTCAGAGCTTGGACTTAATCCCAATTTTCAGATATTAATAACACTAATCATAATTTATTATGTTTAGGATAAGTAATATTCATACAAAATCATGGCAGATTACTATTATATTCATCTTCTAGATGGGAAAATTGAGCTTCAGGGAAGTTAAGTGACTTGTCCAAAGGAACATCATGGTATAATTAGAAACCAACCCAGTGTTCAGACTCCAAAGTCAATGCTTTTTCCATTGTTCTAGAAGACTTTCATGTTGAATTCATGTAAGTCTTCTGAGGTTGACCAAGGCTAAAAAAAATCCCTCAGAAGTCTGTATATTTGAAATCTCCTGATTAATATACTCACATTTTCTGCCTGTGTTGCAAGCCAACATTTAGAAATCGGATCTCTTGTTGTGCCATCACCAGACACAAATCTCCCTTTGCCACCCAGGTTAGGACGTCTGGAAACTAGCTTCAATTAGGACGAGCATCTCATACCAAGGCTTTGGCACTCTCAGTGATGCTCTTCTTAGTGCCATTTATTTTCCCTTCTTTCCATAATGCATTCCACTTCCACAGAGTCATTATTAGACAATGTTCATTCACTTACTTAAGAGCCCATCTTCTACTGCTGATTACATCCCAAATATTGAGCTTTAGACTCAGGATGAGAACATGCAGCCCTGCAAGCAGTCTCCTAGTGGCTGGGCTGTCAAGTGTTTCAACTTAATTGGAAAGGGCAGAGAAGGCTGTCTGCAGGATCAAGGACTTCCGTTTTCTCTTTCTTATAGAACTCAGCCAGGGTTCTTTGAATTCCATAATAGGCTATGACTCAAAAAAGTGAATTTAAGTCACTCTCTACCTGAATTCGAAAACCCCAGTCTCAATCTCCAATTCTAATTAGTATCAGAATTAATTTCTACTTTCCTCAGCTCGGCTCTATGAGCACAGTGTTGACCCATGCCCCCCTTTTAACCCAGCCTAATATATTGTAATCGTGCTTCAATTCATTTTTATTTGTAGTTATGTACACACATGTCTATTCTGCAGTAAGCAAAGGTTAAGAGCATGTCTCATTATCTTGTGAGCAACTTGAGGATAAGGACAATGTTTCATTAACCTTTGATCAAGACATCAAAAAATTTAGCCTTGGAAATATTTAATAAATATTTACTCAATATAAGATAGATGTGAGGTAATTATCTTTCTAGCAGAAGAAAGAAACATGACAGAATAGATGTTTTCAGATTTTCATTAGGTGTTTGACATAGCAAATTATCCCAAATGTAATACTTCCTGGTGTGACTTCTTCAGTGTTTACTAAACATTCCCCAAACATTGATGGAGCACTGCTGTGTGTCAGGAGTATTTACAATGGTTGCCCTGGGGGCTGGCAGTCTTTCTAGGGAGATACCTTGTAAATATTGAAAACCAAGGTAGGTGTTGTGATTAGAGGTGTATGAGCATGCAGTATTGCTGCCAGATGCTGAGTCAGAAAGTACTTTGGAGACACGGGAGGGGAGAGGAAGAGGGAAGACATTACAGAAAGAAGAAAAAGGACAAGAATGCAGTGTTCCAGGAATGGCAAATGCCATCTGAAAATTGGGATTAAGACCAGAGTGATGGTGGAGAAGGAAGGCAAAGTTGGGCCAGGTGCTGAAAATTTTGAATATCGTTAAAGGGGTATCTTCTTTTTATCAGCGACCGTTAACCTTTATTTTGAACAGCAGTCATCACGTTACACCTTCTTCTCAGGAGCATAGTGAGGAGGATACAAAACCCCAATGACAAGGCACTCTGGCCCCTTCCTTTACCATGAAGACAGCGTGGTGATGCCACTGTGTGGCGTGGTCTTATTCTAGGCATAACTTTGGCATCTCTTCCTGTTGCTCATCTCCCAAACTTATATCCCAACATCACAGCTGAACTCTCTCTCTGTGGGGTTTATGATTGAGAATTGTCTCTAGTAATAGAGTCACATGGTCAGTATATCCTTGTGGGTTATGGTAAAAGGCAGCAATTACCCCTTCATCCCATTCCAAAATTGGAAATTATTTTACATTTTTTTCTTTAAATAATTGTACATGATAGTAGAATGCATTTATAAATTTTGATAGATCATACATAAATGGAGTGTAATTTCTCATTTTTCTAATTATACATTTTTAAATTAGAAATGCAAGGTCATTTACATGGTGAGTTCTTGTTCTGTTCCTAAGGACGTGGAAGTGTTGTTGTTGTTGTTTTGCTTTAATTTTTTTAAAGCAGCTTCCTATTTACAGCCAGTTTGGATTTTTCAGACCTCCCCTTAGTCACATTGCCTTTGGAGAGATGTCTGCCACAGAATACATCCTATTTTGTTGTTGTTATTTCAAATTGATCTCCCCACCTTGGTAAAAAGTCACCAGTCTAGCAATTAGGAACTGCTGTGCTCACTTGTTTTTACCTGAAGTTCCATACCGAGAAAATTGCATTTTACTTGGCTTGAGTTCTATACTCGAGTGATGCTCAAGTTAAGAAGCAGGTGTGCCTAGTAGCATTTAATGCCTTCAGTGGATAAAGTGCTGCATATGAGGTGGCCCATGTAAACTAAGCTCCACTGAAAGCAGAGTTGTTAATTTCCATTTTCTCTTCCTCACTTTCAGTAGGGCCATGAGCCAAATCTTCATGATCTCCTGCCCATGCTATTGTAGTAGCATCCAATCCTGTCACTTTCTTTTCATAAAACCTTTCATGGATTTCCTGGTTTTAATAAATTAAAATAGAAATTTCATTAATCAGTCCCAAGAAACTTTTCATGTCTCATTAGCTGTTATTCAACTCTACATACTACAAGTTTCTGCTAACATGAACTTATTCAGTGTTTCTTCAACTATTTGCATTCTCTCCCTCCCTTCTTCTCTCTCCCTTATTCTGTCTCTGTCTCTGTCTCTCCCCAACTCCCTGGTCATGCTTCTACTACGGTGTTCTCCGAAATATGCTGCTGTCTGGAATGTCCTTCTACTCCTACCCATATTACTCTTAAATTTAAACCTATGTTTTAAGATGCAGTTCAATCACCTCTTTGTCTTGAAACCTCAATAGTTTCTAGATAAGATCCATTGCTCATTCTTTTTATTAAGTACCATCCTTGTGCCAAGCAGGGTTTTTGCTGCTGGGAATACGGATAAGCCAGACAAAGTTCTTGCCCTCATTTATCTTACAATTTAGTGTAACTCATATAAAAAGATGATAATTAAATAGGCATAATGTATAATTCCAAATGGTAGAGAGTACATTAAATATAATAGGTCAGGATACATAGGTGGAGCTATATTGTCCAAGGTAGGGATTTTTATCTTTTTTAACTGCAGGCAGCATATACCACTTTAGGAAATGAATGATTTCATGGTGTTCCCTTGATGATGGCTCCTCGAGGCGAAGGATAAATGTCATTTATTTTTCTCATCTTTCACACATCTTTCAAAACACTCAATAGTTATGTCCTGAATGAATGAATATACACATGTAATAATGAGTGAACACAAATGAATTATTATTTGTTCTCTGTCATGTTTTATTTTTAATTTATTTCTATAAAGTAGTAAGTAAAATACTCCCAATATAATAGATTGATAACAAATTTTGGGACTCTGGTCAAAGGTAAAATCACCTTTAGCACATGGATTAGAATCCTAGTTGATCCTTAGCACCAGGCATATAGGTCATTTAATGCTCATGGTATCTTCAAATAGAGAACCCCTCCTAGCCCAGCCCTCTATGTTCTGTAATTTCACAACCAAAGAAGTCCATTTAGTTCCTAAAACAACAAAAGTCTACCATACTGGTTTTATGAATTGATTTTTAAACAAGATTTTTTAAAAGAAATTATTGGTGCATTATAATTACACACAATTATTCATTATGCTAGATTGATATATGCATATAACATAACTTGATCAATCTCATTTTGTGGAAAATAAGTTGCTGGGAGAAGAAAAGCAAACTTTGGTTAAAAATTGGAATTCTTCATATTCTAAAGAGACATTTAAAGTGATGCAGTTATGTGGTCAAAGCATACATATGTATCACAGTGGTTGGCAGACGGTTCAAAGTTGACAATTAACTCACCCTGAAAGACTGACAGCATCCTTTTTTCTCGTTAGTTTCCTAGCCCATCTATACAATGGGCTTCTGTAAACCTGCAATATACCTCAGAGTCCTCTGGACCCTTTGTCCTCTTAATATCATGGTAGCCACGAAGCCCCCAAGCCTCACCAGAGATTTGTTCCAAGACAAGAAGAGATCAGAACAAGGGTACAGCATAAAACAAAATAAGTGTTTCTATAAGAATTAGGTACTTTTTTTCTATGTTTTTTTTCAGTGTTTTTATAGGTGTATTATGATTTCACACAATAATGAAATTCATTAGGTCCTATTTGTATATGCCTATACCTACTTGATAACATTCCTCTGTATATTCCCTTTCCTTCCCTTCTTTCTTCCCTCTGATCTACTTGCTCTACTTTACTGATCTCCCTTCTATTTTGACTGTTAATATTTTAATTGGTGCATTAAAATTACATATAAAAGGAGGATTTGTATAATTGTACATGGATATAGAGTAATTTGGTAGATTTCACTCCCCAGTGCTTTCCCATACCTTCCCCCTCCCCCTCAAGTTCCCTCCTCTATTCCATTGATCTCCCTTCTATTTTTATAAGGTTCCTTCACCCTTTATTTAATTCCCTTACCCCATCCCCTACTCTAGTTTTCATGTCATGTATCAGAGAAAACATTCAATCCTTGACTTTCTGATACTGGCTTAGCATGCCTTTCTCCAGGTCGATCCATTTAGCAGAAAATGGCATCATTTTATTCTTCTTTATAGCTAGGTAAAACTCCATTGTATATACATAGCATGTTTTCTTTAGCCATCCATCTGTTGTTGGACACTAGGGTAATTCCACAAATGGACTATTTTGAATTGCACTGCTGTAAACACTGGTATGTATGTAAACACTATAGTATGAAGATTTCATTTCTTTGGGATAAATAACAAGGAGCTGGGTCATATGGTTGTTCATTGATAGCCTTTTGATGAATCTCCATACTGTCTTCCAAAGTGTTTTTGCTAATTTTCAGTCTTACCAGTAATGTATAAGTGTACCATTTTCCCTATATCCTAAACAGCAATTGTGTTATTTGTATGCTTGACGATTGCCATGAGAAATGGAGTGAGATGAAATCTCAGTGTACTTTCAATATGCATTTCCATGATTGCTAAGAATATTGAACTTTTAAAAAATATTTGTTGGTCATTTATATTTCTTATTTTGAGAAATGTTTGCTTAGATCCTTTGCCCATTATTGACTGGGCTATTTGTACTGTGTGTGTGTGTGTGTGTGTGTGTGTGTAAGGTTTTTTTTGAGTTCTTTATAAATTCTGGATATTAATTCACTGTCAGAAGAGAGTTGGCAAATATTTTCTCCCATTCTGTAGTCTCTGTGTTCGTTCTCTTGTTTTCTTTGCTATGGAGAAGCTTTTTAATTTCATGTCATCCCATTTGTTCATTCTCAATTTTATTTATTGAACTTTAAGGGTCTTGTTAAGGAAATCAAATCCTGTGCCAATATGTTGGAGTGTTGACCATGGTTTCCTATAATAGTTACAAAGGGGCCAGGGTTGTGGTTCAGTGGTGGAGCTCTTGCCTAGTACATGTGAGGTGCTGGGTTCGATCCTCAGCACCACATAAAAAAATAAATAAATAAAATAAAGGCATTGTGTCTATCTACAAGTAAAATATATATTTAAAAAATAGTCACAAAGTTTTTGGTCTAATTCCTAGGTTGTTGATCTTCTTTGAGTTGAGTTTTATACAGGGTGAGAGAAATCTAGCTTCATTCTTCTACATATAGATATCCAATTTCCACAGTATCATTTTTAAAAAGGCTCTCCTTTTTCCACTGTACATTTTTGGCACATTATAGTATCAGATGACTGTAACTACATGGGTTTGTCTCTGCATCTTCTATTCTATTACATTGAACTTCATGTCTGATTTGATGCCAGTACCATACTGTTTTTGTTAGTATAGCTCTGTAGTATAAATTGAAATCAGGTATTGTGACACCTCTAGCTTTATTTCTTATTTGTTTAATTTTTAAATTCATTATAATTAGTTATACATGACAGAGGAATGCATTTTGACTTATTGTACACAATTGGAGCACAGATTCTCATTTCTCTGACTGTACATGATGCAGAGTCACACTGTTAGTGCAATCATACACATATGTAGGGTAATAATGCACTTCTCATTCCACCATCTTTTCCACCCCAATTTCCCCTCTCTTCCCCTTATTCCCCTCTGCCCAATCCAGAGTTCCTCCATTCTTTCCTTGACCCCATATGTGGATGGGTCAGCATCCACATATCAGAGAAAACGTTTGACCTTTGGTTTTAGGGGATTGACTTATTTCACTTAGCATGATAGCCTCCAAAACCATTCATTTATGTGCAAATGCCATAATTTCATTCTTTAAGGCTGAGTAATATTCCATTTTGTATATATACCACATTTTATTTATCCATTCATCTATTTAGATTGGTTCCACAGTTCAACTATTGTGAATTGAGCAGTTATGAACATTGATGTGGCTGCATCACTATAGTATACTAATTTTAAGTTCTTTGGGTATAGACCAAGGAGTGGGATAGCTGGGTCAAATGGTGGTTCCATTCAAAGTTTTCTAAGGAATCTCTGTACTGCTTTCCAGAGTGGTTGCAACATTTGCAGTCCCACCAGCAATATATGAGTGTACCTTTTCCCCCACATCCTCACCAACACTTACTATTGCTTGTATTCTTGATGTTTGCCATTCTGAGTGGAGTGAGATGAAATCTTAGAGTAGTTTTGATTTGCATTTCTCTAATGGCTAGAGATATTGAACATTTTTTCATGTATTTGTTGATTGCTTGTATATCTTCTTCTCTGAATTGTTTAATCAATTCCTTAGCCCATTTATTGATTGGGTTTTTGGAGGTTTTTTTGCTTTTAAACTTTTTGAGTTCTTTATTTATCCTGGAGATTGGTGCTCTATCTGATGTGTATGTGGTAAACATTTTCTGCCACTCTGTAGGCTCTCTTCACATTGTGGTTTCCTTTGCTAAGAAGAAGATTTTTAGTTTGACTTCATTCCATTTATTGATTCTTGATTTTATTTATTGTGCTTTAGGAGTCTTGTTAAGGAAATCAGGTCCTAAACCAACATGATGAAGATTTGGGCCTACATTTTCTTCTATTAGGCACAGAATGTCTGGTTTAAAACCTATGTCCTTGATCCACTTTGAGTTGATTGCAGGGTGAGAGATACAGGTTTAATTTTATTTTGCTGCATATGGATTTCCAGTTTTCCCAGCATCATTTGTTGCACAGGCTATCTTTTCTCCAATATGTGTTTTTGACACCTTTGTCTAGTATGCAATAACTGAATTTGTTAGTTTATCTCTGTGTCTTCTGTTCTGTACCATTGGTATACGTGTCTAATTTGGTGTCATTACCATGCCATTTTTGTTACTACTGCTCTGTGGTATAGTTTAAGTCTGGTATTGTGATTCCTCCTGCTTCACTCTTCTTGCTGAGGATTGTTTTGGCTATTCTGGACCTCTTATTTTTCCAAGTGAATTTCAAGATTGCTTTTTCTCATTCTATGAAGAATGCCATTGGATTTTAATGGGAATCACATTAAATGTGTGTAATGTTTTTGACAATATGGCCATTTTGACAATATTAATTCTGCCTATCCAAGAACATGGGAGATCTTTCCATCTTCTAATGTCTTCTTTAATTTCTTTCTTTAGTGTTCAGTAGTTTTCATTGTAGAGGTCTTTTGACTCTTTTGTAGATTATTCCCAAGTAGTTTATTTTTGTTGAGTCTATTGTGAATGGGGTAGTTTCCTAACTTCTCTTTCAGAGGATTCATCACCGATGTATAGAAATGCATTTGATTTATGGGTATTGATTTTATAACCTGATACTTTGCTGAATTCATTTGTTAGTTCTAGAAGTTTTCTGGAGGAATTTTTGTCTCCTCTAAACATAAAATCATGTCATCAGCAAATAGCCATAGTTTGAGTTGTTCTTTTCTTATTCATATCCCTTTAATTTCTTTCATCTGTCTAATTCCTCTGTATAAAGTTTCCAGGACTATGTTGAATAGAAGTGGTGAAAGAGGGCGTCCCTTGTCTTGTTCCAGTTTTTAGAGGGAATGCTTTCAATTTTTTTTCCTATGGAATAATGTTGGCCATGGGCTTAGCATAAATAGCCTTTACAATGTTGAAGTATGTTCCCACTCTCCCTATTTTTTCTAGTGTTTTGAAGATGAAGGCATTCAGTATTTTATCAAATGCTTTCTTTCTGCATTTATTGAGATGATCCTAGAGTCTATTGATATGAGGAATTACGTTTATTGATTTTTGTATATTGAACCAACTTTGCATCCCTGGGATGAACCCCACTTGATCATGGTGCACTATCTTTTTTATTTTTTGTATGCAATTTTCCAGAATTTTATTCGAGAACTTTTGCATCTATGTTCATCATCAATATTGGTCTGAAGTTTTCAATCCTTGATGTGTCTTTGTGTGGTTTTGGTATCAGGATGATATTAGTCTCATAGAATGTGTTTGGAAGGGTTTCCTTCTTTTGTATTTCATTGAATAATTTGAAGAGTATTGGTGTTAATTCTTCTTGGAAGATCTTGTAGAACTCAGCTAAGACTCCATCTAATCCTGAGCTTTACTTGTTTGGTAGACTTTTGATGGCATCTTCTATTTCATTGCTTGAAATTGATGTGTTTAAATTGTGTATGACTTTCTGATTCAGGTTGGGTAGATCTTATGACTCTAGAAATTTGTCAATGTCTTTAAGATTTTCTATTTTATTGGAGTATAAATTTTCAAAATAGTCTAATTATCTTCTGTATTTCAATAGTGTCAGTCATGATATTTTCTTTTTCATCATAAATTTTAGTAATTTGTGTTTTCTCTCTTCTCTTTGTTAGTGTGGCCAAGGGTCTATTAATTTTTTTTTTCAAAGAACCAAATTTTTGTTTTGTCAATTTTTTGAAGTTTCTTTTGTTTTGATTTCATTGATTTTAGCTCTGATTTTAATCATTTCCTGTCTTCTACTACTTTTGGTATTGATTTGTTCTTCTTTTTCTAGGACTTTGAGGTGTAATGTTAGGTCATTTATTTGTTGACTTTCTGTTCTTTTAATGAATGAGCTCCATGCAATAAACTTTCCTCTTAGCACTGCTTCATAGTTTCCCAGAGTTTCTGATATGTTGTATTGGTGTTCTCATTTACCTCTAAGAATTTTTTTTTATATCCTCCCTGATGTCTTCTGCTATCCATTCATCATTTAATAGCATATTATTTAGTCTCAAGGTGTTGGAGTAATTTCTATTTTTTTTATTTCATGATTGATTTCTAATTTCATTCCATTATGATCTGATAGAATGCAGAGTAGTAGCCCTATTTTTTCTTTTTGTATTTGCTAAGAGTTGCTTTGTGGCATAATATATGGTCTATTTTAGAGAAGGATTCATGTGCTGCTGAGAAAAAAGTGTACTCACTCATTGATGGAGGAAATATTCCATATACGTCTGTTAAGTCTAAATTATTGATTGTATTATTGCGTTCTGTAGTTTCTTTGTTTTGTTTGGAAGCTCTATCCAGTAGTGAGAGAGGGGTGTTAATGTCTCCCAGTTGTGTTGTGGTCTATTTGATTCTTAAAATTGAGAGAGTTTGTTTGACATATATAAATGCTTCATTGTTTGGGGCACAAATATTTATGATTGTTCTGTCTTGTTGATATTTGATTCCCTTAAGCAGTATGAAATATCCTTCTTTAACCCTGCTGACTAACTGGTTTGAAGTCCACCTTATCTAATATGAGGATGGAAAACCTGCCTGTTTATGCAGTCCATGTGATTGATATGTTTTTCCCCATCCTTTCACCTTCTGTGGATGTCTTTCCTATAAGACCAGTCTCTTAAAGTCAGCATATAGTTGGGTCTATTTTTTAAATCCAATCTGCCAGTCTATGTCTTTTGATTGATAAGTTTAGGGCATTAACATTCAGGGTTATTACTGAGATATGATTTGTATTCCTAGTCATTTTGGTTTATTTTTGACTTTAAACTTTACTTGGTTTCTCTTTTGATTGGGTTTTCATTTAGTGTAGTTCCTCCCTTTGCTAGCTTTCATTACTGTTTTTCATTTCCTCCTTATGGAATATTTTGCTGAGAATATTCTATAGTACAGCCTTTCTAGTTGTAATTCATTTAACTTTTGCTTATGAGGGAAGGTTTTAATTTTGTCATCAAATCTGAAGCTTAGTTTTTCTGAATGTGATTCTTGGTTGGCATCCTTTTTCTTTCAGAGCTTCTTGGTATTTGCTGTTCCAGGACCTCCCAGCTTTGATAGTCTGGGTTGAGAAATCTGCTGAGATCCAAATTGGTATCCCTATATGTAATCTGATACATTTCTCTTGCTGCCTTTAAAATTCTATCTTTATTTTGTATGCTAGGCATTTTCATTATAATGTGCCTTGGTATGGATCTGTTGTAATTTTTTACATTTGACATCCTGGAAGCGTTTTATATTTGATTTTGCATTTCATTCTTCAGGTATGGGAAATTTTCTGATGTTATTTCATTGAAAAGTTTGTGAATTCCTTTGGTTTATATCTCTGTGCCTTCCTCTACCCTGATAAATCTTAAATTTGGCCTTTTCACATTTTCTCAGAATTCATGGTTTCCTACCATTTTCACTATGTGGTCAACTTTTTTATTTCAAGATTATATATTTTGTCTTTATTGCCTGAGGTCCTGTCTTCCAAGTGATTTCTCTGTTGGGGATGCTTTCTATTGAATTTTTAATTTGGCTTATTGTTTCCTTCATTTCAAGGATTTCTGTTGGCTTTTTTTTTTTTTTTCAGAATCTGTATTTCTTTATTGAAGTGATCTTTTGCTGCCTGCATTTGCTTTCTTATATCATCCTTTACCTCACAGATCATTTTAAGTACGTACATTCTGAATTTCTCTGTCATTTCTTTTACTGTGCTGTCAATGGATTCTATTATTGTTGCATCTTGTTTTGTTTGGGATGCTTTCTTCCCTTGTATTTTCATGTTGTTCATGTGTCTTCCCCTCTAGCAGTGCAGATCTGAGATGTTATATCTTCTACCCTATAGACTTATAGTCCCTACAGGTTTCCAATCTCTTGCCTTCAAGAGGAGATCGATATTAACAGCATCCAGTGCAAACAATATGAGTTCTTAAACCAAATAGCTCCTACAGAGACATTTACAGTTTTGTTGCAATAAACAGAAATTATTATCTATAGTATAAACAGTAGGTTTGCAAAGGGTCTACAATTTCCAATGGTGGACAAAAAGACAACTGGGGATGGGGTAGGATGTGATATTTGTAAGATAAAAGATGAAAATATAGAGGTATTAAATCATAGGAAGAGTGAAAGAGGAATCAAAAGAAGTTGGCTGTTAGCAGGATAAAAGAGAAAGAGACTCTGGGAAAACAGATATGTGAGAGGAAACTATAGAGAATAAAAAAATTAAATTAAAAATAAAAAGAAAGAGACAAATAAATGTAAAAATAAAGAATATACAACAAAACTGAAATATACTATTCAGACACCATAGTCCTCAGTAGCCTGATGCATGAAAAGTACTTTGTTTCAAAAATGCTGGAGATATGAATGTGGGAAAAGAAAGAAAAGAAATCTCAAAGGAAAATTGAACAATTGTTTCTGTTGGAATTCAATATCTTTTCTGATTTCCTTCTCATCTGATAGGTGGGGTTGTCTGGAGTTTGCTGGTATTTCCACCCTCAGGATGGTAAAGGTTACTACTAGAGAGGGAGGTTTAGTCTGGGAGGCAGAACTCATGGAGGTGGGGTACAGCAATTGCCAGTCCCAGTGGAAGACTGCACCACAGTAATCTCTTTTGGAGTCCATTCATGTGATGTAGGAACCTGATCTTAGCCCCTTACATAGCTGGTGGACCCCTCAATTCCAGGTATCTATTTTAGTCTTTAAACTGTTATCTCTCTGGTTCCCACCTTTTCAACTTCCCTATCAGGAACCTCTCTCCCCAGAAGTCCTGAGGGCTGGATTCTGGGACCTGTGTGCCTGTCATGGAAAGCTGTTCTATATTGGGCAGATCAGGACGAGACATTGAGAGCTCCAGGTTGGTCACGTAGTTGCAAGCCCTGGGCCTGGTTGGTGTTGGGACACTGGATCAGGAAGCTAGAGGGCCCTATTGATTGCCAAACCTATGCAACCAGGTTGTCAGTGCATCAGAGATTAGGGAGGGAGTCAGGGACTAGGCTGGTGCTGGGTCATAGCAAGTGCCACCCAAATTGGCCCTGGGAACCTGGGAATTGGCAGATGCTGGGTTGATTGGCTGGGTGAGCCAATTTCAAGATGCCCTCACACCTTCTTCCAAACTACCAAGCCCGTGCAAGGCTTTATCCTCCCTGTGCGGCAAGGTGGTGGTTATTAGCACACCTAGCAAGGAGACCTCAGGTGTAACCAAGCCAGCAGAGACCTTGGTGATGGTCTTCCAGGTCCTGGCTTTTGCCCCAAAATGGAAGCAGGTGCATCCCTGGTGAGTGGCAGCAGTGGCAGTGGCAGCAGCAAATCTGTAGGTACTTTGGTGTTGGACTTCCAGGCCCCGGCCAATGTCCCGAGATGGAAACTGCCCCAACTAAAGATGATGATGGTTGCAGTGGAGGTAACCCAAAATGAAGGCAGTCACTTTCGAAGATGGGGCATTAAGAGCAGATCGTGTGGTGGTGTTGGGCAGTCTGTTCAGGGTCACAGCACTGTGGTAGGCAGTGTTATGGTAGATTGCTGCCTCCAGGTCCTGTCTGGTGTCCCACAGTGGAGGCTACCACTTTGAAGGGGCTATGGCCCTGGCTGCAGTTTCCCAGGAGAGCCCCACATTCATGTTCCCTGTGGACCATGGGAGGTCAGCTTGGGGGGTGGAAGGGTGGAAGTGATGCGCAGAGGTAGCAGGACAGGCTCTACTGTCATTCTTCTTGCTCAGATTGCTTTGGCTATTCCGGGTCTTTTATTTTTCCATATGGATTTTAGGACTTTTTCATCCATTTTTGTGAATATTGTTGGTATTTTGATGGCGATAACATTAAATCTGTAGATTACTGTTGGTAATATGGCCTTTTTGACAATATTAATTATTCCTTTCCAAAAACATGAGAGGTCTTTTCATCTTCTAAAGTCTTCTTCAATTTCTTTTTTCAATATTCTATAGTTTTCATTGTAGAGATCATTCACCTCCTTGGTTACATTCATTTACAACTTTCTTCTTCTCTTTTTTTTTTTTTTGAGACTGTTATAAATAGATTTTTTACCTAATTTCTATCCCAGCAAATTCATTTTCAATGTATAGGAAAGCGTCTAAATTTTGTATTTTGATCTTATATCATGCTACTTTCCTGAATTTGTTCATCAGCTCTAGAAGTCTTCCGGTAGAGTTTTCTGGGTCTTCTAAGTGAAGAGTCATGTCATCAGCAGAGATAATTTGATTTTTTTTTCCTATTTACATGCCTTTAATTTCCCTTTCTTACCTGATTGCTCTGACTAGACTTTCAAGAACTGTACTTTGCATAAGAATGATGAGAGTGAACATTCTTGACTTATTCCTGATTTTAGAAGAAAAACTTTTAGTTTTCCTCCACTTAGTATGATGTTGACTTGGATTTGTCATATATTGCTTTTATGATGTTTAGTTGTATTTATTTTGCTTTAAATAAACAAAACATAGAACATGACCATGTTGGTTACCATTTTTGTTTTGTTTTTGTTGTTGTTCGTTTTTTAGGGTTTTTTTTTTTTTTTTGTGCTAGGAATTGAACGCAAGGCCTCATATTCTATTCAAGGTTTCTACCACTGAACATATTGTTCATATGTTTTGATTACAGGCAACAGATATCCAACAATCAACTCTGGTTAATTTATGCCAAAAATTAATTTATTAGAAATCTTCGCAAAGGTCACTGAGGTTCAATAAAAATCTGAAACACAAGGTTCGGAAAAGACCAGAAGAAAGACAACTCAGAGATTTAGATTGCAGAAACTAAAGAAAAGCCTCCTTAGGGCTTCATTACAGAGATTAATAAATTCTGTCAGTGACTAGATCCCGTACTATTATTCTCAAAGTTTACAAAATCTAAATTGAGAGCTATTGATTGACCTCATTTTGACCACCTCTATATCAAAATGGGGACAGGGTGTGGGATATGATGAATTTTGATTGACAGACTCACTGTAAATGTATCTAATGGTAAAGATACAGTTACTGGGTAGAAAAATCAGTTGCTTTTAGTTGAATAAATGATAATAGATGCTTAACAAGACTAATGCTCACCCCAAGCAAGATTTCAGGAGTAAGAAGAGGCCTGGCAAAAAGGAAAGAGCAAAGATGTGGGCATTAAATCCCTAAAGTTCAGATACAAAGATTTGAGCAGTAAATGGGTTTGCCTGCTACTTAGTAGTTATTATGTAGAAATTATTTTAATTTCCCAGAGGTTTTCTTTTAGTATAAGTCAGATAATCTACACAAATTAATGTCTATCTTACAGTGAATAGTTAATAAATTGTATCTATTATTCTTCTGGATTAAATATGGTCAGGGTATTTGAGGACAAAATTCAAATATATAATGACATGTTATTGGAGGGCCCTGAATGCCTATAAGAGGGCGCAGCTGAGAGATAATCAGGACACTGCCCCAGGATGTGTGCATATTTCCGGTTATCTGATTGTAAAAGTCACTATCCTAAATTAATCCTAGAATTACCTACTGCTGTGCCCTCTTTGCAGAACCAGCCTCTTCTCATTATCTTTGGCCCAAAGATAAAATGTTCAAACAGTGGAACAAAAGATGTAAATTGTGATGTTTGATTAAAATATGAGATGTTATTCACTCTCACTGTACTTTCTTGATAGTTGCCAAATATGACTATCATCAATGATATTTTGATGTATGTGGAGCATACTAAGGAATCAGAGCCATCTGCACAGGTACACACAATTATTAGATGTATTACCTGCAGATAATTTAAAGCTAACAAACCAACTAAAGACTATCTACTTTTTTTATTATTACTATATTCTAGTAATTTTGAATGATGTCAGTGATAAAATTGACCTCCCCACACAGGAGAAAATTCCCTTTTCTGCCTTCTTAATCGTCATTGTACAGTTAGGCCTTTTTCACCTGTCCTGTTGCTCACTTTTTGAACACAATCTTCATATTTTGTTCAGTTTTATAGCTCCCGTGGAAACTGGCATTGACCTTCTAATTATGTGAGGAAAGTAAGTTTTTGGTCTCACCGAAGTTAATCACCTGTTGAGGTAACTCTCCTTAATTAAAAATGTCTATAACTTAGAGTCTAAATTAAACATTGGGTTCCTCATCTGAAAAAAGGGATAATAATGCTTAGCTACAAAACTGAAGACTGTGAGGTTTAAAACCAGTAAAATGGGTAAAAATCCTGGAACAAGACCTGCCACTTAGGCTTATAAAGGATGATATAGTTTATGTCACTAGAGTCATTATTAAGTCAACAGGTAAATAATACAAGTCCAGCATTTGTCAGGCTAATTTATGGGGGAGAAAAATGAAAAAGACATGGAGCTTGTCCAAGACCACCTAACCAACAAACATATGTTCTATCTCTAGGGTCTATGGAAAGAACCAGTGAAAAATATAGAGAAGGGCACAAGATCACAAACTTCAATCATACTGGGAAGGATGGGCTTTTATAAAAATTTTGTAAGGAAAGGTAAAAGATGAATACTGACATGGAGGGGTATCACTTAATGGAAAAATAAAGTTGATCATTCAGAAATGAGAAGATCATATCATAGGAGAACATTTCTATAAAGAAAAAAGTAAAATACAAACTGTACGTACAATTTCAATATTGAAACCAGAGTTTGAGATGAAACTAGATTCTCTGCTTCTGCTGGAGCGTGAGGTCTGAATAGGTTGCAGGCCTCTGCAGCCCAGAAATCCCCTTTATGTGTTAGCAGCTAATCACAGCATTAGACACCTGCCAGTATCAGTTCCAAGGGTTGCAGCTGGCTAGGCCAGGTTCTTCTCCACTACAAAGGTGTGGCATGTTTCAGCTCTTTTTGTTTGGTCAATTTTTTGAATTGTTTCTCTTGTTTCAATTTCATTGATTTCAGCTCTGATTTCAAGTATTTGCTATCTTCTACTATTTGGGGTGTTGAACTGTTCTTTTTCTAGGGCTTTGAGATGTAATGTTAGGTCATTTACTTGTCGACTTTTTATTTTTTTAATGTATGAGCTCAATGCAATGAACTTTCCTCTCAGTACTGCTTTCAGAGTGCCCCAGAGATTTTGATATGTTTTGTCATTTCTCTCATTTACCTCTAAGAAGTTTTTAATTTCTTCCCTGATGTCTTTTGTTATCATTGCATCATTCAATAGCATATTATTTAGTCTCCAAGTGTAGGAGTAGTTTTTGTTTTTATTTTATCATTGATTTCTAATTGTATTCCATTATGGTCTGATAGGATACAAGGTAGTATCTCTATTTTTTTGAATTTACTAATGGCTTCTTTGTTACATAGCATATGGTCTATTTTGGAAAAGATCCATGAGCTGCTCAGAAGAAAGTATATTCACTCAATGATGGATGAAATACTCTGTAAATGTCCAGTAAGTCTATATCATTGATTGTATTATTCAGTTCAATAGATTCTTTTTGTTAAGTTTTGTTTGGAGATCTATCCAGTGATGAGAGTGGTGTGTTAAAATTCCCTACTATTATTGTGTTTTGGTCTATTTGATTCTTAAATTTGAGAAGGGTTTGTTTGATGTACAAAACAAATATTCCTTTGTTTGGGGCATAAATATCTAAAATTGTTATGTCTTGCTGATTTAAGCTTCCCTGAAGCAGTATGAAATGTCCTTCTTTATTGCTTCTAACTCAGGTTTGAAGTCCACTTTATTTGATATGAGAATGGAGATCCCTGCTTTTTTACTGGTCCGTGTACATGGTATGTTTTTTCCCATCCTTTCACCTTTAGTCTGTGGATGTCTTTTTCTATGAGATGAGTCTCTTGAAGGCAGCATATTGTCTTTCTTTTTAATTCAATCTGCCAGTCTGTCTTTTGATTATTGAGTTTAGGCTGTTAACATTCATGGTTATTATTGTGATATGATTTGTATTCCTGCCTGGCCATTTTGGCTTATTTTTGTTTTTTAACTTGATTTGGTTTCTACTTTGATTGGTTTTTCCTTTAGAGTAGTTCCTCCCTTTGCTGACTTGTATTGTTTTTCACTTCCTCCTCATGAAACATTTTGCTGAGAATGTTCTGTAGTGTAGGTTTTCTATTTGTAAATTCTTTTAACTTTTGTTTATCATGGAAAGATTTTATTTCACCATCAAATCTGGAGGTTAGTTTTGCTGAATATAGGATTTGTGGTTGGCATCCATGTTCTTTCAGAGTTTGAAATATATTGTTTCCAGGCCCTTCTTGCTTTTAGGGTCTGGTCTGAGAAATCTGCTGATATCCGTATTGTTTTCCCCTTATATGTAATCTGACACTTTTCTCTTGCAGCCTTTAAAAACCTTATCTTTTTGTTGTATGTGAGGCATTTTCATTATAATGTGCCTTGTTGTGGATCTGTTTCAATTTTGTGCATTTGGTATTCTGTAAGCCTTTTGTATTTGATTTTCCATTTTACTTTTCAGGTTTGGGAAATTTTCTGATATTATATCTTTGGTTCATATGTTGTTCATTCCATTGGTTTGTATCTCTGTGTCTTCCTCAATCCCAATAATCCTTAAATTTGGTCTTTTCATGATATCCCATAATTCTTGGAGGTTCCAGTCATGATTTCTTAACATCTTCTCAGTTTGTACAACTTTATTTTCAAGATTAAATATTTTGTCTTCATTGTCTGAGATTCTGTCTTCCATGAGATCTATTCTGTTAGTAATGCTTTCTATTGAGTTTTTAATTTGGTTTATTGTTTCTTTCATTTCAAGTATTTCTGTTTTTTTATTTCTTTTCAGAATCTCTTTATTGAAGTGTTCTTTTTTTCCTGCATTTGCTCTTTTAACTATTTATTGGAATGAACATGCATTGCTGCATTTGCTCTCCTACCTCATCTTTTGCTTCATGGATCATTTTAATTATGCAGACTCTAAACTCTTTGTCTATCATTTCTACTGCCATGCTGTTATTGGATTCTATCAAAATAGCATCTTGGTTTGTTAGGGAAACTTTCTTTCCCTGTTTTTTCATATTGTTTCTGTATATTCCCCTCTAGCAGTTAAGATCTGAGGTACTGAAGTTTCCCCTCTGCAAGTTTATTGTGACCCTGCAGTTTTCCAGTACCTCTCCTCTGAAGGGGAGATCAACATTAGCAGCACCCAATACAAAGAAAATGAATCCCTGAACCAGATAGCCCTATAAAGACTTTAACATTATTTTAATAAACAGGATGAGTTCAATTATTATTTACAGAATTTCTGGTGGTGAACGAAGAGGATGGGGAAGGGTGTACTATGTAAGTGAGTAAATAGAGGTACCTGTCAAAGGGCCTCCAGTCTCCTGTAGGTGTCTCAGGAAGGGAGCTGCCCTTCCAATGATGGTGGCCACACCCTCAGGAATAATTCAAAATGCCTGCACCAGCCTCCAAAGAAGCTGGGGAGCCCCAGCAAGGATGGGTGCGGTGTCCTTGTTGTCTGTCTGAAGTGTGTGGGGGGGGGGCTGAGGGGCCCCTGTTTCAGCACTTAATGGCAGACTATACCCTCCAGTGTCCAGATCCTGGCAGCTCATAGTCATTTTTTTCCAGGTTCTTATCTTGCTAATTCAAAGAATGAAATCCACAGACAGCAATGGCAGGCAAGAGGGAAAGGAGATGTTTTATTTGAAGTGATAAAAAGAAGTAGAGCTCTCAGCAGCTGAGAAGGGACCCGATAGCAGTTTCCCACTTAAATGTACTGGTCTAGGGGCTTATATAGCTTCTGAGTAGGGGCATGGATCAAAATTTGTACTACACAAGTATTATAGCCAAAAAAGTGCCAAGCCTATTTGTCAAAGTCCATGTTAAATGGGTATTGAAAAAGTAACAAGGCTCTTGGTCAAAAATCCATGTTAAACAGGTAGTAGAAAAGTACCCAGGCTACTGGCTGGACCTGAGGCCTTCTAACTGGCTGTGCCCCTTTACCTTTTGAGTTTGAACTTTCCTGTAATCTCCATTTGTGTCTTCCCCCATTTCCATTTTCCCTCTGCTCTGAGACCAAAGCTTCACCGGACTGTTTACATTTTCATTTTCATGGAGTGATCTTTACATTTGAAAAGCCTTAATTGGGACCTATTAACTATCCTTGTTTATTCACTATGACGGAATATACCCTTAAAATATATAATGAAAAAAATCTTCAAATTGTTAAAATTACTAATTTCTGGGTTCTGGTTCTGGGTTCAGGTGTTTTTTTAATTTTTTTCCCTATATTTATGCCATAATATCTTCCCTATATATATGATTATATATGATAGTAAAATCATATATGAAAGCAAAAGGCATGACTACAAACTTAGAAATAAAATGCTGTTTCTTTTTTGAAGAAGGTGAGCAAGTAGCATTAAAAATATGATTTGGGAAGAAGCACTATTTTCTAAGCTCAAATTTTTAGTTCCTGGGCTGTAGAAAAATAAAGGCTACATTTGTTAGAAACAGATTTTTTTTTTATTTAGGCCCTAGAGCAAGTAGCAACTTCAGTCAATGAACTCTGAAGACTCCTTTACTCCTTGGACCTTTCTGGATGAGACATGACGTGTGTGATTTGAGTTTAGAGAAAATGGTACTGAAGGTTATCCTGCAGTGAAGAGTGAACAGAAGCTGCAGAAAGTTGTCTAGTTTGCTGAAACTTTAGAATGTGCTTTAAATACTCAATGCCATTCTTTCAAAGGAAATAATGAGCCATTGATTTTGAATTAGGCCTTTTCCTAACTCTGATACTTCCCTGAATGCTTCTTATCTTTTCTCCTGGTAAAAGCCTATTCATCTCCCAAGGTCTTTTTCATCTACTAGTTCATTCTAAGAAAACTAGGTTGGTTCAGCAGTACCCCCAACCCCCATTCCTAACCCAGATTTCCCTTAGCATTGTGTGAGCACTTTCATCAAAGCTCTTATCAGACTGCATAGAAAGTGTCTGTTTATGTGTATTTTCCCCTTAGCAGACTGCAGTTGTTGTGAAGTAGCAACTAGCATTATTCTGTCTTAAATATTCTTTACCTTGAAAAAATAAATGATGAATAAATGGTTAATTACCTATGTCAAATATAAGTACCTTTCTGTCCTTTTCTTATTTGGTCACTAACACCATTCTGCAAATTTCTGTTGTTCTTCTCCTATACTTCTGAGAATTCCTCCTCAATCCCTTTTATTGACTTCTCTTCTGCCAGTGTCCACAGCTGTCTTTTCTTCTCACTAAATAATCTCCCTGAATGGGCTCTCCTCTTTCTCTCCATTTCCCTCCACACATAGGATGAGGAAGGCCATGTTTCCTTTCCCAGCCCAGACTGCCCTGCTGAGATCCAGACCTACCTGTGTGTGCTGGCCATTTTCATACAGACATCCTACATTCACTCCCAACATGGTCCATCTAGATTTCACTTTTTGTGAGGTCTCTATCTCAGTGACCCTAACTTTTTTTCCAATGTCTTTTCCCTCCTTGATCTATGATCTGTCTCTCCCTATCGTACCTCCTTCTTTCCCTTTCTCTCCATTTATTTTTTCTAACTTCAGGCACTTATCAACTCTTACAGAGACTATGGCAATAACCTAATAACTGATCTATTAAAGATCACCTCCAAATTATTACTAAATTGATCTTCCTAGTGCACAGTTGTCATCATGTTACTCTCCAGTTTTGTTTATCATTATTGCCTACAGAAAGCCTCCCTAGGTGGGAGTTGTCTTCTCAGTGAAACAGACTCTGTGATGGAGTTGAGCATCCAAAATATTTATTAGGAAAAGCCTTTGAGGTCAACACTGATTAAAAGAAGGAGAAAAAAGCAGGAGAGGACTGAAGAAAGATCAAGCTGTGATGTGGACCTAGTAGCAGACTCAGCTCATTTCCTTTCCCCAGAATTCTAGTCTCCAATCATAATGTTTCTCTTGCAGTTCCTCATTAGCTCAGTGAAAGCTTCCCTGCCTTCCCATTAGGCAGTATTAACTATTCTTTCTTCTCCTCTTCCTGCATGCTCTGTACAGACTTCCATCTTAATATCCAAATTGTAATACATTATTACACTTACTGATTTACATGCCTACTTCTAGTAGATACTAAACTTATATTAACATCAGGCACTTAGTTTATATATGATATTTGTATCCTAAGCACACAAATATACATGGTGCATCTAGAATATAACATTCACTTAAAAAGACATGGAAAAAGATGAATAAGTAGATAAATAGATGGATAAATAAAAGCATTACTCACATTGGAGACTTTGAAAGACAATGAATCAATAATGTGGTCTACTACAGCATTTCCTAGGATGATGGTATTTTCTGACTTTTTTGGGATAGGGACTGGGAGAAACTGAAGTGTGACTTAATTAGATGGAGTCCAAACAGACAAAAGAGCAAAACCAAGGAAAAATAGAAAGATACAAAGCAAAGATGATTTCCAACCCCAGTTATTTTAGGCAGTATGGATAGAGAATCCTGACTGGGAAAAAAAAAATTAAAATCCAGAATCTTGAGGCATGTTTTAGAGCATGAACTCTAACCAATGAGACATAGAGCCCCCAGAATACTTTCTATACCTTCTCACCTTCTCCCCTCCCCCTTTCTCTCTCTCTCTCTCTCTCTCTCTCTCTCTCTCTCTCTCTCTCTCTCTCTCTGAAATATTAAGGTTTGGGGCAGTGAGAAGTCAGACACACACCCTTCCTGCCCTTCCTTCCATCTGTCCATCCATCCATCTGTCCTTCCATCCATCAGTCCATGCAATTGTCCATACATTTAATATCTATTTGGAAGTAACAAGAACCCACCATGTTTACATGTTTAGATACTCTGTTAGTGACTTCACATATAAATATGCATAAGGCATGTCCCCTTCCATCAAGTAGTCCATGATATGCAAGGAAGGAGAGAAATTTAATAGAAAGAATGCAGCCTCTTGCAATGAGTGCTTTAATGTAAGATTGTCTGTACTTGGCAACACCTTAAATGTGCCCTCAGATTGGTCCTCAGGGTGAAATCAATTGTTCTAATAATGGATAATGGGCATGAGTCACAGGATAAAATTTAATGTGGAATTGAAGGTTTGAGAACTAGATTTTCTCTACATTTTCTATATGCAGGTTTGGAAAAGGTATCAGATATGGACTGACTTGAAAAGATTGGTGTATCTGGACTGAAAGATGGACAGGAAGGGGAGTCAATCTCTGTTTGGTTTCCTCTTATTCCATTCCAGTAGTTCCCAGGAGATAGAAGATGAGCAATACTGAACTCATTCTATATTTTCTTATTTAGTGAGTATCCAATTATCTGCATTTCTTTGAGAAGAAAGAAGGAAGGAAAGGAAGTAAGAGAGTGAGTGAGGGAATGAGCACGAAGGCCTACAACCTAGAAACAAGGAATGCAGGCCGGCACCTCTCCTTCATAACAACTTTAGAGCATACTGATTCCACAAGCCCTTTGGGAATCAGGCATGAAGCCAACACCTCAAGAAATTGTTCCTGCGAGTTGCTTAAATGAATCAGGTCAGACTGACACAACATCTCCCATATACAACCTTAGGACATAAACTAAGAGGAGGTGTTACCTGTGCATTTGACCTAATGAAATTCTGCCAAATAAAGAGAAAATTAATACCTTTCTAAGTTGTCATCCTGATTTGTGACTCTTAAATTTGTGTAAGCAGCTCTCCCTAACAATGAAGTTCTCTCACAGAAAAAGGGAGCAGGATATAAGAAGACTTTTTAAAAAATAAGCTTAAAATTAAAAATTTTAAGAATATAAAGAATGCTAAATTGTCTCATTTCTAGTATTCATGTGTAAGTTGAGAATGTGAATGAAGAATGTGACCAAATTAAATTTAATTAAACTAAAATAGTTTCAGCATACAGTCATATCCTCAAGGATACCAGGAAGTTTCCCTTGTTTGTTTCTTAACATTTTATTCTCACTTAAAAATAGGATAACACAATAATGAAGTACTTGGTTATAAAGCACCTCTTACTAGGTGTCCTTGAAGTGATTGGTAGTAAGATCTTATTTCTAGAACTGGACCCTAAAATTATTGATATCCCCTCTTCCTTCACCATGAAAGTGAAATCACTCTTCCTTGATTTGAGCATTGTCCCTTCCCCTAAAAGTTTTTAATTAAGTTTTAAAAAATCATGATCCCTTTGACAGTCAGGTCCTCATCTTCATCTTTACAATCTTGCCACTCAATCTCACGTGTGACCTGCTGCTAGCATGTCACTAAAGCCACTGATGAATCCTCAATTAATGAGTAAAAGGGAAGTTCCCACAGAATGTGGACCTGATGGCAGTTTTACCTTATTCACCTGTTTAGGCAGAGGCAGTATGTGCAAAGAGATCACAAAAGAGTTTTAAAAAGTGCAGAAATAAAATGGCTTTCTCTAATCACCTGTAAATTCAAGAATAAACCAACTGGAATTCTTTCTTCTTGACCAAAGTCTAATTCTTTAGTTTCAAAAAAACAAGTTACCTTTTTAGCTCAAACTGCCTTCAAAGAAAGTTCAAGGGGAAGAATCAGGAGTATAAATGGCAAGGAATAGGCATTTTACCAGAGATTCCACAACCCCTGACATTTTTTTTCATGTAATCATTCCAGAAAAGACACTTGATTTCCCAAATCTAACCCAAACTTCTTTGTGTACTTGCAAATTTATTCCTTTTGGATCTAATCTGAGATATAGTAGAGAAAAGTTTTCCCTTATTTGTATGTAGCATTCATTCTTTGTAATTTATGGAGCTTACTCTTTTTAACTTTCTCTTCTATAGTTATGGTTTTAGTAGTGAAAAATGTATGCTCGGATGTAGACATCAATGTTCAAAATCTCATAGATACAGAAAGAACAGCTCATGTATAAGTATAACATCACTGCTCTTCTCCTGTCCTTTGAATATTCTCAGGAGGTCCTTCCATCTGAGAACAACCTCCCAACTGGACCAAGAAACAGGCCCTCTCCAATTACCAGATGAGGACCAGCCTTCTTCCCCACACCTTACTCCTTCCAGCAGTTGCTCAATTGTAGCTACAGGGTTCTAGCTGGAATAGTGCAGTTACCCCAGGATTCAGCCTCAAGGTCCTCTTGATGTTACAGTTGTCCAGTCATACTCTTGAATGAGGCAATGATAAGGTTTAAATCTACTTTCTCCATCACAGATAAAGACCCACCAAGTGATTTATCTGGGCCAGTTTTCAGCTTCCTGAGATCTTAGTTCCAGAAATCTATTTAAGGGAAAGCAGAGTTGAAAACCCACTCGGTGACACATGATTCCAGAAGGTTGCTGTGGTTGCACAGGGGTCCTGGAAAAGCATAGAACCATGAAAGAAGAAAGCAATACACACACTTTTGTTGTTGTTGTTGCTGTTGTTAAAAGAGTAAGTTATGGATGGTTTCCGATATGTATCCCTAGATATTTTGCTTATCTTGGGGATGAGAATTGTAGACTCCTTGAAGCAGAGGGGAAAGTCTATAACCCTAAGGGCAGCACTATAATCAGTCAATGCAAGCTCTGTGCAGCCCCTGCAGGGTCGCAGTTTGTGAGTGCATCAGTATCCTACTCCCCTTGTCCTGTTCCAGAGACCAACAGGTCCAAATCCCTTAATCCTTTGTGTTTCCTAGGGCAGCTTTAATAAAAGTATTTTATTCTCAGAAGACCTGTTAATGGCAGCATGGTAGGAACCCTATTTCCTTTAATCTTTCTGAAATCACTAAATACTTTGTTTTTATTATAATTTTTTCAGTAATAATATTCCAAGCAGTTGAAAGCAAGAACAGCTTCAACTTGTGATAACTGCAGCCAGATGGGCTTAATAATCATTCCTTTTAAACACATTTTAAGTTGGGCTCCTACTTTTAATCCACTTATCACAGTGTCTCTACCCAAATCTCAAGGCTATGAAACAAATACTTTGTTAAACTCCCTCCAGAAAGAAAGTCAGGATGAATGATTCAGGGCACTAAGAAAATTAGTTCTTTAGAATGGATGAAAAGAAGGGGAATGAAAGGATGGCGAGGGTAAATCTTGGCTTTTAGAGTAGAAAACTACAAAGCAGTCAGAAAGAAATGGAATATTTTAAAAATATGACAAGTGGTTTTATGCTTTTTATGTTAGCTATTAACTGCTGAGACTTACTAGGCATAGTATGTAAAAGGCAATAATTGAATGTTCAAATACTCTGTAGTACCACAATGGGATTCCTATTTCTAGCGTCCACTGTAATTATGAAACATTCTCAATATATGGGACTTATAGAAGAAATGCTGCCTTTGAATCATGCCTGCATTGTTCAAGGTAGTTTATCCTTATTTTAACTGGTGGAGGCAGATATTCCAATTTACTGGACACAGAAAAGCTCTTGCTGTAGGCTCTGTATGGTGTTTCTGGGTACAGTATAGGAAATACTCCCTAATGGAATTCAAGGAGATAGGATAATGTAGAGACTCCAAGTTCCTCCAAAGTTCATTTCTTCTCAGCCTTCACCAGGCCTTAAAGCTATTTTTCACAGCAGCACTTATTTTCTCTAAGACCTTCCACTTCTCTTGCAGGGTGTTCCAGCAAGCAACCTGCCTTCCTCTGGACCTAAAGCTACTTACAGAACTCTTTGTCCATCCCAGGAGGTACTCTCTGCCAGACAAGAACTTTCTTTCTGCATTTAAGTTCAAACTCCCACTATCATCAACTAAACAATTCTTAAAATTCAACCATTTTTGAGAAACCATCTATCTTTGAATAGCTCAACAGAATCTAGCTGTCACATTCTGAGTTTTAATTAAAAGAAATCAGTTCTACTTGTGTAGGATGTTGGAGTTTCAGTGAAAACATTCTCAGGTTTCAGTTAACAATAAGTTTAAAGTTGACCTGGTAAACATGACGACAGCTGTCAAAAAACCAGTCTTATATTGAATTAAGACAAGTATCATAGCAGCTCAGTTCACAATAGCTAGATTGTGGAACCAACCTAGATGCCCTTTGACAGATGAATGGATAAAGAAACTCTGGTATATATACACAATGGAATACTTTTTGGCCATAAAGAAGAATAATATTAAGGCATTTGCAAATAAATTGATGGAATTGGAGAAACCATGCTAAGTGAAATAAACCAAGCCCAAAAACCAAAGGCTGTTTTCCCGGATAAGTGGAGGATGATATATAATGGGGTTGGGGGTGGGGAATGAGAGAATAATGAGGGAACTTTAGCATATGTAGGAGAAAATGAGAGGGAGGGGGGTATGAAAAATGGTGGAATGAGACAGACATCATTGCCCTATGTACATGTATGATTACACGAATGGTATGAATCTGCATTGTGTACAACTATAGAAATGAAATTATGTACCCCATTTGTGTACAATGAATCAAAATGCAGTCTGTAAAAAATTAAAAACTAAATAAAAATAATAATAAAAAAGAAAAGTATAATGACCTAGCAGAATCCTTTTACATGCAGCATCAATCATGTGTCAGTTAGCATGTAACACCTGGAAAGTGTGTTCACATCTGTGATGTTGAGAAAACAGTGCACATGAAGAGTGACAAGCAAAATATCTAGTGACTTGGAAAATACACAAATATAACAACAGAAAAAGATATCAAGACCGGTGGCCATTTTCCCATCCAGTTCCTTCTTCTTTCTAATTTCTCATTTCCTTCACTAACAACAACATTTTAACAGCATATACTCAATCCTCATGATCTACCACACATGGAGATAGGCACTGGAGAAATAAAGGTTATTTATTAGGGCTTAGCCTCTGATTCCAGTCCCTAGAGCACTCGATCACTTATTTTAAAAATCCAAACACTGTGGATTTAGACGGTAAAAGCTCTGTCACAAATCTCTCTTCCATTTTGCTTGTAATGTATGACACTTAAGTGCTTTAGTTAATAGTGCTGTTTGACAGAATATCGTTGGATAGTGGACAGAACATGAATATGGGCTTTCAAATCAGATATACCTCACTTAAAATTCCATTGTGAGCATTGCTACCTGTGGAATCTCTAAATAAAGTAGGCTTACACTACATGGTTATAAGAAGCACTCATAACATGGGTATTGCACCTAGCATTGGACACATCTAATAGTGATGGAACAGATATTTAAACCCATAGTTTGACTTTATAATCCAAGCTAGGTATTAAAAGCACCATGTCAGACCAGATTGGTATCAAAGCCTTGATCAAGAGTCTCTGCATTGTGGAGATTCCTTAGAAAACTAGGAATGGAACAACCATTGACCCAGCTATCCAACTTCTCAGCCTATACCCAAAGGACTTAAAATCAGCATACTATAGTGATGCAGCCACATCAATGTTCATAGCTGCTCAATTCACAATAGCCAGATTATGGAACCAACCTAGATGCCCCTCAATTGAAGAATGGATAAAGAAACTGTGGTATATAATTACAATGAAATATTACTCAGCCATAAAGAATAATGAAATCATGGCATTTGCAGGCAAATGGATGACAATGGAGAATATCATGCTAAGTGAGATAAGTCAATCTCAAAAAACCAAAGGACAAATGATCTCTCTGATAAGCAGATGATGATACATAATGGGGAGTGGGAGGGGGGCAAGAATGGAGGAAGGAGGGACTGCATAAAGGGAAAAGAGGGATGGGAGGGTTGGGGGGGAGGAAAAAAGAACAGAATGAATCAAACACCATTACCCTATGTAAATGTATGATTACACAAATGGTATGCCTCTACTTCATGTACAAACAGAGAAACAAGTTGTACCCCATTTATTTACAATAAAAAATAAAAATAAATAAATAAATTTAAAAATTAAAAAAAAACATAAAAAAAGAGTCTCTGCATGTTCATTCCATATTCAGAGAAACAGGATGCATTATTTCTTAGAAATATCTAGCAATGTTTTCCCAGCTCATTCTACACATATTGTGCCATGTGTAAACAGGCCTCTTTGCACCCTGAGACTAATGACTGGACTTGGCAGAGATTACCATGATGAAAGTGCTCTGCCTGACTGTGGTTCCATTAAGATACTCTCATTTATTTCTTGCAAAGCCACTTGTTCAGTGCACTTGAAAATGGTTGTGCATTTCCCCAGGCAAATCCTCAAGCAAAGACTCTTGCTCTTTCCTGTCACCTGGGCTTCATGGATAATTGGAAGGTATCTGTAGGTGCTGGAATTTCTACAGCAGCTATTGACTTACTCTCAGTCACAGCAGGAGGATATACCTTAATTTAAAAAAAAATCTTTGCCAAAGTTCAATCAAATAGATATAGATTGTGGCAGTCCAGCTCACAGTGACAAATATGTTCAGAAATCTTTCTTAAGCCATATGGGTCCAAAAGAACCCTGAAGTCAGAGCTAAGTCCCAAGCAGACAAGCTTAACACAACTGAAATCATTGCAGCACAGCAATATAGCAAGAAGATGAAGTAGAATTTCCAAAGATTTTCATAAAAATAGCCTTTAGTTGTTGGAGAAATTACTGTAGTTACCATTTGCGTCTTGTTAAACTAAGAATTTTACTTCATTTGTTCATCCACCAATTTATTCATTCATTCAATTTGGAGAAATGGTGACATGCCCATTCTAATATGCATGCTATCATGGAGAGTTGGAACACAATAAAGGTACATATGGTTTCTAACATCACAGAGCCCATTATCTAGTGGTGGAGAAAACATTAAGCATATTTTTGTAAAGCAATTTTTAAAATTAAAATCATGAGTTCCTAAACAGAGAACTACTCATGGCTTCTCTATAATTCCTCTGAAGGAGACACTTGAACAAAGGAGTGAAGTGTAACTGGAGATTACCACAAGGAAAACAGGAAGACAAGGAACAGAATAAGTTGCATGTGGGAACGCTATTTAAACAATTCAATCACACAACTGGTATTATGCCATTTCACAGCTAAAAGCACTGAGGCCCAGAGAAGATGAGTGACTTGCCCAAGATCACACATTTAAAATACTAAATCTCCAAATTTGAACACAAGCAAGCTTATATAAAAGATCTCTCTAACATCATCAATACCCTACTTTTTTAAAGTGAATATTTTTGTACCATATATTTTTGCTCCATCTATATCTATGATAATGGAGAAATATAACAACTTCAAATATGACATTCATATGTACCAAGATATGGAAGGCACTCAGTTTTGTTTCTAACAATGGTAGATGTCCTCTCCTGTCCTTTTCAGAATTCCCTCTGGAAAACTCTTTCATCAATCATGGTTTAATGCTTGCATAGTTAAAAATGAAAATAAAATAAAACAGGAATGATAGATGACTGATGTATGAGGTCCTGGTATTGTAGAGATTGAGATAACAATGAATAGAATTACAAGTACCAAAAAGCATCAAGGAATCATTTTCTTACCCTATTTTGAGGCATTTTATTCCAGGACCATTTCTCTGTGCTAGCTTTATGAGTTTTCATGGTGATGATAATAGTGATAATAGCAACAGTTCTAATTACAAATATTATTTAGTGGGATTTTATGTAGTAGTCAGATTTTACTAATGTTTAAGATACATTTTCCACATTTAGCAATTTTGAAATTCTGGTGTCTTATAAAAACAACTTATAATTAATTGATAATTTTCTTGGCTTGAGAATAAAATAATCTATACTGCTTATAATCAATAATTTCTTAGAATCAACAAAATATGACAGCTAAGTTATGTTTAATCTTTATATCACCCTATGAGGAAGTTATAATATCATTTTTTATTTGACAAATGAGAGTGATATATATATATATATATATATATCATGTATAATATTTCATTTTGAAAAGAATACATTGTGGAATGCCTCCATGAAGCAAATTAATGAACTAATTCTCTCATGCATATGAGTATGATGGATATTTAACTTTTTATATGTATGTGAGAACTCTTAAAATTTATTTTCTTGGTAAGTTTAAAGGATAGAATACACTGCTATTAACTGTAGTCACTATGCTGTAGAATAGATCATTTAAATTTCTTCTGGACTCAGTATTGTTATTTCACACATAAAGAAACTGAGTCTTAAAAGATCATGTAAGGTGTCTCAAGTTATATGACCAGCAAGTGAAAGAACTGTAATTCTGACTTAGATGTGTGTTCTCTCCAATCTCTGAGAGAAAATGATGCTCTAGAGATGTTTTTCCTTGAAATGACTTAGATACCCAAGGGCCATGATTGGATTCATGTCATTTTCTGCTGTCATGCCACTGCATAGGCAGACTGATTTTGATTTCTTCATTGACCTCCTTGGGCACATAACATGGAAAAAGCTTTGTATTGTAAACTAAAAAGAAACATGATTGGGTTTAAAACTAAATGATAAATAAAACTCAATTAAGAGTCCATCTATTGTAGCATTTGAGAATAAAGACTTTTTTTCACTGCCTGGATTTGAATTTTGTTTTTCAGCTTGCTAACTTTACAACCTTGAGCAAATCATGTACCCTTTCTGAGTCAGACTCATCATCTATTATATGGTGCATGCAATGTGTTTAAACAAATGCTTAGGGTATTCTTTGGAACAGGATAGAATTTGTAGCCAGAAGAGTGAACAGATGCACAAGCCCCAAATTCCCTTAGAATACTGCAGAGAGCATACTTGGTATGAGCCACAGCTCACATCATGGAACTGTGAACTAGGAAAGGGTCCCTTCTCCGCAGGTGCCAAGGAAATGGAGCACCTATGTCATGCTGATATTCTATCCATGTTTTTTAGTCTGCTGTATGTTGCGCTTCTCTGATTGCCCATGCTTTTGGTACAACAGTGGCTCCACAATCAGGCAAAGAGCATGGAGCAGTAATAATCATTTTGTACAAGCCAGAACTTCAATCTAAAGGTCAGTGGTTGCATGAAAAATTTAAATATCAAAGCTAAAGTTGACACTTATTTTGAGAATTTAATTAGAATATAGAAGTGCTCAGTGCTTCCTGGTGTGTAGCATGATTTCAATTAAATTTTATTGATGATGATGATGACTATAATGATAGTGGTGATAATGATGGTGGTCAAGATTATTTGAATGATCACCTCATCTTAGATTCTATCGAAACATACTGTGCCTTTACTTGGTCAGGCACCATGCTAGAGTTAGGTACATTACCTTATTTAAATCTCACAAAAATCCTTGAAAAGACTATTGCTATCTCCTCTTTGTAGATGAAAAAGTTAGGGCCAGAGTCAGCTTTTCCAACTCCAAGCATTCCATTACACTATAAGGTCTTGCAGAGCAATTCTTATTTAAAATTTTGTCACAGTATCATTTTTTTTCTGTATAAAATAAATTGATGTATTTCAAAATACATCAATACGTATTTTCTGTATTTACTTACTGCCCTATGAAGGGAAATTATTAAAAACATAATATATGAGCCAAGGATCAAATTTTACTTTGCCATTTCAAAACCCAATAGGCCCATTAGAACAGTTCCCATTTAAAGCTTTGCCAATAGCATATATTGGTGAGGATTTAAAACAACTGGAACTCTCATAAATTGCCAGTAGAAGAACTTGCAATTCCTTTTGAACATGTCAATCCACCACCCAGTAATTCCACTCCTAGGTGTTTATTCTCAAGAAGTGAAAAAAAAAAAAAAAAAAAAAAAAAAGTCCAGAAAAATACAAACGTGTACATTCATAGTCACTTTATTCATAGCAGTTAATACTTTAAAACAACCTCAAATATTTATCAGTAGGAGAGTGGACAAACAGTTGTGGAACACTTACATAATGCAATAATAAAACAGAAATGAATCTCAAAACTAATTTTTTTGAGTGAAATAAGCAAGGTAGTGTATACTCTCTAAGTCCATTCCCTACACCTCTGCAATGGCAAACTATTCTATGGTTTTTCTAAGTACTCAGATTGAAGATTTCCTGGGGTTGGGAAATTAACTGAGAAGGGACATGAAGAAATGTCCTGGGATAAGGAAAATGTTCACTCTCTTCATAGGGTGTAGGTTGGATTGGTATATTTATTTGTCAAAATTCTTTTAGTTGAGATTTGTGCATTACACTGTATATAAATTATACTTTGCTAAATAATGCACAGCAGGAGCTATAATTAGATTTTTCATCAGACTAGTATTTCATTTTATCACTTTATATTGAAAATTAGTTTTAAAGATGTCCATGAAAACCAATTTGAACATGATTTTTATGGCTAAAATCCCAGTCCCAACTGCTTTCATCACTTCAGCACAAAACAAATTATCCACCAGTACCTAATCCTTTGTTTTGCTTCTGCAACATTTATGTCGAGATGGGCACATGGATCACCAGCTAAAGATCACACTCCTCAGCTTTTCTCAAAGCTAGATGTGAATATATAATAAAGTTCTGCCTAATTAAAATAAATAATATGTACAACTTTTAGGTTCTATCCTTAAGGTGTGAGGGTGTGCCTTCTCCTCCCCTTTTTCATTTTCTGCTGGCCAAAATGTATGCTCAGAAAATGTGACCATCAGCCAATTTCAAATATGCACAATGATGGAGCCTAAAGATAAAGGAAGCTTGAGTTCTCATCCTGTCTAGCCACCAACACAGCCCTGGATTACCTACTGAAACTTCTAGAGGGAAAATCATTATGAACTTCTATCCTGTTTATGCTGCTGGATTTGGGAAGTCTTTTTGTTATAGCCATCTAATCTGTACCCTAAATAATATAACTACCCTATTTTTGGTAACCTCTGAAGGACCCTGATTTGGGAATCTACTAACATCTGCTTGAGAAGAGGGTTGTGGAAAAATCTAATGTAGGGACCACTGCCACATTAGACCCTCAGCACCCACAAATGAACTTCCAGACCCATATAAGGTAGCATCTCTGAGAATTACCCAGGGCAGTTCAGAATTACCATGTGTGGCTCACAAGCTTCCTCATAAATAGCACATCCTGGATATGGAAGAATTTTGAACCCCATAGCTAGACCTGCAGCATGAACCTTCAGCCTCTGTGTCCAGAGGAAGAGCCGTAATGCCAGTTGGCTTTCTTCCTCAAAGACATCCTCCCTGACACCCCAGAGATTATTTCCCTGTCAGTCTGGCCAGACTTTAAGAGTTTCATTCCATCTCACTGGTTTACATTTTGCTTATTTTCTTTCATTTGCTCCTGGTTTTGCCACAGCAGTCTTGTTATGTCCCTCATTGCTTTTTAATTTTTTGCATTTGTTTTAGTTAGTTATACATGACAGTAGAATGCACTTTGATACACCATATGTAATGGAGTGTAATTTTTCTTTCTTCTGGTTATACATGATGTAGAATACCACTGGTCGTATAGTTATATATGTACATGAGATAATAATGTCTGATATTCTGTTTCATTCTTCTTTGGGCTGAGTAATATTCCATCATTTGTGTGTGTGTATATATATATATATATATATATATATATATATCACACTTTTTTATCCATTCATTTGTTGAAGGGCACCTAACCTAGGTTGGTTCCATAGTTTAGCTATTGTGAATTGAACTCTTTCATTGCTTTTTAATCTACCCTTATGGTGTCCTCTGGGTAAATGCTGACTTGCCTGACACGAATGTGCCAAGAGACTTAATAAACCACTTAGACGTTTCTTTACACTTTGGACTTCTCAAAAGTGCATCTGCTTCTTTCAGCACAGTTTTTATCTTCAAACAAGACTTGTGTTAAGAAGAAACATTTTGGTATCTTCATTTTATAGGTGAGATGCTTGAGACTTAGTGTAAACACTATGTCCAGTCTTCTGATTGCAAGTCTAACACTCTTTGACACACCATGATCTGTCTCCTTCATACCATATTGGAAAGTATGGGAACATAGCCCTAAGCAGAACACTCTTCTCTAGATGAGGGTATGACAGGTGAGGACAAAGGCAAAGCATTTTAAATTCATATATAAATATATTTCAACCTCTGCATTTTCCTCTAAGTCATCCCACACTCAATCATTTGCCAAGTTTTATTTTTCATACTCTTTAAATCTCAGAGAGAGTTATATTCCATCCCTTTATTTTGGTGGTTGCTGATGGGCCTTTATAATATTCATCCTGGTTTAATTCAATACCTTTTAACATTTATCTTTGTTGCTATTTTTTATCTCTTCCAATCGACCCTGTACAATGCTGCCTCCTGATCTTTCTATAAGACAAATCTTCCCCTGGTGTTTTCTGCTTGAGCTGCTTTAATTGTTTCCTTTAATTTTCTGGATGAAATTCATATTCTTTATCACTGCATGCAAGCCTCTTCAGGTGTAGATTATCATACACTTCTGCAGATTCCTTTCTTTCCTTTCTATGCATTCAAACTTCTTCTGCCCATACTGAGCTACTTGAAGCTTCTCTAATGCCTCATTCCGTTTGCTGTCTCTATGCCAATGTACAAAAGCTCAAATACATTTAGAAGTCAAGTATAAGCATACATAACACTGTATGTGTAGTAGCAGGGAATAGTAAAATTATGCATGTCATTTAAGTTCATTTAATTTCAGTTTTAAAACACTACACTGGAACTAAACAGAGCTGTTCTGAAGAACCATTCCAACTGCAGGCAGACTGTAACCTTTGACTATGTTTCTGTACATGCCGCTTTATCCATTAGTAGTATCTCTATTCCCTTCCACTTTATCTCATATGCTTCAGCTAGTTCTTCAATATTCAACCTGTTCATAGCTTCCTCTGATCACAGGCCTCCTCAAATTTGGATATCCTCTCCTGAAGTGCCACCTTTGCATTTTTCTGCCACTTTTATTACAATGTGAGATCCCTGAAAGTTTTGGTTGGCTATCTTTCATTTAACCTGAACTTTCAGTGCTTGGCATGAGATTGATGCTCAATATATATTTGAATAGGAAAACTGTACAAGTAAATCAATTTACGTTTGAATGGAATAAATGATGATCAATCAATGGCCTGAATGTATAATTCTGAGCCACCTATCTGGAATGTCTGTGCTGGTGAAGAATGAGGTTTCCCATCAATTCCACTAAATACTCCTAAGATGACTGTTTTCTGAGGTAGTGGTTCTCTTTAAGGAGTTCCTATTCTACTCCTTATGTTAAACAGCTGAGTATTCATAATCTGGGTTTAGACAAAATTACCGTTTCTTCTGGAAATCACAACTATGATTTTGCTTTGCTTTGTTTTGTAGTTAAATTGACTTCCATTGAATGGTATATAATAGAGAAATGCTACCCCATCAGAGTTTCATTTCCAAACAAATACTGCATTATAAAAAGCAATTAAATATTAGGATCATAATCTCTTCATCATAAACAATCTACATGTGTATAAGATAGCAAGTTAGTAGAGATAATGGGATCATAATTGCCTTGGAAAATGAAGTTGGAGGAATAATAAGACAAGATGGGCTTCAGAAGAAATGAAGGTGGCAGGTTTTCAATGTCATTGGTACAAGGAGCAAAAAAAGGGGCCTTATAAGAGGGGCTAGACCCTAGAGAACATGGTAACAAGTTGATACAGAAGCAAGAACAACTAACTTACTAATATCTCCTAGAAGAAAGAAATGGACTCACTTTCTCCCTTGAAGGGTTAGGAGCTTCACAAGTAATGGATGCCAAATTACTAGGAAACATTAGTTTTATTGAATAGCAAGGAAGCAGAAATAGAAGGAGAGACATCTAGTCAGGGAGGTAGAACTGAGCTCCCAAGGCAAATCTGTGAAGGGAATAAGGGCATCAAGCTGCTGCCTAGTTAGAATGAGATCATTAGAGGAACGTGATTATAATCAAGCTACTTCTATGCGTGACACCAGGATCTCACATCTGCCTGAGCCTGCAAGCTCTGAAGAGACTGCTGATTGAAATTGGAAAAATGGTTAAGAGTAATTTGGAGCCAGATAAACAATTTTGCCTTGAATTAAGTGATGAGTGTCCTCAGAATAGAGAGAGACCTGTTGTCGAAACAGGATCTGAAGGCAATATCAAAAGTCTTTTTTTTGGTCCCTTATCTTCAAAAGGAATAACACCTAGGCCATCATGAGTAGAAGTGAGGTCATGCATAATTTGCAGCAGAGGAGTAATACCAATATTTCTAGAGCTGTATTTGTGCAAATTTTTGTATAACTGGCAAACAAGAGTGAATATCAAGCTTTTATTCCCATTTATTAGGGGAAATTTGGAAGATAGGTGATTTTTTAAATGTGCAGATTTTATGCGACCCATACCATTTTGGGTCACCCAGGGATCAAGCAGGTCTATCATCAGCCTCTAGAAGATCGACCATAACCATTAGTTGTTGGGCCCTTTAAACTATATGACTAGGGAAGCACCAAACTCTGCAGTGGTACAATCAAGGACCGAGGATTGGAGGCCAAGTATGATAGCTACAGTACTATTACCTGGAAGGAACAATAGCTCTAACTCTATCTCATGACCCCAGCATTTATGGTTAAAAGAAATGTCCATCTTTACTGTGATCAGGGGGCTGATGTCCATATCATCCACCCTTCCACTGCCAACAGGATGAAATCAAAATACAACATGGCATTCATGGGCTTTCTGGAGCTAAGTCCTGCCCATCTATCCATATTGACCTATCCCACCCTCCTACATCCTCCCTTCTACTTGGGCAAAATTGAATGTCCAAGCTTTTCCACACATATTTGCCTTTGCACATTTTGTTCACTTTGCTTACAATATTCTCACCCAAACAAACCTACAGGGGAGTCTTACCTATCCTTTTGATGCTTGCTTCACTGTATCATCTTCTTATAATGAGTCCCTCTAATAAGACTGCTTCCCTTTCCGTGTTCACTACGCCCTTCTTGAATTCCCCTATCATTTAATGGAACAGACACCACAAGTACATATAACAGTGCTCTGCAAACAGAACACACTCAGTAAGTATTACATGATATTCTTGTTTTGTCACAGAATTTTGCAATCAGACTACATCTGCCTCTATCTCCACTACTAGATGATAAATGCCTAAGGAAAGGGAAAGAATGTAAAGTATATATCGTTGGACTCCCAGCACTTTCTTTTCCAGCTTTGTCTCCACTTAGAATATATATGATTATTATTTTCATTATCAGGTAAAGGAAAAATATTATAGTATAAAGAGATTTAAAGGAAGAAATACCTTGGCTTGAATTCTAAATCTGTCATTTGGTACCTAAGATTTTCAGTGTAATTCTGAACTAGATCTCTAGATGCCTCATCTATAAAATAGAGAAAATATCTACAACATAAGTTTTCCTTAGGCTTACATTGGGTCATATTTCATAGACTTGTGTCACATGGTACATCCCCTATAAATGTACGGTTCTGATGTGAAATCATCTGGATGCTGGAAGTGCATGTGGTTAACAGGAAGAATTTATTAGTGAAGAAAGTTTTTTCCAAACTCCAGTGTTACAAAAAAAAAAAAAAAGAAAAAGAAAAAGAAATGAGTCATACAGTTTTTCAAACTACATTGCTCTTTTACTGTGAAATACAAAAGGATGTAATTGTGTGCAGTTGGCAAGATTCTTATCCTTAATATGAAATTTGAGAAAATCCAAAATGCAATCTTAGTTTTTAAAATCAGATCCAGAAGTAGTGTTCATCTCCTTTAGAAAGTGATTCAGTGAAAAAGTACTTGAACTCAAAGGAAAAGAATTTAGGACATTAAACTTTAAAAAATAATGCCTCCCTTTGAACCTGGTACTGTCGGAATAAGGGAGATTTAAGATTTTAGATAAGACTAGGTGGTTTCTTTCTTTCTATCTTTATCTCTCTTTTTCCTCTTACTTTTTCTCTTTGAATAGGAACCATCATCAAAAAGGATCAGAAATATAAGCATAAAAAAACCAAAGACTTTAATTTACTATAAATTCACTCAGATAAAATAATATTTTTTGTTACTCAGGTCTTTCTTTTTGACTGAGCAACAAGAAGAGGAACTAGTTCTAGACAGTAAGGAAGGAAGCAGGGCCTCCGGATTTTAGTGTCATCACTCCTGGGACTTAACCTCCTCTGCCAGGTTTCAGGGTGCAAAGCATGGGAGTGTGTTTAACCTTTTCACCTGTCAGTCTTCCCTGTGTTCTCAGGTACAGAAGTTTCTTTAGAACTCAGCCTCATATAGAGCCCCTTTGTCACTTAGTTGACTGTTTTCCTTCTTAAGAATGATAATGTGGATGTTTATATTGCTCTACCAACTAAGAAATGTTATTTCCTTTCATTGTTTCTATTGATATCGTTTGGTCATGAAAAAGACATGACCTGAATCTAAAAGGAAATGAAACTGAAAATTCAAGAACTCAAGAAACTCTGTCCAAGATGACACAATACACAGACTCAAACTAGGATCCCCAAGCAGAGCACTGGGCCAACTGTAATAGCAGGTGCTGAACAGGTGAGGACAGGATCTCAAGCCCTGGTTTGTGCTGGGTGCTGAACCCAGGTCCCTTGCACCTAGTACTTGGGCTGCTTCCTTCTTACAGTGGCATCTTCTCTTGTCTATGCTTTTTTCTTCTCTGCTACAAGATGTCCTGTGGAATAAAATTTTCTTTTAGAAGGATTCCAAACTCACAACCTAACCCCTGATACCCTAACACCACCATCACTACCAGTTTTGCTGATTGTAATTTGTTTTCAATCCTCAGCATTTCCCAATTCATCTTGAGTACAGATGAAAGAGAATAGGGAAAAGTCAACAGGGGACAGGAAGCCCAATTCTCTGGGTTTAAAAGTGGTACAGCTCATGTCCAGGATACTGAATTCTGCCTTCAGAAAGTTGTCAGAAACCAGAAGTTCTTACTACAAACTTGCCTCCCTAGGACTGACTGTACTTCCCTCCAAGGGTAAAAGTGTTAAATTCAGACTTTCTCCTCCTTTCACCACCTGGACTCTAATATAATTTATTTCTTAGTATCCAAAACTGTGAGGGAATAATTTATACTATTATTTTAAATGAGAAAGAGAAGAGGAAGAGGAGGAAGAATGGAGGTAGATGTAAGTCTATTTGGCTCTGCTTGAATCAGTCTCTACTTTAGATCCAATAATTTCTACCACAGATAGAGGTCACCTGATACAAATGCAGACCTTTAGATTAGGTTTATTTCTTTAACAATAACTGACTAAAATACCAGAGAGAGAAGAAAGGCCTGCCATAACCCAAACTCAGACAGTACACAGGAAAGAGGAAGTCTAAAGCCTACAGCACAGGATGCTAGTGTCTGCCTCGGCTTATGGATGATGGTGAATCTGCTTGGTGTTTTTCAGAAGGACATTTTCCCTCAGCACCTGAAGTCTAAGAAAGAGGGCTTCTTGGACCAAAGAATTTTTGCAGAATTGGGGATGGGAGTGGAAGAGGGGTAAACATAGCTACATCTTTTCTCTCATATGTGGAAGTTACTTTAAAAAATTGACCTAAATGTATAATAGTGATTACTAGAGATTGGAAAAAGGGCAAGAGGGTAGATAAAGAGAAGCTGGATGTGATCATTACACATTGTATGCATATATTTAACTAACACACTGACGCTCATCAATAAGTACAATTAATACATGTTAATAACATTTTTTTAAAAAAAGAAGAATAACAAAGGTAAATATAACACAACTATATTTGTTAAACTAAACCCTGTAACTGGCCCAAGTTCCAATACTACAACCAAGAACCTGTACACTTACACATATTCGGTGCCTCAAGATACAAAATTCCTCCAATATACATCAAACTTACTTGTGGAATTCATTTACTCACTTTATTCAAAGCAAGAGTTATTGAGAACCTAGTATTTTTCAAGTCCTTTAAGGCATAAATATGCATGAAATTATACTTAGGAATCTCAATAACTGATGGAACAGTCAAAACAATTAAAAGCTACATGTTTGTGTATGCAACAGAGGGGTGGTTCCAACTAGGTGTTTAGTAAGGACTTCAGAGAGAGGCTAGGGAAATCTTGGAAAGAAATTGTACTTGACATATTCAACAAATATTTGACACTGATATCTAAAGAGTAAAATAATTTCAATAAAATTACTTGATGACTTTAGAAAGAAATCAACGAAGATTCTGAGATAGAAAAAAAGAGAAGATGATTGGTATTCTGAGATTTGAAGGATGAGAGGTGTCAGCCAAGAGTGTTTTCTCATTTCACTGGAAGGACAAAGGAGATTCAGAAAAGTTGTTTTTTTTTAAAAAGTGAGGGGGAGGTGTCTACATGATAAAATTTAAATCTTGTTCTTTGCTAAAGATTGACCAGAGAGAGAGAGAAGAGTCCAACAGTCTTTTAAACCAACAGTCTTTTAGACCTGGCTCATAAAGTCACCAGAGAATGTGCCAACAGTGACGTCGTGAGATCATGGGCTTTATTCAGCATGACCTTGGCCTCCTGCAAGATCAAGGACAGAGATGTATATGCAGCAGTGTAGGTAACCCCTTGTAAGATACTTCTTTCATTTGAAATTTAGGTACCTGATTCATGAACTCAATAGACTGAAATGGTTTTTAATTAATTTTTTTATTTTTTAATTTGTTCTAATTAGTTATACATGACATTAGAATGCATTTAGACACATTGTACACAAATGGAGCACAAATTCTCCTTTCTCTGGCTGAACATGATGCAGACACACAAGTAGTGTAATCACACATGTATATAGGATAATAATGTCCATCTCATTCTACTGCTGTTGCCTTCCCCACAGTTCCTCCCCTTCCCTCACTCCCTTCTGCACAAAGTCCCTTAATTCCCTCCCCCGCATTATGGGTCAGCATCCACTTACCAGAGAAAACATTCGGCCTTTGTTTTTTTGAGTTTGGCTTATTTCACTTAGCATGATATTCTCCAGCTCCATCCATTTACCTGTGAATGCCATAATTTCATTCTTTTTTAAGGTTGAGTAGTATTCCATTGTGTATATATACCACATTTTCTTTATCCATCCATCTATTAGAGGACTTCTAGGTTGATTCCATAATTCAGCTATTATGAACTGAGCTGGTATAAACATTGATGTGGCTGTGTCACTGTAGTATTCTGATTTTAAGTCCTTTGAGTATAAACCAGGAGTGGGATAACTGTCAAATGGTGGTTTCATTCCAAGTTTTCTGAAGAACTTTCTGGAGTGGTTGTAACAATTTTCAGTCCCACCAGCAATTTATGAATGTACCTTTTTCCCCACATCCTCACCAACACTAATTGTTGCTTGTATTCTTTATAATTGCCATTCTGACTATAGTGAGATGAAATCTTAGAGTAGTTTTGATTTGCATTTCTCTAATGGCTAGAAAAGATGTACATTTTTCATATGTTTGTTGATCAATTATATTTTTTCTTCTGTGAATTGTCTGTTCAGTTTCTTAGCCCATTTATTGATTGGATTATTTGGGGATTTTATGATGATAAGTTTTTTGAGTTCATTATGTATCCTGGAGATTAGTGCTGTATCTGAAGTGTATATGTTAAAGATTTCTCCTGTTCTGTAGACTCTCTTCCTTCATGTTATTGATTGTTTCCCTTTCTGAGAAGAAGCTTTTTGAGTCCATCCCATTTATTGATTCTCAATTTTACTTCTTGCACTTTAGGAGTCTTGTTAAGAAAGTCAGTTCCTAAACTGACATGGTGGAGATTTTGTCCCACTTTTTCTTCTGATAAGCACAGGGTCTCTGTTCTAGTGCCTATGTCTTTAATTCACTTTGAGTTGATTTTTGTGCAGGATGAGAGATAGAGGTTTAATTTCATTTTGCTATATATGGATTTAATAAGGGTCTATCTTGGTAACAATAGTTTGTGCCTAGATTGTTCCCAAGATTCTGAGAGTAATGTGATTTCTTAAATTAGGTGTATATGGGCTTCTCTGTGACAAGTGTGTACATGCTGTTGGTCCTCTGGAAGTTTGGGACAGTGTGTGTATAAGTACTTTACAATCTTAGATCTTTAGAGGAAACAGTTGCAGTGTAGGATATCCATTCAGTATCTGCAGAAATAAAACAGATGATGGAACAACCCAAGGCTAAAATGGAGCAGAAAAAGGGGAAATGAGGAAGAGACAGATAGGCAATGTTTCATACCTAGTTGAGAATGGGATATTTCTTGAAAATTGAGGAAGTGTTGTTTGGAGAATCGTAAAACATTTTTAAAACCTAGATGACCTTACATGATTGAGTAAAATCAGGTTGCATGAAGGGAAGATAATGTCTACCAATCCTGCCTAAAACACACTCCTGAATCAACTCATGTTAAAACTGAAGGATATTGCCTGAGCTGTTCCCTCCACATCTTCCTGCTCACCACCAGTCAGGGGGGAACCCAGTCAGCTATCAGAACCAACTGCTTCTGCCTTGGGGTAGAACAATGCCATATTTTCCTGAAATGTGCCTGGGACTTTCACAATTTTAGCTCTGAAAAATTCATATCCCAGGAATTCTGTAGTCCTGGGCAGTCCAGGACAAGAGGTCACTCTCTCTTCCAGATACCTATCACTGTAGACTTCCTCTCCTGAGTCTCTGGAGACACTCAGCTGTTTCCCCAGAGTTCTCTGTGTTAGAAAAGGACATTTATTACCTCCAGGGTTAATTTTCCCACACAGCAAAGAATCAGTCTACTTTGCATCTCCAATCATGCCCAGTCACATGGTCCAGTAGAGCTTGCTAGAAGTCATTCAATGAATCCAACTAAAACAATGAAGATTATCCCAAAGTTATGTCACATAATTCCCTATAATTATTCAATTCTCAGTGAAATGAAAGCCCAAATATTAAATCCCAAATAAAGTCCCTCTCTAAAGCTTGAAGTACAAGAAATTAAATACATACAATGAAAAATAAACCTGAAGGATCGTTTTGTTCAATCTCATTTGACCAAATAATAATAATAATAATAACAACAACAACAACAATGATTATAGTAATGATAAAAAGAGAATGCAACAGCATCACCTGATATCCACTTTAATCTCATGCTTGGTCCCCAAAAAGGGTACTCCCTTAGTTCATGTATTTCCCTTTTAGAAGGATGTGACTGTCAACTACACTAAGAATATGGCTTGCTTACTTCTAGAAATAAATATAAAATATGTGAAATGGACCAATATAAAGAGAAAAAAATAAGGATGAAAATAATAATGCATACTTACATTAAATGAGAATTATATGAGGAATAAAATTGAAAACACTTTATAAAATGCTATATAAGTAAATATAACAATATTACTTCCAAAACGTCTAGAAATGTGTATGGTTGAATATAATGAAAGAGTCATTAAGACAGGGGGCATCACACCAGATATGACAAAGTCCCAAATCAGTTTTAGGGATCTGCATTTTTCCAATTTGGCTGCCTTGTCATCTCCAAATCAATGCCAGGGCTTCAGTTATCATTTAACTATATGGAACTAGCTTCACAATTTCTTAAGCATAACACAATGTTGTAATCAGACATATTCAAATTTGGTATTTCAAAAGTCATTGTCTTCTCATAGAAAAAATGGAATTTGATACTGTCTTGAATATCATGACAGATGGGCTCATCATTTCATAGCAGATGGCATGATGATTAGGCTAAACTATGAAATCTTAAATACTAAAATATGAACATCTATCCAACAACTACGGACACTGAAAGTACCCTTTTAGAAACCTTGTATTTCAAGGAGATATTTGTAAAGCTTGAATATTCTTTAGCTCTGGGGGAACTTAGGTTTTTCTTATAAAAAAGTACATTCAGTTGTGGAAAGAGCAGAGTCCTGGTGTCAGGCTAACCTGGACTTGAGTCTAGATTTGCTGTTTACCATTTGTCTTATAAGAGAATTAAACTCAAATTTCCTGGTCTGTACAGTTGGGTTAATAGTACATGCCTCAGGGGATTTGGAGGATAATTTAACAAACTAACACATATAACAACATCTCATAGGTATCTCCTCCCTACAAACGCCTTTTTTTTTTTTAACTGACAAATACTAAAACTGTTCTGAATTTACAGCTGAAGAGAAAATTGTAATGGTTTTCCACTAATACTATTTGTTTTTTTTTTCTTAGATAGGAATTTTAATACAACAAATTCTAAGAAACAGAAAACAAATTATTGAATAAAAACATTTATAAATATGTTTCCAAACAAAACATATATGTGGAAGATATACAAAATCATCTTATCTTTATTTAACTCCAAATACAGACTTTAAAGCATTTCTTAAATCATTATTTTATTTGATCCTATCATTGACTAAAGTAGAATTAACCACATCTAAATAAAATTTAAAATCTAAAACAGAAAATTAATTGATTTCACCAATTTAACAAAAGATAAAGTCAGATCTGAAAAACACATCTGTAAATTCTTGGCCCTGCTCCAAAGGAAAAGGATTTTGTAGTATTTCCAGGTTGTAGTCTCTGAGTTCCACGAAAACCTTTGAGAGGACATTATTGATTATATTCTCCAGCTTTCTGTCCCTCAGCAATGTCCAAAGTTTGCACTGGGGGAATCATTCTCACATGTTTTCAGCTACTTAATTTGGGTGCTATTAATCCCCACCATCAGATCTAAGAGTTTATCAAGATTTGTTAAAACTGACTTATGTATTTAATCCTCCTGACTTAAGTAACTGATTTTGGTAATAAACATAGGCACCAGAAAGAGTCAAAGAAAGGCAAAGTAAATTTTGCTGGGTAAGCTGAGAAAGAAAAAATTCTTTTTTCTTTGAAAATGTTCTTCCTTCAGAATCTATAATGTACAAGTCTCTACTGAAGCAGATATTTTTCAATAAATAAGGGACAGCCTGGAGCAACCAGGGATCATATGGAACTGGTTGGCAGAACCCAACATTGCAGAGATCAGGAAGTCTGATCCTTGTTGATATCATTGGTCCCTGGATCAAGCTGTAACTGAATGTCCCATAAGCTTTTAGTTACATGTATCAAGGAATCCCCTTTGTTGTTCAATCCAATTAGATTGTTTTTAAAGGAGGAAAAGTTTGCCTGGGTGGTTGTGGGGAGTTCACAGTTTTAGAGGTTTCAGCACGTAAGTAGCCAGCCCTATTTCTAGGGCCTTGGAGGCAGAACATCATGATGAAAGACTGTAGTGGAAGAAAGCAGCTCAGGACATCACACCAGCAAAGAGAAAAGGTCCCCTCACCAAAAATAAAATAAAAATCCCAAAAGCACTCCCATAACCACCCTTCTTCTCCAGCCACACCCTACTTATCTACATTCACCACCAGTTAATTCTAGTCAATGGTTAATCCAATTAGATTTGAATTTTCTATTCTGGAAATATAAAATTTGTGCTGAATCCAGCAGCTTACATTTTCACAGTAGAAAAGAGATATTGCTTGAGGTCATCATATGAATATCATGGGAAATGTATCTCTGAAGTGACTTAAAGTCAATATTGAAAAGGATTTACTTTTCAAAATTTTGTAAATGCCTTTCTAATGAATGCACCTGACCATCATTCCAACTTACAAGGAAGGGATTTGGCAAAATCTCTGAGTCAGGTGTATAGCTAGAAAAAAAATAACACTTATACCTGGCCTTAAGGAGCTTATAAAATGGTTAGGTGATTAAGTCTAGCAAATATGATACAGTGAAAAGCACTGAACTGTGTATGATCATGTTACGTGGCACTGTCATTAATGTACATGTGGGGCCTATAGACTCAGGAAAACAGTCACAGAAAAATTGAAACAAGAAAAGCTCTGGTTACACTATAGATATAACAGGTAAAGGAGTGTTGACAGAAAGATCAGGTGATCAAAAAATAGTATTCATAGGACTGGGGTCATGGCTCAGTGGTAGAGCACTTCCCTAGCACATGTGATGCACTGAGTTCAATCCTCAGTACCACATAAAAATAAATAAAACAAAGGCATTGTGTCCATCTATAACTAAAAATATTTTTTAAAAATAGTATTTATGATGTATATGGCTGCCCACATATGATCAACATTTTACTATTGGCTGTTTTAACAGCTATGTAACACTGTAAGAGGAGTTGGTCTGAGTTTCTTATTTGGGTTCTAATATTTACTATTTTTAAACTTTTTATTTGAAACATATTATTTGGAATATGTATTGAATATCCTCCAGTGGGGTTTAGTTCTGCACCATTATTTAAATGATGTATCTATCATTTAAGTGAATGTTTAGAACTACTTCATTACCAAGACTTCCCTCATGCTACTCCCTCCCACATCCTGAAACCCTGGCAACCACTAATTTGTTCTCAATACTTGTCATTTTAAGAATGTTATATAATTTAAACCATTTGACTCTTCTTGTTCATTTTCTATTTATTTTCTTCTCCTTTCTATAGGTTATTATAACATCTTCTAGGACTCCTTAGACTTATCTATCATATTTTTTGGGTGTCTCTCTTTATGTAGCTTTTAGTAGTTACTTTAGGCTTCATACACATATAATTTATCACACTGTACTATGTTGACATTTTATCAACCCAAGTGAAGTACGGAAAACTTGCCTTTGTGTGTGTGTGTGTGTGTGTGTGTGCGTTGGGGAGTGAACCCAGAAGCACTTTACCACTGAGACACATACCCAGCCCTGATTAGTTTTTATTTTGAGACAGGGTTCTTGCTAAGTTGCTTAGGGCCTCACTGAATTGCTGAGGCTAGCCTGGAACTTGGGATCTTCCTGCTTCAGCCTCTGGAGTCACTGGGATTATAGGTGTGCACCATGGCACCTAGCAAAACTGCCTACATTTATGCCACATTACCCTCAACATCTTAACATATTTGTCTCTAAATATATTGATAACCACATCAGTGTTATGATTTTTGCTTTGACTCTCAATTGTACTTTAGAAACTATAAGAAAAGTCTGTTTCAAATACAGACCGTTTCCATATATTTTCACTCTTTCCATTGTATTTTCTTCCTTTCTAATGGTCTAAACTTACTTTTCTTATCATTTCTTCTCTATGTGGAGAACTTCCCTTAAGCCACTCTTATAATAAGACTACTTGTGACAGATTGTTTCCTTCTTCTGAGAATCTCTTTTTTTTTTTTTTTCCTTTATTTCTAAGGGATATTTTTGCTGTATATAAAATTCTAGATTAAGAGTTGGTTTCTTTTAGCACCGGATAAACATTGTGCCATTTCCTTCAAGTCTTTTATTTCTGATAAGAAATCTGCTGTAGTTTGAATTATTTTTCAGTATAAGTGTCATTTCACTTTTATTGCTGTCAATAATTTTTCTGTTTTTAGCTTTTAGAGTTTGATTAAGATGTACCTTGACATAGATTTCTGAATCTTGTTAAGAGATTAGCTTCTTAAATCTTTAAATTTGTATCTTAAACCAAATTTGCAGGTTCTTCAGTGATTATTGTTTGTAAGACAATTTTAGCCTTATCATCTTTCTCTATTTTTGTGATTCTGAAGATTTAAATAATAGAATATTATTATGACCCCCTGAATTTTCTGAAATTTTATATTTTTTAAGTTTATTGTCTGTTTTTTAAAGTGGATAATTTCTATTTCTATGTTTAAGTCCACTGCTATTTTCTTCTGCCTTCTCTATTCTGCTGTTGAGATTATTTTCTGTGTAGATATTTTTCAGTTCCAAAATTTCCATTTGGCTAGTCTTTATATATTCTATTTCCTTACTGAAACTTTCTACTTTTTCCTTTTTTAGCTTTATTGGTGTATAATTGACAATATTTGCATATATTTAAGCTGCATGCACAATGCTTTGACATGTGTATACATTGTGAAATGTTTATCACACTCAAGTTAATTAATATATTAACATTCCTGTCACTTCATGTAGTTACCTTTGTGTATGTGTGAAGAATATTTAAGATTTACTCTAAGCAAATTTCAAGTTTAATTTGTCTCAGATGTGTACTTAATTGCTCTATGAAGAATTTTTATGATGCCATTTTAAAACCATTACCAGATAATATCTTATCATGTTCTTTCTTACTAATCTATTGATAAAGGTAAATATCAGATAATATCTTCCTAAATCTAATATGTGAGAGTCAAGGGAAAGCTTCATGGACTTTTATGACCTGGCCTCATGAGTCACTTAGCTTCATTTTCTCTGTACCCCCTAACCCATCCAGGTTCAAGATAAGGTAATAAGGACCCTATATCTCAATAGGAGTATGTTAAAGAACACACAGACACATTTTATAACCATGATAAATTATTATATTGAATCCTCACCACAATTCTGTGATCTGGGTTGAATAATTTTGACAGATATCAAAAGTAATACACACTAACATTAAGGAACTTACCAGGGATCATTTAGTAGGTACCAGAATCAGAATTGGAACCCATTTTTTTAAGTTCAATGTCTATGTACTTAATCATTAAGGCCTAACTTGATGTTCTGCTTGCAATCTGAAAGAGCTTTTCTTCTGGTCATATGACCATAGAAACACAGAGATAAAAAACAAACAGCATAATTTCCATTTGATGGATGAACTGACAGCACTGGAACTCAAACACAGGAGCTCTGATTTTAGTTAAAGCTTGTTGATTTTAGTTAAGACTTCTTGTGCTGCCCTACCCTACTGAACCTAATGGTAAGTTCCCATGGTGGCAATGGCTAACTCCAGTTAAATATGCCCGATTTTATAAAACTGCATATTGTTTGGATGTGCTAACCCCACATTATTTTCATAATGCAATTATGCCAAGAACTTGATATGACCCAATAATTATAATGATTTGACAACATGAGACACAGCAAGCAAACCTATAGGAAAATGAAACTCATAAGTTGTATTTGATTATGATTTTTCCTAAAGTTATTTGGGAAGTTAGGGGAGCATAGCAGCTATCTTAAAAACTCAGAGTTTACATGAAGTTCTTAAAGAAAACCATAAACTAATATGTTGATAATTTAAAAAACCTATAGATTTCTTTTTTGGCAGACATTATTGAGATACATAGGGTTTCAAACCCTGCCCTCAATATTTATAATCAGGCCTGATTTTCTTTTATAATTATCTGCAAAATAAATTAAGGCAATAGAAGAATAAGTCTAGATGGTGATCTCTCAATATGTCTAAAATGAATACTCCTTGCAAGTGAGCTTCCCTAGGGCCATTCCTGCATCCTTCTAAGAAAATGTAAAGAAAAATTAATGTTAAAGGATTTAACTAGAACCCAAGTGATCTTTCAAAAATACCTATCTTACTTGTCAGTCCACTTCCTAGAAACCGTCTATAGTGCCTCATTTACCACATGATATGGTTCAAACTTTAATTGTATATATAACCTCATTTAAAAAAAAAACTATACAGTTATAGGTCTTCAATGTACATATACAGTATCAACTCCTTTATGTTGGAGTTTAATTTCCCTTTAATCCTAACTCTCAGATCATCACTAGCATATCCATAAGTATTGATGACTCCATGGTTGTCTTTACTAGTTGTTCTAGTCAGCTCTCTGTTACTGTAACAAAATACCTGAAATAAACAACTTATGAAGAAAAAGATTTGTCTTGGCACACAAACCAACCAGTGGTTGGTTAGACCCATTGCTTTGGGGCCTGTAGAGAATATCATGATGTGAAGCATGTGACAGAGCAAATTATTCACCTCATGGCTGTGAAGAGAAAAGGGGAGGAAAAGCTAGGGGGCACAGTTCTTCTATCCCCCTTGAAAATATACCCAATGTCCTGAAGACCTCCCACTAGGTCCCACTTCTTTAGTTTCTACCACTTTCCAATAACACCAAGCTGGGGACTAAGTCTTTAGTACATGCAACTTTGAGGGGCATTTAAGATCTAACCTACAGCCTTCATGCTATGCACTCTAAGAACATGTCCTAGCTCCTTTTTCCCTACTTCAAAGTTCTTTCCAACTTTACCTTACAGTATTTGTTGAATAGCCTTTCCCACCCCCTGAAAATTTTTTCCGGATCTTTAAGGAAATCTTAACCCAATATTCTCCCATTAAAATCATCACACTATTTTGTTTTAGTATTATACTAACTAATTTCCAAATATCCATTGTCACAAATACTGGCAGGCATGGGTAAAGTGTGAAATGCATAAAAATAAGAGAAAGTTCCTGCCTGTGAGGGCCACACCTTCGATTTGGTAGACTAAAAAAAATAGAGGACTCAAAGATGGTGGATTAGCATGAGGCAGCATTTTAGCTTGATCATGTAGAACTCAAATAGCAAGAATAGCACATCTCCCTGAGGCTCAGGGTGAAAAAATCCTGAGACTGCCGAACCTGAGACTGTTTGACTCATTAATTGAATATTTTTAAAAATTATTTATTTATTTGTTTATTTATTTTTATTGATATTCTAAAAAAACTTCTCCACCAGAGTTTATCCATTGTCCCCTATGCGCCAATCCAGGAGCCATCTTGGGACTACAGTGTGGCAGAACCTACAAGAACTAAAAACCCAGATCTGTGAGTTTGCAACTAGGTCTGTGTGGGCCTGTCTGAGCCTAGCAAAACTGGAAAGTCAGAAACTGGGAGCATTTCCCCCCAGGGGAACACAGGTTAGAGAAGCTGGAGAGAGCCAGGTTCTCCCCAGCTCTGTGAGTCCTGAGGCTCATGGGGACTGATGGGGCTGGCCACACTGGGTCAGTCAGAAAGTTGGAAGAGGGTGTGAGGGCATTTTGCTCTTTAGCTCACCCAGCCAGCTGATCCAGCACCCATGCACCCCGAAGTCCATGCAGGCCTGCCCTCTCAAGATCCTAGCACCAACCTGGTCCCCACTCCCTCCAGTCTGGCATCCAATAGTCCTATGTCCCCCAGGTCCTGCATCAGTCCAGTACCCAACAGGGTCCTCCAGCTCCTCAGTCCCTATTTTCCCAACTCCTCTGTGGCTACCAACCCAGCCCATTACTTGCTTTTTTGTGGGCCTAAGTTCCCGGGATCCAGACGGGTGGGAAGAGAAGCACCTGACTGGGAATTTGAAATGGTGGGGAGTGGGAGATATTGAGTTTGGAGACTGAATCAGAGACCAGGAATTGTGGAGTCCACAGGCAACATAGTGGACTAAGAAATGGCTCCTACACCACAGAAGTTGAACCCAAAGGAGATTCCTAGGGTGCAGTCTTCCTGCATGGACTGGGAAATGCTGGGCCCTGGAGGTGCATTGATTTAAAATCTCTTGACCAATTGGCCTTCAGCACAGAGGATGGAGAATACTAGCCTACATCCTACAATCCATCTCCAGGAGTTTTATCACCAGGATCAATCCTCTCACCCTAGCAACCCCACCCACCCTGAGGGAGAGCAAGTCCCAAACTCGAGACAACCCCACCTAATTGCTGAGAAGGGAAGCTGAGAAACTTTTGAACTGCAATGGAAACAATTGTTAAATTTTTCATTGAAATTATTTTTTTCTTTTCTTTTTTCCCTCATATTTCTACCATTTTTGAACCCAATTACTTTTCATGCATCAGTTTATTGAAGACTGGGATGTCTGAAATGTATATTTCAGTTTTGTTTTTTATTTTTAATTGTTTCTTTCTATTTTAGTTTTTTTAATTTTTATTTTTCCTCTCACTTATCTGTTTCCCTTGATTCTCTTTCACTCTTTTCTCCTGCTAACCACCAACCTCTATTATTCCCTCTTTTGCCCTTTCTAAAAATTTTTATTTCCATCTTCTCTTCTCGTTACTCATAAACATCACATCCTACACCACTTCTGTTCTTTCTTTGTCCACCCTTCAAAATTGTAAACACGTTTGCTAACTTACTCTTTTTACTGTAGGCAATAACCGAACACATCATTTTCTGTTTATTGAGTCAAAACTGTAGACATAGTAATAGGAGCTATTTGGTCTAAGGCTGTATATTACTTGCAATGGTTGCTGTTATTGTTTGTCTCCCCCTTAATGACAAGTTACTAGTACCTTCAAGGATACTATATGTCTACACAGTGGAAAATGTGCTGCCTCAGATCCACACTACTAGATAGGTAGAGATACAAACATCATGAAAAAACCAGGGAACAATTCATCCCAGAAAAACCAAAATATACCAAAAATAGAATCCATTAACACCACAGGGAAAAAAATGTCCGAGAAGGAGTTTAAACTGTGCATAAACTTATCCACAAGGAAAAGGACAGTGTAAGGAGTGAAATCAGAGATAAAATTCAGGAGATGAAAGACCACTTCAATATAGAGATAGAGATTCTGAAAAGAAATCAAACAGAAATCCTCAAAATTAAGAAATCAATAAAAAAAATTAGGGGTATGGGGGTAGGAAAGATAGTAGAGTGAAACAGACATTATTACCTCATGTACATGTATGACTGCATGACTGATGTGATCCTACAATATGCACAATCAGAAAAATGAAAAATTATACTCCATTTAATTATAATTTATCAAAATGCAAAATGCATTTTACTGTCATGTATAACTAATTAGAACAAATTTGAAAAAATTAAACTAAAAATACCCCTATCTCTCACCTGGCACAATGTTCAACTCAAAGTAGATTAAGGAGTTAGGCACTAGAACAGAGACCCTACACCAAATAGAAGAAAAAGTAGGCCCAAATCTCTACCATGTGGGCTTAGAAACTGATTTCTTTAACAAGACTCCTAAAGTGCAAGAAGTAAAATCAAGAATCAGTAAATGGGATGGAATCAAACTAAAAATTTCTTCTCAGTGAAGGAAACAATCAATAACATGAAGACAGAGCTACAGAATGGGAGAAAATCTTTGCCACCTGCACCTCAGATAGAGCATTAATCTCCAGGATATATAAAGAACTCTAAAAACTTAACTTTATAAAAATAAATATCCCAATCAATAAAAGGGATAAGGAACTAAACGGACACTTCACAGAAGAAATACAACTGATCAACAAGTATATGAAAAAATGTTCAGCATCTCTAGCAGTTAGAGAAATGCAAATCCAAACAACCCTGAAATTTCACCTCACTCCACTCAGAATGGCAATTATCAAGAACACAAGTAATAGTAAGTATTGGCAAAGATGTGGGGAAAAATGTTCATGCATACAATGTTGGTGGGACTGCAAAATGGTGCATCCACTATGGAAAGCAGTATGGAGATTCCTCAGAAAACTTGAATGGAACCACCATTTGACCCAGTTATCCCACTCCTAGGTTTATACCCAAAGGACTTAAAATCAGCATACTATAGTGATACAGCCACATCAATGTTTATTGCAATTCAATTCACAGTAGCTAAGTAATATTCCATCATGTATATCTACCATATTTACTTTCTTCATTCATCTATTGAAGGGCACACAGGTTGGTTCCATAGTTTCACTATTGCAAATTGAATTCCCAAAAACCAAAGACTGAACGTTTTCTCTGGTATGCGAATAATAATTCACAGTAAGGGGGAAGGGATTAGGGAAGAATAGAAGTACTTGGGGTTCAACAAAGTGGAAAGAAGGGAAAGGAGGAGGAATGAGAATAGGAAAGATAGAATGAATCAGGAGTTACTATCCTTTGTGCATATATGATTACATGATCAAAGTAATTCTACATTATGTAATTATACATTATGTATAATTCTACATTATGGATGAGAAGTTATACTCCATATATGTATAATGCATCAAAATACATTCTACTGTCATGTATAACCAATAAGAACAAATAAATTTAAAAAAATACTAATTCAACATTGTACAGATAAATGTTAACAAAGCATGATGTGTCATGGTAATGAAAAAGATGAGTACCTGGCAAAATCCTGGAGGTCTTCTAGAAATGAAAATCATTTTGCAGAGCTTTAAAGCATGAGCATCATAATACTTATTTCCATTATTATATTATCCACTTAAACAGATATTTTATTATAGTCCCATTTCCTACTTTCATAATTCTGAATGATGCCAACTTAAATATTTAATAAATAATTTTGTGTAGAACAAATGGTTAAACTAATAAGAGAATAGATTTCTTATTTGAGTACATTGCCTAACAGAAGCTGGTAGGCCAAATGGATCAATGTTCATATTTTCTGACCAGTTTACTTTACTGACTAGTGACTTACAATCAACCAAGAAATGATTTCAAAAGACATACAAATTAAAATCACTTCATAGACTTTGGTATTGGCTTAATCTCCCATACATTCACCCTGGAGTAATAATCTACCTATCAACTTGTATCACAAGGAGAATCTTAGAATAAAGTGAATTTGATATCGTACAATTAGGATGTTTTAAGGAAGCATAATAATATAAAGAGAGGGCAGAACTGGGGATTCAGAAGACTTCAATTCAAAATATGTCTCTGATATTTGTTTACTGGGTGATTTCATTCCACCTCTGAGCCACAATTTTTTCACTATACAATAAGTACAATGATAACTTCCTGGATTCAGTTTTACTAGAGATCAAATGAAGCAATTTTTGAAAGAATTTACTTCAATGGTTGCACATCATAGGACTGAATAAATTTTTATTAAGACTTCAATTAGTGCTTTCCTTCATTATTGTAGAAGTCCTTGACCCATATGTACCAGATATTTGAGGAACATATATATGGATTTGCATTCAACCTGTAGATGCCACCAGACAAATGTTTTCTGGGGTAGAAGTTACTGTAGTCTGATTAATCAAAGCCACCAAAAATAGTTGTTTAGCTTTCAGGGTCAGTGGAAAGTGGTCCAGGTTTCACACAAGAATTGGCCTGAGAAAGATCAAGCCCATGTTCTGCTCATTAAGCTCATTCTACCAGAGTGAGTACTCTGTACATAGATGCCTTTGGGTTAGTTCAGTCTTGTATGATTTTGTCTTCTAGGACACAAATAACGGACAATGGTAAAATAAGGTGGCAAATCTCATGGCTGGTTTGAGATAACTTCTATGAAAATGTCCCTTGCATTATTCAAACAGAAGGTCAACAATTCTCACAGTATTTCAATATCTTTGCATATTCTCATCTCTTAATGACCTATACATCATTTAGTAGTTTTGGATAATATTTTAATTCTTAGAATAAATTAAATAAATATAATAGATAACAGTCACAGAGTTACAAAAGACAGAGAAAAAAAATATTAATTATTTGGTTAATTCCAGGAGATCTTATGACCAAAAAGGAGAATTTGACTAACCATACCCCATAAGGGCAGGGAATGCCAATAATTTCCCTAGGACTTAAGAAAGGAGACTAGGGATAATTTTTACTTTTATAATTAGGGCCCTTATTACATAATTGTTTGGTTTTGAGTGTTTGTCCTAATCAACTATTTCTGTCAGTCTGCAAAGATCAGTTTCTATTAAAATCAACTTGGGTGGGAGTGAGGGTAGAAGAATTCTTTCACCTTGGGCATTGAGACAAGAAAAAACATGGAATCACTTTCATGTTTTAGACTCTTTCACAAGTAAAATGGTACTTAATCCTTAAAACCCTTTTGCAGGTACTTCATCTCCATTTTCAGACAGTAAGCCAAACCTCAAAACGTTCACACAGCTGGTAAGATGCCGAGCTGCAGTCAGAACTTGAACTTTTCTGTAGTCAAATTCCATGTTCTTTCCACTCTCTTTTAGTTCCTCCTTCTGAACAACTCTGACCCAGAGTGTGTGCTCAAGGCTTACTTCAGCCAAGCCAGCATGATCAGAGGATTTAAGAGGCTCTAAGAGCTTCAAATTCTCCCAGAGCTCCTGGTAACTCTAACCTTATCACTGCGGCCAACGTAGAGCAGCTACCAAATCCTGCCAAACCCAGTGCAGGTCCTTTTCCCTCTGCACAGGCAAGCTTTTTTTCTTTTAAAATTCCATCACTTTGATGCCCTATATCTGGAGAAGAAGGAGAATTCACCTCTTCTCTTGGCAGAGGACAAAGCAAAGCAACTTGATAGACTGGAAGAAAGAAAGGAATTTGTTGGAGCCCTTCAGAAAACAGCCATCTCCTTTCCCTGTGATTGTCATCCCTGGTCTCAGTATTTAGAGGTTACAAAAAGCAGAACACCTAATGTGATTCCCTCTGCATAACTGTGTGCTCTGTTGCCAGTCCTTTCAGCCGTTATGTACAGTACTCATCACATGTATCTGTCCTGATTCCCTGTGTGTGCCTGGAATGTAGTTTCTCTGGAATAACTAATTCTACTTTTATCATTTCAATTTGAAAGACTTTCATTTTAAAGAAAAATAAAATAATTTTAGAATGTGTCTAATTTCTTTCAGGGCTTTATAAAGTCCTAGGGGTAGAGGAAACAACCACATGGAAAGAGGAATTTTAATTCATTCATCACTAAATTATTTGCATGTTAATATTTAGGAAGTATTAAGAGTTTGGACATCATGTCGATCAAGGTTCTAATCCTAGATACTTCATTTAATAGTTGTTGGTCAAGTTATTTTCTAGCACTATGTAAAATAGAGATATTACCCATCATTAATAATGCTGACACCATTGCGGAAATCAACTGGGAAAATCACTATAGTCACTTTGATGGCACCTCTCCTTAAGCAAGCAACCAGTGACTGCTCAGTGCTGCATGTATTGATAGGATTGATCTGACACTGAAGTAGGCTTTCCAGAGCCAGAAATGAAAGAGAGTCCATCTCTGACTTCAGGGGTAATGGCTACTTGCAAAACAGGGCAGATGAAAAAGTATAACATATGAAGTATTGAGCTAAACAGATGATCCAAGGAAAGAGGCACACAGTTTAGTCTGGTGGTTGTCCCTCTGTTGAGCCCCTCCAGTGTCTTTATCCTATTACAGCACATTTGCTCTCTGATAAAATAGTTTGTCTTCATATCCCTAGAAACACTTCCCTGAAGACAGAAGTTCATCTTTTCATATTTTATTTTTTTTCTGATACTCATGGTCTAGCATACAGCCTATACAGAAAGATCTCAGTAAATATTGGACAAAAGAATAAATAGTGTGTAACCCAGAGCAGTGGTGCACACCTGTAATCTCAGTGGCTCCAGAGGCTGAAACAGGAGGATCGTGAGTTCAAAGTCAGTCTCAGAAAAATCGAGGCACTAAGCAACTCAGTGAGACTGTCTCTAAATAAAATACAAAATAGGGCTGAGGATGTGACTCAGTGGCCAAGTACCCCTGAGTTCAATCCCCAGTACCAAAAAACAAAAAAGAATGAATGGTATGAGATAGTGTGTAAAACAGATACTGGGTAAAATGAAACTACCTTTCAGGTTCAAGAAGGTTTATGCACATATAAATATGAACAGCCTAATTATGGGAGGTCTTGCAGGCTACAATAAGAAATCTGTGCTACATCATGTAGAGCCATTGAAAGTTTGGGGAGGCAGAAGAAGCACCAAAATAAGTTTTTGAATTTTAATTTGAATATTGTGCTCAAGGTATAATGGAAAATCATGAAGATAATAGACCAGTTGAGACACTAGTGTAGTATAATAACTCAAAAAAAAAGGTGATGGAGTCTGAGCAAAAGTGAGAAAAATAGAGATAAAATCAAGGAACAATTTCTCTCATTCTTAAGAGCACCCAGCCTTCCATCCAGCTTCCATCCTACCATTAACTTCTCCACCCATCTGTCTATCTTACGCACATATCTTGATGACCTACCTCAGGCCAACATGGTTCTGCTTTCTAAATACTCTTTAATGAACATGTTAGTGAGGTGAGATTGGACTTAGCAACTAACAGTTCTTATAGAAAGGAAGGAGGAGGGTCAAGTGTGAGTCTGATAATTATAGTATTTGTGACAAATAGTGAGTCCTGAGTCCCTCTCCCTTAGGAAGGAGACTTCAAAACTAAAAGGTGGATTTCAACAATTTTCACCTTGTCTTCTATGTCTTTTAGACAAGTACTGGATTTAAAATCCCAGTTGAAACCAGTGACAGAGAACTTGTTCTTAACAGAAAACGAAGGAAGACAAGTAGGATCATGATGTGGAAAAACAGATCACCATCTCTCTTTCTCATCCTGTCATCCACCTTTCATATCCTTCCATTAACTCTTCCACCCACCCATCTAACACACATTTCTTAGCTACCTACCTCAGACCAAGCATGGTTCTGCTTTCTAAATATTCCATAATGACAGGCAGTTTTCTGCTCTCTGTGAGTCACACGACTGCAATAGCAACTGTACAGAATGATCCCAAATTTTTTTATTGCATTGATTGGTTTTGTTTCTGCCTGGGGACAGCGGTAAATTACTCTTTTAAATTTAGCTTTGAGACACTATAATTTCAACTCTAAGTGCAGAAATTGAACTGCTTTCAAGGACAGCAAAATGATGGCAGCATCCTGGTGCTAAAATACAATGACAAGCTAAAATACAATGCACCATTACTTTGCCCTATGGGAACTGTATATCCATGCTGAGAGCACAGGCATGCTTTGTGAGCGCTATATTTAAACACACTCTGTGAGATTACTCTCCCTTTAAGGAGCAGAGACTAATGCATACTCTAACTCTGAGGGTTGGTGGAATAATCACAAGAGAGAAGGTCTGTGAATGTGACCTGTGAAACATGCTAATATAAGGGAGTATTATTTTTTATTGTTGTATAAACTTTCTCTTTCCTTCTTTCTCTTTCTTTCTTTCTTTCTTTCTTTCTTTCTTTCTTTCTTTCTTTCTTTCTTTCTTTCTTTCTTTCATGTCAAGAGTATTCCAAGTATCTCTAATTCTACTAAATTTGATTGGAAAAGGCAAAGAACAATAATAATTCAGGGAGTAAATTGGTTGGTTCATTTTGTACCATCTAATAAGTGACCCTAAATTAAATGTAAACTCTTCAGTTTTCTCATGATTGAAACAGAAATGATCATAATGCACATTCTAGAATATTTGTGCAAGCCTTTACGCTTCCCAACCAACCACACCTTGAATCTATCAGCCTGAAAAATATTGCCTATGCTTCAGGTTTCTACAGAGCCTCATGTTTCCTTTTCTTTTCCTAGAAGCTGCATCCTTCACCTGGAATTCTGACTACTCTTCTCACCTCTCAACTTTTATCTTCCCCCAGGGTCTAGGCCATATGCAGTGCTTTCTCATTTGAGTGTAGCTCTAGCAATAAGTATAATGCCTATAATAAAGCAAGTACTAAATAAGTCCTGAAATAAATAGATGAAAGGTATATGGTGACCTCCATACATTATAGAAGAGTTAATAGTTATTAATGATTTTAAATCTCATTTGTTAAATATTACCTTATGACAGTGAATTCATGGCAAAGTAAAACTGGATATAATAGTTTTAATCAGAAAGAAAAAGCATAATCTCTTTAACTCAGTGTTTCTCAGCCAGAGGTGATTTGGTCTCTCCAGAGGACATTTGGTTGTCCTAACTGAGCTTAGGCATTATTAGCATCTAGGGGATAAAGACCAGGGCTGTTGTTGTTAAACATCCTACAATGCACAGGACAACCCTCCACAATAAAAAATTATTTGGCCTAAAGTGTCCATGGTACCAAAGTTAAGAAACTAATACTCTTGCTTCACTTAGAAGATGTGTTGTTCTTCAGGTTCTAAAGTGATTTGACATTCCACAAGGCATTTCAACAGTCCATAAGGCATTTATCACCCTTGAATTTCATGGAGGGAACTATGTGATCTTTTTCATAGACAGTTTTTTTTTTTTTATTGTAAACAAATGGGATACGTGTTGTTTCTCTGTCTGTACATGGAGTAAAGGCATACCATTTGTGTAATCATAAATTTATACAGGATAATGTGGTTTGATTCATTCTGTTATTTTTTCCCTTTCCCCCACCCCTCCCACCCCTCTTTTCCCTCTATACAGTCCTTCCTTCCTCCATTCTTGCCCCCCTCCCACCTCCCATTATGTGTCATCATCCACTTATCAGCAAGATCATTCGTCCTTTGGTTTTTTTGACATTGGCTTATCTAACTTAGCATGATATTCTCCAATTTCATCTATTTGCCTGCAAATGCCATAATTTTATCTTTCTTCATGGCTGAGTAATATTCCACGATATATATATATATATTATATAGTAATATTCCATTATATATATATATATATATATATATATATATATATATATATATATCACAGTTTCCTTATCCACTCATCAATTGAAGGACATCTAGGTTGTTTCCACAATCTGGCTATTGTGAATTGAGCACCTATGAACATTGATGTGGCTATATCTCTGTAGTATGCTGATTTTAAGTCCTTTGGGTATAGGCCAAGGAGTGGGATAGCTGGGTCAAATGGTGGTTCCATTCCAAGCTTTCTGAGGAATCTCCATACTGCTTTTCACAGTGGCTGCACTAATTTGCAACCCCACCAGCAATGTAGGAGTGTACCTTTTTCCCCACATCCTCGCCAACAACTATTGTTGCTTGTGTTCTTGATAATTGCCATCCTAATTGGGGTGAGGTGGAATCTTAGAGTAGTTTTGATTTACATTTCTCTTATTACTAGAGATGTTGAACATTTTTTCATATATCTGTTGATTGCTTATAGATCTTCTTCTGTGAAGTGTCTGTTCATTTCCTTAGCCCATTTGTAGACAGTTACTTTTATGAAATTGTCTGTGATTTGCTCACAACAGTACTAACAAAAGAACAGAAAACAGAACTGCCACCCAATGCAGGCAGACCCCACAATGATTTGGCTTGCAATTTTTTAACTGTGCAATGGCACAAAAGCAATATGCATTCAGTAAAAAACCACAGTTTGACTTTTGATCTTTTCCCAAGTTGGTCATATGTGGTATGATAATCTTTTGCTATGCTGGATGCAGCAGCAAGCCAACACTCCCAGTCAATCATACCACAACAAGAGTAAGCAACTGTTTCTACATCGCATTGTGTTGCCAGTGGTGTTTTACTCCATAATTCAATGAAGTACATGACATATTCAATACTTTATTATGGAAAGATCTTAGGCTTAGATGATTTTGTTAACCATAGGCTAATGTAAGTGTTCTTAGCCTGTCCGAGGTAGGCGAGGCTAAGCTATAGTATTTGGTAATGTTAGGTTAGGTATTAAATGCATTTTCAAACTACAATATGTTCGTTATGATGTAACCTCATCACTAAGTCAAGGAACATCTATAATGCTTTCAATGCTTTCCTATCTTGAGGCAGATACTGGTCTTCATGGACTTTGATTACAGTGAAAAATTCTATCAAGTAATTTCTGGGGAGCTCTAAACCCCTCCTCACAGTGGGTTTAAGAAGATTAACTAATATGAGACTGTTCCATCATGGACTACGGCAGTATAACCATGGGAACTACGCTAATTTTCCAGGAAAAATATGTGTGTAGTATTAGGTATGTTGGTGGCTTTTCTATTTTTAACTTTTCTCCCTCCTCTACCACTCCTCTTTTCCAATACTGGAACACAGGGCCATTCTATCACTGAGCTACACATACTGCCCTTCTTATTACTTTATTTTAAGATGGGGGTCTCACTAAGTTACCCAGTCTGACTCTAAAATTGGGATCCTCCCATCTCAGCCTCCCAAGTCACTGGAATTATATAGGCATGCATCATAACGCCTGACTTGTTTTACTTTTCTCAAGGTAATTTTTGTTTTCCCTTTAAGGATAAAAAACCTGGCTATGATCATTACATACTCTAAACATGTACATATTATCACACTGTACTCTATAGATATTTATAGTTATTTCAGGTCAACTAAAAACTTTTAAACTAACAAATTAAAAAATGAGTTTTAATATTAAAATAAAAAATAAAGAACCTTACTATGATGTTACCCCCAATGACTGACTTCACCTAGTGCCACATCTCTCCTCCCCCCCATTTCTGCATTACAACTACATAGACTCTGTTTTAACTCTTTGAGAACCCAGTGTCCTGGCCCACTCCTCTTTTGGAAACATCCAAAAGTTGCTAGTTAATTCCTATTGATTCTCACACCTCAGCACAAATGCCATTTTCTAGAGATTCTCTGCCCTGGCACTGTATAAGTTTGGCCCTCAAATTATACCATGGTCTTTACATAAGTCATTTCACAGTTATCATTAAGTCAATCTCTACTGTAAGCTCTGTAGCAGGTACAATTTCTATCTCCACCAGCCAGATTTACATGTTGATGGGACACATAAAAATGTGTTTAATTAGTAAAAGAAAATTTTTTAGAAACAGAGTATCCCTGTTTCAAGTTTAAATTATGTTTGGCAAGGAATCCCTGAGTCAGAATCTAATCATCCTGCAAAACGAACACATGAAGACATGTAAGTGAAGAAAGTTTGAGTTAGGAACTTGGATGATAACTTGTTCCCCCCTACATCTAGTTAAATATATGAGAGGCAAAAATATTTTTATAATTAGCAAAAAAAAATAGAAAATAAAAATAACTGCTAATAATATCAAGAAATGTATAAGATGCTTTATGAAAACACTAAGAAAGTCTATAGGAGATTTTTAGAAAAAATAAATATTTTAAAAACATCACTTCTCCCTAATTCAATTTAAGGATCAATGTAATCTTAGTCAAAATCCCAATGGTATTTTTAATATATTAAAATGGTCCAATTAATTACCTGGACTACTTTACAGTTAAAAATAGCTAAGAGAACTTTGAAAATGATATCAAAATTTGCCTAAGATATATTTAAGTTCATAATGTTTATTTTTAAGTATGGTATTATGATAAAAATGAAAGACAAAATAACAGGATAGAACAGAAAATCCAGAAACAGAAACAAGTGTATATAAAACTTTTAAATGATTAAGGAATTACACAAATGAATGAAATGATGCAAGTTAATTGACAAAACATTTTGCATTTGGGAAGAAAATTATGTTAACTCACTTCTTCCCATATACCAAAATAAATTCTGGTACATTAAGAAATTTAACCAATTACCTAAATGAATAAATAAATCATGAAGAAAATAAAATGAGAAATAAATGAATATTTCATAGTTTTTCCATGGAGCAAACTTTTTGCACCTAAAATCCAAGGAAGAAATCACAAAAGAATGGTATCAACAGAGTAAATTTGCTAATACTGGCTACTTGGACTTATTGAGAGCTTAGTAAGTGCCAAGCATCACTCCATACTCTTTATGTATTAGTCCAATAAATGTCATCACCAAGGAGTTAGATGTAATTTAAATGTCTACTGTGTAGAGAAGAGGAGTAAGGTAGAGAAAGGGTAAAATAATTTTAACAAAATCATATGTTAGAGATGTCAGGGGCAAGAGTCAATTGCAGGTAATCAGATATGAGACCCTCTGTTTATCACTGTGCTCTTTGGGCTGCTCCTAAAGTTAAAAAAAAAAAAAAAAACCTGTAAATTAAAAATTAAATAGAATAAAACTCATAAAGTGAAATGCATATGATAAATTGGGAAAAATCTTTTCAAGACAACCACAAATATAGACTTTTTATACTAGTCATTCCTTTTGTGTCTCCATGTTTTTTCATTTGTTATTATTTAAAGAATGTTACATGTGTATGTAAGTGCATGTGTGTGATTGTAAAGAGCTCTTGTAAATCAATAAAAAATACAGCACTTGATTGGCAATAGCATGACAGGAACTTCAGAAAGAGACACTTAGAAATGAACTATCAATAACGACAATAGTAAAAAAAAAAAAATCTAACCTCACTAGAAACCAAATAATAGCTATAAATTATCATCATGTATTACTCATGAACTCAGAAAAATATATGCTTGTATATTAATGCAAGTTTGCTGGAACTAATTATTCTATGAATATCAATAATATTTTAAAACTTCAAAATTTTAAGATATTTTGAACTGTTAATTCTTTTTTTTTTATTGTAAACAAATGGGATACATGTTGTTTCTCTGTTTGTACATGGCATAAAGGCATACCATTTGTGTTATCATAAATTTACATAGAGTAATGTTGTTTGATTCATTCTGTTATTTTTTCCCTTCCCCCCACCCCTCCCACCCCTCTTTACCCTCTATACAGTACTTCCTTCCTCCATACTTTCCCCCCTCCCTAACCCTAACTCTAACCCTAACATTAACCCTTCCCTCCCCTCCATTATGTGTCATCCTCCACTTATTAGCGATATCATTCATCCTTTGGCTTTTTGAGATTGGCTTATCTCACTTAGCATGATATTCTCCAATTTCATCCATTTGCCTGCAAATGCCATAATTTTATCATTCTTTATGGCTGAGTAATATTCCATTGTATATATATACCACAGTTTCTTTATCCACTCATCAATTGAAGGGCATCTAGGTTGGTTCCACAGTCTGGCTATTGTGAATTGAGCAGCTATGAATATTGACGTGGCTGTATCTCTGTAGTATGCTGATTTTAAGTCCTTTGGGTATAGGCCAAGGAGTGGGAGAGCTGGGTCAAATGGAGGATCCATTCCAAGTTTTCTAAGGAATCTCCACACTGCTTTCCAGAGTGGCTGCACTAATTTGCAGCCCCACCAGCAATGTATGAGTGTACCTTTCTCCCCACATCCTCGCCAACACCTGTTGTTGCTTGTATTCTTGATAATCGTCATTCTAATTGGGGTGAGTTGGAATCTTAGGGTGCTTTTGATTTGCATTTCTCTTATTACTAGAGATGTTGAGCATTTTTCCATATGTTTGTTGATTGCTTGTAGATCTTCTTCTGTGAAGTGTCTGTTCATTTCCTTAGCCCATTTGTCGACTGGATTATTTGAATTCTTGGAGTAGAGTTTTTTGAGTTCTTTATAGATTCTGGAGATTAGTGCTCTATCTGAAGTATGATTGGCAAAGATATTCTCCCATTCTGCAGGCTCTTTCTTCGCATTACTGATAGTTTCCTTTGCTGAGAGAAAGCTTTTTAGTTTGAATCTATCCCAGTGGTTGATTCTAGCTTTTATTTCTTGTGCTATGGGAGTCCTGTTAAGGAAGTCTGATCCTAGACCAACAAGGTGAAGATTTGGACCTACTTTTTCTTCTATAAGATGCAGGGTCTCTGGTCTGATTCCGAGGTCCTTAATCCATTTTGAGTTTAGTTTCGTGCACGGTGAGAGATATGAGTTTAGTTTCATTCTGTTGCATATGGATTTCCAATTCTCCCAGCACCATTTGTTGAAGAGGCTATCTTTTCTCCATTGCATATTTTTGGCACCTTTGTCTAGTATGAGAAAATTGTATTTATTTGGGTTTGTGTCTGTGTCCTCTATTCTGTACCATTGATCTACCTTTCTATTTTGGTACCAATACCATGCCGTTTTTGTTACTATTGCTTTGTAGTAGAGTTGAAGATCTGGTATTGCAATACCCCCTGTTTCACTCTTCCTGCTAAGGACTGCTTTAGCTATTCTGGGTTTCTTATTCTTCCAGATGAATTTCATAATTGCTTGCTCTATTTCTGTAAGGTACGTCATTGGGATTTTAATTGGAATTGCATTGAATTTGTATAGCACTTTAGGTAGTATGGCCATTTTGACAATATTAATTCTTCCTATCCAAGAACATGGAAGATCTTTCCATCTTCTAAGGTGTTCTTTAATTTCTTTCTTTAGTGTTGTATAGTTCTCATTGTAGAGGTCTTTCACCTCTTTTGTGAGATTGATTCCCAAGTATTTTATTTTTTTCAAGGCTATTTTGAATGGGGTAGTTTTCCTAATTTCTCTTTCTGAAGATTCATCACTTATATATAAAAATGCATTGGATTTATGGGCATTGATCTTGTAACCTGCTACTTTACTGAATTCTCCTATGAGTTCTAAGAGGTTTCTGGTGGAATTTCCAGGTTCCTCTAAATATATAATCATGTCATCAGTGAACAGGTATAGTTTGAGTTCTTCCTTTCCAATTCGTATCCCTTTAATTTCTTTGGTTTGTCTAATTGCTCTGGCCAGAGTCTCAAGAACGATGTTGAATAGAAGTGGTGAAAGAGGGCATCCCTGCCTTGTTCCAGTTTTTAGGGGGAATGCTTTCAGTTTTTCACCATTTAGAATGATATTAGCCATGGGCTTAGCATAAATGGCCTTTACAATGTTAAGGAATGTTCCCACTATCCCTATTTTTTCTAGTGTTTTGAGCATGAAGGCGTGCTATATATTATCAAATGCTTTTTCTGCATCTATTGAAATAATCATGTGATTCTTGACTTTAAGTCTATTGATATGGTGAATTACGTTTATTGATTTCCTGATGTTGAACCAACCTTGCATACCTGGGATGAAGCCCACTTGATCATGGTGCACTATCTTTTTAATATGTTTTTGTATGCAATTTGCTAAAATCTTGTTGAGAATTTTTGCATCGATGTTCATTAAGGATATTGGTCTGAAATTTTCTTTCCTTGATGAGTCTCTGTCTGGTTTAGGTATGAGTGTGATATTGGCTTCATAGATGAGTTTGGGAGGGTTCCCTCTTCTTCTATTTTATGGAATACTTTGAGAAGTATTGAATGAGCTCTTCTTTAAAGGTTTTGTAGAACTCGGCTGAGAACCCATCTGGTCCCGGACTTTTCTTTGTTGGTAGGCTTTTGATGACTTCTTCTATTTCAGTACTTGAAATTGGTCTATATAAATTGTGTATGTCCTCCTCATTGAGTTTAGGCAATTCATATGTTTCTAGAAACCTGTTGATGTCTTCGAAATTTTCTATTTTGTTGGAGTATAGATTTTCAAAATAGCTTCTAATTATATTTTGTATTTCAATCGTGTCTGTTGTGATATTTCCTTGTTCATTCCGAATTTTAGTGATTTGGGTTTTCTCTCGTCTTCTCTTTGTTAGTGTAGCTAAAGGTTTATCAATTTTGTTTATTTTTTCGAAGAACCAACTATTTATTTTGTCAATTTTTTGTATTGTTTCTTTTGTTTCAATTTCATTGATTTCAGCTCTGAGTTTAACTATTTCCTGTCTTCTACTACTTTTGGTGGTGGTCTGTTCTTTTTCTAGGGCTTTGAGCTGTAGTGTTAGGTCGTTTATTTGTTGAGTTTTACTTCTTTTATTAAATGCGCTCCATGAAATAAATTTCCCTCTAAGTACTGCTTTCATAGTGTCCCAGAGATTTTGATATGATGTTTCTTTGTTCTCATTTACCTCTAAGAATTTTTTAATTTCCTTCCTAATATCTTCTGTTATCCATTCATCATATAATAGCATATTGTTTAATCTCCAGATGTTGGAATAGTTTCTGTGTTTTACTCTTTCATTTATTTCTAACTTCAATCCATTATGATCTGATAGAATACATGGTAGTGTCTCTATCTTCTTGTATTTGCTAACATTAGCTTTGTGGCATAATATATGGTCTATTTTAGAGAAGGATCCATGTGCTGCTGAGAAGAAAGTGTATTCGCTCTTGGTTGGATGGTATATTCTATAAATGTCCGTTAAATCTAAATTATTGATTGTGTTATTGAGATCTATGGTTTCTTTGTTCAATTTTTGTCTGGAAGATCTGTCCAGTGGTGAGAGAGGCGTGTTAAAATCACCTAGTATTATTGTGTTATGGTCTATTTGGTTTCTGAAATTGAGAAGGATTTGTTTGACATACATGGATGAGCCACTGTTTGGGGCATAGATGTTTATGATTGTTATATCTTGCTGATTTATGCTTCCCTTAGGCAGTATGAAATGACCTTCTTTATCCCTTCTGACTAACTTTGGCTTGAAGTCCACATTATCTGAAATGAGGATGGATACTCCAGCTTTTTTGCTGAGTCCATGTGCATGGTATGTTTTTCCCCATCCTTTCACCTTTAGTCTATGGGTATCTTTTTCTATGAGGTGAGTCTCTTGCAGGCAACATATTGTTGGATCTTTCTTTTTAATCCAATCTGCCAGTCTATGTCTTTTGATTGATGAATTCAGGCCATTAACATTCAGGGTTATTATACAGATATGATCTGGTTTCCCGGTCATTTGCTTCATTTTTTAAATTTTATTTATTTATTTGTTTGACACAACTTGTTTCCTCCTTTATTTGACAATTCCTTTAGGATAATTCCTCCCTTTGCTGATTTGCTTCTTTGTTTTTCATCTCTTCCTCATGGAATATTTTGCTGAGAATGTTCTGTAATGCTGGCTTTCTTTTTGTAAATTCTTTTAGCTTTTGTTTATCATGGAAGGATTTTATTTCATCGTCAAATTTGAAGGTAAGTTTTGCTGGGTATAAGATTCTTGGTTGGCATCCATTTTCTTTCAGGGCTTGAAAAATGTTGTTCCAGGCCCTTCTAGCTTTTAGGGTCTGGATTGAAAAATCTGCTGATATCCGTATTGGTTTCCCCCTGAATGTAATTTGGTTCTTTTCTCTCACAGCCTTTAAAATTCTGTCTTTATTTTGTATGTTCGGTATTTTCATTATAATGTGCCTTGGTGTGGGTCTGTTGTAATTTTGTGTATTTGGTGTCCTATAAGCCTCTTGAACTTGATTTTCCATTTCATTCTTCAGATTTGGGAAATTTTCTGATATTATTTCATTGAATAGGTTGTTCATTCCTTTGGCTTGTTTCTCTAGGCCTTCCTCAATCCCAATAATTCTTAAATTTGGCCTTTTCATGATATCCCATAGTTCTTGTAGATTCTGTTCATGATTTCTTACCATCTTCTCTGTTTGTTCAACTTTGTTTTCAAGGTTAAATATTTTGTCTTCAGTGTCTGAGGTTCTGTCTTCCAGGTGTTCTATCCTATTGGATATGCTTTCTATGGAGTTCTTAATTTGGTTTATTGTTTCCTTCATGTCAAGGATTTCTGTTTGGTTTTTTTTCAATATCTCTAACTCTTTATTGAAATGATCTTTTGCTTCCTGTATTTGCTCTTTTAACTGTCGATTGGTGCGATCATTCAATGCTTGCATTTGCTCTTTCATCTCATCGTTTGCTTCTCTGATCATTTTAATTATGTACATTCTGAACTCCTTTTCTGTCATTTCTTCTGCCATGCTGTCATTGGGTTTTATTGATGTAACATCTAGATTTGTTTGCAGCATTTTCTTTCCTTGTTTTCTCATATTGTTCAGGTATCAGTGGACCGCTGAGATATTGCAGATTTCCTCTATTGACTTACAATGTCCCTGAAGATTTCTATATATATCCCCCCTTAGCCTTCAGTAGGCTGAAGTCTTGGAGGAAGTTGTTAATGCGGTGTTCCACAAGGAAGCTGCCTCTCTAGGAGTGGTGGCCTTCAGGTGGGGTATAATCCCTGCTAGTGGGCAGAGGTGCCTCCACCTCCAATGGTCATCCAAAGGGGACCTAGGCTGCAGGCTGAGGCAAGGCCTGTTTGGGCCTGAGTCTCTGGTTTTACCATCCTTGTGGGGAAACCTCCCCCAGCAGGGAAGACTCACCCGGTGGGGAGGTCTCCCTGGTCAGTTCCCTCCTAGAGGTTCCCCTCAATTTACAGCTACCGCCTGGGCTGGGCTGCCTTCCTCTGCAAAGTTCCCAGGGGCCCGGCCCTACCTCCTGGGCCTGGGAGCCTCACCCTTCGCAGATGAATCTCCTTAGGCTGCCCCTCCTCAGAGAATCTGCCCGCAGGCGTGGAACCTTCGCTCCGCCCTAAGCCTGTCTCTGTGCGTCTCTTCCACCAAGAAGCCTCCTAGATCCTGGGACCCTGCTCTGCACCTAATCACCTGGCTATGCGGCCCCTCCTCTGAGCAGCCACCTGGGGCCCCGAACAATCGCTCTGAGTCCCAGAGACCCGCCACAGGCCTCTTCCTCCAGACAGCCGCCCAGTATTCCGGTGGGGTCACTAGGAGTCCAAGAAACTCACTTCGTGCATCCTCCCACCATCCACCCGTAGCCCTGGGCAATCAATCACTCCGAGTCGAAGTGACCCTCCCCGTTCCTCCTCCTTCTCCAGAAAACCCCCGGGGTGTTCAGGAGCGGTCGCTCTGAGTGGCTCTGAGTCCACGTGACCCGCAGCACTGGTCCTCTGGTCAACCGCCCGGAGCTCTGGTGCGGCTACTCAAGACCAAGTGTCCCACCACGCTTCTCCTCCAGGCAGCCTCCCTGTGTTCAGGAGCTGTCACTTTAAGTCCAAACAACTCACCACTCACCTTCTCCTCTGAGCAGCCGCCTGGAGTGCTAATGCAGTCACTGCGAGTCCAAAGGACCCGCCGCGCTCCTCCTCCTCCTCCTCCTACTCCTCCGGGCAGGCCCCGGTGTTCAGAAGTGGTCTGAGTCCAAACAGCTCGCCACGCAGCCCCTTCTCTGGCAATCGCCTGTAGCTCTGGTGTAGTCACCCCGAATCCAAGCAGCCGCGCTCCTCTTCCTCCTCCTCGTCCTCAGGGCAGGTCCCGGGGTTCAGAAGCGTCGTTCTGAGTCCAAACAGCTCGCTGTGGAGCTTCTCCTCTGGCAACCGCCTGTAGCTCTGGTGCAGTCACTCCAAATCCAAGCGGCCACGCTCCTCCTCCTCCTCCTCAGGGCAGGCCCTGGTGTTCTGAACTGTTAATTCTTTTATCTGCTTATCCTTTGAACATTTTCTGAGATATAAAAAATTTTATAATGAATTCATAGAAAAGATTAATATAAGCAAATTGCTCAGAATAAACTAAATGTATGATATGAGATGGATGATCAATCATGTGATACTGATATCATAAACTTCTGAACAATCATATTTTCATAAAATATTTAATAATATGTAAAAATGTTTCTAGTTTAAAAAAAATGGATTAATATATAGCATTAGTCCAGAGAAATATTTTAGGGAGTCTTAGTAATAGACAACTGCTGCCATTCCCAGTCTGTACCTATTGCCCTCAAAGCAAGCAAGCTTTGAGAGATTGATGTAATGGGTCACCTTTTCTTTATGTCTTTAGTTCTCAGCTAATTGATAGGAATCCCATGTTAAGTTCTGAAGCTAGGAAAAACATCAGGAAAATGGAAAGATGAAGCTCTCTGTCCCGCCTGAGGTCGAGTCTTTCCAATCTCTTCTCTCCATTCTCACTGCATTGAGAACATCACTTGCACTGTGACAAGTCCTTAATGAATCTCATCTAACTCCTCCTTCTGTTCCTCCTCCTTCTTCTTCCACCACTTTCTCTTCCTATTCCTTTGCCTCCTATTTTTCCTCCTTCTGTCTTAGATAAACTTGTTGAAATTTTTTTTCTCCTAGTTCTGGATCTCTTTGAAAACACCTTCCTGAGTACTGCCCTAAAAATGGAAAGTAAAAGTAAAAGAATGCTCAAATTTTTTACCAGGGCCTTGTTACTAAGCAACCATTTTCTTTGTCTCCAAGTATATGGAATATGAGATTATTTAGAATGTGTTTTCAATCTTCACCTTAATACAAAGGAACAAGGTAGGGGAGCAAGAAGGAGGTAAGACAGGAGGTGGTAGTACAGAAACCTTTAGACTGAAAAATGTAAAGATATAATATGAGGGGGAGAAAACCAAAGGAACCCACCATGGAAGTTTCAACCCACCAGCACCACATGGTGCCCAAAACTTCAAAATGGAACGATTCTTATATTGGCACTTTTTTTATGTGAACAAGCATATGGTTATAAGTATATTCTTACGTTCATTATAATCTGCATATTTCCTCTCTACAGGAGAATTTAAGAGCATTGTTGACAGCTTTTTATAGTCACATAATAGGAAAGCAGACAAAGAAACCTTATGATTGGTCTTGTTCATAAGATGCCACAGGCTCTAATTCCTCCATGTGTTTTTAATATATTCATAAGACTTGTGAGTCTCCAGTAAAATACTTTCTTTGGGGGTCTCATTGTCAGCCCTCAGGATAGCCTATAAATAAAAAATAAACAATGCTGCCTTTTGACCAGTATATATTCACAAGGACCTGATTAAGTAGGTTTTATTATTTTTTTAAAAGGCAAAACTTAGCAGGATATGAACAAGCCTACTTAAAGAGATACTTTTTGGTCTTTTGCTAGCTGAGATGCTCAGATGATAACTTTTGTCATCATCAAGGATAGCTACAATCCAAGACTTAGGCATATTTAGGAAGAAAAGACAGGGAAGATCATTCGCTTCCTCAGACCTGGTCATTTGCACCTAGAAAATATAAGTTCCCTTCTTGGTCCAGCTTACTCCCCAGAGATCACATTGGATTTAAACATGCAGGATTTAGTCAATAATGAAATTTTGCTTTGTTAGTCCAAATTTCCCTTTAGGTCCAAATATAGAGATGGATGGCTGAAGATTCTGAGTTATCTAGCCAACAATATATTAACTTCATCATCATCCCCAATGTTGTCACCTGGCAGAGAAATGGACTTTTGGGAATCCAGAGATTGGGGCTTTACCTCTGGCATCATCAAGAATAAGTAGCATCATCTTGGACAGTAATCTATCCTTTCAGCATCTCTAATTGTTATATTTTGAAATGAATCATAGCTACAGAAGCAGTTCTAAATCCAGACCATGTATTTAATACCCAGATTAAAAACATAAAACTTCCAAGTACTTTAAATATTTCTGTATGTCTCTATGTGCCCTCTCTCACTAATATCTTCCTACCTTATCTTTTGCTCAATATAAAACCATTATGCTTATCTTTGTTTTAATCATCCTGCAAAATATTTTGATCATTTTTATTTTGTTATAATTTCAAACTTGAAGAAAAATTGCAAGAATAGTGTAAGGAAGTCTGCTGTATCCTTTACACAGATTTACTGTTTATTTACATTTTACTCATTTGTTTTGTCTATCTGTATCTTTATAAGCCTTTTGAAAATAAGTCAGAGAGATTTTTTCTTATTTGCCTCTAAATGTGTTTTTTTAAACAATAACCATGTATATTTCCTAAGAACAAAGATATTCTTACATAATCCCATATAGGTTTTTTAAAAATCAAGAGATATAATATTGCCAGATTTTCTCATCTACAATCCATTTTAAATGTCATCAACTGCCCCAGAAATATACTTTAAGATTTTTTTACCCATTACCTTGAACTGCCACTGCTTGTCCACAGGGCTGCTTCAAGCGGCTCGCCCAGCAGCTTCTCTTAAGGGAAACCACGGCTTCTTCGTCTTTTCGCTTACCGAAAACCGTTTGCGGAAAACCGCGGCTCCTCGCACTTACGTCAGACCAGCGGGACAGAAGACACATACTCTTTAGAAGTTCATGAAGCAGCTTCCCCTTTATTCCAATAACACCCTCAATATATAAGCAGTCTCATGCATAAGCAATTGTAACCAGATACGTCCATCCAATCCTGTTAAAGGTCAAGTGATCACTCGCTGGAGCATACATGTAAAGTATATCTGTCCACGTGCTAGGCAGCTGAACTGATTATAATACAGTCAATTGTAAACGCCTTCTGACTTTCCCCATGCATATGCAGAACGCCGACGTTTGCTCTCTGCCAGTTGCCATCTTCGGATGCACGTGCTGTAACCCTGGGCCCCGGGTTCCGCCTGCCACACCCATTTCAGGATCCAATTCAGGATTGCACATTTATGTGTTGTGTCTCTTCACTAGTCTCCTTTAATCTAGAATCATTTTTACCTTTCTTAACCTTGAGAGCTCTAAAGAGAACAGAAAAATTATTTGATCAAATATTCCTTAATTTGATTTTACCTCATGTTTGCTGATGGACTAAGTTATGCTTTTTGTAAGGCATACTAGAAAAGTGATGTTATTTCCCTGACAGGAGGCACAGTTTGTACTAATACTTTTTTACTGGATTTAGGTAACATTTATCAAATTTCTCCAATATAACTGTGCTGTTTTTCCTTGGTAACTGATAGGCTAACAGGTAATGTGTGAGGAGATGATTTGAGACTACATGAATATCTTATTATACATCAAACATTGAGCTTCTACCTTTAGACCTGCTGTTTTTCTACCTCTAACATTCCTTATCTGTACATTACCTGCAGTTCTACTGAAAGTTTTCCCTCTTCTCCTATTCATTTTTTATTAATCATTTTTATTGAAATAAACTCATATAGTCTTCTTATTTTATGGGTTAAAATACTTTATTTATTTAATATGCTTGAATTATTTCCAATCTGACCAATGGGAGGTGCTTGGACCTATCTGGTGTCCCTCTATAATATTCTCATCATTCTTTGAATAATTCCTTCATTTGAGGCACAGTAAGATGTTTGGGGATCAACTCATAGTTTCTCTGCCTCATTTCTGAGGTATCCATTTCCTCAAAGAGTTTGGTTCTTTTTAATAGAAAATGATACTTAAAAATCAAGGTGTGGGCTCATGGTGTGCTCATTGCTACTGACGTGTGATGTCTCTTAGATCCTCTCAATGGTCGTATCTAGAATATGTATTTGAAACATACACAGACAGGTAGATAGATAGCTCAGAATAGTGAGAAACATGTTCCTCATTCCTCAACACATTTACTCATTTGCCCTAGCTTGATAGCACCAAAAAAATAGTTTTGGAATTTCTGTGCCATCACAGTAAAAGTCAAGCCTACTAACTAGAGTTCTGTAGGATTTATATTACTTAGATAAAATTTACATTCAATGCAACATAAAACTCTTAGATACAAAATTTCATTAGTTTTGATGAATACACGTACCTACATGATTTACATTCCTATTGATACATAGAATATTTCCATAATTCCAGAAAATTTTCTTATGCTGATTCCTACTCAATTTACTACTCCTAGAGTGTTGTTGTTTCGAAAGCTTTATGTAATTTAAATATAATTGTTTATTGATTCTTCCAATCTTTGAACATGGTTATGTCTTGATTTTAGTTAGATCCTCTTAAATTCTCTTGGCAATGTTTAGTAGTTTTTAGTGTATGGAGCATATTTTGTTAAATATATACAGAAGTGTTCTATGTTCCTCTTTTGAAGACAGTATAAATATTTTTATTTCATTTTTTTAAAGTTTGCCGCTAGTTTATAAAACTACTTAATTTTGTATATTAACCTTGTCTTCTGAAACTTTGATGAAATCACTCAATAGTTATATTAGTTAGTTGCTCTGTAGTCTACTTACCATTTTTAATACAATCGTGTTTTTTGCAATGAGACAGTCATTCTTTTTCCCCAAACTTAATAATATTTATTAAATTTCATGACTCATTGCATTATTAGAACCTCTAATAGAGTGTCAAATTCACATATAAGATTAGACAACCTTGAATTTAACCATTAAGCATGATACTGGCTAGATTTTTCATAAATGAGGTTTGACAAATTAAAGTAGTACTCCTCTAGTCCTAGTTTACTGATAGTTTTTGTGATAGGTATAGAGACTTACATGTTTTTTTTTTTTTTTTCTGGAAATGGAAATAGGAAAAGGTAAAACATTTTTAAAAAGGAGAGGAAAAAAGAAAAAGAACTCCTTCTGTGCCATTCAGCTTGCAACTTCCCTCAACAACCATCCCGTAATGATTCCTCTCTTATCTGAACTAGGATTGCATTAAAAGTCAGTGCTTAAGTGTTCTCTAGTATGCATACATGTTGATTTTGTCTGTACTGTCAAAATAAAAAGAACCTTGAAGATAGAATAGAAAGTTTTGCTTCTCTTTTTCCCCAACTTTTATTGGGCTGTGCTCATAGTGATTACTTGATCGATTTCAGCATTGATTTTTATTAGTAATCAGTTGCTATCAATGTTTATTATTTTAGAGTTCTACTTTCAAGTCTCATATTAGTCTCAGGAAAAAAAAAAAAACCTCAGTGAAAACTTGTTTTGTGATAATGTAGATCATGAAGGTATATGACCTGCCAGTGAACACAAAACACCTTTGAGACAGAAAAGGAAACAGAACTTGGGCTCTCTGACATTTATCCAAATCTATTTCAATATGCCAATATGTCTGATTTTCATAGTTCCTCCCAAGATCATCTCCGAGCTCAGCACTTGCCTGAGTAAAGATTACATTGTACTGTGTCTCAAAGTAGGTCAGATTGTTATAGATTTGCAACTTAGGATAAATCCCCCCCATGTATTCTCCACCACCATACACCTAGCCCAACAATGGACTTATGTTGAAAATTCCTACAAGTCAAGCAGGGTCTTATCCAACACTCTGCAACATATTAGGTGTAATAATATGTGTTTGGTTACCTGATGTGCCCAATTCCCAATTCCAATTTGCATGAGGAATCCTCTGAGGTGCATAACTGTCTTTCTGGGAAGGCCCTTTAGAGGTTTATAATGGACTGCAGTAAGAATCACATTTGTTTCTGAATTTCACTGATAAAAATATTTCATCTCTATGAATCACATCTTGGCAGAATTGTCTATAGCATGATCACATTGTTTAACAATGGGCAATCCTCAAAAATCTGCCAAAGAGAAACAGATCAATGGATCATTTACTGTGAAACTGAAGCACAGTCTTTGTGTAGTTTCCCAATTTTATCTCATGCCCCTCTCTCCCTTGCAATGTATATTCTAGCAACTCTAAAATATTTGTCATTTCTTGCACATAATACCTGGTTTTTACCTTCCTATATTCATGCTGTTCTCTCTATTGAGAGTGGCAGTAACTTCTGTCTCCTCCCAACCCATCTCTCACACACAACAATAACTGCTTTTCACCTAACAGTCATTTCCTAAGTACTTATTAAGGACTACCTGTGTACCTGTCACCATGCGAGGTGCTGGAGATATAGAGGAGAATATGGTAATTTCCTTACCTTAAAGGAACTTGCATGTACTAGGGTGCAGGCAGGGACTTGAGGGCATGAATGGCCTTACAAGGCCATTGAAGCCTTTCTCATAAAGGATAGTTTTGATGGAGAATCTAGGTCTTATTATTTAGCCAGGCCAAAGGGAAGGTAAGAGGGGAAACAAAGCTGGTGAAGTTTGCCTCCCAGCTTCAAGTCAGCGCTCAGTTGTAATACCTTCCAGAAGACTCCCTCCTCCTGTCCCATGCTGTGAGTTCCCTTGTGAATATTCACCAGTGGTTGTGCAGATCCCGTGACGGCACTTACCATCCTCTGCTGTAACCACATACAGGTTTTTTCTTCCTCAAAAACTATAAGCTACTTGAGAGTAAGACCTGAGTTTTATTCATCTTAGACTTCAGCACTTGGTGCTGAGCCCGTTACCCTAGGATGTTTAACGACTTTTTGAAGGAATGAGGGAGTAAACATAGGAATGAAGCAAACCAACCAACACTGTGAAGGTCTTCTACAGATGTTCCAACTGCATAGACAATTGCACTGCTTTGGGCTTTAATCCTCCTATGCAAAATCAGTGACTCAGAGCCTCCCCACCCAGGCCCTCTGAGGCAGGATTCCTGTGATGGGAAGGACAGAGTGCTCAGACTGACACCCCACATTGTCATCATTGCCTTTGTGACTTTTAGAACTGGACAGACTATTGTTCTTACCAGCTTGAGGAAAAGTATCCTAAGAGATTTAGACTCAGAATTTTGTCTGTTCTACCTATAAAGTAACCCATTTCTCCACTGCCACAAAGTTTCAATTCCATTTTAAGGTATGTAGAAAAACACATTATCGTGCATGATGAACTCTCATATAAAATCAAATTACAATCCACCTTTCATTCTGTTGCCTTTTCCTCATTCATAATGGGTATCATTTTATGCACAGAGTCAGTGGCAAAGACTGACCAATTGGCCTTCACAACCCTGTTATTGATGAGGGGGAAATAATTACAAATAAAAATTCCTGCCAACCCAAAAGAATCATCTGCACAAAATGTGAAAAAGAACAGAAGAGTTTGATTAAGCATTAAACCACACTGCAATGAATCATAGGCAATCCACCAAAGTGATTATCTAGGCAGATATGATCCATTACATGCATGTTGATTGTCTTTATCCAAAGGAAAAACAAATCTTTAATTTTGCAATAAACAAATAGTTACAACTTGGAGCCAGGTGCCTTAGCTAATCTCCAACAGAGATGGGGGTAAGGAATCATCCTTTATGATGCTAGTGTTTCAAAGACAGGACTCCCTGAGTCCCCCAGGACAGACTTCCCTGGGAGCAAAACTATTATCAGGTTTATTTAACTTAAAAAAAAATATGTGTGTGTGTGTGTGTGTGTATATATATATATCTCAAAAAAACAGGGAAAACATCAACAATGTCAAAAATATCAAGTTCTCCAAAGGAATACTAAAAGGAAAGGAAGATAGAAAGTTCTCATTTCTTTTCCACACCAGAAAAAATTTAAAAATTCATATGTATATACACACATATATATAAATATATATATGCTATATATATGCCCTTACATTAGGCAGCTCTCATTTAATCCATTCATGTATGTGTTTTGTCCCTCACACAACCTGTTACTATGATCGTGACTTTCAACCTGTGTGTGTTTGCGCTTATTCATGCTGTGTGTTTGTCTCTCAGGAAACCTGTGATTTTTAACCATCGGTACTCATAGCCTGTAGATGACGATTGTTGAGCTCTCACATAAACCAATACTCTTGACGGCTGCCAAACACCCTGGGTTCAAATCTATCTGTCATTTATTTTACTATCTGTAACTGGGCAAGCCCTCAGAGCAGTGCTTCTTAGACTTTAAAGATCATGTGGTCATCTGGAGAGCTTATTAAAATGCAGAGTCTAACTCAGTGGGTCAGGGTCAAGGGCCCACATTTCTGCATTTTAACAAGCTTCCAGGCGATGCCATTGCTGCTGTGCAGTGATGCTCAGGAAGCCTGGGAAGGCCTGGGAAGGCCTGGGAACATGTCTGCAATTCTTTTTATAGTGTGGGAACATTGTTTATCTGCCCCTCATATTGTCAATTTTCCTTGTGCAGTCTGTTGCTATTACTTATTCACTTATTCAGTAATAAATATTCATTGAGTGCATACTCTATGATATGCATTCTTTATGCCTCTCTCTCTCTCTCTCTCTCTCTCTCTCTCTCTCTCATTCTGCTGTGGCTGGCAGTTTTAGTCCTTCAACATGGAATTGCAACTTGGTACAACTTTCTCTCAAACCGCTGCAACCTGTTTCCCGTCCTCCTACAGTTTTTCCCTATATCTTTTTCCATGTGAATTTTCCAGGATGGTTCACACTGCAAATGTTTTCTCCTTTGTCTTTTCATGAAAATGAGTCACAAGTTGGAATCCATTTTTTGTCAGAGTGCATACCCTGGCTTTTTTATTTGGAAAATATGGTGACAGAGCTTAGAGCCCTTGGCTGAAATTGCCTGTCCCTTGCAGCTGGCAGCTGGCATCACTGGCACCTGGGCTCCATGACTAAAGCTTCTCTGCTTTGCAGTCTGTGGCAGTGATCCCCTGTCTGCCAAAAGCAGGGACAGATGGGGAAGGGGGTTCTGAGAGCTCTTTAGCACTAGCCTTCTATGATCCTCTGACTTCCTGTAAGAGGTTCCAGGCATTGGGATTCTCTGTGCCCTCAGACTGTTGAGATGAATTGACCTGCTGATTGAGTGTCCCCAGATGGAGATGACCTCAGTGGCCAGAAAACCTCTGCAGTAATAACTGAGAGTGACTGGTACTGAGTCCACTGGCACAGGCTTCTTTACCCCCCTTACAAGGGCCATGTGATCTGATCTTGAAAATTACATTTAAAGTGCTTTCTTTTGATTTTTCAAATCACTGTAAATGCTCTCCACTTGGCATCAATTAACATCAAAGTGATTACTTTGCAAGCCTCCAAGGAGTCCACTGTTTCATAGAAGCTGTCAGGGTTGTAGGCAGACCCTTCTATAGCTTTGCTTATTTGAAACTACTGATGCAAATGATGAAATTGTGCAGGTCTGCCTGAATTTTTGGTGTCTTTGAAGTCCAGTCCAGCCCTAGAGAGGCAGAATGCTCTCAGCACCAGGGACTCTAGAGTCCTGTTTCTGTCATCCTCCTTCACATAAGTCATCCATGTCTCACCACTATGCACAGAAAAAATTCACTAGGTTTTCTATCTATTACATCCCTTTCTGGCTCATCTTCTGCCATTTATCCTTGCCTGTTGTCATACAACCCCAAACCTGCTGGATAGGTTATGTAGATTGCCTTGAATGTCCAATCTCCTTCTTCACTCATCAAAATTCTATCCATACTTTGGGTTCATCAGGCAGGTCTTCACGGTCCTTAGTGTTTCTTTACTTACAAGATAAATAGTATGGACATCATATTAATATTCTGGTTAGTTCTGCATTTGCTTTCCTCTCCATAAGTGATTTTTTTTTGTTTTGTTTTTGAAGATGCTTTCTTCATGGTATTAATCTTCATATTCCCAATGTCTAATACTGTGCCTTGTGCGAAATAAGTGCTTACTAATTATCAAATACACACATGTATAATTATTCACTATTTGGAGTGCTGAAAATTCAAATAACCAGGTTTCCAGAGGAGTGAAACAATTTGAAATAAATAATGTTAGTGACATTAAGCCAATGTCAATAAAAAAACAAATAGGGAAAGTCACTGCTGACAATCGTTACTGTCTTTGAACTCATGAGAATCAAAATCATTTGGATTTCCAAACCAATCTAAAGTCTAGAAAAGAGAGTAGATATTATCACGTGTGTACCAGTATAAACCCCAGGCAGAAGGCTCCAGCTATTCAGAGCTATGTTACTCTGCCAGCATATTCATCCATCAGGCAGGTTTTCAATGACTTCTTATTCACAGTTTCTCAGATTAAAGCTGAAACAGCAAAACCCTGCTCTGCAATTCACTTTCCACCAATGGGAAAGTCAAGCTCTGTGTTTACCGTGGATCTAGAGCCCAGGCAGCAGAGTTTAGGCGAGGGACAAATGAGGTCATCCCTAAAGGATGTTGGCACAACCAGGAATTTTTATAACATGCATAACTTATGCCTTTGAATAATCTGAGAAGACCTTGTGTTCTGAGCTTAGATATTTTAGAAAACATAAAGATTTGATTTTAGTATGAATTGATTCACATTGTAAAAATTTCTCATTTTTTTATTTGTTGTTTTCAGGTATACATGACAGTAGGGTGTATTTTGACATATTATACATACATGAGGTGCAACCCATTACAATTTTGATCCCGTTCTTGTGGTTGAACATGATATGGAGTTAAACTGGTCATATATTCATATATGAGCACAGGAAAGTTATGTCTGATTCATTCCACTGTCTTTTCTATTCCCATACCACACTCCCTTCCCTTCATTCCTCTTTGTCTAATCCAATGACTTCTATACTTCCCCTCCCTAACTTCCCTTGTTATAGGTTATCATCCACATATCAGAGAGAACTGTCAGCCTTTGGTTTTTTTGGGATTGGCTTATTTCACTTAGCTCGAGAGTCTCCAATTTCATCCATTTATCGGCAGATAAAATAATTTTATGTTTTATGGCTGAGTAATATTCCATTGTGTGAATATACCACATTTTCTTTATCCATTCATCTGTTGAAGGGCACCCAGATTGATTCCATAGCTTAGCTTTTGTGAATTGAACTGTTGTAAGCATTGATGTGGCTGTGTAAATGGAATATTTATGGTTCATAGGTGGGTTTCTCTGGAGATTTTTAACCCTGACAAATTAGTAAGGAGAGAAGTACATTGCTTCTTTCATATGAGACATTTTAAAAATTTTCTACTATATGAACCTTCTTTACTTTTTTTTAATTTGTTTTCTTGCAGGTATGGTATCTTCTGTACGTAGGATATGAATGTTCAGAGGGATCTAGTATTTTAAGGTCATTAGTACAAAATCCTTTTTTTTTTTTTTTTTTTTTTTTTTGGTACCAGGGATTGAACTCAAGGTCACTCAACCACTGAGCAACATCCCCAGTCCTATTTTACATTTTATTTAGAGACAGGGTCTTACTAAGTTTCTTAGCACATTGCTTTTGCTGAGTCTGGCTTTAAACTTATAATCCTCCTGTCTCAGCCTCCTGAACCACTGGGATTATAGGGGTGCACCACCATGCCCAGCTACAAAATGATTTTACTTGTATAGTTTTCAACTAAATTCTACAATAAGGTAAGCATTTTATCTATATAGGCACACACATATATGTACACACTTAAAAATATGGCCTATTGTCTATAAGGTACTTGCTACATATAGTATTTTGAACATATTGTGTCAATACTTACAGAATATATTAGAGTATTAAATTTTATAGGATACAGACTTTCAAAGCACACAAAACTTACTCTTTTCCTCAAATAGGTGATTGGCAAGTTTCCTGTTTGCTTTTGTTTGGAAGTGTCAAGGGATGTTTTAAGGCAAAAACACCATCTATAGTCTGAGTTAAGATGTCTCTTCCTGAAGTTGATTTCTATGAACTTTTATTTGACTAAATTATGCACATCATATTGCATATTTTGTAATAAATTATTCACCACTGCTTTAACTTGCTCAAACTAAATTACTACTCTGTGTGAAAAAGGAATTGCTGTTTTGAACCTCTTCATTACTGCCTAAGCCAGAAATTTTCATCATTTTTCTGTAAACCTGCAATCAACTAGGAGCCCATTCACTTTAGAGTTTTTGGCAACAATTCATCTTCCTTTCTGATTAAAGCTGGTGCATATTTTTGGGCAGAATAATGAACCTAGAACAAAGCACACTTCATCTTCACAAAAACCCTGTGAATTAAGTATTTTATCCCCATTTGACAGATGAGTAAACTGAGATTGGCAGTATGATAGCAGGACAAGGGTTAAAACCTAGGTGTTTTGGACATAAATCATGTGCTCTGTTTGAAGAGAAAGAGCATTGGCAAAGGTTGACTTAGGACTCTATTGCGCTGCTGGATTGGAATGGGGTGGGAAGGAAATGTGGAGCATTTCCATTATCGTTAAAGATCCTTAACCAATCTTTATCTCCAAAATAACTTTTCATGCTCCCTTTTCTATATGTGTTAAGAGCAACTTGTCCTTTAACTCATTCGTTGAAATCCCAGTATCATTGGGACCTCTCCTCCCTCCCTTTACGTACTTTGTCTGCAAACACCTGCTGGTCCCTTCAGGAAGATCTCTCACATCTACCCTTAAAGCCCCATACCTGTGGCTCCACAGTGATCTCCTCAAGTTTTTATAAGTGATACCATAATTTGTTTTTCCATTTTTGTGCTAATATTCACTTAAACTGCTTCTAATACTCTATTTCTACAAATGATTCTGCAATAAATATCCTTATACAAGTGCTCATGTACACATACACAGATGGTTCTGATGTAAAAGTAGTCCTAGAGGAACTACTTTGTTGAAGAGTATGCACTTCTGTTAACTTCTAGTTATTGCCAAATTACTCTCAAAAGTGGTTCTAAATATTTAAACTCCCACCAGAAAAGTATGAGAACTCCCATTTCTCCATATACTTGTACAAATTGGTAATTTCAGCCTTTAGTATTGGTCTATAAGCTTAATAGCAATGAAATATCTTCACTGTTTTTCTTTCCATGGTTACTGATAAGACTAAATTTCCATATACTTATCAGACAACAGTGTTTCCTCTTCCTGATTCACTTTTTGGTTGTTGGTAATTTTGCATTCTTTCACATAGGAATTGTGCATACATTCTAAATATAAAAACTTGATTACACATATTAAAAATATCTTCTGAAATCTGTGGTTAATTTTCTTTATTCAAACTCCACCGTTATCAGATTTATCAATATTTTAGTGTTATAGTCCATTTATTTTCCAAATGACAAATATATGTATAAACATATATATATACTTATAGTTCTATTTGTTTATTAAGAAAGTATTCCTTGTATTCATAGTTTCCTATATAAGTAATAGTACTAAGGTTTGACCTTCTACAGTTATGTCTTTAGAGTTCATTTGGAATTCATTTACACACAGGCAAGATGTAGAAATCCAATTTTATTTCTCTCCATTTTGTTTATTTCTTTCCATATTTCCAGGGCCATTTATTGTGCCATCTACTTTATTTCCACTGTTTTTTAAATGCAAACTATGTTATACACCCAATTTTAAATTTTTTAATTAGTGCACTATAATTATTATGGTAGTGGGGTTCATTTTGACATACTCATACCTGCATGGAATACAATTTACTCCATTACAATTCCAAGTACATCCAATTATCCTCCCCTCCTTAAGCTTCACTCCCCTCCTTGCCACCTCCCCACACACACACTATCCTGGTCTTCTATTTACTTATTTTTAATTGATACTTTAGAAATACACATAAAGACAAAAATCATTGTGGTCTATCTATATAAGTACATAGCATAATTAGATCAATTTTATTCCACAGTCCTCCTTTTCTCTATCTCTCCTCCCTTCTTCTCAATCTCATTCCTCTACTGGAAGAATCACCTTTCTATTTTCATGGAATTCATCCTCTTTATCTCCTTATTTCTCTCTAGTGTCCACATAAGGGAGAAAACATTCAACCTTTGACATTCTGAGTCTGGCTTGTTTCACTTGGCATGATGTTCTCTAGATCCATCCATTTACCAATGAAAGTCATTATTTCATTCGTCTTAATGGCTAAGTAAAACAACATTATATATGTGTGTGTGTGTGTGTGTGTGTGTGTGTGTGTGTCTATATATACATACATATATCACATTTTCTTTATCCATCCATTTTCAGACAGCTGGATGGGTTCTATAATTTGGCTATTGTGAACTGCACTGCTATAACATTGATAATTGATATGCCTGTATCACAACAGTATAATATTATAATGATTTCAGTTCCTTTGGATAAATGCCAAGAAGTGGGATAGCTGGGTCATATGATTGTCCCATTCATAATCTTTTGAGGACTATCCATACTAATTTTCAGAGTGGTTCCAGCCCCACCAATAATGTATGAGTGTACCTTTTCCCCGACATCCTTGCCAGCATATATTATTATTTGTATTCTTGGCGATTGTCCTTCTAACTAGAATGAGATGAAATCACAGTGTAGTTCTGATTTGAATTTCCCTGATTGCTAGAAATGTTGAACATTTTTATTTCTTCTTTTGAGAAATGTCCAGTTCTTTTGTCCATTTATTGTTTGGGTTATCTGTAGGGTGTGTGTGTGTGTGTGTGTGTGTGTGTGTGTAAGATTTTTGAGTTTTTTATATATTCTGAATGTTAATTCTTTGTTAGAGGAGTAAACAGAAAACATCTTCTCCCATTCTGTATGGTTTCCCTTCATGCTCTTGTTTCCTTTGCTGTGGAAAAGCTTTTCAACTCCATGTGGTCCCTTTAACTGAATCTTGGTTTTATTTCTTGAGCTTTAGGAATCTTGTTAAGGAAGTTGGTGCCTGTGCCAACATGTTGGAGTGTTAACCCTATGTTTTCTTGTAGCAGTTGCAAAGTTTCTAGTCTAATTCTTAGGATTTTGGTCTTTGGTTCACTTGAGTTGGTTTTGTGCAATGTGAAAGATAGTGATTGGATCTGGTTTCAGCATCACTCTTGCTAAGTATTTTTTTGGCTATTCTAGGTCATTTATTCATCCAAATAAATATTAGGAGTGTTTTTCTCTAGTCCTGTGAAGAATGTCATGGATATTTTGATGGGAATTGCATTGAACATGTAGATTGCTTATGGTAGTATGACCATTTTTACAGTATTGTCTATCCAAAAACATGGAAGTGTTTTCATCTTCCACGTTCTTCAATTCTTTCTTCAGTTTTTATTGTAGAAGTCTTTCACCTCACTTCCTTGGCTGGATTTATTCCCAAGTGTTTTTATTTGTTTGCTTTTTTTTTGGGGGGGGGGGGAGGGTGCAGGGAATAGAATAGTTTCCCTGATTTCTTTCTTATGAGAATCATAATGGGACTGTGGCTATTAGTTTTTTATATGTTGACTTTTTGTCCTGCTACTTTGCTGAGTTTATCCACTCTAGAATCTTCTGGTGGAGTTTTTGGGGTCTTCTAGAAATAAGCCCATGTCATCAGCAAACAGATAATTTGATTTCTTCTTTCCTATTTGTGTCCCTTTAATTTTCTTCTCTTGCTCAATTGTTCTAACTAGAATTTCAAGATCTATATTACATAGGAGAGGTAAGAGTGGATGTCATTGTCCTATTTCTGACGTTAAAGAAAATGATTTCAGCTTTTCTCTGGTCAGTATGATACTGGCTTTGGGTTTGTCATGCATAGTGTTTATAATGTTGAGGTATGTCATAAAACAAATTTTTATTTATGGTGAATTTCTTTCTGTGTTATATATTTCAGTAAAGTCTTCTATCTTTTTGCATCAAAATCTCACTGTCTCACAATAAGGGAAGGTGGCACTAGGGAAGAATAGAGTTGCTTTATCTTAAGTAGAGGGGAGTGAAGGGAGGGGAAGGGGTATGGGGTAGGAAGGATAGTAGAATGAAACCTACATCATTACCTCATGTACATATATGACTGCATGACCATTGAGATCCTACAATATGTACAATCAGAAAAATGAGAAATTATACTCCACTTTTGTATGATTTATCAAAAAGTATAAATGCATTCCATTATCATGCACAACTAATTAGAATAAATAAATTTCTTTAAAAAAACCTCACTGTCTTACTCAATTATTTTATTTTAATTTGTAGTACTAAGCATTTAACCCAGGAGTGTTCCACCCTGGGGGTGAACTACACCCCCAGCTGTTTTTTAATTTTTATGTTGAAACAAGGTCTCCATAAATAGCCCAGACTGGCTTTGAATTTGCAATCCTCCTGCCTCTGCCTCCTGGTTCACTGGAATTATAGGCATGTGCCACCATACTCAAATTACTATCTAAATTGTTTTAGCAAGACTTATAACATTTTCTCAAACTTTTACATTTGTTCTCCTATATTTGCTGATTTAGTTTCAGGTTAATTAATTCCTTTGCATGTTTTATTAAAATTACATTTTAACATTCCAATTTAATTTTCAGAATAATCAGTTGGTTTATAAATTCTCACTCATGAATATTATCTCTTAATAGATGCTGTCTAAATGAAGACCCTGTTATTTCCAGTCTCTTTCCATTGACCAAAATAAATTTAATGCCCGAGCCTACTTTCAAGAAGGTAGGGAATACAATCCTACCACATTCCCAGAAGGACGATCAAACTGTTAGTGACTTTATTACTTTGTAAATAAGTTAGAATTGATTTTTTTTCTATCTTCTTGGAGAAAAAAAATATTCACTTGATATTTGGAGAAAATCAACCAAATCCCATCCAGATACTATGGATTTAAAAAGAAGAAGGCTGAAAATTTTGATAATGTATTCATTTTCTTTAATTATCAGCTGTCTATTTAGGCTTTCAATTTTCATTAAATCTACTTAAATACTAATGTTTCTACAACATTATCAATCACATCTAAATTTCCAAGCTATTTTTGTAAATATTCATACTAATTCTGGTGAATTTCAGAACTCTAAAATCTTTGCATTTTTTTCTTTTTAGCAATCTTGACAGAATTTTAACTATTTTATTAGTCCTTTAAATAACTGATAATCGATGTCCTTGTTAGATGAAGATACAGTCAGAGGAGAAGAATGTATGTAAAGATGAAGGCAGGACTGGCATTATTCTGCCATAGCCAAGGAATACCAGGAGCTGGAAGAGGGAGGGAAGGTCTTCAGAGTGAGCATGGCCCTGCCAACACCTTGGCTTTACATCACTAATCTCCAGAACTGCAGAATACATTTGTTATTTTTAAGTTCATAATGCATGATAATTTTTGGAAACAGCCCCAGGAAGCAAATACAAATGGATTTTCTAAGTGTCTCACTAAATCAAGGGGCAACATTTCCTAGTAATTCTCCAGAACCTTTTAGAACATATCTGATTCTTTGAGTTTATTATCCACTCACTCCTCACTAGTTACTGACCATTGTTCTTGGATTACACCTGAAAGTCCATTTGGTGTCGCAGGATACAGATTATCAGTCTGCCTCAAGCAAGGGCACTCTCAACCTTCAAGCTACTCAGATCCGATATCTGAGCGTTGTCCTTGTTGCCTTTTTCTCCCTCATTCCACATATTTAAGCGAAATTTAAGTCCTGTATATTCTCTTGTCTCTTAAATCCATCCTATTTTGTGCAGACCCGATTTTAATTCTGTTAGTCTAAACAACCTGGATTTCTGGAACTGAGAAATTTCTACCTCTACTTTCAATTTCTTTTATTCATCCAACAAATATTTATTATCTACTGTGCAAAAAGCACTGTATAAGCCACTCTGCATGCAAAAGTGAATTTAAAAGAGCCTAGGTCCCTGTCTTAAGCATTTATGACACAGTGTCGGGGACTGACGCTAATCATAGCCTCTTGCAGACCAATGTAAAATTGTCTCAGTAACAAGAGGTCTTAAGGAGGGTTTCCATGATATTGTAAATGAGGACCTTTGAAAACATTTGGGTTTTTTTCCCCCTCCTTCTAGACTGGAAATCAAAGAAAATGTCTGAGGACTAAAAAGGGTGTTTAAAATGGATAGTTGAATTTATATGTTATTTACATTTATGCTACTGCTCAAAGGTATTTCTCACATTTACATTATATTTCATAATAAAAACAAATGTTTATAATTATAGAGGATAAAATTAATGAGATGCTTGTTATGACCTTGGATAGATAATTTTGCCCCATTTGGGATGTGCTAAGATGATCACAGCTCTCTGGCTTACCTGTTACCCCAAGCGTGACACACCTTATTTACTTGTTTCTATGTCTATCCCAGTAGAATGATCACTTAAGGGAGATAAACATACAGCTGTTAACCACTGTGCCACAAACACTGAAACCGAGATAAAACTCTGGGGGGGCCTATATAAATATTTGTTTCATTGATAAAGAGACTAAAATAACTCAAACTCTCAGATTGCTTTTTAAATAGTTGTTTATTGCATAAGAATGTCTGGAAGATGATAGAGTTAAAAAAAAAAAACAAAGATCTTAAATCTCTACAAAACATGTATTTTCAAGGAGAGGGTGTTTTTAAATCTTCAGCATTACTTAATTTCATCCATGGTTGAGCAAGAGAACTAGGGACTTCAGCCCTCACTTATTCCTACTCCAAAGTGTACCTGCTTATCCATTTGTCCAAATGATTCTTTAATGTGAAACCCTCTATGTGACTTCCAAAGAGTGCCAATTATTTTCTGAACAATGACAAGTCAATGACCCAAATTAAGCGCCTTTTCTCATAATACTTTAATTACAATTCTTCCTAGTAGGTAAAGTTCTTTAGCACAACATTAAAATATTACTCTATAATTCAAGGTCATATTTGCACAGAATAAATTAGCTTAATTCAAGTGTCACATTGATTAGGGATATTGAGTATATGCACATATGCTTTTAGTGCTTGGAGAACCTGTTGGAATCACTGAATAACTTTTGAATCTTAGGATAAAAATTTCTTCAAAGGAAGAAAGATGTTGCTTACTTTTCCTGAGTTACAGAATAAACTCATCAACAGGAATCTATATAGAAAGTATTTTTTTCATAACCATAAGTGATCATTTGAAACATGAAGAATGGAGTACTTCTTATTGTAAATATGGTAGAAATGAAACTGCAAATATTCTAGAGACTGAGAAACTGCTTAGCACTTAAAGGGATTCTGAAACATTCCAGACCTCTAAGTTGATTGTGGAGGCATCAATTTGAATCTGAAAAGCAATAGATAAGCTTCATTAGATGTATTTTTTGATATTTCTTGCTCAGCTCTTAGTAGTTTGTACTAGACAGAGTGTTCAATTCCTTTAGATCATAAGAAAATATAAGAATATCCAATAATATTAATGAAATTTATAATTTCGAAGACATCTAATCTCTGGAGAGAGTAAAGTCAGAAAATAAATGAAGGATATTTGATTGCGTTGTTCATGGGAATTATAGGATGTCACTTTCTGTCTCTGACTAGGTCCATCACTTCCTTCAGGTCCCTTTAAATATTTATATTCAAACATAATTTTTTTTAACCTCAACAATAAAAGCAGGCCAAGCTTCTTGCTGAGCATAGAAGCTCAGCAACTTGTGCAGCTGACATTATACTAGCCAGAGATCTCTTCTCCTACACCATCTTGACCCTGTTGGTAGTGTCTAATGGAAATGCTGGCTTGAGAAGTCCTAGGCCTTACATCTGATGTCTGTTGTAAGTCAAGTCTAAGTTCCAAGTTTTTGCTTAACTGTCCATGCTTATAAACCAACATTTATAGCTTTGTGAGTAGATCCTTTTAGCCTTGGTGCTCAAGTTTTTCATGTACTTCTTCAAGCTGCCAACCAAGTACAAGGAGAGATCCAGAAAACCACAAGCACACTCACTCTTTTCCAGCACTCTGCAATGCCATCACCGTGTCCTGAAGTCAGATTGGTTCCTGAAACTCAAAAGGAAACAAGTTTTCTGGGTCTGACTATTCACAGTAGGTGAAAGCAAGGAACTCATGGGAAGGATCTTGCTCCTCTTTCAGAAAACCAGCCTAAGTTGTTTTATTAGACCAAAATGGACTTGGTTCCATCAAAGAGTCTCATAATAAAGGATCCAAATATATAACTTCAAGGCTTATTTTCTTCAGCCCCCCAAAAATACCCTTCAAGTAGAAGACAGGCAACTTCACATGAGGTTATAGTTATTCTAAAGGTTTCTAGGACATCATAGCCTTCAATTACCTGCATACAGTTTGCCCAGACAAGTTTAATCCTAGAAACAAAGAGATCCCCTGTGGAAAAGGGCATACATAGTTTAGTGAGACTTTCAAATGCTCATGGGGAAAGGGTTAGGTTGGGCTGTTTTAATAAATTGCAGAATTTAGCCTCATGAATCTTATTTAATTCACTCCCAAATATAAACCTCTGCAGCATCAGCTGAACTGCCCTAAACCTTACTTGTCATGAAAAGCAGTCAAGACAAGAGGATTACTTCTAAAAGCAATTTAAATTAGCTTTCAAATATAGTTCCACAGGAAAATGGGATGGGGAGCAGAGGTTTGCAAACTTGTCCAAATGTTTGAACCTGAATATAATTTTATTTCTTGGGTAATGTTTGGCATATATTAGGAAGAGGAAGCAGAAGGCATACAAGCATGTTGTTCAGTTAAAGTAATAGAGGTTAGTTGAGGATCTTCTCCTGTTTTCACTCTGGAGACCCCTACGTGCATCAGCACATAGTCATAGGTTCTTTTCCATTGTGGCAACTTGAGACTGCAAAGCCCATATTCACAGGTTTTCTGATCTTATATCACAGAGTTTCCAGTGGGAATCTTCAAAGTAGGATCCATCTTGACCCTGAGATGCATCAACCTACCTGTCCTGATTTCTAGGTACATATCTCCAAGATTTGCTCTGCTGAACAATCATAACAAAGTAATATTCTTCTTGGGCACGGATCTGGGTTTTAAACAAATGAAGAAATCATGATAATACTCCAAATCAGGAAAGCTTAAAAGTAAATATTTCACCATCGTCACAGATTTGAATTTGCTAAAGAGATTAATGTCAGAAAATTCAACATTATGATGAGAAACCAGCACTGAAACAAATCTATCCAAAGAAATGCATGAAATACAAAGAACTGCAGCATACACAATGTAACATTGTATCAACTGAATTCTTTTATAATAGTCACGGAGTGGAAATAAAGTAATATCCCCTAAAATACTTTAATTTTGGAGCAGCATTACTAACATTTTGGTCAAAAAATTCTATTTTTTATTTTGATTTATTGATATCTAAAGCAAGATTTGTAATGTATCTCTGTTTCTCAGAAAAGCTTCCAAAACAAATTCATTTTGATTCAATTCTAAATACTTAAGGACACAGCAAGTATGCATGACCTTTTCATCAGATCCATGGGTTGTACAGAGGGGTTTGGGAACTAATTGGGAAGGAAAATAAGACCAGAGATTCAAAATCAGCAAACATTTATTGAGAACCTACTCTGTGCCCTTTATTGTTGTAACTTCTTGTCCAATGCTCCAATTCAAGGTATGTTGTCTTATTTGGGTTTTTATGTTTTGAATTTTTAAATAAATTGACATACAGAGCCAAGTAAGAAATTTTTGACACACTGAACAATCATTCTAATAAATAATACTGGTAAATACTGAGAACTTTCCATGTGCAATACTGTCCTAAGCACTTGCATTTAATTCTCACACTTCTAGAGGGCAGAACCATTATAATTCCTGCCACACAGATGAGGAACCTGAGAAAGAGAAAGGTTGCCCTGCCCTTGCATCTCTCATTAAAGAGTGAATGTCTCTCTACTCCCTCCAGAAACCCCACTGGAATGAAAATAAAAGGAAAAGCAAAGTATAAACCCCTGAAGACAAAGAATCAGGGAGGAGGAAACATCTGATGGAAGATGTCAACTTTCTGTTTCAGAAGGCACCAGTTATTAGTGAGGGCCCATGGTAAGGCAAGAACCTAAGAACAAGATACCCAGGACTCCTTTCTGACCTTGTTAGCTATCAAATAAGTACCCAGACAAAGAAGGAGAATGAGTTTCATGGTCTGGAGAAACTTGCCCAGTGACATTCATTCAATAGGGAAACATTAGTAACAAGCAGAGCTAAGGAACTAGACTAAAACAGGTTAACTGGGAGTCAGCACCTGGACTTCCTCCAGTGTCCTCATACCACAGCATCTGCAGCCAGATTATATCCTTTAGGTAGGAGCTTTGGGAACCTAAGTCACCCCAAGGAAAACTGGGGACCTCTGGCTGAAAAGGTTGACTTCTGGTGCAGGCCCTACGTTTGTGAAGCTCACTCACAAAACCTCTCCACATGGAGAAATTTTCTAATTACCCTTCAACTCTCTCATTCTTAAGTAGGTACATTAACACTGAAATCACTGGATATTAAAATGAAAAAATAAAGGGGAAAACAAAAATACACTGAAGTCACAGGAAATGTAGATAATTAGTGTAGAATTTAAAAATCTGCTTTCATCATAGAGATAAAATAAGACACAATATACGTAAAACAAGTAAAAGATAACCCCCAAATTGTCAAAGAGCAAAAGGTGGCTCTTGAAAATAAAAATAATGTTAACTCCCTCTAAACTGTGAGGTACTGAAAACATTCAGGGACACTATAAGTCCACAAGACAGAAACTCTACTGCCTGAGATCCTTACTGCTAGATGGGTAGATACATAAAAGCATGAAAAAGTAATGGAATAAATCATAAGCCAAAACTCTTCTGTAATAGAATCCATTGACACAACAGTGGAAGGAATATCAGAGAAGGAGCTTACAAAGTTCACAGTTAAACCAAACTTTGAGGTAAAGAAGAATGTAAGGAGTGAAATCAGAGAGAAAATATAAGGATGAAATTGAAAATAAAATAGAGAAGGCCTACAGGACCCCAAACACACTTAATTACAGTGGACCCACAAAAAGGCACATTATTATGAAAATACCTAACATACAAAATAAGAATAGAAATGTAAAGCCTGCCAGAAGAAAAACAGGCACATATGGAGGGAAACCAATGTGTATCTTAGCTGATTTCTCAACCCAGACCCTTAAAGCTAGGAAGTATTAGAATAATATATACCAAGCTCTGAGAGAAAATGGATGCCAACCAAGACTATTATACCCAGCAAAATTAAGCTTCAGAATTGATAGTGAAATAAAAACCTTCCATGATAAACTAATGTCAAAAGAATTCACAACTAGAAAACCTGTACCTCAAAATATACTCAATAAAATATTTCATGAAGAAGAAAGGAAAAATAAAATTTAAAACCAGCAAAAGGAGAAACTATATTAGAAGAATAGTCAAAGGAAAAACAATTCAAATTAAAAACCAGAAATAAATCAAAATGACAGAGAATAAAAATAATTTCTCAATAATAACATTGAATGTAAATGGCCTAAACGCATCAATCAAAAGTCACAGAGTGGCAGATTGGATTGAAAAACAAGACCCAACAATATGTTGTCTCCAAGAGGCTCATCTCATAGGCAAAAGATCCACAGACTAAAGGTAAAAGGATGGGGAAAAAAACATATCATTCACATGGATCTCATAAACAAACAGGGGTTTCCATCCTTATATCAGATAAAGTGGACTTCAAACAAAAGTTAATCAGAAGGGACAAAGAAGGATGTTTCATACTGCTTAAGGGAACTATATATCAACAAGATGTAACGATCATAAATATTTATGCCCCAAACAATGGAGCATTTAAGTATACCAAATAAACCCTTTTTAATTTCAAGACTCAAATAGCTCCCTGGTCGTCTCCCAGGTGCTGCCAGGCTAAGCCCTATCTCCTCCCTCAGCTAGATGGCTATATGTCAGTGACTGTTCACTGACATAGGTGCAGGTCTGCACCCACCACCTCTGCCCACCAGCTGCCAGCATGGTCACCATGTCACCTGTATCCACTACACCTATGACTACTAGTTCTTCAAGGAACTTAGCAAGGGTGCTTTCTCTGTGGTCCACAGGTGTGTGAAGAAAACCTCCATGCAGGAGTATGCAGCAAAAATCAACAACAAGAATTTTTCTGCCTGAAATCACCAGAAACTAGAACATGAGGCTGAGATATGACTTCTGAAACATGCAAATATTGTGCCCTTCCATGACAATATTTCTGAAGAAGAGTTTTACTACTTCATGTTTGACCTGGTCACTGGTGGGGCGCTGTTTGAAGACATAGTGGCTAGAAAGTACTACAGTAAAGCAGATGCTAGTTACTATATGCATATGATTCTGGAGAATGTTAACCACATCCACCAGCATGACATTGTCCATAAGGACCTGAAGCCTGAGAACTTTCTGCTGGCAAGTAAATGCAAGGGTGCTTCCATCAAGCTTGCTAATTTTGGCCTCATCATTGAGGTGTAGGGAGAGAAGCAGGCTTGGTTTGGTCTTTCTGGCACCCCAGGTTACTTGTTCCCTGATGTCTTGAGAAAATATCCCTATGGAAAATCTATGAATATCAGGACCTATGGTAAGCCTATTTCACAGCCCTTGGCTTTTCTGTGCTAAGTGCCCTTGGCTTCCAGTAATGGTGAGAAAGAAGCATTCCTACTCCTTACAAGTCCCACAAGTGCCTGGTTTTTCATCACCAGAATGGAACACAGTGACTCCTAAAGCCAAGAACTTGATCAACCAGATGCTGACCATAAACCCAGCAAAATGCATCATGCCTGACCAGGCTCTGAAGCACCCATGGGTCTGCCAACAATCCATGGTAGCCTCTAAGATGCACCAAGAGACTATGGAGTGTTTGTGCAGGTTCAAAACCCAGAGAAAACTGAAGGGTTTCATATTCATGACCATGCTTATCTCCAGGAACTTGTCAGTTGCCAAAAGCCTATTGAACAAGAAGTTGGACATATGTGTCAAACCGTGGAGAAACAACAAAAACAGTCACATAAGTCCAACCCAAGAACCCATGCCCCAGCAGACAGCCATGGAACCACAAATCACCATGGTGCACAATGCTACAGATATGATCAAGGGCTCCATAGGGAGCTGTAACACCACTACAGAAGAGGAGGATCTCAAAGTGCAAAAACAGGAAATCATTAAGATCACAGAACAGCTGATGGAAGCCATCAAACAATGGGGATTTTGAGGCCTACCATGAAAATTTGTGACCCAGGCCTCACTTCAAACTCCTGCCCAAGTACAGCAAGCCTATCTATACCACCGTCCTAAACCCACATGTCCATGTGATTGTGGAGGACACAGTTTGTATCACCTACATCCATCTTACCCAGTTTATCACGGGTTTGCTTGCACCAGTCAGTCAGAGAGCCAGGTCTGGAAACTCCATGGCAAGTGACTCAATGTCCAATATCACTGCCCACTATCACTGCTCAGGGGCCAGTGCTGCAGTGAGCTTCAGCCACAGGAGCATTAGGAGATTCCAGTTAGAAGTTGAACTTTCACCATCAGTGGCCCTGGAGGAGCTGAGTAACAGCAGCAGTCCTGTTCAATTGAGGAATAAAACAATTAAGTTACAAAGCAGCAGCAGCCAATGCATGCCCCTGCATGCAGCCCTCCTGCTGCCCTTCATGTCTGTCTCTGTTGTACCAAAGTGTCTTTTAACAGTTAAAAAAAAAAAAAAAGGAAAAGAAAAGAAAAAAGATTGTTTTAAAAAAATGGAATATGTACCATGAAGTGTTTTCAAACCACTACACCTTGGGCTTACAAGAAGGCAGGAGTTTATATGATGCCCATCCTGGCATGAACACTGGACCTTCCCACCAGGGCTGTAGAGGTGAGCTTAGCCTCAGACCCCCACAGACGAGGAGGACCCCAGGCAAGGACTCTGACAGAGCTTTCGGGGCTGTGATGTGATTGTGACCCTGAGGTGGCCTGTTTACCCCAGGTCTAGGAGTGGACTTCTTCAGAACCTGCATTGCCAGGAGCCAACCCCAGCAATGTGTAGGTTCCCTGAAGGATGGGTGGAGTCGGTACAGAGGAACTGCAGCAACCCCTGGAGCAACTTGAAGCAAGTGCTGCTCAGACTTATTTTAGCTCTTCTTTTATAGTATTAAGTAGAGCAGGATTAAATAAGATACAAGTTATAGAGAAATTACCACAAGATTTGTCATTAACCACACTTTCCAGCAGGTGTCTAACACAGTGGGTACCTTAAGGTCAACTCTCTATATTTACTTAATGTTACTCACATAAGCATATTACAGGGAAAGATATTTTCCTCTTCTCATCCTACTGGCCTTTTTTTATCCTTTGGTGTCAGACCTATTGTCAGCATAATAACTCTATTTTGTTTTAATTTAAAATTTTACTGAACTGCTAAGCAAAACATGCACTTAATCTTTAGCTCATATTATTATGTTTTTGATTTATCCCTAAAGGTCTACTCTATTACCTAAACAAGCTCAGTTAAGACTAAGTTAGGTTATTTACTGGGAAACAATCAGTGTGAGTGCTTAATTTTTATCCTAATATTCTTTATGTTAATTGATTTATCCTCCACCTACTGTAATACATATGTGAGACCTAAGCCAGCGTAAACTATTCAAAACCAGTTAACATGCAATGAGGGCATTTGGTCTTAAGATAATATTTTTCTAGTTGTTTGCATATGCTGTTTCTTTATTCTTTAGTCATACATTTTCAGGGTGGCCCTTGACATCCAAACCTTTGAAGGAAGGACAAATATTAGATATTTGTCCATTTACCATTAATATTAATTATTTATTCATCATTTTCATTGTACATTAGGGAAGAGGTGGATCTGTGGGAGGTGGGTCCTTAAACTTATTCACTTGTTTCCCTCTAGGTGGATATCACAAACCTCCCACAATCTTGTAAGGTAAGTAGGGCAGTCCTAGTACTGTGGGGACAACAAGTCTCTGTTCTGTTTGTCAAGCTATTTACTGGTAAAGCATTAACTAGAGCAGGTGTGGTCAGCATAGGATCAAGCAATTCCTGGAACTGTAGTATTCTGAAGAACTCTTCAGACTCTGTACCTTCAGACTTATGTGTGGCATTGGTACATTTTTAAAAGCATTCCTCATCCTCCCCTCAGCTCCTCAGACTCATTGAGGTTAAATTCTTATCACAACAATCCAGGGAATATGATTTGCTGTTGCATAGTTGTAAGTATGATAATTAAAAGAAAACACCCAATTCCTAGGAAAGATGACAGCGGCAATTTCCTGGAACGGTGGCCTCGCCAAACCCTTCCCCAAGCTGGGACCTTGTCAAGCAGCATGGCGGAAACAGTGCCCGCCACTGCATGAGCACCTAGAATGGGGCTGATGGAACCACCATGGGTCTCAGACCTACTTGGAGAGAATGCAGAACTCTCAGCCAGCTGTGGATCCAGCTGAGAAGCAGTGGTCTCAGCACTAGGTCCCGGACTCTGCAGTACTGTTCCATTTAGCAGAAGGGAAAAGAGTCAGTGCTGCGGAAGTGTGTCTGCTATGAAGTTGATAAGAAACTTCGTGTTAACCTGACATGGACGTACTTACTCATCCATTTCTATAGGACGTATAATGCCTGTGGACCTTGACATTGAGGCCAAATCCCTGCAGGTGGGAAGAGGAGGTTTTGCTGCTTTGCTTCATTTATGTATTTTTAATAACTTAGCAGGGAGGGAGCCAGCCCTAGTCAGGGCTCCCTTTCTTACCTTTGGCAGTTCTGTTTCTGTGCTGCTCCAGTCTTTGTCTTGCCTTTTCATGGTGGTAGTCCTCCATGCTGACCCTCATCTGAGCCTGGGTCCTCTGCCAAGTGCCCCCGTGGAACGGGAGGATAAGAGGGATAAGAGGTGGTGGCGGATTCTATGAATTCAGGCTGCCCTCAGGGTTGCCTCCCTTCTTACTCTTCCCTTGTTACACGTCCATCTCTTTCCTTGTCTTTGATGTTAACTTCAGTACCTTGGTAAGGAGTGTCCTCTTGAAAGAGGCCTCTGCTGACCAACTGAAGTGTAGACTTGCTGCTGCACAATCTGAATGGGCATCACCTCTCCCACACCTGCAGGTATCCAAACAAGATGTCCAGAGTCAAGTCTCCTACATTGGTGTTCTCTCTCTCTGCCCAAGGAGTTCCATTCCAGGAGGAAAATATCTACCCTAAACCAATAAGAGAAGATAATGGAGGAGCAATTGGTGATAGCCTTGGGTTTCCCCCCAAACAACTGTACATATTTATCTGCACAAATATCTGCACCTTTGTGGGAAAGGTGGATAGACTCCAGCTCCCTGCACTAACTTCAGGAGGTGCCAGAGCTAGGAGAAGAGGCAAAGCTACCGTTTAACTTTGGAGCCAGCTAAGATCAGAGTGAACTCACAGGTGCTGATGCTTAGGTTTAGCCAGACTTCTCAAATACCTCATGGATGACCCAGCCCCTTGGCTTTACCCACTTCTGCCCTGCATCCTGAAGTGCCAGCTTGCAGATACCTTCACCACAGGTTTTGGTTTGCTTGTTTGAGGACAAATGTTCATAGAGTTCATTGAGACCCATAGCTTCATATGGTTGCTCCACCCCGACTTCTTAGCATTCTTACTCCTTTTCTGGGGCTAATATCAGCATCTATAAACCATAGACTGTTAGAATCATCTTTTAACCAGTAAATGGAAGGCATTTGATGCAGATTTGTTGCATGATGACATAGAATTAATTTAGAAATAGTGTTTGTTCTTAATGTTGGTAGACCCTTCATAGTTTTGTTAGAGTAAAACTTGAACAGAAGATGTTCAATAAAATAACCTTGAAACAGTTAAAAAAAGAAATCAAATAGACCACAACACAGTAATACTGGGTGACTTTAACATACCTCTTCTTCATCATTAGTAGATCTTCCAAACAAAAACTAAATAAATAAGCTATGGAGTTTCAGGGACTTTACTGTCACTTATATCTACAAAGAACAAATTTTAAAAATAAAATAAAATAAAATTTAAAAGATGAAGCTAGAGAACTAAAAAAAATATAATTAATAATTCAGAGTTAACAGACATATGCATAATATTTCATCCCTCAATGACAGAATACACTTTCTTCTCAGCAGCACATGAATCACTTTCTAAAATAGTGCACATTTTAGACCACAAAGCAAATCTTAGTAAATACAAAAAACAGAGATAATACCTTGCATTCTATCAGATCATAATGGAATGAAATTATAAATAACAATAAAATAAACAATAAAATAGAAGCTATTCTAACACCTGGAGACTAAACAATATGCTATTGATGACCAACAGCAGAAGAAATTTGAGATGAAATAAAAAATATTTAAAGGTCAATGAGAATATGACACTTAGGATATTATGAATGCAATTTTAAGAGGAAAATTTATTGCATTGAGCTTGTTTATTAAAAAAAAATAAAGTCACCAAATAAGTAACCTAATATAATATGCAATCAGAATGGCAATTATCAAGAATTCAAGTACCAATAAATGTTGGAGAGAATGTGTGGTGGGGTAGAAAACTCATATAATGCTGGTGGGAATGAAAGTGGATGCAACCACTCTAAAAGCAGTATGGAGAGTCCTCAGAAAACTTGACTAGAACCAACATTTGACCCAGTAATCCCACTTCTGATTATATACCCAAAGGACTTAAAATAAGCATACGTCAGTTACACAGTTCCATTCACAATGGCCAAGCTATGGAACCCATCTAGGTGCCCTTCAACAGATGAATGGATAAAGAATATGTGGTGTATATACACAATGGAATATTACTCAATCACAAAAAGAATGGCTTCATGATATTTGGTGGTAAATAGATGAATCTGAAAACTATCATGCTAAGTAAAATAAGCCAATCTCAAAAAAACCAAAGGTTGAATGCTCTCTTTGATATGTGGATGCTAACACAAAATGGGGTGGGGGTGGATAGAAGTGCAGTGGATTAGACAAAGAATGAAAGGAGGAAAGATAGGCATAGGAAATCCAGTGGAAAGGATCAGACATGACTTTCCTATGTTCATATATGAATACGCCACAGTGAATCTCAACATCATGTATATCCACAAGAATGGGATCCTAATTAAAATAAGCTATACTCTATGTATAATATGTCAAAACACACTCTATTTATATATCCACTGTATACCTAAGAAGAACAAATAAAAATGCTAATACTAAAAATAAAAGTTCATCAAGTGTTAGAAGATAAAAATTTAGAAACCATCCATAAATAGGAATAAAATTTACTACTGAGAGGAAAATGTTTAGAAAATCAGAGCACTGATTCAAGATGCCTGTTGTCCAATTAACAGAAGTTAAAGAAAAGACACAGAAGAGATTATCAAAAAAAATATTTTTACTTTTTTAAAGCTTTTATTAACACATTATACTACACATAATAGTGTGTCCTTCTGACTTAATCATATGTAAATGGAATATCATTTGCCCTGCTTCAGTCCTTGGTGCCTCCTCTATCTCTCACCTCCTCCCCTCTCTTATACCCCTTCTTCTACTCTACTGGTCTTTGTTTTATTTATTTAATTTATTTTAATTAGGGCTTTACAGAAATAAAGATAGAATTCACTGTGGTGTATGTTTATACATGCATATAGTGTAATTTTGTCAAATGTATTTTGCATCTCCTCCCTTTTTCCACCCCTCCTTCTTTCCCCTCAATCTCCTTGTTCTGCTCCACTGGTCTTCCCTATATATTTTAATATCTAACCCCACCCTCTTTTTGTTCCCTGCTTTGCTCTAACTTCCATGTATGAGAGAAAACATTCAATTCTTGTTTCACTGAGTCTGGCTTATCTCACTTAGCCTAATGTTTTGCATTTCTACCCCTTTACTAGCAAAAGGCATAATTTCATTCTATGTATGGTTGAATAAAGTTCATTTATGTCTATATGCCACATTTTCTTAATCCATTCATCTATTTATGGGCACCTACACTGGTTTCATAACTTGGCTATTGTGAGTTGCACTGCTATAAACATTGATGTGGCTATATCACTATAGTATGCTGATTTTAGTTCTTTGGAATAAATACATAGGAGCAGAATATCTGAACCATATCTTGATTCCATTTCTAGTTTTACAATGAATAAATGCTTTATATATTCTGGATATTAATCCCCTGGCAGAAGGGCAGCTGGCAGAGATTTTCCCATTCTGTAGGCTCTTTCTTCTCTCTCTTAATCTTTTCCTTCGCTGTTCAGAAACTTTTTAATTTGATGGCATCCAACTTTGACTGTTGATTTTATTTCTTGAGATTTAGGGATCTTATGAAGGAAGTCAGTGCCTTCGCCAACATTATGGTGTGTTACCCTAAGTTTTCTTCTAGCACTTGCAAAGTTTCTGGTCTAATTCCTCACTCTCTTATCTACATTGATTTAACTTTTTTCGGAGGGTGAGAGATAGGGATCTGTTTTCATTTTTCCATATATGAATATCCAGTTTCCCCAGCACCATTTGGTAAAAAGAACATGTTTTCTCATATATATATATATATATATATACATACATATATGTATATATATATAGCAACTTTGTCTAGTATAGGATGACTTGAACTGTGTGGGTTTGTGTCTATGTCTTCTGTTCTATTCCATTATTGTTCATGTCTATTTTGATGCCACTACTATGCTGTTTTTATTACTATAGTACAGTTTGAATATTTTTGTAGTATGTACTTTTTTGGTACTATGACAATTTTTACAAAGTTAATTCTGCCTATCCAAGAGCATGAGAAGTCTTTCCATTTTCTAAGGTTGTTTTAGTCAGTTTTTTTGCTGCTGTGACTGAAAGACCTGATCAGAAAAACTGTAGAGGAAGAAAGGTTTATTTAGGGCTCACCAACTCAGAGGTCACAATTCATAGACAGCAGGTTCCATTCCTGGGGGCTCCAGGTGAGGCAGGACATCAAGGAGGAAGAGTGTGACAGAGAAACATCTCACATGATGATCAGGAAACAGAGAGGTTTCCACTTGCCATATATAAATATATACCCAAAAGTCACACCCCCAAATCCTCACCCCCTTGAGTTAACCCTCAGTTAATCCCATCAAGGGATTAATTCTCTGATTGGTTTATGGCTTCACAACCCAATGAGTTCTTCTCTGAACTTTCTTGCATTGTCTCACATGTGAGTATTTTGGGGACGCCTCACATTCAAACCATTGCAGAGGTCTTCTTCATTTTCTTCAATATTTTATAGTTTTCATTATAGAGGTCTTTCACTTCTTTGTTAGATTAATTTCCAAATACTTTTGAGAAATTTTCCTGATTCCTTTCTCAACAGAATTACTATTAGAATAGAGAAAAGATATTGATTTATAAATGTTGGTCTCATATCCTGTTTTCCTGAATTTGTTTATTAGCACTAGGTTACTTCTTGTGGAGGTTTTAGGTTTTCTGCATATAGGATCATGTCATTGGTAAACATGTAATTTGACTTCTTTTCATATGTGTATTCTTTAAATTTCCTTTGACTTTCTGGTTGCTTTGGCTCATTTCAAGAACTACATAGAATAACAATGGTGAGAGTGAATATAATTGTTTTGTTACTGATTTTAGAGGAAATGCCTTCAGTTTTTCTCGGTTCAGGATGATGCTGGCGTTGGGTTTGTCATATGTAACCTTTATAATGTTCAGGAAAGTTTCTTCTATCCCCAGTTTCTCCAGTGTTTTGAACATGAATTTGTGCTGGTTTATATCAAAGGTCTTTTCTGAGTATGATTCTTGTCCTTAATTCTATTTATGTAGTGAATTACATTTATTGATTTGTGGTTGTTGAGCTTGTCTTGCATTCCTTGGATGACGCCCTCCTGATAATGATGATTATCATTACTGATAATTACCAATACTTATGTAGAAAAATTAGTAAATAAAAACATAATTCATTGAGTTACAACAGAATAAAAGATATGCAAAGATAGTATTTCATAAAGGATTACTATTGGGCTCATCCTCAAAAATATTTATATGGTCATAATAAACACTGGCTATTTAATTGATTTTTTCTATTTTTTTTTTCTATTTTTTCTCCTTTTGATATGCTTTTGAATGTGGTTTGCTAATATTTCTGCATCCATGTTCATCAGGGATATTGGTCTGTAGCTTATTTTCTATGATGTGTCTTTGTTTTTGGTATCAGGGCAATACTGGACTTATAGAATGTATTTGGGAGTGTTCCCTCTCTTTGAATTTCCTGGAATAATTCGAGAAAGACTAGTGTTAGTTCTTCTGTAAAGATCTGTTAGAACATGGCTGAAAAAGTCATCTGGTCCTGGGGTTTTCTTTATTGGAAGGCCTTAATTGCTGTTTTAATTTCATTACTTGATAGTTGTCTGTTTATGTTTTCTATATTTTCTTGATTCAACTTGGGCAGGTTATAAGTATCTAGAAAGTGTTAACATCTTCTAGATTTTCCATTTTGCTGGAGTATAAAATGTTCTTTTTTCTTTTTTTCTTTTTTTTTTTTTTTTTTTTTTTTTTTCTGTGGATTTAACCCGGGGGTGCTTTACAACTGAGCTACATACCAAGTTCTTTTTTAGTTTTTATTTTGAGATAGGATCTTACTAAGTTCCTAAGGGCCTTGCTGAATTGCTGAGGCTGACCTCAAACTTGCAATTCTCCTGTCTCAACCTCCTAAGCCACTGGGATTACAGGAATGCACCACTAAGTCCAGCAGTAGCAGAGTATAAAATTTCAAAACAGTTTCTAAGGATCCTCTGAATTTCAGAAGTGTCTACGGTGATATCTCCTTTTTCTTCTCTAACACTGTTAATTTGGGTCTTCTCTTTCCGTTGGTTAGTTTGGAAGCAGGTTTGTTAATCTTGTTGATCTTTTGGAAGAATCAATTCTCAAAAAATATTAATACAAGAGTTTCCCCTTTATCTGCAGAAAGGGCTCCAAAGTGTCCAGTACATAAATGAATCATGTCCATGTCAAGTCACACAGCCAGGAAACTTTACAGTGCCAAGAGCAAGAAAAAGATCCTAAAAACGCTCTGAAAAGAAAAATAACTCACATGGATACAAATCATAAATCAAAATTGCAGGGGTATCTTAGCAATGATCACAGAAACTATGAGATTGTTGAGTAATGTGTTCAAAACCAAGAGAAACAATTTCACATGAGAATTCTTTATTCAGCCAATCCACTGATCAAATGACTAAGTTTCAACAATTTTACCTCCCTGGTATCCTTTCTCAGGATTTGATTCATCAAACAAGGAGTTTTAATCTAGAAGAAGGAAAGGTGAAGAGTTCAAGAACGAGAGTTCTGTGAAATATTTGGGCAGAGGAAGTTCCCTGTGAGAGGCAAAAACTAGGCTTACAGAGACACTTATTTGTACTGGAGCAGGAAAAAATACAGTGACAATAGGAGGGTCTCCAGGGAAATACAGAAAGTGATTATTTTGTCTGTCAAAAATAAAGCATTTGGAAATTTTATAAATAGGCACTATACAAATCTGTTGAGAAAACTTCAGAAAATTACCAATACTTATATAGAAAAATTAGTAAATAAAAACATAATTCATTGAGTTACAACAGATAGAATAAAAGATATGCAAAGATAGTATTTCATAAAGGATTACTATTGGGCTCATCCTTAAAAATATTTATATGGTCATAATAAACACTGGCTATTTAATTGATTGTTTTCTATTTTTTAATTTTTTTAGTTTTTTTTACAGACTGTGAAGTCTATTTTAAAAGGATGGGGTGGGGGAAGCTAAATGTCAATCATAGTAGAAAAATAGATGAAATTCGAAATTGATATAAAAAATAGTAAAACTGTAGTATTTAAAAATATCACCATAAATACCAAAAGGATTTCAATGCATTTGCCTCTGGGGAACAGCAATGAGAAGTGTGAAGCAATGAGTAAAGGACCTCTTATTTTTAAAAATCAAACACCATTACCCTATGTAAATGTATGATTACAAAAATGGTATACCTCTACTTCATGTACAAACAGAGAAACAAGATGTATCCCATTTGTTTACAATAAAAAATAAATTTTAAAAAAATTATTTACTAACTTCTTCCCAATTTTATATTGTAAATTATTCTGACATTAATCAAATATAAAGAATCCATATATTAACCTACATATCTGCAGGAAATATTTTTATTGGTGCATATTATACCAAATGGTGGGTTTCGTTGTGGCTTATTATACACACAACAGAATTTGATCAATTTTGTTTCCCAATTCCTCCCTCACGTTTCCCTCCTCCCTCCCCTGATCCACTTTCTCTAAGGTAATGATCTTTCTTAGTAGATTGTTTTAAAGAATGAAATTTAGATTTTTCTGACATTCCTCCCTGGGCCGGTTCTCTCTCTCTCCCTGGAGATGTTGCCACATTTCAAATATGTTTTTAGATATCAAAGTATAGGTCTACCTCTACGAATAATATGGTGCACTGTTTTCTCACTTTCAAACTTTATAGAAATGCCATCCTATTGAACAAATCAGTTTGCATTTGCTTTTCTCATTGAATACTGTGTTCTGAGATTTAATTTGCTACACTGATGTATAGTTCTAATTAATTTTAATCATTATTCTTTTTCATTGAAAAAAGAATCACACTTCACATATTTGTCCTCCAGTCAAAGGATATTTGAACTGTTTCCAGTTTTCCAGTATTGCAATCAAATACAGCAATAAATATACTTACATGAAAGAGTAGGGTAGAATTAAACATTTTAAACTTTACTAGATATGGCCAAATAACAATTTCACACTGACATCTCCACCCAAGAAATGAGCAAGTTTCTGTTGCTCCAATCCTCACCAATACTCCATTTTTTTTCTTTTTAATTGTTTGCTTGTTTTCAGTGCTGGGGATCAAACCCAGGGACATGCACATGACAGCTGCAACTTTTCAGGAGCGGAGAACTGATGGGTCTCATCATAGCCATCACTTACGCTGAGGATGTTGTGTCTTTATTCAGGTGAAAGTAGTTCAAAAGGAAAACGTGATGTTCCTTCTGTATTATTTTTCTCACCTTTGCTCATGCCTTTCTTCCTAGACTGGTCCCACTCCATCCACCATATAAGTAAAAAGCAAACTCCACTCTCATCTCTTTGAAGTCAGCCTGACCAACTCTGATAGACTCTCCTTTCTCAGGGTTCTATGTCCATTTCATATTTGGTTTTCTGCTTAGGATGAATGATGCAATTTCTTAAATATGGATCCTGTCACTTGAATTTACTCTAAGCAAATCTCACAATGTGAACATTGATAATAAGAAGTATTTTTTTGCAAAGGGGTACCAGGGATTGAACTCAGGGGCACTCAACCACTGAGCCACATCCCCAGACCTATTTTGTATTTCATTTAGAGACAGGGCCTCACTGAGTTGCTTAGCACCTCACTTTTTGCTTTGAATTCGCTATCCTCCTGCCTCAGCTTCCTAAGTCTCTGGGATTACAGGCATGCGCCACCCCATCGGGCAAGAAGCCTTTCCATTTGCATAAGACCTTACAGATCTAGGCTTTTTTTCTTATCATTAGCATAGTGGTTTTTTAACTTTTTTGAATATGAGCACCCTTTTCAAACATAAAGAAAAATCATTGAGAATCTCTCATGATAGAAATATAGATCAATTTAGAAAATACATAATATGAAATTATTATGATTTTAATATCAGTATATTTAAAAACATAATATGATGTCATAAAACTATTATGATATTTAATATCAATTTACTTTATTTTATTAATCAGAAAAGTAGCATACTTTTGAAGAATAGTTGGGTGTTTCATGACCTGTGGGTTTAGTGAATCACTCGAGATCAATGCTAGATTCAAAACACAAATACTATATAAAGCAAATAATAAAATCTATTAAAAATTATTTATCTCCTGTTGCTGGCTCTTTGCGGTACCAAATCCACGGATATTTGTCACCACCTGCAGCAACAATTTGCACGTGTCTTTATGGGTGGTGGACTGGAAACTGAGCTACCTCTGTTTCTGAGTTGCTTCCTTCCTTACTTGCTTGTTTATAGAGGATAAAGGAAATGAGGCTTACTTGCTTTGAGAGGAGAGAGAGAGAGGCTTTGCTTATCTGAGAGACTTTGCTTAAGAGAGAAAGACTACACTTTCAGAGATCCATATCTTCTTAGTTCTGCTGCTTCTTAAAGGTGCATCCTGCATCCTGTGAACTAAGGGTGCGTCTACCTAAGGTGCTTTAGTGGTGTGTCCCGCGTACTGCGGTCTGTGATCTGCAACCTAAAGGTATGTGTTCTCAGTTCTCCGCCCTGCGATCTGCCTTCTGCCGCTGCCCTTACTCGCTGCTTCTCTTTCTGCTTGCTGCTTTTCTCTGCTTGCTGCCTCTTCTTCTTCTTTTCTGCTAGTGGCTTCTCTCCGCTTCTTTCTGCTAGCTGCTGCTTTTTGCCTTCTACCTACTGCCTGCTTATATTCCCTCCAAGAGGAGGAGGGCGGCGCCACGCCAGTTGAGATCAGGTGAGGAGCCAGCTGCCCAATCACGAGCAGGCATGAGCAGGAGCACTTGGGAACACCTGTGCACCTGTACCACCGGATCAAAACAACTTCTGGCTGGCTGCCAGGCACCATCTTGGCGAGTCCGCATGGCATAGCCCCCAACAATCTCCTATCTAGAGTATCCATGAAAAGAGGTCAAGGATAGTCACTGATAAAACATGACATATCTTATAGTCCTCCCTCAATTCTTTTCCTCACACTCTTCATAACCTTCTATTGTTCTAAATCTCTAGTCTTATTGTCTAAACTCCCTGCACTTACTACAAACTCAGCCTAACGTGCTGTTTTGGTCTCTCATCTTCTCCCTGAATATCACTATCTTTCTCCCTTCTTCTGACACATTCTTTAAATGACACCTTTTCAGACAGTATCTCAACCCACTTTCCTGGGTGGCACCACAGAGTCCCAAGGTTGGCCACTAACTGAAACACAAGAATGCTTACTTGAGAAAACTGGGGTCAGGCAAAGCTTCAGGCATGTGTTCCAAGCCCATCATATAGATGTGTAGCTACTATTTTTCCAGTCTGTTGAAATGTTAAGGATTCACAGTAATTCTGAGCACCCTGAGAGTCCACAACCTATGGCAGAAACCACTGCCTCATATTACACCTCCTTGAAATCTCTGCAGGATCCAGTGTATTTTGTAACAGTACAGGGCAGCAGCACTGTCCAAATGCAAAGTGGTGTTGACACCAATAAATCAATGTTGTCACCTTGACTAAATTATTGACTCACTTAGCTGGAAAAGAAAGTCAAAGACAGCACTGGAGTGAATTCAAGCTGACCTACTCAACAAAAACCATATGTATATGTATGTATGTGTACGTGTGTATGTGTGTGTGTGTATATATATATATATATGATTATGTATATGTGTGTATATATATGGTTATATAAATGTATACATACATACATATATTTATATAATTTTTATCACAGTATCCACTGACCACATTGACATTCAGCACAATTTATGTCAAAATACTGGAAACCCAGCAGAATAAAAGTTAAAAAGTTGAGATTGGATGCAGGAGGAACACAGGAACAGGAGAAAAATATATAATTTACTGAGAATCCCAGAAGCTTATTTTTTTAAGTAAATTGGGAAAATGATGCCTGTCCCAAAATTAAACCTAAGTTCGTAGATTCCTAAATATGCAAGGTACCCTCCTCTTTTTTTGGAACTGTCCTGTTGGCTTCCTAAAGATAACTTAGAAGTAAAACACGTAAGAATAAAATAAATAATAAGAACAAGCATACATAGTGCATATTGCCACACCCATGAAAGGAAGCAGGAGAAGCAATGCCAAAGGAAGAACAGGGGCCCACATACTAGAAAGCTTTTGCTCAAAGACTGCTAGCAATTCTTGTCACCTTTACCTTTCTCAGGGAGTTTTGGATAGGTAGCCCTTAAACTTCTTTCCAACTCTGTAATTAAAAATTTGGAAAGTCTTCCCATTGTGGGGAACCTCACTCATTTCTCCTCAACTCTTAATATCAAGCACATTGAAAAGGACATGATAAAGGGGCTCAAATCCCCTCTCTGCCCTCAGGTGTGTGACTGTACATAAGTTGTAACTTCTCACCGTGTCAGCAGCAGCAGCATCACTTGCTTTTCTCTCAAAATGTAATAAGAGTTCTCTTACTGTGTTGTCGAGAAGGTTAGATACAATAAAGATATAAATATATGTTCTAAGTTCATTTTAAAAATTACTAAAATGGTGCTTATAATTGCATGACTCTGTTGACAGGTCTTATTCCTCTCTTGGTGGTGAATGACAGGAGATTGAAATTTTCTAAAATAAATAAATGTTGGGATAACCTCTGAAATGCACCTCCCCATCCAGCCAGCCTCCTTCCTCTAGTAACCACTGTCTTATTCTCCATTTCTGTGTGGTGAACAAGTCTAGAGATCTAATGCGCAACATGAGGACTACCATTAATAGAATTGTACCGTATTAGAGATCCGTGCTAAATAAATATATTTTAGTTGCTTTTGTCACAAAAATAGCCTGGCAAGAAAATGAATATGTTAATTTGTTTCACTATGTATCCGACATCATCATGTGACAAACCTCAAATTCACAGTAAATTTTATTTCAAAAGAGAGTCTAGGGTAGAATATTTCTTTGTCTCCCCCATAAAAATTCATTTGCAGAGACCTAGAAGACAACATTTTGGAGTTGTCTAATGACTGATTATTCTATTTCTAAAATCTGAAATAATTTCCAGAACTAGAGATAAGAAAGATCACCAGCAATGTGCCTTCAAGTAATTAAAAATCTTTTGTTACAGTTTTTAATTAATTGGGCCCTGGAAAGGAAGAGGGGCAGTCCCACTCATTCGCATTTCCCAATACAGTCAGTGTGGCCTACAATGCAAACTTCCTACTTCTGCACCATTCTTACACCTGTTGAGGGGTAGAACAATCCTTCCTCTAATGTTTATTTTCCATTTCACCCTCAGAACATTTGGTTTTTATTTTTCAGACTTGTAAATGATTTTATTAAATCCTCAGTGTCTGCCTGACCAAGAGTAACTAAGAGGTGTTTACTCCAGGGGGGAATAAATTAAAAATGAACACTGGCTGTTGTCTTCCACATAGAAGGTTATGCAAATGTTCATCTGTTCCTCTGAAGCCTAAACATCCTGTGGGACCATCAGTCTTCTTGCCAGAATTCATATTCCTACTAAAGTCTAAGTAAGTATGCACTTACTTACCTGGAGCTCTGAAGGAAATGAGCAAACAGTTTTTGCAATATCAGACTGATCAGTAACACTGTTGCCAACAGAAAAAAATCACATGATGGAAATGTGGGTCTCTTGGGCCATGGAAGGTGTCAGAATCTCCTTCCTGCACCTTCCTCCCTACTGCCAAGGTAACCTGGTGTTTTGTAACAATCTCATTCAGGGAAACCTTGACATCTGAGGAAAGAATTTACCCAAACTCTCTATGCTCTTCTTTCTCTCTTTACAAACTAGAAAAATACTGCTACTAAATAAAACATTCTGGAATAAAAAGTTAACTCTTTGGTTAACAAACTTTTACAGCACTTACTCACATCCTCTATGTAGCCAGGACATTTGGCTCTCCTCTTCAGGAAGAAATTTTCATCCAGGAATTTGAAGAATAGTTCTGCCCTGAGAAACTTGTCCGTTCATTCATTCACCATCATTTCTCAGTGGTGATGATTGAGAACAGTACTCTGAACACAGAAAGTACTTGGTGACTATTTATTTAATTAATTAATTGATGACATGTGCTTAAATGACCTGAGATTATCTTTGAGTTAGAGGGGCGAGATAAAGAGGAGGGAACACACAAGGACATTGAGATTTGTGGACAATAAAGAAGAGGGAAAGGGAAAAGATTTTAAAAAGATAAAAAAGTTTTCTCATCTTGCCATTTTGCCCAGGGCTACAATTGGCACCAGTGGAAATTAACTGTTTTCAGTCAGTTGTCTATAAGTGCAGGGCTACCATACTCAGACATAGTTCTCCCAGGGGGGAATGTTTTCCTCTCTCCTGGCGCCTCTGTACCTCCCATATGTCACCTGTCATTTGCTTTGGAGCCATCTTCCTGCATGTCTGCAATTGTTTCTACAATTGTGCATAAGTCTAAATTAACTCCTTACCTTTCCATTCTCCTCAGACCCCACTCTATGTCCTGAGCAGTAGCTGGTGCAGTCTCATAAATGTGCACTGAATGAACTACCATGGGCATATCCTAAAACTACTGTTGCAAAATAAATGCTTGTAGCTGGGCATAGTGATACGTGCCTGTAATCCCAGCTCCTGGAGAGGCTGAGGCAGAGTGGTCACAAATTTGAGGCCAACCTGGGCAATATAGTGAGACCTTGTCTAAAAATGAAAAATGAAAAGGACAGGGGATGTAGAGCACACCTGGGTTCAGTCCCTAGCATAATACATCCATACATACTGCGAAAAATGAAAATATAGAGCTATTTGATGTAATCTTATTTTTTTGTCATTTATCTTTCTCATAAAAGTGTAATGGGAAAGAAACAGATATCATTCTGTTTAATTGAAATCATGGGAATGTAGGCTTTGATTAATTGAAGTTTTATGGTACGCTGCCTTTAAGCAAAAAACCTGTCACACAGGCTTCTCAGCAATCTCCCTCAGCATCCCAGACCAAATGCTTGGGAAATATGTGCTGCTTTTGAGAACAAGAATGGGTCTGCTCCAGGGAATTCTTCCTAATTCCCACTAATAATATCCATTGTGACTCAATTTCCTTCCAAAAATATAGTAAGTATAACAACATCAAATATGTTATAGCCTTTTACAGTTCCCAAAGCATGCTGGCATCCATGGTCCCACCTTTACTATTAGTTGTCCACTCCTTGGATCAGAGAGGCTCCAAATGGATTCCAGATTGCCGAGGCAAGCAGCAACATGTGCACCTTGTAGAATGAGAGTACAAGGTGTGAGTAGTGCACACATCCTAGCAGCTAGTCCTGAGCCTGTAAGTGAGACCTATCTGTGTTCACTAAAACCTGGACGCTCCTGAGAAAGTTGTTGTATAATATCACTAATAACTATAGATACTATTTGACAAATTCCTGCCCTTAGTAGACATGCTACTGATCTAGATTTTCCAGGAGAGAAGCATTGAAGGGTAGAAGACTTTCTTCAAACAAAACCACCATATAATATTGGCAAGGATGTGGGGAAAGGGTATACTCATACATTGTTGGGGAAACTGCAAATTGGTGCAATCACTCTGGAAAGCAGTATGGAGATTAATCAGAAAATTGGAAATGGAACCACCCTTTGACCCAGTAATCCCACTGCTCAGTATATAACCAAAGGACTTAAAATCACCATATTACTGACACAGCCACATCAAAGTTTATAGCAGCTCAATTCACAATAGCTAGACTATGGAACCAACCTAGGTGTCCTTCAACAGATGAATGGATAAAGAAACTTTGGTATATACACACAATGGAATATTACTCAGTCATAAAGAAGAATGACTTTATGACATTTGCTACTAAATGGAAGGATCTGAAGACTATCATGCTAGGTGAAATAAACTAATCCCCCAAAACCAAAGGTCAAATGTTCTTTCTGATATCTGAATGTTAACACACAAAAAGGTGCAGGGGAATAGAAGTTCACTGGATTAGATAAAGGAGAATGAAGGGAAGGGAGGGGGAATAGAAATAGGAAAGATAGTAGAGTGATTCTTAAATAACTTTCCTATATGCTTATATGAATACACCACTGTGATTCTCAACATCATGTACACCCACAAGACTGAGATCCTAACTTGAGCAAGATATACTCCATGTTTGTGTAAATATGTCAAAGTAGACTTTTCTGTCATGCATAACTAAAAAGAAAAATGAAACAACCACCTTAGCCCAAAGTCACTTCTCTGTTGAGCAGTGGGTGGTGACAGTTCTGTCGTCTTGTCTGTTCCTTAATTCCCTTCCTGTGTTGCTTCCTTAGCCATGAACACATTGCTGGGGAATGGCCAGAGCTATGCAGGGCACATTTGAAAAAATTGTATTAAGGAAGCCTTGCCTGGGACAAGCACTGGGAGAGGAGAGAGCGTGAAAGGAGGTGGGAAGGCAGCAAAGAAGTCATTTTTCTAGCGGCACGCAGCTCTGCAAATGGCAAAGAGCTAGCCTGACCTAGGTCCCTGAGCCAAAGCCTAGTGAGTACAGCCTCCTCACCTTGCCTGAGAATCCCTGTGACTCTGAGAAATGTTCTGATGGCAGACATGAATCTCTAATGTCTAATCTAGTGTCCATTCGAGAACTAGATGCTGGGAGAGGTGATTGTCCTGGTCACTCTCCCCGTTTCTCTTCACTTAAATCCCACTGCAGAAGCAGAAAGGCAGTCATAATTCTGCCTAATACCATCCCTCAGCATTCATGGGTCCTTGCAAAATGCATCCCTGCCAGTCGAGAACTGTGCCTGCAGGCGTCAGGGAACCTGGAGAAATCTGTCCCTCTTACAGCATGTCTCTCCTTCTTGCTGGGCCCTGACAGGTATCTACTTAACAGAGACATGGATGTCGTGGGCAATTCAGCTTCCCTTGACTTCTGCAGCAAACTCTCAGTGGTATTTGGTGAAGGCCCAGGAGTTTGTCATCTACCAGACTCACCTTTTCCATTCTGGACAGATTCCTTGGATATTTTCCTATCCTGTGAGTGCTAATACAGCCCTTGCCTGTTAGTGATCCCTGCCACTTTCTTACCACCTTCAACACAACCCTAGAATAATAATGGCAACAAAAATGAATAAACACACCAAACCTCATAGTATTACAGAAAATTACATTGGCCTTAGAATTAGATGTAAATAAAAATATAACCACTGCATGTTTTTGTAGCTATTGAGTGAGTCATAGTTGCTACCTTGTAGAAATGCAATTAATAATGAGATGATATGTGAAGTGCTCAGTGTAGGGCCTGGGTCATCACAAGTAGTCAGTACATATTAATGAATAAGTACATAACTTGACATGTAAATAAATACAGAGATTAAAAGATAAATGAATAGTGGACAGTGTAGCATAGATGGTTAGCTATGATTCTTTCTTTTCCTGTGGAAATAATAAAAAATTATTAATAATTAATTACAATTTGCCTGTGGTCACATGGGAACTCAGATCTCCCTGAACTCAAGACACAAGCTTCTATGCACTAACCCAGAGGACCAGAAGAGGTGGGTGGGAAGGAGCATAAACAGTAGAACTAGGCCACATTGGGCTGAACCCCAATAGTGCCACTTCACAGCTCTATAATCTTGTGTAAGTCTCTTAGCTTTGCCATGCCTCAGTTTCCTCATCTATGAAGCAGAGAATATAATAGTACTTGGATCCTAGAGACTATTATTAGGGAAAATGATAAAATGCAGGAAGGAGCTTAACCTACTGCCTGGAGCAAGGCTAGGTGCTCCCTGATCTGTTGACAATAGTTAAATCTACTGTTGTTGCTATCTCACTAGGCTCCAAACAGACATATTTTCTTTCAGAATTGTTATCCCTGAACACTCCTCCTACCCTTCCTCACCCTTGAATTAATCCATTCAGATGATAAATTTTCCACTAACCCTAACCCACTGGGGCCAGATCTCCCCCAGGTGCCACTCTGGGAGGATTCAGTTCCTCTCGCCCCTTGTTCCTTCTTTCTTGTTCAGCCCACAGCCTGGACCACTGAAGTCCCAGGATGTCTTGATCTTCAGCTTCTGCTGGCCATTTCTGTCATGACAGCTATGCCTGCTCCCCTCAGACGTGGCTACTAAAAGGCATGCCTAAGATGCAAGTCAACCACAGACAGTCACTGGGGTCAGCCAGACTTAGCTTTCTACTCAAGGTAGATAACTCTTAATTTGACGTTAGGGGTTAATTTCTTTTTTTTTTTTAAGCTTAAAATATAGTCTTTGCATGCAAAACCAGTCCACTAACCTAGTCCTAGATCCAGTATATAAGCAGAAGAACTAAAATGGAAAAGGAATTTGAGTGCTTCTTATTGGACTAGAAGGGTGAAAGCTGTAATAGTCCATACATCCCAGGCTGAGAGCGAGGTGAGCTCTAAGGTGATCTCTGTAGACACTAGGTGCTTGCAGAAGGGGGACTGGTCTCCCAATCCCCACTTGGAAGCCTGCTATGTTCCAGGATCTGTTGATTATCCCTGGGCTGCCACTGGAGCAGACAGGATCACAGTGAGGAAGACCATGAGAGCCTGGCAGAGCCTCATCACATAAGGTATATGCAACATAGAGATGGTGCCTGTTTGTGATCTGGAGAACTGCAAACCTAGAAAGATGGCTGGAGCAGCTCCACAAGGCAGGAAGAAAATAGAAAGGGCAGCAGCGTGACAGCCTGGACTTCTGTCTTGGTTGTGGCCAGAACGCATGAGTTTCACATAGATAGGTTGGTACTATAAAGGGAAGTAAAGTGAGGCTTCTGTTAGCCTGCATGCATTCTATCCACCCAAGAAGACGGCATATGAGGTGTGGGGAAAAATCCTTAGAAAGAAGGTATGGTTTCTACTGCAGGGAGTCAAGAGCTGGGGAAAGTCCCAAAAGATCAGCCAAGAAACTCATCACTTACACCAGAGAACCATGCAATGTGGAGATCCTTCAAGGCCTTTCTAAGAGCTCACAATAGGAAACCAGCAAAGAATGCTGCTCAGAGAGCACCAAGAGCCAGATTACAATCACACCAGTCAAATGACACCTCCTCCCTTACACTGAGTCTCAATCCCTTCCCTGCCCAGAGCAAAACAGAGCCAGAAAAGCAAGGGTGGGAGGAATTTTTTTAAAATTTAAAAAACTCTTTCCCCACTACTTGCCTCTTAGCAGTTTTATGCTACTGGCTCTCTTGATACAAAAAACAAACAAACAAGCCTGATTTGTAGTGGCTGCCACTTTCCATAGTACAATATTCCTACCTTAGCTGATATCAATGCACCTAACCTGACAGTACTGAATTCAGAATTGTAAAGAGATGCTAACATCTGAGGCTTACTCAGTCTTCGATTCACATCCAGTGCACTGCTGTAGCTAAGCTGCAGATCAGGCCTGAGCGGGAAGGGAAGTGGGTAAAGGGGTGGAAATAGAAGGGAGATTTGCATTGGGTTTGAGATCGAAATTTTAAGACTCCACAGGATAAAATTATAACTGAAAGCGAGGCTTAATAACCAAAACAGGCCTATTCTTGGAGTTGAAAATGATCAAGAAGCTTCAAAACCTCTCAATATTGTATCAAGAAGTTTTAAGAGCAAGATCAGAGTACATTTAAGACAACAATGAGTAAAAAGTAAGCCATTCTCTGTTTGCATCTCACCAAGTTCAGACTGCTTAACATTCATGTTGTGTTTCACCCTGAAAGGCTCCTTCAGATGTTGATCTTCTTCATTCCCAAGGAGCAGTGAATCTCCTGTGGATTCTTTTACCTTCCTCTCACCCAAACCATTCTTCAGGAAAATGGAACTCAACATAATAGGAGTTTGTCAAATTTATTTTTGAGTAAAGAAAAAAAAAAGAAAGAAATAAAAGTAGTATCAAGCTGCAAAGCAGAAACCCAGGCTTTCTGGTTTCAAGGACAAATGGACAAGGGAAGGCATGTGCCTTGACCATTCTTTTGCTGTGTAGTCACTTGAATCCTTTGAAGTGAGGTCCCCAGAAGTCCATGTACAATTAATTTTTTTTCCATAAAACTTTAAACCTTGAGGAAGAAGTATTGTTTGGGGAAGGGAAAAAACTGAAACCAAGTGACTCTCAACAAGGTAGTCATTGGACATGACCCACCACACAGAGAGATAAGCTTAGGCATCCCTCACCTGCAAAAGCCCCAGCCTAGATCAAGAGACTGTCACCTTGTGTTTGGAGAAGCAGGAGTCTTCTCACTGAACTCTAATTTTATTCTTGCTATGTGCAGTCTATTACCCACACAGCAGCCAATTATCCCATTAAAACCTAAGTCAAAACAAAATAAAATGTATATGTTAAGCAAAGGCATCCTGATCACCATGAATAAAGTCACTTGCACATGTCCCAGCATTTGTTATCACCCTCACACTGATTTGTTTTCTGCACCACACCAATACTACACACAAAGCATGTGTCAACAAGCTTACTTACTGTTGTCTTCAGCACTGTGGTGCAAACTCCTGAGAGCAGGGACTTTGCTCTATTTGGTGTTGTTGCACCTTTAGTTCCTTAAGCAGTATACCTACAGTTAGCAACACAGTAGATCCTGATCAATGAATAAATGCTCTTTTACATAACATTTTGAAATTTATTTTGTATTGGTGCATTATGTCTATACATAATAGTGGGATTCATTATTCCTATTCATACCTGCACAGAAATAACCTACTTTGCTCATTCTCCTTCCCTTTCACTCCCCCTCCCATTCCTGATCCACTTGCTCTACTCTACTGACTTCCCTTCTATTAAATGCCCATGTACAAACATAACACAATGAATCTCACTTACATGTATAATGATAATGCACTTATTAAAAGAATAGCAATAATAATAATAAAGAATATTTTTGGCCAATGAACTAGGAAAAGGATCCCTCAAGTCTGAAGAGCAAGAGGCATTCCACGGATCATGCCTTTCCTTCCTCATCATGAGTTAGATGGGGCAGACACAAGGTCTACCTGGTCTAGCACTCTTGTTTACAGAGCAGAGGAATTTAAACATTAAATTACCTTGGTAACGTAGATCAAATTAATCATAAAAGCATAGTTCATATATTTATGACGTCTTATTACCATAATTTTACAATAAGTCTTTTTTTTCAGTTTTAAGATTAGAATTTAAGGCCTCATGCTTACAAGGCAAGCATTGTACCACTGAGCCATATTCCCAGTCCTGCAGCAAATCTCTTAGATTCTCCAACTTTGTTCTTTTTCAAAATTGTTTTTTGCCTATTCTGGATTATTTGTATTCTTCTATAAATCTTAGGATTAGGTTGACAGGTTCTACTCATAAAAAATACATTAGCTTTTGATTGTGACTATACTGGATCGGTTTGGGGAGGCTAGTCACCTTAACAATACTGTCTTCAAACCCTTATATATGGTACACCTTTCCATTTAAATATATATATATATATATATATATATATATATATATATATATATATCAATTTATAAAGCAGTGTTGTTTAGTTTTAACTGTAGAGTTTGGTATATCTTGCAAAATAATTTCACATATTTGATGGTATAACAAGTCATATTGTTTTTATTTAATTTTATATTCAATTATTGTCAGTTTGTAGAATAAAATTAAATTTCCTTTGATTTTGTGTATTATTGCTGCTAAATTCACTTAGTTCTGTCCCTTCCTCTCCTCCGCCCCATACTGGGGGTTGAAGTCTGAGACTTTTCAATCCTTTCTTTTTCTTCTTAATTTATAGTTATACATGACAGTTGAATGTAATTTTGGCAGAATATACATAGATAAAGTATAACTTTTATTCTATTAGGTTCCCACTCTTGTGGTCATGCATGAAATGGAGTTACCCTGGTGGTGTATACAAATACAAAGCTAGGAAAGTTAAGACCAATTAATTCTACTGTCTCTCCTCTTCCTCTTCCCCTCCCTTTCTTCCTTTCCTTCATTAACCTTTGTCTAGTCTGATGTATTACCATTATTCTCCTCCCCACCCTCCCTTGTTTGGTGAGCATCCATAAATCAGAGAGAACATTCAGTCTTTGGATTTAGGGGATTGGCTTATTTCACTTAGCATGACATTATCTAGTTTCATCCATTTACTAGCAAATGCCACAATTTCATTCTTCTTTATGGCTGGGTAATATTCCATTGTGTATATATACCACATTTTCTTTTTCTATTCATCCATTGAAGGACACCTAGGTTGTTTCCATAGCTTGGTTATTATGAGTTGAGCTGCTATACACATGGATATGGCTGTGTCACTATAGTATGCTGTTTTTAAGGCTTGTCTACAGACAAAGGAGTGAGATAACTGGGTCAAATGGTGGTTCCATTCCAAATTTCCTAAGGAATTTCCATACTGTTTTCCATAGTGATTGCCCCAATTTGCAGTGCCACCAACAATGTATGGAAGTAAATTTCTCCCCACATCCTCATCAACATTCATTGTTACTTTTTTTCTATATAAGTACCATTCTGACTGGAGTGAGATGGAATCTCAATGTAGTTTTTCATTTGCATTTCTCTAATTGCTAGAGTTGTTGAACATTTTTCCATATATTTTTGACCTTTCATATTTCTTCATCTGTGAAGTACCTGTTCAGTTCCTTTGCCCATTTATTGATTGGGTTATTATTTTTTTTTTTTTTGGTGTTACGTTTTTTGAGTTTTTTTATATATCCTGGAAATTAATGCCTTATTTGCGGTACTGGTAGTGAAGATATTCTCCCAATATGTAGGATCTCTGTGCACATTTGTGACCAATCCTTTTTATTTCATTTTGAGATAAGAGCTCACTAAGTTTCTCAGGCTGGTCTCAAGCTTGCAATCCTCCTACCTCAGCCTCATGAGTAGCTAGGATTAGAGTTGTGTATTTATCACTATGCTCCACTACTGCTTATTCTTTATGTCTTCAAACTTCTTAACACTCACGAGCATGTTGTCCAAATTTTTCTTTATGCTTTATTTTTCCTCTGACTTATTAACCTTGCTTGTACCTTCAGTAAAATGCTGCATTATCGTTCTTTGAGTATTCTTACATTTTTACAATCTTCTTTATTAATTTTATCAATAATTATTATGTTAGATGTATGTTTTATTGATATAGTTCTTATATCATCAAAGAAGCTTCCTTAAGTTTCTAGTCTGCTGAGATATTTTATCATGACCAAGTACTGAATATTTTTTATATTTTTATCTACTGAAATGATTACAAATATTTTTTCTCCTTTATTCTGTATATATAGAATACCTGCAACTCTAATGTTTTATTTTCTAAGGTTACAGAGAGCCTGAATTTGAGAATAAACTCTGTTTCTGATATATTAACCATTCACTGTATTGCTATATCCTGCTTGTTAATGTATTTTTGCATTTCTATTCTTAAGGTATATTGGACTGTTCTTCTCATATATTTCTGGTATGATATTAGGTTAGTGCTGACCTCATCTATTTTCTAAGAGTGTATATAAGATTGGATTTATTTCTTATTTATACGTTTGATAGAATTCATCAGCGAACCCAGCTCGCCCTAAAGTTTTCTCGGCTAAATGTTTATCAGCTGTTCAATCAGGTTATTTAATCAATATACGGCAATAACTTTTTTTTCTTTGTGTAATTTTAGTCACCTGTGTCTCTCAATTGTATCAATTTCACCCATTGTATCCAGTTGATTGACATGGAGTTGCTAGCCCTGTTCTATTTATGCTTACCCTTTACTATTCATTCAAGGCCTGTGCAACATTTATAGTGATGCTTATACTTTCACTACACATATTGGTAATTTGTGCTTTCTCTCATTTTTCATAATTCAGCCATCTTATCAATTTTATTGATCTTTTTAATAGAATAATTTTTGTATCTATTGGTGTTTTCTGCTATTTTCCGCCTCTTTTGCTTTTATCTCCACTCTTATCTTTCCCATTCCTTCCTTCATATGCTTTGAGCCTAATTGGCTCTTTGTGTTTAAATGCCTTTTTTCCCTCCCAATGACAAATGCTATTTCAAACACTTTGCAATGTTTTTAAAAATTTTGGATAGTCTATATTTTCATATTTAGAATTTTCATTTGGTTTCTAATACATAGCTTCCATTTCTCTGCAGAGATTTTCACAATTCATTCACTTTATCTACTTTAATTCATTTGTTAACTTATTTCTGCAGAGCTAAAGACCAAACCCAGGGCTTTGCTCATGTTAGATGAGAGAGCTCTACCTCTGAGCTACATCCCAGTCCTGTTTATATTTTTAAGTCCTTAAGTACATTTAAATGGATGTTTTAAAGTCCTTACTACTGTTTTGAACATTTGTGTCACATTTGAGTCTCTTTCAGTTGACTATCTCTCTTAGTTTCAAAACACATTTTTCCTTACTTTTCGCATACCAGGTAATTATTTGTTTTTTGCTGTACATTATAGATGTTGCTACACAGAAAGTCCACAATTTATTTTCTTCCTTTAAAGTGCTGTGCTTTGTTTTGAAAAATAGTTATTTCACTGTTGGTTCAGTTTTGCCCTAGCAAGCTTGATTTGGCTTTGTTAGGATAAGTCTGGGGTAGTTCTGTTTTTAAAGTGTGGTTTCTATGTGGTCTCAAGTGGATATCTGGATGTACGGCAGCAACTCTACCAGCATTGTGTGACCTATGGAATCCAGACCCCCTCAGCGCTGTTCTCTGCTAGGCTTTACAGTCTTATGCTAACCAGGAGAAAGCCCTGTTCTCCATTATAGGCTAAACACACCATTCTCCTTGTCTCCCTGGCACAGAGTTTCCCCATCAAACTCTGTCAGAGTTACAGAAGAGTCCGCACAAACACACATTCCCTGTATTTTAATTTATTTGATTGAAGTAGAATGCATGATGTTTGTGAGCAGAAGCCTTCCCATCCAAAGACAAGCCCTCTTCAACACACTGCCTTCTGCTGGGCTCATCATAACTGCCATGCCAAAGTTTGTTGACCTGGGAGTAAGGTGACAGAAGGATGAGAATAAGAACGTCTGTGCGTATGGGTATCAGTACACACTAACAGGTCCCGAGGATGGAACACTAAAATTCTAGGCCCAGTTTGCACAAAGGACACAGAATAGGAAAATATGACTTACTTTATTATTATGGCCAGACAAATAGATTACTGGAAATAGCCATGAAACCTACTTTAACAACCCATTGAGGTGGAAAGGGTATGGATTTTCTATTAGATAGTTTTCAGTTTTAATTTTTTGGCTCTACCACTGATTAGCTGAGTGGGCTTAAGAAAGTTATTTATACTCTCTGAAACTTAGTTTCTTCATTTCTAAAAAGGTGGCTTAATTCCTCTGTATAGGGTCTTATAGTGCTTTTGTGAGGCCTAAATGAGCCCTAAGTGTAAATCACCTAGGACCTGGAACACAGGCCAGTAAGGGTTCTATGGCCATTAGTTCTTCTCTTCCCCATACCAGTGCGTAAAATGGGGAACATGCAGGGAAAGATTCATATGTCTATTAGGGTCAAGAAGTTTGGATTCTCTGGAAAAGTCACTGACTCTGACTCTCAGGTATTTTTGTTCTTTGTCACATAAGGAACTGGTCAGGAGACCATTCAGACTCCTCCAGGTGCAACATTCTGTGGGTCTGTGAATGCTAACTAGGCATGCCAACAGCCTACCAGCTAACTCTACTCCCATGATAGTTAATAAAAAGGCAGCAATAAGTTAGGGAAACAGGAGATCAAAGAAAAACAATGACACAGTCTTCAAAGCACAGAGAGTAGAGGGATGAGAAAAACAGGGGAAAGCAAAACTGGAAGCTAATGGTAAGGAGCTCACAGACTCACAGCTATGATGCTGCTGGCACTGTCAGCTGAGAGCCCTGCTCTCCAGAATCCATGGAGATGAGGAGGAGAAACCTGCAGAAGCTGGGGACTGCTTTGGGCAGGGCTTAGATCTTACAAAGCAGAAACTGCCTCAAGCATTATAACTTAATTTCTGAACTTGCAAATCACCAACTGAGCTTAGCTTAGAAATGGTAATTCATAAAGTTCTTTACACTTTAACTTCCTTTAAAGAAAAAGAAAATCCTAATTTTTCACTGATTTTGTTTATAAAACATTTAAGTCTTCTGTTCATTGGGGAGAAATCCATGAGAGAAGACAGTGGGTTTCAGAGGTTATAGAAGAAAAGAGTAATCATCAATAAAAATAGAACTAGACAACCAGCTTGTGCCCCTTGGGTGGGTCAGACACTGTTAGCTGTTTCTGAATATTCAATTTCAATTCTCCTTCACTATCCAGAAACACAGCCCAGCTGTTACTCAACACAAAAAAGGGAAATGTTATTGAGCTCATCCGAACAGTATGCTAAATTTGAAGTCCATGTGTATCTTCAAAGTAAGGCTGAGGGGATAAAAGGAATGTTATAAAACTTTGCTGTGCAAATATTTCATTCAAGTATCAAATGCATCGAAATCATCAGGAAAGTTATTAGAAAGTCAGAATCTCAGATGCCTTCCCAGACCTACTGAAACAGAATCCCAAGTCATTTCTATGCACCCTAAATATTGAGAATTCCTGAATTAGAAAATGAGAAGAAACTGCCAATTACCCATACTGCAATTATACTAGACCGTTTAACTTCGATATTCTGTTTCTGTTCCTTAATAGTAATGGAAAATCCTATTAAGGTGGTCATTTCCCATGTTGGGCAACTGTGCAGTAGTGGAGGAAGAAGATAACAGTCTGGAAGTTTCATTTGTCACCAATATTCTGGCATGGGGAAAATTACTTAGGTTTCCTATTTCAATTTCTGCTTCTGCAAAATGAGGCCAATGCATGTAATTATAGAGTAACAGTGTTGAGAAAGAGACATAAAATAGGGAGAATGAATCATGCTATACCTCTTGCCAGGAAACATTAATGGCTCCTCATAGCCTGCAAGTTAATTTCAAGGGTCTAAATGATGTTCAGAGTTCTTCACTGTAGTCCTATCCTCCTCCTCCAGCTTCACTGTCCTTTGTTGTTCCTTAAACCTTATGCTTTTGTTTCCCTCAAACATAACATGCACCTAAGTTTTTTATTCCTACATCCATGCTGTTCCTTCTGCCAGGAATGGGATCTTCTCTTTTTCTACCCAAACCCTACTTATCCAGGGAAGACTCAGTTCAAGAGCATCTGCTTCATAAAACTGTCACCAACAATACTGATTGGACATCATTTAGCATTTCTGTTCAGAGAGTGATACTTCCCTCTCTCTACTGCAATACTATTTTAATCTTTTCTGAGTTGTTGCAGGTTATGTTTACACTGAAATCTCCTTTGAAGTACAAAATACTTGAAGAAAGAGATCACTTGTTATTCATCATTATGGTCCCCTCAACCTCCAGTATGGTGCCTTTTACATAATATACAATAAGAGTTTGAGGAAAGTAGAAGGGAAAAGAAAATTTCTCAAGACCTTTGTACACTTGAAAATACTTTTGTTTTTATTTTTTAAATTTTTTGTGTAGTGCTGAGGATCAAACCCAGGGTTTCGAGAATGCTATGCAAGAGATCTACCACTGAGCTGCATTCCCAGTCCCAAGATAATTTTATTCTGACAATTATATGACAACACGTCTATAAGGTGGGAATAAAATTACAAGGTAAGTGCCCATCTATTAATGTAAAGGTGGATGGCAAAGATTATATATATCATTCTATAGAGAAAGTTCAATCAATTTGTGATTCTGTCAATAAATATCCAATGTTGACTGTGTTTCCAAGTTGCACCCCATGCTTCCTCAGTGTGAACCACTGGAGAGGCAAAGTTTCAATGGCTTTCCTCTAGAATGAAATTATCTTGATTACTACTCACTTTAGAACAGCTAATGACTGACTTCTTATTCAAACACAGAAATTCCATGAGGTCTTATCCCAAAAAAAAATATTGAGAGATTTTTATAGGGAAGTTTGAGGGCAGAAGATCAGTACATCTGGAAACAAGATCTAATTCAAGAACTGAATAACTCTGAGAAAATCCATCCTACATTCTTACTTTTCTTTCAAAACAGTTACTATGATCAGATTGACAACTATTGCTGGCTCTTTTGTAATTTGCAAATTGCAAAGAACTGTACATATGCCATGTATCACCAATAAGTTCAGCTAACAGGACAAGCTTAGATTTGTAACGACTGATTTACAAGACTAGTGGGCAAGAGAGGCCAATTTAGACTCATCACTCCCTCTGTTGTGATGACAAAGAAGATAGTAGTTACCTGTTTTTCTGTCTGCCTGGCCCCAGATGGAATCCCTATTTTATCCCCACGAAACCAGAAAACAAAAGATGCCTTCCCCCACACTCTACCAAGTTATTCAAGGAGTGGAAGGTCACTGTCAGAGTCTTAAACACTTTCTGAAAATGGCATAAGGACCAGAAAAGAGAGGCAGAGTTCACTTCAAGATAAAAGACCAACTTCTATCCCCTCACCCCAGAAATACTCCAGATGAAAAGATAGCCCCATGAAGAGAGAGGAGACAAGACAATTTTATTCTACTTAGGTAACCTTACTTCCAAACATCCATTCTAGCACAGAATCCCAGTATTAAAGAATATGGATTTTGAAGTCACGTTGACTTGAAATTGAATCTAGGTTCTGTCAAGAGCTATGAAAGGCTGATATTTTTATACTTATTCACTCTAATAAATTAACCTGCCACAGATTCATAGGTGCTGGTATCAGATATAGGACTTCTGGATCAAATAGTTTTATTTACTCACAGCAATAGACAAAGTGTCAGCATTTTTGACAGCTCTACAGGCTCCAGTTCCATGAGTTTATGTCAGTCGACACCTGCATATATAGTGGGTTGTGTTATAAGAAAGGAATTTGAATTTGGGGAACCCAAATATTTTATAATAGGTAGTAAGCATGCCTATCCTATGTTCTAAAGGGAGATCTTACCTTACTGTATTTATTATGCAAGACATAAAGCATTTCTGTCTTTTGCTCCAGAGAGAAACACTGTTCCTACCTTCCAAAGTTGTTCATTATACAAACCTCCTTGAAAAGGTAGTCAATGGCAAACCAGTGTCTCTGCTCACAGAATGAGCAGAAACATGAGACCCATGGAGATTTTTCAGAGCACATTCTGTCACCCTACTGGATATGATTAAGTTTCAAATTCTACTTCCCAATAAGCACAGAATTGTGGAGCTTTCCATACACTGTAGGTAATAGTAGCACTTATTGCACAAGGATAAAAGGCAACAGTCAGTATGACATGTTTAGCATCTGTCTAGTACAATAATGATAGCTAGTTTGATGCAATAAAGTGAAAGTGGAAGTGTTCATGACAATGTCTTCAAATATGCCCCTAACCCGTAGTTGATTCCAGTTGATTGACAAATGTGGGGCAGCTCCAGGTGATTCCCAGGTTAAATAAATATAAGAGACAACACCATATAGAAAAAAAAATAGTATTCTTAACTCTACCATTAACCATGTATGACCTTGCCTCTTAGTCTTACCAAACTTATTTCCTCACCTGAAAATTATCTAGCTCATTGGGTTGATGTAGCATTTAAGTGGGACAATGTGAACAGAAGTGTTTAGCACAGAGTGGTAGGTGCTCAGTAAATAGCAGTGAACTATTATTAAGTACTGGCAACTGCCCAAGTCCACTGGCTCAAAGTTACAGTGAAATCTGCTTTTAGATCACTTCCATATCCATCTGTGCCTCTTTACAAACCCTGATCCCCCATCCAGAAAGGACTGACTGGACAACAATTATTTCCCAGAAACTCAGAACTCACTTTAATGCATTAACAGGTACAGAGAATGATCTACTGAAAGTTGCATCTTAAAATTATATAACATAGCCTCTAAATATCTACTAATCCTAGAATTTTAGACTTTGAACTGTAATGACTGGTATATAAGAATTTCAGCTCCTTGAGAATATACTATTTTTTCATAGAAGTGAGTTTCATAACTCAGGATTCTAAAAATAGAAACATTATGAAAGTCTTTTCCATCCCACACTCTTTCAATCACTAACCGGGAGCTCCTTCCTTCACTGCCTCTCATCATATCAACCCATCAATTATGCCCATCTTATTCCCTTTTCTCTCTTTTCTTTCTCTCTCTTACTTAACAAGTCTTTGACCTATTCATCAATGGACATTTCTGTACTTGTTATGTATTAGGCATGCAGCTCAATGTACTTCACAGTGGGCAACAGTAGAAACAAATTTTAAGGACATGACATTGATGAAGAGTGTTAATCTAATGAGGATTACAGAGACATTCATATGTGAAATATTTCAAAGAAACAAGTTAAACCATACAATCAAGATTCACATACAGACACATATATGTGGAGTCAAATGCCCATTTTTCTTTAGCAAAATCATCACTGCATCAAAACCCAAGGCACAAATACTAGAACATGATATGAACACCAAGACAGAAACACCACAGCACAGTTTGTAGGTTGAACTGAATGACAGATGTATCATGAACTGATAAGTTTGCTACCATTTCTACTGAGAGTGTAGGAATGAAGGCAAAGAGAAAATGGGAAGCAAGCAGTGGTGGTGCCGTTGTTAGTTCTCAGGCAGGAGTGGGGCAACAAAGCTGAACAACGGCAAATACTTCTCTCCTCCCCAGCCATGAGGCTCAGGTAGGATGTGTCCAAGGAAATCATCTTCCAAAACCCTTGACACCACTGACTGTGTGAACATCAATGGTAACCTGCCCTTGGCCAGGTGGTGTTTGTGAAATGAATAAATCAGTGGGCAGCCTCCATTGTCGGGAGTCCTCCCACCTTCCTTCACTTTGGACACTGGAAGACCTGGAAAAATAGACTACAATAAAATTGAAATTGTTCTGTTTCCAGTTGAGTCTGTGTGATAAACCATGGACTCATTTATAAATTAGGTGAGTCAGACACTCTGATTTAAATCCTGAAAGACTGAGAGAAAGTTGGAGTCTGCTCCAGAGACTTGCAGTATGAAGAGACTCTCAGGCATTGTTAGCCATAAGAAACCAAGAGAAATAGAAGGTTTTCCTAAGGCATCAGGCTCCAGGACTCATTTTCTCTGCAGAAGTTTCTTCTTTTGTTTTCAAATCTTTGACTATCTGTCCCAGCATAAAGGAATGTCTAGGAAACCCTTCCTAAGGATGTAAGCTTTAAACCTCAAGGAACAGAGGTAGGAACAGAGACAGCTTCTTGGAGAAAAATAAAGAAGACTATTTTACAAAATGAATGCAGCCTGAGGATTTTCCATATTGCATCATAGGTAATATACTCTGTTGTCATTTGAGAACACCTCAGAATCTATCAATATAACTATGTCCTTCAAGTCCTAGGGCAGTTTATCATCCATCCACTTACATGATAAACACTTAAAGATCTTTTATTAGTTACAAAGAGTCATCTTATTTACAAACACTGACTCATTTAATCTTTGAAATGACTCTGGGAGGTAGATAGCATTACTGCCACTACAGATATATCTGAGAGAAAAATTAAGGTCAAAACCCACCAACTGCAGGTGGACTTTGAACCTGGAACTATCAGATTGTAAACATCCATGTGTGTAAATACTAGTGACAACTCCACTGCCTTAATGTCACTGTTCTGTACATCTCTTTAAACAAATGAAACCATAAAATTATCCTGATAAATTATTGAATGTACATTCAATCCACCAATGAGGTGAGGCTCAAAGGATATTGAAGAGACACAATGAGAGAGAGAGAAAAAATCCAAGAAAATAGGCTGTCACCAAAACAAATAATTTTGTTTAGAATTTTAATTGTTTACTAATAATTATCCCTTTCATGTCTTTCAAGACTATTACCTAAATTCTACTAGTTAATAAAGTTCGAAAGGTACATTTACTTAGCTTTTGTAAGATCAGAATTGTAATGGGATCTTCCTTAAGAGGGGGATTTCCTTAAAGTTTCTTCCCTCTCTTGACTTTTCATGTCATAGGGTGATAGCAACATGCTGATAATTTGAAATTTTTTGATTTCTAGCTCAGACCCCTCTTCTGAACTTTAGACTTCTACAACCAACTAACTACACAATATCTCTCCCTGAAGAGTAATAACTAGCAAACTTAATGTTTCCAAACTGGAGCTCCTCAGATCAGCTTTGTCCCCATCTCAGGGAATGGCAGTTCCATTTTTCTAGTTACACAAAGCACTGGAATTGGCCTCCCCTTGGCCTACCCCTTACTCCATCCTTCAGAAACTCTTGCTGGTCTCCCCTTCAAAACATCATGGCTTCCATCATCCAAGCCATATCATGGATTACATGACTCTCTGTCTGTAATCATGGCTTCCCTGTTTTTGCTCTTGGTCCTGTTAATCTCAGCACAGCTGCCAGAGAGATCCTTGCTTTCTACAAGTGAAAGTGGGAGTCCTAGTCATCCCATTGGTCTGAAAACCCACATCTGGTCTACCCCACCACCACCTCCCTGCTGCCCCATCTCTCCAACTTCGTTTCATTCTGTTTTCACCACTTGCTCAGCTCCAGTGAGCATGCACTTTATTCCTTTGGCTTTGAACACATTTCCCCAGGTGCCCATGAGGTTTGCCCTTTCCTCCTTTGGGTTTTACTCCAATATCAGCTTTCAGTGAGACCTTTCTTGACTACCAAATCTAAAATGGCAGTGTCCCTCGCTCCACACCTTCCCCCTTCCTGTTTTACTTTACTTCTTCACACTCATAAATAATTATCAAATGCTATATATTGTCTTTATATTGAATGTTACCTCATTTCAATTTATGTTGCATTTAAAACAAACTTTGTATATAGTTTGAATACAGTAGCCATTCAATAAACATTTGCTTAAAAAACAAAGAATGATATCTATTGTTGATTTGAGGTAGGTATTTTTTTAATTGCTCAGTTTCCTGATGTTTTCTAACATTTTTGAATGTTAATTTTTATCAATGCCATCTCTTCCTTTACTGAGATTATCATACACTTTGCTCTGACAACTATTAATATGAAGGATTTACTTATAAATGACTGGTAACTAAATCTTCTTTCCTCCTTGATATAAATGTTATTGATAGAGGATGATTTGCTAAGCATGTTTTCTAACTCGATCTGCTGGTTTTTGAAGTCCTTTCGAAAAAATTTTTTTCTTTCTTTCCATGTGCTATGTTTGTCAGACTTGTGAATAAGCATAAGCTACCTTTATAGAATGATTTGGATATTTTCTCATACTTTTCTAAGCTTTTAAACAGTTTATGTAATAAAGGTATGTTGCAAGGGTGCAAGGGAATAATTTATTTCCTAGAAGTTTTAAACTGTCTGAACCTTTTTAGATGTAATTCTTTCATAATACTTGTCGATTTAGTCCTTAGTTAATGATCCATTTAAGAGCTCTACTTGTTTTGGAGCCAATTTGATAAGACACTTTTCTCAGGCAGAATTCATCCATTTCACCAATGCTTGCCAATTTATTGTCATGGAGTGTGTTTTTCAAAATTTAAACTCTTCCTTGTTATTATGAATTCTTTCTCATTTCAACTTTTTTCCATTAAGGTTTTTCCCTTTTTTCTTATCAGTATTTGGAAAGTTTAACTTTACACATTTTTAAAAGAAATATATCATAGACAATTCTGTTTTCTTATTCAATTTTTTTATTTTTTTGCATTATTTTTCATATTTCTTTAAGAAATACATATTCCTCCAGTGTGCATTTTTAATATTTTACCTGATTTTGCTTTTCTTTTTATCCTTCCTTATCTCATGTATTTCATCCCTCTCAATGGTCATTAAAAATCATCTTATGGGCATCTTAATAGAATCTCCCTTTTAGTTTTCTGCTGTTGTTTCATGGAGGTCTTATCTTGATATACAGCTCACAGATCTTTTCCAAATGATTTTGGAATTTCCTTGATAAGCCATTTACAGAGACTGACTTTTAGGTCAATTGCCTCTTCATAAATTCTTTCCTTGGATAGACATGTTTGCTGCTGGGCAGAATGCATGGGTGATGCTTGGCTTCATTCACACACACCTATGTACGAGAGAATATTTTCAGATTGTCACGGGAATACAGTTCTTGGTCTAATCACAATTGTTGTTTCTGACCTCCTTGATTCTAGAATTCGTCTGCTGAACTAACAGGATTTATACTTATAATTCAAAAAATAAACATAAATGTTTGTGTATGGATGTATACACATACACACATACATACACATACATACATATATCTTCTCAACTTGGGTTGCCATGCGTGTTCTGCCAGTCTCAAACTTCATCTGCATCACTTTACTACAAGGTCAACATCTACTGGAATCATCTATTCATTCATTCAACATTTACTGACTGCATAATGTGTTCAAAGCACTATTCCAAGCATTTTTCTATTTTCTGAGTAGGTTTTTGTTTTTCAATGCTGAGGATTGAATCCAAGGCCTCACTCATGCCAGGCAAGCACTCTACTACTGAGCCATACCCCTGTTCTGAGCAGCTAAATTCTGAGTCTTGATAGTAGGAAACAAAAGATGCTACCAGAAAGTGACAGTTTTGCATGAACTCAAAATATCACCAATATAGAAAAGGAAAAACATTTTCTGGTTGGTAAGAACCTGGGTCTTTGATCCAGAATAAAACAAAAAATGAAGAGGTCATACCTCTTTCAGCCCAGTGGCACAGTGCTCTGTTTTATTGAGCTGATCAAAAGTATATCAAGAATTATTATTATCAGTACATGTTCATCAGCCTTAAAATTAGCAGAAATTAAAATGATTCTTAACATAAGACATTTCTGACAAAGACTTTTTCCTCCAATGTCTGGTTTTGTTTCTTGCTTTATTTTTAACAAAATAGTTCAATAAATTTCCAACTGAAAGCCATTCTGCTATTTGAAATATCTCCACCACGGGAAGTTTGGCATATTCTTGGGCAAAGTCAGACCACTTAGCAATCTTCTAAAGACTGAAGAAGACACCTGTGCACCATCAAACACTAATAAAACAGTTAAATGGACCAGTTATAAGACCAGCCTCTTTAGAGTGGAATCTAGTATCAAATCATAACACCAACATTTCTGTTGAGCTTCAGCCTGGAGTCTACTGATACCCATTTGGATAACAGGAGAGCATGTACTTTCTGGAACAGCTGCCTCTCTTTTCCTCCTTTAGCAGCCAGGATTTTACAGCTAAGAAGATCTGGTGTTTTCCTTCTAGTTGCTGCAAAGTGAGAAGCAGTGCAAGGCACATAAATTCTTCTCTGGCCATTTGGTGTTTCCTGGCAGAGGCATGAAGAAAAGGCTGAAGATCGCCCATTACAGATGCCACCAATGCAGAGAACTGAGGTTGGATACAGGTGGCTTAGACAGAGCAGAAGCACTTAGGGACTGTCTCACCTTCGGGGTGGTGAGAAATGAGCTTTGGAATCAGATATGCCATTTTTCCCCCGAGGTGTTTGGCAAGGGCATTGACTCTCACAGCTTACTTTCTCATGTATAGAATGAGAAGAACAAAAGCTACATGATAGGGATATAGAGAGAACTAAATACGACGGTACAAGTTAAATTCCTAGCATATGAAAAGATACTCAGAAAGGAACAGCTCTGCTCAGGGCGAGGACTAGGGTGGAGCCAGTGGGGCATGCATCATGGGCACAAAATTCAAGGGGCACCAGAAAGAGCAGGAATTAAGATAATAATTTTAAGAATTAAAATTAAGAAATAAAATCAGTGCAAAAGTAACTACAATGAACAAAATATCAAAATTTTTGACAGAATCTTATCCTGCACTTTACAACCTAAAGGATACAGGATTCTCCCTTGCCTCATCCTAATCCTGGCCCTGATTCCACAGCACTTTATTTACAAAAACAAGTATCAAAAAAAAAAAAACAAACAAGTATCAGCCAGTGGGCCACAGTGTGTTGGTTTTACTTTTTAAAAAATACTGTATTCAAATATTATTTATATAGATTACTGCAGAGACATGTTTAAGTGGCCCTAAGATGGCGGCTGACATTGGGCCAAGAGGTGGTGCATAATTAGTGTTAACACGGCCTGATCTACTTTTGCCTGATTAGTTAATGTCTCCTCTGTGCTAGTGGTCAACAGATGTTCCTCATTCTTAATTGGTACCGTGGCGCATGCTCCAACCGTTACTTAATCCTAAACTGATTGGCTGTCTTAGGTATATAAGACACACACCTATAGGAAGCACCTCTGATAAGCAGCACCTCTGATAGATTGCAGAACGCAGGACTAAGAAGACACCTCCAGAATGCAGGTTGCAGATCGTGGAACTAAGAACACACCTCTAGATCACAGGGTTGCAGGTCACAGGACGCACCACTAAGAAGCACCTCTGATAGAAAGCACCTCTGATAGCACGCACCTCTAACACGCACCTTAGAGCGCAGGATGCCAGACGCACCTCTAAGAAGAGCAGCAGATAATAATAGCCTCTCTGAAAGAGTAGCACCTCTAAAATTAAGCAAAGTCTTTCTTCTTCTAAGCAAAGTCTCTCTTCCTCTAAGCAAAGTCTCTCTTCTTCTAAGCAAAGTCTTTCTTCCTCTCAAAGCCTCTTCCTCTAAAACTAATAGTAAGCAAAGCCTCTCTTCCTCTATAAACTAGCGAATAAGCAAACAAGCAAGGAAGTAGCCCAGATAAAGACAATAGAAGTAGTTCAGTTCCAGTCCACCTCTGATAAATTACCGCGGGATTGTTGCTGCAGGTGGCAACAGATTACTAAGTTTTGGGGTCCCTTCATTTTGTGGCCAAGGTAAATTCTTCTCTCACTTTCACTTCACTTTCTTTTTCTACTTCTCTGTTTCTTAGTAGTTTATGATTTGCTATTTTTAATCTCAGTCAGAAAGTTCATAAATTCTCCTCTTCCCCCCAAATTTTCCTCCTACCTGTTCTCTACTTAGTATGGCAAATTCTTCCTGTTGGTAATTGATTATGGACATGGCCACATTTATAGGGATATCTCAAACTTCAATGATCCTTCCCTCACTGGTTTGAAGAACAGAAGGTCCTAGAAGTTCCCAAACAAGATATTTCTGCAATGTGTAGTACAATCCAGTCCCCCAGGTCCTAGCATTTTGAATATGTCAAATAAGGCTAGTTTCCCTATGAAAAATCATAATGGGGTGGGTGGAAGAGGTCTCACTATATGTTCCCGAGAAAACAGAGAAATTCATAAAATACCATGCCTTCAGGAAACTCAGTGATCAAAGTGGGGAGAGGAATGTATAAAAATAATAATCTTAATATATTAGTCTGGGTTATATATATTATCTTTATTAATCCTCTCAAAAAACTTCATGGTATATATTTATCATCCTCATTTTGCTATTAAATAAACTGGGGTCCATGGTATAGGAAATAAGCTCAAAAAATAATTGTTAAAGATGAGAGCCAAACCCCAGGAAGAGAGATTTACAGTCACTGCTCCAGATCAGTAAAACAGCTTCCATTAAGTATCAAAATGCTTCATTCATTTTTATACGCTTTTTAAAATATTACATTATGGTTTTTCTCTTCTAAAGTATCCTGGAAATAATTGAAGACATTGGGCCATTATTAGGAACCTTACTTATGGCACTTTCTCCTAATGTTGGTTGGCTTTCAACTCCTGTGCTTTTTAAATTCTTCAGCCTGCATGTCACAGATTTCCACTTTGTCTTTGAGCTAACTGTGTCCTTCCTGGCTACTGTCAGTGTTCCTGCTTCTAACAGCCTCTTTCAAGCTTTCTAATTTGTTACTTTGAATCTCCTGCAGACTGGGAAACTAGATAACCAAGCTAGTTGGATTGAGTGTGAAGTCAGATTGACACGTTCCAAGTTAGCCCCATTTGCTAGAGCAAATGACCTCCAAAGCCCCCTGCATGCCTGAGACCAGCTATTCTTGTTCTACCTCTGCACACTATCTGTTTTTTTTTTTTTTTTTTAAACCTCTTCTTTTTTATTTGGCAAGATTGGCCTTCCGTGGACGTGCTAGCTAATAGGAATTTTCCTTTCCCCCTTGACTAGCAAACTCACCAAATTGATGAACCTAATCTTCAGAGTTTTGACACCCTTCTTGGTTTTTACACTGTTTTAAGGCATTCTTTTTATTTGTTTGTTCTAATTAGTAATACATGATAGTAGAATGCATTTATGCACTTTGCTATATCACACATAAACGGGGTATAATTTCTTATTTTTCTGATTGTACATTTTGCAGAATCGCATCAGTCATGCAGTCATATAATTACATAAGGTAATAATATCTCTTTCATTCTACTAATAAGATATTCTTTAATGTGTGGAAAAATTATTCTCCCAGTTTTATACAGAATAACAAGAGAATTGGAGGATATTTTACTTGGATACATGGTATTTTAATCTAAAAAACTGATGGCAAAGACATCAAGCAGTCATTTGAAGACAGGGACAATTTTAGCAGACTGATCAAGCCTGGGTACAATGACCTTGTTCCCAGGTTATTCACAAAGATCTCTCCTTTTTATTTTATCCAATTAGAATAATATTAATTGCTTCCACCTTGGGTTAAAGGCAAGCAATGGGAAGTCAAACTACTAATTATAAACCTGGGAAGAGTTCTGCTGTTGTGGAGGGACACCAAAGAAAATAAGAGTTGAGTAGGAAATTTTGCAAGCACAGAGCAAATCAGGGAGCAACAGCTCTCATTCCTATCTTGAATATGAGCACTTGGCTCTTTCAAGTTGATTGCATGTTTTAAGAATGCATTAAGGCAAAGAAAAAATGAAAGAGAAAACAAAATTTGGAATGAAAGATTCCTTATGAGCTGAGAATCAAGCTTTGATTTGGAGGGCAACTCCTTGAAAAACTGTAAACTTGGTCTAATATGTGGCTTGTGCAGCCAGCTGGAGTAGCTCTGGCTGTTAGGTAATTTGCTCCCTTTGATGCATATGTGATATTAATGACAGGTCAGAGTCGAAGGTGAACATAAATGGCTGCACTATCTGGTCCCTCAAAACAGGGTATTATCACAATTTTCGACATGCTAGAAACAGGCTGAGACTCGCCATGTGTCGGGACTGGAAGGTATTCTGAGGGGAAATGAAAAGGCCTGCAAGAGCCCGGGTAGCTGAGCTCATTAGGCAGCTGGCCTGAGCAGAGGGCTCAGAATAGGACATACTGTCATAAGGGAGGCCCCGTCCTCTTATATTTGTGGAATAACTAGAAACCATACAGTGACTCTAAGTATAGTTCATTGAAGGTCATTTTCCCTCCAGGTGCATTTTAAAACTGTTTTCCACCCAAAGTGTTTACATAGCTCTGTCCTAGAATGGGCTTGAAAATCTAGTTATTCCAAGAAGCTACCTTTGCACAGAAGCATGAGCAGTAGTAAAGGATGAGATGGCAGGCACCAAGGTGCAGACCGTGAGGGTACACAAACACTAATCTCATCAAAGCATTCACACAAAACTAGCTCTGTGATCTCCAGCAGACCTTTAATCTTGTAGTCCAGAGTTTCTTCAACTTCAAGTAAAAGGATTTAGCAATATTGCTTCTAAGGTCAGTTCCAACTTATAACAAAAATCTATGAGTTTTAGGAATTTTCTGAACTGGAACTATTATGTTTATCTTAGAGTTGGGTGTTAGGAAGAATAGTGGGCAGGAAAAGAAAACTCAGTCTAACATGGCACTAGACTTGAAGTAACAAGGAACTTTTTACTTTCCTAAGCCTTAGTTTCCATTCCTGAAAAACTGTATACTATAGTAATATACTTTACAGCATCACTGAGTTGATTAAATAAAATAATGTGTGCCTAAACTATATCTACAAATCTTCTAATGAGTCATGTTCTATGCCCTCAAGGACCTTACAATTTATTGGGCAGGTGGGAGAGGCCAAGGCTGACATAGAGAACTATCATTATCAAACTTTGATATAGATACATACCACCTAGAAATCTTGTTTAAAATGAGGATTCTGAGGTAGACTCCAAGAGGCTGCTTTCCCAAATAAATGATATTGGACCCCAGACCACATTTTTTAGTGGAAAGGACATAGAACAAACACATTTAAAATAAGACTATAAAGTTATGTGTAGAAGCACAGTATGAGTGAAAGACTATCCCTTCCCACATACCTAAACCCTACTATTCCTTCAAAGACATTCACATGACATGATACATAAATCCAGCTCAGGCTACCACAGTCCTCTATAAGCTTTTTCTAACACTTAAGTCTTATTGTTGGCAATTACTATGATGATCCTAAAATATGGGTCTGCTGGCCAGCTGAACCAGAATTAGAGTACACTTTTAAAAACACAATTTCTTGAGTTCTATGAAGGCCCTGAGGTCATTTGGTCAGGAAAACTGGAGGAGGTGAGAAACAGGGCATGACTCTGGATTTTCAAGAGATTACCAACTGATTGTAATATTGAATTGGTCTGACACAAAATATTAAGGGTGTTTCTCAGCCCTGGATGCATGTTAGAATCAACTGCAGAGTTTTAAAAACTGAGGGACTGTTTTAGTCAGATTTTTTGCTGTTGTGACTAAAAGAATCTGACCAGAACAATTGTAGAGAAGGAAAACTTTATTTGAAGGTTCCCACTTTCAGAGGCCTTAGTTCATAGAAGTTAGTTCCTTTCTTCAGGGCTCAAGGTGAGGCAGAACATCATGGTGGAAGAGTATGGCAGAAGGAAACAGTTGACATGACAATCATGAAGCAGAAAGAGATAAATCCCCACTTGCCAGACAGAAATACATACCCCAAAGCCATGCCCCAATAACCACCTCCTCCAGTCACTCCCTAACACTTCAGTTACTACTCAGTTAATCCCTATCAGAGGAATAATTCCATGATTGGGTTAAGACTCTCACACTCCGATCACTTCTTGCATTGTTTCACACCTGAGCTTTTGGAGGACACCTCACATTCAAACCACAACGGGGGCTCAGGATCTATACCAGCTAAACAAATGAAGCCAATTATAGCTCCCCAGTTGATGCTAATGTGAGATAAATTTGAGAACTTCACAACCTATACTGAAGCATTCTGGTGAAGGCAGGGACTCTGTCAGTTTGGTTTATGACTTTATCCCTGGTGTCTAACACAGAATCGACCACCAACAAATATCTGTTAATGCATAAACCAAGATAATGAAATTTCTGGCTGTCAGTTTTCTTATTAATCTCTTGCCTGCTACTCCACAAGACCATGAGTACCTAAGCACAGGGTTTGGGTGCAGTTCTGGTGGAGATGACTGGGTTGGAATTCTGCTTTCACAACCTCCCTGTCCCTCAGTTGCCTTCACTATGATAATTGAAATAGAACATGGAAAGCATGTTAAAAAGTTCATATCACAAAGTAATCACTTAACAATGAATAAATATTGCTACATTTGATTATCGAGCACATAGGGATTCTTAGAGCTCTACAGTGATCAATGAGCATTCTCCAGTTATTTAACCAATGACTATTTCTTAAACGTCATGTCTGTTCCAAGCACAGAAAGGTGTTGCTATAGATACAGCAGCAAAAGGAAAAAAGCAGGACTTCTCTTAGAGAATTTAAAATACGAGGAGTAAAGTATGTGTTGAAAAAGTTATTTCAAAAACAATAAGCAATAAAAAAGTTACATCAAGCACTTTGAGTATTACAAGGTAGAAAGGATTGTGATTTATTTATCATAAAAATAGAAAGAGGTGGTGAGATAGTTACAGCAATATGTAACAGGGGCAGTTAACTTAATATTAAAGGAAGGCAAGGAGGCTTCCTGAGGGGGATATTCACGTTGGTTTGACTTAGCAAATAGAGGGCAGAGTGAGGGAAGAGATTTCGGACAAAGATAAGCGTTCATAAGGCTCAAAAGCATGAAAGAACAATATACACGGTCAGTGTTGAGAGAAGGCAGCTGTGGCTAGGGCCAACCGTAACCAAAATAGACTTTGAGACATGGGAGCTTAGCCTGGGTTTTGAGGGAATAGTAAGATTAAGAAGATAATGAAGGAAAAAGAGGGGTGAAGGAAAGAAGATGAAGGTAAATGTAGCCTTCATTCACCCATTTAGTTTCTCCAATGTGTATATGCTAAAGATAAGCAGTAAGAATATAAAAGAACCCTGTCCTCAGGGAATAAACATCACAGTCAGTGAGGGAGACAATAAAGCAAGTAAAAATAATATACTAAATTAAATGAGGCAATATGAGATCATTATAAATGCTACAAAGGATATAAGCAAGGTGATACAGTAGGAGGAAACCAGAATTAGAGCTGGAAGGAGATATGTCTGATAGGGCGATATAGGAATAGACACAACAAATTATAACACTCTGGAAAGCCAGGCAGACAACTTTGATATCTCTAGGAAACTAAGGTTGTCTGTACTTCTGCTCTCTTTCTCTCTCCTATTTATTCCTAATGTTCCTTTATTAATTTCTCCCATCTTTCCTTCTCTTCCAAAAATAAATGGAGGATGGAAGTTGTGTCATATAGAAATCAATGACATGAAATCAGAAAAATATAGTTTTGAGATATAAGCTTCATGCTTTATCAGCTGTGGGACCCAAAGTTTCAGTTTTCTCATCTGTAAAATGAGACAATAATATCTGTATTTGTCAGAGAAACAGAACCAGTAAGATGCATATAAATCATGTGTGTTGTGTGTTTATGTATATATGTGTGCATTGTTTTAGTTACTACACTTGGTCTTTTTTTTTTTTTTAATTTTGATTGCCAAGTATTAAAAAACTAAATTTGGATTGTCTCACTTGGTTATGAATTACAATTTATACATTATACTTTATATACTTAAAGAGTATATAGAGTTTTATTTTAAGGAATTGGTTCATGTGATTTTGGGACCTAGGAAGCCCAAAATCCTTAGGGCAGATAGGCTGGAGCTCCAGGGTACTACTGATGTCATAGCTCTAGCCTGAAGGTGCTCTAAAGGCAGAAAGTATTCTTCCTTGGGTGATCTGACTTTTTCTACTAAGGTCATACAACTGATTGAATGAGGCCCACCCTCATTATGAAAAGCAAATTGCTTTATGCAGTGTTGACTGTTTTAAATATCAATCACATCTTAAAAATGTCTTTGCAGAAACATCCAGACTAGGATTTAGCCAACATCTGGGTGCAATAGCTTAAACAAATTGACATGTTAAATTAATCATCAAACCCTCACTTTACTCACACCCAAGGATGCTATTTGGATCACATTACTTAGTTAATGTACATGAATTGCATTAACTTGAGCAGGTTACTTTGTATCTCTAAGTCTCAGTTTCTTTTTTTATTATTATTTTTATAAACTGCATTTTGATTCATTGTACACAAATGGGGTTCAACTTTTCGTTTCTATGGTCGTGCATGATGTAGATTCATACCATTCATGTAATGATGTCTGTCTCATTCCACCATTTTTCATACCCTCCTCCCTCTCATTTCCCTCTACATAATCTAAAGTTCCTCCATTCTTCTCTCACCTCTCACCACCCCCCCCCCCACACTCCCATTATGAATCATCATCCACTTATCAGGGAAAACATTCAGTCTTTGGTTTTGGGAGATTGGCTTATTTCACTTAGCATGATATTCTTTATCTTTTAATACAGGTACCTCTTAGGAACATGGTGATAATTAAATGAAGCAATACAGATTTTAAAAACTAAGCACAGTACCTAACAATAAATTCCAAAATAATGTTACCTTTTATTATTTGTTGTTATGATTTAGTAATAATTCTAAATCTTGTATGTAATCAATGACTACTATATGTTAAAAAATAGCAAAGGAAATTTAATCTATTATTTCCTACAAATTGTTTTTTGTGATAAGTAAAACTTCTTCCCTCAGCCTTATAAAATGGCCTATTTGCTTTAAATAAAGTGTGATGATTTCTGTGTAAACTAGCCTTCAAACATATATCCCACCAATATATTCTTCAAAGCCAAAATCGATCTTTCTAAGCTCTGAATCTAATTTATGCACTCATTTCAGAAATATTTACTGAACATATTCTTTGTAACAGATTTGATAGACAAGGGCTGCAGAGATGAAAACATGCAAAGATACTGCACTAGCCCTAATAGAATTCAGTCAACTGGGGAGACTAGGTTACCAACCATAATAGCGGCTACATATTGAAGCTTTACTAAGTGTCAATCACTCTGCATTAATTATATCATCTAACCTTCAGACTATATGATGTGTCAGTGAACCGATCCTTATGGATTAGAACTCGGCATCAGAGAAGTTAGGTAGTTTGCCAAGCATATCTTTAAAAGATTAATAAATGCTAAAAGGGGCTTTTGAACTTCTGTCTACCTAACCACAATTCCTTTATGCTCCTCCACTTTCCAGTCACAAACAATGACCAACTGGAGGATAGTTGATGAGAAGATCTTTGAGGAACCTTCAGCGTGAACACAGGGAAGGCCATCCTGTCTCTGAGTGTGTCACAGATGGCTTCACAATGGAAGCCTCTCTGATAAACTTGTACTTGAAATCACCATGACCTTCAAGGAGGGAAACATCAGAAGTGATAATCCACACATTAGTCTGCATTCACTCCATGCTTTGCACTCAGCCCTCCACATTTCTTTATTTGCTGACTTTTGCATACCCTTCTATGCATGCCACTCTCCTCTTTGACTAATTTCTGTTTCTTCCTCTACAATTTTATATTTTTTTTCAGTTGCATTTATATCTTTTTCAGTTGCAAATAAAAATTGTATGTATTCAAGGTATACAATGTGATGACTTAATGTACACATATATTGTAAAGTGATTACCATAATCAAGTAAATTAATATATCCTTTCAAAACAAGCAGTTAGCATTTGTGCATGTTCATATGCATGGTGAGAATACAAGTGTTCACAAGTGAAATTTGCAAATTTCAAGAACTATATGGTCACCAGTGCTGTTCATTAGAAGTGCATCTGTCCATTTCCATCATCTCAGAACCCCTGGCAATAACTGTATTATTCTTTGCTTCTGTGAGTTTGACATTTTTGATTCCACATATGAACATGATAATGCAGTATCTGTCTATTTGGGTCTGGTTTACTTCGCCTAATATAATATCCTTTAAGTTGATTCATTTTGTCACAAGTGTCAGGATTTCTTTCTTTTTAAAGCTGAATAACATTCAATTATGTGTATACACACACACACACACACACACACGCACACACGCACACACACACACATAATACATTTTCCTGCCCATTCATCCATTGACTAAGTTGTTTTCGTTACTTGGCTATTGCAAATAATGCCATAATAAATATGGAATTGTAGGCATGTTTTCCAGTTACTGATTTCATTTCCTTTGAATATATGCCTGTTAGTGAGTTTGTTGGGTTGTATAGTTGATCTATTTTTAATTTTCGAGGAATACAGTTCTTCTTAATAGCTGTACTTATGCTACCACCAACACAGTTCAAGAGTTCCCTGTTCTTCATATCCTCACCAAAACCACTCATCTCTGTTCTTTTTGATATTAACCATTCTAAGAAGTGTGAGGTAATATTTAGTTGTGATTTTAATTTGCACTTCCCTTATGATTAAAGGTGAGCATCTTTCCATATGACTTTTGGTCATTTGTATGTCTTCTTTGGAAAAAAAAATTTCCAGTCCATGAACACAGGATAACTTGCCATTTATTTGCTTCTTCAGTTTCTTCCATCAACGTCATTGTTTTCAATATACAGATCTTTCCCCTGGAGGAAATTCATTCCTAAGTATTTTATTGCTTTTTATTTTATTATAAAAATAATTATTATTTTCTTAATTTTTTGTTAGTTTATTGTGTTTAGAAACACAAATGATTTTCTTTGGGGAGCATACTTGTAATTGAACCCAGGGGCAATTTACCACTGAACTACATCCCCAGCCCTTTATATTTTTTATTTTGAGACAGGATCTCTATAATTTTCTGAGGTTGACCTCCAGCTGGCCTGAAACTTGTGATCATCCTGCTTCAGCCCCCATGTTTCTGGGATTATGGGCAGGTAACACTATACACAGCTACAACTGATATTAATGTGATGATCTTGTATCCTGCTATTTCACTGAATTTATTAGTTTAAGAAATTGTGAGAGTGGGCATATGTCTGGTTTTTGACTTTAGGGATAAAACTTACAGCTTTTCACCACTGAAATATTAGCTGTTGGCTTGTACTATATGGTCTTCATTATATTATGTTGCCATCCTTCTAAACCTATTTGAAATATATTATAGAAGGTAGTAAAATTTTGACCTTTTTTCTACATCTATTGAGATGATCATGTGATTTTTTAGCCTTCATTCTGTTAATGTGATGTCTCACATTTATTGATTTGCCCTTGTGGACACCTCCTTGATTCCCAGGGACAAATCACACTAGATCATGGTATGTCAAGTTCAATTTGCTAGTATTTTGTTGAGATTTTTATATCTATGTTCATCAGGGATATTGATCTATAATTTTCTTTCCTTCTAGTGTCCTTATGTCTTTGGTATTATAGTAAGACTAGCCCTCTAAGATGAGTTTAGAAGTATGTCCTGCTTTTCAATTTTTTGAAGGAGTTCAGAAAGAATTGGCCTTAGTTCTTCCAGTGCTTGGTATAATGTGCCAGCAAAGCCATCAGGTTTGGGGCTTTCTTTCTTGGGATAATTTTGATTACAGATTCAATTTACTTTCCTTTTATTGGTCTGTTCAGAATTTCCATTTCTTCATAATTCAGTGTTGGGGGGTTGTTTGTGCCCAGGAATTTATTTTTTCTAAATTATTTGACGTATTGACATAACGATAGTAGCATCCTTTATTTTTGTGGTATTATTTGTGATGTCTCCACTCTCACTTAAAATTTGATTTCTTTGGTTCTTTTCTCTTTATTTTCTTTTCATTTATTTTTTATTATTTTTTTAATTTTTACAGACTGCATTTTGATTCATTGTACACAAATGGGGTACAACTTTTCATTTCCATGGTTGTACACAATGTAGATTCAGACCATTTGTGTAATCATACATGTACTGACATCTGTCTCTTTCCACCACTTTTCATACCCCCTCCCTCTCATTTCCCTCTAGGTAATCTAAAGGTCCTTCATTCTTCTCTCAACACCCCCCCCCAATTATATATCATCATCCACTTATCAAGGAAAACATTCAGCCTTTGGTTTTTTAGGTTTGGCTTATTTCACGTAACATGATTTTCTCCAATTCCACCCATTTATCTGCAAATGCCATAATATTATTCTTCTTTATGGCTGAATAATATTCCATTGTGTATATATACCACAGTTTCTTTATCCATTCATCTGTTGAAGGGCATCTAGGTTAGCCAAAGTGTCATCGATTTGGTTTATCTTTTCAAAAACTTAACTTTTATTGTTCTATTCTAATGACTCTCTAGTTTCTATTTTATTTCTGCTCTAATCTTTAAATAGGATCCCATTCTTGTGGGTGTACATGATGTGGAGTTTCACTGTGGTGTATTCCTATATGAACATAGAAAAATTATGTTTGATTCATTCTACTGACTTTCCCATTCCCAGAAGTTCAGTGTATTAGGCAAAGGAGAATGAAGGGAAGGAAAGGGTAAATGGAAATAAATATCTTTTATTTAGTATAAATATGTCTCAAATACTTAATGAGACATACTTATTCTAAATATAAATTATTTGTCTGAAACTCAAATTTAACTGAAAAAATACAAGATGTATGTTGTGCATTTGTATTTGCTAAATCTAGCAATTCTGAATACGAGAGAAAATGTAAGGCTTCTTCCCCAGACATGAACAATAAAAGCATACCATATATTCTCCCCCGATGTCCTTCCACATTTAATCTGTCTGTCTGGAGACAATATCCAGGAAGCCTTTGGGAGCCACATATTTGAAGATGGCAGGACCACTATCTATTTGGGTTGCTTCAGGAATATGTTCCTTCAGTATGTTTCCTTATAATATCTGAGTGATTATAAATCTTTTTTAAAAAGTATTTTTTAGTTGTAGATGGACATAATACATTTTATTTTATTTATTTTTTTTATGTGATGCTGAGGATTGAATCCACTGCCTGACACATGTCAGGCAAGCACTAAGTCACAACCCCAGGCCTATAAATCATGGGTTTTATTTCCTTTAATGGTTAGCTACCCAGCTGGTATACTATGGCAGGGACCAAAATAAGTTATACTCCATGTATGTATAATATGTCAAAGTGCATGCCACTGTCATGTATATTAAAAAAAAATAAAAAGAAAAAGAAAAAAGAAATAAAAAATATATTATTTTTATATCAAGCTCAAATTGAACTGGGCAGCCTGGATTTTTATATAGCAACCCTAGGACCATATTCCAATGGCTAAAATGCCCACAAGTAATTAAAGAGAAGTTTAGAAATGTAGTCCAGCTGTATCCCAAGAGGAAGAGAATATGAACTTTGTTAAGGCACACTGTGTCTATGCTGTGGTTGGAAATGAATAAATGTTAGGATCCTTCCCTTTCTTTATACTATTGAAATAATAGAAAATAATTATTCTGGAGTTTGACTTTCATAAGTATCTCCTATAATGCTAGTTACAAAGTTAAATCTTTCCCCAACCTCAACAATATTGAATCCTTTTACATCTTGGGACTGGAATCGTCCTTTATAACCATGCTCAGGGAACTCTACTGTGGATGTTGGGAGAAACACACTCTGAACCGCTTGGTCATGAAAAAGTCAGAGGATCTATCCAACAATGTGCAGTGAAGCAGTCCATGTACCACATGAGCCTTAGATTTAAAATAGAGGGATGTAATTCCCTACCCTACGTGTGCAGGAGGCTGACCTACAGCACTGACCTCAAATTTGGGGTACAAGGGCACACAATTCACACACCTGTTAAAACGGGCTCAGAAGAAGTCCAGTCACTTGGAACAAGTTCTTGGTAGACTACAAAAATAAAGGAACAAGAAGGCAATGAAACAACTCCATAGTCATTCATCATAATAGACAGTAGTGGGGCATGGCCTGTCTCCTCTGTGCTATGTGTCAAACCTCTGTGGCAGGCAGCACATCCCATGTGAACTCTAATGAGCTGCCTCCTAGGAGTGATTTGACTTGAGAAGTTAACTACTGTCTCTGTCAATTTAAAGAACTCAAGATTTTTTTTTAACAAATCCTCTTGTAATGGTTGAAATCCCAGCATTCATTGATATTCATTTTTGAAGCTGGCACCCATAACTCATAGGACTGATAATAAAATCGACAATCTGCTAGAGTAGAACTCACACAGGCATTATTAACTTTTACTGAATTGATCTCAACTAGATCTCTGTCAGTGATGTTGTGGTAACAATTGATTTTTCCAGTTCTGAGAGAATTCTCAGCTTACTTATATTCATTTCTCCAAAGACTTTTTTCTCCCCTTTTGCTCGAAGGTTTATGGCAGCATGTCTTTCTTCTTGCTCTCTCATTTCAATTTGTAAATAGTGTTCTTGTAAGCACAGTATTTAGGGAAGAAAGCCATGTGACTTAGTAGCTTCACAAACAACTCATCCAAGTCCATGCATTTGACAACTCTGGAAGATGTTTAAAAAAACATTGAGAAAGAAGTGCATACTAAATCTGAACATGACGCATTTATATTGCATGATGCTCTGTTATGGACTAAATTGTGTCCCCAACATTCTTACATTGATCACTAGACCCCGATGTGACAGTATTTGGAGTTAAGAGTCTTAAAGGAGGTAAATATCTTAAGAGTGGTGTCCTTATAAGACAAGAAGAGACACCAGGGATACATGTGCACCAAAGAAAGGCCATGGGAAGACAGCAAGAAGGTGACATTCTGGAATTCAAGGAGAGAGGCCTCAGGAGACAAACACCTTGATCTTAGATTGCCAGCTTTGAAATATGAGAAAATAAATTTCCAGGCTGACTAAAGCATCCATCTGCTCAATCTCTTTTGGAGAATACTGTGCTGTGATTTTCCTAAAAGGCTTGGAAAGAATAGAGCATGACTTCCATCAGCACCAGGGTGGATCAAAGCAACAAGAGGCATATTGTAGGTTTGCACATCCTGTTTCCCCATACTTAGAATATGCATCTGTCTCCCTCTCTGCATACCCCTACCTGAAGAGAAACAATCCCCACAGGAATGGATGTGAACTGGGACTCTGATGCAGCTGGTCGAGCCTTGCAATTTCCTAGTACCATGACCTAGGGCACTGTGACCTTGGTCAGTGTAGTTCATTAGACCTCACTGCTGTTCTCTAGACAAAAGGATCCAATAGAATAACACATATAAAGGTGTTTTGTATAATTTAAAGTACAAAACAAATAGACTAGCAACTGATAACAAGTGTAGCAGGTCTCTGATAACGGAGAGTTATAACTCACTCTATTACCTCAGCAAAATATTTTATTTTAAACTGTTGAATGTCCAAGGGAAAAAATAAGCCCTTCTTCTAGCTAGAAATTATACTTATTTTTTTTTAAATCAGACAGTGGAATGGTTCTTTGATAACAGGATTCATAAATTAAAAAGCAAATCCTGGATACAGGAGGAGAAGAAATTATAGACACCTTAAGGAATGAGGAAAATTCAGGAGAGTAGTTCTCTGAAGAATAAGGATCAAGGTTCACAAAGGCCTGAATCTGACTCTCATTTTGTCTTTCTCATGGACTGCATGTTGTAGGCAAGTTACTTAATCTTCTAAACCTCTAAAGTTTTTTAAGAATTAAACAAAATAATGTATACATAGGAACTGTGATAATTTTTTGTATAAGAAATGTGTATTATTTCTTGTTTTGGCTTTATAAAAATTTTTGTGTGATCTTGAATTCCTTGTAAGTTCCCATTTTCTCACCTGGGTGCTACTACTTCCTTCTCCTCTAACATACTATGATTTTAAAATAATGAATATTGTGGCTTTATTGCAAGACCGATAAATAATTCAGGTTTCTTATGTAACCATGAAATAAATCTTACAAATCAGAATAAAAAAAAATGGTAAGCCAACTTGAAAATATCTCCCCATAAAAATGTTATACAGGAGCATAAGTGGATAATTGTGTTTCCTGAGAATTTCTTCTTCCAGATCATTTGGCCATTCAATAAATACTTATTATATACCTACTATGTGCAGAGCACAGGTCTAGAAGTAGGTGGTGAAGCTAAGGAAAAGCCAGCAGCAAGGAACACATTTCTGGTAAAACTGTAAATACTTGTGCCAGCCTCTGCCATGGTGAGGCACTAAGCAACTCAGTGAGACCCTGTCTCTAAATAAAATACAAAATAGGGCTGGGGATGTGGCTCAGTGGTTGAGTACCCCTGAGTTCAATCTATATGGGGCAGAGGACTCAAAGGTAGAACCAACAGGGTTAGATAAGCAAGGTGTAGAATTGCTGTGGGTATCTAATTTTATATGGGAGAACCATTTCCTGCAAGCGCATTTCCACTACTGTCATCTGGAGTTGTCAGGAGTAGAGTCAAACCTACTTTGGCCTCTGTTCTGGTGAGGGGGTTAAGGAGACACACCTGGCCACACAGTGCTGAGCCAAGCCCACCAACAAAGTTTACCCAAAGTTTGTTCTTGCTGAAAAATTCAAAAGTTACTCTCAGTTTCTGAAGTCACAATTAGGTTAGGAGATAAGAGTGAATGAAATTAACCCTTCTGAATTTATTTTTTCTCAGCTGTAAATGAGACCTGCTTTACAGAGACTTGGTGGAAATAAAAGTAGGTAATATCTATTAAACCACTTTTAGAAGCTGCACAAATATGAACTCTCATTGTTGCTGCCATCATTTGTCTCAAAGGGATTTGCTATGAGAAATAATCCACTTCAGTTTGGTTTTGCAGCAGATGGCTGCCAGAAATATCAATAGCAGCAATTTTTCCACTCATTCTTCAAATTCTGCTTAGTGTTCATTATCACCTTTATTGACTTAGCCCAGCTGCAGACACCAGCCCAGCTCTATCATTCTGTCACCAGAACTCTGCTGGGTAATTTGTGGTTTCCAGAGGAGGAAGGATGCTGGAGCACAAATGCAGTGCAACACAGTAGCCGGCACAGGCTGAAGACAGCCTCCCTCCTGCTGGCTCTGTCCTGGGTAGGTTCATATGGAGGAGGGACAGAACTGGCTTCAGCCAATGCTGAGATCCGGAGGGCACACAGCTCTGGAGTCTGTGTATGCATGAGAAGAAAGCTTTGATGACACCATCATGGCTTCAATGTGAACATCTTAGAGATGTAGAGACTTAGAAGCATAGTGCAATAATAAGAGCAATGACAATGCCCTCCATGTACTGGGGGAAGCACCATGTGCCAGTCTCTCTGTAGATGCTTCATCAATTGTCCAGGTTCAAATGCCAGCTTTGCCCATTCCTGTGTGGTCTTGAGACTGTTACTAAAACACTCTCTGCCTCATTTTCCTCATCAGTCACATGTTGCTTTTGTGAAGATTATTACAAATTATTGCAAATATTGTTGCAAATATGCAACATCAAGTGTATATCAATGTAAAACATACATATGTTAAACTACAGGGGAACCTCACAAAAATGGAGGGAAGACCAGTAGAGTATAGGAAAATGATCCGTCAAGGGGACAGAAAGGAAAGGGAAATACTGGGAATTAATACTGTTCAAATTATACTGTTATATCATGTGCATGTATGAATATGTAACAACTAATTCCACTATTACATATAATTATAACTCACCAGTAAAAATGTGGGAAAAATAAATGCAAAAAATATAAATAAACATATGTACACAATATAAACCATAAAATATGTGAAACTTTGTAAATCTATAAAACTTAGAAAATTGTCTATATTTATATACATATGAATATTAGTATTATGATTGTCACTGTCAACATCATTATCATCATTATTATAAATTTCCTGTATTAGTTTTCTATTATTACTCTAACGTAGTGACAAACAAGACAGATTATCTTACAGCTCTGGAGCTCAAAAGTCCTAAGGTCAAGGTGTCATCTGAGCTGTGTTCCCTCAGGGGACTCTGGAAAGATTTGTTTCATTGCTTTTTCCAGCTGCTAGAGATCACCTGAATGGATTACATCATTTCAATCTCTGCCTCCATCATCACATCTCCTTCTCTAACTCTGACCTATTTCCTTCTCATAAGGACCCTGTGATTACATCAAGTCAAAACAGAAACTCAGGATGATCTTCCCCCATATCAAGACCATTCAATTTATCACATCTGTCATGTAAGATAGTGTCTGCACAGGTTCTGGTAATAAAGAGGTTCCATTGTTCTGAAGAGCAATGCATGTATGTGGGAATTTTACACTAAGAAGATCATCAAACTTGAAAGGGTTACAGAAAGCTCAAAATGCTAGAGGTGGGCTTTGAATTTAGGTTAGGATTATAAAACCTCATGGGTTTTGTAAAACCCATGTTCTTGTAGACATGAAAATGGAGGCTCTGGGTTAACTTCCCAGATCTCCTAAGCTACCCAACACCTCTGGGCTACTGAAAGCTTCCAGTGAGACAATGGCTATAAAGTGGCTTTAAATGACACTTGGCAGGTATAAGGTAACTTTGTCCCATTTGTGGGTATCCAAATGAGAAAGCCAGCTCAGAGAGTGGAAGGGTTTGCCAAAGTATACATGGTAAGTAAATGGTAGAAAATAACACTTTTATTCAGTGGAAACTATAGGTAAAAGAACCACTGCAAAAAAAAAAAAAAAAAAAATGTGGTTTTGTATTTTCAAACTGAGTTCCTAAAACCTAACCTTTAAATACTCTCATGTACATAACCTTTCAAGTATAGAACATAAAGTGCAAAGTCTTATACTTTATAAACTGTAAATTTTAAACGTGGACATGGATGGGGTTGAGAAACTGGCACTGACATATGAGGACAGAAGGAAAAGGTTATGGCTCTTCAGTAAGTAAGGAAAAAGGTCGGCCAAGATCATGCTCGAAATCTGTAACTTGTGACTGTTCTGGAAAAACAAAGAATTGGTTCATCCAGATCTGAAAGGAAAGGACAGAAAGACCCCAGAGATCAGTAAGAAGAAGTTTATGGCCAATTAAATGAGACCTTTTCTACTGTAGGAGAGTAGATGGCAGACTTAAAAATGCATTTCTCCCTTTTTACCTCAGGGAATGCTGTAGACTGAAAATACAAATATGTCGGACTGAGGGAAGTTTGGACAATGGACTAGGAGTTCTGGCTGGCTCCTAAGAGGAGTTAAACACAGCTTTGTCTCTGAGGTTGGCATCATAAGGGCATCGAAAGTGATGGTTTAGTGCAGGCATCATGGATCTGAGAAATAAGAGTAGATCTCCTCTCTGCCGTTATATTGTGCTTAAAGAATTCTTAACCTCTCTGAATCTAGTTTGTCTTCAACTACTAGATGAATGACACATACCTCAGCAGATGTTGGGAAAGAGAAAGTGAAGAACCATCTATTAACCACTTAGCACAAAGCCTGGTACATAGTATGCACTAAAGTGATAATGGTTTGGGTTAATGTTGTCCTATCATGTTATTATGATGGCACATCTGGACCAACTCTGCCATCCCCACTGTCAAATGTAAGCTCTGTTGAATGCAATAAGAATTTTGTACATGCTTATTCCAAACATTATTAACATAAGCAAAAATAGAGAAATGAATAACAAGAAAGATGATAGTTAACACTTACCAACATCTCTGCTCCTCCAGTCTTTAATGTGTTTGGTGTATATTAATAATTTAATCCTTACACATCACTGAAGGTAGGTTTAGTATTAACAGGTTTTAGAGATGATGTAACTAAGGAACAAAGTAGTTGTCCAAGGTCACACCACTAGGAAGTGTTAAGTCAGAATATTACCTGTGTCTGTGTGGTTCCAGAACCTAAATGTTTACAGCTAGGCTAAGGTGACCACATAATTTATCACCCAAACCAGGACACCCTGAAGCAAAGAAAGCAAGCACAAACCCTGGTTGATCCCAGACACACCAGAACATGTGGTCATCCTAGGTTTACTGCTTTTAAAAGATTTAAGTGCAAAAAAAAATCATAAAAATTTTTCTTTGCATGTATAAGATGAGGAAATTTCAGTTAAACTCATCCAGAAATTCCCATTGTTGATAGAATCCCCAACTTCTTAGCATGGCCTCCACGGCCCCTCACCTCCTAGCCCCGTCTATTCTCCAACCTTATGTCCACCAATATCAGAATTACTCTCATTCTGGGTCCTCTAGAAGTCCTCTCTCCATTCTTTAAATGTCTGTGCATTCATCATGTCAACCTTTTGTACGTGTTCTTCTGTTTAGCAACCTAGAGTGGTTTACTTCCCTCACTTTCATGATACTTTATCTTTAACTTCCACAAGGTGAAGAGGAAGGTAATAGTTCCCTTACCTCAGATAGCTACTTAAGGATACAGAGAACTTCTGCCTATATTTCCACCTCTACTTACTGCCTTCATAGTTCCTTTCCAGAGAACTGGCTAATCTGGTTGGTCAGAACCTAAGCACTCATGGCCACTTTTCTTTGGGGGACCAGAGTGTCAATGACATGAGCACACTGTATTCTGTTCCTCCTCCTGTGCATTGCTGAAGCACAGGCTGCCATTTTTCCTCATTTACTTCCTGTGCCCAAGTATTGCAGATCCCTTCCTACTTCAGTCCATGCCACCAAGTTCCATGTTTATAAATACTCTGGATGAGTCCTGCCTTCCAGATGATGTTCCTGCCTCAATTATGCTCCTAGTTCCAGCAGTTGATACATGCATTTAATTTGCACAGTGAAGATAGTCTGTGCCATAAACTCACTTATGATTTTGGGGAAAGAAGAAGGAAGCCCTGTGTTTTGATTAGATTTTTCACTGCTGTGACAAAAAGACACAACCAGCACAATTATAGAAGAGAAAAGGTTTATTTAGGGCCTCACAATTTCAGAGGTCTCAGTCCATGGACAGCAGACTCCATTCCTCCAGGCTCAAGTGAGACTGACCATCATGTCAGAAAAGTGTGGCAGAGGAAGCAGCTCACACGATGATCAGAAAGCAGAGAGAGAAACTCCACTCACCAGATACAAATATATACCCCAAAGTCATATCCAAATTCCCACCTCCTCCAGTCATACCTACCAGCCTTCAGTTACCACTCAGTTAATGCCTATCAGGCGATTAAATCACTGATTGGGTTAAGGCTCTCACAACCCAATCATTTCTCCTCTGAACCTTCTTGCATTGCCTCACGTGTGAGCTTTTATGTGTGAGCTCATATTCAAACTATAACACCCTGTTCATAAGCTCTGGGTTCCCACACATTGTTCCAGAGAAGTCCTGCACTGGGGAGTTACCAGCATGTGTCCTGCAACCAGCAGAATTGGTACCACATTCTCCTTTGCTATTGTTCCTTGTAAGCATGACTCTATCAGCAGGAAACCCCAAAGTAGTAGAGAAAGAATTCCTAAAACCTCTTCTTTGACCCCAGGAACATTCATTGTTCAGGGTTCAAGTTAAAGGTGAGATCCTACTACTGTTTCTATGGCTTGAGGTCCTCCTAATATTAATATCAATTTGTCATGTACTTGTCTTCCTAGCTCTTATTCTTAATTATAATCATGGATTCATCTGGAAAAATAATTTAATTAGCATCATATCTCCTCCATACTATAAGCTCTCCAGAGGAGGAAAAGTCTTTTTCCCACTGCCTATCCTGAGTTCACACCCCATATAACAAAATAAAGACTAATAATAAAAAAGCATACAAATTTATTTAATATAAGTTTCACTTGACATAGGAATCTTCATAAGAAAATGAAAACCCAACAAAACAGTTAAGCCTGGATGTTTTTATAGTAAATTTAATGAAGAGTAGATAGTATAGAAATATTGTAGGGAAAAATATGGTCTAGAGGTAACTGGCTCAGGAAACCTAACAAGTCCTATTCATTCAGATACTTTTTTGTATCCCTGTGTTTTCAGATGAGGATGTTCCTTTCCTCATGGTTCAGGAAGAACGCCTCTAGCATGAGCATCTTATGACTTCCCCAGGAGAAGTTTAGATAATTCTCTCTAGGTTTCATGACCTACTTCAAGGAAGAGAGTCAGGAGCAAGTTCAAAGTGACCTTTTGCTTCTGGCATTTTCTCAGACTTCTTCAGCTTACTGTAATATGCCAGGGTTCCATATTTGGGGCAAGCGTGTCCTGAATCCTGTCAATTCCGTGAAGGTAAAAAGAGTGTTGATCTTCATTTTTCACGTATCTTTGTGCCTACAATATGGCAGGTTCTTAATGAATACATGTGAATGAATGAACAAGTTGAATAAATTATCAGAAGGTTGACATATAATTCTCTACTATTCTTATACTGTGATTGCAGATCTTGGCAATGTATGGACTGAAGTTTTCTTCTGGACTGAGGATTTTCCTGGAATTTCTTTCATGGAACACACTAATGACTAGTAGCTGATCCAAGATTCCTTCAAAAGATAAGGCTACTTACTGAAGTGAATGGGAGAATGGATCTAATCAAATTGTTGAACAGACTATGGAAATATTGTGCTTTCTGGAAGAAAATTGTGACCAAAGGCTGACTTCGATTTCCTTGGCACTTTATGTGCAAGAAAATGATCATGACTGTTTCCTCAATATTCCTCTGCCTCTCTGTTGCCCTGCCATAGTAGAAAAATTTTTCTTCTCATATATTATCTGTAGGTGCCTTTGAAAAATAAAATAACACCTATTTTGTGTCTACTAGGTCAAGCATGGTTCTCCGTTTTTTACGTACATGAATCTTAATCATAGCCATCTGAGACCAGTACTATTATTATCCATTTCATAGAGGAGGAAATAAGGCATAGTCACGGTTTTAATCAGTTTTTCATTGCAATGACCAAAAGCCCTGACAAGAACAACTTAGAGAAGGAAAAGTTTATTTTGGCTCATAGTTTCATAGGTTCCGTGCATAGTTGACCAACTTCATTGCTTAGGGCCAGGGTGAGGCAGAATATCATGGTGGAAGGGTGTGGCAAAGGAAAGCTGCTCAGTTCATGATGGCCAGGAAGCAGAGAAAGAGCCCTCCACCTTCCAGGGACAAAATGTAAACCCCAAAGTCACACCCCCAGTGACCTACTTACTCCAGGCATGCCCTACCTGCTCACAGTTACCACCTGTTAAGCCAATCAAATTCAAATAATTAATGAGAAGGATGCAGACAAAAGTAACACAAAAAACAGGGAGAGGGAGGAGAGATGCACTAAGGAGGAAAGTCAGAGCTCTCAGGAGAGGAAAATAATAAGCACCCGAGAACATGAGTCTACTATCTGGGTTGGTGTGGGAAAGAAAATTCTATGTTATAAAGGGAGTGAGACACCAAGAGAACACCTAAGCTGTTTCTTAGGTGAAGGATTTTGAGAATGTCAGTGATGACAAGAATTTTAAAGCTATTTTCCTGTGTTCCTAGGCTATACCTTACACTTACATGTTATTTTTTTAGTTATTAGAGGTGACTGACTTTATGACATACCCTGTTTCAACTTAGATGGGAAATCTGATGAATATGTTAATGAAAAAAACCCCATCCACACATCTAAGGTAAGTCATCTTTTCTACATGAGAATTTGTGTAGGTCAAGGAGCATCCACTGTAGCAACCTTCCTGTGACCTGGGTCTTGACACCACACTCCACTTCTGATCCATACATTCTCTTCCAACCTGATTTGGTGTAGTTTCTTCAGAAGTTATATTCAGTCCATTGATTGAACCTGCATGCAATCCAAAGCACAGCCTTGGTGTGAAGTTCTACTCTATGTTCAGATACACAGGAACGTGTTGGGCAAAAGTCTGAAGTAGAAGGTGAAGCAGGAAGAGATTTAGTTAGTTTGGACATGCAAACTGGATACCCATTAGACACATGGTGAGGCTTCTTTTGCTATGTCCTTGAGTGCACTTTAAGATTGTCCCGATCAGAACTTCCTGAGAAGGTACTGAAAAGTTTCACATTTTCTGAATTCCAGTGGTCAAATGTAGTCATATTTAAAAATTGCTGCTTTAACCAACTGGATCTTTCTTCTTCAAAAGCCTTTCTCTCCAATTCTAGGCGAATAGCAGCTTCTGTGAAACTTCGCCTTTCTTTCTCAAAATTCTTTTATTGCTCTTTAAAAAGGGATCATTCTTCTTTAAGGTGCTCCTTTTCTTCCAACAAATGACAGTCTGGTAATAGTGTAGTGGTATCATCCTCACGTGCAGTAGCAAGCTGCTGCTGTAAAAGCTGCTGCTGTGTTTTAATTTTTCCTTACATTGCTGAATTTCTAACTCCAGTTTCTCAGTTCCTTGTTCATGGTCTTATGTAATATCATCACATCTTCATCATTAAAACCTTGTAAGTGTACCTTTGAAACTTGGTTATCAAGTTTTTCTACATGACTTTTCAAAATTCTCCACTGTTTTCTGATGCTGTTTGTAAGATGCTCTCTCACATTTTCACAGGGAAGTTCCCACAAACTTTCTCTGGTTAGTTCTCCAGCATCTTCTTCAACATCAGAAATAACAGTTCCTGTACTATCATTTGCTCTTTCTCTAGGTCTCTTCTTTGGGGGAGAAAGAAGAGAAATCATTTCCTTTTTCATTTGCTGAAGATCCTGCTTAAGTTTAGCATTTTCCTTTGGGATTTGTTTCTGATGATATTCATAGTCATTTAAAAGAATTTTATACATTTCATTTCATCTTCATTCCTGGCTTCTATTTTACTAGTCCTCCAAGAGCCTCTTTTTCTATCAGCTCTCCCCACATAATTTAAAACATCCATGGTTATTTTTTCTATCCTTCTTGTTCACAACAAGTTGATACAGACATCCCTTTAGTTTATTATATTCACGCTCTTTTCTCTTCATATCATGATTATACTGAGTAGCTCGACTTGCAATGATGTTTTATAATTTTTGTACCTCATCTTTCTCATTTTTCAGGAGCTGATGCAAATTCCCCTTCTTGCATTACAACTGTCTGTCTCTCTTCTGAAGCCCAATCATTCCCCTCTTGGAGGTTTCCAGTTGTTCCTTAAGTTTTGCACAGCAGTTCTGTAGATGGTCCATATCACTTCCCAGTTTCAGATTCTATGTTTCCACCTTTTCCTGAGCTAAAAAGTTCTTCCACTGGAGTACAAGTAGCTCATTCATAAAATTTAAAACATCAACTATATTTAATTATCTCTTTGTCTCTTTATTTTGTATTCTTCATATAATAAAGGAAATACAAAAGTAGTCAATTCCTGATCAAGATATGAAATACTTTGTTCAATATTCTCTTCTGTGCAGAAGGCACTGAAAAAGCTATGCACATTTTTTGATAAAGGTATTGAAGAATATAGCACTTTCTGTGAGTATAGACTTGATGGAAACATCTTTGTTTCTGAGGTGTGCTGAGAGATATTTGTACTTTCTGCAGACAGATCTGGATCTGTAATAGCCATCCAATCTCCTACAGCAATTTCCAGAACCAGGATACCTGAGGAACTAGTTCAGCACTGAAACATGTAGACCAGGTGCTATCACTGTTCCAAGTAGGCATCTCCAAGTTCATGTTAAGACTCAGGTTCTTAAGACACATCAAAACTCTATAGATCTTTGGGGTAGGCAGCCTTTAATGCAGACCCTGGTATTGCTGCTCTGATAAAAATACCTTTGAGTTATTCCATTCCTTGAGTATCTAGGTTCCAAACAACCAAAACAACCAAAATTCAAAAACTGCCATTACACTAATAATTTGCCTTCTTGCTGAGTTTGTGGTTATTAGGTAGCTTCACAGTTGGAAAACAGGGCACAAACAAAGCATGCCTCTGTCACAGGCCTGAGTCAACAGACTGGAGTCATATCCTGATTTAGGTTACTTAATGCAAGACCATCTCTCCATGCTGGTTTCCTCACCCTTCACTGGATTATTGCTACAGTGTGAGAAACAGTATGGTTAAATGCACAGGATCCAAAGTCAGACCACCTGGTTTCAAACCACAGCTCCACCATTTACAAACTAAGTGATCCTGAACAGAAATCTCCTCTGGGTCTCATTTTCGTCATCATCACAGTCCCTGGGAGCCACCACTCATGGCCATAAGCTATTTTTGAAAGAAGCATAGAAAAGTTTGGAATTTATTTAAACACTATATTTGTAGTACTCAGTTCTTTTGAATTGACATGAATCTGCTACTTTGGGGTTTCATATAAATTATCATATTTTATCCATACAAAGGAACTGTGAGTTAGATACTATTATTTCTACCTTATAGATAAGGAAACTATGGATCAGAGAAGTTAACTAATTTGCTGAAAGTCACACAGATAGTAAATATAAGAGCTAGGATTTGAACTTAGGTCTCAGTCCAAAAAGTCCTGCTTTCAATATGCATGTTAAGTCCATACAAATTGGTTTGTACTTTCTGTGACAAGAACAATATCACACAAGATATCACACAAGATATCGTTCTTGTGTGATATCATTCTTGTGTGTATGATCTAGAACATCAGTCTCTCAACTTTATTTCTAATGATCTTATGGCTCTCCTTATTGTTACATCACTTCTAAAATGTATGTTGTGTACACTATCAGAACATTGGACAAAACCAAGAGAACAAAGGGAAAGTTTGGAATGGAAGAAATAAACAATTTCCAAAAGAACTTCTCTAGAATGTTACTGATATTAAAACATGTACCACACCTATTTAGAAAATAATGAGACATATATTTGTAATAAAGTATATGTATATGTGATTTGCCATTCTTTGGCCTTGTAATGAAACATCAGGTCATATATTGCACTGGCTAACAGCTTTAACTTTGAAAGGAGACAGACTTAGATACAAGCATCAATCTGCCTCCTGGTAACTGTAACTGTGTGATCACAACATCTAATAATTCAACCACTATGGCCTTCAAACTTATCATCTGTAAAATAAGTACAATTATTTCTTCCTCATATGTTTGTATGCTGATTAAATAATATGGGTAAACCATTTAGCACCAGCCTGGGACCACAGTGTACACAGAATAAAAAATTATTTTTATCAGCCAGGCATAGTGGCATATGCCTGTAATATCTGCTCCTCAGGAGGCTGAAACAGAAGAATTTCAAGTCTGAGTCCAGTTTGGGCAACACAGAAAGACCCTGTCACCTAAGAGGGAAAATCACTTTCATTTTATTGTAATTTATTATCAAAAACTCTTCCATTATCACCAAGTTGACAAAGCTTCTCTAAAGGGTACTAATCACAGAAAGTTATGGCAATCATCATTGGGCTACAACATGTAAGCAACCATGAATCTATGAGCATCAGATCACCATCCATTCCAATGCTATGATTAAATCATTTCCTTCTTTGAATCATTCTTATTTAATGTGTAATAGAATATAATGATGGATTAAACAATAGGTTCTGGGTTCCATTCTGAATTTTCAGTGATAGTCCCTAGTCATAGTGAATGTCAATTACATCCTCTTTAACCCTTAAGAACAGAGATTCTTGATCACAAAATCTCCATAAGTAATCCTGGTTGAAATTGTACTGATGGAATATTCTATCTAACTGAACAATTTGGAATTCTGTCAAGAACTGCAACTTTGATTTCCTTCTAAGCAGGGAGCATTTCCATCCAGATCCTGAGGGCAAGAGGGTAGATCAGTAATCTGGGAGGGCAATTAGACTAAGTTCTGATTTCTTCCCACCGAATGGCTGCACAGGTGGTGCCAGAGCAGTCAGGCGAATCCTGCCCTGGAGATAAAGACACTTACTAAATATACTTGGAGTAGTTCCAGATTCTGTAAAGCAATCCAAGAGTTGACCACAATGTTTAATGAGAGCATATTCCTAGGTGATTTTTCTGTCTCTCATAGAAAAATCATCACATGCAAGTGATGATTGATTCATTTAAGGATACAAGCACCTTTACTGAATGCCTACCAATAAACTGGGTACAAAACATACACCATAAATGAAATCACAGTTTTTCCCCTCAAGTCTGGTGATCAAGACAAACAACCTAGATGTTAGTTGTATGATCAGGGGATAGGAAGAACTATGAAAGCACCCAAACTTGTTTGAGAATGTAAGGTGGAGGTATGCTGAAAAACTGGGTGGAAGAGACTATGATTTCTAGCATTTGTCAATATCTATGGTATAAAAATTTCCACCAAGCTGATTTCGAGCTGCCAACCAGGAACCACTGAACACAAGTGGGATTCTGTAGTGTCAGCTCCTATAAGCCAGTACCCAAAGACAGCTTCTCAGATGCACCAACAAAGGCTTCCATGTGTGTTTGACCTTCAACCAATAATTTTCTAAACAGAAATATTCTCCCAGAAACCTCAAGAGCACACAACCAACAATATTTATTAAATTCCATACAGGAAGTCTGGACCAACTTAAGTTCAAAGTGCTCTCTTGTCATTGAGGGCAAATATGCCTGACCTCTAGGTTCCAGTGTTTACCTGTGTCTGAGGAAAGGATTTAGCATCCTGGAGTGGTGTGTCTGCTCAGATTATCAGCTGCACACCCTCAGAATAAAGATTTAGTAGACATGCCGTTAGAAGAATTTCCCGGCGATGGTGGTAGTAGAATAAAATCAGCCTCTTTGGTGGAATACAGTTAAAGTAATAAGCAGTGATTTTTTAAACCATCACAGAACCTGCCAGGAAACCTGACCCAAGTTTAATAATATCACAAAAGCCATATTTCTCCTGTTTTATATGTTAATTCAAGGCTGTATGGGAGTTATTCATGAAATTTACATCCTTTCTGTAGAGTTTAATTGCTTGGTTTATCAATATATAAATGATTAACAATCCTTCTGTTTCTTTAGCAACTTTTTCTTAAGCATGTCTTTCAGAATAATAATGCATTGGATGACAGAGGAGTAATGCAAAAATAAATGAATTTGCTCTTCCATCTTCGAAACATTTGAGAAACTATGATTTAATATTAGGTGGGTTTTTTCATGCTGGATCTATCAGAGCCTTTATTCTGCATTAATTATGGTCACTTTTGGGGTCATATTAAATTTATATATCAAGCATCTTGAATATGTTAAATCATTTAATTTTTAATAAAATTTGTGAAATAGTATAATCAGCTATGTTTTTTTCCAAAGATGAAACTCTTAAGTTTCAAGATAATTTTAAGTCTCATAACACTCAAATACTTTACCCAGGATTATAAGCCCAATAAGCAGATCTTGAATCCAAACTGCCGTGACTCCAGAGCCTCTGCTCTTAAACCCTGTACTTCTCCCTACATTGTGACTCTTTTGTGGTGGGGCAGAGCACATACTAGTTCCTAGACATATTTGAGGATTGAAAACTCTTATAGGGCCCTTTTGCTACACCAGTATTCAATAACACTGAACACAAGTGGGATTCTGTAGTGTCAGCTCCTATAAGCCAGTACCCAAAGACAGCTTCTCAGATGCACCAACAAAGGCTTCCATGTGTGTTTGACCTTCAACCAAGTGGTTCCTGGTTGGCAGCTCGAGATTAGCTTGGTGGAAATTTTTATACCATAGATATTGACAAATGCTAGAAATCATAGTATTTGTGAAGTGCTCAATTATGAGATCATGACACTAATGTTTTAAATAAAACAAAGAAACAAGTGGAGAAAATTGGTTTAAAATCATAAATTGTGATATTGTTGGAAGGAAAAGAGTGAAAAACATAATATAAAGAGGGATGGGTGGTATTATGAAAAAGAGTATTAGAATTAGGGTGTGCAGAAGGGACTTTCTGTCCTAGAAACATCAAAAGTCTATCAGTATAACTGGATAAGTCATTTCACTTCCCAGGCTCTCAGTCTTCTCTGCAAATTAACTATGTCACATGGAAGGGTCTTGCAGATCCTTGATGATAGTCAATCTGCTTCTGGTGCCTTGTATTTCTTACTCATCTTCCTGTGTAGGTCAAATTACTTGGCTATTCTTTCACTTTTGTGAATGTGCCTCTGGTCCACTCCTCAGGGTTTTGTTTTGTTTTGCAATCAGTAATTCTGAAACGTAAGGAATACTCTACACAGACTTAAGTTGTAATATGCTTTCCTTCCGGTCAAAAAACAAGCTTGTTTGCCCCTTCCTACAAAAGTAGTGAATTTCCCAAACTCAGGTCTTCTTTCTGGTGGCACACCTCACTGCTCATGAAGATCTTCCTGGTTCTCTTTGTGGCCTTGTAAATTCAGAGCTTGTAGAGCTGGCGCAACTGTGCTGATACTCCTACTGATTTTCTAGTAAACAATAACATTCTTCATCTCTGATCCAGGAGTCCTGTGTCTTCCATCAGCACCCAAGCAACCATTCAAGACTCGCTTGCTGGTTTATACTGCTCTCCTACTTCTAGTTCTGTTGAACTTATTTAAGGAGGATAAAATCCTAACAGATGGCATTATCCGAAAACACATGGAGGACCCTAAATTTAGTAGAATGAAGAGTAACTATGAAGTACAGGATGTGACTCTTTTATTGTATTATTCATTCATTCATTCTTTCAAGAGACACATATTGAACAACTCCCTGTGTCAGGTTATAAGCAATAGATGATATGGATAAGACAGCCCTGTTTTCAGCAAACTATTCATGGAAAGCAAGTTATTCTATAATAAATAAGAAATTCCTGAAATTAAATATATGTTCCTAAATATTTTCATACAACATCAAAATAAAAATCATTTCCGTAATTTCATACAAAATTTAGGTAATTTACAAAAAAATCAAAGACACTGAACTAGATCCTGCATGTGTAAGTATCTGGTACTACGTAACTTTTGTGTGACCCCTTATACATTCTCAGCAATTCTTAATCACAGATTTAGATAGCCTTCATCTTTGCATACACGAGTTCCAGTATTATTTTGAAATAAGATGAAAGTGAGTCAATTGTTCTCAAATAAAGGCAGACAAAATATCAAAGTTCATTCTAAATCTAATAAAATGCTATTCTCTATATTTTATAAAGTTTTCAAGTCATTCATAGAAATGGCAATGAAATAATCTGTGCTCGCAAAAAAAAAAAAAAAAAAAAAATTTTAAACACCCACCAAAAACCATAGGGATACCTCTGGAAGATATTTAAGGTTTTAAATTTTAACTTTAATAAATTAGAGGAATGAAGGAGAAAAATTATTATATCCTTTTCCAAGGAGAACTATTTACTAGGCTATACAGAAAGCATAGTCAAAATTTAGTGGTTGCAAATGGCCCTGAATACAGCCTGGTAATTTTTTTCAAGTCAGTTTTTCATACAGCCAATTACTGTATACCTCTCTTCCCATTGTGGCTAAGGCAATTGTAAAATATAGATAACACAGAGAAGATTGTTGGAAGAAATGTGTCTGTGGTTGTTCACATATTAATTCATCCAACAAATATTTATTGAGCTCCTATTATATGCCAGGCAATATATGACGTGATGAGAAGTATTTATGTCTTTATTTGTGGTGTATGTGAGTGTAAGGGATCTAAGAAAAATTGAAACTGACTTCAAACTCTGTAAAAATAAGAGGATTTTAACCCCTGACACTGGAATCTTTCCAAATGAAAAAGTCATAGTGCTGGTGAAAACTTACCAAAAACTTAGACCATTAGAACAGACGGAATATAGCATACTCCCAGCAGTTTATGAAGCCTTCTGGAAACAGCAGGTTAGGAATATCTAGCATCTTTGTGCTTGGGTCTAGGAGGGAAGGTGGAACAGTGACATACAGAATGTAGAATTGCAACTGTGGGTTATAGATATGATTGACTAAAAAGATGACAAAAACAAGTAAATTCCCTGAATTTTACAAGTCCTGAGCAGTGTTCCAATTTAAGAATACCCAGGTAATTTGAATAGAAAGTCTATGTTTTAATGGGAGTTCTAGGAAAGCACAAACAGAAAATTTTCTGCTAGCATTACTCAAAATTAGAAAATGAGTCCAAGAACTGGTACTAATTTTATTCTTAAATTACTCCATAAAATTTAAGTGGAAGCAATTCTTCCCATCTCCTTCTATAAGAGTAACATTACAATGATGTAAAAGTAGACAAGGATATCACAAAAAAAGAATACTGCAGGCCAATAATGTTGGTGAGTATAGATGCAAAAATCCTCAACAAAATACAAAAGCAAATCCAAAAGCACATGTTAAAGATTATTCAGTATAATCTAGTGGGTTCATCCCAGGATACAAGGATAGTCCGACATGTGCAAATCAACAAACATGATAGGCCACATCAACAGAATATGTAAAAACTATATGATCATTAAATTGATGCAGAAAAAGCATTTAATAATATTCAACATCTCTATTTAAAAAAAAATTGACATCCCTTCATGATACAAACCCTGAACAAATTAGGTATAGAAGGTACACAACATAATAAAGGATGTTTATAATAAACTAATAGCTAACACTACACTGAATGGAGGAAAGCTGAATGTTTTCTAAGATCTAGAGCAACACAAAATGCAAACTTTCAAGACTTTTATTCAACATATTACTGGAAGTCCTAGTCAGAGTAGTAAGGCAAGAGAAAGAAATAAAGGTCATCCAAATTGGAAAGGGTGAGGTCAAATTGATACTGTTTGCAGATGATATTATCGCATCTATAGGAAACCCAAAAGACTCCACCAGAAAGAGAAAGAAATAAATGTCATCCAAATTGGGAAGGATAAGGGCAAATTGACACTGTTTACTGATGACATTATCTCATCTATAGGAAACCCAAAAGACTCCATTAGAAAAGCTATTAGAATTAATAAACAATTTAACAAATTTCAAGTTAAAACACTCAATATACCCAAATCAGTAGCATTGCCATATACCAATAGCAAATAATCTAAAATAGAATTCAAAGAAGCAATTTCATTTGCAATAGCTGCAAGAGAAGTAAAATCCCTAGAAGTAAATTTCACCAAAAAGTGAAAGATCTCCACAATGAGTATTATAAAACACTGATGAAAGAAATTGAAGAGAGCAAAGAAAAAAAAAAGTGGAAGTAATTCCTGTATTCATAGGTTGGAAGAATCAATATTGTTAAAATGTCCATACTATCTAAAGAGATTTACAGGTTCAATGCAATCCCTATCAAAATACCAAAGACATACTTCACAAACATAGAAAAATTCAGTATTAAATATGGAGAGAAATACACCCTCCCACCCACACACACACTCCGAAGAGCCAGACACCTTAAGCAAAAAGAACAAAGCAGTAAGCATTCTAAAATTCATATGGAAGCATACATGAACCTGAATAGCAAAAGCAATCTCATCAACAAAAAAGAACAGAGCCAGCAGCATCAAAATCCCGTTTCAAGACATACTACAAAGCGAGAGCAACCAAATAGTATTTTACTGGCATAAAAATAGACACATAGACCAATAAAACAGAAAGAACAGTGATCCCAAGAAATAAACCCAAGCCTCTATAACCAACTGATTATCCATAAAGTCACTGAAACTATATATCAGAGAAAAGACAGCCTCTTCAATAAATGGAGCTGAAAAACTGAATATCCATATGCAGAATATTGGAACTTCACCCATAGAGCTCACCAGTTACAATAATCAACTCAAAGTAAATCAAAGATCTAAAAGTAAAAGCTGAAACTCTGGAACTACTGAAAAAAAATAATAATAAAGAAAACACTTTAAGACAGTAGTAAAAGCAATGATTCTTTTAGATATTGCCCCAAAAGCTATTACCCAGTGGAAGCAAAAGGAAATATAGACAAACAGAATATTATAAAACTCAAAAATTTCTGTAGAGAAGAAATGATCAACAGAGTAAAGAGACAACCTACAGAATGTGAAAAATATTTGCAAACTATACATCTGACAAGGATTTAATATCTGGATTACACAACAAATTAAAAGAACCCAAAAACCAAAAAACAAACCAATTTTAACATGGGCAAAAAGGCCTCACTAAATAGACATTTCTCAAAAGAAGAGATGAATAGCCAACAGGCACATGAAAAAGATGCTCAACACCACTAATCATCAGGAAAATTCCACTGAAAGTCACAATAAGATATTAACCCAATAAAAATGAGTATTATCATAAAGAAAAATGGTAGCAAGTGCTCAGGAGGAGGTAAAGAAAAGAACCTTCACACACTGTTGGTGGGAAAGTAAACTGGTACAAAAGCAGTTCCTCAAAAATTTAAATGTAGAACTATCATATGATCCAGCAACCCCTTTCCTGGATACATATGTCCAGAGGAAATGAAATCAGTACGTTAAAGAAACATCTGCAGTCCCATGTTCATGGCAGCACTATTCACAAAAGTCAATAAAAGGAAAGAGTGTCCATTAATTGGTGAATAGTTAAAGAAAATGTGGTACAAATTCACAATGAAATATGATTCATCTATGAAAAAGGATAAATCCTAAGATTTGCAGTAACATGGATGGAACTGGAGATCATTCTGTTAGATGAAGTAAGTGGAGTACTGCTTGGTTTAATCATGATGCAGGATCTAATAAAATCAACCTCATAGAAGTTGAGAGTAGAATAATGGTTACCAGCGGCTAGTGGGAAGTGGGGAAAGAAAGACAGGAAAAGGTTGGTAGTAAGTTATAGATAGGAGCAAGCAGTTCTGACTTACTATATTCCACTACAGGATGATTATAGCTAACAATAATGTACTACATATTTTAAAAAGTGAAATGAATGATTTTAAAGGTTTGCACCATAAGTAACAAATGTTTGAAGAGATAGATATGTTTCCTCTAATTTAAACATCACACAATGTATACATGTAATGAAATATCACATGGGACCCCATCAATATGCTTAATTTTAATAAAATAAACATTTGTTTAAAAAGGAAGAAATTAATTTAGGAAATATTGAAGTACAGTAAAGCATAATTCCTGGGGAAATAAGTGTTCAGACAAAGTTTGTGCCTCTCACAGAATAAGAGCATCCTTTAACATGGAGTATGGCCACCAGGGGCTTAAGTGATAACATATGAATGAAAGTACATTGCTTTCCAACTGGTGGTTTGATTTCCTAGCTCTCATCTCAGCTAGGCTTGGCTATGTGATGAAAGTTTTGACAATGAGACAAGAATGGAAAATAACGGTTGCAACTTGCCTCAATTGCTTCATGTTGCTGCCTAGCTTTGACTGTAGAGGAGAACAGTTTATTAGATATGACAGCAAAACAAGAAGGAAGGAAGTCATTTCCCTGGATGAACTCAGGAAGCAAAAATGTTCCACAGGCCTGGACAGCTACCTGTGAAAGGATATTACATTTTGAAGACTCATCCACTAACTTAGTTGTTGCTCTAACACAGTTATTCTGAGAAGTATCTCTAAAGAGACTAACATTTGTGGCAAGATGGAATGATGAGAGAAAAACAGTTATTTGGAAGAGTGAATTGAACATGAATCTAAAAGAGAGAATAAACTGTGCAGACATATGAAGGAGTTAGCTCATGTTCAAAGAGCAGAAGAATACATCACCTGGACACAGTGAGTGAGGGAGAATGATGTGAGACAGCATGTCACTCCATAAGCACTCAACCAGCAACATAAACTTTTACCCAAATCACCACCAAACAGTGAGCCAATCATGGTCACGCAGATTCCAGAAGATGCATATACATTTCCTTGTATTCCCATCAAATTACTTAAGAGTTGACCATCCAACTCTTCTCTTTGGTCTTTCTTCTTCCCTCTGCCCCTCTATCTTTGAACTCATCAGTTCTCTTTCCAAAGAATAGTTCCACATGACTACAGACTGGATTAAGGAAATAGGCTCACTCAAGAGACAGATCTTCTATAATTATTTCCATTTTATAACCACTAAGGTCCAGTGAAAGCAAATAACTAATTCAAACTCACAATGGTTACTAAGTAATAAAAGTGGGCTTCAAACCCTGGTAAGCAACCTGGGTATGAAATCCAACCCCTAATTACCACACTCCTGCCCAAGTGGGCTCAGCTCTTGTAAAATATCCAGAGTGGAGCATCCACATCCAAACCTTTGTATTTCTTACATCGAATGCCCCTAACAACATAAGTCCTTGTGCTATCATGCTGGAAGGGATTTTCTCTAACAGGGAGTAAGGAGGAGGACTAGAGCAACAGAAAACTCTTTTCATGTCACACATGGGAAGTATTTAACATAATCAGTTCTCAGAAGATGATGACCATTACACATATCATGCTCTGGTGTGATATCATTGCCATTACTTTGCATATGTGGGGGTCTCACACATACATACCATGTAAGAGGTGGTCTTTAAACTTTGTCATGATTGTCACATTTCCAGTTGCTTCCTCAAAACAGGAAAATGATTCTTAAAGTTCATGGACATAGCCAAGTGGCCCTGGCAGTTGTAAAGAATATCCATGGACAACTCGCTGGCAGAAGTGCCGTCGTAGTGTCTACCCCTTGTTAATCCTGTCCCTTGTCTTTCTCTCTCCACACCTCTGCGCAATCAGTTGCGCTCAAGCCTCCTTCCCCAATTAAGCTTTACTCGGCTCTTAGCAATGAGCCCAGAAACTCAGACTAAAATAGCAGTGAATGGTTACCCTGAATACATAACCCAGAATATAAGAATAGTCACAGTGTGACAGAACTGATTCACCAGGCCATCTTAAAAGAAAATTCTTGCTCTGGGAATTTGAACATGGTAGTAGGGACTGACACTGAGCCAACTCAATTACCTTGAGGCCACCCATACCGCAGTTTGGCGAGAAACCTTACAGTCAAACTTCATAGTACTTGAAACTAAATGAAGCCAGTTGTCACTCTCTGTATCAGTGAACCTAGAAAACAAAGCTTAAATAAGCTTCATGTGCTTCTGTTCCCAAAGAGCAACTATAGAGAAGTGACTACAGGATCTTCACTAGAGTCAGTCCAGTGTGCTTGGTTCTGAGCTGGTTAGCAGTGCATCAGACAAAAAAGCAAAGCAGGCAGTCCAGCCAGCCAGCCACAACTGTGGCTTTTCACAACTGGCCACAGAAACACAGAGTCAAAGCGTAATCCAATAAACTGGTACAAAACAAAACAAACAAATAACAAAAGCTGTCTCCACAATTAAGGTTATTGGTTATTAAATAGCTATTGCTTTGCTTGTACCAAAGCAATGAAGTTGTATGTTTTGCTTTACTAAATTTTTTTATTATTGTTCATAGTTCATAGTATTCCTTTATTGTCCTTTTCTTTGCTTTTTACTTTTTATGTTTTTCACATTTTTATTGGTGCATTATAGTTTACATGTTGATGAGATTATTGTTACACATTCATATATGCACACAATATAACAACATAATTTGGTCAAAATCACTCCCCAGCATTTCCCCCGTTCTTCCCTTCTTCCCACCACTTTCTTCTACTGATCTCCCTTTGATTTTTAGGAGATCCACCCACACCTTTGGTGTCCTTTTTCCTTTCTAGCTTCCACATGTGAGAGAAAGCATACAACCCTTAACTTTTTATTAACTTATTTTTTATTTTCTAATGACTTTTCATGCTTTACTTGGTAAGGAATTTATAACTATAGCATTATAATTTATAATTATAGCATTATTATTTATAACTATAGGTCCCAGTTAATTGTTAGAAAGGTCTAAAAAGAAAGTGAAAACAAACAAAGCTGTATACTTTGTTTGCAGTGATACTGCAGCTCCCAATCTGAGGGCTTCAATTCCAGGGAGCTACAGTTATTTCAGGGGACCACATAATTTATCCTCTGTACACCAGCCATTGCCATGGTTGCTTAAATGTCTTGAAGCATGCCTCACATATATTTGGTGAATAAAATTTTGATTTCAAAGTTGTATTGCATTCATATTGGCCTCCTGCCATTAATTGTAATGTGGTAGTGTGGTATTTTCTACATGAAAAAGAGACCCTTGATCTTGAAACCAAGGACAATCACAACTTCAGAATGGTTGTGACACAATTTAACACAGTGTAAAATTAGCACAAGAATAGCACTCAAAGTATCTTATTAGTAGCATAACTTCTCTGAGAACAATGGTCATGTCAAAACACAGGGTTTTCAGCCCTTCAGGATGTTAATTGAAGAAACCGTCTCTTATAGGCACAAACTAGAGTGTCACAAAATTTTAAACATATCACAAAGCCACAGATTTTCATGAAAGAATGCTAATGTATAAACAATGTTCTCCAAAACAGAAACTTAAATCAGTAAGACATCAGCAAAAAATGACAACCTATTCAAACTCCTAAATAAAAAAGATATTTTCTCTTATTCATTAATTCACAACCTGGGATTCCCAGGGATGCCCCCACCCAATTCAATAGGTTGGAGCATAAGGGAAAATACAGTTCTCAAATTGCACATAACCCTGAGGCTCAACTCTGTCAGAGGTCCAGTACATCCTACACAGGGTCCAAAGACCAGGTCTGCCATCAGCTATGAGGTCCCAAAGGAAAGAACTAGGTCACAATATTTCCATCTCTGGGAAGAAGAGTATTGGTCTGGGTAGAAGAAGCTTTCATATTTTATGACAGTTATAGTAAATGCCTCATTTTCTTTTTTTAATACCTAGAGAAAAGAAAGCTTAATTTGGTTTAAATATACTGTAGGCAAAGCAGAATCAAATTATCAATAAACAGCTCAAGACAGTTCAGCAAGAATTATGTAAGTGCTACCTAACATTGTGCATGGAGTACTGGGAAAAAATCAATACATATTCATGCAATAAATTATTAAATTTCTAAAGAAGATTCTCAAAGCCCATTTGAGCTTCTGAATTTCCCCTTTTTTCTGTTTCACTAAAAAAAATCATTGCTTTGTCTGTCTACGAGTTTAGTATACAAACATAGTAAAGTGAGTTCCTCAAAATCACACTTCTAAGAGACAAATCCCTTTATAACCACAGAAACTGGCTTTGCTCTTGTCCTCTTTTCCAAAAGAGATTTCTCAAACTGAAAAGTTTCTGGAAGCTCCAGAACTCTGAAAATCCTCAAAGTATAAGACACATTTTACTATTTAAATTTCTCATTTAAATTTCTGCCAATGAAACTAAAGCCACTAGTGAAAAGGTAGTGTCTGAGAGTTATATACAGCTATGAAGACTCTTGATGTCCTTCTGTTCCCATCAAACTAAAGGCAAAAAGAAAAAAGAAAAAAACAAACCCTTCTTTATGCTCTTTATGTTCAGCACATATCTGCTCATGGTTCAGTTCCAGCTCTGCATTGTGATTGCTTGTGTGCGTGTTTGCCTGTGAGATTACGAGTTCCTTGAGAATGAGAATATCATTTTATTAGTCTAACTACAGCCAAACGCAGGACTCAGCATGGGCTCAGTGCTCCATAAACATATTCTGGGTACTACCAAATTCATTTTGTCTTGGCTAATATTTCAGTAAAATCTCAAATAAAACTTCCATCACTTTTGTTGTTGAGACCAGCTCTGTATCTCATCTGCCCTCATTCTTTCTCCCCTTTCATTTCTTTGACTTTATAGGGGATATAAAGCCACAAATGGCAAAAGGCTGACAACCCCAGAGGCAGGACTGAGACAAGCAATAAACAGTGATCCCAGAGCTGTCCCTTACTACGACCCCAGCCGTGACCTCTCAACCGGAGCTCACTCATTGCTATGCAGGCTTAGGGCTCAAATAACCTTTGAGGTCATACTTCCCTACTGAAATTTTGCCAAAAATATCAGACCTTAATAAGATTCTTATATAAATTGATGTGAGACTTGACAGAAAAGTGTCTTCCTGTTTTCCCTCTAGCCATACACTGTCCTCATTGTTACCCTCACTGTTTAAGATCTTTCTGTGTCACACACTGGTATGCCCCTTCTTGCTACTGTTAATCAGCTACTCCATTTTATGTCTATATATTATTCTTGTATACTTCTTTTAGTCTCATTTTTCAGATGAGAAAACTACCTAATCTCATACTGTTATAAGTAGTACACAAAAAGAATTTGAAACCAAACAAAATGAGTAATCCAGCTTTCTCACCTAGAGCAAATAGAAAAATTATTATTTTTACTCTACCCTGGGTCAAGTTTAGGTTTTATTTTTTTTTTTTTTTTTTTTTTTTTTTTGAGAGGGACATACATCCTCACCGAGTCTCATCGGGGCCCCTCTGTACATGTGTTTGTTCTCTTCATGTGCCTTTGTGTTTCTTTTTTGTATATTATGCTTCATTTTTACAGAATCTTATTTAGGCTTCCTTTGTCAATTATTTTTATTCTTAATGATCTTTTTGTTATTTTCACATTAATAAATTAGTGGCATATATCTTAAAACCACAAGAAGGAACATAACACTTATATATAACATTTGATAATAAATGGTACAGAGCAGTATACATGGACTTCAGATAACTGCCTTTTAAAATATTCAGTTTTTAGTTGTTGCCACACTTTTTTTGTACTTTGAAAAAATTGTGCTAAGAAAACATGGACTGTGTTCTGGTGAGATGGATGACCTCTTAGAGCCGATTTCCACAGCCAAGGGTGCAGAGGTCATGTCTTGACAATGTGACTCATCAGATGTGAACACATCCCTAGACACTTACTCATTCCTAGGGCTACCATAACACAGTGCCACAACCAAGTGGCCTGAGCAACCGGAATGCATTATCCCAGTTCTGGAGGCCTGAAGTCCAAGGTTGGGGTGTCAGTAGGGCTGGTTCCTGCTGGGGCTGGCAGGGGCTGTTTTGTCCCTCTCTTGGCTTCTGGTTCTCTGCCAGCAATCATTGGTGTTTCTTAGCTTGCAGATGCACCATGCTGATCTTGGCCTTCATCTGCACTTGGCATCCTCCCTCTGTGTGAACCTGAGTCAGTGTCCCTTTTGATAATGGCCCAGTTCTATTGAGTAGGGACTCACCTACCCCAGAAAGACCTCATCCTCACCTGACTATTTTATTTGCAAAATCTGAAATATTTTATTTGTGAATATTCTTATTCTCAGGTACTTCAACATATGAACTGAGGGGGAGGAGTTCAATCCAACCCATACTGGGTAAGAAATTATGAGCTCAGAATTAGGTAAATGTTAAATATATTTCCCTATTGCTGCAAGAATGAGTGAGTGACCCCATATTCTTGCCATCATTTTGCGAGTGAACCATCTCCACCTCCATGAGCATTCGTCACATGGATAATAAGGTTTCTACTTCTCATTCTGTCTTCGTCCTCCCAGCTGCAGCATTCAATCCTCTGGTCAAGCCGCCCTCTGAGCACATCCGTGGCCAACTCCCATGCTCTTCCAAAGTACATTCTCTGACCCTATGGGTTAGACGGACATGTTTCTCACTGCCATGGTACCCTGTCTGTGACAACACCATTACTGCCTGTTTAGTTTTAGTTCCTAAATTTTGAGGTGAGCATTCTAGTGTACACAGTTGATCTGCTCCACGTGATCAAAATATCTTCCATTTTGAATGCTCTCTTTAGCTCAGATCACTGCCTACTTCCCCAAGAAAAGAGACAATAAGGAAACCTCTTTAGCTTCTCAGAACAATTGCATGTAAAACCTGTTGTTGCAGATGTCCTACATTGAATCCTCCTGGGGACATCAAGTCCTGGAAAGTCTTAGTGCTCCTGAATCTGCGTACTGCAAGAATAGGACGTCCCAGCTTACATCCTCCCTCTCTTGATGATGCACCCTCCCACGCTTTCTCTGTCCTTGGGAACATTCTCATTTGAGCCTTGATTGCACTGACCCCTAAAGCCTAGCATGCTGGGCCCACCATGGGTTGGGAAGGCAGCGGACCCAGAAGGGCACCGGCTCGGTCTCTTCTGTACTCTCACTCTGCCAAGTTTAGGTTTTAAATACAAAATACTTATAAAGCAAATGCCAAAAAAAGGATATTGATATGGTTTTGGTATGGGGTGTCCCCCAAAAGCCCATGTGTGCATCAATGCAAAAAGATTTAGAGGTGAAATGACTGGGCTGTGAGAGCTTTAATCTAATCAGTTCATTAATCCACTGATCTGAATTAACTGGAAGATAAATGTAGGCAGATAGGGTGTGGCTGGAGCAGGTGAGTCATTGGGGTCCTGTCTTAGAGTTTATATTTTGTCCTTATTGAGCAGAACTCTCTCTCCACTTCTTGGTGGAGAAGACCTGCTTTCCTCTGTCACACACTTCTGCCATGATGATCTGCCTCACATCTATCCCCAAGGAATGAAGTCGGTCATCTATGGACTCAGACCTCTGAAACCGTGAGCTCCAAAATAAACTTTTCCTCCTCTAAATTCATTCTTGTTGGGTCTTTTGGTCACAGCAGGAAAAAGCTGACTAAAACAGATATTTACATGAAAGATTGTGAATGTTTTAAAGATTTATTTATTCACTAATCAACATTCACTGAATGACTATTAAGTATTAGGCACTATTTTAAAGGATGAAGATTGAAGAAAATGAAACCTGCTTTTTGAGATGACTCAGATCTAATTCTGAAATTAGGATTCCACTTTCCCAACTTGCACATTGTATAACTAAGAACAAATCACTTAGCCTCTCTCCTTCTCTTTTCTTCCCTTCCTCCTTCCCTTCTTCCTTTCTTTCTTTTTTCATCTTTTAGCCACTTCCCATCTTTTGGCCAGGGATGATAATATTACCTCATGATCTAAGAACTGACTGAAATCAAATGAGACCAAGCTATTATAATTGTCGATGTGGCTCTAAGTGACAGCATCTTTAATGCCGCTTGGCCATATTGGTACTGATAGATTCCCTATGTGTATGTATGGATGACTCTCTCAGCTCCTTCAAGTTTTGCAACAATGTACAAGTTTTGCCTTCAATGTGACTTTGGAGGAAATCAAAATTATCAGAAAATGACACCTGTCCTTTCTTGTACTTTGGTATAGCTGGAACCTCTTCCCCAAAATTGTTTCATTTCTCCATAGCATATATCACCTTTCAACACATTCTATAATTGAGTGATACATTTATTACCCATCTGTTCATTATCTGCTATGCCTTTCCAAGCAAGCAGAAAAGTCTATTTTACTCACTGATTTATCCCAAGTGCCTAGAAGATACTAGCTCACAATAGATAATAAATAAAAATTAAATAAATGAATGCATATCAGAGTTTTCAGTGTTTGACATATATGGCTCAAGATATTGTTAGAATGTGTCCTTTCTTGAATAAACTCATGGTATAATAAAAATTCAATCTGAAATTTCTTTTTAAAAAACATTTTTTTTTTCTGTAAAGTTTTCTCTCCTTAACAAAGCTCTTTTCAATTTGACTGACACTTCATTTTTCTCACACACAGCATGTACCCTTCCTGCATGAAGGATTTTCTGGAGAGTTATTCTGCTCATGCTGGGCCTTTCTCCAATTTTGCCATATGCTGGGTGATTACTAAGTAGAAGATGCTATCCACCCTCAAAATCTGGCTCTCAGGAGGGCAGCCTTGGTCATCCATAAAGTAATCATTATAAATTGATATTTCTTGAAATGCTACCATGTGCTTTGCCCTGGGCTCAGTATACTGCAAATATAGAGGAAAGGCCAGAGGAATGTGGGGAAATAAAGATAGAATATGAACAGTGCCTCAATAAGTACCCAACACATTGTAATTTCAAATATAGTTTAATATGACAGAATGCTGTGGTCAAATCATGGTTCTACCATGTAATATTTGACCCTTGAATTCCTCACCTAAAAAAATATAACCATATTATCTCATAAAATCATGGTGAAGGAAAAATACTAACAAAATGAAAAATGGACATTCATCGAGTAGTACATGCAACATAGTAGACAACACTTAATATATCTTAACTTTTACAAATAAACATCATCTGACAGAACAAATGCATATGAAAAGGGAATAAATAATCATCAGGAGTTAAATGAAGTTGAGTAGCATTGGAGTCTGAGGTGGGAGTTGGAGAGCTTTTCTTCATTGCATTCATGAGAAGTTCTAGATCTAGTGGAAGAGACAAAGGAAAACAAACACTATATTCTGAAACATGACGGAAGCATTTAAGAAGGATGACTTAGATAATCATGTGAAATAAACACATAATGTACAAAGAAGATCAGTCAAACTTCTTGTATAGAATTCTAAGAGAGAAATCCTGAAGATTACAAGGAAAGGTACTATAAGTAGGAATGAGAGGACAGACAAAAGCAAGACTGTTTACAGATTGCTGCTACTGATCATGATCAATTCCACATCCACATCTCATTTAATCTACCAGCAGCATTCTACCAGAGTTGAGTACTCACTCCTCTTTGAAGCAAATTCTTTTCTTGAATCCCAAGACAACATATTCCCCTATATGTCTTCTTGCTTTCCTATTTGCTCCTTCTTGGTAACCTTACTGGTTTATTTTCTTCTTCCTGTCCTCTTAACTGTGGGTTTCCCAGGGCTTAGTACTAGCTCTGCATCTCTATTAGGAACACACATGCCCTTAGGCTTCCCTCCAGGTTCATGGTGTTACATTTCACCTGACCTGTACGTTGGTAACTTGTCTTTTGGTCAGTACTGTTTCATGAACTCCAGATTTGTATATCCAATTTCCTTCTGTACATATCCACTTGGATATCTAAGACATCTCTAATTAACATGCCCCCAAACCAGCTTCTAATCTTCCAACCTATACCTCATTGCTGCACCAATGGTTTTTCCCATACCAATTAATCACACTGTGATTATTTTGAGTGGCTCAGAATATAAATCCCTGATTCTTCCATTTCTCTACCCATAGTCAACTCAGTTTTACATTCAAACCATCCCAGAAAACAGCTTCTCACCTACTCCATGGCTATTATCTTAGTCTAACTACCATCATCTTTCACGGGAATTTTTGCAGCAATCTTCTAAAAGGTTTCCCTGTTTCCACTTTTGTCCACCATCAGGTTCATCTCCAAGCAATAGCCAAAGTTATTCTTTCAAGACATAAGTTAGATACTGTCCCTCCTTGACTCAAAAAATTCATAAGACTCCTGGAAAATGCAAATTCCAATCCAAAGAATTCCCAATAGCTATCAGCTCCCAAAAATACAATCTGTTTTACTTTCTTGCCCATGTTCTAACTCCCTCCACTGTAAACTTGCAACTTTTCCTTTCCTAGAGATAACCCAAGCACTTCCCACTGGAGGACTTTGGCTTACTTTAATACAGTTAGTATTGATGATTACAATTCAGATTCTGAAGGTTATGGACTAACAGGGACTGAATGGATACTTAACCTTTTCTTAAAAAGGCAAAATTTATGAAACTACAACTTCAGACATTGGAAAACAGTTTGAGTAAGACTGTACCAAGAGACAGGTGTTATGGTTTGGATGTGAGGTGTCCCCCAAAGCTCATGTGTGAGACAATGCAAGAAGGTTCAAAGGAGAAATGATTAGGTTGAAGGAGTCTTAACACAATCAGTGATTTAATGCCCTGATAGGGATTAATTGAGTGGTAACTGAAGTGGTAGGGTATAACTGAAGGAGGTGGACATTGGGTCATGGTTTTGGGTATATATTTGTATCTGTCCAGTGGAGACTCTCTCTCTGCTTCCTGACCACCATGATGCAAGCTGCCTCCCTCCGCCAACCTCTCCTGCCATGACAGTCATCCTTACCGCGAGCCCAGAGGAATGGAGTCAGCCTTCTATGGACTGAGGCCTCTGAAACTGTGAGCCCTCGAATAAACTTTTCCTCCTCTATATTTGTTCTGGTTGGGGCCTTTAGTCACAAGAGTGTAATAGCTGACTAAAACAAGGGAAAACCTTTCTTGACAAACCCTTTGAAAATCCAGTTTTTTGCCTGGGCGAGTCTACAAACTAGGGCTATAGTACAAAGAGTGTGAACCCAAAATATTAAAATCAAATGCACCAATACTTCTGGAGTAGTTTTAAATTTCTAACAGAAATAAATCTGAATTCAGAGAGTTCAGAATTCAGGGATACCAAAGTGGAAAAAATTTGCAATGCAGGGAACCCAGGAGAGAGAATTATAGAGAGAACTTTAGCAATTTACAAAGAGTGCCCTCAAAACATGAGCTCAGTGCTAACCATTTATTTGCATTTGAGAAAAATACTCGGGCCTGGGGATTATGGGGTAATAAATAGTATCATGCAGAACAATCCAGAGAGGTCACACATGAAGTAGAAATATTTCCCGTTTTCCACCAACCAGGGTGAAAAACACCTGATATATCAAGCAGAGTCCTCTGAAGAACATTGCTCTGGTAAAGAACAAATTGGGAAATTAAGACAAAAGGAGAAGAAATTAATCTCCAGGTCCATCTAGATTTCTCTGTCCTCAAGAAGAGAGGATAAATTCAAGGTTGCAGCATAAGAGAATTTCATGATTCTAGCTAGGAAGACAACTACTGACTGTAACCATAGTAAATTTAGTAGGAATTGGGGAAGCAGAAGGGAGCCTGACTAGTGGAGAGGAAATAGGGAGCATGCTGACTCCACAGGACTGAGTAAGCAATCATGATAAACTGGAGATAAACTTACAAGCACCAGGTCTGGGGTTATAGCTCAGTGATAGAGAGCTTGCCTACCATGGGTGAGGAACTGGATTTGATCCTCAACACCACATTAAAAAATAAATAAATAAAATAAAGGTATTGTGTCCAACTGTAACTAGAAATATATATTTTTAAAAATTTTTTACAGACTACATTTTGATTTATTGTACACAAATAGGGTACATCATTTCATTTCCATGGTTGTACACTATGTAGATTCATACCATCCGTATAATCATACATGTACATAGGGTATAGTCTACATTTGTTTTTTTGGGATTGGCTTATTTCACTTAGCATGATATTCTCCAATTCCATCCATTTATCTGAAAATGCCAAAATATTATTCTTTATGGCTGAATAGTATTCCATTGTGTATATATATCACAGTTTCTTTATCCGTTCATCTGTTGAAGAGCACCTAGGTTGGTTCTACAATCTAGCTATTGTGAACTGAGCTGCTACAAACATTGACGTGGCTGCATTTCCGTAGCATACTGATTTTAAGTCCTTCGGGTATAAACCAAGGAGTGGGATAACTGGGTCAAAAGGTGGGTTCATTCCAAGATTTCTGAGGATTCTGCACACTGCTTTCCAGAGTGGCTGTACCAATTTGCAACTCCACCAGCAATGTAAAAGTGTGCCTTTTACATCCATGCCAACATCTATTATTGTTTGTGTTCTTGATAATAGCCATTCTAATTGGAGTATGATGAAATCTTCGAGTTGTTTTAATTTGCATTTCTCTAATTACTAGAGATGTTGAACACTTTTTCATATATTTATTAATTGCCTGTATATCTCCTTCTGTAAAGTGTCTGCCCAGTTCCTTGGCCCATTTATTGATTGGGTTCTTTGCATTTTTGGTGTATAGTGTTGTAAATTCTTTATACATTTTGGAGATAAGTGCTCTATCTGAAGTGCGTGTGGAAAATATTTTCTCCCACTCTGTAGGTCTCTTCACATTCTTGATTGTATCCTTTGCTGAGAAAAAGCTTTTTAGATTGAGTCCATCCCATTTATTGATTCTTGCTTTGATTTCTTGTGCTTTGGGAGTTTTGTTGAGGAAGTCTGATCCTAAGCCAACATGATGAAGATTCGGGCCTACTTTGTCTTCTATTAGGTGCAGGGTCGCTGGTCTAATTCCTAAGTTCTTGATCCATTTTGAGTAGAGTTTTGTGCAGGGTGAGAGATAGAGGTTTAATTTCATTTTACTTCATATGGATTTCCAGTTCTGCCAGCACCATTTGTTGACCAGGCTATCTTTTCTTCATTGTATGTGTTTGACAACTTTGTCGAGTAAAAGATAACAGTTTTTTATGTGAGTTTATCTCTGTGTCTTCTATTCTGTACCATTGGTCTACCTGTCTATTTTGGTGCTAATACCATGGCATTTTTGTTACTTTTGCTCTGTAGTATAGTTTAAGGTCTGGTATTGTGATACTTCCTGCTTCACTTTTTCTACTCAGGATTGTTTAGGCTATTCGAGTTCTGTTGTTCTTCCAGATGAAGTTCATGATTGCTTTCTCTGTTTCTATGAGGAATGTTATTGGGATTTTAATTGGAATTGAATTGAATCTGTATAGTGCCTTTGGTAGAATGGCCATTTTGACAATGTTAATTCTCTCTATCCAAGATGGGAGATCTTTCCATCTTCTAAGGTTATCTTCAATTTCTTTCTTTAGTGTTCTGTAGTTTTCATTGTAGAGGTCTTTCAACTCTTTTGTTAGATTGATTCCCAAGTATTTTATATTTTTCTGAGGCTATTGTGAATGGAGTTGTTTTCCTAATTTCTCTTTCAGAGGATTCATCAATTATGAATAGAAATGCATTAGATTTATGCATATTGATTTTATATCCTGCTACTTTGCTAAATTCATTTATTAGTTCTAGAAGTTTTCTAGTGGAATTTTTGGGATCTCCTAAATATAGGATAATGTCATCAGCAAATAGTGACAACTTAAGTTCTTCTTTTCCTATTTGTATCCCTTTAATTTCTTTGGTTTCTCTAATTGCTCTGGCAAGTGTTTCAAGGACGATGTTGAATATAAGTGGTGAAAGAGGGCATCCCTGTCTTGTTCCAGTTTTTAGAGGGAATACTTTCAGTTTTTCTTTATTAAGAATGATGCTGGCCATGAGCTTAGTGTAGATAACCTTTACAATGTATAGGTATGTTCCTCTATTCCTATTTTTTCTAGTCTTTTAAGCATGAAGGGTGCTATATTTTATCAAAAGCTTTCTCATCATCTATTGAAATAATCATATGATTCTTAACTTTAAGTCTATTGATGTAATGAATTACATTTATTGATTTCGGGATGTTGAACCAAACTTGCATTCCTGGGACAAACCCCAATTGATTGTGGTGCACTATCTTTTCAATATATTTTTGTACGCAATTTGCCAGTATTTTGTTAAGGATTTTTGCATCTATGTTTATCAGGGATATTGGTCTAAAGTTAGTTTTCTTTCCTTGATGAGTCTTTGTCTGGTTTTGGTAGCAGAGTGATACTAGCCTCATAGATGAATTTGGAAGGGTTCCCTCCTTTTCTATTTCCTGGAATACTTTGAGGAGTATTGGTATTAGTTCTTCTTTAAAGGTCTTATAGAATTCGGCTGAGAATTCATCTGGTCCTGGGCTTTTCTTGGTTGGTGGGCTTTTGATGGCTTCTTCGATTTTGGTGCTTGAAATTGATCTGTTTACATTGTATACATCTTCCTGATTCAGTTTGGGAGGATCCTATGTATCTAAAAATTTGTCGATGTCTTCGATATTTTCTAATTTGGTGGAGTAGAGATTTTCAAAGTAGCTTCTAATTATGTTATGTATTTCAATGGTGTTTGTCATGATCTTTCCTTTTTCATCACGAATTCTAGTAATTTTAGTTTTCTTTCTCCTCTTCATTAGTGTGTCTAGGGGTTTATCAATTTTGTTTACTTTTTCAAAGAAACAACTTTTTGTTTTGTCAATTTTTTGAATTGTTTCTCTTGTTTCAATTTCATTGATTGCAACTCTGATTTTAATTGTTTCCTGTCTTCTACTATTTTTGGTGTTGATCTGTTCTTCTTTTTCTTGACTTTGAGATGTAATGTTAGGTCATTTAGTTATTGATTTTTTATTTTCTTAATGTATGAGCTCAATGCAATGAACTTTCCTCTTAGTAATACTTTTAGAGTGTCCCAGAGATTTTGATAGGTTTTGCCGTTGCTCTCATTTACCTTTAAGAGTTTTTATTTTTTTTATTTCTTCCCTGATGTCTTCTGTTATCATTGCATCACTCAATAGCATATTATTTAGTCTCCAGGTGTATGAGTATTTTTTGTTTGTTATTTTATTGTTCATTTCTAATAGCATTCCATTATGATCTGATAGAATACAAGGTAGTATCTCTATTTTTTTGTATTTACTAATGGCTTTTTTGTGGTATAGCATATGGTCTATTTTGGAGAAGGATCCATGAGCTGCTGAAAAGAAAGTATATTTGCTGGATGATAGATGAAATACTCTGTAAATGTCCATTAAGTCTATATCATTGATTGTATTACTTAGTTCTGTAGTTTCTTTGTTCAGTTTTTGTTTGGAGGATCTACCCAGTGGTGAGAGCAGTGTGTTAAAGTCCCCCACTATTATTGTGTTTTGGTCTATTTGATTCTTAAATTTGAGAAGGATTTGTATGATGTACATAGATGCTCCATTGTTTGGGGCATAAATATTTAAAATTGTTATGTCTTACTGTTTCATGCTTGCCTTAAGCAGTATGAAATGTCCTTCTTCATCCCTTCTCACTAACTTAGGTTTGAAATCCACTTTATCTGATATGAGGATGAAGACCCCTGCTTTTTTACTGGGCCCATGAGCATTGTATGTTTTTCCCACCCTTTTACCTTTAGTATGTGAATGTCTTTTTCTATGAGATGAGTCTCTTGAAGGCAGCATATTGTTTGCATATTGTTGGGTCTTTCTTTTTAATTCAATCTGCCAGACTATATCTTTTGATAGTTGAGTTTAGGCCACTAATGTTCAGAGTTATTATTGTGATATGATTTGTATTCTTTGTCATTTGGTCTTATTTTTAGTTTTTAACTTGACTTGGTTTCTCCTTTGATTGGCTTTTCCTTTAGGGTAGTTCCTACCTTTGCTGACTTGTATTGTTGTCTTTCACTTTCTCCTCATGAAATGTTCTGTAGTGCAGGCTTTCTATTTGTAAATTCTTCTAACTTTTGTTTATCACTGAAATATTTTATTTCATCATCAAACCTGAAGGTTAGTTTTGCTGGGCATAGGATTCTTAGTTGGCATCCGTGTTCTTTCAGAACTTGAAATATATTGTTCCAGGCCCTTCTTGGTTTTAGAGTCTGGGCTGAGAAGTCTGCTGATATCTGTATTGGTGTCCCTTTATATGTAATCTGACACTTTTCTCTCGCAGCCTTTAAAATCCTATCTTTATCTTGTATGTGAGGCATTTTTATTATAAAGTGCCTTGGTGTGGATGTGTTGTAATTTTGTGCACCTGGTATTCTGTAAGCCTCTTGTATTTGATTTTCCATTTCATTTTTCAGGTTTGGGAAATTTTCTGATATTATTTCTTTGGTTCATATGTTATTCATTCCTTTGGTTTGTATCTCTGTGCTTTCCTCGATCCAAATAATTCTTAAATTTGGTCTTTTCACAATATCCCATAATTCTTGGAGGTTCTGTTCATGATTTCTTAATATCTTCTCAGTTTGTTCAATTTTATTTTCAAGATTAAATATTTTGTCTTCATTGTCTGAGATTTTGTCTTCCATGAGATCTATTCTGTTGGTGATGCTCTTTATTGAGTTTTTAATTTGGTTTATTGTTTCTTTCATTTCAAGAATTTCCTTTTTTTTTTTTCTTCAGAATCTCTATCTCTTTATTGAAGTGTTCTTTTACTTCCTGCATTTGTTCTTTTGACTGTTTACTGGAAGAATCATGCATTTCCTGCATTTGCTCTCTTATCTCATCTTTTGCTTCATGGATCATTTTAATTATGCAGATTATAAATTCTTTTTCTGTCATTTCTACTGCCATGCTGTCATTGAATTCTATCAAAATAGCTTCTTGGTTTGTTAGGGACACTTTCTTCCCCTGTTTTATTCATATTGTTTCTGTATATTCCCCTCTAGCAGTAAAGATCAGAGGTACTGAAATTTCCCCCCCTACAGGCTTATTATGACCCTGCAGTTTTCCAGTACCTCTCCTTTGAAGGGGAGATCAACAATGGCAGCATCCAATACAGGGAAAATGCGACCCTGAACCAGACAGCCCTATAAAGACTTTAACATTATTGTAATAAACAGGATGAGTTTGATTACCATTTACAGTATTTCTAATTGTAAATAAAGAGGATGGGGAAGGGTGTTGTAGGATGTGAGTAAATAGAGGTACCTGTCAAAGGGACTCCAGTCTCCTGTAGGTGTCTCAGGAAGGGAGCTGCCATTCCAATGATGATGGCCACACCCTCAGGAATAATTCAAAATGCCTGTACCAGCCTCCAAAGAAGCTGGAGACCCACAGAGAGGGTGCGTTGAGTCAGCACAGGGGGCAGGTGTAGTGTCCTCTGCAGTGGGGTGGGGCTGGGCAGGCTCAGCAACCGGCATCTGTCCCTATATATTTTTAATTACAAGGACCAAGCCCAGAAAACAACCTGAAGAGAGACTAGGAAGGTAAAAATGGGGTAAATTCCACATAGTTCACAAGAAAAGTCACAAGATCCTATGGTTAAAATTGATATTTTGCCCATCACTATAAGATAAAGGCAAACAAAGTACAAAAATTAGAAAAAACTATAAGAAAACACCATAACATAAAACTAGGTGATAGACAAACTTCAGTCATGACAGTAAGGGCAATTCAAAGATAACATCCAATTTTGTTAAAGAAAAACAAACTTTTTTTTTCCAAAACAAGCACAACTATGGTAGAGTTGCAAATTTTATTACATAACAGTGATTGCCTAAAACAAGAGTGGAATTGCCTTTTTAGCTCATCTCTCAGCATAGATCCTACAAATGATTCTCTTGGGCTCCTTTTTGCCTAGAGGCAAAGGAACTGATTAAATGACTTTCCCCAAAGTTTCTCCCATCTGTGATCGCGACAAAATAGATGGAACATAAACAATTAAAATCAAATTCACCAACAGTTCTAAGGTAGAGTTTATATTTCTAACATAAATAAATCTGAGAAGGAATATCTCAAAAGATTGATTGTACTAGGGAAACTATCCATCACAGTAAAGACAAGAAGGCATCCACCTGAGATAAACACCAAATGAATTAAAACAGCAAAATTATTGGATGGTAAAGTACAATAATAATGAATGATACTATTATATCATGTGTCAACTATTTGCATACTTTAGTGCATATTTGTTGAGACAAATAAATTTCCCTAAATCAAAATCATATTATCACCTGGCAGCTTTTGAATAGAAAAATAATGGAATAAATATGCTCTGGTGTGGTTTGCAAAATTATTAATGAAGAAATGTTAAAAAAAAAAAAAAAAAAAAGAAACCCACATATTTTAATTGTGCATCATCATAGGGGCAAGAGCAACAGTACAAGAACTTTCATGTTAAAAATCTCTACTTCAGAATATGAAACAATATGAAAGAAAAAATCAAATTATTTGGCAAAAAAAAACTCTCAAAACATTTGTTTTTTGTTGGAAATGTATCTGCAGGAGAAACCATTAGAATTCTGAACTAGTATCATAATTGATCCATATGTCCTCAAAGGGCACATGAATATAAAATGAGCATTGGTACTATATACCTTCAGGTTGTGACTTTGACCTTAAACCCATGAATAACACCTAACATGAAGAATAACAATGATTCCAGAAAAAAAGGAATTATTTATATGCCTTTTGGAATAGTTTAATGTTTTTTACCCAAGAAATAAACGTCCAAGTATAACAGAAAGCATGTTGGCATGAATTATGCTTCAGGTAAATATATGAAGCAGTCATTGTTACAACTCTCATTTTTGCTTGTGCAGAAATCAAGCTTTCTATAATCTAGAAAGTTGCTTTTATAACAAAGATACATAAGTAGCAGTGCTGGAGCTTGAATCCAGCACTGGGATGAATTCTCAGTGTCCTCAGGAGCACCCACATCTAAAAAGATCTTATTCTGCACCATACACATCAGGATGATATGCATTCAGTTTCTATTGATCCAGAGCAGATGAGTCAGGTCAACTCTGCAAGATGCCAGAGGAATAGGTTAGGAGAATCCATGTGAAGAGCAGTATGAGCTCAGGCAAGTGTCAAGATATTTGTTCTCAAATCAATAAAGAAGCAGAGTTTTAAGTGCAGGACAATTAGAAAACCAAAGGTCTGGTTAAAGGTGGACATGTGACCATAGATGTGTCTTGAGTGAAGACAGGGAGCTACCCAGAATCCAGGAAAACTAACCCAAGGATGAAAGAGGTTCCCCTGTTAAGTTAAAGTACATACTGCTACCCATTAGATGAGCAAAGTGAGACATAGTGGGGTTAAGTGAATTATCTCCTGTTAAATGGTCAGAGACTGATCAAGGAACAGGACCCAATTCTACTGAGTCTTCATCTCAACAATCTAACATTGAAAAAATTAAAAAATAAAAAGGATTTGGAGGTTTTGTTGACTTTCTGATTGGTTATTTTTACTACACTTTAACATTATTGTTCAGAGGTTTATTCTCTTTGCTGTCCTGTGGGGGTGAAAGGAAACTGAAGAAACTGGGGCGGGGGGGGGGGTGTGGAGATAGAGGAAGAAGTGCCTTCGAAGGCTGAGACTGGGTCAGGCACAGGCTCATGCTTGTAATCCCAGGGGCTCAGGAGACAGAGGCAGGAGGATCGGTAGTTCAAAGCCAACCTCAGCAAGGCAAGATGCTAAGCAACTCAGTGAGCCCCTGTCTCTAAATAAAATACAGAATAGGACTGGGGATGTGGCTCAGTGGTCCAGTGCCCCCAAGTTCAACACTCCCCCAAAAAAACAGGGTGAGACTGAGTTGAAGAGGAGGATGCTTGCTCAGTCAAAATGACAAAGAACAGAGTACAGTTTGATTACCTTTCCCTGTGGTTTTTGGAGAAAAACAACTTTAAGCAGGAATTTCTATTGCCCAAGTGGGGATAATTATAACACAGGAAAAGAGCCAGAATAAGGAAATAAAATTAAGCCTAGAAGAATGCAGGCTGACCACCAAGGGAAATGGAAAAGCCTAGAAGACAATTAGATTGGGAAAGTATCTTCCAAGGGAAATTAAAGGAACCCCATTGCTTGGGTAATTAAGCCACAGACATCGTGCTATAGGGAACATACCTGAGGTGAGGGAAAAAGAGCAGAAAGGCCCATCTGAGGATGCTGAATTTCTTGTGGAAAAATCATCAAGGAGGAAACAGCTCTGCCTGAGCACAGGTTTACTATGTTTAAAAAATAATCCAGCCCTACCACTGCTGCTGCCAAGAGTTTAACATGCAATTTGAAATCTCCTCCCCATCCCCTTCTGTGGTACCCACAGGAGTCAAGCTCAGTCTCCTGGCACTTTGCTGTGGATATCTGAGTTCAACAAATGCCTCCCACTGTGCCAACACTTCATCTGTGTTCATCACTCTTAATGATAATCTTTCACAGAGCACAACAAATCACTGGGCCAAACTTAATGAACTTACAATATTGGACTTGTATATTGTATAAAGTTAAGGAGATTTTAGAGTCAGACCTGACTTCTAACCTCTCATTTTGTGTGATCTTGACCAAGTTCATTAACCTCACTGACATTTAGCTTTATCATCTATAAAATGGGTATAAAATATCTTTAATATTATCGTGAATAAGTGATAACAAATTTCTTTAAAAGTTAACAGTACTTGAAAAAGATGCCACAGAGCCTCTTAATAAATGTTATTGATAATAACAAAGATGATGAAAATGAATTATACAGTCACTAATATTAAGAGTCAGAGCCTTGATAGAAAATACAAAACATTTTCTAGTTCCTAGACCTAGGAAGTAAAATTAGAAGGTATTCAGCAGTCATTGTTGGAAGGTGCTCAGTGCCTGTCGGGTTTTGTTATATGGAATCATTGTGGAATGATGAAAATGTTTAGATATTTTTTACCCAGGGTCATTTTAAGAAAAATATAAAGTAAAGAGATTAGAAAATGTGCCTTTTTTCATATCTCTATGGGTAAGATGAAAAGATGTCCTGAATTTTCTATTCCCAACTATAATCCTGGCCACAGTCTATAACATTAAGAGCTTGAAGGATTTATTCACTCTATTGCAGATATGACCTTGGCCCTTTTCAATGGAAAGACAAGAAGCATGTGGTCAGAGAGAGGAGGTTTGAGTCCCAAGCCACTTTTCCTGCTTATTTAGCTAAATGAGTAATTATCTCCTCCCTAACTACTTCACTTAACTGTTATAAAGAATACAAAAATGTATGTGGAGATGATTTGTTAGTAATGTCAAAATACTGACAGAAAATGTCAAAATATTATTCCACCACATTATTTTCTCACATTCTTCATGAATAAAACAAAATAAGTCCCAATAAGGTGGGCTCTACATGGAAACAACAGCCTGGAATTCAATCATTTAGGACAGATGAGCTATAGGTTCCCTGGAACTTATGAAGCTAGGCAAACCACACCATTCAATCCATGCTAAAGAAAGAACAATTTGTGCTTCGATGGAAAACTGTGCATGGCTATGGGACACCCCTCCATGATCTCTGATTTTATGCTTTCCTTGTCTTTGAGCTATTTTGGAACTGTATAAAGGTAGGTAACTGATAGCAATCTAAGATAATGCTTGTCTATACACATACAAATTCTGTTCTGTTCAGGAGAATTTCAATAGTCTTCTTTTCTTCTCAAAGAATAGTTGTGCCACCATTTATATATCTATTTAAATATTCCAGATTTCAGGTCTAATCACAACAGCATGTGTCCATGCAGCACAGGAGGTAAGTAAATGGTGTCCACTTCACCTTAAGATACAAACTGGAGAGTTTCAAGATGGCGGCCTAGAGGGTGACTGCATTTCATGTTGCTCCAGGACTCAGGATTCAAAACAGGAGATATTGAGACACTTGGGACCAACTCAAAGCAGCCGGGTGACTCTCTCCCGTTGGGGAGGCGTCCCAGATGGGACAGTAGTCCCGGAACGCAGGGAACTTTGTGAAGTAGAGCTGCCTACGAGACACCCCTCCCCCCGCTGGAGCAGTGAACTCGGACAACTGGGAGCTTCGGAGAGGAGGCCGCTTAGCACAGCGCTGGGACTCGGAGCAACCACTGGGGCTCCGGTGGCTGCCCAGGGCAGGAGTGGCGAGGTGAGCTGTGTGGATTCAGAACACCGGGGCCTGCCCTGAGGAGGAGGAGGAGGAGTGTGGCCCCTTGGATTCAGAGTGACTGCACCAGAGCTACAGGCGGTTGCCAGAGGAGGAGCGGCGCGGCGAGCTGTTTGGACTTAGAGCAACGCTTCTGAACACCGGGACCTGCCGGGAGAAGTAGGAGGAGGAGGAGGAGGAGCGCGGCGGGTCGTTTGGACCCGCAGTGACAGCATTAGAGCTCCAGACGGCTGCTCAGAGGAGGAGGCGATTGGTGAGTTGTTTGGACTTAAAGCGACCACTCCTGAACACAGGGGGGCTGCCTGGAGGAGAAGCGCGGTGGGTCGCTTGGTCTCGGGTGGCCGCACCAGAGCTCCCGGTGGTTGCCCAGAGGACGCGTGCAACAGGTCACGTGGATTCAGAGCCACTCAGAGCAACCGCTCCTGAACACCCGGGGGGTTACCTGGAGGTGGAGGAGGAAAGGGGAGGGTCACTTCGACTCGGAGTGATTGATTGCCCAGGGCTACAGGTGGTTGGTGGGAGGAGGCACGCAGTGAGTTGCTTGGACTCCTAGTGACCGCACTGGAATACTGGGCGGCTATCAGGAGGAAGAGGCGTGTGGCGGGTCTCTGGGACTCAGAGCGATTGTACGGGGCCCCAGGTGGCTGCTCAGAGGAGGGGCCGCATAGCCAGGTGATTAGGTGCAGAGCAGGGTCCCAGGATCTAGGAGGCTTCTTGGTGGAAGAAACCCACAGACACACTTAGGGCGGAGCGAAGGTTCCAGGCCTGCAGGCAGATTCTCTGAGGAGGGGCAGCCTAAGGAGACTCATCTGTGAAGGGTGAGGCTCCCAGGCCCAGGAGGTAGGGCCGGGCCCCTGGGAACTTTGCAGAGGAAGGCAGCCCAGCCCAGGCGGTAGCTGTAAATTCAGGGGAACCTCTAGGAGGGAACTGACCAGCGAGACCTCCCCACCGGGTGAGTCTTCCCTGCCGGGTGAGGTTTCCCCACAAAGACGGTAAAACCAGAGACACAGGCCCAAACAGGCCTTGCCTCAGCCCGCAGCCTAGTTCCCATTTGGATGACCATTGGTCAACAAGTGGAGGTACCTCTGCCCACTAGCAGGGAATATACCCCACCTGAAGGCCACCAATCCTAGAGAGGCAGCTTCCTTGTGGAGCACCACATTATCAACTTCCTCCAAGACTTCAGCCTACTGAAGGCTAAGAGGGGATATATATATAGAAATCTTCAGGGACATTGTAAGTCAATAGAGGAAATCTGCAATATCTCAGCGGTCCACTGATACCTGAACAATATGAGAAAAAAAGGAAAGAAAATGCTGCAAACAAATCTAGATGTTACATCAATAAAACCCAATGACAGCATGGAAGAAGAAATGACAGAAAAGGAGTTCAGAATGGACATAATTAAAATGATCAGAGAAGCAAATGATGAGATGAAAGAGCAAATGCAGGCATTGAATGATCCCACTAATCGACAGTTAAAAGAGCAAATAAAGGAAGCAAAAGATCATTTCAATAAAGAGTTAGAGATATTGAAAAAAAACCAAACAGAAATCCTTGACATGAAGGAAACAATAAACCAAATTAAGAACTCCATAGAAAGCATATCCAGTAGGATAGAACACCTGGAAGACAGAAACTCAGACATTGAAGACAAAATATTTAACCTTGAAAACAAAGTTGAACAAACAGAGAAGATGGTAAGAAATCATGAACAGAATCTACAAGAACTATGGGATATCATGAAAAGGCCAAATTTAAGAATTATTGGGATTGAGGAAGGCCTAGAGAAACAAACCAAGGGAATGAACAATTTATTCAATGAAATAATATCAGAAAATTTCCCAAATCTGAAGAATGAAATGGAAAATCAAGTTCAAGAGGCTTATAGGACTCCAAATACACAAAATTACAACAGACCCACACCAAGGCACATTATAATGAAAATACCTAACATACAAAATAAAGACAGAATTTTAAAGGCTGTGAGAGAAAAGAACCAAATTACATTCAGGGGGAAACCAATACGGATATCAGCAGATTTTTCAATCCACACTCTAAAAGCTAGAAGGGCCTGGAACAACATTTTTCAAGCCCTGAAAGAAAATGGATGCCAATCAAGAATCTTATACCCAGCAAAACTTACCTTCAAATTTGACGATGAAATAAAATCCTTCCATGATAAACAAAAGCTAAAAGAATTTACAAAAAGAAAGCCAGCATTACAGAACATTCTCAGCAAAATATTCCATGAGTAAGAGATGAAAAACAAAGAAGCACATCAGCAAAGGGAGTATCCTAAAGGAAGTGTCAAATAAAGGAGGAAACAAGTTGTGTCAAACAAATAAATAAATAAAATTTAAAAAATGAAGCAAATGACCGGGAAACCAGATCATATCTCAATAATAACCCTGAATGTTAATGGCCTGAATTCATCAATCAAAAGACATAGACTGGCAGATTGGATTAAAAAGAAAGATCCAACATTATGTTGCCTACAAGAGACTCACCTCATAGAAAAAGATACCCGTAGACTAAAGGTGAAAGGATGGGGAAAAACATACCATGCACATGGACTCAGCAAAAAAGCTGGAGTATCCATCCTCATTTCAGATAATGTGGACTTCAAGCCAAAGTTAGTCAGAAGGGATAAAGAAGGTCATTTCATACTGCTTAAGGGAAGCATAAATCAGCAAAATATAACAATCATAAACATCTATGCCTCAAAAAGTGTCTCATCCATGTACATCAAACAACTCCTTCTCAATTTCAGAAACCAAATAGACCATAACACAATAATACTAGGTGATTTTAACACCCCTCTCTCACCACTTGACAGACTTGCAGACAAAAATTGAACAAAGAAACCATAGATCTCAATAACACAATCAATAATTTAGACTTAACGGACATTTATAGAATATACCATCCAACCAAGAGCGAATACACTTTCTTCTCAGCAGCACATGGATCCTTCTCTAAAATAGACCATATATTATGCCACAAAGCTAATGTTAGCAAATACAAGAAGATAGAGACACTAGCATGTATTCTATCAGATCATAATGGATTGAAGTTAGAAATAAATGAAAGAGTAAAACACAGAAACTATTCCAATATCTGGAGATTAAACAATATGCTATTATATGATGAATGGATAACAGAAGATATTAGGAAGGAAATTAAAAAATTCTTAGAGGTAAATGAGAACAAAGAAACATCATATCAAAATCTCTGGGACACTATGAAAGCAGTACTTAGAGGGAAATTTATTTCATGGAGCGCATTTAATAAAAGAAGTAAAACTCAACAAATAAACGACCTAACACTACAGCTCAAAGCCCTAGAAAAAGAAGAACAGACCACCACCAAAAGTAGTAGAAGACAGGAAATAGTTAAACTCAGAGCTGAAATCAATGAAATTGAAACAAAAGAAACATTACAAAAAATTGACAAAATAAATAGTTGGTTCTTGGAAAAAATAAACAAAATTGATAAACCTTTAGCCACACTAACAAAGAGAAGACGAGAGAAAACCCAAATCACTAAAATTCGGAATGAACAAGGAAATATCACAACAGACAGGATTGAAATACAAAACATAATTAGAAGCTATTTTGAAAATCTATACTCCAACAAAATAGAAAATTTCGAAGACATCAACAGGTTTCTAGAAACATATGAATTGCCTAAACTCAACGAGGAGGACATACACAATTTATATAGACCAATTTCAAGTACTGAAATAGAAGAAGTCATCAAAAGCCTACCAACAAAGAAAAGTCCGGGACCAGATGGGTTCTCAGCCGAGTTCTACAAAACCTTTAAAGAAGAGCTCATTCAATACTTCTCAAAGTATTCCATAAAATAGAAGAAGAGGGAACCCTCCCAAACTCATTCTATAAAGCCAATATCACACTGATACCTAAACCAGACAGAGACTCATCAAGGAAAGAAAATTTCAGACCAATATCCTTAATGAACATCGACGCAAAAATTCTCAACAAAATTTTAGCAAATGGCATACAAAAACATATGAAAAAGATAGTGCAACATGATCAACTGGGTTTCATCCCAGGGATGCAAGGTTGGTTCAACATCAGAAAATCAATAAATGTAATTCACCATATCAATAGACTTAAAGTCAAGAATCACATGATTATTTCAATAGATGCAGAAAAAGCATTTGATAATATATAGCACGCCTTCATGCTCAAAACACTAGAAAAAATAGGGATAGTGGGAACATTCCTTAACATTGTAAAGGCCATTTATGCTAAGCCCATGGCTAATATCATTCTAAATGGTGAAAAACTGAAAGCATTCCCCCTAAAAACTGGAACAAGGCAGGGATGCCCTCTTTCACCACTTCTATTCAACATCGTTCTTGAGACTCTGGCCAGAGCAATTAGACAAACCAAAGAAATTAAAGGGATACGAATTGGAAAAGAAGAACTCAAACTATCCCTGTTCGCTGATGACATGATTATATATTTAGAGGAACCTGGAAATTCCACCAGAAAACTCTTAGAACTCATAAGTGAATTCAGTAAAGTAGCAGGTTACAAGATCAATGCTCATAAATCCAACGTATTTTTATACATAAGTGATGAATCTTCAGAAAGAGAAATTAGGAAAACTACCCCATTCACAATAGCCTCGAAAAAAATAAAATACTTGGGAATCAATCTCACAAAAGAGGTGAAAGACCTCTACAATGAGAGCTATACAACACTAAAGAAAGAAATTAAAGAACACCTTAGAAGATGGAAAGATCTTCCATGTTCTTGGATAGGAAGAATTAATATTGTCAAAATGGCCATACTACCTAAAGTGCTATACAGATTCAATGCAATTCCAATTAAAATCCCAATGACGTACCTTACAGAAATAGAGCAAGCAATTATGAAATTCATCTGGAAGAATTTGAAAACCAGAATAGCTAAAGCAATCCTTAGCAGGAAGAGTGAAACAGGGGGTATTGCAATACCAGATCTTCAACTCTACTACAAAGCAATAGTAACAAAAACGGCATGGTATTGGTACCAAAATAGACAGGTAGATCAATGGTACAGAATAGAGGACACGGACACAAACCCAAATAAATACAATTTTCTCATACTAGACAAAGGGGCCAAAAATATGCAATGGAGAAAAGATAGCCTCTTCAACAAATGGTGCTGGGAGAATTGGAAATCCATATGCAACAGAATGAAACTAAACCCATATCTCTCACCATGCACGAAACTAAACTCAAAATGGATTAAGGACCTCGGAATCAGACCAGAGACCCTGCAGATTATAGAAGAAAACGTAGGTCCAGATCTTCAACATGTCGGCTTAGGACCAGACTTCCTTAACAGGACTCCCATAGCACAAGGAATAAAAGCAAGAATCAATAACTGGGATAGATTCAAACTAAATAGCTTTCTCTCAGCAAAGGAAACTATCAGCAATGCGAAGAAAGAGCCTACAGAGTGGGAGAATATCTTTGCCAATCATACTTCAGATAGAGCACTAATCTCCAGAATCTATAAAGAACTCAAAAAACTCTACTCCAAGAATTCAAATAATCCATTTGACAAATGGGCTAAGGAAATGAATAGACACTTCACAGAAGAAGATCTACAAGCAATCAACAAACATATGGAAAAATGTTCAACATCTCTAGTAATTAGAGAAATGCAAATCAAAACCACCCTAAGATTCCAACTCACCCCAATTAGAATGGCGATTATCAAGAATACAAGCAACAACAGGTGTTGGCAAGGATGTGGGGAGAAAGGTACACTCATACATTGCTGGTGGGGCTGCAAATTAGTGCAGCCACTCTGGAAAGCAGTGTGGAGATTCCTTAGAAAACTTGGAATGGACCCTCCATTTGACCCAGCTATCCCACTCCTTGGCCTATACCCAAAGGACTTAAAATCAGCATACTACAGAGATACAGCCACATCAATGTTCATAGCTGCTCAATTCACAATAGCCAGACTGTGGAACCAACCTAGATGCCCTTCAATTGATGAGTGGATAAAGAAACTGTGGTATATATATACAATGGAATATTACTCAGCCATAAAGAATGATAAAATTATGGCATTTGCAGGCAAATGGATGAAATTGGAGAATATCATGCTAAGTGAGATAAGCCAATCTCAAAAAGCCAAAGGACGAATGATATCGCTAATAAGTGGATGATGACACATAATGGGGGAGAGGGAAGGGTTAGTGTTAGGGTTAGAGTTAGGGTTAGGGAGGGGGGCAAGTATGGAGGAAGGAAGTACTGTATAGAGGAAAAGAGGGGTGGGAGGTGTGGGGGGAAGGGAAAAAATAACAGAATGAATTAAACAACATTGTTCTATGTAAATTTATGATGACACAAATGGTATGCCTTTATGCCATGTACAGAGAACCAACATGCATCCCATTTGTTAAAATAAAAATAAAAAAAAGAAAGAAAAAAGAAAAAAAATAAATAAATAAATAAATATTCCAGATATATAAATGTGTCTGTTTTTTTGAACTCTATTTTAATTCTTTTGTGTCTTAAACACAAATCTTCAATGCATGTTCATTTTTTATATCTATATGAGAATAACAAATTTACTCATTTGGAAAGTATCTTTAAACTGTTTATTCATCATTTATTCTCCAAACATTTGGTGACTAACTATTCTGTGACTAGTTGTGGCCAGAGACTTAAACCTAAGAAGTTATAAAAGTCATCTGAGCACATTGCATAGCTGAATTATTGTGAGTCCAGTTCTCTCTCTCCCTGCTGTGCATTTCACCTAACATGCAGGAAATACTTGATGCATGTTTCTGAACAAATTTCAAATGTCTTCCCCCAACTGCTAGTAATTTCTCTTCTTATAGGGCCTTACTATATGCACCCTAGACAGTGCTAGGCATGTTGGAGATATGATAAGTATTTATTGAATAAATAAATATGCAGTCTGCTTTTAAGGAATTCAGAGGCTACTTATTTTGCTGCTCATATGAAGACCTACTGACTTATTTCAAGGCATGGCAGATGTAAAATCCCAACAAAATAACAGATCTTCCTCAACTAGACCATATCCTTTTTACAACTAAGGGAATCATTGGAATAGTAAAGCTTTACTTTTTATTTTGTTATTTTTATTGATTCTTTCTAGTAATACAGGACAGTAGAAACTGCTTTGATAATTATACATGCACAGTTTATATATTATTCCAATTAGAAAGCCCATTCTTTTGAACATACACAATGGTGGGATTCACTTAGATTTTTTTATTTATGTACATAGGAAGAAAATGTCAGATTCATTCTACTGTGTTTCCTATTCCTATCTCCCCTTCTTTCCCTTCATTCCCCTTTGTGTAATCTACTCAACTTCTCCTCTACTCAGCCCCTTTATTGTGACTTAGTTAACATATATCAACAAAAACATTCAACCTTGTGAATCTTTAATATCTCCCCCTACTGATTAGATCTCCAAAGCAGAATAGCAATTCTCCTAGTTATTTGACTTAACTTTTCCCCTTGTCTAGGGAGTTAGATTTTTACATTATTTTCAGGAGTTGATTCCATCTATGTTGCACTGTTAATATTTTTATTCAATTACGGTCAACCACAAACTTTGTGCTCATTTTCATTCGCCAGACAGGTTCTAACATAGTCTCTATCCAATAGATACTGATAAGAATACCAACATGACCATCAGTTTCTTTCTTAAAATGGAATATAAGAGTTATGTTAGAAAACTAGACCCTTTACAAAGTGAGAAAATCTATACTTGGCACAGATAATTTAGCAGATAGAATCTGATATAAATCAGAAGAAAGAAAGAAGTTACATGGTTAGAATATAGTGCAAATCATTGTCTCCAAAGGAAGTGGGAATAACCTTGAAAAGATTTATTGATAGTGCCCACAACTTCCCTGAAACCACCTCAACACTAGTGGGGAAGAATGTTCTCACTGACCATGCCATAAATTCAGCTGGTGGAGAGGAAGTGTTATTACCTCGGAACAACAGTGTCTCACTGCAAAAGGCTGTTCCCATAACCACAGGGAATTAAATTTGCTGCTTCAAGAGTCTCATAAGGTATAAACATGCTGTTTTGTTCATGTTATGTTTCAGATTTCATGTAAGCAGTTCAGCTGTAAGTGAAAAACTAATCAAGTTTGCCTATTTAAATTAGCCAGTCTGAACGCATCCATGACAACTGGTCTGGGGATTTACAAACTTGGAATCAAATCATGCCTCCAGAAGCCGCAGTCTTGTCATGGGGTCTGAACCATGAACATAAAAAACGAGGTAGCCAGCTCCATGTGGGAAGTGCTAAGTAAAACAACAAAGGGAGAAATTTTAAAATTATGATGAGAAAGAGAGCTTCCATAGCTTTAGAAGGCTTCCAGTGGGAGTTGAATCTAAGTGGGGACATGAAGGAGGAGAGCACTTGGGCTACATGGAGATGAGAGACTGAGCATCAGGAAAAGGGCACAACACTAGTAAATGTGCAGAAGAGAAATTAACATATAAGTGGAAGAGAAATAAGTTCTTCATGTAGTTTCATGAAAAAAGTCGTGAAAAGATGAAGCTGGAAAGTTTGTTAAGGGTCAGATGGAGCAGCCCGCAGACTGGTCCCTAAGTGAATGTCCTCTGTGCACAGAACCTCTGCCTTAGCAGCTTTCTCTTCACTACTCAAGGTCAAAGTCTGCACATATTGGGAACTAGAGTGGAAAACATGAATACAGTGCCAGACATCATAAGATTTGGTGCATCAACTGGAAATAATAGGGGACAAGTATTTTTTTTTTTTTTTTTGGAAGAGCAATGATTTTAAAACTTAATGAATCTATGAAAGTTTTAATTCAAACAAAATATTATGTGGAATTTCAATAATCAGAATGAATCTACTGTTTGCAACTGGGATGGGAGTCCAAAAGGCCACCTACCAGCCTCCCTTATTGCTTTCTATACAATAGCTATTATAAGGTATAGCTTTTTTTTCTTTTACAGATTGTCACTTTTTTATTTCTTGTCTTCTTTTTTATTATTTTTTTATTTAGCTTTTAATTTTTTACATACTGCCTTTTGATTCATTGTACACAAATGGGGTACATCATTTCGTTTCTATGGTTGTACACAATGTCGATTCATACCATTTGTGTAATCATACATGTACATAGGGTAATGAAGGTATAGCTTTGAAGCAAAGAAAGTACAACAGAATTTCAGGAAGCAAGAGTTTGGGGTCAAATAGAGAAGGACCTGGAATTCCGTTTTACATGTTTGTTCTTTATTCTGCAAGGAATAGGTATAAAAATTGAGATTTCTTCAGGTAAGAGGTAATGAATGAGAAAAGAAATGAGAGGAAAGGAATAGTGGAGAATGTAACATTCAGAAAGGACACAGAAGAACTGTGATTGACTTCAAAAGCAAGGAAAAGGCATAAGTTCCCAAATAAAACAGGACTTAAAGTTATATAAATGAAATCATTGGAGGAAGGCAGAGCAAGAAGGATTCAGTTTAGGACATACCACACAGCATAGGCTAGGCACAGAAGTGGAGATGGCTAACTAAGAACCAGATGGGTGAAACTTGGACTTCATAAAGGTGGCCAGAGCTCTTAGTGGTTAATTCAGCTCAAAAATTACAGAAGCTACTGTGCTCAACATTCAAGGGCTCATCCATAAAATACAGTACTATATGGACAAAACATTGGAGTATGTAACCCACATAGAAGAAATGTACTGCAGAAGGAACTCAGAAGTATTTCTCTTCTCCATATCCCTCTTTTCTTGGCTGGTGGGCTTCCCCAGACTTAAATCTATTTCTTCTTACATTCCTTCTTTCATTTATTCATTTAACTTTTATTAATTAATTATGATTGAATTTTAGACAGTGCTGGACCCTGTATTCAACTTTTAAAAATGTGATTTTGATATATTAAAAAGATAGTGCACCACGATCAAGTGGGTTTTATCCCAGGGATGCAAGGTTGGTTCAACATCTGGAAATCAATAAATGTCATTCACCATATCAACAGACTTAAAGTTAAGAATCACATGATTATTTTGATAGATGCAGAAAAAGCATTTGATAAAATACAGCATGCCTTCATGCTCAAAACACTAGTAAAAATAGGGATAGTGGGAACATTCCTTAACATTGTAAAGGCCATCTACACTAAGCCCATGGCCAATATCATTCTTAATAAAGAAAAACTGAAAGCATTCCCCCTAAAAACTGGAACAAGGCAGGGATGCCCTCTTTCACCACTTCTATTCAACATCGTCCTTGAAACTCTAGCCAGAGCAATTAGACAAACCAAAGATATTAAAGGGATATGAATAGGAAAAGAACTCAAACTATCCCTGTTTGCTGATGACATGATTATATATTTAGAGGAACCTGGAAATTCCACCAGAAAACTTTTAGAACTCATAAGTGAATTCAGTAAAGTAGCAGGCTACAAGATCAATGCTCATAAATCCAACGCATTTTTATACATAAGCAATGAATCTTCAGAAAGAGAAGTTAGGAAAACTACCCCATTCACAATAGCCTCAAAAAAAAAATAATTGGGAATCAATCTCACAAAAGAGGTGAAAGACCTCTACAATGAGAACTACAGAACACTAAAGAAAGAAATCAAAGAAAATCTTAGAAGATGGAAAGATCTCCCATGTTCTTGGATAGGCAGAATTAATATTGTCAAAATGGCCATACTACCTAAAGTGCAATACAGATTCAATGCAATTCCAATTAAAATCCCAATGATGTACCTTACAGAAATAGAGCAAGCAATTATGAAATACATCTGGAAGAATAAGAAACCCAGAAGAGCTAAAGCAATCCTTAGCAGAAAGAGCAAAGCAGGGGGTATTGCAATACCAGATCTTCAACTCTACTACAAAGCAATAGTAACAAAAACAGCATGGTATTGGTACCAAAATAGACAGGTAGATCAATGGTACAGAATAGAGGACACGGACACAAACCCAAATAATAAATACAATTTTCTCATACTAGACAAAGGTGCCAAAAATATGCAATGGAGAAAAGATAGCCTCTTCAACAAATGGTGCTGGGAGAATTGGAAATCCATATGCAACAGAATGAAACTAAACCCATATCTCTCACCATGCACGAAACTAAACTCAAAATGGATTAAGGACCTCGGAATCAGACCAGAGACCCTGCAGATTATAGAAGAAAACGTAGGTCCAGATCTTCAACATGTCGGCTTAGGACCAGACTTCCTTAACAGGACTCCCATAGCACAAGGAATAAAAGCAAGAATCAATAACTGGGATAGATTCAAACTAAATAGCTTTCTCTCAGCAAAGGAAACTATCAGCAATGCGAAGAAAGAGCCTACAGAGTGGGAGAACATCTTTGCCAATCATACTTCAGATAGAGCACTAATCTCCAGAATCTATAAAGAACTCAAAAAACTCTACTCCAAGAATTCAAATAATCCATTTGACAAATGGGCTAAGGAAATGAATAGACACTTCACAGAAGAAGATCTACAAGCAATCAACAAACATATGGAAAAATGTTCAACATCTCTAGTAATAAGAAAGATGCAAATCAAAACTACCCTAAGATTCCATCTCACCCCAATTAGAATGGCGATTATCAAGAACACAAGCAACAATAGGTGTTGGCGAGGATGTGGGGAAAAAGGTACACTCATACATTGCTGGTGAGGTTGCAAATTAGTGCAGCCACTCTGGAAAGCAGTATGGAGATTCCTCAGAAAGCTCGGAATGGAACCACCATTTGACCCAGCTATCCCACTCCTTGGCCTATGCCCAAAGGACTTAAAATCAGCATACTACAGAGATACAGCCACATCAATGTTCATAGCTGCTCAATTCACAATAGCCAGATTATGGAACCAAACTAGATGTATGTCAATTGATGAGTGGATAAAGAAATACACCATGGAATATTACTCAGCCATAAAGATTGATAAAATTATGGCATTTGCAGGCAAATGGATGAAATTGGGGAATATCATGCTAAGTGAGATAAGCCAATCTCAAAAAACCAAAGGACAAATGATCTCACTTATAAGCAGATGATGACACATAATGGGGGGTGGGAGGGGTTAGTGTTAGGGTTAGGGTCACGTTTAAGGTTAGGGTTAGGAAGGGGGGCAAGAATGGAGGAAGGAAGGATTGAATAGAGGGAAAAGAGGGGTGGGAGGGGTGGGGTAGAAGGGAAAAAATAACAGAATGAATCAAACAACATTACTCTATGTAAATTTATGATTACAGAAATGGTATGACTTTATGATTACACAAATGGTATGACTTTACTCCACGTACAAACAGAGAAATAACATGTATCCCATTTGTTTACAATTAAAAAAATAAAATAAAATAAATAAAACCACAAAAAAAAAGTGATTTTGACCCTTGGAGGCACCTTACAGCAGTATAAAGTGCACTGATTTTCATATCAGATTAACTTAGGTTTGAGTTTTATTTCCATTTTTAAACACCTATGAGAACTTGGCCAAATTACTTAACTTCTCCTCAAAATGGGAGTTGAGTTTAGTTGTCATGTTAGAGATATAAACCATGAGACACAATGAGATAAATTTAAGAAGTGTATAGGTGGAGAAGATCAGTGCAAAGGGTCGATCCCTAGAGCCTAAATATAGTAGCTCTCAGGTTGCACAAATAATAGTAGTAGTTACCAGTACCACCAGTAGAGCCAGACAGACTCGGGTACAAATGCCAGCTGGGCCCATTTCTACTGATAAACCATCAACAAGGCATATTATATCTCTAAGCCTCCTGAACTCCATCTACACAAAGGGTATAATTAATGCATAGGGTTATCATTAAGATGCAGTTGGACAACATACCTAAAGCACTGAGTTTAGATATGGGAGATTTTAAAAAACACTTAACAAATGAGAGTTCACCTTCTGGGAGCTGTTTCTCAACTTAGAGGCAAGAAGAATTTTTCCTCATGTTTGACTCTAGTCTATTGAGGCAGGACTTCTCCTGAAGCTGGAGGAACCCCTGGAAAGCTCTGTGAGGAGGGAGGTTTCTCAGTGTTATCAGAAGCAACACAAAAGCACTCGAATGGGCTGCATTCCAAAAGGGGCCCTACTGCCTTCACCCCTCTATTGAAACCTCAACCCTGTGGCTCTTATCCACAGGGAGAGAGCAGCACCTCAAGAGTATTGGTTTTCCTTGAACCTCTCTCTCTAGTATCTCCACTATTTGAAAAGAAAAGAAAACATTACTTTGGGACATTTTCTTTTTCTTTTTTTCTTTTCTCAGAATGGAAAACCACTTATCTCTCTTCTTCATTCCAAATAGTAGACATTTCAACTTCATGGCACCCAGGCTTCGCTGTTTTTTTTCCCCAGGACCGGGTTTGGTGTATAGATAGTCACACTTGTGCTCTGTGAATCAGAATGCCTAGGGGATAAATTCCAACTTTCCAAGTCTGCAATTATCTAAATCAAAGTCATAAGGATAACTAGAGAAAACTAGTTCTCAATACAGGTGAGCACCTTTCTCCCAAATCAGTGATTGTAGTCTCTTTCCAGAGCCCAAGGGTTGATTTAAGGGACACTTGAATTCTAAAGTTGAATCATATCTGCACCATTCACAACATGCCATCATTGGATTACTGTCTCCACCTCCAGACCTGTTCCAAGAGAATAGATAATGGTTCTTATTCCACTTCATCACATGAATACATTCTACATTGCCATGAAAATAAAAATGTCTCCCCCACTGTAAGTTAAGTCAAAATGCAACCATAAAAGTTTACTATAAATTGTTTTGTAGTAATTTAAGGAAAGCTGCCACATCCAAACTGTTCCCTGAAAGTTGTCCCTAAACTTCTGTTTCTGTCTTTTCCTGTCCTACTCTCTGTTAAATTAATAGTATTTTCTCTGCTTATTTTCTTCCCTCTCCAGGTTTGGAAAGTAAATATTTCTTATTCCTTCTTTTTAGTATGACATAACAGAGCCTAAAGTTTCTCAAAAACTCTTCCCTCTTCTCAAATAATAAAGGGAACTTAAGACTCTCATTGGAATTCTTTATTCAATCCTGGATGTATTAGTCTATTTTCCATTGCTACAACAAAATGCCTGGAGCCAGGTAATACATGAGGAAAAGAGGATCAATTAACACACACTTTGAAGGATTAAATCCTAGATTGGGAAGCCCCATCTGTTCAGACTTTGATAAGCACATCCTTGGCTATATTGCAATGTGAAAGAGAAGCAGAAGGGAAATTGTTTTATGTAGAAGGGGAGAGCAGTCACAGTGAAAGCCAGAAAGCCAGAAAGATTCAGTGGCCAGGTTTATTCTTTTTTATAATTACTTGCTTTCATGAAAACTGACTTACTTGTCAAGACCAGCAGTAATCCCATCCATGGGCAAAGCCCCCATATTCTAATGACTTGCAATGTCCCTATATTCTAAGACCTTGCACAAGGTCCCACCTCTTAAAATTTTCACCACAACATTGCCACACCAAGTTTCCAGCACATGAACATCTGGGGGACACGCTTGAACCATATCTGTTATAGTTTAGATCTGGAATGTCCCTCAAAGTCTCATGTATTGAAAGCTTGATCACCGATACAGAAATGCTCAGTGATGGGGCTTTGAGAAAGTGATTGTATCTTGGGGTTTTGACCTCGTATGTTATTTAATAAATTGACAGTGTTATTGAGAGAGGTGTAAACTGTAAGAGGTGGGACCTAATTGAAAGACTGGGCCCTTGGAGGTAATATCATGTCCCTGGCCCCTTTCCCAATTTCTCCTTCCCAGAAATTATGAAGTGAGAAGTTTTCCTCCACTATGACCTTCTGCTATGATGTTCTGCCTTGGCTAAGGCCCAAAGCAATGGAACTGGCTGACCACCATAGACTGAAACCTCTGAAACAATGAGCAAACACTAAAACTCCCCCCCCCCTTTACGTTGTTTTTCTCATGTGTTTGTCACAATACCAAAAACTAAGAACAAAAAATTGGTTCTGAGAAGTGGGGGTCATTGCTGTGACTATATCTGATCATGAGGTTCAGAAGACTTTGGAACTGATTTGTGGGGGGAATTTGGAAAAACTTGAAGATGCAGGTTAGAGAATCCTTAGAATTTTGTAAACAGAGCTTCAAGGATGATTCTGGTGTGATCTTGAAAGCCCAGAATGCTGACACTAACAACAATAAGCATTGTGTTCATAAGGGACTAGATGAGAATGAGGATTCTGTTGGGGGAATTGGAATAGAGACCATACTTGTTACATTCTGGCAAAGAACTTGTATATATTTTGTTCATGTTCCAAGACCATGACATTGAAATCAAAGGTGATGGACTAATTAAATTAACAGGGGAAATGTCATGGCATCACAACACTTAGGCAGTGACATGAGTATTGCTTGGAGGTTTAATCAGATATAGTGAGAATCAGGAACAAGAGGTAGAGTGGAAACAGTTAAAAATCTTGATTTTGTCCAGAAAAACATGTATGAAATTTAGGCAAATGAAGGTGTGGCTGCAGAAAAGATTACTACCACTGAAGACACTTTGCACTAAAATATCTTAGGAATCAATGAGATCACACCCATTGTAGCATCAATGGTAAATAAGTGTGAATTATTTTGAAAGAATTTGATTTCAGAATAGAGTGCCAGGGTACTCGGCTCACTCAAAACCACTTAGAAAGTTGTTCCCCAGAATTCAATACAGGCATTGAGAGGTTGCTACAGCCATAACCCAGGGGAGCCCAGCTATTGCTCCTGCTGGTAGAATACCTTGGCATAATCCCGTGGCGATGATCTTAAAGGCATGAGTTACAGGATCAAAGAGGCTTCTGCAGGAATTTCAAAGGAAGACCTCGAACACCTGGTATTGTGTGACAGAGTCAGAATACTTGCAGACAACCTGAGAGGGCAATACGTGAAGTTCCATTGCAGCTTCAGTCCATCACTAAGACTTTATTCTACAACTGAAGTTGTGGTGGAAATCCCAAGATAGAGATGCCAGGAATATGGACTGTCTGCTGAGGAAGTTGCAGACAGTGAGTAGAGCCAGCCCAAGAGAAAGGCCATGTGGGATGCAACTGTCAAAGTCATAAAGGAGGAGTGCTCCAGTCCTTTGAAACACACATCCTGCCAACAGGTACCTGAAATACCATACATGAAGCTACAGGATTTGATGTTTATCCTGCTGGGTTTCAATCATGCTTTTGTCTCTGTTGTTGTTATTGTTGTTACTGGGAATTGAACCCAGGATCACTTAACCACTGAGCCACATTCCCAGCCCTTTTTATTTTTTTATTTTGAGACAGGGTCTTGCAAAGTTGCTGAGGCTGTTCTCAAACTTGTGATCCTCATGCCTCAGCATCCTGAATTTCTGGGATTACAAGTGTGTGCCATCATGCTGAGCTTTCCCAACCCCTTTCTTATGCCCCTGTTTCCCCCTTTTGGAATGGGATGTTTACTCTGCCTGTCCTCTTTTGATATTTGAAATATGAGACTTGCTTTTTGTTGTTTACAGGGTCTCACAGTTAAGAGTTGCCTTGAATTTCAGAACAGATTTTAGACTTGAATTTTTGAGCAAAGCTGGAACTTTTACAACTAAGGAAAGTCTTAGTGATGGACTGAAAGTATATTTAATTGGAGATGGACATGAACCTTTGAGGGCTAAGGAAATATCGTTATGGTTTGAATCTAGAGTGTTCCCCACAGGCTCATATATTGAAGGCTTGGACCCCACTGCAGCAGTGTTTAGAGGTGGAACCTTTGGGAAGGTGATTGGATCAGGACTTTAAGCTCATCAGTGAATTAATTCATTGAGTAATTAATAGTTTTGTGACATTGAAAGGTGGTGAAAACTGTAGGTGAAGCCTAGTTGAAAGAAGTAGGTAAATCACTGGCGTCATGACCTGGAAGGGTATGTCTTGTCCTCAACCTCTTCATTGCTTTCTGTGCTTCCTGGCCACCACGTTCTGTCTCACTACAGGTCCACAGCAATGGAACAAGACAACCATGGACTAAAACCTCTGAAACCATGAGCCAAAATACATCTTTCCTCATTTAAGTTGTTTCTCTCAGGTATTCACCACAATGACAAAAATGTTAACTATCACATTCGTCTTCTGAATTATTTTTTCTTGGTATGGTTTATCTTGTTACCTTTCTGTAACATAACTAATCATGATTCAAAATTGTCTTCACAGGGCATGATTTCTTAGAAATCATGTGTTTATCATGAAGTTGCATACCAACTTCAATTTTGATGTTTTAAGAGGACATTTCTAAATATAAGTTCACCTAAGTTATAAATTCTGCTGTCCTGAAATTTCAAGTCTCACATAGTGTATCTCTCTGCTTGCCACTGAATGGTTTCTAAATTTTCTTCTGCCATAAGAATCGGGTTCTCTGGACCACCCTCAGTTCACCTCCATTTGTCAGAACCATGTGTCCAGTATGTTGCAGACACATTGAGAGACTACTTCTGGATCGGTCTTAGAGAAACAAACCATTTCAAGATGCTGCTGGGTACTTATTCTATAGTTAAAGACCTTGGAGGAGTCCAGAACTCAATTCATGTCAATTTGAGCACTCTTATTCTTCTAAGACATGACAATCTGTAGGAAAGACTCATCTGCCTCCTTCCAAAGATGTTTCGACTTCCCCCACACTCTCTCCTTTCCTATGTTTTTTTCCTTGTCTATCATCTTTGGTTCAACCCATGCTTTAAGCCATCATACTACTATAGTACTAATTTTATGTCATAGGAGAAGAATTCAATAATAATTGCATAACTTCTGTAATATCAATACTCTGTCTCCCCTGCTTCTTAAAATTCATCCTTTTGATACTCACTTTCTATCTCATGTGGTCTCTGGAATGTGAATTTCCATCTGGGTTTTCCCATTACTTCTGTCTTTAGCTGAGAACCTATTAGGTAAGCATGTCTCCCTCTACCTTCTTCAGAATACAATGGTATGAATTTTCCTCTTCTTACTCTGGCAGGTTGGGTTTATAGCATGAAGGATTTATTCCTTACACTTTCTTACTTAGACTCTAGAATTTATAAAAAGTGTTCCAAAGTTAGATTCTTAGAATAATTGGAGACTCAGATATGCCTGGCATTTAGTCCTCTTCTCCAATCAACCGAATAGCTATTTTTGTCAGAGATCTTTCAATAATGAATCAAAAGTGAGAGATGGAGACTAATGAAGATGAAATTTCAATGCAATCAATTATAAATACACTGTGTCACCACTTCATTATAAACACTCAAAGCTGAGAAACTGAGGGTTGATGATTTCCTTTCATAATACGCAACGGAATAGACCTCCCTCTCACATGAGTCTTGAGTGGGAACACTGGCAAGAAAAATGTTCAGAAGAATAAATGAGTTTTCAACAATGAGTGAGTAATTACCAGTGATATGATAATAGGAAGCAAACATACTTCCACAGTTTGTAAATACTTGAGGCATTGGGAAGCCACACTGCTTTTCCCTTGTGTTTTAACTACCCTTTCTATTGTCTCCTTGATGATAAATTACCTCTGGCTTCTTTTTTCTTCTTTGTAGGATTTGCTTCATCACCCAGGCAGCCTCTACTTACTGTAGTGCGAAAGCAAAGGGAAAAAATCACATGATTTTTGACAAAGAAAAGAAAGAGAGAGAAAGGGGAAAATGGGAGAAGGAATTTCATCAAATAGAGGAAGCATTAGTAGAGCAGATGAAGGGGATTAAGGAGAAGGAAGAAGGATCAGGAACAGGGGAAAACAGTGTAATGAATCTGACTGAACTCTCATATGTGCATACATGGATGTGGCATGGTGCGTCCCAACATTGGGTATGTCCCAAGGATACTAATGAAAAGAAAAAGAAAAAAGCAAACTGCAAATGGATTGAAGAGGGACTAGCAGAGTGGAGGGAGGGGAGTAGGGGTCAGGGGAAGTTCTGGGAATCAAATTGGAGCAAGCCATGTTCCATGTTTTGGTGATTATATCAGGGTGTATCCTGATGTTGTATATAAGTAAAAACAATTTTTAAAATAATAAAGATATCTAGGAAGAAAAAAAGAAAAAGTCAGGAAACTTCATCCATTTCTTGGTATCTCTTTAGCAGAGATATGAAATAATAAGACCTTTAACTGAACTGAGAAAATAGTCATTATCCACCACAGATATGTGCTCCATTGGGCTCAGCAGGTCCTAGGATCTTTGGGGGTTTTGGCAAACTAAATTCTGGAAGATGACATGATGGAAGATAAAAGTGATTTTTTTTTTTATTTATTCCATTCACACAGAAAAATATTTCTTTCTAAACCATAGGAACTTAGGACACTTAAGAAAAACAAGAAATGATGAAATGATAACCCAGTTTATGCAGCAACAAGAAAATAATGCATGAAAATCACAGGGCTCAGAATCTTCACCCAGAGAGATGAATTTCTGTGGGTAATAGGGAAAAGTAATAACTAAGTAGCTAGTATGCAACTGCAGATCCTACTGTCAACCAGGAAACACAAGTTATGGAATGATTCCAAAATCCCTGTATTTAGTAGGGACAAGAGCAAGAATTCACTCCGAGTCAAATTTGCATCATTTTAACCAGAGTCAAGGTTCAAGAGCAAAGAAAGTAAGTCTAGTTCCGATACAGGAAGGTAGTCATAGATGTGTAAGTCAGCTTCTGGTTGGAGAGTGAGATATATAACAATCTCCTTCCTCCCCTACCTTTGGTCTCATCTGCAGTTAAATGGACCATGAGTAAAGAACTGACTCAAAGTGTTGCTAAGACCCTGTTCCTCTTTTTATTATTGTTTGAATTGAGACACAGGTGGGGCAAACAAGAATATAAGGGGCAAGAGGGCTCTGAGGTCATAATCAAACTAAGTTCTTCAAAACAGCACTTTATTTTCATTTATATAAACAATACTATTGCCTAGAATTTTTTTGAAAACCACTATGGCAATCGGAAATGAGAAGCCCTTGTTACAAATCTATTTTCTTTTTCACCAATTACATGAGCTCATATATCTATCATCTGAACCAAATTTATTCAGCTTAAAACAGAATAAATTTCCTAGGACATAATAGATGTGAAAGTTAAATTTTGTATTTGCAATGTTGGGACCCCCAAAAGGATACCTGCAAAGTATGACTCATTAGCATCAGAGTACATATAACTGAAGGACATTTGAACGGACCTCAGAAGCAAAATCTGACTTCCCAAAGTCAACCATAAAACCTAGAAATATTATTCTTTCCTTCTCCTGCCTTTCTGTGTAATAACTGGCCATAAAGAAATTATGTGACCTCCTTTTCTCATGGAAAGTCAGAAGACTTGCATTCCAAAAGCAGACATTTCCCATACCCAAGAGGAAGGAAGGCTACACAGAGGCCAAGACGATTCTGAACAGACAGGCCTCACTGTATTCCCATCCCCCTCAGTCTATCCCGCTGGATCCTACTCTCTTTGTGGAATCAGGCTTTTACACAAGTATCCAAGCTTCATCAAACCTAAGCAAGAATACAAATAGTTCCCCCTGGATCTTTGGACCTCTATTTCTGAAAGCTCCCACGCTGTGTAAAACTATTATTAAATAAATTTGTTATGCTTTACTTTTGCTAACCTGTCTTGTGTTATGGAGGTGTCAGCTATGACCTTTTTTTTTTTTTTTTTTTTTTTTTTTTTTTTTTTTTTTGATATGTAAGTAACTGGTAATAGTAGTTTGGGTCATAAAATAAAGACCATAGATCTAAGATAGTGGATATATGTTTGGATTGTTAATAAAAACATCCTTTCCTCTTCCTTAAGCTTTTCCTTCAATTTTGATATACATTTTTTATCTCTAGTTTTTCTTATTAAATATAAGAAATATATTTTATTCTCCTCTAAAACATTAAAAGAATATTAGTATAATTCACACTCCTAATCTATTTTTGCTAAAGTTTTGAAATTATCACTTAATGTAAAAAAGTAATAAACCAGCTTTAAGTAGTTAGCATTTTAATGTTCAATTGTTAAGCTTTATCAGTATCTGTGCACATTACCTGATTCCTTCCAACAAAAATGAACAATATTTTTAAAAATACTTTTTGTAGGTAGGCACATACCTTTATTTTTCTAATTTATTTATATGTGGTGCTGAGGTTCAAACTCAGTGTCTCACACGTGCTAGGCGAGTGCTCTACCGCTAAGCGACAACCCCAGGCCCAATATCATTAATATTGACAAAAGATTAAGTTCAGGACATTGTTGATTGTGACAAAACTTTATATATAAAAATTCTTTAAACATAGAAGATAAGAGATTAACTTAACCAATAGACTTGAGCTATTGTTTCCTCGATCAACTGGACATTATCAGGAATATTTCTGTAACATAAAATCCTTTATATTTACCATTCTTCTCTATAAGCTGGTGGTGATTTGCCCCTCTTGTTAATGAGATAATAAAAAGAATATTTTTATCCTGCTCAACATATCCTGCTTATTCTTTATTTGTTAAGTGCAAATCTATTTTCATAAAGGCATTTTAATTTAAATTTAAATGTCAGAGAGTATCTGACATTTCCTGCACACCACTGGAAGCCCTCCAGCCACCCTGGCAGCAAGCAGGCTTCTGCAGGCTTCCATGGCAGAGTGCCTGCCCCTACCCTGCTCACACACATAATCATAATCCACCAGTTCAGGATATTTATCACCATGCAGGGCCACCCTCGGCCAACAAGGAGAAGAGCTGATGGATAGTGCTTCTTCTTTCTTCCCTAATGTGAGTGGTTATTAGATACACCCAACTCCTTAGATGAAGCAACTAGTCACCCATATCAGTGGCCATTGTATCACATTATTGTGTTAGTTTTCCTTCTTCTTCATTCATTCCTTTCCTCCCTCACTTTAGCTCCTAGGATCATACTCCAAATAAATTATCTGCCTTCAACCTCTTTACTCAGATTCTGTTTTCAAGGAAAGTTATGCTAAGATAAAGATACTTTTCAAACACCTAACCATTCTGTACATGGGTAGATCATTTATTACAAAGCTATAACCCATTTAATGAGTGTGTTTTTCCCATTTACAGGTTTGTTTGTGTCCATTTTTGTATTTGAAATAAGAATCCAACCATTTCCAGTACAGTATCTTTCTGTACTGCATTCAACATTAGAAATGCAATTGAACGAATCTGCCTGAAATCAAAGCACCTGTACATTCTACTAGTCTTAAGCCCAGATAGATGCCAGGAAAGGTTTTTCAGGCAGCCAAACACATATTTGTATTTGGAAGTACAAATATGAAGAAGATGCCAACTCTGATTCAGGGGGAAAATGGATTCATATTCATATGAATAGCCACACACATGCCTACATATATATGAATGATGCATTAGATGTAGTTATATGATATATATGAAACACCATTTTACTTATAGAGAATGAATACAGAAATAGTACCTAGTTAGACCCTTCACCCAAATATCTTACCTGCTTCATCTTCCCTGAATTATTTTGAAAACATTACTTAATATCTCTGGGTTTCAGTTTTCTGAACTATTAAATAAAAACAATTATAGCTATTTTAAGAAGTTTCTGTGCAGATTCAAAAAACCAATGTATTGAGTGTTTGACATTTAACATAGGGTACCTACTATTGTTTCTCTGTTACGTAATCTATATTGTTATCATTAAGAGCAAATTTCATTTGCTATCATTAATGTAAAATGATCATTATAATTGATTCCAAAAATATATGAGTACCTTCCCAGTGCCAGACACTGTGATAACCAATACAACATAAGAAGGAAAAATGGTTACCAAAAATGAAGTTGGGTTGTTTATTGAACGGAGAAGAGAAAGCTAGATACAGGCTTTGAATAGGATCTGGAGATAAAGATAGAGGCGGCAGTAGCCTCAATGTGTTCATGGGGTCACAGGTCCTCTGAATGCACAGTGCACTGCATGACAGAACTCAGAAGTCTAGTGTGAGGTTATGACTTCCAGAGTCTGTCATTTCTAGAAGAGCAGCACTTCTTATCATCCTGGGATCCATGACAAAGTCACCGTCATTGCACTGCTGGCTTTTCCCCTCAAGAAAGGCTTGAGTTATAACTCACTCAGCCAGAGCTATTTAGCTGCCCTTTCTCTCTGTCCTATTGTCTGTTTTGTCATCATGTGCATTCAATTAAGATTGATATCTATACTAAGGGAATCTGAGTTCTCACGAAGCCCCAAAGAGAAATCACTCACTGGAAACCAAAGTACTAAGGCTCTGTTATGTTCCCAGGGCAAACTGCAACTGAATGATGAAGTGCATACTCTATTTTTTGTTGTTGCTGTAGTTAAGTGTATTTCAAATGATAGGATGAGACTCAGGTAAAATACGCCAGTAACACATGCAAACGAAACTACTCTTTTTATTAATGGATGGGAACCCTTACATCATTTTCCACTGTATTTTATTCACAGTTATTTTCTCTGAGAACAAGAATGATTTACTCTTACTTAGGCTTATTTAAATTAACAATATATATTCCCTCCTTGATAAATTACATTGAATTAATCCCTTTGGACTGCACTGAGAACAAAATATTGGAGGAGCTGCTTACTCATGAGCCCTGTCAGAGCTCAAATCCTGCCCAGACTTACCAATGGGAATTGTGAGAACCATGATGCTGCTGGCAAAACAAATGAACTGCCCCCGAGCAAGAGAAATGCCCCTCACCATGTGTCAGATTTCACTCACACATCTAAGAGACAGAGTCTGGGATTTCCTGTTATGAATGAGGATAGTATGTTCACTGTTAATACATTCAGGTTTGGGGGAGTCCTGGAGCTTATATAATTTGGGGGGGCAGGTAATTTTGAAGAAAGGTGATTTTAAAATATAAATGGGATGTTAGCTATAAAAATCAATAAAATTGATATCTTAGAATTGAATAAATTTTAATGTTAATACCACAAATATTACCAAATATGAAAAAAAGATCCATGTTATGTTTACTTTAGTAAAGGCTTGATTCAAGCTGTAAAACTTTATTCACTTTATATTTTATATTTTGCTTTTTATTTATTTATTTTTTTGTGGTGTTGGGGATCGAACCCAGGGCCTTATGCTTACAAGGCAAGCACTCTACCAACTAAACTACATCCCCAGCCCCTTTATTCACTTTTATGTTTGGGGTTTTTTGTTTGTTTCTTATTCTTTGTCTCTTCAGATAACTATTTTGTAGCATCATTCTGTATAGAAAGAAAAATAGAACTCTTTTCTATGGCATGGTTGATCAAACATTGTTTTCTATTACCATGGCTTTGAATAGGCATCAGGAGAACTGAGTCCTGTTTTGGGACTTGGTTGATGGCTGGTACGCAGACAGTGAGAAGAATTAGCCAAGACAGAGAGAAGCAGTTAAGAGTTGAAGCAGTTAAGAGTTTAAGCAGTTAAGAGTTTATTGGAGGAAGACACACTGTACCCTTATAGCGGGGACATGACAAAAACATCTGCTCACTGACTCTGACGGGTTCTGGGCTTATATGAGCTTCTGAGTTCTTTGTTGGCCTTTGGCAGGCTTTTTGCTAAGAGTAGTTTATGCTAAGCCGGGGATTAGGCAGATTCCTGTGACTTGCCCATAATGCCTATAGCACAGGCACCAAATCTCTGTGACTGCTTCTTGGGATAGTTGGACAATCTTTCGAAAAATAGGACCTTTCTGTTTACATTTTGGTAAGTAGGCTCCTATGGTTATGTAATGGGACAGGATGAAAGGGAGGTCCTAAGGCTCATCTCTATTAATAGAGGTGGGGTGGTACCTGGGACGAGGATCCCTACCTATCCTGCCTTGATGCCTGTTTTCTATCTTACATGCCCAATCTTTGGAGTAACATTCCACAGACTACACAGACTAGCCTCCAGCTTCTTCTAGTAAGTTTATATAATTCCAGGGCCACATGTAGTAGGAAAAACTCATACTGTAATATGACCTCTAGCATTGCATTTTCCTGTCACAATGCCTGTCACAGCAAGAATTAGGACTATTTCTTGAAACCACGTAGACCAAGAGGTACTTAACTATTCATGGAAGTGACTTCTTTCATAATAGAACTATTACCATCCTTTAGACTGCTTGTGACAAATACTGCTCTTGATCCCTCACATGGCAAATTCAGTCTCCTATTTTTCACCTGAGTATATGTGCAATATATTTTTGGACCTCAGCATTGAATTCAGGTCCTTTAACTTCTTTATTTATATTTTGTGCTTTTGTATTTCTCCAAGTCCCTCTAAGTTGAGAAACCCAGCATTGAGTACAGAGCCCTCCTAAGCATGGTATCTCCACTTTATACAGTAGAATTATGGTCTACCTACATATCAGAGGGCATATGGAGGATTGCAAGTTTGAGACCACCATTAGCAACTTAGTGAGGTCCTAAGCAACTTAACAGGACCCTGTCTCAAAATTTTAAAGATAAAAATAAAAAGGAAAAGGACTGGGGACGTGGCTCAGTAGTTAAGTGCCCCTGGGTTCCTGGTACAAAAAGAAAAAAAAAATATATATGTGTGTGTGTGTGTGTGTGTGTGTGTGTGTGTGTGTGTAAATGTGTGTGTGAGTATTTAAATTAAAAAAGGGGAAAATGGAAACATGATTCTTCAAGCTAATCATCCTTGTAAACTATGCTAATAAAAATTATTGGATGATTAATCCCATATTAAGAATTCTGCATTTTAATTTAGGCATGAGATCTTGGAATTTGAAGAAAAATATGATAGAAACCACTACTCTTCAAACTGTGCTATCATTACATGGCTTATAGCCTTTTCTTTCTTCTCTAAAATTCCCTTGATGGTTTATAACCTTAAACAGTGCTAGATTTGAAAGCGGGGACAAATTTAACACTTACACAGAATTCCTTAATGTCATTTCTTCTAACAAGCTTAGTGAGAAATGAAAAGTTGAAAGAAAAGACATTACTTACTTGTGTGCTTCCTCCAAGCAAAGAAAATAAACGTAACAGATTCCAAGCATTAGTGAACACTCTATTACCCCATTTTGTTAAGAATCAAATCAAAAGGGCCATCTGTTCTTGATGGTTCCTCTTTCTTATGTCCTTGCAAACTGTCCCCAGCACTGGAAGAATTCTGCCTTGCCATAAAGAATCCCTCTGACTTCAAACAGACCATTACATGAAGACAAGATCTATGTATGACCCCAAGTACTTACTGCAAAAGAAAGAAAAAAACCAACAAACAGATATGCAACAGTTGATCTTCTATTAATCAAAATGCTCAGGAAGTCTCAGTTAAATTGAATTTTCCATTTAAATGAAGGATAAGCATAATATCCTTCTATAGGACCTGCTGCACAGGACCCTGTTATTGGGCCATGCTTCTCACTGGCTTTTAACCCAAGCCCTCTCTTGATGAACATAAAGATCTCCTCCCACCCCATAGCTTCAGCTCCATTACATTATGTCCAGAGGCCTTGCTCTCACCTCCAAAGTTAAGAGCATTTATTTTCTATGTATTCACATTAGCCATGAAGTTTCACTTTGTTTTCTGATGCTGTTTACATTATAAGAACAATATATTTTTGTGGTGTTTCAACTTTAAAATTTTACATTAAACATGTATTTTTATACACCCGCTAGGAAAATGTGTTTTCCTAGGGGAAAGTATGTCTTTACCCACTCCTTAACCACAAGTGAGAAACACTGTTCCAAGACTAATGATTCCAATTTTCTGCTTTAGTAAATAGGATGGAGAGAACATAATTGAATTCCCATTTAGCGCTTAGGATTTAATTGTGCCTCCAACTTTGGATGATAAACTCAAATCTTCAATATATAGCATTATTGCTACAGACTCTCAAAATAAGCAAACTTGACTTGGGAGGTAGGCCACCAAATCTGGAAACACCACCGGCACTACTCTCCTGTTTTTTTTAAACAAATTCTAAGTTACCATGAACATTATTCAGAATTTTAAACTAGAAAACATTTAAGCTGTACTATGACAATGCAGTTTTGGTGATTCTCCCCCCACAGTGTCTTCTGTCATTCATGAAGAAAGAAGCTAATCTCATGTATCATTGCTCTGCAGCTCTCCTATATTTGCAGCGTGTGACCATATTCCCATGTTAGTATTTGTTCATGCTCTGGATATTAACTGTTATAGTTGTTCTCACATGCTATTGGCAATTAATTCATCATGCAAAATGCATGCTTTGGTGCCCTCCTACATCCTGACTCCACTCTCACATTTCCCCAGGCTAATGCCATGAGAGCACCTGAATTTTGCCTCCAATTAAGAGATATTGAGTTCAGGAAACAATAATACAACAGGCTTGAAATGCTTTATTTTTATTTCACCTTTTTCATTGTCCCTTTAAGTTTCACCTTGAAATTAATTAAGAGAGGACAGTGAGGTGAGATTGCACCATTTTATCCAGGTGATAACCTGCTTCCCTTTTTCTGGATGTCTCCTGAAATACCAAGATTTCAAATAGACATTTAAACGTGATTAAGGCATCATAGTTTGTTTCAGCTTCCCTTGGTCACCCAGGGAATGAAACCCTCCCCTCTATTTTTTGCTTGTAAGTGCATAAAACTATGATCATATCATAGTATAATGTTGCCAAAGGTGAGATAGACAATGTGTCTATATAAATATAAATATATTTTTCATGTATATTATATATACATATTATTATATAATATATATGTATTTCACAAGGTCACAAGTTGAGGAAGAAGGAAGTATGGTTAACTTTGGATAGACAATAGAAGAGAGGTTTTGGAAAGGGAAAAATTGTGGTGGCTAAATCACCTTGCATCCCACAGAAAGTCTCATTATTATCATTGTAGAACAAAAGTCAGTGGTGAATAAAATCCCAGTGTCTGCAAAGAGATAAGAAAACTAAGATTACTTCCACAGTCACACATAAAGGAAAACAGGTAGCAGTTGTGTATACCTGCATTTAAGACCACAGGACAGAAAATCAGAGATGAGTTTAAATATATTCATCTCTTTGTTTCAGCATTACAAACCTCAGCTATGATATCAATGTGCTGCTATTGGTTAAAAACTGTTGTTAAAAAAAAAACAACAACAAAATCTAGCATCCAATAAGTTCATTCAAGCCTGTTACTAGGGTAAGCATTGCCTTTCTCAGTACTGAAAACAATAAAAGTAAAGAAACTGACAAGTGTAAATGAGGTGTGAATATCTGATATTGAGGACTCAGGAAGAATCTGGTACCAGTTAGACCAGGGTGTGAACAAAGTGTAAGGCAGAGTTTCCTGAAAAATTCCTTCATAATCCTTTACAGTCACATCATGTCTGTTTCGTATTCTCTAAACAAGGGTTTACAAGCTAATTTTGAAATCACTGTGGCTGCTGTCCCGCTCACCCACACTTACTGAGACCACCATGCATCAGGCACTATGCTGGGCATGGGTGAAAGGGATCACAGACCCTTAAACAAGCAATTACCATGTCTTGTTGAATGAAGCACTAGGAGCCCAATGGGAGCCAAACTAAACTCATTCTAGAAGAATCAGGGACAGCTATGGAGGCGATGACTTTGAACTGGTTTATGAGCATATTGCACAGGGTTCTTGGTTACAACAGGAACTACATTTGGCTATTCTTCAGGAATCAATTTATCAGAGGAAAGCTCATGGATCTTCTAAGAGTCTATACAGACAGAAATAACACCCCAAATCTCACCACAAAACCAATCCAGTGAAGACACCACTGCAGCCTCCTTGGGATTCCAGTGCAATTACTTGGCCACAGGAGTTGAATTTTTGCTACCTCCAAAAACTGGATGAAGCTGTCATCATCCCACACCAGAGCGCCTCCATGCCACAGCCCCTCTGCACAGCTCTAGCTGTCTGATTCTGAGTAGTGAGAGTGCATTTGACTGGTGGAGCCTGGGTCACATAGAACAGGGACCTGGAAAGCCCATTTTCAGAATTTGGGCTTCTGGAAGAAAAGAATACCTAAAGAGTAGAAAGAGTACTTGACATTTCTATACATCAATAAAAGAACAATGGTCCACTTCAGAAGTCAAAAAAGACACTCACAGTATAGATCAAAGAGGAATAGCAGGTATGGAGGCCCCGGTAATGGAAGAGCATGACTTCAGAGCAGAGCTGCAAGAAACTCACCTAGCAGCAGCTCAGAAGTACCTAGCAAAGAGATGAGACTCTGTTAGTTACTATTATTAATACCATTATTCCCACATGATATACACATCATATCTTGAATGCTTTGCTGACACCACTGTCACTAGCCAAGGTCCAGTGCTTGATCTGTGGGGACTGAAACCGTAGAGTAGGCCACTAAGCCCTTCTTCTGCTCATCTCAGTGTCTAACACATTTGAACCTATGAAAGCTTTAGAATCATTAAGACCTTTAGAATTATTAAGAAACATCCTCAACTGAAGCTTGTCTGGAAATATTTCATGTTAGAATGCTTAAAATCAATAACATGTGATTCCACACTATACAGAGGTGGGGCTCTATTGGCTAGGTAGCTGGCATGTTATGCACGCTATATAACCACCTGTCTTATATACCACCTGGTATATAAGACAGGCACAGTAGATAATTCCTTAGTACAAATACTTTATCATAAACCGTGCTTGCTTTGCAGGAGTTGCCAGAGTGGTTTGTATTTATATTCACATACCTGTGAATATAAATACACACTCACCTGACCCTGCCAGGAAGGAAATAAGCAAAGGAGGAAAAAATAGGAAAGAAAAGTATTTTTCCAATTTGTTTGACTTTCTTACTGCAACGATAAATTCCACTTGTATAGAAAAGTCCCAATCCTTTAATGATCAGTAAGTCAACAATTTTACACAATGTCCAATTGGTGAAACAACCACGTGGACAGGCAACACCTCCGAGATCAGTGTCACTCAATAATTAGCACACTCCCTTCTCATTTCTAGCATTTTAAAGATGGCTTGTACAATCAGCTTGTTATAAATACTGCTTCATCAATAAGTTATTTTCTGTAATGCCAGAACTGCAATTAAATCCTTGAAGTTTTCATATTTAGTTACCAATGCAAAGAAATATCCCACTTTCCTGGTCCAGGCATTTCCATCCTCTATTACTTCCATGGACTTTTTTCTGAGGTAACTTTTTTGAGCTCTCCATTTTAAGTACGTTGTTAAACAAACTCCCAACAGAAAACAGACTGTTCTAGCTCAGCTTGCCACTAAGAGCTACCTAACCAGAAGGTTCAATATCTCTATATTCTATCTCCATTTTTCTTTCATATGATAGTTGTGATCGACTTTTAATTAATCCACCAGAGACAGCTAGAAATCTAGGGAAAAAAGCTTGCTGTCCTCTTCCCTCAGTGTTGAATGTTTGTGAGGTTCTTTGGCAGTTTCCTGATAGGTCTTGAAGGAGTTATAGAAGGCAGGCTCCTTCCTTTTTTGCTCATATTTCAGTGCTAGGGATTGAACCCAGTGCCCCACACATGCTAGGCAAGAGCTGCTTTCTGAGCTCTACCCCCAACCCAGAGAGATCCGTTTTTAATAGTTGACTGATTTGAATACAATCAAGAAAGACGTGGGACTATATAGAAAGACAAATGATACTGCACCAAAATAGAATATGAAACAGCTTGGACAATCAGTCTTCAAACTTTTACTAGAAACCCTGCAAAGACCACAGTGGACAAGACTTCAGAAAAGTAAAGAATCATTTCAGGGAAAATGTCATGACGGATCAACTCTGTACTTACCAGTAGACACAATTTCATATTTTAAATGAAATACAATTAGCAAGGAAACAGCCTGGCTTCTCCCTTCCCTGAACAATACTTATCTACCCCCACATAGAGGTAGCTTACTTTATAGGACAATTTGGGGTTTATAAGACACATTCACAGACATCGTCTCTTCTGGTTCTCACATCAGGCAGATAAGGTAGTCTTCTGTTCACTTTAGGAGGCTGAACTCAGAATTATTTCCCCAGATCGTGCAGCTAATCAATGAGTGAGTCAGGCCTGTAGTCTTTAGTCTGCTCACTTCTAATTTCTGACCATTCTCTTTTCATTGCCCTTTAAACTGGTACTTGTCATTATTCATTCCATAAAAACCAAGCACCTGACTGTGCTTGTTCCTGAAGAAGAATCTAAGGTAACCCCTTCCCAGGTCCTCCACCTTTGGCACTACCAAGTGAGAGGGGAATGGTGCAACTGCCCATCACACCAAATACGAGAGGCCAGTCAAGCACATATTTTCACTGCTGTCGCCTTCTTAGCCACTTTGACAATGGAAGGTACCCAGCAAGAGTATTCCTCCAACAAATGTCAAACTGTACAATGTATAAAGGCCATGTCCTACCTATCCCTACCCTAAATCTGCCTTTTATAGAAACTTTTTCTTCTTTACCTTTCTTGTTTTAGTAACCTTCATTTTTAAAGATTTTCTTCATTTTCCTGCTTGTTATGGTCCAGTGATGAATCCTTAGCAAAATCAAGAGCATATCTACACAATGAGAAGGCTATAAAAACACTCACCTAATTAGACTCAATTAAAGCCAGAACCTACCATGACCTTAGAGGAAATTCAAATCTCCATTTGCCATTCATCTTGATTAATGGCTTTTTTTATTTCAACACAGTATCTTCAAAGAATACAGAAATGTCCAAGGCCTTGTCTAACCCATCATTTACGTCTTACTTTACACAGTCTAACCTCTTAATCACTATTCCCTGTCTTGTCTAAATATGCAAAACTTGAATAAGACAGTCTCTGCCCTCATGAGACTTATATGAAGTTGAGCACTTGAAGAAGATAATTTTTTCATGAATTATCAGTCTACATAGCCCTAATCATATGTCCTATATTTATAAAGTGCTAAATATTTATTAAATTGCATTGCAATTATAGAAAGAGTCAGGCATAGGCATTCTGATAAAATTCTTGTTACAATCACTGCTGTATAATTTAATCGTTATATAGCAAAAAGAAGAAAACTCATGATAAGATTTAAAGAACTAGTGCTGAGATCTAAAAGTTAGCTTAGTAACCTAAAACATCTCATATGTCTCTCATTATTGAGTTGCCTCATCTATACTTAAAGAGTATTTTTTATACAAATGACACAGAGTTATAAAACCCAGTTGGACTAATTAGTCATTTTAAAAAACAGTTTAAAACAAGTTTTTCTACATTCGTTTCAGAAATTCTATTTCATTCTTTAGTTTCATCCCCTTCTCTTCATTTTTAATCACTAAATTTGCCTAACGCTTAAATTTTTTTTATAGTCAATGAATAAAAATTTAATTTTTTTATATCCTGAATTTGTTTCTGGTATAATTTCAAGGCCAGCAACCATCATCAATGCTTCACATATTTTTCTTTACTCATTACTGAAATTACCACATGAATTATATTATTATGTCATTCAAACACCAAACAACCTCATGAATTAGTTTTGCTATTCCCAAATTACTGATGGAGAAGCTGAGGCATATGGCACCTCAGTGACCTCTTAGATGACCTTGAGAAGAGCCTTTATTGAAGATGGTGACTGCATGTCACTAAAACAGCTCAACATTCCAGGAGTAATGAATAGCTGCTTCAGCATTAAGTGGAAATGCATGGCTAAGAGCAGTGGCAACTTTTCCTGGGTTTTGAAACCTGTCTTTGTCACCAGGAGCTGTTTAGCTTCAAAACACCATCTTGTAGCTTGTTCTTTGAATGACAGATTTAGGATGACCTTACCTCTTGTGAAATAGAATAGGCATCTGCTTAATAAAGGAAATAAAGAAAATGTTCCTTCACTCTTTTTTCTACCAGCTACAATTTGTTTTAAAATTACCCCCATTAAACAGAGAATCGATAAATAGTGAATTTGAATCTTGTCTCTTGCAGCAAATGAGTTATATCACTTTGCTGAGACTCATCCACAAAATGGAGGACAGAATCTACTCCACACAGTTGTGTGATAACTAGACAAGGTAATGTGAAAAGGTACCCAGGGAGCGCCTGGCACAAGGTATTATGCTGGGCTGGCATCAATGAATTTGACTGTGTTTGGCTGTTATCATCTGTTATTTACATCTTTCCTCTCCCTTTTCATAGCTCTGCTAATGTCTTGGACATCAATATATCACTACTATCTCCAGTTCCAGGAAATTCAGTTCAAAATGAGAAAGGTGGGGGTAGTAAGAAAGAAAGAGAGAGAGAGAGAGAGAGAGAGAGAGAGAGAGAGAGAGAGAGAGAGAAAGAGAGAGAAAGAGAAAGAGAGAGAGAGAAGTCACCAACTGGAGACATTCTGCAATAGCTTTCAATAATTCTGTTTTTAAAGCAGTAACTAGGAGTCTATATCCTACCAGCTGTTTTTAAAAAAAAAAGTTGTAAAATGTTTCCCTTTCCCTCTAGAATTGTGCTGACACCCAAAAGCAATATTAAGAATTCTATACCCACAATTGCATTGGAATAAATAGCTTAAATTTTTAATACTTCCCTCCTGGTACATCAGCTAAGAATTAGCACCAAGGGCAAATCTGGACTTCTCTCTAGGAGCTCTTCTGCTCCCTGAGGCTTATTTTTAAACCATAATCTACTTACTCTAAGGGGGAGTTGTTCCTATAACACTAAACTGAAATGTTGTAAACAGAGTTTGATGCCTCCAGACATTCTGGGTGGGAACTTAATAGCTGGGGTAATTTTGACTTCAGGAATATGTATTGGGAGTTGAGGTGAATAGAAACAGTCTGGTAGAGGAGATCCACTCAAGCATTTTCTAAGTTAAGAGTCACTGCTGGCCTAATGGAGTAAACATATACAGGAGCAGAAAAAGGGTCAGACAGGTAGGCAAGCCAAGAACCAAGAAGTCAGAGACTGAGGCAGGACAGAATCCAGATCAAGCTGCAGCAGAGCATGGCAGATGAGCCTTTTGCTGGCACAAGGTTCCACTATCAGTGATGAGAATGGTCTGACTGAAGTCAGCATTTGACACAGCTGCCCAGTGAAAGGTTCTGGAATTGGGAGGAACAGTTCTTCGTGTGTGGGGGAGTACAAGTCAAATAATCCACTGCCTAATGAATGTAAAAAAAAATGGGGGGGAAGAATAGGCAATTTTATGTTTCTGATCTTTCTTTGTTATCTGACATTAACCAAAAAACTTAGGACACATTCTGGCTTCTAGGACCCTCACATTAACTCCTGGTCTTTGTTTGACAGTAATTGTGTCCGTCATCTTCTAAATTAGTATCTTCCTTCTCTGTCTGTAAGATCTTGCCCACCTCCATGCTTGATCTGCCATCTATGTAGAGTTGCCCTGAAGGTGAGTGTCCCTCCCTAGACCTCACTCCTGAATGCCAGTGCCATCTATCAAGTGTGTAAAGGACAACAGGCAGGCACTTCCTTATCCAGTCTGTACTGCCTGGAAATCCACCAGCCATTGTTTTTCTCTTCTTCTCTCCCTTTTGGTTCACTCAGCTCCTCCTCTTACTTTCCCCACTCTGCCTCCCTCTCTCTTTCTTCCCAGCCCTAACTCTACCTCGTCCTCACCCTAAAGCACACATACTTTCAAATACCTACACCAACAGAAGTGCAGTGTCATAAAACTGCTCTTCTTAAAACTTGATGTACATACAAATCGCCTGAATGTCTTGTTACATTTCAGATTCTGATACAGGAAGTTTGGGGTGAGGTCCCAGATTCTGCATGTCATATACCCCCAGGTTTCATTTGTGCTGCCAGCCCCAGGCTATACATAAAGTAGACTAGCGAACTGGAAGCCAGGCCACCTGTGTCAGACTCTCACCTCCACTGCTGCCTTACTTCAGACACTGAGTTAGTACTCTTCTGCTGGGGTAACAGTGTCTCCATCTGCATGTCAAGGTATTATGGTTTGGATGCAAGGTGTCCCCAAATATTCATGTGTGAGACAATGCAAGAAGGTTTAGAGGAGAAATGATTGGGTTGAAGGAGTCTTAACACAATCAGGGATTTAATTCCCTGATAGGGATTAACTGAGTGGTAACTGAAGTAGTAGGGTGTGGCTGGAGGAGGTGACAACTGGGACTTGGCTTTGGGGTATATATTTGTATCTGGAGCATGGAGCTGCTCTCTGCTTCCTGATCACTATGTAAGTGAGTTCTTTCTGCCACACTCTTCTGCCATAATGTTCTGCCTCACCTCGAGTCCCAAGGAATGGAGCCAGCCTTCTATGGATTGAGACCTCTGAAACTATAAACCTCCAAATAAACTTTTCTTCTTCTACAATTGTTCTGGTCAGATCTTTTAGTCACAGCAGCAAAATAGCTGAGTAAAACACAAGAGGATAGAACTAAGAATCCCTGAGGTCTTGTCCAGTTCTAACAGCATAGCTGGAGAACTGAAATCTATGTAGCTACTAAGATGTAAGCCATTTTGTGCGGCGAACCCTATGAAAAAATAACTAGGATTTAGTAACAATGCTAAACTAAACTAAGATTTTAATAGTGACATTAAGTGGAACGGAACACTATCTCTGAAAGATATGGTTCCAGAAAGTACACATTTTTAGAGACATTAGACCAGGGGCAAAATTGGCACAGTTAAAACAGAGTGCTGTTTTGTGAAATAATAACTGTTTGAAATTACTTCTTTTCTCCGTGGGTCTGTAAATCAAATGATAGCCATTAGGAAGAAACCCAGAGAACAATTACTAATAAATAGTACTGAAACAAAAACTCAAAAATAAGATTATTCCAGGTCTAATGGTTATTTTTATGTCCTGAAAGCAAAGTAGTTAGAGCCATTCTGTATTTCTCCCTGGTGAGTGTATGACACACAAGCTCCATATTGATTTTTATTTTCCTATCATAGAAGTGGAGTGTGGAAGAAGCAGGACAACTTGGAAGCTACAATTTGGATTCAAGTGTGAGTTCTTCCTCTTTCTCTGTCACCTTAGGCAAAGTGCACAAGCTTCTGTCTCCCAACTGGTAAAATGCAGGTAGTAATAATATGCCAGTACGTGGCTTTGGGGATCAGATTAACTAAGATTAATGAGAATGGAAGCTTTACAAAAATTATCAAATACTGAAATAAGTGAAGAAAAAGAGAGAGTAAGAGAAAAGTGGTGAAGAAGAGAGATAATGGAAATTATTCTGTAAATAAGATAGAAAATGTATCTCTTACTATCGGTCTCTCCCAAAAGAATCTTCAAGTGCCCCCTCCCATTTTCTACAAAAAAAAAAAGCACCTGTTCTTGAAGGATCAACCTGATCTTCCCTCTGCCCACTTTCTCATACAATTTATTGGCCACTCTATTGACAAGTGTTTGTGGAGTCTCCATGTTGAGTGAATGACTGTTATTACTAAATGGTTTCTAATTTAAGAGAAAACTGACATTACCATTTAGAATCACCTGCCATGTGCTAGGTATTAAACATTAGTTGCTTAATTTTTACAACCACACTGAAAATGTTGTGCTTGGACTTCATGGCTAATTAAGCAGCAAAACTGGGATTTCAGCCCCTGAATTATACTACATTTGATGGTCCCTCTGATTGCCTTGGTTCCACAAGCTAAGGGAAAAGGCAGAATCTGCTCCCTAATCCTGTCCATTTCCTATTTCTGCACTGTACCACTTCCCTGAAGCAAAGTTTTTAATCTTTTTCAGCCTCAATTATCTTGTCTGAAAATGGGAAGATACAGAGTATGAGTTCTGATATGTATAGGCACTAAATAAACGTTGATCTTCTTCTTCTCTATACTCACATACATCTTGTCTTCTTATATAATGGGTAGGTCCTTCGACTTGGCAAACTATGTTGACATGTGTTTTCTAATCTAACATCACCACACTCAGAGTTACACGTGTATTAGGACTCAAGAAAATTAGGGGGAGAAGTAAGATATATCTATCTTCTTATCAAGAAAGGATAGAGGGCACTCCTTCCTTGATGATGACATGCTCTTACCTAAAGCCACCTTCTATTAAAACACCTTTACCGAATAAAACTTCATAAGCCAAACACTGGGATCCCACTTTCTATACCTCCTCATCCAATAATAAGAGCTACCATGTATTAAGCACCTAACTTCTCTTAAGGAGGTTTATTTAAATGATCTTTTCTCATATTTGCTACAATGATTATCCAATTCAAAACTTCAACAGTGCTGAGATTGGGAAGCCATGAATTCATTCAATAAATATGAAGACTTTTCTAGGGCTCATTCTTGTCTATAAATCTGAAACTTCATAGTATTAAAAAAAATCTTTCAGTTGGAATCACTTCTTCCTCAGTACATGAATTACCTTTTCCGCAACCACAACAGATGGCGTTTAGCCTCTATATGGACGTATTTATGAGTCAAAAATTTATAGACTCTGGTAAAGCCCACCTATTTCTATCAATTAGAACTATCAATTATAATTCATAATGGTTGTGCAGAAATGTAGCTATGGTTGTGCTTAACAAACATCAAATAAACTAACCACTATCATGGGCCAATAAGTGTATTATTTAAAACAATTTCCTGTGACATTTTTCAACTCACTTTAACATTCAGTCTCAGTCACTAACTAAACACTTTCTTCATCTTAAATGATAATTTCAAGGCAGAATCTTCCTGATTAAAGTTTCTAAGAGAATCCTTTTAAAATGTTAGCATTCTTCAAATTATCAGAGGAAAGTCAATCTCATAAGGAAATTTCAGAATTATAAGACAGCTATAAAACCAACTCTTTTACTTTCAAGTATTGTTTTCATTCAACCATGCATCCCCTTGCTGGACTTTAGGATACAAAGATAAATAGGGGGTTTAAGGAACCCACTGTCTACTGGGTGAGGTAAACATGGACTTTGGGACTGTAACCAAGGAAAATACTGGATGAAGAGGTCACCAATTCTGTCTGGGAAGCTTGAAGGAGGTGGTACTATAGAGCTGGTACTTGAACTGAGATTTGGAGGATTTCTAGCAGTCCCAGAGCAAACGGGAGAAAAGCACATGCAAACATAGAGATTGCAGTGGTATAGAAAGAACTCTGGGAACAGTACACAATTCAATATGGCTGGCACTCAAGGCCACCTAAATGCTGAGCAAGGCTGAGGCAGGAGATACTGTGAAGACTCTTAAGTGATTCAAAAAAGGTTTGGGCTATATGTGTGGGCCCAAGAACCCCCAAAGGAAAGCAGCAAGGTCAGAACTGACTTTTGGGAAGATTACTGTCAAAGTGGAGAAACAGATCAAAACTGGGAGACACTGGGTCCTGGGTTTATGGTGATAACACCCAGGTGTCCTAGAGGGGAACAGGATTTCCTACAAGCCTTTGGGTAGGTGGCCTGACTTACTGAAGACCTAAGGTTTATTTTAAATTGAGAGAGTCAATCATTATTACTGCATTAAGTTACAAAATGCTATCAGAACAACTTCTGATTTTAGAGAGGATCCAACTTTTCCCTGAGAGGGAAAATGTGTGTTTAAGTGACATAGTCGTTAGGAAAGAACCAGAGCAAGCACTGAGGCTTTAAACATCCAGTCCTTACCATTCTCCACAGTCTGAAGTTACTCTTACTTGTTTATAAAAGGCTGTTTTTATCATGAGAGCAATTAAATGCTTTTTCCCTTTCAGGTGCTCCTCCCCCCATCATTCACCTGACATTCTGTTTACCCAATTAATTTTCACTGTGTAGGAAGAAAGTCTTTTCAGAGCAAAGGTAAATTTCAGCCTAGGCTATTGTCAGCCTGCTGGATGATTCCTAATTAACTGAAATGAAATGAATGGGGGTTTATTGTTTTTGAAGCTTTTCAAAGCCCTCTGCTTAGATTGGGTTACCAAGCACTTGGCAAGAGAAATGTGTGTTTCATCCTCCTAGGATCTGGAATTGACAATGGACAGATGACATGCAATAAGAGTGTCATTACTGGGCTGTAAGTCCTAGACCCAGCCTGGCAGGGTATTTCCCAAATCCCTTACTAAATATTTCAGTGACACAGGAGAACATTTCAGAAAATGACATTGTTGGAGCAAGGGCTGAGCCCATATTGGTAACATCTCAGTATGTATCTCTGAATTGAATAGCTTTGAGAAACTCAAGGATTGCTTCTCCAGAGAAGAGGAAATCAAAGGCAATTTTATTATCAGTATAATTCTTATTCACACAGCTGTGGGTCTGGTTATGGTTCTGTGGAGGTGGGAAGTAATGAGACTACCACAATCTCGTATGCCTTGTAAACTGGTATTATCATAACAAAGGACAGGAAAATGAAAAAACTAGATGCAGAAAGGCAGGGAGCATGTACTATATAAATACATTGAAGGTTGTAGGGCAGCTTTAAATAAGAAAGGGGAGTGTAGGGGTGTAGATCAGTGGTAGAGAACTTGCCTACCATGTATAAGGCACTGGTACTCAGTGCTGCAACTATGAAAACCAAAACATTAGAAAAATAAATGGCTTGGGGTTTATTTGTCCATGGTCTCTTGAGAAAGCCAAGCCATAAGCTCCTGAGTCCACTCGCTTTGTAAGATTATTCATATCTATCCCTCTAGTTCCCAGATAGGGATGTTGCTTGGAGTGACAATTAATGCCTCTTTCAAAGGCTACATTCATCTTGGGTTGGGGGCAGTGGGTCTTTTTCAGGAGAGCTTGGGAAAAAGTCCTCCACCAGACCCTTCTTTTTCATTAGGGCATTTTGCCATCTGCTTTGGGAAACCTTTCATTGCCCCTTCAAGCTGCAGGTTTATCTGGGTTGGCCCATGAAGTGCCTGTTCAAGCTACCTGTGGTTGGGTGGATAAGTCTGTATAAATCAAAACAAAATGTTGTGACCTGCCTACATACATCAGTTACTGCTTTAGTTTGGATTTTGAATATCCCCCAAAGTTGCATTTGTTAAAACACTCAGTCCGAGGGTGGTGCTATTAGAAAGTGATGGAATCTTCAAGGAGGAAAGCTAGTGGAAAGTCTCTGATTTATTGGGGACATAATCTGAACGGAATTGTAAGACCCTAACCCCTTCCTCTTTCTATTTTTCTCCCTGGTAATGAGAGGTTTTGCTCCAGCAGGCCTTCCTGTCTTCATATGCAAACTCACCACAGGCCTAAAAGCAATGAATCTGCTTTATCATGGACTGAAACCTCTAAAGCAAAGAGCCAAACTAAGTCTTTTTTCTTTATAAATTGTCTCAGGGATTTGTTATAGTGATAGATGACTAACACCACTATTTTCTCTTAACCTTCTTTTGTTAGAAAGAATCTAACCTCAGGATCTATACTTCTATGACTCTCTAATCATCTTATAACTCATTCTAAAATACAAAAAAAAAAAAAAAAATTTCATTCACTAGTTGCCCTTAAAATTTTAACCACTACACTGTAGGAATCCTGTTGCCTTGGATGGTAGACACTCTTCCCTACGGATGTGAAATATTCCCTAAAACAACCAAAAATTTACAGTAGGAAACAATGGTTTTTAAAACACTGAAAATCAAGGAAAACAATGGTCTCCACATGGGGAAAATAAATGTAGGGGATAGAATTGTCCCACTCTCTTGAGATGATTCAGTGAAGTAAGAAGGAACCTGGGCAGAATTGTCTAAACTGAAGAAATGTAACAAAAAATCCTGAGGAACCATAGTTGGAGAGCAGATTGTGGAAGAGGAGAAAACAACACAGAAAAGAACTGGGAGACCTGAAAAGATTTCTTGTGTATTATTTAGTTTAGTGGTGATCAGCACATACATGTCAGGAAACCATCAGAGATTAAACAAATCACCACACCAAAAGATTAGAAGGAATAGAGCCCACCTCACAGTTTGGAAGATTGGATATAAATAAAAAAATGTCTAACTTTTATAGTAAAAATTGTGAGCTTTAGAGTAAGCACTATCTCAGACCACCTAACAAATCTTAAAAGTAATATTCAAAAGGACCAAACTATCTTCAAGCAGCACAATTGCATCCCAGAACAGAATCTAAGAACATTTATAGGGTTATAAAAATATTTAGGATTCATCAAGATAAAAATTCACATCTGGGAGCCAGATCCACATGTGAAGAAGCAAGAAAACAAATTCATAATGAGGAGAAAAATAAATTAATCAAAACCCATCCAAAACCAAAATAAATGTTAAAGTCAGCAGCAAAAGGAAATTAGAGCAGGTATTGTAACTGTATTTCATATGCTAAATGTTAAGTAGAAAAGTGGGAGATATTTTTGAAAGATTCAAATTGTTCTTCTAGAATTGAAACCTAATATGTGTAAGGTGAAAAATACACTAGTTGGAAAAAAACAACTGTTTCAGTCAGCTATTTTGCCAGTGTGACCAAAAGACCTCACCTACCTCCTTCCGCCACACCCTTCCTGCCTACAGTTACCACCCAGTTAATCCATTCAAATGGGTTAATGCACTGGTTATGTTAAGGTTCTCAAACCCAATTATTTCACCTCTAAATATTCTTGCATTGTCTCACATATGAGCTTTTAGGGGACTTCATATCTGAACCATAACAATTAGACACTGCAGAAGAAAAGACTAGCAAACTGAAAAACTCTAACAACAGAAATTTTCCAAAATGAATCATTAAAAAAAAAAAATACATGGGAGGAAGAGGACACGGAGGAGGAGATGGAGAACAAGAGAACATTAAGAATCTTAAAAATATACAAGTGAGTGGATCCCCAAAGGGGAGGAGCAATATTTGAAAAACTATGGCCAAAAGAGTTCCATATTGGATGAAAGGTATAAATTCAGAAGTTTATGAACTTAAAGCACACACAGACACACACAATATATATATATAAAACTACACTAAGGTACAACATAATTAAATTGCTCAAAACCAGTGATAAAAAGAAAAATCATAAAAGCAGCCAAAAGAAGAATTTTAGGTGACTAATTACTTATTTATGTTTTTATAATTTTTCATTTGTAATATTAAAATGGTCAATTCATAAAGAGGGCATAACAATCTTGAACATTTATTTATGTAAAAGCAGAGGTTCAAAATATAAAGCAAAGGACTGGGGATGTAACTCAGTAGCAGAATCCTTGCCTCAGATGCATGAGAACCTGGGTTCAATACCCAGTAACAGAAAAAATAAAATGAATCACCCCTCCCACACACACACACTCAATAACAACAACAAAGCAAAGACTGATAGAAATGTAAGCTGCAGCAGGGTATGGTGGTGCATGAGGATAATATCAGAGACTTGGGAGGCTGATAATATCAATGACTTTGGGAGGCTGAGGCAAGAGGTTGATAGCAGTTTCGAGGCCAGCCTAAGTAACTTAGCAATATCCTGTCTCAAAATTAAAAAAAAAAAAAAAAAAATGCTTAGTGATAAAGCAACACCCAAGGGTTCTATCTCCAGGACCAAAAAAAAAAAAAAAAAAAAAGAGAGAGAGAAAGACAGAATTTCTGGAATGATTAGTTTTTCAGCTGGTGATTAGCTGCAAGGAGAGACAGAATCACAATTATAGGAAGAAGGAGGGAAGAGCTAGAGAGAGGGATTACAAAGATGTATGACACTTTTAGGGGTTATGTTTTCATTCATTATCGTAATTGTGGTAATGGTTTTATGATTAATGTCATAATGAGGGAATAGTGGTCTATGTCAAGATCAGCCAAATATGACATGAGAGTTTCCACAAAGCACAATTGCTCTATCTACACTGCTCCTGGATCCTCCAAGGTTCCTTTTCAGTGCCTCCCAGAGTATCCATTCTACACACAATTTTGCTTCCTTTGAGGTCACACTCAGCCACTTTCATGTCAGGGTATGTTAGGAATGTGAATAAAGTTACCCATCTTTTCAGGGTAACTCACTGTCACACCAAATATTAAAGAGCTATCAACAGCTTTGAAAGGTTGCCAACCTTTGATTGACACAGTTAAATTATGTTAAGGCTTTTTCTCCATGGGATCATTTAGGTAAAATTCATATAGCGAGAGGGGAGGACCTTTTTTTAAATATACCAAAAATATAATCCATCACCATTTTAATTTTTATCAATAGACTTCCCAACGAGAAACAGAACAGTGTATAAATTAAGGAATTAGGATAAGATTACATATGTCCTTGCTCTAAAATAATACCTTATCTCTGCTTTGCCATATGCAAAATCTGGAAAATCTACCTGGTCAATAAATTCTGTGTCCACGATTTACTTCAGTTACACATAGAAGATAACAGTTGATACACCTCCAGGCAATGAGTCATTTGTTAAAATACGACTTATACATTACTCAGAGGAAAACTAGATCAAGATCTCATAACAGAAACTGAAAAGTTAATCATTCCAGAAATTCAGAATCCCATCAAGTGCCCACAGTACAACCACTTACCTTGATTACTCACAAATTCTTGATATTTGAAACTGTTAGCACTTAGGTTCTGATGTGGGAAAGACTAACGTCAAATATGTTCAATGTGTTTTTAAAATATAGAAGTCTCTTTAAATGATACCAGGATGATGAAGGTCTATTTGAAAAGCAACATCCTCATGCTGTTAGGAAAGATGGGGGGAAATGATAGATGTGCAGTGAAGGAAAATGGTATCCTACCATTTCCGTGGACCCTCCCAGAATGGGGAGTACAAAACAGGAAGACATTTTCCTTTATCTAAATTGATAGGCAAGAAATCTATCCACAAACTATCTTGCTGAGAATCTGAAAAGGGCAAATTCTGTATTATCACTATGTAACATATTCAATCACATTTCCGTTTCTGGGAGCAGATGAAAAGTGGGATGCCTCATATTCTAAATTAATTCCTTTTCAAGACATAGCTTCTGTGCTGTAGTCAGATATCAGTGCTCCTTTCTAATTTCTTATTTATAAGTCAAACTCCCTGCCTAAACATCTCCAGCTCTTCCTAAAACCTGAATGGTTTCAATGAAACTGAAGTTTGGCATTTCTTTTGTGAAGTATCTATTACTTCACTCCTTAAATACCCATACATACTCTGTAATTAAATAAAAAGCAAATAAAGTTAGTATGACCAGGTATAACTCCATATACCTAATGTGGTATCTGACTCTGATAGCTCAATATGGTCATTGACATAGAACTCTTTCATTATTTGTGATAGAATTTCAACCCAAAGTAGCTTATGCTGAAAGGCAGAAGCAATGAAACTACAGAAAGGAAAAGAGGAGAGAGGAAGAAGCCCTCCCTCCTACTCTGTGTGTGTGAGTGTGTGTGTGTGTGTGTATGTGTGTAACTCATCTCTGCTTTTCTCTGTTTGGACCTATTCTTCCCCGTTACATATGGGGCTTTTCTACAAGCTGGTGGTTATAGTCACAAGCAACTCTAAGCTTATATTCTTCAAGCTAATAACCAGAAAATCAAGAAAGCTTCCTGCTATGAACCAGGTACACAACTGTAATTCTACCTACTCAGGAGAATAAGACTGGAGAGAAGAAAAAAAAAAAAAAAATCCTACTCACTTCTGATTCAAAAGATACCAGGCAAGAACTCTGATTCCTCTGCCCCAAGACTAAGCTGTTGTGATCTTCAATATCCATTAAAATCACAGCTGAGATGAGGAAAAGAAAAAAAAAAAAAAACAAAGAGGAGGAAGGAGGAGGAGGAAAGGTGGAAAGGAAGAATGAGGGGCGAGAGGGTAGGAAGTTAGGACACATAGGATCATGAGACAAATACTAGAAATTGTAAAAGCAGCCTACTACAGTCACAGATCTTATTACACTTTATTGATGACTATGTCCTCAAAAATTTGCTAATAGGGCTGAGGCTGTAGCTCAGTGGTAGAGACTTTGCCTAGCATGTGTGAGGCACTAGGTTCAATTCTTAGCACCACATAAAAATAAACAAATAAAATAAAGGCATTCTGTCCATCTACAACTACCACATTTTTTAAAAATTCACTAACATGATTTATCTGTCTAGGTTTGCATACTCACCTTGCAGACTTACTGTCCATCACAAAAGGAAACACTGAAATGTAAGATGCTGCCAGCAGTAATGGAAGGTGTCTTAATTACATGGTCCAAAGAAAAATACTTGGCAGTTTTATTTCAGCTACAGATCAAAATTTTCTCAACCATTTTTAAGTTAAAGAGATACCAGGATTATGTTATATTATCTATATAACATGGCATTTATTTTTTTTAAATAAAATAACCCCTACATAAAAGTGGAATTCCTTCACTATTTGCTAACTATTAGCAATCTGAGGCTTCTGCTCTGACTTTATAATTTCAAAAAGTAATGCAGTTCTCTTGCTTTGGAGTGCACCCCATCAGAGAAAGGAGTTCCAGACTTCAAGAATTTGCCTGGCTCTGTGGAGCAAGCCTGTAATCCCAGCAACTTGGAGGCCAAGAAAGGAGGATCATAAGTTCAAAGCCAGACTCAGCAAAAGCGAGGTGCTAAGCAACTCAGTGAGACCCTGTCTCTAAATAAAAAAACAAAATAGTGCTAGGAATGTGGTTCAGTGGTCAAGGGCCCCTGAGTTCAATCCCCAGTAACCACCCCCAAAAAAAACCTTCAAGAAATTAAGTTTGGTACTCCTCCAATTTTCACTTTGTCCCTACTAGTTGGCAAGTATTTAATAACAGTGAAATTTGAGGATAGGATAGTATTATAAATGAAGCTGACATGTAAGCTGGTAGGAGCTGGTACCCCAATTTGGGTCCTTAGAGAAAGGGAAGCATCCCCAGAGAAACAAGCAGTCTCCTCTAATTTGTCAATTTTCTCCAAGTGACAATGACTTCAACAAGTAAACCATTTTCTTTTCACTACCAGTCAGCTTCATTGGTAATTTTTCATCCACAGCAAAAATTTGAGAGTCACTACTAGATGGTTTACATGGTAACATGAAATAAATGTTGGTGGTGATCATTTCCTCAAACCAAGAATGGAAACAACCATCTGAATCCGTACAAATTAACTCTTGCATTTGGCTATCTTTTTGGTGGGGAACTACCAACTTATCCTATCCTCCAAGTTCAGGTACCCCTTTACTTCATAGGTTGCATACAGTCACCCACTTATTCTATGGCCCTCTTCATCCTAACAAGTTCACAAGAGAACTCCTATTTCTAAATTGATGCTGTGGCCTATTTCTGAAGACAGTTTAAAATCCTCTTAATTGCTCCTTTGCATTATCTGCTATGCATTTTGACCCAGTAGTAAGTCAGTTACTCTGGATAAGCTCTGAAAAAGACATAATAAGTCATAAATTCCCAATCCATTCCCTGGTATCAGCTAATGGTGGTGAAGGAAAATGCAGGTGGTGGCAAATGAGTTTGTATGAGGTAGAGATTGGAGAGCTGTTGTTGTGCCATCTCCTACTTAATATATACATGGAAAGTCTCACACCTACTTAATATATTCATGAAAATCTAGTACTCACTTAAAATATTCATGAAACTTGCTCATTTTCAGTCACACAGTGATCATAAAAGTTATTATGAATGGATAAAATGGAGAAGATAACCTGAGACCAGACCTCCCTCAATGATGTATGTAGTCAGGGGCAGAGACCAAGTCTAATGAACTTTAGCAACTCCAAATATCTAATATTGTGCTTCATACATAACAAAACTTTATAAGATTTACATATTTGTTTAATCAAGTCATTCCTTCTAAGTACAAATGTGACCAATAAAGAATGAACTGAATTCTGTCAATGAAAAAAATTATTCTCTACAAAATGTCGACTGTCATTGCAGTGTTGGTGCATTGGGAAATAATTATACACACACAGTTACTAGCCATGCAAATTTGTTCATCCTCTTTAGAGAGCAATTTGAAGATATTTATCAACATTTTACTATGTACATCCTGTGATCCAGCAATTCAACTACTGAAAAGTTATCTCACAGATAAATGTACTTATATTCAGAAAAAGAGTATGCAAAAATAAATGTTTGCTTCACTGTTTTTAAAAGAAAATGAAAAAACCTGCATGTCCATTATTGAATAACTAAACAAGTGATATTAATTTCACTTATTTGAAATATAACAGATATTACTGTAACAGTGACATAAACCAAAATATGGTGGGTATCTTTGTGCTGATATAGAAAGCTCTTTGACAGAAATTGATACTTTGGAGAAAACAAATTTATATATAGAAAAGTTTCTTTAGAATAATCTTGTAATTTATTGTGTAAAAGTGTATACACACACACACACATACACACGCATGCATATACACATGGTGTAAAAGCTTTCTGAAAGAATATGCAAGGAGCAGGTGATAGAGGGTAATCAAGTATTTAGAAGAGGGAGATCCACATCTTACTGTCTCCCATTTAAATTTGTATTCTATATTATTGCCTTCTTTGTCATAACTTAAAAGTAAAGAACAAAAATAAAGCAAGTAAACCATAGTATGATAAAGGTAGGAAGGACATTAATAGCCATTAACTCAGAAAGGAGACGCAGCAAGTGCCTTACTCAAGGGCACACAACTATTTGATGATAGACTTACAGTTAGAAACAGGTCATCTGACTTCAAAATTATTACCCAAATTCCTTAAATAATGTGCATGCTAACTACCATTTATTGAGCCTCTACTATCTAAAAAGCATTGTATCATTACCCTATCTACATGTATGATTACACAAATGGGATGAATCTACATTGTGCACAACTATAGAAATGAAAAGTTGTACCCCTTTGTGTACAATGAATCAAAATGCAGTCTGTAAAAATAAAAAAATAATTAAAAAATAAAAAATAAAGAAAATAAAAAGCATTGTAGGCATTACACTAGGTACTTCATTAGAAAGTATCTCTAATTCTTACAAGAACTCTTCAAAGTAGGGGTTGAAAGTGTTGTGCTATTCACATTTTGAGAATTTTTTTTTACAAGGTTGTGCAAATTCTGTTTTTAGAGTAAATATCCAGGGGTACTAGATATTTTACATGCATTATCTCCATTATCTCTAACACTTTACAAAGTAAATATTTTAATTTCTACTTATAAACATATAATTGGTGTGTGTTGAACCTGAGATTTCAATTCAAAATTAAAATTTAATTCCTTTTCCTGATGCTACTTCATATTCTTCTCCTTAAGACCAAAAATACTCTGGGAAAACATGATTTAAAGTTTTGCTTAATTTATACAGTAATTTAGGAGTTGGATATTACTAAAAAGTCAGCAGGTCTGTTCTTTTGTATTGCATATATTCTCTTGTCTCTGATTCCTGAGCCAAAATCTGTCACCAGCATTGCCTGTTGACATACAAATCGTTTGTTTGCTGCAGAAAAACAAATCCTAAAATCACTGCAGAATATAAATCAAACTCTGTGTGTCCATAGCTATTTCTTCTCTTTTGGAAGGTATTGCAAAAATCACAAAATGAAAGTTTTAGTACTACAAACTAATTACTGTACATCTGCCACAATAATTACTATATTCAGCAATTTACAATTACAATTCAATTCCTTTATAATTGGGCTTCACACAGCTCCCAGTGATAGCTATTTTAGTTTTAAGACTTAAAATTCAATGCAACAATTTTGTTCATCATTAACATTATGAAAATTTAAGGCTCTAACTGTCTATACTAACAAAGTACCATTAAGAGTCAAGGTTCAGTTTCTTGAACCTACATTTTTCTGCTTTCCATCTTTGAGCCAGGAGTCATGTATATAACTTAGCCTTATTTCCATGTATATATTTAAGCAATAAAAATATCTCTAGACATGATTAAATTTATGTCCTGCCTGGCATATATCTCTCAGTTGAGAAAGGAATATGCATAGTGGATTTCTCATGAAAATCACATAATTTTAATAGCTTCTCTCCTTCAGGCCTTTGTGCTATTGTGATATATTTTGCTTTGATACATATTATAAGCCCTGTACTACATTGTTTTTATTTTAGTGTTTGCTATTAATTACTTTTTAAAGAAATTCAAATAATAAGAAAACAAGTTATGTAGTTACCATATCTGATGTCCTTCATTCCTTTGTGTATGTCCATATTTTCATCTGGTACCATTTACCTTGTTCCTAAAGAACTTCTTTTAATATTTCCAATAGTGCAAGTATACTGGTGATGAATTCTTTTCAGCTTTTATATGTCTGAATAAGTCATTATTGCACTTAATTTATAAAAGGCATTTCTGACTGTAGAAATCCAGGTTAGGGTGACTAAGTTGCTGTTACTTTTTTGTTTGTTACCCATTACTTTGACGATGTTGCTCCAACATCTTCTCACACCCATTGGTTCTAATGAGAAGTCTGCTGCATTTCTTATCTTTGTTCCTCCAAGTGAAACACATCTTACTTCCTCTGCGTGATTTTCATATTTTTTCATTACTCACTTTTAGGAATTTAATCATGGATTGTCTTTGTGTAGGTTTCTTTATGTTTTCATGCTTAAAATTTATTACATTTTTGAATTGAGTTTTCTTCAAATCTGAGGATTTTTTTTAACTTATTTCTCCATCTGTCCTCATTTTTTAGCCTTCATGAATTGCAATTACACATATGCAACCTCAAATTGTTTCACAAACACTGATACTCTGTTCAGTATTTTACTTTTTTTCTCAGTGTGTCTGATTTTGGATAGTTTCTATCTCTGTCAAGTTCATTCAATTAGAAGGTTAGGGTTGAGGATATAACGCAGTGTACAGCACTTGCCTAGCATGCATGAGACTCTGGGTTTAATTCCCAATACCACAAAGAGAAAAAAAAAGTTAAAAAGAAGCGGCCAGCAAGCTCACTAGAGTATCTGTATGTATGCTGTGGTATGGCATAAGTGTTTAGGACTTTGGCTCAATTAAAATCCCAGTAACACCTCTACTTCTGCCTGGTCTCCCAATTCCTCTATTTGCTATCTCTAAAATGGAGATGCTGCAAGTTCCTCCTTCCCAAATTTGTTGTGAGAATTACAAGTTGATACCTGAAAAACACTTAGTGCCTGTCATGTAATTTACTAAGGGCAGGAACTCTGTCTCTCATTCATCATCACTTCCTCAATCAAAATAAGACACTATTATCAAATATATAATATGACTTCTAGACAGATCTTCCAGACAAAAATTGAACAAAGAAACCATAGATCTCAATAACACAATCAATAATTTAGACTTAACAGACATTTATAGAACATACCATCCAACCAAGAGCGAATACACTTTCGTCTCAGCAGCACACGGATCCTTCTCTAAAATAGAACTTATATTATGCCACAAAGCTAATGTTAGCAAATACAAGAAGATAGAGACACTACCTTGTATTCTATCAGATCATAATGGATTGAAGTTAGAAATAAATGAAAGAGTAAAACACAGAAACTATTCCAACATCTGGAGATTAAACAATGCTATTATATGATGAATGGATAACAGAAGATATTAGGAAGGAAATTAAAAAATTCTTAGAGGTAAATGAGAACAAAGAAACATCATATCAAAATCTCTGGGACACTATGAAAGCAGTACTTAGAGGGAAATTTATTTCATGGAGCACATTTAATAAAAGAAGTAAAACTCAACAAATAAACGACCTAACACTACAGCTCAAAGCCCTAGAAAAAGAAGAACAGACCGGCACCAAAAGTAGTAGAAGACAGGAAATAGTTAAACTCAGAGCTGAAATCAATGAAATTGAAACAAAAGAAACAATACAAAAAACTGACAAAATAAATAGCTGGTTCTTCGAAAAAATAAACAAAATTGATAAACCTTTAGCCACACTAACAAAGAGAAGACGAGAGAAAACCCAAATCACTAAAATTCAGAATGAACAAGGAAATATCACAACAGACACGAGTGAAATACAAAACATAATTAGAAGCTATTTTGAAAATCTATACTCCAACAAAATAGAAAATTTCGAAGACATCAACAGGTTTCTAGAGACATATGAATTGCCTAAACTCAACGAGGAGGACATACACAATTTAAATAGACCAATTTCAAGTTCTGAAATAGAAGAGGTCATCAAAAGCCTACCAACAAAGAAAAGTCCGGGACCAGATGGGTTCTCAGCCGAGTTCTACAAAACCTTTAAAGAAGAGCTCATTCCAATACTTCTCAAAGTATTCCATAAAATAGAAGAGGAGGGAACCCTCCGAAACTCATTCTATGAAGCCAATATCACACTGATACCTAAACCAGACAGAGACTCATCAAGGAACGAAAATTTCAGACCAATATCCTTAATGAACATTGACGCAAAAATTCTCAACAAAATTTTATACAAAACACATTAAAACATATTAAAAAAACATATTAAAAAGATAGTGCACCATGATCAAGTGGGTTTCATCCCAGGGATGCAAGGTTGGTTCAACATCAGGAAATCAATAAATGTAATTCACCATATCAATAGACTTAAAGTCAAGAATCACATGATTATTTCAATAGATGAAGAAAAAGCATTTGATAAAATACAGCACCCCTTCATGCTCAAAACACTAGAAAAAATAGGGATAGTGGGAACATTCCTTAACATTGTAAAGGCCATTTATGCTAAGCCCATGGCTAATATCATTCTAAATGGTGAAAAACTGAAAGCATTCCCCCTAAAAACTGGAACAAGGCAGGGATGCCCTCTTTCACCACTTCTATTCAACATCGTTCTTGAGACTCTAGCCAGAGCAATTAGACAAACCAAAGAAATTAAAGGGATACGAATAGGAAAAGAAGAACTCAAACTATCCCTGTTTGCTGATGACATGATTATATATTTAGAGGAACCTGGAAATTCCACCAGAAAACTCTTAGAACTCATAAGTGAATTCAGTAAATTAGCAGGTTACAAGATCAATGCCCATAAATCCAACGCATTTTTATACATAAGTGATGAATCTTCAGAAAGAGAAATTAGGAAAACTACCCCATTCACAATAGCCTCGAAAAAAATAAAATACTTGGGAATCAATCTCACAAAAGAGGTGAAAGACCTCTACAATGAGAACTGCAGAACACTAAAGAAAGAAATTAAAGAACACCTTAGAAGATGGAAAGACCTTCCATGTTCTTGGATAGGAAGAATTAATATTATCAAAATGGCCATAGTACCTAAAGTGCTATACAAATTCAGTGCAATTCCAATTAAAATTCCAATGATGTACCTTACAGAAATAGAGCAAGCAATTATGAAATTCATCTGGAAGAATAAGAAACCCAGAAGAGCTAAAGCAATCCTTAGCAGGAAGAGTGAAACAGGGGGTATTGCAATACCAGATCTTCAACTCTACTACAAAGCAATAGTAACAAAAACAGCATGGTATTGGTACCAAAATAGAAAGGTAGATCAATGGTACAGAATAGAGGACACGGACACAAACCCAAATAAATACAATTTTCTCATACTAGACAAAGGTGTCAAAAATATGCAATGGAGAAAAGATAGCCTCTTCAACAAATGGTGCTGGGAGAATTGGAAATCCATATGCAACAGAATGAAACTAAACCCATATCTCTCACCATGCACGAAACTAAACTCAAAATGGATCAAGGACCTCGGAATCAGACCAGAGACGCTGCATCTTATAGAAGAAAAAGTAGGTCCAGATCTTCAACATGTCGGCTTAGGACCAGACTTCCTTAACAGGACTCCCATAGCACAAGAAATAAAAGCAAGAATCAATAACTGGGATAGATTCAAACTAAAAAGCTTTCTCTCAGTAAAGGAAACTATCAGCAATGCGAAGAAAGAGCCTACAGAGTGGGAGAATATCTTTGCCAATCATACTTCAGACAGAGCACTAATCTCCAGAATCTATAAAGAACTCAAAAAACTCTACTCCAAGAATACAAATAATCCAGTCGACAAATGGGCTAAGGAAATGAATAGACACTTCACAGAAGAAGATCTACAAGCAATCAACAAACATATGGAAAAATGTTCAACATCTCTAGTAATAAGAGAGATGCAAATCAAAACTACCCTAAGATTCCATCTCACCCCAATTAGAATGGCGATTATCAAGAATACGAGCAACAACAGGTGTTGGCAAGGCTGTGGGGAGAAAGGTACACTCATACATTGCTGGTGGGGCTGCAAATTAGTGCAGCCACTCTGGAAAGCAGTCTGGAGATTCCTTAGAAAACTTGGAATGGAACCACCATTTGACCCAGCTATCCCACTCCTTTGCCTATACCCAAAGGATTTAAAATCAGCATACTACAGAGATACAGCCACATCGATGTTCATAGCTGCTCAATTCACAATAACCAGACTGTGGAACCAACCTAGATGTCCTTCAATTGATGAGTGGATAAAGAAACTGTGGTATATATATACAATGGAATATTACTCAGCCATAAAGAATGATAAAATTATGGCATTTGCAGGCAAATGGATGAAATTGGAGAATATCATGCTAAGTGAGATAAGCCAATCTCAAAAAGCCAAAGGACGAATGATATCGCTAATAAGTGGATGATGACTCATAATGGGGGGAGGGAAGTGTTAGTGTTAGGGTTAGAGTTAGGGTTAGGGAGGGGGGCAAGTATGGAGGAAGGAAGCACTGTATAAAGGGAAAAGAGGGGTGGGAGGTGTGGGGGGAAGGGAAAAAATAACAGAATGAATCAAACAACATTACTCTATGTAAATTTATGATTACACAAATGGTATGCCTTTACGCCATGTACAAACAGAGAAACAACATGTATCCCATTTGTTTACAATAAAAAAATAAATAAATAAATAAATAAAAAAGAAAAAAAATATGACTTCTACTTTTTCTTAGAAGAATTAATCACAAATAATTCCCTACATATAGTCAGTTACCTGCTTTGTTTTGTTTTTCTCCCAAGAACCAGTTGTAAACTATCAATAGATATTTGTCAGATCAATGAGCAGAATTTTAAGACAAACCCTATTTTCCTTTTTTCTAGTACTAGAGATTGAACTCAGGGCCTGTGCATGCTAGGTAAACACTCTGTCACTGAGCTGCATCCCTGGCCCCAGAACCTGTTTTAAAGAATGGAAAATAGTTCTCAGAATGGCTGCGTCACAGAGCATGAAAGGTGAAATGAAACATCAACAGGGTGGACCACAAAGGGCTTTGCAATGTCAAATTTTCTCTTTCTTTGCTTTATCTTGAGTGAGAGGGAGTGATACACAAGGAACCCCACAGAGTTTCTTAGATTACAATTCCATGTATTCAAGTGTCCCCCATTTTAAATTCTACTGTTTTTTTTCTGCTGTTTTATTGATGTTTATTATTTTATTGCTTATCCTTGCACAAAGATTTATTATAAGCTCATTCTGGAAAATGTAAAAATTCAGAAAAACATAAAATTTTAAGAAGTTGTTTGATTAATAGTCCTGCTCTACTGAGATGGCTACTGATAATATATTGCTACGCTTCATGTTTTTTTCCTGTGTATATATTCATATTTCACATAGTTTATGACCTGTCTTTTCACTGATTACAAACTTCTTGATGACAGGAAAAACATGCTATTCATTTTTGTATTCTTCATAGCAAATGGCCCACTCTTGATATACAGTATGAATTCACTCGAATGACAATGGCTAGCACTCACATGGCACTCTCTTCCTGCCAGGCACTATGGAGAACACTTTATACATAGTAAGTCATTTAACTCCCACAGAAAGCATGTGAGGTGAATATTGTGCTCATTTCACACATGATGAAACAGGGACTCTGGGTCGTTGAGTAATTGCCCAGGATCACACAGCTTAAATGTTCCTAGTGGCTGCACGATCCTATGTTCCACTCAGATTCTATCAGAACTGACCTTCTGAGTCAGAATCTCTACCAATGTCAGAGAACCACTGGCCTAGTCAAACCACTTGTTCTTTAAGACAAGGAAACTGAGATCCAGAGAGGGGATGTGTCTTATTGAAGTCCATTTACTTATTATCCATTGAACCAACGTAACAAAAATGTACAGAGTAATAACATGCGCCTTGTATTGAGAAGACTCTGGAACTTCAGAGAGAAATATTCTAAACTATTTTCCATTCTTCGAATGACTTCTGTTTTAAAATTTTTCTCATTGATCTGACAAATATCTATTGATTGTTTTCAATGGACCCTTGGGAACAAAGCAAAAGAGCAGGTAACTAATGATATATAGGGGAATTTTTAAAGAGGATATTGCTTGTGATTAACTCTTTTAACTAAGAAAAAGTCATTAGCCTTCCTCCTGGTTTTCTTTCTTCCTCACAATGCATCAAAGGAGAAGTGCAGGAGTGTCTAAGGAGAAAACCAAAACTAGCAACAGCGGGGATTTGGAGTGGGTAAAATTGAGGGCAGTTTGATTTTACTCCTAAGTAACTTTTACAAGGGGCTGCCTGTAACATACTAATCTTTGTGTTCCCTGGGATGGCAAGCAAGGTGTTTGATCCATAGGGGGAGACCTTTAGAACAAATGGACTATATATCTCTATAAACAAAATGTAACTTACAAAATAGAATGAGCCAGATGGAATGGAAGGAGGTGGACTGAGCTGCGATGGGATGGGCAAGCATAAGAAAGAATCTGATAACCTTGAATTAAATGGTACCAGATCAAATTCATTCATCACAAATGAGCAAGAAATCTTTATCTATCCATCCAACTCTCACTTTATCGCTATGGTAAGAAATCCCAGGAGACTGGCAGCTGTCTGTGGCAAGTCATGCCACCCATCTTGGACTCTCGGCCTGATGTAACAACTGACTGGGTCCACTATTCTCACTTACGTAGTCCAGGACCTCTATTATGTGCCAGATAATATGGAAGAGGGCACCTGAGACTCGGGAAAGTAAGAAGGTGACCTGATTATAATGCCTCACCTACAGAAACACAGACTAGAATCAGAAAGGCATCAGGTTTTCAACTGTTTTCTCCATGAGCTCTCAAAGTGTTCCTGACTACAGTTTGAGGGCAACTGTAATGTAGATGAATGAGGTATTCATTACTTGAAGAAAACAATCCATCAGCATTTCTGTGCATTCTGAATAAATGAAAAGATTGGTCCACAATAGAATTGAACATCTTGTCAGGTTTCATCTTGGGTTGACACCAAGGGCAGCACCACTGTGTCTGTGCCAGGATCTTCATAAGCCTGAAATTTAAGACTTCTGCACACTCACTTCAAGGTTCACTGCACTTACTTGCTGCTCCTTTGATGACTAGAGCAACTTTATACAGGAAAATCATCTCCATCAACACAGACCAGTGGCAGTCCACCAGAGCATAGCATCTAAGTCAAGGCTGCTTCAAACAGAAGATGATTTTGCCTCTCCTGCAATTCCTCGTGGTTGCTGTGTCAGAATATTTCAGACACTTTGTAGTTCAGAACAGGGTCCCTCCCTTGGGGCAAAATTGTGTGGCAGACACAGGTTTTGACAGCCATTCTTTTCTCAACCCCTACACTTGTGGGTTGACTTACTCCGTAGTTTGATCTTTCTGCCTTGCTTTGGGGCCAGTAAGCGCTGAACAAATCATGTACCTACCCTGTTCTTCCTAATTTGCCTAACTGCTAAGCCCTAGAACATAGTAGAAGAGGAATAGATGTTTCTTTCCTTCCCCTTCTTCTGTGGATGGCAGCTGAAAATCATCCCCTAGGGTATTGCAGCATCAAATTCTGTAAAGTCCTATAATGCTTTACCTTTTCTCTGCACAGATCCTTTTTTGGTTATCACATTCCTTACTATTATTGTCATCTCTGTTTGTGGTCTTCCTTCTTGGGGTCTTCTTGGACAGGGATTATTTTCATGCAAGTCTGACGCAATGGCCTTTAATGACATTGAATGCCATTTTAGATGAGATCATTTTCTCCAGACTCGTGAGCCATTTAGGGAATGGTGTTCAGGTCTTCTAGACTGCCACAGATAAACCATTTTGAGCATGACTGGGATCCATCAGGATCAAGCAAAGTAGACTTCATTTACACTTATCTAGGGCTTTCTCCCATCAGATTCCCTAACACTTCTCAAATTATATTTTCTATTTCCTCCCTGACATTCGAGTCTCATAGAGTGAGAAAAAAAATATTATCTTGGAAAAAATATTATCTTGGAAAATAGAAGTCTTGGCAGTATAAATCTGGTTAACAAAATGTAAAAAGCAATAGAATCCTGAAAGCAGTGGGAATATGTGAGTACTTTTCAACATCTCTGCCAGGTAGCACCAAGCCAGTGTCCACCTCCCACATATTAAAAGTTCTTTCAGATGACACAAAGACTCCATCTTGCTCCTTTCAGTTTCCTCTGGTCACTTTCACTGGGATTTCTAGCTCCTGGTGATGAAGACCAGAGCTTGGCAGTTCCATTTGCTTTGGCAAAGCCTGCAAAGGTAACTAGAAAGTGTCAACAAGTCATCTATAACCTTCAGGTATGGCCCAGCTTTACTACTAAATACAACTTCTCCTAAGTACAAGGAAGCAAAAAAGTAAAAATAAAAATATTATCCAGGTGACCTGCCATTCTCCATGAAAGCATGCACCACGAGTATCACATTGAACTATCAGAAATTTTTTTAAAAGTGGGACTACAGGACCTTTGACAATTCTCCCATTGGGGTGAGGTCTTGGAATGTTTGTTACCTACCTGTAACCCAAAAGAATGTTGTAGAACAAACACTATAAGAGTTTTAAGACTCAGTTAATTAGATGATATAGATTCTGTCTTTCCACTGAGACAATCACTTTTGGAACTCTGATACACAGGTAAGATGTCCAAATTCCTTGAGACCACCATGATTTTGGAAAGTCCAGGTCCCATAGGAAGGTCACATATAGGTGTCCTGATGAATAGCATGTTGGGTTCGAGCTAATGACTAGCATCAGTTGCCAGACATGTAAGAAAAGATTTCTTCCTACAAGTTCAGTCCAAGTCATAATGTCAACTCTATCCATCAAGAGGTGAGACAAGGCATTTTCACTGTGCCATGTCTGGAATTAAGACCCACAGAATTCACTAACATAATAAAATAGGAGTTTTTAACTTCTGAGTTTTGCATTAATTTCTAAGCAGCAATAGTAACTGAAGCAAATAGTATGATGTTTTATTTAAAGTTGGTCCTATAGTTAAATTTCAGCTCTGTTCCTTACATGAATTAGGGAGCTACTTGACCTCTGAACCTGTTTCTAGTCTATAAGATTGTGAACTTAAGATATTGACTAGAGCTTTTTTTATATAGTAGCAGCATGCTTCCCATAGTTCCTTTTCCTTGTCACTATTCCTTCTCAGTTCTAATAAACCATTACTGTCAACAGTGCTAATGAAACATATCATTCATCTGAAACCTACTTCATTTATATAAATAAACAGCAGCTAAAGGGAATGCCTTGCCCAAGGAAGACTAAAGTTGGAGAGGGGTAGGTTTTTCCAAATCCTGGCCAATTAACAGGTGGGACTTTGGTCAGTGTTGGTATTTGCATCTTTATTCTAATTAAAAGCTAGCTGAAAGCCAGTTTCCTAGGGTAGCTACTAGATTATAGTGCTTCTAAAATATCAGAGTATGTATGAATCTGTCAAAATACAGATTTTAATTTAATGAATCTGGGGTAAAGCCTGAGATCTTTTATTTCTCATGATCTCCCACATGATGTCCTTTCTACTGGTCTACCAGCAACCACCTTGAGCAGCATGTCCTAAAGGAATCCACGAAAGGTTCATCCTAATTATTTAATGAATAACGCTTCCTCCCCACCCTGCAATAATTCATCCTCGACTTCCCCAGGTTAGCAGAGCATGACTGGTGGTTTCTAGATCCAGACGCTGCAAGGCCATCTCCCTAGACTAAAAGCTAAACAGTCATTTCCAATAGCAGCCTCCCTTTGTGAGGGCCCCACAGTTTTATAATCATTTTTTCTCATTTTCTTATGCAACCTTCACAGCAATATGTGAGCAGGGTGATTCTGATCTTTCACAGTTAAGAGTGAGTGAAAGAAAGATCCAAGTGCAATACTGGAATCCAGATCTTCTAGCTTCAGGCTAGCAGACATTAACTTACAGAGGATGTCCAATTACACAGTATCAGCATGCCACATCTGGTCTAAGTGTTAACTGGCTGTTGGTTGGAAGCAATTTGGAAAAATAGAATTAAATGAGTCAGCATGAGAGACTCATTTCTGTTCTTTTTTGCAGTCTTAGATACTGATAGTGGGGGTTGGGGGAAATTATTGCTGGGACGAAACATATTGAGCATTGACTATTTACTGAGTGTTCTGCTATGTACTTTTCCAGCATTATACATTATAATACTCCTAAGACATTTGCAGGTACATGCTCTTAATCTTGTTTTACAAATGAGGAAACCAAGGTCCGGAAGAGTTTTATAAATATGCTCAAACTCACACAGGAAGATGTAATGGAGTAGACTTCAAAGTGGATGTATCTAACTCTGAATCAATTGTTTTCTCCTTAGTACCTCATTTCCAGGCGTAGTATTTTATTAATGTTCTATGCAGGTCAGGAAACTTGAACAGATTTGATGAATTGGCTGCTTTATTGACAGATTAGCTGATAGTGCTGGTAAGGATCAATGTGTCTTTTGACCAAGATGGTCCACAGTTTCCCAGATGACTTTTGCAGGTTCAATTTGACTTACAATTGATGTGACTTTTGCTCTCAGGCCAGTTCATGCAATAGGAGAAATGTACTCAGAGCCTATATTTCAATGGATTCTGCTGTTCAAAGCTCTGTGAAGATGGTCTCATTCGTTGGTCATGGCTTGAGACAGGGATTTTGAGTAATTCAGAAAACATATGGGCATTGTGAACCTTGGAATGCAAATGAATTTGAGTTCTTTTTCTCAGAATTTGAGCTTCAGTCTCACTGAAAACCAAAGCTAGATGTTTAGCATATGAGCCAGCAAAGGGAAAAAGAACAACTTTAGCCCAGAAATGAATAGAGAAAACAACTTGGGGTTTATGAAAGTTAGATGCAAGATGGCAGGTTTCTGTGGCACCTCTCAAAGGTAGAGAAAAATGGGACTCCAGATAACCTTATATATACCAAGACTTTGTATGTGTCTTTCATTGCTCACTGCCTTAGGTTTCAAGGAACAGATTCAAGCTAGCTTAAGACAAGCAGGATCAATTTTGAGAAATAGGAGTATATATAGAATGCATTAACAGGAAATACAGCTGAGCCATATAAGAACCAGAAAATCTTTGAGTTGTTGACCCCTTTGTCCAACCAGCTGCCTCTACCTGTAGTCCACTAGAGAATTTATAACAGTCCTCCTTCCTCTCTTCTTCTCTGCGCCCCCATCCCCACAGACAACACACTTTGTCTAAAAGTTTCTTTCTTCCTTCCTAATAACATCAATTTTCATGGAGCTGTGTGTTGCCATGGTGTTCATTCCAGTTGCAACGAGGACCATACAGATGCCTGCCCCTTACCATCTGGCAGCATCTGAGAGTCAGTTATGACTGAGAGTTGACATCACCTCATGCGGATATTGTCCTATTCTTTCTGGATCTAGGGTGTCAATGGGTCTTGAAGAGGCCCTTACAAAACAAGAAGCATAAACTTATCAGGTTCCCAAAATATATCATCTATATACCTGAAGGAATGGGATGAAAGTAGCCAAGATAAAATCTAAAGAAGCATAAATAGAACAGAAAATATAAAGTGCAAAATGTCCTCTGTTAGAAGAGTCTGGAAGTCTCCAACAATTTCCTTCCCTATGCCAGGAATCTCAACAAACCTGAGGTCAGAACTCTGCCTGCAAGATCTCTTTCAGAAACTTGCATTTCCATTTCCAGAGTCTTCCAAATAACCCTGACAAGAGTTAAGTTAGGGCCAAAACCTGCACCCAAAAGAGTTCTGTTCTATTCTGCTCTTTCCTTCTTCCTTTTCTTTCCTTCCTTCCTTCCTTCCTTTCCTCCTTTTCTTTTAATGTCAACAAAAGAATTTGCCTTTAAAATAGTCACCTGAGGTGTGATTGATAGAAAATCACTACTTGTCATTTCTGGCTCCATGGGAAATGTCATTCAGTCAAACTTAACTAAGCCTTTCATTTCCCATATTTGCTCCCTCATGAATTGGGGCCTGTTGGCCTCCCATTTGAGAAACAGCAGAGAGCCTGTGTCCTGTGGCATTTTTCATAGAGCAATTCCTCCAGCCTAACAGATCAAATTTCCGGGTCTTTTTGTTCTCTGCCATTAAAAGATACCCCTCCTAAAGCGCACATCCAACCCTGTTTAGGTACTATTTAGAACAAAGGAGTAAAGGCTTAATTTTCTGCTTTTCCTTCTCTGTGCTTTCTCTATTCACCTCCTCCACCCAGCAGCACCACATGAAACCCAGGCTTCCAAAGAGAAGTAAACAATTTTCTGAGGTTCCAACATTTCCTCTCTCACATACTTAGAGGATTTTCAGGAGCCTGTGTTTAGGACTGAAGACATAGTTCTGCAGACAGTCTAGAGATGAGCAAGTTCAAGGAAAGGATTGCACCTCCCAGGGCTTACATGAAAGATAGGGACATTGGAACCAAAATGACTAAGACTTAATTTCTAATTCTCTCAGATAAGAGCTGTTTCATCTTGATCCACTTTATTTTCCTAATGAAACCTCAATTTTCTCACCTGTAAAATTGGAATGATGTTAACATCCATCCAGTTGTAGTGTGAGATGTAAGTATAGCAATGTTGGTTGTCATTTCTGATTTTATTATCCCTTGACACATTCTACCTTAGAGCATAGAAAAATTTAATACCTTCTAGGTCTCCATTTCAGCACAAGGTGGCCAAATGACACCATTCTGGAAATTTATATGAGCAGAAATCTGAAAAACATCCTGAAAATTTTTTCTGCTTTCCTAAAAAAGGGAAGGATAATGCGGAATCTTCCCCATTCTTTTTTCTTCCTGCTTTGAGCACAGATATGATATCTGGAGTTGAGGAGCCATCTTGTGACCAAGAGGATCTCAGAGCCATTGACCCTGACATTAAGACACTGAAGAAACACTGAAGTCACTGATTTCCAGAGTTCCCATGATGTGAAAAAATATCATCTCTTTATATAAGCCATTGCAAGTTGAGTTTTCTGTTTCTTGATGCTAAATGCCTTACTAATTATGTAAGAGTCATCAGTATTTCCCAAATATTATTTCTATCTTCTTCTTCTCACTCCCCTTGGGTCTTCTCAAAATACATCAAGTCCTAATCCCAATACGAAAATTATATCATTGAATTAACCACATTTGAAGTGGTATCTGGGTCCCCCTGTGTGAATACTTACTGGCTGATGTGGTCTCTGAATTATTTTTCTTCCTCCCCTGCCCACCTGCACACTCCCAGGTCATACCTCTGTTCAATGACAGTCAAGTTAGTAGGTTAGACCCCACGTGAATCATGTTTGTTCTATCCCCAACCACTCTGCTCTCCATCTTTGAAGTCCTTCACCCTCTCCACCTCATTCTTTCAGCTTACCTGAATTGTCCTCCTACTTCCTACCTGCAGCCCCTCCCACCATTTTCCTGAGATATGTTCTCTGATGTGGTCAGTCACAACCAGAAGAGTTGGGGGTTGTGTGGGACAAACACAGTTGGCCCTTTTGGCAGTGGTGATGGACAGAGAGAACTGCATAGTTAATCCAGGGAGCCCTTGGAAAGGAAGGATACAGAGATTTTGTAATCAAAAATTTAAAACCAGAGCAGAGGCAGAGCAGCTACTGGGGTTGGCTCTGGTAGTCATGAAAACAAAAAAACCTAGAGAAGAAAGGTAACCTTGGGGCTACCCTCCAGGTGGTAAGAAAAGGCATCCAGAGAACATAGGAAACAAAGAAAACACAAGGCAGATGGTGGCTTCAGACATAGGGAAGTAAGTCCTATCCCTGCTTTTGTGGGGACAAACTACATTGAAAACATAGCAGTAGGTATGTTATAAAGATGAAAAGTCATGTTGTCTCTAGTCAGCAGTTAAGTAATTAGCATATGGACAAACATATAGGTAAATATTCACTTGGTGGTGTTGTTAATAATAATAATGTAAGTGAACAGTGTATAGAAATAATATAGAAAGACGAGTAATTAAATTTACGTGTGAGCAGCAAAGGTCTTACCTAGGGGAGGAATACCTGAGCAGGGTTTTTAAAATGAAAGAAGTTAGTCAAGTGGTAAACCTCCATGTCTGCTCCCACAAAGTGAAAACCCTTTGCTCTGTTGTGGATATATACAGATAAATATAACCCAGTCCCTACCCTCCAGATCTTACAGTCTAGAACATCTTCTCCTAAGTTCCTTGAGTGCACCTAGAAGGAGGGCCTAATCCATGATGCCAGGTCAGAGAAGACCTCCAGGAGGAGCTAATGTGGAGCCAGGATATGAGGACACTGAGGAACCAGTGAGGAAGTTTCAGGCTATGAAACCGGAGGGGCAGATCAGACAGAAGGAGCGGCAGCGGGTGAGAAAACTGCAAAGTGTTCCACTTGGTTCAGACTATGGGTACACAGCCAGATAGGAAAGAATGGAGCTGGAGAGAGAGAAGGGAGGAGACAGATAATGAAGAGCTCTGCAAGGATGGATCGTTAAGGAATTTGGATTTTATTCAACAGGCTACAGAGGTAGTTGAAGAATTCAAAAAGGTGAGAATAATAATATGATTTGCATTTTAGATAGGTCATTCTAGGACAGTCAGGCAGCAGCTGGGAAATTAATGAAGAGACTTTTGAAAAAATCCAGACAGGCCTGACATAAAACAGTAGAACAAAAGTGGTCTGCATGAAATCACAGTACAATCCACACAATTTGATATGGAAAGCAAACTAATTTGATATAGAAAGCAAAAAAGAGCAAGTGATCCAGAATTTGGCTTGGGTGAATTATGAAGCCACTCACTGAATCAAAGACAAGAAAAAGAGCAAGTTTGCAAAGGGAAAACGGCCTGCAATAGGCTTGTTTTGGATTTTTTACATATTTCACATGTAGTTTCTATGGAATCCATAACAATCCTATTCCTTGATATTATGTAACCTCTCATTTCCTTGTGCACAGGCCACCTACAGCATTATGCTATAATCCCAAATGCTTCTCTTCCCATTTCTGCCAATTCACACATTGCTCTAGCATTGCCATTGGTTCTCTATAGCTTCCCAAAGATTGTGTCACATAAACTACCTACCTTCCCTAGCTTTTCCTTGGCCCACCTACCCCTCCAAAATGGTGACTCAGACTACTAGGCAAACAAGCCAGCAGTTTCATGAATGGAGCAGAGATCTGAGCCAGAAGCGTTTGAGAGTGATGAGCAAAGAGTTTATACAAAGGCAGTTTTGAGCACAGATGAACTCAATTAGGGAAACTGAGAGGGGTAAGATTTGGACACAGACGGAAGCCTAAAGAGCAAGAACTATTAAGAGGAGAGTACGGCAGAAGAAGAACTGGAAAATGCAAATGAGGAGTGGCCAGACATGGGCGTGGGGGGACAAAAATATGAAAACATAAACAAGAACAGTGATCAGGGACTTCAAGTGCCATAGAGATGCCAAGAAAAAACAGGACTGAAATCCAAATGTGGGTGTGCCCAAGTGGTTTCAGCGGACTTGTGGGAGCAGTTAAAGAGGACATGAAAAAGTAAAGATATTTTGTGAAAACTTTCAAGAAATTTGTGTGAGAGAGGGCGGTAGCTGAAGGGAGTAAGAAAGAGCTTTTATTCGGTGCTTTTTCTTTTTTTAATGTTTGTGCTTGAAAAGCAGCATGTGGTAAAGCAGTATATCACAGCAGGCCAAAGCTCAAGTTCTAGATGCAGATTCTTGACCTATACAGAAGCTGTGTGACCTTGGGTTGTCTCCTGACTTCTCAGGATCCCATTTTGCTCATCTGCACAGTGGTTATAATAACCATGCCAAAGCCATGGAGTTGTTCTGAGTATTCAATAAGATAAAAGGTGCTGAGTTCTCAGACAGTGCCTGACCAACTATAAACATAAACTGCATCTGTCCATTCTTATTAAATGAGAGGAAAAGATCACAGAAAGGAAGATACTGAAGATACAGGAAAGAGAAGACGAAGTGCTGCAGCCAAGTTCTTGAAGCGGTGAAGGAGATGCAGCTGAGCACTGACGGACAGCTTAGCCTTAAACAAGGAGGGACCACATTCCTCACTTCTACTGAGAGAAGTAAGAGGAAAAAATACCAATGGTCTAAGATTCAGTCACTTCTCTTAGAGAAGCAGACTACAGGAAGTTGACAGACCATTTATTTTTCTCTGTGAAGTACAAAACAAGGTTATCTGATGAAAATGAAAAAGAAAGTTTGAGATAAGGCAGGAGCCAGGGTCATAAGAGTGGGGAAGGTCACTTCTATGGAGAGGAGACAGAGCAAGTTAGTCTAAGCAGTGGTTCTAGAGAAGAATCTGAGATCCCCCAACCACCAATTCATGGACCTCTCAACAGCCTTTTAAGGAGTGACCATGACTATCATTTGTTTGCTCTGTGGTTAAGACTTTGATGAGAGGATGTGACAGAATGTTAAATGAACAAAGTCATTGCAAACGGTAAAGTGGTAGACCAGGAAGTTCAAACTGCAGGCAGAGGAGTTGAAACTAGGAGAAGAAGAAAGTAAGACATCAAAGTAACTGAGGTCCCAACCAGTAGGCACACTGAAATAAAAGCATGACAGATGGCGGGGGTGGGGGTGGGGGGTGGGGAAGTAGCTGGTAGCCAAGGAGTCAAAAACCTTGGATGTGATGGTTCATTTTATATGTTGACTTCACTGCCCAAATGTCAGCATAGCAAGTAAACATTTCTCTGTGTCTGTGAAGGTTTTCCTAATAAGAATAGCACTTGAATTGGTGAACTCAGTAGATTTCCTCCCCAGTGTATGTGGGCATTATCCAATCCATTGAGGGTCTTCCTGAATAGAACAAAAGGCAGAAGGAGCAATTCAGGAATTCACCCCTTTGAGCTGGGCTCTCTCACCTCATCTTCTCCTACCCTCAGACAGGAACTTACATCATCAACTCCCCTGGTTCTGAAGCTTTCAAAATCAAACTGAATTATAAAACCGGCTACCCTCGATCTCTAGCCTGCCAATCACAGGACTCCTTAGCCATCATAATCACATGAACAAATTCCTAATTACACACATACACACACATGCATATATGTATATTTATAAATAAATAAATATATATTATAAATAAATATATATTTATGTGTGTGTATGTGTATATATATAATGTACATATACCTGCACATCATATATGTATATGTATCCTATTTATTCTGTTTTTCTAGAATAAAGAGGGCCACAGATTCTTCACTATTTCCCCCATGAGAAGTGGATTCTAATTTCCTCCACTTGAATCTGAACTGATCACAGTGATTAGCTTGACCAATAAAATGTGATGAAAGTGATGATATGGTGTTACCCAGACTGAGTCATGAGGAAGAAGTTATGTAGCCTTCATTGGACCTCTTGGAATGTTTGTTCCTGGAGCTCTGAGCAGCCTATACAAAGTCCAGCTTTCTTAGGCCATCCATGCTGGGGAGACCATGTGGAAAGGCTTAAGGAAAGGTCCTGAACTACAGGGACCTGTTGGGCCTTCTGCATTCCAGGACCAGCTCCTTGAATGATCAAGTCTCAGATGCCACAGAGCAGAAACAATTTGTCCTGACAAACTTGTAGATTCAATAGTAAAATATATGATTGTTGCTGTTTGGAATGGCTTATTATGTTTTTAATTAGAATGACTATAGCTAAGCTTTCAGAGTGGCCATACTCTAGGCCAAAGACAAGAGCCAGGGAATGGCCACCATGAGATGGGTGGCTGAGGATGAAAACAGCACTCATGGGTATCAAGAGGGCTACACAGGGAAAAGGAGCCCCCACTCAGGACACAGAGGAAACCAGATCAGAGAGACAGACTGGAGAGAAATTTGTCAGAATGTGCAGACCCCTTAAGCAACTAGTTTTATTCTCATGTAGGACAGAAACATCTGTTTTTATCTGAACATACTTATTAAGTATCTAACTATTGGTACAAAGGAACATACTCAGCCACTATTTAAATATAGGAGTGTATAGTGTTGCCCTAGGTGATCACTCTAGAGACTTGAAGTGATAAATTACATTTCTTTAAAATGGTATTCTTAAATATAGCTGTCCTATTACTCAACTAATTCCACCACCTCCCCCTCAACTCCCATGTATTGCCACATATAGTCCTGTTTCTCCCTCCTGAGATGAAAAACACTCAACAAGTTTGTTGAATGAGCATCTGTTATGTGCCAGCTCAGTGTTAGGTGCTGGACTTATTTGTGTTAGTCAAATTATGTCCATCTTTCAGAACTGTAATCGAGATGTTTAGCAAGTATTTAATATAGGCAAGACCCTGTACTATTTACTTTTTGAGACTTATTTCTTTTAAACAATAATAATAAGTAGGTATTGCTTCAGTTGAGGTTCAATAAGAGAAACAGACCACTACAAGTATAGAAAGAAATGTGGTACAAAAATTTGATCTTTCACAATATTGGGAGTTGGCTGTCTTCACATCTGATGCTGCAGTGAAGTCCTTAGAGGAATCAGTCAGAAAGTGGGGGTGGGAGGGATTCAGCTGGAACTTGTGAGAACACACCAAAACTCACGTCAGACTTTTCATCCCCATCTTGGTAATGTGCACCTTCTGTAAGAGCCCTTCTTCCTGGAGCTAAACATATACACCTGACCCAACAAACAGAGAAGCCAAAGAAGGATCCAGGGGAGGATAGAACTATTGAAGGCCCGTCCTACCTCCACCAATCAGGTGAGACAGTAGATAAGCAAATTTACTTGTAGCACACACAATACCCAGGAACATACAAGGAAAAGAACTGGAAAGGGAAATCAGCCTTGCCAAGTGGACACATTATGATGTCGTTCAGAGGCTTTTCAGTTAGTAATCATGAGTGTAATTGTCTTCACCCAAATTTTAACAAAGGCAGAAACTGAAACTCTGGTCAGGTAGACTCCAGGTGACATAGCCTATGCTCTGAGCCACCCAACAAAAGCATTCTTTCCTTGTACTTCAGAAAAAATTTAAAGAGATAGATGGACAATAAAACATTTTGATCTTTTTAGCCTCCAGTTAGGCCTACATATAACCAATGTCGTGTCACTATTGACACAGGACCTAAGGTTTATTTTCAAAGGCCTGGAAAGAAAGTGTAAAGCCTGATAATTGGTCATAAAATGTATTAAGTAAACTTAAGATCAAAATTAATATGTAATTAATTCTATGTATACAAACCTTTGACTCAACTAAAACTTACAATGTGAAATTTGAAATTGTATATCATGCAGAATTTAGACAGATCAATGTGTTTGATGTAATGAATGGCATCTCTAAAAGTAAGAGTACCTAGGGACTACCAATTTTCTTCTGAACAGTGGAAAATTGGGGGAGGCCTGGTGTTGCTAAAATCTTTTTCAGAGATCACATTTGGGGCAGTCCTGTCTTCTTTCACAATGGAGAATTACAGATGTGGAGAGAAAAGGAAAACTGTTACCTGATATTCACTGAGGATATACATAAAATAAAGTGAAAATGGGTAGCTTTGGTCTTGGCACCCTGCCCACCTTGCTGATCTGTCAGGAGCATTTTAAACATATCACTGCAGGTGGTGAATGAGAATAGAAACCAGAAATGTACAGATTAAATTTAGCAGCAGATTGAATCGCACACACCGAGATGTTTGCCTCCCTGCCTGTTCCTCTCTTCCTCTCAGCTCAGGCTGCAGGGTGTCTAAACACAGAAGGCAGCCTTCTAGCAAATTCAATTAGCTGCTGAGCCCCTTGTGTGGGTTAATGGATAAGAGAAATGGAAACAGACATAACTTATTCACGGAAATGGACATGAGAAGTGGGGAAAAGATTCAATGCCAGGCCCCACAATATTTGTCCTTCTCTGAGAAGCAGATATTCATTCCACCCTGTGGAATATCTAGGATACAGGGGAGAGGGGAGAAGGGAGACGTTAATTCTGAGAAAGAACCAGACTCTTCTGGTCAGGTTCCTGCCACTGTATAACTTCAGTTCCATGAGAATGTATACGCATAGTGTCCTGTTCTTTGTGGACATACAGCATTTGCTCTGAATACTTGAAATACGCTCAAGTGGTAGAAATGCATAGCTGTCATGGATAGAACCTTTACTGTGTGTTGGGCGGGCATGGTGCTCAGCCAGGTTATCTGCCTTTATAATGCTTGATCTCGTGCACTAAGATAAACTGCCTCTGTGTAACTCAGGACTGTAACTGTGCATCACTACCACTCATTAGGTGGTCATTGCTTCCCTAAGACAAGGGCACATTTGAGTTTAAATTGTATTCCATGCATTTATGATGATGTCAAAATGAATCCTGTTGTCATGTATAAACAAAAAGAACCAATAAAGAAGATAAACAAATTCCTGCATCAGCGAGGAAAAGTACCACCCTCCAGACGCCCACATTTCAAGGCATAATGATATATGCTTACTTGGCCATAGTCTGGGTGATTATCTCACTCCCTCACCTTGTCTGAAAGGATTTCTGTCACTTTCTGCTGAGACCTTATAACAGTGCTTACCTGTTCATTTCAAATTGAATTGAATTGAAGCATTTACTAAGAAGTAGTATAGGTTAAGGATGTGGTCTTTAGAGTTGTATGGTCTAGGTTTGAATTCCTGCCTTACCATTTATGGTCTTATTTGTATGGTCTTCAGCAGAACTTGAAGTTTCTGTTACCATCAGTTTTCTTATCTTTAAAATCAACATTTTAATAGCCCCACCTCATAGGTTGTTTTGAGAGATAACAAATTATATGTAAAATATTCGGTATTATCTATGGCACATAGTCAGCACTCAGTAAATATTAGCAATTTTAACTTTAACTATGTGCCAATGTATGTGCTGGGCAATTAGTAAGATTTTATTTCTAAACCTTAGTAGTTTACAGTTCAATGGAGGAAGCAGTTAACTCTAAGATTTCATCTTACTCCAATTAGAATGGCTATTATAACCATAATAGATGGTTATAAAAAGATGTTGGCATGGATGTGGGGGAAAAGGCACACTTTTATATTGCTGGTGGAGTTGTAAATCAGTGCAGCAACTCTGGAAAGCAGTGTAGAGATTACTCAGAAAATTTGGAATGGATCCACCTTTTGACCCAGTTATCTCACTCCTGGGTTATACCCAAAGGACTTAAAATTAGCATACTACAGTAACACAGCCACATCAATGCATCAATGTTTATAGCAGCTCAGTTCACAATAGCTAGATTGTGGAACCAAACTCGATGCCTTTCAACAGATGAATGGATAAAGAAACTGTGGTATATATACACAATGGAATATTATTCAGCCATAAAGAAGAATAATATTATGGCATTTGCAGATAAATGGATGGAATTGGAGAATATCATGCTAAGTGAACTAAGCCAATCCCAAAAAACCAAAGCCAAATGTTTTCCCTGATAAGTGGATGATGATATATAATGGGGGCGAGGGGTGAGAGAAGAGTGGAGGAACTTTAGTTTACATGGAAGGAAATGAGAAGGAAGAGAGGGGTATGAAAAATGGTGGAATGAGACAGACATCATTACTCTATGCATGTGTATAATTACATGAATGGTATGAATCTATATCATGCACGACCATAGAAATGAAAGATGTACCCCATTTGTGTACAATGAAACAAAATACAGTCTATAAAAATTTTAAAATAATAAATATATATATAAAACCATAATACAATAGGATGAGTATAGAAGTTCAAATATACAGTGACTTCCAGCCTTTCTTCTACAACAAAGAGTAAGATGAAACCCCAACAAGAGTACTGACTATAAGACAGGCCTGAGTGTAAGAGTGATCCCTATCATGATGGAGGAAATGGGGAGCCACCTCTGCCCCATTCCCACTTCCCAACCAGTCCAAATGGTATAACTGACTCTGGCAACATAATATAAAAGATTATAGCCCATTGCCTTCTTTGAAAAATATCCGTTAAACTCAAATGTGTAAGACCCTGTTTTAGGCAACATTCCATTGAAACATTGAACAAGAAATTGTTCAGAGAAAACCAGAGAAACATTAAGTAAAAAATCACAAGTGTGCTGAACATTCGGAAATAGAGATATTGGTGCCAAGAAGTTGAACACTCCCCAGAGTACATGAGATCAGAGTTGAGGAGGAGCTAGTTTAGAGAAGGCAGTGAGGAGTCTTGAAACGACTACTGTCAAAATGACAAGGCCTCACACACAAGGTTATAATTATTATGTATAAGCAGATGCAGGACCTCATTAAATGCCAACTGAGGATGGAATCTAGTTCATTCTTAATAATTTGAAACCCAGTGTTAGGAACAAAACTAATGGCTAAAATCCTAAAGGATACTATTTTAATTTATAGCCTTTAATATGAATAAATAAATTAGCAGATAGTTATAGGAGGTAAAGGTAGAGCTATAAACACAGTTGGATGTAATCTGAATCATTAATAAAAATATAAAACATATGTTTATATATTATATATATATAATAATATATATGTATATAAAACATACATGTAGGCAGAAATACACACTGGACCTTGGATCTATTCCTCTCTATCCCTAGGACTTCTCCTGTAGTTGGCAATGAACACTCTATCTCATGGATTATCAAATCAGGTCATTACACATTAACTCTGCATATAATGAATCAATAAACTTAATAAAACTGCCAGCTTGCTTTTCCTCCTAGACTGAACCCTCCTGTCCGGGGCAAGTCACTGCAATTCTAAATTCTAGTCATGTGCCTTCTCGCTTTCTCTGCTCGCTCTTGAGAATTGCTGTCTAGGGTAGTCACATCCTCCCTTACAGTCTGGGAGATTAATGGACCCATCGCAGGATGGTCGGAGGCAGCCTGGCGAGGAGGCTCTTCACGGTGGCTGAGTTACTTAGAAAAGGGGTGAAGGAGAGTTTACTATAAAAATCGACAAATAATTTTGAATTAGGCAAAATGGAAGCTGAATATACAAAGGTGCTCCCACCCTCAATTCTGTGAGGACAGGGTGACAAGATGCCAAGGAGAAGGACACATCCCCCCCTGGCATGTAGGACAATCAAGGTCACAAACAGGTACCAGAGCCACATGTCAACAGAAGGAGTCAGGGAAGCAAAGTTTGTAGAACCAAAGAGACCTAAATTTGAAACCCAGCTTTCCATTTAGCTCTGTATCCTGGTGCAGGCCTTTACCCTTTCTGAGCCTGGATTTTACATCTGAAAAGAAGAGGGAAATATTACCTATCTCCTAAAACAAAGGGTGAAGGTGAGGAATATAAAGCATTCACTCAACTCAGTACATTCTGAATTTAAAAACAGAAAAAACAAACAAAAAAAGAAAACAAACAAAAAACAATGTATAGGTTACCTAAGGAAAAAGGAAGAACAGGTCACAGGGACCCAAACGTTGTCAAGATTCTGTTTTCTGCTCTCTGCTGACATTATGGGCTACTACAAATAGCTTTTTGCCACATAATAGTGAGAGGACAGGAGGAGAATGGCCGCAGGCTGCAAGAGGAGCAAAGAGTTAGAGTTGCTCTCACCCAGTCTCTGCACAAAATATTCCAGAAAAACTACACTATTGTAGCTAGGCTGCATGATGCAGGGATGAGCAAAGACAAGCTCCTACACACTCCGAATGTGAGGGGGTAGGATTCTTGTATTCCAGTCAATACAATCCATGAAGTACTTTATCTTTTTGGTCCTTCTCCATTTGAAAATGAAATTATCATAATGAGCTAAGAAGAAATCTGAAAAACTGTCTTCTGTGATACTTCAAACTAGGCAATGAATGTGAAGACATTAATCTGAATGTCAGAATTTCCCCTGTCAAATAATCACTATCTAGTAGCCAAACATACCAGACAGATACCTTTGCTGTGGACCAACAGTTTATGCATGTTCACTATTTCATTCATTTCTCATGTCTCACTTAGTAAGCGTTTTTATTCTCCAGGCACTGTGCTAAGCACATCATGCACATTGTATCATTTAATCTTCACAGTAACCTTACAAGGCACTGAGATTAACCCCATTGCATGGTAAGAGAACTGAGACTCAGAGAGATGAAGTAATTTGCCTATTTCACAGAAGTAGACTTGAACACAAGTCCAATCAAATTCTGTGCCCTAAATCACTGGGCTACTACTTGGTAGAGCAAGAAAAAGTGATTAATTTTTGTCAAGGGGAAATCTTCTCAGTGGAGAGATGACATTTAAATTCATGGTAAGATATCTTTTGCCCTGCAGCAAACATGATAAAGAGTATTTAAAGCAGAGGAAAGATTGTACAAAGATGCAGTATGTGTAGCAAATGCTGTTGAGGAATATCCAATGAATCTTCTAGCTCAATTCACTGAAGGGGACAGTTTAAATTAGTGAAAAATCTGACTTTTCATCCAGAAACAAAAATAAGTACAGTTTTGTTACATTTAGTATGCTTGCACACATAATAAATGTCTTTTTTTAAAAATTTGAAGAATTGAAAAGAACTCATCGAAATATTTACAAGTTTAATTTCAGCATAAACTATTTTGGGCCCCATAGACATCAGGAGATGGACCCCAACCATTCTCCAACCATCTTATTAGCCACAGCACAATCTTTCTCTCTTTGATTTCTCCTAACTTCTTTTCCCAGTCTATAATTAGAAGGTTGCCACATCTGTTAACCTGCCAATGAAGACACAAATTAATGAGATGTAACCCATTTCAAATAATATAAATGAATTTTTTACTATAAGTTTTTAAATTAAAAGTGACGATGATTGCCTTTGAAAAATATCAGAGAAACTATTTTAATGACAATGGGAAGTTACTTTACATTATGTAAAGGGGAGTAAAGGGAGGGAAGGGGTACATGGAAGGAATGATAGTAGAGTGAAACGACATTATTACCTCGTGTACATAGGTGACTGCATGACCCATGTGATCCTACAGTATTTATAATCAGAAAATTGAGAGATTACACTCCATTTATGTAAGATCTATCAAAATATATAAATGCATTCTACTGTCATGTAAATTAATTAGAACAAATAATTTTTTAAAAAGAAAGTAAAATTGAATTTTTTCTCTTTTTGATGATGAACTGCTTCTACCCATTCCTCAGTAAATAGCACCATCATCTACCCATTCGAGAAAGTGGGAAACTGAGGTAGCACCATGCCCTCACCCCCTCATTCCCGCTCCACACCCCTCAGGTGATCACCAAGTTCTGTGACTCCTGCCTCTTTGCTTTCTTTGATTCCCTCATCACCCCTTTCATCAGTGCATCAGTTTAAGACTCGTCACATCTTTCTCCTGCCCCCGTCTTGCTATTCTCCTGTCCATCCCCTGAAGTGAGCTTCGTAATACCTAGTTTGTCAAGTGTCTCAAATCACTTGACAAGAAGGATCAGTCCCAGCAAGGCCAACCAGCATCCTTCCCTAGAAGGGCGACACAGATGCTGAGAAATTAAACTCCTTCTCACGTCTTCTGCCACGTGGGAAAGGCTGTCGGCAGTAAGAGAGGCTAACACTGACATTTAAAAAGAGAAGGGGAGATAAGCAAAGATGAACAGAGTCCCAGCAATGTCAGATCTTTGATTCTCATTCCTGAGCTGATTCCTTGGTATTACTCCTGTAGCTTTAGGAGCTATAAAAGCCAATAAATTACTTCCATGCTTAAAAACAAACCAAAAAACCAGTGCTGGTTGTATCCATCCCTGGATCTTCACTGACTCCTCATTATCTTTTGAATGAAATCCAAGCTTATGAGCCTGGCAAACTCCGTCCTTGAATTCATGTCTTCTGTCTCCCCCACCACACCACCTATTTCATAGCACTGTGTACTACACTCAAAACTCAAACCAGTGTCCATAGAAAGCTGGTTTGGGTTGTTGTTGATATGATTGCCATTGTTGTTTATGATACACCGACTTCACCACGCTCTTGTGTTCAACCTCTTTATTGCACATAACCAAACTTTCATCTGCTGAACTACATTATATTGATCCTTCAAAAAGCTTTTTCCAATCTGACTCCCTTCTCTCTGCAGTCTTCTCTAAACATAGCTCAGCTATAGCAATAATAACATACTATTTTATAAATCTGTTTATTTCCTGCCTTTTCCTTCTCAATGGGAGCACAAAGAACTCTGTCTTCACCAAAACTAACATAGCACCTGGAACAGTAGAGCAGGTGGTCAGAGATGTTTGCAGAATAAATACGTGCATGAACACACTGACATCTCAGTTTGGATATCTTAGAAATTATATTCTGCCACCTTGTCTTAGAAAATCCAATAACTTGTAGAAAGCAGGAATGTCACTCCCATATCAGAGTTTGTAATGTGTATGTGTGTGCATGTGTGTTCAACTCATAGGTTAAATTTTCTCATGATTGAGATGATTCTCTTAAATAATTTAATATTAGCTTTTAATTACATCCTGCCATCTGAGTACTTTAATATATGCAAAAGAAGAACCCCTCTGCATATCAACAGATGTGAATTTAATTCAATAATTTTATTTAATTAAGCATTTTTGTGCTCTAATAGTCGAATTGCTAGAGGAGGTGTCATTTCCATAAGCTTGTCAACCAGAGAATACTGAGCAGTTACTTGAATACCTTTCAAGAGTGTCCCATTTCAAGGGGGATTTTCAAAGGATTCCAAAGGCAAGAGGATTCCCGGACACTTCCTAAAGGCACCCTGTGTTCTTTATTCCCTTTCCCCAAAGCAGTAGTCATAGCAAACAGGGACTTTTTCTCACTCCTCCTTCCCTCATGGCCAGGCAACATACTCCCACTTCCTAACCTTCAATTCAAATGGGGTCCTCCTTTCAAAGTCCATGCCAAAAGTCACCTCTTCCATAAAGCCTTCCAGATTTAGTAAGCATTCATTCAATTTATCAAAGCATCCTGTGGCACCCAAAAACATGACTTTCAGATTCTTTAACCCAGCTCATGATCTCAGAAAAATGAATGAACCTTTTGATTTATTTCCCTGAACTGCAGAATAAAGACTCTGATCTGGAGTTGAGGAAACCTGTATAAAAACATACTTTGCATGCTGAATGGCATCTTTCTGGGTTTTCATTTTGGTTTCTATAGAATAAAGACAATATTATCCACCTATGGGCAGTGGAGAGAATTCAATGGTCTATTATATGCAACAGTTCAGTCACAACTCAAAATCACTATGGCACAGCATATGGAACTACAAAGGCCATCTGATAGCCTCACTACAGGTTACATCTGAAAGACACACTCAATTCTCTTCAGATCAGATGCTTTTTCTCTGTGATTCTCAACCAGGCTATGTATGCAAACCAAAGGGTTTTCAAAATACAAATTGCTGAAATAGACTCTCCCAAGGTAAGATTTGTCAGACATGGGTATGTATTCATTTTCAGTAGTAAGCTACTGAAAAGTAGCCCATATTGAGATTCTCCAAATAACTAAAAACAAAAGCGCCTCCTCAAGTCAGACAGTCAGACACAGAGAACTTTCATAAGCACAAATTCCCAAACTACAGTAATGGAGGTGCAGTTAGGGAAGCAGTTGGCTAGTATGGAGAGCAGACTGTCCCCTGCTCTGAGTTACTCCATGATGTACAGAACAATAATGTTCAGATTGTGCCTAACTCTGTGTTGCTCCACTTCATAAAGCAGTAGTTTATCATGAGTTATTCCATTTTGAGCATGAGTGCTGAGGTACAATGACGCTGTATCTAGTTGGTACAAGTGAATGGCCATCATCGGCCTAGCACAGCCATAAGGCACAAACTGATAAATAAATTAATCATGCTAATAAAAATAACCACCTATGAACTTATTAAAATAATCATAAGCAACATGGATGCACGGGGATATCACACTCACACCAGAAAAACTAGGCCCATGATCTCACTGAATTCAATGGAACACTGAGCAAAGCAACCCTCTCACTCAAGGCCCATGAAAAGAGGAGCAAGTACCCCATGACCAGATACTGACCTTGACAGATGACCACTTGCCATGAGCCTTGTCCAGAAAAACCATCACAGTAATGGACCTCAGAATCTTTGTCCTTGGGCTTCGGCAGAGTGTAGTGTCTCCTGCCAATGACAACCACGTACAGCCCAACCCAAGCTAACACTTCAAACTGGCACTCTGAAACCACTGTCCATGCAGACCTTGGGCTTCAATAAATTTCTGCACTTTGTCAACTCTGGGCCCTGAACAAGTTGTTTGACTGGTTCTTAATCTGATCTGTTCACCTGCAGTGACTCTTTGCCTTCTGTCTGCTCTCTGCCTTTGTGCTGAGTTCAGCCTCCTGAACCCCTGTGGCAGTCTTAACCCTTTCTTACCCTTTTTGTAACCTGTTTCTGTAATTGTGTAAAATACAAAGTATGACTCAAGTGCTACAGATATTAGTAGTTAAGATTGGAATAAAAGAATTCTTTGGTTGTCCAGCTTATGATTTGATGACCCACGAGTATTCAGTAAACTACTGCTGCTGAGAATTGTGTAGCCTGTGAATTTGTTTGCATTCAGTAAATTCTGATATTGTGAGAAGACACAAATGCATTTGGTCTGTGTTAATGACATAGCTTCTCACTGCAGCTAGAGAAGGGGGCACTCCCCAAAATGCAGTCAAGGGCAAGGCAATTCAGACTGGTCCATCAGAATCAAGAACAAAAATTGATTTTCTGTCTTTCTGGTTAAAAGAAATCTCCTTCGTTGGGACATCATCAAAAAAAAAAAAATGTATTTGATGTACACAACAAAGGACTGCCCCTTTTCCAAACCTGTAGCATCCACTGGGAAAGAGGGAAAGATGAGGTATCAGGCTAGTATGGCTTGCTTATCTCCACCTGCAGAGCACTACCATGAGCCACGTGCCAAACCTCTTATACATGCCATCTTTGACTTTTCAATGTAACACTGAGGTAAGAGTAATTGTCCCCATTTTACAGAGGAGCAAGTGAGACATTGAAGGTCTTTGTTAGTACACAGCAAAGATGGACCTATAAGAGAGATCTGTCCAACTACAAGCTCTGCCCTCCCTCAAAGTTTGGAGATTACATGACATTATTTCAACTCTATGAGACTTCATCTCTTCATCTACAATAATGGGAATTTTACTACTGCAAGGAGTGAGACAGGAGATTGAGAAGGACACACAGCGATCAACATCTGGCAGCTAGTAAAAGTGCTAAATGATCCTTCTGAAGTTGTACCATGCAGGACTATGGTCTGAGGGGTAGGCATTTTCAGAGAAGATTTGAAAGCCAAGTTTAATTCCTTACGGTGATGGTCCAGATGAGATTTATTGGTAATCTTATTGACAGCACACTTTTTGTTCCATTCTTTGTATTTTCTTTCTAATAACTCTTGGAAAATTATTTTAAAATGTGCTCTAAGTGGAAAAAAATCCTCAAATTAGAGAAGAATAAAGGATTTGAAGTTGAAAAGATATGTAATGTGATGTGATGACAGATGCAAAATAGGCATAGTCTCTAATAGAATGTGAGCCTGGACATGTGCTTCCAGAGTCTGTCAGTCTTTTCTGTGGAATCTTCTGCCCTGGGAAAACACTTACCTCAGTGCACCTTCTGGTAAATGCCTGTGCAGCAACTGCATGCCAGTGTGAGTCCCTCCTCTTTTTGTTCTTCCTCTTCCCTCACTCCCTGCAATGCTAATAGCACTCAGTGGGATTGGAGACCACAGAGCCCCTGTAGAACAGAGAACAACTTGCACACTAGTTAGACTTTGAAGAAAGCAAACGAGCCTTGCGCTTTGCTTTGTATTACACAATTTTTTGCTATGGTTCTCTCTGAAACTCAGGATGAAATTTGATTATCATGTAGCAGTGTTGGGAAGTAGAACCTCTGAGAGGCAATGAGGTAATAAAGCCTTAAATCCCTTCTCGAAGGGTTAGATTAGCTACCTGGAGAGTGGGACAGGTAAGTGTTCTCCATGGAAAGGAAGGTGGGAAGGACAATCCTTGCAGAGGTATGAAGTGGAACCATGCATTTGGGAAACTACAGGTCAACCAGATAACTCCTGTAAGTGTGAGCGTGGTCACCTGGATGCCTTGGCCATGATCCTATATGATGTGGGGACACGACAAGAGAGCGACGGGGAGAGTTTTGCTTTTTAGATAATGCCAAATCCCTCCTATCATCCTGGATCATTCCATTTCTTTAAAGACATTCATTAAGACACACTTCTCCCAACACCATTTTTGAGATTGCCATCAATTCTGGCCTCTCAGATGTTGAGGACGCCATCTTGCTAGCACAGTGGGCTAGCACAGTGGAGATTGATGTGATTCAACCTCCCAGGTCCAATACAGAGAAAAACATGACGACAAAAGCTGTGAAAGAATTTTTTTCTGAGAAAGGGCACTACCGTGATGATATGCACACATATTTTATCATCCTGTGTTATCACCAGAGAGAGAAAAAGCTTGGTCTCCTACCCTGGAGGCCTTTGCCACCAATGCCAGAGAGTTGTTTGGAATCAATCAAGAAGATCATGCTTGAATTCTGAATGCCCCCTCTCTTCATTCACCTCCTCCCTATGTGAATAAGAAAGACACTTTGCACAGCTGGGCTATTTATTAGGAACAAGACTTCAATACTCCTTTCTGTAATAAAGCAGCCACTTCAGACCCGTTCTCTAATCAGGATAGCCTACTTCTTCAAAACTCAACACAAAGACTTGTATCAAAAAGCTATTTATCCAAAAGAAGAATTCCCCTAAAAGGTTATCCTTTGAGTCTTCATTTTTTAATTCCTGCTTTCTTCTTTGCCTCTTCAGTTTGGTATTTGTTTTGTTAGTTCATAGTCATTACCATTTCTATAGTCAGCACTGAATCATTTTGCTAGAATTTAATGATGTTTTAATAATGTCTTATTATTGGGAAAAAACTATTATTTATGAAATCTTTTCACTTGTTTTACCTGGTCCACCAATGAAATGGCCTCTCAGTTCATGTATTTCTTGATTTCATCACTGCATTTGACCAGCTTAATAAAACTTTCAAAGCCTTCCTCCCTTAGAACTTTTTAGTAGTTCTTCATCTTGTATCCAGGGCTAGTTCCACTCACCTACTGGCCATCCTAGTATATCAGTCAGCTTTCACTAGCTAATGCTGTGGTAACAAACAATCCATTCTCTTGGTGCTTTAGAACCAAATTTTATTTCTCAACCATAGTGCATGCCAGCTGCAGGTTGACCATAGCACTACTCCATATGTCTTCTTTCTTAAATCCAAACTGGAAGAAAAGACCTATCTGGGACATGCCCTTTTTTGTGTAATGGAGAAAGGAACAATGACAGCCATATGATGTCTCTTAATGATTCTGCTTGACATGCGCACTTTCTACCCACACTTTATTGGTTAAAATAAGACAAAGAGTCCCTGGGATACAGAGGATTTTGGGATTCAAAACTGTGAGTGGGATACAGAGGTATAATCTTCTCACCAGAAAGGCAGTATATGATTGTAAGCAGACATATAATCTACTATACTTGGAATGCCTTCCTGTCATCCACTGCCAAGCAGTCCATAGTGCTGTTCAAAGACCATACTCCATTTCCTTTCTTGTATGTATTTTCAATGTTGTGAACCTGTGGTCTCACATATGTGTCCCACATCAGAAATTCACTCAGTTCTGTGTTCTTGTCTTTTCTCTCCCACTGGAATCTGAGATTGATGATCTAGAAACAGAATGAGTGATCACTGGCAGGGGATCCCAAAAAGTCAGTAATATACAAGTAACTTACTTTATGAACTGTTATTGGGTTGAATAAGTAGGATAAGATTTTTGAGAATTTTGGGGCCAGAAGAGACTAGAAGGGATTTTTTAAAATAATGATCTTGACTTAATTTTGTAAATTTGAAGAAGGAAAAAAAAAAAAAAAAAGCAAGCCCTATGACCCAGAAAAGTATATTTATTTGCTAATTCTCACAAGACTATAGAGTAGTAAAGCAAAGACCACAACACAGATTTTTATAAATCAAGGCCCTTTTCATCACCTCAAGGCACCTACAGAAGACTTGGCCTTCATATATCAGAATGCGTCATGAAGAAGATGGGAAAATGTGATCCAGATTATAGCACCCCCAAGCAGAATTGCATCTTGTTGAAGTACTAATTAACTCATCCATGCCCATCAAAAAAGGGATCCCTAGAAGTAGACTATAAAAATATCCTCTGAGTCTTACCTTATTTAGTCAATAGTTAACATGCCAATAACATAAAGATCATGTTGTGATAGCCACTGGCACTGTTCATGAAGTATCCCTGAGCACATGCGAGAACTGCAATTTCTGACCTCCATGAGGTTGGTGAGGCCATGAAACCAACTCCAGCTAATGAACAGAAGTGATATGCATTACATTCAGGATGGAGCATCTAACAGCTGGTGTAAACCTTCTGTAGTCTTCTTCCTACCACCATGTTGATCAGCAACAGGGCTCCCTGAAGTGAGAAAACAAGGAGCACAGTCCCAGCTCATCTGCAATGGACACATAACCTAAACAGCTAACAATCCTTTGGATTTTATTAGCCTCTGGGATTTAGGACTAATCTATCATTCAGTATAACTGAATCTATCTTGACTGACACTCAGACTTAAAAAATCTATTAATACAAAACAAAGTTGAGAGAGATGATCAGTATAATGGATGACCAATTCAGGGTGAAAAGCACTGCAGCAGTGTGAGATTAAGGTCTAACTATGTCTAACAATATAGATCTTAAGAGTGCAAATGTAATTTCCTGTACTTAAAGTTTCAGAAATCAATAGCAATTCATAAAAGGGGAGGTTGTGGCCTATAAGCTCAATAGGAATCAATATTATACTTTCATTGCTAAATATACTAAACTCACTAGTAGTCTGTCTTCATAAAAAAGGAGTATTTATAGATCAAGAAAATTAATAGTCTCGTATTCCATAGAGAACACACCAAATGCACCAGACTTCAGTTAATGAGAGCAAAGCCAATGAAGAGTGACTAGGATCCGAGGGGACTTGGAGCCATGCCAGGCAAGGAGTTTAAAAGGATCTGAGATGTTTTACCCAAAGAACAGGGGACTTAGGAGGGACATGATCTCTTTCTTTGAATATCTGGAGACCTGTGATGAATAAGAAAGTTCTATTCTGTTTTGTATCAAGGTCCATAACAAGAAATAACAGGGGGAAACCCTTAGGAAGAAGAAGTTGGCCCAGGAAAGCTTCCCCTCCACAGAAAAGCCTAGCATGAGCCCATAGATAAGTTTGGTCTTTGTTGAAACAAAGATCAAACTGAATTTGTCTATATGAAGATGTCAGAAAACTGTGAAGCTCTCCAGAGAGAGTATATTATTTATCTATATTCCAATATTCAGCACACATTCAGTATTTATAGAACGTAGTTTAATCAGAAGGAATTTTCAAAGAAGCAGAATGTCAGAGCAGTGAGAAGGGCACAAATGCCCATTTTTGGTGGGAATTCATCAAGTAAGGAAAAGCCTGGAGGAGAAGATTGTCTAATATTTGTTGCAACCCCACTTTCACTCTTCTGCAACTCGGTTAAATCTGTCCTGGAGTCTGGCATTCAAAGCCCACCTCTAATTCTTGTGCTCTTAATACACAGATAATTTGTGCTGCCTTATAAGAAAAGGAAGAAAGAAAAGGAGAAGCATGGAGTTTAAGATGGCCAGCTACACTGCGTGCCTAGTCTCTTTGTACTACAGCTTTTAATTGCATTAAACAAATGTGTGCATAAATTAATGCTACCTTCCTCTCAGATGCTCACTTCACTGTCAAAGTCTTTGTGTGTACATATCAGCATGTATGTTTAACACATATAAAAATCTTACAGCACTTTGCAGCATATCTTGTTTAGAGATCACTCTGATATCCCAAGGTACATGAGGAAGTAAAACTGTATTAACTTAGCCAAAAAAAATAGGCACTAAGTATCTGGGGTCTTTCTTTCACGGGGCTTAAAGTTTAGGGGATATTATAATACACGAAACTATAATATATAAAAACCACTTTAAAAATCAGTTGGAAGGAGTTTCATCACAGTGCAATTAATTACAATCAACAGAATGAGATAAAAAGCTTCAATATCCACAATTTATGACTGGTTTAAGAAATTATGTTTACACACATTAAAAAGAATACTAATTTTTTTTATCATTGACTCATTTGATGAATATATATGAGATAAAAAGAAGAGTTTCTTTTTAATAAACCTTATTTTTAGAACATACTCAGAAAAACTGAGAAGTGTGAAATTCCAATACACCCCTGCTTCTTCCCCTTCTTCTACATATGCAAAGTCCCCCACTATCAACACACCACATCAGAGTGTTGCATTTGTCACAATGCATGAACCAATATTAACATGTTATTATCACCCAAAACACATAATTACATTAGGATTCACTCTTCATATTATATATTTTTCTGATTTTTGACAAAAATACAATATTTACCATCATAGTATCTTACAAGATAATTTCACTGCCCAAAATATCCTCTATGCTTCACCTTCTCATTTTTACTTCCTTCTAATCCTCTAGCAACCATCAACCTTTATAATGTCTCTATAGTTTGCCTTTTCCAGAATGTTTATATAGTTGGAATCATACAGTAGGTAGACTTTTCAGATTGATTTCTTGCACTTAATAATATGCACTTAAGGTTCTCTATGCCTTTTCATGTCTTGATGGCGCATGTATTTTTTAGCACTAAGTATCATTCCATCTCCTATTAGCACCTCATTTCATTCTACTGAAGGACATCTTGGTTGGTTCCAAGTTCTGGTGATTATGGGTAAGCCTGCCAAAAACATTCGTATGTAGCATTTTACATGGACAGAAGTTTTCAACTCATTTTAGTAATTACCAAGGAGTACAATTGTTGGATCATTTGGTAAGTTTAGTCTTGTAAGAAACCACCAAATTATTTTCTAAAGTGATTGTACCATTTTTCATTCCCACCAGCAATGAATGAAAGTTCCTTTTACTCCATATCCTTGCCAGGATTTGATGTAGTCAGTATTTGGGATTTTTGTTATTCTAACAATTGTGTTGTGATATCACATTGCTATTTAAATTTGCAGTTCCCCAATGACAGATGATGCCAGCTTGATTATTTTGTCCATCTTTTATTTAGTCATTTGTTTTCTTATTATTGAGTTTTGAAGGTTGGTTCTTTATTTCACATACAAGTCTTAATCAGATATGTGTTTTGTAAATACTTTCTCCAGTAGGTGGCTTATACTTAAAGCAGAATATTTTATTTTAATAAATTGCAGTTTGTCATCTTGTAGTGTGACTATGTTTGTGTGATTCTAATTCTGGGATCTCTATTCTGTACCATTAATCTATTGATTATTTTGCCAATACCATTTGTTCTTGATTATTGTAGTTTTCTACTAGGTTTTGGCTTGGGTATTATCATTCATCCAAGTGTTCTTCAGTATTGCATTGACTATTCTGGGTCTTTTGCCTTTGCATGCCAACTTCAAAGTTTGCCAATACTCACAAAATAACTTTTTATTAGAATGGCATTGAATCCACAGATCAAAGAAGAAATGACATCTTAACAATTAGTCTTTATATCCAGGAATATGAAATTCTTCTCCATCTATTGCAATCTTTGATTTCTTTAAATAAACTTTTATCGATTTCTTCATGTAGATGCTTTACATATTTATTAGATGTGTACCTAAGTATTTCATTATTTTGGTGATAATGTAATTGGAATTATGTTTTTAATTCCAAATTCCAAATGTTCATTTGTGGTATATTAAAAACCAAATAAATTTTTAATATTAGTATTGTACTCTGCCACTTTTATAATCAGTTGTTAGTTCCAGAAATTTTTATTAATTGTTTGGGATTTTCTACATAGATGATCATAGTTTTATTTATTCTTTCTTAATTTATAGTCTTTTTATTCCCTTTTCTTACAGAATTAGCTAGGACTTCTAATACAATATTGAATAGAAGTGCTGAAATGGGGACTTCTTCATCTTGTTCCTAAATGTAGAAGTGTCAGGTTTCTCACTATTAAGTATAATTTTATCTGCAGATTTTTTTTGAATTGTTCTTTATCAATTTGAGGAGTTCCTCTGTACTCCTACTTGCTGAGAGTTTTAGTAATGAGTGGATTTTGTCAGATGCTTTTTCTGTATCAATTTAGCCTGGTTTTCTTCTTCAGACTGTTAATGTAGTGGGTTACAATGAATGACTTTGAAATGTTTAGTCAGTCTTACATATCTGGATAAATTCTACTTGGTTGTGATGTGTGATTTTTTAAATACATTGTTGAATTTGATTTGCTAATATTTTGTTGAACATTTTTGCATCTATGATCATGAGACCTACTGATCTTGAGTTCTCCTTTCTTATAATAGCTTTATCTGGTTTGGTATCAGGGCAGTGCTGGCCCCCCAGAGGGACTTAGGAAGTATTCTCTCTGCTTCTTTTTCTAGAAAAGGTTGCATAAAATCAATATCATTTCTTAAGTATTTGATAGAAATCATCAGTGAAATCATCTGGGTCTGCAGCTTTCTTGTTTAGGAGATTATTAAATCAATTTAATTCCTTTAATAAATACATGCCTATTAGATTACATATTTCTTCCTATGTGCATCTTATTAGTTTGTTTCTCTCAAAAAGTAGATCCATTTCTTCTAATATTAAATTTTTAGGCCTAGAGTACTTTCTATTATATTCTTGCATAATCCCTTCAATGTCCATGGGATATGTAGTGATATTTATTTATCATTTATTCCTGATATTAATGATGTGTATCACCTTTTTTTCTTGGTTTAACTGTCTAGAAATTCATCAATTTTCTTACTTTGATTTCTTACACTTTGTGAGTCTTATTAAGGAAGTCTGATCCTAAACCTGCATGAAAGATGCAGGCCTACTTTTTCTTCTATTTGGTGCAGGGTCTCTGGTTTAATTTCTCGGTCCTTGATCCATTTTGAGTTGAGTTTTGTGCAGGGTAAGTGATAGAGGTTTAATGTTATTTTACTATATATGGATTTCCAATTTTCCTCAATAAATGGGATGGATTCAAACTAAAAAGGTTTTTCTCAGCAAAGGATACAATCAATAAAGTGAAAAGAGAACCTACAGAGTGGGAGAAAATCTTTTCCACATGCACCTCAGACAGAGCACTAATCTCCAAAATTTATAAAGAACTTACAAAACTTCACACCAAAAATACAAAATCCCAATCAATAAATCAGCCTAGGAAATGGACACTTTACAGAAGAAGATATACAGGCAATTAACAAATACATGAAAAAGTGTTCAATATCTCTAGCAATTAGAGAAATGTAAATTAAAATAACTCTAAGATTTCATCTTACTCCAATTAGAATGGACAATTAGTAAGAACAAACAAGCAATAAAAGATGTTGGCATGGATGTGGGGGAAAAGGCACACTTGTACATTGCTGGTAGAGTTGCAAATTAATGCAGCCATTCTGGAAAGCAGTATGGAGATTCCTCAGAAAACTTGGGATGGACCCACCTTTTAACCCAGTTATCCCACTCCTCGGTTTATACCCAAAGGACTTAAAATCAGCATACTAGAGTAATGCAGCCACATCAATGTTTATAGCAGCTCAAGTAGCTAGATTGTGGAACCAACTTAGATGCCCTTTAACAGATGAATGGATAAAGAAACTGTGGTATATATACACAATGGAATATTACTCAGCCATAAAGAAGAATAAAATTATGGAATTTGCAGGTAAATAGATGGAATTGAAGAATATCATGCTAAGTGAAATAAGTCAATCCCCAAAAACCAAGCACCAAATGTTTTCTCTGATAAGTGGATGATGATATATAACAGGGTGGGGGGTAAGAGAAGAATAGATGAACTTTAGATTATGTAGAGGGAAATGAGAGGGGGTGGGGGTATAAAAGATGGTAGAATGAGAGAGACATCATTACCCTTACATGTATGTTTAAATGAATGATGTAAATCTACATTGCGTGTAAGCATAGAAATGAAAGTTATACCCCATTTGTATACAATAAATCAAAATGCAATCTGTAAAAATAAAAAAAAGAAATTTATCAATTTTATTAATGTTTTCAAAAAATATGTTTTTGGTTTTGTTAATTTTTCCTAAATTTCCTGTTCTCAAATTCATTGATCTCTGTTCCTGTATTACTCACTTCTTCTACTTGCTTTAGGTTTACATTGATCTTGTTTGGTTTCCTAATATAAAGTTTAGATTATTAATTTTCTTTCTTTTCTAGTATTTGTATTCAGTGCTATAAATTTCTAAGCACTGCTTTCTCTGCATATCACAAAATTTGTGTGTGTGTTACTGTGGATTTAACCCACAGCCTTGCACAGGCCAGCACTCTACCACTGAACTATATCCCTTCCCCAGACCTCAAAATATGTTCTTTAAATTCTCTCAAGACTTCTTCCTTGACTTGTGTGTTATTTACAAGTGTGCTATTTAATCTGCAACCTTTTAGGGATGTTCCATGGATGTTTCTGCTCTTGGTTAGCAGTTTAAGTTCATTGCTACAAACTCCTTCTTGAATAGAGTCTGTTTCTTAAAACCCTATCTGTTTTAATTTGTTGTTATTACATTGAAGTACCATTGATGTGTGTTAAGGTATTGGGGAGGGGAAATATAATCTTAACACTAAATGTCAGTGTTTTAGTGGGCCTGAATTCCTGGGTTATGACCCTCAAAAGTACTTCTTAGTTAATTTAGAAAGGAAAGGTAAGTGGGCCTGAGTTAGCCCACCACACTTTCTCCAAACCAGAGAAGGCCCTGGTAAAAAAGTTTCCTTTGGAGGGCAGGTCTTTGGATTGATAGATTTTAAAATGATCACTTTCCTTTCTTCCTGCCTACAACTTGAGGTGATACCCTTTCCTCTTTACCAAAAGAAACTGGGCAGATCCTGGAGATTAAATTATTGAAACTGTGGCGGTTCCCTTGTTACTGAGTTCCCACTGGTTCTTAACGTTCGAGTTCACCCACACTCAACCTCCCACAATTTCCTGCAGATTTTGGGGTAGTGTTTGCCCTATAACCATAATTCTCATATAAGCCTAAGAAAAACTACTTTTTTGTTTTTTCCCTGTGTTCTTCTTGTTGGGAGGATGGGAAAGATAACTTCCAAACTCTTTACACACCAGACCTGAAACCAGAAATCAGATTTTTTAAAAGCACAAATTCTATAGATGCATATTTTTAACATGGTTTAAATCTATATTTTATGCCAGGAAAATTTCTAATGAATATAATATCAAAACCATGAACAGATAAATTTCATAAAATAAATGAATAAATTTTATTAATATATGTATAAGAAAAAAATGGTTATATCTCAGTTAGGCATCACCTAATTGCTTTTTTTTTTGTAATTGTGTCTTTTCAAATATGTTATATTGAGCATATATGAATTTTATAATGGAAGATAAAATGAAGTATTCAAAAAGAGAGAGCATACAATGCTGCAGTGGAAGGTTCCAGATACTAAGGGGTAATATGGGGCAAATACTTCTGTTCAGATCATGAAAGGCATCTCAGGATGACCTTACTTCAGTTCGGATGTGTATCTGTCTCAAATAATGGCACGAATACAAACTGCATAGCCCTTTGAACTCCATCTCAATGGTTCGGAAAACCCATTAAAAGGCCAAGTGTCCATTAGAAGTTAAGCATGCACCCATATGCCTGAACTTTGCATCTTTTTAGTCAATAAAAATCCTCGAGGTAAATATATAAACAAATAAATAGCTCTGGGTTGCTGCCTGTTGCTTAAAGTGATAGTTCCTTTTATTTCTCCTTATGATGCCTCTTTTATCATGCAAAGTTATTATTCGCTCTGTTTCCAAACTCCTAGCTGGTGTGCAGTTGCTTACAGAGGACAGTAGTTTCCAAAGTCATCTGTAATGAAGCACAGGATTAAAACAGCTAGACAAAAGGAGGCAGCACTAGGCAGATCAGTGCAGAGCTGGCTCAGCTCAAAAGAGCAAGATGTGTGGATGAAAGAAAATTCTCAATTCATAGTTGAATAGGGTAGCTATAGACTCCTAGAATCAGAAAACATTTTTGGATCAGTCAAATTTCAGCAACTCAAATTGAATCAGCTGGAATGCTATTTCAAATTCAAGATTTGCCTTTTAATGTAAAATCTGCAGAGAGAGAAAGAAAAATTTAGTTATCAGAGGAAACAGTTCTATTTTAGCATATCTTTTATTACTATAAAGTGATAAATAGAAGAAAAGATCTCAGGCAAGACAGTATAAAATCACTTTAATATAACGTTCATCTGGCCTTCTAGTTTAAAATGATGGATTGCAATCATATGTCTGTCACCATTCTCTCCCTCTAAACCTTTATAAAATGATATTACAAGAATTTGAAAAGTATGACTCTAAAAAGGCAATAAGTGGAATAGAGATAAGAACAAGAGATGTTGACCAATATTTGGACAATGGAATTTAGAAGGCAGCATTGCTGGGCCTGAGAAAGATGAATATGAGGTGCTACAGAAAAGGATGATGAGAAGACATTGCCCACTCATGTTGCTCAGCTCTGGATAGGCTGGTACAGAGAAACCAGCTTCTACCATGGCCAATGAAAGGAGACAATGGAGTCCCTTTAACAACTAATTGAATCCAGATGCCCACCTTGTTCTTAGAAACCAACGACCTTTCCCACACAGACAGACACTGGAGGATTATCATGTCAGAAACTCATTTGGAACAGTTCCTAATTTGGGGTTTCTAGATATCCCTGAAAGGGCTATACTAAAAATTAGGGAATTAAGTTAAAATAATTTCATTAAACTATGAGATTCCCCATTCTGATAGTATCATCTGGTTCCAGGAATGATGTTAGTTGAGTGTGTTCTTTCCAGGCAAAAGACTTGTTCCATACATTTCTCTAGTCTTCAACATGAAGAACAGAGACAAAATAAATATGTTTAAAGATAACTCCAAGGAAGCAGAGAAAAATATAGGAAAAAAATCCATAAAATTATAACTGATAATATTATACATTCAGATAAAAAATAGGAGGAAATCTTGTGAAAGAACATTTGTAATAGATTATAAAAATAATGAAAGTCTTGTAAATTAAAATCACAAGTATGGAAATACAACTTAAATAGAATGGTAGAGAGAGGAAGTATAGGATAGCATCTCCAAAGTAGTCCAAGTGATGGTGTGCAAGGGAAAAAGATAAGTCAATCAAAGGATCAATCCAGGAGATCCAAAATACAGAATCCCAGAATCAAGAAAGGAAAACAGGGATGGGAGAGGACCTTACTGGAAATAATACTAGAAATTTTTCTACAAGTAAGAAGGTGAGTTATTTTCCATGCATTGCTTAGCGAAATGAAGGGGAAAAAGAAATATTATTGTCAAATTTCAGAACTTTGGGGATAAAGAGAAGACCCTAAACCCTACAGAGGGGAAAAGAAAAACAAACAACATGCTAAAGACTAAGAATTGACATTGTATGATTTGTGGCAATATTGGAAGCTGAAAATCAATGTAGTAAAATCTTCTCAATTCTTAGGTTTCAAGTCCAGAGTCATAGCCAGACTTACCGTCATTTAAGCATAAGTATGGAAAAAGTAAATTTTTAATTTTATACATGCAACTTTTCAAAAAAAAAAGAACTACTTTCTTTAAATCTGTTTTCTGGAGACAATCACATGTTATTCTCCAGCAAAGTGAAGGGGGAACAAATAAGGTTTTTGTTTTGTTTTGTTTTGTTTTTAAGTAGGATATGGGAAACTGAATATCTAACAGGAAAAAGAAATGGAGATAAATCTCAGGGTGACAGCTGTGAAGTGGGCCAGAATAGCCATCAGGCCAGACTGGGGGAAAAAAAGGGAGTCCCCAAGGAAGGTCTCCAGGGAAAAGAAAATAAAAGAAAGAGAAATGAATTTATAGAATACTTGGTGAGTTTGATCATGTGGTTGATAGCATTTAAATGGATTTCTTAATTAAGATGGAAATTTTAAAGAATTAATAGTATAAAAAGTAGGCAAAAGTACTGTAATTAAATATTTCAGAAAAAGACCAAAAGGTTCTTCAAAAAAAGACAATTTAATCATAGTATAAGAGTTATCTTTCCTTAAAAAGCCTTCCATTTGACCTACCTCAGGTGGCTGCAGAAGTGAATTAAGAGTTTGGTGACTCTCTGTGTCTTTTCTGCCACTCAGAGTCCCACGACCTATGGGAACTCTGTCACTCTTCAATGAGTAAACTAAGCTCCAGAGAGGTGGCCTGATTTGGCCAAGTATCTTAATTGACTCAGAGGTAAGCCTGAAAGAATTCCAGGTCTCTGTCTTCCTGTTTGCTGTCCTCTACCCTGCCAGTCCAGTTGACAAGAACATGCCTCTTACTTTTGTTTTAGTGGTGCATGGTTTGAAATCACCAACTATGTATGATTCCCAATTAGAACATACGTTAGATTCCAAGAGCTATTCTCTCTTATTTGGTTATCCCCTATGGTTAAATATAGATCAGAATATTATTCCTTCAGTGTGGTTTTTTCTTTGTGTTTGTTTTCTGTCTTTTTTATTTCATTTTGAGACAGGGTCTCGATTAGTTGAGATCCTCCTGCCTCAGTTTCCTAACTAGTTGGGATTTCAGGTGTGTGGAGCTGTGCCCGGTCTTCAGTACAGTAGCTTTAAAGCCCACAGCAAGACTTGAAGAACAAGAATGAGCTTCCATGAGATGTTCATTGGCTGTGTGCAGGTTCTGGCCAGCTTCTGCCAAGTTGCAGTGTGTATCCTTCCACATTTGCCATTGAGCAAGGTATGAAATAGTGGGCAGTTTTCAGAAAGGCAAAAATTGGAGATGAGTGGTGAATGAACCTCAGGGTTCATGACTCAAAGCTACCTTGATGCATCTCAGAACACCTACCTTCATTTTCCCATTTAATAAGGTCCAGGCTGCCACTGCAGCAGAAGGTCATTCTAGGAATCCTGTCCTTAACATTTATTCATTCAGTCACCAAACCTTTAGGAATGTACTCTCTTTCAAGGTAATGTGATAGTACTGGGTGTATATTGGTGGGCAAGATAAACATGGTCCTTCTCAAAGGTCTTATGAGGTCAACACCCCAGTGAAAGTTAGGATACATGTGCAAATGTGGAGGGTCTTGGGTCACAGCAACTCACATAAACCATCCTACACTGTGGAATAGCGATGGCCTGCCTGACAAACCTGAGCTCTAACATTATGAGTCACCCTAAGCAAAAAAGGCTGATGCCTTGGGGGTGGAAGGCTCTCCATCATTGAAGGTATGTGTTTGAGTGTAGATAGACCACAGGAAGAGGACTCAAGCTTCAAGGATGGTTTCAGATGGAAAGGCTTCTAGATTCCTGCCCTTTCTGCACTTTCAATGCCTGGTGAAATCCTACTGCTCCATTAGAGCAGGTTCACCTGCCCTCGGTCCATTTCCCAGCACCGTGTGGTGGTGCTCGTTACCCACTCCAGACTGTCCTCTACTTTTTCCCCTGCCCTGTTTCCCAGTCAGGTGCCCAATTTCTTTGTTTACAAACCTGTCTTTCCCACTAGGGAAGATGACGGTGTTTTCTTATTAAGCAGACAGCTGGTACATCGAAGGTGTTCAACCTGTGTCTGATGAAGGAATGTAACCAAAGTTCTATTATAGAGTCAATCTTGCTCCTCTCTATTCTACAAGTGGACCATCCTCAAACAGTCTACTCACCTGCCCTCAGACACACCAAGCTCAATCTCACTTTCTAACCTTAGTTCATGCTGTTGCTCCAGCCTGGGATGCCCCCAGTTTACATTTTTTGATGATATTTTTTGAAAGCCTACTGTGTGCCAGACGCTGTGCAAAGCACAGACAAAACACCTCCCCAATCCTCCAACAGAGTGTGCATTCTAAAGGAGAAGCAAGCATCTGAGCAAATAATTACATGTTGGTGTGATGAATTGGGGATGTGATGAACAAGCACAAGGTACAATAGGACCCCAGCCCAACCTCAGGGAGTTGGAATTCTCTCCCCAGAGGAGGTGACACTCTTCCAGTGCCTTTACCTGGCTGACCCTGCAGGCACCACATGGGTCAGCCAGGTCAAAGCAGTGCAGAGAGCCTTGGGTACAAGCCCTTCTCATCTCTCTTCCCACCTCAAGACCCACCTCCAGGAAACGAACCCCTTGCTCCTCGGCACTTTGGCCCCCACACAGCACTCTCTTCAGTGTGCTTACATCTTTATTATCTATGATTGAGGTTCCTGACAGCAGCTGACAGAATTCTTCAAGGAGATTTGAAAAAAAAAATTATGATAATTAACTAGGAATTGTGTTTCCTGAAAGTTCCCTGGGTGAATCTATTGTCCAATCAAGTTTAGGAATCATTACCATACACCATTCCTATTAGCATATCCCACATAAAGCTATGTTCATTTTCTAAAAAAATGTTAATGCTGTTTTTCTCACCTCTGTAAGAACCATTTTGATCTTGAAACTAACATCAGTTTCTGTCTATCTGTTTTCAGCCCTGTTTCTAGCACAATGCTGTCATCAAAAGAGACATTTAATAAATACTGTCTAAGTCAAGAAAGAATGGATATCATAAGTGTCAGAAAAAAATAGAAAAATACATTTGCCTTTCAAGACTAAAATTTGTACTATGTCACTGAATAATTCTGATATATGACCTTTATATAGTGTTTGCAAATTTACAAACTATCTTCCCAAATGTAATTACAGTTGGTTGGAACATCCTGGGAGATGGGTAGGCAGGAGTGCTGTTATTATTACCATCACGATTTATAAATTAGCAAACTTTATTAGCAAACTGAGACTCTGAGATGTTAAGAGTGTTGCCCAAATTCAAGAAATGATCAAAGTCATGTCTTATAAATTCAAAAAGCTTCCCCTCACTTCTTCCCCACCCTGACAATTTTTCAAAGGATTTTTTTAAGTAAAGTAAATATATGACTCTCTCTTAGTTTAGATGGAGGGCAAAAATATTGGGGGTGGAAATAAATTTCATGTAAGGAATATACTTGTCTGTGAGCTAGTCAGAGATAAATTTGTCGATACAAGGAAATCATTCTAGTCTGCCCACAGGAAGATGAATGCTTGCATTTGGCCGGGGAGGAAAGGATGACGATGGCAGATAAAGGTCCAGGAGTCTCCCAAAGATTCTTCCATTGCCTTCTGTGACATGATATCTGCAGTGATTAATGGAAACGTTTACAGTGATATTTAATCTCTGAGTTTGGAGAGATACATTTAGATGTACAAGCAGTAAACAAAACTTCTCATCAAAGACACAATCTTTGGTCCAACGCCCTGCTTCACAGAGAATGTGTCAATGGGAGAAATTTGAACAGCACAAGGTTACAGAGGAATGTGGATAATCACTGCTCAGTTTTCCCCCACCATTAATCCTGGTAGGACTTTCAGAGAGGATGAGGTCATTTTGTCAACTCCCTGCACAGTGTTTTTATCCTGAAAGATGATACAGCTATCATTGGATGGCTTCAATCGTTGTGGGAACATACTCCGGGATAGGGATACCTTCAGGAATCATCATGCGGTTGCTTAATCATTTCCATAGTAAAGGAACTGCCTGGGAACTGAGTCTGTGAGCACCTGGGAGACTCAGGCCTTCAGTCCAGTTAGCTAGTGTACAATTCATAGCTCCGGAGGCCTCCTCAACTCCTCCCTCCTCCTACCCAGCATCGGTTGAACAATAACTTGTATCAGCAAGTTCCCATATCTTTTATCTTGTGCTGTGTGACACTGGCCCTAGTTTTTATTTGGGGCTTGCTTTTTTTTTTTCCATGGGAAAGAGGTGGGAATAATGATTCCCATTTTAGCATATTCCTGAATGACTTCCTCCCTTCAGGTTTTATTCTCTGTTTCTTCTTCTATTCTCTTGCCTGAGGCATCCTTCTAGAATAGATGTGACCAAGTTGTTTCTGTGCTTGAGCTACTTCAAGAGCCCTCTGTTATTTAAGAGAGAGAATTCAAAGGTGTTCACAAGCCTATCAGGTACCTCATATTGGAGTCCGGCTTACCTGGCCAACCTGAGCTGCCATTTGCCCACCTACACCGTCTCCTTCAGTGCTCCCTCAGCCCTTGGGTTCTGTTTGTCATCCCTTCAGGCCACATCACACTGCTGCATGCTCAGGCTTTGTTCCTAACGCATAGCCAATGGCTCAGCAATTCGTTCTGCCTAGATGCAACTAGAGTACATCTCCTAGCCTTCTTCAAAATTGGAGAAGAAAGAGTACATCCTGAGTCCTGGCTTTAGGAGCAGGAGTAAGTAGTAATATGTGCCATTTTAGAGACTGGTCCATCAAAACCACCATATGGATATGTGTGATGTTCCATGCTTTTTCATGAAACTCTGAAAATCAGGTGTTGATAAACTGAAGTGCATGAAACTTTAAAAAGAGATTTTAAGCAATGTAGTTATATTCACTACATTTGAGCAACTCAAATAACTCAGGCCAATTTGATCACCAGACTGCTATAGAGCCCTGTTATATCCCTGAGAATGGACCATACGCATAATTGTTTCAAAAGGATTCCATTATAATTTCACAAATCTTTAGTGAAACACTACTATGTGTCAGACAATGGACCTAGTGCTGGGGAAGCAAAGTTGAATATGATGCAGACCCTGCCATCAAATAAATACTCAAATACTCAAAAACTACCAGTGGAAGAGGCAAAGAAATAAACAGTTGCTTTGCCACAGCATGGGATTGTGCTTTCATAAGATTAGGAGGCAGAAAACAGTTCCTTCCATCTTTTGGATCAGCCATCTTAATATGGATGGCAGGGAGTTAACAGGGGTCTAGTAAAAAGCTTTAGGGAAAGTAACACAAGATAGCAGAGAGAAATGAGGTAGATGGGAAAACTCCCTAAAGTGAGTCATGAAGAAAAGTTAAGTATTGACCTGAAAAGGGGCAGAGGTGAGATGGAAAGAGATGACAAAGAGAACAGCATATAAAGAGGGGCGGGATGTTATGGAATCTGAAAGAACAGTAGCAGCTTTTCCACAGACCTTTGCTATAGGGGCTCTTCATGTCCTCCGGTGATGCTCTTTATTTCATGTGAAAACATTCTGACCGATGGTGCCAGATGCCATGCTAGTAGTCTACTCTCTAGTGGCAAAGATAAGCAGAGCTGGACATTAAAGTGATAAGGACAAATCATTATCAGAAATAACTATTGAAATAGGAAAATGAGTACAGCTGGAACTGAACTCAGCTTTGCTTTGTACAGAGGCAACCCAACATTTCAAAGGGAGCATGAGGGGATAGAAGAGGGGAAGAGCCGGGTTTGAGAAGAGTCAGAGAAGGGTAAATCCACAAAAATGCAATTAGGTCACGTGTCTGTGAACTAAAAATCTTTACAGCCCAGAGCCTGAGAGATAGAGGCCCTACACTCAGGGGTCAACAGGAACAAATCACTTTTTGTTTTGGAATCCTTGGGTTTTTTTAAGCTTTAAGAGGGGAGAAGAAATTTAGGAATGTAGTTTTTGAGGTGTTAGAAACTATGTTATTGTGTATTCAAGTATGTGCAGACCAAGATTAAGGCCTGAGCAACAAGAGAGCTCAGAGCAGCCTGGCTAGAGTTTGGTCCAGAGTCTCGGTCACTAGTCTGTCTGATCACTCTGTGTCCCCAGTGGACTTGTAATACCAAGGATCAGTTTTGTTCACACCTATGTCTGTTGTAATCCAGTCATTTCATTAAATTCTAGGTAAAATTATGAATTTACACTATGAAAAAGAAGATGATAGTTATTTCTATGAAAACTTAAGCTTAATCATTTTGGAAAAATGTTGATCAAGGTGTGGGAGAGACAACAGTAAAAGATAAGGATAGAATTATAAAAATCTAGAAGGATAATAAACCCAGATTATCTTGTAAGCATGCTTAGGTTAAAGGAATCAATGCTAGAAAATACAAATAATGCAGTACAGGCACGGATTGTACAAGAAAGATAACATGTAATTTCAATGTATGTCACATGTCCAAAGAAACACAGCCTCTGAATTCTGTCTGGAATGAGATGAAGGAAGAAATTCTCAACTACAGCTGCCCAGTATCCCAGAAGCATCACCATCATGCCAGTCAGGTCTCATCCAAAAAGAGCCTCCCTCTGCCCATGTCATCTTTTCTTTTCTCTGTGTCTGAATTTCCCTCTACATATTTCAAGGAAGATCTGTTGACATAGAACCTGCCCTTCAGCCATTGTGAAGGAGCCCTGGGTGTCCAGAGCAGAAGATTTTAGTTAATTTTCATAGCAACTTTGTGGTGTAGGTGAGGAAACTGAAGCTCAGAATGGAAGGTCCTGAAAGATCATTCAAATTGCAACTGTCCTATGTTAACAAGCTGTGTGTCTGAGGTGCATTGGTCATTCTTGAGACTTTTAACCTTGTAAACCTATTGAAATGCTTGGCACAGAATATACTTAACAATAATAATCACTACATAAAAATAGCTAACTTCTTGAGTGTTTAGAAGATGCCAAAGAGAATGCTAACACTTAAAAATAATTTAACCTCACAATCGTCCTCTGAGGAAGGTGTAGTTATAAGCACCAATTTGTGGACCAGAAAGCAGAGGTTGAGAAAGATTAATGATCCAATTCAGCTGTCTCCAAACCTAGGCTTCCCATCTTCAGTTCATACTGTTCCTCTCTTCTCATCAAATTTGCCCATGGATGCCTCTCTTGAGTCATATTGTGAATTGTTTTTTGTATCTCCAATACTCACTCCATATAGGAGTGTCCTGGTGGGTTATAATTAGGACTTGCAGCTTGCCAACTGGGTCAAAAGTGGCTTGTCATCATTTCCCATCCCACTCCCAGCATCCACGGCTTCACCATCTGCCACTCAGCAAGGAAGCCTGAGTTTGCCCTCTCACTTAAAGGAGCAAGCCCTAGGCCGTCTGCCTCAAAGAAACTCTGTTCAGAGATTTGATCATCATCATCTGTCCTGACAACCCTGGCCCTTTAGCATCTACCTGTCAACATCTGAGAGCTTCATTTACCTTGAGGCAGTTAATGAAATGGGATCTTCAAAAGCCCAGTCCACTTGGTGAGGGAGCACCCTCCAGACTTGAGAGTATAAAGTTTATTTTCCACCCAGCCTGTGTCACATCAGCAGGCACCTGGCAGAGATGCTCCATCAGCCAGAAAGATCATGCTATGAAGAATCAAGAGAGCAAAAACACAACCTCTCTTCACCCTAAGATCAAACCTGTCACTGGAAGGACAGGATTCAAGGCCAGAGAGCTAGGAATCACAAAACAAAATCAGAAATGATGAGAGCTGCAGAGATCTCAATCTTTATCAAACCCAAGGGTTGATTTGCATATAGCTAATTTCCTGCTTCCTATGACTTGGAAAATGTACATGCAACTTTTAGATCTCAGTTTAGACCTTGCTACTTCCTTGTAAAACCCTTCCCTGACTCTCACCAAATTAGGATGGTGTTTCCCAGTGTGCATGTCCACAGTCCCTGCACTCTCCCTAAAGTTCTGCCTTTTTGTCTGCATACATACTTCTCCATTAGACTTGAAGCTGCTGGCTAGTCCTGCTCATAACTGCAGCCCTAGCACCTAAGACAGCAGCTGGTACTTCAAAGGCATCAGATAAACACTAACTGAATGGTTGGGAGGACAGGACTTAAGACTCAGTAGATGAGATTAAGTTATCACCTCCTTTCCATTCAAACTCTGGGCTACTGAGTCCTCCCCACACAGACAAAGTTCTACAGGACCCTCTGTCTGCCCAGAAAGCCAGAGTGTCCCACATAGTCCTATAGTTACAGTCCCTTCTCCAGTTGTATCTCCCTACCTTCTCAATCCTTGACATACTTCAGGGACATATTTCATACTGTCCTGGAGAAGTTCGCAAAGTGAATCATCAGCAGATTCCAGTGCCTGAAAATGACAGAACGTTGCCCTCCAGGAAAATTTCCATGAAAACAGAAAAATTGTGGAGATATGACATGATGCTTTCATCAATCTCCAACTGTGCCCAGTTTTTCTATCTTTATTACTTTCATGACCTTGACAGTTTTGAAGTTATTTGGTAGAATGTCCCTCAGTTCATGTTTACCTGATATTTCTTCATGGTTATCAGAATGTACCTTTTTGTGGGAGGAGGCTTCAGAAGGCCACAGAAATGATGTTCACCCTTCTCAGTGAATCGTTTCAGGAGTTATATAATGTTGGTAACTGTTTACACTTCCCATAGTGTATATGTTTTCACAGCTCTTCATCCCTGGCAGGTTAGCAGATTTCATCCTGTAGAGCAGCTCTGCACAGCATTGAGCCACCCTGAACAGGACCATGAAGCCCTGTCAGTACTTGGTGGGAAATGGGCCAGTGCTATCTGTTTTGAATGCAGGTTAACAAAAAGAGGGTACTAGCATGATGAATGTGCTGTCCCTACTTGGTTCATTCAGTCCTGATAGGAAACCTGAGGGTAGACAGGTCAGGAATCCAGAGCCCCTCTCCACACCCCTTGCCTGAAGGAGGCAAAGGCTGACCCTGATAAGCACATTGAAAGTAGGTAGAAAGTATGACCGACTGATACCCTTGACAAAGAGGCCACCCTGGGGTGGGGAAATGATTTTTAATTTCACTTCACATTCCCCAAAGTCTTTTTTCAGGGTGAATTTTGTGAACAAGGATAAATGTCCTTCCATATCTCTGCTATACATAGGCCTTTAAGGAAACATATGATTTTAATTAAAATGAGAAAAATTTGAGTGAGTTGCTAAGAAACAAGACCCTATCTGCGCCCATAGGAGCTCACGCCAATAACATCTGATTATGGATTTGTTTCCTTGGAAACTATTTCTAGGCCTTCTTGAGTATTAATGCTGAGCAAGACTAAGATCTGCTTAATAGATGGAGATGAGGACAGTAAAAGAGGAATTGCTAATTGAGTAAATTTGCCAACTGTAGAAGTAAAATATTCCAGTAAAATATCATACTCAAATACAATAACCTCTTCGTAATATTTTCTCTGGTTCTGTTTTATTATGTTTTTCTTAGATGAAAATAATTCATGCTTGTGGGCAAATAATTCAAATAGGAAGAGAATGAGTTAAAAGCAGAGCTGTCGTTTCCTCCTCCACACCTGCATTCTGCCTCAGAATTGACCATGGTTAATTGTTTTGTTCAGTGTCCATTGCGATATATGCTGTATGAGCGTAAGTGTGGGATTATAATACTTATCAATGAAAACCGTATATTGAATTCACAGATTTGCTGATTTCCCCTCTCACGTGTTTAAGAGATGTTTCGTGGCAGGACATAGAAATCTACTTCATTCTCTTTCATCTGCACTTCAAGTTGGACAGGGTTGAAAGTAAATTTTTATAATTTATTCTCTAATATTGCCTTCAAGTGTTCTCATTGTTGGATATCACAAACAATGCTGCAATGAACAGCCTTGTGTATATCTTTGCAGACTTATATATGTCTATCTTTAGGGTGAATTCCTAAAAATAAAATTGCTTAGTCAAATTTCATATGTATATTTTTATCACAATAGCCAAAATTACACTCCAAATATATCACACTAATTTATTCTTCTCCCAAGAGCATACAAAGATTCCTTTTCTAGCTCCTGCTTCCATCACTAAGCAGCACTGGGTACCATAGAACTTAAAAACTTTCATTGGTCTGATAGAATAAAAGAAATAACCTTTTCATATTTTTCATTTTTAAATTCGAAATGACATTATACATCTTTTCATGTTTGTTGTCCATTTACATTTTTCTCAGTGGATATTCTGGTTGTGGTCTTTACCCACTTCTCTATTGAGTTATCTTTTTTCTTGTTGATGTCTAAGTACTCTTTTCTTACTAAGGAAATCAGCCCTGTTTGTTTCCAAATATTCCTTTGCCCTTTTTCCTTAAACAAGAATAATCCTCCTGTCATCTTGGGGTTGTTTTAAGTCTTGAATAAAATGGTACATATTAAAGTATTTTCATTGACATACAGTTCGACTTAATGTATATTAGTTTCATCTTGCTCTTATTACCAAAACAAGAATCTGGTAGGGAAAAAAATATGCTTTGGAATTAGGAGAATTCAACTTGAATCCTGACTCTGTCACTAATTGCTGAGGACATCAGGTGATTTAATGACCTATGATTTAAGGACCTAATGATTTAGTAGCCTCCCTGTATCTGTGTCTTTTGCCTTGTTACCTTTAGTCCACTTTGATTCTAACCTTAGCAATATGACTTGCTTTGGCCAAGCAGACAGTAGCAAACTTGAAATAGACTTGGAAATGTGTTCACATGATTCTGCTGCTTCTAATGCTTCTCTACTATTGCTGTGAGAACACACTCAAGTGACCCTGAGAAAACCATGTAAAACAGAGCCAGATTATTTCTGCCAAGTCTCTGGACATGTGAGAGATCCCAGCCAAGAGCAGCAAAGGCATTTGGCTACCTATAAACTCATGAGCAGTAATAAGTCACTGAGGTGGAGGGAGAGCTCATTTGCTTTTGCAGCAAGAGCTAACTGATGTACTATCTATGTGATTAACCTCACTGCAACTCAGTTTTCAAATATTGATGTTGGAAATAATATTGACTTCATAGAGCCATTTCAGGAAATAAAATAACACTTATCTCAATTTTGACAGTCTAGTCCTTACCATAAAGGGGAAAAAAATCGACTACAGAAAGTGTTTGAAAACTTTAACAGTCATTTCTGCAGTTCTATGACATAAAGTGATTATTAAATACCCTTATCTTTAAAATCATCAGACAAAATTTTCAGGTCTGCCAAAACCTGCTATTCTTCTTTAAGCAAGTCACTTAACCTCCCTGAGTTTCCCATGGTCATCTCCACCCCTGGCTGCTTTCCTATCTTGCCCCTTTCCTCAGTTATTGGCTTCTGGCTTTGGAAAGGTTTGTGTTTGTCTCTTCCTTCAGTGACCTGAGTCTTCCCAGCCCCCGACCTTCTACCTCAGTGTATTCTTCAACCTTGTATCAGAGAAATATTTCTAAAATATAAATTTTCTTTTGCAATTAACCACTTAGCCTTCAGTGTCTTCTCTTAGTCTTGAGGAAGAAATCCACTCTTCAATGCAAGTGACCCACAACCTGATCAATCCTTCTGGCTTCTTCTCCCACTGCCTATACCAGCTTGTACACACAGCTCTCCATCTGTGCCTGCCTAGGGACTGTAGGGCTTCTGAAGTGAGGCTTTCTCTGCCTCCCAGTAACCTTCCCAACTCCTCTCTGTGCATGCCTGATTAGTTTTGAACCCTTGGAAACCTTTCCTAATTCAAAGTTTCTGAAACGGCATGATTGACATTTGGAGTCAGATAATTCTTTACTGTAGTTTACACTCCTGTTCTTTAGGATGTTTAGAAGCATCCCTTTCTGGTCTCTATCCATTTGATTCTAGCAGGATCCCCTCCCAATTTGTGGCAACAAAAAAATATCTGCAAACATTACCAAATATCTCCTGGGGGCAAGATCTACCCCACTGAAAACCAATCTCAGATCCACCCCTAAAAGCAAATTCAATTTTCTCAGGCCTCATTCTACCCAAGCAATTATGACACTGTATGGCAAGCATCTGTTCCCAGTCTGACTTTATTATTACACTGGATTGAGGACAAAATGTGTCTTTAATCCCTATATGCCTAGATCTTTGCCTAGTGTCTAGAGCAAGGAAAGTGATCAGTGAATACTTTTGAAAAAATAGAGATAGAGATATAATAGCAATGTAGAAAAGTGACTCATGTTATAATCACCTGTGGATATTTTAAAAATACAAATTCCTAGACATACACCAAGACTCCTAAATCAATATCCCACCTGGGAGTGGAAACCCAGACATATTTCCTGTTTAAACCACAGGTGATTCTAGTGCCGCTGGTCTATAGGAATACCTGATGCATAAGACAAAATGCCACAACCAACTTTTACTGTCTTTGCAGACCATCTTGCAATTCCTCCAGAGAAATCTTCTGCCCCCATTGTAAACTGGTTGTTTTTTAAGGTGAGTGAGGAGGAAGGCAAAAAAGGCTTAGAGAGAATCTGCATATAGTCAGAGGGACTCACATCCAGAATGGCATGCAGCAGTGATGCAAACATTTCTTTCCGGGGCAGAGCATTTAAATCTGCCTTGATTTCCCATTCCTATGGCTAGCAGAGCTGTTTCTCCACAGAACACAGATGGCTCCTTCCTCAGGTGGTCTGCATATTCTTGGTAGCCTTTCCTTCCAACAGAACTCAGGAATTTTGTAGTGAAAGATACAGAATGGACATTTGCCCCTGTAAAGGAGCTGGATGAGGGTCTTCACTACAATGGTAATATTGATTCAAAAGCATGCACCACCCAAAGCAAAGCTTAAAATGCAATTAAGTCTTGTGGAGGTATGCCTAGTGAAAATCTTGTTGTGGTGGAGATCAAGCAGAAAGAATGACTTGTGACCAGAAATTCAACATAAGGCAAGGCAGTGGGCATAGAACTGGCTTAGAAGGTTGACAGGCTTGCAAAACATCCTTATCCCCTCTGCCCTGATAGACTGGTAAGTAAATGTTAATGGTGTCTGAATGCCCTGGACCTGGGCAGGCAGGAGGTCCTCTCTCTCGCACTGGAGGAAAATAGCTGCCACTGGAATCCTTAATGATGTAATTCTCTGTGACTCTGTCTTTACAGTGCAGGATAGCTGTATTAGTTTGCTGGGCTGCTGTACAAAGTACTTCAGACAAAGTGATTTGAACAACAGAAATTTATTATCTCAAGTTTTGGAGTTTGGAAGTTCAACATCAAGGGCCATTTTGCATTTTGTCACTTTGTGCATGACTTCATTTGTCATTGAAAAGCCTACATTTTCGAGAACATTAAAAAAATCACTAAAGAAAGAATTCTTCCAACTACTAAAATGAATAACCAAACAGCAATTGAAGAGGAGGACTGTACAGAAACAGCAAGAATGTATCTCTGGAATATCTTGATACCACATCTCTTTCCAGCAAGCACTTCAGCAAATGGATAGCAAGCTCTGTTTCCATTCTGTGTTCACAGTGACAAATTTTGCTGGAAGCAAGAGAGAATTGCTCCCACCTGTCTCAGCCCTCATAGAGACTGGGATTGCCTTTGTGAAGGAGAAGCCAGGGATTTGTGTTTCTGGGAGAAGTGAATGGAAAAGTCAGGCAGACGAAGCATCTCCGCTGAGGAGAAAATACATGTGGAAATCTGGAATCAAAGAGGGGAGATGTCTAAGCTTTTCAGGACGGACTGGACCTCCACACCAGGTGACCAGGAAGCCAGCAAGGAAAACTCTGCTGTGACATCTACACTGGGCAGCACTGTAGGACACAGAACAGGCTCTCCCAGCAGAGCCCCTTGATGGGAGCCTGTGGACAGTAGGTTTCTTCCAAATGCTCCTCTCATTACACATATTCCCAGCTCCTTCCAGTGCTGTGGTCTTGGCAACCAGGGATGCAACAATCTCTTGTAACTGCCTGAGCCCCTCAGATGATTCTCATGCACCACAGACTTTCCTCTGAACATTTTAAGTGTACATCACAGTATTGCTGGATATGAGCATGGTGTTTGTGTTTCTCATTCACTCACCCATCTATGCTGGAGACTTGCAGACCATGGCAGTCCTGTGGGAGCCTGAGACAGCATGCATCCTGCTTCAGTTGCCCACTGATATCATCTCAGAATCCCAAATCTCTTGAGATGAGCAGGAAGTCTGTCTAGATATGGAGGGATCTGGGAAGTCCTTTTTCCACCACTAGGTGTCACTGTCCTTCCTTAAACTCCCTTCAAAATACTCCACCAGATAAAGTGGAATCTCTCCCCAAGGCCTTTTGGATTCTTGGCACTTGACTCTAGTTTGCATCTACCTTTCACACCCTTCCTTTCAAAACCCTACTATTTACAGGTGTGTGCTCTCCTCACCTCCTTGCCTGGTGGGTCTCTGGACTTGACATGGAACATGAGGAACACATCTACCCAAGCTAACAGGTCCAGCCCTTTTCATTTCTTCTTTCAGTCACAAATTTAGTGAGAACTTGCAATGTGAAAGGTTCTGTGTTAACAACTTAAGACTCAAAAAAGAAAAGCACTTGCCCTGTCCTTAAGAGCTTACAACTGGCATGTCTGAAGGACTGAGCACACAGGAGAAGAAGCCCTCAGGCCTGACCTGGGTAGGCAGAGAAGCTTTCAAAAGAGTTAGCACTTAGGTTCAGACTTGAAAAATGCATCAACTTGATGTGCAAACCATGGAGACAATTTATTCCAGATCAGTGAGACAGCGGAGGCAAATAGGTCAGCCTAACATGCTTAAAATAAGCTTTCCTTGTTAAAAGATGAAGCCATGTTGAAATCAACTTGGAACCAATTACCTTGCATGGGAGAGAGAGGAGGCTCCATTGTCCGCAGATATATAATCACCATTCTCTGCCATTACCCTGAAAGCAAACATATGACTTTCCCCATTTGTTGGACCCTCAAAATTGACCACAGTGGATGTATACTGCATATTTTGAGTGCATGAATGAACAATTTACTTATCAGCTGAGTTAAGAAGCTAAAATACCATTAGTCTTGAAGTGGTCTTTTTTTATAGGGAAAACTGAGGTCCAGTCCCCCTCAGGAGAGCTATGCATGCCTCCTGGCTCCTTCTCACTGCTCTCTGCAGAGTTTCTCTAGCTCATTACTTTTCTCCCATTAAATAAGTCTACAGACTCATCAGGTCCAGGGAATTGGCTGCACCTATTTTACTTCCAGATATTCATTCTACTACTCTTTCAGGAACCCTTCTCAGAGGTGTATGTGGAACTAAGAATGTAATAAAAACCTAGAAACTGTGTGTGCTCAACCAAAGTAGAATCAAAGACCAGAGAGAGAGGTCATCTATGCTAATCTCACAATCTAGACCTCTTGACATTTGGCAGAAGTTAAACAGCTCAACAATCCACTCTATGGAGTGATCTTTTTCCTTCCAGAAAATAATTAGCAGATATTTATTTCTGCCAAAATTTATTAGGATCTTTGACACCTGGAAGGGCATACACTGGAGAGGAAAGGAGGAGTTAAATATGCAACATCCAGGAAGGAGAAATCAAAGGGGAAATGAGAAGAACTGGCTCTGACCAGGATGCTGTAAATATTGCCTGTGGAGGATTTAGTCTTAAGTGTAGGATGGAGATCAAAGTAAGCAGAAATAAATTCTGAGCCAGACAGTGACTGAGTCCCATTTCTGCTGAAATCCTTCCACAGATAGCCCCATTTCCAATAAAATCAAGTCCAAATGCCTCACACCAACATTCATGACCACTGTGGTTTAGCCTTGGCCTACCTTTTCAACCTCCACTGCTACTACTTTCTTTACTTTTCTTTTTTCCGTTTTTTCCCCCTCCTATTATGTTCACTGTGCACCTTCCCTGCTAGCCAAATGGGCCCACACACCCTCACCAGAAAGGCCCATTGGTACCCAGTTACCTTCAAGCTCAGTCTTAGGGATCTTCTCAGAGACACACCTCATGAAACATTCACCTCACCAGATGCACCATGCTCTTTAATTAACAGGCTCCTATTTAACCTTCACTGAAAGTCAGAAGCCTTCCCTTACCACTCCCTTGATTGAGCTTGAGAATTGTTATCTTGTACACTTTGTAATGCAGTTATCATGGCTCTTGTTACCCTGCTCAGAAATTATTAATGTGTGTGTCTCTGAACTCTGACCCTGTCTCTTAATGACAAGTGTCATGTTGCTCATCTGTTAGAGCACCAGCTCCAGCCTGAAGCATAACAGATTAGATAATTAATACTGAAGCACAGAGTTCTCAAGGGCAAAGCCCAGATGTTATTTGTCTTGGTGTCTCTAATCTCTTGACTATTGCTTGGCATGGAAAAGGACTGATCACAAGCTGGTTGAATTAAGTCATGGCAGGATAAAGGGATAGTAAAAAATAAACATTTGACAATTACAAGTGTTATCAGAACCTAAGTTCTAAAATCTATGGGTTAGTTGAAAGAGCTACCTGTTTTTTGCATCTAGTCTTCTCTATACTTGAGCTTCCAGTTATCTGAAAGGTGCAGACAGGATATCACATGTTTGCCTAGGTACAACTGTTGCTCTCTGACCAAGTCTTCCACCACAATATTATTCTATGGCAAAAGAATGGGTCTGTTAAGAGAATTTTATTTGATGGGTATTTAGTTAGTATCTTCCATATACAAAGGGCTATACTGACACCAGAGCTATAGCAGTGAATAAGGCCATTCTGGCCTTTGCCTTTTCTCTATAGTCTAGAGAACATAGAAAACCAATTAAACCAATAAATACAAGTGTGAAGTGTGCCCCAAAGGCAACATATAAGAACACCACATAGAGACCTTAATGTAACCTTGAGACATCCAGGGGGAAAAGCACATAATCTAGGGTAAAATGAGTAGACATCACCAAGGCTTAGAGAAGAGGGGAAGGTTAAGAACTGCCTGTTCTGCCTCTCCTGTCCCACTACAGTCACCATTTTTCTGAAGTATATCACTTACTCTTGTTATTAACACTAGATATATCAGTGCCAATATCAACTATAAATTCAATACAATCGCATGCTAAAAGGATTCATGGACATCCACATGAAATTGTCGTAGTTAGATAACTAACTCATACAAGGTCAAGTAATGAGAATCCCAAGTCCTTGGAAACCCCTCAGTCCTGGGAAAACCAGGACAATTTGTTACCCTCCACTGTGGCCACAGCCACTGCCAGGATGAATCAGCAGTAACTGGAAACATAAATTCCTAATAGTCATTCATTCATTTATTGTTCAATTAACAAATACTTTCTGAATATATACTTCAAGAATTAGACATGGGAAATATAGCAATGTACAAACATTTTATTACTTTTCTCATTTCATTGGAGAAGCAGAGCCAGCAAAATCCTGAGTCTGTGCTTTCATTTTCCAATTTAGACAAATGAATGAAACCATCCTCCTGACTGTACAGAAGATGATAAAGGATTTTATTGAAGGGAAGCATCATAGTTTGCATGAGAGCCCAAGTGCCTGGCTTTAGACCAGCTGGTGGTGCCCTGGACAGTTAGTTTATCTATCAGAGACCGGCAATGATGTTGATGTCTCTTTGTGGAATTTGTATAATGAATTAATGTTTTAGCAGCCTTTCCTTGCTATGACCGAAAGACCTGACAAGAATAATTTTAGAGGAGGAAAAGTCTTATTGGTGCTTGCAATTTCAGAGGACTCAGTCCATAGGCAGCAGACCCCATTGCTCTGGGCCTTAGGTAAAGCAGAACATCATGGCAGAGGGGTGTGGAGGTAAAAGGCAGCCCAGGACATGATAATCAGAAAGCAGAGAGAGCTCTGCTCAAAATATAAATCCCAAAGGCACAGTCCCAGTGACCACCTCCTCCAGCCACACCCTCCCTGCCTTCAGTTAATCTCTATGGCTGAATGAATCCACTGATTGGGTTACAACTTTCATCATCTAATCATTTCACCCCTGAACCTTCTTGCATTGTCTCACACATGAGCTTTTGGGGGACACCTCATATCTAAACCATAACAGTGGGGAAGAGTAAATTAAACCCAGTGAAAAAGAGTTTCTAAATTGAGAAGCATAAAGCAAATGTTGCCAGCTTGGACTTTGCGGTCTATAGTCTCAGTCAGAGTCTTATTAACTTTATTGCAAATTCCTGTCGATGGGCAAGTTCTGCTCCTGGCTTGATCAGGGGAAGCCAATCATTTTATAAAATCCTCCTTCTAAATATTTTTGGGGAATTTCTAAGAATCCTTTATGCTCTTATCTCATAATCAGTAAAAACTGTCACTCCGTTCTCCAACCAGCATCACCCCAGTGAAGCCAGAATTGGGGACAGACAGTTAGAGTAGAAATAGTAGGATTGGGTCAAATCGAGGAAATGGAGGCCATGAAAGCCATCTGCATCTGGAAGTTGGAGATTGCCCCGAGGACAACAGAATGTCAAAGATCTCCAGAGCCCATTGATTACCAAGTCTACCTGCCCTTATGGAGGACTACAGGCAAGAAGTTGCTAATTAATGTCCCCTGGACCCGTACCTGCCACCCATCGGCTTGTCACTTTTTGCATCTCACCTGCAAAATTGGGCCTAGTCACGTAGGCAGGAAGGAAAGAAACAAGGGGGAAGGAACAGGAGAATAAAACCTATAAAAATGACGAAATTTGCTCATCCTGTGGATACCTCTTTTGGGTCCCCTTCTTCCACCTGGGAGAAGACTGTTTCTACTTTTCTTTAATAAAGCTTCTTACTTTCTATTCGACACTTGCCTTGGCGTGCTTCTCTGTTCATGTAAGGTAACCAGTGGTATCACCAGTTCCTGACAGTTCCACAGAGGGTATGTGGCAACACAGAAGCTGGGTCCAGGACGCCACTGCTGATATGAATCAAAACCACCGCCCTTTTAAGTCAGGAGGAAATGGCTCCTTCAGTGTCATGCCTAGCTGGCAGGGAGGGATCTCATAACACAAATGCAAAAACCTGAAGTATCATAATGATTAGTGAGTCAATCTCTACCTTCCAGTGTGCATATAATCCCCATGGGGTGATTGGAGTAGGTGGAATTCTGAAATCAGCTACCTCTATGCATCCAGCACTGGTCCTCCCTCCTGGCATTCAGGCCTGTCTTGGGATCAGTTTGCTGTGTCAGTTCTTCTCTTAGGTAGTCATTCTCACTCAAGGACAATTTTGCTCCCCAGTACAATTTTGTATATTTGGCCATGTCTGGGACATTTTTTTGGTTGTCTCAGCTGGGAGGAGGGTAATTCTGGAATTTAATGGGTAGAGGTCAAGGATGCTGCCAAATTCCTACAATTCAAAGGATGTCCCCTACATCAATGAATTGTATAGTCTAAAATGTCAATAGTGCTGGTATACAGAAATTCTGTATCAGTGTGATTTCTGCCTCAGAAATCTTATTGTCCCTCCTTTTGATTTAGCCTCTATGGATCCATTCTTGTCTACTGAACATGTTACTTTATGTCTAATCTCCAAGATGGACAGAATGAAGTCTGCAACCCAGCCCTTGACCTTCATGTAACTCAGCAGATAAAAATAGTTATGTAGTGAGTCTTTCTCCAAACTCTCCTAACTGAGGCATCTGAACTCTGGTCCCTGACCATTATTATATTGAAAGCAAGTCACTGCAGATTCTTTCATTCAAGACGCAAATGATGAGCACTTAACTATGCAGTTGACACAGGGCTTCTGCTTTCATGGAGCTTACAGTATGGAGGGAGCATAAAACCTATAATTCCAAATTTAACACATGCCCTGAAGGAAAAGCATGGGGTACTAAGACGGCAAATAATGGAAAGGACAAAATTTAGGAAGGAAAAACAGAAAATTACTCCCTAAAGAAGTAATGTCTGGGCTGAGACCTGACAGAGGCATAGAAGTTAGTCCAGGGAAGAAAAAGGGAAAAGTGAATGTGCAAAAGTGCCTGCAGAGGAAAGAGAGTGGCACCATCAAGTATCAGGAGAAAAGGATATGTGGCTGCACATGATGTGATCTAATATATATTTTTAAAAAGATCACTCTGGCTGGGCATGGTGGTACATGCCTATAATCTCAGATACTTTGGAGGTTGAAGCAAGAGGATCTCAAGTTCAAGGTCAACCTGAGCAATTTACCAAGATCCTGTCTAAAATAATTTTTTTTTTTTTTCAAAAGTCTGGGGATATAGTTCAGTGGTAGAGCTCTTGTGTAGCATGTGAGAGGCCTGGGTTCAATAACCAGTACCAAAAACAAAAACAAACAAACAAAAACAGTCACTCTGACTGCCATGTGTGTGACAGTTTGGAGGGTCACAAGTGGAAGTGTGAGATCCATGAGAAGGCACGTGTTGTGGTCCAGGAGCCTGGTGGTGATGCCTTGGCCTGCAGGATAATAATGGAGATAGGAACAGAAGTCTGCAATGAAGTTCTGAGACAGAGGTCTGTACCCAGGGATTGTCAGTGACTGAGACACTTTGGGAGATGAAATATCACTATCTGAATAACTTCGTAGAGTTTCAGTGTAACAAAAATCATTACCCGCCTTTCTTTCTCTGTATTTCTGTTGTGGAGGAACTACACACATTATGAAAAGGTATCTTTTCCTACATTGCATTTGAGATTTTTGCTGTTTCATCAATTAACTGAAATATTAAGTGGTATTTACTTATTTGTTTACTTACTTATTTATGGCTGTGAGAATGGAGGGGGGGAACAGATAATGGGTCACAAAACCCAATTTTCTATGTTTTCAAGAGCCATTGGTCACCATCTTGGCTCAATGTCATCTTTCTGACATCAGGCTGACCAACAGCAGGTCAGAGCCAGAGTCTTGGGGTTGTTTTCCTGGAAAGCTTTAGTATTGAGCTTGGACAAGTTCTTCAGAGGAGGCCTCCTGAAGCCCTAGCTGAGGCCCACCAAGGGCGACTTGCTGGGTGATAACCACAGCCTCTCCTCCCAGAGGTATCCTGGAAAGTCCAGGGGAGCATGTCAGCACCAAAGAACTTGAATCCACAAAGAAAATCAGTTCATCTGCCTTTGTTATCAAGGGTGGCAGCTGTCCTCTTCTCAGAGGGCTCCTTCCTATAGGTCAGGACCACTATCATCCAGGTCAGAAAAGAGAAGCAGGCATGGATCTAAATTTGCAGGCAAGAGAGACTGCCCCCAGCAAGAATGACCTACCTGGGAATTGCTGAGCCCCTACAGCAGTGTGCAGAGGACTCCATTACTCAACTCTGTTCAGGAAAGGCCAAGGAACCCACTATAGGATTTAGTGAGCATGAACAAGTAGTGAGGGCTAATCAAAGGTAAAAACCATAGTTCCTGCCCTTAAGCAGTTGACTTTTGGTACAGAGAGCATACAGGTATATTAATGGTAACAAGATGATGAGTCCTCTGCTAGGAGTGAGCACATACTGGTACAGGAGTGGTAGGAGAGAAAGGAAGAGCACTCTAGATCTACCTGGAGAATCAGGGAGATTTGTGGGAGGTAGTGATAACCCCAAGGAAATCAAAGTTTAGTTAATTGCACGTAGAAAAAAAAAAAAAGAAAGAACATAAATTTTTAAGGCTACATCTGCTCCATTATTTGTTTTAAAATACTGATCAACTGATATTAACTTCCCCCATGAGTTGTTTCCATTTAACAATGGAGGTGTGAGTTTTCAAATACAAAATATTCCTTTAAAGGTAAATTGCTTTGCTTTAGACTTGGTATTGAATCTAAGGTCCAGAAGTGTTAGTCTATGGAAGAAACCTACCCTTCAAGTGAATTTTAGGAACCTTGGCAGAAGGAGATTAACAGATAAATTGTGAAGTGAGCCACCCCTGCACAGTCCTGGTGTCCTCACCGCAGGACTCATGAGTGCAGAATGGAGTTGCAAAGTGGTAGCAGGCTCCATCTGATGCTTATGTTTGTTCCCTGCTGCTGGAACATGGCAAATTCCTGAAACCCTGGTCTAGGACTCCTTTTCAAAAATTAAGAAATTCTGTGATTATATTTTCAAAGCCTTTTTTCGCTTTTTAAAAATCAGAGCTTTTCAGTTATACATAGTAGTTAGATTCATCCTTACAAACTCATATATGCTTGGAAATCGATTCCAGTTCATGATCCCCCTCTTTTCCCTGAACCTAAAGCATATTTTTAAAGAAAATTTTAAGTGCTATACTCCATCCTGTTTATTCTAGAAAGAAAACATTATGCAAACTAACATTTACAAAAAAGGGATCATTACTCCATTCCCTTCTCACTCCCCCCAGTGTTTCAAAAGAGAACCAGTAAGTCAACTCGCAGATCTTCTCTGCACACTGTCAACAGGAGATGCAGATTCCTGGATGCGCAGGAGGTCAGTGGGGAAGGGACAGTAAGAGGATTTTATCAATGTATAAGATGTAACATTTTGCCATTGATAAAGCCTCTTCACTCACATTACAGGAATTTTTCCAAAAGTTCCCTCAGCACAAAATCAGTGCAGATCACTGATTTAATTTAAGAACTGAAAAAAATATTCAAATAAATTAATGAAAGAAATGAGATATGAAATCAGCAGAAATTATTCTGACATTGAGATGCAATTATAGCAAAATCAAAATTCAGATCAGAAAATGTAGTTAATCCTTGAAAGGATAAGATAAATTCCAGATAGAAATAATAAGTAAGTTTCTAGATTATTTGATCATCTAATTAATGGAAGGAAGATAATTTTGACTGCATTGGAACATGTTTTGCTGAATCACATGACAACACAGGACACTGGTAACCAACTAGTAAAATACTGTCATTTTAGACAGTGTTTAATATACAAAATATAAAAGACTACCTGAAATCTTACTATGTATAATTCAGTAGAAGTTTTGCCATTTCTAAACATTCACACAATAATTTGTGTTGTCAAAAAAGTCTAATAGTCTCAATAATAAACTCAAAATTTAATCAACATGCAAAAGGAAGCATAAAGAATCTTTTCTATTCTTTATATAGACAATGATGTTTCAAAGTCATTTGTAGAAAGTAATTGGAAAACAATCAACCAAAAAGGTAAGAAAAAAAGTACTATAGATATCTTTCAGGTAGTTGAATAACAAAAATAGTGTACTACTTTTGTAAATTATGTAACATTTGTGGTATTTTTAACATTTGCAAAATTTCCCTTCATATCTTTTCTCATTCTAAATGTAAGTTTTATACCTAACCTCGTATTCCCAATTTTGTCTTCTTTTTCGGAGAAAGCCCATCCCTACCCTCCACCACCACCCTGCCACAATTGTATACCTTTCAAGCCTCATAAAACCTGTTCTTTTTCTGACTCACATGCATTTTATGATTGAAAAAACAGATTCAGGAAAGTTCTTAACCAGGGTCACACTGTGAGAAACTGATAGAGCCAAAACCCATAGCCAGTGCCCCTCTTTCTCTACAATGTTGTCTCTGTACCCAGAGCCTTAATGCAAGACAAAGCCTCACACATTTCCTATGGGGAAGCAAAGACATAGTCAGGTAGACTATTTTAAAAACCCCAAGAACACACTCACTTTTCCAAGAGGGACTCAGCAGGGCTGATTGCACATTCCTTATCTTCCCTCAGGGAACTGTTGCTGGACAGAATTCAGATTGCAATCAGTATCCACATTCCAAACTCAAAGGAACCCCAGTCTCAAGTACATTCATGGCAAGTAAAGATGGGTCACATCAAGCACAGTCTGGCAGTGAAAGCTAACTACTTCTTCCTGAGCGCCTACTGCAGGCCCAGAACTAGCACCTGCACTTGTCTTTATCCACATGAGCAATTCTTGTTTTTCCAACAAGGTAATAGGAACTCACAGGTAGGTTGCCCATTCTCACAGAAACAGTAAGAAATAGTTACAAGTTACAAAGCCAGTCCATTCGGTCCCAAAATCCCATCTCCAGTTTTCTAGGAGTAGTAGGCATGTCCCTTCCAAACAGGTTGAACACTGACCGTGCCAAGCATCCTTGTCTTTTTGCTTCACACATTTCAAAGCAGTCAGGGTGGTCATTCTCTGCTGCCAGCCAAGATCAGCAGATAAAAACAAATACCTCTAATCTATGTCTGGCACTGACTTGCCCAGGGACATAAGATGATTCCTCCCAACCTCACCAGAGACAGAAAACCATGTGTGCAGGGTAAGTGGCACCAAATCACAAGGATAACCTTGTGTCATACCACAGTGAGCAAGTGAGGCCACATTACCTACAAGTGTTAGCTCTTTGCTCTTCCTCCCACCTGGGACAAAAGGTGGGAGTCCAAACTTTTCTTTAAGTTTGGTAGCATGGCACACACCTGTAATGCCAGCAACTTGGGAGACTGAGACAGAAAGATTGCAAGCCTCGACAACTTGGTGAGGCCCTAAGCAACTTAGTGAGATCCTGTCTCAAAGTTAAAAATGAAAAACTGGGGATGTAGCTCAGTGGTAAAGCATCCCTGGTTTTAATCCTTAGTAACAAAAACAAAACAAAACAAAAGTTTGATTGGCAATCAGGACCATGTAATATAACCAACATACTGTGCTGTACCCTCAGGACTTCTTGGAAGCCAGGTATGGGGCATCAGGAGTTTTTCAATGTTAATGTATCTAATGGGAAAGCCCAAGCTTCACAGATTAGTCTCATTGCCTCCAGGATATAAAGTCCTATCTCTGGGGGTTCTGACTGTTTTCACTTGGCCCTAGGGTGACATGCAGCTGATGTTCAACAGTGACCTCATGCCTAACACAAGGCCTCCACTTCAAGATATCACTAAATAGATCCCACTTGTAATGTCAGCAGGGGTTAGGTCACCTCTGTCAGTATGTACTTCCCACTCCACTGCTGTCCCTCTATAAACCATGATCTCTTCCTGGATACCAAACACCTCCTCATACACTTCTTCCCCACCATCCCCCTTCTGCTACAGTGTTTCCTCCATCAGGCAACCAGAATAAGTGTTTTTATTATGGAAAGAACTCTTAGCATAAGATCTGCTGAACTGCTCTTTGAACAGATTAAGGGTATAATATGGTATTGTTAGTGATAAGCACAATTTTAATAGCAGATCTCCAGACCATCATCTTGTTTAACTGAAACCAGGTACCCAGCGATTAGCAACTCCCAATTTTCCCTTCCCACAACCCCTGTAACCACTACTCCACTCTCTCCTATGAATTTGACTATTTTAAATTCCTCATACAAAAGAAATACCTCACAAAATATTTGACCTTCTGTGACTAGCTTATTTCATTAGCATAAGGAACATCGAATTGTCCCTCTTCTCAGAATCCTTTAGTGACTCCTATTTCACTCCAGGATAAAAACCAAAGCCCTGCAGTGCCTTGCACTGTGCACCTGTGGCCTTTGTGACATTGTCTGCTTCTTGTCTGCCCCATACTCACATTGCCCCAGCCACCCTGGCCTCTGTGCCATTCCACCCACATTCCTTCCTTTCCTAGCCATCATACTTGTCAGGAGCAGTGACTGAATGATGGGTTTTGAAACTGTCCTATGACAGAGGCTGTGATCCTTTGGGAATATTCTCAGTGTGAGGGTGCCGATTGAAAAGGCTCCATTGCACAGTGATGCCCTGTTCCTAAGGAGGTTCTGCGCTAGCCACAGAGCCTTTCAGTTCTTGACCTAGATTTCAGACACCAGCTCCTAGGAATAGAGGATTCTGAGTAAGAATCCAGCACTGCTACTTCTGAGCCTGCCACTTAACAGTAACTCTAGACAATGGGGTTCCTGAGTTCTGCAGCAAGCTCCAAGCAGGCCAACAGTAAAATAACTACAAGAATATTTCTAGTAACTTTCTAGTGCATAAAGAACAATGCCTTTATAGTCCTTTACTTCTTGACTATAAGATCCTAGGTAAATAAACTTGCTGGGACAACTCTTTAGACTCTGTTCCTCCATCAAAGAGTAGTATCCCACCTGATACAAGCCTTTTATCTTCATATCTGTTTGTATGGCTTTTTTAATCCCCCAGCCCCCCTTGCTGGTGCCTCGGGTTCAGCTGTGCAGGATGCCACACATAATGGCCAGGGTTTCTGCCTGCAACTGTCTTCCTCCAGATGATCACACGAGTGTGTTTCACCTCCTTCAAGACTTGGCTTAATGGTCACTATCTCAATAAGTTACCACCCTAATTAAAATGGCAACCCAGTCCCCACATTTTCCTCCACATCCCTGACCTCCATCTCTTTATTGGTTTGTTCTTTTTAAATTTCTTTCCATTGCACTTATCACCTTAGAATGTGAAAGTTCCACAAGGACAGGAATTATTATTTTTGCCTGTTTTATTCTCTGAAATATTCCAGAATCATAGAAGAGTAGCCTAGCACACAGTAATCTCTTGATAAATTGATATTAAATGAGTCTGCTAGACCTGGAATCTGTCGTGTATAAGCTGTATGATCTTCAACAAATGTATTGAATTCTCTGTGCTTCTATGTTCCCAAATGAGGAAAGGCCTTTAGGTTTAAAGAGTGGTATAACATCAGTTTTCTTCTTTATTCTGATCAGTACTCTATCCTGCTTTACTATTGAAAAGAATGATTATCTGAAAGGTTATATAATTTATACAGAGATGCACAGCTGGAAATTCGTAGCTTGGATTTGTCCCATATCTTCTGATCCAGAAGATTGCCATTCCTTCATCCACAACACATCAGATTTATAATCATAAGGACTAAATACGATGAAGATTTGTCTTCATAGAATTTTATATTTAGAAGCAGGCAGCAGTTTGAATTAGATTGGGGTGCACTAGAATTACCTGGGGAAGCTTTACCATAATGGGCATGTCTATTTACACCTTCAAACCTCTGGGGTGGGTCTTGTGCACAGGCATGCTAAAAACATCTCTCAGATAATTCTTACACACTGTCTGGATAAGAATCACTGCCTTAAATCACTTTAATTAGTCCTCAAAACAACCTAATAAGGTGTATATTATTGTTATTTCAGTTTTAAGGATTAGGAAAGCAAGACCCAGAAATATGAAGGCATTAATGCTCAACCACATGACTGGTCAGTGGAAAAACTGAGAAGCCAAACTACAGTCCTCTGGTTCAGATTGTATTTGCTAGAAAGCACAGAAATAGAAGTCAGTAGTTCTAGGTCCTGGTTGTGGCTTCTTCTTCAAAAGCTAATTGAATGTTTTGAGTCATTCAGCTGCTTGTTTTTCATTATGGGGAGAAAAGAAGAGATTTTTAACCTCCTTGAGGTAAATAGGGTGAGGAACAAATGGAATAGTGGCTATAAAATAATAGGCACAATATATTGATTGTCCATCACAGAGGGGAAACACTGCATTATCATACTCAATCTTCTTACCTATCTTACAGGATAGGTTTATAACCTTTATTTTATTAAGGCAGACAGAAACATAAGCACACAGCTTGTATGTGGTAGACACACAAAATGTATGTCTTTCTGATCCCAGAGCCCATATACTTTCAAATTACCACACTCCTACCATAATGATACAGGAAAAATTAATAGCTACGAGATACACATTAGATATAAAAGGGATGGAAAGCCACATAATACTGGTGAGATCACATGAACCTTGATTTACAATCATAAATCATACCTAGTTGAGTTCAAATAATATTTACAGAGTACCTTCTAGGCTCCTTGGCAGAGAGATGAAGGAGACTCAGTTCTTGGGGTTTTGGCCTAGCACATTTTGTCAGCCATGTTACACATAGCCCAAGTCTTCAACTCAGATTTGTAACACATAACACAAACCCCTTGAGTTCTCAATTAGGAATAACAAACACAGACCTGCTGGAAGACTTTGAACAGACCCTCCAGGGTATAGAACCTGAGCCTAGAAAACAGTCTATTCGTAGACTTCAGGTTTCTATTAGTCCTCATGACCCTCCAATCATATTTCCTCTGAGGTCATAGGATTCAGAAAGATACATGTGTAGTTACACCTGAAAATAAGAAAAGAACAGTCAAAGAGTGGATAAGTAGTAAACATCATTTCCATTCTTTCCCATTCAAAGACTGGGGTAAACCTGATAGCAACCATGGCCCATAACACCTTGAGTCCCAGGAGCCATACAGAAATATGAGAATCCCTTCCAGCAGCCATCTCAAGCCCACAACCCAGTGGGATTCTGTGAGTTGTAACTGATAGTAGTACAATCATCAGTGTCTGACAGGAAGTAATAAAGATTAAGACCAAACACAAAGCAAGTGATCTTCAATTGCGAACAGAAACAGGTTGGAAAGGGAAGTCAAAATTGTCAGAAGTAGGCTGTCAACAACTTTACCTTCAGAAAATTAGAAGCCAACAAATTAATTCCTGTTGACTTTGTAAAGGGATTAACATGTTAAATACCATGTTTCCACAGATAATGAGAAAAAGAAAGATGCTTTGTTTTACAATGAATCCTGGCCACTACGAATCCCTCAGGCGGATCATGTGAGGCATGATGGAGAGAATGTTGTGCTTTGGCCTTCTATTTCTTCTAACCCAGGAAACATAGACATGGGGTAGGTCACGTCAGGACAAAGCCATGGAACGCCTACCCTCCGGAGAATCCTAAAGCTAAAATCAGATGGGACTTGATGTTCAGTTCATAATAAATTTTGACAGCAACTCTATGGTCATTTTTACTTATTTTGTCCAGTTCTTGGTCAGGTTCCCAAGGTCTTTATTAATGACCCCAAAGGACACCATTGCCTTAGTAACCAGTCCTGGACTGGATTGAACCTAATGCAGTTGTTTGGAGAGTTAAAGTTAGAAGCATTAGGGAAACAACTGATAGTGACTTCCAAGTGCATTAATTGACATGAAGCCCTTGGAATTCAGACAAGAAAAGCCTGCAGGGAGACTTTGCTCTGTAGGGGAATGGAGAAAGACTTGGGAGAATTTCCAAGCCTGGAAGAACTTGGATAGATCTGGAAGATGATGAAAGGTCACTCCTTTCCAGCCTCAGCCCAAGCACTAAGACAGTCGAAGGACCTAGGAAACCAAAGTCAGGAAAGGAACAGCATGTCCCCGTGACAGAGTTAAGTAGGAGTTATTTTGTTTACATTGGGGAGACTTTCACGAATTTAGGATGACTTTCCGTCTTCTTATTAGCAGCCTTGTGGGGCGAAGGATCTGATCCTTGGCCTGATATCCTCAAACCATTCCTAGGAGAAAGACATGCCAGCTGTCATGGGAGGCTTCTGTGCTTGAGCACTGCCAATGTAATCCAGACTTACAGCTATGTTAAATACACTAACCCACCACTCACCCAGACCTTAAGCCTTTTTCCTTTGTGTGCTCTTTGCTTTACTCCAAGAAAATGATACAATGATCGGTTTTTTTTTTTTTCAATTTTTAACAAAAAGTAGTGATAGAAATAATTACCACGAAATACAATAAAAACTGACAATAATGAAAACTCTACAGGATAGTTTGTTACAGGTAAAACCTAACTGAAGAAAGAATTATGCATTAATGGTAATGTTATAAGATTCAAAAAGAAAAAAAAATCTGTTGAGAAGAAATAATCAGAGTTGAAGTGTATCTCAGTGCTTGCCTAACAAGCACTTGAAAAACAGCATCAGAAAAATAAAAAAGAAGAAATAATCAGCAATAACAAAATAAAACTGTCAAAGAATTAAAACCACATCAGAAAAACTAGCAAAATAATAAACTTTTGCAAAATTTACACTTAAAAATTTTTATCTGGAAAAAATCAAATTTAGTTACTATAAACACCAAAAGTGGAAAAAAAAACTGATCAATAAAAGTTTTTTGAGGACAAATAATTTTTATTTTTCCATACCTTTATTGAGGTAAAATTGAAATACAATAAAATGCACATATTTCAAGGATGCAATTTGATCCATCTTAACATGTATGTAATCAATACAATCAATACAAAAAGCATTTCCATTACTTTTTTTAAATTTGAAATCACACAGACTGTGTTTCCTGCATGACTTATTACATTAGAAATCAATCACCTTGGGATGTATCAAACTCCACCCCCAGATGTCAACTGTCTCAAAATTAAATGGCACAGTTATAAATATCTCAGAGGTCAATGACGAAAGCACAATAAAAGTAAATAAAAAGTGCTTTGAACTAAACGATAATAAAAGCTTGAAATATCAGAATCTCTGGGAAGAAACAGTACTCAGATGAACATTTATAACTTAAAGTACTTGTATCAGAAAGAAGTTAGAATAACAATCAAATTATTTTCAAATTATGTAGTAAGAAGGGAAAAGAGTAGGTGTGGAAATATATGAAATAGAGAAGAAATAATACACTTAAAATTTGATAAAAACCAAACAAGTCTAATCAAGATAAAAGAAAGAACACAAAAATTAATATCAATGGAAAAGGAGCTATCAAAATAACCCTACAGGTGCTAAATATATATTAAGGTAATATTACAATTGCATGACAACATATGTGATAACTTACATAACATGGTCTATATTAGAGAAGGATCCATGCGCTGCTGAGAAGAAAGTATATTCAGTCATTGACAAATGAAATATTCTACATATATCTGTTAAGTCTAAATTATCAATTATAATTTTTACTTCTATAGCTTCTTTATTTAGTTTTTGTTTGGAGGATCTATCCAGTGGTGACAGAGGCATTTTGAAGTTACCCAGTATTATGATCAATAAAATTTGACAATATAAAACAATTGGCAATAGCAGAAAGTAACAGATACATCAAGGTTTATTTTTAAAATGTGCACAGAATGAATTAGTTAAGATCAATAGCAGTAAAATACAAGTAAATCTAGAACTGGTTTAACTGCACTGCATAGAAAATTGATCAAGGAATTAAGTTGGATTAGTGTAGAACACTCCAAAAGAATAAAAATGCTTTTGCAATGGACATTTATTCACTACAGAATAATCCTGGTTTAAATATTTAGTTTCAAAAAAACACACATTAAATATGCTCAAGGCCAAAACTGCCCGTTCAAAATATCCATGGAGTTCAAATAAGAGTGAATACCACAGGATCAAAATGCTCCATACACAACTTCCAGGACTGAATCTTGGTGCTGAAAACACATGACTGATACTAGCAAACTACATGACTTTGGGAAAGTTGTTTAATGCTTCTAAGTCTCAATTTCCTCATTTGTAAAATGACATAATATATTTTCTCTTTGTGTTTATACCAGATTGTGCCAGCAAAACCATGGGAAGATGTACACATCTTTTTTCTGAAAACTTCCTTATCCCTACGCTTCAATACTTTATATCGCATAACCCCAGGTTCAAATCATGACTTCTGGAACAAAAGATTTGAATACCTGAACCAAAGATACCTAGTGAATTGGCCATCAATCTGTCAAAAGCATAGTCTAACAAAGATACTTTATATTCAGTGGTTTTATATTATATCCTTACTGACTTATCCAATCCATTAAATCCACTCTTGGGGAATTTTAATATCAGATGTGCAGAAAAAGTGATAAGAGAGTTGAAAGAACAGTGGGAAGAGGGACATAAGCAGAGAGGGACAACCAGAAAACCAGAGGCAGAAGTCATGAAGTAGTGAACTCAGGCACATTTTAGTCACTTTTGCTACCAAAATATCTCACAAGAACAACCTAGAGGAGGAAAAGTTTATTTTGGCTGATGGTTCCAGAAGTTTATTCCATGATCAGCAAAGTCCATCGCTCTGGCAATGGTGAGGCAGCATATCATAGCAGAAAGACATGCAAAAGGAAGCTGCCCCCCTCATGGCAGCTAGGAAATTGAGATAGGGAGAGAGGAAGGAGATAGGATCTCAGGGAAGATCAGCCTTTCCAGGGCATGTCCCCAATCATCCACCTCCTGTAACCACACTCCACCTGCCTACAGTTACCAACCAGTCCACCCCATCTAGAATGGATTGTTTATGCTTAGGCTACAGCTCAGATACTTTCATCGTTTCACCTCTAAACATTCCTGCATTAACAGAGGAGCTTTGGGGGGACACTTCCTATCCAAACCATAATAGTGAATTAGTAAAATCCATGAGTAAGCTGAAACTAAGAAGGTTGAAAAGAGAAGTGGGAATCCATGAAGAATGAAATGGAAGAAACTGATGGAATGAGAAACAGAAATGAAGCTGCTCACCATTCCATTAGTTGATGTTCTTCAGAAAAAAAACAGAATCAATAGAAAACAGATATATAAGAGAAGATATATCATGTAATTACAGAGGCTGAGAAGTCCCACAATATGCCATCTTCAAACTGATGAGTGAAGAAAGCCAGTGTAATTCAGACAGTCTGAAGCCTAAAAACCAAGAACTTCAATGTCTAAGAACAGAAGAAAATGAATGTCTCAGGTCAAAAAGAGAGAGGAAGTGGACCTTACTTTGCCTTTTTGTTCTACTCAGGTAGTCCCTGAATAGATTGGATAATGTCCACCCACATTGGTGAGGGTGAGTCTTCCTTACTCAATCTACTGATTCCAATGTTAATCTCATCAGAAACATCCTCATAGACATATCCAGAAATAATATTTTACCAACTATCTGGGTATTCCCTAACACAATCAAGTTAACACATAAAATTAACCTTCACAGTCATAAGGTCAGAAAACTTTTCAATTAATGAAGCCCAGAGTTACTGACAGACTCATGATGACACTGCTGACTTATACGTGGAAACACACAATACTCCAGGTCTCCAGAATCCTGGCTGTAAAGCCTTTCTCATTTTTCCTATGCATCCCTGAATTAATGCCCATTGCTAGTGATGAAAACTACCACAACAAAAGTGGTCTATAAATATGTAAAAATACATTCATCCTCACTCATAAGAGAAAGAAAATTAAACACATTTTTTTCATATGTCATATGGGCAAATATTCAAATGCGTAATAAGAAACCATTTGATCAAGGCTGTGGGGAAATGGGTACTTCTCTGCCAGTGGGAGAACAAAATAGTACAACCCAAGGCTAGAGACATTTGACAGTATCTAGCAAAATTACACATATAATACTTTAATCTAATAATCTCACTTGTAGGAATTTATGCAAGTATACACTAGGGGTGATACAAATATTCTGGGACTAGATAGAGGTGCTAGTTGTATGACTTTGTGAATATACTAAAAAATCCAAACTATTGAACTCTACATTTTGAAATAGTTAATTTTCTGGTATGCGATTTATATCTCAATTTTAAAAACCATTTGTATTTGTGTTATAATTAAGAGGCAGAGAAACAGACATTATTACCTCATGTACATATGTGATGCATGACTGATGTGATCCAACAATATGTACAATCAGAAAAATGAGAAATTATACTCCATTTATGTATATTTATCAAAATGCATAAATGCATTCTACTGCCATGTATAACTGATTAGAACAAATTAGAAAATTAAAAAAGAAAAAAGAAAAAACATAGAAAGATGTATGCATATGGAAATATATTCAATTTTAAGTAATGGAATTATAGCTGAAAAGTAATTGTCTATCAAAAGGACTAACTGGCCAACAGGTCTAGTCACCAAATTGTATACAGTTAATTAAAGGATAAGAATGTTTCGGGGGGATTCAAGATGGCGGACTAGAGGGTGGCTGCGTTTCCGGTTGCTCCAGGACTCAGGACTCAAGAAGAGGAGATATAGAGAGCCTTGGGAACAACTCAAAGCAGCCGGGCGAGAGTCTCCCACTGGGCAGGCGTCCCGGAAGGGGCAGGTGTCCCGGACGGGGCGGTAGCCCCGAAAGCAGGGATCTTTGCAAAGTAGAGCTGCCGGGGAGACGCCCCTCCCCCTGCCGGAGCAGTGATCGCAGACAGCTGGGAGCATTGGAGAGGTGGCTGTTCACCACAGCGCTTGGACTCGGCGCAACCCACCCGGGCTCTGGGAGGCTGCCCAAAGGAGAAGGTGCTTGGTGAGCTGTTTGGACTGAAAGCGACCACCCCTGAACACAGGGGGCTGCCCAGAGGAGAAGGAGAAATACGGGCTCGGCACGTCGCTTGGAATTGGAGCAGCTGCGCCAGGGCTCTGGGCGGCTATCCGGTGGAACAGCATGGTGAGTGGTTTGGTCCCAGAGCATCCGCTCCTGAACACAGGGGGGTTGTCTGGAGAAGGAGGAGGAGCGCGGCGAGGTGCTTGGGCTCGAAGTGACTGCACCAGGGCTACGGGAGGCAGTCGGGACAAGAAGGTGCACAGTGAGTTCTTGGGACTCGTGACGCACCAGATCTCTGGGTGACTGCCTGGTGGAGAAAGAGGTGCGTGGTGGGTCACTTGGTCTTAGAGCGACCGCACGGAACAACAGGTGGCTGCCGGAGGAAAAGGCATGTGGCAGGTCACTGGGACTCGGAGCGATTGTAAGGGGCTCCAGGTGGCTGCTCAGAGGAGGGGCCGCATAGCCAGGCAAAAAGTGCAGAGCAGGGTCCTAGACGGCTTCTTGGTGGAAGGGCCCCACAGACAAACTGAGGGGCGGAGCGAAGGCTCCAGGACTGCAGGCAGCTTCTCTGAGGAGAGGCAGCCTAAGGAGATTCGTTTGCGAAGGGTGAGGCTTCCAGGCCCAGGAGGTAGGTCCGGGTCCCTGGGAACATTGCAGAAGAAGGCTGCCCAGCCCAGGCGGTAGTTGTGAATTGAACGGAACCTCTGGGAGGAAAACCGACCAGCGAGACCTCCCCACCGGGTGACTCCTCCCTGTTGGGTGAGGTTCTCCCAAAAGGACTGTAAAATCAGAGACACAGGCCCAAACTGGTCTTGCATCAGCCCACATCCTACTTCCCTTCTGGATGACCATTCATCAGCAAGTGAAGGTACCTCTGCCCACTAGCAGGGAATATACACCACCGGAAGGCCACCACCCCTAGGGAGTCAGCTCCCTTGTGGAGCACTGCATTATCAACTTCCTCCAAGATTTCAGGCTACTGAAGACTAAGAGGGGATATAATAGAAATCTTCAGGGATATTATAAGACAATAGAGGAAATCTGCAATATCACAGCGGTCAACTGATACCTGAACAATATGAGAAAACAAGGAAAGAAAATGCTGCAAACAAATCTAGATGTTACATCAATGAAACCCAACGACAGCATGGCAGAAGAAATGACAGAAAGGGAGTTCAGAATGTGTATAATTAAAATGCTCAGGGAAGCAAATGACGAGATGCAAGAGCAAATGCAGGCACTAAATGATCGCACCAATCGACAGTTAAAAGAGCAAATACAGGAAGCAAAAGATCACTTCAATAAAGAGTTAGAGATATTGAAAAAAAACCAAACAGAAATCCTTGAAATGAAGGAAACAATAAACCAAATTAAGAACTCCGTAGAAAGCATAACCAATAGAATAGAACACCTGGAAGACAGAACATCAGACATTGAAGATAAAATATTTAACCTTGAAAACAAAGTTGAACAAACAGAGAAGATGGTAAGAAATCATGAACAGAATCTCCAAGAACTATGGGATATCATGAAGAGGCCAATTTAAGAATTATTGGAATTGAGGAAGGCTTAGAGAAACAGACCAAAGGAATGAACAATCTATTCAATGAAATACTATCAGAAAATTTCCCAAATCTGAAGAATGAAATGGAAGATCAAGTACAAGAGGCTTATAGGACTCCAAATATACAAAATTACAACAGACAAGGCACATGATAATGAAAATGCCCAACATACAAAATAAAGACAGAATTTTAAAGGCTGCAAGAGAGAGGAATCAAATTACATTCAGGGGGAAACCAATACGGATATCAGCAGATTTTTCAATCCAGACCCTAAAAGCTAGAAGGGCCTAGAACAACATTTTTCAAGCCCTGAAAGAAAATGGATGCCAACCAAGAATCTTATACCCAGCAAAACTTACCTTCAAATTTGATGATGAAATAAAATCCTTCCATGATAAACAAAAGCTAAAAGAATTTACAAAAAGAAAGCCAGCATTACAGAACATTCTCAGCAAAATATTCCACGAGGAAGAGATGAAAAACAAAGAAACAAATCAGCAATGGGAGGAACTATCCTAAAGGAATTGTCAAATAAAGGAAGAACCAAGTCGTCTCAAAATAAATAAATAAATAAATAAATAAATAAAATGAACCAAATGACCGGGAATACTAATCATATCTCAATAATAACCCTGAATATTAATGGCCTGAACTCATCAATCAAAAGACATAGACTGGCAGATTGGATCAAAGAGAAAGATCCAACAATATGTTGCCTGCAAGAGACTCACCTCGTAGAAAGAGATACCCACAGACTAAAGGTGAAAGGATGGGGGAAAACATATCATGCACATGGACTCAGCAAAAAAGCTGGGGTATCCATCCTCATTTCAGATAATGTGGACTTCAAGTCAAAACTAGTCAGAAGGGATAAAGAAGGACATTACATACTGCTTAAGGGAACCATAAATCAGCAAGACATAACAATCATAAACATCTATGCCCCAAACAGTGGCTCATCCATGTATGTCAAACAAATCCTTCTCAATTTCAGAAACCAAATAGACCATAACACAATAATACTAGGTGATTTTAACACGCCTCTCTCACCACTGGACAGATCTTCCAAACAAAAATTGAACAAAGAAACCATAGATCTCAATAATACAATCAATAATTTAGACTTAACGGACATTTATACAATATACCATCCAACCAAGAGCGCATACACTTTCTTCTCCGCAGCACATGGATCCTTCTCTAAAATACACCATATATTATGCCACAAAGCTAATGTAAGCAAATACAAGAAGATAGAGACACTACCTTGTATTCTATCAGATCATAATGGATTGAAGTTAGAAATAAATGAAAGAGTAAAAAACAGAAGCTACTCCAACACCTGGAGATTAAACAATATGCTATTACATGATGAATGGATAACAGAAGATATTAGGAAGGAAATTAAAAAATTCTTAGAGGTAAATGAGAACAAAGAAACATCATATCAAAATCTTTGGGACACTATGAAAGCAGTACTTAGAGGAAAATTTATTTCATGGAGCGCATTCAATAAAAGAAGTAAAAATCAACAAATAAACAACCTAACACTTCAGCTCAAAGCCCTAGAAAAAGAACAGACCAACACCAAAAGTAGTAGAAGACAGGAAATAGTTAAACTCAGAGCTGAAATCAACGAAATTGAAACAAAAGAAACTATACAAAAAATTGACAAAATAAATCGTTGGTTCTTTGAAAAAATAAACAAAATTGATAAACCCTTAGCCACTCTAACAAAGAGAAGATGAGAGAAAACCCAAATCACCAAAATTCGGAATGAACAAGGAAATATCACAACAGACAGGATTGAAATACAAAACATAATTAGAAGCTATTTTGAAAATCTATATTCTAACCAAATAGAAAATTTCGAAGACATCAACAGGTTTCTAGAGACATATGAATTGCCTAAATTGAACGAGGAGGACATACACAATTTAAATAGAACAATTTCAAGTAATGAAGTAGAAGAGGTCATCAAAAGCCTACCAACAAAGAAAAGTCCAGGACCAGATGGGTTCTCAGCCGAGTTCTATAAAATCTTTAAAGAAGAGCTCATTCCAATACTTCTCAAAGTATTCCATGAAATAGAAGAGGAGGGTACCCTCCCAAACTCATTCTATGAAACCAATATTACCCTGATACCCAAGCCAGACAGAGATAAATCGAGGAAAGAAAATTTCAGACCGATATCATTAATGAACATTGACGCAAAAATTCTCAATAAAATTTTAGCAAATCGCATACAAAAATATATTAAAAAGATAGTGCACCACGATCAAGTGGGTTTTATCCCAGGGATGCAAGGTTGGTTCAACATCCGGAAATCAATAAATGTAATTCACCATATCAATAGACTTAAAGTCAAGAATCACATGATTATTTCAATAGATGCAGAAAAAGCATTTGATAAAATACAACACCCTTTCATGCTCAAAACACTAGAAAAAATAGGGATAGTGGGAACATTCCTTAACATTGTAAAGGCCATCTATGCTAAGCCCATGGCTAATATCATTCTAAACGGTGAAAAACTGAAAGCATTCCCCCTATAAACTGGAACAAGACAGGGATGCCCTCTTTCACCACTCCTATTCAATATCGTTCTTGAGACTCTAGCCAGAGCAATTAGACAGACCAAGGAAATTAAAGGAATACGAATAGGAAAAGAAGAACTCAAACTATCCCTATTTGCGGATGATATGATTATATACTTAGAGGATCCAGGAAATTCCACCAGAAAACTGTTAGAACTCATAAGTGAATTCAGTAAAGTGGCAGGTTACAAGATCAATGCTCATAAATCCAATGCATTTTTATACCTAAGAGAGGAATCCTCAGAAAGAGAAATTACAAAAACTACCCCATTCACCATAGCATCGAAAAAAATAAAATACTTGGGAATCAATCTCACAAAAGAGGTAAAAGACCTCTACAATGAGAACCACAGAACACTAAAGAAAGAAATCGAAGAAAACCTTAGAAGATGGAAAGATCTCCCATGTTCTTGGATAGGCCGAATTAATATTGTCAAAATGGCCATACTACCAAAAGTGCTATACAGATTCAATGCAATCCCAATTAAAATCCCAATGACGTACCTTACAGAAATAGAGCAAGCAATCATGAAATTCATCTGGAAGAATAAGAAACCCAGAATAGCTAAAGCAATCCTTCGCAGGAAAAATGAAGCAGGGGGTATCGCAATACCCGAACTTCAACTTTATTACAAAGCAATAGTAACAAAGACGGCATGGTATTGGTACCAAAATAGACAGGTAGATCAATGGTACAGAATAGAGGACACGGACACAAACCCAAATAAATACAACTTTCTAATACTAGACAAAGGCGCCAAAAATATGCAATGGAGAAAAGATAGCCTCTTCAACAAATGGTGCTGGGAGAATTGGAAATCCATATGCAACAGAATGAAACTAAACCCATATCTCTCACCCTGCACAAAACTCAACTCAAAATGGATTAAGGACCTTGGAATCAGACCAGAGACTCTGCAGATTATAGAAGAAAAAGTAGGTCCCGATCTTCAACATGTCAGCCTAGGACCAGACTTCCTCAACAGGACTCCCATAGCACAAGAAATAAAAGCAAGAATCAATAACTGGGATAGATTCAAACTAAAAAGCTTTCTCTCAGCAAAGGAAACTATCAGTAATGTGAAGAAAGAGCCTACAGAGTGGGAGAATATCTTTGCCAATCATACTTCAGATAGAGCACTAATCTCCAGAATCTATAAAGAACTCAAAAAACTCTACACCAACAATACAAATAATCCAATCGACAAATGGGCTAAGGAAATGAACAGACACTTCACAGAAGAAGATGTACAACCAATCAATAAACATATGAAAAAATGTTCAACATCTCTAGTAATAAGAGAAATGCAAATCAAAACCACCCTAAGATTCCATCTCACCCCAATTAGAATGGCGATTATCAAAAATACAAGCAACAGGTGTTGGCGAGGATGTGGGGAGAAAGGTACACTCATACATTGCTGGTGGGGCTGCAAATTAGTGCAGCCACTCTGGAAAGCAGTGTGGAGATTCCTTAGAAAACTTGGAATGGACCCTCCATTTGACCCAGCTATCCCACTCCTTGGCCTATACCCAAAGGATCTAAAATCAGCATACTACAGAGATACAGCCACATCAATGTTCATAGCTGCTCAATTCACAATAGCCAGACTATGGAACCAACCTAGATGCCCTTCAATTGATGAGTGGATAAAGAAACTGTGGTATATATACACAATGGAATATTACTCAGCCATAAAGAATGACAAAATTATGGCATTTGCAGGCAAATGGATGAAATTGGAGAATCTCATGCTAAGTGAGATAAGCCAATCTCAAAAAGCCAAAGGACGAATGATATCGCTAATAAGTGGAGGATGACGCATAAAGGGGGGGAGGGAAGGGTTAATGTTAGGGTTAGAGTTAGGGTTAGGGAGGGGGGCAAGTATGGAGGAAGAAAGTACTGTATAGAGGGTAAAGAGGGGTGGGAGGGGTGGGGGGAAGGGAAAAAATAACAGAATGAATCAAACAACATTACTGTATGTGGATTTATGATTACACAAATGGTATGCCTTTGCGCCATGTAAAAACAGAGAGGCAACATGTATCCCATTTGTTTACAATAAAATAAAAAAAAAAAAAGGATAAGAATGTTTCTATGTACTGCCATGGAATGATTTCTTGGATTTAATATTACATAAAATATAATCAAGGCATTAAAGAATATGTTTATAATGCTACTGTTTATCTAAAAGAGGAGAGTGCTGAGTGTACACATGCACGTACATACACATGTAGTAGATTCCATTATTCTCACCATTTATAGCGGTTGTCTTGCCACCACAAATAATTCAGACCCGACTGAATTAGGAAACACTGAGCCATGGCTCCAAGAGGAAAATAAAGGGTTATATTTCTGTACTTTAAGTCACCCCCTATGGTATTCTGCTTTGGCAAACTGAGTAAACTATGTATTAATTTGTTAACATCAACAAAAGAGAAACCAAATATTACTTCCTGATGAAAATACACAATACCATCTATGAAATAATTCTACTTAAAAAATTATGAATTTGAATTATTTCAAGGTTTTGCTATAACTACTGTTTAAATGCAAATGGAGGAGATAGAGGAACATGCCTCATGATACCAGGAGGATGCAACCTGCGAAACCTGGAGCATGGGAAACTGTAAGACAAATGACTCAGCTTCTTGAATAAATAAATATTAAAGAAAAAATACAAAGGAGAAGATAGGTGAAAAGATTCTTGAAAGATGCCAGTCAAATGCAATATATAAGCCTTCTTTAGATGATGGTTCAAAATCTGTGTATGAGAGAGAGAGAGAGACAGACAGAAGGAAAGAGAAACACAGAGAGGGACAGATTTAGACCCTAACTGGATATTTAATATTATTCAATTCATTTCAGGCTATCTTTCAAATTCTTGGTATAATATCTGGGACACACTACAAAATCCAATTGCACAGTGGAAGAAAATGAGAAAGGATGTAAATTAAATAGGGCAGTGGTGAACTAACTTAGGCATTGTCATGGGAATAGAGGTTTCATTGTACTACTTCCTCTAAGTTCAGCATAAGTTTGAGATTTTTCACATTAAATTAAAAATTTTAATTTAAAATCAAATTTATCAACAAACTAATACATCCCAGTTTCTCATATTCTGAATAAATCCAATCACCATAGATTGATTGATTTCAGTACGGGGTTAAGTACCCAGGGCTGCTTAACCACTGAACCATATCTCCAGCCATTTTTATATTTTATTTAGAGACAGCATCTCACTGAGTTGCTTAGGACCTCACTAAGTTAGCTGAGGCTGGCTTTGAACTTGTGATCCTCCTGCCTCAGCCTGCCAAGCTGCTGGAATTTCAGGCATGCACCACCACACCCAGCTATACCATAGAATTCAAGATTAAATGAAGCAGCCCACAGAGCACAGTGAATACAGTGGCTGGTAGAATAAATAAATACACACACACACACACACACACACACACACACACACACACACACACACATATGTAAGTAAATAAAGCAAAACAGAAACTCCAGATACTGTGGTTAGAACATTATCGCTTTGGGATTTTGGCCAACCTAGATTTACCTGTGCTATTCAGAGAAATTTTAGGTTAACTCTATGCTTATTGGATTTTTCAGAATAAGGGGACCAGGCATACGTTCAGTTTGTTAATCCATTGAAATCTAAATCAAATTAAAATTTAATATGAAAAATTTCAAACGTACTCTAAATAATGCAAATAATATAGACAAAATAGAATTCTTATACATCTTGCATACATACATTCAGAAATAAAATCTCAAGCTCTGAGTCTTTAGTTCCAAATGTTTCTTGTTTTCCTTCCTGTTGTCCATCCCAGGGGGGTTTCTTTAAGTCCCACCCACACAATGCATACTGTGCTCCCAGACTCAGCCTTGAGTAATTCTCTGCACAGTTTTTGATATCACTAACTTTATTGTTCCCTTTCCTACACTGTAAACACCTGCTTGCTGACTTCTTCAAGTCTGACACATCCAGTTGTTCTTTCCATCTTGACTTTGTCTCCTCTCAGCGCTAATTTAATTTCCCCACTTACACTGGTCTTCTCAAGACAGCCTAATTCCTAATTCATAGAGAGCCCTGCTACCAGCTTCATCTTGACTTCTCAGCAAAGCTGACACACCTTCAATATGCCTCCTTTCTTCCTGTCCTCCCCACCCTCATCACCTCACTATCTAGCTTGGATGGGTCAGGACTTGAAACCATTCCTTTAGTAGCTCTCATTCATTCTCTCTCGCTGACACTTTGCTTCCATTTTGCAATATACTTTATTCAGATTTTACAAGCAGTGACAAGTTCAGTACACCAAGTAAAATGTCTCATGTGGTCTCCTTAAGATTAATAACATATTGTTGTTGACCCAGTTACTACTTTCCACTGGTGGGAAATCAACTGATTAGGCATTTTGGGAAGTATTTTACTTTCTTTGCTTGTTGTTTGTTTAATTTTCTCTAAGCAGAATGACCTTGTAGAATTCAATTGGTTATTCCCAAAAGTAGGCCTCATGGATGGCAATCTTAATGCTTATGTAATTTCCAAGATGACTGGATTCTGTATTCTCTTAGAAGTTAATAACGCAACCTCTAATTTTACACCACTGTCAATTACAATTGGGACAAAGATTCAGAATCATTTAGTGTTCAAGCAAGATATATATATTCAGCATGGAAAGAACAGAGATTTTAACATTGAATGTTTTTTTAACATTAAATCTTTGATTAAATCACATTCTCTATTTTAGGCCTCAGATGTATCACCAACAAAATGATACTTAAAAAAAAAAAAAAAACTTTTATCTATACCCTAAAAGCATAAGAGTCCTTCAAGGTCAGGAATTGCAGACATTAGATTAACCTTGAATGAATGAATGAATGAATGAATGTCCAAGGTTTTGTGAAATGGTGACTTCCATAGAAATATTCAAAATCTTTGACTTCTTCCACAGCTCTGTAGGGCAGTGATGGCTAATCATTTATGATGAAAAAGAGCCCTGGGCACAATATAAGCCTGCTCAGAGTCATGAGATTCAGGTCTAAGTCATGATCCTGAAGGGGAGGTGGAGTTCAGTGGAGTGTGCCATATTCTGCTTCAAGTCAGGCAACTCTTGAATCTCAGCTATGTTACACAGGACAGTGAGGCTGGGAAACTAGAGATTCTAGGGTCAGAGAGGCCTGAACATGACTGGTTTCCATCAATCTTCCATTTAAGAGTCTTTGGGTGTAAAGAACTGAACTCACTGGAGAAACTTTAAACAAAGGGTGTTGAGTTTTGTTTATTTGTTTTTAAAAGAGAAGTTTCAACATGAACTCAAAGGCAAGGAGTTCACACAGGTCTCAGGAAGGCCTATGGACAGAGCTGAACACACGCCCTCCAAACCAGGCCATGGACCAACTCTAATACCACTGTTTCCCCTCTGTCTCCCTCTCTTTGGGACTACATGGTCTCTCATCCTCTGTAGAAAAATTTCTCATTACACCTGTAAATATGCTAAACATGTCCACAAGATCCTTTTCTCCCCCCTCATTGCTCAGTTAAGATAGTCACAGAGGCTGGATCATGGTTCTAAGGTCCATTTCCAATTTCCAGGAAGACAGGAGGATCTGATATTCTCCACATGCTGGGCTCATGATTTCTGTCTGCCCACTCAGCAGGGACTGTGGCAATCTACTTCTTAGAGTCATGATTTTACCAGGGATATAAAATCATCAGAAACCAGGTCATGGACCCACGCTGGTAGAGTATCCAAGGCAAAGTGATCAGTTTAATGGATGTGCATTAATGAAAAAAAAAAAAATGGTGATAGCTTAGACAAAACTAGGAGGTCTATTATGGAGATACAAGGAAATGAATGTGATGCATAATAGAATTGGAATTGAAAAATTAGTTGTGGGAATGAGAAAAAGGGTCTAATCTAGAGGAGGAGGAATGGCAGAGCTAGTCATTGAACAAGAAAAGTGGCGAGTTTAGGTGGTGTTGGAGACAAGAGAAGAATAAACAACCATATCCTGTTTAACAAAGAACAAGAATCTGAATATAAAGATTAGGGAGCGGTATCCTAGTAAGGTAGGGAAAGGATGGTCCATGGTGATCAGTTATAACACATTTCTAATCATATTATTACCCAGATTAACACTCCTCAGTGACTCCTATTACTAAAGGATAAAAATCCAATGTCTTGTACATGATCCTCAAAGGTCCTCTGGCCATTTCTCCACCCTAAACTTCACCATAACAAGCAATAAACCAGTTGCAGTTCCCTAAGCATACTACTTTCTCCTCTCTCCTGTGTGCATTTAGCACTCTGCTTTCACTTCCTAGATAGCCTTCCTCCTTTAGCTGACTGCTATTTGTCCTTCAAGACACAGCTCAGGATCCACGCCTACCACACATGATCTTTTCACCTGGTGATCTCTGTACTCCTTCCTCCCAGCCCCACACAAACTGCTAAATTGCAATCTCTGACATTTTGGTCTGACTCTTCAGACTGTAAACCCATGAATTCAGGAAATGTTGCTCATATTTTAGTAAACCCAGTTCCTAGACACAGTAAAACCTGTGAAAGGTTTGTAAACAGCTGGAATGATAGCCTGGCCTCTGCAAAGATGGCACTCACAGCCCTGACAGCCTTTTTTCCTGACAGTGCAAATCATTTCTGTCTTTTTCTCCTTCCCATTTTTTTCTTTCGTTTTCCCATACTGCACGTTATTTCTGTGAGCGAGGCTATAGGAAATGGATTTCTGCTTCAGCCTTTGTATTAAATAGGCATCCCTGTGGTCTTTGCTGACTTCCCACCATGGCCTTGGAATTAAAGCACCCATTGGCCAACATTAATTATGCAGGGAAGAGAAGACAGATCATTTTAAGTAAATTGAAATATATTCAGGGAGAATCTAAACCTACATGAGCTGCAAATAAATAGGGAAGAAGAGAAATTGGCTTTCTTTAAAATTCACAGTGGGGCAGATTAAAAAAATGTTGACTCATACATTTTAAATTAAAGTTTAGAACTGCATGGAGCCTTAGTCCATTCAGGCTGTTGTACAGTGTACTATGGACAGGGTGACTTAGAGCAACAGAAATTAATTTCTCACAGTTCTGGAGTCTGGGAAATCTAAGATCAAGATGCTGGCAGACACAGTGACTGATGAAAATCTCTTTTCTGGTTCATAGACAGTCTTCTTCTCACAAGGTGGAAGGGATAAGGGAGCTCTCTGGATCTCTTTCATAACAACACAAATCCCAAATACCTCACCTTCAAATACCTCCACATTGGAAATTAGGTTTCAAAATACAAATTTCAGAGAGACACGAACATTCAGACCACAACAGATGAGGTACCCAAACATATCCCTTCTCATGATTGTTATTGTTTGTATTTTTCTTAAGTCAGATTACAATGGGATAGAACGAACAGGAGGTGGAAAATTAAAAAAAAAAGTGAGATAAAGTTGCTTTTTCAAGTGTTTTTGAAACCAGATACAAAGACACAATACAGAGGACTATGAGGTACAAGTTTAAAGCAGAATGAAGTGAAAGTACTGTGTGTGTGTATTTTGAAGAAAGGTAAGATTTGAGCCTATCTGTGGACCGAAAGAGTAAATAAGGAAAGAGAACTCAAAGGAGACACAGTCAAAGGAACAGGCCAGAGGAATGGAGCCAGGCCCCCAGGGTGGAGAAGACACATCTTCCTTGCTGGCAGAGCCCCTATCAGCTTTATCAGCTCCTCACTAAGGCTGTCCTGCTGTCTGGCTGCCTGGCACAGCCTCCTCCTTCCCACTCTTTCTGACCAGGATACTTTCTCACACCTTCATCTTTCCCACACATGGTCCCCTCTCCTGGAGTGTCAGTCCCCCAGTTGTCTTCAGTGAAATCAGACTCACCCTTTCAGATACAACTCACAGATCACCTTCATTGGAAAATTTTCCTGAGTCTCCTTTTTGAGCAAAGCAAATCTTCTTTCAGTACTTACAGATTTGGTAAAGTGCACATTTATTGATGTCCTCCACACTTCTGACTCCCCACCAAGGGGGGAACACCTTAAGGAGTATGACTGTGCCTGGTTCATGGTACCTGACTAAACATTTGAGCTATTTTAGATGAATAGATAAAGGAGGGAAAAAGCCATTGAGTGCTTCAGAAGCTTTAAGATGGGGAATAAAAGAATGGACCCTTTCTGAGCTGAGGATGGATGGGCTACAGCTGGGCAGGACAGAGCAGCCTCTACTGGAAATTGAGTAGAAAGATAGTGAGAGCTGACAGTAGGATTCAGAGGCCCAGAGGGAGCCTAGCTGAAGTTTGCATACCAAAGGCATCAATTCATTAATAGAAATTCACCAAGTTCAAGTTCACGGCCTTCCTACGAAATAAAAAGCAACTCATTTCACTCCCACAGTTAATAGCTTTACCTAGGAAATAAATTAAGAGTGATCAAATCAGATTTGTGAGACCTCTGGGGCAGAGTACCTCAGACAGCTGGGGCTTTCTACAAGACTTTAAAAATACCAACATTCTGTCCAAGTCCATGATCAAAGGTTTGCCAGACTCACTCATGAAGAAGAAAATAACTCTTAACAGGATTAAGAAAATCTTTGATTCTTAATCTTTCACTGTGTGAAAATAAAAGAGTTTTGTCCACCAAATAGAATTCATATCAATTAGAGTGTTTTTAAAGTCTGTGCTGTAATCATGATTTAGCAATGTTAACTGATATGTGCAGCCACTGATTAATCACCAGATGCAAATGTAATATAATCTTGACTGGACTTGCCTCATTTCACTCCCTTCCCTGGAATTCTGCAATCGCAGAACATCACAAAATGTTAGAGCCGTGAGGAACCCTGAGGAACATCTAGGTCAATAATCTCATTTCACTGGAGGCCAGGGTGGAAAAATGAATTCTCAGGCTTCCCTCTCCATTAGTGGTAGAACTGAGCCAGAAACCATTTTTCTCATCTTTCCATTAAATGACCTTCTTTCTCTCTATGGCATGTTATGAAAATATGGTTAAATTATTTTCAAACTTCTCTTTTCAATTAGTCAGTGAAATATTCAGCATATTTCAAATGGTTTATATCCAAAAATATTAGTCTAATGGCATGACCAATGTGATCCGACAATACGTATAATCAGAAAAATGACAGATTACACTCCATTTATGTAAGATCTATCAAAATGTATACATGCATTCTACTGTCATGTACAACTAATTAGAACAAAGGAAAAAAATTTTAAGAAACTGCAAAAATATTAGTCTAAACAATGTTTTCATGTCAAAAAGGGTAATTCTACATTCAGCCAGAAAAATATTGTTTTCTGGAACCCTTCATTTCTTAAAAGTTTCAGAAATAGAGATTTCAGTGGACAAACACTGAATGCTCTAGGAGCTGTCAGGGGACTGATTGATACTGGGCACAGCAGGGAGATTGTGAAAGGGAGAAGACTTGAACAGAAAGCCTAAGAGAAAGGATCGAACACCTGGGGTATAAGAGGAAAAGAATGGCATTCCTGACCAAGATAAAGGGATACATTACAATGAATGAGTCAAGGGAAACTGACTGCCAAATCTGAATTGGAATTGTTTAGAAAAACTTCTCAGGGCCTATTCCTCAAAACAACAGTCCCAAAATATGCTCTATAAAAAAATAAAGGGGGAATTCTGTGTTCGAGCAACATTGGGAAATGCTGTATACCCTCATAAAGATTCTCAGGGCACAATGGCATATTAAATGTGCCCAAGCTTCTGGCAGTCAGGAAACTTGTTTAATATTTTTCAGACTCCTGGTTGAAGTATGATGTACAAAATGGTACTGCTTAATTGATTTCCGTAATTGAACATGCAGGCATTTAGATTATGGAACACCACCTCCAGAAGTGTTTAGTCTTTTTCAATACTTTCCAAAATTCATTTGACCACAGAGCAGAGAACAACAAACTTTTTCTGTAGGGGCTGAGATGGTAAGTATTTTAGGCTCGTTGGTTACATACCAGCTCTGTTGCACATTCTGCTCTATGTTTTGTACGATCTTTTAAAACTGTAAAAACCATTCTCAGCTCAAGGGCCACACAGAAATGAGCCACTGCTCAGTTTTTTGTTCTTTACTCCCCCCCTGCCATAGACCCCTCTTTCGTAGTCCTTCTACATCATGACGATTAGTATCCTATAACCTCTAGTTGTACCAGAGACATTTTAGAAAATACAACTTAGAAAAATGACTCTGGAACACTGAGCTTAAGATAGGGTATGGTGGCTCACACCTCTAATCCCAGTGACTCTGGAGGCTGAGGTAGGAGGATCACAAGTTTGAGGCCTACTTCAGCAACTTGATGAGACCATAAGCAACTTAGTGAGACCCTGTCTCAAAATAAAAAACAAAAGGGCTGGGGACTTAGCTCAGTGGTAAAGTGCCACTGAGTTAAATCCCCAGGACAAAAACAAACAAAAAAACATTGAGTCTAATCATTAACTGAAAAATTGGATAAATTTTTACTCCTGGACCTGAAATCTTTATTTCCCTCAAGCACCCTAGGTGATTCCCTTACAGGCAGAATCATACATGTAGGGAAAACTTACAGTAATGGAAAAACACAGGTGATGATGATCTTGGGGTTGAAGATAAAGAGGTGGTCATAGGGAAAAGAGGGACATAGGCCTCAATTATCTCAGAGAACATCTAAGTTTCTATAGGGGAAAATTGCCAGAGATAGATAATAGAAAAAGACTTCAGAGAGGAGCAACCCTGATTTCCAAGATCCCTGTGTCCTTGAGAATATTTCATTCATCAAATCTGCCACTGCCATGGATGGGTGGTGGTGGGCACGGGGAGGCTTTCTCTCTTTCCTGGGTCCCTTGTGGCAGCGCTGAGCAAGGAGAGACTTTCATTCAGGTTTCAGGAAAGGCTTCTAAAAAAAAGAGAGAGAGCACAACATGTAATTAAATAAGTGACCTAACGTTAAGGTTTCACCCAGCTCAATAACAGCCTGTATTCTCCAGAGCTCATGGTCTCCACCCCATCGAAGCTCCTAGCTTGTTTCTATGGTGTGGGTGACTTCGATCCAGATGGTGCTGGAGCCAACTCGTGCCAGCTGCGAACTGCATGACTCTCCCCAGCTCCCCGAACAGTATCTTCATGTTGGTAGCTTGAAATTAGTCATGTGGAAGTATTTGCCCCCATAGAAACCAACAAAAATTGAGTCATTATTTATGTATTTGTTTTCCGAGAGCTAGTTGTTCAACAGTGACCGGCACATCACTGTGTCTCACTCCCCATCAGAATAGATTACAGTGTAGGCTATGCATTAAAGCAGACCTGCCTTGCCGGGCGTGGTGGCACACACCTGTAATTCCAGTGACTCTGGAGGCTAAAGCAGGAGGATCGCAAATCCAAAGCAAGCCTGAACGACTTAGCAAGATCCTGCCTCAAAATAAAAAATAAAAAGAGTTGGGGATATTACTCAGTAGTAAATATCCCTGAGTTTAATTTCTGGTACCAAAAAAAAAAAAAAAAAAGACAGATCTTCTTTGAACTCTATGACTATCCCATGCCAGCTACTAAAGCCTAATCTCCCAGTGTCTGTTTATCATTATATAAAATGAAGGTAATAACTCCTTTCATTTTATGACTGGGAGTATTAAAGGAAATACTATACTAGGAATGCCTGACACACGGTCAGTATTCACATGTGAGTTAAACAACTTAACACCTTAAAAGTAGAAGTGGAAGAGGCCCTGAGGGGGCTGGAAATTCTCTATCCCTCCTACCTAAAGCCTTCCAAGGTCCACTTTCCTGTCATGTTCCCCCATGAGTGACTGGCCATGAGAATACCTTCAATGAGTTCTCACACTAATTATGGGACTTTTTCCTATAGACTAAACAGGTTTTACTTTCAGGGAATGCCCATTTAAGACCAATTAGCATAAAAGAGACACCCATATGTAGTATCAGGTGGGGCATATGTTATTATAGTACCTCCAGACCCAAAATTATGCCTAGTCCAAGGCACTCTTTACTCCACTCACTGGATGCAGGCCTCAAGGACAGACACCGTCGGCTCTCCTTTGTATATACTTCATTCAAGAAACACATATAGAAACTGATAGAAATTATCAAGAAAAAAAGGTACTATTTTAATGTATCTTGATGCAGATTTGCTTTCCTTCCTCAATAGAGCATCTTGCATCCAACAAGCCATTCCCTGGTGTCTGAGGATGGTGAGGCTTCTAGGTCCCTGTTGTCAACATTAGTTCTCTGTGCCTGATGCTATAGTTGGGGCAGAAAACTGCATAGGTGCTGTATGAACCACAAGATAGCTCTGTGACACTGATTATTTTCTTTGTTATTTGTCCCTCCTAAGGGCTAAGAGGAGTCACAATGTATTGTAAGGTTCAGTTCCATAATCCAAGTTGATTAAGGTTTCAAAACCGACATCTTACTCATCTGTCTCTCCATCAGTTATGATATGGAAAAAGCAGAGCTGCAGGAACTGCAGTTTCCCTCCCCTTTCACCCTTCCCCCTCTGCAAGAGCCCAACTGTCTCCCATGTTCTCCAAGCATTTCTCTTACATCCGCTCTAAGGAGGAAAATGTTCTCCATAGGATTTTAATGGATTTGCATCAGAAATCAATAAACAACACATAGTCCCAGATACATGAGCATGAGACAGATCAACATGTCGCTTACTTCATTAGGCCATAATTCAATTACAAGAAGAAATTCTTTCCAGTTTCCCACAGCCTTTGATGTTCAGAGTACAAGGACAACTTCATTAGGATGAGGGAAGGTTTTCAAAAACAACTCTGAAAAATTAAGCTTGAAATTTCAGGTGTCTGCAGGAAATAGCTTCTAAATCATGAATTGCCCAAAGGTTAACATTCAACTTTTAGTCAGTCAAAGGCCCACTATTCATATGGCACCATCTTAGTCTGTTTTGTGTTGTTGCAACAGAATACCAGAGTCTGGGGAATGTGTGTGCAATTGGCATTTACTTAGATCACAGTTCTGGAGGCTGGGAAGTCCATACTAAAGTGCCACCATCAGGTAAGGAACTTCATCATTACGGTGGAAAGTAACAGCATGAGAGTGAGAGGAAGCTGAGGAGCTGGTGTGATCATGCTTACCTGTAACCCCACCTACTCAGGAGACTAAGGCAGGAGGATCACCAACCCAAGGTCAGCCAGGGCAATTTAGGGAGACCCTGCCTCCAAATAAAATTATTAAACGGAGTGGGGATATAGCTCAGTGGTAGAACACTTGTGTGAGTCTCTGGGTTCAATCAACAGTACCACCAAAAATAAAATACTGAAATAAGCAAGAAAAATAACTCATTTTTATCAAAAAAAAAAAAAAAGTCACTCCTGCAAGAAATAGCCTATTTCCTCGATAATACCTTTAACTTATTCATGATCTATTCACCTCCTAATACCATCACAGTCACAATTAAACCTGAGTTTTGGAGGGAATATTCAAACATAGCAAATACCACTGGGCCTGAGAGTTCAGAACAAGCAGGCTCCTGCCCCATGAGGGAGTCTACATTCCGACATTGGAGCAAGATGGAAACACCGTGTACACCAATAAGTATGTGATGATGAATTACAGTAAATATCATGAAGGAAAAGTACAAGGAGCCACAGATAAATGGATTTAACTCTGCAGGAGTTAGGGACGTTTCTTTCAGAAAGAGACATTTAAGCCAAGATTTAAAAGATGAAGAGAAATTGGCCTAGCATGGCATAGAGAATTTGAGAGTAAAGGAATACCATCAGCAAAAGGTTCTGCAGTGAAAAAGATCACATATGGAAACCAAAAGATCAGTGTGGGTGATGCATGGAGTGAGGGCAGACAGACATGCCTTGCAGCAGTGAAGCTGGGGATTAGGGCCATTATCCTGAGAGCAATGGGAAACCATGAAAGCAGTTTCAGGGAATGGATGACATCATGAACTCTGCAGTTTTCAATGATCATCCTGGCTTCTGTGTGATGATCAGACCGAAGGGAGGCAGGAATGCTTTCTGGGAAGCTCATTAGGATGCATTGCGGTAATGTAGGAGAACAATCTAAAGGTACTCCAGGACACCAGGACACTCAGGTGCATTCCACACAAAGGAAACTTTCATTCAAGTATTGGCATCTTTTGAAAATTTTAACCTGGGGGTCAGGCTAAGGCCTGGGTGTGGGGGGCGGGGGCAGAGGGAGGTGGGGGAGATGAGGGAGGGAGGAGGGAGGTCATCTATTGAACTAGAGCTTCAGAAGCTACTAGGGAGTAAATGGGTGCCTTCATCAGAGCAGAGTCCTATGGCTCTGATATTTCCAGACTGTGAGACCCGGTGTCAACAAGGTTTCCTTTGCAAGGACTTAGGAGACCAGCTACAAGTTGTCTGGAATCAGTCTCCTGGGGCACACACTTACACCACCATGGTGACTTGAACACAGCTCTTGCCTTTCTGTGAATGAAGAGACCCCAGAAAGAGAAGGAAGAGGTATGGGCAGAGATGGGCCAGACACTAAGCAAAACCATGTAGTAGCTCTGTGACCTTGCACTAGCTATGCCCCAGTTTCAATATTTTAGTGAAAAAAAAAAAAAAAAAAAAGGAAGGACATTTACACCTGCCTCATAGGGTTATTTTAAAGTAAACGAGTTAATACGTGTAATGCATTATTTAGCACAAACCTGGCATGAGAAGTCCTCAACAGAGGTTAGTTGCCAATTTTCTTATCTGGGTGGTACTCTAGACAAATTAGGGAATTTGGACCTATGCTCATATTTTAATACCACTCTTGTCATTTAGTCTTTGTGAATTTTGGGGAAGTGAATAAAATTCTCTGGGTCTCATCTTCCTCATCTCTTTAAATGGGTATGAGAAAATCTTCTTGTAAAAATTCCCCCAAAGATTAAACATGTTAATACTATTCACTTTTATTTCCACCTCCACTTCCACATAGGGAGGTACACTGTGAACAGCCTTTTCTCAAAACAAGAGAGTGAGCGGCAAAGTCAGTAGTCTGGGGATTGAAATGAGACAAATCTTGAGTGCAGATGAGAGAACTTCAAAGGCATGGAGGCAACACCCTCACACCATACCTGCATCTCTCTGCACAAAGAGGATAAAGATTATTCAGAGTGAAGCTGAATCATTCTGCCAGATATCCGTAGGGAGAGACTCTAATTAGCATTTAAAGAGATGCTGGAAAAGGATATATCGCTGATAAGGTAAAACCCTGCAGCTTGGAACTTTGCACTAAAAATATGCATCCTGCTCTGACAAGGAAAAGAAAGGAAACCTCCACAAATCACTTTCCTGTTTTTCAGTTGAGAAAGGGGGCTTGTGCTTATATTGCCAGCTCCAGACTCATCAGTAAACAGCAAGCTTGCCCTAGGCAGTGTTCTTTTATTCCTTTCAACAGTCAAGGAACACACACCATGTGCCAGGCACCTCCCATAGATGGGAGAGACTGATGTGAACCTCAAGGAGTTCACAAGGGCAAAGAGCACAAGCAGCACAGTGAAGGTCTCAGGGACCAATAGACCAAACAGCTGCAGCCATGCTTAGAGTTCTTCAAGTAGGGAACATTTGAGTTATGACCCACATTATGAGTTAAAGAAAGGAAAATCAAATAGGCACTCGGAGGAGAACAGACAAGCATCATCTCAGAGTTGGGAAGAAAGGGCTTGCAGTGGAAGAGACAGCCTGGGCAGTGGTGGGAGCTGTGGATGGGTCTCCATCCTGGGCTGAGCAACAAAACATCCCAGAGAAATCAGCCTGGCACACAGATTGGAGGAGAGTGGTATGATAGTTCTCCAGAGGAGAGCAGGTTAAGGATGGGATGAATCTACAAACAGCAGAGTTGGAGGCATCCACAGAATAACTGGCCATTATCTCAAATGAGATAAAACTGGGAGTCAAAGAGTTGACAACGGGTAAGTGGCAGAGCAAGGACAGGAAGCCAGTTTCCTCCTGGCCACTCAAGCCTGGATTCCCTCCTTTGTACTAAGGCAAGGGTCCCTGGGGCAAAAGGTCCAGCCTAGCCAATAAAGAGGCAGTTGTACTGTGCACTAATGGTCGCCCCTCATACCAACCCCCTCCCAGCCCTCTTACTCCTACAAAGGGCTGGGAGAGGGAGAAAGGAAGGGTGCAAGCCATACTCCATTAGGACCCAACCTACAAAATAACTTCTAAGGATGAAGGAGAGGATACTCCCTGATGTTGCAAACAGCCTAAACATCCTACACTAGGAGAATGATTAAATAAGCAATCATGAATACACTCAATTGATCATTCCTCAGCTATTAAAATTTTTACAAATATAATACTATTAAAAAACATGACATTATTGAGTACTAATACTATCTAAAAAGCAAAAATAGGAAAAAAATGACATGAAAGCATAAACCAAAAATGTTGGCAAAGAGCTATTTTACTAAACAAAGATGCACTAAAACTGATTTTAAACTTTTCATTCGTTTTTTTTTTTTTTCCAAAATATGTTTAGTTAGTATGTTAGACTTTTATAATTCTAAGTTATACCGTGGTAACATTCCAAATACCTGCCTTCTGCCAGTGCCCATGATTTAGTCAGCTTTTTCACTGCTGTGACCAAAAAACCTGACCAGAACAATTGTAGAGGAGGACAGGTTTATTGGGGGCTCACAGTTTCAGAGGTCTTAGTCCACAGACAGCAGGCTCCATTCCTCAGGGCTTGAGGTAAAGGAGGACATCATGGCAGAAGAATGTGGCAGAGGGAAGTAGCTCATATTATAATCAGAAAGCAGAGAGAGACACTTCAGTCTCCAGATACAAAATATATACCCCATAACTACACCCCCAATGAACCACTTCCTCCAGCCACACCCTACCTGCCTCCAGTTACCACTCAATAAATCCCATCAGGGATTACTTCATTGATTAGGTTAAGGTTATAAGCCAATCATTTCTCCTCCAAACCTTCTTGTATTATCTCACACATGAGCTTTTGGGGGATACCTCACATCCAAATCATAACATTCTGCCCCTGGCCCTCAAAAGCTTACACTCATCTGACAATGCAAACTACAGTTAGTTCATTCCCAAGAGTTCCCATAGTCTCAACAGTTCTGAGGTTGCTCAAAGTTCAAGTCCAAAATCTTCTCTCAAGACAATCTCACACTGTGAGCTCCTGTAAAATTAAAAGAAATTTACAAGTATCCAAACAAGTCCTGTAGTTCTGTGTTCAGCATCAGGAGCACATGGCATGTTGTTCTCTCCAAAGGGCTTGTGTAGCTCTGCCCTTGTGGCCTTGTTGGTTGCATCCCAAGTGACCTTTCTGTTGGCTTGTCTTGCTCAATTCCTGCAGCCTTCCTAGGTAATGTCCCCTTTTACTGGCACTTCTTAATCTTTGGGGTCTCTACTGGAGTTTCAGCTTCCTCCTCATCTCCACACTTTGATTTCTCAGGGGCTATCTGCAGGGACTCCAACCCTGCTGCACTTTGCCTGGCCTCCCAGGCCTTTCTTTGGAATTTTGGTGGAAGCCTCCATGACCCCTTAACTCCAGCATCTGCATTCCTGCAAACCAGCAACACGTGTTTGACACCAAGGTCTGCTGCCATCTCGAGTAGTAGCCAAACTTCCAGGGATCCTGGCTGCAGCAACCTCTGAGTGGCTGGGTGGCTGAGCACATTGAAAAAACTTCCTAGGCCCCTTTGTACAAGAAGGATGCCCCACTGGTCTCTTCTCAAGAGAATTTTCACTTTTACTCCCTTGAACCTGAGATGGGTGTGGTCTTGCCAACTCCTGAGACACCCTCAAGTCATCTTTCTTATTGTCTCTGGGCAAAGTTTTTAGCATTTCTTTAATGGCAGTAATGTCTTTAACAACTGCAACTTCCTTAACCCGAGTTTTACTCCCAACTTTCAAGTTCAATTTTTCAAATATTTCTGCTCTGCTTTCTGCTCCTGAATCTTATAATAAATTTGGCTAAAAGCTTCCAGCAATATCCATGTGCCCGCCTGAATGCTATGCTGCCTAGAAATTTCTTCTGCCAGATCAAGAAACCCATTGCTTTTAAAATCAGCCTCACAGCAAATCTCAGGACACAGGTAAGACAACTTCTCAGCCAGAACATAATAGGAATGGCCTCTAGTCTAAATACCAATAGTATCTTTCTTTTCCTCTAAACTCTTTTGAGCTCAGTCTTCACTGTCCATGGTTCTATTGATATTCTGATCTTCTGAGCTTCCACCAGAATCAGCCATTAAGCTCCACTTAGAACAATCTAAAGCATTTCCAGCTTGCACTACTAAACAACTCAAAATTCCTCTCACAAATTCCAAAATGCTCCACTTATGAATCACATGGTCAGGTTAGTCACTGTAATGACCCTACGTCTCAGTACCAATTTCTGTTTTAGTCAGCGTTTTCACTGCTGTGACTAAAGGACCCAACCAGCACAATTCTATCAGCTAATGGTTTCAGAGGTCTCAATCCATAAACAGTCAGATCCATTCCCCAGGGGTTCCAGGAGAGGCTGAACATCATGGTAGGAGAGTGTGATAGAGAGAAGCAGCTTACATGGTGATCAGAAAGCAGAGAGAGACACTTCACTCTCCAGATACAAAATATCTACCTCATAGCCCCACCCCCAGTGAACCACTTTCTCCAGCCACACCCCACCTGCCTACAGTTATCACTCAGTTAATCCCATCAGGGATTACTTTGCTGATTAGGTTAATGCCATACCCAGTCATTTCTCCTCCAAACTTTCTTGCATTGTCTCACACATGAGCTTTTGGAGGATACCTCACATCCAAACCATAACAGCCCATATGACAGCAAACAGCAATGACTTTTTCTCCTCAGTCTTCCAAAGCTCATTCAAGAGCCTGCTCTTGACAGAATCCAGAAAGCATGTACGCGTGCGCACAGAGATACATTTGAATTACATTTCTCACATCCCTGTTTTCCATTTAACATAGCAGGCAAGATATGTTTATCAGCCAAGTCAATATGCAATCATTGTGCATCTGCTTGTGTTCCCGGAATTGAATTACATACCCTGGAACACAGAAAAAATATGAAGACCTGTGTTCCAAAGTCTTAGAGAAACAAGACTGGTACAAGTGCAGACCCTGGTGTATAGTAGGTCTTCATGAACTGTTCACTGAATGAATGACTATAAGTCCATGAACAGGATTATTAGTGATCAGTTCAGCAGGATCCTCACAGAGTCTATTCACCGATCCTCACTGCCTGGAACTCCTTTTCCAAAAAACCTTTTCTGGGTTCTGTCAAAAAAATCCTCTTGTGAACTTTGGAAGACTGAGGAGGAAAAGTCATTAATTCCCAGGGGCAGCTGTTTGCTGGCCTATGGATGTTGACAGAAGGCAGGTATTTGGAATATCACCCTGAGAATCACCCTTTTTGATGCTACCAAATATTGAATCTGCAGCAGCAGCACCTAGCACCTCTTGGCAGTCTGCTGAGAATTATTCATCTTGGAATTGCAACTCCCTGAAGCGTATGCACTTGGTGATTTCCTGAAAGCAGTAGACTCCACCTTCTAGTGACTGTAGGAATCTCTGATTCCCTGAATTAAACATTTTCCTACCCAAAATACCTAAAGTGGCTTCTGTTTTAACCTAGCCCTGACTCTCATGTTATTCCACAAGCTCTAGGAATGCTAGCCATGTCAGAATCCTAGGATCTTTTCTAAGCCAGATTAACCAACCAGACATGTGAATTATTTGTGTGTAAATGAATAACTCTCCTTCCTGTTTTCTTCATTCAAATATCTCCTCCGTCTTTCCCTCGCTCATTTATGCCTCTTCTTTCTCTTTACCATCAGGACAGATGAGAAAATCCTGTCATAGCCTTTTTTTTTTCTTTTTAAATACTGCAAATAAATATTGATTCTCCCTAAGAAGATCTCATTTGGACAGTTAACAGTTTGGTTTCCAAGCAATGGTGGCCAACTCCCTGAAATAAGCCTGAGGAAATCTTTACAAAGTCATCAAGACATCTCCATCCCAGGCCACCCATTTCCAGGCACAACTTCTGAATGAATCTAGCTCCTTCCTCCACAGGGACCATGGAGGAGAGGCACAAATCCACTCCAGTCTGACAAATTTACTCAGGGTATGGGCGGCTTTGAAATTAATATCATGAATGAATATCACTCATATCCATTATTCACCCATTCAACACATGAGTTTAGTGTCTAATGTGAGCCAGGCACTGGGTGGGTGATGGGGGTATAATAGCCCCAAGACATGGTCCCCCTCTTTAAGACGCTCAGCTGAGAGTAGCAACAAATGATTACATCATAACCATAGAAAGGTTCTTCTTTTAGAGTCAAATAGTGTTTTAATCCAAGTGCTTTTATAAAAATAAAATAAAAATCCAAGAGACAAAAGATTGAGCATTGAGTGGAAGTAATTTCACTCCTAGGCAGGAAATATCTAGCAGACATATCCAGAGGAGGAGATTGGAGCTTGAGGAAAAGGAAATGGATTCAGTATTTTAAAGCCCAAGAACCACAACTCTCTCCATCCATTTATGAAAGTGAAGCCCTGCTCACTGGCCAGTGGCACTTAGACTTGTCTTCAGGTGACACATGTCTATGGTGGTCTCTGCCATGTACAGAATGTACCTGCTTTCGGACTGTGGCTTTCAGTTGCCTCTGATGCTTACCTGAGTTGTCCAATTTAGGATTATGACTCCCAGTTGTCATTTTATCACAAGTTATATCTGCCCTATGGGCAGTGGGTTAGATGGCGTGTCAGGGCTCATTAATAGAATAACAACATAATTTGTCATCCCAACCAGGACACCTCGAGTAAAAGGGTACACCACTAATAACTCCAACAGAACAACATAACAGCTGCAGCCGGGACTCTCCTTCCCACCAAGGAGAGCTGTCACTACCTAAAGCACAGAAGTAGCGGAGCCACATGGTATTGTGCTCTGTGCAATGTTCTGCCAGCTGTCCACATGTGTTTTCTCTCAGCTTAATCCTCACTACAACTCTGTAGAGTGGATGTTATTTATCCCCATTTCACACTTGAGAACCCAAGGCACAGATAATTAGTGAATTTCCCAGGGTTATAAGGTGGTAAGAGGTAAAGCCATAATCTGGACTATGATTTGCCTAACTCTAATATCCATGTGCATCACAGTCATTACACTGGCTCTAAAAGTGGTGACATTTGTTTTAGGAGGCCCTCACTGACCTCAGGCTAGGGATACAGATTTTCATTAACAAGTGTGATGTGGTTGCTTGCTGCTATGTTCCAATATTCTGTTGAAGTTCAACCACTCATTAGGGCTGGACTTGTGCTATGGACACACAGTTGAAGAGGTGATTCAGTCCGTGAAAGAACTCACAAGAATAAGGGAAAGACAGACAAGAAAATCAATAATCACAGAACCATATGATGAGTTCTGGGATAGAGGAACTCCCAAGGAGCATCTCACCCAACAGGAGCAGGAACCAGAGTACAACCCAAGTACAAAGAAAAGGAATTAGAAATAAAGTATAGCAAATACCACATGCAAAGGAGTAGGAGTAGTGATATAAAAGACCCTGTAAGGAAACAGAGAAAAACAAATGATTCTGTTCAGCTGGAGAAAAGGAGACAGAAACTACAAAGCATGGCTCAGAAGACTCAAGCCCACTCCTTCCACTCGTCCTTCACAGAGTTCACCCATGACTTGGATTGTCGATTTTCATATCCAAAACAAAGGAAGTGGATCAGAAACAGACTGTAATGTGAGTAGAACAATAATCTGCCTGAAAACTTCTCTTTCAGGTCTACCCTTTTAGAATCTTCATTCGGCTGAGGTTACTAAATTGGGAGCACATGAGTGGAGTCTGCCAGGGCCATCTTGTCACTACATGAAGAAAGTCTGTGCATGACTTAAATCAAGATGAAGAAGACACTGAGGGGGATACACAGAAGAAAAAAAAAAAAAAATAGAATGGGTACCCAAAGGACGCAGCTTTAAACACTGAACACAGGCATGCTTGCTATTCAGAATTTACATATTTTGGAATTCGCAGTTATGTGACTTTGTTTTCTTGCTTAAATTCAGTGGGTTTTCTGATCTAATGCAAAGATATTTTGGTATCTTCCAAATGAGGCATCTAAAATATATCTGAATCTCAAAAATCAACCCATGAGACATCATAAATATAGAGAGATCACTATGGGGATTGAAAACTCAGGAATGAAGTCTTGTCAGTGGAGGGAACAGGTGTGTTAGTCAGTGTTCTGTTGCTACAACAACTTATAAACATATCTGAGATAATCAACTTATAAAGAGAAAAGGTTAATTCTGGCTTACAGTTTCAGTGGTTTTAGTCCATGATCAATTGATCCTGTTGCTTTGGGGCCTATGGCAAAATAGCACATCCTAAAGGGAGAGTATGGTGGAGCCAAACTTCACTTCATGTCCATGAAATAAAAGTGAGAAGGAAGAAGGGGCTGGAGTCCCACAGTCCCTTTTGAGGGCACACTTACAATTGCCTGAAGACCTCCCCTTAGGCTCCACGTACCACCTCCCATAGTGCCACACTGGAGTCCAAGCCTTTAACACAGTCAAGATCCAAACTATCCAACAGGGCTGAACAAGCAGTGGGCCTGCCCTTTGTAGGGAAGAACAGTGATGGGGAAGAACCCAGTCAACAGAAGGGAAAAGAAGCCATCGGAAGGGTAGAAAGAGAACACAGAGAGAGCTTTGCTGATAACTGGAGGAGGACAGCATTTAAAGAAGAGGGACTGCTCAGCAGGGTCCAATGCCACAAAAAAGTAATAGGAATTGCCATCCCAGGAAAATTGGAAAAAACACCAGTCTCCCTCACCCCCACCCAAGGGTACAAGGAAAAGGAAGATCATTGTCATGAGAGGAGTCAAAGTACAATCAGAAGTCCAAGACCAAATTCCACGGCCATTTCTAGCTTAGCATGACTTCTAGTACTTCCACCAGTGTTGGAAGCCCCCTTGTCTACCTCTTGTCTTGGTTTCGGTGCTACTTCTCTTTCCCCGCTCTCCCATGACAGCCTGTCCCCACCTTCTCTGTGGTCTTCAGTGATTTTTCATTTCCTCCTAAATCTATGTTTCTCCAGGGCCTGAGGCTTTCTTTCTTGTCTGTACTGTTTGGGCCATGCCATTCATCTGCTGGCTCTGCACAGTCATACCTCTGAACCACCTTATGCAATCCCAGGCCCCCATCCCAGAACCACAGAACGGAAGTTGCTGAGGACCCCTACTCTACCAGAGCTCAGTCATGTCTTTGGAGGGCTATGAACAAAGAAATCCCCAGAGAGGGGAGCCAGGGACCTCCAGGGCCACTAACAGAATTGTATGCTCAGCACCACATGAAAACACCAGAGCAAACTGGCTGAAATGCAGCCTGCACTCACTCCCAGGCACACACTCTGCACAGGGCCCCGTGCACCTCATTTCCTCAGTAGAGGTAAGGCACCAGCTACTTGCCAAAGCCACACAGCAACAGGGTACAAGACCCAGAATCACCTTTTTCTAATTTACACAAAGAGGAGGCATGGACCACAGTGGCCTTGGGGACCTAACAGACAGCAAACAAGGGAGCTCTTTCCAGAGAGCAGAATGGGGCAGGGGGAAGGCTGACCAATGAGGGGATGGCAGATAAATTTATTCTGCTTTGATGGTAGGAAATCCTTAGAAGTCCTGTCCAGGATGACAGATGGCAGTTTCAAGCCAGTGACTGCTGGGCTTCCCAGTCCCTCCTTTTCCTGCAATGTTCATGGTAGTTAACCTGCTCCTGCTTCACCACTGCAGACAAGGTATGTTGAGAGGAGCCGAGATGACTTGGACTTGTAGCGTTTGGGTTGCTAGACAATAACAACATGCTAATGTGATGGGAAGCCGTGATATGATCAGAAATATGTGTGTGTGTGTGTGTGTGTGAAACTAGCAAAGAAATAGATATGTGTATATGTTTGTTTGCTAGTTCCTGACATAGAACTCCTAAAAACCCTTATAGAAAGGGCAATAGAGAATCTTTTGTTCTAATATTTGGTTTTTGACTCCGGTTCCTATCACTGTATCTTTATGATTTCCTGAGTGGAGAGTGCATTTGACACATTCCTCCTAAACCCGTTGGAATCTCCTGGGTGGTGGGAGCATCTTTTGTTCTAATAGGGCAGCTATTTCTGGGGTCCTAGGAAGCCTCAGTATGGGGTTGACAGCTAGGGGAATCAATCATGGGATTAAAGGATTGTAATTTTCAGCCTCACCCCTCAGCCTCCAGGCAGAGGAGAGGAGATGAAGGTTGATGTAATTAATCATGAAAACATAACGAGGACTCCATAAAATCCCCAAGGGATTTGGTTCAGAGAACTCCCTGGTTGTTGAACATGAGAAGGTGTTTGGACGGGGACATGCCCAGAGAAGGTACCCCACCTCCATAGACCTTGGCCTGTGCGTCTCCTCCCTCTGGCTGTTCATCTGTATCCTTTGTAATAGCCTCATAATAGTTGGGTTAATATAAGTGAAGTACTGTACTAAGTTCTATGAGCAACTCTAGTAAATTAATTGACCCTAAGGAGGCAATTTGGGAACCTTAGTTTACAGCTGGTCAATCAGAAGCACAGGTAACAGCTTAGTTTTACTACTGGCATCTACAGTGGGCAGCAGTCTTATGGGTTTCAAGTTGGTCAAGACTTTGGGATGGCCTGTCATGGGAAGGGGATAAGTGTGTTCTATGTAAAAAGACAATGAGGTTTTGGTAGCCAAATGATGTGCTAAGACCAGGTGCAAGATGATAGCTAACAGGTTACATTTTCCAATTTCACTTCCATCTGCATAGAGCCATGTGGCTATATTTCAGCCAATAATTGTAAAGACGAGTTGTTGAGGAAGATTTAAAAAGAAGGTAGACTGCTGCAGGCATAAGCACTTTTCTTTAATTGCCACACTTTCTCCTGCTTCCTGACTGGAATAAAAGATGATGACTGGTCCCGCAGCCATATTTGATTATAAGACAATGCTAAGATGAACGTTACATATGAAAATTGCAGAGTATAAAGATAGGTAAATTCCTGGGTCCCTAATAATACACCATGGAACCAACACACCACCCCTAAATATTAGGTATAATAAACTTTCATCTTTCTTAGTCTCTAATTCTAGTAACTAAATGTAACTCCTAATAGTACACCATGAATATGTAGAAAATCTCCATTTTTTTTTTTTTTTTTTTTTTTTAAATTTAGAGTTGAGATCTCCCAAGTTGCCCTCTGGCTGGTTGTACCCTTTGTCTCAAACTCAACATCTTCAAAATGAAGCTCATTATCCCTTTGCTAACCCTGTCCCCATTGAGTCTATTCTTCACTTTGGGGTAAGGGGATGAAGAATTGAAGAGGCAAGAAGCAGTGAGCACCAGGCCTCAGGAAGAAAGACCTATTTCAGGACAGGCCAACTAAGGGAGGAGAGACTCCCTGCCACAAACAGGGCTTTTCCTAGACTACAACCCCTACCCCCGGGGACTCATCTAGGATGCAACTTGCTACACACTGAGGGTCTAGGGCTATGCAAATATCCATGGTGAGCTGGGGAGGCAGGTACCAAACCTGCTCCCAGGAGACCTCAGGTGGTTTTCATGAGTGAAAACAGCATGTGCCAGTTACTGCTGTTGAAAATGTCTACTAATATTTTATGGAGAAACAACCCTGGAGGAAATAATGGGAAAAAAATCTGTCAATCATGTAACACAGGTGGCAACCAGGAAATGACCATTCTCAGATTTGTGTGTGTATACGTATGCTGTGGGTACCAGTGCTGTGTGTGCTCCTTGGCTGGTATGTGCACAGTATGAACATGTACATGATTTCTGCATGTGCGGGAACCTATGTGCTTGGGAGTGGTGGGCAGGTGGTGAGCAGGGTAGTGAAGGAGGCTAGTGCTGCCTTCCCCATAGTGCAGGTCCTAATATCGTGAGAGGCTGGCCTTTACCAAAACCTTGTATTTATGTGCCCATTTGGGTCTCACAAAAATTTGTGAGGAAAGAATTAATATTGTTCCTACTTTCAAGTGAGGAGACTGAGGCACATAGAGGCACAATCCCACTAAGCAGAACAATCTTCATCAAGTGCCACAACACTGGACTTTCCACAAGTGGGCTGCGTGAACTTATGTACCCTGGAGGGAGGGTAATTAGCACAGAAGCAATGCATCCAGGGGATGCTTTTGCTCCGCAGCCATGAACCAGCTGCCCACATGTGCTCTTTCTTCACTTGTTCAGTCTCTCCTGAGGACCAGGCCTGCTGGCCTTGACTGGATGGAGGAGAAACAAGGTGAAACTGAGGCCAACAAGTGACACTAATAGAGCAAAAATGGCACAAGTGGGAAGCAAGGACGGGAGATTAAGGAAGAGTGGGCGGAATTAATTAAATTGTGAATACATTCCAAGCTTCCTTTTCTTTACATTCAGGTTCTACCTGATTGAATTTCAGAACCCTAGAGTTTATGTTCAAAATGCCTTCTAAAATTAGCATGCACAGCCCTGCGGCTTCTTATTAACAACACCTGCCCTACTCTGGCAACACCCATCCTCCCGGGGATCTTCCAGCTGGGAGTGAGCAGGAGTTACCAGGTTTCCTTCTCACCCGAGCTCTGTCCGAAGAGACCCCTGGATGATGTTGGAGGAGACTCACCCTCTGGGTCTCCATTTATTCTTACTCCAGCCAGCAAGAAACTGAGGTTGCTCTTGCTGGGATTTGGAGAAAAGCATGAGACACATGTGACACTGTCCGGTGCCACACATGAGGACATCGTTGGCCTTGGAGCGAGAACTCTTAGCCAGCCCTAACAATCTGGCTTCTTGTCCTGTTGACTATCCATCTTCCTTCACATCTCTGTTCAAGGTGGCCTCTTTTCCCATTCCATTCTAAAAGTGACGTTTCAGAGAGGTTATAGGCTTGTCCGAGGAAGTCAGAGTAAGGCAGTGTGGAAGATAAGAGTCAGAGTCCAGGCCCCTGGTTAGGAATGCACTCACTCCTTCCCTCCTCTTTCCACTGTTACTGCATTCTGTGACCCAGACACAGCAGTCAGTGAGACCTGGCGCCTCTGGTAGAGGGGCGCATGCAGCCTAGGGGAGAGATGCAAGTCCACAGGCAGTTCCAGCAAGTGACAGGGCCAGGGTGGGATGACCAGCAAGCTGCAGGGGTGCAGGGGAGGTTCCTCAACCTCAGCCTGCCTCAGGGCTATAGGAATCACTCTGCACTCTCCTCGGCGTGCCTCACGGTGGGACGAGTGAGCATGGTACTCAGCCCAGGCCTGATGCTGGCAGAGGCAGGTGCATCCCAGCCGGTTTAGCTCTGTGCCTCCTCATGCCAGCTTCCCCATCACCACCAGTGTCACTAGATATCAAGCGTGGGCCCCAACATCCCCTCCCTCCAGACAACTTTTGCTGGCAGGGGCTTAGAACTTAGAAGTTCTTCCCATACCACTAGGCCCTGGGGAGACGTGAGGATTGGGTGCAGAAAGTGCATACTTGCCTCCCTTCCTTCTTGTTAGTTGTAGTTATTGGACAGGCCTGCTTGGATTTCTGGGAGAATTTTATCCCCTTTCCTCCAGGTCATTCTGAGTTTTCTTTATATTTTCATTTATAACTCTGTAGGTTATTTTTCCCAGCTCAAATCTTTCCCCAACATCAAAGCTGTTGAACACAGTTTTGGATTATGCTATGGTAAATGTCATGAGGTAAAAATGTCATTTTAACAGCTGGCCCCAGAGTTGATCTGAGGAAGGGAGCTGCCTTTGTTTGGGGAAAACACCCTGAGAAGCACATTTTACAGGTGAGACTGACAGAAGCCTCAGCTCAAAGCCAGAGGTTAACAGGGCCTGTGAAGAGAAGCAATTGTTTTGCTATGGAGAAAGACAGGTATAAGACCCAGGAATGCACACAGAAGGAAGTGGAAGAAGAAAAGGGATTTCAGATTAAGAGAGGTCAATATAGTAAGTGAAGGTCACTATTATTTCTGCCAGAGTGAAGCGGAGTTCAAAGACTGACCCTGCAGAGAGTTTCATGCCGCAAATTGCAAGAACAGGGATACCTAATGTTCAACTTGCAAATGCTTCATTGTTATTATGTAAACCCATTCATCTGTCCCCAAAACTTGACTAAATTCTTTTATGCTGATGAACACTTCATGTGAGTGCGACTATGTTTTCAGACCTTGGAAAAGGGACTGAGTTTCATATTCTGGATCAATGTCAAGAGGCAGGAGTGTTTGAAAGAGATGACCTCCCTGGGGAACTTGTGGAAATCTTTGAGACAACTTTGGACTTCTGCAAAAAAAAGAAAAAAAAAGAAAAAAGAACTAGTTTGAGAAGGCCCAAGTTGACCTGTGAATTAAATAAATGCTTAGCAATTAAACAAAATGATCCAAAGTGATGGGAGGTAGGGGTGCAGCAACAAGGATCTAACTTGACTTAACCTGCCCAGGGGCTACACCCGTGCTTGATGCTTCAAAAAGTACTTTATCACTTGTGGTCTCGTGGACAGAAGGGATAGTGCCTACAGTATGGGTGCAAAAGACATGCCCTCTTTTCATGTCCTTTCAGACCTGAACTTTCCTCCAGAGAGAGGGATTCCCCTCAAAGCCTCACCAGTAGGAACCAGAGAGCTTGATAGACTATAGAGGTTATGAGACCTGGCAGATCAGCAGTATGTGTGGGAGCTGGGGTGTGGAGGGACTGATTTATCTGAAATCCAACAAAGAAGCTTTGTTTTGGAAAAAAAAAAAAAAAAAAGACACGGTCCATTACTTCTGTGGCTTCCAAGGTGCACTCTGGAGCTGGGTTTACCCCACTTAAATATCCCAAGTGAACAGTGGGTTCTGAGATCAGCTCTCTGCTCCTTACCGAGGGCTGGCAAGAGCCCCAACGCTCCTGCATCCAAGCAATGCTCCTGAGAAAGCCTTTCTCCCCACAGGCCCTAAATTTTGTTCATCTTTCCTGTGCGAGATGGCTGTGTTGTTCCTCAGCACTGGCAATCCTGCCTAGGATTCCTGGGAGGGATACGCCTTTACTGGTGCTTTTCCTCAGGATTCATCTGAAGAGTCATCCCCTTGTACTCAGACATGCCAAGGGTTTTTGGTTCAAACCCCAGAATGCTTCCAGCAGATGTAGCTCTTTCTCTGTCTCATGCTGTTGGTCACAGGTTCCTCTCTCAGAGGACTTGTATTTTGCCAGTTTTCTTTGGTGGAGGAGAAGGTATTTTGGTAACGAAGTAATTGCCTGGTTGACCTGCAGGCTCGAACTGGCTTCTTATCCCCTACCTTCCCCAAGTCCCTCCCTGCCTCCACAAACCTCAGGGTGAAAGCCTTCCTAACTTGGCCCTTCCACTATGACAGGTGTGCAGATGTGGGGCTGGGAAGGATTCATCCCCTTATGGCCTGTGTCACATAGTCACATCAACATTTCAAAGGTATCCTCTCTTTCAGAACCTTGCAAAGAGGTGATTAATACAATATACAAATGTGTGAATATATCATGAATATATAAAGGTTCTTATTGCCTTTTTTGAGCTTAAGTATGAAACGAACTAAACCCCCTATTTCCATGAGCTCATAAGCACTCTGGTTTCCAAGTGTGAGCCAATAGCCCCCAACAGCCCTCCTCTGGGAATTGGACCACCCAAACAGATTGTGCTAAGAGCTGTAGGACTCACTGACACTTAGGGACAAGGTCTGGGTGCAAACAGAACCTAGGCCCAAGTTGGAAAAGAAGTCTCTGCTGGAGAGATGATCCCCACACAGCTCCAGAGGTGGATGGTTCATGTGGTCAGGCTGGCCCAGCAGCATGCAACCCACCTGCGGGAGCCCACTTGGGTATCCTTTTTGCAAGAAGCTACCCTTAATCTCCCTCCAGTCACTGTGACACCCATTTCTTGCAACTCATCTGTATTTTCAGAAGAAAAGCAGCAGTGATTGGGTCTTAAATGACAGGACAGGCAGATGTGTGACATCTCTGACGGTGGGGCTGGATGCCCAGGAGGGAGGGCAACAGAAGGCTGCCCAGAGAATACCTTTTCCTGATCAGGAACTCCTAGTATAAACCATTGGAAGGGTTGACTCCATGACTGAGGGAGCTGATGAATCGATTTTGTCCCATCAGTGCTGAGACTGGGCCTTACTAGCATTTCAGGCCCTACTAATTGCCAAAGAGGCTGTCCCAGGAGAGGAAGCGATAGTGGGAGGTATCACCCAGACTGCAGGAAACAGCAAAGACAACCTAGTGCTGTGGAGGGTGGAACCTAACTGGGGCTGTATCACGTGCAGTTGGGAGCTGAGCTGCCTTGTGGCTCAGAGAGACAGGAGCTGGGTTTGCGGCCCCTAGATCCCCCAGCCCTGCACAATGCCCAGCAGGTGCCTCTGAGCCAGATGGAGCCGGAGCCTAGCCGGAAGGTTGCACTGGTGGAGCGCGGGTGCCACCTGGTGGTAAGATCTGGAGTTAGCAATGCAACCAGCGCCCGGATAACCCCAGGAAGCAGCCAGTGCCGCGGCCACCACGATGGCCACTCTGCAGTGACCATATTGACGTTCCCCCATTATCTGCAGCGCATCCTTTTGCAGTTTTCCTGCACTTTGCCCTCTCTTGGCTTTAATCAAGTCGCTCCCTCTGTCGTCACAAGCCTATTAATTACATAAGGGTAGCAAATCCATCAAAAATAACCACCCTCCACAGTATTGGGCACTTTATACTATGAACTGAGCTAGGCATAAAGAATTTAACATTATCAAGAAACTGAAGCAAAATCTCGGAATCCACAAAATCAGCATGACATGACCACAACCTACCTCTCTCATCCCATGAAAATTCAGAGTTGGTTTCCTAGAAATCTCTCCTGCCATTCTAGGTTAAAATTGTGTTGAATCAATGTCGAATCTCTAGAAACAGAAAAGGAGAGTTTCCTGGTCAAGTTCCAAGAAGGAATAATAACCATTCTATGAATAACTGGAGTTGAAGACTCTTCACTACAGCAAGCCCAGGGTGTCCTTCATTAACAGCTATCTCTATCTCTTCCTTTGGCTCACTTCTGGTCCTTAAAACTCACCCAGTTCCTGTTCCTTCCACCTCACTGCTGACCATACGCGGTTGTGGTGCTTTTCCTCTCTGTAGGACCTTGGGCTTACACCAGACTATAATGCTTGCCTGTGTGCCCACATGTTTATGCCTATGTTTTAAAATATAACCCTAAAAGTCTTCAGCATCCCTGACCAAGATGTGGGAGTCTCTCTGAGCAGACTTGTGACAGTTTTGATAATCAGAATATAATAGAAGTGACACTGAGTCATTTGGGCTAGAGAAGACCTGGAACCATCCATAATCTTCTTGGAATACTGGTGTCCAGGGGCACCTTTAGTGACTCCTCTGAATACCAAGCTATAGGGAAAGGCCACAGGTAGGTGTTCTGGTTGCCAGTCTCAGTTGAACTGAGAACCTTCAAACCATCTCATTCAGCCCATACCCCAAACCTGTGGGTAAAGAAGTCATCTTAGAAGGGGGCTGTCCCACCCATGATGTTCAGTTCCCAGCCTGTTTCCACCTGAGGCCTCAGACATCACAGAGAACAGGAGCTCCATGTTTACTGTGGCCTTTATGAATTTCTGATCCACAAACCATGTGATCATAAAATAATTGTGTTATGTGTACCATCCCCACGAGGAAAGTACTGGTACAGTTTCTCTAACTAGAAGGAGGCCAGTTGTGTAAAGAAGCCTTTTCGGGCAAGGCCAGGCCCTCCTGGCCTACGACTCCAGGATAAAGGATGCTTGAGTCTTATGGGAGACTTTAATCTCTTATCCTTCACAGTTCTAACTTCCCACTACTCTCATTCTTATTGTCACTTGGAAAAGAATATAAAAGCATTCAAGGTAATATTGAAAGTAATATTGAGTATAATAGAAATAATTATAAATCACTAAATTAGTCCCCAGAAAATTCCAACCTGTCTGCAATTGATATGGATGACATCACTGGTGTGGTAAAGTAACAAATATGATCATACTGCTTTCTTCCAGTTGGACCACTCTCTTACTCTGGAACTCCAGTAGCCACGTACTGAAGGCAGGTCTGCTGTATTCCCCAAACTTTTAGATGCCTGGGCTATGTCAGTGAGTGAAACCAAGATCTCTACCCCGTGGCACTTATCTCCATCAGGGAGAGGTGGCCAAAATATAGATGCAATAAACAAGTCAATCATTCAGCACACTGAAGAGTACTAAGTGTTGAGGATATTAAAAAAAGATTTAAAAAGTAGAGCAGGTTTAAAGGATCTGATGCTAACATGGAGCAAGCCTCACTGTGAATGTGACCTTTAAGCACAGCCTCCAAGAAGGCGGCTACAAAAGCCCTAAGTATATCCAGTCTCTAGGAACACAGGTGTCCAATATCCTACACTTACACATTAAAATGGGAATCTTCAGTAGTACTTGAAGTTTTACTCCAAAATGACCTGCTGAATATGCTTATGCCAAAATATAACAGCGGTTCCACTGTGATAGTCCATTTCTGCTCCCAGAATTTATAGTTAAGGGTATGATCCAAATAACGGGTTCACAGAATACCAAGGCTAACGGTACTATAATTGCCAAAATTTTCTGAGTTGTACTTTTGATGTCAAATTTAAGATATCTTTGCCTAACCCAAGCCCAATAAGATTTTTTCAATAGATTTTTTCTTCCAAGAGTTTTATTTAGGTTTTGCATTTAGGACAATGATACATTTTGAATTAAGTATATGTATATAGTATGAATTAATTCTGTAATTGTTTGCAGTAAGCCTCAAGTTTTTGTTTTGTTTTTGTTGTTGCCATATGGTTAACACTTGTGGTGGAAGATTATCCTTTCCCCTACCAAATGACCATGACACCTTTGAAAATTTTGTTGATGGAACATGTCTGGGCTGATTTCTGAACCAAGTGTAATGTTTCCCTTATCTATTTGTTTTTACATCAATATTAGAATGTCTTTCTTTTGGTAGCTTTATAATAAGTCTTCAAATCAGGTAACCTAAGTCCTCTTTGTTCTTTTTCAAAGTTATTGTGGCTATTTAAAACCTGTCCCACTTCCATTACAAACTTGCAAAATTCATTTATCACTAGTGGCTTTCTCTATATCCCATAGGATTTTCTGCATAGACAATCATGTTGTCTTCCATGAAAGGCAGTGTAACTTCCTGCTTTCCAGTGTGAATGGCTTTCTTTTTATGACTTACTATGGTGCCCAGAATCTTTAGTTCAATGTTAAATGATAAGAGTAGATACTCTTATTAATGATCCTAGAGGAAATGTATTTGGTTTTTCATGATTCAAGTATGACATTAACTGCCAAGATTTTGTTGATGTCCTTTATTAGAAAATTGTTTTCTAAGCTTCTAGTACTCATAAATGAATTCAGCAAAGTAGCAGAATATAAAAGTAACACCCATAAATCAGTTGCATTCCTATACACCAATGACAAATAAGCTGAAAGAGAAATCGGGAAAACTACCCCATTCACAATAATCTCAAAAAGAACAAAATCTAACAAAAGAGGTGAAAGACCTCTAAAATGAAAACCACGGAACACTAAAGAAAGAAATTGAAGGCCTTAGAAGAAGGAAAGACCTCCCATGCTTCTGGATAGGTAGAATTAATGTTGTCAAATGGCCATACTACCAAAAGCATGATACAGATTTAATGTAATTCCTAATAAAATCCCAATGACATTCTTCTTAGAACTAGAAAAGGAAATCATGAAATTCATTTGGAAAAATAAGAGACCCAGAAGAGCCAAAGCAGTTCTTAGCAAGAAGAGTGAAGCAGGAGGCATCAAAATCCCAGACCTTAAATTATACCACAGAGTTATAGTAACAAAAATGGCATGGTATTGGCACAAAAATAGACATGAAGACCAGTGGTACAGAATAGAAGACACAGAGACAAACCCACATAAATACAGTTATCTGAAGCCATAAACATACACTGGGGAAAAGATAGCCTCTTCAAAAGTGGTGCTAGAAAAACTGGAAATCCATATGTAGTAGAGTGAAATTAAACCTCTATCTCTCACCCTGCACAAAACTCAACTCAAAATGGATCAAGGACTTAGGCATTAGACCAGAGAAAATGCACCTACTAGAAGGAAAAGTAGGCCCAACATGGTTTATGTACCAACTTTCTCAATCAGACTCCTAAAGCACAAGAAGTAAAATCAAGAATCAATAAATGGGATGGTATCAAACTAAAAAACTTCTTCACAGCAAAGGAAACAATAAAAATGTGAACAGGGAGCCTACAGAATGGGAGAAAATCTTTACCACTAGCTCCTCAGAGCATTAATCTCCAGGATATACAAAGAAATCAAAAAACTTAACACCAACAAAATAAATAACCCAATCAATAAATGGGCTAAAGAACTGAAAAGGCACTTCACAGAAGAAGAAATATGGTCAAAAAATACATGAAAAAATATTCAACACCTCTAGCAATTAGAGAAATGTAAATCAAAATTACACTGAGATTCCATCTCACTCCAGTCAGAATGGCAATTATCAAGAATACAAGGAACAAAAAATGCTAGCGAGGAGGTAGGGGAAAAGGTTAACTTATACATTGCTGGTGAAACTCCAAATTGGTGCAACCACTCTGGAAGGCAGTGTGGAAATTCCTCAGAAAAGTTGAAATGAAACCACCATTTGACCCAGTTATCCCACTCCTCAGTTTATACCCAAAGGACTTAAAATGAGCACACTACATTGATGCAGCCACATCAATGTTTCCAGTAGCTCAATTCACAATAGCCAAACTATGGAATCAATACAAGTGCCCTACAACTGATGAATGGATAAAGAAAATGTGGTATATATACATAATGGAATATTACTCAGATATAAAGAAGAATGAAATTATTGAATTTGCTGGTAATGGACAGAACTGGAGAATATCATGCTAAGTGAAATAAGCCAGTCCCAAAATACCAAAGGAAGAATGTTCTATCACACAACAAGGGGAAAATTAGTTTATTGAATTAGACAAAGTGAATGAAGAGAAGGGAGGAGGGATATGAATAGGAAAGACAGTAGAATGAACTGGACATCACTTTCCTATCCTTACATATGAATACACTATCAATGTAGCTCCACATCATGTAGAACCACAATAATGGGATCCTAATTGGAACAAGTTATACTTATCCTATGTATGTATGTCACAATACAATCTACTATCATGTATATCTAGAAAGAAGAGAAAAAAGAGAAAGAAAGGGAAGGAAGGAAGGAAGGAAGGAAGGAAGGAAGGAAGGAAGGAAGGAAGGAAGGAAGGAAGGAAGGAAGGAGGGAGGGAGGGAGGGAGGGAGGGAGGGAAGGAAGGAAGGAAGGAAGGAAGAAAGGAAGGAAGGAAAGAAAGAGAAAGAAAGAGAGAGAAAGAAAGAAAGAAAGAAAAAGTTACTTTCTATTTCTTGTTGGAGGAAATTAGCTTCTATTCCTGGTTTCAGAGTTTTGAGAAGTAGATGTTAGTTTTGTCAAAAGCTTTTCTTGATTCTTGATGATTTTCGTGATGATCATAATGTTTTTTTTTAGTTTGTAAATATGATGAATTGCCTTGATTTTCTAAATGATTAATTACTAGTCTTGAATTACTGAGATAAATCCCACTTGGTTGTGATGTGTTGTCCTTTTTATTGTTTGGGATTCTAACATTTTAGTAAGAATTCTTGTCTTTTTGGCCAGAAGATTAGGACTTCAGTTTTCTTTTCTTATAATTTCCCTGCCTGGACTAGGTATTGGGAAAATGTTGCTCTCATAGAATGAGATATAAATTTTCCCTCCTTATTAACTTCCTGGAAGAGTGTGTATAGAATCAGTATATTTTTCATTAGATGTTTGGTGGAACGCCTCAGGTAAACAACAACAGGGCCTATTTTTTTTTTAGTCCCTTATCTAAAAACTCAATTTCTTTAATTCAGTTGTTCATCTAGTTCTTCTTGTATGAGCTTTGTGTTTGTCTTAGTTCATTTAGCATTGCTATAATAAAATGCCACAGATTGTGTAATTTATATAAGAAGAAATTTATTGCCCATGAACCTGAAAGCAACTTGCAATTCTGAGATCAAGACATCAATTCCTGGTGAGGACCTTCTCACCATGCCTTCCCATGACAGGAGCAGAAGAAAGTGAGAGAGCAAGAGGGAATTCTCCTTTTACAATTAACTCACCTCCCTGGCCACCAAGCCACTCCCTAGATGATGGTTGTCAATTCATGTGTGAAGGCAGAGCCCTCCAAGGTCCCACCTCTCAAAACCTCCACACTCGGGATCAGATTTCCCAAGCAAGAACTCTGGGAGATACATTCAAACCATAACAGTATCATTCAAGGAATTTGCCCATTTGATTTATATAGTCAAATTTACTGGCATAAAATTGCTTATGATAGTCTGATTATACTTTTAATTTTTGAAGAATCTTTAATGACATCACCTCTATTGCTGACATTTCTTCATCTTCTTTCTGTATTTTTCTCTAATCTGTTTAGAGGTTTATCAATTTTATTGTTTTGTCTCAAAGAACAAGCATTTGGTTTCATTAATTGTTTCCTTTTTTACAATCACTTCACTGATTTCTAATCTTTTTTGTGGGGGGAGTACTGGAGATTGAACTCAGAGGTGGCACTCGACCACTGAGCCACATCCCCAGCCCTATTTTGTATTTTATTCAGAGACAGGATCTTACTGAGTTGCTTAGTGCCTCTCTTTTCCTGCGGCTGGCTTTGAACTCTGGATCCTCCTGTTTCAGCCCCCTGAGCTGCTGGGATTACAGGCGTACACCACTGTGCCCAGGTGATTTCTAATCTTTATTTCTTCTGTTTCTGCTTATTTTGAATTTAATTTTCTCTTACTTCTTTTCCAATATCTTTAGATGTAAGCTGAGATCAATTTTAGAAATTCCTTCAATTTTACTATAGGCAACTAAGTTGTATTTTTATTTTCATTCAGGTCAATGTACTTTCTAATTTATTATTAACAAGCATGTTTAGTTTTCAAATATTTGGGGAGGTTTCCAGATGTTTGTTATTGATTTATTTTCTTTCTTTCTTTCTCTCCCTTGCTTTTATTGCCAGAGAACACAGACATATGGTTTGAACCCATTTATTGCAAGTTGTTGGATGACCCAAAATATCGTGTCTTTTGCAGATGTTCTGAATATAGATGAAAAGAATGTGTATGTTGTTGTTGGGTGAAGTGTTCTATAAATGTCAATTAAGTCAAGATGGTTGACACTGTTTTTCAAGTCTTACACTTACTGGTTTTTTGTCTACATTTTAATGATAAGGCATTAAAATCTCCAATTGCATTTCTGGATTGCTTATTTCCCTATGCAGTTCTATCAGGTTTTTCCCCCTCATGTATTTAGGTGCTTTGCTATTATATATTAGCTATTTAGGATCATAATTTCCATTTGTTGAAGTGAGCCTTTATCATTTTATGATAGTGTTAATCCTCTATCCAGGCAATAGCCTTAGCTCTGAAATCTACTTGGTTCACTATTACTATAACAATCCATTTTTTTTTTAAATTTGTCTTTTTTCTTTCTCTATACTTCACTTTAAACCTTTAAACAATTCTTTTACATTAGTGAGTTTTGACTAGCTTGCATATAATTGGGTCTTGCTTTTTTTTTATTCAACCTTACAATCTTGCCTTTAGGGGGTTTAGATAATCTACAAATAGTGTGATCACTGACAATTAGGCTCCAATCTATCATATTGTTTACTCTTTGAACTGTGTTCTTTGTTCCATTGTTCCTTTTTCCCTTTTTTCTTTTTGAAAACTGAAAATTTCATCCCATTGTATCTCTTTTGTTAGCTGCTTAGCTGTAACTTTTCTGATGTAAGGAGGAATTACTTCAGAGTTTATATTATACAAGTTTAACTTATTACAGTTTCCTTCATGTAATTTTATACTTACTTCATAAGATAACCTTGCAATGGTACAGTTCCATTTGCCCCTTCCTGAACTTGTGGTTGGTGTTTATTTTGCTGCTATAAACTCCACAGTAAATTGCTACAATTTTTGTTTTAAGAAATAATTTTTTAAAAAGATAATAACAAAAATTGTTTTCATATTTATTCACATATTCATTGTATTCCCACTTGGTGTCATTTTACATCTGCTTGACTAAAAACATTTCTTATTGAGTGGGTCTTCTGGTGATTTTTCCTTCTCTCTCTCTATATATATATATTGTACCAGGGATTGAACCCAGTGGGGCTTAACCCACTGAGCCATGTCCCCAGCCCTTTTTATTTTTTATTCTGAGACAGAGTCTCACTAAGTTGCTGAGACTGGTTTTGAACCCCCAATCCTCCTGCCTCAGCCTCCAGAGCTGGGGGAGTTCTAAGCGTACATCACTATATCCACTTGTAGAATACTATAGAAATGGCAGGTTTGCAGGACTTTCCCCCTGCACTGAGCTAAAGATGTTGCTCCATCCTCTTTTGCATTTTTTTTATTGTAAACAAATGGGATACATGTTATTTCTCTGTACATGGAGTAAAGGCATACCATTTGTATAATCATAAATTTACATAGGGTAATGTTTCATTGTTATTTTTTCCCTTCCCCCCATTCCTCCCACCCCTCTTTTCCCTCTATACAGTCCTTCCTTCCTCCATTCTTGCCACCCTCCCTAACCCTAACCCTAACCCTAACACTAACCCTTCCCACCCACCATTATGTGTCATCATCCACTTATCAGCGAGATCATTTGTCCTTTGGTTTTTTGAGATTGGCTTATCTCACTTAGCATGATATTCTCCAATTTCATCCATTTGCCTGCAAATGGCATAATTTTATCATTCTTTATGGTGGAGTAATATTCCATTGTATATATATACTACAGTTTCTTTATCCATTCATCAGTTGAAGGACATCACCACTTCTATTCAACATCGTCCTTGAAACTCTAGCCAGAGCAACTAGACAAACCAAAGAAATTAAAGGGATACGAATAGGAAAAGAAGAACTCAAACTATCCCTGTTCGCTGATGACATTATATATTTAGAGGAACCCGGAAATTCCACCAGAAAACTTTTAGAACTCAAAAGTGAATTAAGTAAAGTAGCAGGTTACAAGATCAATGCTCATAAATCCAATGCATTTTTATATATAAGTGATGAATCTTCAGAAAGAGAAGTTAGGAAAACTACCCCATTCACAATAGCCTTGAAAAAAATAAAATGCTTGGGAATCAATCTCCATCGTCTTTTGACTGCCATTGTTTTAAATGAGACAGGTCCTGCCATTTTTATTTGGGCTCTTTTCTATGTAGTATGACCTTTTCCCTACCTGGATGCCACTAAATTTTCTTTCCAGTTTCATTTAAAGCAATTTGACAAAGATGTGCCTTGACATGGTTTTCTTCGCGTTTCCTTTTCTTGGGTTCATTGAGTTTCTTTTATCTGTGGGTTTATAGTTTCTATCAGATTTGGAAAAAAAAAATTGGCCATTATGCCTTCAGCTTTTTTTTTTTTTTTTTTTTTTTAATTTTCCTGTACCTCAATTCCCTCCTTCTACTTTATCTCCTGGTTGCTTGAAATTCTTCCTGTCGCACAATAAAGTTTGAGAAATTTTCTATGGCTATGGTTTTAAGTTCAAAAATCCTTTGTTGTCTAATTTGCTGTTACACCCACTCAGTGTTTTGTTTTGGCAGTACTGGGGATTGAAAAAGGGCTTTGAATATGCTACATGCCCTCTATCACTGAGCCAAATCCCCACCTTAGTATAATATTTTGTAAAATATACATTGTATTTTTTATTTATTCTTATTAGTTATCCAGGACAGTAGAATGTGTTTTGACATATTATACACATATGGACTTTAACTTTCCATTCTTCTGTTTGTACATGATGTAGAATTACATTGGTGGTGTACTCATATACACACATAGGAAAGTAATATCTGATTCATTTGCTTTCCTATTCCCATTCCCCACCTTCCCTTCATTCCCCTGTCTAATCCAAAGTACTTCTATTCTTCCCTACTGCCCTGCCCCGCTTACTGTGAGTTAGCATCCACAAATCAGAGAGAACATTTGACCCTTGGCTTTTCGGAATTGGCTTATTTCACTTAGCATGATAGTCTCCGGTTCCATTCATTTACTGGCAAATGACATTTCATTTCTCTTTGTGACTGAGTAATATTCCATTGTGTATATGTGCCACATTTTCTTTATCCATTCATCTGATGAAGGTCACCTAGGCGGTTCCATAGTTTAGCTATTGTGAATTGAACCACTCCATTGTATTTTGAATCTCTTAATATTTTCTGTTCCATTGTATATCTTCCTTGTCTCCCCTTAACATACTCAATCTGGCCCTCTGAACTTCTCCTTGACTGCATGGCACATGGTTACAATGTCTTTTTGCATTAATTCTATTATTTGTGACCATGTTGGGTCTATTTCTATTCATTTTTTCCTCCTCTTATGGGTTGAATTTTCAGGGTTTTTCAATGCCTGGTAAGTTTTCACTGGATGCCAAACATTTTGAATTTAACTTCATTGCCTATTGAATATTTTTTATATTCTTTATTTTTGTAATTTGTTCTAACAGTTACATGGAAACCGAGATTTTTGAAGATAATTTTTAAGCTTCAATAGGTGAGGTCACAACAGGTATTAGTCTAGGGTTAATTTTATTTTCATACTAAGACAATCAATACTTTCCTGACTACTCTATATTGTGCCCTTTGTATTATGAAGTTCCCCACTCTGGCTAACGAACTATTCACTGCCTTATGTGATGCAGTGATTGCTCCCTCTTCTCCTTTCAGGTGTTTTTCTCTCCAGCCTTAGTAATTTCCCCATACAGGCACTGAGTTCACAGCTAAAGTATTGAGGGCATACTCTTTAGATCACCAAGTTTGCTTTCTGTTCAGCACTCTCTTTTTTTGTTCTCTGCCCTATGAATTTCATCCATTTCAGCCTGTCTAGATTCTTGGCTCTGTTTTTTTCAATTCGGGGAAACTTCTGGATTCTGTTTAGCTCTCTTCCCCTGAGCTGCCATCTGGAACCATACTTCAGGCATCAGCAAGAACAATCATAGGACTTGACCCATTTGTGTTCCTTCTTTTGGGGTTACTGCCCTGCACTGAGAGTCAGGTTTTTAAATTGTTCCAGGTGAAGAGGTAAGTTCACTTCCCGTTCTTCTGTCTAGGCTGGAAATAAAGTGGAGAATAAGATGGATTAAATTATGTTATGTGCATGTATGAATATGGCACAATAAATTGTACTATTATGTATAATTACAATGCACCAATAAAAAAACAGTAAAAAAAATTACAGTTTTGGAGACAAGGTTTTTATTTCAATGTTAGATGATTACTTTTAAAGGAAAAGAGTAACAGGTATTACTTCAGTTTAAACTTTCAATTCTTGGAGATACGAGTTCAAATTTCAGTACAGTCACCTTGGGCAAATTACCAGCTTCTTTGATTTCCTGTTCCCTGAGTGGTAAAACAGAACTAATGACACTTATTTCACAGGGTGTGAGAAATGAATGTGATATAAACAACCTACCATATATCAGAGGCTCATTGATTACATTTTTCATTTTTCCCCCTAAAAATGAATATTGGAGAAGCTATTTATTACAGCTCGACCTATCTTGATAAGTGATCCCAACCCTTACCCACTCTCTAATATCTAAGATACTGTTACAGAAAAAAAATTAAATCACAATATTATTTTGAAAAGCCAGACAAAAAATATAACTCTGGGCAAATTGCCTGTGATTTTTAATCTGTGAAACTGATTGGGAAGAGCTTTGTGTCCTGCCCTGTCTACTTCTGTTAAGTGGGGAATAATCCAGAATTCCAGCTCTGTCAGGAAAAAACAAACAAATGAAACAGATGACGAATCATTTGTCTAAGACCTGAAGCCAAACTGGCTTCAATAGCTGCAGGGATTGTAGTAGAAGCCAATTTCCTAGAGTATTTACAAAATCATTTGTAAGGACGATATTTTCCAGACGTTCACAGGGATAGCTAAAGGTTGATATTTGCTTTGCAGATTCCACGAAGTTAGCAGGCATTCAATAGGCAGCTGCTGAGAACACCACCTCCCACCCTAACTCCACTCTCTTTATAAAGGGCTCACAGGAGCCTTGGGATGGAGCATAAGCTAGAGTCTTTGTTCTTAAAATATATGCCACAATTTAAAGGAGCAACAGGTGAATACACAGATTATCACAATGAAATGTTCTTTATTGGAGGTACTAGCAACTGCTAAATTAAGACAGAGACAAAAGATCAGGCAAGGACTCACTGACTAAAGATGTCAGAGTGTGGTTCAGATTTCTGTACATTCAGTCTGTTTGGTAAACTGGTCCAGTTTGAATATGCTTTGGCTGCTATAGCAAGAATCCTTTTAGTGGAAAGTAAAGCTGCAAATGGTTGTAGTATTAGCAACTGAGAAGAACAGAAAAATCATTCTGAACGATCAGCGAAAATTATACAAGGTAGAACCAATTACCAAGCACGTAAGTTTGGTATAGTGACATGGGCCAGAAAAGAGTGCTTCTACAGAGCTTAAAAACTAGCTCAGCAATACTATCTTGTTTGCCAAGAACCCATTCCCACAGATCATCTGGTACAGAAAATACCTCCTGCTATGCAAGAACACATCCAGTCAGGCAGTGTTGGTCCATTTGGAGTTTCTCTGATTTTTTTGTGGTTGGACTGTATGGTCATATTTATTTCCATCAGATCCATCCAGGACTTATTTCGCCTAGAAAACTACAGCAATGGGAAAGAACTATGGGAGCGAGAAAACCTTCCTTGAGAAAAGATATAACAAAGATCTGGAACTTTAGATGCCATTCACACAGCCACCTTAACCCTAAAGGAAAGATTTGGGGCAAATGGCAGAAGATAACAGAAGGTGCAATCCACAATGAAGCTGGATTTAGGGGATTTGCTTCACTTTAAGCTAAAATTTGGCTGCCACAGCACAATAATGAAGTGACTAAAAAATCCATATTTCAGACAACCTATTTACTGAAATATGCTTAAAACATGTTTTATTTTGTAGACTTTGTGCAGACATTTCTACAGGGCCTGAGGGACAGCTGTTTTTTGAGTGACACTTATGAATCATAATAAATTGTTAAGGTTTTTCAAAAGATGAATGAAACTTTCAAAGAAGAGGTGACTGAATACTTCAGGATATGTGCAGAAGTAGAGGAGGAGAGAAAAGGAGAATTCTAAATGTTTGGAAGGAAGGATATAATTGAAATAAAACTGAGGCCTAATCTATATAGGGTTGGAATATGTCAATTAAAAAATATTTTTGGCTAGAAAGTAACAGAATTCTTAAGGCCTTAAATGATAGAGGTTTGTTTTCTCAAAATGCTCAGATATAGGTAGTTACTGCTATTGATTCATTGGTTGAAGAATGTCATGTGGGCAGCACATTCTGTTTTTCTTCCTGATATCCTCAACATGCTAATTTTTCATCTTTGTACTTTTTTACCTCATATTGTAAGGTATGATTGATGCCACAGATCTAGACCACAGTGACTAATACTAGTGTCCTACACAAGAGGAAAAGAATCCAAAGAGCTTTCCTTTTCTGGAGGGAAGGGGGTCCCAGAGTTTCCCAGATTTTCCATTTCATCTTATTAGCCAAAAATTGGTCACATGACTGCCCTCTGAGGAAATTCTGGTTATAAAAGTAGCTGAACAAAAAGAAAGGAGTAACATAAAAGATATAAAACAAATCTGATCCAGTCCCTGGGGCTGGGCATACTGCTATCTTAACATCAAGCTTTTATACACAAGGAAGAACAATTAAACAGTCAGTAAGTGAGGATTAACAACTGTAATCCCATTTCTGAACTTTAATCCGAGTTATAAAAAGTGTTCTAGTGGAGAGGAGGGAGATGCCCTGAAATCCACCTGTGCTTTCCTGAAGCTTATTGGGGCCTTAGTGATTCCCTCCAGCAGGGACAGGCTTTCAAAAACTGCAGACTCAGATTCAGATGCAATGGAATAGCTTCCTTCCTGTAGCTTTGAAGTTTTTCTTTTACACTATAAATTAATTCAAAAGAAAGAAATTTAAAATTCTTTTCATATAAAACTTCTATTACTTTTAACATATTGTCAATTTAATAAGGAAATAACTGCTGTCTTTTCTTAAGCAGCACAAGGCCAGTTGATGACACAAACACTGAACACGCTGATGGAGCAAAGTATCTGTGGGTCAATCCCTGGTTTGACCACTGGCCTCCAGTCAGGTTTACAGTCACAGCAATGCTTGCAGACATGGTCCCTACTTTAATAATGAACTCCCCCTTCCTCTCCCGTCACAGACGCTCTCTTCAGTCAGCCAAGTTGGGCAGTAGAGGCCTGTAGCAGATACCACTGGGATGTGGCTCTGAACATTCCTCCTGGGACTAGATCCCTCTGGCTTACCTCTAAGGAGTGAGAAGAAAAGAGGAGGTAGTTTGCTTCTTACAGACTCAACACTCCTTAAAGCTCTTACCTGATCAAGAGCCAGTCTGACGATTGTATCTGAACTCACCTTCAATTTGCCCTGAAATAAATGGGAAAATAATGCCTCTTTTTTTGCCCCTAAATAACTCAAGCTAGAGAAATAAATGACCAAGTTACTTTAGAATAGCACAGGCTTGAGAAGTTAAAGAAAGAAATAGGAAAAGATAGATATGGTTTGAAATGTGTGCTGAGTCTTTTCTCACCCATCCATTTTGGCTGTCCCATAGTGACCAAAAAACACACAATGTACTTCTGCATTATTAAGCATTTCAGACCTTTGGTACTAATCCCTCTCTCAGGGCTTCAGGGCCCTCTTGGGTGACCAAAATAATATGAGAAGAAAATTCACTTACAGAGCTCATTCATGACTGAGAAAAGTTTAAACAACACTGAGAAAATCAGTCTCAGAAATTAACCAGTCCAAATTAAGGGATGAGAGAGGGAGTACTGCAGGGGCAACTTTACTGCAGGTCCACTGGTCCACTCTGTGGAGATCTGGATATCTCAAGCCACAAAGGGCAAAGGGATGTTGAGTCTGACTGAGGTTATTACTGGGAGTTTTACATCTGTGAGGACGAAAGATAATGTCCAATATATTATCTCATTTCAAAGAGATTTGGAGGAGGGACAGATGGGCAAAATATGAGAAAGCAAAAGGAAAAATAAATTTCTTCTTGTTCCTTAAATGAAGCCACAACATATCAGAGTCAAGCCATGTTACAGGGTTGTTAAGAAGACATTGTTCTGGAATTAAAGACCTTACGAACAGAGAAACATCTTTCCATGTTTGCGCAATTATCTTCCATGTCATCCTGCCTAAGAAATGGAGAACTAAATGTTTATTCCATTGTCATAATCTTTCCAGAGGCCCCACCCCCGCCCCCACTACACTAGCTGGAGTCAAATGGTCGCACTGGAGCTCTTGAGTCTGAGGAGTACAAAATAACACCAGCAAGAGAAGAAGGGCAAAGGAGCAACAAGCGGTCAGGCATAAAGATTCCAAGTCTGGTTAGACTGGGGATATAGCTCAATGGTTACATGCCTGCTTACATTCCCAGTGCAGGGGGAAGAAAAAAATCCAAGGCTGGGAAGAAGAAGAAAGGAGAGAATTGGGACAGGGAGAAGGAAGAACAAAGGGACAAGATAATTTCCAAAAGACTAGCTATGAATTTCTTTCTCCAATTAAAAGTTGCTCACTTGTCTCCGTGTAAAATGACATATATTATTCTTTACCACAGCCTCAATCCTAGGATACAGGCTGCATTATGGACAAGCTCCTCTGCTGTTTTCAGAAGTCACACCCCAGCGTCAGCGTCACTTCTCTATAGTAACTTTTTCATAACCAAAGAGTTATCACCAAGTCACGTAGGGATACAACTTGAAACAGAAACACAATACCACACAGCCCTACAATCAGAGTCCACACCCAGATCTCAGGGTCACCTCAGTCCCTGACCCTCCTTTCCCTGTTAATTCCAAGAAAAGATATTATAGAGGCAGCACCAACTCTGAAAGGCCATCAAAACGAAGGCACATGATCAAGGAACTTCAATAACTTTAAGACAGTCTAAGAACTGTCTCCTATGCCTCCAGAATGAAGGCACCTTATTTCTCATCACCTTCAAAGCCAGTCTCACAGAAATTATTCATTTCTTGTTCCTTTTTAAACATTTTTAACCTTTGGGTCACTCATTTTCAGTTACCCAAATTTTCTTTGAAAGAAAATGAGGGGCTGGGGATGTGGCTCAGCAGTAGAATAAGTCCCTAGTACTTTAAAAAAAAAAAAAAGTTTCTTCATCAGCTGGGCATAGTGTCACATGCCTGTAATTCCAGCAATTTGGTAGGCTGAGGCAGGAGGATCACAACTTCAAGGCCAGCCTCAGCAATTTAGTGAGACAAAAAAAAAAAAATTAGAAAGAACTGAGGATGTAGCTCACGTGGTAAAGCACCCCAAGTATAATCTCCAGTATAAAAAAAGAAGAAGAAATGAATACTGAGGAGACAAACAGCAGTGAACAGGTCAAGGTGTTAGGGGAGATAAAATTTATTAGGTATTTAAACAAGTTCACAATTTAGAAATGAATACTTGCACCTTTAAGTACCAAAAAGCAACTTCATTGCTCCATCAAACTACCTGCTACTTATACAATAAAAATAAATCACGAGCAGAATTCAATTCATCCTTTGACTAAGGATTTCTCTTCTCCAAAAGCACCAAGAACACCTGAGTCACTGCTCCCAGTGGATTTTTCACCTACAGACCTGCCAGGAGGATACTCAGCCAACATTACTGGGACAGACTGCAGCACAGGCAGGTGGCCAAACTCCTTGAGAGTTAAGAACATTGATTTTATCATCTATGCACTGGCAAAGGATTTAGAAACTCAGGGATAGATGAAATAAAAGCTGAAACATTTTATTTTTTTGTCAGCATTATCAACTAAATCAAATGTTAGTCTAGGCACAATCTATAAGGATGTGTATATTCAAGAAAATATGGCAAATACCCAATGTGAGTTCCATCACAAAACACATATTTGTACTACATAAAAGTGAATTATAAAATCTGAAAGAATAATGAGATAAAATTATAAATTAAATAGCTGACTAAACAATAGCAAAAGAAAAAATAATGAAGTAGGTATCAACTGAGTGACATCCATGTTAATAGATCAAGAAAAAAGTTACAGAATTTATGAGAAAAGAACAGAACCAAAGATGTTCTTTCATAAATGAGTTTCAGAATGGACACTGAAACTACCTGATGGAAAACAAGAGTTTTAACAGATTTGAGACAACTGGTTATATTGCAATCTCAATCTTTACTTAGTTGGTACAAGCTCTAGGATTTTATTAATACAGGAAATAGCAATGAAATAACCATATTACCACTTCTCCAAATGCAGTTTTTCATTCTACATAAAAATGTTGAAAAGACTAAGGGGCATATAATTGTTTATAATTATCGGCCTGGTGGAAACTTACTTGGACATGATTTCTCGAGAATTTAAATGAATTTAAAAACAAAAACCTATTTTGGAATGGAGAGGTCTATTTGACTTTATTTAAGATGCCAATACATTGTCAATCAATACCTGATTAGTTAGAGGTAGAAAGAGACTTTGTCTTCAGGAACACAAAGTTTCTTTGTGTTTGCTTGAACAAGTATACTTTACAATCTGCCATACTGGAATCAAACTGGACTTCTTGATTCCTCACTGCAAATTAGTTAACTATTCATTCAATCTATATATTCACTACTATATTCTGCTTTGTGATGTGTTTTATATTTTATATAAAATAAAAATGATTGTAATTTGTTTATATATATATATATACATATGTGTATATATTGCAGAAATGTACCTTGACCAGCAAAATTCTGCTAAACAATTCTAGAAAATTTCAATAGAATGTATTTTTCAATATCATAGTTTTTTAATGTCAATGAAAATAACAACTTATGGATTAAAATGACTATATTTAACCTGATAGGAAAAATAAAACAAACAAAATCTGAACAGGGAAAATGAGGTGCATGCTGGTGCTTTCTCAGTGTTTTAATACTTCATTTTAAAAAGTAAACACAGTACCAATCATCATTTTGATTCCAGTGAATAAAAACTTAAAACTGCATTTATTTATCAATTTCAAAGCCTGAAACCTAAATGATCCCTTAACAGTATGGCCAAATGGATAAGTCTACTCTAAAAAGTTAACCACAATGCAAAATTTTGACCCAACTGAAGTGACTCTCTGTTACCACAGTACTAGAATCTGCCTTTTTGCTGGGTTTCAATTTTCCATAACAACCAAAGATAGGATGACAAATAAGCAGAAGTGTACAAGGCTTGATGAAATTTAATATGGGGAATAATGCATTTTTAACCTCTAAATTAAATTCCCTATTGTAACACAAATTCTACTGCATGATTTACCATAGCCTAAAAACTTTTCAGCAACAAAATTGTATTTCAAAAATATCATCACTTCTAGATGTTACATTCCCTGTAGACATCACAATCACTTTAAGCCTTTTATTATCTTAGAAAAGTAAAACTTTTCCCTGAAAAACCGTAAGTAGTGATCATATATTCATCAGCTGTCCTGAACTACTTTCGTCATCAGGAAGTGACTACATTTTGTCACTTCTTTATTCTAGAGTAAAAAAGATGACATTTCTATAAAGGAAGCTGGGGAACATGAATTAAATTAGTGATAAAATACGTTTTACTACTGGAATTTTATGTTGTTTTTAGTTGTAAAATATCCATTATTTAAGTGAAACAGCTGATAGGGTAAAAACTGCTAAGCTTCACAACACTTCTTTTGTTCCATAGGACTTTGATCCCTTCTAAAACAACAGTGACATACAAACTGATTTATAAACAATTCAGCCTTTATAAATGACGACATAATATACCTATAGGAAATTTAAAAGATTTGTTTTTAAATATTTGTTTTTAAATATTCAAGTGTAATGCTATTGTAAAAGATTAAAACATATGTCAATTTCCATTTGTTCCTTAACCTGCCATTAGTATGTAGGTTTACTGAGCCAAACAGCTCAGTAATGGAGAGAGATGGTTGAAAAAAAAGAGCATGGATACCACGACATTTACCCCAATGGTATAAGACCCATCTTTGCATCCCTGAAGTAAGAATGGCCACTTTTCTCCAATTACATTGCTCTATACTAAAGCAGCATTGTGTGTGGAGAGTTCCTTCAAATCTATAACATTCTACTGCTACAATACCAATTCAAAGGTTAAAAAAATCACAGACCAAATCCATGTACCCGTGATCCTTTGTAAATCCTAAAATAAGAAATATTCTTAGTTTTAACTAAGAATTATATTGGAATGAACTAAAGATATCTTTTAAGCAATTTTAAGTGTACTCTTGGTATTACATTTCTACATAGATAATTCAATATCATTTGTGAACATAATTTAATCAATAATATATCACAATATCAACCACTACACAGTGATCCAGAATCAGATTCTGGCTACAGAGGAAGCTTAATTATTAAGCAACACCTTCCTAAAAAGCTTCTGTATTTCTGATTGGTACGAAAAACAAAACAAAACAAAAAAGCATCTCTCATTGAAATAACACTGAAGTTCGAGCTGGGCCCCCTTCTTTGTATTCAACATAATTAACTCTTCAGGATATAATGATGAAACATAGTCACATTAATAAATTACAGTCATCTTCAAGAAAATTCCATGGGCAACTCTGGTGTTACAACTGTGTATCTTGGATCCAATCTGGGGATGAAACCCTGAAAGTGTTTAGATGCACCAGTACCAAAAACATCCAGGGCTTTTCGATTCATGACAGCAAATCTGTAAAACAGAGGAAACAATGAAGAAGTATTTAAGGAAGTTTATAAAATAAAATTATTTCCTTTATTTGACTTAGTTCTCATGGAATGGGAAAACAGAAAGGACTAACCAAGACTCATTGTATAATATTTAAAGAGATAATCCCCAAACCATAGATTACATCATTTGAAATCCTTCTATAGTTTTTTTCACTTGAGTATGTCAAACAGAAAATTTTCTGGTGAAGGAAATCATAAGAAATTAAGTAAACGATGAATGAGCTAACATTTACCAATAAAATTGTTAAATATAATTCTCTCATAATTTGAGAACTTAATGTCTTATAATCAAAAGAAAACACATCAAATATTAATGATTAAAATGCAAACAGCATACAGGTCTTCCAATTTCTAACAGATACAACAGAGTAAAAATATACCCTCATGTTATCCATCACCTAACCTAAGAGGTGCTTTTAAAAGACACGTTTAGCTTATGTACAAAATGGACCTTTCGTGTCTCTGCCTTTTCACAAGTTTTTCCTTTCTGAAGAAGATACAGAATGAAGTAAGTTTTGAATCACTGGCCAGCATCAATATTTCAAGAGTCATTAAATGTGACTTTTAGTACTTTTCCAAAGTAAGTTCCCTTCCAAAATAATCACTGGGTAAAACTCATTAATTTTCAAAGAATCTGAACACCAAAAAATACGTGATAAAACAATAATAATATAAAGGATGGACAGTGTCAAACCTAAAAGGAAGAATTCTGAAGCCAGAATGTCTGGCTTATCCCCCAGCTCCTTTACTTCCTAGCTGTGTGATTAGCTAACTTCTCTGATTCTCAGTTTTCTCAAATACAAAACTAGGGAGATGATAACACTCATTAAGTTAAGCTATTTTAAGGATTAAGTTTACATAAGAATCATAAATGTGAATCTTGAAACTGTATCTGGGATACATTAAGCACGATGTTAGCATTTTTTATATTATTTTTAATGATAGTAAAATTAATAGCAGCTATGATTTAGTGAGTGCCTAGTAAGTGCCAAGCACTACAAGGAACATCTTAATTTTCCCAAAATCAGACAATGTATGTGATATGGTTTGTCCCCAAAAGGTTAGTGTGCTGGAACCTTAGTCTGAGTGTAGTAATGTTGAGGGAGTGGTAAAACCTTTCAAAGGTGGGGCCTAATGGAGGGTAATTAAGAGATGGGAACTTCACTCTCATGAATGGTTTAATGCTAGCCTTACTGAACAGGTTGGGTCCTGTAGGAGTAAATTAGTTTTCCCAAGAACAGGTTGTTATAAAGCAAGCTCAAATCACATGCTAGGCATGCCGCCAGTTCCTTTCTGCTTATCCGCCACATTGTGATATAGCCTGATGGCCCTTACCAAAAGGGTAGTAGCACCATGCTATGTGGACCTCCCAGTTACTAAAATCATGAACCAAATAAACCTCTCTTCTACATGTAATCCAGCATCAGGTATTGTTTTAACTACACAAAACAGATTAAGACAGTATGTGTAATTGTTTCATTACAAAGGGAAAGAAAATTAGATTAATGAGGACAAATAAATTTCCCACAGAAAAGTGGTTAAAGGTACCAGTGCTGGAGTCAAACTCAGGTCTCCATGACTCCAAAGCTCATGCTCTTTCCATTAGGTCAAGCTCTCTCTCAAAGGATTAAATTTGGATTAAGGGAAGAACAAGAATAAAGACCAGGAAGAGGAGGAGGAAAAGGAGGAGAAGAAAGGAAAGTACACTTACAATATCAGGCAACAGAAGATGGTTATTTTTCCATACTGAAATCAATTAATTATATAGAGATGAACCATTTTAATGAATATTTTTAATATTTTTAATCAAAAAGAAGACAAAGATTGAAAAAGGTAGACTTAAGTATTTGTGGAGTTACTAATTAGCAGTTAGCAAATAACAGAACACTTAAAATATCTAAAATATTATAAGGAAAAGAATAGTCTGAATCATGTAAATTCAATATTTCTCATTAACTTGGTCATATTTGGTTTATATATAAATACTAACTTTATCACTGAAAGAATATTTCCTCAAGGAGAAAAAGAGATTGATAATCTTTTTATAGAAGTTGCTTTTTCTCCATAAACACTGAACACATCACAGTCACTTACCTGCCCTTGGTGAGCCTTAAAAGGAACTTCCAGTAAGATGGTCGCAAGGTCTGAACTTCCATGACAGCCTAAGATTATTCAATATGAGATTTTTTTTTTTTAGTAAATACATCTGAAGTCTTAAGCAATGATTTTTATCTCTTTACTGCACGTTGTATTTTAAAAATGATAGTGGTGAAAATAATAACATATTTAAGTCAATAACATTGAAGAATATTTATAAATATGCCTTCAAATAGAAATGCTGCTTTGGGAATAATAATTGAGTAATTCATTATTATCAGGAAGCATTTACTGAGTATCCATTAGATAGCTGACACTTCAATGATTTTAATGAGTTTATTAATATAGCAGCATTCCTGTAAGAAAGAGCAAATAAAAGCTCTCCTCAAAGCTTTGCAACAGCCCTTTAAAGCATTAACATCAATAATGATGATTACAGAATTTAAACTTCTACTAACCTATTTCTTTTCCCCTCTCCATTCTCTGAGTAATGCTGGCCAAATGCAATCATTCATATTTTACCCATGGAATTTTTTTCTCCAAGAAGGTAAGGAATTCTAACCTCTGTTCTGGAGTAAGGATTTACCTATAGAGTGCACACTGTTTAAACCTAAAAATTGGTCTGCTCATAAAACAGGGCCTGGCCCATTAAGTTAACGTTTAATGATTTGAAACATACAAGCTATCTTGCTGAAAAAACAAAAAGTAATGTTATGTTCCCAGGTTTTTATTTTTCCCCCTCTGGCTTACTGTAAATTAAAAACAGAAATTTCTATTTCTCATTTCAAAAGCTATACTTACTGCATGGAAACAAATTGCTGTAGAGATGGAATAGATAATAGTATCTGCATGAGGAAAATAGGGAACTTTCCCTGCTTCAATGCCTTTGAAATACATTGTCTGCAAAATAAGCATAATGCAAGAGTCATATTAAAAAACATTAAACAAGCATTAACATTATAGTTTAATGGTATATGCCCTCTACCTACAGTTATGTTTTCTATTTTTCTGAATCCTAACTCTTTCAGAGTTCAAATCATAGTATATCTTCTGTGACAATGTTAAGTGTCAGCCCTTCCCTTTCCTTCATTCCTTCACTCTAAACCTTAGCTTTGAATAGCAATACTTTTCTGTGAAATTCAATAGCACTTTATTGCTACTGCTTTTATGTCATTTATTCTTCAATGCTTTTTATAGATTTTTAAGTCCTCCCTTCTTCGTTATATCTGTTCCTTCCTTCCTTTGCTCAGTCAGTAAACATTAATGGTGTCAACTGTATGCTGAGAACAATGCTGAGAGCAAGGGATCTAGAAATGAACAAAAAATAATGCATAACATATCATTAATGCACTATGGTAAGAGTTAGAAAAGAGGTGTAATTATATATATTACATATTATTTAGCTCCCCAAAATAGGGAACAACTACTTCTTGTGGAACAGAGGACCAAGAAGACTATCAGAAAGACAAATTTTAAGTAGTGTTTCTCTATTTGCAGTGAATTTACAATTGCCATGGATTAATGGCATTTATAATAAAATGAGTTACTAGAAAAAATACATTTAAAAATTACAAAATTGAACCAAACTTGCACTCTGAGTTTCAAAAGACAACATTACTCTGCAAAATAGCTGTAAAAGTTCCCCAAATGTTGCCAAGCATGGTGGCACATGCCTGTAATCTTAAATACATGGGAGGCTGAGGCAGGAGGATCACAAGTTTGAGGCTAGCCTGGGCAACTTAGCAAGACCCGGGATCAAAATAAAAAATAAAAGTAAGGCTATAAAATAAAGCTCAGAAATAGCTTTCCCCTGGGTTCAATCCCCAGTACTGAGGGAAAAAAATGGGGGAGGGTTTTTCCAGTGCCTACTCTGAATTACTATATTACTATACTTACGTTGTCATGCTTGTCATGAGTAGTTATAAATGGTTGACAAACTAGCACTAGTCAGCTGATCACACTTTTAATTGAACCATCTTAAAGATGCATAGTATCAACAATTCAATAAAAGAAAAACTGAAGACTAACAAACAGGCATGAAAGCATCTCTCACACACACACAGAGAAAGGGAACTGCCAGCAAATCTATATGGCTAGAACAAGTGAAAATACATAGAAAGAGCTTTCGAGTATATGAGAAAGCTAAAGTAAAACTAGTGATGAAAGTAATAAAGCAGGCCAAGAAAGACGGATGTTATAATAGGATGGAGGGGAAGGTTCAGGAAGGTATAAGATATGAATCATTTACAAAATAAAGAACACAAAAAAGAATGAGAACTAAAAAGAAGTCACTGACAGTGGCAATGACCTTCTCTTTATCATCTTTGCATGGTCTTTAATACCCACTCTATTTGCCAAATAAATGTCTTTTTAAAAGTTATATCCTCTTTTGTCATAAAAAAATTCTCAGGATACATAAGAGCTACCATAATCAAAGAGCAAAGCAACAAAGAATGAAGTTAACACATTAAATTTGAAAGTAAATATTGAGGAGTAAATATATGTAATGTAAATAGGGATTGGGATATATATAAAGTGTAGGATGCATACAAAGTGACAATGTACTTAGGAAACAAGATAAACAGTCATATGCTGGCCATTATTTTGAAAACTTTTAATATAAAATTAATTTCAATCATAGAAAAATGCTTGCCTATTACACCATTTTAACTAATTTCACAAAGGACATAATAAGCATAAATTTCTAATTTTCTTTATTAAAAATTTCCTCATCAGTACACTTTACATGCCAGTTTGTTTTGCCAAGATAAGATATGACCTGATGACATTAGAAACAGAGTGATGCCACTGCTTGGCTTAAAAAAGCAGTCACTTAGGGAAGCAGCTGTAAAACACCTGTTACAAGCTGGATCTCAATATTGGTTTCCTCCTGTATCAAAGAATATATTTTGCTATCTTGGGGTTATTTTCTATTTCTTACTCTTTTTTTTCCTCCCTATTAACAAGTCTTATCTCTATTACCAAACAAACCATATCTGTGTACTTCTTTCCATCTTTATAGCTTCTATTCTGAAATGAGTTGTCATCTTCTGCTAAAGACTTTGTTCTCCAAGCTTTTTCTCCAAAACTCTAGGCATCAGATTGAAACAAACAGGGGTTTCAAGACTGGAGTTGAAGATGATACTCCTGGTTCTATCATTTGCCTCCCTCCAAAATACTTTCCATATAATATCCAGAATGTTCATCTTAAAAATGGCTTCTTCTGTCTCCCTGATTTCATTATGTATACCTTCCCTCTCCCCATCTCTCCTCCTCGTGCATGCACCCACAAACACACTTAGGAAAAGCAAATATATATACACTTCTCTTAATGTCAATAGGGGCACAGATTTTCGGAGCAAGATAAAGCTTTTTAAAAATCTAACAAGTAAAATAAAATCTATAATCTTAACTTTTAACTGGAAATACCTATAAACTCCAAACATATTTTCTCTCTCTTTCTCTAAAAAGAAAGGTGGAAGAAAAAATCCTCAAGGTGTGTTCACTGGAAAGACCAAGAAACAACGATCAACCTGGAAGCAAAAACACTAGTTGAAGTCTCTAAATATCTTTTCCCAATAAGAGAAACTAGGAACCATTGGGGAAAAAAGCTGATTCTATGTCTGAGACAGAAAATGTCTCAGATGAGCCTGGAATATCTTATATATCAAGGCAGGGACCAAATATAATGGCATATGTCAAAATAAACAGGAGACAACTTAGGAGGCTCTTGAAGCCAAAGACGGGAACAATTTGAGCATAATGAATGCACTGGGTTGAAACAAATCAGATATGCTAAAATCCATGTCTTCATAATGATATCTGAAAATAAACACCCATAACTTACTTTTGCAGAATGCCAAGGTAGGTACTAACTCATTCTGAACACTGACAAATAAGGGATGTAATCAAGCATTTTATTTTCATTGTCCTGAAACAAACTATTTCAGAGTAGCCAAATACTTAAAATGGAAAAGTTCTTTTTAGAAACATTCTAGCTGGTGAATACAAAAGATGTAACAACAGATTATGATCAGTAATGATCCCAGTAATGATCATTTATAGCTGCTAAAACTATTAGGGAAAAGGCTATTAGAAATCTTACACTGGCTCTATTAACAGTTGGTACCATTGGTCAATTTTAGTATCAATAGGAAGATAACCAGACATTTATGTGACTTTTAATGTGATACAATGGAATGTTCATCCACAAAAAAAAAAAAAAAAAATTGTAAAGTACTTCTGCCACTTACCCTCACCTCCAAAACTTGAACTTGAATTTGCTTAAGCCTCTAGATCTAATTAACAGTTTATAGGAAATATATGAGTTAAAGAAACATAATAAACAATACCAGTGAGATGCAATCAGTAAAATACAAAATGTGGGAAATTCCATAGAACTAATGACCTAGATATTCACCGAATCAATGGCAGGAGATTTAAAAGAAAAAAAGCAAATTAAAAAAAAAAAAATGGAAAAAGGAGGAAGAAAAAAAGTAAGTATCATAAATTAAGAGATTTTGCATTTTGATTCAAAGATATTGCACAAAATATTTATAAGATAATCAGTAAAGAAGAAACTAATTAGATATGTGACAATATTAAGGAATTATTGGGTGTTTGAAATGTGGTTCTACTTTCATGATAATGTTGATTTGTTTTTAAGAAGTCTACCCTGAGGTTTTTATGAATGAAATAATACAAATCTGAGATTTACTTTAAATTAATTCAGTACCTGGGGGCTGGGAAATGTAGATAAAAGGAGATTAGTCAAATGCTGATAATTATTGAAGTTACATGATGGATACACAAAGGTTAATTACACTATTCTTTCTACATTTGTATATATTTAAAAATAGTACACACAAAAAGAAAAAAATTGGGAGAAGTTACTGTAAATAGTTTTATAGAATTAGAATTTGCTTTTGTAGTGAAGATATATATTTGTGCTTAAAGCAATTAGAAGTTTAAAAAAAAGCTTTATATCCTTTGGAACTGTTCATGCATAAAATTGTTTGCTTACCTCTACCAGTTTGGAAGCTAAATACATGGAAATTGTTGTGCTTTTATAAAACATCATTGATATACCCGCCAAAAATCCTGAAATAACAAATATGAAAAAAATGATCAGTATTTCTTTGTTATTAAGTTATCAGAAATGTTAATTCATTTAAATAGTACAGAATTGACTCCAGCACTGCCTCTAGATACAACACAGTCAAGGACAATAATACACTTGATGACATTAAAATAGAGTGAGTTCTTATCACATATTTTAAATTTAAAAAATTAAATTAGAAATTAGAAACAAACAGAATTAGAAACAAACAGTTCTGGTTTATGTATTAAACTACTGTTTAAAACAGTAGTGATTTTGGCAAATACAACATTTTAAAAATAACTTTTTAAAGACTATTGGTACCTCTGATCTTAAATGGGAATATTTATTCATCTATTTTCCTAACAGCTCAAATTATTTTTAATGGTAGGTTCACACTTTTCTACAGGGATGGGGTCTAAAATACTAATAGTAGAATTATTACTAATAAATATCTGAAAAATAATCTAACTTAGGAACTATATATATTTCAGTTTAGAAAATAATATTTATTCTTCATTTCTATAAAATGATGAAGTTCCTCTCAAAATTTATTAAAATACATCATTTTCCAGTGGCAAAAATATAATTTAAAAAAATCTACTTGAACTTCCATTAATCACATATAAAATTTTAAGTATTTATGTTCTTCTGACATATTCTCTAAATTTCTGGCCTGTAGTAGGGCAGATCCAAGCCATTATATTGCCAGCAATATAGAACAAAAGATGGCCAGAGGTTCCTGATATGTTTAACTCACAGACAAAATATTTCATGAGTGTCTTGATACAATAGATAAAGGAAGATACATAGAAATTAAATAAATTTGGAAGCTATTTCCCATTCATTCCTGTCACTGATTGATAAAATTGTAATCATTCCCTTTTAATTATTGCTTTACCAGCTATAATTGCATGTAGTTCATCATCCAGGTTTCTGATCCAACGCAAGAAGCAACTAGTACCCTGTATTGAAGGGGGAAATACGCAATGACTTCAGTTATTTTATTTCTAGGAAAAAACTGCATGATTGCATGAAAACAACAACAACCATTAATGTGTGAATGATTCACTAAATGACCCTGGAGACAAACTGGTGATCTTATATAAATTAAACTAAATACAAAATTTGAAATACTATGAACAACAATCTGTTATGAAGTCATTATTCTGGATAGACTCTAATGAGAAATTATGTATCATATTTTTATTGAATTAATAAATGGGATGGCATCAAATTATAAAGCTTCTGCATAGCAAGGGGAAAAAAAGAACATGAAGACAGGAGCTACAGAATGAGAGAAAATCATTGCTAGCTACTCTTCCAACAGGGAATTAATAACCACAATATATAAAGAATTCAAAAATCTTAACACAGACATACAGACAGACACACACACACACACACACACACACACACACACACACACACACACACACGACCTAATCAATAAATGGACAAATGAACTAAGCAGACATTTCTCAAAAGAAGAAATTCAAATGACCAACCAATGTATGAAAAAATGTCCAACTTCTCTAATGAACAAGGAAATTCAAATCAAAACTACATCAAGATTTCACCTCAGTCCAATTTGAACAGCAATCATCAAGAATACAAGTAATAATAAATGCTTGAAATGATGTGGGAGAAAAAAAACACTTGTACACTACTGGTATGATTACAAATCAGTATAACCACTACAGAAATCAGTATGGAGCTTGCTCAAAAGGCTAAGAATAGAACTACCATATGACCCAGCTATACCACACATTGGTATTTTTTCAAAAGAATTAGTCAGCATACTGTAGTAATACATGAATACCCATGTTTATAGCAAGACAATTCATAATAGCTAAGTTTGGAACTAGTCTAGGTTCTGTCAACAGATGAATGAAAGAATGAAAAAATGAAATTATGTCATTTGTAGGAAAATGGATGGAAATGTATAACATCATGTGAAATAAGCCAGACTCAGAAAGTAAAGGGTCATATGTTCTCTCTCATATGTAGAAGATAAAGAGGGGGAAAAAATTTTAGAGACTTCTAAAAATAGAAGGAAGACCAACAGAATTGAGAAAAGGAATCAGGAAGAGGAAGGTGGGAAGGAAAAGGGGAAGTACTGGGGAATAAAAATGATCAAATTATGTGCATGTACAAATATGTCATAATGAATCCTACTATTATATATAATCATAATGTATCAATGAGAATTAATTAAAAAAAGCAGGGGCTGGGGTTGTGGCTCAGTGGTATAGTGCCTGCCTCGCATGTGTAAGGCACTGGGTTCGAGTCTCAGCATCACATATAAATAAATGAATAAAATAAAGGTCTATCGACATCTAAAAATATTTAAAAACAATAAAGCAAAAGAATAGAAACATACCATTAAACACAAATTGAAAGAAAGTTGAAGTAACTAAATAATATCAGACATAGTACATTTCAGAACAAGGAATATTACCAGGTATAAAAAGGAATATTACAAAATGAGCAAAGAGTCAGCTCACCAAAACCCAGAAATAAACAAGTTTATTATTTTATAATAATTACAATATTATAGAGATGCTAGTAGCATGAAAAATTTGTTTTAAAAAATCACATATGACTTTGGAATACAATCAGTGAGTATATTCCATGAGATTTTCTGATTCAGTTTTATTTTCCTTAATTTAATGCCATTAGTTTGTATTTCCTAAGCAAATAAATAGTACAAGAAATGAAAAACAAAAAGTAAAATAAAATACAATGCACACTGACATAGACAAGATGGGGGAGAATAACCAACCTGGCACTAATAATGTTGTAAACAATACACGTGTAAACATATATGAGGTTTTGTTAAGAATAAATACAAATACTATGAGAAATGAAATGCATGTAAGTACCAGTGATTTGTCCTTAACTCTTGCATGTTCAAAGACATTAGTAATGCCATATTGAAAAATGCTTTAGTATTAGTTAGATTTCATAACAAGTTATTTGAGTTGGTCTGTAGTTGTTTACTCCTTTTCATTTCAAAATACTTTTTCCACACCTACCTTTTATGGAGTAAACTTTTACCTAAAATGATACATAACCATTTTACCTATAATAAATTAACTCAGTTTCAATTTTCTCAGCATTAAAATTTTCACAGAAATATATATATACATATACATATATACACATACATATATATACACACATATATATATATGAATGCTTACAGATCATCTTTAATTAACATACTTTATAATTTAGACTATATTTAGAATTTGAATTTAAGTTTTAGATATTTAATAAAATATGTCAGTAATATGATTAACATATTAGCAATTCTCATTCACCAAAAGGCCATTACTTAAAGCTGACAGTTGGGGCTGGGGTTGTGGCTCAGTGGTAGAGCACTTGCCTAACATGTGTGAGGCATTGGGTTCAATTCTCAGCACTACATATAAATAAAGAAAGAAAATAAAGGTCCATCAATAGTTTAAAGAAATTAAAAATAAAGATCTTTAAAAAAAAATCTGATAGTACTGTGTCAAGAATTGTCTTTGTATATGTGTGTAGGTGTGGGTTTATATACATCTGTGTACATTTATAGGAATACCCAGAAGGAGGTAGAAGAATGTTAACTCTGGTAATTTGAGAAAATAATAAGAGTGAGTGGATACAAGAGTGAAAATAAGTCATTGCTTATTGCTTATAATAGAAAATCTTTATGGATTGAATCAAGTATTGATATCAGCTGAAGGGTCTGAAATATGTATAAACTAATAAAAAGGTATTAAGTATGATTAAAAACCACAGACAAGTTATATAATCATTTTTGATACTGGAAATATCAAGAAATTCATATTTTCTGAGTGTTAGCGCATTGAAAAAGAAAAAGGAGTTTTTGTAATCTGTAATATTATATGTAAATGCAAAGTATCCATATAGTCAAGCATATTAAATAACATTCTAAAAGAAGAAATTTTTCCTACCTGAATTCCAAATATACTGTATATTTGGTGTCAATATATTTATGAATGTGGCAAAAAGAAGCATTAAATAAAATAAATGGTAGTTGAATTAAAGTCATATTTCATTCTTACCATAATCATGTTATTTATTATCACACTGAAAACCTTACCTTGTATATACTAACAAAAGAACCAAGAAAAGCTCCAAGCTGGAAATTTTCTTTATTGTAGAAGAGAGAAAGTAGCCGGGATGGCTGTGTAAACAGATGCCTAAATGCAGAGGGAATTCGGAGGCAGCACTGGATCAAGTATCCCACACTAAACATTCTGATAAAACCCTATAGAAAGTTGGGAAGACAACTGATTTACAATCAAATTTTGAAGTTTGATAAAATATTAATTTTACCATCTCAGAAGCAAAGCCAAACTCATACTTAATATCATAAATTTCAAAATAAAGCCTTAAACCCTCAAATAATAATTTTAAAACAATTATCTTAAAAATAAGAGTGAAATCTTGGAGTGAGTATACTTTATTTGATTTACAAAAGATTTAAAAAGTCTCATAAGCACTGGCCAACCTTGACTATGCACCAAAATTCCATTTCTTGACATTTTGTTGACAATAACCAGGATTTAAAATTTCTAAACCACAAATGAGTTTAAGAAACAAAAGCACTGAAATTTAAAAAAAAAAAAAAAAGCTCACAAATTTAAAAAAAAAAAAAGCTCACAAAACCAAATTCTTTGGGGAATTTTAACAGAATACTGTTTTTCATCATTAGTACTAGTAGAGATTCTTTAGATAAAAATGTTTTTCATTATTTCTTTAGACCTTTGGTACAAAATTTTTTCAACAATCAGGTTAAAAGAATATCCTAGGGAATATATAATCATATCTATGCTTTTATTCCTGTGTTCATCTGCATCAGGCTAAAATTATCTCTAGGGAATGGATGGCCATTTTGAGATATCCTAAACTAAAACCAGACACAGTGGCACAAACTTGTCACTGGGTCTGAAGCTGGGGAATTGCAAGATGGAGGCTGGCCTCAGAAATTTAATAAAAAAAAAAATAATAGGCCTGAAGATGTAGCTTAGTGGTACATCATCCCTCAGTTCAATCCCCAGTACCCTCCCCGCAAATAAGATGCACTAAACGAAACTTGATAATACATTGTAGTATGGTCTTCCATTCCCTTCCCATCTCAACCCAACCGGCAAGGCAATATATCTGCATTCCTAGCCTTGCTTCTATGCTCAGTTCTAAAAATCAGGTTTGTATTTTCTAGATTGTAGCTTTCTTGTCTAGAAAAGAATGAATTACTATGAAGAAGTATTGGTTGATTTACTAGAGTCTACCTAATACCTGTTTAAAACATGAAAAGTAAACTGGCAGATCAATTACTGTGAATTGCCATGCATTTGCTTAATTGAAACTAAAGTATGAAATGTTCACACTTTTATCTTGTCATTCATAATCTTATAATATTAATTAGGGTTTCAGGGATCACAATCATGTTACAATCCTCTTATGCTATTTTCCAAAAAATTAAAAAGAATAAAATAAATTTTTGAAAATCTACTCATCCACCCTTTCATGTACACAGAAAATATTTGCTGAACATCTACTATGTGCCAAGCATTACACTAGATGCTAGGGATGCAGTGGCAATAAAGATACAAACTTCTGGTTTTCATGGAGTTTCTCATGCTCATTACAAAAAGAGAAAATATGTAAGTAAACAAATAAGCATAAAACAACTACAGATTAGAACAAATGTTATGAAAGAAATAGCCAGGGCACAAGAGCAGTCTATTTTAGAGTAAGTGGTAAAGGAAGACTACTGAGAATGTGACATTTAAGTAGACTCCAAAGAGAAGAAGTAGCATGAGAAAAATATTTCAGACAGCTTAGACAGAAAGCATCAGAGACACTGAAGAGGTTGGTGGGTACAGGGACCAACAAAAAGTGAACCAACAAAGAAGAGGCTAAGAGTAGTAAGTGAGTTGAGGAAAATGTAATTAATATGAATATCAATCAATTAATATTTCTATTTACTCAGGGATATGATTTAACATGTGGTTTAACTATCTTCATGGAATAACAAGGCTTATTCTCAAAAAAATTAACTGTATTCATGCTAAATGCCTCACCCACAAGTCTCCAAATAGTTTTACATTTATGGATATAATATTCCAACTTATATATACTTTATCAAGTTTATTAGAATACTGGTACACATTTGAAAGAATCTCTGCTTGGTAATTATCACTTATTTTCTCAAAAAAATTTTAATATGAATCCCCCACCAAATTTCTCAAATACCTCTGATTTAATCAGAATGCTTCTCTTAGTTTCTCTCCTGAATTCTTCCTGTGAACTACAATCAGGTTCAGCTGTAAAGAATAACCTTGAGGAGACAGCAGATTCTGAGACTACCAGTAATGCTCTTTTTTTTTCTTTCCACTTTAAAAGTGAGGCAAAGGAATCAAAGTTGGAAAGAGTGTATCAAAAACCACAGCACAACTGAAAATACACTCTACTGCTTTTACCCCTGGTCACATCTTTTGGGATTCTGAAAGTAAGTATGGACTCAGGCAAATGGCACTGTCAATGGCGGACCACAAACATTCATTCACATTCATAAGCACTGATGTGAGGCAGACAATTCCTCCTTTCTACAGGAACCATAAGGAGACTAACTTTTGGGGTGTTTCAGCTCTTCTCATCAGCAGTAAATGGGGATTGGACCTTGCAAGAAAGAACATTAACTTTTAAAATAATCAGAATTGTTAGAGCACCATGCCAAACTAAGGAACTTGCTATAGGCGGTGCCACCTGTGCCAGGCTAACTGCAGTGATAAGGAACTTTCTGGGTGGGGAGAAGTTTTAAACTATTACACAAGTATAGTACAGGGAATTTACACAGTGGACACAGCTAACCTTCTTAATGTAGAACAACTGAGGACATGATCCAATTAGCTTGATGACTTTAAAAAAAGTAATAGATTAATAAATTCAAAACCAAATACCACTGTTAGATTGTACATAGTACATACAGTGTGTCTCAGTGTATACGAACTGATCCAGAGAGCAAATTCCACAGTCCAAAGATCTGTTCTAAGATATACTTCTAATGAGGATACATTGCCAAGTACACATTTTAATATTTCTCTTCTTTTCTTATTTTTTTACCTCATAAGTTTTAGATGAGTTAATTTTTTCCCTTTTTCTTTCTTTCTCTCTTTTTTTCTTATTTTTTGCAGTGCTGGGGATCAAATCCAGGGCCTCCCATAGGCAAGTAAGTGCTCTACCACTGAGTGACAGCATCAGCCCAAGATAAGCTAATTTTAAAGTTGTTTTATTAAGGTAAGTGAATATTAAAATATTAAATACCATTACCTATTCTCACATACTTTACCTACTTTCCTTGTCAAATGCAAAAAATGACAGCAATTATTAATGTCAAATTTTTCATTTACTTGGAAATTATTATTTTTACATATATTCCCCATTATGAAAGTAGATATATTAATAAACTTACCTTAATGCAATAAGAGATACAATTATCATCATAGTGTTTGCAACATCTATGCCTTGGTCCATGCTTGCATCTGAAATTAAACCAAGAAAAAATTAAACTAATCATAATTAAAATGTATGTGTGCATGTATGTATTTGTAGATCTGCTTAAAACTTTTTAAAACTAAAGAAGAGAATGTCACCACTTAATATAAATGTGTGCAACTTCTGTTTTTTTAGGACATACAGAAGCAAGGATAGCAAATATTTTAGTTTTTATTGTTGTTTACCATTTGACACAATGATTGTAGTCAAGATACTTAATGCGAATACAAAAACATTGGTAAGTATTTTTGAGTCAATATGAAAAATCTGTATACATTATCTATATGCCCTGCCAAATCTTTGGAAGCTTTAAATCACTTATTGCAGAGTGTAACGGTTACAAATCATCCGTGAAGCCATACTTGAGCAAAAATCATAATGAGAATGTGCTCAGGTTACAGGAATTTATACTTAATTATATTTGAGAGAAAACATCTGGAAAAGAAATATGATACAGTATTAGAATTCAAAATTCAGTTCTTAAAAATAAATATAGAAATAGAAATCATGTGAGAATTCAAAAGTAAACTGTTTGTGATTTAACTGTAAATCACTTAACCCTCTAGTGTCTAATATAAACATTTCTGTTGAGAGAAATTTTCAGGACATACTCATTTTAATTGTTTGATGTGTTGACTATAGGATTATTTATTCACCCTTGGCATAAAGAAATAAGTAGACTATCTAATATGAGTCTAGCTATTTCCTTTCTCTCTAAAAGAGTTGTGTTCCAAAATAAACAGTCCTTATATCTTCTTTCAGACTAGTTAATTAATTATTTCCATAGCTGGAAGACATAAACACCTTCCTGTTTATAATAAAAAGTTGCAGAAAAAAGTTCTGGCTCTGCACCTCTCCAATCCCAATTGTGAATTGATCAGTGAGGTCTTTTTAGAAATCCAATTCTAGACTGCAGCTGGATTATATAGGCAGCCTTTCTTAGTCAAAGGTGACAGTAACGTACTGATCTAAACCCTTATGTTATTAGGATGATATGACCTATCTAGTTATGTGAAGTGCTGAGTGATTAAAGCTGGAGATGGAAAAAGACATGACCTATAGAAGGACCGCCTCATGCAAACCATCACTCTTCATACTTCTAAGAGTTCTCTTCAAAGATACTTCAGCCTTGCTATCAGAGCTGAACAGAATGATTAAACTCTCTTCATTAGTGAAGTTAAATCCTGATATCAACTAAACTGTCATCCTTAACCATTTTTAAAAGGGCTTCCCAAGTCCTGGGCTGCCCCTCTATTTTATTATTTGTTTTGGTTCGGATTATTCTGCATCTGCTTTCACCCCAGAGGACCTATGAAGGCTACTCTGACAAGTTCTGCCATGAGTTGATCAGCTTTAATACCCAAGGCATCATTCACCCATGAAACTATTTTCTGAATTTTCTTCTGATTCTTGTTGAAATTTCCATTAAGGGGGATCCACTCTTCCTTTTCTCCACTAAGGTAATCATTCTATAACTATGGTTTAACTTGCTTTTAAATAAGTTCACTACAACAATTATTTCTGTCCTTTCTTTACTCCTATATTCTGTGTACAGTGTATGCTAAAATGAAGGCAAAAATCTTTAAATTCAATAAAAATTTAACACCTGTTCTGTGCTCATACATTATACCAGGCAATTTCATATGTTATTTCACTTAATGCTCACAAGAATCTTTAATAGAGATTATTAACCCCAGTTTACAGATAAGGACTTTGACATGCTCGGTGGTTAAATCACTTGTCAAAAGTCACAAAGTGGAAAAGGCAAAATAAAAGTCAAAGATCAGTTTTCTGATTTCTTAAAGAGTTTCATCTTCCTATAATTGATAGGTTAACTTTCAATATTGCTACTCATTTTCCCCTCTCTAAAATATCACTACCATGATTGATTTTACTAATATTCCAATTTTTAAACTATTAAATTTATTTTATTAATTGTCTATACTGGAAATATAAATGAACATATATAAAGGTTTTTTTCCTTTGTATAACACAAAGATTTCTTATTTCAGCCTGAGAGCCCTTATAAATTTTTGTTTTACAAAATATTCTTTTCTTAATCCTTGATCCTTATTATTTCTGTATCTTCTTGAATCTCTCTCAAGAACTTTTCTTTCTCTGTTCTGTAGTGGGCATATTCAATTAGCATGTATTAGAATTTTCTGAAATTCTCCATTACAACCTCTTGCTACTTGGAAATAGAACAGTATTTTAATTCCATGCAAACTTAATTTAAAGGCCTATGTTGGTCTACCCTAGAAGAGAGAATGAATAACATTGACTTATCATAATGTGCCTTCTATAAATTTCTATGCAGTTTCTGGTGAAAAAAGAAAGTAACATTGTTACCTAAAAACAAAAATAATTTGGTACAAATATCATATAGTATGCCAAAATATCAAGATAAAGAACTCACATTAAATCCACAAGTTTCCTAACTAGAGCAATTATATTCATTCTTCTTGGTTTCTCCTCATGTTTCTCTCTCTTTTGTTCCACTTTTGCATATGCTGCCTCTGGTGAATAAGAATGTGTGGGAATTTCTTCCTTGCCTACAATGAACCTAAAGAAAAGAAAACAACATGAGGCATTTTTCAATAATTAAAAAAAAAATGATAAGAAAAAATATTTGGCTTATTTATGAACATATTTTGGGGAGTATCTTACTTAAAATAGTATTTTCACAATTAATATAATATAGTTATTCTTTAAGAAAAAAAGACTTTCAAAATCTGAATACTCAGGAATACTCAGAATTTTTCAGTCACTGGGTTTAACATACAGGTATTTTAAAATCAAATTAACCAAGTAAAACACAGCACAACACTTCTATGAAGCAATCTTGAATTAGGACACCTTTGTTTTAAGATATTACATGCCTTAATGATTTTCAAAAGAAGCAGATAGTTTTGTGTCTACTAGGCAAACATGAAAATTGTATTTTTCTCTAAATTCTACTAATATTTAAATGAACTAGGTTCTTTTTAGAGTAAAAACTAAATTATACCCAATGTCACTTTGAGTTATAAACAGCTACAGTGCAGAAGGTCATTTATATACACCTAGGAAAATAAATAGAGGGAACTAAAAAATTAGAATAAACCTGATATTATTCCAATCTACTTATTTTTCTTCAGAAAAATATCAATATCCAGAAAATGACACCATTCCTGGACAATATTTTCCCAAGACAAGCAAATATTGCTACCATTAGTTAATAATTAAGAAGTATCCTCTCAGAGGCCTTCCTAACTCATTTGTACCTACATAAGAGTCATTCCTCTTGTAAAGAATAACTGAGCTTTCCTAAAGATACTAGCAGAAATAGAACAAAATATAATAAAACATGGATCGATACTACTACACAACCAAAATTCTGAAACTTGTGGGCCTGTGAAAAATAAAATGTGAAAATTTAAGCACTCAAAGAGGGAAAGAAAAAGCTATTACATTCAACAACTGCACCCATTGTGTTTGGGCAAACTTGGTAAAACACACAGTTCATCAAATCCTAAGGGGTGTGCAAAGGATTTACTTGCCACCAGGTGTAAGCTATGAATCATTAGTCACTCTTAGTCTAAAAGAACTTGTTTCTTACTCATGGGGGTACTGGGAGAGTTTAAGATAAGTATTAACAGTTATTTACAAGCAACATGGATGAAACTATGCTAGAATAGATGCCATGGTACTTTCATACCTTTCATAATACTGTTGCTTTTCTGATAGTGCTATCTCAGATTAGAGGTCACTTCTTTGGAGATGTTATCCCTGCCTCAAGGTAGGGGGAGTAAGTGATCCTAGCTCTGTGCTCTCATGATACAATAACACCCAGTACAATATGCATCACTTTAGTACTCTGTGTCCCCTACTGAACTGAACACAAGATTATGTAGATTCTGAGATTATGTAGATTTTCTTTTACCCCAGTGTCTAGTAAAGTGCATGCATGTATATAGTAAATATTTGATTAATACATATGGAATGAGTGAACATAGTAATAGATAACATTTTCTGAGTACTTACATGACAGGCACAGTGCCAACCAACGCTTTTACAAATGTTAATCATTTTAATATTTGTAACACAGGAAAACTATAGGTATCACAATTCCCGTAGAATTAGCATGAATAAGTATCTTATCCACTGGCAATAAATTGTAATTATTTGAACACAGAATTATCTGACTTGAAAGCTTGGCCTCTTAATCACTAAGCTATGTACACTTGTTGTACACTGTGGTCAATCAGGGCTTAGTGCATCTTCAGATAGATATTACCAGCACTAGCTCTTCTTCCAGAGTTCTGTCATTGACTCTATCTATTCCTATGACTTCTACTGTATAGGAAGATAATTTCCAAATCATTCTACACACAATTCCAGAGGAAGTTTCCTAAAGTTTGCTTCTCTGATTCTCAAAGAACTTCACTGACTTATGGCCTACTAAATTAAACACAACTTCCCATTTAAAACACTACCTAGGACTGAGAAAGTGCTCGCATAAGAATGAGTTCTTATTATTCATTATACCTAAATGAACTACTAGCCATTCTCCAAATAAAGCAATGCTCTGATGCTGCTCCTCTTACCTGGATCATTCTTCCCTACATCTTTGCTAAAGTCTTACCTGCCTTTTAAAGTCTATCTTACATGCTCCTTTGTCTCACCCTTTCTGCTATTCCCTCTCAGAAGTAAAGGAATAATACCTGAAATGTATAGAAAATTTCTATTCTCTCATAGCATTTGGGCTTTTCTATTCTATAAGAAATTCTGTGCAATTTTTGTTTCTTCTCTACCTTTATTCCTATTCACAACTTGGGGAGAGACTAAAGTTAGGTCTAGCTAAAATATATTCCTGAGATAGCCTACACCTCTCTATTGTAACATGGGGCATACTTATAATTTGTTGGGAGAAATCCTAGTTCCTTGGCTGGCAGCAGCGAATGTCTCAAGTATGTAAACCTGTGGGGAGGAGCGTTCTGCTTCGGCCACCTAGGAAAGTACACAACTCCCCCAAAATTGACTCAGTGTTACCAAGGAAACCTGTATAGGACCTGGTGGTCTGATCCTCCATGGCACATTGTGATTGGGCAAAGAAACCTATAAAACTATAGCTGTTCCCGCAATAAACGAGTTGTGCAAGCTGCTCTCCACAAGTCTGCTTCTACCCAACTCCCAGAGTCCGGCTCTTGACTCCACGCCCCTACCCCATGTATGGGCTAGCCCAGCACAAGAGAAACTACAATAATTGACATTGTTTTCCCACTAGACCATAAGCTCTAAGGACAGAGGCTGTATCTGATTTATTCATCAGTGTTTTCTCAGCATTTAATTCAATTCCTGGACAAAGTAAAAGTCTACTAAACTTACAAAGATTGAATGTTATCTTTGACTTGCACATGTGGAATGTTTAAAGAAAATAAGTGCTGAATAAAGTTAAGGCTTAATTTTCTAAAACATTCAATCTATGTCATACTAGGAGGTATTAAATAAGGTATGTTGTGAATATTTGTACTTTGTGAGTAAAGGATGGTTTTCCTCAGCTGAACCAATGTGTTTTCATGATAGAGTAATTATGATCTGTATAAGATAAGTACTTCCTTCAAGTCTGTGACTGTATCCATTTAAATCTGAGAATGGTGAGCATTCCCAAATGTATCAGGTGCTATATATACTTTCATCATCAAACTTTAATATGCTAGGAGTCATATTAAATTTGGCTACACAAGTGTTTTTCTTAACCCTTCCTTTTGTAAATAATATTAAATGTTGTGTCTTCAACATGTCTTAAATTTATAGCATATGTCTTCAGTAAAAATCAGTACAATCAAGAATGCAAGAAGGTAGAATCAGAAAATCACATCAGAAAATACTTTTTATGAGCCTATATATATGAACCCACATCTTTTTTTTTTTTTAATAATGAAACTTAACAATAAAAAATACATCCAGCTTTTGGTATTGAACATCAACTTTGCTATCCCTAGAAAAATCAATTTGTAATGTGGGGAACTGAAAAATGAATCAAATGTGTTTAGTGAAGGAGATATACAATATAAATACAATGATAACACATAATACTTAACTTTTATTTTACTTACATATTTTTGATACTGGGGATTGAACATAGGAGCATTTAACCACTGAGCCACATCCTCAGCCCTTTTATTTTTATTTGAGACAGGGTCTCACTAAGTTGCTTAGGACCTCACTAAAATTGCTGAACTGGCCTGGAACTTAATGATCCTCTTGCCTCAACCTCTTTTGTTACTGGGATTACAGATGTGCCCACCACACCCAGCTATTTAATGATTTTTTTTAATAACAAGATTACTAACACTAATTAACTTTTTTTCCAGATTATTTTCCTATAATACAGAGAAAAAAATAAGTACAAATGGTTCAAATTATTCCTTTATTACAAGTGGATTTGAAGACGAGATGCAAAAATATCTGACACATTTTGAATTTTTGCAAAGGACACAAGCAAAGTTTTCTCTTATCTTAGAGAAATCACCTTTTGTTTTATCATCAGCTTTCAGTTAAAACAGAATGCTTTTTAATAGCTATAGGAAACACAGCAAATTAAATTAAAAACAGCAAAAAAAATTATATTTAATGAAAAATAAGAAAATTTTATTGTGTAGTATGACTTAGAAACATTTTGCTACCATAGCATTTCCCACAATTAAAATTATTATTATTATTATTATTAATTTATTTATTTTTGCAGTGCTAGGGACTTAACTCAGGACTTATGTATGCTAGGCATGTGTTAAAAATATTCCTAAACACATTGTGGACTCAAATTTTCTCTCTCATAAACCAGTTTCCTTGCAAGTCACCTGATTTTCTGTTAATGATACATTCTTTCCAGTACTTGGGTTTTAATATTTGACTGGGATTAAGAAGTAGAGGAGAAGACAAAGAAAGAAAATATCAGTTACAGGGTCTTCATTTCCTTCCACTGCAAACTGTGTCTTTTGCTTTCTAATCTTCCCACTATTACCCACATTTCAGTCCTTATTATATGGTCTTTATATCTTCTGGTTCTCTCTTTTTCAATGTCCCAAATATTGTGACTAGACTAATCTTTCTGAAACACAGTCAACTACTCTCCTGAAAGTCTTTAGTGGTTCCCTATTGCCTGCCTTATCAAATCCCTGTTTGTCTTTTATTTCTTCTATATCTTCCATAATCTGACTCAACTTTACCTACTAGAAAATATTCTTATATACTCAAATACAAACTTGTCTTACCAATTATGTTGATTTTCTCACTCTTGTCTCATGTTTAATGTTTATAATGTCCATATTTTGCTAATTTTATTACACCCTGATGTTCTTCCTCTTCACTAGTAGTCTCTAAAGTATCCTTCAAATGGTAACAATAATAGCTGACATTTTTTGAGTACTTACTATATGTCAGACACTATTGCAAACACTTTCATGTACTAATTCACTTGATCCTCAGCATAGCCTCATGAGACAATAACACAAATACTTCTCTTAGTACTGAAGCTATCCTAAGTATTCTTCAACAACTTGTAGTAAATACCATGCTACTAATCTTCTCTAAGTATCTATTATATATATTTGGAGAATAAAATAGGGAACATTTATAAATAGGGAAGAATATTGAGTGTGGAGTCAATATACTGTTACTTGTTTGATGTTAAATTAGTCAACATTCTGACCCTGGTTCTTCATCATGTCACATAAGCAAAAACCTGTTCAGAGGGGGCTACAAATTTAATTATACTAACTAGATGAACTTGACATTTTGTGTGTGTAGTGTGTGTGTGTGCACACACTGCGAGTGCATGTGCAACTACTATGGTAGAAGATGGACTATGAAGTAAAGAAAAAGACTCTAGCAGTACTTAAGATCTAATAAATGTTTGACAACACATAAGTTCCCTAAGAGAGTTCTATCTTTCATTGTGTATAAATCACACAATGGGTCCAAAAAGTAGGAGTTAAGTGACTGATTTTAGGGCGGAAAAAAATCTAATAAATTACTATTTCATAAAAACTATTTACAAAGGTTTGGATATACTATTGTGATTTCTAAAATTGTCATCAGCTTAAAAATTGAGTCAATAAATATTTATTGCAGTTACATTAATTTACCATTTTAAAAAAGTTAGCTCATATCTGCTGTCAATATAAAGATAAATGAAATACTCCTTACCTAAGTGCAGAAAATGTAAATCCTTTCAAACCATCTTTGCACCTGAAACAAAAATTTATAATCATTAAAAAAATGTTTTGATATACAAAGAAGTATATTAAATAGCTATTAAAATTTTTCTATAAACAATTTTAGAATAATTTTTAAAAACTTTTTAAATCCTTTTTAAAAAATACAGCTTCACATTTTAAAATCATGTCTTAAAAGGTGAAATGCAGGGTTAAAGACTGAGCATTACAAATGGTCCAAAAAAGCAACTAGCAATGAAGCAAATCATTTACACAAAATGATTAATATGATAATACTTTTCTATGTCATATTAAAACTATGCCAACATAAGTTAGGCTCAATTCTCAGATCTGTTGGTTGAAGAAAGGCTAGAGTCATCTTCTCAGGGCTCCATGTGGACTTAAAATCAGGATGGGAGCAGAGCATTCTTCATTCTACCCAGTCCCTGGGAGACTAATTTGCCATGAAGAAAAAGACCACATATACTTGCAGGGTAGTACATATATTGGTTAATTTGAGGTCCTGACTTCTCTCTTCTTATTAATTTGATGAATGCAAAACAACATAGAGTTGGCATGTACAAAAAGGCTTCAAGATAAGTTCAGTAGTTTTGCCTTTTGATTAAGCCTGATCAGGACAGATAACGTAGCATGGGGAGTGGGCGTGGGTGGAGGCAGGCACAAAGGGAGGATTCCAAATATAATTTATTGAGCTTTTACTATTGCCAGGCACTGTTTTGGGTCCTTGATATGTGTTATCTCATTTAACCACATCATAACTCTATGAATAGATTTTCTTCTATTCCATACCTGCATGGGGGCCCAAAATAATGCAGTAAATTCCCAGAGATCACAAAATTAATAACAGTCAGAATTCATGGTAGGAGAAAAAAGTTGACCTGACTTAACATCATGGTTTTCTCCTATGCATCCTCCTAAAATTGTATTGTCTTTAATTGGGGAAGATGCAAACTACACGGTAATGAGGTAAAAAAATGGACTCAGATTTTTGAAAACTATTGAAACAGTATCTTAAAGTAGACACCTAATGCTCCAAGACCTTTTATCTAAGGTGATTATACCTATAATGAAACCATGATATAATCACTTAAAGGGTCTCTGGGAATGTATAATCAAAATTCCTTGAAGAAATCCAAATGAAGTTCTAAAGAATATCAAAATTAGACATATATTCTTGGATAAAAAGAACAGCCTCAAATCAGGCAACTCTATGTATTTTAAATGAAAGGTCACAAAGGAAACGCCCAACATAAAGGAAATCTTAGTTTAAAATACATACATTATTATTGGAGGTTTAATTTAATCAGAAAAAATTTAATCAATGGCACAGAGATGTTTAAAAACACTTCAGGATGTATTTCAATTAATGACATGATCTAGTTTATGATCAGGTTAATGGTGAGAAATGTAACCACAGAATTTAAGTAACATGCTAATTTTCCACCCTATACAGAATGGGGGAAAAGGCAAAAGAATTCATATGTTGAGCTAAAAATGTGCATGGGGAAATTATAGCATTAAAATTCTTAAATTTATCTATTTCCATCTCAAGTGTTTCACAGTAATTTAAAACCCATAATCTAGCTAGGTGAAGTAGTAAGGGAGGAGGCTAGAAGCCTATTGACTGCAAAAAAGAAAGCAGATTGATTAAAAGATTATGTACATCTGGGAACAAATTTTGGCTTTGGTATGTTATTGTTGAAAGATAGCCATTTATCTTTGTGCAATTCTGAATGGATAAAAGATTCTGACAACTTGGTCTAGTCAGCACTGCATATTTGTGACCCTAAACAATAAATTTAATTGCAGACCAAAACATCAAAAAGTAGCTTTCAAGTATAAAAGGAGCATATACAAGTGAATTTGCAATTTCATTATGATGGAAGTTTGGTTCTTTCAGTAGAACCCTGTGGGAAGCACTTCATATTGATAAAGTCTTAACATGGATTTAAAAGGGCCTATTCTTCTTTCCATTCATGTGTATAAGGTTTGTTAATGTAATTGAGGGTCAGATGTCTATGTCAAAAGAACAAAAAAGTAATTATTCCCATAAAAAGAATCTTTAGCTAGTAATATGGTCCTACACTTTGACATCAGGAGTATAGTCTGAGCATTAACCTAACTATGCAACACTATTGCAATCTGTGTTAAATGTGGAAAATATGATATAAAGATTTAAACAGAGCACACCCTATTAGAAGATTCCCTGCTTTTCTATGAACTTGGTTATTATAATGTAAATTAAATCACCTTCTCCATTTAAGTATTAATGTTCACTAACTTATTTAACAAATATTAACTAAATACCTGCTGTGTATAAGCACTGGTTTCTGTTCTAAGTTTGTAACAGTGGATAAGACAGCATCCCTGCTTTCATACAACTAACTAGATACAACAAAAAAGTCCATCATATTGTGAAAACAGTATGGCAAAAAACAAAACAAAACAAAACAAACAAAAAACCCTATAGGATGAGGGGAGATGGAATAGTGATGGATTCTGGCTTTCTTTTTTAACATTGTATAGACAAGAAGAGTTTAAGTAGGTAAAAGTTGGAACCTTAAGGAATTAAGGGAAGGCGTTTCAGTTTGTAGCAATGGCAAGTACATAGCCCATGATAAGAGTCCATAAAAGTAAGGAGAACAGCAAGAGGAGCTTAACTGGTGCAGGGAAGAAGTGGTATGAAAGGAGGTCTCAGTAACAAGAGTGAAGGGAAGAAGTGGTCTACAATGCATATAGGCCCCTTTAGACAAGGGAAGGCCTTTGGAAGTTTTTCAGGAAAGAAGTGACCAGATCTATCTTAAATTTTAAGAAAATCATTTTGGTTGCTGGATGGAAAATACAGGAAGGCAAGGTAGGAAGCAAGGAAGCTAGTCAGGGAAAAGTAATTATGTTCAGAGGTGGGTTAGAGATATGGTAAGAATCCTAATGTATTTCAAAAGCAAGAGCTGGCAGAATTTTTATATAGTTTGAATGTGAGGTAAAAGGGAAAGAAAATTTACAAATTACTAAAATATCTTTGGTTTGAATGAACAGAGGGATTGAAATGATCATTGACTGAAGTTAGGAATAATGTGGGAGGAATGCTTTCAAGGAGAAAATTCAAAGTGTTAAATTTAAGAGATGTCTTAGTTACCTAAATGAAAATGTGAGGAAGAAGCAGCTGGCTATATGTGTCTGGGTATGAAGAAGAGGCCTGATTCATTTATAAATAGTTCTTAAATCAATAAGAATAGATGCAGTCATATAGGAAATCAATGGAGATAATGTTCAAAGACTGAATATATTATATTCCTCCATAATCTATGAAAACTCTTCTGTAGAAGAAAACAAAGATCCATTTCTCCTAATTAAATCACCCTCTACTACAAAGTCTCATTTTTATTTTCAAGTGTGCATGAAGATAATGATTTACTCATATATACAGACTTTTCTATTTAGTCTATGCAAATAACATAAAATAACTCTTACAATTCAATCCATATTTACTGAATCTCTACTTTTACAAGGTTCTGTGCTAAGGAAAAGTAATATAAAACAGAGCCAGAAAAGACAAGAAGAAAAAAGAATTTGCAGGATTACATCAAACAACTGGATCAATACACAGTTAATTATATAGTAGTTCAAGTTAGAATTATATACCATGTACAGGAGAGGATAAAGAAGCTTAATGTTATCATTATCAGAATAACACTCTTGTAAAATTATAAAAGGTTAATTAGAAGTGTAAATGAAAATAAAAAAAAAAAAAAAAAACAATTCTGCCCACAAGATTTTTTTTCTCCCAAGGTTAATTTCTATGAAATTACTTCCATGAGTTTTCACCTTTTATTACAACATTGTACCAGCAGATGGCGGTAGAAAATTATTTTTGGAAGAATTTGTAGTTCTGATTTCTAAAATATTTTTTGCAAGTTTTCCTCTGAAAAGTAGTTTATAAGGATTCAAAAAGGCTGCTTATTTTAATTAAGTTACATTCGGTTTCTTCAAGTAAATATTGTAATATTAGATTTAATGATGGCTGATATTCCTGTTCCTGTAATCTATCATTCCATACACAGATATGAAAGAGCTAAGAACTTGGCACCAATACAAAACTTGATTATGCAAATGTGATGCTTCACTGTATGTCCTCTAATTAGCTGAAAATATGAAAACAAACTATTTTTATTCCTAAAATTCTTTTGTCTACTCCGTTTTTATTCATTTGTTAAAACTAGTGGATGTAAAAAAATAGCCTTTAAACTATTACTTCAGAGACAGTGCATAGTGTAGTGGAGGAATCTTAATGTTTATAAGGATAAAGACAGGAGTGATAATTTTTCTACTAACCCTGAGAAAAATAAATTAATTTTAGAGTTCAACTTCTTGGTCTATTAAAAAGAGAACCCTAATTGGTCCACTGAACGACTTTTAATTCTGAAATTTTATCATATTATTTGATACTATGATTTCATTACTAAATGGGAAACAATCAATTATTCTAAATCACTTATGATGTTAAAAAACAAATATCTTACCAACACCAAGAATAAAACAAAAACTTTTGAGATTACTGGTTGCTACTGGGATTGTTACACTTGCTTATCATTTCATAATATTTTCGATAGAAAGTTGTCCTAGAAACGTTCTTTTTTGAGATTAGAAGATCAACTGCTGAAATAGATACGTGCTACTATAGTAAGAACTATAAGAAACACTGTCAAGCAATTCATTTTATAGTCTCACTAGTGATAAAATATTACTTTGTTGCTATATTTGGCATCCATGCTAAAATATTAATATTATAAATGGTAAATATAAAATATGTTCATTATAGGCACATAGAATGTTAGAGAAAATGCTCTAAACACTTAGGATAGCCACTAACCACACATAACCAATCTGGTTAGTGGGCTATACTATTTAGGATAGGTTAAGGGGCATGAGGAAAAAAGAACTTTTTACTGTCTGTAGTGCTATATCATTTTTATTTTATACAGCATGAATTTATATTGTGTAAACTGTTTAAAATCAACATATAGGAACAGATGAAACAATGTAAAAGTTATTCATCTTTATTTCACCAAAGCAAAGGCAAAGAATGTAAAACACTAGTCAACTTTACTAACAGTGTTGTAAGAGGTTTGCTAGAAAGACACATAAATATACTAACTAAAATGAATATTTTTTTTCCTGGAATTTCCTAAAATTGTGATCCCAAAGAACAAGGATAATTAAATGACTGCATGATTAAAAAATATTTATGAAATATCAATTAGGACACTTCTATTTCTTTTGTCTTTTAACTCACTGAATTGGTTCAAAGGAAACTCATTGACTAATATTATATGGTCTATCTTTACCCACTAAACAATCATTTATTGAGAACCTAATACACAGAAGACACCACTGCTGATTACTTGGGGAATGCAATGAATTGTTTAGTAGCTTTAACTAAACTACTCTGTACTTCATGAGTTAAATTTTAAATTTCTTTTTTTTTGGGGGTGGGTTGGGTACCAGGGATTGAACCCAAGAGTGTTTAATCACTGAGCACCATTCCCAGCCGCCCCCCCTACTCTTTTTTTGAGACACAGTCTCAGTAAATGACCTAGGATCTCACTAAGTTGCTGAAGCTGGCTTTGAGCTTGGAATCCTCTTGCCTCAGCTTCCAGAACCAAAGGGATTACAGGCATGTGCCACCAGGCCCAGCAGCTTTAAATTTCTTTAGTCCAGCATTTTATATCATTTATGTCCTTAAATTATTTGGAAAACTACTATATGCAAAACACAAAGATTGGCCAATAAAAAAGATTTTAAATTGTTGTATACACTGGTAATTCTTAAGCTATCTATTTTATTCTGACTGTATCATTCACTACATCACTCATTATAAAAAAATAAGTTACAAGCCAGGTACAGAGGCACACACCTGGAATCCCAGTGGCTAGAGAGGCTGAAGCAGAAAGATTGCAATTTCAAGGCCAGCCTCAGCAATTTAGGAAGGCCCTGTCTCTAAACAAAGAATAAAAAGGGCTGAGGATGGAGCTGAGTGGTTAAGTGTCCCTGGGTTCAATAACTGGTACCAAAAAAAAAAAAAAAGTTGTATTATTTTATGTGAACAAAATTATTTAAAACGAAATGCTCAAAGATCAAGTGTTAAGATTTATCCTGGAGTTATGAAAAAAAATGACATGAATAGTTACGGAAATAGCTGACTCTTCAAAGTTTTTATTTCCTTAATTACTATATCATTGGTGCTAAAAGCATAAAACGTAAATGTAAATAAACTGAAAGTTTATCTTAAAAGTCAAAAACCAAATCAAAATGCCTATTTAAATGCCTTAAATTTGTGATACACAGTTGTCTTTATTCTAAAGAAAACTCATGTAATTTTGTGCAGGTTGCTTTTAAGTTAAATGAATCTTTTTGGTTTTTAAAAACTCACAGAAAAGATTAAAACAGTACTTGTAATTACTTTTCCTAACCCATTTTCATATGTAAAAACTTATCTTAATAGTGACTTATTATTTAGCATTTGAGACCTATTCAAGTTATAGATATTTTTGTTTTACCTATTTAGCTAGGAATACCAAGGTTGACACAGATTTAACTTAGACTTTTATTTATTTTTTTAAATCTTCAATGTATTAATCATATATGCATACTATAGTAGGTTAAAGCAGTTACTGCAATTTACTATTCAAAAGTTGTGGTATGTTTTTAAAATACATTACATTGCTTACACATACACAACAGGTTTTTCCTCTAATACGTCTCCTACTATTTGAATAATAAAATAGACTAAGAGTTTGGTTTCAGTTTGCATATGGCACTTAACATGAGAAAAAAAGAATAACTAATGTTGTATTTCTATTTTAAGAAACTTCACGTACAAAAATCTGAATGTGAAATAAATTAAATTTGGCAAAATTATTTTGGTTGCTTCATGAACATTTATATCTTCAAATCTTTTCAACAGAATTACATAGTGAATTTTCCCAGTGCATTAAAAATATTACTTTTGATTCTGTTAAATATTTTACAGCACATTCATTTCACACAGAATGGAACACTGGTGACTGGCTTTGTCTCAAGAACCCAGAGAAAGTTCTGAACCAGGCAGCAGTTGTGGTAATCAACTGCGATTGTAAGTCCCCAGATGATTATTGTGCACTTTTTTCTGGTGTGTCCTCAAGATAAATTGGAAACAGTTGGACTCAAACTTACAGTAACAAATCCAATAGAATCATATTTCTCCCTTAGACTTGCAAAAGCTGAAACTGTTTTTGCTTTAAAATCCAAACTAGGAAGGTCATGCTCCAAGCTGCCTTCAATTGCTAGGGAACCAAGAATCACCTTCAGAAAGAAATGTTAATTAGGATAAATTTCCCTCTCAAAATGAACTGCTAATAGCAATACTAGTCAAACTTTAAAATACTTATAAAAGGAGCAGATTGTGGTTTCATTGGACCTAAACTGAAAGGCCCGTTTATAGATCCCCAGCAAATGGCCTGTACTTAGACTCCACAAACCGTAGGCAACAACCAAGAAAGATCAAAATGGTGTTTTCATGTAAATCCAAGGAAAAACTCATCAAGTATTCTAATAATCATGGTACTGCTAGAAATAAAAACTATTTACAGTAAACAAAATTATAATCATGATACTGAACAATCTATTTTTAAGACCACAAGACTGGCAAGTATTTTCTTTTTCTTTTTTTTTTTTTTTTTTTTTTGCCTTTTCCCCTTTCATAATGGTTGTGATAAAAGATGTGTTCAATTAAATGGAATCTTTAAATCAACATTAGTTTATTTTCAATTGCATATTGTTATCTATGTCACTAAAATAATATGGTGATTTGTTTTCAAACTGAATGAAATGAACAGATATTTGAAACATTAGGCTATACATATTCCCAAATTTATGCTTATTTAATACCAAAGTTCAAATCTAAAATAAGTAAAATATGTATCTCTGATTAACAGAATGAAAATATTTTGCAAGCTTTGCAGACTATTTTCTGATTAACTGAGGACTTAAAGTATCAATGATCCTTAAAGAAAAGTATTCATTTCAAACATTCCAGTTCTCACCCTTTCAAAAATGATGAACTTAAATTTGTGGTATATATGTGACTAACAGAAACAGGGAGAATTAACACATGGAATTTTGCTGGCCAATAAAATGATGTTAAAAAAAATGGAATACTGCTACTAAAGGAAATTGAGAGAATTTATGTTACAGATTAAGAAACCAAGGCCCAGATAGGTAAGCAATAGCCCCAAACAGTTTGCCCCCCAGATATTCTCACACAACAGTAAATCCATCTCAATCAATAATCTGTGCCTGGTCGAATCTCATTTGTGAAGAAGAAATACCAGACAAGTAACTGGTATTATGAAGACTTAGAAGGGACAAAGAGCATGGATGGATTTAAAGGAACTAATGTCCATTTCCACACTTCTACATGTTCTTTTATCTAAACATCATTTGCCTGAGCATGTACTTTAGTCTAGACTCCACACTGCCTTTTCTTATCCACCTCCCCTTTACAATACCTAGTCTTCACATCAGAAATACAAATACTTGGTCTCTACCCCAGGCCTATAGCCAACAATCTGTGTTTCAACCAAATCTCCACATGATTTTGGTGCTTGGTAAAGCATGAGAACCACCAGGCTAGGTTATGTTGCAGTAACAAAATCACAATGGCCTTTAACAAAAGTCTGTTTCTTGCTCATGGCATGTCTAACAAGGGTTGGCTATGGCTCAACTATATGTAATCATATTTTATGCCTTAGGGGATAGAGAAACATCTATCTAAATAGATTGTCATAGTAGAGAGGAGAAAAAGAGAACATAGGAAACCATGTTCTGACTCAAAGCTTTTCTCACAAGTAAACATAAATCACTTCCACTCATATTTCTTTAGCCAAAGCAAGTCATAACTTCAGGCATGATGTCAATAGGGAAGGGAAGTACAATGCTTCCCTAGGAAGCAACCGTAAAGGCTCTTGAAAAATAACACGGTCTAACATATGAGCACATAATTGTTGAAAATCAATTGTACTTGTTTATAATAATTAATAAAATTCACGGCCCTATTCCCTTTTTCTGCCTAAAATACTATCATACTTTTTCACAGTAATGTTAATCTTTCACTTTAAGTATGATGGTACTTAAGATCTTTCTAGTACTGACTTCAGAAATAGGTTTGTCTATAGTATATTAACACTTTATAATACACACACACACACACACACACACACACACATTTTATTCAGCTTTTATGCTGCTGTGACTGAAAGACCCGACCAGAACAACTATAGAGGAGGAAAGGTCTATTTGAAGGCTCATGGTTTCAGAGGCCTCAATCCATAAGGGGCTGGCTCTATTCCTTAGGGCTCACGGTGAGGCAGAACATCATGGTGGAAGAGTGTGGCAGAGGGAAGCAGCTCACAAGATGATGAGGAAGTAGAGAGACTCCACTCTCCAGGTACAGAATGTATACCCCATAGCCACGCCCCCCAACAAACCACTTCTTCTAGCCACACCCTACCTACCTCCAGTCACTAGTCAGTTAATCCCATCAGGGATTAATTCACTGATTAGATTGAGGTTATGCCCCAATCATTTCTCCCCCAATCCTCCTTGCATTGTCTCACACATGAGCTTCTGGGGGGCACCACATCTAAACTATAACAATATATATTTTAAAATTCATTCTTTTTGAATTACTGAAGCATTTGAAATTTCACATTGTTTGATAATGTATCTCAAGTGCCTAGAATATAGTGCATTGGACATAAGTCACTTAGTAAATACATGTTGAAAGAAAAACTTTTATCTGTGTATTAATTAAAAGCTAAAGAAAACACACACACACACACACACACACACACACACACACACACACCTGCATTTTAGAGTAAATTCTTAACTGGGTGCAAGTTCCTTCAATTCATTTTTTAACGGTAATTCTAGGTCTTTGTTTTGATTTGATTTTCAGCTCCTAAAGAAATTTATTTAAAACAAGCTACCTCAATACTCATTACAACTCCCAGGTATCATCTTTAATATAAAGTTTCAATACTTTCTTATATTAATAATTTGGTATGAATTTCACTTAGGCATAAATATGCCTATCCTAAAGAGGTCTCCATTCTTTTCTTAATTGCAAACTATTTTTAATACCTCAAATGTAATATGAAAGTATCAAGTACAAAAGGCAGGAATGGGGATGCTGCTGATGGTCATGTTCATCACTTTGCTACGAACTGTAACCCAGCAAAAAGATGAGACCATGAAGTTGTTTTTTGGGACATTGTTTGCATTTCTTCATTTATCCACTCATTCATAGTTATATATTTCACAAATATTTATTACTAACAGTTGCCAAGAGGTAGTGATAACCATTGCCCATGTCCTACACAGGAGTTCACAAGTCATAGGGGTACTCACAGAAGTAAACAATGATTCTGTATTATAGGAAGTGCTTTAATATAAAGTGCACAGTGCTCTGGGAGCACAAAGAAGGGAAGCCTCACACTGGCTTGGGTGTCATGAAGACAGCCCAGAAAAAGAGAGACTTGAGGTGTTATATAAAGGAAGAAGTAGGGAGAAGTAGGGAAAGAACACAGAGGAAAAAAGACAACATTGGGAAGTCTGAGAACTGAAGAGGTTAAATAGGACTGCAGCACTAAGTCAAGGAAGCCGAATGGAGAAAAAAATGAGTTTGAATTTTACTTCTAAGGAAAAAGGCTCCACTCCTCAGGGGAATGACATGAGCAGACCTGTGTTTAACAAAGATAATCCAAGTATAACTTTCATGATTATTCTACTGAATCCCACTCCACCGTTCCTTTTTTAAACTATAATCTCATTTAATAATATCTGTTTAAACTTTCTAAATGACAACCTACAAACTGAATTCTGTTAAAGCAACATATTTTAAAGCAATCTAAAAACTTACATTTTTATTTCAAGACAAAAGATAAAATCACCACACTCCAAAAATTAACATTATCAAAAAGGTATTACATAAAAAATACTAAGAATAATAATTCTCAAAACTATAAATAAAGACACCAAAATTAAACATAAAATTTAATGAAACTATAAAATTCTGGTAATTAATACTAGTTGTAACAAGTCAAAAACTGCCAGTACTTTAACATAATAAAAGTATATTTCTTAACTTGGGGGGGTACTGGGGATTGAACTCAGGGGCCAGTGAGCCATATCCCCAGCCCTATTTTGTATTTTATTTAGAGACAGGGTCTCACTGAGTTGCTTGGTGCCTTGCCATTGCTGAAGCTAGCTTTGAACTCTTGATCCTTCTGTCTCAGCCTCCTGAGCCGCTGGGATTACAGGTATGCACCACCCCACCGACCAAAAGTATATTTCTTATACCATTATACATTCAGGCATTCATCTAGGCTGTCCCTGACACAGAAAGTAACCTCATTTTGGTCAACTATAATGTAAGATATTGCTTGGTGTGTATGTGAATAATATTCACACAATTTGTTTGCTGAAACAAACAAAGGAAAGAATGATGAAAGCCAAGACTACCAATAAGCCATATCATGTGGAGTAGCTGTACAGTTTTGTGTAATTAAAAGTATATCCAAAGAACTCCAAAGTTAATGTTAATCATTTATACAATCACTCATTTCTCAGCTCATAATTATTAAGTATTGAGTTAGCAGAGTTAAAAGGAAAGTCTACAGATTCAGACAAGCAAGTTGTTTAAATTCTATACCTGTTTCATCATCTGCAAAATGCAAATAATAGAACCTAATTCATATGGTTCTTATACCAAATGTTCAACAAATGTTACTTAATATTATTACTAGTTACTGTTGCTGCTGTCACCACAGAAAGCACAAATACAGAGGAAAAAGCTGTTGCAGTTGTTACCCTAAGTACTGGCACTATAAGGAAAAAATTAATCAGTCTATACTATGCTGCAATAAGGACTACTGAAATACTCAACAGAACAGATGAGAAAGAAAGGAAGGATAGATGGATGGATGGATGGAAGGAAGGAAAGAGAAGAAAGAGAAAGAAAAGTAAGCTTGAGAAGAAGCTAGACACGTAAGTACATGCTATGTGATTTCACTAATATGAAATTCTAGAAAAAAAAATCTATAGTGACAGAGGGTAGATTCGTATTTTCCTGGTATGAGGGATGGGGGAAGAGTGGGAACTGACTACAAAAGAGCACAAGACAACTTTTAGGGATGATATCCTGAATCTTGACTATGGGACTAATTAAATGAAGTTATATACTCGCCCAAATTCACAGAACTTGTAGAGTACACTCTTGATGTCAGAACCAAGAAGAAAGCAAATGGTATAGCTACAAAAGAATACCAGAAAGGATTTAGTAAGAAGAAGATACAGAGAATAACTGCCTGAAGCCCTAGTTCTTTCTATGACAGTCTCATAAAATGCTTGAATTTTCTGATTCTTTATCCTCACAACTCTACTTCTAGGGATGTTCTGGGGAGAGTTGGACAAGGAGATTACAAGTATACCCAACTTTTTTTTTAGAAGATTTAGAGAAAAGTTTTTTTTTTTCTTTAAGTATTATTAAAGGTGAAGCTCTAAAGTAGGCAGAAAATTAGAATAAAAATGGTTATAATTCATAAAGCCATTTGGAAAAACTAAGTTTTTTGAATGCACACATACACAAAGTGAAAAGAGGTTTATACGCAATCATATCTTTAAAAAACAAAGTGTACTTGAACTGCTGTTAACAGATGAATGGAGAGTAAAAGGTCATCCAAAACTATAAGGCCCCTATGCTTCAAAGATATTCACTAGTGTTGCAAATAGGAAGTTGGGTTAACAAAGGTAAAGTAATCTGGAAGGTATTTCCTTGCTATCAATCATGTGCCATTGATAATTTAGAAATGCATGAGAAAGAAGAGACAGTTACTCCTCCTTGAGCAATGTTTGGCTTTACTGAATCAGAGTCAAGAACTATAATGATTTAGAATAGCCATAGATTTTAACAGAAATGACTGGTTCATCTGCAAATAGGTCAGAAGATAACTGTGGCCTAATATAAAACTCAGAGACTTATTTTTTCCTTCTAATCAACAATCTTCTCCCATTTTAGACTCCAAAATTGATTATGATTAGAATCTGACATATATGTGATCTTTAATTCTGGCTCCTTCACTAAATAATAAGACCTTCAAAAGAAAGTTATATTTCTGAGTCTTAGTTTTACCAAGTAAAATGAAGAGACTGAATTGAATGGCCCTTAAGATTCCTCCCAACTTAGCATTTGCTCAAACTTAATATGGTCCCCATGATTTTAGGTCTCAAATTAAAACAGTATTATTGAGTCAATACTAAATTAGTATCAGATACATTGTAATATTTTAGCAAACACTGAAGATATCTCTTTATATATTATTCTAAGTAGAAAAAAATGTTGTATAACTATAATTCTACCCATAGTAAAATATATTTTAATACAAGTGAAGGAGTTATATAATCAAATATTCAAAATTATATTTTACTTCCAGGTGACTAATTCAAAATTAGTCTAGAATGTTTCTGTATGTGGAAATGATCTGAGTTCTGTAGAATTAAGTATAGCAAACAAGAGTATATTGTATACAATACTACTGCATTCAGTACTATCTATATTTGTTATAAGTTGAATTTCTGAGTATGCTGTACTTTGTCAGCTGCAAAAGATGAAATATACACAAGCAGTATATTCTATAGGAAAATATCTTAGAATGTTTACTGTATATACTAATACCCAATAAGAAATCTTAGATCATGTAACGAGGCTACATCAAGAAATAGTTTTAAATATTTTAAAGCAGTTAACAAATTCTAGGGATTTAGATCAGTGGTGGAGCATGTGCACAGCATGCACAAGGCCCTAGGTTCAATTCTCTGCACCACACACACAAACACACAAATACACACCGGAGAGAGAGAGAAAAGAAACAGTTAACGCACAAGATTATATGTCTGTGTGTGCTTCAATGTATGTGTACACATGTATAGATGTACATATATTTACACACATACACTGTTAGTATTACAGATTTTCTTTTTTAAAGATGAAGTGAAGCTCAGGTATGACACATTCTAAGTAGTTCTAATTAAGCCTTAATTCTGTCCTTGAATACCATCCTTGCTAGTGTCCATCCCTCATAATTTTACATTTTCCTTTGTGTAAATAAACATAAAATGCTGAGTCAAAAGCAATACTATTATTTCAAACTACAGAAAATAATCTTTTCAGTGCTACATGATTAGGGCTCTCTGGGGAGCTTGGCAGTAGGGAAAAGTGGGAGGAAAACTTTAAAATCCAAACTAGCTTGGCTTTCCTACTCTGAGACTTGGTGAAAAATGTACTTTGTCTTCCAACAAATTTGCATGTGTGGGCTATATTTTAGGTTTTCAGTATCCTGCCAGACAAAAACTTAATACTTAGAGTGATGTGTTTTTTTATATTTTTGGCAACAGTATATCAAACTCAACATTCTTAAAGTTAGTCAAGTGCCCTTGCCTAGAACATATGGTTCACCCAACAGCCAAGTGATAGGCAGGCTTTGGCTTCAAGAACCTGTAATGGTTGCTAGCACTTAAATATAGGAATTCACTTTTGACTTCATGCCATGCCTTGTCCTGTTTCTCAGTTTCAGAGAAAAAAAGGATGGGAGCACAAGAATCAGAAACAAGATTCCAAGATGTTAAAAAAAAAAAAAGAGTCAAGTGAAAACACAAAGGACAACCATACAGCAGAAAATGATTCTTGTATTTAGTTTTTGAAATAAAATTATCCAATGTAATAGTAACACTTACTGTGGGCTTTTTAATTTTTTAATAAAAAATTGTAGGGGTCCAAAAATGGAGACAAGAAATATTCATTCACTTAAATAAAACAAAAACAAAGAAGAAAAGTTTAAATATTATTCACTAGAAATATGACAAATACCTACTAGAGCTACTGAGGGAAGAAAGAGAATTCTCCAGAAGTTAGTTCATTTACAAATCATGATGTGTGAGCACATGGAATTGAAAATATGGTACCTATTTTTCAAGAGTTCATTAACTCCTTTCTCTACAATTGAGTCAGTACAGAATTTTTGCCATAAGACCTTTAAAGCACAAGAAGATAATATAGCATATTCTGACTGTTCAGAGAAAATGTAAGTTAGAAAATCACAAGGTAGGGAAATGTACTGATGGAACCTGAGAAAGACATGTCCATGTGTGGAACTTTAGAGAGCTCATAAGCAAAAAAGCATAGACAGTGAGGAAAGCTTTGAGGAAAGTGGGCAGAGATTGTTAAAAACAACATTTCTGAGGATATTTCAAGTAAATTTGGAGTTAGTACTGAAAGTCGCAGCACAATTTACAGACTTACAATTATCACTTTAGTTATGCCTACCAGGAAAAGCAGCAGCTAGCAGACTAGCAAGAGTTGAGCCTAAGAGAATATGGAAAAGAACTGCAGACATTGGGAAAGGTTTCATTTTTAGTGTTCAGCAACTTTCAGACCTGAAAGTTCTGACATTTCCAGCTTGGGAAGGGAAGGCTTCCTGAATTACCCCTTCGATCAACTCTTAAAACAAAGGGATCATGAAAAGAGAGGAGAAGTGGGAAAAGGAAACTACTAGGAATGAAATTGGTCAAATTCTGTTATGTGCATATACAAATATATTACAAAGAATCCTACTATTTGTATGATTACAATGCACCAATAAAAAAATAAAATAAAAAGATTGGTCTGAAAATCTGTTTCCCAAAACTGAACAAAATGCATTTCATAAATTTCATTTCTGGAATCCATATTTAAAAGCACTCAAATTTCATTGGTTTTACTAGAACACAAGAAACAAATTTTATCTACATAATTAGCACAGAACTCAACAGTGTTTACCAAACAATGGTGGGAAGGGAGGCAGATTAGCAATAAGAAAGAACTCAAACTAAGAAGTTATTCATATGCCTATTATTCAATAACCTTCTCCATAAAATAGGGTGTATGGTCTCCCTTCAAAGATTGTGGTGAGCAATTCCACAAATATGACAGATATTCAATATATGGTAAATATGCATCTTCCTTTCCCTCAGGTCTTGTTTCCAACATTTGTAGTATTCACCTTCTTCCCCTCTTGGTATTTGGAACTCTTCTCAATCTATTATCTGTTTAAAAGTTATGTGCAAGTTTCAAAGGATGATTGTGATTTTGTGAGACAATCCCTAACTTAATGGTGGATGAACTTAAAATTTTTCAACTTTACAATGGTGTAAAAGCAATAAACATTCAGTAGAAACCATAATTTAAATTGCCAGTTTTGATCTTTCCCTGGACTAGTAACAGGCACTGTGATATTCTCTTGATGCTGAGCACTGGAAGTGAGGTTCCATGAGATCATGAGGGAAAATGATCAACACTCTATGGTGTACTGTGATGATAAAATGTGATGCTCCACAGACTAGGTGTATTAAATGCATTTTTTACTTCAGATATTTTTGATTCAACAGTGGGTTTATCAAAACATAACTCCATCATAAGTTGAAGAATAGCTGTATAAAATGAACAGCTTTTCTTTATCATCACATTTTTACAAAGACTAAAGATTGATAGAACCAAGAGTATCAATGGATGAAGAAAAGACTGAAAATTATAACATGAATAAACAGCAAAAAATGAAGAACACTAGGAAAGTACGGTACTCTTGAAGTCAAATACTATCAGGAAGAAGACTGAAAGGATATCTGAATAAGACCATTGGTTATCTTCCTAATAACAATATCTGTATGTATTTTATTTAATTCTTATTCATTTTACAGATACAAAGATGGAGGCTTAGCAAGTAAGTATCTTATCCAGGCCTGTTCAAATAATAAGAGGAGGAACTAGAATTAGAATCTAAGACTGCTGACTCTAAATACTATGTCCTTTCTATTATGCCATTCCAGCTCTAGTGAAGAAGAACCCAGACTACAGGTCAAAAACTGGATGGAATAAATGGAATCATTCTAATAAAATTAGTAATCTTAAGATTTCTAACAATAGAAGGAGGAAGAAAGGCATGATAATAGTTGTATCAAGTAGAAAGTTCCAACTTCAAAAATGAGAAGATCTAGGCATAAGGAAAACTATAATGGCTAAGTTCTTTCACAGCAAAAGCAGCTTGGTTCATGCTCGGAGACAAAGTAAGAATCTTCTGAGAGCTCTGTACTCCAAAAGAATACCTTTAAAAACTCCAAAATTCAACATCATAACAATCAAAAATAAAATAATTTCAGAAGCAACCAGAGCATCAATCAGAAACATGACACTGCTGGGAGGACAGACAGAGATAATCTCATACCTTCTACAGCAATGCTGTTCTATAGACATACAAGGAAAGTTACATACATAAGTTTTAAATTTTATAATATTTTTCAAAGAAAAAAGAGGTAAAATTAATTTTAATAATGTATTTCATTTAACACAATATAGTCAAAATATTACCATGTCAACAAATAACCAATAGAAACGAATTTTTAATGGAATATTTTCATTCTTTCTGTATAAGGCTTTGAAAGCCAGTATGATTTGCACAGATAGCACTCTCAATGTAGGCTAGCCACATTTCAAGTGCTTAAGAGCCACAAGCAGCTAGTGGCTACCACTGGTCACCATTTTGGTCAATGCAGTTACAATAGTAACTGCAATTTACAGAAGTCACGTGTCTTTCTAAAAATTACTAAAAGTTTTAAAAATTCTAAAAGTTACTAGGGTTATAATAGAATGTGTGAAAAGTCTTCCAGCTCTTCATTGATATTGGAAAATCTCATAAAAATTCATAAAAAGTTAATGAGACCACAGTGTGGCTCTAGGGAGCTGGTTATTGATAAAACTGAACAGCTCTTAGATTTAATAAGACTATGATTACAGTCATTTTTTGGGTGGTGGTATATGATTTTCAACAGGGCTTTTCATCTAAGAATTGTAGTCAAGAAGGGAGCAATAATAATGACCCTCCTAAAAAGTAAACTGATAGGTAACCTGATATAGTACACTTCATGAGAAGTATTTTAAACTGAGAGTTCACATGAGAGAAATAAAATAAGGATTTTTACAGATGTTCCTTTAGATACATATGATTGAAATCTAAGGAGAATTGAGTTTCTTTCTTTCTCTCTTTCTTTTTTTTTTTTTTTTAAAGAAATTGTGTTAGAGAGAGAGCCAGGTGCACAGTGGCACACACCTGTAATTCCAGTGGCTCCACAGGCTGAGATAGGAGGATGTCAAGTTCAAAGTCAGTCTCAGCAAAACTGAGGTTCTAAGCACCTCGGTGAGACCCTGTATCTAAATAAAATACAAAATACAGCTGGGAATGTGGCTCAGTGGTTGAGTGCCCCTGAGTTCAACCCCTAGTAATCACACTCCCCCCCAAAAAAGAACTTGTGGTAGAAAGGAAACCAAAATATATCCTAAAAATAATGATGATACAAAATGTTACTTCATAATTTATTTTAAATTTATGACATTACAAAATTTATAAAAATTAATTCTCATAGTAAAGAGGAAAAGTTTGCTAAATCATATAAATCAAAACTATACGTGAACCTGCTTACATTTTGGTAACCAAAGTTGAAAAGCAATAATCCATGAAAATGACATGTCATGGTCAATATTCTTATTTCCCTTTAGGATAGTGTGCTCTTACATGCAGGATTGCTAAGTAAAGCCTTGTTCACTTTCAGGGGAGAAAGTACATATGGCAAATCACATGGTTGGTATGAGTAGAAGTATGTCTCTTCACATTAATAGAGGCTAGAATTTCTGAATTAGAAACATTAAAGAAACACTCTTTTGCAATATATTGTAGGACAATATTTTACAGATAGGCTAATGAATGCTACTGATTTAGTTGTTGAAATTTTAAAAGCACACATAATTTTTAACACATATAATCCTTCCTTAAAACTAGCCATTTTTAAAAGCAAATTTTGGAAACTATAATTCTACCTATATAACAAATTTAAGTATAAATTATGACTTTTAACATGAAAATTTAAGTAGTTATTAGAAGTTTATGAATCAAAGAAATTGCTTAAGAGAAATTAGGATAGCATCTACAACAGAACTGTTTTTTATTCTAGATGTTATCTGAAACTTAGACTTCATAGAGGAAAAAACTCAAACAGCCAGAATCTAACTTGAATACACAAAATAAATCACTTCTGACTGAAATCCATTCTCAAAAGTTCTAATCAAGTTTCTATGATGGGCTGGGGATATAGTTCAGTTGGTAGAGTGCTTGCTTTGCATGCACAAGGCCCTGGGTTCAATCCCCAGCACCACGCACACAAAAAAAGTTTCTATAAGTAACAAAACAAATGAAATAAAGAACTCTAACAACACCAGTAAAATGCATTAACCAGTTGTGTAGCAAAAGAAAAATATAAAATAGCAAGGAGACAGAATAGCATTCTTTAAAAAATCCATGATGATATATTCAATATCCTTGACTCTCAAGGTAAAATAAAGATTAGAAAAGGTTGTCTCATTCTGGTTCAAAATCCTGAGTCATTTATTAAAAACTTAAGTTATCTAAAATATGATAGTTCATAGACAAAGTATGCACAATGAATAAGACATAAATATTCATATTCAGACCATCTGTAGAAGAGAAGGTACTTCATCTTCCCTGAAAGAATATAAGACTTAACTTAGCTATGTACTCCAGAGCACACTGTCAAAGGGAAATAAGAATAGTGATCATGACATTTAGTTTCATGTCTTTGATGCTTAAATATCATGCATAAAATTTTCACCAAAACAATCATAAAATCATGAATTAAGAAATAATTCAAAGTAACTATTTGAAACTATTACTTTTCAGTGGAAAAAATACATTTCCACTGGGCCATTCTTTTTCTCCAAAACACTTTTACTTTCCTTTTTTTATAAAGTAAAATTCCACAACCACATGATATCAAATACAAAATGATTTTTATTCTTTAAAAGGAGGGTGCACTAGAATCCTTGTCTTGTATAAGAGAGGAAGAATTTCCCTTCCATGTTGTTCAGGATTTTATCAGTTCAATAATCAATCTTTTTCTATATCCATAAATGAAAACAAATAGTTGAGAATTTTTCATATATTCCCTTCCCATGTAGAAACTACAAGTTCAACTAAACATACTGCTTTTGATTAACCTATCAATAATGTAACACATATTTTATGTGAATTATAATTAAACATTACTTTATGGCACAGTTTTACACTAAAACCCTGAAGCCAATATAGCCACAGCTAATATGACTTATTCCTCTTCAAACTTTATTTCTGTAACTTCATTATAAGCCATGAATGACAAGAAATACCATTTGACCGTTTCTCAATTCTTATCTTCTTCATATGTTAGTTATTTAAATTCTCAGTTTAAAATGTGCTGATAAAAATCAGTGTTAAAGACCTATCTGAAAAGACATACATACCAATAATGGTATTCCACAGCTTTCTAGAAATTTGCATATATTCTCCCTTTCTATCTTAGATAGAAAAACCCAATTATTAGTTAGGCATGCTACTATCCAGAATAAAAGACATATTCCCAAATAGTATGGCCATGTGACTAGGTTCCAGTCATGAGATGAGCAAAAGCACTGTATAAAGCTTTGTTTAAAGAAAACTGATATACACAAGAGGAGTCCCTTTTTCCTTTTCATTAATTAATTTAGTGTTTATTTACTTTGCCATTTATCTTCCTTCTGGTCTATAAGGCAAATATGATGTTTGGAGTGCCATTTTAATACAAAATGTGAATTTAACAATGGAACTGATTCAAGAGGGGTGTTAGGACAAATAGTATGCTAGAATACAATGGCTGTGGAGTTACCTTACCAGCCCTGTACTGCTTACTTCTAACCTCCCTTTGTGTGAGGAATAAATTTCTCTTTTTTAAGTGATTGTATTTTGGGTTTTTCAGTTTTAAGCACTGAATCCAAACCTAAGTAATCCACATGGACTGAGAAAATAAGAAATCAAATGGAGGGAAAGAAAAGTTTTATTTTTTATTGGTCTTATTCTTGAAGTCACATGAAGTAGTCTAAGTAGACTAATGATTAAGAGCATGGACTATGGAGTCAGACAGTAAGTCCACGTCCTAGTGCTGCCATTTTCCAACTGTGTGACTTTGGGCAAGTTAGTGAAGCTTCTCTGCATCTCAGTTTACTCAACTATCAAAATAGAGTGGTAATGAAAGTAGATGTATCATAGGGTTGTTTTGAAAGTCAATTAACATATATAAAATATTCACTTATATTTTTGTGGTATAATATAACATGTTAGTTGTGATCACTACTAATAACCTCTAATAATAATTAAGAGTATTCATTATACATTTCAGTACTAAATGAATTTGAGAAAATTGCTCAATTCAAGGATATATACAAATATATACAGGCTCCGAAACTGGAATATGATGTAGTCAAATACATCTGCTTACTAAGAAGTAATATACTCTACTTGGAAAGTTCAGAAAACAATATCAAGAAATCATTATTCTATAAAGAAACAATTTCTATTTAGTTTTGTCACTTATTATATGAAATAAATCATTATTTTAAAGAGAAAGCAATTTTACACTATTTCAGTAATTATAAAATGATAATGATCACAGGATCACTGAGATGTAGGATATGAAACTGAAGAAGTTTCTCTAAGCAGCACAGATATTTAGGTAAACTTAATTTGGAGATAAATATAATCAATCACACTAACAAAAAGAATTATATAGTCCTTGAATAGCAAATGTTCCATTGGACTTGAAAATTTTACACTGATTCCCAAGGTTTTGATTGTTTCTCTTATTCACACTGGTACTCTGATCTCATTATGTTATTAAAACCCATTTGGAGTATGTATCTTCCATTCTAAACACAAAAGCAAATGAACACCAAAAGGCATGTGGGTATATTACTGTTTCAATTCAGTTTTTTATTGCTAAAGAAATAAATAGCACTTAGTACGTTCTAAACCTCATCAGAGAAATTTTTCTTCATCTCTTTGCAGTTAGTAAGAACTAGCTGTCCTCCAAAAGACACATATGCACCCCACCCATCTCAAATGAAACTGTTTATCACATTCTTCTGCACTTCCTATTTCCAGCTTCATACAATTATTTACAATTCATTAGTAAAGATCCTGATCACATGAGGCTCATGCCCTTCAATCATATCACCTCCTGCTTCCTCATCACTGTTGTATCTACTAAGCCTTCATTTTCCCTTATTCATGAGAGGCTTTGGAACTTAATTCACACATTCTCTCCTAATCTCAAATTCCTCCATTATTCTGGGTTACTTCAGTACCTACATGTGGGATTCAGGTAGTCCTCTGGCCTTCTCCTTCCCAATGAGTAACTCCACTTCATTTCAGCCATCTACTTCTATAGATACTACCATAATCTTGTCATCTTTGTCTGCACTTCAGTAATTTTATTCAAGCAGTTCACCTTTCAAATCACATTCTCTATTACTTTGAATTTTCTTGCTGAATTACTCTCAACATGAAGATTCTTTGTTCTTATAAGGGCTCGCCAATTCATTAGCTATGTATTTTTTCCCATTAATTAATGCTTTCTTCTTCAAGATCCTTCTTATCCAGCTTCACTTCCATGACCCTAGAAAATACTCTATTACTCTAAAACTCTTTTCCATTCAGTCCTTGCATCATCTATCTGACATAATCCCAACGCTGGATGAAACTGACCACTTTCTTTGTGTCTATTAAAAATGAAGCAGCCATACACTGCTACAGAAAAAACACACAATAATATGATCATCATGTTTGACTGAAACTGAACCCAGTCCAGCAATCCTATCATTTTACTCAGAATTTATAAAACATATATTTTAAACCCTGTGAATTGTGTTTAGGCCTTTGATATGGTATCCTTAGTTTTAGCGAAGACCCTCTCTCCTACTTTTACTGAGAAATACAGAAACTAACAGATAGGACCTTCTCATAGGAACTGATGAGATTCCTATTTGCTAGCTATCACTTGACACCATTTTCTCTTTTTCTCTTCCTATTAACGTTCTGAGCTTGGCGTGAACTGCTTACAAGGAGAATATATAAAAGAGAAAATTAACCTAAAACCAATTCTTGAAGAATTCTAAAATTTGATGATGACTAGATAAAGGAGAATGAAACTTCAAATGAAACTTCAAATTTTCACTAAAAACAAATCAGATATATTCTGTTGCACAGGCGAGTATACACACACACACACACACACACACACACACTGTTTTGAAGAAAAATACAATTCTAGTGTTTTCTAACAATATTAAACATCAGTCTTTGATTGATGATATTTTGCAATGTTATTATTACTGAGGTCCAAAGAAGCCTTTCCCCTGAGGAAATAAAATAATCTACTTGACAGACTTTTACTAGCCAAGGGTGGGGGAAAAAGGGTGGAGAAGGTGAAATTATTATCCTTTGCAGACACAAAACTTTCTGGTTGGAACAAAGATGGCTCTGACTCATCAAGAGCATATGTAGATTTAAGATCCTTAACTATAAACAGTAGGTTTCAGTCCTGGGTGGTCTGTGTTATGTCCAATAATATATAAATTGGCTGATCCTCAAAATAAATATTTCCTTTTTATTACTCTGAGTCATGAAAAATATTCAAACTTTGTCCAAAAACAGAAAGGTCTTCAATAAAACTTTTAGTTATCTCTATTTTCAATAGCTAGTCCAGGATACTACTACTCATTAAATGCATGTAAAGAGATCTTAAATGACTTTCTCAATATCTTAAGGAACGTTCTAAGTAAACTAACTGGGAAGATACCAATGACATATAGTCTCAATGATATGATGATCACTGATATTTTCTGTACAGTGAGATAAATGAAATACAAAATACCACGTTCCACTTTTTATCTCAAAGCTAATTTGCCATACAAGTTACCTAAAATCTATTCTAAACTTGAGTGTGTCTTTCATTTTATTATATAAAACTGGCAGCTAATTAGGTTATATATCTTTAAAGAGAATATTTGAATATATACCTCAGAAGACTTCACACCCTTATTAAAATTCTATCTAAAGTAGCATTCAATGAAAGGAATTGATTTGGAGGGCAGAAGCAGAAGGAAAAATAAAGAGAAAACATTAAGGAGTAATACACTATACTTGTGTGCAGTATGGCAAAATGGCTCACTGAAAACATACAAAGGATTGTTCTTTTTCAAGATTTAGAAGCCCAATATTCCTCATGGATGATAGGAACTTGATCTAACTTCAGGATTTTCTTCCATACCTGCTTAATGAGTTCGTCAGAAAATATTATGAAGTCATAACAAAGACATATCATCATAGTATAAAGATTCCAAAATCATCATGTCCAGATGTTAAAGACTAAAATTCTTGGCTTCTGGCTAGATTTCTCACTATTGGTTTATAAAATGAGCATTAAATATCATTTGTTGTAGCTCTAAATTTCTCCCATCCAAAAGAGCTGACCTAAGTGTGAAACGCTCTCTATGGAAAGTTAGTGAACAGCATAAGGAAATGTTTTAGCTGCAACTGGCTGTTTTCCATATAGTACATGTGGACTCAGATGCTCCCTCGACTCCTATACAATTCAGTTCTCATAACTGCAGTCAAAATACCAACATCAATTTTTTCTATAAAATAGTATAATGTCTTTTATTCTATATTCTAAATGATAGAAAATTAAACTTAAATATTTTAAGTAATATGATAGTTTTTATAATAATTTAATAATAATATCAACATAGCCATTTTAAGATGAATAAAATGTGTGGAGAGAAGCTATTCACTTTAATTTTTAAAAAGATAAGATTTAACTTGGGTTTGAATCTATACATTATAACTGAATATACTTAAGTATAAAAAGAAATAAAGAGAAAAATTTTATTTTTTTTTTCAAAAACAGAGAATAAGGGGAAAAAAACCTGTGCTTTTTAAAATTATTCTAGTTAAAATATAAAAAATAGAGTATTTTATTTTCTTCTCCATTGTAAGGAATTATTTGTTACCAGAATTTAAGAGCATTCAATATAGGAAACATTCATGTACATGTAGTAAACTTTACAACATTAAAGTTGTCATTTAAACCCTAGTGATTGCTTCACAAAAGCAAATATATTATCAACCCTTGGATTTGTCCATTTTGATTGAACACATGTTTCATATTAAAAATTTGTTAAAATATGGCACTCTTCAATATTTATGCCACTCGTACTCCTTTCATTGTCTATTACACAAAATCCTTTTGTTTGATACATCATTAAAATAACTTGATAAAAAGAAATTTGTTGTATTTTTTTCAAATAGTTCAAAATTCTGCTTAATGTACTTTTATTTTATGTTAATCAAGGGCAGGTTTAATTACCCTAGAGCCCTAAATTCTGATTATAAGATCATCTGTTATGGTTTGGATGTGAGGTGTTCCCCAAAAGCTCATGTGTGAGATGATGCAAAAAGAAATGATTGGGTTACAAAAGCCTTAACCCAATCAATGAATCGATCACCCGATGGGATTAACTGATTAATTAAATGAAGGAGGTGGGGTGTAGCTGGAGGAGGTGGGGAATTAGAGGCATGGTTTTAGGGAATATATTTGTATCTGGCAAGTGGAGATATCTCTCTCTCTCTCTCTCTCTCTCTCTCTCTGCTTCTGATCATCATGTGAGCCACTTCCTTCTACCATACTCTGCCACCATGTAGTTCTGCTTCACCGTAAGCCCCAAGGAATGGAGCTGGCTGTCTATGGATTGAAAACTGAAACCATGAACCCCCAAATAAATTTTTCCTCCTCTACAGTTCTTCTGGTTGGGTCCTTTCATCACAGCAGTGAAAAAGTTGACTAAAACACCATCTTATATATATAAAGTATGAAATTCAATATTCATATGGCATTAAATTAAAGAAAAATATTTTAGGATTATTCCAAAATAAATAAAAAGTATTTGAAAAACTATAATTTACTTTTAAAGCCTTTATGCAACAATTCATTTTCCAGCTATAACATGAAAGCAATTATGGCACTGTGCTTTCAGTTTAAAGTCATTCAATGGATTTCTTGCCCTCAGAATAAAGTCTATGCTCCTATTAAATGGTTTATATGTAGGAATTTGAGTCTGTTGCCTGAATTTGAGTCCCACATACTAACTGTGTGATCTTGGGCAAATTACTTATCTTCCCTTTGCCTCAGGTTGCTGGGTTAAAAGGGGACTAATATTAGAGCCTAGAATTTTATTAGGATTGAATAAAGTTGTTAAAACATTACCTGAGAAATAGTAATTAGTCAATCAATGTTAATTATTGTTATTATAATTGTTACCCCAATACACTATTTTTTTTAAATCCCATCTTTTGACATTATATAATGTAGTCATTCATTGATTAAAAGCCAAGAATTTCTATAACTTCAACAGTCAGAGGGAACATGTTAATCAGAGTTCCTTGTGGACATATATTAACAAAAAATGAATAGTGTGTGTGTTGCCTAGGAAATGAGAAAATAGACAAAGGAACACCTTGGGAGCTTGAAAGAAGAAGAGAATAGTCTGAAGTTTTCATGTGTCCTCTAAAAGGAAAGTGATGGAAATTACAACAGCAGCTAATACTGAGTTCTTACTATGTGTTAGAATTAAAACACTTTGTGTGCATTACTTTCTTTACATGCTCAAATGACCTTTTGCAAAGAGTATTTGTAGCCTTATTTTACAAATGAGGAAACAGAAGCTTGAAAGATTAGGCAGTTCTGTGAAGCAGAGAGCCAGAACTGAAATCCAGACAGATGCCAGAGAAGTCCTATAATTATTAAGGCTTTAAAATGCTTTCCTTTTCTGTCACAAGTCTTTTGAGATTCTATACACACACACACACACACACACACACACACACACACACACACACACACAGTGTTTAAAAACAATTTAGAGGTATTTTATTTATTTTAAATTAGTATTATTATGATTCATTATACACAAATGAGGTACAACTTTAATTCCTCTGGTTTACACAAAGTAGAGTCAAACCATTTGTGTAATAAGACATGTACATAGGGACTTGATGATGAAAAAGAATGGGACACACTGGTTTAATCAGGTAAACTGAGTAATGAAGAGAAAAGGTTCTAAAGTTAGAGAAAAACCAAATTCGAAATCCAAGTTTTGTTTCTTTCTAGTTGTATAATCCCTGGCAAGTTACTCAATGCTTCAGTTTCCTTGTCCATAAAACGGAGAAAATTTAAGTACCTACCATCCTCTGGGTGGTAAGGATTAACCCAATATCATTGATAAAACACCTAGTGCAAAGTCTTGCACACAGTAAGTACTCAATAAATATTAGCTAGCTACTTTTTTCTTTCCGTAAAAACCTACTATACATAGAGACCTTTCCAGATGCAAGAAAAGAACAAGCTGGCTCTGAAGTCTGAGAGACTGAAATAAGTATTGTGAATTATTTAAGCCATCATGGCTTATATGCTATTTACATGACAAGTTCCTATTAATGTATGATTCCTTCAAAGATGACAAAATTAAGATAAATAGCTGTTCCTGAGAGTCATTATTTTATCTTATTGTTCTAACCTTAGTTCTTGCCTTAAGAATTTAAAAATCTTAAGCTGGGGTTGTTGCTCAGTGGTAGCACACTCGCCTAGCACACATGAGGCCCTTGGTTCGATCCTCAGCACCACATAAAAATAAAATAAAGGTATTGTGCCCACCTACAACTAAAATATATATTAAAAAAAAGAATTTAAATATCTTCCACTTAAGTTGCATACCAACAAATCTAAATTTCAGCATTATTTCCTATAAAAATATTATAAATACATCAAGAATATAGATACATTAAAATGAGAGCATATTAGCATTTTAAAAATCATTATACACACCAAATAAAATTGGGCACTGAAAGAAAGTAGCTATACCAAAATGTGATCTGTATAATTAGTCCCAGCCTGCAGATGAGGGAATATGACACCTGCCAACTCACAGAACAGGTAAAGAAAAAGTGAAAAGAGGGTTCTGAAAAGAAGAGAAATATTAAACAAGAAGTTCAATGGCCAAGGTAAGAAAATAGATTTGCAGGGTTAGAAACCTGGCAAAATGTCAAGATCAGAGCAACGGATCTGGATGATACTATCCAGGAAAAGACTTAAACCAAAGGAATCATGGTTTGAAAAGACTTTCAGATACAAGAAAACTTTGTACAAGGTATATGTACGATGAACCATAATTATTCATGTACTCAACAAGAAGAAACAAGTAAAATTAAGCAGAACAGAAAAAGAATTCAGACTTAGTAATCTAAGAACAGGGATGCATGGGAAGATAATGTTTTAGAGACAGGATGAATTTCTAATCCATCTTTTATGCCAACAGCTATTAGTAGTGTTTCAATTTCTTTTTATGTTAAAGTTTCCTATTTCAATTGTAGCTTATCATTACTGTTGTGGTATAAAACAATGTAAAACCTATATAACAACACAATTTCAGACCCATCTTATAAAATTGCAGGTAGTTTTCAGCTAATGAACAGAGAATAAAGTTTAAGATGTTTCTGACTTCCAGGATGAAATTAACTTATCATAGAATTTGAAGATAAATTTGAATGACAATTGACTCTATTAGTGAGTTTAAGGATGGAACTACATTGTGGAGATTAAATAGCTCAAATCCTTAAAAGGCACAGGCTGCTATTCATATAAATCTTTGATACATATCTGTATATATTTCATTTAAAAAGTGACTGATTCATGACAAAAATCAGAATGATTATAAAAATATGCTAGTAAAAAGTATAGCTTTCTCTAACATTGAAAGAATAATGCATAAGCAAATAATAAGATAAATTTAATTCAATTCTAAAATGTTAGTCACATGCTCATTGGTCACACTTAAAATGATAGAATGAATTGCTAAATGTTAGGTGTCATAATGCATTACTAGCTATTTCCTTGATATTATGAATTAAAGTAAAAGCAGAAAACAAGAAAAGAAAAAGGGTGATATGTAGGATGGAAGGAAGAAGGGAGATATTGAAACAGACACCACAGCCATCTGACTACAAAGCAGCATTTTCCTCCTTTCTCATTGAAAATTTAGTCACATGAAAAGAATTTCAAGGACTTCTAATGGTAATAATAAAAAAATAATTACTATTTCAAATAGAAACATAGTCCCATGAGATGGTACTTCTGATACAGTTTAAACTATTTCTTCTATAGAATCCGAAATATACATTAAGAAAGGTTTTACCAAACTTCTATCTTCCTTAAATTCTAGGTCTTTCTGTTTAATTTCACCTTTCCTTTCTAACAGGTTTTATAATACATGGTAGTATTTATTACAAAAATAAAACTTGGTCTTTCCTATGCTCCTCATATAAAATTCAAAGAATTCAATTGTTTAAAAATAATTTGGGTATTTTAAAGGAAATTATTCAAAACTCTACTTCTATCCATAGCACTAATTGCTGCAATGATCTAGGACAAGTCACAAAAATTCTTGGATAGTCAATTGCTTCACTAGAAAAGTGGTAATTCTGTATTTCATAATCACTATTTTGATTTCTGCTCTAAAAATGTATGATCCTTGGCCAGGGATGGTGTACACCTGTCATCCCAGCTACTCAGGAGGGTAAAGCAGGAGGATCACAAGTTCAAGGCCAGTATGGGCAACTTAGTAGCACCTATCTGAAAACAAAATAAATATAGGGATGAGGGTCTAGTTCAATGGTAGAACACTTGCCTAACATGCACCAGGCCCTGGGATCAATCCTCTACACTCCAAAAATAAATAAATAATAATAATATATATGTATATATGATTCTCTATGAACATTATTATTCACATTAAGAAAAATACTTAAAAGAACACTAAATCAGTATATAATCTATGAATTTTTAAACTTCAGTTATTTTTAGACTAGGATATGTAAGCACCAAGATTATATGGCAATTACATCAACTGGTCCTTATAGAAAAAGTATGACTAGTTTGATTCTATTATGATAATTAACAAGCCAAAAAGTAAAAAAAAGGTAGGATTCAGAGCTTGAAAAAAGACACGTAAGAAATCATAAAAGAATGGAAAAGAGGATAGCAGTAATTATGCTGCAGAGACAAAAAATGTAGAATGAGACATAAGTAAATATTTTAATGTATTATTTATGGTAAAATAACTTATCCAATTGCCATTAAAGAAACTATATTCAATAAGAAAAATTTCTCATAATTTTCCCATTTTCTCTCTGTAAAACATGAGAACGTTTACATCAATTGTTCAAAGATAAAAACACCACTCCCAACTATGACCATATATACCACTATTCATATCAGTTGAGTTGTATATATCTATAGTCAGCTGTGTTTGTCCCAAAGTGTTTGTCAATTATACTTGTTAATGTAATCATGATATTTTATAGATAAGTGAAAACAAATCTCATGCCACTCTCATGAGGACAGATTTCCTTGCACAGGTTTCTTTTCATCAGCTTGGGCTCAGAATGAATACGTGAGGAGCAGAAGTATCCCAAACATCTCACAGACCTTGATTGAACACAGCTGGCCAGACAACACCCTTGATGTTACGTGCCACTCAGATGGTGTGATTATTTACACTAGCTGATTGATACAACACTATGAAAAGGAAAAATAAATATTAATAGCATATAAATTGTTCCTACAAGTTAGCAAAGAAATCAAAAGATAAAAAATGGTTAGAGGATATTAAATCAAAAGAGGTAATTAACTGATGAAAAGATGTTCCACCTCATTAGTCAAGGAATAATATAAATTAAGAAAAAAATAAGGCATTACTTTTAGCTCATATGATTCACAAGGTAAAAATTATTCATACAAACTAGGATGTCAGAATCAATAAGCCATTTTGAGAGGAAACCAAATTGATACCACCTTTTTTGGAGGATAATATGGCAATAGCTAGTAAAATAAAATATGGCCTAGGTCATACGATTCAGAGAAGCTATTTGTGGGTAATTATTTAGCCTGCAGAAATACTGGAATATTGGTAGATATGTATTTTTTTATAATGGTGAAAAACTATAAACAGTATAACTATCTGTAAATTCTTTGTAGTCCCCAAAACAATGAGGTAGATGTATATGTACTGGCATATGGAGAAAGTCCTGACATATACTATTAAACAGAAAAATTCCTATCAATTCATCTACTAAATTATTCAATAATATGCTCATGATTTCTACATTACATAGATGATTTATATAGGTAAAAATTAAAGCAAATTAAGTGTAATAAATTAAGGCAAACACATATTTTAAACATATGCATATGTTTCAATATACATATTTTCCATTTATATGTGTGTTTCCATAATATATATATATATACACATATATATTAATGAAATGAAATGAAATGTTAAAGAAAGTTGATGTTGAGAAGAAATTAAGAGGGAGGGAAGGGAAGACCTAATAAGCTTTGAGCATTTGAAGAAAATAAATGAACAGTTATTTCTGTTTCAACTAAGAAAAGGCCTATATTTTTCACAGAGATTAAAGATGTTTGAAGATAATGTCTTGACTCTTCTTGTTAACTACTGAAATAGGTCAGAGGCAGTGGAATTAAATTCTCTGGATTCTTTAAACTTACAGATTTTAAGGAAAATTACATAATGATTTACTGATAGGACTTACAGATTTGCTGCTGAGCATGCAATCCCAGGACCAGGAGAACTGGCATCATCTGAGAATTTGCTATTTGAACCGATTTATTAACGAGTGGGTATGAGGGAATTAATAAGAGAAATACCTTCTTTGATAACAAAATTTTTATTTTGCATTGTTATCAGTGCTATTTCATTTATGCTTTTCCTAAAGCAGAAAATTAAAAAACAACACCTTTTTTAAAAACTTAGACCGATATTCTTTTAAGAAGGTGAAAGCTACAAGTGCAACTCACATTCATTCACACAGTTCTTTCCTAATCATTAAAAATACAATAGATAACTATGAGGTAAAAGATAATCCAAAAGAAACAGACAATAAATTTGGCAAAGTTATAAAAAACTTAACTTTAGTGATCATACAATTCTTAGGATTCCAGTAACTTCACAAACTAAGCTTGATATAATAAATTTCCCTTTATGTTTTATATCAGAAGTTTGTGGTGGTTTTAAAGGTCAGGAAAAGAGTCTTATCCTTCATATTAAAAAAAAAAACCTGAAAGTATCTTAAAATGACACTCTGCAAGGACATGTATCTGCAACATTACAACTTGATATGAATTCGAAAAGCCTTTTTTAACATTCAAGGAAGAAACAGAAGTTATGATAGCAATTGTTGCTTCTGATATTAGAGTTTGAGGCTTTGGTGACAGATTAAAGAAACCAAATCTCATAAGCTTAATTGCTTTCTGTCATCTAATTTTTAATATTATTCTTGTTCTGAATGTGCTAAAGGAGCTCAAAACCACTAAGGGCTGTATACTCCACTTCAGTGATCAAATCATTTCAGCAAGCATTCCAGAGCAGCTGAGATTCAGAGGTTCCAAGCTGCCATAGTGCTTGAGAATCCAAACCTATGTTCTCCTCCTCCATTCATTTTGCATTTTAAGATGACAGGAACATGATAAATAGCCAGTATTCAGTTACCATCAAGGCTTGACCAGTACAAAGGGTTTTGTGATTGACAAGAGAATATAAAAAAGTGAGGAAACCAACTTTTTCCTTCCTCTAGGGAAGACTCTGGAAAGAGAAGACTGAAATTTTAGAACTTAAAAGCTTCTCCCATTTCTACCATCTCATCTTGCAGGTAAACACCTTCCAGGTTGAGTAACTCAGTCACACACTGGAAACAGGATTTTTACTTAAAATTAATAATGGTGGACAAATTACTATTTTACCATGGATTTTAGCTGGGCTTCAATAGAGATGGTATAGGCCCAGTCACCATATCAGGATGAAAAATAAACCTCCAAATATGGATGTTTCATTTGCAGTTTAGAAGATAGGCAATACAGTAAACTTAAATATTTCCATTTTTTTGGCTGTGATACTTTTGGAAAATGTCTAGATTAGATGATGAAAGAGGGAAAAATACAATAAAATGCAAAAAAATATAATATTAGTGTAATGTTCCTCTGTACCTTTCTATTCAATTCAAAATTATCCATGGCAAGTAGATTAAAATGGTGATTTTAACATACCCTCTCCCCAAAATAAACAGAAAGTAGAGTATAATAAAATATTGATTCTTCAAATAAAATAAATATGGATTTATAATCAAATATAATCAATGAAATCTATGTTCAAAATAAAATCAAGTTACGAACTCATAATTTATAATTTAAAAAACTGTAAATTTAATTTCTATTGAAACTAAAAGGGAATGTATTATTAGCAAGACACTTCATAGGTGCACTCTTTATTTTTATTTATTTATTTGAATACAGAGGATTGAACTCAGGGGCACTACACCACTGAGCGACATCCCCAGCCCTATTTTGTATTTTATTTAGAGACATGGTCTCACTGAGTTGCTTAGTGTCTTGCTATTGCTGAGGTTGGCCAAGAACTCTGAATCCTCCTGCCTTAGCCTCTCAAGCTGCTGGGATTACCAGCGTGCACCACTGCACCAGGCATAGGTGCATTCTTGTGTTGACAATTTGTATCCATTAATCTTTGACTTTTAATTTTGAACAAGAATGCAATAGACTTATTTGAGAACACATTTGCAGCTTTATTCAGATATAAACCACATATTATACAACTCACTACTTAAACTGTATCATTCAGTGATTTTTAGTATATTCACACACTTGTAAATACAAGTGGTGAATACAATAATCATGATTACTTTAGGAACATTTTCATCACTCCTAAAACAACACACATTCCCAACAGTACTCATTCCTCATTCCTCCAAAAACCCTCGTCCGAGACAACCATTAATACTCATAACAACCTTCATTTAAAAGGAGAGCCATGACGCACAGGGAGGCTAAGTAATTTACCCAAGATTCAAAATAAGTAAAATGATGGAAGGATTTGAACCATCTCTGGACCCCAGAGTTCATATTCTTAAATATCTCTGCTATACTACAGTTGTCTTTTGCTATCTCTGAGAAAACTTGATCAGTTGAAAATAACAGAAACAAAAAGTTAGACTTGAAAAGGACATAGTGGATTATAGCATTACTCATAAATGTTAAACAAGCAGTTACATTTTGAGGGTTTCAATTTGAGATTCGGTAGCAGCAAAACTCTAGTCAAGAACATTCTGTGATTAGTAATGTTTTTCCTTAAACAAGAAGTAGATATCTTAGCACATGGAAGAAGATTCCCGAACTTAAATTGTACGATGTTTGAAGTCACATTCATATTATCTGAATTATCAATAGTTTTTTAGTGGCTACTGAAGATTAGGATAAGAATCCATACCAATACTACCATGTGAGTAGTATTGGGGTTAAAAGGATATATTAGATTTAATTCAAAGACATGTATAATTTCCGTCTTCATTTTAAAAGATTCCTCCCTTAAGGCTTTCCTTTAAGAAAAAGGAACTTAATGGAGACAGCAAGCAATCTACACCTTGAGACAACAAACAGGTCTTCAGGTCAAGGTTTTCAGGTAGATATCTGAAACACTAATGTATTCATTAGTAAGCTGAAAAGTCCTTCCCAGTTTTATAATTTACCAAGTAGATGATAACTACTAAATCTGAGAAAACAGTATATCATTAAAGACACACATACAAAGTGAATGTATATATCCTTTAAATATGAAGAGCTATTCTAGTCAAACAGTGAAGGCCTCCTCTGATACCACTGCTTCAAGCAAGTGTTTCCTTTTACTCCTCCTCTCTACCTTTGCTCCATCCCCTACAGGCAGGAAATGAAACAGTCAGTTGCATGGAAAGAGGATCAAATACATGGCAGCTATTTGGCTATGAAAAGATAATGAAAAGTTACTTTCACATCCTTTTAAAGAGTCACCTGCAGCTTTACTTAGTTTTCTATAATAATGGTACAATATAATGCCTTAAAAAAATTGGATTATGGATGGGAAAGATATCCCTTTTGGTTACATTCTTCACACATTTTAATCTTTCTAGATGTTTAAATTGAATTTTCGGTGAATAGACTAACATCTAGTTAAAAGTAAGGTTGACAAAAGAGAAAAGGATGGCAAAATCTTACTGTTCTGCATTTCAGGCAAACACATTTCTCTTTGAACTCTTCTCTTTCTCCCACCTCTCTCACCCAATAGTATGCATGTACCCTATGCCTCCAACACCCTTTCTTCTCCATCCCACTTACTGTGCTGGCCCCAAACACAAAATGCCTGTAGTCAAAGTGGCATCAAGGTGGAGAGCAGACGCACAAAAAGAAAGAAAAAAAAATACAGCTATGAAAGGAACAGTACCACTTTAAACCATAATCATAAATCCTAGGTTCCACAATTTGCAAGATTAGACTTTCTTATTTTTAATCCATTCTCTTCCTAAAAGCTCTAATCCTATTTATCTATTCATTTACTTCCCATTCCCCATGGTCTCAACTCCTGCTTCTAACATGGTTTTGTACAGTAACTCAGAAATAGATAATTCCTAATCATTATGCTTTAACTCTAGCATATTGGATATCAATGTATTTTCCCAATATTATAAATATTGTTTTTCTAGAAACAATACCACATCACTATACTCCAAATATATTTTATAGATTAATAGGTTAAATAACTTTTAAAGGTAAGTTTCGAAACATAAATACTGTTAAAAGGCTTTATATTCATGTTGCAGTATATATTCTAAGTTCTTAAAGCCACATATATCATTTTGTGGGTAAAAATTTTAAGATGAGAGAAGCCTTGATAGTAGTGAGAATAACAAATGAAAAATTCACATTCAGAAAATTGCCTAAAAACATCATTTTTGCTGTCATGAAAACAATGCTACAGCAAAATTTGAAAATTAAATGATCACTTTTGACATGTACCATTAAGTCATTACTTTAGGCAGTTATAAGTTCAAGCTCATACTACTCCATACAAGTTATATTCATTATAAAATGATCTAGAATTTTCTTTATTTGTACATAGTTATCTTAAAAGACAGGTGAAACATAAAAATAGATTCACCACAAGCTTCTTCATCTTGGAATACACTCCCCAAATGAGTAGACTAATTTTCTCCAACAAAAAGGTCAAATTACACTTAAGTGACTTAGTAATAAGCTTTGCATTTTCAGAGGAAATAATTTAAAACATTTATGGTCCCTTCTCACCTCTTTCATTTGTTCTAAAGAAAACATCAATTTATGTATTCTAGATATTAATTCTCTGTCAGAAGTATAGCTAGCAAATATTTTCTCCCGTTCTGTAGGTTCTCTCTTCATATCCCTAATTGTTTCCTTTGCTGTGAAAAAGCTTTTTAATTTGATGCCATCCTATTTATTAACTCTTGACATTATTACCTGAGCTTTAGAAGTAGTAATGAGAAAGTTATTGCCTGGGTCTATATGCTGGAGTGTTGACTGTATGTTTTCTTCTAAGAGTTGCATAGTTTCTGGTCTAATTCCTAGATCTTTAATCCATTTTGAATCGATTTTTGTGCTGAATGAGAGATAAGGGTCCAGTCTCATTCTTCTACATATAGATAACCAGTTTTTCCAGAACCATTTGTTAATAAGGCTGTCAATCTTGTCAATTGATCTTGTCAAACAACCTCTATATTCTTTTCATAGGACAAATTTTAGCTTTTAGAAGACTCATAGGTTTGTTGCCAAAAATGAAAGTGCATCTTTTCATCTGCTTTTATCTTCTGAGAAATACTGGTTTCACATTTCCATGTCTATTTTTATATGTTAATTGCCTTTTTAAAAAGACTACATAGCTGGGTACAGTGGTACATGCCTGTAATCCCAGTAGCTCAGGAAGCTGAGGCAGGAGGATAAAGAGTTCAAAGCCAGCCTTAGCAAAAGTGAGGTGGTAAGCAACTATAGCTTTCTAGTAAAATTTGAAGTCAGGTATTATGATGCCTCCAGCAATTCCTTCTTGACATGGAATTGCTTTTGCTGTTCTGGGTCTTTTATTTTTCCAAATGAACTATAGGACTGAAAAACAATAATCATTGTTCTTAAGTCTACTTTTGTGAAGGTACCAACCACTGTGGTAGGTGTTCACATGTATTAGCTATTTACTTTCACACTGCTGGCTATTACTCAGTGAGTGTTTAAGTCAAAACAGCTTTGCAAATGAATAAATTAGAGTAAAAAATATCCAAATATATCACATGTAGTAATATTAAGCATTATTTTGGGAAATGTATATGCTATTTGGCTATGAAAAGATAATGTACATGCTGTAGCATGTATCTATTTTGGGTCACATCTAAAAGCATTTTGAAGACATTATATCTCATTTAATCCTCACAATTCAATTCAACTCATGAAGGTAGATAGGTGTAGGGGTAGGGGTATGTGTGTATATGAATGTGTTTGTATGTGTGTGCATAACACTACTAGGGATTAAACACACAGGGGCACCCTGCCAGTGAGCTACATCCCCAGACCTTTCTAATTTTTTTTTTTTTTTTTTTTTTCTTCTTTAAGGCAGGGTCTCACTAAATTGCTGAGGCTGGCCTTGAACTTGTGAATCCCCTGCCTCAGCCTCCAGAGTCACTAGGATTAGGCTTCCAGAGTCACTAGGATTATAGGCATGCACCATCATGCCCAGCTATACAGTTCACAATGAGGAAACTGAGGTTTAGAGAAGTCTTCAAGTTGTCCAAAGTCAGATGGCTATGTGACAGCCAAGAAAAGCCTCTTATCTTTATTACCTTTTGGTACTACTCTGACTCTCTTTCACTGATTCTTTTCCCCATACTCTAGACTTCAAATGGTCTCCAGTCCATCCTTAAACCTATTTTATTTTTTAAACTCCATATTCTTACTATGGAATACTACCTACCTATAGTACAGCTCAAACTAATTTCTATATACTGATAACCCCTAAATTTCTGTCTCTAACGTTTATTTCTTAAGCAGCAAACAACCAAATAATATCTATACTTCTGTATCTAAATATATTAAAAGAATCACAATCTCACTAATTGCAATTCCTTTACTCATTTCCATGTATATTCTCTCTCTTCTCATTTGCTCACATTCTAGCATCTATCATCTTCCTCATCCATGAAGCAATCTTCAAACCTTAAGATAAATCCACTATTCACAATATTTTCCCCATGACCTTTGGTCAGGTAGATATGGTTTAGATGTGATTTGTCCCCAAAAGTTCATGTGTTGGAAGCTTGGGCTCCAGTGTGGGAAAGTGAGAGGTGGTAAAACTTTTAGAAAATGGGAGGTCACTGGATAACTGCCCTCACAAGGTATAAAAGTAATTCTTGTGGGAACCTAGTTAGTTTTCATGAGAAGGTTGTTATAAAAAAGACCCCTTCCTGCTCTTTCGATTCCTATTTCACCATGTGATCTTTCCCTCTTACATGTAGCTCCAGTGTGATATCTCAGTCACATGGTGACCCTGCAAAAGGGGCCCTCATAAGAGGCCAAATAGATGAGGCCAGCCAATCTTAGACTTTCAGCCTCCAAAACTGTGAGCTAAATAAACCACTTTTCTTAATGTATTTCTCAGCTTCAGATATTTTGTTACAGTTATTGAAACTGATTCAGAGAGAAGTCATCACTATTTCTCTACCAGAAAACTACAATATGATCCTCCCAAGACTTGTCATGTACTCCCTTCTAAATGTCCAATTCACTATCAGCATATCAATGATTTTTTTTAATGAAATCTATTTAGGGAAAATTCTCCCAAGAATTAAAACTTTTAACATCCAAATGTCATAAATACTCTGTTTTTAAAGTGAATTTTGGTACATTTTAAAGCAATACTTCTAAATAAAATTTAACCTGATACTTAAAAGACTTTCATTTAAATTAAGTAAATGAGTAAAAGACCAAGACTAAAAGTTTTTTAGCTGCTGTTGCAGTTCATTCAGAGACACTAAAGTAAGCTTATACAAAGATATTCTATGACAATCACAAATGTCTCAAACTCAAGAACCACAGATTTTGCAACCAATAAATAGTAAGGCTCTCTTAAATACAAAAAATAAATCTATACCTTAAGGTTAATGAAATAGTTTATTATTTGTGCCTTCAAAAAGAGTTGATCAAGTAACAGAAAAACACTATTTCTAAGTATGCTTAAAAACTACAATAAACTTGCATTTGCACTGGTTTCTGATAAAAATGCTGTGCTTTTCCATGTTAACATCAAATTATTTAAGACATGTCCATTGTGAAACAATCCAATATAGTGTACAGATTAATGCTATGACACGTCTGAGCTTTTCAATCTACATTTTGAAACAAACTGTTGGATCTGTTGCCCTTGGAAAGGCTTGTGGGAAGAATTTCTAGCCAGTAGTCACTAGACTGGGATCAAAATTATTATATGCTCTATGATACTATCTAATTTAAACTAACAAATGATGCTGAATGACTTCCTTTTTCTAAAATACAGGTATTTTTCATACCTATACTTGAAAACAAAACTATTTTTATTTTATTCTTACTTTATTCTTTCTTTTTTCCATTGGTAAACAGGATTAAGTATAACATTTTCTCTTGGTGCTTACTGATTCTTTCCTTTGTTTTCTCATATAAAACAGAAAAAAAGTTAGTGGCCAAAAGAAACGAATTTCTTTCCTCCACATGACTATGAAGAAGATCCTAATTAAGCCTGATTCAAGAAATAAGACGAATCCTTTAACTCAAAAAAACTCAGGTTGTTTTATTCATTAATACATATTTGAAAGCTTTTAAAAAATTCTTTAAGGAGTACATGAGACAAGATTTTCTATTAAATTTTCATGATCCTGCTTGACCTGGATTGATAGCGACAATCACCAGCTTTTGTCAGAGCAAAAGGTAATGACAAAAGAATGCATAATGATAAGATAATTGATCAAGGAGGCAGCACCACCCAGAAGAATGCCCATTGGAACTGTACAAAGAGCCTTCTTTCAAAAGATCTTCAAAATATGTTTCATCCTGCCTTATACCCCAGTTCCTAACAGAATCTATAGCAAGAACTTCATGGCTATATTGCTGCAGGCCAGCTGGCTAAAAAGTGTAACAGAACTAAACCTCTCTCTTCACACATTACCTTTCCCCAACCCAAGCCTGTGAGGTGTTCCCAGAATTTCATTTGCACATGGCCTTTTATTCTCATGTATAGATTAAAAATCATAATTACCATGTATGAGATAAAGCATCTTAAAGAACTATCAAAAAGCTATTTAAGAGTAAAATGTTTCACTTCATATTTGCTTAACCATAGTTTTCAAAACCAAAAATATTGTGTTGTTTTTTAAATAAACTCACAATACAAACATCACAGCCAGTTACCTATTAGAAAATACTTTAGGAACTATTTCCTCAAGTTCTTTCTTTAAAAAAAAAAAAAAAAAATCGTACATTTTTTCTCTATTGAAGGGGTCTCATTTCCCTTTTTAGAATAAAAACATGAGTTGACTCATTCAAACATAAAATTTTTTTCTTATACTCTTGCCAAAAAAGGTCACAATAAAAGGAGTCTTGGGGTCAATATCATCTGATATTTAAGCATTCAATTTATGCAATTAGATTGAAAATAATTATTAATAAATTAAATACATGTGCTCACAAATGTCTGCATTTGTAATAAAATTTAATCTCAAGAATAAAATATTCTAATACAATTGGACTAGCCAAATGCTATTGTATAATGTCTGTTCATTCCAAACTCAAGTTATAGTTCAGAAAAGCATATAACATTGTTTTGTTTGGTTATAGTACTTTATAAATGTTTTTATTTTACCATTCATCAAACCTCTTTTGTTGAGTTATTCAAACTAACTTTTGCCAAGAACACTAAGAATTTGGTGATAGTGCTTCTTTTAGAAGAAAAACAACCCCTTTCCTCAGAAAATTGAAAGTGTTTATCTTGGCACTTAAACCTTGCATTGAGCCTTCTGGAAAGTATTTTAAACTGTTGTTTTTAACCCAGACTTTATGACTGAAACAGGAAAAGGTTCTGTAGCTCTGCACCAAAACACATATTTATAGGGTTGATTTTCTTTCTACACCAAAAATACTAGGTTGATGGCAGCAGCTTTCAAAATATAATTTCCTAAAACCATGCTACAAATTGGGCATTTATCAGTGTATTCAACACAGGATTTGTTTCTAAACCTCAAAACTGTCTTAGAACAAAGAAATGCTAAACATTAAAGCACGTATGTTGTCTTTCAGTATCACCTTGGTGACTGTTTCATTTAACTGCCTGTTCTGGTAGGTATTTTTACAAAAAGAAAATTTACTTGGTGTTGTTCTTTCCTCCGTGCATGTCAACAAGATTTGAATTTCTAACTTTGCTTTTCTTACAATTGTATTTTTCCCAGCAGGTATGCTTTATCTTCAGACTATATAAATAAAGATATAACTATAAACCATGTGAACTTTCTATAATATTGTCCTAATAAATATGTGTGACTATAATCATGAATTCTTTGGAAACTGATGGAATTAGACAGTCATTGTTCCTAACCCTTCCCTACTCCTAAGTTATAAAATATAGGAAAGGGGCCACAGTCTGTGCATAGTATATCAGTATACTAGTCCAGTGTAACAGTATATTATATATGAAGATACAGCAAAAATAATGAATAGAGTAAAACTCTTCAGGCTAGAGGCATACATCAGTGGTAGAGCACCTGCCTAGCACTCACAAAGCCCTGCATTCAATACCTAGCACTAGAAAGACAACCAGACAGCTCCAATAATTTTCTCACTTATTAATAACTGATGTAAAATTGTAAGCATCCCATTACCAATTCTTTGCTGGTCAAGTCCTCCCAACTCTGAATGTTTATTATACATTTCCCCTAATGCTCTGGCTGTCTCTTTACCAAAATAAAAATCATAGCATCATCATTTTGTACTTACATATAACATTTTCAAAATCACAGTAATTTTAAATTATGTCAATGGGTTTTATCAAATATTTATTAGGATGTTCTGGCAAGAAACTAGTGGTTTAAAAATGTAGGCATGGTTCAATTATCTCATTCTTTTTAAAGAAAAGATAAATATATCTACCAAATATATCATTCAAACCCATAATGGCCTTTGTCAATTAATTATAAATTATAAATTTAAAAGCCTGGTCATTCTTGCTGTGTTTGAACCCTGCACAGATCCAGGAAAACCAAGATTTATTTAAATAAGAAAGATATAAAGAGGAATTAACTGATATCACTGAAGATGAAGGTTATGATTAAGGAGTAGACTCTTTATAATCAAAAATTATATTCCATATTGCTGTGATTATACAAAGATGACAGATAGTATTCTTATTAGCATTCATATCTTGAAACACTCTCACACTCCTCCCACTTTCCTCAGACTTCCAATGAAAAGTAAAACTTACAAATTTAATATTTATACAGTATGATTAATGTGCTAAGGTACCTTCACAGAAGGCTTAGCTAGAACTCTACTGTCACTTTTTTCTCATTTAAATTTAAAATGTTGATTGGTTTATAAAGGATAATGAAGAATACCTAAAACCAAACAAAAATTCATTTATTGGGATTTGAGTCCTATTAATAAACATATTCTATTTTCTAAGATGGGCCTACATGGAGAATGGGAGGAAAAGTGTATCTTCCCTCTTTCTCTTTTCTCTACTCACAAAGGAGTACGTATATATCCATTACCAACCTAGGAATAAAGGTTACTTGCGGAGGCCAATTATTTAGGGAATATTTTGAGTTTCATGGTTGACAAAAAAATTACAAGGCATACTATTTTTAGTATTAAAATAAATAGATTAAACACAACGTACCTGAAAAAGAACATGTACATGGCCGCTGTGATGCAGAACAAAAGGACCTACAAAGAGAAAATATATTATTTGCAAAAGAACACTGACATCATTATTTGTGTGGCTTATAAGGAAAAAGTATTCATCATTAAAATCTTGTGCCTAAAAACAACAAAGGGATATAAAAAAAGTCATGCATATTTTATACTCTGAACCTTTCAAATAAACTATATTAAGGCAATAATAAACTAATTATATATAATTATAATATACACATTATATACAATTGTCCCTCCATATCCTTAAGGAATTAGTTCTAAGCACAACCCACAACCCACTTTACCCCCACAAGTATCAAAATTCATGAATGCTCAAGTCCCTTATATGTTTGGGCACATAATCTGCACATATCCTGTACATACTTTAAATCATCTCTACATTACTTATCACAACTAATACAATATAAAGGCCATGTAAACAGTAGTTAGGCTGTATTTTTAAAGCAATAATGACAAAGAAAAATGTCTATATAGCTTCAGTACAGATTCAAATTTTTTCTAAATATTTTTAATCCATGGTTGAATCCATGCATACAAAACTCAATGATACAGAAGGATGACTGTGCATGTATGTGTGTATATGTATATAGGTATGTATGGTTCACAAACACACAAAGTTATATAGAATGGATAGAAATGTAACAAGGTTCAAAAAAAAAAAGAATGGGCAATTTTTTAACTTGTCTGTTAAAATACCTGAAGAGGCAATTAACTTCAAAACTAGGATAATAGCTTTTATATATTCAAGTCAATGGATAAGTTAGAAAGCCTATTAACTACTGTATCAAGAAAATCAGATTCTTTAAAATGTAAAATACAGTCCATCTGACAGCCAATTCTTACAAGAAAAATCATTAAAATATAATCATCCTTTATGAAATATGTATTACCTAGGAAAAAAGTTCTTTCCTCTAAAAGCAAGCATATGAACATACAACAAACCTGGATCAAAGAAGCATTCCTCAGAATTATCATACTAAAACATACTAAGGTGGTATAGGGGAGGAATTCAGAACCCCAGTCTTAGTTTTACCATTAAAGTAGATCTCTATAAAACTGTTTTTAAGTCACAAAGAAGCAAGAAGTTCTAAAATGCATTCTTATGCAAACAGAGTAAATTAAGCAGACCAATTATCAATGGCTTCACATCACAGATAATTAAGAGATGAACAATCTTTCAACTGTAAAATGCTGACCACAATGAGAGCAAAAATGAAAATGGGTAAAACAGTGTTTTGCTATTTCCAACACAAATAATCCCTACTCAACTTGAAGAAAGCATAACAGTTTAGCTATTACAAATCAAGCTTGTCAAGTTGGCCATCTTAGCTTAAGACAAGCATTATAAATACAGCCTGCATGACTAAGAGATATACACCCAGGCAAAAGAACATTGATATCAATTAATACTAAAAAAAAGTATTTGTGTGCCAATTATTATATTATGTATGATCTTTCTCTGATAAACACAGATACTCTTCTTCCCTCCCTTCCCCCTACTTCTTTTCTTTCTATCTTTCCTTTCCATTGCTTTCAAAAATAACCTATTTGTGATAACTAAGGATTATTATACTCTTTTTAGAAACCACAGGCATGTGGATTATTTTTGTTATTCATTAATCAATTATAATGTCACATCAAGTGAGTCTGTTTACTGGCTATGATTTACTGGACTAAACCCAGATTATGAAACTCAATTTTTTATTTCCCTTCATTTTATCCCCTTTGGGTAATGCCAACCTTCCCAAATGGTCAATGTTCTGTGCTTCCCGTGCATTAGTCAATGTCACCCTGAAGAAGACCCTTCAAAAGCCTCTCTAGAATTGTTCTACTTCTTCCCCAAATTATCGTCTCTAAAGAACATATTCAAAGACTTCTTCCCTTAAATTGTCACTATGCTTTATCCTAATATGCTAAACTGATTTGTGCTTATATTAAACTGATAATTGTCTTTACCAAAGATATATTTGAAAGGGGGGGATGTTCAAGAACACAAGCTTTGGTGTAAGATTTGAATCCTCTTTCTGTGTGACTCTGAATGCTTTCTATGATTTCTCAAAGCTTTAGCTTCATCTATAAATTAAGAATAATGTCTTACTTTATTAATGGAAAGAATCAATGAGATGATTATAAAAGTACCAGGTATATTGTAAATTACTTTTGTTTTCTTACTGAAGTGATCTAGATATAAAGACCTAGTCCACAGATTTAATTCTGGAAATAAATTATTTTCAAATAGGCAATAATTGGAGTTTTCTTTTATACATAGCAGAAAATCAAAACATGAAAACTTGTAGAAACAAGAAAATAAATCTAACAAAAATTAAAGTTCAATAAATCAACTCATTCCATAAAATATTTATTGAATACATACTATGTGCCAGGCAGTTATCTAAAACTTACAACAGCATAAAATACGAATTAAGTCCTTGCTCTTATGAAACTTATCTTCTATTCACGTATGATAGGTTAGGTAGCCATTTTGAGTATTGGAGGAAAATGAGGTAGGATAAGAAAATAGAAGTACAAGGGAGTAAATATCGCTGCTTTATACGAAGTACAAGGAAGCAAAGATATATTAGTTGCTCACTTTGGAAATCAGGAAGCAGAGAGAGAGAGAAGCAGTGGCTGAGGTCCCAAAAAAATTCAAATGCATGCCCCTACTAACTGCCTCTCACTAGGCTCCACTTATTAAAGGTTCCACCATCTCTCAATAGCACCACAGACTGGCAAGTAAGCCTTTAACACAGGACTTTCAGGGACATTCTAGACCCAAACTATAGCACTAAGTAAAGCTATTTAATTTTTTTAAATTAATTCTGCTAGTTTATTAAATCATTGTGATCTCAACAAAGTACTCTTACAAAATAAATGTAAAGCTGCAGTTAGAAATGAAAAATATTGTTTTTCAAATTACAGAATTTTAGAGCTAAAAGGAACCTTGAAATAAACCAGCACATCTCTTCTCACATCAAAAAACTTAGATCCTAAGAAGGTATATATATGTCTACCAGGCTAGCTCTATCTTGAATTCCATCATCAAATAGATATTAGAAAAGCAGTTAGTCTACATCGGTTAGATACAGAGAATATTTAAATATAATTCTGACCCTCAGGAAATTTACCAGGTACTACTCCACAGTTCAATGCAGTAGCTACTGTGTATCTATGGCTATATAAATGCCTTAACAGCTTTAATTGAGCCATAATTGGCATAGACTGAACATATTTAAAGTGTAGAATTTTGAAAGTTTTCACACAAATATACACCTGCAAAATTCATCATACTCAAGATAATGAAGAAATTTTTCACAAAAGATATTTATAGCATTCTCTCATTATTTGATAGTAATTCTAGACCTTTTTAACTTAGTATTAATTTTCTTTTATTTTTAACTGATTAGGATTGTTATATTTGGAGTATATGCTTACAAGCAGCATATAGCTGTCTCTTCCTTTTTTTTATGCCTCTTAGTTGGGATATTTAAATTGTTTTTATTTAATGCATTTAGTGGAGTGTTTAGATTTAAATCTATCATCTTACTATTAATTTTTCTATTTATCTCACTTTTGTTTCTTTTTTCTTCCTATTTTGAATTAACCAAAATTTTCTAATGATTCCATTTTCTCTTCTTTGTTGGGATATTTTAATGTCTGTTTTAACATTTATAGCATGCATCTATAAATTGCTATGATCTACATTAAAATAACATTATGCTACTAACGCAATATAAAAATCTTATAATAATGTTTTCATTTCTCCTGCTATTGTTCCCATCTAGCCATCCAGAGTGTGTGTGTGTGTGTGTGTGTGTGTGTGTGTGTGTGTGTGTGTGTGTGTGTTGGGGGTATGGGTAGAGTCAGTAAACTTACAACTACATTTTATTCACTTTTCATTGAAAATATATGCCTGAAATTCTTTTCCATTTCATTGTGAAAGGTACCTTTGCTAGGTATAAAATTCTAGGTGGATGAATTTCTTTTATCAGTAGTTTAGAAATGTCACTGTAATATATCTGCAGAATATGATTATTATTATTATTGTTATGCCTTGAGGTAGCCCTTGTCATGTTTATTATACTAAGGTTTCATTAAGCTTCTTAGATAACTGAGTTTACAATTTTCATTAAATTTGAAAAAATTTTAGCTGTGAATTCACCAAATGTTTTTTATCCTTCTTATTCTCTCTTCCAGAAATTTCAATTACATAGGAAGTCACCTGAAATTTTCCCACAACTCATAGTTAATGCCCATTATTGTGTTAAAAAAAAAACAACTTTCTTTTCCATGTTTCATTTTGCATTATTTCTTTTTTTAAAAAAATTTTTGTTGTTGTAGATGAACAGAATGCCTTCATTTTATTTGTTTATTTTTATGTGGTGCTAAGGATCAAACCCAGTGCCTCACACATACTAGGCAAGGGCTCTGCAACTGAGCTACAGCCCCAGCCCTACATTATTTCTATTGTAACATCTTCACTAAAATTTTCTTATACAATGTGTACCTACCATTAATGCTATCCAGTAAACTTCACATCTCATACATAATTTTATTCTTTAGAAGTCTAATTTGGGCTTTTATCCTATCTTCTTTGTCTCTATTTAACTTTTGGAAACTATAGGATTTAGTTTTAATAACTCTTTTTAATGTCCTTGCCTGTTAATTCTAACATCTTTATCAGCTCTAGTTTGACATTAATTCACTGATTTATCTTATTATGAGGCAACTTATTCTGTGCCTTAAGTGGTAATTTTTAATTTAATGTTGGGCATTCTGAATTTTACTTTGATGGGAAATGGACATTTCTGTATTCCCATAAACCTTCTTAAGCTTTATTCTGTGACACAATTAAATTACTTGGAAACAGTTTAATTCTTTTAAGGAATTGCTTTTAAGATATTTAGGTGAGACTGTAATAGTGCTCAGTCTAGGAGCACTACTAATTATTACTCGTTACTGAGATAAAACCTTACCCAGTGCCATATGATTCTTTGCAATTTTCCAGTATGGCCAGTTCATAGAAACAGACAGTAATCCTACCCCTGTTTAAGTGCCAGTCATTCCATTAAGAAACTATAATCCTTTAGGTTGTTGGCCTGAGGATAGTTTCCCCATACACATGTTCTAATCTATAATAAGCAGAGTACTTTCCTCTCTATTCCTCTGTTCTGTGAACTCTTTCCAGCATGGTCTGCCCACTCTTTCAGTTTTATTTTCTCAACTCAGAAAGTTTTGTGGACTGTGTGCAAGTGACTCCCCTTTGACTCATGCCTGGAAATTCTCTCAAAACTAGAATAATAATAGATTTATTTCATTCATTCCCATGTCTCAGGGATCCCTGGCCTCCAATGCTTAATGTCTAGGTTCTTACAAACCATTGTTTCATGTATTTTGTCCCTTTTGTAATTGTTCAGATGTTTCAATTGAGAGAGTAAAAATCCAATCACTGTTAAGACAATCCTGTCCAGAAGCAGAATGTAGTTATTTAAGTTTCTAAATAAAATTAAATATTAAAATTCACATCCTCATTCACACTAGCCATATATCAAGTAATCAATAGGCATATGTAGTAGTGTTTATCATAGGTAGAACAGGTGTTGATCATCTTCATCACTATGAAAGGTTCTATTAAACATCTCTAGCGAGGAAATGACTTTTTACTGTGTGTTGTAAAAGTGTTTGTTATGATACTTTACATAATTTAATTCTGGTTGTAAAGTATGTATGGACACCTTTATACATCACAACATTTTTATACTCTGTGCAACTCAACACAAAAAATTAATAATATTTCATTTGTTCATTTATAGAAACTGCATACTATTACGTATGCTATAAGGATTAAATGCTATGACCAAACAAACAAAAAGCCTAATAGAGTGACTAGTACATTGTAGATGTTCAATAATAATTGGTACCTATTCACAATAAATAATTTCTCTGGAATTCCAAACCATATAAGCATTGTGAAATACACTTAAATTTGTAATTTCAAAGCTGCTATTTTAACTTTGATTTTTAAAAATATTTTTTAAATTAAAAAAATGTTAGTTGAGTTACAACATGGATGAACCTCAAAAGTACTATGCTAAGTGAAAGAAGCCAGTCACATTATACCTCATCATTTACATGAAATTCAAAAATAGGCAAATTTACTTACAGAAAGTTGAATAATGGTTGCCTAGAAGTGAGAAAGTAAGGAGTAATGGAGATGTACTAATAATGGATGTATGATTTATTTTATGGGGGGATTAAAAGGATCTAAAATTAGATTGTAGGAATGGATACACACACAACTCTGTAAACATAAGAAAAGCTCATGGAACTCAAACTTTAAACTGGTAAATTTTATACCATATAAACCCATCTCAAAAAATTAAAATTTAAAACAAGTAATACATGCACCTAATAAAAAAATTCAAATAGAAACACAAATAACAAAACCACAATAAAAATAATATTCTCTTTTACCCAGACATCTGAACTGTGTGTAGAATTTTGAGTTATGTATGTATATACCTTTGAACCCAGATACACACAAAATAAAGACACTGCTTTATACTGCTTAAAATTTTTATGCTCACATACAAACACATATGGAAATCCTGAAGTTTACTTAAAATATTCTGCAAAAAAAAATTTGGAGTTGATGAAACAAAATTTAATATAAAGATACATTTTGTAATCATGCCCTTACATCACTGGAGACAAATGCTTAGAATTGGATTGACTATGTCAAAGGATAAGTCGATTTTTAAAATTACTTTTAATTAGTACATAAAAACATTACACATATTGAGTATCATGTGATGCTTTGATATATGTGTACATTGTATAATGTTTAAATCAGGTTCAATATGTCTATCTCCTCAAACATTTATCATTTCTTTATGGTTAAAACTTCCAAAATCTTTTCTTCTAGCCTTTTAAAATGTATAGAACATTGTAATCTGTAGTTACCCTATTGTGCAATGGCACAACAGAATTTCTTATTCATAACTAATTGTAATCAATTTATTTGGGGGGAAAGGAAAATGATTTATTTGGAATACCAAGACAATGAGAACATGTGCTAGTGCCTGGTGGAGGGGAAATCTTAGAATTTTTAAGCTCTTTATCCTTAAGCAAGGGGGAAAGGAGAGATCTTAGGTTAAGAAATGACTGATGACTAGAGACTTCTAGGCACCTCTCCAGTGGTCTAGAATAAGATGTTGTGAAACCAGGTAGTTGGTATGCATAATCATAAGGTAGTGATTCTCCTTTCTATCTTGAAAATATCTTTGTTACTCTTATCTTGGTGTCTTCAATCTTGAAGGTGGAAGAGAGAGATTAGGTACATTTAGGACATATTAATCTCATATTGCCAGCCCCAGTCAAACATTTTTTAAATGACTAACATGTCTATATGCAGAGTTGAGTAGAAATTTGATCCAGTGGTCAAGGTAGCAAAGGAAACAGATATAATATGAAAGCAAAGTTTTTTCATCATCCTTTAGTTCATTGGGCAGTTTGGCAGGCTCTCATGAAGAGTTGGTGCTTTCAACAAAAGCAACCTTCAAGTCCTTTAAAAGCAACCTAGGCAACTGTTACCATAATCCATAACTCAGAAGTATCATCAACAGCAAAGATAATGAGGGACTAATAACTACATTGTTCAGCTGTGTGATTTAAAAAATCAGTGATTTTTAAAGTGTACTAAAAACAAGTGAAGCTAGAGGGTTTGTTTAGGTTTTCCCTCAGTTGTTACAACATTAGGTTCCTAAATTATAGAACTGTAATTTAGTATCCAACAATCAACCCTTCCACCATTCCCACTCATCTTCCTGGCCTCTGGTGAACAACATTCTACTCTCAAATTCTATAAAGATCATAAACTTTTTTAGAACTCTCATATAAGTGAGACCACAGTTCTGTGTCTAACTTATTTCACTTAACAGAATTATTTGCAGTTCTATCCGTATAGTCACAAATAACAGGATTTCATTCCTTTTTATGATTGAATAGTATTCCATATATGTATCACATTTTCTTTATCCATTTTCAGCTAACAAATGCTAAGTTGTTTCCATTTCTACTATAAACAGTGCTGTGATGAATAGAGGAGAGCAAATGTCTCTCTAAAAGATTGACTCCACTTCCTTCAGTTACATATCCTGTAGTGGGATTGCTGAATCAATGGTATGTCTGGTTACACTAATTTACATTTTCATCAACAGTGTACAAGGGTTTCCTTTTCTCTACATCTGTACCAGCAAGAGTTCACTTTTTTTTTTTTTTTTAATAACTGTCATTCTTGCTGGAGTTAAGGGTAGGTATATTTTAAATTTTTACAAATATTTCTAAATTGCACTTCTAAGGAGGCCATACCAATACACTCCCACCAATAGTTTATGAAAGTAGGTATTCCCTTATACCAGTTATTTCCCATATCCATAAAAACTGTGCTTTATCACTATTTTATACATGCCAATCTGATGGGTGAAGGAAATGCTACTTAACATTATGGTTGCATTCCTCCTATGAGTGAAGTTAAGCATCCTCCAGGTTATGATCATTTGTTTATTTTTATGTTATTTATTTATTCATTTATTTATTTGTAGTTCTGATGACTGAATGCAAGGCTTATACATTCATCTAGTAGGCAAGTCATCTACAATGAAATACATCCCTGGTCCCAACTCTTTTATCTTTTTGACTTATTAGTTTAGCTGGTTTAACTGCTTTTTCATATCCTTTGTGCATTTTAGGTTAGGTTGGTGGTCTTTTTATAAACCATTTTGGTTTTTTGAAACTGAATATACTTATATGAAAATATGGAAATAATTTAAATATTATTAACAAAATATGGGTGGTTAAATAATCATATAAAGGTAATCTCATAATGTACAAAGCCAAAAGAGCAACAGGGTATAGAAAATATAACAAGTAACATGGAATCAAAGCTCATTCACTTAAAAAATACTGTATTCTCTGGAAAGATTTTGTAGGGAGTGACAGATTTATAATACATTGCTTCTTGCTTATAGAGCATATAGATTTCTCAGGAAAAACTGTATTACTGCTGTCATCACTATTCCTACAGAATTACATGCAAACTGTGCCTCTCAAGGCAGTTAACAAAATAGCAAAATCACAATATATGAATACTTTTAAATCTTTAAAATAAACACAAAAATAAAAAATGTAAGTATGGCTCCATGTGACTATGGCCTGCTAAAGAAAGCTGTTTAAGCTTTTGAACTTCTGATTAAAACACATATACTAGTAATTTTAAGTCTATGTAAATACTTCCTACCAAATAACTCTTGTTTTTCTTTAACATACTCAATTAAATGTTTTGTTTTGTTTTTTGTCCCTGATCCCAGTGCCTTTGACCATTCTTCCATGAGCATGTTCAAAGACAATGATGACTTTTGCTACCTCGTCTTCACTACTCATCAAGCCCATATACACCTCATATTCAGTGAGGTTCTACTCCTTCTACCACCAAAATAAATACTGAAACTTTTTATTTTCTGGAAAAGAAGTGATAAATTTCCTCTTGTCACACACATATTTCATTCATATTTTAGCGCTATATCCACCCATTTGTCCAACAAAAATTGTTCATGTCATATGTTTCTCATGCTTTATAATTCAGCACCTTGAAAGAAAGATACAGAGGTAAGCTCCAGATTGTCAGGAGCTTTCATTATCTTTAAGTGAAACAGAATAGACAAAGAACCACAAGTTTTCACACTTCTTTACTTATTTATTCAATACTGCTGTATTCCCAGCATACTAGGGAAAACTAAATTACCTAATACATGATTCCTATGCCCTTAGGAGCTCTGTTTGGTGGAAATGCAGGCTATTAACTATTCCAATCCAGTATTCTAGAACAGATGTATAACTACATCCTATAGTCAGTATTCCCCAAAGTATCTGATTATATTGCTATTTTGATCATTTAGTGCATTTAATCAATGGTTTGGGGGGGTTCATATGCTTTATGTCTCTACCAGAATGTTCTTAAGTCCTAGAAGGCAGAGACTTTACTTAATTGCATTCAGGAGTCAATTCTTGACATATTATATAAGGCTTTTGATAATGAAATAGTTTCTAACTACAGCAGCATCTTTCAAGAAACTGAATATTATTCCTACTCATAAGCTTTTCTAAAGGCTGGAATTTTTAACATTTAAAATTTTGTTGGTACATAAGAATTATGAATACCAGTGGGATTCACTGTGACGCATGTGTACAAGCATGTTGCATAATTTGGTTAATTTAATTCCTTAGTACCTTGCCTTTTCCTTTCTTCCTCCATTTTCCCTGATCCTATTCTTATGATCTACTGGTTTCCCTTCTATTTTTGTGAGATTCCTTCTTTACCTTTTTTCTCTCTAGTTTTTACATATGAGAGATGGTATATGACCCTTAACTTTCTGAATCAGTATAATTTTGCTTAACATAATATGCTCCAGTTCTATTTTCTTACAAATGACATAATTTCATTCTCTTTCCCAATGAATAAAATTCTATTGTTTATCACATTTCCTTTATCCATTCATCTATTGCCAGACACAAAGGCTGATTTCGTAACTTGACTATTGTGAATTAGATATTACAAACATGGGTATGCATGCATCTCTGTAGTATTCTGACTTCAATTCTTCTGGATAAGTTCTGGGAAGTGGTAGAGCAGGGTCATATGGTTGTTCTATTTCTAGACTTTTCACATGCATACTGATTGCCACATAGCAATTGTATTAATTTACAATCCCACCCATAATATATAAGGCTCCTTTGAGTTCCTTTACCCCTCTGCATCCATATCAGCATTATTATTTGTAATCTTAATAACTGTCATTCTAACTGGAGTGAGATGAAATCTCAGAGTAGTTTTGATTTGCATTTCCCTGTTTGCTAATGACACTGAATATTTTTTCATGTATTTATTGGCCATTTGTACTTCTTCTTTTGAGAAATGTCTGTTTAGTTCATTTGCCCATATATGGATTGGATTATTTGTGGGGGATGTGTGCATGTGTGTGTGTTAAGATTTTTTAGTTCTTTATATATTCTGGATATTAATCCCCTTTTGGAAGAGTAGATGGCAAAGATTTGATCCTATTCTGAAGGTTTCTGTTCATGTTCTTATTTCCTTTGCTATGCAGAAGCTTTTTAATTTGATGCCATCCCATTTATTGATTCTTGGTATTACTTCCTAAACTTTAGGAATCCTGTTGAGGAAGGTATTGCCTATGCCTATATGTAGGAGTGTTGACCCTCTGAGCTACAGTTAAAAAAACAAAACCAGCATGTTTACCTTCAAATTTTCTGGTCTAATTCCCAGGTGTTTCATCCACTTTGAATAGACTTCTGTGCAGGGTAAGAGACAGGGATCTAGTTTTATTCTTCTATATATGGATATCTAATTTTCCCAGCACCATTTGTTAAAAGTTCGTCTTTTCTTCAACATGTTATTGGAGCTCTCATCAAGGATCAGAAGACTATATCTATGTGGGTTTGTCTCTATGTCTTCCATTCTATTCCACTGCTATTCTGTCTGTTTTAGTGCCAGTACCATGTTATTCTTGTGACTATGGCTCTGTAATATAATTTGAAATCAGGTATTATGATGCTTCTAGTGTTGTTCTTTTTGCTCAGAATTGTAAAAAACTAAATTTTTGATAATGCTAAGCATTTTCAACTTATCTGAAAACAAACTTTTGCATGGTCTTTAAGGTCCTATTGGACGAATAAGTTACAACTGATAATGGGGGTTTAAAGTCAAATATATACATACACATACAGTTTTATATACATATAGGTATATATAACTATTATCATAATTTTAAATAGCAAATAATGCATAATTTTAAATAGCATTATTTAAAAACAATTTTTCTACACTTTGAATCTCATATAACAGAGTACATATTTTTAGTGAATTGCTTTGTAAACTTGATAAAACTCTCTTCCATTCTTTAAGCCTTAACTTTTTCATCTGTAAAAAGTTCTTAATCTCTAGGATCCTTAAGAAAATTCTATAATCCTTGGAGTTAATTTTTTCAGTGTTCAACAAATTTATTTCAAAGCAATTTGTCACTCATATATAGGGTAAAACTTTGAATTTGTTTATAGCAAGCAAAAAATTACTTTGAATTACACGTGGGAAATTACAGTAAGACAAGAAACTTTGGCCTAGTCTCACCCTGTACTGCTAACATTCTTGAATATATCTTTGAGGTCAGCAAAAAGAGTCTGGCAACTTATTAGCCTTGAAATTTTCCAGTTGTAGAAACATAGTGTCTGGAGAGTACAGTTTACATGATACCAGGTCCTTTTGTGGTAAGTAGGTAAGTTATATCTCATCTTCTGTAAAAATTAAATAACTTAGTGTATAACTTAAATAACTTAGTGTATAACTGGCAATTCTCAATATTTAGTACAAGCAATACAACCTGGAAATTATAGACCTTGTTACGACAAAATGTTAATTCTGCTGGCAATTTTTTTAAACAAATAGATTTAAAACAACTCACTAATTGAAGGACTATAGATAAAGATCTACATGTGGAAAAAAATCTAACCTTGTTAAAATTTTTAAAAGAAAATTTAATAGTCAAGTAAAGATCAAGATGAATTCAGTCATTAAACAAAACTCTCATTCAAAGCATACTCCCAGAGCTGAGAGTGTAAAAACCAATGAGACATTTTTATCAGACACACACAATCGTTTGTTCACATCTCTATTATTATCATGTAAAGGAAATACAGTTTGTTGGACATAGAATTTAGCTAATAACTTATATATAAAAGTTACTAAGATATTTAGTTGCCCCCCCACACGCAAATTCTTCTATTTTATGGTAATTAATTGGTTATTATAAGCCACTAAAATGTAATTCAAAACAAAAAATAAAGGAAGGAAATAAATATGGAAAGAGTAAGGAGCCAAAAGAAATCATGAAAGAAGGATAAATGAAGATAAATAAAAATAACTAAGTAAAAGGAACCACAGAACAAAGAGAAAAAGAAAGTAGATGAATAAAATAATAATAATCTACTATGTATTAACAGTACCAGGCACTGGGTATTTTAAAAAATATTATCTCTAATCTTCAAAGTGGCTTTTTCATTTATTTAATCACTCCCCTTTGAAAGATGAGGCATTTGGACTCAGAAGATAAGTTACTTACCTAAACTCACAGAATATTTATGTGGCTAACTTCAAACTCAAAGCCAGGAGTGACTGACCTCAAATTTGAGGCTTTCAATTACATCACCCTGCCTCTGGTAAATATTTTATCCATATTAATGTTGGTTTAGTGGCTACTGTGGGGAAAAAAGGCATGCTCATACATTACTGGTGGAGTTGCAAATTGGTGCAGCCACTCTGGAAAGCAATATGGAGATTCCTTAGAAAACTTGGAATGGAACCACCATTTGACCCAGCTATCCCACTCCTTGGTCCATATCCAAAGGACTTAAAATCAGCATTCTACAGTGATGCAGTCACATCAATGTTCATACCTGCTCAATTCACAATAACTAGATTGTGGAATCAACCTAGATGCCCTTCAGTAGATGAATGGACAAAGAAATCATGGTATATATACACAATGAAATATTTTTCAGTCATAAAGAAGAATAAAATTATGGTATCTGCAGGTAAATGGTTGGAGCTGGAGAATATCATACTAAGTGAAATAAGCCAATCCCAAAAACCAAAGGCTGAATGTTTTCTCTGATAAGTGGATAATGATATATAATAGGGGCAGAGGGGGTAAGGGAAGAATGGAAGAATTCTGGATTGTGCAGAGGGAATTGAGGGGTGGTGAGAGGGTGTGGGGAAGAAAGATAATGGAATGAGACAAACATCATTACCCTATGTACATTTATGATTACACAAACGGTGTGACTTTACATTGTGTACAATCAGAAAAATGAAAAGTTGTACCTCATTTATGTACAATGAATCAAAATTATAAAATTAATTAAAAAAAGAAATAATCCCCACAATGCCTGTGATTTTTTATGAGTTATAAGAAGAATCATCTTCAGACTTCCATATAATTATAATTAAAATGATAGCGTAACATCACTAATTGCCAGTGTTGTTGAATGGTCACTATCTCTCAAATGTCATATTAAGAGCTTGACACACACTGTTTTATGTAATTTTCAACATAGTTCTACAATGCCGGGATTATTATCACCACCTTGGAGATGAGTTTTAGAAGAACATACAGAGCTATATAACTGAGTCAGATTTTGAAACCACATGAAATCCCAAAGCCTACGAGTGTCATGAACTCTCTCAAAGACTTTTTAATATTCCCTTAAATAGTTACAGCTTTTACAAATTTCATTCGACTTAATTAGGAAACACACTATTTTCATGTACAGCAAATAAAACTAAGTTAAAATATGTGTCAAGGAGTTCATTATTTACATAATGAATGAGATTTAAGAAAAGTGAAGGTGACAAGAAAATTCCATAATCTTCAAAACTTCTATAAAATATTTGTTTTAGTGAAGGAAAGCAGATCTAAAATATAATTTTTAAATTTCCAAAATAAGTAATCCAAATATTACAAATAAAAGCTTAAAACTCCACTTGTTTACATATGGAGCAAGATGAGAGGAAAAACTGCAAGTGCCAGCTTTCCAATGCATTCATATAACTATATAAGGGACTATTCTTTATTCTAAGCTGCCAAACATGCTACATTTTCAATGTAGGGGGAAAAAATTCACACGTCATTCAGCACATGAAGGAGGTAAAAGAGAAAGTTGCTATATGAACTCAGAGCTAAGTTGCAGCTGAAAAAATATTGTGTTTTCAGCAGGGCAAAGTAGACAGGTCACTGAAGTGAAGCCTCCATGTTATAAACAGACAATGTAGTAATTTTGTTATTTTCATTCAAAGGGTGGTATTCCCATTAACCTCAGATAAGAATAAGACGCAGGCTAAGGGTGATGTTTTTCCTTCAGAGACTTTTAAAAAGTAAATAAATAAATAAATAAATAAATAAGATCTTCCAGATTGCTTTAAAAGATCACAGCAAGGCCATATACAAATAGTACATACCAGTACGGTAATTTCAATTTTTACCATTTCATTAAGGTAAGAAAGACCATTAGTGTCAAGATTATAGTTCACTAAACAGACAGCAACATAGCACTCACTCACCATATGATTAAACTATACTGTTTTATGCACAAAATTCCAACAGCTGCCCTACATCTGAGCTTCAAATTTTTTAGGTGTCCATTGAGAGTCAATTCAATCCCAATACATAATTCAAGAAAAATCAGCAACCAACAATAAAGACAGGGATATATAATCTCTTTAAAGTTGCTTGAAACACAGCATATGGTTATATTACTCATGTTTTAGTATATGGAATGTCACTTAGTTCTCTCAAATTGTGCATCCTATGCCTACACTCAAGCCATCTGCTGGTTCCTTGTGCGTATTATACTCATTCCAGAATTCATGTAAGAAAATCCTTCCTTGATTAGGCATGGTATTGCTCATATCTGGGGTGGTTCTCAGCATTTACATCCATTTGCACATTCCTCTCTGCATACTCAGTTCCCACTGATTGCCACTTCTTCAGACAGGAAAGGTCATGAACTAACGTTTTTCTCTAATGAACACTAAAAGAAGTATTAAAGCACAATTAAAGAAGTCTTAAAGTACACATTTAGATTCTAAATCAGATGAACCATAGAAGTGTTTTTCAATTCAATTTATTGTGTAACCTACACTTTTCAATGATGTCTCCTCCACATTTGTCTACACACAAGATTTTTCCTTCAATTTTCCCATGCTTGTATAAGAAAATATCAGATCAAGGCTCTCAGCTGTTCTGTACAAGCTTAACAAACCTTCATTTTCTTTTTTTCCCTCTCTGATCAACAAGACAGACTCAGGATCTAGTTTAATCACTAAAAGACAATGATATTGAATGAGATTTTTCAGATTTATACAAAAGTTATTTTAACAGTCTATAGATATGAGTGATAAAAGAATAAATCACCAAAACATTTTTAAAAATTCAAAGCCAAATTTGTTCAGATTTAAAGGTTTAAGGCAATGAGAAGAAAGAGAAGAAACTTAAATGTTTACCTCATTTCAACATTCAAAATAAATTAAGAAAAAACAGAAAATAAAAATAAATTGCAACTATGAAATCAAGTTAATCTTACATCAGCTCTTAGTTATGGATTCCAAAATGATTAAGGATTAGGAAGAGGACTAGAGATGTGGTAGAACACTTGTCTGGCATGCATGAGGCCCTGGATTAAATCCCAAGCACAACAAAAATATAAAAAAATAAAAAAATAAGAAAGATATTTACAAGCTGGAGGTTACCTCTTACAAAGAAATCTTTCTTCCACTTTGTATTCTAGTTGCATGTGGTCAACACCTTTCATAAAATTTGTGTACAATTTCAAGAATAAATCTGACCTGTATGACCTAAATTGCAACAAGGCAGCCTGTTTCCACCTAAAATCAAAAATATAACTTTACGTACTAATACCTGCAAATGTGTGCACAAACTTATCACCACTAAAATCACATTACTATAATTATGATAATGGGAGCATTTAGTATGTATGTTTCCTGAACATTCTAAATAACATTACTTGAATATCCTAAAAAATTCAAAATAATGTACCATCAAATCTGAGCAGCAGCTTGCCATAATTCTTCCATTTACGAAGACTAGAAAGTTTCAGAATGAGAAATGTGATCCTCATATGGTATTTTAGTCCCTCAAAATGTTTTTTTTTTTTTTTTTTTTTTTTTCCCTTCTAATTTTTTTTCTTCTTTAGAAAGACAAGGAGTGGTTGGGGAGGTAGAGCACTTGCCTAGCGTGCACAAGGTCCTGGGTTCAATCCCTAGCACCAAAAACAGAGAGAGAGAAAGGAGCAGTAAAATAGCTTTGCACTGAACAGACTAGTTTCTAACCACACAAATCATTCTTCATTGCCAGGCATAGTGACACATGTCTGTAATCCCAGCAACTCCAGAGGCTGAGGCAGGAGGATCACAAGTTCGAGACCAGGCTCAGCAACTTAGTGAGGCCCTGAGCAACTTAATGAGACCTTGGAGAAAATCAAAAATAAGGGCTGAGGATGTAGCAGAGGGACCCTTGTTTCTATTAGTCAGAATGGAAGGGGAAGGGGAAGGGGAAAGGAAGGGAGAAAGGAAGGGAAGGGAAGGGAAGAAGGCAGGGTAGGGAAGGGAAGAAAGCGAGCGAGTGCGAGCAGCGGAGGGAAGGGGAAGGGAAAGGAATGGAAAGGAAGGGAAGGGAAAGAAAGAAAGACAAACATGGGAAGAGCGGCTGGGGCTGTAGTTCAATGGTAGAGTTAGCATGGATGAGGCTCTGGCATGGGGGAAGGGCAAAGCGAAAGACAGGTTTTTGAAACTTTCTCTTAATAGTATTTGTAATGCATTCATTTTCTTTTTGGGGAGCAATTAGCACAGACACAGAGTTTTAGTCTGCTTCTTCTGAATTCTCTCATGAAATCAACCATACTCATTTTTATTTTAAAAAAACACTAACATTAATGCAATACTTGCTCTAGGTTATATTCCAAAGACGTTCTTTGAAAATTCAGGCTATAGGACACACAGATATACTTGACATAAATTTCATAGTTAAGATCAAACACATTCATTTTAGTCACACATAGAAATCATAGTCTTGGGCCAGGTGTGGTGGCACACACCTAGAACCCCAGTGACTCAGAAGGCTGAGGCAGGAGAATGGCAAGTTCAAAGAAAACCTCAGCAAGAGGGAGGTGCTAAGCAACTCAGTGAGACCCTGTCTTTAAATAGAATAAATTTTTTTTAAAAAAATTGATTATTTCTCTCATGTAGTTTTTTTTTTAAGTGTTTACTTTTAAGGTATTTTAGAGCATAGAAAGCTAAATTCTTCTCAAAATAAAAATTTATAAGTCTTATAGTAAATTATCTGTGAAATATTTCTAAAACACCATATCTAAATACCATTATGTACATGCATAAAGTTAGAATGAGATGAATAAACACTATCTCAGCAAAACCAAACAACTCCAAATCATCATGCTGGAAAAATGATTAGAAGTAGAAAAGAAAAACATCCTCAAAATCCAGTCTTCACATGTTATCGTTTGGATATGAGGTGTTCCCTAAAAGCTCATGTCTGAGACAATGCAGAAGGGTCACAGGAGAAATTATTGACCCAATCAGTGAATTAATCCTGACAGGGATTAACTGGTAACTGAAGTGGTAGGATGTGGCTGGAGGAAGTGGGAATAGGCCGTGGCTTTGAGTATATATTTGCATCTGGCAAGTGGAGATCTCCCTCTGCTTGCTGATCATGATGTGAGCTTCCCTCTGCCACACTTTTCCACCAAGATGTTCTGCCTCACCTCGAGCCCCAAAGAATGGAGTCTGCTATTTATGGATTGAGACCTCTGAAACCATGAGCCCCCAAATAAACATTTTCTTCTCTATAATTGTTCTGGTTGGGTCTTTAAGTCACAGCAGCAAAAAAGCTAACTAAAACATCGCAACATCCAAAGCATTTAGAAATTGATATGATGGGCCCTTCTCAGTCTTCAAAATTTAATTGGTTCCAATAAACCAGACTAATTGGGAGTGGAAACTGCAAAGTTCTGAAGAGCACTTCTGAATGTACTCTTGAGCATATTAAATATAGGGCATGGCAAAAATGAGGTATGGGTGTATGGTTAGCCAAAACTTTCTCATGGAAATTCTGTCTTTAACAACAAATAGTGTGATTAATATTTTAATAGAAAATGCCCCTAAGGAAAACAGGTGGTTCTGGTATACACTGTCTCAGTGTCTAAACTACCCTAAGTATATATTTCCTTCATATTAATCAAGTTAGAAGACAAAGTATAAATAGAAATTTGCAGAAGCATGATTTCATTTTTTATAAAAAAAAAGAGTGTAAAATGACCAGATTTTAATGAAAAGTAAACATTAAAATATTTCTGATTACTCAACTTCAAAAAATTTCATTAGAACATAGACCTTTTCATACATTGATACCTACCTGAGCAAAAATAAATCCTCCAATTTGTTATACCAGATAACTGGTAGTAAGTAGCATCAATAATGAAGTTTTCTCATTATCTATAATACAGTGGCACTTGAATTCCATCTCAGTTTGTTATGCCACTAAACTACAAAATATAACATCAGCGGTTTAGTTCTATCAACTAAGTTCTAACAAAAAACTAGTGTCTATCTCATCTCAGTATCATATGTTAAAACTGATAATCAGACTGATTTTGTCCTTTCCAAAAAATTCATATGTTAAAGTCCTATCCATACACCCCCAATGTGACTATATTTGGAGATAGGACACTTAGGGTCCATTCAGGTTAAATAAGTTAAATGAGGTCTTAAGGGCTCGGTTCTAATCCAACAACACTGTGGTGTCTTTATAAGAGAAGAGACACCAAAGAGCTCTTGGGCTCTCTCTGACTCTCTTCACATGCAAAGAGGACAGCCCAAGTGAGGAAACAGCAATAAATCCTGCTATTTAAACCATTCAGTCTATAGCATTTTGTTATACCAGTGCTAGTTGACAATACAAGTTAACTGATCTTTACCCAGATGATTGTGAACCACTCTTAGTGTAATTCCCAGTGCTCAAAATGTTCCTATTGATATTTTAATCTATCTCAGAGTTGTTAGCTACATAAAAATGCATGCAAATATTTTTAATGTCTTGAAATTTTATTTAAATAATTTTGAATAGATATTAGGGAAAACGTACATTGTCTTGCTTTAATAAAGTATACTTACATGTTTTATGTGAATGAAACTTTGCAGATTTTATGGTACATTTTCTAGACCTCTTGAGAGGCAGAGTCACTATGAATTCCTGGGAGAGAAACTGAGACAGGCATTATCATCCTAAAACAGGATTAAATCAATTGTTGGGATATTCATTTTGTAGATTATCTAGGTAACAGAATAGATGTTGAAGAAAAGGGACCAAGGGCGCTAAGCCTAATAAGGTCATCAGAAAGGACAGGTCCAGGGAGGTGGTACAGTGGCATACCCTTCAGAGAGCATAAGAGCAATGACATTGGTGGTATGATGAGCATGGCAAGAATTTGTTGAAAGTGTTTCCTACTTCACTTCTATGCCTAAGGCTCATATTAGCTGGCATAATAACTTCAGGGCTAGACTAGTTTTAAAGATTAAACAGAATACCACCTAAGTCACTTACTCTGTCAAATCCCTAAAGTAAAGTATTTCAACATCAGCACAAGTGACTCTGGGGGATGAATAATTTTATGTCACTTGGGGAAGGGGTCTGTCCTAAACTATACCAGAGTTAACAACACTCCTTGGCTCTACCCACTAGATAGCACCCCCTGTCACTGATCCACCAGTACTGACAACCAAAACATCTCCAAACATTGCCAAATATCTCTTGTAGAGTGAACAAAATTTTTCCCAGTTGGAATCACTGACCCAGAAGAAGTAGACTTGGAACACACATACAATCTTATGCAATGAAAAAGCCCTAAGGACTATCTAATCTAACCCTTTTTCTGCTCAATGAATTCCTTGTGTAATGACCGTAAGTAGATTTGTATCTAGCTTTTGCTTAATCATTATCTGGAAAAGAAAATTCTCAACTTCACCAAGCACAAAACCATTTTTAGATAGTTCTACTTGAAATCCATTTTTTACAATTCTCATTATTTATCTGAAAATTGTCTTTCTCTACATTGTATACATTAATTCTTATAAAAGAAACTAATCATACTTTCATAAAACTTGCCCTTCACACATAAGATAATAACCTCTATTACCTTGATCCTTTAGTAGGTCAGAACTACAAGGGACACATAACCTCAGTTTGTGTTCTATATACCCAGTTGTCAAGGTCACCCAAGTCATGCCTGGGGGCATATAGAAATTAGACTATCTTTAAGCCTCAGACAGGTCCAGACCTCAATCATATACACATTTATAGCAACACGTATGAACACTTCTTTTTTGGATATTTTTACTTGTGGATGAACACAATACCTTTATTTATTTATTTATTTATTTTTATGTGATGCTGAGGATCAAACCCAGTACCTCACACGTTAGGCAAGCACTCAACCACTGAACTACAACCCCAGCCCTGAATACTTCTTAAAATTTAAACTTATATTCTTAAAAGTATACTATGTAACTCTTTAATTATTTCCTTTTCATTTAAATAGATAGTTAATTTCTGATAAAGTTTAATGCTTTCAATATTTTTAAAAGATCTACTCTTGGTGGACTAAATGATATGCCTCTTTCAGTATACTGGAACCCTTCTTATTTTGCTGTTTTGTTATAATGATAGCTTACTTAGATGTTAATAAATCCTTAATCTTATGTAATGTTATTTTTTGTATAACTGATACTCTAAATATGAGATTATTATGTTCTAGAATATATTTTTAAAATTGAAACATTTAAATCCACCATTTAGAAACTATACTTTAGAAATATCTTAAGGCAAAAATATTTGTATAAGACCATAAATCATTTAACAGTATAATTAACCTCAAATATCCAAAATTCAACAAGTCCAATTACCTAAAATACTCATTTTAAAGTCTTGTTTCTTTAAGAAATTTGTTCAAACAAAATCAGACCTGCAAAAACTAAGTAAAACAAATGAACACTGAAATGTTCTATTTTGTCTCTGATCTCATGCTACACAGTAGTTCCTGGTATGCTCTGTGAAACTCTTAGAATATATTAAGATTATCTTGAAAAAAATCGTCTCAGTACACAGTGAAAAAAGAGGGTAGAATAAACCCCTGTGTCCTCCCCATTATAATCCTGTCTCAAAAAAAAAAAAAAAAAAATGAGAAAGAGAAAGAAAAATCCCACTACCATCATACACTTGATTTGTAATAGAATTATCTCAGGACCACTCTCAAGGTAGATCTGTTTTTGGTTTACATATTAATTTGGCAATGGGCAAAAGGTCTTCAAAAATACAATTACCAATTCAGCATTGAAGAGAAAAAGAAGAAAGGACATGCTAGGGGAGGCATAAAAATAATAGTGAAATTAGAGTTGAAAGTGAAGGAGGAGTAAAAAAAAAAATTGATAAAAATGATAGATTGTTTGCAAAGTTGGACAGAACAATTTCTCCCATTCTTGTAGGCACACTCCTTTACCATTTGTCATGACTGCTCCACCCACAGAGATAAAGATTGGTTTTCCTCCCTTCATAGGTCAGCCATATGATTTGCTTTGACCAAAAGAATGTGAAAAAGTGAAAATGGACAACTTCCAACTCTAGGGCTCCCCTCTATCTCTTGGAATCTTGAGATTATTATGCAAAGAAACCTAACCCAGCCAACATGAGCACGACAGTGACAACAGAAGTCAACAATGAGCTTAACATGTGACACAACTTAAGATCATACAGCCCCAAACAAATCCAGAAGACTATGACTATAGCTGTATGAGTGATCCCAAGAGAGGTAAGAACTACTAGGTTAAGCCCTGACCAAACTGCCAATCTGTAGAATAACAAATAAAATTGTGGCTATTCTAAAGACACTAAACTTGAGGGTAGTTTATTATGTAACAAAGATACTCATAAGAAAGCGAAATTAAAAATCAATGGTCAGTAGCTGGAGTTGTGGCTCAGTGGTAAGGGGCTCACCTAGCATGTGTGAGGCCCTGGTTTTGATCCTCAGTACCACATAAAAATAAATAAATAAAATAAAAGCATAGTGTCCATCTACAACTAAAAAATATTTTTTTTAAAAAATCAGTGGTCATCTAGGGACTGTTTAATATAGAATAAAAAGCCCTGCCCAATTTGATAAGTCCTAAATGTATAAATAGTATGATATTTCACATTAATAATAGTTAATAAAACATTCAAGCTGTTTAATGCAGTCTAAGAAAAACATGTAACACCTTTTAGAAACAATTTAATATAAGATTATTGAAAATATTTTAATGACTCCAAAACTTATAGCAAATTTGGATATTAGCTTTACTGAATAACAATGAATTCTAATATTAGATATAGAACACAATAGAAATTATTCTGGGTGATAAAATTTCCCAGTACCTGTTCTTCATTATTATTTTCTTAGTGTTGAACAGAAGGTTAATTATGGATATATAAAACATAAAACACACTTTTTAATGATCTAATAAAGATGAATATTTTGGCTGCTAACATACATTTATCCTATACTTTATTAAAAAATATAACTAATCACTTGTTATAATAGCTTCAGTCTTTCCTTCTTTTAACATTCCATAGTGATGTGACACAGGGGAGAAAAGTTTTAAGTATCTTTTAATCATTCAAACACTGAAATTACTAGCAAATACTTTTTTTTTTTCTCTTTTGCCTCATAACCTGGTGCTGTAGCCAAAATAAAATACAGAAAAAGTGTGATAGATTCTGATCTATAGGAGTAAGGTGTTTTCATTAAACTTTTATTCATTGTATACTATCAATGTTGTATGGCATACAAAGAAGTAACTTACTAGAAGATTTCCTAATACAGGAATGCCTTCTGTTCATAAGAATTTAGCACACCTACCAAAAATCTATAAGAATCCTACCACTCACTTCTGTCCACTAAGAAAACTATACTCTACTGCTATAAAGGACTCAGTACACAGAAGTTTAAAAACATGTGCTTTTCACTAGCAATGTGACCTAGAAAGATCACCTGGTGGTCAAAAAAGGTCCCCAGTAATACTGTAAGACATTGAGGATTCACCCCAAATCTAATACAGGGATCTATCCCTTTGTGTTCTCAGAGTACTTTGAAATGAAGAAATTAAGACCCAAAACATTAAAGTCAGTTGTTATGGTTTGGTTCTTAAATGTCTCACAAAGACCATGTGTTAAAGGCTCAGTCGAAAGTCTATGGTGCTATTTAGGAGGCAGGTGAAGTTTCAGGAGCTGGGGCCAAGGGGAAGGAAGCTAGATCACTGCCACACGCCACTGAAGGAGTTACTGGGATCTAGCCCCTCTACTTACACACAAACACTCTCCTCAAACCCCACCTTCACCCCTTTGTTCTGGACACAAGGGGAGCAGTTTACTCTGCCAAATACTTCTGCCGTGATATACAGTCTTGCCTTGGGCCCAAAAACAACAGGCCAAGAAAACAAGAACTGAAACCTCTTAAACTGTGAGCCAAAAAAAATCCTTTCTGCTTTTAAATTGCTTATCTCAGGTATTCTGTCATGACAATGAAAAGCTATCATTATCAGTGATTATTAAAAGTACTACTACAATAGAACTCTTGTAGCACCCATAGAAGGACTCATTCTTAATCAAATAGTCTCATTTTAAGTATTTAAACTTTTCTTTTCCTATATACATCACTGTGGAATATTAAGGGAAGAAAAGACTGAAGTTATGGTTCACTTAAATAGCCTTTCTACTACTAAATTTAAGTTATGTGACTATTTTTCAGTATTTAGAAGAGGATAATAAATCTGCCAAATTATGCATCTTTTATATTTACTTATTTATTAGAGCATCATAATTATACATAGTAATGGGTTCATCCTGACAAAATCATACATGCAAGGAATTTTATTTCAAACCCCAATGGACTCCTTTTCTTCCCCTCCTCCCTCCCCCTATTCTCCCTCCTCTACTCTATTAAACTTCCTTTCTTCTACATATACCATAAAAGTAAAATTCTCTTTGGTATCTTTTATATATGAATATAACATGATTTGTTACATTCATTCCATTTATCTGCCCCTTCCCCTCCTCAAATTCCTCTCATTCTCTTCCTTCTACTCAACTGATCTTCCCTATATCTTTAATGATATTTGAACTCCTCCCCCACTGCCTTCTTTCCCTTTTTTTGCTCTACAAATTATGCATCTTTATCAGGTCATTTACAAAGGTGTATTAGGTTTTAAAATATCCACAATGGACCTCCTATTAAACACTCATTGAATATTCATTCTATTCATTTATTCATTCTACAAAAATTAACTCTATTCCTATGCTGGTGATGCAGTAGAGAACAAACCAGATATAATACCCACTTCATTTGAAAGCTTGAAAGCTTGCTTTTTAGAGGTTGAGTATGAGTAGATGTTACCCTAATTGTGTTTCATCATTTATTTTATAAGGTGGGAGTGTTCTTTATTGAGACATAATTGATATACAGTAAAATTCACCGAAGTGTACAGTTGAATAGTTTTTAATATATTTATAATCTAAGTTCACCACAATTACCAGAGATGGTGAACATTTACTCTTCTTCATTTTTTTTTTTTTTTTTTTTTTTTTTTTTTTGCAGGGGTTGAGGGGCGGGCCAGGGATTGAACCCAGGGGAACTCAACCACTGAGCCACATACCCAACCCCCTTTATTTTCTATTTTGAGACAGGGTCTTGCTAAATTGCTTAGGGCTTCACTAAGTTGCTGAGGCTGGCCTTGAACCTGTGAACCTCCTGCATCAGAATCCCACATTGCTGGGATTACAGGAGTGCAACACCATGCCTGACTCACCATTTACTCTTAAGGCAAAGTTCTTAAATGGTCTAGAAATCTTTCTTTGGTACTGACTTTTCATAACTTTTCTAGCTGTTGGAGGTTATATGGCTTTTCTCCAACTATACTTTGCCATAAAAGAATTGTATAACTTCAACAACAAAAGTTAGATTTATTACTGGTAGAGGAGCAAGCACCAGTTTGATTCATCGGAGGCAGACAGAGAAAGCTGATTTCATAGCACGCAAACAGACCATGTTACAAATGCTTCCTCATGTTAAGGGTTCAGAGACAGCTTGATAAAATGTAGTTTATAAATTTATACTGTAAAATTTAAATGCCATGTATTCTCAAATTCTTATCAAAGAATACTGAATCTAAGATCCTGAGAAGCCAGAGTATAATCTGAAGATTTATTGGTGAACATGGGATCCAAACAGGATGAGTTCAAGTTGAGTATTATATGGTGATGTCTTATTGGGAAAACCTATCATTTCTATTAAAAGAGAATATTTTCCCCTCTCTCTCTCTATGTCTCTCTCTCTCTCTCCTCTCTCTCTCTCTCTCTCTCTCTCTCTCTCTCTCTGTGTGTGTGTGTGTGTGTGTGTGTGTGAGTGTACGTGCACGCACATGTGTTGCTAGGGATAACCATGCATTCAGGGCAACTTCTTGACCACTAAGATACATTCCAAGTCCTAGAGTATTTATATTCTTGAATCATGGTTATCTCAGTCCTGTATTGGCATTGAATTGATAACCTTTGATCTGCAACTCCTTATTCTCCCCTTTCTTTGATGACCAATTTCCTCTGTAATTTACAAAGTTCTCTCTTAGAATTACTGATACATTCAACTGTATGTCAATCACACTTTATTCTGATCTTGGAACAATTCTGACCCTTTAGAATAACTACATTTCTCTCCTTTAATCCATTTTGTGCTTTTCAGAAACAGGGTAAGAGATATTCACTTATTGCCATTTACTGGCAAGGAAAAGATGTAGAAGGGCCAATCCTGGTAGAAAATTGAAAGCAGTTATACAAATTTGATTCAGAAACCAATATAGAGATGAACTGTACTACCTGGTAACATTCACTACCAGTTAATGAAAGTTTTCTATGTATCAAACCTTATCCTTCATAAATGCACAGACAGATGTGTAATATCTTTTCTAAATAATTACATATGAGTAGCTATTACTCCATCTGTTTTATGTATGACATATACTTTGAAAGTTAGGAGACATGCTCAAGATTTCATAGCTATGAAGTCAATGAACCTTTTCTTAAACAATAAACTATCCTGCTAGACTGTCTTCAGAGAATTTCAATTCTCTTTTATTCCCGGAAATCTTCAAAAACCAGGGCTCAATATAAAGGAGTGGTTTAAAAACAGATGCTTAGTTGTTTCTCTCTACCTTCCTTCCACCAATCAACTAATCTTTAAATGAAATAGACAAAGAAAGGCAACGCATACCAACTCAAGTGAGTTAATGGATCAAAATCACCAATTTCTACAATAGTCCATGTGGTTTCCTCAATTTTAAAATATCTTCTTAACTTCCATTTTCTTTTCATGATTCTAGTCAATATACATTTTACCATATAGTTCTAAGTCCATAACAACAGGATACCTAAAAATATAAGGCCCTGGGTATAGGACTTTACAATAGCCATAACAACTCTGTTTTTAATATATTTTATGAACTAAGAATGGACAAAAAATATACAGTCACAAAGCTGCATATATCCAATAAAGAGAGCACATCTTCTAGTCAGCCTTCATTTAGAAACAGAACTAACTATGGAAATGTAGGTAAGGACCTTTCATCACTTCCAACTCAGGATTTACACTGCTCAGTTTTGCACTGATTCAGATCTTTGGAGAAATAATTTTTGTGATATTATTAATACACTAAAAGAAGGATTATAACATTCCTTCCCCAGACACAAATCCATAACAAAAGCCTGGTTTAAAGACGTTAAGAGATGCCTAGAAGGTAGGGCTTTCTGGATTCTTACTCAAACTTTAAAAACCAGGGCTTTTCAGGGTTGCAACTTGTTATTTTCATTATTATAAAGTAGGAATTTGGGTAGATCCTCTTAACTGCTCTTATCACAATAAATAAGAAGCAGGAGGAAACTTGGTGGTGATGGATAGGTTTCTATCACAGATTATGACAACCATCTCATGAGTGTATATTTACCTCCAAACTTATCAGGTTGTATAATTTGTACAGCTTTTTTAATATCAATCATACCTCAATAATGCAGTTAAGAAAATTTTAAAAGTATACAGTTACATGATGGTAATAAAGAGGATATCTATACAAAATAACTAAATTCAACTTCCTTTAAAATTTCATATTCCATGAGATAGTATATTTTTCTGGGAAGTACTAAGGCTCTAAAGTTCAACTCCTTATTGTATATGACTTTGAGTAAAATATCCTTGCTTTTAAATTTATAAAATGGGACTTACTGAACTGTCCTAAGGAATTAATGAAATAGTAAGTATGTGTAAAGAATTTAGCACATTGCTTGGCACAATTAGGTTTAACAAATGGTGGCAACAATTATTATAGCTTTAATTTTATGTTTTTAATAAAGTAAACAATAATACCTAGTGCAAACGTGTACTTGAATCCCGAAGAGATAAATGGAAAATCCACTGAACCTACTTCAGGTACTTCAAAGATCATGGAGTATAAGGGAACAAGAGTCATGAGGTAAGAAGATCATAGCAGAATGTCCAAAGATAATGCGAAAAGAAAATTACTAATTTCAATAACTTTAGGCAAAACTTTGTAAGTAAAGTTTATCCTTGGTGATGTTTCCAGAATGCTTCCCAAGAGTCCAAAGTTTAAAACAAATAACCCAGCACTTCAAATTGAAAAAGAGCTGAACAACATATTCCTAAAATTTCCCTCCCTCCTTCTCCTTTGTCTTTGTCCTTGTCTTAGATACAATACATGTAGGCCGATTCACACCAGAAAGGAGAGCAAATTTGGTTAATTTTACCTTTAGGGGGTTACTCTGATCAACACTGCTTCTATCATCCATATTAAAATAAAAATATTCAAATAAAGAATTCAGGCATGGAGATATTTTAAGTTTAAACAACCATTCAATACAATTATAAGTGTATATGCAAGACTAAGCAGTGAGACTGAAAATAAACGCCCACGATTAAAGTTCCTATAAGAGTTTAATAACTATTAGTATTCTATCAAAATACCTTTAAATATTGAACTTGTATAGACTAAACTTTTTATTTTGGTTAACTGCACTATGGGTATGTAATAAGTATTCTTAAAATAACACTAAATGTTAATATTCTGAACAGATGTTTCTGATTAGTTTCTTAACAACACTGCCACAGGTTATATTAAGGAGACTTTACAGAAATTTGCCTTCACTACAAGATTCGTTATTACACAGTTTCATTATTAAATCTTCATCTCGGAACAATTATGTAAGTAATTTGTTCTATGTGATTGAAGGGGAAAAACACAGCATTTAAAATTTTCTGAGTGAATTACATGTACTATTGTTTGCCTTTCCACAGTCCCAAAGTAATTTGAGATTAATTATAATAAATTTTACAAAACTCAAACTTTATCAACTATACACAGACATGTATTACTAGAATTACAGAACACTAAATCACAGCATTTCACAAATTACTTATTATTCTCAGATGCAGTTTCTGAAGTCTTGCCAACAATCTGGAACAGAGTATGGTCTTTGCAAACCAGATGCACATCATTTTCTTGCTTTATGAAATGTTACTGCAAAGTTGGGTTTCAATAAAAATATTACAAAATGAATCAAATTTTAAATAACAAGAACAGTAATTCACAACCACTAATAGAGATAAGCAGACAAACATAGTGACATAGGAAAAAAAAGAAACTGTATTGTAATTATTAAGACAGTGCATCCTGATGTTCATCCTCGTTACCAAATAAGTGATCTCAGTGAACTTTGGAAGGACTAACAATTACCAATGCCCTTACTGTTGCTTTCAGTTCCCCCATTCCCTATCTTCTGGCCAGCAGCTTATTGAGCAACAATACAGAGCTGTAGTATGTACCAACTCACAATGAGGGGATACAGAAGAGGAACCAATTCTTATTTAAATTACTACATTTAGCCAACCTTTATTTTAGGTTAGAAAGATATTAGGAGATTGTATTATTCATCTGGTCTACCTAGGGGTTACAGCACTGACCTTACAAAAGTTCAGTAATTTATCCTCTTTTTATCCTCTAAGTAGAATAAAATCTCAATATTCTTTAAAAGCTGGCTATAATATAGTTTACTATCTAAAACTTTCAAGGAATATAAAAGTTTCATATAAACTATGTTTAATTATGTACCTGTAGAAATGGCTGATTAGTAACCTAATCATAGAAGTGATATCCCAACAGATGCACTGGTACCACCATACTCAAACTTAGGAAAAGAAGACAGGCACGCCCATGCATGAATAAATAACACTATTGTACACACAGACACACAGACAGACATACACACACACTTAACATAATGATATTTCAATCAATGTTAGCATAGGCATTGTAGTCCCATTGATTGTTTTTAGTGACATTGTAGCCATCTTAGTCAGTCTATGATGTCTGTACAATAATGAAATTTTCTCTGACTGTATCCCTCTAATTAGCTATGTGTAACTGTGTGTATGTGTACGTGTTACACAGGATTGTGCAAATCTGAGAAAGCTACTTCTTTAATCCTCTTCTCATTTATATATTTGAAATATTAATATGTGGCTTATTAAGATTGTTTTGATGAGTGATTACATAAAGTATATTATGTAATTATATATATAAATATTAAATATTCAGACTTTTTTTTGGTGGGGGGCCAGTACCAGGGATTGAAATAAGGGGCACTCAATCACTGAGTCACATCCCCAGCACTATTTTGTTTATTTTATTTAGAGACAGGGTCTCACTGAGTTGCTTAGCACCACCCTCTTGCTGAGGCTGGCTTTGAACTCAAGATCCTCCTGCCTCAGCCTCCCAAGTCGCTGGGATTACAGGCATGTGCTACGGCACCTGGCTAGTCTTTCTATGAAGTTATTATATAGTGACTTTATATATGGCTATAGATGCAGAAATTATAAGCAAACTACATACGGCAGGTCTGAAGTTAATTTCCATTTCCTTCTGATAAAGTGCGTTTATTCCAATCCCTAAAGAGCACTGACCCCTTACTCAGCTTTTTCCAAGGAGAATGGCCCTGTTGGGTTTCCCTCTCTACATCAACCGATTAGTTGTTATCTGTGAATTCTCTTTGTTAGTCACATACCTCATCACATCTGGGTATCTGGATTTGTATTTCAATGGAACTCTCATTTTCTTTGTTTTCAATTACACAGAGTACATATTGATATACAAAGGCTTCAACTGTATTTCTATAGTCCTCTTTATGTTCCAAATTTTCTTTTCTTTTATTTTCCTTGTTCTTTTTTTGTTTGTTTGTTTGTTTTTTGTTTTGTTTTGTTTCATTTTTGTACCAGGGATTGAATTCAGGGCTTTCAACCACGGAGCTACATCCCCACCCTTTTTGTATTTTTATTTAGAGACTGAGGCTCACTAAATTGCTGAGGTTGGCTGTGAACTTGCCATCCTCCTGCCTCAGCCTCCAGAGTGGCTGAGATAACAGGCATAAGCCACCAGGCTAGTGCAAATTTTCATCAAGATAGAAGTATTCAGAGCTAGAACAAGGTTTTCTTTGTTTTAGTGAATTTTCAAAATGCCCATCTACTATTTGAACTTCCTAATCTTTCCAAGTATTAGTTTTTCATCTATAAAATGTAGAAAATATCTATTTTATAAGACTATTGTCATGGTTGAAATAAATTAACACAAAGCTTTAAAAATATAAATAAAATGGAGCACATAAGTTTTTAAGACAGAAAAATATGATGATGTATGATATACAATACAGTAACTGTGCGATACTACAAAAATGGATACATGTCATATATTTGTTGAAACCCATAGAATGTACAACATGAAGAGTGAACCCTAAAGTGAACTATGGACTTTGGGTGATGATAAATTTATTAAGTAGATTCATCAATTATAATAAATATAACACTTTGGTGAGAGATACTGATAAAGAGGAAGGCTTCACATATGAAAAGACTATACTTACTGATCAATTTTGGTGCTAACCTAAAACTGCTAAACAAAAACAACAATAAAATATTTTTTAAAAATATTCACTTGCATTAACATTAAAACAAAAACATTTGCTCTGGAGTCAGCTGGCAACACATGATTTGGGGGACAAAATTCTGCATAGGTCCTTAATGTTTATGTATCTTATAAATAAAGCACTCATATTTTGTTCCATACAATCTTTCCAAGATGTTTGTATTTAATGAGCAACCTTTGAAGATATCTGGGGCAAAAAGGCAGGTATGCTTTTTCCCATTAGAAAAGATTTGAGTTTTCCAGTCTCAGATTTCTTATAGTATAATGTAATCTAATATTCTTGTAAGTGTCACTTAGTCTTCTCCTATTTTTTTTTTTTTAATGAAAACTGGGGCTCAGGAAACCACCACAATATATTATATCTAATTCTACTGCTTTCCATAATAAAATCTTTTGTCTCTGACAAGAAATCTTGTGCCCTCTGACAGTATCCATGAAACTGTGACAGGCTCACTTTTTATCATCTAAGTAGAGTAAAATCTCAAACTCTTTACAGTTCTTGACAATAATCCAATTTACCAAGAGCATAATCATCTGGCCTCTCATTACTTTGAAAACAGTTTCCTATAAAATGAAAATATCAGAGTCAATTTCATATGTTATCAATATTAAACTAGATAAAAATATCCACATAAATAATTTAGTAAAGTATTTGACAATAACCATCAATCATTATTAATTATATAAAACATAAATACACACACATAACAAAAATATTTCATACATGCAACACTTATGTCTCAACAGTTACTGAGGTTAATAAATATGCAAACTACTAAAGTGGTAATGACAGAAATCTTTCACAGAATTTTCTTTAAAATAAAAACCAGAAGTATATGCATATATGTATTTGTGTTTTTTAATCTCCTACCATGTCTAATAAAATGTAATCATGTAACAGATTTCACTACAGAATGATACAAATGAAATGTCTCTGTAAACTGTCATTCAAGTTCCTTGAAGGCTTAGTAGAGAGTCAGTTTAGCAAACCAACTAAGATTTTTCAACCTACTTATAACACGTGATTTTTTACAAATATCAGATTTTTGAGAACATGAAAAGAAAAACACAGGTGAATGAAATTTACTTCTCCCATTTCCCAAAGCAAAAGTTTTCATATGGTATGGCTGACATTAGCTGTCATCATGTAATAAAATTAATTCCTCCAACTCAGGAGCATCTTTATAATGACCTTAATGATTACTATGTTATATTCACTGGCTGCATCAGAGACAACAAAGAATCACAAGATCACAAAAGGATGGAAGCCAAGAATCACCGTATGCCAAATGAAAACTTAAAGATAATGAAACTGAAACTCCATCAACCGAGACTCTAGTTAAAGCCTTAGTAAAATGGCAACATATATTATGATATGGACTCATTATGTTTTCTTTTCCAAAGGTAATTTATTTATTTTTATACCAAAAAATAAAAAAATAAATACATAGAAAGTCAATGGGAGAAGTAAACAGTCATTCTAGTGAAAATTAAGTGGCACTTAAATTACCACAGTTAAGATCTTACATATGTTATACATTCCTTCTCTAAGATAGGATGATGTACTAGAAACATGATCTTCCAGAATTCAGATCTTAAATTTATAACTCCTAGCAATGTATTTTTAGGAAAGTTTTCTGTACCTCATCTTTCTCACAGGCAAATATAAATAATGGTACCTCACTTAAAAAAATTTTAAATAGACTTTTTCAAAATAATTTCTCCAAATACAACCTTTCTTCACTTTGTAAAATCTACATACATGTGTGTGTGTAATTTTTTCAGCACTAAAAAGAAATGAGCTACTAAAAAACAGGATAAAACATGGTAGAACACATACTATAACTTAGGAATGTGACTTAATGCTTGAAATGCATATTACTACGTGAAAGAAGTCACTTTGAAAAAGGCTACACACCAGATGACTGTTTACATGAGGTATCTAGGAAAGGCCAAACTACGTACATATTAAAACAATCAATGGTTCTCAGGGTGTTTGTGTAAAGATAGGTATGAATAGGCAGAGCACAGATTTTCAGGGCAGTGAAAGTACTCCATACTATACTATAATGATGGATATAAGTCTTTATACATTTGTCAAAATCCATAAAACCACAATACCAAGAGTGTACCATAACACGAACTAAGGACTTTGTTGTTGATAATATACCAGTGTAGATTCTTTGATTGAAACAAATTAATTATTCTAGTTTGGGATGTTCATCATAGAGAAGGCTGGACATGCATGAGAACAGAGGGTATAATGGGAACTTTCTACTCAATTTTTCTGTGAACATAAACTGATCTAAAAAATAAAAGACTGCTAATTAAAAAAAAGACTAAAATAAAGACATCATAAAATAATCTAAAACTATTTAGGGAATTCATTTCATACCTTTGGTCATCTTGAATTCTAGGATTATAAACATCTTTAGATAATTCAAAATTTTAATTATGTTATTTTCCTATTAAATTTTTAATGTATTTAGACAAAGTCCAAATTACCCATATTAATTACAAATAATTAGATGGATATTTCCTGTTATAAATAAAAATTAAATATTATCTCAAATTTAAAAACATTATTTTTTTACTTCCTAAAGACTATAATTACTGAGTCAAAATTACTAATATTTACAAATTTTAATAAGTGATTTTAAAAACCTATAAATGAGACTTAGAGAAGGAACGAATTACACTGAGGATTAAAGTAAAATAAACAAAAGGGCTTGGAAAAAAGATACAAAGGTTAATAATGGCAAATTTTTCTCATAGCTTTACAAACCCAAGTTCTTTTATTCTCTCTTCTCATTTACTCAGACCTACTCCAATTTCCTCAAATGCCTCCACTAGAAATCTGTAAGTATCTACCTCATACCCTATGAGCTCAGTAATTTTTAAATACTACTACTGTATGCTCAATTGAGTAAATTATTGTTCATTCAAGTTCACAGTCAATAGTTCCAAAGTGAATGCTTGTACATGAAACAGAGCTCTGAGTAAAGGTCACAGCTTTCTATGTTTATAGCTTCCCCACACAATTAATCTTGCAGCTGCACTTGATTAGTTTTTGACATGAATACACTGTCTCAAAGAGGTCAATGGAAGGAGGTTTCCATCCTTTAAACACTCTCTTTAACCTACCCTATTCAGAAACATTAAACCACTTGTAATAGCACTACACAAGGACTTCCCAGTGTTTAGACTCTAGGAAATTTTTCTGTCTTCAGTGCTCCATTATTTAGACTGCAAAAGGTATTCTGAACATGTTCTCCTTTTTAGGAATAGCTCTTCGAACAAACAATTAAAATGTTCATTATCAATTAATAGTACAAATTTCCAATGATGATGATGTATTATTTCAGGAAAAACAGAGTTAAAAGTATAAAGATAATCATTGCAAACCTAGGATTTCAGGTTAAATTCTTTTCCCTCAAAATACAAACTAAGAATTTGTCTTATGAAGAAACTATGATAAGAGGTCATTTATACCAACAATTATATTGTGCTGTTACAACAAAGATACAGATGAAAATAAGAAAAGGGATAAATAATTTGAAGTAAAGTACTAAATTATGAATTAATTTTTTCAAAATGTAGTTTACCCAATTTTCCACAACTTTTGCCAACCACAGAAAACAAAAACAATTCATTTGAAACAAACATTATTATTTTTTTTTTACACCATGACGTTATGTATTCTGACAATGGGTTTACCTAAACAAATATGCTAGCAGAAAAGTATAACATTACATAGTAATAGATAAAAGGGGGCAGAGTTAAACAGGTATATTTACACAAAGGCAATAATACAGAGAGAAAACATACTTGATGTAAGTTATATTTCTCTGATAAAATTAACAGTTTATAAAATGGCGTAAGTGCACATTCGTAGGTAAGACATGCCTAAATGCAGAGAAAAGTTTGTTTCTATGATTTTAAAATACTAGCTTAAATATCATTCTACAGTTAAAAATGAACTGTCAACAAAGTAAATATTGACATTTTCATGCCAAAGTTTCCATTTTTGTTTTCAAATATATCATGAGTTTAAGTGATCTTAATTAACTGACAATATCCTTGCCAAGTGTCCTTAGCTCAATATCTCTAAAAATTGCCATATGTCTTCTGTTCCATTGCTGTAGGCTTTCAGTGGAAACTTAATATGTTAGGGGAAGACTTGACAGATTTTAACAACTGTTAACTAACATTCTTGGATGAATATGGTGACATAGTTAAAAGAATGTCTAATACTGTTATTAACTTCAAACTTTGTTGGGATGTAGAGCTGTGAGTAAAAAGAAATTACTACCAAACAATATTTTTAGAAGATATATATTGCTACTTTTCAAAAATTAATATACAAGGTCATCCTATGAGTTTGTCTTTTACCCTGAATATTAATTGAGCCATTCTTAATTTATTATTAAATAATCAAAATGTTTAGCTCACCAAAATCTTTCCTTTAGCATAGGATTAGTATGTCACCAATTAAGTCTTGTGTACTTCCTTGATCAAGTGCTATAAATTCCACTTAAAAAAGGTAATATACCTGTGTACTAAATAGACACACTTAATAGAAGGTGGGATGTATATATTTAATATGTGTTATAGGATACATTACATACTTAATAGAAGGGGGACTTTCTGAAAAAGAAAGCATCCTCACTATTTCCCTAAAGAGGAAATCAAAGTCTTCATGTCAGTGTTCTTCCCAAATTATGAAATCTTCCAACAAGGAAAACGAATGACAGCTAAAGAATGACAAAAGTTGAGAAAGTAAAATAAATTCAGAGATGAAATTCTTTTGTAACAGTAAGCATGAGAAACAATGAATGCAAATTTTAATTCATGGCTAGGATTTATTTCTATTTCCCTTCCTAATTATTTGTCTTTAATGGAAGAGGTTTTCTATTTTCTCAGCATTGACCACTCAGGTCATGTTTTTAAATGGTCTCATGACTGATCCTATAGGGAGCTATGTAACTAATGCAATGTTAATTTCCTTTATTTTGAATACCTGTACTTACTTAGCCATAGTGTCTGGAGTAAAAAAGCTAATGTTATTTGTTCTGACATAAAAAGAAAAGGCAGAATATCCAAAAATATATTTATCAATCTACAAGAAATTATTGGTAAATAAACAATTTAATGCTGGTAAATAAAGCTTCTTGTGTATCTTAGAGCAATTCATTATAATGCATAAATGTTTGATCAGTATTTATTCACTGCTTAGTGTCATTCCTTATAAAAGACATCCCAAACACAGTTTATGGTAAGGTATCTAAACCTTGCCAAATTCTAGTCTCAAGCATTAAATCTTACAATCTAATATACTCCCACATAACCTCTGATAAAATAGATTAACTCAAGTACTCAAACATTTTTTGTTCTTTTTCTATTCCAAATTCCTCCATAGTACTAGAAAAACCATGACGTTTAGAATTTAAAAGAATTAAATGTACCACTGTATTCCTGAAACTAGAGATTAAGTATATTATTGCATGAGTTAAGGGCTAAATTGTATTAGAATTTCTTACTTTTTGGTCTTTAAACCTGAACTGAGACCCTAAGAGAATAGATTAGTAAATCTTTGTATGTGCTATGCATTTTAATCGGTATTTTCTGCATTTATCTATATAACAATAGTAATTTAATTTTTTGTTAACATAACACAGTACAGTGCCTTTAATAATTAATTTTTCTATTACAGGGACATTTCTAAGAAAATACCTATTATATTAAAAATCAAAATTGTCTGCCATCCGAAAACACATGCTTTAAAACCTATTGTTCACACCCAAAATAAGAGAGGGAGAGTGCTGAATTCCTGAGACAGAGAAGGCTACACTAAATAATAACAGAAGTCATTTACAAATACCTCTACTGATTCTCAATCATAGAAGACAATTCAGTAATTATCTTGATGGTAGAAATCATGTCTTTTAATTTAGTGTGCACAATTTTTACTACACAATAATATATACTCCTCGGTGCATTACCAAAATGTAAGAACTGGAAGGACCAGATAAAAGTTGAAATGCATTTTGGCTGTTAAATATTTGAATAATTTCAACATCTAAATCCATCCTTGGTATGCTGCCTTTGGTTTTGCTCTGACAGAGTAGCTTTAAAGCTCAGTATGCCAAAATGTGGGCTCAAAAAGTGCAAGTTCTAGTATAAACTAGATAAATGTTGAGAACTCAAGAGGTGTCTACACTCAGCTTCCAAATCAGAGCAAAAATAATTTAAGATGCTCTTTTCTTTATATTTCCATGCTATTTTGTACATACTTCACTAATAGCACTAAATAGATTTAAAATATGAGCCTCTTGAAAGCAAGAAAATCCCCAATGCCTAGCAAAATAAAAATTATAGAAACTGAGCAAACCATATTTTAGTAACTCAAGAGATAGGTTTCTATATTATAACTATATCCTAAAGCTTAAGGAAGAAGGTATTTTCTGTTTTATGGGACAACACAAAGTAATTTGGTATACTTTTCCTGTTGCACTACCTAATAAACTCTCTAGTAAGTATATAATTAATCTGTATGAGAATCTGATATGTTTTCCCATTTATGTCAAATTGGAATTTCTTGCATTAAAGGATATAGACTCATATCATACAGCTATTGCATATGCCATTTATATCAGGAAACTTCTAACAATAAAATTTTGTTTGAAGATAAAAATAACCTAATCATAAACAATGCATTATTTCCTTTCTTTGCCAATGTAAATAAGCTTTGCTAATTTTTTTAACTTGGAAAACTGTTAACTATATTTCATAAATATCCCTTTGATGCTCCAAATTTCTAATGTAGAAACACCAGTATTTAATATGTTCTAAAATATGTATGTATCCATACAATTTAAGTTCCTACTGGGGTAGCAAATTAAAAAAAAAAAAAAATCTTACTATTTTAAAATGTCTGATGAACACACCTATTATAGTCTTAAAATTGGAGGATTATTTACGAAAGTCTAAAAGTTCAGGTTTCATTGAAAATTTCACTTAATCTGTGATTTTTCTTATCAGAAAGTCAGGAAATACTGAATAAGTGGCTAGATTGTGCACAATTATATTTGTAGTCTATTTCCTGACAACCAAAAAGATCTTCCTGTAAAACTGAAACTCAACTTCCCATCAAATTCCTTAAAAAAAAAAAATGGTCCCAATTATAGACAAAAGAAAATGAAAACATTGTACCAGCCAGGCATATAAGCATGATATAGATGAATCACAATTTGGGGGACAGAGACTGGCATATACTAAAATAAGTAAATTTATAGATTTTCATGACTATCATTTTTCAAATTTGTATTTCCTCAGCATTTTTGCCAAACTAAGTTATCTACTTAGAAAAAAGTTATGCAAAAAAATAATTAATATAACTTTAATAACCTTCAGCTTTATTTTAAGGGTATCATAAAGGGTATAAATGGAACTATAATATTTAATAAAATATGTAAGATAAGAATTTACTGATAATTCATGGTTAACAAATGTGAATGAAAGTTATAGGTTACTTTTTAGAACAAAATGCCAATGTTTTTAAACTGTCACATATTATCTTAACATAATTTTATTCTCCTACTAAAATTATGAAGAGAAATATTTAAAACTTAGTTTGTTTTCTTTAATAATATTTCTAACCAACAGAATATCATTCCATACAAATTGATAACTACCAATAAAGAACTACCCAGGCCTTTTTTGAGAGCAGATTGCTCACTATCAGGCATCTATCATCCGCCATTTGCCTGCCTCTCGCCTGTCCATCGCCTGCCTTACTCCTATCCATCAGCCAACGCTCGAGGTTCACCTCCCAATCGTCTGACAACAGTCGGCAAACTGATCACCAACCGCCAGTAGAGCACTAGCTGCCTGCTGCTACCCGGAAGTTCACTGTTACAGTATCTGCAGGTTTGATTGCACATAGCTACCGCCATTTTGAGACAACAGCCAGGCCCCCTAGGACCCCTGGCCGGACTGACTGAGCCCCATCTCCAGGATCCCTCAGCCTGACCAATCACTCCCTGCCTCTGGGGCCCTCCCATCGACTGACTGCTCCCTGCCGCCAGGACCCCCAGACCAACTGACTGTGCCCTATCACCAGGACCCCAGACCGACTGATTGCACCTGTCCTCCAGGATCCCACAACCTCCAGGACCCCTGCGGGACCAACTGCATCCCCTCTCCAGGACCTCCAGTTGACCACATCCACCCCTGAGCTGCAGCTCCCCATTTGCCAGCACATTTTCAAAGCCAGAACGGCCATCTTGGATAATCCTGGAAGCCTTAGCTCCGATATTTGGGTGAGGCAAATCCTATCCTGAGATGCCTGCTGGAGGCTTGAAGCTCATTGTCAGGTATCACTCATGCATTAGGCTACTGAACGCTGGGAGGTTCATTAGTATATGACTGTTACACAGTAGATTTTCTTTCTTCTCCTTTTTAAAAAAATTTAAGTTTTTATTTCTTTACTTTTCTTGCTCTCTTTTCCTTTAGTTTCCTTGTTCCCTCAGAGTCTCTTTTTCCCTCTTTTGCATGCTAACATGCGATTTCTTTTGATTACACTCTCACCCTTTCTATTTTCTAGAACTCTATATATTCTTTTCTTATCCCATTAACAACCACATTCTACATCCCTCTGTATCCTCTTTGTCCTCCATTAGAAACTGCAGACATTATTGCACACCTGTTTGTTTTACCGAAGATAATATTTGAACTCATTTTCTTTATTGTGACAATTTTGTTATTGTCCCCATAGGGGCTATTTGGTCTAGGATTGCATAGTGTCTGATTTGGGCACTGCTAATATTGATCTCCCCTTAAAGAAAGGGTTTTGGAAACCGATAGGGCCACTATAAGCCTATAGGGGGAAATCTGCAATACCCCACATGTGCACTGCTAGAGGGGAAGATACATGAACAATATGAAAAAACAAGGGAAGAAAATGATCCAAACAAATCTAGATTCTATAGTAATAGAATCCAATGACAGTATGTTAGAAGAAATGTCAGAAAAGGACTTCAGATTATACATGATTAAGATGATTCGCAAAGCAAAGGATGAGATAAGAGAGCAAATGCAGGCAATGAATGATAATACCAATAAGCTGAAAGAGCACCTGCAGGAAGCAAAAGATCATTTCATAAAGAGATAGAGATTCTCAAAAAAAAACCAAAAGGAAATCCTTGAAATGAAGGAGACAATAAACCAAATAAAAAACTCAATGGAAAACATCACCAAAAGACTAGACCACTTGGAAGACAGAACCTCAGACAATGAAAACAAAATATTTAATCTTGAAAATAAAGTTGACCAAACAGAGAAGATGGTAAGAAATCATGAACAGAATCTCTAAGAACTATGGAACATCATGAAAAGACCAAATTTAAGAATTATTGGGATTGAGGAAGGCACAGAGATACAACCCATCCAAAGGAATGAACAACCTATTCAATGAAATAATATCAGAAAATTTCCCAAACCTGAAGAATGAAATGGAAAATCAAATAAAAGAGGATTACAGAACACCAAATGCACAGAAACACAACACATCCACACCAAGACACATTATAATGAAAATGCCTAACATTCAAAATAAAGATAGGATTTTGAAGGGCGCGAGAGAAAAGCATCAGATTACATATAGGGGGAGACCAATACGGACAGCAGCCGACTTCTCAACGCAGACTCCAAAAGCTAGAAGGGCCTGGACCAACATATTTCAAGCTCTGCAAGAACACTGTTGCCAACCAAGAATCCTATACCCAGCAAAACTAACCTTCAGATTTGAAGATGAAATAAAATCCTTCCATGATAAACAAAAGTCAAAAGAATTTACAAGTAGAAAGCCTGCACTACAGAATGTTCTCAACAAAATATTCCATGAGGAGGAAATGAAAAACAACAATGGAGGTCAGCAAAGGCAGGAACTACCTTAGAGAAAAAACACTCAAAGGAGAAACCAAGCCAACTTAAAAACCAAAAATAAGCCAAATGACTGGGAATACAAATCATTTCTCAATAATAACCCTGAACATTAATGGCCTAAAGTCATCCATGAAAAGACATAGACTGGCAGAATGGATTAAAAAGAAAGACCCAACAATATGCTGCCTGCAAGAGACTCATCTCATAGAAAAAGACATCCACAGACTAAAGGTGAAAGGATGGGAAAAAACCTACCACGCACATGGACTCAGTAAAAAAAGTGGGCGTTTCCATCCTTACATCAGATAAAGTGGACTTCAAGCCAAAGTTAGTCAGAAGGGATAAAGAAGGACATTTCATACTGCTTAAGGGAACCATAAATCAGGAAGACATAATGATAGTAAATATTTATGCCCCAAACAATGGTGCATCACTGTACATCAAACAAATCCTTCTCAATTTCAAGAATCACATAGACCACAACACAATAATTCTGGGGGACTTTAACGCACAGCTATCACCGCAAGATAGATCTTCCAAACAAAATCCAACCTAAGAAACCATAGAACTCAATAACACAATCAATAACCTAGACTTAATAGATATATATAGAATATTCCATCCATCAACAAGAGGACACACTTTCTTCTCAGCAGCACATGGAACCTTCTCGAAAACAGACCATGTGTTATGCCACAAAGCAGCACTTAGGAAGTGAAAAAAAAAAATAGAGATACTGCTTTGTGTTCTATCAGATCATAATGGACTGAGAGTAGAAATCAATGACAAAATAAAAAAGGGAAATTACTCCAACACTTAGAGACTAAATAATATGCTATTGAATGAAACATGAATAACAAAAAACATCAGGGAGGAGATTAAAAAATTCTTAGAGGTCAATGAGAACGATGATACAAAATATCAAAATCTCTGGGACACTATGAAAGCGGTACTAAGAGGAAAATTCATTGCATGGAGTGCATTCCAGAAAAGAATGAAAAGTCAACAACTAAATGACCTAACATTACAGCTCAAAGCCCTAGAAAAAGAAGAACAGAATAGCAGCAAAAGTAGTAGAAGACAGGAAATAATTAAAATCAGAGCTGAAATCAATGAAATTGAAACAAAAGAAACTATTCAAAAAATTGACAAAACAAAAAGTTGGTTCTTTGACAAAGTAAACAAAATAGACAAACCCTTAGCCACACTAACAAAGAGAATGAGAGAGAAGACTCAAATTGCTAAAATACATGATACAAAAGGAAATTATCATGACAGGCACCACTGAGATACAGAACATAATGAGAAGCTACTTCGAAAATCTGTATTCCAACAAAATAGAAAGTACTGAACACATTGACAAATTTCTAGAGACATATGCTCCTCCCAAACTGAACCAGGAGGACATACACAATTCAAACAGATCAATATCAAGCAATGAAATACAAGAAGCCATTAAAAATCTACCATCCAAGAAAAGCCCAGGACCAGACGAGTTCTACAAGACCTTCAAAGAAGAACTCATTCCAATACTTCTCAAAGTATTACAGGAAATAGAAAATAAGGGTACCCTACCGAACTCATTCTATGAAGCTAATATCACTCTCATACCCAAACCAGGAAAAGACACATCAAGGAAAGAAAATTTTAGACCAACATCCTTGATGAATATAGACGCAAAGATCCTTAACAAAATATTGGCAAACCGTATCCAAAAACATATTAAGAAAATTGTGCACCACAATCAAGTGTGGTTCATCCCTGGAATGCAAGGATGGTTCAACATTCATAAATCAATAAATGTAATCCATCATGTCAATAGACTTCAGGATAAGAATCATATGGTTATTTCAATTGACGCAGAAAAAGCATTCAACAAAATACAACACCCCTTCATGCTCAAAACACTAGAAAAAATAGGGATAGTAGGACCATACCTGAACATTGTAAAGGCTATTTATGCTAAGCCCATGGCCAACATCATTCTTCATGGAGAAAAACTGAAACCATTCCCTTTAAAAGTGGGAACAAGACAGGGAAGTCCTCTTTCACCACTTCTATTCAACATTGTCCTCGAAAACTAGCCAGAGCAATTAAGCAGACTAAAGAAATTAAAGGGATACGAATAGGAAAAGAGGAACTTAAGCTGTCACTATTTGCGGATGACATGATTCTATATTTAGAGGATCCAAAAACCTCCTCCAGAAAACTTTTAGACCTCATCAATGAATTCAGCAAAATAGCAGGCTATAAAATCAACATGCATAAATCTAAAGCATTTTTATATGCAAGGGACAAAACAGCTGAAAGGGAAATGAGGACATGGACACAAACCCAAATAAATACAATTGTCTAATACTAGACAAAGGTGCCAAAAATATGCAATGGAGAAAAGATAGCCTCTTCAACAAATGCATATGCAACAGATCCATATGCAACAGAATGAAACTAAACTCCTATCTCTCACCCTGCACAAAACTCAACTCACAATGGATAAAGGACCTTGAAATCAGACCAGAGACCCTGCATCTTATAGAAGAAAAAGTAGGTCCAAACCTTCACCTTGTTGGCTTAGGGTCAGACTTCGTTAACAGGACTCCCATAGCCCAAGAAATAAAAGCAAGAATCAATAACAGGGATAGATTCAAACTAAATAGCTTTCTCTCAGCAAAGAAAAACTATCAGCAATGGGAAGAGAGAGCCTACAGAGTGGGAGAATATCTTTGCCACTCATACTTCAGATAGAGCACTAATTTCCAGCTACATAAAGAATTCAAAAAACTCTACACGAAGAATACAAATAACCCAATCAACAAATGGGCTAAGGATATGAACAGAAACTTCACAGAAGAAGATCTACAAGCAATCAACAAATATATGAAAAAACGTTCACTATCTTTAGTAGTAAGAGAAATGCAAATCAAAACTACACTAAGATTCCATCTCACCCCAATTAGAATGGCAATTATCAAGAATACAAGCAACAATAGGTGTTGAAGAGGATGTGGGGAAAAAGGTACACTCATACATTGCTGGTGGGACTGCAAATTTGTGCAGCCACTCTGGAAAGCAGTATGGAGATTCCTTAGAACACTTGGAATGGACCTCCCATTTGACCCAGCTCTCCCACTCCTCGGCCCATACCCAAAGGACTTAAAATCAGCATACTACAGACATACAGCCACATCAATGTTCATAGCTGCTCAATTCACAATAGCCAGACTATGGAACCAACCTAGATGCCCTTCGATTGATGAATGGATAAAGAAACTGTGGCATATATATACAAAGGAATATTACTCAGCCATAAAGAATGATAAAATTATGGCATTTGCAGGCAAATGGATGAAATTGGAGAATATCCTGTTAAGTGAGATAAGCCAATCTCAAAAATCCAAAAACCGAATGATCTCACTGATAAGCGGATGATGACACGTAATGGGGGGTGGGAGGTGGGCAAGAATGGAGGAAGGAGGGACTGTATAGAGGGAAAAGAGAGGTGGGAGGGGTGGGGCGGAAGGAAATACTAACAGAATGAATCAAACATCATTATTCTATGTAAATGTATGAATATGCAAATGGTATGCTGTTACTCCATGTACAAACAGAAAGAACATGTATCCCGTTTGTTTAGAATAAAAATAAATTTAAAAAAAAGAACTACTCAAATAGTGAAAGTCACTGCAATACTATTCAGCAAATGCCATAATTTTTAAAATGTCTTCAAATTTTACTCATTGTTAATAATACTATGGAACACCAACTTGAAAAGGCATACTTCGAGCAACTGTAAGGTTGACAATAACAAACATGTAAAAATAATGTTTACTTGTGTGCAAGTAACAAAATGATTAAAATTTATCATTTGCAGCAATCAGTAATTTCAGAAAATTCTGAAGAACTGCGAGAGAATATGAAAGGCAAAAGGAATAAGGAATCCTGCTTAATACAGTCGAATAAGAACAATGAGGTAGCAATCTAACCAGCATACTTTGTGTATTTTATAATTGATGATTCCACTGTACATAACTACATATATATATACACATGTATGTATTGACATGTTTGTATAAACACACACACACATATATATATATATATATGAATTATTATTAAGAACGTGGACTATTCAGAGGATGAAGCAGAAGGATGACTGGAACCCAGTAGTTCAATGTCAGCCTGGGGAACTTAGCAAGACCCCATCTCAAGAATAAATAAATAAATGAATATTTAAAAAATAAAGAAAGCAGAACTATAAAATGTAGAAGAAACTAAACTATAAAAGTGAACAGTGGCAAAGACCAGATATATTCTAATAGGAAAGAATTTCAAGTCTTTGGGCCACTAAAGAATTTGAGAAATTATTGTTGTTTTTAATTTGCAGATTAGGATAAAGTTGGCTGGACTAAGAGAATGCAGACTTAAGTAAGCATCAGGGATAGTACTTTGTATATTCAGCCACAGCTGCTGGTGATCTTGGGGCAGTATTGTGTTCATTTTAAGAATACATGCAACAAATAGCAGCTTTCCCAGCACTTCACTCAACAAAGATCTACATTTACCTTTTATTTTTTTAACATGAACAAGAAAAATGTGTCCTTTTGTTTTAAAAAAAAAAAACTATTAAAAGGCTTAAATATTCAGACAGAGCAACTGCTTTTAGATATAATTAGCTGATTATAAAACATTTTAGGGAGATTTTAAAGAAACAGCATGAGTATAATAAGTTTTCACCTTATTTCATTAACATTCCCTGACAGCAATGAAAAAAGCAAAATGAACAAGATTATATCTTACAACAAATATGCTTTATCATCTTACACAGTAATGCTTCAACACACACAAATTAAATAAAAATTTACTGGATACCTACTGTGTCCTGGCATGATCTTAGGCCCATTAAAAATTCAAAGCAAGTGCCATATATTAGGATTTTTTAAGTAGTGAACACTTAAGACTTACATTTAATGAAACTAAAGAAAAGTTAAAAGAAAACTAATTGAGTGCCTAATTCTCTATTTCTGATTTAAAAAGAGACTACTCTTAATAAATAGTCGTCAGACTAAAAGCCTTACAATTATTCCCTGGGTAGTTACTAGCAATTAATTAATAGTTATTTCCTTCCCAAAAGGATTTTCTATCCTTACTACCAAACTAAAAATTTGGTATCTGGAATCTTATTAATGTTTTATGGAAAATTAAATGGGAAAATAAAATGAGAGAACCTGAAAGACGTGAAGATTAAAAAAGAAAATGAACAAAATTGAACAAAAATTAACAGAGAAAGAATTATTTAATAATCTACACCTTAATCTTGAGGAAAACTGTAATCTGTACCTTAATTTTAAGGGAAATTGTAAAGAAAATTTCTGATATAATTTTGATAAATCTAAATATCTTTTGAATTATGTTATACCACTGCTCTAGCTTAGAATCTACTAGATTCAGGCTCCTCATGAGTAAGTACCATGTTATCGCACTCAGTCATAACTTAATGATAGGTTGTTATTTAATGAAAAATCAATGAATAAACAACGAAAACCTAACAGCTCACGTGTTTATTAAAAACAGCTTTCATGGCTCATTATACACATTATCAAATTCTTATATGTAAATTGATTTTATAAAGAATCTCAATCAAAGAAAGTACTGTATAGAGGGTAAAGAGGGGTGGGAGGGGTGGGGGGAAGGGGAAAAAAAAATAACAGAATGAATCAAACAACATTACTGTATGTGGATTTATGATTACACAAATGGTATGCCTTTGCGCCATGTACAAACAGAGAGGCAACATGTATCCCATTTGTTTACAATAAAATAAAAAAAAAAAAAGAATCTCAATCAAGAATTTACAAGAACAGATCTAAAACAACAAAAACTCAAATCACTATATACCAAATTACATAGAATAAAACATACTTCTCAATTGTAAGTAACATGATAACTGATACCTTCAAGGAGCACAGTTACAAAATAAGTACATGTACAACATACATGGTTTTCTGAAAACTCTTCTATTCATTCCTATTTACCTGATTAGCAATATCTTCAATTACAGGTTAAAAAATAAACATGTATAAGGGAAGTTTGCTTATCCTTAAAGAAACAATAAATTCTAATGTCTGTCTATAATAATATATGTATGGCTCGGGATGTAGCTCAGTTGGTAGAGTGCTTGCCTAGCATGCACAAGGCCCTGGGTTCAATTCCTAGCACCACCAAAAAAGATAAATAAATAAAATAAAATAAAATATGTAGGTATATAATATTATTTTTATTTCCATTGATATATAGGCCCAAAACAAGAGATATGGAGTGTGACTGTAGTGGTTTTAAAATATATACAAAAATTTTTTATCCTCCTTCATTCCAAAGTTGGAACCTAACTTTTCCCCTTCAATATTAGGACATAAAAGATATGTGCTTTCCGTGTGGTTCCCTCTTAGAATACTCAGTCATGGGAGGATAGCTGACAAAATCTAATGACATTCAAGCAAATCTATGGAGAGGAACAAACTAAGGAACTGAAGCCTTCTACAACCAGCTAGCAAGGAGTTAGACTCTCCCTGTAAACAGTTATGTGAGTGAGTCATTCAGAAAGGAAATCTTCCAACTCTGATCAAAACTTCAGATATCATAGCACTGGCCAACATCTTAACTACAATCTCATTTGAATTCCTGAGTCAGAAACTTAGTAAATTCTCTCCCAAATTCCTGAATTTCAGAAAAAGTGATATAATAAAAGTTATGGCTTTAAGTCAGTACATTTAGGAATAATTTGTTATGCAGCAATAGATGACTAATACAATGACCAAGTAGAGTTTATGCACTTGATTCAATGTTATGAAAGCTATTAATATAGTCCATTATATCAAGAGCTCTTAGAAGGAAAAAAAAATCACATGAACATCTCTAGATTCAGAAAAGATATTTGATAAAGCCTATCATTAATGCACATTTTTAAAAAACATGTTTATTAACAGAAACTTGCTTAACCTTAATTTCTCTCTCTCTCTCTCTCTCTCTCTCTCTCTCTCTCTCTGTCTCTCACACACACACACACACACACACACACACACACACACACACACACAGTCCAAAAGTCAGAATCTTATTTAATGGTAAAACATTAAGATTTTCCTGTTGTTATTGGCAATAAAGCAAGAAGACCATACATCTGCATTTCAATTTAACTCTTTGTTGTACTTCTTAGTCATAGCAATTTAAACATAAGAAAATACAAAGATATAATTTTTTAAAAGGAGGTAAAACTATGTCTATTTGCTGATAATCTATATCTACAAACAGCACAAGAATTAAAAAATTTATATCTAGGGCTTGGGTTGTAGCCTCCCAAGCTACTGAGATTACAGACATGTGCCACCATGCCCAGCCATTATAGCCTTTTAATTTACTTCAGTTTAAACTTAAAAGTTAACTTGGAAAGTATTTACATCTTAAGATGTTGAGTCTTCCTATCTAAGAACAGATATGTCTTTGTATTAGTTCAGAACTATATTGTCTTTCAAGAATGTTATATTTTTTTTTTCATTTTTGTGTTTTTTTTGGTTTTTTTTTTTTTTTCATTTTTGTGTTGGGTTGTGGAGCACTTGCCTACCATGTGTGAAGGACTGGGTTCAATCTTCACCACCACATAAAAATAAATAAATAAAAGTATTGTGTCCATCTACAACTTTAAAAAAGTGAGAAAAACTGATATTTAATAAAAAGAGAAATTAACAGGGGAACAGGTTGTGAAGTCTACAGAGAGAAATCAGTAGTCTTCATCTAAATAAACAAAACCCAGTTAGTAGATATAATGTAAGAAGTGATGATCCCTTTATGATAGAAAAAAATAACAAAACACTAGGGTAAACTTAAAAGATATGTCCAACACAAAAATGAAAAAAAAAAAAAAACAATATAATATTCTTGAAAGTCTCAGTCAATCACAGGGAGCCTAGCTTCAGTCAATAAAAGGCTATCAAGTGATCAGAACTTGTTCAAAAAAGGCAAATACCTAGCTATACCTAATCAAGCTATTTCTGTACTTTACCTCCATGTGTAATCTATAAATACTCACTATCCTCATTACAGAGGGAGCTCTCTTCCGGTTCTGGGTAGTGCCCAATTGAATCATTCCTTGCTCAAATAAACTCTTAAATTTATTTTGTCTAAAGATTTTTTTTTAACAGCTGCTATAATTATAGCTTTTGGCAGACAGCTCAATGGTAGAAAAAATAAAAATCATAAAATAGACCAACTGTATGTAAAAATTTACAGTAATAATGATGATAATTAATGACAATGACAGCATGTTGAAATCAGTGGGTAAATATGGACATTTCAATAAGTGGTTTAGTAATAACTAATAATGGATTCATTCTTCAAAAATTACATCAATAAAAATTCTAAGCAGAGCTGGGAATGTAGCTTAGTTGGTACAGTGCTTGACTCGCATGCACTAGACCCTGGGTTCAATCCCCAGCACCACAAAAAAAAAAAAAAAAGAAAAGAAAAATCTAAACGTACCAGAGGCTTAAATCAGAAGAAAACAGAAGACTAGTTCTTAGTTGTCTCCCAACCCACACTATATACACTAACACCCATAAAAAAAATCTTTCTAAAAAAAAGTAATCTAAATCTAATCAGGTTTCTATCAATTTAAAAAAAAGCAGGACATGGAAAGACATATTAAATAATACCACAAGGGTACAATTCAGCAAAATATACCTGTGGGAAACACAACTATCCAAACAATCTAATTCCTTCACCAAAAAACAAAGTGCAAAGAAGAAACCATCAGATTTTAAAGATATATCACACAAATAAAATATCTGAGTCCTCATCTGAATACTTTATATAAACTCTGAATCAAGCAAATTATAAAATACATAAAACATTTAAAAATTGAACAAATATCTGAATATTAAAGAATTATTATTGTATTTTCAGTATGAGAATTATTTTATTGCAAATTTTTTGAAAAGCTTTTTTACCAATGAAATGATATAGCATCTGAGATTTGCTTCATAATAGACCGGTAGGATAGTATCTACAGAATTTTTTAAAAAGTTCAAGAACTAACATTGTTGAATTTAAGTAGTAGAGTTATGGAAGTTCATTACACTATTCTTTTTTCTTTGACATACGGTTTAAATTTCCATAATAAAAAAAATAAGCTGAGAATGACAATTAAACAAGTTAAAAATCATATATCAATATAAATTAGTTTTCTGAATTTATATTAGCATAACTACTCAAAATATGTTTCAAATAATGCTACATCATCTTTGCACAGAAGCATTAAAAGGTATGTAAGAAAATGCAATGCTATTTAACTCAATCTAATAGAGTATACTAGTTATCAAAAAGCCCTCTTCAGAGTAAGTTACAGCAGAAACACATACAAATCTCTTTAATTAGTGTACACTGTGGTATGAAAAGTAAAATGAAAAAATATGTAAAAGCACTTTGATAAAATGAAGGTATTATCAACACAGGAAGTTGTCTTTTCTGAATGAACATAATAATTTAAGCTGGAAAAAATGGAAGTTACATCATACTACATTTTTGTTTCATTTCAATGGTTAATATACTGCATGGTAAGTAGTAGTGAACTATAAACCACACTTTAAACTACTTTACATTTTTGGCATTTTGCAACAAAGACCTTAATTAGACGAAATAAGCAGTAAAATTTCTGCTAAAAATAGCTTAAAACTGCAGAGCTTTGAGACCTTAATCCAATTATGTTTGTATATGCAAAGTAGGTCAGTTTTTAAACTAAGATAATATTCAACTAAATGCTCTTAACACTGAAGGAATTTCATAACTTACAATATTTGAGTTTTCCTGAATATAATACAATTGATCTATATCTATATTCACCAGGGAAACTGCTAATTTTTAAAGGCTATTTTTTAAAATATATATTTATATTTAAATATAATATAGAAGGAAAGAAAATATTTGATGCAATAGAAGCTATTTTGTTGGCAAATAACATACTGTGGACCTGGTTTCAAATGAACTGATGTGTCACCTATTTATACAGAACACGTGAGGTAAAATTATCGGAGACTAGACTAGACAGTCAGGACTATTTTTATTTAAAAATTTTTGTTGTTTGGCTAAGAAAAAAATCATTTTTTCAATACTTATTACTGAGAAAGTTGGCCATATTGTAATTTTGTTGGAATGTAAAAATTCAAATAAAAGTATTATAAGTCCATTAAGTTTAGTATAAAGTAATTAAATCAAATTAAAGTAATGGTTAAATCGACATGTAAATGTGTATTATCAGCAACATACAAATATATATTATCAGTAAACTCCTAATATACCAAATGAAGAAATGACCTCTATATAAATTTGTCAAGTTAACCATGTATTTATAAAAAAATAAGATTAAATACCTATCAAAAATATAATAAATAATTTGGATATACAACCAATAACACACAAAAAAAAAAAAAAATCAAGAGGACATGTATCTGTTGCAACTTTACTCAGATCATTCTCCAAAGAGCTGCTCTGATTATGAGCAGTAACCTTCAATAACCTCCTTAAGGTTATCCTTCTTAAAGTTAATTCCAAATTGCTCACCGAGCTCTTCGAAGTTCTTGCTGCTGCTTTAAGATAACCCTGCCTCATAGTGATTGCAAAGAAATGCCTACAGATAGTTACCTTAAAAAACAAAAATCTTAGAAATTCTGATTTTTCAGATATTTTGGAAGTTTCACTTTCTAATTACAAAACTATCATCAAAATAGAAAAAACTATGATAATAAATTTCATCAAATAATTCTCAGTGTCTATCAAGATCTTTGAAGTTTCTCTTAATGTGATAAAGAATATTGATTTTTTTTTAAATGTACACTATCCTTGATAACTAGAACAAATTCTAATTGATCATGGGGAAAAAAATTCTAAAAAGAAAAAAAAAGGTTTCCTTAGTTCTTTTAAAAATTCTCCCTCCCCCCCACCACCACTACTACTTCTCTTTGCCTATTTTCCTATGGCACTAACTATAATATTTCTCACAGATAGCAGTCAAAGATAAACTAGAATTACATAGACAGTACTTCACAAAAATGGTGATTATGTTTTTCAGAAACTAGTAGAAGTTTTGAAATCTGGAGAATATTTGTAAGCAAGCAAGAAAAAAAATTGAGAAGTAAATCAACTTTGGTGCTATTTGATAAGGTTATAAAATAAAGAGTATGAGGTTTCTTTAAGACATTTCTTTTGGAAATCAGTAGATTCAAGATAATAGCAGTTCCTTGTTCTGCACAACTGATTTCTTTTTTTAACTGCTGATGTATTTTTCTTTAGCCTTTACAATTAAATTTTTAAAATCTATTTTATATGGGACCATCCTAGGACTCCATAGTATGTGATCTAAAATGCCTCCTTCCACTGGCTATCTAAAATGGTGTATCTTCCCGTAATTCCAAGTCTATGAAAAAGAGTTTAGTCAAAATATTTCTAAATGGAATAACATAAGTGTAGCCTTTAGTGACCTACCCTGTAAACTCATCATAAAATTATTAGAGCCATTCCAAAAAAGTCTATTAATAGCAGTTTTAGAATATACACTTCTTAGACCTAAAAATATGTTCATCAAAGAAATGTTACCAGAGAGATGCTGCCCATAACAAGATGTTCTGTCTCCCATCCTCACCACTATACAAACTCTTCATATATTTGTGTTGATTACCAAATATCTGAGATTGCCCAGAATTCCTAGAATGGAAGTGTAAAGAAGGTCATGAGTACAGGCTGCTATATTAGAGGAAAGAGTGGGCATCTCTGATTTATTAGTTACGCCTTTAAAAAGCATAACCCAAGTCTAGGACAAAGGCAGTGGTCTACATAACAGTTCAGTTCTCAAGCCCTTTAGTAAGGGTTGAATAAGTTCCATCTGAGCTCAATTCAGGAATGAGTCTGGTACTTTATACACAGATTAAGTCATCTTTTCTCTACCACCTTCCTCTCCACAATTTTCTCCATATTCTTTGTCTCTGAGACCCTTTTCTAGATTTTCTGTCCACAAAACTGGCATTTTGAATCCTCATACTGTCCATAAACTTCCTGTAACTACATCTGCCTCAAAGGTGAAGGGACAAAAAAAAAAAGAAACAAACAAACAAACAATAACACCTGTTCCTCATACTCTTTGAACTACAGAGATCCTCTTTTCCAGTTTCTCTGGTCAAAGTAAGACTACCTTTCAGAGTTTGGGATTTCTGCATTGCTACCATCACTACCACTGCAAGAGGACAGCCCCACAATTTAAAAAAAAATAGACTAAAATAAAATAAAACAGTACATTGATTCCCCACACAATCTCCTTCATACAGTGTGGCGGGTGAAACCCAGGGCCCAGGGTTATGCCACGTACATCTAAAGATGGTGACTGGCAGAGAGCAAACAGCGTCCTAATTATGCCTGGAGAATGGCAGGATGCATTTACAATTGGCTGTAATGATAATCAGTTCAGCTGCCTAGCACATGGACAGATATACTTTACATGTATGCTCGAGCGAGTGATTGCTTGACCTTTAACAGGATTGGATGGACAAATCTGGTTACAATTGCTTATGCATGAGACTGCTTATATATTGAGGGTGTTATTTGAATAAACGGGAAGCTGCTTCATGAACCTCTGAAGTGTAACCGTCTTCTGTCCCGTTGGTCGGCGTGAGAAGCGGCGCCACACCACTTGGAGCAAGCCAGGCAAAGAAGCCGCGGTTTTCCCTAAGCGGAGCCGCTTGGAGCAGCCCTGGTGGCAAGCACCAGTTTGTCATAATAGAGGGGACCTTTTTTCCAATCTTCTGACCATTAACAGAGAAAGAAAAGAGAAATCTTGGAGATTTTTCTCCCTGAATTCAGTTTGCAGACTAAGAATTGGGGATGACCTGGAATCCAAGCTGGGAGATAAAGGAAGCGGGGCAAGGAGGCTTGGCAGTACCAGTTGAACCTCCAGTTTTCATCTCCCTCATAATCCTCCTACTATTGTTTACTCTTCAGAGACCTCAATAATTGCTCAGATAGCAGTCATCTTCCCAGGATTTTACTTGTGATCCATGGAAGAGGTGGATGAACTATGCTTCCTCCATCTTAACAGAACAAGAACCACAAAAATTCTATTTACATTCACTTGTTTTTTGACAAGGATGCCAAGGCAATCCAAGGGGCAATGGAAAGATTTTTCAACAAATGCTAGTACAATTGGATATTCATGCAAAAATAACAACAACAAATAATAATAATAAAAATAATGAACTTGGACTTTTACTTCACATCATATTCAAAACTAAATTCAAAATTGAATCACAAACTAAATGAAAAACCAAATATTATAAAAATTTTAGAAAAAATATGAGAAAGTTTTTGTAACCTTATATTAGGTAAAAATTTGGATAGGGGACCAAAAGTATAGTCCATTTTTAAAAAATAAAGAATGAAACTTTCACAAAGATTTTACTTTTATTTCTCTTCAAAAAACACTATGTACAAAATGGATATGCTACAAAATGAGGAAAATATTTTCAAATATTTCATATACTAAAACATTGCATCCTGAGTTAAAAATAAAAACAAAACAATTAACTCCTACAACTCAGGACAATGAATCCAATGTAAAAAGTAAGTAAAACATCTTAATAGACATTTCATAAAATACATGCAAATGACCAATAAACACTATGAAAACAGTCCAAATATCATTAATCATTGGAAAAAAGAAAATGATAATCCACAATGAAATTCAACCACAAATTTCTAGAATAGATATGATCAAAAAGATTGATAATACCAAATGTTGGTAAGGATAGTGACAGACCAGACTCCTCATATGTTGGTATATAAAATGGAAGGGTTACTTTTTTGTGTAAAAGTTACTCCTTTGACATAGCAATTCTATTCTTAATTATCACCCTAAGAGAAATTAAAACATATGTCAACACAAAGACTTCTTCACAAATGATTACAGTACTATTATTTATAATTGAAAATTGGCAACAGCATATCTCCATTAACTGCTGAATGAATAAACAAAATGTTCCAATCAATGGAATCCTGTCCTGTTATGGAAAGGAAAAGACTATAATACAAATGGATCACAAAAACTTTATATACTAAGGAAGTATATCAAGCACAAAAAGATATATATTAAAAGCATTCGATAAAATATAGCATCCCTTCATGCTCAAAACTCTAGAAATAATAGGGATAGTGGGAACATTCCTTAACATTGTAAAGGCCATCTACGCTAAACCTATGGCGAATATCATTCTAAATGATGAAAAACTGAAAGCATTCCCCCTAAAAACTGGAACAAGGCAGGGATGCCCTCTTTCACCACTTCTATTCAACATCGTCCTTGAAACTCTAGCCAGAGCAATTAGACAAACCAAAGAAATTAAAGGGATACGAATAGGAAAAGAAGAACTCAAACTATCCCTATTTGCTGATGACATGATTATATATTTAGAGGAACCCGGAAATTGCACCAGAAAACTTTTAGAACTCATAAGTGAATTCAGTAAAGTAGCAGGTTACAAGATCAATGCTCATAAATCCAATGCATTTTTATACATTAAGTGATGAATCTTCAGAAAGAGAAGTTAGGAAAACTTCCCCATTCACAATAGCCTCGAAAAAAATAAAATACTTGGGAATCAATCTCACAAAAGAGGTGAAAGACCTCTGTGGTGGGCAGAACCCGGGGCCCAGGGTTACGCCATGTGCTTCCAAAGATGGTGACTGGCAGAGAGCAAACGGCATTCCGATTATGCACGGAGAGAGGCAGAACGCATTTACAATTGGCTGTATTATAATCAGTTCAGCTGCCTAGCACATGGACAGATAAACTTTACATGTATGCTCGAGCGAGTGATTGCTTGACCTTTAACAGGATTGGATGGACATATCTGGTTACAATTGCTTATGCATGAGACTGCTTATATATTGAGGGTGTTATCTGAATAAACGGGAAGCTGCTTGATGAACTTTTGAAGTACGTGTCTTCTATCCCACTGGTCGGGCCGTAAGCGCGAGAAGCAGTGGTTTTAGGTAAGCAAAAAGAGCAAGAAGCCGCGCCGAACCGCTTGGAGCCAGCCAGGCAAAGGGGCTGCAGTTTTCCTCCATAATCGGAGCCGCTTGAAGCAGCCCATCGGCAAACAGCAGCGGCTCACAGTAGACCTCTACAATGAGAACTGCAGAACACTAAAGAAAGAAATTAAAGAAAACCTTAGAAGATGGAAAGATCTCCCATGTTCTTGGATAGGCAGAATTAATATTGTCAAAATGGCCATACTACTAGAAGTGCTATACAGATTCAATGCAATTCCAATTAAAATCCCAATGATGTACCTTACAGAACTAGAGCAAGCAATTATGAAATTCATCTGGAAGAATAAGAAACCCAGAAGAGCTAAAGCAATCCTTAGCAGAAAGAGCAAAGCAGGGGGTATCGCAATACCAGATCTTCAACTCTGCTACAAAGCAATAATAACAAAAACAGCATGGTATTGGTACCAAAACAGACAGGTAGATCAATGGTACAGAATAGAGGACATGGACACAAACCCAAATAAATACAATTTTCTCATATTAGACAAAGATGCCAAAAATATGCAATGGAGAAAAGATAGCCTCTTCAACAAATGGTGCTGAGAGAACTGGAAATCCATATGCAACAGAATGAAATTAAACCCCTATCTCTCACCCTGCACAAAACTCAACTCAAAATGGATAAAGGACCTTGAAATCAGACCAGAGACCCTGCATCTTATAGAAGAAAAATTAGGTCCAAACCTTCAACTTGTTGGCTTAGGATCAGACTTCCTTAACAGGACTCCCATAGCCCAAGAAATAAAAGCAAGAATCAACAACTGGGATAGATTCAAACTAAAAAGCTTTCTCTCAGCAAAGGAAACTATCAGTAATGTGAAGAGAGAGCCTACAGAGTGGGAGAATATCTTTGCCAATCATACTTCAGATAGAGCGCTAATTTCCAGAATCTATAAAGAGCTCAAAAAACTCTACACCAAGAATACAAATAACCCAATCTACAAATAGGCTAAGGAAATGAACAGACACTTCACAGAAGAAGATGTACAAGCAATCAACAGATATATGAAAAAATGTTCAACATCTCTAGTAGTAAGAGAAATGCAAATGAAAACTACCCTAAGATTTCATTTCACCCCAATTAGAATGGCGATTATCAAAAACACAAGCAACAATAGGTGTTGGCGAGGATATGGAGAGAAAGGTACACTCATACATTGCTGGTGGGGTTGCAAATTAGTACAGCCACTCTGGAAAGCAGTATGGAGATTCCTCAGAAAGCTTGGAATGGAACCACCATTTGACCCAGCTATCCCACTCCTTGGCCTATACCCAAAGGACTTAAAATCAGCATACTACAGAGATACAGCCACATTAATGTTCATAGCTGCTCAATTTACAATAGCCAGATTGTAGAACCAACCTAGATGTCCTTCAATTGATGAATGGATAAATAAACTGTGGCGCGAATATATATATATATATATATAATGGAATATTACTCAGCCATAAAGAATGATAAAATTATGGCATTTGCAGGTAAATGGATGAAATTGGAGAATATCATGCTAAGTGAGATAAGCCAATCTCAAAAAACCAAAGGATCTCTGATACGCGGATGATGACACATAATGGGGGGGTGGGAGGGGTTAGTGTTATGGTTAGGGTTAGGTTTAGGGTGAGGGTTAGGGAGGGTGGAAGAATGGAAGAAGGAAGGACTGAATAGAGGGAAAAGAGGGGTGGGAGGAGTGAGGGGGAAGGGAAAAAAATAACAGAATGAATCAAACAAAATTACCCTATGTAAATTTATGATTACACAAATGGTATGCCTTTACTCCATGTACAAACAGAGAAACAACATGTATCCCATTTGTTTACAATAAAAAAATTTTTATAAAAAAAAGATACATATTATATAATTTTCAGAAAAAGCAAGTTAATAGATTAAAAAAAAATAGATCTGGATTTTATTCCTGATTCCTGCCACAGAGCTTCAAAAACCCTTGGAATTTCCTAAATTTTTATTATGCTAATGAGATGGCTCATGGTGATGGTGACTCAGGATAACAGCCACCATGTGGGAAGATCAAGCCCTTAAACTGGGAGTCTGATGCTAACTCTGGATAGTTAGTGTCCTTAACTATTTCACTCTGGATGGAGTGAAAATGGAACACTAATCAAAAAGGTTTGTATTTACTGAAGTTGGGAGTAGCCATAGATACTTTTTAGGGTAATAGATATATTCTAAAACTGTACTTGATAATGGTTGTACAACTCCATAAGTATACTAAAAATATCAGTGAGTTATATACTTTACATGAAGGAAAGTTATGGTAGTATCTCAATAAAGCTGTCTGAAGATCTAATCAATAAGTTTTTGAGATTGTAGAAGGTATTCAAAAAGTTATAATAATCAGATATTTCCTCATTCTATACTCTCACAATGAACAAATATTTATTAAATATTATATTCACTGAAAAACTGAATGGTTTCAATTGTCATGAAAATATTCTATTAAACATAGAGAAGAACTCTATCATAATTAGTACTGTTAAATGAGGTTACAAATATCACACATGTAGGATGAATTATGTTCACATTTATAACTTATGAAAAAGATCTTAAAAAGAAAGGGGGAGTGATGGTAAAGTGGTTTAACTTGGAGCAATCTAGGATTGAGACAATGCCCATATATCATGATTAGATTCAAGGACCTCAAAATCAATTATGATTCTTGTTTTAAATGTTTTTTGAACTGATGATCTTCCAATCCATTATTGTAAATAATAACAAAATCACTGTTATGTAGATTACATTAAAGCCAAATGAGCTTCCAATAATGGCCATGGGGACACCTAAAACAAGAAAGAAAAGAAAAGAAGAAAGAAAGAGAGAGAGATGGCAGAGGGAGGGAGGGAGGGAGGAATGGAGGGGGAGGGAAAGGGAAAGGGAAGGAAAATAAAAGAGTAAGGAAGGAAAGGGAGAGAATTATTATAAGTATGGGATCCTTTGTTTTATCCATTTTAGTTTTCCCTCTTGTTATTGTCCTTTAATTTTTTTCTCTTGCATTTACCAACCTAAAAAAAGAGGGATGCATGAAACCTATTCATTCTCATCACCTCCTCATTAACTTCCCACCCCATAATAATTTGACTTCAGTTCTAACCATTAGGCTGAAACCAATACAGCAAAAGTCACTAACTGAGATTTTTTTTCAAATAGCACTACTCTTCAAGCTACCTACGCAATCTTTCCTACAAGCTTCAGGCCTCTTCATTTCTAGGGTATGTGGAAATTTATACAATCTCCTGTTGGAAATTAGAGATATCTCTTTATTGTTAAATATAAATCTTTTCCTTTCTGATCTACCACATCCTTACTGAACCACCTTACACCATTGTTCAGTAGGTAAGCTTGCCATTAAAAGCAAGCTTACCTACTGAACATGAGTAAGAGTCAATTAAAAAAAATTTTTTTAAGCTGATGTACAAACAAAATAACAAAAATTGTATCGGATATACACATATGTATTAAGATAAATTTCTTTTATAATTCAAAGAGTTTGTTTTACGTGGTGCTGAACTCACACTAATGCTAAAGACAAAATTCTTCTTGTCTGCTTGTACAAAGAAACATTTTCTGTATATCCAAAGACTCAAATTTTTTTTAAAAAGTCTGTACTTTCTAGTGCATACAACCACATTTAGCTATATGACCAATGTACATAAGTCAAAATTTAGAGGAGGTGGTTGGAACTGGCCTAATCCATGTGGAAATGATTACTTTCCTGGCCTAAAGCTCTTATTAGGATCAAAACAAACTGATACTATCTTAAGAACCCTTCTAATTTTTGAAAAATAAAACCTAAGTGTTCCATAGTTGGGCAGATATTGTCCAGATATTCTTTGTTTTGTTTAAGGACAAAATCATGGGATATTTATTTTTGTATTTAAATCAAAAGCAGAGTTACCATTATGAAGCAAGTAAGGGTATTTCAAAAGATAGAGTCCAGCATGGTAGCTAGTCCACTTGAGGTTCGTTCAGGAGGCTGAGGCAGGAGGGCCAATGGAGCCATGGAAATCTAGGGCAGCCTGAGCAACATAGCAAAATCCCATATCGATTAAATTAATAAACAAAAAAGGTAATTAAGTACAGAAAGGCACAAAGTTGGTATAAACATGACCACCAAACTAAACATATGATCTGATAGTTTTAAAAATCTCAGTTTGGCTATGGGCCAAAAAAATTCTTAAATAAACTCTATTCATCAGGAGTATGAAAAAATGATAAAAAATTTAGAACCAATTTACTGGTAGAGATAAAATATTCCAGTGAGAATAAAATGCAAGTTCTAGAGTTCAATGTTTTATGATGTAATTCTAGAATGGATTATAATTGTTTTAAATGATTGTAAAAATTGTAAACTTTAAAGTACCTACACCAAAATATAATGCTGTTTTGATTCATAAAATTGAAGAACTGAATAAAATATCAACATGTAACTTAGACCAGACTGCTAACTCTGGCAGCTCAGTATCTATACTATATAGATTTTTACACTTAAAAGAAATACTATGTTTTGATCATGAACAAGATAGCAAGCAATTCTACAACCTTCTTGAAATCTCTTCTAATGTTTCATCATCCAGCAATAGCAAGCAGCTTCAATTAACTCAAAGTTGATGTTATGTGATCAAAACTCATTTTATCCCACTACATTATAGGGCTAGATTTGGTATTTCTTTGCATATATCTTGCTTGTTATAAATACTCAATAGACCTTTTAACATTTCTCACCCTTTCTCCCAAGATCCTTCTCTGGATATTATTCATTTTTCCCATATCCTTTGGTTTAAAAGTGTTATTTGAGCTCCTGCTTAAGAAGAAAAAACATTATAACATTTATAACCTAAATTCTAATAAATACTTACATAGTTTGTCGAAAAAGCAAACCACCATTCTAGAATGGTCAGATTTTTTTTTCTTTTTCCTTAGATATATGGGAGGAAGGTAATCAAGTTAAAAAAAGCATGCTTCAATGTCAATGGGCATGTCTAAGTAGCTTAATATTTTCTTCCTGTTAAGATACAATAAACAAACTGAAGGTCTGATTATAGAAGTATACTAAAGTATGAAGGTGAAGTTGTGAAAAGTTAATAACCTCGGAACACAGCTTAGTAAAGCCAAGAAGAGAACCACGATATACTCACATGCAGAGTGGTATTCTTTCTACACGAGATTGGCTACTATAGTTGAGAAGGAGATAGAATGTTAATTCTTGATTCTTCTCCTGCAAGCTTAAAACCCTAACAATTAATGTAGAAAATTCTCAAAAAATGTGATAAACACTACACTTTAATATTTTTTAAATTATCAATGGATCTTTTATTTATTTATATATTTACTTATTTATTTATATGTGGTGCTGAGGATTGGACCCAGGGCCTAACATATGCCAGGCAAGCGCTCTATCACTGAGCCACATCTCCAGCCTTGTCACTTTCTTAACGCACAAAATTCTCTGTTCAAAAAATAGTGATGAGTGCCCAAAATGAGAAAGTTGCTTTTTCTGATTAAATCTATTTTACCTGATACATAAAAATTATACATGCATATGCTGTGTAGTGTTTAAATCAGGTTAAACAGATCTATCTCCTGAAACATTTATCATTTCTTTACTGTGAAAACTTTCAAAATCCTTTCTTAAAGCTTTTTGAAATATATGGTACATTAATGTTATCTATAGTCTCCCCACTTTGCAACAGTGTCACAGAATTTCTTATTCCTATCTATAATTTAGTACCCTCTGATCAACCTTTCCCCAATCCCCACTCCTCTCCCCAGCCTCTAGTGAATACCATTCTACTCTCAATTTCTGTAAGATTAAATTTTTAAGATTCACATATAAGTGAGATCATGTAGTACTTGTCTTTCTATGCTGGCTTATTTCACATAATGATCTCCAGTTCTATTCATGTCACAAATGACAAGATCTCATTTTTTATGGCTATATAGTATTTCTTTCTGTATACATGCCACATTTTCTTTATCCATTAATTACTTGGTTGTTCCCATTTCTTGACTATTGTAAATAGTGTTGGGGTGAACATGGGAGTACAGATATCTCTATAATTTCATTTCCTTTAGATATCTACTTGAGAGTGGAAAATGCCAGATCGCATGGCAGTTCTCTCTTTTTTAATATGTTTTTGTATGCCAGAATTTTTTTAAAAATTTTTGCACTTTTGTTCATCAGGGATATTGGTCTGAAGTTTTCTTTCCTTGATGTGTCATTGTCTGGCTTTGGTATCAGGGTGACAATAGCCTCAGTGAATGAGTTTGGAAGGGTTCCCTCCTTTTCTATTTCATAGAATAACTTGAGACATATTGGTGTTAATTTTTCTTTGAAGGTCTTACAGAACTCAGTTGACTGTCTGGTCCTTGGATTTTCTTGGTTGGTAAGATTTTGATGGCATCATATATTTCATTGCTTGAAATTGATCTGTTTAAATTGTTTATGTCCTCCTAAGTTCAGTTTGGATAGATCATATGTCTCTAGAAATTTGTCAGTGTCTTCGAGATTTTCTATTTTATTGGAGTATAAATTTTCAAAATAGTTTCTAATTATCTTCTGTATTTCAGTATGTCCATCCTGATGTTGCCATTTTTTACCACACATTTTAGTAATTTGAGTTTTCTCTCTCTTTCTCTTCATTAGCATAGGTAGGTGTTTATTAATTTTTTTTTTCAAAGAAATAACTTTTCATTTTGTGGAAAACCACCCCTGCCTGAATCAAGTGGTTACCCTGTGTAAGCTCACTGCTGAAGTTCAAATACAGGTCCTGGAAGTGGGAATGACCAGCTAGACCCAAATAGCTTGCTTAACTCCATCACTTCTCCTGTTTTCCACAGAGGAAGCTCCTACCAGCCTCCTTTAAATCTGTACCACTATAAATAAACCAAGCCCAGGCTCCTTCCTTTGTTAGAGCCAGACCCTTATGGACGTCTCAATTCATCATACCCCTGCTTCAAAGATAATTCTGTCTTCTGTCATTATTCCTGACAAATAAATTTCATTAGCCTTTTATTTTGCAGCCCACCCATCCCTTCTACTGGATCCCTTTCCCTCACCCACATGGTACTTGTGGTAATATCATTTTGTGGTGATACCACTTTTTGAATTTTTCTTTTGTTTCAATTTCATCGATTTCAGCTTTTATTTTAATTATTTCCTGTTCTGCTTTTGGTGTTGATTTGTTCTTTTTCTAGGGCTTTGAAATGTAATGTTACGTCATTTATTTATTGACTTTGTCTTCTTTTAATGCAATGAATGTTCCTCTTAGAACTGCCTTCATAGTGTCCCAGAGATTTTTGATATGTTGTATTGGTGTTCTCATTCACCACTAAGTATCTTTTTTTCTTTTTCTTTTTTTTTTTTTTTTACGACTAAGCATCTTTATTTCCTTCCTTATTTCTTCTGCTATCCATTCCTCATTCAATAGCATGTTATTTATTCTCCAGTTGTTATAGTAGTTTCCATTTTTTATTTTATTATTTACTTTCTAATTTCATTCCATTGTGATCCGATAGAATGCAGGGTAGTATTTCTATGTTTTCTTTGGATTTGCTAAGAGTTGCTTTGTGGCATAGCATACAGTCTATTTTAGAGAAGGACCCATATGCTGCTGAGAAGAGAGCATACTCACTTGAAGGATAAAAAACTAAATATGTCTGTTAAGTCTAGATTGATTGTATTATTTAGTTCTACAGTTTCTTTGTTTACTTTTTGTTTGGAAGATCTACTCAGTGATGAGAGAGTGTTAAAGTAACCAACTATTATTGTGGTATACTTGATTTTTTAATTGAGAAGGGTTTGTCTGATGTACAAACATGTTCCATTGTTTGGGGCATAAATATTTACTATTGTTATGTCTTATTGATGTATGGTTCCCTTAGACTGTATGAAATGTCCTTCTAAAGAAGGATAAACCCTTCTGACTAACTTTGGCTTGAAATCCATTTTATCTGATATGAGGATGGAAACCCCTGCTTGTTTCCAGTCCATGTGAGTGATGTTTTTCCCTAACCTTTCACATTCAGTTTGTGGACATCTTTTCCTAAGAAGTGATTCTCTTTAAGACAGCATATTTTGGGGGCTTTTGTTTTAATCTAATCTGTCAGTCTATGTCTTTTGATTGATGAGTTTAGGCCATTAACATTCAGAGTTATTACTGACATATGATTTTTATTCCCAGTCAGTTGGTTTATTTTTGGTTTTTAACTCGAAATAGTTTCTCCTTCGATTTTTCCTTTAGTGTAGTTCCTCCCTTTGCTGGTTTTCATTGTTTTTATTTTTGCTTTTTTTTTTTCCATTTCCTCCTCATGGAATGTTTTGCTAAAAATGTTCTGCAGCACAGGCTTTCTTCTAGTTGTGCATTTTTTCTTACTTAAAAATCATAAATTTACATAGGGCAATGTTGTTTCATTCATTCTGTTAATTTTTCCCCTTTCTCCCCACCTCTCCCACCCGTCTTTTCCCTCTATACAGTCCTTCCATCCTCCATTCTTACCACCCTCCTAATCCCTAACCCTAAACCTAACGCTAACCCCTCCTACCCCCCATTATATGTCCTCATCCGCTTATCAGCGAGAGCATTTGTCCTTTAATTTTTTGAGATTGGCTTATCTCACTTAGCATGATATCCTCCAATTTCATACATTTGCCTGCAAATGCCATAATTTTATCATTCTCTATGGCACAGTAATGTTCCATTGTATATATATGCCACAGTTTCTTTGTCCATTCATCAACTGAAGGGCATCTAGGTTGGTTCCACAATCTGGCTATGGTGAATTGAGCAGCTATGAACATTGATGTGGCTGTATCTCTGTAGTATGCTGATTTTAAGTCCTTTGGGTATAGGCCAAGGAGTGGGATAGCTGGGTCAAATGGTGGTTCCATTCCAAGCTTTCTGAGGAATCTTCATACTGCTTTCCAGAGTGGCTGCACTAATTTGCAACCCCATCAGCAATGTATGAGTGTACCTTTCTCTCCATATCCTCGCCAACACATATTGTTGCTTGTGTTCTTGATAATCACCATTCTAATTGGGGTGAGATGAAATCTTAGGGTAGTTTTCATTTGCATTTCTCTTATTACTAGAGATGCTGAACATTTTTTCATACATCTGTTGATTGCTTGTACATCTTCTTCTGTGAAGTGTCTGTTCATTTCCTTAGCCCATTGTTGAATGGATTATTTGTATTCTTGGTGTAGAGTTTTTTGAGCTCTTTATAGATTTTGGAAATTAGCACTCTATCTGAAGTATGAGTGGCAAAGATATTCTCCCACTCTGTAGGCTCTCTCTTCACATTACTGATAGTTTCCTTTGCTGAGAGAAAGCTTTTTAGTTTGAATCTATCCCAGTTGTTGATTCTTGCTTTTATTTCTTGGGCTATGGGAGTCCTATTAACGAAGTCTGATCCTAAGCCAACAAGTTGAAGGTTTGGACCTAATTTTTCTTCTATAAGAAAAGGAAAATCAGACCAGGGTCTCTGGTCTGATGCCGAGGTCCTTGATCCATTTTGAGTTGAGTTTTGTGCAGGGTGAGAGACAGAGGTTTCATTTTATTCTGTTGCATATGGTTTTCCAGTTTTCCCAGCACCATTTGTTGAAGAGGCTATTTTTTTCCATTGCATATTTTTGGCACATTTGTCTAATATGAGAAAATTGTATTTATTTGGGTTTGTGTCCATGTCCTCTATTCTGTACCATTGATCTACCTGTCTATTTTGGTACCAATACCATGCCGTTTTTGTTACTATTGCTTTGTAATAGAGTTGAAGATCTGGTATTGTGATACCCCCTACTTCACTCTTTCTACTGAGAATTGCTTTAGCTCTTCTGGGTTTCTTATTCTTCCAGATAAATTTCATAATTGCTTGCTCTATTTCTGTAAGGTACATCATTGGGAATTTAATTGGAATTGCATTGAATCTGTATAGCACTTTTGGTAGTATGGTCATTTTGACAATATTAATTCTACCTATTCAAGAACATGGAAGATCTTTCCATCTTCTAAGGTTTTCTTTAATTTCTTTCTTCAGTGTTCTGTAGTTCTGATTGTAGAGGTCTCACCTCTTTTGTGAGATTGATTCCCAAGGATTTTATTTTTTCCGATGCTATTGTGAATGGGGTAGTTTTCCTAATTTCTCTTTCTGAAGATTCATCACTTCTGCATAGAAATGTGTTGGATTTATAAGCATTGATCTTGTAACCTGCTACTTTACTGAATTCACTTATAAGTTCTAAGAGTTTTCTGGTGGAATTTCCAAGTTCCTCTAAATGTATAATCATGTCATCAGAGAACAGGGTTAGTTTGAGTTCTTCTTTTCCAATTCGTATCCCTTTAATTTCTTTGGATTGTCTAATTGCTCTGGCTAGAGTCTCAAAAACGATGTTGAATAGAAGTGGTGAAAGAGGGCATCCCTAACTTGTTCCACTTTTTAGGGGGAATGCTTTAAGTTTTTCACCATTTAGAATGATATTCACCATGGGGCTTAGTGTAGATGGCCTTTACAATGTTAAGGAATGTTCCCACTACCCCGATTTTTTTCTACGGTTTTCAGCATGAAGGGATGCGGTATTTTATTGAATGCTTTTTCTGCATCTATTGAAATACTCATGTGATTCTTAACTTTTAGTCTGTTGATGTGGTGAATGACATTTATGGATTCCTGGATGTTGAAACAACTTTGCATCCCTGGGATAAAACCCACTTGATCGTGGTGCACTATCTTTTTAATATATTTTTGTATGCGATTTGCTAAAATTCTGTTGAGAATTTTTGTGTCAATGTTCATTAAAGATATTGGTCTGAAATTTTCTTTCCTCGATGTGTCTCTGTCTGGTTTAGGTATGAGGGTGATATTGGCTTCATAGAATGAGTTTGGGAGGGTTCCCTCCTCTTCTATTTTATGGAATACTTTGAGAAGTATTGGAATGAGCTCTTCTTTAAAGGATTTGTGGAACTCGGCTGAGAACCCATCTGGTCCCGGACTTTTCTTTGTTGGTAGGCTTTTGATGACCTCTTCTATTTCATTGCTTGAAACTGATTCATTTAAGTTGTATATGTCCTCCTCATTCAGTTTAGGTAATTCATATGTCTCTAGAAACTTGTTGATGTCTTCGAGGTTTTCTGTTTTGTTGGAGTATAGATTTTCAAAATAGCTTCTAATTATGTTTTGTATTTCACTCGTGTCTGTTGTGATATTTCCTTGTTCATTCCGAATTTTAGTAATTTGAGTTTTCTCCCTCTTTCTCTTTGATAGTGTGGCTAAAGGTTTATCAATTTTGTTTATTTTTTCAAAGAACCAACTATTTATTTTGTTAATTTTTCTGATTGTTTCTTTGGTTTCAATTTTGTTGATTTCAGCTCTGATTCTATTTCCTGTCTTCTACTACTTTTGGTGTTGGTCTGCTCTTCTTTTTCTAGAGCTTTGAGCTGTAGTGTTAAGTCATTTATTTATTTATTTCTACTTCTTGTGTTGAATGGGCCCCACGAAATAAATCTTCCTCTAAGTACTGCTTTCATAGTGTCCCAGAGGTTTTGATAGCTGTGTCTTTGTTCTCGTTTACTTCTAAGAAGATTTTTATTTCCCTCTTGATGTCTTCTGTTATCCATTCATCATATAATAGTGTATTATTTAATCTCCAAGTATTGGAGAAGTTTCTGTTTTTTATTCTGTCATTTATTTCTAATTTCAATCCATTATGATCTGATAGAGCACAGGTAGTATCTCTATCTTCTTGTATTTGCTAACAGTAGCTTTGTGGCATAAAACATGGTCTATTTTAGAGAAGGATCCATGTGCTGCTGAGAAGAAAGTGTATTCGTTCTTTGTTGGATGGTATATTCTATATAAGTCGGTTAAGTCTAAATTGTTGATTGTGTTATTGAGATCTATGGTTTCTTTATTCAATTTTTGTTTGGACGATTTTTCCAGCAGTGAGAGAGCTGTGTTAAAATCACCTAGTATTATTGTGTTGTGGTCTATTTGATTTCTGGAATTGAGAAGGATTTGTTTGACGTACATGGATGAGCCAATGTTCGGGGCATAGATATTTATGATTGTTATGTCTTGCTGATATATGCTTCCCTTAAGCAGTATGTAATGTCCTTCTTTATCCCTTCTGATTAGTTTTGGCTTGAAGTCCACATTATTTGAAATGAGGATGGATCCTCCAGCTTTTTTGCTGTGTCCGTGTGCATGGTATGTTTTTTCCCTCCCTTTCACCTTTAGTCTCTGGGTAATTCTTTCTATGAGATGAGTCTCTTTCAGGCAACATATTGTTGGATTTTTCTTTTTAATCCAATCTGCCAGTCTGTGTCTTTTGATTGATGAGTTCAGGCCATTAACATTCAGGGTTGTTATTGTGGTATGATTTGTATTCCCAGTCATTTGACTCATTTTTGTTTTTTTGACATGATTTGGTTTCTCCTTTATTTGGCTATTCCTTTAGGCTAGTTCCTCCTGTTGCTGATTTGCATCGTTGTTTTTCATCTCTTCCTCACGGAATATTTTGCTGAGAATGTTCTGTAATGCCGGCTTTGTTTTTATAAATTCCTTTAGCTTTTGTTTATCATGGAAGGATGTTATTTATCCTCAAATCTGAAAGTAAGTTTTGCTGGTTATAAGATTCTTGGTTGGCATCCGTTTTCTTTCAGGGCTTGGTAAATGTTGTCCAGGCCCTTCTAGCTTTTAGGGTCTGAATTGAAAAATCTGCTGATATCCTTATTGGTTTCCCCCTGAATGTAATTTGATTCTTTTGTCTCGCGGCCTTTAAAATTCTGTCTTTATTTTTTATGTTAGGTATTTTCATAACAATGTGCCTTGGTGTGGGTCTGTTGTAATTTTGTATACTTGCGAGTCCTATAAGCCTCTTGTACTTGCTTTTCCATTTCATTCTTCAGATTTGGGAAATTTTCTGATATTATTTCATTGAATAGATTGTTCATTCTTTTGGTTTGTTTCTCTGTGCCTTCCTCAATCCCAAGAATTCTTAAATTTGGCCTTTTCATGATATCCCATAATTCTTGTAGATTCTGTTCATGATTTCTTACCATCTTCTCTGTTTGGTCAACTTTGGTGTCAAGATTAAATATTTTGTCTTCAATATCTGAGGTTCTGTCTTCTAGGTGTTGTATCCTATTGGTTATGCTTTCTATGGAGTTTTTAACTTGGTTTATTGTTTCCTTCATTTCAAGGATTTGTTTGCTTTTTTTTTTTTTTTCAGTTTCTCTAACTCTTTATTGAAATGATCTCTTGCTTCCCGTATTTGCTCTTTTAACTGTTCATTGGTGAGATCGTTTAATGCCTGCATTTGCTCTTTCATCTCCTACTTCAATGCCTGCATTTGCTCTTTCATCTCCTTGTTTGCTTTCTGATTGTTTTAATTATGTACATTCTGAACTCCCTTTCTGACATATCTTCTGCTATGCTGTCATTGAGTTTTATTGATATAGTATCTAGGTTTGTTTGGGACATTTTCTTCCCTTGTTTTCTCATATTGGTCAGATGTCAGTGGGACTCTGAGATATTGCAGATTTCCTCTATTTGCTTATAGTGTCCCTGTCGATTTCCAGTGTATCACTTCCCAGCCTTCAGTAGCCTGAAGTCTTGGAGTAACTTGATAATGCAGTACTTCCGAAGAAAGCTGTCCCTAGACCGCTACTGGTTCCAGGGCTTGGAACTGGTTCTGTGTGGAAAGGCTGTCACTGGGGGGCCTGCTCCAAGAAGCTGGCCATGTGGGAGGAGCCCACCGCCAGAGTGTTCAGGGCTGCCTGGGGGAGACTCTAGCTGCCCTGCCCTACTCTAATAAGCCGCCCGAATCCGGGCCTACTGCCCGGGCCAAGCTTCACCAGGTGGGGGAGACTCACCCCATGGTTCTATTTTAGTCCAAGTCTCTCTATGCCTCCCCTTCTTGAATCCTGGGTTCTGGAGCGACTGGAGATGCAGTCACCCTCTAGTCCGCCATCTTGGAATGCCCCTAGTTGTGAATTCTTTTAACTTGTTTATCATGGAAGATTTTTAATTCATCTTCAAATCTGAAGCTTAGTTTTGCTGGATATAAAATTCTTGGTTGGCATTCATTTTCTTTCAGAGCTTGATATATATTATTCCAGGACTTCCTAGTCTGAGTGTCTGGTTTGAGAAATCAGCTGAAATCTGAATTGGTTTCCCCCTATATATAATTTGATATTTTTATCTCATTCATAGCCTTTAAAATTCTATCCTTATTCTGTATGTTAGTCATTCTCATTATAATGTGCCTTGGTGTGGGTGTTTTGTCATTTTGTACATTTGGGGTCCTGCAAGCCTCTTGTAGTTGATTTTTAATTTCACTCTTTAGATTTGGGAAATTTTCTGATATTACGTCATTGAAAAGATTGGGCATTCCTTTGGTTTGTATCTCTGCTCCTTCATCTATCTCGATGAATCTTAAATTTTCATGTTATCCCATAATTATTGGAAGCTCTGTTCATGGTTTCTTACCATCTTCTCTGTAAGGTTGACTTTATTTTCAAGATATATATTTTGTCTTCATTGCCTACAGTCTGTCTTCCAAGTGGTAGAGTCTGTTGGTGATACTTTCCATTGAATTTTTAATTTGGTTTACTGTTTCCTTCAAGAATTTCTGCTTGATCCCTTTTTTATAATCTCTGCCTCTTTACTGAAATGATCTTTCACTTCTTGTATTTTCTAATACTATCCTTTAGTTTGAAGATCAGTATAACTATATACTGTCTAAACTCTTTCTCTGACATTTCTTCTATTGTGTTGTCTACAGATTCTGTGTTGGAACATCTTGGTTTGTTTGAAGCACTTTGTTACATTGTTTTTTCATGTTGTTTGTGTGTCTTCCCATATGGTGGTAAAGATCTGAGGCAGTACAGTTTCTACCCTGTATTCTTATAGTGTCCCTGAAGACTTCCAATACCTCACCTTTAACGGGGAGATCTATATTAACAGCAAACAACTAATAAGCCTTAAACCCAATGCAAACAATATAAGCCTTAAACCAAACAGCTCCTATTAAGACATCTACAGTTTTATCACAACAAACAGAAATGATGTGTTCAATTACTGTCTATAATATAAACAGTAAGTTTGCTGAGTTGGTTTACCATTTCAAAAGATGGACAAAGAGGGAACAGAAGTAGTGTAGGATATGACATTTATGAGGGAAAAGGAGAGAAGTTACAGGTAAAAAGTTATAGTAAGAGAAAAGAAAAAATTAATAGAGGTTGGCTGTTAGTATTAGAGAAGTGAGAAAGAGAATCCAGGGAGCTAGTTAAGTGAGGGAAAATACATATACAGATTTTTTTGAAAAATTAAAAATATAAGAATATACAACAAAACTGCAATATACTATGCAGGCATCCCAGTCCTCAATAAATTGATGCATAAAAAATATTTGGTTTCAAAGACGATAAGAGATGTGAGAGAGAGGGCAAAAAAATTTAAAAATATATAAAAGGAAAGTCTCAAAGGAAATGTGAATAATTGCTTCCGTTGGCTTTTGAGAATTTTCTCAGCTTCTCTTCTCTGCTGATAGGTAGGGTTGTCTGGAGTTTGATGGTAGCTCCAGTCCAGTGGGTGCTGGACCAGTTGGCTATATAAGCTGATAGCAAGATGCCCTCACATCCTCTTACAGTCTTCCTACCCATTGTAGCTGGTCTTTTCCATCCCCATGCATTCAGGACTCACTGAGCTGGAGAGATCCTGGTTCTCTCCAGTTTCACCAACCTGTGCTTCACGGGCGGAACTCCCCCATTCTCCAGTTTTCCACAGGCTTGCCAGATCCAGAGTGATCCATGAAGACCCAGCTGCAATCTGATGGATCTGGGCTTCAGATTCCCTAGATTCTGCCTTGCTGCAGTCACAAGATCTCAATGCCATTTCAACTTGCAGAGAGACCACCAGGCATGCATTCACACAAAGGCATAACCCTGCAAAGAAGCAGCCAGAAGGCAGCTAGCACACCCAGCAGGAAGACCTCAGGTACACCCAGACCTGCAGGTACCCCAACAATAGATCTGTAGACCCTGGCCAGTGTCCCCAGACTGAGGCATCTGTGCCCCAAGATGGTGGCAGTAGTGGCAGAAAACCCACAGGCCCATTGGCCCTGGACTCCCAGACCCTGGCCAGTGTCCCACAATGGTAGTGTCTACATGTAACCAAATGTGTGGGTACCCTACAATGGATTTCCAGGCAACAGTGGGCAGCGGGCAATCCAGGACAATGGCAGTTGGTGTACAGGTGACAGGGGACAATCAACAGGTGAACACCAGGCAGAAGGCAGCAGCAGGCAAAAGGTAAGCAAGGGGATTAGTCCCATTCTTGTACCTGTGAATACCCAATTATTCCAGCGCCATTTATTAATAAAACTGTCCGTTCTTGAATGCATGTTCTTTAGTATCTTTGTCAAAAATCAGTTGACTAGAGATTTGTGAGTTATCCTCTAGGTTCTTTATTCTGTCCCACTGGTCTATGTGTCATTTTTATGCCAATATCATGCTGTTTTGATTATTACAGCTTTATAGTATATCTTGTAGTATATTTGTGTAATGACTCCTGCTTTGTTCTTTTTGTTCAAGATGGCTTGGCTATTCACGGTTTTTTGATTCCATCCAAACTTCAGGATTCCATCTTCTAGTTCTGTGAAGAATGTCACTTGTATTTTGATTGGGGTTGCTTTGGGTAACATGGACATTTTAAGAATAGTGATTTTTGTAAACCATGAACATAAGATGTTTCTATTTTTACATGGGACCTCTTCAGTTTCTTCCATCAAAATGGAAAACACACACCTCTAATCCTTGCGGCTTGAGAGATAGACAGGAGGATCAGGTGTTCAAAGTCAGCCTCAGCAACAGTAAGGCACTAAGCAACTCAATAAGACTCAATAAGACTCTGTCTCTAAATAAAATACAAAAAGGATGGGGTGTGGCTCAGTGGTTGAGTACCCCTGAGTTCAATCTTCGGTAACTCCTCTCAAAAAAAAATTTTATAGGCAGAGTTGCTTTGATGTATAAATAATTATAATGTGCCTAGAGTATATATAATAGGCCCTTGACAAATGTTACTTACCTTCATTGCTCTGATGTATAAATGAGCTAAATAATTATAATGTGCCTAGAGTATATATAATAAGACCTCAACAAATGTTTCTTACCGTCAACATAGTACCCTCCTCCCATTTTCCTTTTTAACTCTATAAGAAGAATAGTTACTTGTCCCCACTGCCCCTCCATAACCCTAACTATGCCCCTTTGTGTATTGCTTCTACTACTTCTCAATGCCTCTCTACCTCTTCTTCAATAACATCCATTGTTCAAGGCACAGTTCAGGAGGTACCTTCTTTAACAAATCTTCTGAACTAACAGTTATACTTAAAGAACTTGTTCCTTCCTTAATATTTAAATTACTTGCAGTTTTAGAGCATGTAATTACTTATACCTTCTTTTAAAGCCTTGTAAGTACAATTACTTCTTAATTGCTTTGAATGCTTTTATTTTCTTCCCTAACAAGAAAGTAAGCTGTTAATGAACTAGACTATAAATTCCCCAAGATCAGGGATATTGGTCAGTTTTGTTTATTAACAGATGACAGGTACCTAAAACAATGCCAGGAATGTAGAAATGCTCAAAATGAACTTTCTGCATGAAGTTATTTCTCCTTCCATTCATGAATTGCTCCACAATTCCTAATATAATCCCAAATATACATATATGAAAACTAAATGTGTTTGAGTAAATGAAAATTGATATGCCTGAAATTTTAAAAATTCAAAAAATTAATAGAACCAAAAGAGATTAATCTACTCAATTTCTATGGAATGGTGCTTAACTTGTTCAAGATAAGAGTGGTCTTAGAACTTGCAAAGAATCATTGTTAATTACAAATCTTAGGGGTGTTAACTATAATTCTTCAGTAGTCACACTAATGACAATTATATAGGAATAGCAACACAAAAAGGGACATATTTGGAGTTATAGAGGGGCACTGAGGATAAGTAACTTTTCTTATCATAAGAGTTATAAAGGAAAGTAGAAGGAGGGTGTTACATTGAAAGTAAGCAACATTTGTTGAGGGTCTATAATATATATTCTAGGTATATTACAGAACTACTTAGAAAACTCTTAAATAAGAGAATTATGTTTGGGGAGATTATATTGTAGAATAAATGGGTTTTTGAGACTAGGATATGAATCCTAGCTCTCCCATTTCTTACCTGGTTAACCATAAGCAAAATGTGTACCTTATAAGATGATCATTATTATGATACAGATTTTAAAAGATAATGTATCACTCCTTCACTCAAAACCTTAAAACCTCCTATAATGAACTATAACTTGTATGGTAAGTTTCAAAGTCCTTCAAAAACATCTTTTTATTTTCAGAGACAAGGAAGTGTTTTCTAGTCTCAAAATTCTTAAACATCTACTCAAAAATGTTCAATATGTAGACAAAAAGCAAGGTTAAAGACAGAACACAGAGGATACACATGCAAAGCTCTTGATAATCCTTCATTCAGATAACAAATTTACCCAGACTAATATTTTTGTAATCTGAATATACCAATCTTTATCCCCCCTACCTGTCATTATGAGATTACCTTAACAAATAATTTTACAATACTGGGCAAGCACAGTAATAGCCCAAAGATATATAAACTCATTATACTACTCTCCTCCCTTAGCATATCAGGAATTTTCCAATATGATATGGTGATTTCTGCTTCAGTTTTAAATAACATATTAAATTATTAATCTTTTGGTTTATTCCCTACTCTCATATGAATTCTCTACTATTTACTTGATAATTAAACAGTTTAAATTCAGAATATTCTAACTGGAATTGGGATGCTATTTTCAGACTCAACCTAAACTGAATATGTTCACATTCTCCCACATTCTTTGCTCACAATACAGATATTGATGGAATTGTTTCCCCCATCAGAGGATATACTCCTATAAAGGCAGAAATCATAACATCTATTTCCATAGAACTGAGCCCACCAGTCCCAAAACCTTGTCTGTTGTATATGTGTATTCAATGATATTTTTGTTCTATTTTGTCTTAATTTTCTACTTCCCAAAGTCATATTATTAAATGAAAACTAATTAGTGGCCTATCCTAGTCACTATACATTTTAAACTATATTATTTTATCAACCCTAAAATATCATAGACTTAATAGAAATCTCCCAATTTACAAGGTATTATATGTGAAAAATAGCAGAGAGTAATGATGACATATTCCATTTTAAGAGCTCTTAAAATGTAAGGAAAAATGTGTACCTTATTCATTTTAGAAACCAAAGGTGAGAGAGTACTTAACCGCTTTTCACAACATCAATCCCTACATACCAAATCAGTCACATGGAGCAACACCCAATAACTGGAAGAAATGGATCATAAACCAACTACATTAACTATTTCGTCTCCATTCATTAAAATAAAGACATATCCAACATGTACTGATATGCTCATATGATTACTTATAAAACAATATATATTGAATCCCCAACATTCCTAAACAGATGATGAAGATCAAAAGTTCATTGACCTTCATGAGTTATCAAATAGCAATTAATAAAATCAGAAACTCATTACCAGACCTTATAGCCAAATATGTCAGACCTTATTGCTAGGAAATTTTCTTTCCTTGAAATAGTATCACACACTTCTCTTTGTTAAGAATATGAAGGGAACAATTAAGTCTTTCTTAATATATATGACAAAATATATTTAAAAATTATAACAAAGTCATTTGCCAATACAAAAATAAATATTTAAGGGCATATTACTTTTCATATGATGGCACATTTGTGCCTAATGAGAAAATATGTTGACCAAATTTGAAATCCTATTATACAATTCTTCTTAACCCCTTAGATAGTCACTCACTTTCACTATTAGGTATTTAGATTATTGAATGATAAATATTACATTATTACAAAGAACTTAATTCAAAAACAGAAAGCACTAAATTTTATCCTTAAGTATCCACTAGCAGAATAAAAAAAAAAAAAGGAACATTACAACATAATATAATAATATTCAACTTCAACCTAAATATGTCTTAGGGAAGGAGCAAAAAAGGAAAAGAATGATAATCAAGCTGGTAATAATTTTGGAATAGAAATTTAATTCAGGTGGTAGGAAATGTTTTTAAAGAATTAACAGTAGCATTTAAAAAAGTCACATCATAGAATTTACAGCTTAACTGAGCCTCAATAAAAAGGAGCAGACAAAATGCTCTCTTACCCTTCTTCTATCAGCCTATGATAAATGTCAACATTTCAAATCATTTTATCCTAAGAAATAAGTATCAGTTCTGTATAACATAAACTAGAAGGAATAACAAAGCATGGGAATATTTTCATTAAAAATAAATATTTGCAGATGTTATTACTAGAAAATGTCATTTTCTTTAAAAAAAAAAATGATTAGTAATCAAAGATTAAGAGATTCAGCAGTTTATTTTCAACCTAAGATTTAGTTCCGATAAATTGTGAACTAAAATAGATTCATGTATCAGGTACTTTCAATATTATACATCAAGTATTTCTCTATTTGTTACACAAAGCATCATATAATTCACCACATTTTATATTTTGAAAATTTTAAACCTGAATTAACAACTAATAATTATATATCAAAATTCTCATCTTACTTCTCCATTTCTTAATGTTGTGATAGTTCCTCTTGCCACACCCATTCTAAATAGTGTTTCTGTAGCCTGTGAATGGAAAAATAAAAAAAGTTAAAGTATATAATCTGTACACAACTGTATACGCACCCCAAAAAGGAAAAAGTAATCCAATATTATTACATATTCAACAACTTCTACTGACACATCAATAAGGTAAGAGTTACACATTCTAAATTATTCCCCGGAAATACCATGTCCATGATCTTTTAATGTTATCAAGAACTAAAACTACACTATTTCAAAATGTTATTTTGACAGGCCTAGCGATTATTTTTAAAAAACATTATTTTGATATGTTGGCATTCCTCCAGATCTAAAGCTTCAAATTAGACAATTAGTTCACTGTGACAAGTTTAACCTTAGTTTGAAAAAACTAAATTAAAATTTAATATTTGAATTCAATTCAGAAATTATTATTTATAGTGAATTTTGGTGTCCATTTGAATTCAGTTCAAACCACTTGTCAGATATTAAAATACGGAATAAAGATGAGTAATTTAGTAATGGTGTATATTAAATAACCTCACAAAACAGTTCTGTAAGTTAATAAAGAGCAATCAGAAAAGGAAATTAAGAAAATAATTCCATTTACAATAGCATTAAAATAAACTTAAGAAAAATCTTAAACATGGAGGTAAAAAGATAACTTGTCCACTGAAAACAACAAAACATTGCTGAACAAAATTAAACATACAAAGAATGGAAAGATATTCTGTACTTCGGATTTGGAAGACTTCTTATCAAGATGTCAACACTGCCCACAATGATCAAGATGCATGCACAAAATTAACTATTTTAAGATCTTTTCTGCCTGGCTTCTTTTACTAAAATAATGTTTTTCATACTTATATGTTACTTTTTGTATAAAGTAACTCTTCCTTCTTACTGATACAGGAGTTCCTGGCATTGACATTCTGTAATTTGTTTATCCATTCACCTGTTAAGACATTTCGTTTGTTTCCAGTTTTTGTCTATTGTAAGGAAGTTTTCTGCAAACATCCTCAAAAAAATTCAATGCAATCCCTATCAAAATCTCAATGATTTTTTTTGCAGAAAAATAAAGTCTATCCTCAAATTCATATAAGCATATTATAACTAAGGGCAAAAATGTAAAAAAAGTTATGCCATGGCTCAGCTATGAACCATAACCACATTATTTGAATACTATTATTTTATCACTTATTATTTATTATGTATTACCAAATTGTGAACATCCCATCTTCTACAGAACAGTTTCAACAATGTGTAAAACTGAATCAAAAACAGCAGTACATACAAGTTAATTTAATATCAGTAAGTAAATAATAGCAAAGAAATAAGTTAAAGGCTGTAGGTAGCTGCCTCTGCATTGTAGAATTAAGGCACTAGAAGAGGCAGAAAAGAAAACTTGTTTTTCTAAAACTTTAGTGGCTTACTATTTGATTATTGGATTCATGTGTAAACCTGTGACTAATATTTAAAAAAAAAAAAAGAAATGATCAACTGTGTCCAATTTTGTAATGATGTCAAATACTCCAATACTCGAATTTTAATAAAGCAGTGCACATGAGAATGAGAAGATAAAAAAATCAGTCATAAACTCCTCTGAAAAGTTTTACTAAAGCATGTAAAACTAGATGTTGGATTTTTACTAAAGCATGGGTATGGAATGAAATCGAGTGTCTACTTCCTTCTAGAAATAGAATCAGAGTTGAGAGAAAATTGGTAACAGGATACTTTTAGGATTAAAGATATATAAACAAGCTTTTAATGACCGAATAGTGGTCAGTAAGGTAAGAAAAGTTATAGATTTGTGAAGGGGAATAAATACTAAATCAAAATGTTTCCTAAAGAAGATAGCATCAAGAGTACCCATAGTAATCTATCAACTATACTAGAAGAAAGAAGGTACAAACATACCTAAACTGTCTCCTTCCTCCTCCAGCAAGTCCCTCTTCCCAGCTCTTCTACCCTTCCCATCCCTTTCCCTCTCCAATTAGGAAACAAACTAATCTTCTGAAAATAATAGAAATACTGACTTAAGGACAAGGGGAGAGTATATAACATATGCAAAAGAAAATTTTAAGGAAATGTATCATAGGACTGCAAAGCAGTACTTAAAATTGAAAAACATGAATTTTTGTTGGTACAAATCTACATAGTTAATTAGAAAGCTAGAGGGATTCCATTTGGAAATTGTCAAGGGAAAGTAAGCAAGACAATAGAGGATATGGATGAAAAGGTAAATCCTCTTACTTCAACTTCACTGACTAGACACACTATGTAATTTATAACATAAAAGAACATTTTTTCTGACATTTTTTTAAATGAGTGATTACAATCTTTAGAACATCCTTACACAAAATCTCACATATAGGTGGAGTAGGAATGGGTACATTAGTATCTATATGCTAGGTTAGAAAATAAGAGCAACTTTTAGGGCAAACTGTTAAAGTTTGTGAAGACTTTACAATATAAATACAACTCCAATACATAACATACTGAGAGATCACATATCTAAACATAAAACAAATTATTAATAAATAAATTTCTATGATAGATTTTTACTAAGACAAGTAAACCTAGATGTTGAAAGAAATACTTAAGGAAATTTTTATGAAAGGCATAAGTATTTCACCAATGATGTATTTGCATTTATTCCAGCCTTAATGATATGTATATTAAATCATATCTTACATCTTTCTGTTTCTTTTTAAACCCTACTTAAATTTAGTAATATGATTTTTAACAATACTCATCTAACTCAGGCCAGTTACTGTATATATTTAAGGAGGAAAAGGGGAAAGATAGACACAGCAAGGACTTAGAATAAAATATGCAACAATTTCTCAAAACCAGATCAAATTATTTTCTTTTTTATGTCTCAAAAACCAGAGGCAATTTGAAAATCAAATTCTTTTTCCATACCTTCTCCAGCAGAATAATAAAAGCTTTTGTTTCCAACTAAATTAATTTATTTCATCACTTCTTCCCAACAACATTTTTAATGTTTCAGTCTAGTACTACTCTAGTCTAGTAGTACTTTATCAATTAAGCTAAGTTTTTATTTCTATAAGAAAGTACCAAACTGTGAAAGTTTCTTTTGACCTCAATAAAGAGATTGCTTTTAACTAATTTGTACCTAAACAACTACTAACAAGTCAAAAAGAGTAAGATACAGCACTATCTCAGCATCTATAAATTTAACAACAAATTCTTGATTGAAATATCCTCTCCTTTTTATTCCATCTAAGATGATGAATACTAAAAACATTCCTGCAATATTCTCTAAGTCAGTGGCAGAGGGAAAAATTGTCTACAGGTCCATCGTTTAAAAACAGGTTATTGGAGCTGCAATACAGCTTAGTGGTAGAACATGTGCCTAGCATGTACAAGGCCTTGGGTTCAATTCCCAGCACTGAAAAGAAAAAAAAAAAAAATAAGTTATCAAAAAAGACTTTTCTTAAGAACAATGTTAGATAAGAGACTTAAGAGATACAAAACCTAGAAATAATGAGTAAAGTTCTAAATTGGATGCCTGTGTATATGTAAAAATAAAAAAAATCTGGAAAGATATATACCAAGATAAACACAGTAGGAATCTCTGGATGATTTTCTTTTTTCTTTATTTTCTAATGTTTCACTATACACATACAGTAGTATCCTTTTAGCCAAGACCCCCATAGATGCCTGAAACTGTGTACAATACCAAATCCTACATATACTACGTTTTCCTATATATGCATACCTATAATAAAGTTTAATTTAAAAATTAGGCAAAGTAAAAGATCAATAACAATAACAAAACTCAAGATTTATAACAAATTCTGCATAAAAGTTACTTAAATGTATGAATTGTTTATTTTGGGAATTTTCCATTTAATATTTTTGGACTGTGTTTCACTAAGGGTAACTAAAGCCACAGATAAAGGGGATTTACTCTAAGTTCTTGCTTGCTTGTCACCATTTCTCCAATATTGTTTCTAATACTTCATTTTTTTTAATGTTCTTTTCTGTGGGAGGGCTTCATTATCTCAGGGTTATCAGATATTTTTTTAAATTTATCAGATATTTCTGATAAATTTCTCTTAAAAATGACAGAGAGTAACACATTACATGGCAAAAACTTTAGAAAAACAGATTATAGAATAGCCCTTATCCCAAATGCTTGGAACAAACAGTGTTTAGGGAATTGTGTTAGTGTTGCTTTTGCCTCGCTGTGACTAAAACCTGACAGAAACAACTTGGAAGAGAAAAAAATCATTAGGGATTCACCATTTCAGAAGTCTCAATGGATAGATGGTCAACTCTATTGCTCACCTTGGGGTGAGGCAACACATCATGGCAGAGGGGCCCAATGGAGAAAAGATGCTCAGCTCCTGATGGGGTCAGGAAGCAGAGAGCAGGGTGAAGAAGAAGAGGCACCAGGAAGAACAACTTTTCCAGGAAACACCCTCATTGACCTACCTCCTTCAACCACTCACCACCTACAGTTATCACCCAATCTGTCCATTCAAACTTGGATGGACTGATTAGTTTATAGCCCTTAAAATCTAATCACTTCACATTCTTCCATTAATACAGAGGCCTTTGGGAGATATACATATTCAAACAGGGATTTTTTTCTTCAGATTTTGAAATATTTGCATATACATAATGAGGTTTCTTAGGGATGCAAACCAAGTCTAAACACAAAACTCATTTATGTTTCATATACATTTTACACACAGTCTGAAGATAATTTTATACAATATTCTTTGTGTACTTCTGTTTTGACTGCAATTTGTCACATGAGATCAGATGTAGAATTTTTCACTTGTGACATCATGTTGGTACCCAAAAAGTTTTGAATTTTGGAGCATTTTGGATTTGGGAATTTGGGATTGCAAATCGTCAACCTGTAATAGGAAACAGTCTACCAGAATTACCAATAGAGCTATAAATTGTATTTGCTAAGTTATTACTTATAAAAAATAAGTAAACAACAAGAAAAAAGTTCTACATATTTACAATGGATTATCTTGACAAAATGATACCTAGTATTTATCAAATAGATAAGTACTATATGGTATATCTGCATTAAATTAAAACAGTGGTCACAGCATACTCCTTTTCTAAAGGGTCACATGGTAAATATCTGACTGTATGGCTACACAGGCCATACAGTCTCTGTTGCAACCATTCAATTCTACTTTTGTAGTTTGTGAAAGCAGTTATAGACAATAGGTAAACAATGAGCATGGTGGTATGCCAATAATACTTTATTTATAAAAACAGGTAGCAGGCTAAATTTGGCCTGCAATCTTTGCTTTTCTGATCTTTGGTAAGAAATGTCATTACTTTCACAGTGAAGGCATGTCAATATGAACTGCTCAGCATAAGGAATTGCTCCAAGTATCAGTTTTTCATTTGTGATGAGGAAACTACAGTTTTTTACTTTGAAATAAATATTCGAATTCATCTAACCCTACTGGTTTACTATCTATAATGTGTGTGTATATGGGCATGTGTGTGAGAGAGTGTGGCTGCTTTCAAGTTTTTCCTTGATATTTGGATTTAAGCATATCTGATGATGTGTATGGATATTGTTTTTCTTTGAACATACCTAACTTGGGGTTCACTAAGTGTCTTGAATCAGGAAATATGTATTATTCAAACAAATCCGGGAAGTTTTCAGTCATTATTTCTTCAAATGTTTTCTCAGTATTAAGCTGCTTTTTTTCTCTTTACATCTCTGATAATACAAATATTAGAACTTACTATTCTCCCACAAATCTCTGGGTCTTAATTTTTTTTTTTTTGCAATCTTTTTTCTTCTGTGTTAGGTAGAATGGATATTCTTCTTTTGTGTCCATGCTGCTTTTGAGTCCATCCACTGAAAATTTTGATTTCAGATTGTATACATTTTAGTTACAAAATTTCCATTTTAAAATAGCTTTCTACTCCTCTGCTAAAAACTTTTCTTTCCATTATTATGTAAATACATTTATAACAGCTGCTTTATTACATACATAATTCTTTCTCTTGAGAAGTAACCACTTTTGTTGTTTATTCTTTGCAGAGTGACTGCAGAATTATTTCTAGACATTTTGATATCATGTTGTGAGACTCTGGGTCCTAGCAAATTTTGATTTTTTTTTCTTTCTTTTTTTTTTTTTTTTTTTGTAATAAGCAATCACCTGGTGGGGTTTGGCTTGCAAGTTCTGTCTGGCCTTCAGTGGGCAGCAGTTTCAGTGTTAGTTTTGTTTCCTGTTCTGCTTTGGGTCTATTCCATGTCATTCTGGATCATACTCAGAATGACTCCTGGGTCATTCTGGGACTTGGGTGGTAGTTTTAATTGCAGTTTTGCTCTCAAAGCATTGCCTTAATGCTGGAATCTATCCCATGCACATGCCAATTAGAGATTTGTATTTGTACCAGTCCAAACAAGATTTAATTAGGAGATCTCTTTTTCTGGCTCTTCCTTTTTAGGATTATTCCCATTATTATCTGTCTCACTGAACCTCTTTTTTCCTGATCCTCTGGCCAGAAAGATAGGGTTTCTCTTTGCTCTCACAACTGTAGCCATTTGATGAGAACATATCTTTGAAACAATGTAACTAGAGAAAAGAGAAAGGAAAAAATAATAGGGATCCTTCCTTTTCTGTTAGAACCTCAGATATCCTTTTCCATATTCCTTTGAATCAAAAAAGTACAATTCACTTTCCAGTTTTAACAACCTGCACTGTGGTTGCTTCATATTGTAACTGGGTGCTATCATCAGGTCAGAGTCCAGAGGAAAAAGAAAAAACACCAACTACAAGGGCTTCATTCTGTTCATATTTTCTGGCTTACATGGAGCCAGGCCTCTCTTCCCTGATTTCTCACTAGAAAGATAAGATTTCTCTCAGAAGCACTGCTACAGTTACTCTGAGGTTATGAAGAGAAATTTGGGATACAGAAAAGAATTGGGCTGTATGCAGAAGCCTAGAGAAAAAAAAAAAAAAAAAACAGTGAAAATTGTTCAGAGACTTTACAAAGGTCTTGGTTGCTAAGCTAATGAATTTGTGTATTTTAAAGGCATATTATTAGATTAGTTTCATGTATTACCACTTTTATGAGAAGCAGATAGGCTGATGTTCAGTTTTCCTGTTTTATATTTTGGTTACCATAAGGAAGGAAAGCAGCTAGTATTTACAAGTATCACTATTTGAATTATTTTCTCCTCTGGCCAGGAAAATAAAGTTTTATATAGGATTTCTGAAGACCTTTGTTATATTAATCTTCTTAAATTATGTGTGTTTTCTATTTGTGTGGTTGTCCTGTCCAGAATTTTAGAATAAAGCTAGACATAGTGACATATACCTGGTTACTCAGGAGGTTTATGCAGGAGGACCACTTAAGTCACACTGGGCAACACAATGAGAGACCACATTAAAAAAAAAAAAAAAAAGGAAAAGAAAAGGAAAGGCAAGGAAGGAAGGAAGGAAGGAAAAGAAAGATTGATTAACATAAATAGATGGTCATACAGCATGAATGCTTATACTGGTTGACTTTTTTTTTTTTTAATGTTTTTTAATGTTTTAATCGAACCCAGTGCCTCACACATGCTAGGTAAGTGCTCCACTAATGAGCCACAACTCCAGCCCCTGGTTGACTTTCCAGATAGTACATTTTTAATCATTAATATGCTGAATAATTTTAAGGTAGAATTCGAATTCTCCATTTCCATTTGAGCTAATAATAGTAATAAAAGTATCACCTGTTGGGCACTTAGTTTTTCTTGATTTTCTATACCATTATTATCCTTATTATATTGATAAGTTACAAATCCCTTAGCTTCCACTTTTACCCCTATTATTACTTATCAACCTTTTAATAACTAATCATTTTTACATCAAGCTTTTTTCTATTTTTCCTTGTCAAATAATTTATGTGGTTTCTGTCTGCAGAACAGACTTTGGTATAGAGTGGAACTTCTTTAACCTGATGATGGACAATCATTAAAAAAGTACAACTATTATCAGACTTAATGGTGAAAGACATCTGGCATAAAATGAAGCATAAGATCAGGATGGCAACTCTCACCCCTTCAAGTTGATATTCTTGGATGCCTTATTCAGTGAGATTAGACATGAAAAAGATATAAAGGAGTACATATTAGAAAGTAAATAGTAAGAATAAAATATAAAGAAAGTAATAAAACTTTCCAAAATCACACAGGACACGACTGTGTAGATAAAAGAATTCTAAGAAATGAATGAGAAAATTAACTAGTCTTAATAAGTTTAACAAATGCCATAAAATACACTGTCAATAATCAATACAGAGTCTTTTCTCTATCCTAAGCAAAGAATTATTGAAAAACAAAAATTTTAAAAACATTTCAATTAGAATTAGAATGTAACTATGTTAAACATTTGGGGATAAATTTACCAACAGAAGTATAAGACTTGAACACTAAAAATTAAAAGGCCATGAAATAAGAAATTACCTAAACAAATGGAAAAGTATGTTTATAAACAGGAAGAACTAACATTATCAAATCCCCTCAAAATGATCATAAAGTCAAAGTGATCCCAATAAAAATCTTTCAGGCATTCCTTTAGAAACTGTCAAATTGACTATATGTCCTGATTTTTTTGAAATGTATCTTCATGAGAAAAGAATAGTTTTTCCAACCAATAAAGCTGAAACAATTGAATTTCAAATCGTAATACATAAACCTCAATCCACTTCATACTATATCCAAAAATTAACTCAAAATGTACCACAGACTCAAGTGTTTGAGCTCAAATCATAAAACTTCTTGAAGAAAAACAATGGAGAAAACCTTTATGATCTCGATTTAGGCAAAGATATGTTACATTAAGGAAGGTGAAACAAGACAAAACAAAAATCATCATGGCAGACTATACTGTCCAAAGACAGCCACACCAATATATATCCTATCCCACATATGCTTATTAAAATGTGGCAATGGGATGAAATTATATGGAGCTGCTGAAGTGATGAGCGGAGTCCTGTGGAGTCAATTTGTGCCCAGAGGAGTCCAGGAATTGGTTGGAGCTGGCAGGGCAGAGCTAGTTGGAGCCATGAAGCTCAATTCCTAACCTCAAGGAAACAAGTTGGAGGAGAAACTGGCTCAGGGTTCCTCAATGTGGAAGCCAGGAGCATAGGAGGGAAATAATTTGGTCACACCCACTAAGAACACATAAGTCGAAAGGAGGAGCCACTCAGCGAGATGCTTGGACTAGGAGTGACAGTCCTGGGACCCTAGAGGGCTGCTCAAAGGAGAAGCCGCCCAGCTAAATGCTTGAACTTGGAGTGACGGTTTCGGGACCCTAGACAACTGCTCAGAGGAGGAGCCGCCCAGCAAGACGCGTGGACAAGGAGCGAAGGCCCAGGACCCCAGGTGGCTTCTTGGAGGAAGGGTTGCCCAGCGAGACGCTTCCGCTCAGGGCAAGGCTCCTTGGCCCAGGAGGTAGGTCCGGCCCCCTGGGAACAGTTGCAGAGGAGGGCTGCTGAGCCCAAGTGATAATTCGGGATAGAGGGGAACTTCTAGGAGGGGAGCTGACCAGTGAGACATCACCAGGTGAGGTTCCCTGCTAGGCAAGGATTTCCCACCAGGGCGGTAGAACCAAATTCCCAGGTGCAGACCTGCCATGCCTCAGGACACAGTCTAGTTCCCCTTTGGCTGATCATCTGGAGACGCCTCTGCCCACCAGCAGGAAATATACCCCACCTGAAGGCCATCACCCTTAGAGTGGCAGCTTTCTTGTGTATCACTGCATTATCAAGTTCCTCCAAGACTTTACGCTACTGAAGGCTAGGAGGTGATACACTGGAATTCTATAGGGACACTACAAGTCAGTAGAGGAAATCTGCAAAATCTCAGCTTTCCACTGATACCTGACCAATATGAGAAAACAAGGGAAGAAAGTGTCCCAAACAAAACTAGATGCTACATCAATAAAATCCAATGACAGCATGGCAGATGAATTGTCAGAAAGGGACTTCAGAATGTACACAATTAAAATGATCGGGGAAGCAAACAAGGAGATGAAAGAGCAAATGTAGGCATTGAAATATCACACCAATTAACGGGAAGCAAAAGATCATTTCAATAAAGAGAGATACTGAAAAAAAAAAAAAAAAAACAGAAATCCTTGAAATGAAGGAAACAAATAAACCAAATTAAAAACTCCATAGAAAGCATAACCAATAGGATAGAACACCTGGAAGACAGAACCTCAGACATTGAAGACAAAATATTTAATCTTGAAAACAAAGTTGACCAGAGAAGATGGTAAGAAATCATGAACAGAATCTACAAGAATTATGGGATATCATGAAAAGGCCAAATTTAAGAATTATTGGGATTGAGGAAGGCACAGAGAAACAAACCAAAGGAATGAATAATCTATTCAATGAAATAATATCAGAAAATTTCCCAAATCTGAAGAATGAAATGGAAAATCAAGTACAAGAGGCTTATAGGACTCCAAGTATACAAAATTACACGCCAAGGCACATTATTATGAAAATACCTAACATACAAAATAAAGACAGAATTTTAAAGGCTGTGAGAGAAAAGACTCAAATTACATTCAGGGGGAAACCAATATGGGTATCAGTAGATTTTTCAATCCAGACCCTAAGAGCTAGAAGGGCCTGGAACAACATTTTTCAAGCCCTGAAAGAAAACAGATGCCAACCAAGAATCTTATACCCAGCAAAACTTACCTTCAGATTTGATGACGAAATAAAATCCATCCATGATAAACAAAAGCTAAAAGAATTTACAAAAAGAAAGCTGGCATTACAGAACATTCTCAGCAAAATATTCCATAAGGAAGAGATGAAAAACAATGATGCAAATCAGCAAAGGGAGGAACTATCCTAAAGGAATAGCCGAATAAAGGAGAAACCAAGTCCTGTAAAAAACAAAAATGAGCCAAATGACAGGGAATACAAATCATATCTCAATAATAACCCTGAATGTTAATGGCCTGAACTCATCAATCAAAAGACATAGACTGGCAGATTGGATTAAAAAGAAAGATCCAACAATATGCTGCCTGCAAGAGACTCATCTCATAGAAAGAGATACCCATAGACTAAAGGTGAAAAGATGGGAAAAAACATACCATGCACATGCATGAATGAAACTAAACCCCTATCTCTCACCCTGCACAAAACTCAACTCAAAATAGATCAAGGACCTCGGAATCAGACCAGAGACCGTGCATCTTATAGAAGAAGAAGTAGGTCTAAATCTTCAACATGTTGGCTCAGGATCAGATTTCCTTAACAGGACTCCCATAGCACAAGAAATAAAAGCAAGAATCAATAACTGGGATAGATTCAAACTAAAAAGCTTTCTCCCACAAAATGAAACTATCAGCAATGTGAAGAGAGAGCCTACAGAGGGGGAGAAAATCTTTGCCAATCATACTTCAGATAGAGCACTAATTTCTAGAATATATAAAGAACTCAAAAAACTACACCAAGAATACAAATAACCCAATCAATGAATGGGCTAAGGAAATGAACAGACACTTCACAGAAGAAGATGTACAAGCAATCAAGAAATATATGAAAAAATGTTCACCATCTTTAGTAACAAGAGAAATGCAAATCAAAACTACCCTAAGATTCCATCTCACCCTAATTACAATGGCAATTATCATGAACACAAGCAACAATAGGTGTTGGCGAGGATGTGGAGAAAAAGGTACACTCATACATTGCTGGTGGGATTGCAAATTAGTGCAGCAACTCTGGAAAGCAGTGTGGAGATTCCTTAGAAAACTTGTAATGGAACCACCATTGGACCCAGCTATCCCACTCCTTGGCCTATACCCAAAGGACTTAAAATCAGCATACTACAGAGATGTAGCCACATTAATATTCATAGCTGCTCAATTCACAATAGCCAGATTGTGGAACCAACCTAGATGTCCTTCAATTGATGAATGGATAAAGAAACTGTGGTATACATATATACAATGGAATATTACTCAGCCATAAAGAATAATAAAATTATGGCATTTGCAGGCAAATGGATGAAACTGGAGAATATCATGCTAAGTGAGATAAGCCAATCTTTAAAAAACAAAGGACGAATGATCTCGCTGATAAGTGAATGATGACACAGAGAGGGGGTGGGAGGGGGGCAAGAATGGAAGAAGGAGGGACTATATAGAGGGAACAGAGGGGTGGGAGGGGTGGGGGGAGGAAAAAATAACAGAATGAATCAAACACTATTACCCTATGTGAATGTATGATTGCACAAATGGTATGCCTTTACATCATGTACAGAGAAACAATATGTATCCCATTTGTGTACAATAAAAATAAATTTTTTAAAAAATGCAGCAATGACTCTCCTCCATATTTATTCCCTTTCCTTCAATTTAGAATATTTGCAGCTACTTTTATAACTATAACTTAAACAGAATGAGGCATAAAAGTGAGATTTACAGAGGTTAAGTCATAAAAAACAAAATGATTCTGTAGAGTTTTCTCAATTTCTTTGGACATGTTCCTTTGAAGCCCTAAGTCACCACTTAACTACCTTAAAGTCATCATACTCATTATAATACACAGAAATAGACACAGATTCCCCAACTGCACCAACTAATTGGCAATTTAATTTCCATCAATCATTAAAAACATCCTGCATTTTACTCTAATGCAATCTTTTAGAAAGGCATATAAGTATATGATTTAGATACAGATTTCATCTTAAATTCATATAAACTTTATTTAAATTCAGAGCAGAGGTGGAATGTGACCAGAGCAGCACAAAATTAGCAGAAATACTAAAATCAATATTAAATGTTAAATATATAACACAGTTTGCATGTCACACTCATAGGTAGACTGAGACCCAAGAAAATTAAATCATTATGAAAACCCTGCTTTCCACGCAAAATTCTACACATATCACCAATTAAGAACCACTGCTTTAGTATATTCTTAACCTAATCACTAAGAAAAATAAGTACTATATATAAAAACTGGGAAATTAAAAGCAAGCATCAACAATCTGGCCTCACTTGCAGGTGAATGCTCTTGTACCTGTGAACAGATACACCCACCATTTTTCCAACCAGAAACTTAAATGTCATACCTAAATCCCTCTTCTCACTCAGTAACTTGTAATATATAGTAATTATTTATTGATCTAAAATTTCTCATCAGACTATTTGCTGATTCCACTCATTATTATACCTCTAGCACCTATACCTGAAAATAATAAATGTTGAATAAATGCAAGATGTAAGTGCTAATGAGTTAAGTAGTTGTTTGAACTATATCAAGGAAGTGCTCATATATTGATTTTTTTCAAATATGTGGTTAACCAAAGTGTGAATAAGTAAGTCTCAACTGTATTATAGCAATTTCAAATGCTGAAAGTATAATCCATTAACCTTTCTTGTTAATGAAACCAACATGGCTTTTTTAGACATCATGAATACCATAATCTGTTTTCATTCAATATACAGGAAATATACATTTCACATAGAGACAATGGACCTTTGCAGTAGTTTAAGGATATGAAGAATGTTCCTTCTGTTTAGAGATGTGGGCTGGTAAGTTATCCAGGAATTTAAATGATAAGCAGATGGTCCATTTCCAAATTGAGAGCAGTCATCTGGCTCTAAAAAAGAGTGTATTTTTGTAAATACATGTTCTGTCATGTTCTATTCAATGTGACATGATGTAATCATGTACTATGTTATGTTCTGCTTTTCTTCTTTTAACAAAATAAAACTTAACAAAAGAAAAGGCACAGATTTTTCCTCACAATGCTATCTTCTTACATTTAGAATCAAAATAAACAAAAGGTAACAACAAACAAATCCACAAATGCTGACATTTCAATTCATACAGTTCTATTCTGTTTCTAAACAAAATCAAGTTTAGTGACTCTTCTTCACAGAACTGAGCTTTCTCAACCATTAAACCAGGATAATATCATACATTAAAATAATTAGGAGTCTACCTTACTTACATTTTGAGAGACTGGAATACAGAAATTATCCAAATTTGATCTTTCATATAAATTTCAAATATTTTTTTCTAATTTTTATTTTATTTTAGTGATTTATAATTATACATAATTTTAAGATTCATTATGCCATAATTATACATGCATGTAACATAAATTGACCAATCTCATTCCCAGTCTTAACCTTTCCCTGCTTTTGTTCCTCCCCCGATCTATTTATCCTACTCATTTCCCTTTTATTATTATTATCATTATTATTTTAATTACTGCATTAAAATTATAAATAAGTGAGATTCATTGGATTAGTGGTATTTCGTACATGGGCATACCATAATTTCATAGATTTCAGATTTTTAAGTACCCAATTTTAGCCAATGTAGTAGATAACTGTTGGGTGACTCCTGTCTCTACCATTGCAGATAAAGGTCATTTCATGATAATAAGGAAGACAATTTAGAGGATATAACAAATAATGTTTATTCATCTAAGTAGAACTTTAGAATACATAAATCAATAATTGAAACAACTGCGTAGACAAATATGGCAAATCCACAGCTATAATCTATATCCCTTTTACAGTACCTGATAGAAAACAGTAAAGAGAAAATTGGGAGAAATATGAGCCTGGAAAAACAATACCAATCATGTTTACATGTTTATAGAGAACTACAGTAAACCAAAGCAAAATAAAAACTTTCCACAAAACATTTCCCAAAACAGACTATAATTCAGAAAAAAAAAAAAAAGAAAGCACAAATTATTCTTTTCGGGAATGAGATGACATCATTACAAATTCTTGGTAAATTAAAAGGATAATGAGTGAATATTATGATCAGCCTAGTACCAATTATTTTGACAGCTTAAATGAAATGGACAAAGTGTTTGAAAGACACAAACAACTAAAGATCTCATGAGAAGAAATAAATAAATAAATAGTCCTATATCTAAAAAACTGTTCAAACAATACTTTTCTACAAAGAAAACTCCTGGCTCTGATTGCTTTTCTGATAAATTCTACCAAAGTTTTAAGAAAGAAAGCAATAAGCTTAATTCTACAAAAGTATTCTAGAAATTTGAAACGAAGGGAACAATATTTATTCTATGAGGGCAGTGTTGCCCTAACAGCAAAACCAAAGACAGTACAAGAAAAGAAAACTATAAACCACTATCTCCCATACACAGTTTTACTCTGCACAAATTTGAGCAGATTGAAAAGAATACTACATTAAGTTGGCTTTATTCTAGACTGCAAAATATTATTTTATTACACTGAAGCTAAAAAAATTAATAGAGAAATTAAAGAAAATATAAATAAATGAACTATACCATGTTAATGGATCAAAATATTCAATATTTTACAGATATTCATTCAGTCAAAACTGATACAGAAATTAAACACAAGTCTAATCAGGGGTAGAGGAAAGCTCACTGATAGAATGCATGCTTATGCATGCTTAGGATGTACCAGACCCTGGGTTTGATCCCCAGCACCAAACAATAATCATCATCATTACTACCACCAATTTCTCAGGAGGCATTTCATACAGAAATTGAAGTTATTCTAAAATTCACATGGGATTGCAAAGGACCTAGAACAGCCAAACAACTTTGAAAAAGAAGAACAAAGTTGAAATACTAATACTATTTTATTGCTAGAATTGTTACATACTTACTGTTATCAAGACAGTGTAGCTTAGGTTTAAACACAAACAGACTAATAAATCAATGTAAAACAAAAGAATCCAGAAATAGATCTACCAGTATGTGACAAACCTTTTTTACAACAACGACACAAACACAATTCAATTAAAAAAAAAATTTTTTTTTCAACAAATGGTGCTGGAACATTTAGAAAAGTAAATGGAAAAGCAAGGAAATAAAATGAACTATAATTGATACTTCACATCATCTACAAAAGTTAACAGGCAAACTGGATCACAGAGCTAAATATAAAATCTATTATAAAATAAGAAAACAGAAACTCTTTGTGACTTTGGATTAGGTAAAATTTTCTTAAATATACAACAATAGCAAATAAATAAAGAGAAAATTTCATAAATTGGGTTCCATCAAAATTTAAACTTTCTGCTCTTCAAATGACATTGTTAAGAGAATGAAACAACAATCTACAGTATGTATAAAAATATACAAAAAACATAAATTTGACCAAGAATATCTATCCAGAATATAATGAGTTCTCAAAATACTTTAAGAAAACAAGCCCAAATTTAAAATGTGTACTAGGTTTGAAAAAACAGTTCACTGAAAATCTATGAAATCATATTTAAAAGGTCCTTATTAAAAAGGTCCTTGAAATAATTAATCATTAGGAAAAGTATAACATAACTTTGAAATGTCTAAAAGTAAATATGCTGATCATTCCAAGTACTAGCATAGATATGAAGCAACTACAATTCTCATATGGTACCAGTATTTAAAAATGATATAATCACGTTGGAGAACATATTGGTCATTTTGGAAAATAATAACCATGTGTCTAACATATAACCTGAATCATGCCCCACCTCTGGTCAAAAAAATAAATAAAAAAATTGAAGTCCTAATACCCAGTATCTCAGAATGTAACTGAATTTGGACATAATGATGTTAAAGAAGTAATTAAAAGGAAACCATTCTTGTGGGTTCTAATCTAACATGACCACCGGCATCCTTATAGAAATGTGGATCCAGATGCACAAAGGGAAGGCTATGTGAATGCACAGGAAAATGACAGCCATGTACAAGTCAAGCAAAGAAGCCTCAAAAGAAAATCAACTCTGCCGACACCTTAATATCAGATTTCTAGCTCTAGAACTGTGAGAAAACAAAGTTTTACTGTAGACCATATTTGAATTCTACAGCAGCTTTGTTTCTAATATCCAAAGCCTAGAAACAATTCAAATGATAAACAGAAAAACAAACTGTGAGAAAGCAATGGAATGCTACTCAACAATAAAAAGGAATAAACTATTGTTACAACAAAATAGACAAATCACAAAATAATTAGGCTGAAAGAAAAGAAATTTTAAAAAGAGAGCATATACAGTATGATTTTAATTATATGAAACTCTAGAAAAAGGGGAGCTAATCCATGGTGATAAACAGAAGACTGATGTTTTGTTGGTGATTTGTTTTGTTTTGTTTTGTTTTTTGAGAACAGAGGATGGTACTAATGAAAGAGACATCACAGGGCACAAAGAAATTTGTAGGGTAGTGAAAATGTTCAATATCTTAGTTGTGGTAATGGTTTCATGGAGATATATATAGTTTTCCACATTGTTTAACACCTCAGTAAAGTGGTTTTTAAGAAGAGATACAGTGATGTGCCTTTAAAAAAGGTTACATAGTATAGAATTCCATTTATATAAAATTCTAGTAAATACAAAATAATTTGCAGTAACAGAGCATTCAGTGGGTATGGCGATATACCAGTGAGGAGTGATTGCCAAGGGCCATGAAGAAATCTTTAGAGATGATGTTTATGTTAATTAGCTTATTTGAGGCAATGGTTTACAAGTGTATAAATCTCTCAATGCTTATAAAATTGTATTTTTAAAGAAAAGCATTTTTATTAATTATTAAATCAACCTAAGTAAGGCTATTTTTGAAAAACTAAATACAAATGTATCTGCTCAGCATACAAAGATCTTAAAGGACAATCATACAATGAGAAGTTTATCCTTGATTATTCCCTTCATTAGGCATGTTAAAAGACAAAAGACTTTACTTCAGAATCAAAGTTATGTTAATAAACTACAATGAGTCCCTAGCAACAACACTAAAACCACTTATAATTATACATGTATCACTATTGACTCCTCAATTTTTAATACTTCTGTTTGCCAATGAGTGCCCAAGCAAGTTTTAAACACTGAGGAATCCTCTCATGAAAATCAAATATTCATAGTAGCTTTAGACACATAATTGTTAATTTATCAATTCACTAAACAGTAAGCAGTTGCTGTTAACTGTGTGCCACATATAAGGTTTGCAAATGTAATAGCATACATAACACATTCCCTATTCCCAGCATATCATCCTGCAGTGAGGGAGGGCTAAAAGCCATGAAACAACTCTTCGATTTTGGGAAAGACAAAACTATAGAGAGAAAAAGGTCACTAGTTGCAAAGATAAGGGGTGGATAAATTAAGTGAAGTATGGGGACTTTTAAGGCAGTGAAACATTTTTTTATAATAATGTAATAAAACTGGGTAACAATGCATCGTAACTTAAACTATAGGCTGTAATTAATAATAACGAATCAACACATTTCATCAATCATAACAAATGTACCACACTAATGCAAAATGTAAATAATGGGGGAGGGTAGGGGAGGGTTTAATATGGGAACTCTGTACTTCTTCTCAAATTATCTATTAATCTACAACAGCTCTAAAAATAAATCCTATTTTTCAAAAGTACATATATACAACCAGAGAAGAAAATAGGTCATAAATCTCAGGTTTAAAACAAAAGGGAAAAGGAAAAACTATACAACTTTAATAAAACAAAAAATCGAATTAACACCTTTTATGTGAGCAAATGAATTTAATAAATACAGCAAAATGGGTGAAATTAGATCACTCCAACTATTTGGATTAACTCACTTTAAAACATCTAACAGCTACTCATTACATATTAGACTGCCAAGAGTCATAAAGGATGGTGATACCCAGATACACACAGTCTAATTTCTATAAATCATATAAAAGGACAGTAAAAAAAAAAGGGGGGGGACATTCTCTTTCCATAATATCTAGGTATCAGTCATATGATTTTTAAAATGCTATCAATAGTACATTGATTTCAAAGAGTTAGGTCCTAAGTTCTAGTCTGTTCTTCTGATATCCCAAAGGGCTGGGGGGCAGGGGTTAAAAAAAAAAAAGGGAATTGTATACTTTTCACTACCACTGCTAACATCATTATCATGGTATTTATTGACAAGTATAAAATCAAAAGACAATAAACCAAAGGGTGCACAGTAGTAATATGGAAATAACCAAGTTCCTTAATGATATCACTATATCCTACAACTGCTATCCTCAGGATTCCTTACAACATTCTTTTTAAAAAATGTATAAAATTTAAATTATTTGTTCAGTATGCTACTATTTGCATCCAAACAAGCTATTGAAGAACTTGCTTCAGAATTTGTTCTAATAAAATCTGTATCAAAGAGTAGAACCCTACATTATTTATCATTCCTTAAACATTCTGTGTTCTAGCTTCTGAAGAATTGTGGAAGTTTTCTAAATATTTATATTTTACTAATTTATGACTTATTTTTTCCAAAAACAGAATGTAAATACCAATTTTTCTATTTCTTAGAACTATATACCTAAACCACTAATAAGTTTTTCTTATAAAAATAGAAGTTAATTAAAAAATAAAAAATGAGAGTGCATAAAAGCCCTAAACACTAGAATTAAGTATACCTCTAAGTAAAATAAACTTAAAACTGTTCAATTTCCAAATAGGTAACTACATGGGCATTTGAAATAAGCAATTCACTGGCATACCAACTTGAGCATTCTATACCACATAGTGTTTTGAAACATGACTATGAAATTTATTTATTCATTCAACTTCTGATGGACTATTGAGTTGAACTCAGTTTTCATTTTTATGAACACACTGCTCTAAATATTATTTTTGCCTTTTTCTGGTTCCTACACATGGGTCAAAATTTGGTATACACTAAAAAAAATGAATTGATGAGTTGCAGGATTTATACATATTCAATTATATTAAAATATCAAATTATTTTCCAAAGTGGTTGTACTGTTGGCACTCCCACCAGCAAGAGATAAAAGTTCATTTCTGGTAATATTTTCTTTAGTTAACAAAAGTTCATCCGTATCCTTAAAGTATCTATACATACTTTAAAGTGTAATTATTAATAGTTCATCAAATATTTATTGACTACCTAATGGTACCTCAAATGTGGTAGTAACTCAGTAATCAAAACCATTTCCTTAATGTTCTCTTAGTAATAAGAAAATCAACAGACACTTCCTCTAGTGAAGATTCTCTTAATATTATCTATAGAAACCTACTCCTTGTTTCTATAGATTAGCATTCAGAGTTGGAATAGCTGGAGTAATGCTCGGGAGTCAGAGAAGTGCAAACCATCAGATATGAATCAACTACTTTCATATGCATATGCATGCAATCATATATACTAACATACAAGCATATGCTGGCACAATTAAAACAAGGAAAATGTATAATCAAAGTACGGAGAATACTGGGTTTTTTTTCAGTCTCTAATATTCTGGGATGTGCTTTGTGTTTTTGTTTTTGTTTTTTTTTAGGGGGGTGGATGTTATTTTTGTTTTTGGCACTGGAGACTGAACCCAAGGTCACTTAACCACTGTTGGCTCTAATATTCCTAGCAGGAAATTAATAAAAGTTAAAAAGCAGGAGTTTTACTAAAATATACAGCAATTTCTTTATTATCTGTGTAAAGAATTCAGAGAATAACACAATAAAGCCAAAGAGTCTAAATCCAGAGTCATCAGATAGAACACTTAATTGACTATTTTGAATTTAAGAAAAATTGCAAGTACCTCCCACCTCCAAAACAGATCTTCCTTTCTTCTGTCAGTGGCTGAAACCATATTTACATTACTGTATTCTGTTAGATATTTAGGGGTTTTTTTTCACTCATTAACTGAAATTTCTATTAAGTAACAAATATCCACACAGGAAACTTACAAGCATGGGCATTTAGGTAAAGGGGGTGGCAGGGCATATAACTAGGAAGAAAGAAAAGTGAAAAAAAAAAAATGAAATTTTACCTACTTTACAATTTTAGCAAATCTGTCTCTAACACAGGAAAAAAAAGTTGCTGGTGTTTTTCATTGAATTCACAAAAATTTAGTCTCCTGAAAGCTAATATACTAAAGTGGCATAAAATTTGTTTGGATTGTTTAATACCTTTCCAGTATACTCTACTAAATTACAACCATTTTATAACTACATTAGGGTATCATATGATCAAATCCATACAGAAAATGGGAAAAAGAACTGAGTCTAAAATCAGGGAAGCTCATGAAAAGAAAAAGTAAAGTTCCAGACACTAAAATGCCAGTGCCACAAAACCTGGAGGCCATGAATCTTGATTAGTCCACAGAAAGGCTGGCTTATGGAGACTGTGTGACTGGCACCCATGGAGCAAGTAGTTTGGAATGAATGGAGTCCTTAGTATTTTGTATTAACTGAAGTACATTTACGAATCTGGCACTTCAACTGGCTATTTCACACTAATTGAACACAATGCCAAATATTATCCTAAAACACCAAACTAAAATGTTTAACAACCTCTAAACAGTGCCTCCATATTGAATTATTTGTCTTAAGTCAAAAGGAACCAGATTACCTTGTTACAGTTTTAACAAAGTAAATAGAAGTTGGAAAGTATCCAAAACTATTCAAGCATGTTGTTTTCTACCAGGCTAAGGTTATTAATAAATATATCATAAAAGCCTTTTTTAATCTACACTATGTGTATTCTTGAAAAGGATATAATATATTCCAATTCTTAATCATTCTTCCTAATTCCACCACAATTTCTCACCATTTCCTGTGCTAGTTGGCCTCTGCTCTTAACTTTTATTTCCATCATAAATTACTCTAACAAGAATTCAGAATCCAAACATAAATTTTATAAACACATACAGTGCATATGCCCGCACAGTAATTAAAACCAGCCTACTGTCAATGTAATGCTTCCTTTTAGCACTTCCAAATATGCACAGATTATACTTCATGAACACTTTAATTTGTTAGCAACATTTTTAAAATATTTCTTTAGTTGTAGATGGACATAATACCTTTATTTTATTAATTCATTTTTATGTGGTGCTGAGGATAGAACCCAGTGCCTCATGCATGCCAGGCAAACACTTCTACTGCTGAGCTACAACCCCAGACCTTGTTAGTAATTTTTAACACCAAATATATACATATATATATACATATGTATATATAGAGAGAGAGAATGTTGTGTGACAAAAGCAAAAACAAAAAACAAAATCCTTAACACTTCTATATCTACACACTTTAGCAAAAACTAAAATTACTTTTTTAAAAAAGCAGACTATATCAAATTTTTTATATAAAAAACAATATATTAAATTTTTCATTGGAAAATTAATAAAATTGTTTCATTTGTGGTCATTTTTAAACTATAATTTTTCCATGAAAAGATAAATATCAATAACTAAAATTATATTTATGAAAAATGAAAAAAGATTTAAATACTTTAATAATACTTTATATATAAAATTAGACATATAGTGCCAGGTGCAGTGGCACACACCTGTATTCCCAGCAACTTGGCAGTCTGAAGCATGAAGATCATAAGTTTGAGGCCAGTCTCAGCAAATTAGTGAAGCCTTAAGCAACTTACCAAACCCTGTCTTAAAATAGAAAATAAAAAATAAAAAGGGCTAGAGATGTAGCTAGTGTAAAGTGCTCCTGGGTTCAATTACCAGTACCCCTACAAAAAAAATATTCACTATACCTAGGCATAATAGTCCAGACTTCTAAAAAGATAGGTACAAAAATTAAGTTTTAAGAAACAATAAGGATAGAAATTATTTTTCAAAAAGATCCATAAAGATTTATATTGATCCTGTGGATTAAAATACTCTCTATTTGCACTGCACTTTTGAAGTATCAAATCACTGTCATATAAATGCAAACAAAATGGTTACTCTTCATCTAGAAAAGGAGTTCTCAACTTTTTTTGCTTCATGACCCCTAAGATGATAAGACTAACACCCCCATGGGTGCTCCCAAAATTATCGGCAGTTAATGTCATGCTAGTTGTCTTTCACCCTTTTTTTCCAATGAATGAAGTACACTGGAATGTAATTCAGGATAAATTATGTTAGTAAAAAGATAATTCTAATATTTTCACTACTACAAGTAAAAATGTACTGGAGCATGCTGTACTATAGGTGCCAATACAATACTTATTTTAATAACTGTTGAAAACTACAAAGAAAGGATGGGTGAAAATGGCAGGGAGAAAAAGGGTATATAGTGCAGGTACTGACTATAAAATTTGCTTTGTTAAAAAGAGTAAAACAAATTAGTGCCAATTTTAGAACTTAAAATATATTTTCACTTAAACTATTTGTACAGCTTAATTAAGTGAACTTTAAGTCATTTATATATAAATTTTCTGAAGCTCTTATAATTGGCTGCAATAGCCTTAGAACAACTGGTTCCCTGCTTCCAAAACTGCTGCTCATTCTCCTTACAACTACTCATTTCCAAATTACCTAGAGTAACTGTTTTTAAATATAAATCACATCACTTGTTTGATTTTTTAAGTCTCCAATGTTTTTCTATTATACTTAAAACCTAAGTTCTTACCATGGCCAACAATGTCCTAAATATGATATCTGTTTGTTGCCTATATTTCCAACTTTATTTCATACCATTCTGTCCAGCCTTTGAGAGCTTTTTTGTCTATAAATCAGATGAACCAAACTTGTTCCCATCTCAGGGACTAGTGACTTACTAGTCACTTTCCCTGACCACTCTTGCAGAAGTTGTTAAGATCTAGCTCTTTCATTTCATTCAGGAGAGACCTTTCCAAACCAAAATAGCTTCATCTCCTTACCAGTCAGTCTGGGCCCATTATTTATTTCTACCTTGCTCATATCACTTCTGATGTTTGTATTTTTAATTTAACTACTTATCTCATCATTGTCCTGCTTTTCTTCTAGAATGAAGCTCCCCAAAGACAGAGGCATTGACTTTTATTTATGCCCTGACCACAACATCTAGAATAATGTTGGGCACATACCAAGCACTCAATAAATATTTGCAAAGTGAAAGAAGTATTGACATGAAAGAAGAAAAATTAGTATTCTACCTAAATGGGTTGCTTCAAGCATTAGAAGATAAGAATGACTAAAGTCTCTGATCTGAAAAAGCTTATCAGTATAATAAGAGAGAAGTGGAAGAGGAAGAAAGAAAGGGGGGACAAAGGAGAAAGAAAAGCAGGGAGAAAAAGAAGGGAAAAAGTAGTAGAGGAGGGAAATGGCTACCACAGAAAAAGGAACCAAGTGCCATGGAAAAACAGAAGAGAATATAATCTACACCAGAGGAAAGATTTCTAAATGTAGATTTGACACTGTTATAGGTGCATGACCAGGAAATAGCAGACCATGTATTAAATGGAGATTATTTCTTGTGATCCTCCGTACCAACAAAAAATCTCATGCATGTGAATTACATAAAATGTTACTGAGAAAATCTGAGTTGCTCTTTTATTCATGAAGAATTCAACAGAGGTCACATGCCCCCTTCTCTTGCTGTCTCCCACCTGCTATGATCATTTGACCCAGGGTAAGATTATACCCAAAGTAGGACAATCAGATTCTCCCTTCAGAAGTTTGAAATTTGAGGGCAGGGACAGGTGGGAGGAAGGGGATGTTGGAACTGAGTCACTTTAATATCAGTATCATAAGAAAGGTCCTAGGGCTGAGTTCTTCATAGTTGCCCTTGTTTCCTGTCTTTCTTAAGGCTTGACTGTTTAGCACTTTTCCCAATTTTGTCAGCCAGTCCTTTCCTTAATTCTGACTTTTAAACTATCTAAATTGGTTTCTACTTAAAGGCAAAGAAACTATAACAGATATTTAAAACACTGTGGATTGAAATCATCCTAGTAAAGAGCTAAAACAAGAGTTTAAGGATAATGGATCTATTTCAAGGAACAAGAAGTCACTACATACATAAAAAATATAGTGATAGAGTAGCAAAAAGAGTAGAAAACTGACATTACTGTCAGCTTCAGATACAGATTCGAATCCTATATTCATTATGTGATAGTTATGTGATGTGAGTTTGAATGATTAAATTTAGTAATATTCTTAGTTTGTTTCAAGAGCTGCTGATAACAATATCTGCAAAAATCATAAGGTTGATTGAAGATTAAACAAGATGAAAAATGTCAGAGCACTTAACAAAATATTTGGAAGATAACAGGGACTCAATAAATATTAATCCTCACCATGCTTCCCAATAAGGATAAGATATTTATTTAAAAAACAGTCAACTCTGGTTAGAGTATCAGCAAATACAACCCATGGCCAAATCTGCCCCATCACCTCTTTTGTGTGGCCCTCAAGCTAAGAATACTTTTTAATTTTTTTTTTTTAAATGAAAGTTGAATATTGGGTTAGAAAAATTTCTAAATTTTTAAATTTTCTAAATTTTAAAGCCCCATGAGAGATAAATATGATCTTGGCACACATGAATGTGACCTTATTTGGAAAGAGGGTCTTTGCAGATGTTATTTGGAAACAGGGTCCTTACAGATGTAATCAAGTTAAAGTGAAGTTATACTGTATTAAAGTGAGCACTCAATTCAATTAGTAACATCTTTACAAGAAAAATCAGAATTTTTATACAAAGTCACACAGACATACAAAAAGAAGGCTACATAATGAAAGAAGCAGAAATTAGATAATGCAGCAACAAGTCAAGAAATACCAAGATTTTTTGGGAGCTACCAGAAGCTCCCAGAAAGAGACAAGGGAACCTTCCCAAAAGACCTGAGAGACAGCATGGTCCTGATACCTTACTTTCAGGCTTCTAGCATCTAAAAACTAAGAATAAATGTCTGTTTTAAGACACTTAAGTTTGTGGCCATGTGTCATGGCAGCCCTAGATAATAACACAAATAGGATTTAAAAACTAAAAGAATACTATTTCTGAGGATGTAAAAATTATGTAAAATCATACTCATTTATTTACATATAGTTTATGACTGTTTTCATCCTACATTAGCAGAGTGAGCAGTAACCATAAAGATCAGATGACCCGCACAGCCGAAAAAAATTTTCTATATCTGAACTGAAAAAGCTTGCCAGTTCCTGGGCTTGAACTTTATTACTTAAAAGAGGAATTATTGCCTAAGAGAGGATTCTAAAATAGATCTGCAGAGTACCAAGTAGTGGCTGGGTAGATTTTTAAAATTAAATAAACAAACTTTAAAGAACTAGAGATTTTTTTATCATGAGAAATGGCTCAAGTTTTTAAATAAATCAGGATTTGGTGAAAGATTAGCAAAACACAAAGCTATTGGTCAATGTTGCTTGTTTTTGTGAAATAAATTAAATGACATTAGTCATCAGTTTCGAGCAGAAGGAAGTAGAATAAAATGATTCATTTGCTTTACTATGCATAAATCAGGCAGAAAATACCTAAAGTTCTCCTAAAAGTAGTATCAAGTGGAATTGAAAAAGTTATTTAAAAATTTAGATGTAGATTGACACACTCTAGTCTCTTTCCTGTTCATATGCCAATTCTAAGCAATTAAAACTATTTATTGACCATACAATATAAAAACCTCTTAACTGACCATGTTATCAACTATCCCTATTATAATCCACCCTGAAGAGTACTTTCAGAAAGCTTCTCTTAAAATAAAACATTTGGCTGTAACACAAAACTTCTATAGTTAATTTTTAACAAAGTATTATTTGAACAACTGCTTAGTATACAATGACTTTCACTTTCACAATTGGACCAAATCCCTTCCTTTCATACCATTTCAAACCATTAATATTCTAGAAGCTTCTCCTATATTTAACATTGTTACATACACCTATAACAACTTATCCTATCCCTTTTATAATACCTATTATAACTTTAATTATTTATTCTTCTACACTAGACTAAATGTTAAGATATGGGTATGCACATCAGGTTTGCTATGATATCCACACACACTGGTTGGTGGTACACAGGTGCACAGCAAATGTTGGTTGAATAAGAAAATGAATAAATGGCCAGAGAAAGAATGAAACTATGCCACACCAACTCAGGACTCCATTCGGTACACAAAATGCTCCCTTTGCTGAGAATTCCTTTGCCCTGTTTACTTACCTGGAAAATTCTTCCTCATCTTTCAAATGCAACCTCCTCAGAAAACTTTTTCCTACATATCCTGGCAGTTGTTCTCTTCTTTCTCCACATTACTAAAATAATATTTACCATATATATTGTAATGTATGCATTTACTGGTATCTACACTTCATTGAACCTTCATTTTCTCAATTTGTCATTATTTCCCCAATGCTTAACTCAAGTATGGAACATGTGAAGAGTCAAAATGTGCTGGGTGAAGCCGGGCACAGTGATGCATACCTGTAATCCCAGCAGCTTGCGAGGCTGAGACAGGAGGATCAGGAGTTCAAAGCCAGCCTCGGCAAAATCGAACTGCTAAGCAACCAGTGAGATCATCTCAAAATAAAATTCAAAATAGGGCTGGGGATGTGGTCAGTGGTTGAGTGCCCCTGAGTACCAACCCCCCGCCCAAAAAAAAAAAAATCCGGGTACTCAAAAAGAAAAAAAAAAAATTGCTGGGTGAAAGAATTAAGACTATCTTAGAAATTTAATTCAAGACAACAAAGAGTGTTCTAGATCATGGAACACAATACATTTCAGCATTATTCACTTATGCAAGTTAATTTGTTTTAACAAGTTATTGACGTGTTCTAAATCGTGATTATCATGTCAAATAAAATTTGAAAAATTAATGAAATTTCATCTCATGCTACAAAATTATTTTGTTATAGAAGTAACAAATCCCCACTATATAAAGTATATTTGGACTGAAATATGAAATCCTTTTTCTACCATCCTTCTTCACTGCAGATAAATTATCTATAATTATTAAGCAATTTAGTACTTTCAAATGAGTCTTTTCATTTGATACTACATACATGTATTTACATATGATGACTATATACACATATATTGTTTGTAAATATATGCCGAAATTTTAATAAATATTAACCATTGATTAATACCAATCCTATTAAGACAGTTCAAGCTAACTGCATCCAAAATAAATGTCATAACTTAAGTGTAATTTTCTAATATCTGGAATCAATTAAGTTCAGGAAAGTTTTAAGAGGGCCACCCAGTAATAAACACAAAATAAATTGTGTCTGCTGTCTTATTAGTGATAATTTTTTATTGCTACCTCAGTTTCAGATGTCAGAGTAATGACTTCCATATTCTGATTAAAATGCAAATTGAAGCCATATGTTAGAAAAGCATAGGCTTTCAATATCTCTGTTTCCTTATTTTAGGCACAACAAAATTGTGTCTATAAAAGCCAACAATTATCTAGATGAATTTGAGCCATTTCAGTTCTAGAAAATGTGAAATGTCACATATTAAGCTATGGCAATAGATGCACTTATGCCACATCTGAACAGCTATTTTCATGTATATACATATCATTGGTGGAGGGGAGTGAAAACTATGAAAATGAATCTCAGTTTTCTTTAAGAAACTAATACAATTAAAAAGTGATTTTATAAATATATTTGTTAATCCTTAAACTTGTTAAAGAAACAAATTATTTTAATCTATATTCTTAAAAATAGATTGATACTTTTATTTCATTTTGTTGATATATTAAATAGACCAACTGCATAAATCATTTTAATATTCAATATTTTCTAGGACTACTCTATAAATTTCCCTGGGATCTTCTTGGATTGATATTAAACTATTATCAGTCCAATAATACATTTAAATATGATGGGCTCTACTCTATTTTATTTGTTATAAACTCAAAATGCTATGTATATTAAATTTGCTTTGCATTATAAAGGAAGTCTTGAAGATAAACTTATAAAGAAATGTTTCAAAAAAGTTAAATCACAGTTAAGAGTAAATATTTCTAAATTTAATTATCTAATATCAGCTACATCCAAAAAATAACAGAAAAATCATTACAAATTAAACAATTAAATTGCAGTTTATGTACCTCAAAGGTAGTAAATTCAATGTAAATACAGTTCAGTTGCAGAAGTATTATCAAATTATATTATTCTATTGTACATGTATGAATATGAAATGACAAATCCCATCATTATGTACAATTATAATGCACCAATAAAAAAATGTGGAAAAAGGGAAAATGATGAAAGAAAAAATATGTCAATAAGAAAAAAGTTAACTACAAATGTTCTTACTGGGCTGGGTTGTGGCTCAGTGGTAGAGTGTTTGCCTAGCATGTGTGAGGCAGAGTTAGATCCTCAGCACTACATAAAAACAAATAAATAAAGGTCTATTGACAACCACAACTAAAAAATATTCTTTTAAAAAAACACACTTACTTAAAAAGGGACACGAGTGAGGTAAAGTAGGATTAAACCAAAGCTCCCAACCCAAGTAAAATCACTTCATTGTACTTTAAAAAAAAAAAGTTTTACTTAAAATATGAAGATAGAGATCTTTAAATAATAAAGACACTAAATTCATTTCCAATGTAGAAACAAATACTTATAAACTAAAATGATTAGAATTTAGATTTAATTATTAAGATGGTACTAACAATGTATGTTTAAGGCTTCAATCATTATAACAAAGTTTTTAACGAAAAATGGACAACTAAGAGATTTTTCTTAAGGTCTAGCTATATTAATTCCTTAATTAAACAAATTCTTTACTATATATTGAAACCTATACTACAAATTATATCATTAAATGCTTAAATAGTTCCCTTCTTTAACAAATCAATTACTAGGGCTTATGTCACATAGTTCAACAAAGTTCCTCCAAAATCATTCTCATATACTGCTTCATTTGGGTTCAGTGATGACAAATAATGGTAACTATTCATGAAAATGCAGAAATATGATCAGTAATCCGTTCTAGACTTCTGTTTCCCTAGCTCTTTGCAGGACTATCTTGTTTGCCAAAGCCTTTGTTGTAAAAAATAGTATGCCATTACAAATACTGCCTCCTTGGCTGATTATGTACAATTACTTTCAAGCCTTGTACAGCTATGTCTCTCAGTACTCAAATCAGTTCCAATACTGTGTTCTTTTTCCCATCTTCTTTACAGTGGGTTTATCATGTTCACCAAAGCAGCTTAAAGTTATACTATAGCTCATTCTTTCAACATACACAATTCAATGAATTAAGGATGCCCCAAATTACTTGCCTAGTAAGTATAAACTATTACTCATTGACAGGTAGAAGAATCACATTCAAAAGTAATCTCAGCAGTGTGGACTAAGTCTAACGTACTGACTGGCAGAATAATAATCTTTACTTCCTTTCCATAGGCTCCCAAGCCATATTCTAAGTACATTTTGTCTTAATTTAAACCAAAACTTACAAGTGAATATAGAAGGTCTGCATTTTCTAAAATAATTAAAACTAAAAGAAAAAAAAGTACGCAAGTTGAATTTTGGTCAACTTAAAACAAGGCCTAACATTTCACAGTAAATAGTGAGAAAAGGGTTTAACTAGGATCCTAACTTGAAAAATAGAAACAAAATTCAATTTGTGAAGTTTATTCAAGCTGTTAACGGCTAATGCCACATTTGCTGCTAATGCCATTTGTCCATAAATATTAATTTTAAAGGGATCTGTGAAAATGCTGCGTCTTTTACAAGACCTGCAGTTTCACTCTGCAGTGACTATATTGAATCTGCACTGAACCGTCAAATGTCTGCAACATGGAACATCATCTAGAGACTAACAAAGACACTTAGTCCTTGTTACAGTATTGAAATTACAGTATTAAGCTGAGAAAGATGTTTAAGTAAAAATTAGTGAATATTTGTGGTAGAATAGTTTCAGCGATTCTATACATACCAAAACCTGAATGAGAAAAATAATAATAAAAGACAAATAAAATCAAAGTAAATATTAAAGGCCCTTACTCAACTAGTAGCCCTGAACTTTGGTGAGAATTGATTTTAGATATTCGACTATGTTATCATCATAAATCTGCATAATAAGCTTACATATTTATTTCTTGATTTATCAACCTATGCTATCTAAAACATACCCTGGGACTCAACCCTTCTAATTTTTGTTATTTATGTCATTTTTCATTCTCTGGGTGGTTGCTGTTGCTTTAATAACTTAAACATATTTCATCTACAATTTCTTTATCAACTTCGGTCATTTATTGACTCCCCTGTATGTAAAAGGAAACTATTGTACCTAAATTTTCTTTCCTCTCTTCTCCTCCTCTGTGTCTCAGTTTTTATATTGTCATGGTTTGTATTTACAGGCTGTTCTCCAACTATAATTAAGTATCTTGAACTTTGACTATTGATTGATGCAAAAATTAAAAATTACTAAATGGTTAAACTTTAAAGTACTAAATATATATAAAGTTTAGAATCAAAAATTGTAATAGGACTCACGTAATTATACATTAAATATAACAATAAGAACTTAAATGGCACTCCTCTACAGAATACATTCCAAATATCAAGGTAAATTCTCTACCAATTGTTCAAAGGTGTGCCATATTGTTTCATATTTAGACTACCACTAGCTATATAGCTTTTTGTTTTTCACAGAGTTTCTAATTGTTTTGCTCTTTTCTTATTGGTAGAAGAAACTTGTTTTTATTACATCACTGAATTTTCCAATTATTTAATCACATATTTTCAAATAAAATAGACATTCTTCTAGGAGTCTCTAAATTCCTATTTAAACTTGGACAAACTCCTTTTGAGATCTGCTGAACAGCTGTTAATTTGAAATTTCTTTTCATTGCATTCTTGGGTTATTTCCACTATTTCTAGGGTCCATTGTTTTACCCTTTTTCTGGTTCCTTTTCATTTTGCAAGAGTGAATTATTCTCAAGTGATTTTTTATTCCAAGTGAGACTAGATGAGAGGTAAACTTTGAGTTCTCAAATGACTGAAAACGTCATTTTTACCCCCCTTGCCTCACTTTGGATTTGGTTGTATTAAAGAATTCTGGGTTCAAAAAACTATAAGGACATTTAATCATTACATTCTGGTTTTCAGGACTGCCGATGCCAATTTGATCATCTCTATTGTGGGTCACCTGCCTTCTCTGGAAGCTTCTAGAAACTTTTCTGTAGTTCTGAAACTCTACCTGAACAAAGATGAATCTTCTTTCATCTTGTGCAACTCTGAATGGGTTCTTTCCATGTGAACACTAATAGCTTTTCTCAGATGAAGAAAATTGTTTTCTATTTTCTATTTAATATTTCTTTCCTTATTTTCTCTTCTTAGAACTCGTAATTTGGGACAGATTATCACATATGTTAATTTATATTTCAGTGTTTTGCATATTGTCCAATTTCTGGACAATAACCTCTACTTTATCTTTCTTTTGTTTTCATAGCTTTTTTAATTAATCTCTTTTTTTTTGCTTGCTAAGAACTTTTATTTCTCTAAATGACTCTCTTCCAAAGCATCCTATTTCTGTTTTGTAATTCCTATATCCTCTCAAATTTCTCTGAGGAATTTTTTTATTCAGGTTTGCTCCTATTCCTGAATTTTCTATTTTCTCCAAGACCAAATGTTTATTCAGCATGAGCCTTCTATTTTATGCTATACACACACACACACACACACACACACACACACACACACACACACACACACACACCTGACAGAAATGTCCACTACACTTGCAGGGCTATTAGCTTTCTCTAGAATGGAGGACAAACAGAGTTATAAACATGAACTTGGAATGCTGACTGGCCAACTTCACATTACTAGAATGAGTACAGAGCAGACAAGAAAGCCAGAGATGGGAGATCTCCCAGATGCTTAAAAATCCTCAATAAATTGCCTTACTCTGCACCATCTAACTCTACCCTTCCAATTCCTAGGGGGAAATGACTCCGCTGTTCCAGCTAAATCCCATTAATTAATGACTCCTGCTCTTTATCAAGCCCTAGATTCAGATCTACCCAGAGTTCCACAAGAAGGATATTCCAACCTATCCTATAGTCTTTACCTATGACTGCTAAACTGTGCTTATCCTTCCCCGGATTTTTACTTATTAGGATTCCAACTTCCAAGATCTTCAACAAAATTTCTATTCTTTTCCAACATTTTTATAGACTTATTCTTTTTAGCACATGTTTACTATCATTTCTTTAGAATCTGGAGGTGGTAGGGGGGAGAAGTAGTAAAAGACTGTGACTGGTCCACCATCTTGAATATTCTTGAAATTTTTCTTTTTAATATACAACATCTTGCCAGATAACTTCTCTGTATTACAACCTATATTTTAGAAGCAGTCTTACCTTACTGCACCTATCATCTTTGATAGGTCTTTGATCCTTCTATTATTCTTTGATAACAAATTGTAGTTAATGTTTTTCATGTTTGTTTTCTTGCACATAGCAGAAAACCTCAATCACACGCACAAGATAATTTCTGAACAAATTTTAGGATCTCTTATATGATCCATAGCCTAAGAAAAATAATTTACCAAGGCATTAAAAATATTTCATTACTAACTTCCAAATCCTATAGACATGAAAAAATTCTTAACTCCTCAACCCTGAATCTTTCACTTCAGTAAAATAGAGGTAATTAAAATAGTATCTAAACGTTAAAGTGTTTAGTTACATCTATACAATGTTTTTAACTCCCTGAAGGAAAGATAACTAAATATAATTTGCTATACAATATTAGTAATGGCCATATACCTATTTTTAATTCAAAATTACTAAAATCTTTCAAAAACAAAATCCCAGTTATTCTTTATCTAACCAATACTTCATGTGCCTGTTGGGGAAGAAGGACAAGAGTTGGAGAGTTAAAATGAAACCTTTTAAGATACCTAAATTTAATTGAATTCTTAATACAGATACTGTAAAACTAGATTAACATACCAATATTTATTTCTAAACTAAGGAAACTTTCTGTCTTCATAGTATGCAAGTTTTCTCAAGATACACCTTTCTTAAAAACAGAAAAAAATTTTCCATGCTTTGAGGACTTCATAGACATGATCATAATCATAGTCTCAAGGACAACAGTAAAAGCAAACAATGATTGAAATCTTCCTATGTGTTGGTAAATCTTATATTATTTAATTTTCAAATTATTATTCTATGAAGTAGGTACTATTATCATACCCATCTCACAGCCAAGAAAAAGGACACTTGAAAGTGAATGGTTTGAGCCAGTTGTAGTGATGCATGCCTATAATCCCAGCAGCTCAGGAGGCTGAGGTAGGAGGACTATAAGTTCAAGGACAGCTTCAGCAACTTAGCAAGGCTCTGAGCAATTTAGCAAGATCCTGTCTCAAAATTTTAAAATTTTTTAAAAATTCGGGGGAGAGGGGATGGGGATATGGTTCAGTGGTTAAGCACACCTGGGTTTAATCCCCCAAACAAAAAAAAAATAAAGAAATCGTTCAACCAAGACCATGATATAAGTTAAGATTTTCCTGTAGAAAAAATTCAAGTACTAAATTTGTACTGAAAAGATATGGGTTCCCAGACTAGAAAACAGGGCTAAGGAGTTGAACTAAATGAACCCTAACTGGTACGTAAACTGATAACAGAATTTAGGTCTCCAGATTCCGTAAGAACTTACCTTCCACCATCTATGTGTTTCTCATTTGACCTGTAACAGGTTGCTGCTACACTTTCAGATATAGAAAGTCAATTTAATAGTAACTAATATAAAAACCTATCTTGTCACAAGGACTTGTGTTTCTAATGAAATACAGTTAAATCTTTAAATATCTTTATCAAACTACTGTTCCCACTAATCATCAAACATCAAAAATAAATGCAGAGGTAAAATAATACATACCAGATCTAAAAGATGCAGGTCTATGTTATAAGAGTACATTTTTGAATAAAATGTTTTTCTTTCCTTTTCACTTTTTTTTTCAAGTTTTATTGAAATAAATAGTTCCATGCAAATATATAATCAAGTTTCAGGCAAAGTAATTTCTGTCTGCTTCCTATAGTTTTTAAGCAAAACAGAAATTACAATGTGAATTAACTTTCATCAAATGGCATTTATAAACTTGGGTCAGTACTTTTCATCTTATACTTTGTGAAATCACAATTGGAGATATAAGAGATATCCCTAACAGATCTATTTTAAATGAGCTATTATTTCTCTACACATTAAAACCATTTATACCTCTTAAATTTCTTCATTGTACAGCTCACTTTATTAAACAAATTACAGTATAACTTAGGCCCAAATGTAAAAAATTCCAGAATCTATACGTTAGAGATTTTTACATACAAGATTATAAAGATGATATTTTACCTTGCAATTAACCAATTAAGTGTGTTTTACCATAACAATAAGCACAACTATCACACACACAACACCAAAAACAAAACATGGTTCTTTGCTTTTGGTTTTAAAAAGTTACTAAATATTATATTAAATCATAGCTATGTATATCAAAGAAGAAAGAACATAAAATTCATAAAACCCCTTTGAAATTACAAAATATAGCAAAATAGGTAAAAGATATTTTTAGGACTTAAATAGCTTGCTAAACAAATATAAATTAAATAAACTATTTTTCCTTTGGTTTTAAATATACAACTCTCTTGAATAATTTAATTCTGGAAGTGTAAGTAATGCTTAACTTCTAGACCAAACTGACACAAAATGATTTAACATGGAGGTATATTGAATTAATATCCCCTGCTATTGCCTAAAGATGTCATAGTAGTGCTAATTTTTTAAGCACTGCTATTACATTCCAGGTCCTCAGACTCAACCTTAATTAAAAGACCATAAATGAAATAAAATTCTATATAGCAACTTTTGCCACATTTGAAGTTATTTCTTGATATGATCCAATTAAAAAGTCTCAAGTTCTAAAAGCTTATCAATCAGTATTTAAACAGAGTATAGTGACCTAGAAAAACCACTAAACCCAGCATCAAAGCCTGAGTTTCCAGTTCTACCTTATATATCATCAGTACATTTTCAGAGAAGTCATATGTCTCCCAATGTCAGTTTTCTGACATGTAGTAATACATGTAGTAATAAGGAAGGACCCAAAAGGAAGTCATTCTATTATTCATTCTAATAAGGGGGAAATAAGCTGTTTGTCAGTCGTGCCTATTTAACAGGATGGTTTTGACATGGGAAATGTATAAGAAAAACATGTTACAAAGTAATAAATAAACATGAGCTACACTACCATGCAGGCATTATTTGATGAATACCAAGCATTCAGGTTATTACTGCAGAAAATTACAAAGACAAAAGTAGAACACAAAACCCCAAACTCTTAAGAACTTTTCTCAGAGAAGAAAAGCAAAAATACAGAAAAACATATATTAAATATTTAAAATTGTAAAATTTTTCTCTTTAAATCCATGACAAAAATATGCCATGAAAACAAATAGTTCATGGATGAATTAGAGAGCTAAATAAACTATTTCTTCAGCCTTCCTTGCTAAAGAGTCATACTTCTCAGTGTTGGTCTATAAGCCCACATTTACGAAACTATAGGTTTAAGTTTATTAACAATGACTTATTTACTCTAGATTTAGTAAAAGAATGCAGAATGAGAAAAAGTGAACATCTACATTCAAGTAAACAGGTATCTAAAGCAGATTCAAGTCCTAGAACTTACTTTCATATCAGTTTCCAAGCAGCCATTTTGGAAAACCAATCACACATTATGAATATGATGTTGCAATGTTAATGACCCAAATATTATTTCCTCTTTATTTCCTCTTTACAATGTCTGCAATTTTAAAATGCATGTCCATTTTTATTTCTATTTAATTATTCATTTGAATATCTTATATATATATATATTCCTTTAAAAGTAGAAGAAAATACAGTTTTGTATGCAATCATGTTTCTTTAAATTATTCATCTTTTCTTACTTAGTGGAATGATTCATAATCACAGTATAGAAATGTAAGTTAATAGCTTCTTATACTTCTTACACCATAATAGTCTTCATAATAATTGCCCAAAAAGATATATTAATTATTCCATTTGACAGATAAGTTAACTTATGTTTGTGATTATAGTCACAAAGTTCATAAATACTATGGAAGGACTCAAATTTAAATTCATGTGACTCCACAGCCCAAGGTCTTAACTTCACTCTTTCATGTTTTTGTAATCTGAGCTGAAAAACTACCTGGACCCTTCGGCATAAGGGGTATAACATCCAGAATAATACCACAGAAGACTCCCTTCTGCATGAGGAACTTCTACCCTGCCATAGTCAGCAAGACTTCTACAGTGGGTTTCTACCACCCAGGTCATAAATGATTGCTGCAGAAACACTAAGACCAGATTCACTCAGCTAGAAATCTGGAGGAAGATAATCTTTCTATGAAGCCACATACCTACCATGTGAAATAGAAAGCTAGGGTAGTCATTTTCCACATAAAAACTAGAGTAAATTATAAAAAATAAAAAGTATAGAAAGAAAGACCCAAAGGACATAACTCTATTATTCATTCCATTAAGAGAAAAATATACCTTGTCAGTGGATAAAATCTGCTCACAAGTGGTTTGCTTCTCTATCTCATTAACACATGGAGAATTTTAAACCCATTTGACATGAAGTATAGTAGCAGTGGACAAAGAAAAGAGTTGGTATTTAAAAATTATTCTAAAACTGAAGTAGCAAAATTTGATTGTATTTTAACTTACTGGTAGAGCATGAAAACTCTGGGATGTTTGAGAAGTTTTTAATGCTATAAAAATTATTTTTAATAGTTTTTTTTTTTTGAGGTAAAACTGACATAATAAACACCACAAATTTAGGAGTACATTTGGTAAGTTTTTACACATGTATACACCTATAAACAGATCATCACAATCAAGATAATTCACACATACATCACCTACATTTCCATGTGCCCCTTCCTAATATCTTGCCCAAGAGCCAAAAACCACAGAAAAAAATTGTGGCTCCTCCCTGACTCACAACTGCCAGGTTCCATCCTCATGAGGATGTAGTAAGGCCCATAATCCAAATAGGTGGCATCAGAAAAGACTGAACAGGGAGCCAAATTTTCATACCTACCAATGAGCAAAATGACCTTTGCTTCCCCCCAACCCTAGGGGTGTCAGTAAAGACTACCTAGAAAACAGGATTCACACTCTTATCCAGGATTAATGTGGTACCACATCCCCAGAGTCCATTTTGTGCTTTTATAGCAGAATACTCCATACTTGTAACTTACAATGAACCAGAATGTATTAACTCACACACAGTTCTGGCCACTACAGAGCCCAATATCAAGTTTCTGTCATTGGGCAAAGACCTTTTTGCTGCATTATAACATGGTAAAATGCATCACATAGCAGAAAAGGAAAGAGAGCAAGTAGGAATAAACCCACTCCCATAATAAGGAACCTACCCCTGCTACAATGCATTACTCCACTCCTGAAGCTGGACCCTCAAGACCTAAACCTATTCTACCTATTCATAACATTACAAAGGCACTTAAACTTCAACATGAGTTTTGGAGGGGACAAACATTCAAACATAGCGTGCTAAGTACTTAATAAGCTTTTAACATTTATTTTGCATCTTCCTTTCTTCCTATTATATACTGTTTTGCTTTGGCCCTCTTATTTATATTCCTTTGTAAAATTCTGCCTCTTCACATCTTTTTATTTATATTTTCTGAATTTAACAATCTTCCTTAACATTTCTTTTTCAATTTTTTTGTATTTTTAATGTTATTTTTTCATGAAAAATAGAAAGCAAAAGTATTAAAATCTTGATGTAACAATAATGCATGCCCCCACAAAATTATGTCCATTTATCCTTGGTCTAAGTAACCCTGTAATAGTCTGTCAAGCAATTTATAGCATAGTTTCAACTAATTTCAAAGTTGAATCTTCAGCCATCAATTTCCTAGGATGAATAATCAAAGCATTCAAATGGAAGCACAGGTCAAAGAAGCAGAGGACAACATCTCTCCCAAAGTAACAATAGAATGAACTACTAAAATAATGTTTCCTCACATTCCAAGTCATTCTATCCTTTTACCAGAAAATACACCACCTAAAAACATCTCTCTGCTTAGTCTTTATTCATGCACATTCAGAGAAATTCACAAAATAGTCAGATACAAAGAGATTTTGTTATTCTGAGGAATTAGAAGCAATCTGAACCTCTACTACTCAGAAAATCAAGTAAAATGCAGTAGAACAAATACACCAAAATTAGACAGTGATGAACATCACACAATCCTGGGAAAATACCAAAAAGCAATGGAATGTAAGCTTTTAAATGGTAAATTTTATAGTCTATGAATTATATCTCAATAAAACTGTTATAAAGCATGTACATAAGAGACAGATATTTTGGCACACTATGAAGTCATCAGAGGCAATGCACTGAAGTATATAAAACACAGGTCTTGAAAACAGGCATAAAGTTCAGAGTGAACACAACAATAAAGATATCTCTTTAGATTGCAATATTAAATTATCCAATAAAGGAAAATATGGAGTATTACATGAACTAATAATAACAGTATCACCATATACCCAATACTTCATGTTCAAAAATAATAAATGAAACAAATAATTGTCACCTTACACAATCATTGTTTGAGATATATCTGAACAGAATTTAACAAGACAAAGGAAAACTAAAGTCCTACTTTGAAAGGACATAAAATGTAACTTCATAATTTATTTTAAAATATTAACTTATCTTAAACCTTTCAGGAAAGCTCCTTAGAAAAAGTCCTGTGAGAAATCTCTTTTATCAACTGTCTCCATCTTAAAAACCATTAAGTTGACTGCCTTTCTTTACAAATATGGTAACAAGAGGGTTCTCTGAAAGCAGTAATTCTCAAACAGCAATACAGCAATATCCATCAGAATTACCTGAAAAGATTTAGGGAATGGGAGACAGAAAGAGAAACAGAGAGATGGAGAAAGAGAAAAGAAGTTGGAAAGGGGGACAGAGACAGAGAGACAGAGTGGAAAAGAAAAACAGATTCTTGGAAAGGATTCTAGTTTGGTAAGTCTGGAGTCTGTCTTGAGAATCTGTGTTTGAAAGTCACCTATGTGCTTCTAATAAAGATCAAGTTTGTGAACCAATTCTTTGCAGTAGTCTTCTTATATTCTTTACTCAATTTGGTACACAAAGGAGAAACTGTTAAGACAAAAATTCAGAACCCTTCAGGGCCTAGCTCCTCAGAATTGAACAAGAGAAAGACACTTCCTTTATTCACAGTCATTAAGCCTCATCTTCCACTAAATGAGACCTTTTGGAAAATTACTTATTGTCCTAGGCTTTTTATCCTCATTTGACAAGTCTTGTTACTCTTGGTAATAAATGAGGTCAACAAATTGTGCCACTCTTCTTTAGCAAGTTACAGCAAGGTTTTCTGGGTCCCTACTGCAGATAATAGATTATACTTATTTAAAGTAAGAAACCAGATCATGTCAGTTTATAAAACTCTTACAAGAGCTCACTCTCTAAAAGTTGTTTTCATCTTAATGTATCTAAATTTTAAAAGAAAAAAGTTGTGACTACCATCATAAAAACTGCCTCAAATGAGGAAAACAAATGCAACTATCAACAAAAATATTCAAAGAAATTATGTTTATATAATGGTTCTTAATAATGACCATTTTCATGATGAAAAACTTAACAGTAATGTTCAGGAAAAAGACAATGATCATGAGTTAAAGTAGAGCAGTGAACAGAAAATTCTTTAACTACAATAGGTGATACTGGATTGAGAAGTACATAAGAAGATACTACCCAAGAAAAATATTGGTAAAGAGTTTTCCAAATTAAAAAAACAAAAAACCTAGTTGTAAAGAATTAACAGGTTTTAAAGGTTTTAAAAAAAGAAAGACAAAATGAGAAAAAATATTAGGAGATGAGGTAATGTGAGACATTCATAAAGAATCTTGTGAGGCACAGTAAGGCCCATAAATTTTAGAAGGATTGCAGTAGAAAGGGAAAGTTTTTCTAAGTTTTAAGTTGAGGATCAACATACTCTAATTTGTATTCCTAATAACTAACTGCTATATGGAAGAGAGACTAAAGAAAGACAAGAATGGCAAAGTGAAAACCAGTTGGATTATTAAGATAGTTCAGATAAGAGATGTGTGGACTTAAACTATGGTTAGAACCATGTATTCGGCTAGACATGGTAAAATGCAGAATATATTTTAGAAGTAAAATAAGATTTCCTCATGGATTAAACTAAGAGTATAAAGAGAAGAAAATAATTAAAATGCCTAAGTTCCCAACCTAAGCAACTGGATGGATGAATGATACCATTTGCTGCATAGGAAAGCTTAGGGAAGTAATTTGAAAAATGTTTATAATTTTTTTAAATTTAATACTCTTATTTCTTTTGTGTTCATTTGTCAAATTTCTTCAACTCATTTACAATCTGTCTTGTATTTCTTTCCTATTTTCATGTGCCCAGCACAGCACTGATATATATTACTTGTTAAATTTAATTAAATTGAAGTGTCCTTATAAAAAAACACATGAATCAACATTTTCAATCCTTATGTTTGAAAAATCAAATACAGATGTTTTAATCAAAGATAGTGCATGTTTAACATTAACAAATAAACACTATAGAGAAGCCTACTAGATGTATGTTTACAATTTTAAAATGCACACACTGTTAAATGTTTGGTGGCATAAATGAAATTATAGAGAAGTTTTCAAAACGACTTAAACAGAAGGATTTTTAAATGTCTTAAATTCTTTTTCTTATAAGTAAACTAAACATAAAAGAATTACACTTGACATCCTATTTTAAATAACTGTTAGCAGTGTATGACGGATTTTGAAAGACTAGAAACCTCAGTTATTGTCACAACCAACATAATAAAGAAAATATCACGTAAATGCAAATTTTTAGCCATGTGTTCTCTTAAATGATACCATGGCAAAGCTCAATTCTAGCAGCTGATGTTCCTGTGGGTAATTGGTTGTGGCATATGAGCCCCAGGAAAACTTTTCCATTATTTTATTACTATTATCTTGGCAGAAGCCAGAGAAAATATTTCTTCATTTTATACATTTTCTATATCCCTATATTCTTTTATTTATTTTAGCCTTTAACAACTAATTCACTATCAATTTCAAAAATCTAGAAAACAGTACTATTTTAAAAATTGTACAGTCTTTCCCGAAAACATGCTAAACAACATATAACAAGGAACAACATTTTCAGACCAGTATTAACTCTATTGCCATATGTTTGTTTTGTATTTTTTAAGTAGTTGTTTATTATTAAGTGTATAGAAACTAATAATCGAATAAATGCAACTTACTAGGACTTATTGGAGGATATGACGTATAATAAAAGTGACTATAAGGGAATACCGTTTTACAATGAAAGCATTAATAAAGTTGTCCCCTTTTTGAGAGTACACAGTTCTTTACATGCTCCCTGCAGTGCTCAACCCAAACCACAGCTAGCAAAACTTAGATTCCCAATAACACAATACAAGTATTTCCATGATGTTTACCTGTATCAAAACATCACGTTACTCCATTAATACGTGTAAGTTTTGATTTTATGTACCAGTTAGAATAAATTTTTAAAAAAAAATCTAAAAAACAGATGTAAGGTTTATTTACTTTCTTTAGTTTACAGATTTCTCTCCCCCAGGAAAGTATGAGGTCTTGGTCTTCTAATCACCATTTCATTTAAAATCCAGATATTTATCTACCTTGTTCCCTCAATTAAATTAAGTTTAAGAACAGAATAACTACTTACTTCATGTTCCAATGCCCAGCACATTTCTTTCTTCAAAAAAAAAAAAAGTCCATTGATGAAAATAAAGACAAAGGTAAAAAAGATAATACGGAACTAGTTGTATATAATTTTCTACCATAATTCATTCAAAGGCATGACAATATCTTTAAAACATTCAAGTCAAAATAATTAAGGAATGCGTAATGCATAATTACCACAGCCAAAACTAACAAAATTACACTATGATTCACCAAGTAGTTATTATTTCATTTTCTCCCAACAATTTGAGTACAATTATATATTACACATGTATGTATAAAGGTAACCTAATATAAAGAAGATAAGACCAAGAATTTTAAAAGGAGCAAATCCCCCAAAATGATTTAATATCATTAGCAAAGAACAGTAACACAGTAACGAAAAAAGTGTAACACAAAACAATATGCCCCAACTTTAAAATATGGGCCTTTAACATGTACTGCGTATGTGCAACTTTGTGTATTTAAAACATATTGAAAAGAGAAATTAAAAATAAATACAATAATGTTAGTAATTATTAAAAGATAAAATTACAGATAATTTTTAATTTTCTTTATGCTTTTATTTTCCAAATAAGAAACATATACCAAAAAACAATATAATAAATAAAACCTTCCAACATTTACAAATTTGTTGTTGAAGTTAAAAGCTAATAATTTCAACTCAGTCTATCTAGTAAGCAATATAACTCAGTTATATCAGAAAATTATTTTTAGATTAAATTTAGTTCTTTCTGAAAATGTTGAAATCCTTAATCTATTTTGTTCCAACTCTCTTGTTAGTATAATGGTTATAGAGGAAATGGTCATAAATAAATGGCTCTATTTAGATAAAATGAAGACGAAGCTTATTAGATTCTCATTAGCATCCATAATATATCATGATCATTTACAAATTCACTTTCTCTTAGAGTCAATCATTAAATCTTTTAAATACAACCTTTATAACTGACTAGAAAGAGACCAAATCAAATTCTGCATTTTGCCAGAATCTTTTCTAAACTGCAATTTATTAATCTATTCACAAAAATTACAAACTTAACACAAAAAAAGACAAATGTACCCCCACTCAAAAAAAGTTTTCAAGTGAGATAGAACTACAGATTCAAAGGGCTTATTCTAGATTAGGAATACTATCAAAGTGGTATAGCCTTTACTCTGGAACATAATTTGACACTTTCTTTAAAAACCACACACATAACCAACATCTAATCCAGCAATTGGACTGCTGCATTTTTCCTGACAAAAGCTCATGCCCACACAAAAATTGGTACATGAATGTTTACAGTAGCTTTATTCAGAAGACCCAAAAGTGGATACAAGCCAAATGTTCTCCAATGGATATATCCACACCATGCAATACTACTCAGCAATAAAAAGAAATGATATATATAACTTGAATGAATCTCCAGAGAATTATGTTGAGTGAAATCAGCTAATCCCAAATGGTTATATACTATATGACTTCATTTACATAACTTTAGGATGGGAAAATTATAGACAGATTAGTGGCTATCAAGGGGCAAGGGGTTAAGAAAATAGAAGAGGAATGCAGGTACGACTATAAAAAGTGCAGCATGAAGGATCCTTGAGGTGAAAGAAACAATCGGAATCTTGACTATATCAATTAAACACCAGGGCTTTGATATTGTAGGTAATTCAAAATGTCATTACTAAAGGAAGCTGGGTAAAGAGCTTATGGGATCCTGTATTATTTTTTACAACTACATATAAATCTATAATTATTTCAAAATGCGGGGTTTCATTACTTTTTAAATACAGTATTATAAAAGCCCACTCTCCAACACAGATGATGTCAAAGTCAAAGATCTCTTCTCCTGGAATTTGTCATCTACACCAGACAATACACATAAGTTTTAGAAGTTTATTTATAATATATAGTGTATAAGTACATATACTATTTGGATATTAAAGGATACACTATGTGCTATTGCAGAAAAGCATATGAGTGAATAAAAAAATATATTAAAATTCAAATCCATTCTAACACCCAGGGATATGAAGACATATATATACATATTCAAGCTTTTTTAAATATTAGAAAGAAAAGTCAGGTGTTGGGGTGCCATCTATAATTCCAGCTACTTGGGAGAATGAGGTAGGAGGATCACAAGTTCACAGCCTGTCTTGGTAACTTAGCAAGGCCCTGTCTAAAACCTAAAACAATAAAATAAAATAAAAAGGGCTGAAGGACTGGGGAAAGGACTTGGTGGTATAGCATCCCTGGGTGCAATCCCTAGTATGATAAGAAAATATAAAATGTATAAAAATCCAAGGTTGGAAAATAGACAATAAAATAATAACAACAAAACAAGTCTAATGTTGAAATAAAATTTAGGGGAAAAAATTAATCATGGGTTAAGGGTAAAGAGTATGGGTGATATGGAAGGTGACTATTATTTTATGTGAAATAGATAAGGAAGGCTTCAAAACAGTGGCATTTCAGCAGTCTCAATGAAATGATAAAGCATGACATGCAATCTGAGGCTGAGTCCAAAATATTGAGAACAAATACCAAGGTCCTAAAGAAGCATGCTCGTCATGCATGCTCTCTGAACACCAGAGCGGACAATGTGGCTGAAGTAGAGAATGAGGAAGGTAAGAAAGAGAGGGCCAGAGAGGCAGAAAGACTCCTAATTTTTACAGGCTCCTTCCAAGTCTTGAGAAAAGCACTATATAATCTGTTCAAATAGTCACATTTTGGTAACATTTGCAAAACTAAGATATTTTAACCACAAATGATTAAGATCACTATCACATTACTTTCTGATTTCTCCATCACATTTCGTCCTGAAGTGCATAGTCACAGGCATTTTGGGATCCAGCTTACTAGTAGTTAAAATGGAATAATTTAGTTTGAGTTTATCACTATATATTCATTAATTTGCTTTCCAGTTGCTTCCAGGTTTAGATAATTGATTACTAGGGGCCAATGAAGAGTGATTTCTAGCAATACTCTACCATTCACTGTGCCAATTTACCCTGTCATGACATTAAAGTGAAGGATCACAAGACATACTAATATACAAACATGTCCTAAGGTGCCAACCCCTGAAAATATGTCGATAACAAAAAAGAAATATGATTTTAAATGCCCAGAGCCAGAAAATAGATTGTCAAAAGTTTTGCTAATCATCCAACATGTAAAGTAGCAAGATTCTTATCAAGGCCTACTTAAAATGGAACTTTCTCCTGTCAAGAAAATTAAATAAATATTATTATTATTATTATTATTATTATTATTATTTTCACTAATGGAAATTGAACTATTGAATTACAGGCAATTTTTTAGAATTCCCATGTTTTAGAACTACTACCTAAAACAGAATTGAAGTCTATGTATTAAGTCACATGGTTTACTTCAAATACCAATAATTTAAACAATGTATTTGATCAATAATGCAAGAGGAAAGACAATTATATTTTTAACCTCTCTACATAAAATATTACAAAATCATCTTATGAAGAAACAAGCAATTTGTAACCAATAAATAATGGAAAAAAGTATTATAGAGATAGATGTAATTTTTCTGGATTTGTTATGTCTAGTATGTATCACCTTTATAAAATTAAAGCACAATAATTCAAATTAAATGTTTAACAGATAGGTTAAACAAGTCCCTTGGTTCAATCCCTAACATGTACACACAGCTCAGTCGACTTGAAGACAGGTCTGAAGAGATAGCCAGAATTAAGCAGAGAAGAGAAAGTGGGAAAATAGTAAGAGCAATAATGAAATCATGGAAAGGAAAACAGAGTTTGATATACATCTAAAAGGAGTTCCAATTAAAATAACTGAATATAGAGACCAGGAAGAAGCAAGATTCAGAGAGAATGGATATGAATTTAATTCAAGATCTATTAGTCCTCAGAATGAAGAAGTAAACTAAGGTACTGATCAATCTAAATGAAAATTCTACATCCTAACGAACCCAACTGGCCGAGATAAAGAACTCAAAAAACTTTACACCAAAAATACAAATAACCCAATCAATAAATGGGCTAAGGAACTGAGCAGACACTTCACAGAAGATGATCTACAAGCAATCAACAGGTATATGAAAAAACGTTCAACATCTCTAGTAATAAGAGAAACGCAAATCAAAACTACCCTAAGATTTCATCTCACCCAAATTAGAATGTTGATTATCAAGAACACAAGCAACAATAGGTGTTGGAGAGGATGTGGGGAAAGAGGTACACTCATACATTGCTGATAGAGTTGCAAATTGGTGCAGTCACTCTGGAAAGCAGTATGAAGATTCCTTTGAAAAGTTGGAATGGAACCACCATTGACCCAGCTATCCCATTCCTTGGCCTATACCCAAAGGACTTAAAATCAGCATACTACAGTGATGCAGCCACATCAATGTTTATAGCAGCTCAATTCACAATAGTTAGATTGTGGAACCAACCCAGATGCCCTTCAATAGATGAATGGATAAAGAAACTGTGGTATATATACACAATGGAATATTATTCAGCCATAAAGAAGAATAAAATGATGGCATTTGCAGGTAAATGGATGGAGTTGGAGAATATCATGCTGAGTGAAATAAGCCAATCCCAAAAAACCAAAGGTTGAATGTTTTCTCTGGTAAGTGGATGATAATACACAATAGGGGTTGGGAGGTAAAGGAAGAATGGAGGAACTTTGGATTGTATAGAGGGAAACGAGGGTTGGGGAGGGGATGGGGGAAGGAAAGATAATGGAATGAGACAAACATGATTACCCTACTACATGTATGATTACACAAACAGTGTAACTCTACATTGCATACAACCAGAGAAATGAAAAGTTGTACCCCATTTCTGTACAATGAATCGAAAAAAAAAAAATGCAATTTAAAAAAAAATCACACAATTGCGATAAAGATTAAATACCTACAAAGTAAAACCAGACTGAGAATAGATTTCAAAAAGTATCTATAGAGAACAAAAATAAAGGATTATTATCTCTAGATTACTGTCAACTCAAAATTGTAAAGCCAGCAAGATTATTATTAAGTCAACAAATATTAATCAAATCTCTACAATAAACCAGACTCTGATTGGGTGCTCATAGTACAATGGGAGATAAAAAAAGATAAAGTCCCTGACTTCATACAGTTTACATTCTGGTAAGAATTCTTTCATGAATTAGAAATACTTTACAAGTCTCTGCTCTCTTGGTGTCTAGAAATGTTCATCTCATAGATAATTAAGAACTTAGAATACTTAGTTTTCTACATTTATATTTTAAAATAACTTACTTACAACATACCCTTTACTTTCCTAATCTGTGGCACATGAAACCTCTGAAATTGTATAAAAATGTAAGTGTCTTTCTGTACATGAGCAATTCTCTATGAAGGATGTCCATTCTGTCATCAGAGTCTTAAAGAAATCTATGACTCAAAAGAATTAGAACCACTTTTCTCTGACTCAGCTACTCTGTGGTGCTAATCTTTTGTTTTCCACAATACCCTATCAGTCATCTTTCATTCCTTTTCACCCATCATTCTCTTTTATGACTTCTTCATGAATGTAAGGAAACTGCATGAATGAAAAGGCTATCTTATAGATCAGCATCTAGGGCAGTAACTAACACATGGTACTAAACAAAAATTATTTTACCACTGAAATGAATTACTAAATACATCTCTGAAATATACTCCCTTAATATAGAATTTAAAAACCTACCCTTAGGTAAAGAAATTATCTCTTCTTAGTTGAATTTTTTAATGTTGCCTATCAATTCTATTAAGGAACTTTAAAAGATTTTAATGTAAATATGTTCTTAAAATATGAACTTGGTGGTAGAATTAAACCTTGATTATATATATACATATATTTTACAGATATATATATATAAAATAAAGAATATCAGACTAGATAATATTAACTTCATTTCTGTCAACTTAGAAATTCAGAAGCCTAACCAATTATATTATTAAATGTACTCACTCAGTCTTTGGAGATAGTACCATTGGTGTTTTAATGTTTAAGTAGGTATATCATAAAAATTCATCCTTAAAACATTTTTCCTATAAGAAATGGCAGCAGAGGCAGAGTATGAAATTCAACATACAGAGAGAGAACTAGATATACAGATATAGATACATAACCTACCAGAGAAGAAAATGTAAGCTTACAGAAAAAAAAGTCATGAAAGGCACAGGACAATGAATCACTTTCCTACTAAAATAAGAGAAAGTCAGTCCTACCGGACAAAAACAAACCAGATAGTACCCAAGGTTCTTTTAAATATTTAAGTTATCCTTTAAAACAGAGATGGAAAATATTCTCAAATTCAAGTAGTTGTCCTTTTTCCTTTGTTCTTTAAGAAAATGTAATTTTTAAAAAATTAAAAAGCATCTGGAAAAACTCAGTTAAAAAATGAGAGAGCGCATTACTTACCAAGTTGGCCATATAAATTGTGAGCAGCCCTCTCCTGCAAATAATTTTAAAAAGAGAATAAGATTAAACTTCAATTTGATTCAATAGTCACTTTATCATGTTTTAGAAATCTATCAAAATAATTATCATGAATTAGAAAATATACTGGTATCTTAAAAAAATTGGTGGATGATGTTGAACTAATTTCCTAGTGCCTTTCTTAATAGCTGAATCTAAATAGTTCTCTAAGTCATTCTCCTTAATGATCAGAGTATGTTTGCTAAAAGAATTCCTGTGTTTTTCAGACAGGATTTCACTTCCTTGTTCAGATTGTCCAGGCTGGTCTCCAACTCGTAATCCCCATTTTTTGGCCTGCCAAGCAACTAGGTCTACAGTACACATATAGGCCGCCACAACCAGTTTATGCTACAGAACTCTAAAGTGGGTAAAAAAAAAAAAAAAAAGAATCGTAACAAATTCAACTTGCCAAAAAGTCAAATCCATAACAATTATGACTAAATGCAAATTTATCCTCCAAAACTCAAGTTTTCTATTTGTTTTGTACACAAATCATTTATTTCATTAGATGTCATTACAAATTATATGAAATCACCTTGGTTCTTATTTCATTGTGAAATGAAAAATTAGGAATTAGGGAACTTTATCAAGTCAAAGGACAAATGAAAGTTACAAAACACTCCTTTACAAAAAAACTGTATATTCATCAAGCTTATTTAATGATAATTCAGGCAGAAACTCAGGAACTATTTTTCTCTTAATCAGTTTAATTTATATAGTATATGAGGAATGAATGAAATACATCACATTCACTAGGAAAAAAGTCTTTAACATGTTTTAACAGTTGAACAGCAGAGTTCAAATAATAAACTCCGAAAATTTCAAATACATCTTTGGGTTTGAAAGTTGCACACTCTGAGTACTCAAAAACAAAAATACTTTAAGCCAGGGACAGTGGCACACACTTGTAATTCCAGCAGCTCAGGAGGCTAATGCAGGAGGATGGAGAGTTCAAAGCCAACCTCAGCAACTTAGCAAGACCCTCAGAAGCTTAGGGCTGGGGATGTGGTTAAGTGCCCCTGGGTTCAATTCCTGGAACCAAAAAACTTAAAACATGAAACCCATACCAATATTAAATTGCTTTCGTTTAAATATTCTAGGTTTGTATATTAATATTGTCAATGAAATCTTGTCAAATATATATATATAATACTGATTGTTCATTATGTAAAATGGCTTAGTAGATTTTTAATATTCCCAAAGCCAATGTGACTTAACTGAACAATGCTAAAGTGAGGTTAGGAAATCAGGGCTCTAGTTAACTTTATTTCTCTGGCACTCTGGCACTTTGCATTTAAAAAATAATTTACATTTAACCATCAAAATATAAAACATAATATTAAACCTACTCTAGTTGAAAAATAAGAGGGTACAGGTATCATTGTGCCAAACATGCTAGGGAATCTCCCCCTTCCACTGGTCTTAATGTACCTTAGCAAAACACCAGAATCCTACTGCTTCTTCAAATACAGACCTAAAAACCAGTGGCAAGATGATCTGTAAAGTTACTTTTGTGTCTTCTTTTCTATGATTTCTATATGTGGATTAAAATTTTCTTGCTAATCCTGTTAAACTTTGCCAGTTCCTACCAAATTATAAAACAAAAATGTTCCAATATTACTTATTTTTAATAAATTATATAAAGAAAAATTAGAAAATTTAATATCCATAAGTTAAATACATACACAGAAAAAAAATGCTTCTCCAGAGATACCTATTTTTATCAAAAACTGGTTAAAAATGAAGAAAAAATAATATTCTTTAGTTATAAATTCCAAAATAAAAATATTTCTGTTCTTTCAGCAGCTCATATATTTCATTATGAAGAATTCTAAGATATGATGCTACTTTTAAAAACAATTGTTCTACTAACCTTATTTTATAATACTGAATAGTAATGCAGCTATAGTTTCATCACTAACTTCCATCAACCTGTAAATAAAACTGTTTATCTTTAACCATAGGACAAAAATTATCTTGTGTACTTTTCTATTTCCACAAACCTGCTGGCATCTAAGAAGCACTAAATAAATAATTGTAGAATTACTAAACATATAACCATCAAAGTATTTCTAGCAACTCAGTCTTATAAAACACAACATAATACAGATATATATTTTAGACATATACCTGCAAAAACAGACAAGAAAGAGGACCAACTAATGATACTAATTCATTAGCAAGCAAAGAAGTGATAAGATTGCCTTACACTTATATATAAGGTATAATCAATATTATAAAATCAGATTTTATTCTCCCAATAGTATTATCAGGCATAAGAAATCATTGTCCTTACTCTATTGAAAACCAAGAATCAAAGAAGTTAAGTGGTGGACTGGTGTTTTGGCTCAGTGTTAAAAGTACTCGCCTAGCACATGTAAGGCACTGAGTTTGACCCTCAGCACCACATAAAAATAAACAAAATAAAAACAAAGGTGTTGTGTCCATCTAAAACTAAAAAAAAAAAAATTAAAGTTAAGTGGTTTCCTTAAAAAATGTATTAATAGCAAAGACAAAACGGAATTAGGAGTCAGATCACTGGACTCCAGTTTTAGATTCTAACCCCATGAACTGCTTCTCCAGCAGGAAATTTTTATAGTACCAACTTACTTCTTAAATCTGAAACTCAAGGACTTGTTTAGTATGGTAGCTTAACAGGTTTCTGTGCTGTGAGGATGAATAAAGCCTTGACATGACATGCTCTTACCATTATGAAAAACAGCATGTATTATTACTTTCTGCCCTATTCTGATCGCAAGTTTCAATTTTTCCTTCCCTATATCACTTCATTCCCAGTCTTTCTCCAACCAAGCAAAGTTCAGTATTCATAGTTGAGTATTCATATTCACATGCAGAGGTATTATCTAAAAAAGTTACAGACTATAAGCATTCCTATAGGAAAATATTAAATAATTAAATTTTATATAACATTTTAATAGATTAAAATATCCTTATATACTGCCCAAATTCTAAGCATTATCTTCTAACATCATTATCATTTCTTTTTTTTATTAAAATATTTTTTATTTTTACAGACACATTTTGATTCATTGTACACAAATGGGGTACAACTTTTCATTTCTATGGTTGTACACAATGTAGATTCACACCATTCATGTAATCATACATATGTATAGGGTAATACTGTCTGTTTCATTCTACTGCTTTTCCATTCCCACCCCCTCCCACACCTTTTTCCTCTACACCATCCAAAGTTCCTTCGTTCTTCTCTCCCCTCAACCACCCCTTATCGTTACATATTGTCATGCACTTATCAGAGAAAACATTCAGCCTTTGGTTTTTTAATTGATGAACAATGCTTTTTTGAAACTTCAGTGCAAAAAAGAAACTTCATTGCATATATTCTTTAGCTGGCCTTCTCAAAATTTTGAATGACATTGTGTAACACATTTCAAAACTGAGGTCACTGGGAAGTATAGTAGGAACAATATTACCTCTAAATTCTAAACAATTGTATATCCTATATATACATATAAAAAATACTTAATATTTTCTAAATAAGGAGATATTAGAGATTAAAACAAAGACAAGGTGAAAGTTCCTAAAAATTGTAATTGATGCTATTTAATCATCACAAAGATCCTTCAAGATGTAAGATTTTCATCTGTCAAAATGTTTAGAAGAGTATAAAAATACTTCTTTAAGGAAAAGGAATAAACAAGATAAACTTTCAATCTAAAGCGAGAGTCTACGATCCTATTCTATCATATATTGTACATAATACATAGTTGACTTTTCAGAAGACTTCGAGGTCTTGCCACTGAAACTTAAAGATACTAAGAATTTATAGGCCAAATTCATAATTCTTTTATTCACACCTTGTATACACTTCAATCATTTTGGTCATTTGTGCTTATTAGGAGCTTCAAAACTACTATCATGCAATTTAATAACCAATAAGTATGCTTGCGAGAAATATGCACTTTTTGATATTTTAATACATATCCATGTTTCAGCATACTGTAGTTTTTAATTTATCTAAACTAATACAAAGTATCAAATCGAATTCCATAGCAATTCTACAAAACAAAATCCATCAGAACAACTTCTTTCTAAACCACAAACAAAGCACTTCCTAAAATAAGAAAGAGAGGACTAGTTCTTAACAGCCCTCCTAGGGATAAACTCCATGTTACAATGCTTCCTGCTGAGTTACTATGATCAAGGTTCTTTGTTGCACAAATTTTTTAAGCAACCCTGGAAACAACTTCAAAGCTTTCTCAGAACCCAACAATGATGTGATTAAGATTTAAGTAAGCCTCCCTCTTACTAGGTGTCAGGAAGTAGCTGGCAAAGCATATTTAACTCTGTGAAAAGAGGGAGAGAAGAAGGGAAGGAGGGACTAATGGAGGGGTGGAGGGATGGAGGGATAGAGCAATGGAAGGATGGAGGGATGAAGGGATGGAGGGATGGATGAATAGAGAGAGGGAAAAAGGTAGGGAACAAAGAGTTAAGCCAATACAGATGAAGATATATTTATGGATACAGGCAGATCTTCATCCACACATCTACATGTATATCCAAATAAGTGGACAGGTAGGTGGGCAGATAGAGATCTATAGTGTATGTTCTCACCTCATTAAATACTTTTTGAAAAAGTGATTATACAACTGAATACAAATGTATATAATATGGGAGTAAAATTTTTCTTCATTAAATAAAGCTTTTAAGGTTTAAAAACTAGGACTTCCACTATTTACAATTTGCGAAGGGGAAAAAAAAAAACTCCTAATGTTCCACAATGTATTTCTTCTACACTCATGACTAACAGTTATAGAAAGACTGACTCAACTGTACACATTTCAGTTAGCTCCTTAAGTAGCTGTTTTCCAACTTTCAACCTCAGACCTCTTCTTATTCTGGGTCTTACTACTCCAATGTATCCCACAGCTACAATGACCACCTTTTAGAAGAAAACTTCCAATTTTAGTTAATCACCATCTATGCCTGAATCTGGACACATTTCCAGCAGCCTACTAGCCATTTCCACTAGCATATCATTGATTTTCTCTGAATTAAAGACATAATTATAAATTCCTTTTTCTTATAAGAAAAACTACAATGCTAACATGTTGCATTTTAAAATGCACAAAATTTCACCCTTTGTAAATTATGAACTATTAAGGAATGTTGGCATTTAATGAAATCTTAATATCAATCTGTGGTAACTATATTTTTTTCAGAGTACATTAGGCCACTACATTAACTCTTACAAGACATACTATAAGGCAGCATGTAAAGAGATAAAGCAAAATGGTTAGTTCTTCTGTTTTAAAGTTTAACCCCCCCCCCAAAAAAAAACTGCTTTGTAAAATTGTCACTAACTTTTGAACAAACAACACTCACTAGAAAGCTAAGACAGCTTTCAACCAGACCCAAGGAGGAGCTGTGGTTGAAACACAGCTTTCAACATAAAGAACTACAGAGCTACTCCCCAGTATTATAAACTGCATCACCTAATAAACAGAACTGAAGCAACACATAGAGTACAATTATCCGAAAGTTAAATCAAGGAAAAAATCAACTTTTCTTCAGCAAGCATATGACAGCAGTTATAAAGAAGACAAACAAAGCCAGACTTAAATTTCTTATTGTCTTTTAAATAATAAAAACTCTTTCAATGAATATTTAAACTAGCTCATAATTTATAACACCAGAAACATTCTATAAACAACCAGTGTCTAACAAATCAAGTAATAATAGGTGAGCAAATGCTCACTTTCAGGAAAATGAAAGGAAAAAGCTTTTCTAAAACTTCACTTATCAAAAATGAACATGAAATAGGAAATAAACCACAACCCAAATCTATGTCATCCTCTTCCAGGAAAGTACTTTCTATGCCCTAAGAAGTTATTGTTTTACAATCAACAGATATATGAAAAAATGTTCAACATCTATAGTAATGAGAGAAATGCAAATCAAAACTACCCTAAGATTTCATCTCACCCCAATTAGAATGGCGATTATCAAGAACACAAGCAACAATAGGTGTTGGCGAGGATGTGGGGAAAAAGGTACACTCATAAATTGCTGGTGGGGTTGCAAATTAGTGCAGCCACTCTGGAAAGCAGTGTGGAGATTCCTTAGAAAACTTAGTATATATATATTTTGCTATAAAGAGATGCTTGAAATTAATTAGAAAGAAAAATGCAGATTATACAAGTAGTAAGCATGAGAAGGATAAGTATTTATATTAATATCAAATAAAAATAGACTTTAGAACAAATAATATCTGAGCTAGAGAACATTTCATATGGATGAATGCTTCAAATGATCATGAAGAAATGGCAATCATAAGCAATAAAAGCAACACAGAAATTAACGGATTTAAAGAGAAATAAATAATTTCAGAATTATAGCTGAAGATTTTACAGCTTTCTCTTAGCAAACGATAAGCCTAAACCAAAGAAATTAATGAAAATATAGATCAGTAGTTCTCAACAAAGACTGATTCGTCCTATGGGGATATCTGGAAATGGTTAGAGATATTTTTAGTTGTTTCAGCTTTGTGAGAATGTAGTGGTATGTATGGTATAAAGCACAAGACAGCCTTCTGGATAAAGGACGATCTGTACTAAAAGGTATCAATAATGCCAAGATTGGAAATGTAGATAACATTATCAACAACGTTCAGTTATTTTTATTTTTCCACTCTGTATGTCCTTTATTTTTTTTTTCTTGCTTTATTGTATTGCTACATTCTTGCCTTGCTTTTGATCTTGGGGATGGCACTCAGTGTTCTACTATTAAGCATAATGTTAGTTGTAGGGTGTTTTTTTTAGGTGTGCCTTATTAGGTGTAGAAAGTTCATCCTCATTTCTAATTTGCTGAGAACATTTATTATGAATAGGTATAGCACTTTGTTAATTGTTTTTTCTTCATCAATTGATATAATCATGTGGTTTTTCTTTTTAGGTCTAACTCCACCCACCTTGTTTCTCATAGAAGAAGCCCCTTCTGGTCCAGGTCCCTTTACCTGTGTAACTATAAATAAAGGTGAATGTGGGATTCTCCATCTTGTTGGAGGTCAGATCTGGTATGGTACAATCCATCTAAGGTGTTAATTGTATCACTCCTTCCAATTGAAAAGAGTTTTGGCTCTTGTGTGTTTATTGATATGTTTATTAGTAATTAATTGATTTATTGCCTGCACCACAGTCCTCCGGCAGTTAACCCTTCTCTCATCCACACTGGACTTGGCTTGAAATCCCTGCACTCCTCTACCACACATCATACATAAAAATTAACTCAAATGGATGAAAGACCTACATGTAAAAGCTAAAACTATAAAACTTTTAAAGAAAACACAGGGGTAAATCTTTGTGTTTATAGTGGTTTCTTAAAGCAAAAATACAATAAACAAAAAAAATTAAAAAATAGATAAACTGAGTTTGCAAAAATTAAAAACTGTTATGCTTTGAAGAACATTATCAAGAAATTGAGAAGACAAACACATTTAGCATGAGAAAACATCTGCAAATTATATATCCAGCAAGGAACTATATATAAAATATCTACAGAACACTTACAAAAGCTGGGAATATAGCTCAGTGTTAGAATGCATGCCTAGTATGCCCAAGGCCCTAAGTTTAACCCCTAGTAAAAAAAAAAAAAAAAAAAAAAAAAAAAAAAAAACACTTAATAATTAAAAGAAAACCCAAATTAAAAATTTAAAACTGAGCACAAGTTCTGAACAGATATTTCTCCAAAAATGATATGCAGATAGCCAAAATGTACATGAAAATATTCTCAATACTTTTGGTCATCTGAGAAATGCAAATGAAAGCCATAATGACAGACCACTTCACATTCACTGGGATGACTACAATCGGAAAAACATACCATAACGAGTGCTGGCCAGGAATTAAGAGAAATGAGACACTTCATACACTGTTGGAGGGAATGGAAAATATGCAATCACTTTAGTAAACACTTTGGCAGTTCCTCAAAAGGTTAAAAAGAGTCACCATATAAGCCAGTAATTCCTCAACTCAGTACAACACAGAAAAATGAAATACTATATCCACAAAAAGAGGTGTATGAAAATGTTCATAACAGCATTATTCATAACCAAGAAGTAGAAAACAATCCAAATTTCCATCACAATAAACAGATAAGTAAAATGTGGAATAGTCATATAATGGATTATTATTTGGAATAAAAAGCAATGAAATAATGATACATATAACATCTTTGACTCTTAAAATCAATACACTAAGTAAAAGAGGCCAGTCACCAATGACCACATACAGTGTGATTCCATTTATTTGAAATAACTACAATAGATAAACATATAGACACATAAAATTGATCAATGATAGGCTAATGCTGGGAGAGTGGGAAATAAATGATACCTGGGGAGGAGTGACAGTTAACAGGTTTATTTTTCAGGTGAAAATTTCTAAAATTGTGTTGATTGAACTACTCTGTAAATCTATTTAAACCAAGGAATCGTGTATGCTTTTAAAAAGAATGAATTAAATGGATATGAATATATGACTCAATAAAGTTACCACAAAAACAATAATACCATTTGCAATTGTTTCCCCAAAGGGAAACACTTTTTTGTAAATGTTAACGAAACATACATAAGATGTATTCTACATATTATAAAGACAGATGAAAAAAATTAAAGATTTAAATAAATTAGGAAGTAATACCATGTTCATCAATAAAGCAGACAAAAAATGGAAACAACAAAAATGTCCCTAAAAGACTAATGTTTAAACAAACTCTTGTACATTCATGTAATGGAATACTACTTAGCAATAAAAAGAAACGAACGAGTGATACAGTTAACACCTTAGATGGATCTCACAGGCATAATACTTAGTTCGGGGGGAAAAAAAGTCTCTGTAAAAAAGGTTATGTATTGCACATATTCATTTACACAATTTTCTAATTTCCTAAAAATGACATAAATATATAAGTAGAAAACAGGAAGTGGAGAAGAGGGGTGAAATTACAAAGGGACAGAACAAGGGACATATTTTGTGATGATGAAACAGGTTTATCTACAGTGGTGGTGGTAAAACAAATCATACATGAGGAGAAACTGCATAGAACTGTATACATTATAAATGATATGAGTGCATGTAAAAGCTGGGAAATAATTAATAAGGTCTATAATATAGGAAAGTAATGTCAACCTCCTCATTTTATATTATACTATGTAATATGTGAACATTAAAAAGAATGGTCATTTCAAAATTAAAAGTTGAAAATAAAAGAAAGAAATTAAAGAAAACCTTAGAAGATGGAAAGATCTCCCAAGTTCTTGGATAGGCAGAATTAATATTGTCAAAATGGCCATACTACCTAAAGTGCTATACAGATTCAATGCAATTCCAATTAAAATCCCAATTATGTACCTTACAGAAATAGAGCAAGCAATTATGAAATTCATCTGGAGGAAGAAGAAACCCAGAATAGCTAAAGCAATCCTTAGCAGGAAGAGTGAAGCAGGGGGTATCACAATACCAGAACTTCAACTCTACTACAAAGCAATAGTAACAAAAACGGTATGGTATTGGTACCAAAATAGAAAGGTAGATCAATGGTACAGAATAGAGGACATGAACACAAACCCAAATAAATACAATTTTCTCATACTAGACAAAGTTGCCAAAAATATGCAATGGAGAAAAGATAGCCTCTTCAACAAATGGTGCTGGAAGAATTGGAAATTCATATGCAACAGAATGAAACTAAACCCATATCTCTCACCATGCACGAAACTAAACTCAAAATGGATTAAGGACCTTGGAATCAGACCAGAGACCCTGCAGATTATAGAAGAAAAAGTAGGTCCAGATCTTCAACACGTCGGCTTAGGACCAGACTTCCTCAACAGGACTCCCATAGCACAAGAAATAAAAGCAAGAATCAATAACTGGGATAGATTCAAACTAAATAGCTTTCTCTCAGCAAAGGAAACTATCAGCAATGCGAAGAGAGAGACTACAGAGTGGGAGAAAACCTTTGCCGGTCATACTTCAGATAGAGCACTAATCTCCAGAATCTATAAAGAACTCAAAAAACTCTACACCAAGAATACAAATAATCCAATCGACAAATGGGCTAAGGAAATGAATAGACACTTCACAGAAGAAGATCTACAAGCAATCAACAAACATATGGAAAAATGTTCAACATCTCTAGTAATAAGAGAAATGCAAATCAAAACCACCCTAAGATTCCATCTCACTCCAATTAGAATGGCGATTATCAAGAATACAAGCAACAACAGGTGTTGGCGAGGATGTGGGGAGAAAGGTACACTCATACATTGCTGGTGGGTTGCAAATTAGTGCAGCCACTCTGCAAAGCAGTGTGGAGATTCCTTAGAAAACTTGGAATGGAACCACCATTTAGCCCAGCTATCCCACTCCTTGGCCTATACCCAAAGGACTTAAAATCAGCATACTACAGACATACAGCCACATCAATGTTCATAGCTGCTCAATTCACCATAGCCAGATTGTGGAACCAACCTAGATGTCCTTCAATTGATGAATGGATAAAGAAACTGTGGTATATATATAGAATGGAATATTATTCAGCCATAAAGAATGATAAAATTATGGCATTTGCAGGCAAATGGATGAAATTGGAGAATATCATGCTAAGTGAGATAAACCAATCTCAAAAAACCAAAGGACGAATGATATCGCTAATAAGTGGATGATGACGACACATAATGGGGGAAGGGAGGGGTTAGTGTTAGGGTTAGAGTTAGGGTTAGGGAGGGGGGCAAAAATGAAGGAAGGAAGGACTGTATAGAGGGAAAAGAGGGGTGGGAGGGGTGGGGGGAAAGGGAAAAAAACAGAATGAATCAAACAACATTACCCTATGTAAATTTATGATTACACAAATGGTATGTCTTTATGCCATGTACAAGAGAAACAACATGTATCCCATCTGTTTACCATAAAAAAAAGAACAGCAAAATGATTTACTGACTCAAATGATTACTCCTCTTAAGAATATAACCTTTATTATTGACAAAAAAAAGTTGAAAATAGACCACATAGTGATATAGTAAAGATACTATAGTATAGTATAGTATAGTATAGTATAGTATAGTATAGTATAGAATAGTATACTATTGTTTCACAAACATAAAGACATACTAAGCAAATGCAAGCAAAAAGAAAGCAAGTGTTGTGATCTTGCTATCTTAAAGCATAGAACTTATGCTAAAAGGCATTAGATGGAAAACATTTTTTTAATGCTAGACATTCCATCTCCAGATGAAGTGTTGTGGTTTGGATATGAGGAGTTCCCCAAAAGCCCACGTGTGAGACAATGCAAGAATGTTCAGAGGTAAAATGATTAGATTATGAGAGCTATAACTTAACTCTGATTAATTAATTAACGCACTGATACACATTAACTGGGTGAGTGGTAAGCGTAAGCAGGTAGGTTGTAGCTGGAAGAAGTAGGTTACTGAGGGCATGCCCTTGAGGTTTATGTTTACTCCCTAGTGAGCCGGAATACTCTCTATGCTTCCTGGTTGCCATGTTCTGAGCTGCTTCTCCTCTGGCCCAGAGATATGGAGTTAGTTGACCATGGACTTTGAAACTCTGAAACGATAAGCCAAAATAATCTTTCCTCCTCTATGTTCATCTTGTCAGATCTTTTGGTCACAGCAACAAACTAGCTAACTAAAGCATGAAAACAGAACCAAAACAGCATAATAGTATAGATCTTATGACTATTTTTTCAACTTTTGAACCCTAATAATACACAATGCACTTTTTTTCAAGCATTCATAAAACAGTAACAAAAACTGGGTATAAATTAAGCCACAAAGAAAGCTTTATGATAAAGTTTCATAAAGAGAAAATATCATAAACAATATTCTCAGGCAAGAAGGCACTAAAACTAGAAATTAGTAACAGAGGGCCTTTATCTGTTTATGCTTATTACAAAATAATTCTTATATCAAAGGAGAAATACAAACTAAAACTGCAGAATTTCTAGAAAGTGATGATGAATATTTTACATATCAGAATCTGTGGGACACAACTAAAGCAGTGATCAGAAGAAAATTCAGAGCCTTAAATACTAATAGTAATAGAACTTAAATAAGAACAAACTCCTAGAAGAAAATTTAAGGTCAACACTCCAGCATATAGGCACAGGAAACAACTTTCTCAATACAAAGCTTAAAGCTCAGGAAATAACGCCCAGAGTTAATATATTGGGATGTCATCAAATTAAAAAGCTTCTGCAATTGGAAACAATTGGGAATGTGAAGAGAGCACCTCCAGAATGGGAGAAAATCTTTGCTAGCTACTCTTCTAACAGAGTATTAATATCTAGAATATATAAAGAGCTCAAACACTTTATACCAAAAAAATCAAATAACCCAATTAATAAATTGACAAATGAATTAAACAGACACTTCACAGAAGAAATACAAATGGCCAACAAATATATGAAAAAATGTTCAAGATCATTAGCAATTAGGAAAATGCAAATTGAAACTACACTGAGATTGTCAGGGTCGCTCGCCTCTAAGGGCCCCCGGAGGCGCGCACACCCTGGCCTGATCAAGATGCGGCCTGGCGCGGTGCCAGAAAAAGCTTGAAGCTGTTAACAAGTTTCAGGAACTACTCCTGATTGGCTGATGTACCTTGTGCTTGGCTTGTGTACGGTACATGTTTTAGGCGTTCACTTGATATGTCCATTCATTCGCCACAGGTACAACTTTCTGATTGGTCCCTGTATTCTTTATAACCTGGAGTAGTTCCGCATTGGAAAGCCTTTTGTCCACATTAAAAGGAAGAAGCTTCACTGCACCAAAAAAGGCTTACGTGTTATCATTTCCTCCGTGGGCGGTGGGAAGTGATAGAGATTTCATTGCACACCAGTCAGAATGGCAGTCATCAAGAATATAAACAATAATAAATGCTGAAGAAGATGTCAAGAAAAAGGAATACTTTTACTCTGTTGGTGTAAATTAGCAAAACCACTATGGAAATCAGTATAGAGGTTTCTTAAAAGACTGCACATATAACCACCATTGATCCAGCTATACCAGACTTCAGTATTTATCCTCAAGAATTAAAATCATCATATTACAGTGATATATGCATACCCATGTTTATAGCAGCATAATTCACAATAACCAAGCTATGGAATCAAACTAGGTGTCTATCAACAGATGGATGGATGAAAAAAATGTGGTATATATACACAATGGAGTTTTACTCAGCCATAAAGAAAAATGAAATTATGTCATTTGTATGGAAATGGATGGAACTAGAGACCATTATAATAAGGAAAATATATCAAACTCAGAAGGTCAAGGGTCGTTATGTTTTCTCTCAGATGCAGAAGCTAGAGAGAAATTGGGAAGCTAGAGAGGAAAGAGGAAAAGAAAGGTGGGGTGGATCTCATGGAAATCAAAGGCACCAAGAGGTGGGAAGTGTGGAGGGAGGGGGGAAATGCTGGGGAGTGACAGTGGCCAAACTATATTGTCATACTGTGTCATACATGTACAAATATATAACAATAAATCTCATCATTATGTACAACTACAATACACCAATTTTTAAAATGTGGAAAAAAATGAAAAAATAAAACAAATAGTATTGAACTAAAAAAGTTATAAAAATCAAAGCAGCCAAAAGAAAGTAAAAATAAAAAAACAATAAAAACAAGAATTGAATTAGAGCACCAAAAGAGAGTTAAAGGTATAGCTCAGTGGTAGAGCACTCACCTAACATGCATGATGACCTCAATTTAATCAGGGTTTAAAAAATAAAAACAAAAATAAAAAACTGTAGAATCAATAAACAAAATAATTCACTGGGAAAGAACAAAATTACTAACTTAATAAAAATAAGAATGACAGAATTATACAAAATAAGTTAAGAAATAACATAGAAAACAATTCAGTCAAATCACAACAGACTACTTTGTTCAACTTCATGTAAATAAATATAAAAACCTTTTAAAATTGACAATTTCTGGAAAATAAATGTTTTTGTAAAAAATAGATAAGTTTCCAGCGATTAGAGAAAGTTACTCAAGCCCTTTATTGTGTGAGTTGAAAGCTTAAACAGAACAATTTCCATACAGGAAACTGATAAATTTTTCTAAGAACTACCACCTAAAAGAATCATCAGACCCAAGAGATTTCAAAGAGGGAAAAAAAGCAACCTTAAAAGACCAGAAAATTCATTGCTATTTAAATTATTCAAGAACAAGGGTAAGAGGCAGAAAATTACATATTTTCTGAAGTAAATATTACACCAATACCCAAGCATGATAAAGAACAAGCACACACACAATTAGTAGCTGATCTCACAAATACTGATGTATTCCTGCAAATCCATTAATCTAATCTACCACAAATAATAAACGTATTGGAAATATCTGTTAATCATCACCTTCATCACATATTCAACTTGGCCCATGGAAATATGAACCTTTTGATGGCCTCAGCATCATCTACAAAGTATACTCTTATCAAGAATGTTTAAGTTGAATCTAATCAAGCCTTCAGACCGAGTTTCAAGTTTACAGAAAATTCATTAGATAAATGAACCAATTAAACAATTCCATGAGAATACAATTCAGATGAAACCAAAAATGTATTATTACAAGAAGTCAACTGTCCGGATCAGTTTAATAAGTCAATTATGTGGGAAAAAACTAAGTAGACTATCCTACTTTAAAAGAAATTTTGAAAATAAAACAATATACATAAACTTTGACGATAGTCTAATTCAAAGAAGCAGCTATAAAAGCCATTTTAGGACAATATGGACTGGTTGGTATTAAGCAATGATTTTTAATTTTCTTATATGTGATAATGATGTTATAATTATGCAGAATATCCTTATTTTAGGAGATACATGCCAAAGTATTTAGGATTAAAGCAGTATGATGCCTACAACATGCTTCCACATGGTACACACACACACAAAACCATATATACATACACATACATTCACATACAAAGTAAAAATGGCAAAATGTTAACTGTTGACCATAGTTAATGGTTAAATACAGTTTCTGTTGAAAGTAAGTACATAACTACAAAAGATCACTGAAGTACTAAAAGTAAATAAATCATAGTACACTTGATTTAAAGGATCTTTAAAGTTTGATACGAGTGACATAAATTTTGAACATACATTTTCAAACCAAACATTCACATTTTTAAATGATCAGGAAGTTACAATCACCAGAAAATCTCTCATTACTTACAGGGAAAAAAAAAAACAAAAAAACCAATAATACTTAAAACATATATAACATTTAACTATGTGCAGACACCATTCTAAGTGTAAAAATACATATATTAACTCAGTTATATAAACAACCTAACAAGTTATCACTATTTCCATTTTTCAGGTAAGGAATAAACAGACACATTAAGTGGCAGAGCCAGAATGCCAAAGTTACACAGTACAGCTACAGCATCCACACTGCAGCTACCATACTATACTGTCCTCTTAGGTAAAAGGAATATTTTCCTGGCATTGCTGACTTCATTTTGCAGAGGTAATAACATCCACCATTTTTTTGAATTTAGTAATTCTAACAATCCATAAGGATTATGATAAACCAGAGAATTACAAAAATTCAGATGGTATTACATTTACAAAAGGGCATCATTAACAATGGTTTTAGGTGATTTAAGTAAATATTTGGTTATCTGAGATCTGCTCATACTCTTAAGAGGGAATCTTTATAAACTACTAGAATAACGATCTTTATAAACTACAAAGTTTAAACACATGACCCCATTTGATTTCCTGGAACAAAGGTAGATAAATTTCTCAACAATTAAAAATATTATTCATAGGATGACAGTCTCTTATACAAAAGCTTTAATTTCAACTAGTGATCTGAACGGTTTACATAAGATTGCAGCATTCAGTACAGATCTTATTAATTCACAAGGAAAATTTCAAGTTCATAAAAATCAAAATACTTTTCTATACCTGGATGCCTTAAAAATAATAATTCATATGACAGAGATCATTCAATGAGCCTGAAGCAAAGTTTAGATCTATATGATAATAGAAAGCTATTATTAATGTTATTAGGCATGATAATGGTATTATGGCTGTAGAAAAGGTCTTTCATGAATTTGCATAGTCCATGTTTTAGTTAGGCCATATTATAGAACCCTCTAATTTTTTAGTAAACAGAAGCAAATGAGTATTATTGCTCTAAATATTAAGCTTTATATTTCATAAACATAAATAAAAACATTCTATAAAATTAATTTTTATTCAAGTATCTGTAGAATTGAAAGATTATATCTAGAAATATTGCTCATTCCTGGACTATAAGTGATAAGCAAAAAATAAACAATAACTATAGTTGGAGTGGGGGATGGGGAACCAGTTCTATTAAATACGTAGATATGTAGAATTTTACCTGCTTTTTCTTTCAATTAGAATGGCCATATAAGATGCTGGTAAAGCGGCACCAAAGCCAGGAGTCCATGAGTAGAATTTTCCAAGTATCTTCCTGAAATTCAAATTTGGAATTTTTGTATGAAATTCCTAGTTGGTCATTTCATTTATCACAAATAGAAGTTTCCCCTCACAGTCTACCCTCTATACTTCAAATAAGCATGTCCAAAACCAGACTCATTGTCTCTCTTTCCCCTATCACCACAAACTTGTTCTCCCTCCTTTATTTTCCTAGTGGCATCAACAATTACCTATGTGTTATGTTTGACACTTAAGAGTCATTTTCAATTCCTATTTTCCTTACGTAATATAATAAATTATACCCTTAAATTATTCCATATATGATTCATTTCTCAAATTCCTCTCCAACCTACTGCCCCTATGTTGATTAAGTCCTTCAACATCTTTTATAATAGCAAACTAATGGATTTGGCTAGTCTAATAAACTAATTTCCTTCTAATAATTTAATCAATCATGTTCGTTCAGACATTCCTTCAATTCAAACCTACTGGCTATGCAAACCTTCTGAGGAATGATAATACTATCAGTCTCATATAGCTGTTGAGATATTTCTCAGCACCACACAGGGCACACAGAAGGAACTCAAAGTATTAGAATAGTGCCCCATACATTATATATGACCATCAGCTACTTGAGTTTTTAAAGGGGGGGGGGGGGACCCAGAAACCTAGAGACATTAGGAAAACTCTTCTTCCTTTTAAAACAATATATTTCTAAGAAAGGGAAAGTAGTACATACAAATTATAAGAAATTATCTGAACAAGAGAATCAATTGATAAATGATGCATGGTAGGAAAAAATAGATCGGGATCAAAATGATGGATGAAATTATCTTTTTATCTGAAGCTCAGATCTAAAGGACTGGAAAAACTACTTTAGATACTTAACTTTGCTATTTCTAAAATGGATATCGCAAACCTGCCTGAGAAGACTGGAGGTAATTTCTCCTCCAATATAAAATCCACAAAGGACTTAACGAGTTACTGAATAGAAAATCTAAAAGAAAATTAAAATGAACTCATTGAATCAGTTATAGGAAGATCATGGATGTTACCTTAATAATACTTAATTATAATATTACACAAATAATTATTAACTATAAATACTTCATGCTTCTATAACTTAACCAAACAGGTTCATAGAACATAAAGAAATATGCTGCGACAGCAATTTGTTGCAATTTTTTATTCTTATTATTTGTAACCTTATTTTTAGAGCTTCAACAAGTCTTTGAAACTTCCCAAGACCACATGATGAAGAAAATTCCTGACACAGATTTTCAAGTCAATTTAAAGATATGATTTGCTTAACAGTATGAAAAACTTACTAGGTATTTTCTGCAATATCTAAAAGTTTACAAATATTAATACTTTGAGGAAAAGTCTATAAAATGTATTTGAAAATTAAATATTTAATTGCAGTTAAAATATATAGAACTACTTTGGACAACATAAATAAAAAGATAATGTGAAGTAAATATTTTAACTTTACAGAAAATAAGTTTATTTTTAACAATCAGTGCTGAAAAAGATAAAAAGTATGTAATAAATATGTTAGGTTTGTCACAGCACTCAAAAGACTGAATTCTATCTGCATCTATAATGTATAAAGCATGAAGCATGGACAATATTACAAGACTGAATCAGAACCAAATGTTCCAACAGTAGGACATACCAGGAGTTAACTTATTTTTTCATAAAAACATGCATTTTATAGTCATTTTGAAGTTTGCTCACTATATATGGTCCTAACCTATATCATAGTCACTTTGAATTTCTGATCTACGAAACTGAGGAGTGAAGAAATTCTGATCAGGGCTGGGCTATAGCTCAGTGGCAGAGTGCTTGCCCTGCATGTATGAAGCACAGGGTTCCATCCTCAGCACCACATAAAAATAAGTAAAATAAAGGTATCATGTCCATATACAACAAAAAATATTTAAAAGAAGAAATTCTGATCAACAAATTAGAATTATAATAGAACTCAGAAAATATATGATACACAAAAGTATTTTTGTTATATAAGCATACTAATAATTTGAAATGTATATAATATCTTGAGGCCAAGAAGCCCATAGTTCCTGGTGGTTTTTTGGGGAGTGGTGGTGGCAGGTATTGAACTCAGAGGCACTTGACCACTGAGTTACATCCCCAGGCCTATTTTGATTTTATTTAGTGATAGGGTCTCACTGAGTTGCTTAGTGCCTCACCTTTGTTGAGGCTGGCTTTGAATTCAAGATCCTCCTGCCTCAGACTCCCGAGCAGCTGAGATTACAGGTGTGAGTCACCAAACCCAGCAGCTCCTAGTTTTATAAACTATCTTTGAAACAAATGTCATTTATCTGCTTAAAAAAATAGAAATAAAAGAAGTGACTACACAATAGCTATATAAACATCTGTTTGTTTCCATTTCAAAAACAGAATTTGTATTAATATCTAGTGGTGATTATGAGTACCAACCTTAAAATGCAAAAGAAAGAAATATACAAGGCCCCATTAGCAGTCAGAAATGAAGCGGATTGTAGGATCTCAGGGAGTAGTTTGTATAAATAATAGTCTAATTTTCGTTTCCGGAGAATTGCTGCAATCTGGAAAGAGAAAGGCTTTTTTGTTTAATCCAAACAACTGTTATTAACTTAAATTAGTTCTTATGTGGAAGCTACTGAATAAAACATGTATTTAAAAATAAAAGTAAAAACTATGGCATTGTACTAGCTCCTTGATAAAAATATAATTTCAAGGACAGAAAGGAGACACTTGAATATACTGAGGGTAAAATACTAAGAAATTAAAACTTGGGTCATATAATGAGTATAAAATCATAAATTGAGAAGCATTTATAATACATTTAACAGTTTTAAACTGAAAAATGAAATATACCTCTAACTGGAAAAATAAATTACCATTCTAATAAAATCAGATGCCATAACAAAACTATATTACAAATTTTATCAGTCTACCATTACTAGAGAATTTTAATGATAGAAAACAAAAAGAAATTATTCAGTTATTCAAACATGACTATTTTAAAACCAAAGAATGCCAGGAATATAAAAAGTAACAAAGTTAATGATTTCTAGCTTCCTGGAGCCCATGTAAAAAGATCTAATAAACCATTACTAAGAATCTAATAATAACACAGGTAAGCACCACATGCCACTAGGATACAGAAAGAGAAGATTGTAGAAGTTTATGACAGTAATCTTGCATTAAAAAATATTAATCTATCAGTCTTTATAACATAGCTTTAAATTTAGATTAAAAACTTTTCCAGTGAACTTTGAATTTTAATCGTTTAATTATTAATTATTTTGTTTAATGGCTAATTTCCCTAACAATATATCAAAATAAAGACATGATATTTAGTTACTGATCACATTATTAATGCTATACGAAATAAAACAAAATAAATCATGATATGCTCAAAATGTGGATTATAGATATTTAAAAATGATTAAGTGTTAGTAATACAATTCACAGGTACCATGGAAGTTTAGTAAAGTGAGTTTAATATAAAGTATGCAGAAGTTTCATGGAAAAGGGAGCATGAGCTAGATTTAGAACAGAATCCTCACAAGTCATGGGAAGGAATACTTTTCTACCACAACCAAACAGTATATCAAAGGAGTGAACATTAGAACAACAGGTTCAAGGAATGGAGGAGGTATAAGAAAGGACAAAACTGACTGGAGAGCAAGAAAACTCCTCATTCACTCCCTATCTTTCTGGAGATATTTTCCCTAAGTTCAGTGTCAACAATCTAAAGGCCTCTTCTAAGTTCTTCTGATTACCCCCTTGAAATCTCTGAAACTGACCACCTCCTATTCAATTCAACTACCATACACACAAAAAAACAATGATGAAGACCTAATCCTTGCTTTCAGGGAATATAAAATTTTGATAAGGACAAAAACATATATAATAAACTAGAAAATGGCAGAATGGAAAAGGCAAGAGGAAGAAACATACATGAGGAAGTTGGGAAGGACAAGTGATAATGTCAGGAAGATTTAACTGGACTCTTAATGTGAGTCTTCACAGGCAGAATTTTAACAGGTGAGAAGTTTCTATGAAAGTGCATTCTTTTCACTCCCCAATTATCTACCTAAAGGCTATTCCTTTTTAGCAATTTGCCATCAAACCTCAATACGTATTCTACATGTGCTGTCTCCCACAGTATCACCTATTATCTGAATGTAGGAATTCCTATAATAACCCTAACCTGTTCCCCAAAATTTAAATCCACACTTCAAATGTGTACTGGGCACACCAGCACAGATATTCCATGAATACCCAAAAAATCAAGTGATCCAAAAAAGAACTCATTGTATTTCTCAAAAACGCTTTTACTTCTGAGTTGCCTACCCCAAGTATCAGTATCATATTCAACCAAACAGGAATAAAAAGTTGGTGTCATTTTTAATTCCTCCTTCATCCTCAGCCATCACCTCAGTTTCCATTATCTTCAGGATTTAGAATGCAATTTCTCTTTCATTTTAGACTTAACAATGGGCAGAAACTGGTAGAGTTATATATTCACATAGTTACAGATCAGAGGATACAAGATAAAAATCCCAAAATCAATTGTATTTTTATGTAAGAGCAATGAACACATACACATCACAATAAAAAATATGGCATTTATAACTTCTCAAAAAGATGAAATACTTGGGTACAAATCTCTAGCACACTTATAGTATCCGTATGCTGAAAACTACACTACACAATGCTAAAGAGAGAAATCAAAGATGTACACAAGTGGAGAGGTAATCTGTGTTAGTCAGCTTCCCATCACAGTGATAAAATGCCTGAAATAAATAACTTATAAGGAAGAAAAGTTTATTCTGGCTTACAGTATCAGTCCATGGTCAGTTTATGCCACTGCTTTTGGGCCTGGGGTGGGAGCATGTAACAGAAGAAACTGCTCATTTCTTGACAGTCAGGGAAGGAGAGAGACATGCAGTGGCTAGAGACCCAAATCCCCTCAAAGGCACACACCCAATAATCTAAATTCCTTTCACTAGGCTTCACCTACTAAAGGTCTTCCACCTCACAATAGCACCCCGGGATGGAGATCAAGCCTTAAATCATGCACCTCTGAGAAACATTCAAGATCTAAACTATAGGGGTGGCAGTTGTAGCTCAGTGATAGAGAGTTTGCCTAGCATGTGTGAGGCACTGGGTTTGATTCTCAGTACCACATATGAATAAATAAAATAAAGTTCCATTGACAACTAAAAAAATTTTTTAAATGTCTAAACTATAGTATATGCCATGTTCATGGATTAGAAAACTCAACATGGTTAAAATATGTTATAAACTAATAAAAATACATAAGTAAAATGGAAGCTAAATAAGTTATAGGCAGATCTAACAATTCCTATCAGAATCCAGAAAGATTTCTATACAGACAAGAGAATTCTAAAATTTATATAGAAAAGCAAATTAAAATAACTTTAAAAAAATTTTAAGAAGAACAAAACAGAAGTAATCAGTCTGATTTCAAGATATTATTATATAGCTACAGTATTTAACTGTGTGATACTGGCATCATAGACAGATGAATAGAACAGAATAAACAAACGATAAATTCATCAAAATCCATCTGGTAAATTTTTTCCAAATGTACAAAAGCAATCTCATGGAAGAAAGATAGTCTTTTCACCACTTGGTACTAGAGTAAGAGGGCATACATTAAAAAGAGAGAGAGAGAGAGAGAGAGAGAAACTTAAGCTAAGACTTACGCTTTGTACAAAAATTAATTAAAAATGAATCATAGTAAAATACAAAACCACAAAATTTTTGGAAAAAAAAACGAAGAAAATCTTACAGTCACAGGATAGGTAAAGAGTTTCTAGACCTGACATTAAAAGCACAATTCATAAAAAGAAAATTTGATTAACTGAACTTCATCATAACTAAAACTTTTTCTCTGTGAAAGACCTTTTAGGAGGACCAAAAGGCAAGCTAAAGAACAGAAGAAAATACTTGCAAATCACATATCTAACAAAGAAATCTTAAAACTCAACAATAAAAAAAAATCCAATTAGGAAATAGGCAAAAGATAATAAACAGACATTTCCCAGACAATAATATATAGATAGCATACGACCACCAGGTGCAGTGGACACACTTATCATCCCAGCAACTCAGAAGGCTGAGGCAGGAGGATTGAAAACTTAACTTAAAACTATAATAAACCATCAGTATAAAACTGTCAGAATGATTAAAATAAACAACGGTGACATCATCAAATGCTAACTGGCAGGAAATCAGAGAACTGGTTCACCTCTTCTTTAATGGTTGAAATGTGAAATGATAAAACCATTCTGGAAAAAAGTTTGGTAGTTTCTTGAAAAACTAACCAAGCAACTACCATATAGCAAGTAATTGTAGTTCTGAGTATTTATCTCTGAGAAATAAAAATCTCTATTTACACAATAACCTGTGCACAAATATTTATAGCACCTTTGTTCAGTTTTTTCCCAAAACTGGAACAACTCATGTTCTTCAACAGATGAACAGTTGAATAAACCATGATATATCCATACCATGAAATAAACAGCACTTAGAAATAAAAAGGCACAATCCAGTGATTCACCAAATAACCTTGATGAATTTCCAGAGAATTATGTTGAGTGGAAAAAGCCAATCCCAAAGGACACATACTGTATGATTCACTCATATAATATTCATGAAATGACAAAATTATACAAATGCAGAATAACTTAGTAGTTGCCAGGGATTAAGGTGATACTGGTGAATAGAAAGTTAGTAAGTGCAGCTATACAAGGGCAAAACTAGGAATCCTTGCCATGATGGAAATATTCTGTCTTGAATGTATAAGTGGCAATATTTTGTTGTAATATTGTATTGTTTTGCAAGATGATACCATTGGGAAATCTCTATTACTTCTTTCAAGGGCATATGAATATTCAATTATCTCAAAATAAAAACAAAAAGTTCATTTTGCTTTAAAAACCAGTTTTTTCAAATAGCCAACAGGCATTTGAAATGTTCTTAGCATCATTAGTCATCAGAGAAGTGCACAATGAAATGCCACTACACACCCATCAGAATGTCTGAAATGAATAGATAATATACAGTGCAGGTGGAAATGAGAAGCAACTACAACTCGCACATATTGCTGATGACACTGTAAATTGCAGTTACTTTGGAAAACTGACAGTATCTAATGAAACTGAATGTGTATCTATTCTAGGAAATTCTATTTATGGGAAAAATGCCCAAAAGAAATACTGCCTATTTCTACCAAAAGACATATTCATAGCACCATATGTAATTATAAACACTAGAACAACTTAAATGTTTATTAACAGTAAAGTAGATAAATTTTACATATTTACGATACTGTGAAAAAAAATTACAGGCTATTGCAAGAAACAGGAAATATCTTATATAAACATGATCACCTGTTATAACCCAGAGCTTACAACAGGATTTATCAGGGGCTAAAAAATTGATCTCAGCAGTGTAAGTGGTCAAGCCAAGACAGGGATACAAAACAGGGTGATCACCACCTCAGTTTTCTCAGTATGCCACACATTATTATCATTTTCTAAGTATATCAGAGCATGCTACAATGTGATAAAGGTTAAGAAGCAGTAATCTAACCAAATATACTGGAAATTGTGATAGCCAAGTTATAATAAGATCCCTTTCCCTGATGTATAAAAGCACCATCAGATAATGAGACACCTTCAGAAATAACACATTTTATATGAAGGACTTTGTAATGTTCATATGCTTTGACTAAATAATTCCATATTAATTCCTTATAATTTAAACATGCATATAAAGATTTAGCTAAAAACAAGATATACCATACAACTATAGCTAAAAATACACACCTATGTTTATTTACTTACATTATAATAGTCTTATTTTAGAAGACTATATAATAACCCAGAAAAATAAATCAAAATATATAAAGTCAAAAGACAGACTACAAAATGGTAATTTATAATTAACATATAGAACAAATATTAGGATGTCATGAATTAGTTATCACTGAATGATAAGTAAGAAATTATTTTTAATTTTTCTGGGAAGGTCTGGAGGGGTTTTGTTTTTGTTTTTGTTTGTTTTGTTTTGTTGGCTGTTTGCTTTGGATATATTCCAGACTTCCTACAAAAAAACACATTGTTATGTTTTGGATATAACGTGTCCCCCTAAAGCTCCTGTGTTAATGCAGGAGGTGAAATGCTATGATTATGAGAACTGTAACCTAATTAGTGGATTCATCTATTTGAAGACCTAATCATCTGAATGGATTGCTAGGTGATAGGCATGTGGGGTGTGACTGGAGGAAGTACATCTTTGGGTACAGGCCCTTGGGATCATATTATCCCCTAGCTCCTCCCTCTCTCTCTTCTTCTGGGCTGCCATGATCTAAGGAACTTTCCTCCACCAGGTCCTTTTGCCATGGTATTTTGCCTCACTAGGGCCCAGAGCAATTGAAATGGTCAACCATAAACTGAACCTCTGAAACTGTGAGCCAAAATAAACTGTTCCTCCACTAAGTTGTACCTGTTAGACATTTTAGCACAGCAACAAAAAGCTAACACACATATGTTCTAATTTATAATATCAGGGAGAGAGCAATAAGTGTCTGAAAGTAATGATTAATTATTATAAAATATGTGAACAGGGAATAAAATAATCAGAAGGCTATAAACAAAATAATTTGGAGATTTGATTTTTTTGTGGTGCTAGGAAAATATTTAATTTCTATGACAAATTCTTGCTTAGATACTCTTGAAATTTCTTAACTAAAGAGGTTAAATTAAATGATACAAGGGGTTCCTTACTACACTTCTAAAATTATGCCTTTAAAAAAATTAAATGATACTGCAGGAATTAGATATGTGTGGAAACAGAGAACTTTGTTCCCTGCCTCATATAACACAAAAAAGTTAATCTGAGATAGACCTCAGACCCAAATTCCAAAATTATAAACATCAAAGTATCTAGAAGAAAACATTAACAAATATTTTCACAATGTTCCAAGCATGGGTTAAGAAAAAGAGGCAGAGCTACTTCTGCAACAGGGGATTAACATCCAGAATATACAAAGAGTTTGAAAAACTTACCACCAAAAAACAAATAACACAATCAATAAATGGACAAAAGAACTAAACAGAAATTTCTCAAAAGAAGAAACACAAATGGTCAACAAATGTATGAAAAGATGTTCAATATCATTAGCAATTAGAGAAATGAAAATTAAAACTATAAAACCATACTGATACTTCATCTCACTCAGAATGGCAATGATCAAGAACACAGTAATAAGTGCTGACAATGATATGGGAAAAAAGGCATATTTCTATGTTGTTAGTAGGACTGCAGATTACTACAACCACTCTAGAAAGGAGTAGTGAGAGTCCTCAAAAAACTAGGAATGGAAACCATCATACCCACCTATCTCACTCCTGGGTATTTATCCAAAAGAATTACACTCAGCATACTATAGCAATATAGACTCAATGTTTACAACAGCACAATTCACAACAGATAAATTATTGGATCAACCCAGATGCCTGTCAATAGATGAATGGATTAAGAAGTCATGGTATGCATACAAAGTGGAGTTTTATTTAGCCATAAATAATGAAATTATGGCATTTGTTGGTAAGTGGATAGAAATGGAGAACATCATGCTAAGTAAAATAAGGCGCAGTCAGAAAAATCAAAGGTTGATATTTTTCTCTCATATGTGGAAGCTAGAGTAAAATAAAGGATGGGATGGTTGGGGATTGGATACCATAAAGATCTAGAAAAGATCAATAGTGAAGAAGGGGATAAAGAGTGAGAGAAGAGGGATGGGAATGGGAAGGAAATACAGAATGAATTCTTTAAAAATTGTTATATGAATACATAAATATACCACAAGAAATTTCACCTTTATGTATAAGTAGAAAGAACTAATCAAAAACAAATAGCCTAGCATGTGCAAGGGTCATGGTTCAAATCCCTGGCACCTCAGAGGAGAATTAAAAAAAAAAAATAGATAAGTAAAAGGAAAACCAGTAAAGGTGGGGGGTGAAGGGCGGCGAGCAACAAGAAATGAAACTGAATTCCACACATGTATGGTTTTGTCAGGATGAACCCAACTACTGTGTTTAATTATAATGCTCTCATTTAAAAAAAAGAAAAAACACAGAAACAGGTAGCATTAAGCATAGCTTATGACTGGCAAGTATGGACACCAATCTAATACAATGGCTACAGAATGAAGACTGATACAAAATTATAAGGACAGACCTCCAACTTAAAAATATCTCCCCCTCTTTGAGGGGAGGTGCACAGGGTCTCACTATTGTGCCTAGATTGTCTATGAACTCCTGTCTTCAAGTGACCCTCCTGCCTCAGCCTCTGAAGAAGCTGGGACTACAGGTGCACAACATTGCACCTGGCTGAAAGTTTCCCTTAACAAGAATACCACGATTAAACATCTGCAAGCACCATATGTATTTCATCTTAGTCATTTATATTCCATTGTGATTACCTTGTCTGTTTCCCATGAGATTAATGCCACACATTTTCTATAGAGATAGTTTCCTACTATTGAGATGCTTGGTCATGGGCTAGAGCAAACATAATTGGCCCTCAAAGGGGCTAACCCATTGTATTAGCCTTATTAGTATCAAACTGTAAACTAATGGTCAGGGTTTGATCATTAAACTGTTCTAAAAGACTTCATTTTTGGAGGATCTAAAAATCTAGTTTCTCTGGAAAATAAAATAGTTCACAGAAAGAGTAGACTTTATGTTGTGACTATTTAATTTTTTTTAAAGTAATCACTAGCCAATAATGATTGGCTTAAAGCAGGGTCTTTCAATCTCAGTGTTACTGACATTTGAGAAGAGATAATTTGTAGTTGCAGCAAGAAGAGCGGGAACTGTGTTGTAAATTAAAGGATATGTAGCAGCAAGTATATTCAGAGGCCAGAGTTTCTAATTTCTAAACACCAATAGCATCCCCATTATGACAAACAAAAATGTCCCCTAGACATTGCCAAATGTCTCATAGGAGGTAAAATTCCCCCTTATTGAGTGAGATCATCTACTTTAAAGAAAACAGAAAAATGAATTTAAGTATGTGCTATAGTTTGGATCTTAAATGTCCCCACAGAGCCTGTATGAAAAGCTTGGTCCACATGAGTACTGTGAGCAGCAGACAAAGTCAGCCAAGTGGGACACAGTCAGCAGGGGAAGGGTATGGGGTGAGGATGCCCAAGCCCTTGGGAGCTCACATCTCATCACAGTGTGCCCCAGATGCCAGACATGGAGAAAGGATTTAATGTTTGCTGTTGGGTTGTAGTCTTGCTTTGATCTGATTCGTACTATTTATGCCCCCATTCCTCCCTATTGTATACTTACTATTGATACTTACTATTGTATCTTAGAAGTATTTAACTTTTTTTGACATTTGTAAGGGCTCACAGCTAACTTTACCTTGAGTCTCAGAGGAAATTCTGGACATGGACTTTTGATCAATGCTAGAAATGTTATCTTTGACAGAACTCTTTTGAACTGAATATATTTTGCATAGTGAGATGGATATGGGCCTTTGGATGCCAGGTACAGAATGATAAGAGTTTGGATCTTAAATGTCCTCCAAAGGCCTATGTGTTAAAGGTTTGGTTCCCGACGTTTGGTGCCACAGGGAGGTGGCAGAAGCTTTAAGAAGTAGGGCCTAGTGGAGGATATTAGGTCATTCAGGGCATGCCTTCAAAAGGAATATTGGGGTCCCAGGTCCCTCATCTTCCTTTCTATTTCACTTGTTCACCCATGCAGAGAACAGCTTGCTCTACCACATGCTGCCCCCCATGCTCTTTGCCAAATAACCATAACAACAGGGCAAAGCAACCATAAACTGAGAACTGCAAACTGGGAGTCAAACTAAATCCTTCTTTATTCTAAACTGATTATCCCAAGTATTTTGTTACAGTAACACAAAATTAACACAAAAAACTAAAAGTTAGCTCATTGGGGCTTTGCCCTTGAAGGGAATATTGGGTCCTTAGCTCTCTTCTCTTTTCCTTCCCAGACACAATGAAGTGAATAGCTTGCTCCACCATACACTCCTCACCATGATGTGAGGACCAAAACGACAGGACTGACCAGCCATGTATAGAAACCTCCAAAACTGTGATCCAAAATAAACCTTTCCTCTTTTTAATTTGGATTATCTCAGGTATTTTGTTAGAGTAACAAAAAAAAAAGTAAGAGGGAGCTCCTCAGGCCTGATTTCTTGAGTTAGTACATTGATCTTCTCTTCTTTAGAATTACTAAAACATCAGCCTTTGCTGGGTCTAGAGCTTCTGGCTTTCAAAGGAGTAATTACACCACTGGGGCTCCTGAGGGTTTCAGACTTATATGTACTAGAAGTATACTGCAGAGCACCATCTATGGTCTGCAAATAAAACCAGGCTTGGTTGAGCTATCAGACCTGGAAATCTGGCTCTCAGGAACTGACAACCATGAGAAATTGTTCCAGATTGCCTGGAGTATGTGGTTTCTATAGAGTAGTTCACTGCCAGAATTTTCAGGCCCTGGACATGCCAACGACCTGCTATAGCAAAATGGCTTGCTTAACTCCACCCCATCCTGTTTCTCACTGAAAAAGCTCCTACTGTTTCCCCTTTGAACTGTACCACTATAAATAAAGGACACATGAGCTCCTCCATTTTGTTAGTGCCAGACCCTTATGAATGGCTCAACCCATCATGTCCCCACTCTAAAGATAATTCTGTCTCCTGTTTTTCTTGATGATAAATAATTTCTTAGTGATTAGTTCACAGCCAGCCCATCCCTCCAACAGGAACCCTTATCCTGGCCCAAGGGGGACGTGCAGAGATACTACACACCCTCATGTGTCTCCAGCTTGCCAATTGCAGAATGTAGGTCATTCTCGGCCTCCTTAATTATGAGCCCATTCCTTATTTTTATATAGATAATAGTCATCCTTCTGTATTCAAAGGGGATTGGTTCTAGGACCACCCACTGATATCAAAATCCACCATGCTTTCTATAAAATGACATAATATTTGCATATAATCTATGGACATTCTCTTGTATACTTTCAATGATCACTAGATTAATATACAATTATTCAATCATCTCTAGATTACTTACATTTACTACAGAATAAATACTATGTAAATAGCTATTATACTGTATTTTTCAGGGATTAATAACAAGGAAAAAATGATACATATTGAATTTTTTTCCACTACAGCTATGCGTCATTTAATGATGGGAATATGTTCTGAGAACTTTATCATGACATGATTTCTGTTATCGCAAAAACATCAGAGTATGCTTACAAAATATACCTACACAAACCTAGATAGAACAGTCCACTACACACTTAGTCTATACGGTATATACTGTCAGAATATAGTCCTTTGTTGACCAAAATATCTTACGCAGCACATGGCTGTATTTTCAATCCACAGTTCATTGAATCCACAGATGCAGAACCTGCAGATACAGAGTGTCAACTATACACACACACACACACACACAAAATTTTTACTCTTCCCTGAAGAACCCTAATATACTATACCTAAACTGCCCTCAATATTTTTATGTTTCAATTATAAACTACAAAAGTCAAATTTAAATATCTAAAAGAAAATGACAAGAAACCAAGTATTACAGACTCGTATTTACATATCATTTTACATTTTCAAAGCTTTTACATAGCACTATCTCATGATTCCCACAGCACACCATGAAATAGTTAAGACAGGACTAACATCTATTTACAAAGGAGTAACCACACTGCATATCCCAGAGCAAAACAAAAACTTAGATATTACAATTTAAACGCAACACATCACACCATGCTGCCTCATCAGATACAGGCAACCAGCTTATTAAAAAAATAAAAAATAAAAAAAACTAGGGCAGCTCGTTAATACTTTATGGAAAAGGACACAAGCAAATCTTCAAAAGTTTTCATTAACTATTTACCATAAAGCCTCCCTATAATGAAAATCATACCATCAAGCTTTAATAATAATCATTAAGCTTACCCCTTTCTTATCCTTATTTTCCTACACATTCAAATTTATACAAAAGATTTAAAGTTAAACCTGAAAACATACTTAAGATACAATTTGAGACTAAATATTATTAAGAATAAGATTCAGATTGAGCCCTGCATACATTATACTCATGTTCTAAACTGAATAATATTAATTTTTTTGCTAATGAAGGGACAGTCTTGAAAACACATTCCTGTCACTTGAACTTTTATTGATGTAACTCACTATGTAGCACTATAAATCTAACCCAAACATTCATCTGAACCCTGACATCTTCTGCATATATAACTACAAATTTCATGGGCTCTCATATGAAATACCTTAATTAATGAAAAAAATTCTAATGATAAACTTTTTATTGAGGAACTTCATTCAGATGAAAAATAGGAAGTATGTATGCTTATATTCCAGTCTGTCCAGTAAGAATACTGGGAATAATGAATTGAATTATATTAGTGAACAAAATTCTTAGAACTCAAGCAAACTAAGAGTTGAAGCCCAAGCCCAGGAAGTAGGGACAATTTGAGAAAGAGAGGTCGTCACAGATGTGGGGGCAAAGGGGGCTATCTTGATTTTAAAATCCCAACTATTTGTTGATATAAAAATTCTTATTAACAAAAGAAAAGCTTACTCAAAAGGTTTAAACAACACTCACACTAAAGTCTAATAGTCCATCAACTAGACAATAGATATAAAATCCTTAACTATTTTTAATAGTATAACACTGACCACTTACCTAAATCAAGACAAAAAAAAAAAAAAACCTTAACCAGGGAAGTTAACCACAGAGCAAAAAGAGCACAGAAAAAGTTTACAAAAGAAGCTTAACTTCTTACACCTTGATCTACTTTTAAATGAGTGTAGACAAATAGAAATTCAAAATAGTTTTCTAACTCTTGTAACTGAAATCTTCTACAATAATTTTAAACTATAGATTTCATTAGAAGGAAGTCTCCATTTCAGAAAATCCATTAACCAAAATATTTGTATGAATCTAGGATAATATTTTCTTACTGTCTTTGGTTTCAAGTATAAGGTTTAAGGCCAAATGTGAAGGGAAAGAAATCAAATTCTTGGCTAGGTATTGGATTTAAGAAATTGTCAAATAAACTCTATAATGTAATTACTTCTTACTTCTCTCAAGTTCCTTATGCTAAAGTGAATATTTTGTGCCATGAATGTTTAATCCAGATACACATTCACTTAATATTCAGGCATATAATCACTATGTTAGTTCCTTGGGAAAGGCTTCCCAAAGCCTCCACACTAGAATATGTCCTCTTATAACACACACACTTATACCCTGTACGTCTCCTTACTTACTAGTATTTTTCACAGTTGTATGACTTTTGTGTTTATCTTCTCGCACTAACTGGGAAAATATATCCATGTTCTCTCTAGCCCCGTATTTCTGACTTATTGCAAGCAGTCTTTAATATTTGATAAATGAACTAAGTGTAGAAAAGAAAGTGAGAGAAAATGAAGATTATAGTACACTCCCTGGGCTCTAAATGAAGCCATGGCACTTGCAGAAATTCAGGCTGGTCCTGGTGAATTCAGTTGCTCCTATGCTTAGGAGATGCATGTTGTAAAAAAATTACCATGCCTTTTTTTTTTTTTTTTTAAAGAATCAAGGCTGACCAGAACAAACTTCCTTCACCACTGTCAAAATATACAGAATCCCAAGGAAACTCCCTTGGTAGACTCATTACAATTCAAACCCCAAAGATCTATCTGAAATCAAGAAACTAGAGCAAAGTGACAAATGTAATGAGTCAAAAGACTTACTGGTAATAAACTAAAAACAGAAAAATTGGCATTCTGCTCAAATCTGATGATACCTGATCTAGTACTTTTCCCTAATACTTTTTATTTCCTCTCACATAAATTCTTTAAGTATTCATTTTACTGAATATTTTTCAATGATCCTGTAACAAAAGTTAGTTCAAATCTGAATTCCTGAGTCTCTTAAGGTATAATTATGAGGAAAGAGATTTATATGATTTATAATATCAATTTATAATACTAATTTGATTTACTAATTCATTAGGCTTATTGTGAAAGACTAACTCTAATCCTGTTTCATAATTCTAAGGTGCAATAGATTCATTTCATATTGTATGAAGGGAAAAAAACCACAAATCTTAATCTCAACACTCTTTTTAGAATATATCAATGAGTAGTAATCCAGTTAAAATTAGTGACGAATCAAAGGCAATTTAAAACTTTGAACAAAGGTCCACTGGGATTCAAACAAGTCTTTAATACAGTACTATATTTTGATCATTAGAATAATGAAGCTAAAATATAAGACCCTTAATCATCAAAGTATCAACCTCTCATATGTATGACCTTGAATTCAGTATAGTCCTTGAGGATATAAACGTATTTCACACCCACTGTACTATACAAATAATGCAAGTAATGATAAATTGTGACAACACATTTTTAAAAGATTCTCTTTAAAAATTGTATTTAGTTCTTTATTAAATAGTCACTTCAATTAACTCCCCTTCCCTAAATATTGCCTAGCTTAACAATGGAAAACACTAAGGATGTGAAGACCTTTTAAACTTTTTTAATCATACAAATGTTTTATGAGAATTTACTGACTCAGAAACATGCATAGTATTGGTACATAATCATTTAGAAACTATCTAAACCATATCTAATGTTTTAGAACCTATCTTCAAATATATATTAATATTTAGCCCCAACCTATGATAACAAAAGGAGCAAATAATGGTAAATCAGATCTGATCATCTATTCTCAGAGATAGTAGAGAAAAGGTGAGTTTAAAAAGTGTTTACTACAATAATAAACTCTCAGCTCTCAACTAAAAGTGATGTGCTGGAAGTTGTACTTTGTACTCAACAGAAAACAGACAAACAGTAACAAGAAGTCACATATAAAAAGAGTTCAACAAAGTAGAAGAGGCATTAATGAATCAAATTCATCCTTTAGTTTCTCATTTAAAAGAAAAAAGATCAAATGACTTTCTTCCATCTCTAATGCAATAATGACAACTCAAAAATAATTTACTTATTGAATAGAAAGATAAAATGAGTCCCTTATTTATATCCCTTAAACAAGAACTCAAGAAAAATCAAAGGGAGCAAATAATGTGTGCAAAAAACTTGTGTTTAGGCACAAGTGTACAATGTCATGGTCTTCAAAGTCCGAAAATCCAGTTATTCTCAATAGTTGACATTATTTAATAACTCCAGAGATTTTATTTTTTTAAGCAAAAAACAAAAGCAAATGCCTATTAACAAAAAATTTTGAAAGTCTGTTAGCTTTGTGTTGCTATGATAAACTACCTGAGAAAAACAACTTAGAGAAGGAAAGATTTAATTTGGCTTATAATTTTAGAGGGTCCAGTTCAAGGTCATTGCTTTGAGCTTGAAGTAAGATAGACAGCATCAAGGCTGGAAAGGTGTAGTGGAGCAAAGGTGCTCATCTCCTCACCATCCAGAAGCAGAGAGGAACAATGGGCGCCAGCAGGGACAAGTTATAGTTCCCAAGGGCATGCTCCCAAGTTCCTACTCAATTCAACTAGGTCCCACCTACTACAGTTTCCACCTCCCCCGCATCATCCATTCAAATTATGACTATATCAATGGATTAACCCACTAATGAGGTTAGAGCCCTCATGATTCAATCATTTCCTAAAAGCCCCACTTCTGAACATCATTGCACTGGGGACCAAGTCTTCAGCACATGAGCCTTTGGGGGACATTCCAGGTGTGAATTGCAACAGTCTCATTACTGATCTTGTTTCTTTCTAGAAAACCTATTAAACTATCGCCTTAAAAAACTCAGTCCATATCATATGTGATTTCCTCAGTGGTTTTCAAGTTTTTCACAACAACTAAGAATTCCAACTCTTGCTTTAATGTTCAAGGCCTGGAGGTGATGAACTGATCCTTTATAATCTAACAGATTTGTTAAACTGTAACAACAGATTTTGTTAGAGTATATGGTTCAAAGGGAATAAATACTGAGCAAATATTTTCATACTCTCCAGAAGTACACACCCAAAGGTGAATGAAAACACAAATGTTAAATTCATCCTTCTCAAAAATGCAAAAGATTCTCTATACTTTTGATTCAGCTAAGGGAACTGCTAGTAACCTAATCTGGAAATCCTAAAGAAAGATACCTGGGAAAAAGATAATTAAGAAAAATCATAAACTACCTGGAAAGTTAGTGAACAAGTAATCCTTCTGAATAGGAAAAGCACCTAAGTACTTGAACAGCATAGAATTCACATGGGCAATTGTGCATTCTAAATTTACCACAAAAAACAAGGATACTATAATTTAACAACTGTTTCAAGTATATGTGATTGGTGAGAGGTACCACTTTCTTTGAATATGTGGTAATAACTAACATCGAAGAAATAAAATATACTTCCTAAATACTGTATTATAAAATATGTAGGAATCTTAAAAACAAAACCACAAGAGTGAATTGATGAATGAGGATGTTTTTTACAAACTGTAAAAACACAAAAGATTCATTATTTAAAAAGAACAGTACATCTACATTTTGAATTTTGTTGTTGTTGTTGTTGTTTGTTTTGTTTTGTTTTGTTTTACGGTACTGGGGATTGAATCCAGGCCTTGAACTTGTGAGGCACACACTCTACCAAATGAGCCATCTACCCAGCCCCCTTGAAATGTTTTAAGCAGACAGTAAATACCAAAAACAGTTGTAGATACAAAGATAAAAATATAAGCATGAAAAGAGATGCATAGAACAAGAGAGTAATTACGACAGGAATGAAAAGAATCAATTTAATATAACACATAATATTTCAAATAATAAGCAAATAAGACCCATTTTATAGGCTCCAGAAAAATCTTGCCCCAAGTTACCTTCCCTTCAGGATTTCTCTATATCTACAAAAATAGCAAATGTATTAATCAGACCTGAAATTCTAGAAATACTAAATGTCCTCATGTTACCCCAGTGTCCTCAGTCTATATGTCCTGTTCTGAACTTCCATGAAATGCTTCTAGAACTGTTCTTTCATTTGCTCTGGCAGACTTGCCCAGTGTCTCCTCACTTCTGCACTATTCATGAGTTCCTTCATTCATACCTGTACCCATTCAGACCTTATTATGTACTTACTGAAGTACTATGCCAGTTCTTAATAAAAACTGATTGTTCTAACAGGAGATGAAAACAGATCACAACAAATGCAACAGTTCAAAAACAACACCATTTTATTAGTGCCCTAATATGTGCCAGCTATTCCTACATACTACTATCCCATTTAAGTCCTCACAAAAGCCCTAAAACATGAATATTTTCTTCAAAGCAAGGAAATTAATACAAAGATACAAAGAGATGAAATAATTTTCCCAAGTTCACACTGATAATAAATTGGAAGGTGAGATTCCACAGGAACTTGGACTTTTTCTACTACTTGATGAAATACTGCATTAATTCCTAAATGTCTTTCCAATCCACCTACCCAAAATCATCATCTTAAAGTACCATCTTGTAATCCCTTGGCTCAAAAAAATTCCTCAATGTCTCCTTTATTCTGACCTTCAGTCTTACTTTCGGTAAAAAGTAAAATCTGAATCCTGTCTTTTTTCCTTACTAGCTCTAAATCTTGTAAATCACTTAATTTCTCTAACTTTGTTTTCATACCTATGAAATGAGGATAATAAGATGAACAGGTATAAGGATTAAATAAAATATATAAAGGACCAAACACTTCAGTGCTCAATAAATAGGAGTTATCATTGATAACTTCTGTACCTAAACTTGTTTTAGACAATTTATGTATTGGTTCTCTTACAAAAAAATCCACTTAGATTTCTGCCTCAATTTACTTTATCACCTCTGCTCCATTAAGATTAAGCACTCGAGGGCTGGGGTTGTGGCTCAGTGCTGGAGTGCTGGCACATGTGAGGCACTACATAAATCTCAGCACCACATAAAAATAAATAAATAAAGATAGTGTGTCCATTTACAACCACAAAAATTTTAAAAACAAAAAAAAAAAAGCATTCCAGAAAGGAGTGGTAGTGCACCCCTGTAATCCTAGCCACTCAGGAGGCTGAGGCAGGAGGATCACAAGTTTCAGGCCAGCATCAGCAACTTAGTGAGACTCTAAGCAACTTAGTGAGATCCTGTCTCAAATTTTTTAAAAATGTTAAAAAAGAGCCTGCAGACTTAGCTCAGTGGTAAAGTGCCCCTGGGTTCAATCCCTAGTACCAAAAAAAATTTTTTAAATAAAATAAAAAGGGATAGGGGATATAGCTCAGTAGTAGAGCTCCTGGGTTCAATCTCTAGAAATTACAAAAAAAATTTAATGGCACTCTATGAATATTTACTACATGAATCAATGTCTGTCCACACTTTATCCTCAAAGGCCCAAGTCAAATTCCTCTTCCTCCAAAAAGCCTTCCTGAGTCAACCCCAATAAGATTCACTCCTACATGAGTATTCAAGATATATTATAAATTAGAAAATATGCAGTACATCACCAGGGGGTTATTTCATTTCATTCTCACAAGAAATATATTAGCAGCAGTACAGAGTCAAACAGATGTAACTGGTAAGAGCTGAAATTCAGATCCAGATATCCCTGATCCCTTTTAAAAGTCCAGTTTCTTCCTAACACATCACCTTGCATCTTGGCACACAGGAATACACATTTAATCAACAACTAGCCCATGCTTACAAAGGGCATACTATTGCTATATGCTCTAAGCTGCTCTACCCACACACATACCTATATAACTGAAACAAATCTGTTATGAAATAATGCTTATCCTTACTACATGCAATGCATTCTAATATTTTCTAATCTCTTTTTCATTTAAAGTACTAGTAAGTACCCACTAATTTTTTTTCACAACCACTGATAAGTAACAACCCAAAGTTAAAAATACACTGTTTGAAATACAACTGTGAAAGCTACAAGGCCACATGAGATGGAAAATTTATCCTCAAGAAGTATTTAATCCATTTGGAGATAACAGCAAAACACAACTCTTTTCCCAATTCGTACCCACCCACCATACCTTTCTGAAAAGGGAGAGAATCTATGTTCCAGTTTCTCTCCTGAACTTCCCCATCACAGAACATAATCAATAAATTGTGTAGGCTGAATATGTAACAAAAATGCTTGTTGAATAAATGAATGAACAAATGGAGGAAAAGAAAGTGCTGGATTTTCAGAGGGAGAAATTCCATAGCATAAACTCTTTTTCCACCTAGTTCATAATCTTCTTAGATCAGAAATAGTCTTTCACGTGTGTGGTGCTGGGGATGGAACTCAGGGTCTTGTACGTGCTAGGCAAATGCTCTACCACTAAAAGCTATATCCCCAGCCCAGAAATAATCTTTCTGTATAGTTGTGCATATCAAGAGCTCAATGTTAAGTGGTAGAATACCTGTCTAGCATGAGCAAAGCCCTGGATTCAATCTTGAATACCAAAAAAAAAAAAAAAGAAAGGAACCATAGACTGGCCACAATTCATATAGAAAGGCAGATAAGCATGAATCTTCGCCAGAGAAAATCAAGAAATTTCCCACTCTTAAGTTTATTATTGGCCCATACTTACTACCCCCATTATCAACATTACCTGGGAGTTCCTTAGAAATGCAGATTCTGGTCCCATCCGGACCTACTGAATCAGAGCCCCCATTTTAACATGATCCTTAGGGGATTCCTAATACATTAAAACTTCAGAAGCACCAGTCTATACCATAAAAATGAAACTGGCTCCTTCAACTTCAGAGAAAGTCACCATTTTATCTTCTATTATCTCTGTAATAACCAATCAGACTTTCCAAGTCATACTACAAATATAGCCAGGACACACTTTCAGGCACATTGATCATCCATTGAATATTGAATGGAACTTTCAGGAAACTTATAAAAATATGATCTCGGCCTTCTTATGACACAGACTCTACAGGCAAGAAAATGAGACAATAAACTTCAGTGGACACAGTAATAAATCTTTAATACCAAGAATGGGGTTGTTGAAGAAAAGATGTTGGTAACATTTAAAAACAAACATCTTTAACAATTCTCAATGTTACGTACACATATTTCCAAGTATTCTCTATTAATTGCCTTACATATAAAGCTGTATACTTAAATGACCCGGATAACATAAATCTCCTAAGCACCTTCACTGACTCAAAGACTAGACTCTAAATCATCACACAAAATCTCAAACAAGGAGTCTTTTTTGTGAACTTGCAAAAACACTTGCAAAACCCTCAAGTCAAAATCCTGTCATCACAAACTGAGACAAGATTTGTGGCAACAGGGACTTAAGGTGAAATATGCCCTTTTTCAATTTTAAAGAAGTGTGGGGGTGAATACAACAGGAAATTACATGAGGAAAGACTGCAGGCATTCTCATCGCCTCACTGACCTACAAACACCTCTCCATCACAAGGCTCGAGAGAGGGAAAATAACGCACGTCCCTGGGTTCAGGATTTTAAGTGTCCTGCACTTAATCCTAAAAGTTGGGTGTCCATCTTCTTCCCAGCAACAGGCATTCAGATGACAGCTCAACCTCTATTTCCCCTCCCCCTTCTCCCGTGTAGAAGTTGGGACATCCGCCCGGTAGGACCTCCCCGCAGCCGCTCACCCACCCAAGGCTGTCCGACCTTTCCAAACAGAGACCGACAGCAGGCGAGTCCCCCAGCGCCCCTCGGGGACGCCGACTGAACCCCCGGCCCATCCTCCACGCTAAACTCCATCTGGGGAAGAGGCTGACGGGTCTCACCAAGTACAGGGGGGCATAGATCTTCAGGGACTCCTCCAGGGCGCCCCAAGTGACCTGCAGGAAGGAGACCCGGCAGGAAGGGTGCCAAGTGTGGCCGATCTCGTAGCAGTTATGAGGGATGGACTTGCTGAGGGCCGCCATGACGAGGAGAAGCGCGGAGGGGCCAGGAGGGGGGCAGCTGGGGCTCGGGACCGAGCGGCGCGGGCGCCCAACCGCCGCCCTCTCGCGGGGCGGGCAGTTAGAGGTACGGAATGGAGGGTAAAGGTCACGCGAGCCGGGTTACTCTGGGCCAAAGTCCTCGGATGTTGGGCGATCGGCGTATAGCAGCTCGAGGGGGCGGGGCGCGCAAGGAGGCGGGGAGAGGCGGAGCGTGCGCGCTCCCTCCGGCGGGTCTCCGCCGAGCGCGCTCTCGCGGTCGCGGCGCGCGCTGTCTGCGGAGCCCGGCGCTGTCCCGGGAGCGGGGGATGTGAAGGCCTTCCCCCGAGAGCGCGCGCTTCGTGTGCTTGGGAGCGCCACTGGTACACGCGTCAGCCTCCCCTGCCGCTCGCTAGAGCGTAACCGCGCTGGCGGGAGCACAGTAGTAGGTTACTTGATTAAATTATCCTTCAGTCTCCGTCCCCTCAGAACCCGGCCAAGTTAGGCTGAAGGTAGTGGAACAAAGGGATTAAATGACTTTGTTGGGAATTGGTAGAAAGATTTGCCAGAGGAACGCCTGGGATAAACATCCTCCGCAGAACTGCCAGTCGCCTCCAGACAGTGCCAGGTAATAAATTGCTGAGACTGCCTACTGGGCCTTCTAAGTTCACAGGTGCCTGGGAAGTCTTGAAAAATCTGTTCCCATTGTTCACACACCTACCTGTGGGGAAAGGGCAGTAGGTCATCCTCTGCAAACCCCAAGCCACTGAGCAATCCTGTCCACAACATCCTTATTGGGTGCTTATCAGCCAATATTAGAGGTGTGTTAGAACTCATCTGGATAGAGAGCTTGAACAACAACAGATTGACATGACAAGGGACCTGTGAGTCACATAACCCCGTGAACATCAATTTCCTCATCTATAATAACTTCCAGTTTCTTTACAATTCTAAATTCTATAGTTTCTTAAAGCAGGAACTTACTACCTTTAGAGCAGTCCCTTTTAATCTAATCTTCATTCATTCTACAAATATTTCCTATGCCTTTACTATTTCCAAACCCTAGAGGACAGATGTAAACAAGATGAAACCTTTACTCTAGAGGAAGAAGTAAAACAATAAGCAAGAAAACTAAACCAGATAAGATAAAGTAAGTTGTTTGAAGGAAATAAAAGAGTAAAACTCAGATGAAAAGCCCCAAGTGATGGTAAAAAGATAAAAGTGTCTCTCTCAGGTAAACATAGATGATGCTGGGCTAAGATGGTGGTTCCACAACCATCAGGAGTCCCAAACTCTTTCCAACAGGTTGCTCTGCCAACTGTAACTTGTAATTTCTACCCTGACTTATAAAATGACCACATCACCCAGCATGACATCTACATGCTAGCCAGAAATATCAGAGAAAGGGAAATAGAAGGACAAACTTCTTTTTAAGAAAATTCTCAGAATACTCAAACATCCCTTGGTCAAAGTTTAGTTACATAGCCACCTTACTTGCTAGAGATACTAGGAAATTTAGTCTTTTGTATTGATGGAACAAATGCACAACTAACATTTTGGGGTTTGTTACTGAGCAAAATGGAAAGAAGAAATATTCCTGCAACTAGCAGTGTCCACCTTAGTTCTATGGCTCCAACTGTCCAAACATCTAAGCACATCATTCTTCCCTCCAATAAACATACTTTCCCTTCCCAAGAGAAGAAGCCTTAAGAACCATGCAGTTATCACATCCTCTTAAAAGTTCATGATCTTCCTCAGGACCAGAGGCAGCAGTATACTCAATGTACAATGGCAGAATATGAACAAGATAATGAATTTATTTTAAAGATCATTCAAAAAGTGAGAAGATCAAAAGCATACAACATGAACTTGTTCTAGAAATTACAGGAATAGCAATGAAGTTTTATCTTACTTAACTTTGGTAATCAATTCAATAATGCATTCCTGAAAACCTGATGGTCCATAAGAAAATGATGAATAATATCCTATATTTACATTGGAAGAAATAAAATGCACTACACATTATTCCCAAAATTCTTGACAGTCATTTAAAGTAAAGTGTCAAATATAAGTAACAAACCATCATGTTGGGTTGCTCAGTACTATAAAAATAGCATTTTAGGTATAGGGGGTAGGGTCTCTGTAGTAAAGAGCTTGCCTGAGGCCCTGGGTTCAATTTCCAGGACTGAAAATGTGAGTATAGCAAATATACATAAATAATTAAGGAAAGTTTAAAATTATAATTAAAAACAGGAGGTTTCTTTTAATTAACTGTTAAATGGAGACTAGAAATTTAACCTGAGAAGAACAGAATTCTTGTTGTCAATGATGCCAAAGCTGACAGTGCTGATCAATTAAGTAGCAAAGAGTTACTTTCAGGAAAACTCTTAGGATCAAAGAAAAGAGGTCTTTTATCTTTCCCAGAGCTTCTACAGAGACTCCAGGACAGGAAAATAGAGCAGTTTTCAGTAAACCAGTAGTTTACATTTGTAAATTTGTTTACATGATTTAATAAGATACATAATATCAGTCTGTTTTTCAAAAGAAAGGCATCTCATCATGCCACCATTAAGTTTAAGGGTGACATTCAACATTGATCTAGATAGGCCACTTATTCATTCATGCTGGCTATGACAGTGGATTCAATAAACACTGTCTTATACCTTCATTGTTTCTTTCCATTAAAAAAAAAAAAGTCTTAGAGCTCATCAAAGAGGTGAAGCAAAGGGTTTCTCCAAAAAAGATGTACCATGAGAGAAAGAAACATATCTGGCAATTTGTGGTGGTTTTAATGCTTTGGAGAGAGAGTAAGCAAAATCGTGTTGCTCTTACAATATTCTGGCTTTGAAGATATCATTGAAAAAGAATGAAGAGTTCTTACGAACTTAGGCAGAGGAATTCATAACACTGTATTTGTTCAGATCTACAAACAACCATTGTAGAAATGTGTACCAGTCACAAGCACAATTAGGAACTATTAATCATACTTCAATATGACACTTACATTCAACACATTGCCTTTGTTGAAAATAGGCAAACTTGTCAAAATAACTACATATGATACTCTTTTTGTTGCAATATAACTTCAGGGGTTTTTTTCCACACTTCTTCTCATTTAAAATTTATAGTCAGTTTTAAAGATGCAAATATAAATGTTTATCACATAAACATTTAAAGCTGGTGTATGGAGAGATGTCCTTCCAATCCAAGCAGGCAGTGCTTCTGCCAATACAATTTTCTTTAAAACTTTAGGGACTTCTTATATATCAAATTATAATACACATCATTAGAAAAAAGCCACACCCATAAATCTCTGAGACAAACATTTTCTATTTGGGGCTGAGAGTCAGGAATCTGATGAAAAAGCCTTTGACATACTTAGAAAGCCTCTTGTGTGGCTGAAAGGTTCTAGGAAGAACAGTTTAAAATTTTTCAAGTCTTAGCAAAGGGTCTTAGAGCTGTATCATGGATTTAAATTTGACCTTAAAGTAATGCCTTAATTTCAGAATCTTTTACCAAGTAGAGAGCAGGGATAAAAATCAGTTATTTTTTAATCCAAAGATCCTAGGTTCTTGGTATTTTCTTCAAATTATGCTTTAAAATAAATGTTTTCTTTTGGATCTCATTTATCTATATTTAATCACATGCAGTATTAAAACATCAGTTGGCATTTTCAATATTGCACCTGGAGATTTTCTTAACCAATTGTGCCAATGTGTTAGATATATTTTCTTTTCCACATTTCAGCAGGCAACAGTGTTAGCAAACTTTTCTCCACTGCGTAACAGAGATCCCTTTTTTCTGTAACATCAGATAATAATTTCCTCACTTCAAGCCTTCAAGGGTTGCACAAAATCATCTCAAATAACCTTATAAGTCAATATACTTTATAGAATTTTCAGTGTCTTTATTTGATGATTCTTGATTATTGTTTTAGAGGAAAATTTTTTTAATGTTTTAAATCAAAATAGATGAGTAGATGTATAAAACCTCAGAAGCCAGCCACATCTGTCTAAAAAGTTATACTAATTAAATAACATGTCTAAAAAAGAAAAGTGTGCTGAAGGAATTATAATTAAAAAAAAAAAAAAAAAAAAGTAAGAGCCACTGGGACAATTCAGGTACAAACTTGGGAGTGAGAAATATCACCCAAGGACTTCCATATTCTGGATTTACTGACAAAACTATCAACATTATGTAACAGATTCATGGGCTTTCTTGGAAGGATGTAATTAATCTTTTTGGGGGGAGGGTAGGGTACTAGGGATTGAACCCAGGGGACTGAAACACATCCTCAACCCTTTTTTGTATTTTTATTTAGAGACAGAGTTTCACTGAGTTGTTTAGGGCCTCGATAAGTTGCTGAAGCTGACTTTGAACTTTCAGTCTTCCTGCCTCAGCCTCCCTCAGCTGGGATTATAGGCATGCGCCACCACATCTGAAAGAGACAGTAGACAAATCTAATACTCTGAGAATAGGTGAATTAAACAGACTTTCATTATAGTTTGGCTTCCCATTCTTGTCTCTACGGAGTGGGAGAAGGGGAAGTAATCATGGTACCAGATACCCAAGTTTATGAGAAGTGTGGTTTTTTTTTTTTTTTCCTCCTTGTCACTTACTGAATTGACATTGTGATTTAGGCATTCATTTATATATATATTTTTTGTGTGTCAGTCTGTGAGAGATAGTCTCCCTTGGTATACTGCCAAAACCAGCCCTAACAGATTTTAGGTTATGAATACTGTATTAGCCAAGAAGGGTTAAGTGATGCTGAGATACCAAATGTACCCTAAATTTCAGAGGGCTTAAGATAAGAAAGGATTATTTTGTACTTACATTAAGACCAAAGAAGTTTGGCCAGCTCTTCTAGACAACTTTCCTCTTAAGTAGTGATTCCAGTATAAAGTCTCCATCTTTATTGGACCTTTAATGGGTCACTCCTTTTTATTTTCTTGCTTGATATTTTATATGTATGCATAATTTTTTTAGTTGTGCACAGTAGCATGCACAAAATGTAAATGTACAGCATGATTTTTTTTCATTTCCTTTCATTCCTATAACTACTATTCAAATTAAGAAAAAGAGCATTTCCATCAGCCCCAAAGTTTCTCTTGTGCCCCTTCCCAGATGATACACCTACAGAGACAGTGTTCTGACTTTTAGTGCCATTGCTTCATTTTGCCTGTTCCTATAATTTATATTAATGGAAGCATAAACTGAATTTTTTGCGTATCTAGCTTCTTCACACAAAACTACTGTTATTGTATGCTGCCATCATTCATTCATTTTTATTGCTCTGAAAAATTTTATTGTATGAATCTAGCACAATTTTTACATTTTAGGACATTTGAGTTGTTTCAGGTTTGGGGCTATTAATCAGCAATGAATGTTGTTTTTGTCTTTTGTAGGTGAAAAAAATAGAAAATGTATCTATTCTGTTTCTCTTGTGCATATATCTAAGAGTGAAGTTTCTAGTTCATGACACAACCATATGTTTAACTATAAAAGATATTGGTAATTGTTTTTACTTTTAAAGGCCAGATCTTGAAGTGGTATGTACATTACTTCTGCTTGACATCTCATTCCAGAACCTAGTCACTTGACCACAATCTATCTTCAAAGAAAACTAGGAAATGTAGTCTTTCTCTGCACCTAGAAATGGAAGATGAAATGTTATTTAGCACTATCTCTTCCACAAACATCAATGCCCAGCATCAGCCTACCTGTAACACAACCAACTAATCTTCTCAACTGATTCTTTTTCACCCTTTTGGACTGCATAATCTTCCTGTTTAAAGTGAATAAATATGCAACTTTATAGCTTGTTACAAATGAACTAGTACAAGCTGATCATCATCACATATCTTTATATTTTTAATAAACTTTTCTCTCATCATAAGCTCACTGAAGGCAAGATATACATCTGATTTATACTTATTACCCTCTGTACCACACAGCACAGTTCTTGTACATAGAACACATTTAATATTTAAGGGATAAATAAACGAAAGATCTTTTAGAGAGAAATTTTAATGCATTATACTCTTCTTTTTTTTAAAAAAAAGCAAGACTCAAGAATATTTATAACTTAAATTTTCTTATTTATTCACTCATTTGTTTTTGTTTTACTTTCTCTACTTTCTCAGGTTCTTACATTCAGAATCTATGCCCTATTTCTCATCATTTTATTTTCCCTCAGCACCTACCACACTAGTGTGAAACCACTATATTTTGAGGGAACAAATAACTGCCTCCAGTTTAGAATTTTTTATTTATCTCCCCAGTCTGTAGTTTCCAGAAATGCTTTTATTCTTTTTTTTTCTTATTATGACTGCATTACCTTAACTTCAAGTTTCTCTCCTCTCAAACTGTCCATGAACAGAAACTATCTGTGAGCCCTACAGTTTCACAATATCTGCGAGTTATTATAGTTCTATGATATATATTTGATGTAATTTACTTGGACCTGAACCCTTGAATTCATGGAAAACAGAAAAAAATTCATATTGTCTTCTCATCCACTTTGGATTTCAATTATCCTTAATTTTATTATTTTTAATAAATGATAATTATTTTGTAGATAATACAAAATATGCCTATTGCCCTCTTAAGTTGCATCATTTGCTGTCAGGCACAGGCCTGCTCCTTCCCAAATCTGAAGCCTCTCACAATTGTAGCTATAATGTGCTACTTGTTGACCATATTGTAATTCTTAAACACTTCTGTGATTTAGCTATGTCCACTCTATTCTTATTGCTACACTCCTGTGACCTTCCTTGATCAAATGCCTCTTTTTTCTAACATTCACATTGACTGTGGGAAACTATGCATGACATGTATATAGCACCAGCATTTTTTTGTATTCTTTGTGAGGGTTCTACTGCTTTCATTCAACATTTTTTAGAACTCTCGTAATTAAAACAGGTGCAGGTACTTTGAAGACAGAGAGCATCTCTTGCATTTCTTTGTGTGGCAGATGGTTCTCATACTACATTGTCAATATAACATTTTTAAATAAATGCTATTGTTCGTCTCTCTACAATTTACACTATCCATTTGCAAAATGGACATATATTTTTGCTTAAAGTATTTTAGAGAACTGACATACATGCAAAGCATTAAGTACTTCAAAACTACAATTTCCTCCAAAATAAATGCATTTTTTTTAGTGCCTAGCCCAGTATCTACTATATAAGCATACTCAAATATTTGTAACTAATTTGAAAATGTACCTCTTTAGTTAACCCTCTATAGTTATATTTTCGTTTGAAGTTCCAAGTAATGGACCGTTTATATTTTTTTCTATGTAAACCTTTCAACATATGTTTCCCCAACATCTTAAGTACATGCTAACCATGCTCATAAGTCATGTTACTGTGTACTACAAATTCTAAGATGATGCAGATACTTTTATCAAGGATCTCTTCAATTTCATGGTATAAATCAGTGTTGCATTATGGTCAGATTCAAGTACAAAGGTAGAGATATTTCTCATTAAGATTACCTTATAAAGATAAAATTATTTGCAAGAATTTATTTGATGATCTGATTTTAACAGAATGAGACCTAACTGAACAGGTGAAGCCTTACTTGCTTATTAAATATCTTTGGATTAGTATGTAATCTCTTGGAGAAATTAGGTCCAGAGGACAAAGCCATCTGTCTTATGTACTCAAAATAATGCAAAATTTCTTTCTTTCTTAAAAAAAAAAAAAAAAAAAAAAACTTTCAACCAAATTCTGTATCTGTTCTCATGTTTGGAGAATTCCTTCCTTAAAATATCGCATCTTATATTCTCCCAGTCTGCCTGTAATTTAGCAGTATTTTTAGAAGTTATGTATGCAGGATCGATCAATATTTTAAAGGCACATATCCTGTGACCCAATAATTCTAATTCTAGGTCATTATTCTAAGGAAATGAAGAGAAAAGAAATTCCCAAGCATTCTTTTATTTTTCCCCAAGCATTTTTATAAGAGGAAAAAAAATGTAAAAATCTAAATGTCCATAGTAAATGAACATGTATAAATTCCATCTTACAGAATACAGATATTAGAAATACTATGTAGATCTGCATATGCCAATAGTGAAGGTGTTCATAATATTGTATTGGAAGGGGAAAAGAGCACAAGTTATTTTATACAGAGTAAATTCCTTGCTTAAAGAATAAAAGGTATTGTGTATATATGTATTTGTGTACTTGCTGACATAATCATTCAAAAATGTATGTAGGTATACACAATAAAGGGATGAGGCATTTATGAGTTCTAAAAGTTTTCTAGTGGAATTTTTTGGTTCCTCTAAATATAGAATCATGTCATTGGCAAATAATGATAGTTTGAGTTCTTCTTTCCTATTCATATCCCTTTAATTTCTTTGGTCTGTCTAATTGCTCTGGCTAGAGTTTCAAGGATAATATTGAATAGAAGTGGTGAAAGAGTTCATCCTGCCTTGTTCCAGTTTTTAGGGGGAATGCTTTCAGTTTTTCTCCATTTAGAATGATGTTGGCTTTGGGCTTACCATAGATAGCCTTTACAATGTTGAAGTATGTTCCTACTATCCCTATTTTTTATAGTGTTTTGAGCATGAAGGGGTGCTGTATTTTATCAAATGCTTTTTCTGCATCTATTGAAATAATCATATGATTCTAAACTTTAAGTCTGTTGATGTGGTGAATTACATTTATTGATTTCTGTATGTTGAACCAACCTTACATCCCTGGGATGAAACCCACTTGATCATGGTGCATTATCTTTTTAATATGTTTTTGTATGTGATTTGCTAAGATTTTGTTAAGAATTTGTGCACCCATGTTCATTAGGGATATTGGTCTGAAGTTTTCTTTCCTCAATGTGTCTTTGTCTGGTTTTGGTATCAGGGTGATACTAGCTTCAGAGAATGAGTTTGGAAGGGTTCTCTCCCTTTTTATTTCATGGAATACTTTGAGGAGTATCAGAATGAGTTCTTTGAAGGTCTTGTAGAACTTGGTTGAGAATCCATCTGATCCTGGGCTTTTCTTGGTCGGTAGGCTTTTGATGTCTTCTTCTATTTCACTGCTTGAAATTGATCTGTTTAATTTGTGCATGTCCTCCAGATTCACTGTGGGTCAATCATATGTCTCTAGAAACTTGTTGATGTCTTTGAGAGTTTCTATTTTGTTGGAGTATAGATTTTCAAAATAGCTTCTAATTATGTTTTGTAGTTCAATCTCATACTAGACAAAGGTGCCCAAAACATACAATGGGAAAAAGATAGCCTCTTCAACAAATGGTGATGGGAAAACTGGAAATCCATATGCAGCAAAATGAAACTAAACCCCTGCACAAAACTCAGCTCAAATTGGATCAAGGACCTAGGAATTAGACCAGAGACCCTGCACCTAATAGAAGAAAAAGTAGGTTCAGATCTTCATCATGTTGGCTTAGGACCAGACTTCCTTAACCTGACTCCGAAAGCACAAGAGATACAAGCAGGAATCAATAATTGGGTTAGATTCAAACTAACAGCTTTTTCTCAGCAAAGGAAACAATCAACAATGTGAAGAGAGAGCCTACAGAGTGGGAGAAAATCTTTGCATTTTCAGATTTGAAAATTTCAGATAGAGCACTAATTTCCAGAATCTATAAATAACTCAAAAACTTTACACCAAGAATACAAATAACCCAATCAATAAATGTGCTAAGGAAATGAGCAGAAACTTCACAGAAGATCTACAAGCAATAAACAGATATATATGAAAAAATGTTCAACATTTCTACTAATAAGAGAAATACAAATCAAAACTACCCTAAGATTTCATCTCACCCCAATTAGAATGTCTCCTATCAAGAATAAAAGCAACAATAGGTGTTGGCAAGGATGTGGGGAAAGAGGTACACTCATACATTGCTGGTGGGGTTGCAAATTGGTGCAGCCTCTCTGGAAAGCAGCATGGAGATTCCTTAGAAAAGTTGGAATGGAACCACCATTTGACCCAGCTATCCCAGTCCTTGGCCTATACCCAAAGGACTTAAAATCAGCATACTACAGTAACACAGTCACGTCAATGTTTATAGCAGCTCAATTCACAATAGCTAGATTGTGGAACCAACCTAGATGCCCTTCAATAGATGAATGGATAAAGAAACTGTGATATATATACACAATGGAATATTATTCAGCCATAAAAGAAGAATAAAATTATGGAATTTGTAGGTAAATGGATGGAGTCGGAGAATATCATGCTGAGTGAAATAAGCCAATCCCAAAAAACCAAAGGCTGAATGATTTCTCTGATAAGTGGATGATGATACATAACAGTGGGGGGAGGTAAGAATGGAGGAAGAATGGATTGTATAGAGGAAAATGAGGGGTGGGGAAGGGGTGGAGGGAAGGAAAGATGATAGAATGAGACAACCATCATTGCCCTACTACATGTATGATTACACAAACAGTGTGACTCTACTTCATGTACAACCAGGGAAACAAAAGTGCACCCCATTTGTGTACAATTAATCAAAATCAAAAATAAAATAATACAAAATAAAATTTTTTAAAAAGGAATGAGGCACAACCCCTTCACCTTTCACTTTGTATACTACTATGTTATTTAATGTTTTCCAACTAGAATACATTATACTTGGATTTCAACACTTCCTTCTATACTAATTTTTTTCTCACTGGAGTTTATTTTTAGTTCCTAAATGCTAATTGTCATGAATCTAAATGTTCAAAAATATTTTACCCTCACTGTATTCAAACTAAAGATAAATTTGGTTATCTAGAATTATAGATTCAAAGTAAATTTTGCCTCAGCATTTTAAAAGTATTATTTTCTTGCATAGAATTTTGCTGATTAGATATCTAATGTTTCTGATTTTTCTTCTTTTACAGGTATCTTTCTACTTAGCTGGTTTTTAGGCTTTTATCTTTTTATTATTTTTTTAAGATTTTTTTTTTAGATGTTGATGTACCTTTTATTTTATTCATTTATTTATATGTGGTGCTGAGAATCAAACCCAGTGTCTCATACATGCTAAGCAAGCAGTCTACCACTGAGCCACAACCCCCTTCCCTTTAGGATTTTCTCTTTATTTCTGATACTTTAATGTCTTACTCTATGTTTCTAGGTATGTTTATTTTTTTATTTGCTAGTATTTAGTGAACTTTTAAAACTTGAAGTATTATATCATCTCAGTTGTAGAAGATTAAAGTATTACATCTCCTCTATTCTTGGGTAATTTTCCATAAATTTTGTTAGACTGAAATTTTTTTAACCTACAGTGTTGTGAATAGAATTCAAGAGGGTCTACAAACTTGGACAATCACAATTTTATTTTCACTAACATTACAATTACATTTTAGTTTTCACTAACCTCTAACTGAGATATTTTCCACAATCTGGATATAGACAACAAACCACAGAACTATTGGCAGTGCCTGTGACATCTTCTCCAATAGAAATCACAAATATTTCAATATTATATTGTAATTGTGGCAGATATCTCAAAAACAATGTAAAGCAGCAGTCAGATCTTATCACTTAACTTACCGGTCTGTTATTGCATCACAAAATTTTAATATTTTGATAACTGTATTTCAATATAATTGATTAGTTTTATAACATTATGTATTTTATTTTATACAGTTAAGGTAGTATATACTGAGAAGGGATCTATAGTCATCACTCACCTGCCAAAGAGATCTGTGGCCCAAAAGCATTTTTTAGATTCCTGCATTAGATTAATGACACAGTCTCTATAACCTACCATAGCACTTATCTTTCCATTCCATTTTTATCTTTCTATCTCTATCTCTTTAGCTAGAAAGACCAAGTCCCCATATAAGGGCTACTCATGACTAAGAGCTGCAGTTTTGAGATGGCAACAGGCATAGGTCATTGATCTGGTTTTTCATTTAATCACAGCTTCTATCCAAGGGGAGTCCCTTTCCCTGAACACTTATTAATCTATATTTGTCAGTGTTGCAATTTTGATGAGGTGATTGTATGTATGTAGTCTATCATCTTAAAACTGGGATGCATGTATTAATTTTGAACTTAGAAAAAGAAGAAAAAATCAGTGCAATATTTTTCCCATATATTACATATTACTGTCCGTGTTCGTTCTCTCTCTCTCTCTCTCTCTCTCTCTCTCTCTCTCTCTCTCTCTCTCTCTCTCTCTCTCTCTCTCTCTCTCTTTCTTGCAACAGAATACCCTTAAAAGACTATTTTACAAGTGAGGGAACTAAGGGCGTATAGGCTAAACATTTATTTAAAGTCATGTAGCTAGTTAATAACAGGGCTGGGACTAGAATGCAGGTCTTCTGGTTCCTTCTACAAAGTCTACTCTTTTTAAGTTCTTTTAGGATGTATTTCTTTCCTTTTAAGGAGCTGATGGGGCTAGATTATAAGCCACAATCTGGAAAATTAATTGTTATTTTGTTATTATATATGTGCTTCTCTTTACCTGAAATACTATTCAATCTGTTGATCAACAAATATTTTAAAACACCTGATATGTTCCAAGTCCTGAGCTGGATGTCAGGAATAGGCATTAAGGAAGACTCATTCCCTATTTCTATGGGACTTGTAGTTGATGTGGTAGGAAGAGAACCTCAGATAAATATTTAATTCCTCACCCATTTTTTCTACTCACCTTTCAAGGTCCACTTCAAATGCAGCTTCTCTGGGAAGCCTTGTGGGTAGAGTTAGCTGCTTTTCTCTGCACATGGTCCATACAACTGCTATCACCTGAGAAGAGTCTTTTCATTTTAATATTTTAGTGAACAGTTTCCTGCCTCCCCACTCACTTCCATCTACCCTGCCAGATGGCAAAGACATGCAGGTTTGCTCTTTTATCTTGCTATCAACTGCAGGACTTAGCATAGTTCCTAGCACATAGTAGGCAATAAATACTTGAATGAATAGAACTGAAGGCAAGAAAAGAAAACAAAAACTTCTCTGTGCCTCCTTTCTGTATACTATACATCCACTTGTGTTTTAAATTTTTGAATGGCATTCCCCATTGGTAATTTTTAAATTTATGATTGGCAAAAATCTATTTTTATTTTTTGGGCTAGTGGCCAAAACTAACAGAAATAAACATGTGAGCTCATACCAGCTGTGGTTAATTATAAAATCCTAAAGTCTATCAGGAATGTATTGAGAAAAATCTACCTTTTTTTTTCCAATTTATCAGAGTTGACAGTCTCCATGACCTATACCCACTAAAATACACACCTCCAAATTTATTTAAATCTGATGACCTACGACTACAGAAATTGAATCCCTAAAGAATTACAATTTCACAATTTGGCTAACCAATTCTTTAACCTTTATAAAATTCTTTTGGTATTATTGTTAAAAACCAGGTATCTATGGTTCAACAAAAAGAAATCAAAATTAGTTCCATATTTATGTGGCAGGGAAAAGATTATGTCCTCTGGAAGGAGTCCACAGTTTCCCTTCTGTCCTCATCTTAGAGGTCAGACTTACCCTTAAGACAAAGAAATAGTAGATAGTCACACAGTACTTTTAACTAGAACCCTGGCTAAAAATGGGCCTGAGATTTTTGAAGTCTGGGCTGGGGACTGGCTCAAATTTGTAATTTCAAATGTTCAAGTAGTTTTTGCATTAGATGGAAACTGATTTCTTCTTGAAGCAGATTTATCATTGATTTGGGGAAATTATCTAAATGGACCAAGTTAGTTGTGCTTATTTGACAGCTACATCTCCAGAGAGTTAAACTTCTCTGCATATAAGCATTAAAATTATCTTTATTGTGGTCATAAATATATCTTACAGCTTACTATGCCTTTCAAGTATGGGTGTAGTCTACCACAGCCTGTATGGTATAGTTTATTTTAGTAGAGATGCTTGTGCTTCCTGTTGCAACAGCTATTTACAGGAGATTGGAGGTGCAGACTTTAGGACTATTAGAGAAACTAATGTGCTGATTTTGAGTTCATGCTGGGTAAAGTGCTGGACTAGGCCTCCTAGTGAAATAAAAGACTGGCCTGCTATTATCTCACATGTAGTAATACTCAAATGCAGACTTTGGAGAATGTGCCCCATTTTATACATTGTTTTAATGTGGCAATTCCTCAGAAGCCATAGGAACAGGGTTGACCCCATGAACGGGGGAAGACTGCAGTTACCCCAGAGGGAGTGAACAGGAAATGAGAATAGGAGAGGCAGGACTGAGACTAGAGAAACTAGAGGGAAAATATGATTTCCCCTGGGACTACTGGAGAGTTGGGCCTTTCAGTAGAGTGAACTAACTCACTGGAGGTCATCCCCACAGGGAGAAGAAAGCAAACCTTGCCAGGAAACCCAGTCTTGGGAAGTAGGCAGAGAGGCACTCTCCAAGGTCATATGATAGCCTGTGACATGGCCTTAGGGACTCACAGCATTCAGAATTAGAAGTCATTTTTAAATTTGTCAGTTTTATAATTACCTTTCTTATATTACATGTTCTGTAAAATTTTGCTAAATATTTTAGCCTGGTCCTCATCATGCTGTGGGAAATCTAAGGAAGGGTCTGCATACACTCTTGGAAACAGCTAGTAAAGAGAATAAAAGCCTTTCCTTTTCCCCTGAGATCATGACATCTTGATGAAATCAATCCTGGGGTTGCAGGAAGTGAGGGGTGATAGTAGTTGAGCTCTGGTGAGCAATCTAGAACCCCAGGAATGGCTATAGCAGTATAGATTTGTGGAACATGTGAGTGACCAGGAGGTGGAAAGACCTACTTGTGGAGAAAAGCCTCAGAAAAGACATATAACTTCCTGTTCTCAGATGAGATGAAGCTTAAACCACAGTAATTTGTTTATTACAAGATAAACCTGTCTTCATCTTTAATCACAGTCTGGTAAGACTCGGGTAGACTGGCGGTATCTAGAATGCCCTATAAAATGTAGTCTTTCTACTTTAATAACCTGTTTATATGGCTTGAGGAATATAAAAGGAGGCCTAAGTAGGTTTCCAACATGATTTATCATATTGATCACTTTATAATCCCATCATACTATATCCCAAGCAATATGGGAGAAACCAAAGCAGTTCTTTTGAAGTGTAGCTGGTGCAAGATATGATGATATATTCAGTTTTTCTAATTAAAAGAAAAATGACTTGTTTTTTCATATTAGATTAGTGAAGAATCTGGTGGCACTTTCTTGAGACCCCTTTCTCTTCTAAGTTTCCTGAGAAACCTAGAGGGAAAACACTATCCATTTGGGAGGTCCATCTGACTTTCACTTCAAGCTCAGTTCTGGTAGCATCCACTGCTGTTCCTTGATGCATTGGTTTGCTGTTGGAAGTTAGTCTCCCACTGCCAACCTGGCACTGTAGCCACTGCAGAGTGCTTACTGAACTGGCTAATAGTTACTTTGATGGAGGGGTGGCTTCATGAGAGACCATTCTCTCAATGCCATAATCAACTAAAAATGCCCTTGCTAGATCTCAAGAGTCCATAGCATTCAGCACTCAGTGCTTTCTATCACATATGACCATTCTCCCTCAAGTTTTACCTTCAGTTCTGGGATACTGCATTCAGACCATCTCAGGAGTTGGCCCTTCACAAACCTCAAAACCAGAGGCCAGCCCACTCTGCATTTCAGTCATAAAATACAAAAGTGCTATTTTCATTCCTCTCACAGACAATAGGTACTTTTTTGCCCTCAGCTAAAAAGTGACTACTTAAGTGGTCTCCAGGTCACCGAAAGCAGTTCTCTACTGACCCTTAGAAACCAAAAGTTCTTCCTTGGCAACAGGATTTAGAAAGCCTGCCATGGATCCCAAATTCCAAATCCCAGGATTCCTGTTATTTCCTACAAGGTTATAGCTTTTGTCCCTCAATAACACATCACCAAGTCCTCTCTAAGCAGACATATAAGTATAAATTAGTCCCTTGCAAGGTATTCTTTTACCACATATTTAAACAGTCAATTTGTGTCTTTGTCATTTCTCCTGTATAATGAGAAAGACAAATAAGGAAATTAAAAGTGTAATGTAAGATGTATGGGTACATAAAGGCAGAGGCACAAGTGCCTAACTTTTCTTTGGATTCTGAAGAAATGAGTCAAGGGAGATTCAAAGAACTTGAAATAAATCTTTAAGAAGTACCAAAGGTTTATCTAATGAATAAAGGATTAAGATACATTTCAGGTGTGCATTCATTCCTTATCCATTTGAGAACTATTTTCTGAGTATTTGCAATGTGAATCACACTGTTCTAGCTATTGTGGGCAGGTAACAAGGCAAATAACTCTCCTGCTCTCTTGCAGGCAGAAGCAAAAAGCTGCGGAAGAGCAGTGTGTTGCCTGTGTCTCTCAAGTAGCTGGGTCACATGGTCCCTCTCCTACCCACCAACAATCACTTCCCTACTACCTCTTAATTATACTTGTTTCCCTTTGTTTTAGTCAGCTGTTTTCACTGCTGTGAGTAAAAGACCAGGTGAGAACAATTTCAGAGGAGGAAAAGTTTATTTAGGGGGTTTACAGTTTCAGAGTTCTCAGTTTGTAGACAGCTGGCTCCATTTCTCATGGCTAGAGGTAAGACAGAACATCATGGCGCAAGAGTGTGGTGGAGGGAAGTGGCTCACATGATGATCAGAAAGCAGAGAAAGACTGTACTTGCCAGATACAAAATATATAACCCTAAAGGCATACCCCCATGACCCACCTCTTCTAGTCACACCCAACTTACCTTCAGTTACCACTAAGTTAATCCTCATTAGAGAATTAATTCACTGATTTGGTTAAGGTTCTCGTAACGTGATCATGTTTCCTTTAAACCCTCTTGCATTCTCACACGTGAAATTTTGGGGGACACCTCACATCTAAACTATAACACCCTTTCTACACTCCATAGCAGCCTCTGTCTCCAGTGCCTCCTCCTCATCTTTACTTAAATGTCTCCTTCCCTGTCCTATAGTTATTTGCCATCTCGGTACAGGCCAATCAACCAGAGTCAGGCAAGTTCTTGTCTCTGATTCTCAGAAATAAGGGAACTACCTGTAATCCCAATGACAGGAGGCTAAGGCAGGAAGATTGCAATTTCATGGCCAGCCTCAGCACTTAGTGAGCGCCTAGGCAACTCAGCAAGACCCTGTCTCAAAATAAATTTTAAACAGAGGATGTGACTCCATAGTAAAGTGCCCCTAGGTTCAATCCCCCCACCAAGGAAAGAAAGGAGAGAGAGAGAGAGAGAGAGAGATAAAGAGAGAGAGAGAAGGGGAGGGGCACAAAAAAGAAAGAAAGAAAGAAAGAAAGAAAGAAAGAAAGAAAGAAAGAAAGAAAGAAAGAAAGAAAGAAAGAAAGAGAAATGATAAAGAAATGAGAGGACTGTTTTCTAATTGAAGTTTCCTGTCAAAATACCATAACTACTAAAGGAATGAGACACACCCCTCATCCTGCCACCAAAGAGAATGAAAGGCTGTTTGCAAATCTCTAAGCATGTACTTCACCAATACCTACGCTATCATTCCTACCAGATGATGAGCTCCTAGGAATTTGCATTTCAAAAATCATCTCTGCATCCTGGGTAAAGACAAAATCCAGGTAGATGCCAGGCATGAAATAGTACTTTTTTTGCTTGTAAATTAAAATTTTAATTTAGTGTTATTTAGATGTTTTATAACTTTGTTGGTTATTAGTACTTGAGGGGAGTTGATAATACAAGAAGGAAGTACATTTGGAAGAGGTTTTGGAAACAAGAAGTAACAGGAAAAGATAAGAAGAATTGTTAATTGCAGAAAGAATAATAATAGCAAAGTTACCGATAATAAGTGTCATTTTGTTGAATTAGATATTGTTTTAGGTGTTTATGTGTGATACTAACATTTACCTATAATCCTCACAACAGATCATTTTTAAGAAATATTTTAGTTATAGTTGAACACAATACCTTTATTTTATTTATTTATTTTTATGTGGTGCTGAGGATTGAACCCACATGCTGTGCAAGTGTTCTATAGCTGAGTACAACCCCAGCCTCTTGCTATAGATCATTTTATGAATTTAAAAAAAAAAAATGGGATCTTGGATGGCTTAAGAATCTTAACCAAGAAGCTGGGCATACTGGTACACACCTGTAATCCCAGTGACTCAGGAGGGTGAGGCAGGAGGTAAGTTCAAGGCCAGCCTCGGCAACTAACTTAACAAGACCCTTAGCAACTTAGTGTGAGACCCCACCTCAAAATAAAAATTTTTAAAGGGCTGAGGTTATGGCTCAACTGGTAGAGTACCCCCTGGGCTGAATCCCTAATTTAACATACATACACATACATACACACACTCACACACAATCTTAACCAAGAAAAATAGTAGTTGTTTATTTCTAGATAAATGAATAACTGAAAATTTTCTAATCACAACTTAAAATTATTTATATACAGTTTGGTTTACATCCCATAGAGCTGAGTGAAAATTCAGCATTATTAGGACCCAGAGTAATCTGAGCCTTCAGAGCCAAGCAAAGAATGCAAGCCTGTGCTAGCCAGGAGGGCTGAAAGTCAAGTCATGAAGCTTGCACAAACCTTTCAGGAAGCTGAGATGACCTCCTCTGCCTGAACCCTGCTGGTTCCAGCCTGAGTGCCTGGGACAGAGACCTTCCCAATTTCCATGAGGAACCAGGAAACTGCAGACCACCTGCAGATAGTGTTGTCTGAGTCTGCTCTGTCAACTAACCTACCTCAGTGCACAAATTTTATTTCCTAGTTTCATTTCTTTGCCCACTGCTTACATGCTTTGAACAAAAGGTTCAGTTACCTCCATGGTGAATTGTGGTATTTCCCAAACTTCTCTGATCCTAAAAGTTACATGTTATAAATAAAAATATATATGCCTTACCTCTGGAGATTCTCATTCAGTGGATTTCAGGTTACATCTAGGAACTCATGTTTTTCTAAATACCTTCATATGATGAAAGAATTAAAACGAGGAGGGAAAACCCAAGTTAATAAATAAGGATCCACGCACCTTGTTAAAACCCAATAGTTTCCAAGCCTAAGTTATTGGAATCACCTGAAGAGCTTTTGAATCCCACAGATGCCCTGAAATTTTATTTCATTTTTTTACTTGTTATTTTGAAATAACAGTTACAGAAAAGTTGTGAGAAGAATACAAGTAACATTTTTTTTCTGAACATTTAAGTGTGGGTTGTTGGCATGGTAGCCTAGTACTTTCAAATGTTAAGTATTTCCTATAAATAACAATGTCCTCTTGTGTAGCAACAATAATAAATCATCTAACCCAGGGAAATTAACATCAACACTTCATTACTCTCCACTTCTTGGACTCCAAGTTTTGTAAATTATTCTCTCAACGTCCTTTATAGTAAAAGCAGAGTAGAGAATCATATGTTGTATTTATATATTGTCTCTTTAGTCTCTTTCACTCTGAAAACAGATCCTCAATCTTTCCTGAGTTTCATGACATTGACATTTTAAAATTATAGTCCTTCAATTTATTTGTCAAAAATTTCCTCACCCTTAGATTGAGTGTGCATCTCTGAATAGAAGTAATGCCATCTACTCATTGAATCCTATCAGAGATGGCACACAATTTCAATTTCTTCCATTAATGGTTATGGGTACTCTGGCTACTTGGTAAATGGTGTCTGTCAGGCTTCTTCACTATTGAATCACTTCTTTTCTCTCTGTAACTAATACATTTTTAATGGGAAAGAACCTTAAGACTATGTAAATATGCTGTTCCTCATCAAACTTTCAACTTAATTATTTATATTAAAATACACACATAGATTCCAATTTTACTTAATGGGTTATAGTACATTAATATCGTTACTCATTTTGATACTCAAATTAAACCAACTCTGACCATTGGAAGCTCTTTTAAGCTACTGCTTGTGCACTTTAGACATACCCCTATTATTGTTTGAATAGCTGGCTTTTGACACAAGATGTCCAAGTTCTTTTTTTGCTTTCACTGCCACAGCCCTGGAATCAACCAATTCTTCATAAAACTCAGGTTCCTTTTAGTGAAGTGTATAGAAATCAAGATAGTAGATGCTAGGTATGCCCCATATTATTGGGGCACTTCAGCAACCCTTCAAGTAGATAGAGCTATTTATATGCACATATATGCTAATCTAAATGCCTAGAGATATAGATATATAGATTTGTATGTAAACACACACATCTTTAATATTTACTTCTGTATCTTTCTATATTGAAAATTCTATAAGCCTCCCATTCTATTCCAAGATTAGGAGAGTCATTCTAGTTTTCTCCTGTTCCATATTTGTAACTCTCCAACAGAAAGGAAATTCTTATCAATAAATTACTTACTAATCTTAATCTCACTCACTCCCTAACATCCATGAAGACACACGTCTAACCCATCTGGGACTTTAGCATTCTATTTAAGCAAAATGTTGCTGCATAGAAATATCCCTCATCTTGTTTGGACTACCTCACCTATCTGACCCCATTAGGCTCTGACACTAAAGTGGTTCTTAGGCCACCACTGCATCACTTTCTGTATGGATGCCCTCCTTACTCTACTCAGCTCCTGATTTCCATCTTCTATAATCTTCCCATCCATAACCTCCTCAACTAGCTTAGGCCTTGTCACCCTATGCTAAGTCTCCATCCCCACCACCATGTAGATGCCTACCTTGTTCAGATCCAGCTAATGACTTTGCTTCTAATGGAAAATGCTCCTGATGGAAAATGAAGGAAAGGGAAGAAAGAAAATGAAGAGAAAAAATCATCTGGATATTTTTATTTGGAATAACTAGAGAGGGGTATCAGCAACTGTTTATATATATATATATCTCCAGGTGATACAGATAATAGCCATGTTTGGTATTCATTGGATTTAAAACTTGTATTTTAGGAAAGTCTGGAGGAAACATTTTAATTGAACACCATTTTCTTTCCTTCTAGTGCTGGGGATCAAACGCAAGCCTTACCCATGCTAGGTGAATGCTCTACCACTGAGTTACATCCCAGCCCCTTAACTGAACACCTTCTAATTGCTGTTCATTATATTAAGTTCTAAGGCACTATTAGTCAGATTTTCATTGTTGTGTTCAAAATACTGACAAGAACAACTCAACTGACTCCATTGATTTGGGCTGAGGCAAAGCAGAGAGCATCACGGCAACAGAGTGTGGCAGAAGGAAGCTGCTCAGCTCGTGGTGGCCTGAAAGCAAAGAGAGAAGAAGAACCAGGGGCAAAATATGATCCCTACAGCACACACCAAGTGACCTACTTCCTCCAGACATGCTCCACCTACCTACAATTACTACCCAGTAATCTGTTTCAATTATTAGTCCATCAAATGGATTCATTCATTGATGAGGCTATAACTCTCATAATCTAATCATTTCATCTCTGAACTTTGCTACATTGTCTCATGCATTTTGGGGGGACACCTCATATTCAAACCATAGCAGACACAGAAAAAGTAAGATATTATCCCTGCTCTGTGTAGCTGGCAATTCAAAAGAGGAGACAGGTTGAAAAAGGGACTAGAATACATGAAGTAACTTATAGCAATAGAAGTCTGTTACCAATGCTAGAGGAACAAAGTGGAAATTAATAATTCTACCTAGGGATTTGAGAAAAGCTAATGACTATGCTGGTATTGAGGGATGAACAGGAGTTTTATCAGGAAAAGAAAAGGAAAAAGGGTATTTGCAGCAGAAGGAAACTTCTTGTTTAAGACAGGCACAGATGTAAAAGCTGGAATCTTCATTAAACATGAGACTCTCCCATGAACATTATCATTTGGGATGAGGTAAGATCTCAGATTAACCAGCATGGTGTTACATGGATGTTATTAATGGTTTTAATGGATGTTATTCATTAAAACTACTCAGGTTTGTGAAAGCAATATCAAGTAAATGAGGTCATAATACTGTCAGTCAATTAGTTTGGCAGAAAAAGCAACACATACCAATATGAGTTATTCAAATAACTTCCCCAGAAATAACCAGTTATAATTTCTTGTATATTATTCATGATTTTTTCTATGCATGTACTATTAATTATGTGTGGAAGTATTTACAGTTTTCCCAAAATTGAACTTAGAATGCCACTTTAAACTTGCTAATTTTAACTTGGTATTTCTTGACCAACTTTCTATATTAGTACATAGAATTCTATGTCATTCTTAAAACTGTTTTTTCAATTTATTTTAATCATTTTATGTTTAATTACCCACACATTACACATACACATTCTCAAAGTAAAAAAAAAAAAAATAGATCTATGTATGATTCAAAGAGACTACTTTTACCCCTATTTAATTTTACTTCCTTTCCCAGAGGTAATCTTTTTTTTTTTTTTTTGTATGTCTTCTTACTTCTCCTCTATGCATTCACACACACACACACACACACACACACACACACACACACACACGTGTATTGGGTTTTCTCTGTCATAAAGGAGATGGTGGACAACAATGAGTTCTTTTAGGTCTTTTAAAACCTGAAAGAACACCCAAGAAGGACCTAATCTTATCCATCTTTCTGGGTCTTTTATCTAAAGACCCTCCAATCTCATTTGTATTGTGGCCCCTGCAAACACACAGTCACTAAGAATTCAGCTACCTTCTCAAAAGAGGAACATCAACAAGATCCTCCTGTGTGGACAAACACGCAGTGGAGAGAACAAATGGTTCTCTCCACTTGTGGCTTCAGCATTGCAAAACCAAGCTGAGAAGGAAAGGATGGAAGAGGAGAGTAAGGGAGGAATATATGGGCTTTGGGGAATGTAGGTGTTGAGGCTTTAGGGTTTAGATATCTATCATTTTCTTGAGGGATCTGTATTGCTTTGCCTGTTATAGTCAGAGGGATGGAGTTTAAAGCATGTAGGATCTTGGAAAAAGTGCAACTGAGCAAGGTTTAATCATCAGTGATTGGAAGAGAAATGTTCAATTAGAGCCAAGTGGGAGTTAACTCAAAGCCATTTTGAAAGTTTCCTTTAGTGAATTAGAATTGCAGCCTTTTCCCCCCAAATTTCCCAACAAGGACTCTATAGGAAATTTTTAACCCCTAGAGTCCTTAACTAATGTTACTTAAGGCAATTTTATGTGTTTATTTGTACAGATTATTTGCTAACTTTTAAGCAAGAAATGATCTCAAAATACCCTTGTGTCTACTGATATTTCAAGGTAAGGGAATGCTCTGGAATGCTTCCCATTTTCCAAATGTAATATTTTCCAAAATAAATGTTGGAGTAACTGCATGGTTGATAGCATGTGAACATTTTAATTCACACAATAATATTGTGGAGTTTATGGTAGCTTGGCCCTTTTCCAAGAAGTTTGGAAATCCAAAAGCTGGCTGTTTCTTCTCTGTGGAAGAAAAAGGGAACATGTGAATCAGAATTGGTAAATTGGAGAGGAGGTCACAAACCGTATGGAGTTAAGTAAGGAAAAGTGAAGTACAATCTGCAGTGGGGAAAAAAAAAAAACAGTTGTATGGAAGGGAAGGACTGGTTACCATTAAAGTCTTCAAAATCAGGGCCTCAGAGGAGAAATGAATGGGAAAAGTTAATGACCCCTTGCTTCTCTCTCTCTCTCCCTCTCCTTCCTACCCTCCATTTCTTCCTCTCCTTCTCTCTCTCTCTCTCTCTCTCTCTCTCTCTCTCTCTCTCTCTCTCTCTCTCTCTCTCTCTCTCTCTCCCTCCTACACAGGGATGTGGCTGGTATAATGAGAACCAGGTGCAACCCTGAGATATCAGGGATCCCCATTCTGGTCTGCTCAGAAGCTCCTCAAGCCTTCCATGCTTGTAGTTCACATGTCACCCCTTCCAAAAAACTTGCCCTGATGGCCTGATTGCAGTCATCAAAGGACATCACATTGTGGAGGCAATCTGTTTCCTTGTCCTTTACTCCATGGTCTGCGAGATTCCTGACACCAGGATCTAAAATGTATACAATTATTATGTATTGAATGTTGATTGAATGAGCCTCTCTGGTTAGAAATAACCCCTCCTTTGAACTCCCTTGGTGTACTGCACTTCCCTTACTCACATAATTTTTGTTACATTGTATCTTGTAGAGTAATTTTTGTATTTTTAGTTCCACTATTGGACTCACAATTCTTCTGCAAGACAGATGAGATAATGTATGTAAAGTATTAGTGCCAATCTGCTGAATAAAAGATAGCTATTATTTGTGTAATGGGGTGCCTAGAGGACCAGAGAATATATTTAAAAAAATAAAAAAAAAAAAAAACAAAGTTCAGAAAATCACATGGGAGTGAATCTTTATTTTGCAAGAGTCATGAGTGAATTATGCAACTCTAAGAGACCTACTGTCTTAGAATGAAAGAATAATGGGATAGATTAGTCTTGAAAGATCTGTTCTTTCCCTTCCCCTTGGGTAGAAAGCTGGGGTTGGGGGCTAGGTGGGTGAGTCAGTGTTGCGTTGCCCAGCTCTGGGGGGTATCATTTATATTGTAATCTGTTGTGCTGGATGTATCTTGAGGGTCTCAATGTGGATGATATCCCTGGAGTTATGTAAGAAGGTAGCCCTAGGAAGGGAAAAGGAAGAGAGGCTCTGTTCCTTTCTCTTTGAGGTTCTAAGTTATTGGATCTCAAGTGGATTGGGGTGGTATTCACTGAGATCTGTCAACAGGAAAGAACAAGGGCTCCAGAGGGCACTTGCCACAAAGAAGGACTATCTGTGGACGCTGGACCAGCAAAGCTGTGTGACTGAAGCTGGATACCAAGGGATCTGAGTAGCTGAACCTTGAAGGCAAAGCCTGGTGATTCCTGTAGCCAAGAATAGCAATAGAATCACTTCAGCAGAAAACAAACCCAGGAGAGTGTGAAGGCTCACCGAGGACTGGTGTGACAGGAGACTTTGGATTGGTTAATTCACTGGTCTTCCCTCAACCTGGCTTTCGGACTGAGGAAACATTTTGATTTCTTAATTGAGAGGAGAGAGAGACTGGATTTTCTGCTAATAATGGCGCATGAAGCACTGCGATTAATTGACAAAATTAAAGAAATGTGGCTATATTTGCATTCTCAATGTAAATGAGGTCATAATGGTATTATCTTCAACATCATTATCAGCCAGCTCTCAGAACATCTGGCACACAGCTGGCATAAGATGGGTACAACCTCAGGAAGTCCACCTTTGTAATAAAATTAAAATTATAGATCTTTCCAGATAGATTCTGGAGAAAATGCTGAGTCCCAATGTGAAACTGACTCTTGGGCCCACTAGGAATGGACCTGAATCACCACAGGCTCTATAACCAAAATACTTTTCTAGGTTCCCTCCAGTGCAGGTCAGAACACCAAGGTGAATCTGGAACTCTCCCCTCCATATTTCACTGGCTGTTCTTTCTTGAGGACCAGGAAGTTACCATTGGTATTTTTTATTGGGTTTTTATCCTACTTCAAGTTCACCATCCTATACAATGTGTGCTCAGCACATGTTAACGACTAACCAGTTAGTTGGCTGAGTGCAAACTTTTGGTATTGAAAGAAGTGGATTCGCTCATTACCAACTGATTTCAGATATAGATTAAAATGCCCATTCAAGGAATATCATCCCTTGTGATTTTGTTTGTGCATATAATTTTCATTATTAAAAATCAAACCTTGGGGAGATCCAAGATGGCGGACTAGAGGGAGGCTGTGTTCCTTGTTGCTCCGTAACTCTGGTTTCAAGCAGAGGATATCTGTATCTTGGTAAGGCAGTTTTTGCTGCTTATCAATCCCCTGCTGTTTACCCCATTTGTCTGCTGTGATCACCTGCAGTCTGCCAGCATATCGATGCCTTCTTTGAGTGCAGATTTCTCACTGTCAGGCACCTATCATCCGCCATTTGCCTGCCACTCGCCTGTCCATCACCTGCCTTACACCTATCCATCACCCAACGCAAAGGACCTGATCATCTAACAACAGTCAGCAAACTGATCACTGACCGCCAGTGGAGCACCAGCTGCCTGCTGTTGCCTGGAAGTTCACTGTTACAGTACCTGCATGTTTGATTACACGTGGCTGCCGCCATTTTGAGACAACAGCCAGGCCCCTTAGGACCCCTGGCCGGACTGACTGAGCCCCATCTCCAGGATCCCTCAGCCCGACCGATCACTCCCTGCCTCTGGGGCCCTCACATCGACTGACTGCTCCCTGCTGCAGGACCCCCAGACCAAGTGACTGTGCCCTATCACCGGGAACCCAGACCAACTGATTGCAACCGGCCTCCAGGATCCCACAACCACACCAAACACACCCCACCTCTAGGACCTCCAGCTGACCATGTCCACACTCCAAGCTGCAGCTCCCAATTTGCCAACATATTTCAAAGCCAGAGCAGCCATCGTGGATAATCCTGGAAACCTTAGCTCCACCGATCTTTAGGTGGGGCAAAACCCATCCTGAGACGCCTGCTGGAGGCTTGAAGCTCATTGTCAGGTACCTCTCATGCATCAGGCTACTGAACTCTGGGAAGTTTCATTACTATATGACTGTTATACTGTAGATTTTCTTTTTTCTCCTTATTGAAAAAGTTTAAGATTTTATTTCTTTACTTTTCTTGCTCTCATTTTCTTTTGTTTACCTGTTCCCTCAGAGTCTTTTATCACTTTTTTGCATGCTAACATCCAATTTCTTTTGATTACACTCTCACCCTTTCTATTATCTAGAACTTCTGTATATTCTTTTCTTATCCCGTTAACAGCCGCATTCTACATCCCTCTGCATCCTCTTTGTCCTCCATTTGAAACTGCAGACCTTATTGCAAATCTGTTTTACTGAAGATAATATTTGAACTCATTCTATTTCTTATGACAATTTTGTTATTGTCCTCTTAGGGGCTATTTGGTCTAGAATTGCATAGTGTCTGAATTGGACACTGCTAATATTGATCTCCCCTTAAAGAAAGGGTTTTGGAAACCAATAGGGCCACTATAAGCCTACAGGGGGAAATCTGCAATACCCCAGATCTGCACTGCTAGAGGGGAAGATACATGAACAACATGAAAAAACAAGGGAAGAAAATGATCCAAACAAATCTAGATTCTATAGTAATAGAATCCAATGACTGTATGTTAGAAGAAATGTCAGAAAAGGAAGGACTTCAGATTATACATGATTGAGATGATTTGTGAAGCAAAGGATGAGATAAGAGAGCAAATGCAGGCAATGAATGATAATACCAATAAGCTGAAAGAGCACCTGCAGGAAGCAAAAGAGCATTTCAACAAAGAGAGAGATTCTCAAAAAAAAAAAATCAAACGGAAATCCTTGAAATGAAGGAAACAATAAACCAAATAAAAAAACACAATGGAAAGCACCACCAAAAGACTAGACCATTGGAAGACAGAACCTCAGACAATGAAGACAAAATATTTAATCTTGAAAATAAAGTTGCCCATACAGAGAAGATGGTAAGAAATCATGAACAGAATCTCCAAGAACTATGGGACATCATGAAAAGACCAAATTTAAGAATTATTGGGATTGAGGAAGGCACAGAGATACAAACCAAAGGAATGAACAACATATTCAATGAAATAATATCAGATAACTTCCCAAATCTGAAGAATGAAATGGAAAATCAAATACAAGAGGCTTACAGAACACCAAATGCACAAAATCACAACAGGTCCACACCAAGGCGCATTATAATGAAAATGCCTAACATTCAAAATAAAGAGAATTTTGAAGGCCGCGAGAGAAAAGCATCAGATTACATATAGGGGGAGACCAATATGGATAGCAGCCGACTTCTCAACCCAGACTCTAAAAGCTAGAAGGGCCTGGAACAATGTATTTCAAGTTCTGAAAGAACATTGTTGCCAACCAAGAATCCTATACCCAGCAAAACATACCTTCAGACTTGAAGATGAAATAAAATCCTTCCATGATAAACAAAAGTTAAAAGAATTTACAAATAGAAAGCCTGCGCTACAGAATGTTCTCAACAAAATATTCCATGAGGAGGAAATGAAAAACAACAATGTAGCTCAGCAAAGGGAGGAACTACCTTAGAGAAAAACCACTCAAAGGAGAAACCAAGCCAACTTAAAAACCAAAAATAAGCCAAATGACTGGGAATACAAATCATATCTCAATAATAACCCTGAATGTCAATGGCCTAAACTCATCAATCAAAAGACATAGACTGACAGAAAGGATTAAAAAGAAAGACCCAACAATATGCTGCCTGCAAGAGACTCATCTAATAGAAAAAGACATCCACAGGCTAAAGGTGAAAGGATGGGAAAAAACCTACCATGCACATGGACTCAGTAAAAAAGTGGGAGTTTTCATTCTTATATCAGATAAAGTGGACTTGAAGCCAAAGTTAGTCAGAAAGGATAAAGAAGGACATTTCATACTGCTTAAGGAAAACATAAATCATGAAGACATAACGATAGTAAATATTTATGCCCAAACAATGGTGCATCCCTGTACATCAAACAAATCCTTCTCAATTTCAAGAATCACATAGACCACAACACAATAATTCTGGGTGACTTTAATGCACCGCTGTCACCACTAGATAGATCTTCCAAACAAAAACCAACCAAAGAAACCATAGAACTCAATAACATAATCAATAACCTAGACTTAATAGACATATATAGAATATTCCATCCATCAACGAGCGGATTCACTTTCTTCTCAGCGGCACATGGAACCTTCACGAAAATAGACCATATATTATGCCACAAAGCATCCCTTAGGAAATGCAAAAAAATAGAGATACTGCCTTGTGTTCTATCAGATCATTATGGACTGAGAATAGAAATCAATAACAAAATAAAAAAACAGAAATTACTCCAACACATGGAGGCTAAATAATATGCTATTGATTGAAGCATGGATAACAGAAAACATCAGGGAGGAGATAAGAAAATTCGTAGAGGTCAATGAGAATGACGATACAACATATCAAAATCTCTGGGACACTATGAAAGTGGTACTAAGAGGAAAATTCATTGCATGGAGTGCATTCCAGAAAAGAATGCACATCATGAAAAGACCAAATTTAAGAATTATTAATTAAATGACTTAATTTAAATTCTTAATTTAAGAATAATTAATTAAATGACCTAACATTACAGCTCAACCCCTAGAAAAAGAACAGAATAACAACAAAAGTAGTAGAAGACAGGAAATAATTAAAATCAGAGCTGAAATCAATGAAATTGAAACAAAAGAAACTATTCAAAAAATTGACAAAACAAAAAGTTGGTTCTTTGAGAAAGTAAACAAAATAGACAAACCCTTAACCACACTAACAAAGAGAAGGAGAGAGAAGACTCAAATTGCTAAAATTTGTGATGAAAAAGGAAATATCATGATGGACACCACTGAGATACAGAACATAATGAGAAGCTACTTTGAAAATCTGTATTCCAACAAAATAGAATCTACTGAAGACACTGACAAATTTTTAGAGACATATGCTCCTCCCAAACTGAACCAGGAGGACATACACATTTTAAACAGATCAATATCAAGCAATGAAATAGAAGAAGCCATTAAAAATCTACCATCCAAGAAAAGCCAAGGACCCACAAATTCTCAGCCGAGTTCTACAAGACCTTCAAAGAAGAACTCATTCCAATACTTCTCAAAGTATTCCAGGAAATAGGAAAGAGGGTACCCTACTGAACTCATTCTATGAAGCTAATATCACCCTCATACCCAAACCAGGAAAAGACACATCAAGGAAAGAAAATTTTAGACCAATATCCTTGATGAATATAGATGCAAAGATCCTTAACAAAATATTGGCAAACCATATCCAAAAACATATTAAGAAAATCGTGCACCATGATCAAGTGGGGTTCATCCCTGGAATGCAAGGATGGTTTAACATCCGTAAATCAATAAACGTAATCCATCATGTCAATAGACTTAAGGACAAGAATCATATGGTTATTTCAATTGATGAAGAAAAAGTGTTCAACAAAATACAACACCCCTTCATGCTCAAAACACTAGAACAAATAGGGATAGTAGGAACATACCTGAACATTGTAAAGGCTATTTATGCTAAGCTCATAGCCAACATCATTCTTAATGGAGAAAAACTGAAACCATTCCCTTTAAAAATGGGAACAAGACAGGAAAATCCTCTTTCACCACTTCTATTCAACATTGTCCTCCAAACTCTAGCCAGAGCAATTAGGCAGACCAAAGAAATTAAAGGGATACGAATAGGAAAAGAGAAACTTAAGCCCTCACTATTTGCTGATAACATGATTCTACATTTAGAGGATCCAAAAACCTCTTCCAGAAAACTTCTAGACCTCATCAATGAATTCAGCAAACTAGCAGGCTATAAAATCAACATGCATAAATCTAAAGCATTTTTATACGCAAGGGACAAAACAGCTGAAAGGGAAATGAGGAAAACAACTCCATTTGCAATAGCCTCAAAAAAAATAATATACTTGGGAATCAATCTAACTAAAGAGGTAAAATATCTCTACAATGAAAAGTACAAAACACTGAAGAAAGAAATTGAGGAATACCTTAGAGGATGGAAAGATCTCTCATGTTCTTGGATAGGCAGAATTAATATTGTCAAAATGGCCATACTACCAAAAGTGCTATACAGATTCAATGCAATTCCAATTAAAATTCCAATGACGTACCTTACAGAAATAGAGCAAGCAATTATGAAATTCATCTGGAAGAATAAGAAACCCAGAATAGCTAAAGCAATCCTTAGCAGGAAGAATGAAACAGGGGGTATCACAATACCTGATCTTCAACTCTACTACAAAGCAATAGTAACAAAAACGGCATGGTATTGGCACCAAAACAGACAGGTAGATCAATGGTACAGAATAGAGGACACGGACACAAACCCAAATAAATACAATTTTCTCATAATAGGCAATGGTGCCAAAAATATGCAATGGAGAAAAGATATCCTCTTCAACAAATGGTGCTGGGAAAACTGAAATCCATATGCAGCAGAATGAAACTAAACCCCCATCTCTCACCCTGCACAAAAATCAACTCAAAATTGATGAAGGACCTTGAAATCAGACCAGAGACCCTGCATCTTATAGAAGAAAAAGTAGGTACAAATCTTCAACTTATTGGCTTAGGATCAGACTTCCTTAACAGGACTCCCATAGCACAAGAAATAAAAGCAAGAATCAACAACTGGGACAGATTCAAACTAAATACCTTTCTCTCAGCAAAGGAAACTATCAGCAATGCGAAGAGAGAGCCTACAGAGTGGGAGAATATCTTTGCCACTCATACTTCAGATAGAGCACTAATTGCCAGAATATATAAAGAACTCAAAAAACTCTACACGAAGAATACAAATAACCCAATCAACAAATGGGCTAAGGATATGAACAGATGCTTCACAGAAGAAGATCTACAAGCAATCAACAAACATATGAAAAAATGTTCACCATCTTTAGTAATAAGAGAAATGAAAATCAAAACTACCCTAAGATTCCATCTCACCCCAGTTAGAATGGCGATTATCAAGAATACAAGCAACAATAGGTGTTGGTAAGGATGTGGGAAAAAAGGTACACTCATACATTCCTGGTGGGGCTGCAAATTAGTGCAGCCACTCTGGAAAGCAGTGTGGAGATTCCTTAGAAAACTTAGTATGGAACCACCATTTGACCCAGCTATCCCACTCCTTGGCCTATACCCAGAGGACTTAAAATCAGCATACTTCAGAGATACAGCCACATCAATGTTTATAGCTGCTCAATTCACAATAGCCAGATTGTGGAACCAACCTAGATGTCCTTCTATTGATGAATGGATTAAGACACTGTGATATATATATATACACACACACAAAATACACACATATATATACACACATAATATTCCATTGTGTGTGTGTGTATATATATATATACACACACACACAATGGAATATTACCTATAAAGAATAATAAAATTATGGCATTTGCAGGTAAATGAATGAAATTGGAGAACATCATGCTAAGTGAGATAAGCCAATCTCAAAAATCCAAAGGACAAATGATCTCACTGATAAGCGGATGATGACACATAATGGGGGGTGGTAGGGGTGCAAGAATGGAGGAAGGAGGGACTGTATAATGGGGAAAGAGTGGTGGGATGGGTTGTGGGAAGGAAAAAATAACAGAATGATTCAAACATCATTACTCTATGTAAATGTATGATTACGCAAATGGTATGCTGTTACTCCATGTACAAACAGGAACAACATGTATCCCATTTGTTTACAATAAAAATAATTTTAAAAAAATTAAATCTTGGGAGCTAGAGTTGTAGCTCAGTGGTAGAGCACTTGCCTAGCATGCTTGAGGCACTAGATTCGATTCTTAGTACCACCTATAAATAAATAAAATAAAAGTCCATTGACAACTAAAAAATTTTTTTAAAACAATGAAATCTTGGGCTAGGGTTGTAGCTCAGTGGCAGAGTGCTTGGCTAGCTTGTGTGAGGCACTGGGTTTGCTTCTAACCACCACATATAAATAAATAGAACACGTTTCCTTCAACAACTGAAAAATTTTAAGAAATTAAATCTGTCATTCATAAGAAGCATTCCTTTTATAATTTTATAACCTTATAAACCAGAGTAACCCTTGGCCCCATCTTTTCCTCTAGCCCCAATGTGGTGGTCAAGATCATGTTTAAGTCAGTGAGCACTAGATTTGAATCATATTTTGTAGCCTATTAATTATGTGATCTTAGAACCTCTCTGAACTTCCAAAGTGTTTCTGGTGTATAAAAAAGGATAATAATTGTACATAGTTTCGAAAATTAAATGAGATGTTACATGTCAGACACCACACCTGACACAAAGCTAACACTCAACAAATGTCAGCTATCACAACCTGTCACACCAGACTCCTCTGTGCATCTCTTTACTCTTCCCCTTATATTGACCCTGAATCCATTGCAAACCAGTGCTGGGTCTCCACATGCTTTAATGTTTTTTCTCCTTTTTTCCCACTTTAAAGAGTTGTTTCACTTTGGTATATATTTAAGATCTACATCATGATGTTTTGCTATATATATAGACATAGGGAAATGATTGCTACAGTTAAGTAAATTAACATATCAATCTCCTTGCATAGTTGTCTTTTGTTGGAAAAAAATTCCAGCTTTGTTAATGCAAAGTTGACAAAAATGTATATATTTATAGGTTAAAGGTGTGCAACGTGATAATTTGATATATGTAAACATTGTGAAATGATTACAATTAATTAATACATCTATCACTTCACCTAGTTACCTTTTTTGTGTGCATTTGGTAGGAACATATAAGATCTCTCTTAAGAAATTTCAAGTATACAATAAAATATTGTTATAGCCACTAATCCTGTACATTAGATCACCAAAACTTAGTGATCTTACCATTGAAAAGTTTATACCTTAGACAATTATCTCTCCATTGCCCTCATATCCCAGGTCCTGGCATCCACTATTCTACTCTGTTTCTCTTAGTTTTTAGATTCTAAATATAAATGAACTCATATAGCATTTGTCTTTCTCTGACTTACTTCACTTATTATAATTCCCACAAGATTCATCCATATTGTCACAAATGACAGAAATTTCTTCTTTTTATGGCTGGATATTCCCAATTTCCTTATCCATTCATTTGTTAATGCACACTTAAGGTTATTTCCATGTCTTGGCTACTGTGAACAATGCTGCAGTGAATGTGGAATGCAGTTATCTCTTTGAGATAATGACTTTATTTCCTTTGGATGTATATCCAGATTGCTTGGTCATATTGTAGTTCTTTTAAAATCTTTTGAAGAACCACCTCCATACTGTTTCCCATAATGATTGTACCAATTTACATTCCCGCCAATAGTGTACAAGAGGTGCCTTTTCTCCACATCTTTGCAATATTTATATGTTGTCTTTTTTATAATAGGCATCCAAATATGTATGAGGTACTGTCTATTATGATTTTGATTAGTGATCTTGAACATCTTCTTATGTACTTGTGGGTCATTTGTATGTCTTCCTTGGGAAAATATAGGTCTCAAATCAGGTCTTTTGTCCATTTTTAATTTGATTTTTTTTTGCTATCAAGTTATTTGTGTTTCTTATATTTATTATAGATATCAACCCCTTACCAGATATATAGTTTACAAACATTTTCTCCAATTCCATGGGTTACCCCTACATTTTGTTGATTGTTCCCTTTGGGCAGCTTTTCAGTTTGCTGTAATCCTGCTTATTTATTTTTGCTTTTATTGCTTGTGCACTTTGATGTTCTTTTAAAGGTCTTCAATGACTCTTTTGTTGTGAAGGTCAATAATACTTTTCATTGTTCCTCCTGATTTCTTTGGTGAATTTTATATCACCAAACATTCTCGTTTTTGGAATTCTCTCCTGTTTGTTTCCATGACAATCTATTCTCCTGATTCTCCTGATAACCCTCAATGTCTCTCCTCTCAATTTTCTTATTTGGCTTCTTCCTCCATTGGTCAATTCTTACACTTTACTACTCTCAGATTTAATCCTTCACCTGTCTTTTTTTTCCACTTTGCATACCACTAGCATGACTTTATTATTTACAATCCAATTAATCTTAATTAACATTTACACTTCTGTCTTACTTTCCAGACCTGTATTTTTGACATTGTTCTTGACATCTCCACCTTAATTTCTCTTGTGAACCTCAAACTCAGAGTATATATAGTAAAATCTGTCTTCTCCTACCCCAAACCAGCTCTTTATCCTAGAGTTCTTTTTTCTATTGGTGATATTACTATGTCTCCATTCATTTGATCAATAACTTTTCCTTTCTTACCACTCTCCCCCACCAGCGTATTCATTAATTTTATTAAATTCTCCTGTAAATACCTCTCAAACATCTCTCAAATTTATTCTTTCTTCTCCATCTTCACTGTCATACCTTGATTGAGGTCACCACTATCTCTTGTCCAAATATTGTAGGAACAGTCTACATAGCCATCATTTTATATTTTTAAAATACAGATATAATCATATCATTATATGAATTGATAAAATCCTTTGCAGATCTCATCCTCAAAACTGAACAGAGGCAAAGTGGGGCTGCTAGAAAACAACAAATTTTTTTTAAAAATTAGAACAAATTCAAGGTTATCTCTACAGCAACATTGTACTCACTTGTATTCTTACAGACTTTCTTAAGTGGAAAAGAAAGAAATGGAGCCAGAGGTAACATACTGGGAACTCACATCAGCCTAGAGCTTTCATAGGAACCATTAACTTACATACCATTCACTATGAATGACTAAATGCTGAAAATTAATGGCATGTGTGTCAGTGAGCTTTCCCTCTGCTTTGCCATTCCATAATCTTGTGGTGGTCATTGCCCAAGAATGACAGGGTACTGCTGGCCTGCTTCATGATAAGTTAAATGCACATAACACTAAAAGTAGACACCGCAATGCTTCTTTAACAATTGTCAATAAAAACTGCCAAATAGATTGGAATAATAACACTACATGTAATGAAGAATACTTTGGTTCCTTTTTATTGAGGCACATAGAAAGCCAAACTATAGTCACAATATAACTTTGTGGGCCTGGCTAAGATATTCTATTTTTGTCATTGTCATAATAAGGATGGTTTTATTAATGGGACTAAAATTGATCATTCCCTGAATTTATCTCATTAGGGACAGTTTTGTCTTCGACTTGGAACTACTTCACATCTTACCTCCAGTGAGGAAATTTCACCCCTGGGAACAATGCTAGGTTGTGAATTGCTCATGTTTGCTTCAGACTGTTTTTCTGTACTTTAGAACTAAACAATCTTCTTAGAGTTGTAATTTTTTTCTTTCACTCAAATCACAGTAAAATTCTATAAGCTTGGGAACTTTTCATATCTTCTAGCTGATTCTTCCTGACTGCTCTGAATCATTATTCATTGTCATTAGACTTTCATTAGTACATGGGTGGCTTATTTCACAGGTTTACAAGTTATTGAACTTACTGTAGACCTCAGGTATTAAAAACAAACAAACAAACAGCAGCAACTATGAAAACAATTGGTAAGGACAAGATGAATGGAGAATTTCTGATAAATTCAGAATTCTTAACTGAGAGCTTCATAAAGGTGACATTTGAGATGATTCAAAGGATAAGTAGGAGTTTTGCAGGAAGACTGATATCAATTTCCAAAGGCAAACACGATTACAAAATAATGCTATGTTCTAGAAGCAAGATATGTGGTATGGTTGTGTACATAGAGGGTAGGAAGTGGTAGAAGATCCTGAGAAAATGGGTCAGGGTCAGATTGTGGAGAGCCTTATATGCCATGATGGATAATGGGTATTTAACACAGCCATTACTAATAAAAAGTAGCTCCTTAATTCCACTCCAACCCCAATAAAAGCAAAAGAATTCCCTTCCCTTATTTTTTGCATAATGTGCAGTTTAAGTGAATATACTTATGTACAGATAGGTTTTCTAAGAGGAAGAAGAGAATATGTTTATTTTCTGTGGTAGAACCAAGTTTACCACAGAATAAGTACCTGGCATATTGTAGCCATGTAGTCTTTGCTGCATGAAATGACTGGCTGGATGGCTGGATGTATAAACAGATGGAAGACGTCTTTGTAAAAGAGACTCGAAAGTTGTTTCCAAAGCTCTAGAACTGATAGAGGGAATTTCATCTTCATATATTCCCAAGTCTGCTGTGATTTGAGACTAAACAAGTCACAAATCAGGAATGTGAATGTCAGTCTCATACCAGTACAGTGCAGCCTTGATTTTTTCCCTCTTGGGCTCCCAGGCAGAAAACTTGGTAATGCTACCTCCACTACAGTCCTCAGAGCTCATATTCACATTGCAATAACTTGGTCATTACTTAATTTAAACTTAATTTTACCTCTGGGTTCAAGACTTGCTCCTCTCCTAATCCCTTTTTCCCTACATTAATGATCCCTTATTCAAAAAATCTATATTAAACAACTAAATTCTGAGAAAACATTTTTCACATATTTTTATTTAATCCAATTAATGTTTGATTTAACATTTATTCTTGTTGCCATCTAGCTTTCCTTAAATGCATAGTTAAGAATTACACATGAGACTCCAAGATGGCAGACTAGAGGGTGACTGCATCTCCTGTCCATCCAGAACTCAGGATTCAAGAAGGGGAGGTATTGAGAGACCCAGACCAACTCAGAGCCACTGGTGAGTCTCTCCCACTGGGCAAGGCTTGGCTCGGGCGGCATGCCTGGACAGTGGGCGGCTTCTCAGGGCAGGGCCTGGCAGCGAGAGACTTCCCTGAGCAGCCAGGCTACCCCTTCTGTGAACGGCCAGGATCCCTCCCGCAGGCAGGCCCAGTCCACAGGTAGCTGCTCGGAGCAGGGCAAGACAGCAGGAGACTTCCCCTAGCAGCCAGGCTCTATCCAGCAGCAGGCTGGGTCCACAGGGAGCTGCACAGAGCACGCCCACCCAGTTTGAGGCTTTCCTCGCACAGCCAGACCCCAGCCACGGACCCAGTGGCAGCTTTCTACCCGAGCACGGCAATATCAAGTTCCTCCAAGACTTCAGGCTACTGAAGGCTGGGAGGTGATATACTGGAAATCTACAGGGACACTATAAGCCAATAGAGGAAATCTGCAATATCTCAGAGTCCCACTGATACCTGACCGATATGAGAAAACAAGGGAAGAAAATGTCCCAAATAAACCTAGATGCTATATCAATAAAACCCAATGAGAGCATGGCAGATGAAATGTCAGAAAGGGAGTTCAGAATGTACATAATTAAAATGATCAGGGAAGCAAACAAGGAGATGAAAGAGCAAATGCAGGCATTGAATGATTGCACCAATCAACAGTTAAAAGAACAAACACGGGAAGCAAAAGATCATTTCAACAAAGAGTTAGAGATATTGAAAAAAAAAGCAAACAGAAATCCTTGAAATGAAGGAAGCAATAAACCAAATTAAAAACTCCATAGAAAGCATAACCAATAGGATAGAACACCTGGAAGACAGAACCTCAGACATTGAAAACAAAATATTTAATCTTGAAAACAAAGTTGACCAAACAGAAAAGATGGTAAGAAATCATGAACAGAATCTACAAGAATTATGGGATATCATGAAAAGGCCAAATTTAAGAATTCTTGAGATTGAGGAAGGCCTAGAGAAACAAACCAAAGGAATGAACAATCTATTCAATGAAATAATATCAGAAAATTTCCCAAATCTGAAGAATGAAATGGAAAATCAAGTACAAGAGGCTTATAGGACCCCAAATATACAAAATTACAACAGACCCACACCAAGTCACATTATTATGAAAATATCTGACATACAAAATAAAGACAGAATTTTAAAGGCTGTGAGAGAAAAGACTCAAATTACATTCAGGGGGAAACCAATAAGGATATCAGCAGATTTTTCAACCCAGACCCCTAAAAGCTAGAAGGGCCTTGAACAACATTTATCAAGCCCTGAAAGAAAATGGATGCCAACCGAGAATCTTAAACCCAGCAAAACTTACCTTCAGATTTGACAATGAAATAAAATTCTTCCATGAGAATCAAAAGCTAAAAGAATTTACAAAAAGAAAGCCGGCATTACAGAACATTCTCAGCAAAATATTCCATGAGGAAGAGATGGAAAACAATGATGCAAATCAGCAAAGAGAGGAACTAACCTAAAGGAATAGCCAAATAAAGGAGAAACCAAGTCGTGTCAAAAACCAAAAATGAGCCAAATGACCAGGGATATGAATCATATCTCAATAATAACCCTGAATGTTAATGGCCTGAACTCATCAATCAAAAGACATAGACTAGCAGATTGGATTAAAAAGAAAGATCCAACAGTATGCTGCCTGCAAGAGACTCATCTCATAGAAAGAATTACCCAGAGACTAAAGGTGAAAAGATTGGAAAAAACATTCCATGCACGTGGAAAAAGCAAAAAAGCTGGAGTATCCATCCTCATTTCAGGTAATGTAGACTTCAAACTAGTTAGTCAGAAGGGATAAAGAAGGACATTTCATACTCCTTAAGGGAAGCATAAATCAGTAAGACATAACAATCATAAATATCTATGCCCCAAACATTGGTTCATCCATGTACATCAAACAAATCCTTCTCAATTCCAGAAATCAAATAAACCACAACACAATAATACTAGGTGATTTTAACACACCTCTCTCACCACTGGATAGATCTTCCAAACAAAAATTGAACAAAGAAATCATAGATCTCGATAACACAATCCATAATTTAGACTTAATGGACATATATAGAATATACCATCCAAAAAAGAATGAATACACTTTCTTCTCAGCAGCACATGGATCCTTCTCTAAAATAGACCATATTTTATGCCATAAAGCTAATGTTAGCAAATACAAGAAGATAGAGATACTACCTTGTACTCTATCAGATCACAATGGATTGAAATTAGAAATAAATGACAGAATAAAAAAACAGAAACTACTCCAACACCTGGAGATTAAATAATACACTATTATACGATGAATGGATAACAGAAGACATCAGGAGGGAAATAAAAAACTTCTTAGAAGTAAATGAGAACAAAGACACATCATATCAAAATCTCTGGGACACTATGAAAGCAGTACTCAGAGGAAGATTTATTTTATGGAGTGCATTCAATAAAAGAAGAAAAAAACCAACAAGTAAACAACTTCACACTACAGCTCAAAGCCCAGGAACAGACCAACACCAAAAGTACTAGAAGACAGGAAATAGTTAAAAATCAGAGCTGAAATCAATGAAACAAAAGAAACAATTGGAAAAATTAACAAAATAAATACTTGGTTCTTTGAAAAAATAAACAAAATTGATAAACCCTTAGCCACACTAACAAAGAGAAAGAGGGAGAAAACTCACATTACTAAAATTCGGAATGAACAAAGAAATATCACTACAGACACGAGTGAAATCCAAAACATAATTAGAAGCTATTTTGAAAATCTATGCTCCAACAAAACAGAAAATCTCAAAGACATCAATAGGTTTCTAAAGACATATGAATTACCTAAACTGAACCAGGAGGACATACACAATTTAAATAGATCAATTTCAAACAATGAAATAGAAGTCATCAAAAGCCTACCAACAAAAGAAAAGTCTGGGACCAGATGGGTTCTCAGTCAAGTTCTACAAAATCTCTACAACAAGAACTACAGAACACTAAAGAATGAAATTAAAGAAAACCTTAGAAGATGGAAAGATCTCCCATATTCTTGGATAGGCAGAATTAATATTGTCAAAATGGCCATATTACCAAAAGTGCTATACAGATTCAATGCAATTCCAATTAAAATCCCAATGACATACCTTACAGAAATAGAACAAGCAATCATGAAATTCATCTGGAAGAATAAGAAACCCAGAATAGCTAAAGCAATCCTCAGTAGAAAGAGCGAAGCAGGGGGTATTGCAATACCAGAATTTCAACTCTACTACAAAGAAATAGTAACAAAAACGACATGGTATTGGCATCAAAATAGACAGGTAGATCAATGGGACAGAATAGAGGACATGGACACAAACCCAAATAAATACAATTTTTTTCATACTAGACAAAGGTGCCAAAAATATGCAATGGAGAAAAGATATCCTCTTCAACAAATGGTGCTGGGAAAACTGGAAATTCATATGCAGCAGAATGAAACTAAACCCTATCTCTCACCCTGCACAAAACTCAACTCAAAATGGATCAAGGACCTTGGAATCAGACCAGAGACCCTGCATCTTATAGAAGAAAAAGTAGGTACGAATCTTCAACATTTTGGCATAGGATCAGACTTCCTTAACAGGACTCCCATAGCACAAGAAATAAAAGGAAGAATCAATAACTGGGATAGATTCAAACTAAAAAGCTTTCTTTCAGCAAAGGAAACTATCAACAATATGAAGAGAGAACTTACAGAGTGGGAGAAAATCTTTGCTACTCATACTTCAGATAGAGCACTAATTTCCAGAACCTATAAAGAACTCAAAAAACTCTACACGAAGAATACAAATAACCCAATCAACAAATGGGCTAAGGAAATGAATAGACATTTCACAGAAGATCTACAAGCAATCAACAGATATATGAAAAAATGTTCAACATCCCTAGTAATAAGAGAAATGCAAATCAAAACTACCCTAAGATTCCATCTCACCCCTATTACAATGGTGATTATCAAGAACACAAGCAACAAAAGGTGTTGGAGAGGATGTGGGGAAAATGATACACTAACACATTGCTGGTGTGGTTGCAAATTAGTTCAGCCACTCTGGAAAGCAGTGTGGAGATTCCTCAGAAAGCTTGGAATGGAACCACCATTTGACCCAGCTATCCCACTCCTTGGCCTATACCCAAAGGACTTAAAATCAGCATACTACAGGGATGCAGCCACATCAGTGTTTATAGCTGCTCAATTCACAATAGCCAGATTGTGGAACCAACCTAGATGTCCTTCAATTGATGAATGGATAAAGACACTGTGGTATATATATATACGATGGAATATTACTCAGCCATAGAGAATAATAAAATTATGGCATTTGCCAGCAAATGGATGAAATTGGAGAATATCATGCTAAGTGAGATAAGCCAATCTCAAGAAACCAAAGGACGAATGATCTTGCTGATAAGCAGCTGATGACACATAATGGGGGGTGGGAAGGGGCAAGTATGGAGGAAGGAAGGACTGTATAGGGAAAAGAGGGGTGGGAGGGGTGGGGGGAAGGAAAAACTAACAGAATGATTCAAACACTATTATCCTATGTAAATGTATGATTACACAAATGGTGTGCCTTTACTCCATGTACAAACAGAAAAACAACATGTATCCCATTTGTATACAATAAAAATAAATTTAAAAAAAGAATTACACATGTACAGTTATTCAATGGAATTTTGTATTTGACCTTTTCATTTGACATTAATGCCATGCCTAATGTTCCATATTGTTTTAATCATTGTTCTCTTACTTTTCTTTTTGTTTATTTCTTCTCTACCTGTCTTCAAATACTAACACTGTGATGTACCCTAATTCCACTCAATTCTCATAAAACCATAGAACTAGATATAGTTGTATACACATAAACACCACATAAATATAAATATACATATATACATGTGCTCATTGTTTGATAAAAATGAATCACACTCCACATAGTTCTCTGCTATTTGTTTTCCTTATTTAATGATAAACCATGATAAACCTTGAAGTCAATAGATTTTGATCCAAATCATTCAAGATATACCTGTCAAATATAATTGCATCACTGTTAATTTAATTTTTATTTATTGATAAACACTCAGGCTTTTCCATCCTCTACTAATAACGTAGCAATAAATATTCTTGTGTGCAAATCCTTTAATACATGCCAATTACTTCTATAGAACATGTTCCTAGATTAAGTTAAAAGTAAATGTAATTTAAATTTCAATAGCTGTCAAAAGATGCCTTTCCCAAAAGCTCACATTCCTATATCCCCACAAGTTTATCAACTTATCTGTGCAAATATTCTGAGAAGTAAAGCACAATGGTTAAGAACAGAAGCTCTGGTGCAAGACTACTTGGTGTGAATCCTGGCTCTTCCAATACAACCTGTATGACCTTGAACAAGAGATCATTTTATTGTACACCAGTTCTGTATCTGTAAAAACCTTTTATAGACACTACCTTTCATACATATATGTATAAAATGCTTAGAACAGTGCTTGGCATGTGATAATTCTTCAGTAAGGATCAACTACGATTATAGTTGTGATAAACTGGAATATTAATATGATTAATTCATTATATTCCTCTAGTGTTTTTTTGCCACAAAAATAGAGTATCCCTACCTATTTCACTGGGAAACAGTCAACTCAGCAGTTATGAATACAAGAAAATCAAGATTACCCAGATGTTCATAGCTATGACACATTGTTTAACATTGTTCCTCAGTGTGTTCTCAAATTATTTCTGTCTGTGCCTTTCTGGCTTAATGGGTCCAGCTCAAAAGAGCAGTGTTCTTAAATAGTACACAACAGGAATAGCTCATGGCCATTTTGGTACCGAATTGCTACCAAGTTTATTTTATAGTAAGAAACAGAAAATCCTCCTATTTCTCCTTCCTTTTTTTTTATTTGAGAGGATGTCAGTAGCTTTGTGTGAAAGGAATCAAACCCCAAAGAAAAACCGGTTTTTTACAAAGAATGGAAAGTAAACTTCTCATTTTGTTGAGCCACTGATTCAAGAGCAATCTATTCTGCATCTTTCAATCTGTTTTGTTGGAGCACGCAGTGAACATTCCAAGTACATATTTACACTGTTTCAGTTTAACGTGAATTCAAACAAATAGAAAGATCAAATATTTGGAACCCCTTCTACAGATTACCTTTGTGATTAAGAGACAAAAGTATCAGTCAGCAAGCTTACAGACAGGAGACTTTTCTAAAGCAACTTTTAGGGAATGCTGTGAAATCAGCCCACATTCAATTCTGTAGACTCCATCAGGCATTTGCTGAGCACTTGCTGTATACCAGACACTACCCTAGGCATTGGTAGGAATGGAGTGTAAAGAGAAATACGGAGGAGTGGGCACTCAGGCTAATATTTTATTGAGAGAGGAAATAGCATGCAGGCAGTGATAAGCCATGCATTAAGTCTCTCTTCATATCCAGTGAGAGAAAACTCCATTCAAACTGACTTAAACAAATAAAAATTACTAGCTCATACAATGAAAAGTACAGGGGTGTTGGCCTCAAAAGGTGGTTGATCCAAGAACTGAAATGATAGTACTGGGATCCCAAATCTCTCCATGTTCTGGATCTGCTCTCCTAAGTTTAGGCTTCACTCTCAGATTCTATGAGATGGAAGGATAGTTTAGTACAGCAGCAGGTCTACATTCAGGTCTAAGAGAAAATAGGACTTATTTTCCATGACAGTATGATGCAAGTCTTGAATGTGACTCATAGTACCCTGAATTGGGTTGCAAGCTTACTCTTAAAATTATCACAGTGACCAGAGGTTATGCCATGTTCTAACCCATCAAGACTGAATGACATGAAGTCAGCACTTACCAAACATACAGACATATGAGAGAATGGGTGATTCTTTGGGGAAAAAATTGTAGAGTGGGAAATAGATTCAAAACCAAATAAAGTAGGGTAATAAATTGCATAAGGAGAAGATAGCTAAAGACATATTCTGGCTTTAAGAAACTAAGAGGGCTGGGATCAGGGCTCAGTGGTAGAGCGCTTGCCTCACATGGGTGAGGCACTGGGTTCGATCCTCAGCACCACATGAAATGCATAAATAAAATAAAGGTATTTAAGAAAAGAATCTAAGAAGAAAACACTGAAGCAGAACTAAAATGAATAGGGTTCAAATCCCTTCTCATTCTGAGAATCTCTGATTCTGAGGATTTCACTATTAACACAACTCTTATAAAAATTAGTAGTATAATTAGTGCTAAAGAGTTCTTTCTGACTCTGATGTCAGACAAGTCTGTGTGAAAGATCTAGATCTACTTCTTACATGATCTTGGATCTCAATTCTGTTTGCTTATCTGTAAAATGGCGGTAGTAATGGTCTTTCCCTCATAAGGCTTTACAAGGTTTGAATATAATGTTTCATAAAACACCTACCTGTTGGGACTAGAGTCCTATGTCTTGAGATAGCGTATGTCTTTTTATCATCATCTCCCATTTCCTTTTTAGCACACTGAAATTGAGGTTCCTCCTCATACTAAAGATATGAATGGCCCCTTAATAGCTATAGATTGATAATTCTCAATCTTTGTTTGATTTGACTTTTGTATAATACTAAAATAATAATAATTCCCTTCTTGAAACTCTTTAGTCAATTTTTTGATATTATTTTCCTGTTGGTTTTGCTTTCTGTCTATGCTGCCCTTCCTTCTCTGTATTTTCTCTGGATCCTCTTCCTCAGTTTACCCCAAGATTTTGGATTTTCTAGGAGAATAGAAAAGGTAGTAGGTAGTAGTCAACTGATTTATAATCATGGCTACCCACTGTATGTTGAACTAGTTTCATGTGTTAGGGGAATACCCATATTTAAGTAATAAAATTTTCAATGTACTCAGAACTAAAATTCCAAGTGTCTCTAAGAGACATAATTTTAGCACCATCAATATCATAAACCATGTGAGACCTAACTAGAAATCCTGTATTCTTTAGTTATCACTCCCTATTCTTTCCATCTTTCTAAGCTTTAAGCAATCATAAACCTACTTTCTGTCTATAGATTTGTCTATTCTGCACACTTCAAATAAATGAATTACTATATTGTATTTGGTGACTTGTTTCTTTCACTTAGTATAATTTCTCAATGTTTATCCATGCTTTAGCAAATGTAATAATACCTTATTCCTTTTTATGACCAAATATTATTTGGACATCATATTTTGTTTATCCATTCATCAGTTGATGAACATTTGAATTGTTGCAGGTAATATTAACACTTCTATTTTATTTTAGAAATAAGGAAACTGAATCATAGAGAAATAATTTGGTAGCTAGAAAGTGGTAAAGTTGAGAAGATGGCAGAGCCACATGTATCTGATTCTCTAATTCTTGCTCTTAACCACTATACCACTGCCTCTTACTATGCTATATACCCTTATAAAGCCAACACAAAAAAAGATGGGAGGATTGGGTGTAGCTCAGTGGTAGAGTGGGTTTGAAGCATGTTGGAAACCTCTGGGTTAGATCCCCAGCACTGGGAAAGGGTGAGGGCAGCAGTAGGGAAAACCAATAAAATTCTTATTGAAGTCTTTTTAGGAGCACAATTCAAATCTCATCCTGAAAAACAAGTAGGTGAAACTATTGAAATATTTGAAAAACAAGAAAACAAAGCTTAGCTCTAAAAGATATTAGAACAATATAAATCTACAATTATTAAATATTAGTAGCTAATACTTACATAGCACTTACTTTAAGCTTTTAAGATGAGAAAAATCAAGGTACTGGGTGTTTAAGTAAACTGTCTCACATTATAGAACTGGTGGGTAGTAGAACTGGTACTGAATTCAGGCCTTCTAACTTCAGATTTGGGGTTCTTCATCATTACTGTCATTAGTCAAACAAATGAATATAAACAATGTAAACAAATAAGCAAAAAGAATAGCAATCAAATCTCCAGGACAGAGACCATTAAAGTTTAAAAGTAACAGAAGATAACACAATGTTATAATGCAATGCATTGAAGTATAAAAAGTTTTTTAAACTTTTGCACCTCAGACAAAACAAAATCAAATGGAAAGTGCAAAACAGAAAAAAGTATTTGAGACATATACATAGAAGATAAGAGTTATTTCTCATGAAAATTAACAAGAAAAATATTAAAGGGCCAAATACAAAGGGTGGAAAAGAACATGAATAGATTATGCAACAAAGAAAGAATTTATGTGAGGAAAATATTTACATTTATTAATAATGAAAGAAAAGCCATTAAGCTTGTGATGATTTTTTTCTATCAAATAAGAAAAATATACAAGCTTGAAGAAGAATATCTAGTCTTGTTTGGTATATAATAGTCTGGAATTCTCAAACATTGTTGGTATCAGCTTAAATTTGTAGAACTTTTCTGTCAAATTGTCTTGCAGTCTGTACCAAGAACCTAAAATATATAATTTTCTCTTCTAGGAATCTAACCTAAGGAAATAAGTAAGTATAAGTTTAGAAAAGCTTAATGTTCAATAACGTTCATAACAATTCAGAAGAAAAATACTGGAAACCACCTAAATATCTAACAATGAGGAAGTGGTTAAATCACTTTTTCTGTATATTAACAATTATGCAGACATTAAAATGATGTTTACCCAATAATGTAAAATTTGGGGAAATGTTCCAATTATATTTTTACATTTTTAAAAAGCCAGTACACAATTTAGATGTGTTTCGAAATCTATATAACCATAAGTATTAAAAGAAATAGCATAGTAAAAACTAAAGAGAAATATATAAAATATATTGAATTGTTAAAAAATTTTTTTCTTTCTAGTTACTGTTTTGCCAATTTTTCTATAAAAAGCACTGATTACTTTTACAATGGGGAAAAATAAAATAAACTTTGCTTTAAAAATAAAGTTGATGGGTTGTGTTATATGTGTTAAGTTGACTGATCTCAAATTACTCCCATCTCTCACTGACACAGCATATCTAACCCAGGGGAATGGTGTGCACGTATCTCTTTGAAGCACCAGCTCTGGAGATAAGGCCTCAGCTGATCTGTGGGTCTGCTGATTTGCCAGCAATGCCAGATAAAGAATTTTAAACACAGAGGGAAACTACAGAGCCACTGACTGGTCCACAACAGGGGAGACCAATCAGTCCAGTTTTTGTTTCTTCTGGTTAGTAGCCCTGAAAGAAAGCAAGATTACACTGTAGTTTTTGCACTGTATCCAGGATGACAGGCTCCAGCACTTCTAGGACAGAGGTGAATGAGGAATGCCTGGCTGGGAAGATAGAGGAAAAGGACACCCTGTGGTGGAGCACACAGATAAGATCTCCAAACAGAGACACTCATTCTGGTAACAGTTTCCAAGGTTCGAGGAGCAAATAAAACCCTCTAGGGAGCAGTAGAGAAAGAGAGTAGGAAATCCCTGGCCTGACCCATTGGAAGGGTTAGGGCCTTCTGAATTTTCAGAGCTCTTCCATATTGTTTCCCTTGCAGTTATTTGTTGAATACATAGGATAAGCCGGATGTGGCTCCTCATAGACTGCTTAGAGACTCATACAAGGGACAAACAGGCAGATGGACAGATAATTAGATCCAGCATAAAAATGGTATAACTGTGATATCAGGGTAACCTTCAACTACCAAGGAAATTTTTTTGGAGGAAGTTGATTCTAAAGTAAAATCTGAGAAGAGGAAGTCTGGCAATGCAGTGGGGTAGGAAAGAAGAAGAATCTACCAGGCTAAGGAAAGGGTTAAGATCTATAGACAAGAGAGGTAGAGAACAGAAGTTTCCAAAAATTTAGAATGGAGATAGGAAGAGGGAAAATGTTTTCTTACCCAGGTCCCCTTAGATTGAGTTATGGAGCAAGGTGAGGGAAGAAAAAAAAAAAAGAAAAGGAAAGAAAGGAAGAAAGAAAGAAGTAGATTTTCTAAAACCTTTTTCATCATCTTTACCTTTTTCCTTTGTCTCATATACCTCTTGGCTCTCTGATCCCTCACGCTGCTGTTTCAAGTTATAGAAGCAATGAAGCTGCAGAGGCAGCTCAAGGTTGAAACCTACCATCTGCGAAGATGCTGCTGCTATCATATGAAATGAAACTGACCAGTCAGGCCAAAGATAACTGACCAATCACATTGCCCTTAAACAGAGCAACTGCAATTATTTTTGTTTCCAAGAGGCCAATGGTAGGCGTTTGGGAATGTTATTCTTTCATTATTCATATGTTCAATACAAAGTAAGTATCCACTGATGTAATTCAGAGCCTCATTGCAAAGCTAATACATGCAAAGGTGAATGATGTATATTTACTTGATATAACAATAGTAGAATGAGGGCACAACCAATTTTATGGAGTCTATTGTGTGTTCAATGCATGTGCAGTGCTGGAGAAAAAAAAGATGGGAGTATAAACCTATCCTAAACTAGCTCAGGGTCTAATAGCCAGTGTACATATGTAAGGGAAAGAGAACAAAATGAAATGAATATTGAAATGTAATTTTAAGTTCTTAAATGTCTCATGAAGTTTCTAGATAGACTTATTAGTTCTCTGTCCTTCTGTACAACTCATTTAGAGGCTGAATTGAGTAACAGGTCAGTGTCTCTCATCTCCTTCGCAGATGAGAAAACTTCTCCAAATATAATATGGTCCAAAGGACATAAGGTCAGGGCCCTGAGTTTAAATGTGGGCCTGCATTCATTCAATTTATGTCCTTGGGCAGCTTATGTAACCTTTCTGAGCTTTGTTTCCTCATCTAAAACAAAGGCAACCACAGCTGAGTGTGGCAGATGTTAGTGGCCTACAGTGACAGTGTTCCCTTCTTTTTGCATCAGAAACTCTGCCAGTTTTATTTGGAGGAGGAAAATGCCTAGCTTGGGTGATGGCTCATGAGTAGAATAAAATAAGGACTGCCAAACTTTTTCATAAAGGGCTACATAGTAAATATTTTAAAAATTTGCAAGTCATTCAGTCTTTTTCACAACTCTACTCTTATAGTGTGAAGACAGCCACAGATGATAAGAAAAATAAATGAGTAAAAAAAACAGACAGTAATCCAGATTTGATTGTTCTTTGTTTATGCCTAGTCTAAAGCAATCTTGGCAATCCTGTTTCCTACTTTCTTTTCCTGCTTTGCAAGGAACCAATTGTGAACCAATTGTGGCCAATCTATGTGGAAGTCTGATGTGGGTGGGATGGGAAAAGTTTCTGCTTTTTCTAATTTGCTGGCTCTATTCTTTTTTTTTTTTTTTTTTTTTTTTTTAATCAGTTTAGGGCTGTTATCTAGAGCCAATGCAGCCATCTTGCAATCATGAGATAATAGATGAAGACTAAATGCTAATGTGCCAAAAGTCATGATACAGAAAGAGGCTACTTCCTTGGACATCACTGAAGAGCTGAATTAATGTCAGCAGCATTGGACCACTAAACCCATAATTTTTAATCCACTGTGGTCAGATTTTTCAACATTTTTCAGCCAGATCTATTCCTAAATAATTTCAACATATCACAGGCTTATTGTGATAATAGATGAGATTAATATACAAATCACATGGCATACAGCAAATAATAAATGATGGTTCTCTTCACATTTCTTTTCAAAGAAAATCTATAGCAACTCTTTGTAATCAGTATTAACATTTTTGCAAGCTCCTAAAAAGAAGTCCCCTACTATGGAATATTTTTCAGGGTCATTTCTAATTTCACTCTAATTTTAAGTTTCCAAGGCCTTGGAAAGAGTAGGAAATGGAAGTACTACAGAGAGTATCTAGGTTAGCAGGAGTCTGATTATGCAAAGCTTTCCAGGTGATTGTCAGACAAATTGGGATACTCCCTCTCCCTAATAATTATTAATGAAAGTCTCCTGTGGTTCTCTTCTAGGCTGCTGCCAAGACTCCTCATACTGGCCTGCACCTGACTTCAATGTGAAGATAGGAAGCATGTACAGTGCCTTGCGTGGTTCATGGCTCATGGAAACCGTCAGTACATGCTATTCTATTTCTCTTTCTTCTCTTCTCCCTGCCTTGCACTCTTACAGTCTCAGTTTATTAAACCATCAGACTCATTGGGAAAGGAGCCCCATGAAGAAGACTTTTTTTGGCCTGAAAAAGGATGAGAGATTGGAGAATGATTAGCCCAAAGATTGGAAGCAAAAGGAAAAAAGTTTAGAAATGTTCAGAGTCAAGAGATTCATCCAGTTTCTGAAAGCAGGTGGCAAAATTTAGGATTCTCTCTCTCTCTCTCTCTCTCTCTCTCTCTCTCTCTCTCTCTTCTCCTCTCCTGTGCTATGAACAATGAACACTAGTAATATGACTTCTCTTGTCTAGAATTTTTCCAATTCTCTGTTGCAACTAATCAAATCTACTGTTATAAGGTGAAAGCAACCATAGATGATATAAAGGAATGCACATGCATATGTCTCCATAAAACCTACTTATAAAATTGAGCAATGGTCCAGATTTGGCCTATGGGTTACAGTTTGCCTATTCTTATCTCGGAGTATGTTCACATCTGAGAGTGCCTCTTGAAACTGAGGTTATCATTTTTCTAGCAACTTGAGGAAGGAGAGAGATAGGTACAGATAAAGAAAAAAACCTGATTCCTTAATAGGAACAACTCATCCTGATAAACCTGGATCTACCCTCACTCTGCACTTCTTATCTTGTGGGATATGAAATTTGCTCTTCACTTATGCCTGAATGGACTTTTCTCTTACTTGCAGCCAAAAATGCCTAACTGCTGTGCTTCCTTAAGAGGAAATACTACACCTTGTCTGTTTCTGGAATAGTAAAAGTACTAAAGGCTGGTAGCAGTACATAAAAAAGGGAAAAAGATATGTCTCCTTACTGCAGACCTCTCAGGGCAAGGATTCATTTTAATTTAGTAGAATTTCAAAGGAATTTCTATGCTGTTAAACCCTCTGAACTACTAGTGACCTGTTATTGTAGTGTTTAAAGAGGTCTGGAGATGATTTGAATATAGCTTGTTTCCTTATTTAGTGGACTAACCACACTGAGTCAGTCATCTACACTTTCTTTTATTTGTCTCTTATGTTTCATGGGTGCAAACTTTATCTCCAAAAATTTATATATCCACTCTCTAAAGTAGAAAGCTTTTTATAGATCTCACAGAACTGGGGACTTAGGTGGACAGCATGTACGTGCCTAATAGAGTTTTTAAAGGAGTATTTTCATGAACATGTATAGAAATGTTCTATAATATGTTCATTATATATGTATATACATATACATATATGTGGAGAGAGAGCGGGAGGAAGGGAGGGAGGGAGGGAGAGAATGTGTGTATGTGTCTGGGAAATGTTTTATAAATGCAACTAGTGTTCGAACCCTTGATTCATTCTTTCTCTAAGGGGAATGTTTTCCTACACCAAAACCTATGAATGTGTTCCACAGGCACAATCTGCAGGCATAATCCCACAACACACATCCAAGTTTCCATGCTTTTTTTGAAATAGGCAAAACATTTATTATGTTTGAGTATCAGAGACTGGCCTCTTTCCTTAGGAAGTTTTTAAAACACAGTTGTGCAAAATACACAAGAGTAGTAAAGAAGTAGATTAAATTAGACTATGGGAAAAAGGAAAAAGAAAGAGAGAAAAAAGATTAGTTTAGTTTAGACTTGCCTTAATTATAGCCTATATGCAATGAAATGTAGTAATTTGATACTAGTTCCTTTAATGGTATAATCCCTTTTTTTGTACTATTAAATAGCCCCAAATTGCCTTTTATATGAATTATGTTACAAGAAATGTGTAATTCTATCAGACAGATTGCTTACACAAAGGGGGTAGAATTTTAAAGATAGGCTTAAAAAATGGGGGTATTTTTCTTTTTTAAATGGAGATTCCTACAGACTCTTAAGTACCTCTTTTAAAAAATTATAAATTTATTTTCCTGCCTGTTTAAGTAATATATAATTACAGTAGAATGAACAAAGAAAAAACTAAAATTGGTGCATAAGCTCAGGATCCAAAGATAATCAGTTTTGGGGCAGTTTTTCTTGTTTTTCTCTCTCTCCTCTCCCCTGTTTTTTTTTTTTTTTTTTTTTAATAGATCTATTTTAAGATCTATGGCTAAGATCATATTATGCGTCATAAACATTTCCCCAGATCATTAAGAATGTTTCATTAAATCTTTCATGTTATTGTTTAACTATTTTTTGGCACACTATATCCTCCTCTATTTTAGTTTAGAATATAAACTCATGACATTTAAAAACATGTATCAAGTAGAAAGTATTCACAATCCCATTATTTTCATATAATTATTTTCATTTTACCTACTCTTACAGAACTGAAGCTGTTTGTATTCCATTACACAGTAAATATATCTCAATTTGAGCATGAAACCCTTCTGTCAGAGAGAGCAGCTTATAGTAGTGATTCTTGAAATGTGGACCCAGAAGTACCAGCAGCAGCAATATCTCAAGAATTTATTAGAAATGCAAATTCTCAGGCTCCCACTGAATCAGAAACAACTAGGGAGAGAGCAGGGGAGCAGTGTGTGTGTGTGTGTGTGTGTGTGTGTGTGTGTGTGTGTGTGTGTGTTCACAAGCCCTCCGAGCCATCAGTTATGAAGCACACTAACAGTTTAAGAACCCTGTCTTCTTGGATCAGTACAGATCATCCTTGTGAAACACTTTGCAAAACTGCTTTTCTGAGCAGTCTATATTTTCTAGAAGTTTATAGACACAAATTACTGTTCCCTCTATTTACTCAAGGACAGAATACAGATATTGGCTACCTTTCAAGATAAGGATTAAATACAACAATTAAAGTGTTTTGTAAAATATTAAGTGGTGAAGTGGTACAAAGATATTAGTTATTGTTATGGTGACCCTGAGTTGAAGCTGAAAGATTTATATTGCTAAGCTCTAGGGAAAGCCAATTGGAATGTGGACACAGATGGTTCTTAACTTTCACATATTCAACTTTTATACAACCCAATTTTCACACATTACACATGCCACCCCTAAAATGCCTTTCCCACACCAAATCTGGAATTTCATACACTTGCAGTTTAATGAGCAATTTGAGGTATCCCATGGCTGCACCACCTGCCAGCCCACAGCTCTGCTTTGGCAGGATCACATCTTTTTGTGTTCTGCAATTCTTGTGCATATTTTATTGCATCTTGCCATTATTGTTTACAAAGAACCAAGAGAGAAACTGTCCTCAGCCATATTTCTATTGCATTTCTTTGGCAATCAGGCTATTATTGTTCCTATTTTTGTTTTAAGGAGGCAGTAGCCTCTCAAATACCTTCTAGCTCATAAATTAGTAGTTCTTTCAAGTTCTTCTGTTTCCTAAGTTCTTCTGGTTGGTTTGTTCTTCTTGCTCCTTCTTGGTTTGGATGCCCTGTGATCCTAGTTGTCTGTTTCTGTTTTTACGATTTTAGGTATATGGCATGGGTTCCCTTCTGCAGCTGCTCAGGCTTGATTCTCCCAACAGATCTCTCCCCAAAAAGAGTGGCTGTGGTCCACATGAGTGGATAAGGATTTGGCCGAGAGACCATTTTAGAGAGTGTGGGCAGACAAGTAAGCTGAAGATCCCTATCCTTCCCACCTTCCCCTCATCCCCTCGTTGCCAGGATAAAAAAGGCTCAGGGGATTATAATGAATTTTTTTCTTAGGCAAAAATAACACAATTTTTACTCCTTCTGAGTCCATTTTGGAAGTTTCTATTTATGTCCCTCAGTCCTCTACCCCCATACATCACCTCCCAAATAGGAGGTTTATGTTACTTGGAGGGATATTCTCCCAGGGTTTTTAGATGGTTGCTCTTGCTGGCTATGCAGTGGTGATGGTAATGGGGGTCAGGGACATAACTGACATTGCTGTTTTGAATGCAGTTCTGTAATGAATTATCCTAATGCGTGTCTCAGGGACCTCATCTGCTTTGGACTTGGACTCACCCTGACTCTGAACTAGGAGTTTCTTTGAATCTTTATCTTTCTTTCTGATCCAATCTACTTTCCATACACTACTCTTAAAGCAATTCTTCAAGTGTAGTGCCTGAACCAGTAGCATTAGCAACAGCTTGGATCTTGTTAGAAAAGCAAATTGTTTGTCCAAAGTACTGCTGATGAACATTTGATTATTTTTAGAGTTTTGACAATGATAAGTAAAGTTGATGGGAATATTTTAATAAAGGTGTTTTATGGATAATCTTTTTATTTCTAAGGACAAATGCCTAGAAAGAGAATTGCAGGACAGGTTCAACTGGATGCAATCAAAAAAGTCTTCATAATTATGATCCACTAATAGAAGAATGCTATGGATTTTTTTTTCTTTTTTTTTTTTTTCTTTTCTTTTCCTGTGCTGGGTATCAAACCCAGGTTTTCTTTTTTTTTTTTTTTTCCAGTTCCATCAATTTATTTGCAAATGCCATACTTTCATTCTTCTATATTGTTAAGTATTATTCCATTGTGTATATTTACCATATTTTCTTTATCCATTCTTCCACTGAAGGACATCTAGGTTGTTTCCATAGTTTGGCTATTATAAGTTGAGCTGCTATAAACATGGGTGTGGCTGCATCACTGTAGTATACTGTTTTTAAGTCCTCTGGGTATAGACTGAGGAGTGGGATAACTAGGTCAAATGGTGATCAAACCCAGGTTTTCAGGAATGCTGAGCACAAACTCTACACTGAGCTATACACCCAGCTCAGAATTTATTCTGATATGATAACAAGATAAAAGAAGGATAGTCTTTCTAAAATATTATATTTGGGACACACTTATACTAAAAATTATTCATTGTTGATCTAAAGTCCACAGTTAACTGAGTGTGTCCTCTATTTTTTTTTGGTGGGGGTCTAGACAACCCTAGATACTTTTTATTATTGCATACATTAAGGGCTTTAGTGGATGGGTGAAGCAAGGCTGACTTGGAGGATCATTCCACCATCTTGATAAAAAAAAAATTAGATGAAAGGCTGATAAACCCCAAAAGTAGTAGAAGACAGGAAATAATTAAAATCAGAGATGAAATCAACGAAATTGAAACAAAAGAAACAATCAGAAAAATTAACAAAATAAATAGTTCGTTCTTTGAAAAAATAAACAAAATTGATAAACCCTTAGCCACACTAGCAAAGAGAAAGAGGGAGAAAACTCAAATTACTAAAATTCAGAATGAACAAGGAACTATCACAACAGACACGAGTGAAATACAAAACATAATTAGAAGCTATTTTGAAAATCTATACTCCAACAAAACAGAAAATCTCGAAGACATCAACAAGTTTCTAGAGACATATGAATTACCTAAACTGAACGAGAAGGACATACACAACTTAAATAAATCAATTTCAAGCAATGAAATAGAAGAGGTCATCAAAAGCCTACCAACAAAGAAAAGTCCGGGACCAGATGGGTTCTCAGCCGAGTTCTACAAAACCTTTAAAGAAGAGCTCATTCCAATACTTCTCAAAGTATTCCATAAAATAGAAGAGGAGGGAACCCTCCCAAACGCATTCTATGAAGCCAATATCACCCTGATACCTAAACCAGACAGAGACTCATCAAGGAAAGAAAATTTCAGACCAATATCCTTAATGAACATAGATGCAAAAATTCTCAACAAAATTTTAGCAAATCGCATACAAAAATATATTAAAAAGATAGTGCACCACGATCAAGTGGGTTTTATCCCAGGGATGCAAGGTTGGTTCAACATCAGGAAATCAATAAATGTCATTCACCATATCAACAGACTAAAAGTTAAGAATCACACGATTATTTCAATAGATGCAGGAAAAGCATTCAATAAAATACAGCATCCCTTCATACTCAAAACACTAGAAAAAATTGGGATAGTGGGAACATTCCTTAACATTGTAAAGGCCATCTACGCTAAGCCCATGGCCAATATCATTCTAAATGGTGAAAAACTGAAAGCATTCCCCCTAAAAACTGGAACAAGGTAGGGATGCCCTCTTTCAAGACTTCTATTCAGCATCGTTCTTGAGACTCTAGCCAGAGCAATTAGACAAACCAAAGAAATTAAAGGGATACGAATTGGAGAAGAACTCAAACTATCCCTGTTCGCTGATGACATGATTATGTATTTAGAGGAACCTGGAAATTCCACCAGAAAACTCTTAGAACTCATAAGTGAATTCAGTAAAGTAGCAGGTTACAAGATCAATGCTCATAAATCCAATGCATTTTTATACATAAGTGATGAATCTTCAGAAAGAGAAATTAGGAAAACTACCCCATTCACAATAGCATCAAAAAAAATAAAATACTTGGGAATCAATCTCACAAAAGAGGTGAAAGACCTCTACGATGAGAACTACAGAACACTAAAGAAAGAAATTAAAGAAAACCTTAGAAGATGGAAAGATCTCCCATATTCTTGGATAGGCAGAATTAATATTGTCAAAATGGCCTTACTACCAAAAGTGCTATACAGATTCAATGCAATTCCAATTAAAATCCCAATGACATACCTTACAGAAATAGAGCAAGCAATTATGAAATTCATCTGGAAGAATAAGAAACCCAGAAGAGTTAAAGCAATCCTCAGTAGAAAGAGCGAAGCAGGGGGTATCACAATACCAGATCTTCAACTCTATTACAAAGCAATAGTAACAAAAACGGCATGGTATTGGTACCAAAATAGACAGGTAGATCAATGGTACAAAATAGAGGACATGGACACAAACCCAAATAAATACAATTTTCTCATACTAGACAAAGGTGCCAAAAATATGCAATGGAGAAAAGATAGCCTCTTCAACAAATGGTGCTGGGAAAACTGGAAAACCATATGCAACAGAATGAAATTAAACCCCTATCTCTCACCCTGCACAAAACTCAACTCAAAATGGATCAAGGACCTTGGAATCAGACCAGAGACCCTGCATCTTAGAGAAGAAAAAGTAGGTCCAAACCTTCAACTTGTTGGCTTAGGATCAGACTTCCTTAACAGGACTCCCATAGCACAAGAAATAAAAGCAAAAATCAACAACTGGGATAGATTCAAACTAAAAAGCTTTCTCTCAGCAAAGGAAACTATCAGTAATGTGAAGAGAGAGCCTACAGAGTGGGAGAATATCTTTGTCTCTCATACTTCAGATAGAGTGCTAATTTCCAGAATCTATAAAGAACTCAAAAACCTCTACTCCAAGAATACAAATAATCCAATCAACAAATGGGCTAAGGAAATGAACAGACACTTCACAGAAGAAGATGTACAAGCAATCAACAGATATATGAAAAAATGTTCAACATCTCTAGTAATAAGAGAAATGCAAATGAAAACTACCCTAAGATTTCATCTCACCCCAATTAGAATGGTGATTATCAAGAACACAAGCAACAATAGGTGTTGGCGAGGATGTGGGGAGAAAGGTACACTCATACATTGCTGGTGGGGTTGCAAATTAGTGCAGCCACTCTGGAAAGCAGTATGGAGATTCCTCAGAAAGCTTGGAATGGAACCACCATTTGACCTAGCTATCCCACTCCTTGGCCTATACCCAAAGGACTTAAAATCAGCATACTTCAGAGATACAGCCACATCAATGTTCATAGCTGCTCAATTCACCATAGCCAGATTGTGGAACCAACCTAGATGCCCTTCAGTTGATGAATGGATAAAGAAACTGTGGCATATATATATATATATATTTTATATATTTTATATATATAATATATATATATAATGGAATATTACTCTGCCATGAGGAATGATAAAATTATGGCATTTGCAGGCAAATGGATGAATTTGGAGGATATCATGCTAAGTGAGATAAGCCAATCTCAAAAAACTAAAGGACGAATGATCTCGCTGATAAGTGGATGAGGACATATAATGGGGGGTAGGAGGAGTTAGCATTAGGGTTAGGGTTAGGTTTAGGGTTAGGGATAAGGAGAGTGGTAAGAATGGAGGAAGGAAGGACTGTATAGAGGAAAAAGAGGGGTGGGAGGGGTGGGGGGGAAGGGAAAAAATAACAGAATGAATCAAACAATATTGCCCTATGTAAATTTATGATTTTTAATTAAAAAAAAAATAGGCCACAATAAAATCTTTTAGATCCTGGCAAAAAATTAAAAAAAAAAAAAAAAAAAGGCTGATAAACCACCTCAGCTGGAATCATAATCTACTGATTCTGTTCATACCACTGCAAAGTACCCTGCCCAAGTCAGTAAAATTTCTCCATCAGAAAGTCCTTCTTCCTAACTTTAAATCAGTATTTTGTATCTACAAAATATTGTTTTAATAGCCAAGTTTGAGTAGAATGTTACATAATCACATATACATGGCATAATATTCATGTTTCTACTTTAATCCAATATTAATATATATATTTAAATACACTATATACTAGGGAATGTAAAAATTTTTTTAGCTCTTGGGGATAAAATTCCTCGCATTACAGGTAAAGCTATTGCTTGACTTTTATATATTATACTTTTCATATAAATTTTCAGGAACTCATTAAACACAAAAATAGGACTGCTTCCAAAAAGATGTAATGAGCAGAAAGATATTTAGAAGTAACCATTAAACCCTTGGGCTAGAAAAACAAATATCTAGGTATTTTATTAGCTTTCTAGCAAGCTTATACCAATCTTGTTACTCTGACATCATATTTACTGGATAAATTGACCCAATGTAATTAGTTTTTCTCCTAGCAGTTATACATGTTACAAGATACACTCTGCCTAGGAATGTTTTAGAATTCCATTTTTATCCTGTAATTTTTAAAATGTGGGCTCCAATCCCACTGTTTTGGTACAATCTCTTGTGGTGAGTTGGTGGAAGGACACCACCCTGGCTTTGAGGTTTCTGGCAGAACATTATTCTGGTGGGGCTGTGGTTGCTCCTGAGTTATTGCTGAGGAATCGTGTCCAAGGCGTACCCCCAGTTTGGGTTTTGCCTATGCATTAAACACTGTTAGTGGTTTTATTCCCTCTACTGTTCCCATTTGAATAGAATGAAACTGTTGTGAAACAGGATTTCTGAAGGTGTTAGGGAAAGATCTAGGTCCAGTAAAATCCAGGTTGCTTTGCACAGATTCCATTCATTTCTGTTCTATTCGGCCATTCTCTAGAGGCAAGAGTAATTCTATCTTTTAGACAGTTTTCCACATCTGGTAGAAACATTAATGGTAGTAATAATCATCAACATTCACCATATACCAGGTTAAGCACTAGTCTAAGTATTTAATATGTATTTCTTGCTGGATCTGAGTCATAATCAGAACCATATAATTTACCAAGTCCCATCTATCAGGTAGGTGCTTTACACATACTATTCAATCTATACAACTTTTTGGAAAAAGTATTTAGAGACTAGGAAATTGAGGTACTGACAAGTTAGGAAATGATGCCCAAGAATATAAAGATGGTAAGTAATATTTGGGGGACTTAAACCCAAATTTAAGACTTTTTCATGTAACACAGTTGAATCAATTTTCATTTTAAAACAAAAACACTTGGTCATTCTTTTTTTTTTTTTTTGTACCCAGGATGCTAAACCACTGAGTCACATTCCCAACCCTTTATTAAATATTTTATTTAATAAAATATTTTATTTTATAAATATTTTATTTAATAAAATATTTTATTTTATAAATATTTTATTTAATGCGTTGCTAAGTGCCTTCCTAACTTGCTGAGGCTGGCTTTGAACTCGTGATCATCCAGCCTCAGCCTCCCTAGCTGCTGAGATTACAGGTGTGCACCACCACGCCGGGCATCTTAATTTTACTTTGATATGAACTTCTGTGAGAAGTAAAGAAAATACTATATTTCAGCTGAAAAGTGAAGGAAAATGAGATACCAAGAAGTGAAATGACTTGCCTAACCGCACATATTAATGGCAGTCCTAACCCGGAGTCCCCACTTTCTAACTATTAATAAAATACCTTTTCTGTCTTTCATGTGCCCCATGACTAGATGAAGTCATGTTAAGAGAACATAGATTTAAATCCTTTTGCTCAAAGCAAATCTTGAGAGGGTCATCAACCTTGAATTCTTAGTTCTCACATAAATCATTGTTTATATCTAGCTTAATTGTGGCAAGGAAAGAGGCAGTTGTTAAATTTCCAAGAACCCAGAGATCCTCAGTGAGTGCTAGCATCTAGCCAGCAGACATCTCAAAGATATAGTTCTCAATAGTTTTACTTTTCCAGTCACACTTCCCAATAAAAATGATCCTCCAGAGAAATTTCCAAAGTAAGCCTAGGCCTGGATCCCGGGCCACAGATTCTAGTGGACAGCATCACTCACAACCTATGGGAAGTTGGGCCAGCTGTTTAGTATCCCCAACTCTCTGATGGCAAAGCCAGACAGGCTTCTCTGGGCACCAGTTGACCTGTTCACATTTACAGGGCTGCTGTCTTCTTTTAACCTTCCTCTCCACTTCACTAGTTCCCTGCACAAAACCACTCCTTGCTAAAAGATACACGGAACAAAAATGATATGATAAATATGCTAGTTTTTTCCTTGACACACCAATCTCATGTCACTTCAGGTCTCTACAGACTTTCTTCCAATTACTTGACAGTCCTTCTACTTACAATCAAAGTTCTTAAATCCCAGATGAAGTTGAGCCCAGATTCTAATTTCAAATCTCTGTTGGCTCACACTTGGGATGTGTTCTGTCTTCCATCTCCAGCTGGCCCACTATCATGCCCTTTCCTCTGGAATGGAGACTTCCTCACATTCATCTCCACATTCCTCAGACTAGTGGAATTTATAGCTTGCTAACTTAGCCTTGTCCCAGAGAGCAAGCAAAAGGGAACTGAGAGCAGGACCTACCTACAGGGCAATGAAGAGGCAAAGCTCCAGCTTTTGACTTTTTCTTCCAAATTTTTCCTTTTGCCATCCACTCCCATGTTACAGACTTGCCTTCCAGAGGTCTCTGTTTAACTATCTCAGCATACAAAACTTGATTACTGCCAGGCTATAGTTCAGCAAAAAAGACCCAAAGGAAGCTTGTGGAATCAAATTCTTACCTGCTCCAAGCTATTCTCCAAGTTCAATAGGAGGGGTATTTTTTAATTTATTTTTTATTTTTACAGACTGGGTTTTGATTAATTGTATACAAATGGGGTACAACTTTTCATTTCTATGGTTGTAAACAATGTAGATTCATATCATTTGTGTAATCATACATGTACATAGGGTAATAAAGTCTGTTTCAGTTCCCTAGTTCCCTATCTTTCCTTCCCTCACCCACTCCCACTCCATTTCCCTCTACACAATCCAAAGTTCCTAATAGGAGGGGTATTTTTGAAAGATGAATTCATTTTCAGACAATTAGGATGGCTTTAAGTAAATCAATGCCTATGCAATGACCTGGAAATTGGGTGAACTTCTACTTCAATGCACTAAGTGATAGGAGTTGATGTGATTTTTAAGAGTCCCAGAAAGAAAAACAAAGATAGGGCCCTACCAAGTTGCTTTTCCTTGTTTTACCGAAAACAGAGAAAGCCTTAGCTAATTTACTCATTCATTCAACAGAAATTCTTGAGCCCTTGCTCCTGGCCACACATGAGTTAGATGCCAATGGTATAGCAGGTGAATACAAAATTCTCTGCCTCAGAGTCCTAGAGCTTGAAGAAGGAATTCAAGTCGCAAGTTCCATTTCTGTTTCTGGTGGCTTAATCTGTCCTGATCCCACTACTGAAGGCCAGAAAAGTAATGCCTCTTCTCTCATTTAATCCCTGCCCCCTCTCCCCACAGTAGTGTAGTAGAAACAGATAACAGACTAGGTGCAGATTTCCCTTCTCTCTTAGTGTTCATCAGTTCTTAACCTCTAGTCATCTCAGTTTCCTCATCCATAAACTAACTAAGGTGATATATCTCCTTATAGAATTGCTGAGAGGATTAATAATGTAGGCACAGTGCCTGCTACACAGTGACTGATAAATAATGTTAGCTATTTTAACAAGAAATGGAGATACAGTCATTGTCCAACAAGTAGTATCAATGAGGCAGTTCTTTGCCTTCAGTCCAAAACTCAAAGGGCTGATATGACAAGATGAGGAGGGTTAATGGATATGGAGGATAACTTTCCCTGCTTCTTTCTTATCCTCTACCATGCAAGCCCTTTTTGTGTGAGCCTTCCTAGTCTACCCTAAGGAGCACAGGGTGTGTCTACTTGGGCTGGTCAGGTTCTACCTGCTGAAGTTTCCTGTCCAACCAGGGGTCAAGTAGTTGGCAGAGTCAAGCCAGCCAGCTGCTGTGAAATGATACTTTTGAAGGAAATCCTGGATGGGTCCTGTAAGGGTGTTGCAAACTGCAGTCAGGATTAACCCAGGCTGTTTATCAGCAGCCTCAGCTGCTTGTCCACTCTCTTCTGGGCAGCTGGGTGAGAACTCCAGTAGCGCCACTCCCCACTGCCCAGAATGGCCAGGGAGAACAGTAGGGATTCCTGATCAGTACATACCCTCTTTCCCAGAAAAGGGATTAAGTGTGCTGTGACAAAGTTTATTCTTCTATCTATTCTTTCTTGGAGACTGAAGAGGAATGAGAAATGGGAACAGAAAAGGCCATGCCTCACCTGCTTCAAAATACCTTTAACTTCATTCTTCCATCAAACATGGTATCTGAGCAAGTGAACTACTGGCATCAAACAAATCTGTGTTCTTGGCAAAATGAGGATAATAAAGCCAAACTCAGGTTTGTCAAATGCGAAAGCACTTACTAAATTGCCTGGCATATGGTAGGTATGTCATGCATGCTAACTTTCCCTCTTATTAATTATGTACAGTGGTGTTCATAGTGTGAGGAAAGTAAACCCTTAATTCTTTATCAGAACTCTATTACAGATAATGAAAACCTAACCCAGACTGGATTGGAAAAACAAAAGAGAAAAACCCTGAACAACAAGAACAAAGGGGATTGCATTAGCGTGTGGAACTAATAGGCAAGGCTAGATCTAGAGGCTCTCATGACGATTTCAGGACTGGGGTTCCCTTGTTCTAGCTCATAGCTGACTCTGCTTGGCATTAGTTCTCTGTTGCTGGCCTCATTCTCTTCTGCCACAGAGAAGATCTTTCCATTTGGGAAGGAAGGTGCCAATGGGAATCATGGTCTAGAAGGAAGAAGCACACACTATCCACTTACTAAATCTCATGGCAGGACTTTGGCCTATTGTGAGTCACATGTCCATCCCTCAGATCAGAAGTCAATACCCACAGACCCAATCTAGCCTGCCTTCTTTCTTTTTTTTTAACCTGTAAAGAAAATTTTTTTGTCATTTTTAAATGACTGGTGAAAAAATGTAAATGATGAATATTTCATAACACCTAAAATTATATGAAATTCAAATTTCAGTTTTATTAGAACACAATATACTCATTTGTTTATTTATTGTCTATGACTGCTTTCCCACTAAAACAGCATAGTCAAGTAGTGGTGACAGAGACTCTGTAACCCACAAATCTAAAACATTTGCTATCTGCTCTTTCTAAAAAATTTTTGTTGACCTTGCCCTAGACAGACCATGGTAAACAAGAAAACAGGATAATACAGTTGACCAGATGTAAGTTATGCACCCACCCCTGTAGCTGGGAGATGTCTAGGGAAAAAGAATAAGACTGCTTTATACTTACTGGGCATTTCCTATGTATCAGATACTGCTATAAGTACTTCATTTTGTATTAGCTTATTTAATCTTTAAAAGAACCCAAGGGACTAGGACTGTTATCATTCTCATTCAATAACTGAAGAAACTATGATGCAGAAAGGTTAAGAAATTAGTTAAAAGTTATGCTGCTAATAAGCGATATAGCTGAAATTTGAAAGAGGTCATCTGGTTCCAGAATTCATTTTTTACCCCTCTGGGGACTGTGATAGCAAAATGAAATGGGATGAAGGGTGGGGTGTAAGATTTTCTCGGGGTAAAGGGGATGTTAGGGAAAAGAAACAATAGATCCCTAACAGTCTCAAATCAATATGGATTTGAAAACCTTTTACTTAACTTCTTAGAACTATACATTTTTCATCTGGTGTGAAGCAGATAAGACCTGCCCTTTGGGGTGGTTGTAACTATGTTGGTTAACATTCATTGAGCACTTACTCTAGTAACACTAAGTACTTTATGTATGTTGTCTCACTGAGGAAACAAAATCTTAGAAAGGTTATAGGTTTTCCAGAGTCACATGATCAGACAGCATGAAGTCTTTGATGAAAAGCCAAGTCTGCCTGACCAAGTCTGTCTGAGCTGAGTGTATAGGCACAGACCATTACACAGCATTGCCTCCCATCCAGAGGAAGAAGGGAGATAAGATATCAGGTAGACCTAGCAGAGGGCCTTTCACTCAGATAGGATTATAGGCACTCAGATAGGATTAGTTTTCTTTCCTTGCTTTTCTCATTCACATTTTGGAGGTTGTATATGAGTAAAGAATCCTTATGTACTTTAGAAGAGTCTTACTGCCTCTATCTTTTATGTAAAGATTAAAATAAGCTAACAAATTCTTTTTAATCAGTTCTGTGTCAAAAAGGCAGAGCAAAAATAGCAAAGGCTCAGAAAAGGGCAGTGATAATTTTCAGCACACATGGAAGAAGAGCATGCCATGTAAAAATTCCAATTCTTGGGATCATTTCATTTGGAAAGGAAAGCTCCCAGAGGCACAGTGTTTACAGTATAATAGACTGATGACAGGTATAGGAAAGGCTAATCAGGTTCTGGTATTTACTTTCCCCCCAAAATATGAGAACCAGACTGTTTAACGCATTGTATAATAGCCGTGTCACCTTCCACTTTGGAACACTATCAAAGTGAGCTTACCCTCCCTTCCTACTGATGGTGGTGCCAAGCCACACCTCCAGTCCCAATCAGTACACAAGACACTACACTCTACACGTACTGTTCAGAATCTGGCGATTTCTAGCTGGAAGTTATGCTGGGGCCTTGCAGTTTGGCCCCTTAGGTTGGAGATGAAACTGAAGGCTAATTAGGTGAACCGATTTGTCCAAATTTGCATGATGAGCTCTAGCACATCTGGATTCAGCTTTGGCTTTGGGGTCATAGTAACTAGATTGGGCTGCTGACTGGCTTAAATGCCCTGAGACTCAGTATCCCCATTTTTAACATGGTTAGAGGGTCAAATAGTGATTACAAAAATACTCTGCAATCAGTAAATTATTGTGGTCCAATTCTCAGGTCAGTGCCTTTTCCTCTAAATTATCCTGCTGCTTAGAACAGTCTGTCATAGGAAAACAGTGCAATGCTGCACTGCTGGGGAAAAAAAACTGGAAGATGTAGCACCCCTCCTCCTTTACTTCCCTTCATCAACAATACAGCACAAACTTCAAAAGAAGCAAACTTGAAAATGGTGAATGCTGGACTCGGAGACCTTTCCCGGGGTGGAATCCTGTGGTCAGATATTGGCGAGGGCAATCCTTGAACGACTTGGTTGACATCCAAGTCTGTTTTCAGTGGGGAATAAAGTTCATGTTTTGGAGGCAGTATCCTTGACTTTTTTATCCTGTTATTCAAATATTTCCTAATAATCCTCAGCATTTATACACTCAAGAGACCTTGAAGGAAAAGGATGCAGGGCTCCAGTCTTTTTTCCTTCCTTTTGCTAATGAATAGATGTTTTCTTTCTGAATTCACTGGCCCTATCACCCTATTTTTTTCACACTCAAATAATCCTATGAGATAGAAGTACAATAGCAAATTTGACTATGGTAAACTGGTCACTACCAAGTTTTGAATTGAATCTTCAATATGAAAAACCTAAATAAAGAGATTGAAGTTTTAGCACGTACATACATACTGCATAAATTAGTTGGACTAAGGAATAAGTATGGGTGTTTCTGGTGCCACCTGTTGGTCATAGTATAAGATTGAATTTATAATAGTATTTTAGTATAGTTTAGTACAGTATAGTAGCAGTATTACACAGTATTTTGATCATGAAAATGAATACAGAATGGGATTTATATTATAACAAAGTTATAATATTTCAGCAGGTTGGCAGAATACTTAAATAGGATGCTAGAGCTTGCTTGAACATTATCTTTAGTCATAGCTACTTGGAATTATAGGTCAATTTTGCTATATGATTTCTGTCTTGGTTTACTCACTAACTAAGTGCATAAAAAGGAATAAATAATGATGCATAATTTCTTTAAGATTATGAACTTCAATAAACCAATATTCAAATTCAAGTAACTTTTTTGTCTTATGATTTAGAGCTGCTGTTGCTGTCCTAAAGATGCCAGTGCACCAAGGCAGCTACTCCCAGCTCTGGGAAAGCTGGCTAATACAACTCACGATTATCCCCTTCTCTGGACAATTGTCCTTGGTCAAGCAGAAGGCACCTTGAGTAAAGAGGAGCTACCCTATGCCATGTGCGTGACCCCTGTATCCACTGACCAATGACCAACCAGTGGTCATGGGGATAACAAAGACCAGCCTCAATGTGGGACTAACTCTGGGGTGTAATTTGTGCTTCATAGATCCCCATGGGATCAGGCTGAATTTAGACATCATCCAAGGTCAAATTCTTTTTTAATGCCTTTTCTTGTTCTATTATATCAATTCCCTTCTCCTTGAAAACATTCAATAAATCACTTGAACACAAATCCCTATCTTGGGCTCTTCTTCTAAGGAACCTGACCTAAGACTAGAATTATTCCATGGAAAAATGTACCTCCATAATTATCCCATGGTAAAAGAGTATCTCATGAGAGCAAAATATCCCTTTGGGTTTTACGAATGTGATTTCCCCAACATGCTCCAGAAGTAAACACTGAACAAGGCAACTTTCTCCTTAGGTGGCAAAGACTGGGCTGAGGGCTGTGATACTACACTGTGGGATGAAGCTCTGAAACATATCCTTGAAATGGCACTCTGCCTGAATTTTCTGAGAAATTCATTTAGTTTCAAAGTAGCATTAGAGCTATTGCTAGCATTAGAGCTAGTGCTCCCAAGGGCAATGAAAAATAACCTGGAATTGGAGGATTTGAGGCTTTATGGATTGCTACATCTGCTAAGGAACCAGGCCTTTTGGTTTGTCCCAAAGAAGAACCTTGGGGAAAGAAAAAAAACTCTGCCAGAGACAACTTTGCGAATCTCAAAAGAATGTTGGTTGATCCATGAATCCCAAAGAACCCCAAATAGAATAATATAAACAAGTCTTCACCAAGACATTATAATTAAATTCTCAAAAGTCAAAAATTAAGAATTTTAAAAGTACCAAATTTCTTCAATAAATGGTCTTGGAAAAACTAAATATCCACAGGGAATGAAACTGAACCCTTACCTCACACCACATACAAAACCCAAATCATAATGGAATAAAGACTTAAATGTGAGACCTGAAACTATAGAACCTCTCGGGAAAAGTTCTTGACATTGGTTTGGACAATAAGTTTTTGGATATGACCCCCAAAACACAAGCAACAAAAGCAAAAACAGACAAAGGAGATTGCATCAAAATAAAAAGTTCTATGCAGCAAAGGAAACAATCAACAAAATGAAAAGGCAACTTAGAGAATGGGAGAAAATATTTGTAAATTATAAATCTGATAAGGGGTTATTATCAAAATATATAAGGAACTCATACAACTCAAAATCAAGAAAACCTGGTTTTAAAAATGGGCATTGGCCCTAATAGATATTTCTCAAAGAGAAGATATACAAATGACAAACAGGTATATGAAAAGGTGCTCAAGATAGCTGATCATCAAGGAAATGAAAAATCAAAACCATGATGCAGTATCACCTCACACCTGTTAAAGAGTTACCATTAAAAAGACAAAATATAACAAGTGTTGGCAAGGATATGCAGAAAAGGAAACTCTTGTACACCATTGGTTGGGATGTAAATTGGAATAGCTATATGGAAAACAGTATAAAGTTCTTCAAAAAAGTAAAACTACCATAATTAGAACTACCATATGACCCAGCAATCCCACTTCCTGTTATAAATCCAGAGGAAAGGAAATCAGTATGTTTAAGACATATACTATACTCCCATGTTCAGTGCAGCAGTGTACATAATAGCTAAGGTACTAAATCAAACTAAGTGTTCATTAATGGCTAATAAATAAAGAAAATGTCATACACATATGCAGAGAGACAGAGGGAAAGAAAGAGAAGGAAAACGGAATATTATTCTGCTTTTAAAAAAAGAAGGAAATCCTGTTATTTGTGACATGTATGAAACTGGGGGACATTCTGCTAAGTGAACGAAGACAGGCATAGAAAAGCAAAAAACTAAATGATTTCACTTATATGTGGAAACAAAATAAGTTGATCCCATAGAGGATGATGATGGTTGTTGACAAGGAGGAAAGGGTCAGGGAAATCAGAAGATGCTACTCAAAGGGTTAAAGTTTATTATATAGTATGAATAAGGTGCCTGATGTAGGGCACGGTGACTACAGTAGATAACGTAGTTTACGCTGAGATTTGATCTTAAATGTTTTCACCACACACATAAAAAAGATAACTAATGAGGTAATGGGTATGTTAATTGAATTGACTGTGGTACTCATTTCACAGAATATACATGCATCAAAACATCAAGTTGTATTCCATAAATATATACAATTTTGTCACTTATATCACAATAAAGTTTGTTATATAGTATGAATAAGGTGCCTGATGTAGGGCACGGTGGGGGGTAGGGGAGAAAGCTAACAGTATTTTCTAAGCCCAGGGGTAAGAAATCTTTTTGATTCTCACAAAGCCCCAGGATGATAAAGAATTTTATTTATTTATTTATTTTTTTGACCTTTGTTTTTCTTGAAGAGGGTTACTATGGTGTAGCTTTATTCTAAGGACCAAACAGAATTTCTTCATTTCCTGGTGGAAGATATTGTGCATCTTTCAACACCCTTTCCTGGGGGTTCAATGTGTTCCTTGTGTCCTAAGTGCCAAGTCATCAGCATGATGTAGTGAGTAATGAACTGCAAAGTCAAAAGGCCTGGGTTCTAGCCTTACCTTGTGTCTAGCTAGCAGTATTTGTGTGGACAGTTAATGTTTCCTTTCCCTCCATATCCTCATTTATCTGCAAAATGAGGTGATGACCTGGACTTCTTGATCTCTATGGTGTTTTCCAGTTTCAACATTCTTTGGACCTCTACCACTCTGGCCTCCAGTGGATGTGGAAATTCAAACCTTATTAGCTTATCCCTTCAAGGAAGGCTTCAAAGAGTCACAGAGGTAGAAATAAAAGTCATGCAACACAATACTTTTTCTCAAAAACAATGTTTTGATAAAGAGGAAGAAGAAAGCCAGGGCAGACATAGAGTGGTCACTTTGCAGGGCAGGACAGGCAGGGCATTGCCTGTTCATTCTTATGAGTGAGTGATAATGTGTGGGAGTATTATGAGAACAGGAAAGGGTCTGGGTATACAGAGTAATCTATGACCTAACTTCCCACATGCAGTATGAAGCCCTGGGTCTGCCTAATGGGTCTTTGCTGTTTACCTATAAACTTATTTTTACAGCAATCCTGGTTTCCGGAGAAAGGTGGTACAGAGAAGACAGATGTGGTGGAAAGAGTCCTGGAGGCAGGGTAAGGACTATCAAGTTCTAAAACTGTCTTCAGTGTGTCATTCCCACTCATTCAGTCTCATCTTCTTTATTTGTTAGGCAAGGTTCTGTAGCAGATGATCTGGAAAGTAATACTCTAAGAGATTTGATCAGCTGTTACTGTTTCTTTGTATGAAAACTGCTTTCTTAAAAGGCATTCTTTTTTTTGAATACAATAGTATAGAATAGAAATGAAACTATAAATTTGGATTTTTTTTTATCCCCAGTCTTATATATGTATGTGTATGTATATATATATATGTCTTATATATGTATGTGTATGTGTATATATATATAGTTTTGGGTTTTTTTGTTTTTTTTTTTTTTTTATCCTCCTGCCTCAGCCTCCCAAGCCACTAGGATTACAGGTGTTCAATATCACACCCTGCCAGGTTTGGATTCTTAAAGGAAACAGAGATAATAGAGATAATAGAGGAAAAATTAAGGCAGGGAGACCTATAAGTCCATCAATTCCTAGAAACTGAACAACAGAAGGCTACTAAAGGACAATCAGATAAAAATGCAGGCATCTGGAAATTCCCAGGATGTGATAAATGAGTGACCCTTAATGTTTACCCTGTTTGGGGGAGGAATTTCAGTTACCTTAGCAATGCATCCTACTAGACTCAATTAACAGTTGTTAATTGATTAATTTTACTAAAACGACTAGGCAAGAAAGCAACTGATTATCAAAGGTTCCTTGCAGTTCTAATATACTAGGATAATTTTCCACCCAGAGGAGAGCTGTGGAGGTTATGAAGTTGTCTAAGACAGTGGTTAAACAGCACACAGGGTGCAGAGTCACACGGACCTGTGCCATTTACTGAGAAACCTCAAGAAAGTTTCTTCAGTTCTCACACATTGTCGTCCAACATGTAAAAGAGAAGAATTATAGTAGTTACCATACAGGTTTGCTCATTTAACAAATATTTACTAAGCACCTACTGGGCTTATACTAGAGATATACTAGTGTATAAGATAGTTAAGACCCTGACTTCATGGAATTTATCTTCCAGTTAAGAGGGAGAAAATAAATAAGCAATTAAATACCTCAGATGGTGATATACATCCATAAGCACTGTGAAAGAAATAAAGCAGGGCTAAGGAGTGAGTAATCGAAAGTAAGGATTAGACATGAGTGTTCAGGGATGATCTCTCAGAGGAAATGACATTTGTCAGGAAGGAACAGACACGAGAAAGGCCCAGGAAAGGCAGTCTAGGAAGAGGGGCTGGCAAGAATCCTATGGCAGGCACATTTTAGGAAGTGAGGGAAGGTGGCCAGAGTGTGGTGATCAAGGCAGAGTATGACTGAAGAAAAGGGGAGGTGGAGCCAACTCTCACAGGTCTTCTGTAGGCCTGATGTATTTTATTACACCTGCAATGGGATAACACTGATGGGTTTTAATCGGGAGAGGAACGTGATCTGGTTTAAAAAGACTCCTTTTGTTGTGTAGAGAACACATCCTCAATGAACCAGGATAAAAGCAGTGGGAACAGTCAGGAGATAGTTATCAAGTGAGAGTTGATGGGGGCTAGATGTTCATGGTGGTGGAGATGAAGAGAAGTAATTCAGATTTTAAATATATTCTGGAGGTAATGTGGCTTAAATGCGATAATGTATGTAAAGTACTTAGTATTTAGTGTCTAATAAAGGCATTTAAATACTTAAGTTTTTGGTATAGATAATATGATCTGATATAGCAGGTGCAGGTTGGCAAACTGCAAACCACTCATTATTTGTATGCCACTTGGGTAATTGAATTTGGGGTCTCAGTTCTCCATGCATCAATCAGGAGTGGATGAGATGAATTCTATGGTAGCTTTCAAGTGCTAATATTATATGAATCTTTTAAAAGGTATATATCAGTTAGGTCTGGTCAAAGATGCAGAGTCACTATGGATGAGAGAGAATAAAGAATTTACCATAAGGATTAGATCTTACAGAACTGAGAAAGCCAGTGAAACATTCTAATGCAAGGTATTGCCTCTGTCTTGTGTGCCTAAAGTCACTACAGATCAGGCAGACCTGCAATTAAGGAAGAAAACTGAGTATGAACTTTGGGAAATCCACAAAACTCAGAGGTACAAACTGTCTTTAACCACCTCCAACCTTGAGAAGGTGACTTGTAGAAGCTAGAGCTCTTAGTCACAGAGCTATTCATTCATTTGGCCAGGACTTGAAGGATATGAAAGATATCTTCAGGAGTTAGAGGAACCACATGAGTAGTGCCCATGACAACAGGTAAGCCAGAAGACCAATGACAATATTGGTGTGTACCTGGTGTGCTGGTATCCACCACTAACTTTCAGAGCATAAAAATGCTGCTTCTTGCTTGTCTCCCAACCTTGTGGTCAACCCTAATTGGAAACCAAATAGGGAAGAAAATTCTGAGAAAGATAATTCCAGTTTAGCTACATGGACACAGTAAAAATACCCTGATTCTGCTCCTTGTAGGTTGACATTCACACATGCTTCTTTTAGTCATATTTAACTTTCAGATGAATTCAACATCTAAATCATGCTTCCAATTCACATTACACAACTGTCCCTCACACAAATGATAGCATGCTATCCCTATCCCCAGGAGAAGACATACCATCCACTTTTGGATGGTATTCATTCTTTTTTTTTTTTTTCAAGTAGAGTCACTCTCTCCTTTGATACCTTATTTCTTAATTCTGTTCTGGTTATATGCTGCTGAAAAACAAAATCAATTTATACCCAAAGACATCAAAGGATAACAATATGGATTGTATGTGGCAGGAATCTGAAAAGGGCACAGCAAGAATGGTTCTTCTATCTTCCAGGATGTCTGTGCTGGGATGATTGAAAAAGCAGGAAGAGCTGGGGCCAAAGCACTCACTCTCAAGATGGCTTCTTCACTCAGGGTTCTGGAACCTGGCTTGGGATGACGGAAAGACTAGTTTATCTGGGACCATCATATGGAGAGTCTGCAGGTGGCTTCTCCTGCATGGTGTCTTAGAAAAGTTGGGCTACTTACAAGAATGCTCAGAACTCCAAAGTGGGTTTTCCAGGGCACAAGTAGAAACTGCATGGCCTTTTATGATATACCTTTAAAGGCACCTGTGTGATTTATGACACACTCTATTGGTTGAAGTAATCACAGCTCTCCCAGATTCAAGAGGAGGGAACATAAACTCTGCCTTTCAATGGGAGGAATGTCAAAGAATTTGAGGCCCTGGTTTTGAAAACTGCCTCCTTGTCTAACCTAATTCATGTTTTCACAATATGTGGTTCATTCACTCTTTGATCATTATGCAGCATCCTTTTTATCCCTGTTCATTTCTCATCAGAATCACATGATGAGAGTGCTGCCTGTGAGAATATTATTTCATGTGTCTTCTTCCCATTGCTTCCCTGAGTCTCTGGAAAACTTACATACATAACCCTCAAAGATAAGCTCATATTCCAATTTTTCTACAAACTTACGAAGAAGTAATTCACTGACTTACAATGCCTTGGCCTGAGACCTATCTTGTGGCATATCTGAGTCTCAATGACTTCAGATGACAATAAGATGAGTGGCCGATTAGCCAATAAACAGTGATAAGAAAATATCTTGGGCTGATTCACATAGTAGAGAAACTCATTTACCTCTGAATCAAATGATGATTTTAGCCCAAAATATTGTTCTACCAAAAAGTGTTTATGAATGGGCATTGTAAATGTTAAAACATAAAGAAGCTAAATGATTGGCAAAACATCTGACTTCAGAAGAAAGCTAAAAGCTGCGAACCAGGCTTTAACTTAAGATCTAACTGGATGTAATTTGGTGGTTCCCCATATCCAGCCCATAATGAAGGCTCTCTTCTGAAGAAACAGATTGCTTATCACCTACACCATTCATTTATTTATTCAATAAATAACTATTAAGTGCCTTCGATGATCTGGTTCTTTTCTGATCAGGAGCACAATGGAGAACAGGATGAAGCCTCTGACCTCAAAGGTTAGTGAAAGAGACAAAGAATAAAGAAGAACCTCATAATGCAGACCCTTATATACAATAATAGGGGGAGAGTGGGGTTGAGGTAGTCTAAGTAAAACTACTTAACTCTAAAGAAACTTGTTTGATTTATGAGCATTGATCTTGTAACCTGCTACTTTACTGAATTCACTTATGAGTTCTAAGAGTTTTCTGGTGGAATTTCCAGGTTCCTCTAAATATATAATCATGTCATCAGCGAACAGGGATAGTTTGAGTTCTTCTTTTCCAATTCGTATCTCTTTAATTTCTTTGGTTTGTCTAATTGCTCTGGCAATTAGACAAGAACGATGTTGAATAGAAGTGGTGAAAGAGGGCATCCCTGCCTTGTTCCAGTTTTTAGGAGGAATGCTTTCAGTTTTTCACCATTTAGAATGATATTGGCCATAGGTTTAGCGTAGATGGCCTTTACAATGTTAAGGAATGTTCCCACTACCCCAATTTTTTCTAGTGTTTTGAGTATGAAGGGATGCTGTATTTTATCGAATGCTTTTTCTGCATCTATTGAAATAATCATGTGATTCTTAACTTTTAGTCTGTTGATATGGTGAATGACATTTATTGATTTCCGGATGTTGAACCAACCTTGCATCCCTGGGATAAAACCCATTTTTATTCATAAGTGATGAATCCTCAGAAAGAGAAATTAGGAAAACTACCCCATTCACAATAGCATCGAAAAAAATAAAATACTTGGGAATCAATCTCACAAAAGAGGTGAAAGACCTCTACAATGAGAACTACAGAACACTAAAGAAAGAAATTAAAGAAAACCTTAGAAGATGGAAAGATCTCCCATATTCTTGGATAGGCAGAATTAATATTGTCAAAATGGCCATACTACCAAGAGTGCTATACAGATTCAATGCAATTCCAATTAAAATCCCAATGATGTACCTTACAGAAATAGAGAAAGCAATTATGAAATTCATCTGGAAGAATAAGAAACCCAGAATAGCTAAAGCAATCCTCAGTAGAAAGAGCGAAGCAGGGGGTATTGCAATACCAGATCTTCAACTCCATTACAAAGTAATAGTAACAAAAATGGCATGGTATTGGTACCAAAATAGACAGGTAGATCAATGGTACAAAATAGAGGACATGGACACAAACCCAAATAAATACAATTTTCTCATACTAGACAAAGGTGCCAAAAATATGCAATGGAGAAAAGATAGCCTCTTCAACAAATGGTGCTGGGAAAACTGGAAATCCATATGCAGCAGAATGAAACTAAACCCCTATCTCTCACCCTGCACAAAACTCAACTCAAAATGGATCAAGGACCTTGGAATCAGACCAGAGACCCTGCATCTTAGAGAAGAAAAAGTAGGCCCAAACCTTCAACTTGTTGGCTTAGGATCAGTCTTCCTTAACAGGACTCCCATAGTCCAAGAAATAAAAGCAAAAATCAACAACTGGGATAGATTCAAACTAAAAAGCTTTCTCTCAGCAAAGGAAACTATCAGTAATGTGAAGAGAGAGCCTACAGAGTGGGAGAATATCTTTGTCTCTCATACTTCAGATAGAGCGCTAATTTCCAGAATCTATAAAGAACTCAAAAAACTCTACACCAAGAATACAAATAATCCAATCAACAAATGGGCTAAGGAAATGAACAGACACTTCACAGAAGAAGATGTACAAGCAATCAACAGATATATGAAAAAATGTTCAACATCTCTAGTAATAAGAAAAATGCAAATGAAAACTACCCTAAGATTTCATCTCACCCCAATTAGAATGGTGATTATCAAGAACACAAGCAACAATAGGTGTTGGCGAGGATGTGGGGAGAAAGGTACACTCATACATTGCTGGTGGGGTTGCAAATTAGTGCAGCCACTCTGGAAAGCAGTGTGGAGATTCCTCAGAAAGCGTGGAATGGAACCACCATTTGACCCAGCTATCCCACTCCTTGGCCTATACCCAAAGGACTTAAAATCAGCATACTACAGAGATACAGCCATATCAATGTTCACAGCTGCTCAGTTCACTATAGCCAGATTGTGGAACCAACCTAGATGCCCTTCAGTTGAATGGATAAAGAAACTGTGGCACATATATATACAATGAAATATTACTCTGCCATGAAGAATGATAAAATTATGGCATTTGCAGGCAAATGGATGAAATTGGAGGATATCATGCTAAGTGAGATAAGCCAATCTCAAAAAACTAAAGGACGAATGATCTCGCTGATAAGTGGATGAGGACATATAATGGGGGGTAGGAGGGGTTAGCATTAGGGTTAGGGTTAGGTTTAGGGTTAGGGATAAGGAGGGTGGTAAGAATGGAGGAAGGAAGGACTGTATAGAGGAAAAAGAGGGGTGGGAGGGGTGGGAGGGGTGGGGGGAAAGGGAAAAAATAACAGAATGAATCAAACAACATTGCCCTATTTAAATTTATGATTTTTAATAAAAAAAAAAAAAGAAACTTGTTTCACTTTTGGTTTCGTGTTAATCTTCCCCAGTGTGACTAAAATCTCCCTGAAGGCAGAAACCATCTTTGACAAGCCTGCACACCTGCCTCTCCCCAGTACCCAGCTCAGTAACACATCTGTAATAATCCATCTCTAGACATCAGTTAATGGCTTGTCAGATACTGAAATAAAATGAGGTAGTGGAGGTACAAAGTGTGTCTGCATTAATTTTTGCCTCCCACAGAGATCTTGGTTTCTCATCTGTGTGTTAAACCATTATTACCTTCTTATGCTTGCTAAATATATGGGTGGAAGGAACAACTGGGCTTTGATTCCTTGACATCAAGAGTTCTGTAGTGATGATGCTTCTCTCCTGGCTAGTGGCACAGTGGTCACTTAATATCTGTTAGTCAGCCTCTTGGGATGTCTGATTCCTCAACTTGGAGCCAGATCAGTGTTCCCTTCTATCTTCCTCTAGACATGCTTTTGTTTTATAACTAGTTTGGGTGCAGGAGAATACGAAGCACCCAGACTATTTATAAACTGATGGGATGTGGCTTGGCGTCTCCCTATGGTTCTGTTGTTTTTCAGTAAATTCACAATACTTACAGGGTTTTAATCCCCGCAAAAATTTCCCTCAAAAACCAAACAGGGTAATAATAAACAATTTTCTTGCATTTTCTATCAAGACAGCTCTTTGTGAGTTCTAAATGTTCTGCCTAGATTCAAAGAAGCTGGTTTCTTCATGAGTGGTTGGAATAAGACTTTTCTTGGAAGCTACTGAATATGGATTAGTTGGATTGTTTCACAGGAAATAAAAAGCAGGCTCTGGGGTGACCACTTCAACACTTAATTGGGTTAGCAAAGAACTGCAAATGAGAGGTTTCCTTTAGGAGGGAAAGGATGTTTACAGCTCCCACCCCCTTAGGTGATGGATTTTAACCTAAACTCTAGTATTTAAATGCAGCCTTTAATTTAGGAACCATTACAAGAATCTATTAGAGCAGAAAATGTCAGGTTGAAAAATTAACACATCACAGGAGTTAATTAGAACCCGGCCCCTCATTAGATGCAAATAGAGAGCCCTCCAACTGGCCAGCAGTCGCTGAAGCCATGTTTGTGGCAGCTCCAAACTGGCTGCATCTTTACCACTCCAGGCCAGACCAAGAAAACTGCCCAGCTCTAGGGTCAGAGCCACTAGGGGCCAGGCCAGCACTTTAGGTTAACTGAAGGTTCCATTCACGCATCACTATCTTTTCCTCTCAGAAATGCTGTGCATGTCACTGTAACAAAGACAAACATGCCATGCCTGTCACTAGGGGCAGTTGTGGACTGAGTAAACCACTCCATGAGAGGGGGGCTGAGGGGCTCCAGGCTATTCAGACTTAGCTCTAAGTTGTGGTCTTTGTTTTCTTTCCACATTCAGACTGAAATGTGATTCCCCTGGCTTTCTTTTTTGGAAAATACCTAGAAAGAAAAGCTGTTGACAGGAAAAGCTTCTGACAGGGAAGGGGCTTCTTCAAGGGTTCTCATAGGAGACAGTTGCTTCAAACATGCTGAGGCAGGGATGCCAGGCCTAGAATAAGAGGTCAGGATCACAAAAGGGTCATCTTTACCTGTGGATTAGGCTGGGTGTTAAGCAGTTTCCTCTGTGAGAGCAGTAATATACACATACACACACACACACAATTCAGGGTCAGGTCCATATGTATCAGAACCTTCTCTACCACTTAATGTGTGATCTTGGGTAAACTGCTTGACCTCTCAAAACATGTCTTTTCAAGTCATTGTGAGAAATAAATAAAATGAAATGAATATAAGTCATGGAACACAGTGTCTGGCTCAGAGTCAAGGTTCTACATGAGTTCTCTGTTATTGGTTTGGTAGTAGCACTCCTTCACCCAGCACTTATGATGTCCTCTCTATGTGCCACATCCTGTGTGAAGAGTAGGTCCTCCTCTTGTCTGCAGGGAGTTCATTCTTTCATAAACTACACACATGTGCCTTCAACAGAGAGCATGCCCCCTTCCCCTTATTGCTTTAGGAGAAGGGCCAATTTCACACTAACTCTGCTTTGTCAAGTTGCTCAGAATTCTGCAGGTGAACCCCTTTGAGTAGTCCTCCAAACTCAGCTACCACCACCTGTAGTTTACAGTTCTCTATCGGTACATTTACCACACTGAGTTACTGATATTTATTTATTTTTTGTCTCCTGTGTGCTCCTAGAGGATGGGGATCATGTATTCATTTAATCTGTTCACCTGATGTGTGCATCTCTATAGCCCAAATGATTAACAGATCATTTGCTCTGTTCATCAGGTCATCTATTCATCTTTGTAGGCCAATGGTCTCATGCATTACTCAGCATAAGCAAAGATTCAACCCTACTACGGAGTACATTGATTTCCACATGGGGACTTTTTCTGGGGAAATAACCTTGCTTTCCATATTTGAAGGGCCTTCATTGGGCCATGATCTGATGGGTTCTGTCATTTTCTATTTCTTTGGTTCTAGCCTCAGTTTTCTAATCTCTTTAAGCAGCTAATATCCAGCTTCCTTCACCAGGAGGTTATGACAATGACTGGAGACCAGCAGCTTGTCTGTGCCCAACAGTTCTAAGCACAGAGCCAAACACCAAAAGAAGTTGATTCCATTCTTTCCCTCAGCCAAGTTGAGTTGGTAATATAAGACAAAACATGAGCACTACATTAACAGTGCATTCCTCTAATTCATACCTAGCCTCTGTCATTTGCCACAGAATCAGCTGAAATGGGAGAGTATAAACAGCCCCAGGAAAACAGTGGCAAAGGGGGGTCAAAAAGATCTTAGGGAAAGGGTAGAAATCCCTTTATCCACATCCTCAGACCTGGGCTGCCAGAGATGTCTTTAACACGTCTGGAAAGCAGGGGGTTGTCCTATAACTGACCTCGTCTACTGGTCCCAGAAGAAAACAAACCCCAAACCCAACAATAACCAAGTTATTCAGCATTTACTATGTGCCATTTACTATGTGCCAGACACTGTGCAAAATGACTTACAGGCATGCTATCTCAGTTAACTCTTAGAGTAACTGTGTGAGGTAGACACGAACTTCCTTCAGAAGTTGGCTAGATGTCAGTTTGAGGCTTGGCACAGTTTGAGGCACAGTTGCTTGACCACAGGCAACAAGTAAACGGTTGAGGAATCCACCTGCTGGGAGTTTTCACTGGCTAACGGTAAAGCAGAGAGAGGGTGGAGCACACAATGCCCCTAGGCTTGAAAACGAGAAAGGAAAGTTGAGTGGGAACCCTGGTTGCAAGATCTCCTGATCCCCAGAACTACGCAGAAGCAAGGTAAGAAAGGAGGGCAGGTTGAAGGGAAGCGGGGCCCGGGAAGCTGGGGAAGGGGAGTCCTGGACTTGCGCGTCTTCTTGCCCCCAGCGCACAGGTCAAGCTTCTCCCCTCCCGCTCTCTCACCCTCCCAACCTTATTTAGAAACCGTGTCCCCGAGACAGGAAGGGCGGCGGGCCGAGAAGCACGGAGCGTCCCGGTCTCATTTCCTTTCGAATCCCCCTGTGGAATTTCATTTCATACGGTGAGGAAATCGGAGCGCGAGACCGTCGGCTGGTCGACTGCTCCCGTACGCCTCCCCCATTCGCTGCTGGAGACTGGCAGCTCCCGGAGCAGGTTGGGCCGAGTCTGGGGCGGGGAGAGGGGGCCCAGCTCCAATCATTGCGAGTTGGGAGTGAAAATAGCTACGAACTCGTGTTGTACCAGGCACCATGCTAAGCGTTTTACGCGTCATCGCTAATCCTCCCAAGTCACTTTACGGATGAGGAACCTGACGCCGAGAGGTTGGACAATTTGTTCAAGGTCACACAGCCTGGATTTAAAGCCACAGTCTGTGTAAATCCAAATCCTGTGTTCTTTGTGCATGTTTTTACACTCGACCGGGAGGTGGTCAAGGGCCGAGGTGACAGCTGGAAGGCAGGCACAAAGGGGGCATCCATGGGACAGCACTTCTCTCACCTGGGACAGGAGGGAGCGATTTGGCCGGGCGGGAGCGACTCGGCTCTGTCGCCGCCTGGCCCCAGCAAGCCTCCGGGTGGGAGGAAAGCTAGCGCGGGGAAGCTGGCGGGGCGGGGCGGGGCGGGGCGGTCCGGGGAGCGAGGGAGGGTCGGAGAAGGGGGGCTGCGGGCTGAGGCCTGACCCTTCCAGCGGGAGAGCCGCCCCGCCCTAGCCCCGCCCCTCTCTTCCTCGAGCGCCATCCCATTGGAGAGGCGCTCTGTCCGTCTCGCCCCGCCACCGCCCAGAGAATCTCCGGCGCTACGAAGGGTTGGGGTGGTGAGAGCTGCGCGGCGCAGAGTGCTGGCGGGCTTCGCTGAGACGCCGAGCAGACTCCGCGGGCGCCGGGTTATGGGCTAACCTGTAGCCATGACCCTCGCAGCCTTTCCCTCGGCCTCAGCCTCGGGCGTCTAATACCCGGTACAGACGCACTCAGCTGCTAAAGAAGCGGCCACTGCCCCCTCGTCGCCCTTGGCGCCTTATCTCACTCTTTTCCCCCGACTAGGAGCAGCGCGGGCAGCCGGCGCCCCCGTGCAAACTGGGGGTGTCTGCTGGAGCAGCCCCCGCCGCCGCCGCTGCTGCCCCGGGCTCTGGCCATGGCCTGGCGGGGCGCAGGGCCGAGCGTCCCGGGGGCTCCGGGAGGTGTCGGACTCAGTCTGGGGCTGCTGCTGCAGTTTCTTCTGCTGCTGGGGCCGGCACGGAGTTTCGGGGACGAGGAGGAGCGGCGTTGTGACCCCATCCGCATCTCCATGTGCCAGAACCTCGGCTACAACGTGACCAAGATGCCCAACCTGGTGGGGCACGAGCTGCAGACCGACGCAGAGCTCCAGCTGACAACTTTCACGCCGCTCATTCAGTACGGCTGCTCCAGCCAGCTGCAGGTGGGCGTCCCTAACCCCCACCCGGGAGGGACCCTTTGGGCAGAGACGCCCAAAATTCCCTCGGTGGAGCCCATGCTAAATCAAGACCTCTGTCCCCTTTCTAGCCTGAGGGTTACAAAACTCCTGGAAAAGTGATTTCCCCCCCCCCCCCCCCCCCCCCCCCACCACTTTTCTGTCCCTACTTAGGGACTGGAAGCCAAAACGTTGTGTAAGTCATTTGGCCTGAGAAAGAACCCACTCTTACACCCCGCCCTTCCGTTTTTCTCCCCTGCCCACCCATGTCTGGCCAAGCCCCTAACCCCAGTGGAGCTGAGGGTTAACTTTGCCAAGGATTCCGGCCACTGCTCGGTGGACGAGTCCTAGGCAGAGCAGCTAGCTGCAGTTAAGACTTGGAAGGAGAGATAAGGAGACAGGAACTTCTCCTCCCTTCCCTGTCCCTCACCAACCTCCTTTCTCCCCATATTTTTGGGGGTGGGTTAGAAATAAAATACTAATGCCCGTTTACGATACGACCCGTCCTGGTATCGTCTCTACGCTTTTATAGGTCATGCAGGAAGGAGTAAGTTGGGTTGACTTGAGTTCTTTCTCATCCTCAGGGTTGAAGCAAGATTTAGTGCTTGAAGGGATAGATGAAGCTCCAGAAGTTTGTTTGTAGATTGGAAGATTTTTTTTTTTTTTTGCAGTTATTAAAAAAATTTTAAACTTATGTAATGTGTAAGGTCTTAGAATAATAAGTGAAGAATTTGCATATGTAGGATTATTATAATCTTGCAAAACAACGAATTCATTATGGCTAAAGACTGACAGAAAAATATAAAAGCTTAACATTCATTGTTTTTTGGTTGGGAAGACTGAGTGATTTTTAGAAATTTAGAAAAGAGAACAGTTGGGAAAAATATGGAGGTTAGTTGTCCAGGCTAAAAACTTCAGAAATGTGTGGTTCTGGCTGCAACTTCTGAGAGATAAGAAACAGACATACAGCTTACTTACTAGCTGTATGTTTTTACATAGGTCATTTTAAAAGTTGGATTGTGGTTTTGGAAAGATGGATGGGATTAGACCTGTTGCTGGTAGAATATCCCTTTGGAAATTTCAGAACTTTAGAACTAGGTTATAAAAGCTTAAGAAATGATCCTCTAGTTCTCAGTTTGGAAACAGCACATATCCTGACATCAGTGGCAATTTGGTTGGAGAAACAACTTTTGCAGGGATATATATTTTTAATTACATGTATCCTGGGGAAGCAGCCAAGCTGTTTTGAAGGACAGGCCAGGATCCCTTTACATGCTGGAAAATAGTTACTTGAAACTCTAGACTTCATAGACAACATCTGTAAGGAGCCAAGGAGACTGTTTATCAATGCTGGAGGAATTGAGGACAGCAACTGGACTCTCCCCTGCTGGTATTGCAGTTTCAGGGCTTTAACATTTACATTTTCCTATTGTGCTTCATTATTATTCATTGAGGAAACCCTAGCCAAACAAACCCCTAGTGACCAGAGACCTCAATCTGTATCCCTTGGGTCTGACATTGTCTCATTTGGTATATTTTCATTTTCAATGTGGGATTGATTTAAAAAATATAAAGGATAAAGTAGGGGGAAGAGGATATTAACAGGATATGTGTGTGCATATATATATGTATATATACACATATTTTTTATATTACATTTATTTTTAAGGTGATGAAGAAATGAAGACAAAATTTGAGCACCCCATCACTTAAATAACTGAGTTATTTTATTAGACTCTTCAGTTTTTTCAAATAGTAGCTAAAAAGGAGATGGAGATTGAAAGCCAGTTTTTAAAGGTTTATTTTCTTAAGGGTCATGATGTGAAAAGGGATTATATAATTATTAAGACCCTTCTTATTTATTTATTTAATGTTCCTCTGGAAAGGATTACTACAACCAAACTAAGAAAAGTGTGTAAAAGTGATGGATTATTAGGCACCTTTGTTTGAGGACTGAGTAAACAGACTCCTGGTCGACTGGTTTAAAAGTAGATATGTACATTGCCTGGAAGGATTCACTCAACTTTGTGCAAGCATTTGGTCAAACTTCCAAGTCATTGTTTTCTTTGTTCATTTCATTACTTTTCCAGTTCTTCCTTTGTTCGGTTTATGTGCCAATGTGCACAGAGAAGATCAACATCCCCATCGGCCCGTGTGGCGGCATGTGTCTTTCAGTCAAGAGACGCTGTGAACCAGTCCTGAAGGAATTTGGATTTGCCTGGCCAGAGAGCCTAAACTGCAGCAAATTCCCACCACAGAACGACCACAATCACATGTGCATGGAAGGGCCAGGTGACGAAGAGGTGCCCTTACCTCACAAAACCCCAGTCCAGCCTGGGGAGGAGTGTCACTCTGTGGGAACCAATTCAGATCAGTACATCTGGGTGAAAAGGAGCCTGAACTGCGTTCTTAAGTGTGGCTACGATGCTGGTTTATACAGCCGCTCTGCCAAGGAGTTCACTGATACCTGGATGGCCGTGTGGGCTAGCCTGTGCTTCATCTCCACTGCCTTCACTGTGCTGACCTTCCTGATCGATTCTTCCAGGTTTTCTTACCCTGAGCGCCCCATCATATTTCTCAGTATGTGCTATAATATTTATAGCATTGCTTATATTGTCAGGCTGACTGTAGGCCGGGAAAGGATATCCTGCGATTTTGAAGAGGCAGCAGAACCCGTTCTCATCCAAGAAGGACTTAAGAACACAGGATGTGCAATAATTTTCTTACTGATGTACTTTTTTGGAATGGCCAGCTCCATTTGGTGGGTCATTCTGACACTCACTTGGTTTTTGGCAGCAGGACTCAAATGGGGTCATGAAGCCATTGAAATGCACAGCTCTTATTTCCACATTGCAGCCTGGGCCATCCCTGCAGTGAAGACTATTGTCATCTTAATTATGAGATTGGTGGATGCAGATGAACTGACTGGCCTGTGCTATGTTGGGAACCAAAACCTGGATGCCCTCACTGGCTTTGTGGTGGCCCCTCTCTTCACTTATTTGGTGATTGGAACTTTGTTCATTGCTGCAGGTTTGGTGGCTTTATTCAAAATTCGGTCAAATCTTCAAAAGGATGGGACAAAGACAGATAAATTGGAAAGGCTGATGGTCAAGATTGGGGTCTTCTCAGTACTATACACAGTTCCTGCAACCTGTGTGATTGCCTGTTATTTCTATGAAATCTCTAATTGGGCGCTCTTTCGGTATTCTGCAGATGACTCTAATATGGCTGTTGAAATGTTGAAAATTTTTATGTCTTTGCTCGTGGGCATCACTTCAGGCATGTGGATCTGGTCTGCCAAAACGCTTCACACATGGCAGAAATGTTCCAACAAATTGGTGAATTCCGGGAAGGTAAAGAGAGAGAAGAGAGGGAATGGTTGGGCGAAGCCTGGGAAAGGCAACGAAACTGTGGTGTAGGGCTTAGCCAGCCTCCACGCTTTCCTCATCTTGAAGGGGGGTTGCCAGCATTTCTGTGGAAGTGCAACTAAAAGTTTTATGTGGTGAATCTCAGTTTGAACAAACTCGCAACACTTAAGAGATCCCCATCAACCCACCACTCCTTGCCCCCACCCCAGCATCATAAAAACCAATGATCTTGCTGCAGACTTCGGAATGATCCAAAATGGAAAAGCCAGTTAGAGGCTTGCAAAGCTGTGAAAAATCAAGATGTTGATCACTTTAGCAGGTCGCAGCTTGGAGCATGGAGGTCCTGCCTGAATCCAAAAAGTTCAGGGCGATGCTGTTTTTCCCTACTGGGTGGGATTTGAGTGTGAGTTGCTAACTTGCAGGGAGAAAGACTAATATTTTTAATCCTTTAAATTCTAAATACTAACTAGGTCTTTCAGATAGCAAAGTGATCTATAAACACTGGAAATGCTGGGTTCAGAGAAGTGTTACAAGAGTTTTATAGTTTGGCTGATCTAACATAAACATCTGTGGTGCACTGTCTTCTGTTTAGAACTTTGTGGATTGCACTCCCAAGAGGTGGTGTCAAAATCTTCCAGTGCCTTTGTCATAAAACAGAATTGTTTGAACAAACAGAAGTACTGTACTAACACACACAAAGTGTCCAGTGGATTTTTCTTCTCTTTTTTCCTCTTAAATTTCAATTTCTGTTCTAGGCTGCTGCTGTTTTCTTCATTTTACACTAATGACCCCCCAAAAGGTATTTTTATAGAAATTTTTGCTCTGCAGCATGCCTAATGAGGAGAAAAGGAAGGGTGATTCACTTTCTGACAATCACTTAATTCAGAGGAAAAATGAGATTTACTAAGTTGACTTACCTTAGCAACCCCAGAGACCTATTGCATTGAGCAATGGGGACTTAATATATTTTACTTTGTGTGATTGCATCTATGCAGACGCCAGTCTGGAAGAGCTAAAATGTTAAATTTCTTGGCAACTTTGCATTCACACAGATTAACTGTGTAATTTGTGTGTGTCAATTACAATTAAAAGCGCATTCTTGGACCATGACATAGTATACTCAACTGACTTTAAAACTATGGTCAACTTGCATTCTTAGAATGATAGTGCCTTTTTTCCTTGGCATAAGAATGTTATCAGAGTCTGGTCTACTTACCACCATGAAGACTTACTCAGTTTTGTAAAGGGAACTAAGGACAGCTAATCCAACTACTTGGTGCATAATTATTCCTTAGTAATTGGCAAAGGCTCCTAATAAGATTTCATTGGAGGCAGTGTGGCCTGAAGTATTTATATGGTGCTTAATGAATCTCCAGAATGCCAGCCAGGAGCTGGATTGGTTAGCAGGGAATAAAGTGTAGACCATATGAAATGAACTGCAAACTCTAACAACACAAGTCTTAATTGCCTTTTGCAGAGGTATCCAAGGCTTTTAAAATTTATGCTTTACGTTTCTCACAAGGGGGCACCCCCTAGCAGCCTATCAAAAGTTGCAGTTCTTTTAAAGTTGTTAACTGGCCTTTCTCTTAACTCACCTTAGGCTTTCTAATCACCAGGTCTCTGAGACAATTTGTTGTCAGTGTCACAGGTTGCTCTTCTTATAACCCATACCTGACTTTGCTTCAGCAACTGCTTTGCAAGGACTCATTTATTAATTCATGCCTTTTTAAAAAATAGGAGGAAAGCTCATTTTTCTTTTTCTTTCCATTGCACTTTAAGTGGAGAAACATTTCTAGGGACTCAAATTCCAAATAGGTAATCGAATTCTGAAAATAAGCATGACTTTTTTGTTTGAGCTTTATACCAATGGTTTGACGTTTCCCTTCCTTCTTTGTTTTTGTGTATAATTGAGCAGTCTGAGATCCAGATGCACATAAAGTGCATTGTGTGTTTAGAAAGGAAAGTCCTGGAACTTTTTAGATAGAAACTTTGTGGGCCTGGGTGGCCCCTGCTGCTTCATGTGATCTGCGTACCTAGGCCGGACTTTGGGTTAGAGCTCTAGGAGCATGAGAACTGATCCCCGGAAGGACCAGTGTAATTTCGTCTGACTGCATTGCCTATGAAATGTAAAATGTGAACTCTCCGTGCTGCTTGCAGATAGTTCCCATAGCTGTCCAGGGCCCTGGAGCATGCACCCAGGGGCAGAGTCTGCCCTTACTCACGCTCTGCTCTGGTGTCTTGGGAGTTGTGCAGGCATTCTAGCCCAGGAAAAAGAAGGACCATGCAGTGGGGAGACTGGTCTTAATGCTAGAGTATAGAGGTTTGTAATGTAGTTTTCTTTGTAACACTTTAGTGATTTTGTGACCAAGACAGAACCTAGCAGAGGGATGGGCAATATTGGCCAATGATTAAATAATAATCCTAACAATAAAAGGGCACTTAGGTGAACATGGACTTCTGAGTTTTGGAGTAGTGCTCTGACAACAGTTTGGAGTTTGACTGTCTATTTCACAAATCTCTTGCCTTCTCAGAGAAAGGCACATTTAATCATAAATAGCCATATGTGCAGACTGGATTGGTAGTGTTGGCAATGTAACATGGTTATAGGCCTTTCCTTTCACATTCCAGACAATGGAGTGTTTACAGTTTCAGGAAAGGAACTCTGTGACTGAGGAGTCACTTACGCACAAACTTCAAGTGACTCCATTGCCTCTTAAATTGATATTTGTTTAAAAAAGTAAAAGTCCATTTTCAGCACATTTATTGAGTGCCAACTGTGTGTAAAGCCCTGTGTTAGATGCTTGGGGATGTCCTGGGAGATCAGCTGTGTTCGTCTAAGGGATGTAGGGTGGGGATGCACTTAGGTCTGCTGAAATTTACTATTGGTTTTTTGAAGGACTCGGGACCTCTGGAGTTCACATCTCTTTTACTGTCTCCTTCCCACAAACCTCTTCCTGGGTCTCTTTACCTTTAACACATCTCTCATCCATTCCCAGGATTCCTTCCAAATCAGTTACAGGGGTTTTGACAAAAAGCATCAACTTTGCTTCATGACAATTTCCATAGAAATCCCCTAGGAAGACTCAGAATAGGTTATAAGGAAACAAGCTCCTGCACCTAATATGGTTTTGGGGGTAGGCAAGTAGGCAAGTCAGAGCTTGGGGTGCTCCTTGGGATTTGTGTAGAAATATTTGAAGACATTGTCTTGCTAGAGGAAAAGTTAGATTTGTTTTTCTTCCTCTGAAACTTTGTATAAGTAGGTATGCTTGTAGCTTTCTACAAAAATCCCTCAGTCTCTAGAGATTTTATTAAACAGGGCCAAGGGCACCTCTGTCCAACCTCATCTTTGACAGACTTTCTTCTGCTTGCATAGGCCAAACCTTGGGGCAGAGGAACATGGCTTAGGAACCATCCGGCTTAACTACTTGGTTGATTCAGATCCTTTTTCCTTAATGGAGACCCATTTCCTGTTCACTGAGATTGCTTCTGAACTGGCAGCTTGCTTAGCGGCCTGAAACCGAAGAAAGGGTGACCCTTTTCATTTCCTTAACATGCTTTTTGACTTTCCTTTCCCTGGTCACTCCTTCACCTGCACTTCTGCATTAGATGCTGAATTGTGATTCTATTCAGCACCCCCAGCTCTGTATCTCTGTTCCCATTCAGCCTCCTGGTTATAGAATTAAATCCTTTTTATGTTAGAACCAGGCTGGGACCTGAGGATACAAAGATGAACTCAACACACTCAGCCTGAAGGGACAGGCTCAGTTTAAAGAGATTTCACCAGTAAAGTGCAGTCTTTGGCTTCTGGTGAAGTTAAGAAAAGGAGCCACATAGGGCTGGAGATGTGGAGATGTGGTAGAATGCATGAAGCGTAAGGCCCTGGGGTTGCTCCCCAGCACTGGGAAGGAAAAAAAAAAAAAAAGGTGGGGGAAAGGAGCCAAAACACAGACTTTGGAAGGAACCTCTTAAAATCAGTCTATATCCTGAATTTCATTCTGTAATGGAAGGCACTGGATAGAGTTGCTATTCCAGCCTATCACATCAAGTTCCTGGATTCTAACAATTCTCTGTGTTCCTTTATTGTATTTGAGTTCAGAGTGCCTGGCAAAGGACCTGGGTTATCATTTTTCCTCCGTGGCTAGGTCACAGATCTTGGAAACAACTAGGAGAGCATTTTGCTCCTACCTAGAAACAGCCTAGAGGCTTAAATAATGGATTTTGTTTCAGGATAGCCTGGATAGAGCTTTCTGTTGCTGCCTCTTGCCATAAAAGCATGCAATAATAGCATGCTTGACAGTACCAGGAGGAGAAGTGAGACTCAGATTCCCTGACATGCCTCTTCCCTGGCTAGCCCAGTTGCCTTGCTAGTTGCCTTCTGCTTTCCTTATTTCTGTTCTTTGTTCCTGGTTTACCTGTTTCCTTTCTTTGCATCAGTGAATTCCTAGTATTCACCTAGGTAATCTATAAAGGGCCTTTTGGGGATCCTGTATGAGCCATGCCCTCAAAGCTTTTGTACCTCCTTGATCTCCTGTAATATTCAGTCCATGACCACTGTCATCCCCCATAAGGCTTCTGAAAAGGGTGAGAGCAGCTCTGTCCCACAAAGGTTGGGTCCATCTTCCCTCCCAGGTGGTGCAAAGTTTTCAAATTCTGTTAATAGGCTTAGACCCTGGCTTGACTGCATTTTGGGAGGGGTAAGCTGCTTTCTAGAGCTCTCCCACTGAGGCTTGTTGGTGGTTCTGAATTTCTTCTACCTCACAAGGTGTTGTGAGGCTTTAGAAGGTCTAAGAATGAAGACCCTTTGAGCTCTTCATAAGAAAGATGTTAACTCCAATAAGAGAAAATATGACTCAACCTGCTTTGTGCAGCAGTCCAGCTAGTTGGTCTGGGGCCTTTTCTGGGATCCTTATGCCACCCCACAGCTCCAGAAAACTGGAGGCTAACCTGGGGGACTTTCAGATGTTCCATGTAGAGGTACCTATATATGTAACTCCTGCTACACTTGCCCTGAAAGAATTGCTGAATTTCAAAGGAAATGGACCTTGCTTTTAAGGATGTACAAAAGTATGTCTGCATTGATGTCTGTACTGTAAATTTCTAATTTATCACTGTACAAAAAAACTTTGCTATTTAATTTTTGTATTAAAGGAAAATAAAGTTTTGTTTATTAACTAGTGTGTGATTTGGCATGTTACTGAAGTGTGTTGTGGCCCTTGGGAAGCACACATACCCAGCCATGAGAAATAGAGGACCCCAGTTGCAGGACAGATTGAGAAATGCTTTCTGAGGGCCTCTTTGTTTCTTTTTTTGCTAGTGCTATTTTTCCCCTCCGGGATTTCTCCTGGGTCAGCAAACCCCCACAATCCAAGGTCAACAGAATTTATCACCACTGTGGTCATCAGTAGCACTCAAGTGGATCACATGATGCTTTGGATGTAACTATAGCTCTCAAGCTGTTATCCCCATAACACCTTTTTTGGTGTTTCTGGGGTGGCCATCTTTACCTTCCCAGTCCCACTGACTTAATTTTGTGGTCAGAAAAAAAGTTTTCTCATCACAAGAGCTTCAATCCTCTTACAAAAGGGAAGGGGCCTTTTTTTATTCCTTTTAACTTTGGATTTTCACCATTTTTTTTTTTTTTTCTGGCTACACAATTTTTCTGTTTTGTGTAATAGACATAGAAATAAGTTACCAAAGTCAGTCAAGGAAATGTCTTCCTTAGCTAATTTTGTAAGTTGAGTGGTCCATGTCCCTCTATTCAGAAAAGTCATCAGACAAAACAAATTCAAAGCAATTATCAGGACGTTGCCATAGGATCCAATAATATTATGGACCACACAGAAAGGGAAGGAGAACCACTGCCATTGGAGATGTCTGCTGATGTCCCAAATGAGATCAGCATTCTTGGTTGGCTTTTAAATTGCTTGCCACCCTTTGCTCCACTTGACTACCACCCTGTCTTGGATGAGTAAAAACCCAATGAACAAGGATTTGCAGTACTACTCTCCTTATGTACAGATTGCTATTGTACTTTTATCTCAAACCCTAAATGAAGGAAGGCATGTAATTTAAATTCTCTTCCCTGTAAGACAGGCTGTGTTTCTCATTCCATTACCTACTCATTAAGTAGTTATAAAGTTAAGGAAAAGTCAACACAATCTGGAATGAATTCATAATAATCCCTTGCACTTGTAGAAACACTTTCCCAATAGAAAGTACTTCACACAATTTTATTTTATTCTGTTGGCATTTCTGAAGCAAGGCATCACCTTCCTTTAGAGAGGAGAAGCCAAGACTTACAGAGGGCAAGGGTAACCCAATGGGGAGTTAGTAGGTTGGGTAGTCAGATCTCCTCACTCCTAGCTCAGAATTTTGTTGTTGCTTTTATTTTACACAGGATTTCATTTTGTTTTCATTTTACATTCCTGTGGGTTGCCCTGTGTCCCTCTGAAAGTTATGCTGAAGTCCTAATCCTTAATACCTGTGAATGTGACCTTATTTGGAAAATAGGGTCTTTACAGATGTAATTAAGTTAAAATGAGCTCATACTAGATTAGGGTGGGCTCTAATCCAATAACTGGTATCCATCTAAGAGGGAAATTTAGACACAGACACAGGAAAATGTCAAGTAGAGGCAGAGGTTGAAGTTACACAGCTGTAGACCAAACAAGAAACACCAAGGACTCCTGGAAGACAGGCATGGAGGATTCTTCCCTGAAGTCTCCAGAAGGAACCGACCTCGATTTCAGACTTCTAGCCTCCAGAACTGTGCAAGAATAAATTTCTGTTGACTTAAGTCAACCAGTTTCTAATAATTTGTTATGGAGACCCTAGGGAACTAATACATATTCTATTCCTTTGATTTCTTTACTGCAAATAGTTCATTGAGAGTGGATAAATACTTTGGCAGGCATCTTTCTCAATAATAAGACCTAACCACGAGCTTCTGTTTTTTAAGGATTATGTGATATAATCACTATAGTAAATATCATTATCATAAATTGGACACCTATAGAGTAAATCCCATGATCCCTAACACTCAACTGGTTTGAACTGGTATTGGCTGATTTCCCACTCCAACAGAATCTCTATGTGCGGGGCCAAGACCCTATGTGGCCCAAGGGTTTTTTAGCATTTTTGCCCCTGAGAACTGACTTTTTTCTCTTTCCCGTTTTAGCTTTCACATGCAATCATAATTTTAAAGTTGAGCTGACTCTTGACTAAAGAGGTCAGCCTTGTCTCCTGTTTTTAGAGGTTCTGGAAACGGAAATAAACTATACTGGGAGAGGGACTTGGTCCTCTCCTCAGTTTTTCTTCACAACGCAGCTGAGTCGGTAGAAATGGGAGGATTTCACTAAAATGTCCTGAAAATGTGTTAGACCTGCAAAGGTTTAGTCCAAAAGGCTTTCAAAATGGACCTTGGCATCACCTTGGCATCACACTCTGTGCTCTTCCTTCAGTGTCTTTGATCCTAAGGCTAGGAGAGGCTGTGGCTTGTTTCATCAGCCTTCATGGTGAAGGAGTCCTACTTCTCAAATTCCCCAGAGAGAGAACACAATATCAAATGTCTTACATTTTCACCAGTCTCCTATCACGTTTCCTATCTGAACCTATAGGAAAGTTTTAAATTCTGCCTCTGAAGTTTAGTTTAGTCTGAAATAAACTGACAGTAGGAGAAAGAACATACAGATTTTATTGTGTGCCTAAGTGTGAGAACCACACACACATTCTACATGCAACTCAAAGGGCGGGGGTGGGGGCAAAGTGGTTTAACCTTCCATTGAGCTTAACAAAGAGATAGGGATTGGGGCCTTCAGAGGGTTGGGGGAAGGAAGGTAGTGCAAGTGATGGAAGGTTAGAGAAGAGAATGTGCATGGTCCATGAGCAAGAGTTGCCTTCTTAATGGGGATGAAGTCTCCCAGGTAATAGCCTTCTGAGGCAATCTCCAGGTGTCACACCCCCAATCTCTTCTTCCTGTGGGGATCTTTGCTAGGCTGAAAGAAGGTAGGGATAGCAGATGGAAAATGCTGTGCCTGCCTCTGCTGTTTACCAATGAAGCTAGATGTAAATGTCTTTTAAGGTTAGATTTTCAGAACCATTTCTGTGTCTGTAGAGGTCCACAATTTCTCTGAATAACCAACTTGAAGTATGCCTAAGAAATACATCTGGGGTGGAATACTTGGATCTCTCTCACACACAATCCTATTTTCACCCCAGAGTGTGCTTAATCTCATGGCTAGCCCACATTATCAATGTCTTTCTATTTAAGAGATTAAATGATTGGCTATCTCAATTTCCCAAAATGCCTGAAGATTGCATCATTTCACTTGATATGAGGTCAACAGCTAGAGTATAAAGCCAGGAGATAGAATTGATAAGTCACATAGAAGAACTTGTCCTGGTTTTTGTTGTTTTCCTCTCACCCCTTGCCCATACATATGTACTTTCCTTCTCTGCTTGAAATGTTCTTTCTTTCTTCAACAAGGTTATGTCTCTTCTTCCTTCAGAGCTGAAGTCTGTGTGGCCTCTTCTGGGAAAACTTCCCTGAGCCTTATGCTTGCTACTTCCTGCCTACTTTTCTTCTCACTACTGGTTAGTTTAAGCCTCTGAAACTTCAGCTCTGGGAGCTTGGCTGCACTATTTGCAATGAACTCTGCACAAGTCTGTTTCCCTACCTGACTGAGGTAGCTCCCTGATCACCCAGTGCTGCCTCTTGGTGTACCTCCACAGCCTGGCACAGTGCACAAGTTTAAGGAAGATTTGTGGAAGGAAGAAAGGAAGAGAGAGAGAAAGAGAGGACAGGAGGAATATAAAGAGAGGAATGGAATAAAAAAGTACATGGAATATATAAAGAGAGGAATGGAATAAAGAAAGAAGAAAAGTAGGTAGGGAGGGAGAATGCTTGTTACCTTGTTAGGTAGGGCACTGAGGATCTTTGGTGACAAATGTGGATAATGGAAGGAAAGAAACCAAAGGTGACAAAAGCTACAGGCTGGCAGGTCTTTCTGGAAAGATGCTGGGGTAGTAGTCTCAGAGAACATTCTCCAGTCTCAAGCATGGATAAGAGAGTGATCACCCACCCCACTAAGTTGTCTTCTTCTCCTTCCCCACAATAAATAATGCAGCTGAAGTCTACTGCATGAACAACACCAGAGTGGGCTAAGGAAAAAAAGAGGGAAAAATGTTTACAAAAACCATGAAAGATGAAGTCCAACTTAGAGTCCCAAAATTCAGATGACAGAACAGAGAAAGAATTCAGCTGTCATTAATAAGCTTAAAATTCTAAACCTGGAAAAACAAATCCTCTACTGCTTAGTAAATATTTGTTGAATGGCAGAATGAAGGTCCATCATGTGCCAGTCACCATCTTGGGAAAGACGGTGAGATGAAAAAGACACACTTTGTCTCCAGAAGTCTATGGTGGCAAACCATGTGTCTCCCTCTGTCCCCCTCCCTTAAGTCTATGTTCCTAGTCCTTTCACACTTACTATGTAATTTCCTCCTAACCTGTTCATCTGGGCCTTGTTCCTTGAGCTCGGGTAGAACACCCTCTGAGTGCCTAGTATAATGGAACAGGTTCTGAACTGCTGTCATATCATCATTTGACCCATAAAAGGACAAGGACTCATCTGCCTCACACAAATTTGAAGGAGAGTGTAGGGAAGAAGAGAAAAAGGAAAATGTGTTTCACAGCAGATCATGACTCTTTTAAGTCTCGATCTGCTCCTCATAGCTACCCTCTGAACCCAATATGTAAAATATAAAAGCTAAAGCTTATACATGATATGCCATTGGAGATACTTCAAACTTTTTAAAAATTATTTTATTTCATTTTATTTTGGAGATACTTAATCATTAGATCCAGTTAGCAGCTTCCAATTGAGCATCTTTTTTTTTTTTTTTGAGGGAAGGTGGTTACTGGAGATTGAACCCAATGGTGCTCTACTACTGAACTATATCCCCAGCTCTTTTTTTCTTTTTCTTTTATTTTGAGACAGAGTCTCTTTAAGTTTCCAAGGTTGACCTTGAACTTTTGATCCTCCTGCTTCAGCCTCCTGAGTAGCTGGGATTATAAGCATATACAGTGGCGTCTGGCTCAGCTGAACATCTCTTCTAGGTATATGTGTTGATTTATAATACTTGCACCCAGTAGGGCATTCATGTAGGTGGGTCTGCCTTGTATCCTCTGAACTTTTGTCTCTTGCTACTCCCATGTCATAATTCTAGAAATACAAAGAGATTGTTCTGTAAAAGTTAAAAGAAGTGCACGGTCAGTAGTCCTATTCCAAAGTGAAATAGATAAATGTGTGAATAAACTTGGCCGTGAGTTGCCCTGAGGGAGGTGTGGGACAGCAAGTCATTTCAGTGTAACTGGAGCCTGAGATTCTTGCAGTGGGAGGAAAGGTGGGCTGAGGCCAAGTTACAAAAGGCCTTGGAGGCCGTATTCTCTCCTGTGCTTGGCATGAGGAAGCCAGCAAGAGTTTGAAAGTAAGTAGGCTTGTGTCCATGTTGGTGTCTTTACCAACATGAATTTTTCGGTTTTTCTCTGGCTGTTGGTGGACTATGGGCTGGAAAGAAGGCAAGCTGGAGGCATGGATGAGAGCCACTAGGACCTGAATGAAGGAGGTAGCAGAGATATGGAAAAGAGGAAGAAATATTCAGAGAAAACACAACAGGCTGTGTCCTCTGTGGCCCTGTGCAATGAGCCAAATCTTTATTTCTAAAATGCACTCTAGTGTTTCAGAGGCAAGGAGTTCTGCTTTCTCTGTACATCTGATACAGCATACCCTCACATGACCAGCTACAGATTAAACAGCTCGCAGGGCTGAGCCCATGGCTACATGGACCAAGCACCCCTGGACTGGTGGGTTTGCCTGCATTAGGACTCTTCCAGTTAGTCCAGGGTCAGCACTATATGGAATGGTAGTGGAAGGGACAGAAACATTGTAATAGAGGGTAGTATTCAGTCATTTATGGAGTGCTAAGGTACCCACCAACTTGTTGGGACTCAGAATTTTCTACCATGACTCATGTCCTGAAGTAGCTGAAACAATTCCATAATAAAGGCTTAATTTAGTAGAAACTTAATCCCAAGCATATCTCCTATCTAGATTTTCTTTCTTGACACAGTTTTCTTTGATGGCTACTGTTATCAGTAAAAGTCTGTATTGCCTAAGAGATCCACTGAAAAAGGTATCAGGCACATACGTTTTTCCTGGTCCTCTTCCTTTTAAATCAGAAATTCTGTATAACATTTTCCATAAGTGAGCAAGAAAACCACTTCCTAGGTTTTTTTGTCCCCTCCTCCTTTTTTTTTTTTTTTAACAGCAGACCTTCCTTTTGGATTTACATCAGCATTTAGCTAACTTCCTGAACACTTCACTCATTTCCTGAACTTATTCTAAGGAAGGAAAAACATCCTCCTTCAGAAATAAATGCAAATAATCGCAGAGATTATTTCTATTAAATAAATAGAGTAAACGCAATGGAATTTCCTGTAAGACACACATTTACCACAGATATTTCAACAAAAATCTGTTTGTTATGATCCTGTAGGATCCACTGTATTTGCAGGTCCTCTGGAGGAATTATAATCATTTTGTGACTTGAGATGTAAGTTCTGAACAGTTGCAATATTTCCTCTAGTTAAAAAAATATATATTTTTTTTTACTGAGAAATCTGAACAGAGGGAAATGATCTTTAAGTCAGCATTTTTGAAGCATGGTTTCTTTTAAAACAGGAGTCTCATGACACCTAGTGGTGAGTGGAGGCAAAACAGTTCCGAGGCAGAATATTGACTATAATACTGACTATAAGATTTTTTGATTTTTATGTCTTTGCTTGGGAGGAAACATATTCTTTACAAGCAATTCTTAGTGCACTAAAGCTTGGGAATCCTGTGAAATTGTGGCAGGGAAATGTTTCCCTTTTGTGTTTCTGGCCATGCTCTCTTCTTTTGACTGATGTCTCTCTCCTCTGAGCACACCCATCTCCTGGGGCTAACCTGCTTTCATTTAAGAGGCAGTGAAAAATGTGAAGCTGGGCAGAGGATACACATCCACATATCATACACGTGGCTATATCTAGGGAGCGATTTTCAAGAAGGCCTCCTCCCATTCGGTTATGTGTTAGTGGAGTGGTTTCCTTCTGGGGAGTGTGTCTCCTTGGCACCTTAGAGACACACTGCTGGCAAACTGCCCAGCATTTCTGAGAGCTTCACAGTGAGCCTGTCCTGTTCTCCAGAGTTTGTTGGTGGTTGATTTCTAAGGGGAGAGGTGATAGGGATATCAGAGAGGCTGTTCCCCCTCCACATCCACTTTACTCCACACCACCCACACAAGCCTTCCAGGAAAGATGGACATCTGGCCTCCTCACACCATCTCCAGGACCAGACATTGGTCTTCCCAAGACCAAACCTGAAAGTGTGGCACTCAAGACCAATGGTCAGACTCTTCCTCCCTCCAGCTGCACCACCCTCTCCTCAGACTTCGCCTGTGCCTTAGCCAACCAGCCCTCCCACTTCCTCCTGCCCCATGCCTTTTCGCCTTCTCTGCCAAAGCACATTCTGCTTCTTTTCAGTCAGAAGACTCCCTCAGGTTCCTTCTGCTTGTTCTTCAGTCCCTGTGTGCATGTTTTTTTTTTTTTCTGGGAACTTCTGATAATCCCACTAGACTGACAGTGTCTTCCTTCACGTCATCTCTGAACCCAGTTGGAAAGTTTGTAGTTATACATGACATTATGTTGCTTTTGTGCCTCTCTCCTACAGGTCTCTGAGCTGTTCTTCAGCCAAACACCCTGGCGACTGTCCATATGCTCCACAAATACCCCCTGATGCCCTGAATCCAGCCATTTGTGGCATTAGACTGTGGCTGCAGTGTTTTGATGGGCACACTTGAGGAGAGGGGCAACTAGTTTAAAGGTAGAGATAATGATCATGGGTCTTTGAAAATGTGCAGAACAATTTATTACCCCAAATGACCTCGAAGCAACACCCTCCAAGTTTTCTTCCCCTCTACCCTCTAAGGTTTTGTCTGGTTTTTAAGATTGTAGGGCAGCCATGGTCTAAAATGGGGTTTTTAAAGATCTAGAGTCATTTCAGGAGCTCTACAATTGTTTTCAAAAATATTTTACACACACGGCTCTTTTTCTGGGGAGAACACTTACACACCTATCACAGATAGGATCTGGGATCTCTGAAGAGTACATACCACTGATTAATAATCACTGGACAAAATGGTGATCTTTACTCAATTTCTACTGGGTTGAGAGGAGTTAACACCTTCTTGCATGTTGCAGGAAAAAGATTTTTAATCCAACAGATTTTCTTCCACGCCCTTTGTTAGGACAAAGCTGCAGGTCCCAGTCTGAGATTTAAAAAGAGACTTTCATCTGAGAGGCTTTTGGACACATTCAATGTGTGTGGTATTCTCGTCTCCCTCCTCAGGTTCTAAATGCAAGGTGAGGCTGTGTTCAGATACCTACTGCTCAATATCATGTACCTTTCCCAGATGGCCCTTTACCTGAGATGATGGAATTATTCCTTAGGTAAGGTACCAGGCCTGCTTGGGGACCACGACCACACAGAGCCCCAAATCTTGCCAGAATGTGAGCACTGAACCCTCTGGGTAGCACCAGAAAACTTGCACATGAAATGTAATCATTGAAAAATTCTATCACGGTGTTCTGAGCTATGATGCTTTTCCTCACTGGTGGGAAATGCTATTTGCACCTACTGTGGCTGTTCTGGTTCTGTTTTCATGAGTGTGCACCTGGGAAGTCTTTCAGGGACCCACGCTTGATGCTCTGCTGTTATTGTCTTGATTTTCTAAATAATTGTTGAACAAAGACTCTCAGTTTTTATTTCACATTTGCCTCAGCAAATTGTGTTGCCCATCCTAAGCGGCTGCATTACCTGAAGCAGCACAGTGAGGGAGAAAGAATATGAGCTTTGGAGTTGATGATTAGGGCTTCGCATCTCTGTTCTGTAATTTCATAGCTGCATGAGTTTTGGATAGGTTACTTAACCTCTCTGGGTTTCAGTGTTCTTATATCAAAACTGGTGATCTTGATATCTATCTTTTTTAGTTGTTGTGACAATTAAAAAGTATGTGATACAGTAGTTAGTAATGATTGAGAAGGATAGCAATGATTTGTTAATAAAGAATGAAATACATTAGTGCAAAAAGCAGATCAAAACAAAAAGAACAAAGAGAAAAGCCAAACATATAGACTTAAGGCTGGGAAGAAGCCCAAAGAAAAGCTCCTAGGTAGAGTTGTTTCACCATGATACATTTTTTTAAACTTTGAGATCAGGTACTGTGTCTAAAAAACTTTTTTTATTAGTGCATTATAATTATACATAATAGAGGGATTCATTATGTTGCATTTGTACATGCACATAACATACCTGGATCAATCTCCTTCCCAGTACCTTCCCTCTACCTCTCCCCCTTCCTCCTTTTCTTCCTTTTGGTTTACTTGTTCTAATCTACTGGTCCCCCTTCTACTATTATTATTTTAATTAGCACATTAAAATTACCTATAACAGCAGATTCACTGTGGTAATCTGTAAGTGGACATAATATCTACTTTGTAACAGGCTTTCGGCTAGGAACTGAAAAAAGTTTCCCCCACCTGACCCCAGTACTTCTAAAAAGATTTTTTTTTTCAGTTCCTAGCATAAGGACTGTCACAAAGTAGATGCATAATAAGTATTTGTTGAAAGAATAAATTAGTTCCTTATTTTATAGTGGAAGAAGCCAAAGTCTAGAGATTTTAGGTGACTTTAAGGAGTTTACAAAGCTTGTCTTTGGTAAAGTCAGGATGGGAGTACATTCTGGTTTTTCTTTTCTTTTCTTCTTCTTTTTTTTTTTTTTTGAAAAAGGATTACTTATAGCTGGGGGCCCCAGGTGGACCATCCCTTGGAGCTATTAAACACATTGTTTATTGCTTGCTGAATTGCAATTATCAGATTATCTGGGAAATATGTGAACATTTTACATTTGCGTATATTTGTTTCAAGTGAACAATCAGAAGGGAAGAAGAGCCACTGAAGTTTAAATATACTTGTGGCTATTCCAGCAAACTTCTGGAAAAAGCAATTCATCAGATCACCTTTGCTGAGCATGCAATCCTGGGACAATTTAGACTCCTCTTCCTCCTTCTTCAAACCTTCCCATTCATGAGATTATCTGCTGCAAAGCTGATGTCCTGAATGTGATTGATTACCCAGCACTATCTTGGGGACCTGGGAGTGACCTTCTGCATGCATTTGTAAGGAACTAGCTTGGAAAAACCAAACCAAAACAAAACAAAAACTTGAAGGTATCCTCGAGTTGGCCTGAGATAAGGGGACCTCAGAGTCTTTTCATTAGCCTGGCAAAACAATCCAAACAATAAAAAATCCATAAGAAAATATTCTGCTTCCAGGAGTTTAAAATATACTTCTCATTTCAGCCACTTAGTCACATGATACTATCCCTGTGTAAAACAAACCAATGTTTTGGGGAGTGAGGGGAGGAGAAAAAGGGAGGAAAGAAGAGAAGGAAAGTAGATTAGCAGAGAAAGGCAGGAAGAAGGAATGAAGGGGGAGGAGAAGTGGGATGCAGAAAAAAAAGAAAGAAAGAAAGAAAGAAAGAGACAGGGAGAGACTGTATATATATGGAAAGAGAAGTAGGACAAATATTTATGTGAATAATCCCAGGAGCTAAAATTAATCATCAGAATGAATCAATCCAACTCACCTTGTTAAACTCAAATGAGGCATTACTAGTTCTGCTCTGAAAGAAGCTGTGGAGTATAGCGAAACAATATGGGTTTGAGTTTTGGCTCTCATGTTAATTTGCCATGTGGACATGCATGTGTCACTTCAGGTCCCAGGCCTCAGTTTTCCCATCCAGAAGTGGGAGAAAGAAATGGAATGGGACACATGAAAATAATTTGAAAAATGGAGTGTGACATAAGCAAACACAGTCTCAAATTTACACTCAGCCTGGATCTATTCAACTTAAATCAAAACAGGCTTTGACACGCCTCCAGTTCTCCTCCTCACAGGCACAGGGAAGTTTTCTACCTTGTGTTTTTAAAATAAATAAATACATGAATAATCCACTGATCTCGTTACATCGTTAGGTTCTGATAGACTCATTCCAAATCATGGATACAACACTGAAATCAAAATGTAAAAAGCAAAAGGGCACATGGCTCATCCACATTTCCCACCTACTTCACTGCAGTGAAAAGGGCAAAGCTAGTCAGGAATGAGATGTTTCAGATTCCAGTTCCTCCGGTCATGTACTGTGTGACCTAGGGCAAGTTCCTCAGCCTCACTAAACCTCATCCTCTCGGCTTCCTGTGGAAGCACCTTCCTCTCCATCCGAGTTGCCATCACAGAGTGGTTGGGAGAGTGCTTAGCTCTACTTCTGGCACCTGTGAGTGCCTCTGCCTATCCTCTATCCAACCTCTGCCCATGTGAACATCATTACATCCTCAGTCCTAGAAAAAGAGATGTGAAGTGGGCAGGACTGTCTCCTTTCCCTTCCTCTACCCTCTGCACTCCCTTCCTCAGATATCTTTCCATGGACACCAAAAGAAAGTTGTGGAGCTAAGTGTCTGAGGTACTGCTCCAGAGCATTTTTTTCAAAAGCTTCAGATAGGAAAGGCAATCTTTATTTTTTGATTGTGTGCCATCTTGGATGTCAGCAATGGAAATAGATTCTACAGAATGGCAATAGAGGGAATTTATTGTACAGTGGAGAGACTTAAATTTGGAAATGGCTAGAAATTAGAGGAGAGTCAGCTGGGCCTGACCAAAGGAACCACAGCAGTGGTACCTTGGCAGAAGTATGGTCAGCAAGACAGCTCTGCTGCTTTTGAAAAGAGGACTTTCAGCTATCTCCATGGGAAGCCACCCACCATCTCTAGGTTCTTTCGTTGCTTCCCTGAGAGTCACAGTTCAGAGCAAGACCACCTGATGGGCTGAGTCCAAGTCAGTTGCCCTTAGGTTGCTCTAAGGTCAAGGACCCTGAGATCCTCTCTGCTTTTCATATGGAAGGTGGGTCCTACCTTACACAAGAGAAGGCAAACAGAGACCAACACTTAGAGAAATTGGATGACAGACAACAGAAAATAAAAATAGGACAAATTTTCACTGCAGCTCTGAAGAGGATCTTCAAGGATCATGCAGAGGTCCAAGGCCCTGCTTCCTGCAGGAATGTCTTCTATTCATGGACAGAGTCAAAGTACAGTTTATAACATCTATTGGTGCAAATAGGAAAGATCCAGCTGTGTCTGCTCATTCAAAGTGTTTTGAGAAAAAAAAAAACATTAAATAATTAGGCATTTATTAGCATTGAAAAAAATGCATGAAAAAATGTTGAATTCAGTTAAATGGTGAGTAACCAGAGATTCACATACCTTTTGAATGATTTCCTCACAGCTGTTTCTCTGAACCTGTCTGCACTCAGAGGCAGATGCTTGCAAACAGCCCACGTGAGTTTCCCACACACTCAACTCCCAGCAAACTCCTGAACCTTGGGTGGCCCCTGTCACAGATTGTTATGGTCCCTGCCTCAAGAACTGACAGCCTACTTCCTTTTTGCTATATCCTTCAAACCCTAATTATTAAAAAAAAAAAAAAATATATATATATATATATATATATATATTCAAGTCTTACTCTCAGCACCCGAATGAACTTTTTGTTTGGGAAAACCCAATTTCCAGTAGAAAACTACCCTCAGCAAAAGCAGCTCCTGCCCCTCCCCCCTCTTGCCCCAAGGTCAAGTAGTCTGATGAATCTCAGCAGTCATTGGATCCATTTCCTGCCAAACTGTGACAAACCAACAAGACGATCAAGATGAATCACCCCTAAGTCCTTCATTGCAAATAAAGTGGGATTGCCCCATGGGCAATTTTGGAGGTCAATGTCACCTCCAAATTTTGAGGTGGGTTAAGTCTCACTTTTGCATAGAGCTTCACCGTTTAGTTTGCATAGAACCTAATAGTTTACATTAAAATTTATAGTTTGCCCCCTTTATATATTATTGTATTTATTCTATAATAGGCAGCTGGGCTAGCACCTTCCATGAATTCTTAAAATCACCTCTTTCTCAACATCCAATCTTTTTTAAAAAATTGAGGTATACTTAATAGACATCAAAAAGTAAAAGTCCAGTTGCTTACTTTGATGAGGTTTGTATGCAAGTGGACAGGGGAAGTACTGGGGATTGAATCCAAAGGTGTTCTACCACTAAGCTGTATCCCACCCCTTTTTATTTTTTATTTTGAGACAGACTTGTTAAATTGCCCATGCTGGCCTTGAACTTGCAATTCTTCTGCCTTGGCCTCCAGAGTAGCTGGGGTTACAGGTGTGCACCTCTGTGCCTGGCTCATTTTGATGAGTTTTCACAATTGTATACACCATGCTACTGCCACATATAAGACAAAAAACATTTCCATCACCCCAGAACATTCCTTCAGTTTTCTTTTCAGTCATTGTCTTTTTCCCCCAGACAACTTTCTGATTTCTATTACCATAGACTACTTTTTCTGCACATGAATTTTTTTCATATTACTGGAATCATACAGTATTTACATATCTGCACCTGTTGTATGTTTTTCATGGATTTAAGAATTGTCCATGTTGTGAGCATCAGGAATTTTTTTTTTTTTTTTTTGTATTTCTGAGTAGTATCCCACAGTATAAATAAACCATCATTGGATTATCAATTCATTTGTTGATAAAATTTTAGTGGTTTTTTTTTTTTCAGCTTAAATTTTGCTCCTATGAATATGGGTGCTATAAATTTCTTGTACAAATATTTTTGTGAACATATGTTTTCATTTAAGTTGAATAAATACCCAAGAATGAAATGGCTGGGTCATAGGGTAGGTGTGTGTTTAACTTTATAAAAAACTGCCAAACAGTTTTCCAATGTGGTTTGTCAGATATATGAGTTGTCAACATCCATTCTTGTTTCCTCTAGTCATTTCTTCTCATAGTCTCCAGAGCAATCTATTCCAAACATAACCTTGATCCCATCACTTTTCCTGATTTAACCCCTTCAATGGCTTCCCACTGCCCTTGGGACAAAGTCCAGACATTTTTAACATGACCTTGAATGTGAAGCTCTTTCCCTGCTGGAGGGGCTTAGCTTCAATTTAAAAGTTACTTATACAAGGATGTCCCCCAGGCTCTACCGACTGTTAGTTCCCCTACTTTTTGCTCCTGTAAGACCCTGGACTTTTCCTTCCTAACACTCATTACATTGTTGTCATTTTTAAAATTACATGTATTTGTTTCATTTTTTTATTAGGTTACACATTCATTTGGTTCAAACATTCTCAAAAGATATACTGTTAAAAGTTTTATCCTCATCTTTTTCTCCATGGTTTTGTACATCATATTAAAAAACAAAAGGAATCTCCTAACATTAATATTTTTTTATTTCTGGAGATTTTTGTAATATTTATACAAGATTTTGTATGTATGCAAACACCAATACATACAAAGTATGTACATACACAGAAACATGCACATAACTATACTACTAATAAAGCTATTATCTATTATATTACTTTGCTGAATTAGTACATATTAGAATATAATGAGTATAAGTACTAATATTGTTGCTATACTATTATTAGTACTGCTAATATTATTATACACAATTTTCATGCATGTGGTGGCACACTCTATACACTTTTCCACTCATGGAAGTATCTTGGCAATTTTCCATATAAGAACTTAAAGAGCTTTCTCATTTTCTGTCACTAATGCCAGTGTTCCACTCTGTGGCTGATCCAAACCTATATTTAGGTTGAATTTTAATCTTTTGCTATTATAAACAATGTGGCAATGATAACGATCATATAATATGTTACTTCTTTTTTGTTTTTTTTGTTTTTTTTTTGGTGCAGGGGGATTGAACCGAGAGGTGCTAAACCACTGAGCCACATCTTCAGCCCTTTTAAATATTTTATTTAGAAACAGGATCTCACTGAGTTGCTTAGGACCTTGCTAAATTGCTGAGGCTGTCTTTGAACTCGCAGTTCTCCTGCCTCAGCCTCTTGAGCTGCTGGGATTACAGGTGTGCCCCACCATGCTTGGCAATATGTTACTTCTTATGAATGTGAGATTGTTTGAAGAATAATCCCTACAAACCAAATTGTTGGTACAAAAGGGCATATGAGTTTGTATTTTAATACAACAATTTTGGCAAAATTGCCTTCCAGGGGGTTGTAGCACTTTATTACCTCCTGCAATGTATAAATATACTTTTTTTCCCTTGGCTTCACCAATCTATGAGGTAGAAAGTTTGGATATTTGGCAATTTGAGAGCAGAAAAATATTATTTTAGTGTAGTTAGTTTTTTTTTTTTCTTAATGAAAATCCACTATTTTGGTATAAAACAAACAACAACAATAACAATAAAAACTACCTAACTTGTTAAAAGTATCACTTATTTTCATACTGTTTTAGAGCAATAGGAGCAGAATTGGGAATATCTGCCCTCAGTTTCAAAGACATATGCTTTAGAAAAAGGTCATTGCTACTTTATTTTTCATTGTTATTTGGATTCAAACAATGTGCAGAAGGGAGCAATTATTTATCTCCCTGTCCTGACTTTCTATAATTCTACTAAATTATCACTGGGAAACTCAGTGGTTGAAATGTCACATAATTATGCTAGAGTTTTGTAAGGGTGGTAAAACCAGCCATCTGAATCCAGCTAAACTATAAAAATGCCTTTCTTTGTCCTCTCCTGTTTCCGGTTAAAGAGGGTTCTACGCTATGTCACATGTGGGCCATGATCACTGACATGATCTGGATTTACTCAGATGGATAACATGTGCCCTCAGAGTCCTGTTGACTGCCGTTAACACTGGAATGGCTATGCCTGTTGCTGGTCAGCAATCCAGTCAGCTCATTGGGATGCCATCCCCAGACCTCTAAGTGACACATTTGAATTGCGATCTCGTGGTAGAGTCATGGCTTCAGGTCCATCAGCAGTGATCATCTCTGATCTGAATGCCTATCAGTCCTCACCAGCTGTAGCCACTACTGCATGGTAAAACTCTGCCATGGAGTCTGGCTCACTGACCTGCAGCTGCTGGACACATTAGTTACCCTCAGGCTTAGCCAGTCCTAGAAGCCACAATCCCAAAGCCACAGTTGTCACTCAGAGATAACTGGTGGTTTTCCCCAGACATTCTAAGCTGCTCCAGATCATTCAGTACAGACTGCTTGTCCTTGAGTCCCTCAGGTGTACCACATTCATCAGGTAAGTCCCTCCTTTAGTTAAACTACTTCATGTGTCACTTGCTACTGATAATCAATGACCCTTTTTAAAGACTCAGCATCACACATTTTTTTGGGAGGTTTAAATAGAAAATGATTGTTGGGCACCTTGAATGGTGGACTCAACATGTTTAGTTTCACTTTTCATTTTGTAATGGGGGGAGGGATAGGGCAAAGCCCAAGCCTTAGTCATTCAACTCATTTCCAGTTTGAACATGATACCAAACAAACTGCCAATTTTTTAAAATCTCTGTTTGAAGTTCAAAGAGCCATAAAAAGTGTATTTGCTATCAAAACATGGCTGAAGACATATATATCACGGACTGGGAGGCTGTTGGTTAGGAACTGAAGTCAGGCATCTTTAGATAGTAATTCAGGTTCCAACTCCTACTAGCAAGAAGTCTTACAAAAGTCTTCACTTCTGTGAGTCTAATTTTCTCAACCATAAAGCAAAAACCTCCTTTGAGTGTTTGCTGTCAGCACTAAACATGCTCGTGGCACATAGTGAGTGTTCAGGAAATTGTAGTTATTAAATTAATGCTCTTAATGTTCCCAGAGGGGTCAGGAGAACCCTCTTTACTGATAATGAGTGCTACATGCCTGATTTTGTTTTCTTTTTCCCTTGATTACTAGGAGTTCAGAATCAAAGATTAAGTTTAAAACTTAATCATCACAACTCTGTTATTGTTAGGGTTGGTGTATTTGTAAAACTTGCTTGGCTCTTGGTTTTCTATTTCTGAAGCTTCTCAACCAATGAGAAGTTTATCAACCTGATCAGACTGAGACATGTGTATACGCATGTTCACACACACACACCCCATGCACGAGTTTCAGTTAAACATTTATTTTTCAAGGCAGTTCTCACTTGGGTAATTCCCTGCCAAGAGAAAATGTAAATCACTTTTCATTCCAGGGTCCAGGGGCTTTACAAACTAGTCCAAAAGAAATTTAATCTGGGTCTATATAACAGAAACCAGGCAGCCAGACAGCAAAGTTTTGTTTTGTGTTTTAAAAGAAATGCAACGTGCTCCTTGTCAAGTGGTGTCTATGGTGAGTGAGTGCAGCCCCATCGCACTAAGGGTAAGCCCAAGAAAGGACCAAGGGAGCTTGGAGGGCTGTGCTGGGGGAGGGCTTCTGAAGGGTCAGCTCCCTGCAATGACTTAACAGCTTCAGAAGATGCCAAGGAATGAAGTGCTGAGCCTCAGTGTTCAGGATGTTTGTTCTTAAAGAAGCTGCCAAGGGTATGTTGGGGTAGAGAGACAGGTGGAGGGAGGGAAGCTGTGGGGATGAACTGAGGCCAGATCACAGAGGGAAGGAAGCGTGAACCTTTCCTTGAGGCTGGAGGTAGGCCTTGGAAGATTTAAACCACCGTATTTTTTTTCCTATTCCCCAACTCGATAGTGATTGAACGAGAACTCAGGGGTTTTCTCATGATCACGTAATTACTCTAACAACACTTGGAAGTCAGTTTTACTACTTTTCTTTTCCAATTGAGTCAGTTGAGTAAACAGAGACTCAGAATAATCAAATTGCCTAGGATTATATGGCTAAGTGAAACCCAGACCTGAACCCAGGTGTAAGAGCCTTCCAGTCAAGCCATTGCGTTTCCAGTTTGGCTCTGAGGCAAGGGCAGTTTCTTGAATTCATCTTCATATTTCCTACCCCTCAATTGCTAGTTCCAGCTCTTCAAAATTTAGTAGTTTGGTGAGTTGAAAAGGCCAAACATATCCCCACCATTATTTTTTTTTTCCCTCCAGCAGGTCCTGGAAATGGCTGTAGGAGCTGGAGAAATAAATGCACTCAGAGGCCAGAGGCCCTTTCCTCCCTTCTAAGCACACTCTCTTCTCCTCTCTCAGTTTCAGGGAGAGGAATTTTGCCCATGGGAGCTGTCTCCGGTGCCCACTGCTCCCCCTGACCTTTCTGTGCCTCCCTACCACATTCCTGCATCTGAATCAGAACTGGTCAATGTTTCACTCCCTGCTATCCTCCCAACCATATCTTCTGAAGTTGGTGAACAATTAACCACCAGCAGCCCCTGCTTGTCTGGCCCTTGATCTTTTCTCCCTAGAAGCCTCCCAACACTGTATTGCTGGGTGTCAATGATCTACTGAACCTGGCAAGCACTCGGGCTGCCTCTCCAAGCTATAAGGAGCCCTGTTGAATACACTTTTACAACGAGTCCTAGGAAACATGATTTTTCTAAACAAGGAAAGACATCTTAGGAGACAACCAAGTAGAAGTACCCCCTTTGACTCTTGAACCACGTTTTCTATTGGTAATTCTTATAAGAACAAGAGAGGAGAGGCAAAGATTTCAGACTAGCTTTGCCACTTTACTAGCCAGATGACCTTACCCGTCTCATAACTTCTGCAGGTCTTCACTTTTTCATTTATAAAACAAGAGGCACTCTAGCCTCTAACATTTATTATACAGACTAAATGCCAATTTATGTAAAAGTATTTGACCCATAGTAGCAATTTAATCAGTATTGATACTTAAGAAATTGTAGCCTAAAGTTCATAAAATTATAGAATGCTGTAACTAGAAAGTGCCTTACGAGGCTTGTATATGTTTTACAAGTGAGGAGGCCCAGAGAAAGAAGTCTGGGAAATATTCAAGGATCTTTCAGCCTGTCAGTAGTGTATTCAGTGTGTCCAGCTCTGATAGAAATATGATGCATAAGCCATATGTGTAATTTAAAAATTTCTAGTAATCATATTAAAAAGGTAGAAGGGAATAGGTGAAATTAACTTTAATAATATCTTTTATTTAACCCAATGCATGCGATACAATTTTAACATGTAAATAAATATAAAATTATTAGTGAAATAGTTTCCTTTTTGAATACTAAAAAATCTGTGCTGTATTTTATACTCCCAAATCTTTAAAATCTGATGTGTACTTTAACACTTACAAAAGACCTATTCAAACTAGCCACACTTCAAATGCTTTACCTGTGGGTTAGCAGCTACAGGGCAGGTCTAGTTTAATTCAAGCCAGAAAACATTCTGTGCATGTATTCTGTGCCAGGGGCAGTTAGATGCAGGGTACGAAGGGATATAAGCAAGCACACAACAGGAATAAGAGAAAAACTTAGAAACCACAAACCACAGTCCCCATCTAGGCTGCTGGATTACTCATCTGTTTCTTTGGTTGAGCAAGTGGAGAGGAAAATTCTCTAGGGAAAATATCTATATCTCCAAGGCATTTTTCTTCTGCTAAGATATCAAGGGATAGTAAAACCTGTATTTTTGCTGAATTCTTACAGTGACCCAGGCATTGTGCTCTGCTCTTTACAGGTGTAACTGATTTAACCCTCATAGGGATTGGGGGAGGACATTATTTTGCCCACTTTAAAGTGGGGGAAATAAAGACTCAGAGAAGTTAGGTGATTGTCCAAGGATCATACAATTTATCAGAGAGGAAGCTAGAACTCAATCTCAGAAACGAATCATGTTTAACTTGGTCAATGTTATTATATTGCCCAGGCTGGCCTTGAAATTGAAATATCACTGCTTCAGTCTCCTGAATAGCTGGGATTACAGAGGCCACTACACCCAGTTGAACAAATTTTTGAGTACTCACTGGGAACTCTTTTTTTTTTTTTTTTGGTGGGACTGGGGATTTGAACCCAGGGCCTTGAGCTTGCGAGGTAAGCACTCAACCAACTGAGCTATATCCCCAGCCCACTGGGAACTCTTTTAATCATGAAACATACAAGTTTGGAGAAAGTAAAGATAGATCTGCCTACTTGGGGCTGTTAGTCCAGCAGGAGGCAGATATAAAGAAGAAAAATGCCAGGGAAAACCACCCCCCTTCAGGTGACATTTAAGATAAGACTTCAGTGGCAGAAAAGTTTGCGTTTCAGAAGTCATGTGAGGAGCAGATACATGATGTTAAAAACCATGCCTAGGTACAAAGAAGAAAAAGCCCAGGACTGTGCACCAAAGAATATTGATATTCCATATTGCACAGAGTAGAAGCAGTTGAGAAGGAAGGACAAGAAGCAGGCAGTTAGGAGCATAACTGGAAGCCAAGAGAAAAAGTGTCTCTGGAAGGAAGAATGCATCTCTGTAGCAAATCCACTGAGGGAAACTAAGCTTGTAGGATGTCAATGAAGACAACAACCAAAGGGTCTTTTGGGTGTGCCATACCAGTGCCTGGGTTTCTTTGCCCCGGCTAGTTTGTCATTGAGGGGTGGCAGCTAAGTTATGGTGAGTTGATGTTTGAATAGGGAGTAAGGAAGTGAAGACGGAGAGTGAATTTTACATTTTTGCCAAGTTTGGCTATAACAGGTACTAGAGAAATGGAGTAATATTTGGGAGGGCAGAGGATTGGATCCAGAGGGTTTTGCTCTTTGAGTTTAAGATTAGGGATATAAACCATGCTTATGTATATTTTCACTCTCATCTTCCTAGTGGGCCTTCCCTACCAAGCTCCTCTCTTTTTCATCAGATCAATATTTAAGTGTCCATCCTCTGTCACACTTTCTTCCTAGGCTTAGGTATATTTGTTCCTGGGACCCCATGCCTTTCTGTGTCTACATTATGTACCTTAGGGCTTATCTTAAGTCCTTATCTTAAAATCTTATCTTAAGGCTTTCCTGTCTCTCTTCTCCATTAGACAAGAACAAGGTCCTGAAGAGTAGGGACAGTGTTTCTTAAGTTTGTCGCTGGCACAGGGAGATGCTCAGAACTTGTATTGAGAAGATGCTCATTAAACTTTGAATACATGAATTAAAAAGTGAATGAGTAAACTGAGTTTGAAAACAGTGCTAATAACAACTTTTCCTTATTTTGTGTGTGGAAAACCGAGGCAAGGAACAATTCTGAGTCTGATAATTTTATAAGTTAGAAGGATCCCTGAAAAATAAGAAAATCTCCAGTCCTCCTCCTGGGTATGACCCACATCCCTCTTTGATGCTGCTTTGGCAGCTCCACAAGACACCTAGGCTGAAACATCATTCACATTCAACCTCACACCTGACCACAGCAGCTCAGGCCTCCACTCTGCTGTCTTTACCTTGACCTTGACTTTAGTAGCCTCGGTCAGATTGAGGCTGGGAGCAGTTTGTGAATGAAAAGTGGGAGCACTTTTCAGAACCTGGTGAATGACAAGGTTAGGGCAGGGTTGAGTGAGACATTTGGATTGGGGTGGCCAAGGAAGAGAGTAGGACTTTTAAGTCCCTGGGCTAGAAAAATGGAAAGCATGCCTCAAAGGGAACCACAAGATGTCACTGTTGGTCCTCAGTTGAACAAAACTGACTTGGGCAGGGACTTCAGAAACTCTTTAAAGACCCCTTTTTTGGAAGATAAAGAAACTGAGGCACAGTTAACCCAGTTTTACTAAGACCACATAGCCAGTCAGTGGCAGAGCAATTATAAGAATGCAAGCCCCTCACTTTCACCAGCATGAAGACCTTCCCCGATTGCTTCCAGGCCTGAGATGAGAATTAGTTGTCTTTACAGTCATTCTCTCAAGACAATGACTTTCGATTAGAAACAGAATAGAGGGGGGAAAACAGAGGGAAAGGAAAGAATGAAAAGAGCTCAGCGTTTACTTTCATGTGCCTTATTCAGAGTATTGGGTTTAGATGCCTGCTGCCCACAATGAGAGTGTGGCACACAGGGCCTCCATCTGTGGCATGGTTTGAATAGCTGAATAGAAAAGTATCAGGTAATGGATTTCATCCTTTTTATGGCTTCAACTTTAAAAGAGTCTGGTTCCCAAGGAAAACAAGAAGCCAGTGGTTCAGCAAAGAATTGACTGAAACCTAAGTAGGAACCAGATAAAAAACTTCGGCTGGATGGAGGGAAGAGGGTGAGTTTCTGGGCCCCACTGTGTGGGGATGGGAAACTACGGGCAGAAGACAATTTGTGAGCCAGTGACCCCAGAATTGGCATTTATCCCAGTGTCTGGAAAGAATGAGGTGGCAGAGGAGTCTTAAGGGAGACTTTGTCTCCCCCCACCAGGCGTCCATGAGGTGTCCCCCAGGTTCCTTGGCCTCACTCCCACTAAGCTTGTGATTCCTTCTTTGTGGCTTCTAGCAGAGTCTCCTTTCTCAACGCCCAGGTAACTGTTTTTTTTTTTTTTTTTTTTTTTTTTTTTTTCTATTTTAATTTAAAGAGCTTTCTTATTTATTAGATAATAAAATTAATATGTGTTCATTATAAAATCTCAGATACCAAGTAGTAGGAGGAAGAAAATCAAAAGCATCTGTAATCTCTCCTCTCTGATACCATCACTGTTAACCCATTGCTGCATAGATTCAGGTAGTTGGCCTGTGGAGTACCTGCTGCCTTGTATTTTAGACACTGGGTTTGGAGCGGGACCAATCTTGGCTCTCTCTCTCTCCTACCTCTCTACCCTCCAGGTAGACACTTAGACAATAGTGGGCTCCCTTCCTGAACTTTGCATTGACATTCATTTTTATTTATACCCACATATTTAGCTCTTTTATTTTCTACATAAGTGAGATCATACTTTGTGAAGTTGGTGCCTTTTTATTTTCAGCAATCAGATCCTTCTTATTATTTTCTAAACTTCAAAGGTATAAGAGAACTATAGATCTCTTTACTAAGATGAAATAGCTACATTTCATTGCTAAGTGTGGGTGGATGTTTCACTTCCTCCCCTGGGCTATTAACCTAGTATTTACGGCATTATATCGTAATAATTTGTTTCTGCCTTCATGAGACAAAGACAGTGAGTTCTTTGTGGCCAGGCATTGTGTCTTCTTATCTCTTAATTTCCAGTGCTTGGTACAATGCCTAGAACATAGTGAGCCTTTGGTAAATTAGTACATAGCAAATCACACTTTCATACATTACCATTGAAGCTTCCAACACTGGGTGGGATATTAGTTGAAATCAGTTCTATGCTCTCTCATAAAAATACATGTCATTATAGAATATAGTTGCTTTGGGATGGCCAGGATGACTGTGGTCAAATTCAGTAGTATGATTTTACCATTAAAAGACTGACTAATGAGAGCTATCTTTTTTTTTTTTTTTTTTTTTTTGGTGCTGGGGATCAAACCCAGGGCCTTGTGCTTGCAAGGCAAACACTCTACTAAGTGAGCTATCGCCCCAGCCCCAAGAGCTATCTTTTACTCCTCTTGTCGAAAGAAAATTAACACTTAGTAAGAGTACAAATATGCTAAGTCCTTAATATATAACTTCTCATTCAAGGCACACAACAGTTAAATGAGGTAGTTGTTATTTTGTGGATGAGAAAACCAAGAAGCAAAGAGAGGAATGTGAATATTGTGTGGTTCCATTCACTTATTCACCATCACTATCAATATTTATCAGATCCTAACATTTCCCTGTTTTTGCTTTAGATTTTTTTTTTTTTTTTTTTTTTTTCCTTAGAAATAAGACATTTTGTATAAATATATCCTGGAAAGTCAGGTTCACACATTTAATTGCAAACACTGGATGGCATATTTAAAAAGGCATTTAGAACAACTTTATCACTTTAGTCAACAGACCCTGAGGTTTTGATACTGGCCTTGTGGATACAGAATGGAATAAAGCACAGTCACTCTCTCAGGGGATTTTCTGGGGGAGGTGACAGATGTATAAGATTTTACAGCCCAGACACTGAGGCCAAAGAGAGGTGGTGACTCTCCTACAAGGCAAAGCCAGGTTTACAGGCAGGGGTGAAACCAACCTGACCCTCAGAGCACTGGGGAGCCTCCCACATCCCTGCTCTGTTGCAAAAAGGTGGTTCCTGTGGGGAGACATCTCCTTGGAGTGATTCCAGCCAGCAAGGAGAGTAGGTCTGACACAGTCAAGCAGAATCTGTGAGAAACATGTTTTCCTCTCTCTCTACTAACCATCTTTTTTGCTGCAAAGAATTAAATTCTTTTCTGGTGACACATACTTCCTGTCAGAATGAGGCACACCCAGCCAGGAAAAAAAAAAACAAAAAACAAAAAAAAAAAACCACCCAAAATAAATGAAGAAAATTCCTTTTAATTCCTGTAGGTACACAGTTTTGGTTTCTGCTGGATTGTTGCCATTTTCCCAGGGGCTAAGCCAGAAGTGGATTTGGGGAACAGTGAATTAGAACAACACCCTAAAAAGGGTATGAAGCATTGACATTAAAACACCCTCTACTTATTATCTCCAATTACATTTCCACATTTTTATGAAAGCAATTCATTCTCATGATAGAAAACTACAAAATTTGTATATTTAAATAAGGGAAACCAAAAATAATTCATAATCTCTCAGCCCAAAAATACAACCATGGTTAACCTTTTGATGTATATACTTTCTTTAAAAAATCATATTTATATGCATATTTTATCTTACTCTGTTTGCACAACTTTATATATTAAATATTTCCCATTGTATTCTTTAAGACCTAATTATAAATGGCTATATAACATTCGATTACACAGATATTTTGAGATTTGGTTTTTGATCTGTTGTTGGACATTTCAACTTTCTGTTTTTTGGTTATTATAACTCTAAGTAGATCTCTGCTCAATTATATTGATCAATAATATTGAATGACATAACTGGCCTCTTTTCTTATACTATCTCTTTTCCTTATTTTAAGACTCCAGAGTAGACATTATCACTGTTTTATGAAGAAACAAGGACTCAAAGAGTGTAAGGAACTATCTTAAGGTTGAAGTCAGGTTTTGACCTCAGTTCTAACTTCTGAGGCAGTACTATCTGCTGGATGTGCCTGGCTCCCTCTGTTCTTAGAGAATCATTACCTGTGACGGAAGTATCTTGTACTCTTCTATGTCCAAAATCAAGCAAACAAACGAACAAAATCTTGATCTCACCCCTTTCGTCTTCCCATGGATTCCCTGGTCCCTTGGTAAGATTCAGAACTTTCCAATTAAACACTCCAATATAAAGTTTCCAGGCAGCTGGGCTGATGGTTCCCAACTGCCATGCCATATGTTCTCTTTTGCCTTGTTCTCAGCTGTTCTCGGGCAGACTGTGAGAGTAATCAGATGTTTCCACATTGTAAAACTGAATCCTGATATATTCACTAAAGATCTCCTAGTCTTTTGTGCCCCATTTGAATTTCCATTTTTACTTTCCCAAATTTCCAAGATCTGAGATGCTCTCAACAATTCAGCACATTCTAAATTGAATACTGACTTCAAAAAACACATAAACTTTCTTTTAAATTCCAAACTTGGAATTGTCTAATTGACACCCACAATCAAATGTTTTGAAATATAATACATCTAAATCAAAGTTCTTGATGTTTTAATCTCAAATCTGTGGTGGGCATTGTTGGTTGTCCAGCCAGTAGCCAACCATTCCCTGTCTCCTCCTTATTCACAAAAACTTGATTTTATTCAGAAACAGCACGACCAAACCAGGGGTTAAACCAGGATTGGCCTAATCCTGTCAACCATCTCAGGCTTCATTGCTGGATACTTATATTGCTGGTGCCCCATAAGAGGTAGTCAGTGAGACTTAAAAGAAGTCTGCTAACGAACTTCCAGACACAAATTTTCCTTGAAATAAAAGAGAACTTGCATTAACATTTCTTGCATAGCACTTCAAATCATTTTGGCCTCACCTCTTACTCTAGTTATTCCTATGGCAAATCAGTTCCTTGCAAGATTTTACTGGTGTAAAATGGGTACAACTTCAGCCTGCAACTGAGTTCCTCTCGCTTTTTGCCCTAAGGTTCTTTATCTACCCAGCTACAATTTACCCCAACCAAGAAAGCATCATTGAAGAGCCTCCTAGTTCATCTCATTTTTTTTCAATTCTTTCCCTTTCCTCAATATATTCTCCACATCACAGTTGGAGTGATCTTTTAAAAATATAACCTGAACCAGGAGTGGTGGCACATGCCTATAATCCCAGCGATTTAGGAGACTGAATCAGGAGGATCACAAGTTCTAGGGCAGCCACAGCAACTTAGCAAGGCCCTAAGCAACTTAGTTAGGCCCTGTCTCAAAACAAAAAATATAAAAAGGGTTGGGGATGTGATTAAGTACCCCTGAGTTCAATCTCCCAGTACAAATATAACCTGAACCATGGTAATTCAAACTTTTGCTTCAGCACCTTCAAGGACTTTCCATTACGTTTTGAGTAAAATCCAAACTCTCAATTATGGCCTGCAAGGCCTTGCATGATCTGGCCACCTTCCCACCCTCTAGTCTTTGCTTACCTCATTCTCCTTGTCAAAGTGGCCTCCTCGGTCTTACGCATTTGAAGACTTCAGTGTGCAGATCCTTCTGCCTTTGTACACTTTCCCCCTAATACTCTTGGTGTCTGGAACCTTTTTATGTGCCAGAGGGCAGTTTAAATGTTACCTTCTAGAGAGTATTTCTCTTACCACCCACCCAGGATTAAGCAAGCCCCTATTATTCTTTATTACCACATCTTATTTGTTTCTTTCATAGCACTTATGTTAAGTTGAATTCCATATTTGTTTGTTTATTCTTTAATGGCTTGCCTCCCTAATTAGTCTAGAACTTCTTAGAGCAAGGACCAGGTTTTAATTCTCAACAAACACACAGGTCCTTGCACAATGCCTGCCTTAAAATATGCACTCAGTAAAAATTTTTGAAATAAGTGAATAAATTGTAATAATAACAGTTGTCCTTTAATGAGTACCTTATTTGTGTGCTCAGATCCTGACTCTACCACTTTTAACTCTGTGAGTTTAGGCAAATATCCTAACTTCCATTATCTCAGTTTTCTCATGTTATGTGTGGTTAATAACAGTACCTACATAAATGAGTTGTTAGGTGTATTACATTATTAATTACATATAAAGCACTTACAGCAATGCCTAACAAATAGTAAACAGCATGTAAATGTTTGACTGCTATTGCTATTGCTATTGCTGTAGCTCTGCCAGGAGATTGAGGTTCACAAAGATTGAGCTTAGAGCCATAGAGCTAGCTACTAGTAACTTAGAATTCAAACAAATGGGAAATGTGAATTAACAAAATCGTGAAATATTTTGAGGCCAAAGTTATTGATAGACACTATAAAATGTTTCTGCCACCACCTTTTTGCCAGTTGTTTACTTCTAACTTCTTTTGAAAACATAACCAGATGGCACTTTTTTGAAGGATAGTCACACAAAAATGGGAACAAAAATGGTTAATACACAGATGCTCCTCAACTTATGGTGGGGTCGTGTCCCATTAAAGTCATCTAAAACAGAAAGAAAATGTAAGTTGACAATGCTTTTCATATGAACATTGCTGAACACCACAGTACACATGGGGCACTGGCTGTTAACCTTCGTGATTGTGTGGCTGACTGGGGGTTGGGGTTTGCTGCTGCTGCTGCTGCTTAGCATTGTGAGGGAGTATCGGACCACACAGAGCTGGCCTGAGAAAAGATCAAAACTCCAAATTAACAGAATGATTTCTACTGAATCATACTGCTTTCACACCATCGTAAAGTCAGAAAATCAGGAGAAAAACATCCTAGGTCAGGACTGCATGTAATTATATTCTTTGACAATTGCGTGGTACAGGGTTATGAAATTTATATGTGGAAACCAAGTAACAGGCTTTGAAGTCATCTGCAGACAGAGACTGATGTGCACTTCCTCACTTTCTGTTTTCTTTTTAACCCTCTCCAATCTGACTTCTCCAGACTCCAATGAAACTGCTCCCACAAAAGTCACTGAGGACATTCCCACTGTAAATCCAGGGAGAACTCTTTGGATTTCAGTTCAACTGATTAATTGGAGGTATCTGATGTTATTAACCAAAGCACTCCTTTGGCAATTCTCTACTCTGTCATCATAACCACTTTCCTGCTTCTCAATGACTCTTTACTCACCTGGCTATTCTATCACTCTCTGCCTCTTCCCCAGGGTTCAACTCCTGGTCCACTTCCCTCTCACACTTCCCACTTTCTCCTAGGAAAACATCACCCAAGATTATTGCTTCACTTCTCACTACAACCAACATAGATAGAGATTCAGCAGTTCTTGGCATTTTAGTTCAGACTCAATTTCTAGCCACTTTGTTTAAGTGGAATTTAAAGATTCTGGAGCTCTCACCCTCGAGCTTTCCTTTTCATCAATTGCTGCTACTATGTGAACACTCATCACCTTTTCCCTGGGCTGCTGCCATATATGTTGACTGTTTCCTCTGCCCCTAGTTTCACTTCCAAAACATTTTCAATATTCCTGTAGAATACATTCTAAAACTTTTCTAGAAATTTAGGGTTCAACTTTTGCTAATGACAAAATTAAATTGTGGGGCAGGAGGGGTCCAAAAAAAACAAGGAGAAAGCAACTATGAGGGAGCCCAAAATTTCATGCATAAAACTGCCTAAGTCTCTGGCTAGTACTTGAACTCTGTGTGGGACAGATTCCAAGAAGTCCAACGAGGGCCTAAAGAAATAGAGATTTCAGCCCCGTGCTTATTTTAGGTGAACATTCAGAGGTTGAATTTAATCATATTAATTGCTTACTAAAACCTAAGTAACAACTTTTGGATGAGTGTAACAAAAGACAGAGTCTCTACTATATATCAGTCACAAGATCCAAGACAGGATACAAAATCACTCTAAAGTAACAGGAAAACATAATTTATACATAAGAAAAAAGGCAGTAAGTAGAGATAAACTCTGGGATGAGTCAGATCTTAGATTAGCTGGAAAGGATATTAAAGTAGCTATTAAAACTATACTCAGGGACGTAAGGAAAATATACTTGTATTGAATTAACAAAAAGGAAATTTCAGCAAAGAAATAGATTTTAAAAAAAAGAACAAAATGGAACTGAGTCATATACTACTGAAAAATGCAACATCTAAATAAGAAAAACTGAATGGACTTCAGAGTAGGTTGCAGGTTATAAAACAAAAGGTTAGTCAACTTGAAGAAAGGTCAATAGAAATCATTGATTTGCAGAATAGAGAGAAGAAAGACTGATGAAAAATAATAGAGGCTTAGGGATAAGGAATAGTAATGTATGTATAATTGCCAATAAATAGATGATAGAAAGTGGGGCAGAAAACATTTTGAAGAAATTATGCCTGAAAGCTTCCCAGATTTAATGAAAGACATATATTTGCAGATTTAAGCTCAGTGAATCCCCCAAAAAGGATAAGTACAAAGATAAGCATCACATAATTTACTAGTAAATAATATCAAACAAAATCCATGGTTCTACCTATAATCGTTTGATGCATGACCTTCTTGTCTTTTTCTACTCATTCCTACTCACATTCCTGTCCTCCCCTCTTTGGAGATACAGAACAAAACCACTTTAAGATCTATTTAGTTTCAAGTCATGGTGCAGAAATTCAAGCAATATTGGTGGTTCTATAATGATGCTTTTGAAATTACAAAGACAAGTTTGTGATGTTATTGAAAAGGATAGGCTTTCTTACTGGCTAATTATATAGGAAATACTTTCCTCTTCCTTTTTATGACAGTCCAATCATTCACTAATTAATTTATTCATCCAGTCTTGAAAAGTGTTTGCTCACCTGCTAGGGGCAGGCATTAAGGACATGATGACACATAAGAAAATCTTAGCCATTCAGATCTTATAAGATCCATATTGGTCACTTTTGAATATATTACTTCTAAAAAATGATTTATTATTTTCATTTCTTATTACAATAGTAATACACAGGACATTTAGAAGATGTTGGAGAGCAAAGGTAAGATACTTCATCGTGTAGTAATCATTGTACCCACACTTCTATGCCAGGAACTGTTCTTAGTATTGGAACATGGCTTCAACAACAACAACAAAAACTTGCTCTCATCCTAATAAATGAGTTAGGCAAGAGGAAAATAAAAAAAATGTGTAATACTCAAGATGGAAATTTCAAGAAAATAAAAGTATCCTTGGACAAAATAGAATGGTAGAGTATTTAGAATGCTAAAAGTGGACAGCAGACCAAGTCTTTTTTATTGAAAAAAATTAGCCCATTATAAACACTTTAAAAATTATGTTCAAGTAGCAAGCAAATCTTAAAGATTTTGCATTTGATGCTTTATTTATAATAAAATGTACATCATTTTTGCCTATAAAACACTAAAATATATTTTACATATATTGAATCTAAGTTTTGCAGCTGAGTTTCTTTATGGGGTCAAATGATTTTGACCAATTTTTCAAAACCCTGAATTGACTCAGTGTTTTGGGGTTATTTAGATAGAGTGTGAATTTACTTTTCTGTCATTCGGAGAAGGCACAAGCATTATTATTAACAGAAAAGAACTGTAATGAAAATTGACCGTCTATCATCTATTATCCCCTTTTAGTCTAATGAGATACTGCTATTATCTCCTGATGAAATACTGTTCAGTGAAACCTTGCCTTGTCATGAGATGTCTGCAGATCTTAACAGAGCAATCTGAGCTCAAGCAATGTTCCATCTTTCCATTTGTCTGTTAGTAATCATGTATTTTAATAATTATTTCCTGTGGGTTGTGTAGAAGTCCTCTTAGAGATTAATTCAATATAGTTTACTTTTTTTGACATTTTTAGTTGAATATGCACTTCTCTTCTCCTGAACAAAGCTGTCTCTAAATCCTACTTTAAAAAGAATATTGATGAACAGCCCAGTTCCTGTCACATTGTGGGTTTGCAATAAAATTGTGCCTTTTTAGTAGACCGTAATTGAAGTGTTGCTTTTATTTCTTTAAACTCTTTTAAATGACTCTCACTCTGTTTTATCAGTGGTTGAAGAGGGAAAAAATACTGAGGATGCACACCACAGTGGACAGGAGGACAGATATTTCTTGCTCAGTGTGGAGAGCAGCATGAACTTTGATCAGAAACAGGCACATGAATGACAAAATATCATGGAATTAACAGACCTGTTCTCAGAGGGTTCTCTGAACAGCCTGGCTCCTTCCCCACCTGGAAAGGAAAGTGAGGGTTCCTCCACTGCCAGTGCCTTGGCAGGTGTTCCCAGTCCCTTTGCTCAGTCTTCCACTATCTAGGTGGCCCCTCATGTCAAACTCTCCTAGATCTGACCCAGCTTTTGCTTGGGTCCCTCTCTGGGCCTATTTCTCCCTTTGAAGATGGGTGAGGTTGGACTATTTGAGAGCCAGTGTGGCTTCCAACTGATGTATGGTGGTCCTCTCTCACGCTTACACCCATCTCCATGACTCTGAGGTTGTTCACAAACACTAAGCCTCAGCTTTCTACTTTTGGGTCAGGTGCATACCAAACAGGGGCTTATGGGAGAGAGGGGCATGGCCTCAGGGACCTTTCTGAAATCAGGACCTTCTTGACTCCAGTCCATGCTGTTGAATCTTAGTAAGGTGACAATGGGTGGGTCCTTTCAGGCCTTGTATGGAAAGGCCTGGCGTATAAACCCAAGCCAAGCAGGCTGTGGAGAACCTAGGTCTAGCAGTGGCCTCATGGTCAGGAGACTGGTTTGAGAGCTGGCACTAAATGATACATGTCTCTGGGGGAGTTACTTAACTCCAATCTTGTCTCCTTATCTGTAGAACAAGAATAATAACCCCTGTGTTAACAACTCAGGAGATGTTTTGAAGACTGAAGTGAGGAAATTCATCTGATAAACATCTTTATTTTCTTAGAAAGATAATATAAGCCATAATGTGATTATGAATCACCTAGGAATCTTGTTAAAATGCCAATTCTGATTCAGTAGATCTGGGGTTGGTCTAAAGTGGTGTTCATTTCTCAAAAGGTCCAAGGATAGGCTGACTGGTAGTGCTGCTTTGTGAGTGGGTTACGTGGTGTATATGAGCAAGGATATACACCATCAAAATATCTGAAAATACAAAAACAATGAATTATTTAAACACTACATCCTTTGCATTACTTACATTTCAGGTATTTTTCACTCAACATTATGTCATAAACATTTTCGATGTTTCTACAAATAATCCAGACTGCAAAGCGATTATTATTTTAAGTAGCTGCATAATAGTCAATAGTGTTGAAATCACATAACTTATCTGAGCTGCTTTCCTAATGTTGGACCGGTGAATCCCAGGGAGTGGCTATGAGGGAAGCAGTTGTCTTCTGATCAGTTGGAAGGTTTTTTTGTTTCCTCCTATTCTTCCCTAGAAGCAATCTATAGGAGTAAACTGACTCAAGAAGGCAAGTATTTTCCTATACTCCTGTTACTTTTGATTTATTATTTTCCAAAAGGCCAACAATATTATAGGTATGTACACATTTTGATTATTAAAAATACATGTTCCCCTTGTACACAGTTGGTGGGAATGTAAAACAGTGCAGCCACTGTTGAAAACAGTATGAAGTTTCCTCAAAAAATAAAAATAGAAGCACCATATGATCCAGTAATCCTACTTCTGGGCATTTACTAAAGAGAATTGAAGTCAGGATGCCACAGAGACGTCTGCACTGCCATGTTCACTGAAGCACTGTTCACAATAGCCAAGATGTGGGAACAACCTAGATATCCATTGATAGATGAGAAAAAAAAATGTGTTACATATGTACAATGGCATACTTTTAGCCTTAAAAAAGAAGGAAATCCTGCCATATGCCACAATATGAATGAACCTTGCTGACATTATGTTAAGTGAAATAAGCCAGTAAAGAATGACAGGTACTGCATGATTTCACTTCCACGAAGTAGCTAAAACTCATAGGAGTGGAGAATAAACAGGTGGTTGACAGGAATTGGGAGGAGGAGGAAACAGGGAGTTGCTATTCAGTTGGTTGTAAAGTTTCAGTCATGAGAAATGAATAAGTTCTAGAGCTCTGCTGCACAATACTGTGCCAGTAGTAAACAACATTGTATTGTGCACTTAACAATTAAAGAGGCTATAGCTTATGTTAGATAAAAAATACATATTTCTCATGGAAAAGTGTAAAAAATAACATTTGCTCTAATATCACTACTAACATTTTGATTTCTTTTTTCAATCATAACTTTATTCAATAAGTATAAATTGTGCATTGGGAATGTACCAGGTACAGTGCTAGGCATTGAGGCTCTTTCAGGGAAGAGTTGATCTACATATGTACAAAATTATCAATCTATTTATAATTATAAAATTATATAATACAATATTATTACATATATGTATATATTTTATATATATATATATTTATATATATATATATATATCTCCCAAGATGTTTCCACTCATAGTGTTTGTATGAATAGCAAAACAAACAATCATAAATTGAGCCCAGCATGGGCCAGTGATTGTGTTCTGTCCCCCTGGGTGTACATAAATATGAAAAAAGTTGCAGCCCATTCCTTTTGGGCATCTTAAAGCATGTGTGAAGTTTGTAAACATGAGGCAGACATATAAAAGTTGGGGAATGCATTTTTTTTACATCAGTGGGCTCTATCACCAGGCCCACACTGGATGGAAACCCCACCCTGCTATATTACCTGTTCTCCTCAAGGTACTGCTTAGCCTCACTGTGCCTTAGTTCCCTCCGGAAAACCCATATAAATGTCATCTCTAGTGGTGGGCTGAGAAGAATAAATGAATTACAGTGCATGAAATGTTCACAGGGCCTGGGTCATAGCAACTGCTTGATAAATTGTCGACATTATTGTTCTCATAATCCTGCGTGGTGGTGGTAGAGGACCTTGGGTTTAAGTCCTCATTCTCCCACTAACCAGGGTGCAGTTTGGGGCAACAGAGCTCTTCCCAGACCTCACAGTTCTCTGTCTGTGAAATGGAGAGCATGAAGGAATGAGATTAAGTAGGGCATCTTGAAAACATAACTGCAAGGTTTGGTTTCCTTTGCTCAGGGGTGGAGGGAGGCTCCTGAATCTTTCTTCAGAAGCCAGTGGTTCCTTGGAATTGATGCAGGAGGTAGAAGCATTAGCATTCCTCTTGTCTAGCATCCCTGTCCTCTATCACAGGAGCACTTGCCCATGTGGTAATGGTGTGCCTTGCAAATTCTAGTGGTGCTTTGTTCTGTCTACTACAGTGATTCCCAGCACAGAATCTGACCCCAAGTAGGCTCTCAAGATAATTGTTTAATGAATGAATGAATGAACAAATAGACGAATGAAGTATGTACCTACTCAAATTGTCAACACTAGGTAAGTGCATCTGCAAAGACAGATCTCCTCTTTCACTGATCATTACCTTCCTGTTCACTTTATGCATATCTTTGCAAAATTCTACTGTGATGTTGGTCATAATGACGCAAGGAGGGCAAGTCTTCTGACAAGGGCAGTATTTGCTACAGATACCCTCACCTAGTAGGACTTCTCTTTTTTTGTTACTTCCTCTGGTTTCTATTACCTCATCTTGGGAAACCATATTTCCTATCATTGCCTTCAATTAAGCTTCACAAACTGGAATGTAATCATAGACACTTTTTGGAAGTATGTGTGAAGGAATTTGTTAAAGAGAAGTTTAAAGAGAAGTGGGGGGGGGGACTCTCAGCACTGCTAGGCCTTTCGTGCGTTTCAGGGGAACTTTAGGACTTCACTATGATTAGAAACACTTTGATTCTGCATGTGGCCTGACTTAGGCCTCTAAAGCACAGCCCACAGAATCCATTTCTTCTGAGAAGCTGAGTCTGGAAGAAGCGACATTGGTAGATGGAGTTTTGTTTTGTGTCTGCCTGTGGCAGGAAACGTCACATTTACATACAACTCTCCACCCTCTGGAGAGACTAGAACAAGGAAGGGTATTGGTGAGGTGCTTATCATAAGATACTGTGTTTCTGTGTAATATATTCACCATCCAGTGCTTTCATATGCTTTATCATGTTTAAACCTCATACCCCTACAAGATAGGCAGGAAGACATTGTGATTCCCATTTCCACAGTTGTAACTTTAGATGCTGAGTAGCCTCTATGGGCTGGGTGATGGAGTTATAATGCTATGTAAGGCCCCATGTTTGCCCTTAGATCACAGTTTAGCAGTGGAGAACAACATGTATGTAGGTCATTTCAGTACAACATGTTATCAGATGGAGTAGATCCAGCCTGCCACCTGTTTTTGTAAATAAGGTTTTATTGCGACACAGCCGTGCTCATTCATCTAAATGTTCACAGGACATATATAAACTTTTCAAGGCAGAGTTTAGCAGTTGTGACAGAGGATATCTGACCCACAGATCCTCAAATGTTTATTATTTACCCTTTATAGAAAGTTTGCCAAGACCTGGGATATGAAAATAATGCTCAGGGTGGAGTAGCATTCAGAGTAGGGGCCCCCAGACCCATCTAGGGGTTCAGGAGGGCTTTCTGGGAAAGGTGTTGCTTAAGCTGAGCTAAGGGGTAAAGGTTGTGGGGTTTAGAAGGAGAGGTGGGCATCTCAGGCAAAGGAAAGTCAAAGAGATATAAAACAGTAATATATATTAGGGGGACTACAAATAGTTTATGATCATTAGGACATAACATATAAGATGGGATGGAGGCAGATAAGTGTATCAATCTAGAGTGATTTGCTGGTGGTTATGTGTCCAGGTAGAGTGATGCTAGAACTCAGGTTTTCTGACTTGTAGTCTCATGTTTATAACAATAGCAGAGGCCCAAATACATGGGATACATGTCATCCCCCTAACTCCTGCGGTACCTCATCACAGAACTCTCTCCTGTTGGGCCAAATGGAGCTGCCATTCATTAAACAGAGCTGGCATGAACATTCAAACCTATTTTCTATTGCTAATCTATGTCATTCCAGCCATAGGAGGGAGGTTTTAGATTTGTTTTTCTCTGAAGCTATTAGAAAAGATCTTTTGAACCGGACAATTTCAATACAATATAAATCACTGTTCAGCCTTCCTGTGCCATGTCATATGTCAAGTGGTTCACCTGCTTTCTCTCTCTTAATCCTTATTTTGAGACCATCAGGGAGGTAGAATAAATAGATCATTTGCCCATGGATCTGGAAATAAGTATTTTAATTGTTCAACGAAAAGGGTTTTAAGAGATTATCCACTAAAATTATAATAATTGAGGAACAACTTGATATGGCAGTGGTGCATCTGACTGGCTTGTAAAAGACTGGTGGGCAGGACCCAGAGGCTCAGACCCTACAATGTAATGGTGTGGTATGAATCGTTACAGATGATTGCAGTGGCTTGTGACCTATAGCGGCTAAACAGAAGCTGGATTGATTTTTGTTTGTTTTTATTTTGTTGGATAGCACATCTTTTATAATTTTTAAAATCTATGGTCATGCAAATATGTATATAGAAAGAGAGGAAGAGAGGGAAAGAAAAGAAAAGGAAGGAAGGGAAGGACGGAAGGAAGGAAAAGAAAGAGATTCTAGAGATGGATTGAATGGCAGATGAGATGGTATCAGGAAAATTCTTTTGGTGATGCGGCACCTAAATATGGAAAATATCATTCATCCAGGTCAGGTCAGGTCCCAGACTTCCCAGGGTGAAATTTTTCTTGGTGCTTTCCATTTCTTAACAATAAGGGAACTGGGGCTTGAAGAGATTAAATAGGTTCTCATGGTACTCAATGGAGGCCCAGAATTTCCACACTGGAAATGCCACAGTCCAAGCTCTTAACTACTATTTTTTTAAAATATTTTTTTAGTTGGCAATGGACCTTTATTTTATTTATTTATACGTCATGCTGAGAACTGAACCCAGTGCCTTGCACACGCTAGGCAAGCACTCTACCACTGAGCCACAATCCCAGCCCTCTTAACTACTATTTTATCCAACTTTGATCCTTAGAAGGAAGGTAAGAAATTTCCAGCTCAGACCTAATAGCACAAAGTGGTTGAGGGGAGTCTGTAATTGGTTGAGAGTGAAGAAATTAAGCACCTAACTTGCCTCAATGCTATTTTGCTTGTTTTCAGCTGTTTTCTTTACTGCCTTTCTAGAAAAGACATACTTAGTAACATCATACATACTAGTCTTTTCTCCTCAGTGATTCACATCTGGAGATAGTTTGGCAGTTGATTCTATGACACGAGGTCTGTTACCTGTCCTCTGGTGGCAGCTGACTAAATTCTCTAATTTCTAGGGCATTCTCTCTCTAAAATTTCTTTTGAAGGTCTTGGGCTGAGGAAAGGCGGGTAGACCTGAAGTGGCTGAAGCTTGAGTGAAGACTCTGATCCAAGTCAGTCCAAAATGAATATAAGTTTGCCTTACAGATATTCAGAAATATATAATTGAGTACAAACACCTTGCCCAAAGGGAGAGAAGACTCCAGCTGGGAGATATTGTTAAAGGCCAGGTGACAATAGAGCAGAAGTTGAGAGTAGAGTAGGGGATTCTGGAGGCTGTTGAGAATGTTCCTACAAGGTCTGAGGACAGGTGGGTCAGTTTATAACACAGCATCTTCTTAAATGAATGTTTCAAAGATTAATTTTTACCTATGAAACAAAACTCACAGGTTTCTTAAATACAGTCTCATCCCCTGTTATTCACATATATGTTCAGTACAAACTAAGTGATGTCTATCCTGGGCTCAGCACCATTCTGGGCTCCAGGTAAACAAAGATGAGCAATTCAGTTTCTTCTTTGAAGGATCTCTCAGTCCCAGTTCAGTAGAGGGAGACATGAACTTCTTTTCTTAATTTTTTTTTTTAAAGTCCATTTTCCCCTGGAAGTGTCTTGGTTTTCATAAATGCCCATGGTGTGGCATGCTGTGTCATTATGACAATAATTTATAATCAGTGGAAAATCAAAGGAATGACTGAAAGTTGCCTTTAGTTATGGGAACAGCTGGTCCTCTCAGGATAACCCTGGAAAAAACTATACTATGTGAGTAAGAATTTGTGGGGTCCAGGTTTCTGTGGAGGTATAGCTCCTTTTCTTTCAAATACTCAGGTTAAATTCTTATATCTTAGCATGTATATGAGTGACTATTTGACCAGATACTTAAGTGACCAGCTCCCCCAGGACACCTATTTAGAATCATCCTGGTTTGATGAATGGAACCTCTTTCTTTCCTTCTTTCTTTCTTTCTTTCTTTCTTTCTTTCTTTCTTTCTTTCTTTCTTTCTTTCTTTCTTTCTTTCTTTCCTTCCTTCCTTCCTTCCTTCCTTCCTTCCTTTCCTTGGAATTGAACCCAGGGGCACTCTACCAATGAATCATACCCCCAGCCTTTTTTTTTTTTTTTAATTTAATTATTTGTTTTTTAAAAAATTTAATTTATTTATTTTCATGGTGCTGGGAATTGAACCTAGTGCCTTGTATATGTTAGGCAAGTGCTCTACTACTGAGCTATATCTTCAGCCCCAATGGGCTTTATTTTTCTTAAAGTCCTGTATAATTTTTCAGACTGGTGACTTTCCTTTGCTATTACTTTTTGGCTAGGAGGAAAAGACAGTTTGTCAACCTACCAATTTTTAGTTCCATTTCAATTTGGCTTTAGGCACTTGTATTAACTTGGTATCAGGTGGTTAGGTGATTTTGGTCAGAAGCCACCTATAACTCTTTCAGTTCAGGCTATAGGATTAATCTGGTAGTTTTCATCAAGCAAGTCATTCGTTCACTCTCTAAACATTTATCACACACTGTGCTGAGTCAGGAGCTATGTTAGGTTCTTGATGTACAATGCCCATGAATCTGATATATATTGGTCAATGGCCCCATGGGACTTACTATAATTTTGGCATTATAATATAATTAATAAGTGCTAATAAGGAAAGGACTAGACTACCATGAATAGACAATAAGATTGAACCAATTTTGGACTGGGAGATAGGAAATGTTTCTTTAAGAAAGACAATAATGCTGAGATTTGAGGAAGTGGTCAATAGCCGGGCCAAGAGTCTGGAGAAGAGATTCCAGGCAAAGGGAGTAGCATATGTGTAGATGTTGAGCTGGAAAGAAGGGGATATCTCTTATATACTGTCACATGGTTGTGGCATAGTCACATGGTGGGGAAGAGTGGTACAAAATAAACCTGGCAGGGTTGCTCAGAGCCAGACCATGCAGGGCTTTGTAGCATCTGGTAGAGTATGGACTTTATTATGGGTGCAATGCATAGTCATAGGCATGTAAGTACCATGTAAGCATGGGAGTAGCATAATCTGCTTACATTCAAGAAAAATCGCTGAATTTGGTGTGCAGAATGGATCAGATATACATATAAGATCCTGTCTTGATTAAAAAAAAAAAAAAAAAAAAAGGAGTAGGGATGTAGATCAGTGGTAAAGTGCCCTGGGTTTGATCTCTATTACGAAGAAGAAGAGGAAGTAGAAGGAAGAGAAGGAAGGAAAACACTACATAGTTCAGCCATCATCTGTTTATTGTTTATCTGCATGGCACCTGGGGAAACTTGCTTTTCTAAGCTCTATGGCAAGGTGGGCATGGAGGCTGGGAATGTCCTGGGTGCCATGAAACTTCTTCCTGCCTCCCCCTACCTGTCCCTCCTGCCTGGGAGGCAGAATGTGACTTACAGACCTTCAAACTAAGTACAAAGTGTCTGTGATTGTAGGGGAGGAAGTCTTTGAGGGGGAAAACAATAAATCAAGTTTTAAAGATCTCAACTTAAAGAACAGGATTCCAGGCTTATGTTGACTCTCAGTGAAAGGAACACATTTGGGTCTAAGTATCTCAGGAAACATGTCCTCAGGGTCCATTGATTTAGAAACATCTCTGTTTTCAAAGTGGTGTTTAGTCAGCCCCTTCCCTTTTCTAACTCAATTTCCTACTTTCCCCCCTCACGGACCATGCATTCTTTGGTTATCTGATTTGCCTTTGTATTTTTTTTTTTTTAAGACAAGTAAAACATCTTGAAAAATCCAGGCTTTTTAAGTGTCACTTGTCATTAGTTTCCTTTCCCAATTTTCTTCATGACCAAGTCCTCCCTTGGGGTAGTATTTTCTTCTTCACTTGTTAGAGTTAGCTTGCTCTGGCCCCCCAGCTCCCCTTACATGGGGCTTTGGGGAAGGGATGAGTGGGGAAGGGATCAGTGTAGGAATGTGGAGTTGGGCAAGGGATCAGTATAGGAATGTGTGCTGGTAAGGCCAGGGTTTGTTGATAGAGATGGGGGTTGAAGGGTGGGAGACAAATACCTCCCAAATTCACACTGTAAACCTGATGGCAGTTCACCTGGGACTTACAGGGTGTGCTTTGTCTTCCAGGTGTGAGTGGAAGTCATGATACCCCGGAATCTGCTTGGCTTCATGGTCAGAATGTCTGGGTTTGCCTTCTGACAACTGCCTAGGTTAGCAACGATGGGCCACAAAGAGATCAACATAGGTGAGTGCCTTTTACAACCAGACAATACACACAAATGCTCCTGGACCCTCAGAGAGATGGACTTTGTTTTCTCCACTTACAGACCAGGAAATGAAAGTTCAGAGAAGTTACGTGATGTGTGTTCAAAGACACACAGCTGCCACGCTTCACTTATTCAACTTGTTAAAGGAAAATAGTAACATATCACTGGATAATAATAATGAGAAAGGAATTTGTAACTTGTGAAACTTCCATGAAGATACCTGGCACTATATAGGTCATGTGGTTGTCAGTGAGCATCTTTGAAGATTCTCTAGAATTGGTCTTGGATATCACCTCTTCCAAGGAAGTCATTCCAGTAAAAATAAGACTTGTGATCTACCCAGGAGCAGCTAACTGCTCTTGACCAGTTCCTCCCAGTCAAGGTCCCCCTCACGAAGGAATGAGAGCAGATGTACATAGTTCTGCAAGGGGCACAGCTCCATCTGCCCTTTCCCCTGACAATGAGTAAAAGGCCCCACAGCACTGGCTAGTGTGGATTTCTAAAAAGAATTTCCCCCCTATTAACTGCAATTAATGGAAAAAGAAGTCCTTGGCATTATGATCCCTGCAAAAATATATATTGATTTTAGTGTTTAGCCCTCTTATTCATCAGACTCTAGTTATGGCAGCTTTCTTCATGAAGGAAATAAATAAATTAGAATAATTCAGTTGTCCCACTTAGTTCAGTTTGGGAATCTTCTTCATTATATTTTTTTAATATCCATGGAAACTGAGGTGAAAACCCTTTTCCTCCTCCCTAGTGCACTACTGACATTATTAACATTGACCTGAATTATAACTATTAGGTTCTCATTGAAATGAAATGTCTGCCTTGGGGTTTAAATTCTATGGGGCACATCAAGCTCCAGTTAAAGACTTCTAATAAGAAAAGGAGATTTGATGTTAAAACATCTTCAGATAATTTCTGAAGAATGTTATTTATAACTTTATTTATTTATTTTACTTTCACTACAAAATAATTTATTACAACACGGCTTCAGCAAGAGACACCTATGTACAAGCACAGAGCACTCCTGACTACCCTACTGAGGGACTCTTTTTTTCCCCCCTTGCCTTGCGTACCTCTTCTATCAAATCTTTCAGATACTGGATCTCCTTGGCCAGAGAACCTGCCTTCTCTTTCAGAGCCTCATTCTTCTTTTCTAGCTCTTTACACTCACAGTGAGAGCCTCCTGTTCCACCCTCTTCTTCTGGCGGTACCTGGTGGCTGCTGTCTTGTTTTGCTCCATTTTTTTCAACTTTTTATCCAGCTTCTCATCTTTTACTTTTGGTATTACCATCTAATCCCCAGGAGGGTCATAAGGTTTGGGGTGGTTAGAGCCACCAGGGACACCTGGAGATGGCAGGCTGACATCAGGAGAGCCCAGGTAGGACTCTGGACTCATACAGATGCCACTGTCCTTATCTGAAGGGGTATCTTCCTCCTTTACACACTGAGGGATCATGGTACCATAAACAGTAGAATCTCCTTCAGAGATATCCACTTACTGCCTAGCTCTAAGCTAAAGGAATGATCTTGAGTGGAAGAAAGGACCCCTGGGGAAAGGGAAAGAGGTTGCAAGAATGTGAAGTGAGGCCTGGGGGAGATAGCTCAGTTGGTAAAGTGCTTACCTTACAAACACAGGGCCCTGGATTTGATCCCCAGCACCAAAAAATGTGAAGGGGGCAACTTGGTCTGCTTTTGTTAAACTTTTTGGGAGATGGCCAATTAGATTCACTATGGGGAGCGGGGAGCTCCTTATTAGTCTCCTGGACTAGGCAGGTAAAGAGATCACATGTGTCATCTAACGTGGCCAAAAGCTCACGTGGCATGGTTTCCAGGTCATCTGTACTCAACAGGGCATCAAAGTCAAACTCCTTCAGATCCATTTTCTCCAACATCCAATCTGTCTCGGAGAAGGCATCCTCCTTACCAGTGTCTGAGGCATCGACCAACCCATCCACAGGCAGCCATTGGGAGGAGCCCACCTTAGCCTTGTCGCCGGGAGAACCCATGAGGTTGGAAGTGCTTGGCCCCCTCCAGGTAGTCATCTAAGAGACCTAGGCTTTCTTCAGCCCCCAAACCCGACTGGTCAAAGGGGGACATTAAGTCCCCAGCCAACACCTCGCTGCTCAGGAAGCTCATCTCGGTCATGTTGTGGGGCTTTGCTGGAATCGAGGAATGTGCTTAATTCGAAGGTGTCTCTGTCGGTTACAGCAACGCTGCTGCTGGATGGCGGGAAAAGCTCCATGGCTTAAGCTGTCGAGGGTTGCCTCTGCAGAGTCTGGAGTCTGGTGCTGCTGCCCCCGCTGCAAAGGCCAATGCTGCCGCTGCCGCAGGCACTGCTGCCACCAATACACCACGGTGGCCGCGCACCCTGCGCGGGGAGGAGGGAAGGCGCTCACTCAGTCTCCACTCTACATTTACTGGCGGACGGAACAGAAATGCTACTTATAACTTTAGAGCATTAATTTTAGTCTGATTTGAAGAAGAGCCTAGATCTGTCTATCGTTTTCTGCTAGGGAGAGGTCCTTGAGGACAAGGAATCATTCATGTTGATATATGGCACATTTCTGAGGCCATAATTGGTTCTCAATAAATGTTGGTTAAAGAAAAATGAGGGAAAGGACATGTTGAGAATGAAAGAACAAGGTAAAGCCATTCTGAATTTTTTCCTCCTCCTCCTCCTTTGATGATAGCAAGAGTCACCTTGTTTGCTGTGTGTCAGGGACTGTGTCAAGTCCCTCTTATGCAACATCCCTTTTCATTCTCACAGTCCTATCAGTCATTTATTTTTTCCCATCAAGTAGATGAGGGCCCAAGATCATTTAGTATCCAAAGTTACCTGACTCAGACATGACATTTCTGAGATCTCAAATTATTTCTCTCTGCATGTTTGTAACCACTCTGCTACCTTTCCAAATGAGCTAATATTTCTTGTCCATTTCATGCAAACAATTGGGCCAAGTATTAGAAAATATTTCATGCAGTCTTATCTCAATTGGTTTGCTACACTACCCCACTGGTTCTTGAGTAGAGCAATTACTGAGCTGAAATTAAAGATATATGAATATATAGGATTTATAGAATAATGTCTGGCTAACCCTAAAGAGTTAAACAGAATTAAAAGTTTTCAGTATTAAATTCAGTGCAGGGAAGTGTTAGCATGTTATAAGGAAATTCCCTTCCTTTGAGCCACTGGGTTTTTGCCAAGGCTGCAGGGTAGATGCTACATTAGTGGAAGATGAATTTGATCCAGTAAGACATCTTCTCAATCCTTGTGTAAGATTAGTCTGAGTAGCAATCACTTGGTAACAATTTGGAATGGAGTTTGTTAGAAAAACATAGCTTTGTCTGGGTTGAGCCTAGAAATGGGTGACAGATGTTAATGATGAGCGACTGAACAGATGTTTGGGGGAGAATTACAAAAAGGGTTTCTATCACACAGGATCTAAACCTTAACCTTTCTGGCTGATGCTGAAAGGAGAGCTTGTTTGTGAAACATGTTCTTACAAAACTGTTTGGTGGATTGTGACAAAGATGAATGACCGGATACTATAATTTAAATTTGAGAAATAAGGTAAATGGAAGTCCTTGTTTGTGTGCGTGTGTATATGTGTTTTCTTTGACAAGGGTCAGTGCCTTATTAAAGAATGGGAAGACCAAACAATTCATTCTATTCTGCCTTCCTAATTTTTTCCACACCTCCCTCCCCACAAATGGAAGGAGTGAGCAATATTTGATTCCATACCTTAAGGCTCAACAGAATTATTAAAATACCATCACTATACCCTTCCCCAAATGTCTGCTATGTAACTACATTTGGAAAAGAGAAAGATTTTTTGTGCAAATGTAATCAGTAGTTTTAATTGGGCTCTTTGAGACTTAAAAGTTTTAAGGAGATGGAAAAAGATCCCTCTTCCAATGTAAATAAGAAACCAAGGAAGAATGTACGAGCTATACATCTATTGCCACAAACTATTCCCAGTTCACAGAAAGATGAATGGTGGTGTGTCTTACCAATTATTGTGATACTTCCCAACAATTTGCCTTAAACAAATGCTAAACAAATTGATCAGAGGCATTTGTTAGTTCATCTGTGTATATAAGTCATATTAACATAAATATGACCCTGTGCTAACTATAGCTATGTCTACATATTAATACCAAACATCTGGTTAAAAAAGGTAAATGCAGTTAAAATTCAGATAATTTCAGTTTGGTGTTATAGTATTAATAAATGACATTGAATTTATGATAGACATTGACATGTGTAATAGCACTACATGCCACTACAATAACCCTACAAAATGAATTTAATGTTACCATTTAATGGATAAGAAAGCAGAAGCCCAGAGAAGTTAAATGGATTGCCCAAAGTCACGCATACGAGCAGGTAGCAGGACCAGTATTTATACTCTGCTCTGGGATATTAAAAATTCCTCTCTCTTTTATTATGCCAGACAATCCTTGGTAAAGCAGACATTCAACTCTTCAATTAAATCCTTATATATAACTGTATATCAAAATGGAATCTGACTTAAGACCATGTTCTCAAATTCAGAATGTGAAGTCTTACTTTAGTATGGTTCAAAGAGGATTGTTGAAAGGAGAGGGGAAATACTAGAGTCTTTCTCTTGCATTGTACTGATGAACCCACGTTAGGAAGATGGTGACAAATGAGTTGCATGTCAGCTTTGAGCAGGGTAGTGTACTACAAGTTGTGATGGTTAAAAAGATAAATGAGTTACTTGGAACACACGGGAAAGGTTAGGCATGTAAAAAAAGAGTGATGAGGCAGAATGGCATATAGCCAGGGGTGTGAGAGTTCAAGGGAGAGAGACTTTTAGCTGTGGTGATTAGGCAAGGCTGCATGGAAGAGATGCCATTTGTATTGTGAGCTTGGAGTTCAAGGTGTCCAGGAAAGCTTAGTTTTTTTTCTTTCAGCCTATTTCAAATCCCCTTCTCCTTCCTATTATTACCAAACTTCTCAAAAAATAATCAAGATGTTCTGCCTTCATTTCTTTATTATTTGCTAATCCTTCAATCCATGATTCTGGCTTAAGTCCTTTGACTAGGACTGCTAGTCGACTTCCAATATCTGTTCTCTCTCTGATCTTTAGGGAGAGAGTCCTTAATTTTTCTCTGGGCATATGGTCACATGTAATAAAACCTACATTTGCCAGTCTCTTATAGCAAGGCATGGAAAGGATAAATAATGGCAAATGAATTGATTTGAAGTGATTATACAACTTCTGGGTTATATCCTTATTATAGTTTGGATCTGGAATGTCCCCTAAATGCTCATGTGTTAAAGGTTTGATCCCCAATGCAGCTTTGTTCAGAGATGGAGCTTTTGGTAAGTCTTTGGATCATGAGGGATTTGACCTCAGTGATTAATCCACTGATGGATTAATAAGATAATGGCATTTTGGGGAGGTGGTGGAAATGTTAGGACGTGGGGTCTAGTTGGACAAAATAGGTCACTGGGAGTGTGCCCTGAAAGGGTATTTCTTGTTCCCTGCCTTCTGCATGCATGTGTGCTTGTTCTCTCCTTTCCCACCACCCTTCTCTCTCTCTCTCTCTCTTCCTTCCTGGTTGCCTGAACAACAGATTTTCTCTACCATGCCCTTCCTCCATGATGTTCTGCTTCAGAAAGCAGCAGAACTCTGTGTTAGTCATTTTTCATAGATGGGAAAAAAAATACCAGTCAAGAACCAGAACAACTTAGAGAAGGAGAAGTTTATTTTGGCTCATGGTTTCAGAGATTCAGTCCATGGTTGGCTAACTTCATTGCTCTGGGCCCTAGTGAAGCAGAACATCATGTTGGAGGAAAGCTGCTCAGCTCATGAGACAGAGAGAGAGAGAGAGAGAGAGAGAAAGAGAGAGAGAGAGAGAGAGAGAGAGAGAGAGAGAGAGAGAGAGAGAGAGAGAGAGAGAGAGAGCAGGTAAAGAGAGAGAGAGAGCCAGGGAAAAGATATAACCCCCAAGGCACAGCCCCAGTGACCTACTTTGTCCACCTATGCCCCACCTGCCTACAGTTACCACCCAGTACTGCATTCAAACGACTAATTCACCAAATGGATTACTTTACTGATGAGGTTATCTCTCATAATCTTATTTTACTTCTGAACATTCCTGCATTGCCTAACACATGAACTTTTGGGGGACCCCTTCATATGTAAACCATAACAAGCCAACTGGATGTGGATAGAAACCTGTGAAACCATGGGCCAAAATAAACCTTTCTTCCTCTAAGTTATTTTTCTCTGATATTTGTCACAGCAATGAAAAGCTGATCAACACAATTCTTAGGGAGAAGGGGTATTCCTTTACTTTTCCCTGCTTCCTGTTGAAAGAAATATGGCATGGCATTGGTGAGCCATCTTGGTCTATGTAGATGAAAGTATCACTCTAGGGATGGAGGGGCAAAAAGAAAAAGGGAGCTGGCCCCTGACACTGGGAGACTGCCATACTTTTTCTAGAACAATCATTCTCATGTTAGTAAATAAGACAGCATCAGAAAAGATTGTGAAAAAATTTCAAGTGATTCTTGGGTGTTCTGAGTAACTTACCCAAGTCAGGTTATCTCTACTATTCATTGTCTTTGAACTTTTTTACCACTCTGTGAATTGTAGGTAGCTGATAGTAGTGTGAATAATTGTTTCTTTTCCATACACAAATTCTGTCCAGTTGGAGTCAATTGATTCCTTGACCTCCTCTCCCCAACTCTGCCATCTCCCTCGGCCCTTTGGAAAAGACAGTTTCATATCTAACTATAAGTTTATTCCATCATTCCGAGTTTTTCTATGTAAGTGGGACACTGAATTCTCCTTTGAACTGGTAGTAACACTTTACTGATGGCTTCATTGGTTAGGGAGTTTAAATCTTTGATATGTATTCATTTTATATTTTTATGGGAGTCAAGACTGATCATTTACTTAAAAAAATGACTCTTTAACAAGAAGAATAAACTTATATCTTACATAATACATTGCTATTGTAGGTCTTTGTTATAATGCTCAAATCTGTATCTTATCTAGATAGCTCCTATCATCCTACTTTAATTATTTCATTGCAGGTCAGTAGTGACTCTTAATTACCAAACCAAACATCTTTTCAAAGTCAACATTCACCCCCAATGTCAGACAAAGTAGAACAGTGTTTTTTCTAACTGTGGGTCACAACCCATCAGTGGGTCATAGAACCAATTTAGTGAACCACAATAAGCATTGATAGAAAATATCAGTGTATCACATAGGCTTGGATGTAGTTCAGTGGTAAAATGTTTGACCCCAAGCACCGCCAAAAAACAAAATCAAACATCCCCTGTCACACACACAAAGTGCATCACACATGGTAAGTATAATTTATGAAGTTTTGGATTCAGATATATATATGTATTAGTTTCTTAGAGTTTCTGTAATGAATTATCACAAACTGGGTGACTGAGAATATCAGAAATGCATTGTTTCACAGTTCTGGAGGCCAGAAATCTGAAATCAAGGTGACAGCTCTTCAAAATTTCTAGGGGAAAATCCTTCCTCAATTCTTTCAGTTTCTGGTGGTTCCTGGTGTTTCTTGACTTGTGTTATCATAATTTCTGTTTTTATCTATGCATTGCCTTCTCTCTGTCCTTTTCTGTGTCTTATAAAGATACTGTCATTGGATTTAGGGCTTGCCCTAACCAAATGGTATCATATCTTAATGTTTACCTAAATTATGTTCACAAAATCCCTGTTTTCAAATAAAGCCACATTCCATTGTTCAGGATGGACATGAATTTGGGGAATGTAATTCAAACTACTATGTATTTTTTTTATTGATTACTATGTAAAATATTTTTCAGATCATGAGAAGTCTAAAAAGTTTAAAGGTCAAGACTACAAGACTCCCACTGCTTTTTCTAATCTGATTCCCCTTTTTGGCAATAATAATAGTAATAATTAATTAGTATAAAATTTCTCCAAATAACTTTATATACAATGAATAATTTTCATCTCATAACAGTTTAATAGGCGAGATTAAATAATATTGCTGTTTTAAAGATTATCATACAGCCAGAAAGCGAAGAAGCCAGAATTTAACCCTAAGCCCATGATTTCCCACAGCATCATGTTTCTTTGGAACTCTCATCTTCGTGGCTTCCATATTACTGCATTGATTATATGCAGATATATGGCTCCATATTACTGCATGGATGTCTCTAACTTGGCTTTGTTTTCTGGCTTCTGCTTAGAGTGGAGAAGACCTACTTCTATCTGTAGGCAGAATGGAAGGAACCAGTGGGCAGCAGGATTGAAGAGAGTCAAAGGAATGGGAGGAAGTAATAAAATGAGGCTCCAAAGAAATGACCAAGGGCCCAGGAGGTGGAATTCTCCTTAGGAAAGAGAATTGATACCTCTTCCTCTGAAACATTTAGTTATTTTAATGGGGCAAATAGTGGTAGCAGCAGAACCAGAGAATTCCTTTTCCTTTAGTTGTATTAGGTCTCCATTTCGGGTCAGGAGCCTTGATGTGAAAGGCCTGCTTCGCCATGTGGATAAGCTGCTTCATTTTATAAGTCCAGCACAAGATCACAGGAAGTAGTGCAAAATGTTTGATGACTGAAGAAAAAAATTGAGAAAACACAACAAAGACAAGTGGAAAGAAAAATCCAACACCCAGAGGCCTTCCTCTTCATCACCTCATCAGCTGAGGTGACGACTCCCAGAGAAATGGAGAATAGGTCAGGAATCCATGACAGTTGTATTCCTCCGCCCAGAGGGGCTTTCAACAGTCACAGGAGTTGGACGATTACAAACCGTTATCTTCCCAGATGATTAATGGGGTATCCTGTGGGAAGCTTCCACGGCTCATTTCTTCAAATCAGGACCTTTAAATAAGAATGCATTGTTGTAGGGGCAATAAAACCATCAGAATGTGGCTCTGGCTTCTTTCCATCTTATTAGACTTGAGGTAATTATCCAGGTAATTCAGGAAAAATAAACTGCCATTGCCTGAATTACTCAGATAATTACCTCCATGTTCCACTTCGGTCCAGAGCCAGCTGTAAATGTCTCACAGGCCTCAGCCTGATAAATGAAAACAGGCTTCACAATTGAGGAGCCAGGCTGAAACCAGGGAGGAAGTTCAGCTCAAACAATTTGAGAACCTGGGTGTTTCAAACCAAGCTCTGCTCTGCACTGCCTGTTTACTCCTTACTAGTCACTTTGCCTCCCTGAATGGAATGGCACACTGAGAATGACAACCTGTAAATTGCTAGGTGGTATAATTTAAGCAATGATTATTAATAATATTTTTTTCATTGGTGATACCAACAACAGATATCAATTTTTGTTCTGGCATAAAGCTATATAAAAAATTTATGCTTTATGCTGAGATGTGAAATTCTAGGGCAATGTTTCTTAACATTGGCTGCATATTTGATCCATCTGGGGAGCTTTTAAAAAATAAGAGGATTTTTCCAGGTCCCATCCCAGACCAATTAAAGTTGAATCTCCGTGCAGTGCAGTTCCTGATATTGCTGCTTTAAAAAACAAAACAAAACAAAACAAAAACTTGTTAAATGAATTTTTTCAATTTATTGCTTGTTGTATTGACTCTGAAAATTCGTATTTTTATAAAAAATAACAGCAAACTTTCCACATGATTCTAATGGATAAAGCCATTGCACATCAGAAAAAGACACACAGTGGGAAGGGAGATTTTGTCACTGAAGTATCATATCCAGGATTTAACATGTCTGATGGACAGACATGTCTCAGAGTGTCAGGTGAAGCTATCTTACTGTTCAGCCTATTTCTTCAGAGTTCCAGGAAGAAGAGGCCTGCTACTGTTTGAATGTTTGTGTCTCTCCCAAATTCATGTTGAAACAAGCCCCTAATGAACAGTATTAAGAGGTGGAACCTTTAGAAAGTGATTAGGCCATGAAGTTCTGTCTCATGAATGGAATGAACGCACTTATAAAGAGCTAGGGGGATAAGTTCAGCCCCTTTCTTATCCCTTCCTTCTCTTCAACAGCACAGCTGTTGTCCCCTAGAGGAAGCAACACAAAGGTGCTGTTTTGGAAGCAGAGATCAGGGTCTTAACAGACTCCAAACCGGCTGGCATCTTGATCTTGGACTTTCAAAAGGCAAAACTGTGAGAAATAAATCTGTTCTTTATAAATTATCCAGGCTTAGGTATTTTTTTTAATAGCAAAAGGAATGGACTCAGCACCCAAACTGCCCCAATCTCTAAGTCCCAGACATCCCTGGTCTAAGGGAGGAACTTGCTGTACCTGCCTGTGACATCGACTACTCCTGTATAAAAAGGTTGGTGACTAGCAGTGCCTACTCTCCACACCAAGTTGTTTGAGTAACCAACTGCCTGTCAAAGGTCACTGAACCTCTACTAGTTAAAATAAGATATGGGCAGAAAGTATCACTTCCACTTTCTTTTAATTCTTTAAAACTTCACCTCCCAAGGATTAGGGCCAGGCCCATCTCCTCCATGAGTTACCAGGTCTTTCCAAGGTGCATTAGTACCTCACATCAACATTCATTAAAAATAATGAGACAGTAACTGCAAAAAGACGTTACTTCATCCTGGCAGCAAGCATTTCCCAAGTGCAAACCTGCCATCTGCTAGGCAGTATGAGGAGCTAGAAAACTCGTCCTTCTGAAGTAATTCATTTGGATCCTCTGACTTTGAAGCATCTGGTTGGTAACTGTGCTGTCAACATGAAGCTACCTTCTCAGTTTCAAACAGTCCAGTGTTGGAGCCTGAGGATAGAATTCCTGTGGTCTAGACACAGACGCCTGCTACTAGGACTTACAGATGGACTCTCCTTTAAGTCTTGAGAGTCATAGCTCAGAAATGATAGAGCAATCTCTCAACAGTCTCTCAGGAATGATCAACAACTCTCAGAGTACAACAGAACATCTGTTTCCTGTGAGTAACTCCACCAAGCCGAGACTGCCTTCTTCGTGCACGTGTTACTCCTGTTAGAGTTTTATAATATGTGAATTCAAAGCAGCATTTCTTTTGCCCCTGACAAGCCTTTCAAAGGGTGAAGTGCTTGGATTTACAGTGATTCTCCCAGAGGATTTTCTCCCAGTTGTTGAAATATGGAAAGCAACAAGTGTCCACAATCCATTACAAGACAATGCAATGAGTATTCCTTGCAGAACATTCTCCACACTAGAAAAGCACACTATGGCATGGGTCTTTTCTTTCTCTTAAAAAATAGTCCAGTCTTTTAAAAGTCCCATAACTACAGAAAGTCCTAAAGGGTCCTTCAAGGCCCTGTACAAATGTCATTTCCTTTGAAAAGGTGTTCAGCGTTCTTCTAGGCAGAAGTCACATGGCATCTATGGCAGCTTCATCTTCCTACTTACTTGATGCTCAGCAGAGTGTAGTACACGTACTGTTTTGTTGTTCAGTGTGTATGGCTGCATCACATGCACCCCACTCCCACTCCCAATGTATTGATCTGTTAGTTCCTGAAGACAAGGATTATGTATGTGCATAGAAAACATTACATGTGTGCAGAATTGAATATGATTATTGAGACAATTTTGATTTTTTAATAGTGGGTATCAGAGCTATATAACTTTTTAAGATGCTTCCAAAAAGGTACGTTCCAAGTGCTCACAGGAATATTTTCTGAATCTTCTCATCTATTTTCTTATATCCACCTCTGGTGCCATGAAATTTCCCCCCTAAAATAGCACTAAGTTTTCTTCTGGGGATTTCATGTTTGTTTTCTTCCTATTTTCATGTCCCCTTCTGGTTGTTTCCTTCCCATTGACCCTTTCACATCTTGGGCAGAGCCAACACTTGATTGTAATTCACGACTAACCCAGGCTGACACTGAACTTTATCTCAGCTACCTAGGCCCCCTGCTATGTGGCTCCCTTCTGATGCTGCTGCATTTGGAGGAAGCCTCCAGGATGATTCTTAGGGCAGCCTAACAAGGATGAGAACAGTTTTGGAGTTAGTCACACAGATTTGAAATCCACCTTGAATTTTACTAAGCAGTAATCTTGGATAAGTTATTTAACTTTATTAAAGTTCAATTTCTTCAACTACAAATAGTGTAATAATAGTAACTACCTTTGCAGCAATCCCAAGGTTTGAATACTTGCTCAGTGTCAGACCTGGTTAAAACTTGTAATCTTCACAAGAGAATTGTTATAGGGCGTGTTCTCTGTGAAGCGAATTTGCACTCAGGAAGTTCGTTGAGGAGTGCTTTTGGATTACCACCTGTGAAGGAGGGTAAAGGAAGCAGGACTAGGCAGAGGGAGGAGCTGGGCTGCTGTGCAGTCTTAACAAAGGCTTCAGCCAGCCTCACAGGACAGTTTGAAGCTGGGATGGTACTTCAGAGATGGGAAGTGGGATACCAGACCTTCATATTCCTCCCTCCAACCATGAGGCTGTCCTCTCCCAGAAGCAAATGTGACCTGGCATGAGACAGCTTTCTGCAGCTGAAGGCAATTTTGGGAGAGGGCTAACAACTATGAGATGACATTCCCCAAAGCATGTATTGCACAAATTAAGTAACATATAAAACACTCAGCACAATGCCTCCAAATAATAATCAGAATGTTAGCTGTGTCTTCCTCCTCTCCTTCCTGCTTATCCACCACCATCTATCCTATACCTGTCATCTTATCAGCAAGAACATAATAAATTGGTCTGCTTGTAGAGAAGCCAATGGATCTGTTTTCTGAAATCTTCTCTTAAAACAATCTATTACCTCTTAGCAGTATGAAAAACCTAATGCACAGGACAATGGGAAAGATTCTTAAGGAGTGTGTTAGAGTTCCCCAGAAAAATAAAACCAATGGGACACTTACACACACAGAGTTTCATGGAAATGGTTTATGTGACTATGAAGGCTGGCAAGTCCAAAATTTGTAGGATAAGGCAGCAGGCTAGAGACCCAGAGAGCTGATATTCTCGAGTTTGAGGACTATCTCTGCCTGAATTCCTTCTTGTTGAAGGGAGATCAGTCTGTCCTGTTAGGCTGTCAACTGATACAATTAAGTCCACCGTATTATGGATGGCAAATTGTTTGGTTACTGATTTTGTTAATCTCAATCAAAAACATCCTCAAAGAAACATACAAATAATATTTGACTAACTCTCTGGGTACTGTGACCCAGCCATGTTAATATATAAAATTAATCATTAGTAAAGTGAATAGGAGATTCACTCCTATTTTATAGAATCAGAATATTAGATGAAGAGCATTGTATGTGTGTAAGCATCATTCAGTTACAATGCTGGGAAAGAGTTGCAGATTTTTGTAGTTTTTTTTTTGCTAGTTTTGTCTGTAAAATGTTTGAGATCAAATAGTTAAGTCAGTAATCTTTTTTAATTAAAAATGAAAATTTTCATACTGGGGATTGAACCTAGGGGAGCTTTTCCCCTGAACTACACCCCCAGTCCTTTCTTTTCTTTATTTTTTGAAACAGGATCTTGCTAAGCTTCTGAGGCTGACCTCAAACTTGCCATCCTCTAGCCTTAGCCTTCCAAGTTTCTGGGATTACAGACATGTACCACCACATCTGGCAACAGAGAAATTGAATTGCTCTTGAATAGTATATGGCAGGATGCTGAACAAGAAGTTATTTCCTAATCAGAACACAAACATGATAGTAGAATTAAATATACTAAAATATTTGCTTTATTGGGATATAAACATAGTATCCTGTGAGCACAGGAGAAGCACCCAAGTTTGGGGAACAGGGGAATACCTTCCTGAGAGGAAAGATTTTGAACTGATACTTAAAAGATGTTGGCTGGAAGGATGTCAAGTTTGGAAGAAGCCATAACACCATTCAAGATCATAGAAATGTGAAAGACACAATTCATGTTCAGTTATTCTGGATGGGTAGAGTAAGATGTGAAGGTGTACAGGGAGTGTTGAGACATGAGCAGGTTGAAGAGACAGTGGCCATATCTTGGAGGCTTATTGTCAGAAAAAGGAACATGGAGATTGTTCCATGAGTAATGAAGTTTTGAGCAGGAAAATGAAATGATGAAATATGAGTTTAAGAATAAATTGTAGGTACTGTGAAGGGTAAGAACTGATAATTGTTATAGTCAAGGAGAGAAATGATGAGGGGATTAAACAGTATTAGGATGAATGAAAACAGAACACTATGCATTTCAAAAATTTCGGGGGCAATACAAAAGTAATAAGGATAGTGATTTATTTGCTATAGCCATAAGAGGAAAATAAATCATATGGGCTGACTCCAGGGTTTCTGTCTCAAGAATTTGGGTAAATAGTGATGCACATCACAAAACTAAGGAACATAAGATGAGAATCAAGGTGGGGTAGAAAAGGGAGACAAGAAAAGTTGATTCAGTTCTGGGGTGCTAAATTTAAGGTGAGTGGAGAGCACACAGATTATTAAAATTCATAAATATGTGGAAATTGAACAATGCATTCCTAAACAACCAAAAGAGTTAAAGGAAAAAACGCAAGGGAAATTAGAAACATTTTGAGATGAATTAAAATGAAATCACAACATACCAAAATATATGAGAAACACTAAAGCAATGCTTAGAGATAAACTGTAACTACAGACAACTAGGTTAAAAATAGAAGCAAGCAACACTTAAGAGCAATAAGTTCTGTCTTCTATCACACAGTATGGTTACTATTATTAACAATAATATATTGTACTTTTCAAAATAGCTGGAATAGGGAATTCTGAGTGGTCTCATCACAAAGAGGTGATAAATATTTGAGGTGATAGATGTGCTAATTATCTTGATTGGATCATAGCACAATGTATACACATGTATTAAAGCAGCACATTGGACCCCTTAAATATGCAGTTATTATGTATCCAAAAAAATAGGAAAAATTCAAACCAATAACCTGAACTTTCATTCTAAGAAATTAGGAAAGGAAGAACAAAACAAATCTAAAGCAAGCAGAAGTAAGCAGATAAAAAAGATTTGAGCAGAAAAAAGAGAAATGGAGAATGGAAAAATAACAGAAAAATCAATACACCAGAAGCTAGTTCTTTGAAATGGTCAACCAACTTAACAGATGTTTAGGTAAAGTGACCATTTAGGTGAAATGGCAAAGAGAGAAGATTCAAGTTATTAAAACTAGGAATGAAAAGGGGAACATTACTAACAGCCTTCCCAAAATAAAAAGGAATGGTATGAGCAAGCTTATGCCAACAGATTAAATAACCTGGATGAAACTGACAAATTTCTAGAATGTCAAATTACTGAATCCAACTCAGGAAGAAATAAAGTCTGCATCTACAATGAATAGATTGAATTACTTATCAAAAACTTCCCACGAAGAAAAGTCTAGGACTAGGTGGTTTCACTGGTGAATCTTACCAAGCACTTAAACCTTCTACCAAACATTTAAATCAATACTTCACAAAATCTTATAAGAATAGAAAGGACACCTCTTCACTCACTCTCTGAGGCCAATATTATCCTGATAGCATGCAAAGACTTTATAAATAAAGTTGATAAGAGACCAATGTCTCTTGTAAATATAGAAGCAAAATCCTCAATAAAGTACTATGAAACTGAATCCAGCAACATAAAATTGATTATACTTCACACGCACTCAGCTTTATCTCAGAATGCAAGTTGGTTTCAACACAGCAAATTTAACCAGTGCACTACATCACATTAATAGAATAAAGGCAAAAACCCCACATGATATTCCTGTTGATACTGAAAAAACATTCAGAAAACTAAAACCTTTTCATGATAAAAACCCTGAACCAAGGAGGAACAGGGGAAATGTCCTCAATCTGCTAAAACGGAATCTGTGAAAATCCTATAGTTATCAACGTAATGGGCAAAAGACTGAAAACTTTTCCCCTATCAGCAACGAAACAAGGATGGCTAATCTTACCAGGTCTATTCAACATGTGCTGGAGGTTCTAGCCAGGGAAATTATATAAGAAAAAAAGAAATAAAAATTGTTCAGCTTGAAAAGGAAAAAAGCAAAACTATCTCTTTTCATGAATGACTATCTCATATATAAAACAATTTTTAAGGAATCCACAAAAAATTACCAGAGCTAGTAAATTATTTCAGCAAGTTTGCAGAAGATCAATATATAAGTGTATTTCTACACATTATCAATGAACAATCTGAAAATGAAACTAAGAAAACAATTTCATTTACAATATTATAAAAGTAATTGAAAACTTATACATTAACTTTATAAATTATTATTGATAGGAATTTATAGAACCTTGAATCAGTGGAAAGACATCCTGTGTTCATGGATTAGAAAAGAATATTATTCATGGATTAGAAAATATGGTGATAATCCACAAAATGATCTACAGATTCAATGATCTACAGATTCTAGCTGCCTTTTTATTTCGAAAATGCAACAGCTGATTCTAAAATTTTTATGGAATCACAAAGGACCCCAAGTAGCCAAAGCAAATTTGAAAAGAACAAAGATGGAGGATTCACACTTCCTGACTTCCTTCCTGACAGTTCTTCAGTCTTTTCAACAAATAGTGCTGGGGCAACCAGATATTCACATGTGAATATTGAAACTGAACCTATCTCCCATCTCCCACTGCATTTAAACATTAATTCAGGTTGGGCATGGTGGTATGTATCTGTAGTCTCAGCTATTCACAAGATTGAGGCAGGGGGATCATGAGTTTGAGGTCAGCCTGGGCAACTTATTGAGACCTTTGTCTAAAAGAAAAAAAGGCCACTGAGGAATTCCAAAACAAAATGAAAAAATGAACACATAAGAAAATAAAAAAGTTAATTAAAAAGGATCAAAGACCTAAATGTAAGAGATAATAAAATGAAAGTCTTAGAAGAAAACAAAAATCTTTGTGCTATTGGAGTAGGCAGGTGTTGACTTTCTGAATACGACATCAAAACACAAACAACAGCAGGGTGTGGTGGTGCACACCTGTGTTACTCAGGACACTGAGGCAGAAGGATCACAAGTTCAAGGGCAGCCTTGGCAATTTAGTGAGACCCTATCTCAAAATTTAAAAAATTAAAAAAGGGTTGGGGATGTGGCTTGTTGGATTCAATCCTCAAGACTGCAAAACAAACAAGCAAACAAACCAAAGAACAAAAGAAAGAACATACAATGTGGACTTTATTGATACTAAAAACTGTGTTTCAAAAGGTACTATTAAGAAAGTGAAAAGACAACCTATAGAGTGGAAGAAAGTAGTTGCAAAGTATATACATGATGTGGATCCATATCTAGATCTAGAATATATGAAGAACTTGTACATCTTAACAAAAAGACAAATGAAGACAAATAATCCAATTGAAAAATCAAATGATTTGAATAGACATTCCTTCAAAGAGTTACAAATAAAAATAAGCATTTGAAAACACGTTCAGCCTTACTAGTCAGTAGAGGTGGTAGCAGTTTTTCATAGTTCTTTGTCTAAATTACATCACCTTCTTTTATATTTGTCCTGCAGGGGTTCAGATCCTGGGAAACAGAATGGAGACCTTGGCAGGTGAAGGAAGATGTGAGGTATTGTTGGGATATGGACATGCTTTATTCAGAAGTGGCTGCATCCCCCTGAATCTTTCCATAAGCCTTTTCTATGTGCAGGCCAAACAAAGAAGGCACAGGGCCAACAGGTTACATAAGTGAGTGCATGCTCACAAGCAGATATTTATGACTTTGAGTATATATGCTGAATCAGGGTGTTTATGACTTTGACTGCATATTAAAACCTAGCTGGCTGGAAGTTTTGGTGACAGAGCCTAACTTGGGCCTGCCTCACACTACACCCCTGTAGGGTTCTTTTCCATACAATCTGTGCAATTGATATCTTCTGCAATGATTCCTCAGTGAGCAGGGCAGAACCCTCTATCCACAGGCCATGATAGCAGTGCAAGCTGCAGCAACATACAACCAGAGGACAAGCCCCATCATCTGGGATTACTAGACACCATCACCAGTTTCATCCTATATTGAAGTGACGATGAAAGTTCTTCTCAGCTGTGTTCAGTGTCACGGGACATAGACTGGATTTACCAGGGTAGTCTGGCAGCAGAACTCTCAGGCACTTTGGTGTCTACCCAGCTGTCTGAGGTGTTTTCTACTCTGGCGTAGGTGATTGCTCAGTCCATGATGGAACTGGCAGAGGATGCTCTTACAGACAAAAGGACAAAGCAGTTACAGGCATTATAAAGGTAAATCACGTCTACCTGGGAGAATGAATGACAGCTTTGAGTCCCAGGAAAAGCACTGTCGCCATCTGCAGTGACTTCCCTGGGTAGTGATACCACACCCCTACAGCTTGGGCCTGTATTTTGGCAGGTTCTGTGTGTACCAGCATGGGGGTACATAATTGGCCAAAGGGAAATGACAAAAATGCCCCTGATCACTCTTTATTGTGATGGGCTGGCCATACAAGGTCATTAACACTGTTAGGGTGTGAGTTGTAGTAGGTTGATTTGCTTGGCCACTGGGCCAGGCAAACAGGCTTGTGGCTGTACCTACCACAGTCAAGGCACACATAGATGTATCAATTGGTGTTAAGGCACATGTGGTAGAGGATTGATGTAGTGAACCAGCCATTGTGTCAAGGGGACACATCTGTGCATTACCAAATCCGTGACCCCAAGACAGTGAGGATGAGGACAATCCTGAGCACAAATCACACGTACCTGACTGGCATCTAATAGAGCACTCCCAGTTAAAGGTAGACTCCATTAATTGACTATATTCTTTGTGGTTTTCACATCTGCATGCTGTAGGCAGCAATGCAACCAAGCTGCCAGCTTGGTGGGAGGTGCCCATTCCAACCACCTCACCCTAGCTAAAGCATCTGCTTCATCATTCCCTGGGCTAGTCAGGGGAGCATGGCCAGGTATTGTCCCTAGTGGTCTAGCTCACAGGGCTCTTGCCACAGAACTTGCCCCCAGTGCACAGCACAGCTGTCAGTACATATCACCATGGGAGATACTTCATTTGCTATCACCGTCCAGATGATGTGTAGTTTAGTTCACTGGCTACTTTGTCCTGTAGTAGTATCAAACCAGACAGTGTTTGTCTCTGACTCTATGGCCACTACCATCCACACAGGCAGTTGATCATGGCTGGAGCCATCAAGTGAACCAAGCACTGAACAGTATTATGACTTACCTCCAAGGTATGGGCTTTTTTTCTGGTTCAGGAGGCCCTCGTATCTCCTGAAGTCTCTTGTCCCTGCCAGTTCCTGGCACACCTGGGCTCTCTTTGCTTTTCTAAGTGCCTCCATGGTGTTGACTGTTTTGCAACCTCCATTGTAGGGACAGGGGCTAACCTCTCCATTTTTAGGGCACTACACATAATGCTATCCACCCCTGAATCTCACAGAACTAACAACAAAGTAGCCAGGGTCTCTCCTGTCTTCTATCAACTCTGATTGACAGGTGAACTTGGTTACCTGGGCAGGCCTTGCTGGGTGCCCACTAGAGTCATCTACTGCTGTTGTTTCATTTTCTGCATTACCACTGGCCAGGCTTGTAGGTATTATCTCCCTCCTTTTTCTTCTCTGATCTGATTAGCAGTATGGGGGAGGCCTAGGGGTAATTTTCAAGGTATGGAGATCCTCCTCTATACCTCCACATCTCCTCTATACTGTACTCTGATTTCCAAGGCCTTTTCCTTATCTTGCAACGCCCTCATCTTGGCAGTCTCTTGTAAAGCTGCATCCGTTTCTGCCCAGAGTTGTAAGAAACACCATTTGACGGCCCCAGCGGCTGCATGTGCATGGCTCTTCAGGCCATTTCTCCATCCCATCTGCACTGCCACTGCCACTTTTCTCCTTGGCCACAGACCAGAGCCTGGGCTCCACTATTTCACTTACAGTCTGTCCTGCTGGGTCCATATTCACCTACAGGGCAACCAGAAAGATTCAATCCACTTGTCCTGTTGCCTTCCAAGTGGCACCATCTTATAGGTGGGAACCAGCAGCTTGTGAAGCCTTCTCTGTGCTCAGGGTGAACCCATCCACCATATTCTAACTCTCCAAGGAAGTCCATGCTAGTAGGACCATGACAATCAAGTGCTATATGCTGCTCAGTGGCCACATACCACCTTCTCCACTGTCCGCCACATCTGCCATGGCTAGGGCTTCTCTCATCTGCGTGGTATCTTGCTGACTACACCAATTGTTCTGCAAGGGTTCAGACCCTGGGAAACAGATTGGGGATCCTTGCAGGTAAAGGAAGATGTGAGGTGCAGTTGGGGTAGTAGACACACTTTATTTGGAGGTGGCCCCATGGACTCATAGACCTTTTTATGTGCAGGTCAAAGAAGGCACAGTGCCAACAGATTACATAAGTGAGTGCACGCTCACAGCAGATATTTATGACCTTGAGTACATATGCTGAATCAGGGTGTTTATGACCTTACTACATACTAAAGCCTAATTGGCCAGAAGTCTCAGAGACAGAGCCTAACTATAGCCATCTTGGGCCTGCCCCACAATACTTTTCCAATCTTCCAGTGATTTTGTAATCTAAAACTGTATACTTTAACAATTTTCTTGATGAAATATTGAAAGTGTTTTTTTTTTTTTTTTTTTTTGTCCTTCTTCTGGATTTAACACTGACTGAAACAACATATGAAGCCAAAAATTTTCAGAGAATACTTTGGCATAGAGAAGACTGAATAGAAATATGATCACAAAAATTCTGTGTTTAAAATGAATCTTAAGACTTTGCACAGGTAAAGTATAAGAACTTTTGAGATGGACATACAGAAGGGGATCAGAAGAACTGGAATTATGTAAAGACAAGGGAAGGGTGCCCCCACTGGATCTGACAGAATGTGGACCTCTGATAAAAGGCTGGGAGTTCAGGGATTACAGAGAAGTCATTGCCATTGTCCTTGACCCCAAGGAGCTCATAGTGGAGGGGACAGCCTTGAACATAGACAATAGAGCACAATGGATACAGTCGTAATAGAGGATTGAGTGAAGCCTTGTGAGAGCTAGTAACCCGTTTTGCACATTGCCCAACTCAGCCTGATTGCAGTTGCCACAGTGAGCCCAATGTGGCATGAGAAGCCCTGCTTATTCAGGTGGCTAATATAACTTGTTTGGCAGGGCTCAGTCAGGCAGGCAGAAGGGAGGTTATAAAACTGATTGTTTTTTTAATGGTACCAGGAATTGAACCCAGGGGCACATAACCAGTGAGCCACATCCCCAGCCCTTTTTTTAATTTTTAATTTTGAGATAGATAGAGTCTTGCTAAGTTGCTGAGGATCTCAGTAATTTGCTGAGGCTGGCTTTGAACTTGCAATCTTCCAGCCTCATCCTCCTGAGCCACTTGGATTATAGGCCTGTGCCACTATGCCTGGCACAACTGAGTCCTATAATGGAGACTGAGTTGATGTTGGTAATAAGTCTGAAGCATGTGTTCCAAATTCCACTGCCTCCAAAAAAAAGTTTTCCTTCTATTTAGGAGCCCACTCTTCCCCCTTCATATTCTCCCTCTTTTCCTCCCTCCTTTGCTTTCTTCCTTTAAATTCAGTATGCATTACCACCAACTACGCAGTCAAGTTTTCCATATTTAGGAAAATTACAGGGATCATCACATCTGGAATATAATGGATAAGGCTGATCTGGGAAAAGCACCTTTGTGATTATGGTATCTCCCTGAGGTGTTTCCTTTTTATTTTAATTGATATTTTTATAAATTAATCTTTTAATTTTTATTTGATCATTTTGCAAGGGCCCATAGTTTGCTTTTAATGGATCTCACATTGCCTTTTTCTCCCCTGCCTTTCAAACATTAACACACATAAGAATCACTGGTGATCTTGTTAAACTGTAAATTCTAATTCAGAAGGCCTGGGTAGGGCCTATGAGTCTACATTTCCAATAAGTTCCCAGGCTATACCCATTCTGGTGGTCCATGGGTCATACTTTGCTCTTAGCAGGAAAGGACCCCCATCTTTAATATTTTGATGTTTAGCAAGTGCTTTTGTACCTACTATTTAGCTGACACTGAAAATACCCCTGTCAGTTAGGCAAAGTGGTTATTACTGTTCTCATTATAACAGAGGAGTCAACTGAAGGACATACTGGCTAGCCAGAGGAAACTAGGAAAGTCCCTACCTGGAATTCAGCCTCAGACACTCTAACTCCTTCATAGCAGATATGGGACTCCCTTCATTGACCATGACATTTCTGATGACAAGAACTATCCCTTGATCATCACCGGGTCCCCAGCAGTTTCTAGTGTAGTGTTTGGTAAACATCTGATGAGGGTTTAACGCCAAAGTTTCTTTTTCATATCCCAATAGCTGCTATGCAATGTTCTGATTGCTTTCTTTTTACTTATTCTAGTCCTCACACTAACTCAGGTAGAGTATTTGCATTATACAATGGGCAAACTAAGACTTAGAGTAAAAAGTTACTGGTATGAGACTACTAGATATATTTTTTTGTAGAGTAGACTTTAAATTCGTTTGCCATATGCTTAGAGTCTCACATCATACAGTACAGAAATACATTTCAATCAACAATTTCTTTATTGCTGACATCTAGGTTGTCAAAAATCATTAGAGACTTGATCATGAGAAAGATAGTTGATCTGCCCAAGATCTTGGAAGATATAAAGGATTGATCTCATATCCTGTTTGCACACCCGTCCAGCGGTTGCAACCTGTCGCCACAGCTTTATGGCAAATGACAGAGAATAATTTATGGAGTTGGAAGTCTCTGTCTATAAAGAAAATAAACTTGTTCTGATGTTCCTGCCATGTTGTTGCAGTTGTTTAAATTTTTAATCAAAGACTTAGTCAAAAAATTGTGCAGAAAAGTGTCGCATTAGTGCTCTCAAGGATGGTTTGAATAGATGTTTGGAAAAGAACTATATGCCATGGGTTCATAAACATTTGAGTTTGTATTTTGCAAAAGAGACAGTATTCCTTGCAGAAAAGTGTCCTCAAGTGACATTGAGAGACAGGAGGAGTTTTTAAAAACTTTGTCATTAGCTTGATCAATGAATTAGTGTGTCACTTGAAAAACATGCCTATAAAATCTTTCACATCAAAAGGACGTCTTTAAATGTAGGTGGCTTATGACTGCTTTGATCAATAGGACACAGAAGTGAGGCTGTATGACTTCTGAGGCTGTTATAAAAGACCATGAAGTTTCTGCTTTGATTACAGAAACTATCTTGCTTGGGGTCCTAAGTCAGCATGTAAAATGTCCAACTACCCTGAGATAGCCATGTTATGAAGAATTCCAAGCAACATGGAGAAGACTTATGTAGGCATTCTATTCTGCCTGAAAGTCTCAGTTGAGCCCAACCTTTAAATTGTTTCAACCCAGACTCCAGGTACATGAGCAAAGAAGTCATCAGATGATTCAGTCCCTCAGCCACTTGTGTTATCCTTTGCTATTTGCATCCCAGATGAGACCTCAGACATTGTGGAGCAGAGATAAGCCATTTCCCTCATAATCTATCATAGTTCATGACCCACAGAATCCACAAATATTATATAATGGTTTTTATTTTACACTACAATGTTGGGGGTCATGTGTTATTACATCAATAGATAACCATGGAAATCAATCAGATCTCACTGAGTTGCAAGTGATAAAGGCAAAACATGATCTAGCATAGGAATAAGAGAAATCTACAGGAAGATGTAATGGAAGGCAAACTGGAAAAAGTACTGTGGCAGCCATGAGGATGTGCCTCACAGGTCTCCAGCTGTGAAAGTGCAATTGGCCTCTGGTCCCAGCTGCTGCACTCAGGTCCATCACTGTGTTCTCACTACTTAGTGGCATCACATTTAGCAAATAAAAACACAGGATGCACATGCAATAATTAAGAGTTATTTATACTAAAAATTGTTATCTGAAATTCACAGTCAAATCTAACTGGGCATCCCACAACCCAGTCTAGCAACCCTATATGAGCTGCTCCCAGCCAATGAGTAGATGTGGCAGGATTCTATGAGGAACCAGTCTTTGGGACCATAGCACTCCCACGATGGATGACTTTGGCTAGTGGAGTCTCCATTGGACTGGCTGAACTTCCTTAGAACTGCAAGACTAAGGAACTTCCTTAGAACCAAGACTCTTACACCCAAACTTCCCTTTCTTTTCACAGACCATCAACTTGGTTTGCTCTCCAAGCCTTCTGTGGCTCCCTCTACTTTTTACCTCAAAGGCATTTTCTCATAAGACTTGGAATAACACAGGAATCCCATGTGAATGGCATGATGTTGAATAACCAAATTATATAAATTATAGGGAAAAACTATGATGAGTGTGAGGGACTCAAATGCTTTCAAGTCTCTCACCATTTCTTTTTTCTGCTTTTCTTTTTTCCAATCTAGAGCAGAGAAATGACTATGGACTCCTTCAATTAGCAATGACAATAAAAGCAAGAAAACATATGAAACAGAAAACTGTTGTCAGCATTAAACAATTGAAATCGCAAGCCTGTAAGTCTTAATAGAACAGGAACTCACTAAGGGAGTTGGGAAAATGAGCCTAAACAGAGAACAGAAGACTCATGGAGTGGAAGAAACAAATAATGGATTTGGAGCTGCCGAGGTGGCTGGAATTATGTGGCAGGATACTGGAGAAGAGGATGCTGCTCAACAAAGGGGCTTCAGAAATATGCACAAAGGACCTCCTGGATCTTTGACTGAATGCTATGCTACAAATGCAGGATGAACCTTCACAAGGCCTGGCTGAGAAGAATCACCCAGGAACAGAACTATGCAAAGATTCCAGAGGTCACATAGTGCTTGGAGGTTGGAGTTCCAAGCATTCAGAGGGAAGTGTCCTTGTACTGTATAGAGGGTAAAGAGGGGTGGGAGGGGTAGGGGGAAGGGAAAAAATAACAGAATGAATCAAACAACATTACTCTATGTAAATTTATGATTACACAAATGGTATGCCTTTACGCCATGTACAAACAGAGAAACAACATGTATCCCATTTGTTTACAATTAAAAAAAAAATAAATCTTAGGTTGGATGAAAAAAAAAAAAAGAAAACTCAGAGAATCTACCATAGAAATGAAAAGTTTTACCCCATTTATGTACAATGAATCAAAATGCAGTCTGTAAAAATAAAAAATTTAAATAAAAGAAAGAAAAAAAATCAGAGAATCTAGCTAAGACACAAAATCACAATGTAGGATTAGCAATCATGACTTGAAATAAAGGCAATTCTAGACCTACTCTAACAAAACATAAACCAAACCCCAACAGAATCAAGGTGATCTCCTGGTAATTTAACTCTGCTAAAATAAAATCCCACACTCTTTTTTTCTACATTTTTTATTGATACATTATAGTGGTACATAATGGTAGCATTTGTTGTTACATATTTATACTTGTATACGATTTAATAATATAATTTCACTGATATCAGTTCCAAGCATGTCCTCCTTCCTCCCTACCTCCCGTCCCTTGGTCCCTTTCCTCTACTGATCTCCCTTTGATTTTCATGGAAATTCCACATATTTTAAAGAAAAATATAATGTCTAATTATAAATTACTCAATATGAATAAAACTAGAGAGTGATTCATCACCAGAAGAAAAACTGTCAATAGAAATAGTCTCAGAGAAGACATGAACACTGGAATTAACAGACAATGACTCTGAAACTATGGTCATAATTAAGTTTAAGGACTTAAAGGAAAAGATTGACATAATGATTGAAGAGAGGAAGGACTTCAGCAAAGAAGTTAAAACTATAAAAACCAAATAGAATTCTAGAACTGAAAAATGTAACACTGAAATGAAAAATGTAGTGGGGAGTTTTAGAGAAGACTGTACACAACAGAAAAGAGGAGCAATGTACTTGAAGACAAGTCAAAAGAAACTTTAAAAATTGAGGCATAAATAAATACTATAAATAAGAAGAGTCTTATAAACCTGCAGCACAATATAAAATGGTATAATGTATACGTGTGTACTCTTGCATCAACTGGGGTCTTTGAAGAACATGAGAGATTGAAAAACAATTTTGAAAAAATAATGGCCATAATTATCTAAATTTGATAAAAAGTAAATGTCACAACCCACGTGTGACTTTTTTTCTGACTTCTTAATATTTTTCCTCTGCCTGTCCTAACTCACCTTCCTCCCTAATAAAAAGAGAAGAGATTAAAGCTATTTGGGGATCAATGAGACACATTTATGAAGAACCCAGGGGACTAAATATAGTATAAACCCTTATTTCTATCCAGACCTCATATTCATGGAAGAAGGATGTTGGAATTTTCACTTTTAATTCATGGAATCCTTGAGTAGACTATGGTTTGAGGGAGATATCCCCACAAAAGCTCATGTGTGAGACAATGCAAGAAGCTTTAGAGGAGAAGTGATTGGGTGATGAGAACCTTAAACCCAATCAGTGAATTAATCCCCTGATGGGGTTAATTGAGTGGTAACTGAAAGTGGGTAGGGTGTAGCTGGAGGAGGTGGGTCCCTGGGGCAGTGCCTCTGGGGTATATATTTTGTATCTGGTGAGTGGAGTCTCTGCTTTCTGATTATCGTGTGCGCTGCTTGCCTCCTCCCAACTCTTCTGCCATGATGTTCTACCTCACCTCAAGCCCGGAGGAATGGAGCTGGTCTTCTATGGTTTGAGATGTCTGAAACCATGAGCCCCCAAATAAACTTTTCCTCCTCTAAAATTGTTCTGGGTCAGGTCTTTTGGTCACAGTAGCAAAAAAAAGCTGACGAAAACATAGAGTAACTGGTATCCTGCTTCCATTTGGTATTCTTGGAGATGGCAGCCTGGCATATAAACTCCTGACACAGAACATGGGGTAGAGATTGTCAGATGGGCCATGGGATTAGGGAGACAACTGAGACATATGAACTCCCTAGAGTTCCCCAAGATCCTGGAGTGGTACAGATAAGCACTCAAATCTCCCTGCGCCCTCTGTTCTCTTCAAAAGCTGAAAGAGCTGGGTAGCAGCATGGGCACCAAATAAAAGCAGGCCAATCAAGTCATTGTTGGCTCAACTGATGCCCATTTGGAAGGACAGTAACACTTGAGAAAACTTGTTCCCTTTAGTGGTTGCCAGCAAAGAATACAGATCAACTGTCTAGTACCAGATCCCCTTCACAAAGCCTGTAGGATTACAGCAGACTCATAATAACTTAGGTGTAGCCCTGGGGGAAAAGGGAAGATGAAACTACTGAATTTGAAAATTTCAATCTGAAAGTAAAATTTCAATCACTAACTTTGAATTTCCTTAAGTCACTGGATTAAATTTTCTATCATCAGGTAGCTGGGGGCAATAGTCACAGAAAAATGCCATTATATTTCTACATACCTGTTTTTGACTCAAATAATCCTCTGCCTAAATACATGAACATAATTATAATGAAGTAAATCTGATGATGAATTTGGTCACAGTTTTGATACTACATAGATGTTTGACTCCTGGACAGTGAGAATTTTTCTAGTCCTCAGTAAAACATGAATTTTAAGGTCCCTTTCAGTTAAATTTTAAAAGATACAGCTGCAACATGCTTTCTTTGGTGTCATCTAGTTATCAAGCCACTGCTAAAACTTCAGACTTCAGAATCTATACAGTATAATCTATCTACTCAAACACCTCCTTCCATTACTCACATATTAATGAGTAACTATGTTACTCTAAGAAAGAAGTGAGTGAAGTTGACACAGGTGAGATAATTTGGAAAAGGCTTTTAGCTCTTGGTGGGGTTTTCCCCTTTTGTTGAAAATCCATCATCTTTGCAGAGCCAGGGCACAGATGGCCTGATAGAGGGTCTGGGATGCTATTTCCAGCCAAGCCTGCCCTCTGCTGGTCAGAAAGAGCTGGTTAGGTTGTTTCACCCTCTGTGAAAACAACTTGGAGAAAAGTCATTTGAGTCTTGTGCTTATCATATTTTTTGATCCTTTGATAATACTGCTCTGAAGGGAGAGAGAGATGGCAGGGAGGGAGGGAAGGAAAGTAGAAACTTTAGTAGCAAAACTTTTTCCTTTACCCAGTGTTGAAGAAAAGAGCCCAGAGTCAGAGGACTAGGGTCTGACCTGGTTCTGCAGCAATTTATTAGCTGAGTGGTTTTGAACAAGTCAGTTAACCTTCATGAGCACTGTTTGCTCATTAATTCAGTATTCAATATTGATCTAAGACTTAACTGTTCCAAACTCTGTGCTCTGACAGAAAACAAAGACACAAAAAGATATGTGGCCTTCACAGTCATATTGCTCAAAATCTAGTGCTCTCACACAGGGTTTATTTCAGTGGCTAACCTGCAAGGTGCGGAGAACATATCTGGGAGATTCCTAGACCCCACCTCTGAGACATTTGAGATTCGTGGTAGCGAGCACTGTAACACTATGATACATTGGGCAGATAAACCTTCTTTGAGACGGTTGGAGAACTTGGTCCAGCTGTCATTTAACTACTTTGAACCTTTCTCCACTTCCCTAAACACACTTTGTCCTTGGTTCCCTTGTGGACAATGCCTCCTCCTGTAATCTCACACTTGTTGTGATGTATTTTTTTGTGGTCATTCACTCCTCTCTTTAGGCTGGAAGCAATTTGAAGGCAGGGCCATAAAAGAGACATTTATAGCTGTATCCCCTGCTCCTTCTACAGTGTCTAGTCCTTTAGTAAGGGGCTCAGGTGATGTTTGAGGAAGGAATGAATATATGTGAATATATAAAAAAAACAGGAAATGGCTTCTTTGAACTCCATGTATTATGGCTGGTGTTTTCTAGATGTAGCACTAATCTCTGGTCCCACCATAGTACTTTAATCCCCTTTTCTGCAACATCTGCCATTTATTGAATGTTTACTACATGCCAGGTAATATTATGTCAGATCTGATATGTTAGTTTCTCTACTTTTCTTCTCACAATAATAATTTTCTGTGGCTGATACCATGCCTGGTGTTGGTTCCACATGAATTTCAGAGCAATTTTAAAAAATTGTCCAAAGCCTCAGAGTTGAGAAGTGACAGAAAGAGATTGTCATCCAGGTGCTCTAACTCTTAAAGTCTTTTGCTTCCCTCTATACAGCTGCCTTTCTGGGGCTCTAAGATCTGACCCAATCCAAAGAGCTGGCCAACGCTGCCATTTCTCCAGCAGCACAGACGTGGCAGGCCACAAGGAAGCCCAGGGCATGCAAAGACCTCAAACCAGATATTGCTCAAGGGCACTTGCTTGGCTACCCTAGGTAAGTGGAGGGCTGGGATACAGTTTTGGTAATATCTGGGAAGGCTGTAATAAGATCGTGAGCATCAGGGCCTGTGAGGCTAGATGCTTCCTGATGCTATCTTCAGTCAATCCTTCTTATGTGAATTGCTGTGTATTCCCCTCATTCTTCCCACAGCATTTATCACCCCCTTTCTATGCCCTCAACCAGTGCACCCTCCCTCATCCATGCTTGCTGTGGGTCAGCCAGCATTCACATGGACCCTGAAGGACAAGAAGGACAATTTTTTGCCTTCTCTCTCAAGGAAGCTACCTTGAATTGTCAGTGGCTCTTCTGTTCTGCTTAGCTCACAAGGAGCACTGAGACTTTGTCCTTCACCCTCAGAACCATCCTGAGGGTCTCTTGGGGTCCTTATCCACAGTCCTTACCCATGGTCCCCTTAGATCTCAAGCCTCTGCTCAGCCTTCCATTCCCTCTGCCCCCTAGGCCCCACTCACCCTGACTTTGACCTTTGCTGGAGTTATCATTCATCATATACTGTGTAATTGCAGGGTGATCCCTGAAGGGAAGGAGGGACTGAGGTGAACAGCCTCTTGGCCTAGCTCCGCAGGGTCCTACAGACATGGCCTCTGCTTTATTCTGTTCCTCAAACTGCATTGCAGAAGGCTCACTTGTGCTCTCCTGGGGTGGGTGTTCTGGTGTGCTTTCAGAAGGGGGATGGTTATGTGCTATGCCCTGTAAAAGAGTTGGGGGAGGGCTGGGCTCAGTGGTAGAGTACTTGCCTAGCTTGTGTGAGGCCCTCAGTTTGATCCGCAGCACCACATATAAATAAATAAAATGTAGGTATTGTGTCCGTCTACAACCAAAAAATTTTAAAAAATAAGAGTTGGGAGAAATGGAGGCATTCTGCCATCCACTTACTGAAACTCCCCTTGGTATAAACCCTCTATAGAAATTGAGAAGTCAAGGTCCTGTCCTCATGATACTGTTCCTGAGACTCAAGTGGCCTCATGCAGGAGTTGTAAATCATGATTCCCATGGAAATCAATGCTAACAGAGTCTGAGTTTCAGGTGTGGGGCATTGTGGAGCTCAGAGGAAGGACAGGATCATTTTGAGAGTGAGCTTGGGGAGGCTTTGTGGAGAAGTCCTGGTGTCAGGTCTTTGAGGACAAAGATGATTATATCACAGAGAAGCTGTGGCTGTGGAGAAGAGCCCTCCAGGTGGTGATAACAAAGGCATAGAAACTCACTACTGCACATGAAAATATTTCTGCTCTGGGATGAAGGTAGATTAGATTTTCTGGCTCTGTTTCTACCACTCACTGTTGTACTGAGTCTCTTCCGGAATGCAATGCAGTGCCTCTCACATAGGAAGTGCTTAATTTGGTTGAGTTAAAAAGCTTAAAAATGTGCAGAGAATCCTCTATGTAGTTCTGTGAGTCAGCTCTCTCCTACTTCCATTCTGTTCCTCCATGCACCATCCCCTACTCCTGCACCCTACTGTTCTCAGTGACCATGACTTCCCACCCTGTACTCAAAGCATTGTGGTTGCTTCCCTCACATTCCCCTGTCATGTGCTTCTCTGGGGTGGTGGTGGCCATAACATTGGTTTATAACTCTAGGGTTGTACAGCACAATCCTGTTGGAGACATAGGATAATTTGCCATTTTGAGATGGTGATCCCACCCCTGTGTGGCCCTAATTTTAAATGCAAGAGAAATACATAGAAAAAAAATGTCAGGTTGGTTCTCAATCTTTGAAACATCCCAGTCCAATTTAAATCCAGGAGAATGTGCAAGAGGTGAGGAGATTAAGTTTCCTTCCTGTGCCAGCAACATGGGCATTACTCCCAGACATCCCCATCTGTATAATGGAAGAAGTGATGATTGATGACCCATTTCCCAGGCATAGCCATGTTTATTTAAACCCATGTGGACTTCTGTGAGAAGCATTTGTAACCTTAATTCAAAGGACTGTGTGAAAGCTGTTGGCTTTTCCCATTTGTTCCATGCATGGAAAATCAATTTTCAATCAGCCATCCTCTCGGCCTGGCCTTGCTGTTTCCACTGAGCATGAGAATAATTTGGCAGTATTAGGTGGACAGAAGGAGGCACCTGAGCTCTTGGCACTGTCCATGGAGTTCTTAGGGGAAGCAAAGTCAGGAATTGGCCACCAGAGTAGAAACTGCCAACAAGAAGATGAGTATAGACTTGCTAACTGATGACCCAAGAGAATCTGAACTTGGTAAAATAGCTCACCACTCCTTCCTGCTGCTCCACCTGCCTGTCCTCTGGCTAAGAAGGCTGCAGCTGGCATTCCTAGCCGAGACCCAGCAGGGATCCATTCTGCCTTGGAGCATTTACAGTTAGAATTTCCATCACTACACTCATAGAACCTGCGTAAGCAACATCAGAATGCCAGTGATGATAGCTTCTCATTTATTAAGTATACACCAGGCACTTTCCATGTATTGTCTTCTACTCATATAATAACCTTAGTCATACAATAATCATTCCCACAAGAGGACCCTGAAACTCAGAGAAATTAAGTAGGTAAGCAACTTGTCCAAGACCACAGTAAGTGATGGCAATGAGAATGGAATCTCACATCTGCCTGGCTGAATAGCCTGTGGCTTCTGCCCAGTTCTCCATAGACCTGAGGGCCAGAACCAGGATGAATTTCCCACTGAGCTTCTGCTACTTCTGTGTGGCAGATAGAACAAGTCTCTGCCCACTCCTACCACTACCAAAGATGGTCACATCCTAGTACCTGGAACCTGGCACTACATACCTTACCTGATAAAGGAACTTTGCAGATATAATTAATGTTGAGGATCTTGAGATGGTGAAGTGGTCCTGGATTATGTGGATGGAACCAAGACTAATCTCCTCACAGACTCTTTATAAAAGAAGGTCACAGTAAGAGAAGGTGACATGGTGAAGGAAGCAGAACGAGTGAGAGACAGTAGAAGATGCTCCAGTTCTGGTTTTGAAGATGAACAGATCCACACCTTGATTTTAGTCTGAAAGATCCACTTTGGGATTTGTGACCTGCAGCACTGCAAGATAATAAATTTGTGTTGTATAAGCCACTAAGTTTATAATAATTTTTACAGAGATCATAGGAAAATAATCCATCCTGGAAAATACTAATTGTCAGGTACATTGTACAGGTTTATTTAAGGTCACTGCTGTGCAGGTGCCACCATAAGGCAGCCCCAGAAAGACTGTGTCGCTGGGCAGACATGGTGGCACTACTGGGTGTGCTTCTCAAGCTTGACTGCATGGCAGCTTCTCTGAGTTATGGCTTCAGCCCCTCTGCTCTTCAGTTTCTAGCACCCTCCAGGTGTTAGACTTGGCTTCCTCCCATGACCCTGCTTCTCCCATCGAGGAGTGAGCTTGCTGCAGCTGTCTGGTTTCCAGCACTGGCTCTGCCATTTCCTGTCTTTCACCTTTGCCGGGTCCTGTGTCAGGCCAAGATCACCAGCCTTTGGAGGGAAAAACCAAGTTAAAATAATCACCGTCACAGGCTATGTGGTATGCGTAATGGCTATAGTCACAGACTCAAGGCCAGTTTCTTAATGTCTCAGCCTTGGTGATCTCATCTGTAAAATGAGGATAGGAACACATACCTCATGGAGTTTTTAGTGGGGGAAATTTAGATGATTTATGCAGAATACACTGTATAGTGTAAGGCATAACATCAAGTCCCTGTAAATGACAGCTATTATTGTTATTATTATGCATTTTAAATATGAGTCATAGACATGGCTTCCAGAGTGATTTCAGGTTTAATAGCTATGCAGGTATTTGGAAGAAGGCCTTTTTTTGTGCCAGACATTGTGCTTCAATACAGAATCACATAATTACAATGTAGGCTTGCTCTACAATACAGAACTAAATTTGGATTTCCGTTTTACCCATAAACTTGTGGCTTTATTTTTCTTCTTTCTATGTTAATTATTAGGAAGTCATCACTTTAAAAATGTTTTGGGGAGATTGCTAAAGAATTTGAAGTCTATGAAAGGATTTTATGGAAAACAGGTCTAGGAGTATCTGTTAGAGAAAAGAGAATGGATTTAGTGTTAGGGAAATTTGAGCTGCTGTTGGACTCCAGATTCCAAAGGTTAGGATTCTGCCATATGAGAAATGTCCCTGTGACTCCAAATAAGTATTCTGAACTCCCCAGAGCCCCCTTTTCTGAGGAGTGCATGTAGTAGTCTGAGTTACTTGGATGCATTCAAGTTCCTGGTCCCTGGCTCTGACTTGAGGACAACTGATCAGGGAAGCCTCCCCTGGGCGATTCAGAGCATTTGTTGCATTTTCTATACCCTGCTGGAGTTTTATTTATGAGGGCATTGGGATGTTTGAAACTGAGGTTCTTTCTTTAAAGAGCTCTTGATCTAGAGAGAAAAGGGTTATATGAATGCAGGAGATTTAATAACATCAAAAGAAGCATCACAAGGCAGAAGTTATATTCTTACCAACATTCATTGCTTTCTATAGGGACTAACATTTAATGAACCTTCACCATGTGCCTGACAGTTTAACCCTATTATCTGTTTAACTCTCACATTCACCTAGTGAGAGCGCTAGGATCTGGGACCAGGTTGTCTGATTTCCAAGTCTGTGCTTACACTATATTTCAGCTACTAGGATTAAGTGTGAATAAATGGAACAAAGAATGTGTGCATTGGAGAAGCAACAGAGAGCTGTGGGCTGGAGACATCAGTGAAGGCTTCCGGAGCACATAATTCCCAATCAACCTGGAAGGATGGCTACAATTCAGGCAGATGGAGAGGAAGATAATGAGGAAAGGCAAGAATAAGAGCTCTCACGCAGACACTGAGTGTCTGCTGTATTCAAGGCACTGCTATGTGTTTGGATAGAACAATGAACACAACAGATATATACACTTGTCATGGTGGCATTTATATTCTTGAAAGAGAAGAAATAAGTAAATAAATGATATGGCATAATAGAAGGCAGTAAGTTCAATAGAGAAAAAGAAAAATCAGAGAAATATATTGCTTTCCCATGGCCGCTGTAACAAATTATCACAAATTTGGGAGCTTAAAACACCATACCTCTATCCTCTTATATTTTTGGAGTTCAGAAGTCAAAAATAAGTTTTATTCAAGTGAAGTCAAAGTGTGGGTAAGGCTAATTCCTTCTGGAGACTCTCAGAGGAGAACCCATTGTCCCCTTTTCAGCTAGTAGCAGTTTCCTGTATTCCTTGACTCACAGACCCTTCCTCCATCACCGCAGTCTCTGCCTCTGTCACCTGTGTTGTCTTCTCCTCTGATTTCTTGCCTCCCTTTTATAAGAACCCCAGCTCCTGTATCAGGTTCACTAAAGTGTCCCAGGATAATCTCCCCACCTCAAAACTCTTAATCATATCTGTGAAGTCCCTTTTGCTATATAAGGTAGCACTCACAGGTCTAGGAATTAGAATGTGGACCTGTTGTGATAGGGGACACTATTCAGCCTACTACAAGGAGTAAGGGGCATTAAGAACGAAGGAGGGGTAGGGTTGCTCAGGATAGTTCTTTAGGTTGAAATCCCTAAAAACAGCCTGGTACAGAGATCTGGGGACACATGATGTATTTTAGGACAACCCCGCAGAGGAGGGTGTGAAACAGGACAGGAAAAGTTTAAACAAGCAGGGTGTGGTATGGTTACATGTTTTTGTCTTGTCCTGATCCACAGGGAGTGAGTTCTGGAGCATAAACTACACCAAGGATTTCTTTCTTCTTGAGACAAGAGGTCTGCTCCTATTATTTTAAACTTTTTATTTTTTATTTATTTTTTGGGTGCTCTTCCTCTGAACCACATCCCCAGCCCTATTTTGGATTTTATTTCTCACTGAGTTGCTTTAGTGCCTCAATTTTGCTGAGGCTGGCTTTGAACGTGTGATCCTCCTGCCTCAGCCTCCTGAGCCACTGGGATCACAGGTGTGCACCACTGAGCCCAGTCTAACTTTTACTTTTTTGAATTATCTTAAACTTATAGAAAAGTTGCAAGAGCAGTAAGGAAACTCCCACATTCCCTTTATCAGATTAGCCAATTTTTAAATGTCTTCCACATTTTTAACAATTTCTCCCTCCTGCTTCTCACTTCCTTTTTCTCTGTGTATATCTCTCTGCTCTACAAAGCACACACACACACACTCACACACACACACACACACACACACACACACACACACACACACACACACACACAGCTGTTTTCAGAGAGAGAGAGAGAGACAGAGAGAGAAAAAGATCTGGAACCACTGATACCTAGTTTCAAATCAACCTCTAAAGACTTCTTTGTTACCTTCACATCGTATATTTGTATATCCCTTCTTAGGCAGAGAGAATTTGGGGTTCCAACAATATTGAATATTTATATAGTTGCTCAATCATGTAATACACACAATATAGTCTCAGATTTGCTATGCTATTATGAAACCACAAACCTACTAAAAAGAGTTTAAGATACACTTGCAATTATTTCCCTCTAGATAGACCTAGGTTATATAAAGTATTATGCCAAAAATTACTCTGATGAATTTTCTTAAACGTGGCTGTGTTAATCATGTAATACAGTTTGTTTACACTCTGTTTTAGTATTTTCCCTGTTCTTACTGATTTAATTTTATTTTTTAGTATATGTAACATATAAATATGCTTCCAAAATTCAAAATGATATAATAAAAATTTATAATCGGAGAAGTGTCGCTTCTTTCTGGTCTTCTTCACATATCTGCCCTCACTTCCCTGTAGGTAACACTTTGATTTCCAGTTAATGGGTCATATCTACTATTACTTGTCTATTAATTTTTATGAAATGCTGGATATTATAAACATTACATTGTTAAATACTTGCTTTTTGTCTTCCTTTAAACAGTTGATGTGGCAAACAAGTAACTTCTTGACAATCATGGTACTTTTGATAGTTTTTAAGCCTTATCAGAGTGCTTTTAGAATATCCTCCTTTCTGGAGCTACTACTGAGCCATGACCCTTTAATGGGCTCCAATGATACCCCACTGTTCAATGGGATCTTTCCACTCTGGCCAATAGGAATAGGAACTCAAATGTCTCCCAACTCTGTTAGTTGTGGGAATTGTTTGGTTTACAGTTCTTTAGTTGTTTTTTCTTGGCCTCATGGAGTTTTTCCCTACACATGCATATCTTTTTTTTTTTTTTGCGGTGCTGGGTATTGAACCCAGGGCCTTGTGCTTATGAGGCAAGCACACTACCAACTTAGCTATATCCTGAGCCCCACATGCATATCTTATTGTCCATCAATATATTCAAGATCATATACAGATTCCTGGTGCTTTTTCTTGTGATTTTTTTTTCTAAATAAGAGCTATATGTACATTTTATTTCTCCTTCATTCTTACACAAAGGTAGCATTTTATATTATACACACACATATCTATGTGTATATACATATATTTATATTTATATATGATGAACACCCCCACACATATACTGTAGATGTATGGCTTAGCAAAATGCTTGGCAATAGAGTATTCTAAATAAAATCTAGCTATTACAATTCCTGCAGGTTAAATCTGACTCTTACCCAGTGTTTTATAATTAGAACCTCCCTTCCCCCCAACATACATAGAGGCCTCATTTTGGTATTGCTACACTTCATGTCAACATTTCTTTGGCACACAGTGGGCACTTTACAAATATTTGGCAAATGTGTTAAAGAATATGTGAATGTATGAGTTAGGTGCAGGCCACAGAAACGGCAGAGAACTCTCTCCGGGCCGACACCCTTGGGCCTCTGGCTGGAGGTCTGCAGATGGTGAACCTCATCAGTTTTGAAGGATGGGCAGGCAGGACAGTGAGCTCTCATGTCCACTGTTTTTCACAGCAGAAGGACTCACCAGAACTCTTGTTTACCCCATTGGTTTGAAGCTGTCCAAGCAATGACCACACAAGTCACAGCCAGTGTTTGGGGTTTATTTTCTTCCTCTGAGACACAATCACTGTGGACTCAAGTTTTCTAGTTTCAGTTTTTCAAAATTGCAAGAGAAAGCCCAGTTCTGTTTTCCTTCCAAGGACTTTTCAGATCCCTGCCATGATAATTGAAAGCTAGTTCTCGAATACACACCTAATTGCTTCTTGTTTTATGCTTTAAAAAAAAAAAAAGCTATTGATATGAATTGCACACAGGAGCCTGACAGCTAGAATAGGACGCTGTTCTGCCACCCACTGGCTAGGTGAACTTGGGTGAGTTCCTTAGTGCTCTGAGTCCCTGTCTCCTCATTTGTACAATGTGGGATGTTGTGAAGTGCCTAGCACAATGCCTACCATAGGCAATGTTCAATGCTAGTTGCCTATGTCCCATCTAAAATCCAGGCATTGGGGCATGGTGTGTTCACAGGGTTTTCTGTACTTTAAGTACTGGTGGCTCTGAGATTGCTCCCTCCCTACAGAAGGAGCTCCCTCAATTGCCCTGTCCTGCCTTTCTACACCCAGAAAATTCCTGACACTGACAAATCCTGCCTATGAGAGCCAAGTGACCTACTTTTACTGCTCTAAATGTCTGAATTTCTGGCCATGACCTCTCAAGTTCTGGAACATCCTCACCTACTCTCTCATCTGTAAGTCATATCATGACAGGAATTAGACTTCCTGAGTCTTTGTTCTGTGGCAGTTGTGTGTATGGTAACCTCTGCCACAAAGAGCTATTTGCCAAAGTCCTCAGCCTCCTGCAAGAATGTGTCTATTTCTTATAAAAATTATTATTATTGTTATCACCATGGTAATAAATAGGTCCCTTTACCAATAAGTACGTCACAGCTCTTTTCCTAGAAACAAGCTTACTCTCTATCAAAATAAGTAAAGTAACATTGCTGTAACACTACTAATTACAGTCTATATTCAAGTTTCATCCACAGCCTTGCTTATGTCCATTAGGACTATTTTCCCTACACAAGGCTCTGTCCAGGATTGTACATGGCACTGAGTTGTCCCTTCTTTAGTCTATTTTATCTGGAGACTGCACAAAGCTGATGATCAACTCCATTGTTCTTTCTACAATAGTCTCACTTTCTGCTCTCAGTCATGGAGAATGGGTTCAGCTAAATTAATAGTCCTGTGCAAAACCTTCCCTGACATTGCGGAAGGAATATCTGAATGAATAGGCATTGTGTGCCAGAACTAAGAATACTAAATTATGTATTTGCCATACCTTTTTGGGAACAAATTTGTATCTCAAAAACTTGTTTCTTTCTTCTTGGTGAAGCTGTGTGCTGCCATTAAGGACGGAAATCCTCCCCAAATTAAGCTTTTAAAAATCTTTTTTTTCTTCTTCTCCCTTTGCTCCTCCCTACCTTTCCTTCTCCTTCCTTTTCTTGTTTTAGTCACCTAAGCTCAATAGCCTCTTATATATATCCTGTGTACCAAATCCCAGGTGGTTCTCTGAAATAAGAAGCCCCATTATTCTGATGCCACTAGCCAGGGGCTGTTTTAACCAATAATGAACCCAGACACATTGACTTCTGGTAGCTGGTAGGAAACATTAAAATCCATGTAAGCATCATGTATGGGGAAAATCATACATGATATGCCTGTACATATCATATATGTTTTTTTGAAAGAATTTTTATGGTTATGCTTTTGAAATTCTTTGGTTATAAGTTACTTATCTTACTTTAGGATTGCCTATAATTTGTGGTAAATATTTGTACATCCTCTGAAAATTGTGGATGAATAAAATGTAACTTTAAATTATTTTCAAGTGTAATGAGAATTTCAACAAATTCCAAAGGAAAAAATTAATAAAGGTGACTTAGTAAAGGTGATGTATCTGAGATTTTTATTCTTTCAGTTTTTGCAAATTCTCTACAGCATTTCAGAGTCATTGTATTTTGTATTTTCAATGTTTGTACAGTCCTCTGAAAGGCTTGGGGGACTCAGACACTGTGCCAATGGGCCTCTGGGTAGCGTGCCCTGGCAGGTTGGGTCCTGACTATGCTACCAACACCTGTGTGTTCCTGGATAAATCATTTAGCATTTCTCAGTTTCAGTTTTCTCTTCTAAAACTGACATAACAACATGTCAAAGAAAGAATTGTATGAGATAACACATGTAGAGGCCATACCTATGTGCCAGATAAATATTAATATTATTATTATATAATGGCTATTGTTAATAATTACCAAAAATCATAACAAATGTGGTTGTATTATGGCTTATGTGAGGTATGTGAAGTGTTTAGTGATTGCAATATGCAAAAGTACTTTTTTCCTGGATTTTTATCACCTTTAGATAGGATTGTGCTTCTTCCTTAGTCAATTCGCATCAGTGTCTCCCTGATTTCGGTGGAATCAAACCTAAAAAGCCTACCTTGATGTAACCCCAGTTGACCTTTCTAGTCTCATATACCTGCTCCTCCTACTCCCACTTTGGAGTACTGTGAACAGCTGCCAGTTCTGGAAACCCCTAGGTGTTTGCTCATACCGCTCTTTCTCCCAGGGCACACTCCTCCGGCTCCCATTTCCTGGGTCTGCTCATTCCAGAGCCCTGCTTTTAACAAGGTGATCCATGATGGGATCGAGTGGTTTCCCAGGTTTCAGTTTTGCCCCCTCTGATCTGTTCTTTACAGAGGTAATTCCAAAACGCATCCATTCCTCTGCTTAAGTCTCTTGGGTATATAGTCCTGGCTTCTTACCAAGGTCTGTTAGGTCCTTCCTGCCTCCCAGACCCACCTGCTACTCTGAAGTTGAAATTCTCTATATTCCTTAAACGCATGGCACGCCCCTCATCTCTGGAGCTTCATGTTTGGTATTTTCTCTGCTCAAAACACTACCTACTTGCCTCACCACCTCCTTCCTCTGGACCCAGACTTCAGGTCTCAGAGTAAACAGTATTTCCTCAAGGAGGCCCACCCTGGCCTCTGGACTAGAGGAGGTTCCACTGCTCTGTGGTGCTAGAGCTGGCCCGTCTTTTAACATTGTTCCACTCAGACGTAACTGAGACTGCTTGTGTGAGGTTGTCTCTCCCACTTGACTGCGAGTCACGTGGAGCAAGGCACTTGCTGTCTTCTTCATTGCTGTATTCCAGGGCCCAGAATGTGGGCTGACTCTACACCCCACTGCACCCACCTACCTTCTCATCCAACAAACCATTTGCACTACTCCGTAGTATAGAACAATGTCTAGTGATGCCATGCATCTTGGAGGTTTGGAGAGGGAACTTATTAAATCATAAAGAATTTATTTGGCACCCAAATGTGAAACTTTCTCTTAATTCACTCATTTTGCCTTATAGGTCACACTATTTATTTGTTTAAATTTAATTTTAAAAATTTATGAGAGAAGAATCCAAGTCCTGAGTAAGGCCTCTCAAAATTCAATTGTGGGAACTTGTTAATGGAGGATAGTGGCTAAAGGAAAGAGTTCAGCATATGAGGGTTGGGTTCAGTTTCAAACTCAACTATTAAGCCTAGCAGCTGGGAGAAAGTGATTTAACTTCTTTAGCCTGCAGTTTTCTCACCTGTAAAGTGTGTATAATAACTGCTTTATTGGTCCCATGGGTTTTTGCTGGATTCATGAGATCATGAATATGTGTTTTATGAACTGTGAAGAGAAATACATAATTATTAGAAAATATGACTATGAAAGTGATGGTCAAAATTATTAAGGGGGGGTGGAATAGAAGAGTTATTTAACTGTAAAGTGTCCTATAAAATTCAGACACCAGATTAATAAAAATGATAAGGAGATACAAGGAAAATGAAGGTTGGAAGGAATATAATTTTTAAAATGTATGTATTTAGTACAGATGTGATATTTTTAAATTCTTATTTTTTACCTAACATATATTAATTATCATAATAATAGGGTTTAATGTGTTATTCTCATATATACACACAGCATGCACTGATCAAATTCAATCTCTTTTATCCACCACCTACCTCTCCAACCTCTAGTAATCACTATTATACATTCAGTTCTACATTTTAACTTCCATATGTGAACAAGAACATGCAGCACTTATATGTCTAGCTTATATCACTTAACATCATGTTCATCCATTTTGCTGCAAATTCATTCAGGATTTTATTTTTCCTTATGGATGAATAATATTCTATTATGTAGATATACTGCATTTTCTTTATCCATTCATCCACTGATAAGCATCTAAATCAATTCCATATCTCAACTATTATGAATAACCATGCAATAAACATGGGTATTCAGCTATTTCTTGTAATGCTGATTTCATTTCCTTTGGATATATACCCTTGTGTTAGTTTTCCAATGTTGTGACAGAATTCCTGAAATGAATAACTTAAAATGAAAAAAGTTTATTTGGGTTCACAATTTCAGATGTTTCAGTCTGTGGTTAGTTGGTCCTGGTCTTTGGGACTGTGGCAAGGCAGAACGTCAGGGTAAGTGTGTGGTAGAGAAAGATTGTTCAGCACATGGCAACCAAGAAGCAAAAGAGGCAGGGAAGGGACCCCATCCCAATATCCCCTTCAAGGTCACTCCCCCAAAGGCCTAACTTCCACCTCCTAAAGCTTCCACAACTCCCAGTAGCACCAAGTTTTTAATAATGGGTCTTGGGGGACATTCCAGATCCAAAGTATAGCAACCCAGATGTGGGATAGCTGGATCATGATCATGTTGTAAACCTATTTCTAGTTTTTAAAGAAATTTCCATATTCTTCTCCATAATGAATATACTAATTTACATGGAAGAAGCATTTTAAATAAAGAGTGATAGAGACATAATACTCTCTATTTCAATGAGCACTGTGAAGGACCTCTACTCGGGAGTACAAAATCAGGTTGTGATTTATGATTTAACAGTCTTCCTATAATCTCCAAAAGCAAATATTTAGATTCCAGATTTAACAGTGCTATGGAGCTCTTACTCCCAAGAAGAATTTGAACCACACTTGACAGAGATTACATAGAGACCTGCCTTTTCCCCTATTTTGGAAACTCATTAGGTGTACTGGTCTATTTGCAGAGCTGTTCTTTGATGTAGATGTTAAACTGCAATTGTACTCAGTTTGCTCATGCCCAGAGAGAAAGTGATGGCTTCCCACCACCCCATTCTGCAAAGGCTCAGAGAGATGTGGTTAACAGGGTAGCAACACTTTGAATCACAGACAGTCAAGGAGCTATATCTGATCAAATCCATACCCTGGCAGGGCTGGCACCCAATTCTTTGCCTCAGTTCAGTGCTTTTACATAGTACCCACTGTGGGTTGGGATTCAGGGAAGATCTGGGAGGGGAGACATAGTAGAAATATGGGAGATTTAAATGACAATGAAGTAGATAATCCAGGTAGTGCTCAAAGAGGGTCAGCTAGTTAAACATGGTCTTTTCCCATTTACCACTGGGCTTTGTATGCTTACAAACAGAAAAGTGTAGGTTTCATTACAATTTCAAAACCCCAATGCCAGATTCCATAGTTCTCAATCCCCCTGCCCATCTCTGCCCCCCATTCCTCTGTCCTGCTAGGTAGGGCTTTTTTAAAAAAAATTTTTTTTTTCTTTTTTAAACTTTCACCTCTCTGCTCAGAAGCCCCTTGATCTGTTTTGTTTTGTTTGTTTGTTTTGGTGATTGAACCCAGGGCTTCCCACATGACAGACAAACTCTACCACCGAGCTGCAACCCCAACCCTCTTGCTCGGAATTCTTGAAACTAATGTGAGCTGGCTTTGCTTCATTTAAATTAATCAGACTATGGAATCATGAAGAGATTTAAATACCACTGAGCACAGTGCTGTGCGATGATCTGTTCATGAATACACTTCCTCTACATTTCTCTGAGCCCCGTGAGGGCAGACCACTGTCTTCTCTATCTTGGTATCTCTGGTCCTTTCTGGGACCTGGAACCTAGGTAGTCTTCAGGAGGCAGCTGTTGAACTGAATTAGAGGTTGTTAAGCCCACCCCATCGCCTTCACAGATGAGAGTGAGGCCCAGGGCAGGAGAAGGACGGAGGTCTCCTATCTCAGTCCAGTGTTCATTTTCCTCACTGTCTGAAGTAGATAAAGCAGAGACAGTGAGTTCAAGCCCTGATGCACTACTAAATTAGCCACATAACCTTAGGTTAATTAGTTAATTTCTCAGACCCTTGGTTTCCTCATCTTTAAAATGGGATTAACTCTATGTAGTTTTCATGGTGGTTTTACAGATTAGAAATACTAAAGTAAAAGACACAGGAACTAAATAAATTCCACATATGATCATTGTTGCCCTTCTGTGTTTGTGTCTAGTTGCTAGATAAAGGTTCGTGAGTCTTTTAGGGAAAGTAACTTGCACTCATCTCCTGATGTGGTCTCCCCCACCATCAAGCTGTGCAGGTCCAAACTCGAGGCACTTGATTCCTAGAGGCACAATATGGCAGGAATCTGTGGCTGCCAGTTGTCATTGGTCAGAATGGATGCTGCGTTTAAACTCCTTCACTCACTTTTCCAGGTGTAACCCTGGTAATGGCAATGACCTTGGCTTTCCAACCCAGTCCCAGCATCTTGAAATTAAGAGGCAGAAAGAAATGTGGAGTTTATGTATCCCTCCTTGCCCAGACTGCAGGGAACCTTGACAATGGGTCCTAAAATTCTTACAAAATACTCTGACAGTATAGCTACCAGTCCATGATTCCTCTGTTCCCAGGGGTGGCCCCATTCCATTTTTGGTCAGCACTGATGGTAAACCAGGATATTCTTTTCATTGGAGAAAAACAATCACACTTGCAAGTCCATTCATTGGTCTGAGTTCTACTTTTTTTTTGTCTTAGTTTTTTTTTTTTATTAAATATCATAAATTTACATAGGGCAATGTTGTTTGATTCATTCTGTTATTTTTTCCCCTTTACCCCCACCCCTTCCACCCCTCTTTTTCCTCTTTACAGTCCTTCCTTCCTCCATTCTTACCACCCTCCTTATCCCTAACCCTAAACCTAACCCTAATGCTAACCCCTCTTACCGCCCATTATATGTCCTCATCCACTTATCAGCGAGATCATTTGTCCTTTAGTTTTTTGAGATTAGCTTATCTCACTTAGCATGATATCCTCCAATTTCATCCATTTGCCTGCAAATGCTATAATTTTATCATTCTTCATGGCAGAGTAATATTCCATTATATATATGCCACTGTTTCTTTATCCATTCATCAACAGAAGGGCATCTAGGTTGGTTCCACAATCTGGCTATTGTGAATTGAGCAGCTATGAACATTGATGTGGCTGTATCTCTGTAGTATGCTGATTTTCAGTCCTTTGGGTATAGGCCAAGGAGTGGGATAGCTAGGTCAAACAGTGGTTCCATTCCAAGCTTTCTGAGGAATCTCCATACTGCTTTCCAGAATGGCTGCACTAATTTGCAACCCCACCAGCAATGTATGAGTGTACCTTTCTCCCCACATCCTCGCCAACACCTATTGTTGCTTGTGTTCTTGATAATCGCCATTCTAATTGGGGTGAGATGAAATCTTAGGGTAGTTTTCATTTGCATTTCTCTTATTACTAGAGATGTTGAACATTTTTTCATATATCTGTTGATTGCTTGTACATCTTCTTCTGTGAAGTGTCTGTTCATATCCTTAGCCCATTTGTTGATTGGGTTATTTGTATTCTTGGTGTAGAGTTTTTTGAGTTCTTTATAGATTCTGGAAATTAGCACTCTATCTGAAATATGAGTGGCAAAGATATTCTCCCACTCTGTAGGCTCTCTTTTCACATTACTGATAGTTTCCTTTGCTGAAAGAAAGCTATTTAGTTTGAATCTATGCCAGTTGTTGATTCTTGCTTTTATTTCTTGGGCTATGGGAGTTCTGTTAAGGAAGTCTGATCCTAAGCCAACAAGTTGAAGGTTTGGACCTACTTTTTCTTCTATAAGATGCAGGGTCTCTGGTCTGATTCCGAGGTCCTTGCTCCATTTTGAGTTGAGTTTTGTGCAGGGTGAGAGATAGGGGTTTAATTTCATTCTGTTGCATATGGTTTTCCAGTTTTCCCAGCACCATTTGTTGAAGAGGCTATCTTTTCTCCATTGCATATTTTTGGCACCTTTGTCTAGTATGAGAAAACTGTATTTATTTGGGTTTGTGTCCATGTCCTCTATTTTGTACCATTGATCTACCTGTCTATTTTGGTGCCAATACCATGCCGTTTTTGTTAGTATTGCTTTGTAATAGAGTTGAAGATCTGGTATTGCAATACCCCCTGCTTCACTCTTCCTGCTAAGGATTGCTTTAGCTCTTCTGGGTTTCTTATTCTTCCAAATGAATTTCATGATTGCTTGCTCTATTTCTGTAAGGTACGTCATTGGGATTTTAATTGGAATTGCATTAATTCTGTATAACACTTTTGGTAGTATGGCCATTTTGACAATATTAATTCTGCCTATCCAAGAACATGGAAGATCTTTCCATCTTCTAAGATTTTCTTTAATTTCTTTCTTTAGTGTTCTGTAGTTCTCATTGTAGAGGTCTTTCACCTCTTTTGTGAGATTGATTCCCAGGTATTTTATTTTTTTTGATGCTATTGTGAATGGGGTAGTTTTCCTAATTTCTCTTTCTGAAGATTCATCACTTATGTATAAAAATGCATTGGATTTATGAGCATTGATCTTGTAACCTGCTACTTTACTGAATTCACTTATGAGTTCTAAGAGTTTTCTGGTGGAATTTCCAGGTTCCTCTAAATATATAATCATGTCATCAGCGAACAGGGATAGTTTGAGTTCTTCTTTTCCAATTCGTATCCCTTTAATTTCTTTGGTTTGTCTAATTGCTCTGGCTAGAGTCTCAAGAACGATGTTGAATAGAAGTGGTGAAAGAGGGCATCCCTGCCTTGTTCCAGTTTTTAGGGGGAATGCTTTCAGTTTTTCACCATTTAGAATGATATTGGCCATGGGCTTAGCATAAATGGCCTTCACAATGTTAAGGAATGTTCCCACTACCCCCAATTTTTTCTAGTGTTTTGAGCATGAAGGGGTGGTGTATTTTATCAAATGCTTTTTCTGCATCTATTGAAATAATCATGTGATTCTTGACTTTAAGTCTATTAATATGGTGAATTACGTTTATTGATTTCCTGATGTTGAACCAACCTTGCATACCTGGGATGAAGCCCACTTGATCATGGTGCACTATCTTTTTAATATGTTTTTGTATGCGATTTGCTAAAATTTTGTTGAGAATTTTTGCGTAGATGTTCATTAAGGATATTGGTCTGAAATTTTCTTTCCTTGATGTGTCTCTGTCTGGTTTAGGTATCAGGGTGATAATGGCTTCATAGAATGAGTTTGGGAGGGTTCCCTCCTCTTCTATTTTATGGAATACTTTGAGAAGTACTAGAATGAGCTCTTCTTTAAAGGTTTTGTAGAACTCGGCTGAGAATGCATCTGGTCCCGGACTTTTCTTTGTTGGTAGGCTTTTGATGACCTCTTCTATTTCATTGCTTGAAATGGATTTATTTAAGTTGTGTATGTCCTCCTCGTTCAGTTTAGGTAGGTAATTCATATGTCTCTAGAAACTTGTTGATGTCTTCGAGGTTTTCTGTTTTGTTGGAGTATAGATTTTCAAAATAGTTTCTAATTATGTTTTGTATTTCACTCGTGTCTGTTGTGATAGTTCCTTGTTCATTCCGAATTTTAGTAATTTGAGTTTTCTCCCTCTTTCTCTTTGTTAGTGTGGCTAAGGGTTTATGAATTTTGTTTATTTTTTCAAAGAACCAACTATTTATTTTGTTAATTTTTCCGATTGTTTCTTTTGTTTCAATTTCGTTGATTTCAGCTCTGATTTTAACTCTTTCCTGCCTTCTACTACTTTTGGTGTTGGTCTGCTCTTCTTTTTCTAGGGCTTTGAGCTGTAGTGTTAAGTCGTTTATTTGTTGATTTCTACTTCTTTTGTTGAATGTGCCCCGTGAAATAAATCTTCCTCTAAGTACTGCTTTCATAGTGTCCCAGAGGTTTTGATATGATGTGTCTTTGTTCTCCTTTACTTCTAACAATTTTTAAATTTCCCTCCTGATGTCTTCTGTTATCCATTCATCATATAATAGTGTATTATTTAATCTCCAAGTATTGGAGAAGTTTTTGTTTTTTATTCTGTCATTTATTTCTAATTTCAATACATTATGATCTAGTAGAGTACAAGGTAGTATCTCTATCTTCTTGTATTTGCTAACAGTAGCTTTGTGGCATAAAACATGGTCTATTTTAGAGAAGGATCCATGTGCTGCTGAGAAGAAAGTGTATTCATTCTTTGTGGATGGTATATTCTATATAAGTCGGTTAAGTCTAAATTGTCGATTGTGTTATTGAGATCTATGGTTTCTTTATTCAATTTTTGTTTGGATGATCTATCCAGGGGTGAGAGAGGTGTGTTAAAATCACCTAGTATTATTGTGTTGTGGTCTATTTGATTTCTGGAATTGAGAAGGATTTGTTTGACGTACATGGATGAGCCAATGTTCAGGGCATAGATATTTATGATTGTTATGTCTTGCTGATTTATGCTTCCCTTAAGCAGTATGTAATGTCCTTCTTTATCCCTTCTGACTAGTTTTGGCTTGAAGTCCACATTATCTGAAATGAGGATGGATACTCCAGCTTTTTTGCTGTGTCCATGTGCATGGTATGTTTTTTTCCCATCCTTTCACCTTTAGTCTATGGGTATCTCTTTCTATGAGATGAGTCTCTTGCAGGCAGCATATTGTTGGATTTTCTTTTTAATCCAATCTGCCAGTCTATGTCTTTTGATTGATGAGTTCAGGCCATTAACATTCAGGGTTATTATTGTGATATGATTTGTATTCCCAGTCATTTGACTCCTTTTTGTTTTTTGACATGATTTGGTTTCTCCTTTATTTGGCTATTCCTTTAGGCTAGTTCCTCCTGTTGCTGATTTGCATCGTTGTTTTTCATCTCTTCCTCATGGGATATTTTGCTGAGAATGTTCTGTAATGCCGGCTTTGTTTTTTTTAAATTCCTTTAGCTTTTGTTTATCATGGAAGGATCTTATTTCATCGTCAAATCTGAAAGTAAGTTTTGCTGGGTATAAGATTCTTGGTTGGCATCCGTTTTCTTTCAGGGCTTGATAAATGTTGTTCCAGGCCCTCTAGCTTTTAGGGTCTGGATTGTAAAATCTGCTGATATTCTTATTGGTTTCCCCCTGAATGTAATTTGATTCTTTTGTCTCGTGGCCTTTAAAATTCTGTCTTTATTTTGTATGTTAGGTATTTTCATAATAATGTGCCTTGGTGTGGGTCTGTTGTAATTTTGTGTATTTGGAGTCCTATAAGCCTCTTGTACTTGGTTTTCCATTTCATTCTTCAGATTTGGAAAATTTTCTGATATTATTTCATTGAATAGATTGTTCATTCCTTTGGTTTTTTTCTCTAAGCCTTCCTCAATCCCAATAATTCTTAAATTTGGCCTCTTCATGATATCCCATAATTCTTGTAGATTCTGTTCATGATTTCTTACCATCTTTTCTGTTTGGTCAACTTTGTTTTCAAGATTAAATATTTTATCTTCAATATATGAGGTTCTGTCTTCCAGGTGTTCTATCCTATTGGTTATGCTTTCTATGGAGTTTTTAACTTGGTTCATTGTTTCCTTCAGTTCAAGGATTTCTTTTTGTTTTTTTTTCAGTATCTCTAACTCTTTATTGAAATGATCTCTTGCTTCCCGTATTTGCTCTTTTAACTGTTGATTGGTGCGATCATTTAATGCCTGCATTTGCTCTTTCATCACATCCTTCAATGCCTGCATTTGCTCTTTCATCTCCTCGTTTGCTTCCCTGATTGTTTTAATTATGTACATTCTGATCTCCCTTTCTGATATTTCTTCTGCTGTGCTGTCATTGAGTTTTATTGATATAGTATCTAGGTTTGTTTGGGACATTTTCTTCCCTTGTTTTCTCATATTGGTCAGATGTCAGTGGGACTCTGTGATATTGCAGATTTCCTCTATTTGCTTATAGTGTCCCCGTAGATTTCCAGTGTATCACCTCCCAGCCTTCAGTAGCCTGAAGTCTTGGAGTAACTTGATAATGCAGTACTTCCGAAGAAAGCTGTCCCTGGCGTGCTACTGGTTCCAGGGCTTGGAGCTGGCTCTGTGTGGAAAGGCTCTCACTGGGGGGCCTGCTCCTAGAAGCTGGCCTTGTGGGAGGAGCCCACTGCTGAAGTGTCCAGGGCTGCCTGGAGAAGACTCTAGCTGCCCTGCCCTACTCTAATAAGCTGCCCGAATCCAGGCCTGCTGCTCGGGTGGGGGAGACTCACCCCTTGTTTCTATTTTAGTACGAGTTTCTCAGTGCCTCCGCTCCTTGAATTGTGGGTTCTGGAGCGACTGGAGATGCAGTCACCCTCTATTCCACCATCTTGGATCGCCCGAGTTCTACTTTCTATAGCTACATAGAACACAAGAGCCCCTCTCCTGTATAATGCCACAAGTCTCTAAAATATGGAGGTCATTTCTCCCATTATTTCTTTGTGAGGTGAGAATGGGAAATTGACATGTGCGCTTCAAAGGCGAAATGTGTTTAAGTTTTTCCTAAATGTATGCCCAATAAATATTTTCTGAATGAAGAAATAAATGAATTCCTACAATGTGAATGATAATTTGCTAGTGACTTTATGTTCACAATCTCCAATTCTCACAACCATCTTGCTGGGAAGAAAGTATTAGTCTGGCTTTGTAGACCTTGTTTTGCACAATAAGAAGGAGTCTTTCTTCTCACCTTCAGTCCATTTGTGATATCAACTCTTCTTCTATAATTGAGGTAAAAAGCAAGCATTTTTCTTTAAAATCCTCTAATAAAACCATTTTACATTTGAAAACTTATTAGTACTTTTGCTTGTTGAATTGAACTAATCATTTAAACTTTGCTTGTTGAAGAAGATTTTAAATTAATAATCTGTGTTGCACTTAGTTTCCTGACTGTGGTCTAATTGGTGCAGGTGGCCAGGACCCAGCATTCTGCAGAGAGTCAGGTCCATGACATTGGCTGGGCTTTTCCCTGGTTTTCTTCAGAACCTCAAAGATTTCCCAGGCTATTTGGATGATGCTCAACTGGCCAGGTCAGATAGCCATAGCCTCAGCTACCCAGAAGAAGCCAAGAAGTCTGGGACTGACTGAGGCCTAGAGAGTGTTCACTTGTTTATATGGGTGGGAGTGTGAGGCTCACACCCCGGAGTATTCAACATGCCTAATTGGCATTTTCAAGGCGCATCATTGACTGTAAATCATCGTTGCAGCCCTAGATTACCTGGAACCACTCCAATAAAATGCTGTCAAAGGGAAGAAAGTGAGGGATGGGCATGTTAAAAACAGCACAGAGGAAAAGCAAGAGCATAAACTTGAAGGAAGTGTTTTGTCACCAACATCAATAGCATGCATTGACAACCACTAAATGTGCCACTTTGCACATTGCTCACTTCCATTCAAAGATACTGTGTTTGGATGTCCCTCTGTGCAAATGGGAGATGGTGTGGAAAGGATGAAACACGGAATAACAACCAGGAGTTGTCTAGCAACAGCTGAGAAATTGTCCTAAGTTCAACAACCACTAGAGGGCACTCCAAGAACGAGCAAAAGTCAGTTCAATAGGCAAAGAAAGTTACCTTCTTACAGCACTTGAAATCTGATGTAATTTAGTATAAATCTGCAGAACAAGGTGATATTTCAAACTGGTGATTTTTTTTCCTTAGGAAACGTCTTTCCAAATGGTCAGAAACACTCACTAATAAATAACACTCACTGATCCTAATCATATTATCACAAAAGCAATAGTTAGCATGTCAGTGTATCTTACAAATTTAGACTGCTTTTCCAAGGCAGTAAAAGTGCTAATTGAAATAAATTTTGATTAATAACACATATGATGTGGCAAGAGTGTAAAGGGAAAGTGAGAATATTTAGTTAGCATATATACATGGATAGAATCACACATGATTTGGGTTATGCTTGTACTAATGATACAAAGCTCTTACGTATGTACAGCAGCCTTGCAGATAGGTGCACCTAGTTTTTCCTGGTGCATCTTCTTTCTAAATAACTCAGTTTATGCTAATCAGAGAATGACATTAAATCAAAGTAAACATCTTCGTCTAGGATTGAATATCTCTTTCTATGTATTGCCTTCCTAACATCTCCCTGCCTCAACCTGGATTTAAGTTGCTCCATTCTCAACAGTCCCACAGCACCTTGCTATTGGTAGAATAACGGCATGAACTCTAGAGGAAGACTGCTAAGCTATGAATCTCAGTTCTAGCTGTGTATTTTTAGCTGTGTATTTTTACCTCAATTTACTCATTTCTGTATTGGAGATAAAATCAGTGCCTACTTCCCAGGTCTGTAGTGAGAAATAAATGAATTAACATATGTAAAGCACTCATGAAAGTGTCTGGTATATAGGAAGTCACTCATAAATTCTTCTTGTTCATGAGTGAATGACCAGGTACTAGGTCCTAGGCAAAGCAAATTCATTACAAGAACAAATACACGGAGAAGCTGCAGGATTTTTGGAAGAATTTCCATCGACTATAAACTGGCCAGGAGCAAACAAAAGAATTGCATACTGATACCCTCTTCAGAAGAAACTCTAATTGATGTTTAGGTTACTGGACAAGTCTCTTTGTCTCACCTCTAGATATGGTAACAATGGGTGGTCCAGAAATATAAGGCATTTCAATAGAAGTATAGAGTTTTGTCTCAAAAATGCCAGTCAGTTGAAAAGTTCTATGTGCATTTGCAGAATTTTTTACTTTTCTTTTTTTCAATTATAACCATCTAAAGCACCTAAATATAGCCAAATAATTAGTTTGGCTGTTGGGACAGATTGATAACATTTCAAAAGAAAAGCTTTTACAAATGGCATCTAAAAGAAAGTCTATATAAAGGGGTTGTGGAACTCCAGGAGTCAAGAAAAACTTAATCCAAGACACTGTAAAAGAAATAGAAAACTAAGGAAACAGGAGTTCATAATTAGAAGGCAATCCAAAATGAAAAATAAATAAAAGTTTTTTCTCACCCCACAAAGTCCCCTGTATTTTCAAGCAAAAATGAGCCATTTGAAAAAAATATGGTCCGAAAAGATCTGATCACAAATGTTAATATACAGATTTACAGACTCAAGTGTAGTTATTATCTTTTATTCTTTCCCACAGTAGGTCTTATAATTAGATTTTCCAGTCAAATTCTTTTTTCCAGATGACTCTTTATGGTATTTTGATTAAATCTTTATTACCATTTTTGAGAATTTGGATGAATGGAATGAAGAATCAAGTGAGGAATAATGTAATGGATCAATAAAAATATAATGAAGGAATTGAAAGGATTCTTCCTAATGTTATAATTGACCAACAAATGCATCTCCCTATTAGGGCAGAAAAACAAAATCGTGACATTTCTATGGAATCTTCTAACTCTGTTTTGAACTGGTCTGGCAATTATCCTGGAGTAGTAAAACATGTCACTTTAAAGGACAATATCCTTATGTCCATCCCAGATGGCCTATTCAGAGGAGAGATTAGTCATCCTTAGGTTATATGGGTTTACCAAACAAGGCATTTTTTTCCATTAGGGAACTGGATGTAGCACAAATAATAAATCCAAGAAAGGAAATGCACTAATCAGTCTGGGCAGTAGCTCAAAGAGTTTTTAAAATGTATGAGAAACATTCAACTAATTCAATTTACAAAGTGACAATTCCATTTCACTGATGCCAAGATATCTTGTGGAGAGGATAGTGCTGAGCCTCTGGATAGCAGGACAAGTGTCATGACTATAGTGACCTCGAAAGGAGAAGACACACGAACCCTCTGAGTGCACAGTGTCTCAGTATCTCTGTAACCCTGGAATGAGTACACGTGGCTGGCATCATATTGGGGCAGTTGCTGAAGAAAAAACTGAATGGTTGAATATTTAAAGAGAGGAGGACGGGCAACCCTGAGAGGGGAGCAGAGCTTGGGCCATGACAGGGGCTTAACCATACAGATGTGTTCAGCACAACTTGGCTGGAGGCCAGGTTGTGAGACTCCTGGAGCAGAGGACGATAAACCTACCAGTATGTTGGATGGGTTGTGAATTCAAGGGCAAGAAAAGAAAACTTTGTCCTCTAGTGACCAGAATCATCACAAACTAGCAGAGAACTCCATCAGGTCTCTTCTTCAGAACATGTCTTGGGCAGCTATGGTGAGCTGGGAAGTTGAGAGTCCAATTTGGAATCTATTGTCATAGTTAAAAGGAGAGAGAAGACAGTCAGAGCAGTGACAGAAGAGCTGCAGGGAAGGGGACAGCACAGACCTCTAAGCAACTTGTTGCCTGATTACATGTGAGATGTGGTAGAGGAAGCAGGCACCTGGCCCCTGGCTAAGTCATGACCGATATCCATTCATTCTTTCATCAAGCACTTGCTGTCTTAGGCCATGAGGGGACTGACCGTGGAAGACAGAGAACAGAATTCAGCCCCTGCTGTTACAGTTTAGTAGGAGAGACAGACACAAAAAATGACAGCAATGCAATACATGGTAAGAACAGGATAGGATAGAGGCAAGACATCACAAGAAAATGGAATATGTTTGGACTCAAGGAATACACAAGCCCAAGTAATCCCAAATCATGGTGTTATAGGCCATCTAAACCCACTGGGATCATTCATTCGATCATTCAATCAAAAGCCAGGCATTAGTTATTGAGAATCTATGTGCCAGGCACTCTTCTAAGTGTGGGGAGACAACAAACACCCTGCCCTCATGAAATTACATTCTTGTGGCAGAGAAGAACAAATAAGATGAATTATTGTAGTAGAGAGTGTATGAGGTAGTACAGAGTGCTAAGCAGAGACAGCGAAGCAGCAGAGGGGCACAAGAACTGTTCGAGGCAGGGGCTAGCCTCGAACCTTCAAAGAAGGTTGAACCTTCAAAGAAGATGGCTAGACAAGGCCTTCCTGTGAAGACAGCTCATTGATGGCAAGAGCAAGCTGCTGTTCCCACGGCTGCTGCTCCCATTCCAGCCACTTGCTCTGTTTATTTCATTTCCTGAGACTCTCCTCATTCTCTCCAGTGCAAACACTTTGGTCTTGCTTCATTGGATTGGAACTTGATGCTTTTCAAAACTGGCCTCTTTATGGAAGAGAGCGTCTTAAGTCCTTTTAATAGTCTGAAGACAAGGGGCAGTGATAAATCAGGACAGAGAGCACTTGGTATTTTTACACACACATGTGCGCACACACACATTCACGAATACCACACTGAAGAGTCATCCTGCACTTTCTGCCTCTCAGATAACATCAGGCTAGGCAGGAGGGGACAGCAGTGGGCTTCTTTGAGTTCATGATTTCATGGCCTCTTGAAGACTGCACTCCCCCAGGGAAGGTTTGGCCCTGGATTCTTGCACTTCCTGCAGGCAGAGCTGTCCACGCCTGCATGGCAGGATTTGGTTAATCAATCCTCATTCACAGCCACCATTGAGCACACTTGGCAAGCAGGGCCCAGTGCTTACGCAGTGAGGAGCACAGAGATGAACAAGGGGGAGGTTCTGCTTGCTGTGGAAAGAGCTGGGTCTTGGAGGACTGACCTTCCCCTTCCTCGCCTGCCCTCCACCCAACCTTGCTCACCATAGCCAGACAGATTTCTCAACATCTCAAATACAACCTGATTTTTCCACCCTTTTCCTCCCCTTCCCCTACTTGGTTCAGACTTTTTTCTCTTGGCTTCTGTGAGGCCTCAGCATTTCCCTGGTTTCCTCTGACCTCATTGGCTGCTTTCTGGTTGTCTCCTCCTCCTCCTCTTCCTCTACCAAACCCAACCTCTAAATGTTGGCAGAGCCAGGCTCAGTCTAGTCCTCAGCCTTCTTTTCAATCCCCCTTCTCTCCCCAGGTGATACTGTCTCATTCAGTGGTTTAAATACTATCTGCATGCTGATTAGAGATCTTTCTACGAAACCTCGCAATGAAAGATCCAATAGCTTAACATTGTCATTTGGCTAATTAGACATCTTAAACCTAACATGACCGATTCAAAGATTCTTGATTTTTATCACATCCCAAACCAAATACTGGTTCTCATCTCAGCAAATAGCACTTGGTATCTACCTGGATGCTGAGGTCTCAAACTTGGGCAACTTCCACTTTTTTTTTTTTTTTTTTTTAATTTTGGCAGTGTTGGGGTTTGAACTCAGGGTCTTATTCATGCTAAGCAAGTGCTCTACCACAGAGCTGCACTCCTAGCCCCAGGTTAATTCCTGTTTTTGCCACAACCTATTCATGTTGGCACTACTTTCCAAATACGACCACTACTCAGTACTCAGCTTCCCTAGTCAAAGTTACCTCCATTTCTTACCTGGATTATTATTTTCTCATTTCCACCCTCTAAAATCCATTCTCCATTGAGCACCTCAAGGGGTGTTGTGAAGATGAACCAGTTTCAGGGTTGCATTATGACTTTATGGCTTTAGACACTTTACCTTCAGAGGTCCCTTCCACCATGAAAAAATGTTTAAAAATATATTTTACAAAGGCATTGATATAAAGATGGATATATTAACTTTTTTTTTTTTTTTAGAATCTCAAGTTCACATTTTCCCTTCTGATTATAAAAGATAATCAAACATTTTTGTGGGCCCTATTATTGGGCCAAAACATAGTGTGGGCCCTAGGCCCTGTACTTAACTGTCTCTTGTGGATTAAATGATTCTGATTGGACCCTATCAGGTCTACTACTGAAAGCCCCTTGACTCTATTTCTTGGCAAGAAGAATAAATTCCAAAGTCCTTACTGGAACTCTTATTCCTTACATGAGCTGACCAGAATCTCCCTCTGAACCTCTCGCCTGATACTGTCTTCCTTGTTCACTCTGCTCTGGCTAACCTAGCCATTGTCTGTCTCTTGAACAGACCAAATTTGATTCTGAAAGGGGCCCTTGCACTTCAGTTCACCAAGCCTGAAACATTCCCCCTTTCACCTCCATTTTTAATGGGCAGCTCACAGTTGAGTGCAGCAAGCCTGAGGGGTTTCTTTGGATTGTGCAGGCAAAGAAGAGGATGACTTGGCTTGAGGAATCTTGCTGGTTCACTATTCAAGGGGGCTGTTTTCTAGTTAAGGGTGCCCACAGCGGGAGAAAGAAGTTACATCACCGGAGGTAAGAGCTAAGGAGGGTGGAAGAGCTGGTGTCATCTGAGAAGCAACAACCCTGAGGTGAGAATACAACCACAATGAACCAGGTAAAGATGTTTTCCCTCCTCCTGAACTCTAACACAGCCCACCGGAAGAGTTGGAGACCTGAAGAGCGGAGACCTTTAAATTAGACAGGAGGGTTTAAGTTTTAAATTAAACCATATGGAGATTTATTTGCCAAAAGGACTCAGGCACATACGGACTCAGTCTGCCTAGATTCAAGGCCATCCTCTTCCCACATCAATCTGCTGCACCAGATCTCAACCTGTTTACTTTTGTCCTGGAAGCTGGTTTGTTTCCTCCTCTGGGGAAATACCAGTCTAAAAACAGATACGTCTTGTTTCTCCTAGAAATGACTCCATATTTACCACCTCTGTATTCTAGCCCCCATAAAGAGAATTTTTAAATACTCTTCTGCCTTTGGAGGACCTCAAAATGCTGATCCACACAAGGCAGGTAGGCAGCAGGAACCAAAAGCCAAGCCAAGAACTGAGAGATGCAAAGAGCTGAGGTCCACCGTTCTGGTTAGCAAAGCTGTCAGTCTACTTTCTGTACACTGCCTCAAAGAATTTAAAAATCAAGATGACAAACATGCTTGCTTATCCAGGACACACCTGGTTTGTGCCTGCAGCTCTGGCCTCATTATTATTAATGTTCTCTTTCAGGCAGCCTCAAAATTTTGAGTTCTATCCTGATTGATAAATTAAATGGCTACCTTATCAAACACCCATAGAAATCAATTGATAGAAGCAACTTCAAGTTGTCCTTGAGTTGGTTCATGACAAGAATGAAGAAAAAGTGCAGATGTGAACAGTTGCAGAACCCAGATAAAGAAAGAAGGAAACAGAGGCCAGTACAGGGACTCTTACTATTCCACAGTGAACAAGTGCAGAAGGCAGCTGTCAGAATTCTTCTGGACACCTAGGCAGCTGTCATTTACTCTTCGACTTGCAGAAGGTAGAACTTAAAGGCATTATTCCAGGGCAGCCTTAGTCATCCTCATGTTCTGAGTTAAAGACCACCTGTAGGGATTGTTGGAAAAAGATGGCTACCTTAAATCAGTGTCTCAGGCATTTCCCCTCCCAGGGAGCAGGGAGCTAAGCTCCACAAGAAGGAATTAGGAGCATGGTTTCAGCATTCTAACTCCTGAAAAAGCCAAAAAAAGTAACGAATTTGCATATGACTCTACCATTCATGGGTGCATATTTACCTATCGAGTGCTATTTTCCCAGTTTTTAATACAAGCTTGAAATTCTAGTAAACAAGGGGTACCAAATTCTGCCACAACCTTCTGATTCTCAATGACAAATGATTTTCGAGGGTATCCTTCTCCATTGTGTGTGTGTGAACATTTCATGTGTGAACCAAATCCTGGTTCAGGGTCTAGTTCAGCCCCCATACCTGACATCGCTCAGGACTTACACTTTCTGCATCTCCTAAAACTTATAAGTCTAGACTGTTTGTAGGCATTGCATGAAAGAATACTAAAGGTTTCTGTCACTAAAGATGTTTATTGAAATACAGATTTAGAAACACAAACAGGACTCTCTACTACAGGACTTACCAGAGCTTTTAATGTGGAAACCAGGGTTCATGTGAACACCTGATAAAGAGGGAGTATTGGAGACATCTTCCTCCTACTTGATGGCGATACCCTTTTTATTTCTGGTAGAAAGTCTGGAGGGACAAGTATTTAAGAATATTTTTGGAATCATTATTCCACTGGCCTTGCTAGGAATATGTGCTTGCATTGTACACAACTAATACATGTAAAGTACCAGTTATATTAATACCATGAGTCCTTTTCTTCCTTTTTCTTTAAATTACAATAATAGTTTAATACCATGCTTTCTTTTATTGTCACTGAAAACATGGACATGTCAAATTATTTTACAATTTTCTGTTGCAGTTCTATAAGTTAGGTTGTACAAAGCATGTCCTTTAGTAAATTCCATCCACTTGTAAACTAAACTTTGATATTATTTTGACTTTGTGTTACTAACTTTGTAAGAAATCAAAAAGCTTAATAAAAGGAGCATCTATTAAAAAATCAGTTGTGGGATTTTTTTTTTTTTTACACCAAGCAAAAGCAAAAATAAACACAAACCTCAAAATACCAGACATAGAAATGGAGACCTCTCTTCTTCAGGCGAGATTCTTGTTAGATTCCAAAGCAAATTGTAACAGAAGATTGCTGGCGGGCCTGCATCTCCTTGCTATGCCTAGTATTTCTTATGTGACTTGAAGAAAGTGTGTGGTATAATGTCTTGAGTGTCTTGGATTATCCCTTCATAAAGCTCTACAGCCACAAGTCACTAGGAGAAGGTTTAAGTCACAGTGCTGTGTTTCCACATCCTCTTGGTCACAATGCAGGTTGATATTAGTAGGGTGTGAGCACAGCAAACATCTGCCTCGTATTCCAATTGCTTTTTCCTCCACTGATATACTTAAAAAGAAGTGCTTAGGCCAACAACCATAAAAGTAAAACAGAATAAAACTCCTTTCTTTACATGCTACAATTAATGTATTTATAAAACATTTATTGGAGTGCATGATTCTAATCCACTTTACATTCTCCCAATTTTCATTTTTTTTCCCCAGAACATCCCACCCACAGGGACCCCTTTAAAGCCAGGGAAGAAAAAGTCACACTGGTTTTTCTTAAAAGCAAATTCCAAATATTTTTTTACTATAAAGTAATTATAGCAAGAGAAAAGTTTCCAGATTGAGCATGTACACAGCTCTCCAAAAGCACATTGAAAACTATGCAGAATAAATTTTGATTAGGCTGTGTGACTGTGCCAGGCTTCAAACAAGTGGTTATTCTGTTGTGACATCTGCCGAGCAATGCATCCATTGTTCTCTGGAATTTAATTCATTTTAAATTACTCCATCCAAATGATAAAACATGAGACGTGCTACACTCCAGGGGCAAAATGCTATGATTGTTTTTATTGTGACCACAACTGTGAGCAGAGAGGCAATACAGCCTGTTCTAATTAGACCCTGATTATAGTCTTTGCAAAACAACTAGCTCTAGAAATGTGAGTGAAATCTTGCTAAGTGGAAGGGTTGGGATAAACTCGATCTTGCCTGCTCTGCTGTGACTACAAAACTGGCAGAACCATATGCAAAGACTTCCCACAAAGTAGAGTGACAGTCTTTGGGAAAGAAACCATTTTCAAAACTAAAAGCAGCTTGAAATGCCAGTTTATTGTTAGATATAGTTGAACATGTGTATTAATAGAGCCAATAAATTATTTTACTGTTCAAGGACTAATATGCAAATGCCTCCAAATCCAAAATATTACAGTTGCCTAAGAAGTGCTGTGAAGTTCCTAAGAGTTATATGTGGTGGATACACTACCATCTGGAAGCGTTAATCATCAGGAATTTAAAAAATACCAAGATATGAATCCCAGAAGAAAACACATACACACATAAGAATTCACATCTCCTGTATGCCACATATTTAATATAAACCTTTGAAACAAGTTCAGATGAAATAAAACCAAAGTTCTCAAAGAGGTGAATGATTAACTTAATTGTCAAATATTTCCTATTGCCCCAAACATCAGTATGTTTTTATTTCTATGCAAAAATATGCTTTTGAACTGCTTAAATGATATGATACACAAACAAGTTTTCAAATAATAAAGTCAGTCATCCTACAATTTTAAGAAATCAGGTAAAGGATGTTACATGACATATCACACACACACGTGTGTGTGTGTGTGTGTGTGTGTATGAGCCAATGATAAAATTTGGCCTCTCCTACAATGAGTACATGAAGACCATTAAGTGCTGCCGGAAGGAGCACTGTATCACCCCTCCCTACAGTCCAGGTAGTTTCCTTTAATCCAATAGCAAATTTGAGCATATTTGAGAGGGGTGATTCTAACAGCCACGTTGAAATCCTGTGGAGAACCATTCATGTCCACCCACTGGTGCCCTGAAAAGATGCCAATAATTTTTCTCTCCCACTTCTGCTGCTGTCTCTTCCACATCCTCACATAGACCCCTGACCCACTGGCCCCAGGCTGGGCATCACACTGCTGGTAGAGCAGGTCGTAGGTCTCATCTTTGACATCACAGAAGCGGTACACCAAATTGCCTGGTCGATCATTGTCATAGCCAGAGAAGTGAATTCTGCCCCCAGGTAGCTGTTTAGCAGGAGGGCTCACCCCAATCTTCATGAACTTTCTCTTGTGAGGCTTCTTAAGTTCCAAGAGGGCATAGTCATAATCCATGCCAATGTCATTGGCATTGCCTTTGATCCAACCCTTAGGCACATGGGTGCGTTTCACCCGGATCCACTGAAATTTCATCTTCTCAGGCAAGGCTGAGCTGGAATTGTTGGCCCCTTGACCACCATCTTTAAACTTAGGCTTCAGAAAGCCCACTCGAAGTTTCTGTGTTCCTTTCACGTAGGTTTTCCCATCATGTATGCAGTGGGCAGCTGTGAGGACGTGTTTCTCTGCTACCAGAGTGCCAGTGCAGCCTGTAGATAACTTCACTGATGTTGAGAAAGGGTAGTTGAGCAGGAAGTCCTTCCCAAAAATGCTGAATCTGCTGTCATAGCCGTAAATCTGCCGTTTCCTCCGAGACCTTCCTGAAGATTCAGAGTCTTGGTATTGAGCTCCACCTCTGCCATTGCTGAGGATATAAATGCCCACCTGAGTCTCTGTGCGGCTACCATTGGAATAGAGTGTTTCATAAGACAGGTACTGTTTGGCCTCTTCATATGTGGGCAGAGGCGTTCCCTTGTGACACTGGGGTCCACATGAGGAAGACACTTCCAATTTGGCTTCAGCCCCAAAGTCTGGCTTGGCTAAATTGAGGGTAGATTGGGGCAAGACTACAGGGAGGTGGTAAGCAGGCCAAGTAGGTTTCCAGAAGGCACCATAGGGACTCACCTGCCCAACAACACAGAGCAGGAGGAGAAGGAAGAGGACCCCTGGAATCTCGGCCATGCTGGGCACCATTCTGTAGAAACAAAGACAAGCAGGTCAGGAAGGCAAGGGCTAAAGACTCATTTATTGCAGACTGACAAATTCCGGCAGCATGCCTGTCATTATTTCTAAGTCTGTGAACCTTTCTCAGGAATCAGGGTGTGGAGAGGAATCCTTGGATAATGGTCTTACAAGCCAAGGGCTTGACCTTGGGAATATTACAGCGGCTAGGTATTCCAAATAAAATTGGGTGGTCATTCCCTCTGGTTCAAGATGTCCCTTATGATGGCACAATGCAGGGCAGCAGGCATGCAGCCATTAATCCCCAGATGAATTGCTGACCAGCCTCAATTTCTATGTGATTCTGAGCTTTCTCTGTGTTTGATTCTAAACATTTTCCCATCTTACCATTCCTTCCCTTTCTTTCCTCTGCCTGCTTATTCTCATGTGTAGTAAGTACTTGGACATTTTTCAGGGACACTTGCTCAGTTAGAGAGTAAATCTAAACTGTATACCTTATTGAGTAATGAAGGCATCAAGGAGGGATAGCTCCACAGTGTCACACTAATTAGGAATTCTATTGCCTTCTACATGCATTTGAAAGATAAGAGAATTTTGGGATTTGTTGTTTTGAACTTAGAATATTTACTATTACATGTTTAGTTCCTAAGTACCAGGTTGCTAACAAACAAAACATTTCCTTTTCCTTTGGATTATGTTGTACACTAACAGGATCTATGGCAAATATCTAACTAAAGCTCTAATATTGCATGAAGTATATCTTTACGACTGCTACTCCTGGTTATTTTTTCAGGTGTTTATGTTTGTGTTCCCAGCTAGTGTAAATGCCTTGCACTTGGGCTTATCCTAGCATTTGACAATGATTTATTGAGTGAATGCTTGTGTTACTGGAAAAGTTAGAGAATGGTGTGGTTCAGGAAATAAATTTTTTGAACCATGCGTGCTGACTTCTAAGATGTATATGGATAATGTAGTTATTCAGACTAAGGGCATAAAGTCAGATGTGAGAAGGACAAGAGAGACATGCCAGGGCAGGGGATGCTTGAGATGGACATTGAAGTTGAAAAGAAGTTCAATAACGTAAGACTAAGGTCACTTGGAACATAGTCTAGGCAAGAGCACAAAGATATGTAACACTGTGGGTCATTTCAGCAATTACACTTAGCTCACTAAAGGTGGAGGAGATGGTAGAGGCAGCAGTCAAGAGATAGATGATGAAGGGTTATGTGTGCAAAACGAAACAGTTTGGATTTTATCATGGAAAGTTATGTTTAAAGACCCAGACTGCTCATCCTCCAAGAAAAACGACAACAAGAAAGAAGACTGGAAGTACTTTCATAAATGCTTGAGCATCAGTTGGCTCTGACTGTCTCTGAATCTTCTGGTTGAGCTGACTCAGCAAGCAGGGTAACCCAAGCAGGGTAACCAAGCATCCAAGAACAGAAGAAAAAAGTCTCAAGTTGCTAGTGGAACACAGCAGGAATAGGAGTACATGACTCCCTTATTCTCACCCTCTTTCTCTTTGAGGGTACAGACTTGTTGGCAATTTTGGGTGCCTTGTGCTTGCTTTTACATAAAATTGGAAAATCCCATTGACCCGATCCAGCCCGGCCAAGCATGCCAATCCACATTCCCAATATCCACATGCCGTATTTCCAAATTATGTGTGTGCTCCACCCACCTCTGGAATCTTTTTGCTTGACTCTTTCTCTTGAATTCCATTTCTGTCAGGGAGAATAGGGATGGGAAAAGAAAGGAATGAGCAAATTCCTTGGGATCTCCTAATTCCTTGAAACACTGTTGGAAGGGTCTATGGACCCTTTTGTTGGAAGGAATGCATTTAATTATTTTTTAAGTCCTTGCAATCATGGCTTGCATATATATGTGCACACGTGTATGTTTGCTGGGGTACTTGGGAGGATGCTGATACCCTACAGAGTCCTCCCCACAGAGGGGAAGTAAGCAATGGGACAGGTGTACTAATGACGACCCTTTGGGAAATCTGTGGAACAGATCAGCTTCTGTGTATGATTATTCCCATCTACTGGTTAAGGACCCAGCTCTTAGGCTCATTTGGGGCTTGAAGAGCCCTTCTTCTATATAAGTCGCTGTCTAGGTAACTAAATGCCCCACTAACATGGAATCCCTGCCAACTGTGACATGTACTAAAAGGAATCATGCATATCCCACACGGCTGTGTCTTGGATCCCAACACACCAACCCCTCCTCCCTTTGACTAACATGGAGAATATTAATTCTGCTAACATGGAGCAGCAGATATGCTATGCCAGATTTGCTTCAGCTTATCTTAAGAAAGGAAACATTGTATCCAGAAGTCCAAACTTCCAAGTGTTCCTGTTTTAAAAATATGACTCTTGGGGGAGAGAGCAGGAGATGAGATAGCATTATACTGTGTGTTCTCATAAGTTGTACATAATATTTTCAATGTGCATGAAGAACATGACAGTTATGATATGCTCACACTGAGATCTAGAATGTGGATCTTCAAATTCCAAATCTGAAATTTGTATGTTAATTGGGTCTGGGAGTATGAAGCTTGAATCATGGTCTATACCAACATTGTTCCAGTTGCATCTGTCTGTAGCTTTATCCACTTATCAAAAAAAAAAAAAAAAAAAAAAAAAAAAAAAAAAAAAAAAATTGAAGAATTCTGTTGCTAAGGGCTTCAGGGAAAAGAATGGCAGGAAAAAGTCTGAAACTAATGCAAACACTTAAAAAATCCATCCAGAAACCTTGACTAATGAATTAATCCTTCTATCAGGCAAAATTAACTCTAATTTCAATTTTCCAAGTGTTTTGCCGGTACAGTAAATCCTTGTTTATTTAAAAAATACTTTCAAAGGCCTGAAAGCATGCCCCATTTCACAAGTGCCACCATGGCATATTTTTTTCTTTGTCTGTGTTTCAAAAAGAAACAATATTTTTAGGAACCAGTTCATGAGAGATACAGGGTATAGAGCAGTAAAACAGTCCTTTCTTAGGGTGTAAGCTCTGGGCAGTCAGCTAGGCCCTCTCACCAGCCTCTCAATATAGAGGATCACATTTATTCTTTGGCAAAATGTTAGATGACTATGTGCCAAGAACTTTTGGGATCACTTACAAATCACAGAATGTTATTAGAGAATGCTAAAGAGTATACTGCATGATAGAATCTTACAGAGTCCTTACAACTTAAATTCTGGCCATTTAGCCAGGAGTGAAGGAGAAGTGAGCTATCTATGAGAACAAAGACCACTAAACCAACAGACCATGGAGAATCTTGCACTTCTTAGAATCAACTTTTCAGATACTCAAAGCACTAGAATCTGTTAGTTTGAAATACTGCTTATAAGTTTCCTATATTATTGCTGAACTATATTAATTTGTGATAAGACCTGGTTCTGACAGCATTCTGTCTCCCTTAAAGTTATGAAAGTTATGTTTAAAATCTTCAATTCAGATTTAGAAACTCCTACAGACTTCTGGAAACTAATGCAAGTCAAATTATTCTGAATTGATTAGGTTTTTACAAGCCTGACCAGGAATTGAAAGATAAAGTTGTGTGTGCTCAAGTCTTCAAGTGGGTTTAAACTGATAATCTGTATTAAAGTTCAAAGTTGTTTATTCCTTTATCAAATGCTTATTGAGGGTGGTTTAAAAACTGAGTAGCATCTTAACCAAATGCTCCTTTACCTGGTTTTTCTAGGTCCATGATTCTCTAATTTTTAAGTTTCCAGGATCAAGAAAGTTCAGGTCAGAGACAACGTTGTTTATAAACAGTGTCTGCACTGTCATTTACTGCTCGGGGGTGTTTATTCTTGAAATTATGGAGGTTGGAGGCATAGGAGAAAAGGAAAAGGAAAATTTATCATATTAGTCTCTTACCTAATTGGGAGATAAGATTGCCCTGATCATATACCAAAGAAACAAAGGACTCCAGTGGAGGATGGCTTTCAAGAAGGGAGTGGAATTGAGTGGCTGGGTGTGAATGTTTTTAGGACAGGTCCTAAAGAAAAGTGTGAGGGCAAATAACTCTGCTGTCCATTATGGGGTAGGGGTGGGGAGGAATCTTTTTCTGAGGCATGAAAACCCTATGCTGGCTCATTCCCATTAACAACACAGCCAGTGATAACTGTGGTGCTTTAAAATTAGGTGGGCAGCTTTGCATTAACTTCTCAACTCACCTGATAACAGTAATTCCCCCAGAGACATATAATTAATGTTTCCATTTTTATAAACTCTAAGTAAGTCTGGGCTAAGTCCATTGAAATTTATTTAAACATAGACATCTCAGGATTTAAACAAACGCAAAAAAAATATACCTAACCCCACAACTGGAAAGGTAACAAATGGATTACAAAACTTTACATTCTCTTTCATGTTTACAAATTGATCACCTTGTCTTTGTAGCACTGTCTGGAAAACTCATACCTTAAAAATGAAGATTTCTGAATCTTATTCTCAGTATATCTAAATCTGTACTAAGAAAATTTAGGTCCGCACATTATATTTTTAGGAATAAGTCTTCTTTTACACATAAATTATCTTTTAAAATTCCCAACTATTTTCATGTATCATTTCACCCAAATGGCAAAGCAAAATGGAAAATTAAGGTAAGCAAATATTGTTTTTCACCATGCTTAGTAATACAGAAACTGTATTCCTTTTCCAACTCTGAGTATCTGACTCACATTCCATGCTCAGTCATACACCATGAGCAACCATCTCCCTGTCCAGTGTCTCAAAGTGTTTATACTTTATGAGTATGCTGCCAATCATAAACCCACTAATCTTATGGTAGAGGAACTCTGCACGTTATTAAATAGCAAGCAACAATCTCTGGCAAATGGACACTATGACTGCCATCTCCTCCTACACTTTAGTCTTCAAAACTGCAATGATATAGGTCTCCTCAAGGGGGCCAGTGTTTGAGAGAATGATTTAACTTCTATTGCAAACAAGTGCTGTGAGGGAAAACCTAATCCTCGGGTCATCCATTGTCTGCTGTACAGCAACAGAATTCCTCTGACCTCCCCACCTCCCCTTATAAATGACATAAAGAAATGGCAGGAAAGTGTGAAAGATGCTAGTTTTGGATATCATTTAGAGGGATGACTTCTATGGAACCTGGAGTTAGGGATACTGAATGGTGAAACCGTGCTAATTCCTAAAGCAAATGCTTAAACGGAACAAAGCTCTGTGAATACTCTGCAGCCAGCCTTGCTCTCATTTTCCTGAATTATAGACTCTTTTAAAGGAAAACACACTTAATCACATAATATTTTAAGAATTACAGTCTCATAAAGGAAACTTCAGGGAACTTACAAGTCCAACAACTCCAAGCACAATTTTGTGGTCAAACCAAGTTTAACTTCTCTATCAGATTTTAGGGCAAAATGAATGACCCTAGTGATCCTGGGACAAACCTGGCAGCAGAACAAAAACAGTGCATAAAACCGTCAATGGGAAGGCCATGAGAAACAAATTCCCCAGAGTCAGTGAGAGTTATGCATGAATAATGCCTGGTTCATTAAAGGATCTCAGAGAGATGTACAGGAGAACCTGAGACTATTAAAGACTGCAGACTGGGGCTAACAATGTTCTCAGACACACTAATGGGCCTTTGGCACTTACTTATGCTACAGACAGAAAAAAGCACCTACATTTACCATCTACCTGAATAGTTGTCAGTGTTACAAAAATGAGATTCATATTAGTTACCTTGGAAAAATTCTTCCTTCCTGGTTCAGGTACAGGAAAACATGACAAGTTACCTCTTGACTTTAGATGGGAAAAAGACAAGTGAAGGATATATTTATAAGCTGATGGTTTGCATATAATCACAAACACTTCAAAGAAATGCACATAGTGGCTTCTGTGGCATTTTTTAAGTTCCCTCTTCATGTTCGACCTCCAATCACCTTTCTAAGAGACTTTCTGAAAGATAAGATAAGATCCTGCTCATATAGGATCTTGAAACTATGGGCAACAAATATCCTGATACTAATTTGCCATAGGGATTTTGGCCACAACTGATTTCAACTATAAACTTAACTCTTTCCATGGGGCCATGTGGAGACAATTCTACCATTGGCCTATCTGTTCCTAAGGAGCACACAAGGAGCCCTCAGTTTCAGGAGCTGAGAGAAGTAAACCCAGTATAATCCTGATCCTGAACAACCTGGAGCTTTCCACTAGCCACAGGCTGTTTCTGAATTCTCATGGGTGTAACCCAATGGGCAATAAAACAGGATTTTTATCAGTTGAATTCTCATGAGACCGCTTGAAAACAAACACAATTTGTATCCTGGAGGGGAATGATGGTGTTGTTTGATCTCTTTCTCCTTTTAACAGTTTTTAAAAGCTTTAAAAACCCGTTTATTTAAAAGTTAACAACTTGTGAGGAATGCCTACAGGCAGAAGAACTACTTGCTTCCAACTGTTGATAGTTCAAACAGCACTTTCTAGGTTTAGCACCCTGCAGGAAGCAAAGGGCCATTAGTGTAGTGACAGAGAAAGGAGTCTATTCCCTACCTTATGTTTGCTGACCTTTTCTTGCTTACTAAGGTGTGTTCACAATCACGTGTCTAGTGTTAAAAATTAATGCTCAGAACGTGATGGAACCACATAGAGTAAAGGCAAAACTCAAGTGGCAAAAAACAAGTGACAGTGGTGGCGGTGCTGCCACCGTCCAGCCGGAGGAGAGTTTGCCCAGAGCCGGTTCCACCTCAACTCCCAGCCAGGACCCTGCGTCCAAGACCGTTTCAATACCTTTTTTCCCCCACTCGCTTCATAGGTGACACTACGTGAATCCAAGCGTTCTGCAGCCCCTGTGTCTTCCCCGAGCTCCTTCAAATCCGGGTCCCAGTCCTGGAGCCTGGGCAGTGGCCCCAACGAGGTCTCCGGTGCCCCCAGCAGCCGATACTTACCCCACCTTGCGCGCACCCGGCCCTTTGTCCCGCTCCTCCAGGCTCCTAGGTCCCCCAGCGCCCCGGCGGACGCCCGGCGCCCGCGCCCGCACTCACCCTTGCGGAGCAGCCCGCCAGGGCCGCAGGTCTCTGAGCAGCTCAGACAGGTGTGGGCGCGGAGAAGGCGCGCACGGCTCCCATGCCTGCTCGGCGGCGCGACCGAATGCTAGCGAGCCGGCGAGCCGCTCCGGCTGCGGGCGGGTCCGCCCCCCGCGCCTCCCGAAGCCCGCCCGCCCCGCCTTCGGCCTCGGGGAAGCCGCGCTGCAGCAGCCCGCCCCGCCGCACGCGGCCGCGCCCCCCTCCCGGCGTCACCAGCCGCCGGCCAGGGCAGGAACGCGCCTCCGAGACACTGTTGCCGAGCGGCGCTGCGCAGGTGGGCCCCAGCGGCGCAGCAGCACTGACCGGTCCGGGCCTCTCGGCGCCAGGCAACGCCGGCTGAGATGGACCCGCCCTGGCCGGGACCCGTGCGCCTTCACCCTTTGAACCACCGGCACCCCCGGGCTGGGGCGCAGCCCCCTGAAGATCTTCGTTGCCTGGAGTTCGCTGCCAGCTCTTAAAGACAAGGCGTTCCCCAAAGGAGCGCCCCTCTTGCCTAGAACTAGGGATAGGAGCCGCACCTGGAGCATGGGGTGCCCCTGGGCAAATTTGGGAAGTTGGCTTAAAACCCGTGCGAGCACCACCCACGTACATTTTGAGCGGTTTAAAGTGATGACTGAATTCCTTTCCGCTTTTACCCAGAGTCTCAAGTGTCTCCAGGGAACAGAAACTTTCATTCCAGTTGCAGGACCACCAATGCCTTGCATCCCCTGCAACACCCAGTTAGTTCTGTGCCTGTGTACGAAGCACAGCAGGGACTTAGCAATTTCTGAACTGTTGACTGACTGGTGAGTCCCCCATCCCCTCTCCCAGCCTGGCTTCTTTATTGGAGCACCAGGATACCAGCTGGTGGAATCACCTTCTCGCCCAGTGGCCTGCTTTCCAGAGTCAGACCAAGGAGTCCACAGGTGGGGTGAGGGCGGAGGGTTCTTTGCCACAGGCTACTTTACATAGTGACCTCCACTGAAGGACCAAATGCTGCAGCCTTGCTGTTCACCTCCTGTGAATCAGCTTCACATGGAGTCATTGCTTAAAGCAGAGATTACTGCTAATTTACAATAAGGGTTGGAGTTTTGGAGAGGTTTAATGACTTGCTCGAAGTCACACAGTATTGAATGATAAGACAAAGATTTGCACTGAGGCCTCATTTCTTTCTATCAAGCCATTTAACTTTCCTATTTCCTGTCAAAGCCTGCTGTCAGAATGGCCTAACGTAACTATTGGACACCAAGGTGTTATTTGACATACCTGATGTGTCTGTGTTTGCAATTGATTTTAAATAATATAAGCCGGAACACATTATTGTGTGATGTTTCTCAAATATAAGGGAAATCAACACTGTCCATCATTTTAAGGACAGATTTTTCTTAGATCTCTCTAGTCTTGGCTTAAATTTTCTTTTAAAACATTCCATTAATATATAGACATAAAAGAGATATAAACTTATTTCAGCTTTTGAAGAACTTGAGAAAGCAAAACAAACCACAGGCTGGTGATTTTTTAAAAACAATAAAACCAAAATCAAATATGAAAATTCTCTTCCAGAACCATAAAATTTGAATTGGTACAGATTCCTTAAAGTACTACCAGTGTCGAGTGGTACCGATGCTTAGGTGTGGGCACCTTCGAGTTCTCTGAGTCTACCACTCTCACCATCTGGAGGTACTGTGTATTGACTTCCCTCTCTTCCACCTACCACATCTCTTTTGTTCACCCTGTATCACTGTAATATCCGACTTTTACTTGACCCCAATACATCTTTTAGGAATTCTCTTTATGCTATTCCTTTTTTATTAGCATAATAAGGAAAGTGGTAACTCTTGGTGCCAAGGAAGAGCACACACAGTCTCTGAAATTCAGATTCATCTCACTTAAAATCAGATGGTCATCCCAGGGATCCAGAATGTGCTTATATTCATTTTTTATCATAAAAATGAAGAAAAATTTTAGGAATCTCCAAGGTCTTTAGCTCCTAATTGGAGAAACACATTAAAAGTCAAGTATCCTATTTAAAAGAGGATCTGATGGTAGAGTCAGAAGGAGGGGGGAAAGGGCATGACTTCTCAACTATGCTCAAATTTTGTTAAATTTACCCCAACCCAACAAATATTTATTAAGCACCTATTATGTGCAAAACATTGTGGCAAGCATAAAATAAAAGAGATAATCACAGGTATATACTCTAACCACACAGTTAAGGGTATGCCAGTATATCCAACTGTCTGGGTACCATTTCAGGATCTGCCATTTATTAGCTGTGTGGTTTTGTGTAACCTTGTTTGTGCCTTGATTTCCTCCTCTATACAATCAATACTACTTCATAGGGTTGTTTTAAGAATTGAACAAATTAATACACATGATGTGCATAGAACAATTTCTTACTTGCTGTAAGTCCCCAATAAATACAACTGCTATTATATCTGTCATGCAGAAGGAACATGCCTTAGCTCTGCTTTTGAGCATGCTCCTCCAGCATCACCTCAACCCACTCTGACTTTCATTGCTTATTTCTCCTAGCAGTTATAATGTCTCCAGGTGGACAAGATGATTATTTTCATCATTGGAGGGAAAAACTAAGGCATAGAAAGGTCCCAGGGAAATGACTTCCTTAGCTAGTTTCACAGCTATTGTCTGCTACCCAAATAGTTAACAAGTGTATTTCTAGCTGCAGATGATCCATGATGTGTGGGTGGGGTGGAGGGTGTTAGGGCTTGGACAAAGACCTTCCACTTTTGTTGTGCCCTGGAGCTGTCAATAGAAAAAGGAGGGAGTATTACCTGCTCTGAATGCCATATGGTCAGCAACTACAACAGGTTCATAGAGCATTTTGACCTCTGAGAGAAATATTCTGTGTAAATAGCAGGTATTATCATGTTGAGCCTAGAAATCTGCTTTTCTTTTTATATTTGCTCCATCTTGCCCATCAAACCCCAGAAAAAAACACACCAACACATTCACTGCTCAAGAAATCAGCTCAACTCCACACTTTTAAATCTCAAATATGTTTTATGTGCGTAGCAACTGAATGGTTAAAAATGCATTCAAGGAAAGCCCCACACATTCACCGACTCTGCCACTCTGCATAAGGTTTCTGGGGCTCTGGGGGAGAGCAAGCAAATACCTCTTACCTCAGGGAATATTACACTACGAACATAAAACAAAATCCAACATGGATTGGTGAAACCACTATGGAAAGCAGTATGGAGATTCCTCAGAAAACTTGAAATGGAACCGCTATTTGATCCATTTATCCCACTCCTAGGTTTATACCCAAAGAACTTAAAATCAGCATACTACAGTGACACAGTCACACCAATGTTTATAGCACCTCAATTCACAATAGCCAAGCTATGGAACCAAGTCAAGTGCCCTTCAACAGATGAATGGATAAAGAAAATGTGGTATGTATACACAATGGAATATTACTTAGCCATAAAGAAGAATGAAATTATGTCATTTGCTGGTAAGTGGATGGAACTGGAGACTATCATGTTAAGTGAAGTAAGCCAATCCTGTCCAAAATCAAAGACCAAATGTTCCCTCTGATATGTGGATGCTAACACACAATAAAGTGGTAGGGGGAAGAATAGAAGTTCATTGGATTAGACAAAAGGGAATGAAGGGAAGAGAAGGGGGAATGGGAATAGGAAAGCCAATAGAATTAATTAGACATAACTTTCCTACCTTCATATGTTCATATATGAATACATGACCCGTGTAACCCCACATCATGTGCAATCACAAGAATGAGAAGTTATACTCCACGTATATACAATATGTCAATACATTCTGTCATTTATAACTAACAACAACAACAACAAAAGAGTGGACCAAACTCACTTTTCAACAAATTTGCTCTTAAAATAACAATTCCACATCCTGGATAACAACATTTATTTATTCATAAGGGTTCTGCCTTTTAAAGTTCCCACCTCTCAAGCTGTTCATTTGGGAATTAAATTTCCAAAAAATGAACTTCGGAAAACACATTCAAGCCACAGACAGGGACAGATTTTTTCCATTTTGCAAATGAGAAGACAGAGGTTCAAAGTGTTTCAATAGGAATACCTGGAGCTAAACTACTAAGTTAACCCAGCTGAGACTTTTATCCAGCCTGTCTAACTAATGAGCTGAGTTCCATTGTGTTGAAGCATTGCTTCCTGGACTTGCCTTTTCTAGTGCTTTCAATAAGGAGTTGAATCAGTGCTGTTGTCCCTCCACCTCTCAACATCCGTTTGATTGCATTTTGCTTTTGTTCCAGTTGTGCAAAAACTTAGGAGTGACCTATTCATTGGCTTCAGAGCAGGAGATGAGATGGAATTGAATGCTAATTGGAAAGTTAGGATGGCAGGAAGGTGGGAAACTGAATGTCAATTCTAAACTGCTAAACTCAATTTTAGTGCTGATTTTTCATGAGCCCAAGATGCATCTTCAACAAGTCAATTTGAAAATTATCAATAAGAACTATTTACAAATTTACATATTTAAAAAGCATTTTCTGATTTAAACATTATACAATGTATACATGTACTGGAACATCATGTGATACTCCATAAATATGTACAGTTTTATGTTTTTATATATCAGTTAAAAATAAATTCAAATAAAAATCATTTCCAGGGCTGAGGCTGTAGCTCAGTGGCAAAGCACCTGCCCAGCATGTGTGAGGCACTGGGTTTGATCCTCAGCACCATATAAAAATAAGCAAATAAAATAAAGGCATTCTGTCCATCTACAACAACAAAAAATAAAAAATCATTTCCATTTTTTTTACCTTTGGTGATTATAACAAAGTGCTATGTGGATCTTGTAGTTTACTCAGTAAGTGGGAGTTTTCAGTTCCATAGAGTGAGTGAAAAGATAACTGGAATGAGAGGTAAGGAAGAGGGTTGTGGGCCTTCTACACCCGTCTGGGCCATCAAGATGATGTGTGTCGTTGGCTAAAACTCCTCATTCATTGGCCTTGGTTTCTCATATGTAAAAAGAACCTAGAAAACCATTCTTAGAGTCTGAGCGATGACATTATAATCCTTATGGGACGATGGCCCACGCCATTTGTATCCCTGGGCACCCACGGTACCTACCATGAGTAGTGAAGACTGGAATTCTGCATCAGACTTACTCAGATTTAATTTAGAATTCATTTACTTGCTTGCCACGGGTATGTTACATGGCCTGTGCCTCACTTTTCTCATCTGTACCACGGGCTAATTTAGGGCTGTTATAAGGATTCAGTGAGATCTCGAAGGCCAAGCACACAGCACAGGGCTCAGCACAAGTCAGTTCTACACTGGCATTATCTATGATGATAAAGGCAAGGACTACTAGTTGTGCTACTACTGTGAATGCTTGCTAAATGTTTTTAAAAATCATTGCATGAACAAACAAATGAATCGAATTATTATATTACCAGTGCTAGAAAGTTTAACCCAAACTATCTAAGGCAAAATTTACCTCATTTCTCCTGTTCAACCCTTCTTCCTTCTCATTTCTTCCTGTTCAAATCTTCTTTTCATCTGTCTACTCCATGGCCAACAAATGAGTTTCTTAGTAATGAATTTAGGAAAAGTTACAGATAGATATGGGTGCCCAAGTTGTATGTTTTGTCTCCTCCTCCAACCTACCTTATGACATCATCAATTCATTCATTCCAAAAATCTCTATAATTGCTAGGTATATATATATATATATTTTTTTTTTTCAGCATTTTCAGGGAAAAAGATTCCTTTGGTTTTTTTTTTTTTGTTATAATGCTGAATTTTAAAGTTTTACATAGTGAAAAAATAAAATGACAATAAACATCCATAATTAAAAAGATAAAGGTTAACAAGATGAATCAACATATAATAAAACAAATGTCTTTGTATTACAGTTAAAATTTTCTAAAAATATTTATTTTGTTCAATATAGATTACTTATTTTAAGTGTTTGGAAATATGAGAAGTCAATACATGGAATATAGATATGTGAAGGTATAATATATATAAAAACATAACATAAAGTATGTGTAGAGTTAAATTGTTACATTTATACACATAATACTGTAAGAAACAAAAAAGCTGCACAGCAAGAAAAACTTTAGTCCTATTTTAAAGAATATGGTGATCTAAAATTATCAGGAAGGAAAATAGATTTTGGTATGAGCAATTTCCTGTATACTATGGGTACTATTTTAAACTAAACTAAAAATTAGAAACATTTTGAAATAACTGTTTCTCATTTTCTCTGGTCAAATTCAAAGAGTCTCCAGAGGCTGGCACTGGGCTGCTCTAATGGACTCTAAATTGCATTCTAGGCCTGATGATGAAGAACAAAAGAGAAAATTAAGATTTTACATCAAAACATCTTCTCTCAAATCTCTATAAAAAGCCTTTTTGGAAACTTATTTTGTTTTCAATTTATGCCTGTATTCATCCATGAATATTGAACTCTTTGCTCTCTTACAAGCAGTAAGCTTTTGTGTGGTCAAATATTTGAATTCATGAGGTTTCCTCCTTTTCCTTCTGGCAAATTCTATTCATGCTTCAGTCTCAAGCATCAACTCTTCTGTAAAGGCTTCTAAACCCTTCAGTGCTAGATGTGTAAGTTCATTTTTTGTGTTTTGGAGAATTAAATGAAAATTTTATCTTATGTCGTGATTATATATATATATGTTTAAACTCAAGTAGTCAGAGCACATTATAAGCAGGAACTTTGTCTTGTTTTCCTTTATAGTCTTTAAAGTTTTCCTCTATAGTCTAGCAGAGAGCTCCGAGTAAAAGCTCAATTTTTATCTAATGAGTAATTGAATTAATAAGCAAAATTATAATTCATTTAAAATATCAGATATGCAATAATTGGTTCCTTGGCCTCTAGGAGCAAGGCACACTATACATGAAATTTTGCCACTGGGATTTCACTATTTTCCAGTACATAAATCCAAACTTCTGTTTGATATCTTGGCACAGTAGTTTCCTTACACATGTCTAGAAAATAAACTTGATTTCTACTTGACTTGCTAGACACATTTCACTACTCGTGCTATGGCTATATGATGGCGTTCTGGTTGCCATTTGTCCATGTCTTAGGACATTTTGATTGACTTTCTGCAGAACACTTTGGAGTAGGCTCTGAATTTGGCTGCCATGTGTGTTTTGGATTGCTCTACCTGGGAGTCCCACAGGATCATATTATCCACAGGATCACTGGATAATAGGCATCTCCCAAACTCTATTCCTTTCCACACTTCTAGAAGATGTTAATGGATTATGTAAAGAGGTTAGTTAAATATGCACGTTAGCTTTTTAAGTGCTCTGTGAAGTCCTGAGGAAAGAAATCTGGTTAAGCTCAGTCAGCTCAAAGTTATAAACTCTTATTTGATGGTAGAATTTTTCCCCCTATGTGATAGTAACATTTCAGAACTGTGGAGTCATAAAGAGCACATTTCTCCACTTTTGGGTCTACACCACTTCCATTCCCTAGATGTGGTCTGCTTCTTTGACTTACTTTGTTCATATTTGAAACTCTCCATATCTACTTGTCTAGGATCTATACATTTTTAAAGGTCTAACACAACATCACATCTTCTAGAAAGCATTTTTTTATTGGCCTTCGGTTTCCCATAACAATTTCTACAAATTTTTCATGGCTTCTACAATGTTTTTCTTTTTTGTATCAGTGTACATTTTTTCTTCCGAACTCTAGTACCAAGTTTGCATCTCTGGTCTACACTCTTTCAGGCCGAATATATCAGTTAAGGGACTTGGCAGGAACACAATTCACCCCAGAATGACTCAAATGAAGAGACTTTAATGAAGTGGCTACTGATAGATGTGAGGACAGGGTTAGTGAACAAACAAGAACAGAGAGGCACCCAAGCATCTAGCAACGGTGGGAAGTCATGCTAGACTTGGGTGGGGAGGTCAAAGGAATGAAATGCTGTACCAGAGCCCAGCAAGCCTGATCACCGTGGAAGGAAACCTGCCTGCAATTGCTGAATAGTCCACAGAGAGATGCAGCTGCTGCAAGAAATTGATCCTCAAGGATGGAGGAAGTGGTGAAGAAACACTCTGACCTCTTCCCTGCATATCCTCTGATTTCCAGAGGCTTACCAAAGTCAGCTCACAAGGGAGCAAGGTTGTGCTGTCTATAACATCAGTCGCCTCTGCACAGAGTAGGGCAGCAAAGGGTGGAGAATTGGCGGGAGGGAGGCAGACAGAATAACAGGCACACTGGAAAGTCCTGTCTCCTCATTTATTTGCAAACTAGGAGAGTGAACAGTACCCTCCTCCCAGGGTTATAGTGATTGAGTTAGGAAATACATCAAAATATTAACATGTACAGTGCCTGATTCTCAAATTATTTTAGCTTTCATTATTTCTATTATTATTACAACAACTCTGAAAAAACTACTAGTATAAAAACAGAGGAGACTGAACAGCAGGGCTGCTGTGGAGGTCATTGAATGGACAAGAGGGAGCTGCAGAGGTAAGGGGGAAGCTAGTTTGGCTGTGTTGATTGAAATCATAAGTCAATCTGACCTTGAAAACAGACGAGGGTGAACTAAACTCGAGACTTATTTTTGGTTTTCAGCAGATTGCTCTGGCATTCCTTAGACACAGTCTGAGGCCTCTAGGCTTCCCTTAGCTTCTGTGAGGTGAGGGTTTGAACAGACAGCTGGCGGCGATGAGCCCCACAGCCGTCACAGGAATGGCACGATTCCTCACATTTTAAAAGTGAGTTAAAGGTGGTCAGTCCAGGGGTGAAGCAGGATTTGTATCTACAGAAGCAGTTTGCTTCCTGCTCCTTCAGAGGAGTAACCTGTTTAATTTCAAACACAGGAGACCTCAGTACACAGATTAGGGAAACCACAAGAATAATTGCCAGTGTTTCATTCACTTCAAAGCCCTGCAGAACACTGGGGAGGGGTAGCTTTCTCTTCCACCTGATGACACAGGAGAGGCCCTGGGGTTGCTGCCCTGATTCCAGAGAAAGGCCTCTCCCAGGGGCTGGGGTAGTGAGCTGGAACTTACCACCTTAAGGCAGGCCGGTCTTGTGCTGCAGCTCTGCCCTGGGCTCCTGGAGAAGGGAGACATTCGGAGGTTGACAGCTCTGAAGAGCTTGTCACCCTGACAGAGGCAACCAAGGTCACCCTGAGAGATTCCAGTACTGACACCAGCAGCTGCAGGTAGGGATTTCCTTCAAGGAGGAGTGACTTTCTTATCCGAGTTTCCGGTAGACTAAAATTAGTGAGAACACTTAGCCCTAGATCCTGTGAGATCTGTTAAGTGGATGCTCACATTATCGTGCCTGTCCCCTGGGAAAGTGAGATATAAACCAAAACTGTTAATAAACAGCTCAGAAGTCACTATGCCCACGAGTCTCATGCTTTCTTGGTGGACCTGATAGCAGGTTCTCTTGCTTTTCTATAACATACAACAGTTTGTTTCTGCACGCAAGGCTGGCTGGGGCCCTGTTTGGGCAACTTTGTATGCCCAGAATGAGGCATAATCTCCAGGCAAGCAGTGGACTAACTCCATCAAATAGAGGAATAATATGTGACAGAGGGTTTGAGGATTATGCTGACAATAAAAATGAGTTCTTCCTAGAAATGTAACTGCTTCAAGACAATATGGTATTTTTGTTGTTGTGGTTTTAATTTTAAAATGAAAATCACTTGACTCCAATCCAGGAAGACCTAGGAAGTCTAAACTACCATAACCTCATAGTTGTATATAGTAGCTCCTCTTTAGCCACAGTATTGTATTGCTTTCTGAGCTTTCAGTTATTCAGTCAACTGAGGCACAAAAATATTAAATGGAAATAAACAATTCCAAACATAAACAACTTGCAAATTGTAAATCACATGCTATTCCTGAGAAGCATGATTCAATCTTGTGCTGTGCTACTCTGTCCTGTCTGGCACAATTACTATCTCTTTGTCCAGTGTATTCATGCTGTATATGTTACCTGCCCATAAACTACTTACTAGACAACTCTGTTATCACGTCAACTGTTGCAGTATCACAGTCTTGTACTCAAGTGACCCTATTTTACTTAGTAATGGTCCCAAAGTGCAAGAGTAGTGATGCTGGCAACTTGGATATGCCAAAGAGAAGCTGTAAAGTGCTTCCTTTAAGTGAAAAGGTAAGCATTTAATAAGATGTTTTAAGAGAGAGAGAGAAAGCATATTTATATAACTTGTATTATAGTATATCATTGTAATAGTACTTTTATTATTATTTTCTTAATCTCTTACTGTACCTAATTTATAAATTAAGCTGTGTTATAGGCATACATAAATAAAAAGTAAAAATACAGTATGTATAGGATTTAGTACTATCTGAGGTTTCAGGCATTCACTGAGGGTCTTGGAACACATCCCCTGTGGATAAGGGAGACTATTATAAATAGCTAGATAGTATATTGGTGAAGTGAGGTTGTCTAATTTATCATCTCTTTTTTTTTCTCTCTCTCTCTCTCTCTTTTACAGTGCAATAAAATTGAACAATTAAATCCTTAAAAACCTTTCTGCTGGAAAAATTGAAAACAAATAAATGACAAGACTTTGATTTGTTAGACTATTCTTTGAAGGGTTGATTGCTGACTGCAAGGCAAATTCCAGTCTTGGTAGCAGCTCCCCCAAACCCAGCTCCAGTCTATACTTTTATTATCAACTCTTTCATCCCTGCCTAACCCTGTGCAATGATCAGGCTTCAGGGAAATGAAGTTCACTCAGAGGTTTTGTATTCTTGATCTAAGAATCGCCCCTCTAATACCTGCCTGACCAGAAGAAAAAGGATGAGTGAATCAATAAAATCATTTTGTATAGAGGTATGGTTTAAAAACTATTTTTTAATAAGTACTTATAGCTTTAATAAAGTACAAGTCCATCTTAATAATAATGACCATTTATAATCTACCATGTGCCAGACCCTTCCTGCTACTTATTGCTTTTGATCAAATAATCGTGAGTAACAGGAACTCATATCCCTTTTTAAACTTATTGATGTTTTACTTTTTAAAATTTAGGTTTATTGTATGAAAATGGGGTACAACTTTTGTTTCTCTGGGTTGTACACAATAGAGTCACACCATTTGTGTAATCATACATGTACATAGGGTAATGATGTTTGTCTCATTCTATCATCTTTCCTTCCCCTGTACCCTCTCCCCACCCCTCATTTTCCTCTATTCAATCCATCCTTCCTCCATTCTTGCCTTCCCCCCCCCATTATGTATCATTATTCACTTATCAGAGAAAACATTCAGTCTTTAATTTCTTTGTGCTTGGCTTTTTTCACTTAGCATGTTATTCTTCAACTTTATCCATTTACCAGCAAACGCCATAATTTTATTCTTCTTTATGGCTGAGTAATATTCCACTGTGTATATATACCACAGTTTCTTTATCCATTCACCTATTAAATTGCATCTAGGTTGGTTCCACAATCTTGCCATTGTGAATTGAGCTGCTATAAACATTGATGTAGCTGCGTCACTGTAGAATGCTGATTTTTAAGTTCTTTGGATATAGTCCTAGAAGTGGAATAGCTGGGTCAAATGGTGGGTCCATTCCAAGTTTTCTAAGGAATCTCCATACTGCTTTCTTGAGTGGCTGCACCAATTTGCACCCCCACCAGCAATGTATGAGTGTACCTTTTTCCCCACATCCTCGTCAACACCTATTGTTTCTTGTATTCTTGATAATAGACATTCCACTTGGGGTGAGATGGAATCTTAGGGTAGTTTTGATTTGCATTTCTCTTTTTACTAGAGATGTTGAAAATCTTTTCATATATCTGTTGATTGCTTTCAGATCTTTTGTGAAGCGTCTGCTCATTTCCTTAGCTCATTTATTGACTAGGTTTTTGTAATCTTGGTGTAAAGTTTTTTGAGTTCTGCACCTAATAGAAGAAAAAGTAGGTCCAAGTCTTCATCATGTCAGCTTAGGGCCAGACTTCCTTAACATGACTCCCAAAGTACAAGAAATAAAAGCAGGAATCAATAAATGGGATCAATTCAAACTAAGAATCTTTTTTCTCAGCAAAGGAAACAATTAACAATGTGAAGAGAGAGCCTAAGGAATTGGGAGAAAATCGTTGCCACACTCACCTCAGATAGAGCACTAATCTAAAGAATTTATAAAGAACTCAAAAAACTTTACACCAAGATATTTTACTTTTTAATGTTACTTAACTCTTTAGAGCACTGAAATCTCCATTTCCAGTTAGAAGTATTAGGGAATTTAAACAAAGAACTCTCTACCTTAAATATCATATCTGTTCCCTACATATCATAAAGTTTCCCATGTTGTTTCTGTTAAGATTATATGCAAGTAATAGGAAATCCCAGCTTACATAGGCTTAACAATAATTAGGAAATAAATTATCTCACGTATCAAGAAGTTCAAGGACAGGATGACCCCATTTTTGTTTTGTTGACCTGTTCCTCTTCTGTATTATTGTTCTACCCTCAGGCTCATGGTTATATGGAGGGAGAAATAACAAACAAATACCTTATGCAATTACATCCAGAAGAAATAAAAAGGGGGCTTCTCTTTGTGTGTCTCTTAGGAGCAAAATAATTATCCCACTCTCTAATCTACAATATTGCAATGGCTGGAATTCAATGGTCATAAGTCCTTTGCTAAATCAATTACTGGCAAGGGAATAAAATTACCTTAGCTAGCCTGAGGTAAGTAGTGTAGAATAATTGGAAGAACTCTGGATTAGGAGCCAGAAATCTTGGATTTTAGTCCTAGTTCTCTCATCTACTTAGTTATGGAAACTCGCTAGTTGCTTAGCCTCTCTTAGACCTTACCTTTTCCTTATTCGTAAAACAGGGCTAAGTATTTCTACCCTACTGATCTCACAGGGTTGTTGTGAAACAGCAATGAAGTAATGTCTGTAGAGCGTTTTGTAAACTGTGGCACACCACTTAAATGCACGTTATTGCTCCTATTAACACAATTCAGAGAACTGTTGGTCATGAGACACTTCCAATTACATGTACATGTGGCACTTGATCTCATCAGTAGAGTAATTTAGAATTTGTAAGAACTTTGCTAGAGATTTCCCTAAGCTTTACTTTTGTGCTGGCAAATATATACAGCAAAATAGGGGGAAGCATGAAATCTAGTACTCTAGAAAGCCAATTTTCAAGCATCCTCATAAATTTCAATAGGGAGTTTATCTAAAGTTAGGATAGGTCAACAGGATAGGTTACTTGCAAGTTATTTTTAAATTTTTGTCAAAAAGCAAGTTTCAATAAAATCTATTAAATAACCTTCTCACTCCTTCATTTATATGAATTCAATAAGCACACATGGGATATTAGATGGGAGGAGAGGGGATGGGCACACACAAAAGTGAATCTAAAATAGACCCCACTGAAGAAAAATGAGCAGTAGGAAAAAATCTAGAAAGGAGACTAGATAGAACATGTCTACAAGTAGCCATTCAAAAATGTAAAAAGAGAAAATAATAAGGAAAGTCCTCAGGAGTAAAGAGGCAAAGGCTATAAGAGCTCAGAGCTCAGTTCCCGGTTATGAGTTAGGGAAGACTTCACTGACAAGTGTCGATTAATCTAGAGGCCCGAGGATTTGGACTTGGGAACAGCAAGTTCACCTGGGATTTTCATCCAACTTTCTTGAAAGACTTGACTACCTAGCTAGAATGCAAAAGCCTTGAATATAAATTGCAGGAGAGAGAGAGAGGGAGGGGGAGAGAGAGAGAGAGAGAGAGAGAGAGAGAGAGAGAGAGAGAGAGAGAGAGAGAGAGAGAGAGAGAAGTTAGAAAGGTAGAAATTGCATCCCATTGAGCTGAAGATGGCAAGAGGGATATGAGATATTTTGGAAGGAGAATGTATAGGTCTTAGTAATTGATGTAAAAACCAGTTGGGGATGGAGGAGTCAGGGCTCTTTCATTTAGGGAATGATAAGAAGTCAATCCAAAGTCACCTAAATGAAGAATTGAGTTTGCTTCTTCACTTAACTGAAAAATCCTGAATTACATGTAGCCTCAGAACTGTTAGATCCCGGCACTCAAATAAATTTATCTAGACTTGGACTCCTCTAATATCAATTTTTCTTCTTCTTTAGTTTCACTTTAAGGCAAATCACAGAAACCAATAACTTATATTTTCTTAGGTTTAAATTCAGCTCAAGGAAAAGGTTTTCTTCTTCATTAGTTCCAACAAACATAGTGGACTTGATTCCCATTGGCCTGATAGGGTTCCCTGCACATCCCTGAAGCAGATCATCTCTGATTGGCTTAGACCCATATCTGGTCTTTTTTCTCCTGTTATTATTTTAATAATTTGCCCATGAAGATATCTATAAAACAGGGCACTATAAAACACGGCCCTGTAACCCAAATCAAATCTCATTTTGATGTATTCCTGTTAACCAAAAGACACTGATTTGAAACACTGACATCTCCTTCTCATTGAATTGCATCAACTGCCATAATTTTCTTGAGAATCCAGCACCAAGCTGAACTCATATAATTAAGAAAACCAATACCATTTCTAGGACAGTATTCAAATTGGGCAGTACAACTACCACATAAATCTAGAAAGATTTCAAATCTATGAAAGGGGATAATCTGAGAGGGCTGGAATAGGAGTAACTATTGACTTGTGTCTTAAAGCAATTTTCTTCAGAATGATCTAGACAGGGCACTGGATGCCAACCAGATGTTGATAAATCATTTGGATTCCATTTGAAATAGGATAATGGCTCAAAAAATAACATGAGCCATCTGCCTGACCTGAGCAGTCTTCCCTTTACACAAGTACTTGGATGTCTAAGTAGTGTACTTAAATTAAAATTTTATAAAGTGCTTATGTATACTAGGAAAACTTACCTCATTTAGAGAATGCTGTGAAAACTCCTTTGGTAAAGAATCATTTCGTAAAGTGAATGTCTTGCTCCTGATTGGATGGGCGTACATTCATTTTCATGTACTAGGTTTGCTTTAAAGCCAGGTACACACATCTGAAGTGAATTAAAGAAAATGTTGAATTTCACTCTGAGACTTTTACGTTTGATGTCTGTTTTCATGTTGGAGGAAGTGTCAATTTGAAAAGTGTTAAAGGTACAAATACGGCCTGAATAAGTTGTTACCAAAACCACATTGCCATGTGAGGGCATATTTTAAACACCTGGCAGATCCATTCTTTGAATTTTCCATAACCACCACCACCCTGCTGATACAAACTGATGTGTATGATTTGGAATGAGATCAAAAGTTTGGAAATTAGAAAAGACAATGGAGTAGAACACAATGTTTAATTCTGCAAAGCAGACAGCTACAGTGGTCTAGTCAGAGCTGGTTATCTTGTTAAAATAAACAGGTCCTGTAATCAACATTTTGGGTGAGGCTGTGGGCTTGCTGCAATATGTCAGCCAGATTTGCAAAGCCTGGAGAGCCTTTTGAGCTATCATTAGAAGAGTTGTCCTGAAACCAGCACATATGTTAATAACAACACTGATAAAAATCCAGGTTTAGAAGGAACCACTTTTTCTTCAATTATGCAAGTCTGGGCACTGGGAAGAGTGAAGACAGATGGAGGGGAACTAAATGATTTAAGAGATCTGTATTCAATTCTCTTGTTAGAGTGCCCCTACCAAGAGATTTAAAGAGAGAGACTAGGAAGGGAGCTTGCTTTTGATAATCTGCACCCAGTCGTAGAGCTTGACACATATAGTGCACACTCTATTTGTTGAATGAATGATTGGTAAAATGTGAGAAGTTCCCCTCTGTGACTTCTCTGTGAAGGGGCTGTGCATGAGCTTTCCATGGGACCACTGAATGAGGACTGTCATTTTGGTTACTGATTGATTGGCAGAAAAGGAGTTATGCAGAAATCTTGCTCATTTTTCTCATCTTAAATCTTTAGAGGACCCAGGCAACTCCTTCCAAACTTAGTTGGAAGTGTTTCCAACTCTTTTCCCACAGAAAAAAAAATTCTGGAGAAAGCATTCAGGAGCCAAACCCAATAAACAAAAAAATTTTCAATCCTCTGTTGAATATATAACACTAAAAAAATTAGAAGTTGGAGGGATTGGTTGCAATTTAAACATTAGAAAACTAGAGAAACTTTAAGGTCCAGTGCCAAAATGGCTCCTCTCTTTCTCCTCTTCTGTATCTGTACCTGCTAAAAGTCTAGGTACTGGAGGGTTTCTAATGCTGGGTGTAACACATAGATGTGGGTTGGAACACTCAGGCTGATTTCAGTGTTGGTAGAATCTGCTAATTGGTGATTAAGAAACAATCAGGATTACTTGGTCTATAGTTTTCCACCACCCAAATTTTTAACTTTTGGGTAGGGTCAGGTTTATAACTTCCAGTGTTGTCTTAAGTCTGAACATCAGGAACAATTTGAAGAAAGGAAAAACAAGAGGAAAAAGTCAGAGGTAGTTCAAGAATCAAAGCAGATCTGACCCATAGTGCAAGACATTTAATTGGAGCATGGGAAAGAACATTCCAAGACAAGTCTTGAGTTGGGCCTGTGTATGCCCCCGCTCATATGCCCAGGAGGGAGGGAAGGAGAGAGGGAAAGAGAGAGAGAGAGAGAGAGAGAGAGAGAGAGAGAGAGAGAGAGAGAGAGAGAGAGAGAGGGACAGAGAGAAAGGAAGGATGAATAAATCTCTGAAGGCTTTGGTTTAGTCTGGTTCAGATGGCACCTGTAGGAGGGGAAACATGACTCAGTGACTCAGTGACTAAGGGTTATTGGTTCCTCTGCCTTGCCTATGACAACTTGTTTGCTTTAGTGGTCTAATTACCTATGGGACTGCCCCTGGCAACCAACACTGGAAGTCCTACTTCACATGCTGGGAATTCATGAGCTCTACTTCTCTCATATGCAGAAAGCCAGTGGGTGACCTGATTGGCCTTCTCCATTTCCCACTCCCAGACCAATGCCACCACTCTGTCCTGGGGTTCCTTGTGGCTAAGGAACAATTACCCTCAGTTCTCTTGCCCATGTATTCCTCGAAGTTGCACACACAAGTTTTTCCACCTACAGAATTTCAGTGCAATGACTCCATCAGTGTTTCTCAGTTTTGGGGGACTTGTATATGAATTATCAGGGTTATTTGCTTAAAACTCCAGAAATTCTCTATTGATATTGTATCTTATTCTAGGTTCTGGGTACATAAGCATATTCAATTTGTGAAGATTCATTTATGATATGTGTACTTTCCTGATTACATTGTATTCCAGTAAAATGCTTTTAAAAAGCATAGGAAGCAACAGATGGGGATCTCTGTGTTTGGGGGGACTGAGAAAATACTTTCTCACCATACTTCTCAGATGATTCAAGTTTTCACTTTTTTGTTTTTTTGAAAAGGGATCTCATTATGTTGTCCAGACTGGCCTAGAACTCCTGAGCTCAAGTGATCATCCTGCCCAGCCTCCCAAGGACTGGGACTACAGGTGTGCACCAATATGCTGTCTTGATTGTTCTGGTTTGAGAGGGAACATATAAAAGATAAAAAATTAGAAATATCAAAAACCTTATAGAAGTGCTTAATATGGAATTTCCTGACCTATGTCATCCACTTGTTCATGAGCACATGTTCTATAAGCGCATTCATTATTTTAAGGTCCAGGATCATAATAGTTCAGGTCATGGTCCAGGTCCTGCCCACCTGCTACAGGCCAGTCTGCTGTCTCCCCTGAGATGATCTAGACACTTGCATGCCCTGGAAGAACTCATTGCTCCCTTGAGCTCATAGTTACAATGCAGACCTGTTTGTGCCCCAAGTGGAAGAAAGCCCAGGGTGATTTGGGAGCCCTGGGAGAGGCACCAACGCCAACTTTCTTAAGTGGTAACTGCAGATTCCATGGACTTCCGACTTTTACCTTTGTTCCCAGGATGGCACTCCTTCTCCCTGCCCCTGGTATAAAGCATGGCATCTTCTTCCCGATGCTTTAGAATGGTCCCATCTTTCAGCACAGAACCATAGGACAGTTAGAGAGGAGTCACAGAAGATGCTTCGAGTTGTCATAGATACTAGAGCCAAAGTTCCTTGGTTCAAATCCCAGCTTGGGTGCAGGAATCATTATAATTATCTGGCAGTATCCATGGGAAATTGGATCCAGGCCTTCTGGGTACACCAATCTGCAGACACTAAAGTCCCTTATATAAAATGGCATGGTATTTGCCTACAGTCTATGCACTTTCTCCAGTATACTTTAGATTATCTCTAGATTACTTACAATGCCTAGTACAACATAAATGCTATTTAAATGCTTGTCATATTTTTGAAGGAATGATGACAAGAAAACTATCAGTACTTGTTCAGTACTAATGCAGTTTTTGGTTTTTATTATCTCCCATCCACAGTTTGTTGAGTTTGAAGTTGTAGAACCTGTGGTTATGGAAGAATGACTTATTATAGCTCCTGCCTAGGATGATCATCTACTTCTAGGTGTGGTTATTGTGGAAAGTAAGGGCATTAATATTTATATAGTCCTGAGAACAATGCCTGGCTATTATTATCATTATTTAGGCTACCTTCAAATGTCCATCCATCACAAGTGGATAAATTCCATTCCTGAGAATTTCCAGACAGAGCAACACCCATCTCAGTGGGATCAGGCTGGAATACTGAAATGATCCCTTTAGGGTAATTCCTCCCAGCCTGGATATAGAGCAAATAAACAAAAAAGTAAAATAAACAAACAAAAATCCTCATTCTAACTGAACAAAACACTGTGATTCAGCCAGAGGGAGAAGGGGAAAATATTGGCCATGGTCATGCCGGGGCCTTTCCCACAGGCTGTGTCACCATGCTGGCCTCAGAGCAGCTATTCCCACCCCCATCCACACAGCTGTCAGCATTACTCAGGGAAATATTCACAACAACAAGATGCTGGAATCATGCAGTGTATCCGCTCCAAAGCACTCAGTGGACTTGCCCCAGGACTCCTTTCTTCTATCCCTCACCAACTGATAAAAGCTCTTAGAAGTATCTTCTGTTACTGTCCCTATTTCACTGATAGAGAAACTGAGACGCATCCAGAGCTGTTCAGTTATTGGCTCCACCTCATCAAGATAGTAAAGAGTGAAGCTGGGCTTTGCACCACAAACTCCTAACTCCAAAGAGGGTGTGTGCCATGAGAGAATCAGAGAGGCGGCCCCTGAGTAATGTATACAAGCTACAGTGGTTCAGGGCAGAGCTGGATGGAGATCCAGGGGAATAGAAAAACCCCATTTAACAATTATGAGTATAAGCTTTGGAGCTGGACAAGGCTGGGTTTGAATCCTGGCTCTGTCAATGTTAAGGACTGATCATTTGGATCCCCCAGTCCCAACAATTCATATGTTGATACTCTAACCCCCTGGTGCAGATGTATTTCAAGATGGTGCCTCTAAAGAAGTAATAAGATTGAATGAGGTCATGAAGCTGGGACCTGAACTGATAGGATTTGTATCCTTGTAAGAAAAGACACTAGAAAACTTGCTTGGTCTCTGTCTCTGTCTCTGTCTCTGTCTCTCTCTTTCTCTCTCTCTCCTCTCTGTTTCTTGCACACTGGCAAAAGGCCACACAAGGACACAGTGAGAAGGCAACCATCAGCAAGCCAGGAAAAGAGTCCTCACCAGGAACAGAATTGGCTAAAACTTCAGTCTTAAATTTCTGACCTCTAGAATTTTGAAAACTAAATCCCTGCTGTTTAAGGCACCGTCTATGGAATTTTGTTGTGACATCCTGAGAAGACTAATGCAGTTCATATCACCTATACAGTTCTGAACAAATAACTCTTCTAAATCTCTGTTTCCTCATATGTGAAATGAAGATAATAACAGTAATACCTAATAAGATTGTCATGGTGATTAAATGAGATACTGCATTTATAGAACATAGCACATAATAATTATTTAAAATTTATTCATTCACCCATTTATTTACTTATTTAACACACATTGATGAGCACTTGCTTTCTGCCAAGCATTGTTCTGGTTGCTAGAAACCCAGGGATGACCAAGAGAAATAAGGTCTCTGCTCTCAAGGAGCTCACAGTCTAGTTGGGTTGGTGAAAGATAAGTAAAAAACCAAATAATGACTGTGAATTGTGATAAACATTACGAAGGAAATTGTCAGGTAATGAGATGGAAAGTAATCTGGGGAGGTCACTCAAGATATGGTTGTCAAAATTACACTGTGTACATATATGAATATACTGTAGTGATTCCACCTTTATGTTTATCTATTAAGCACTAATTTTAAAAACCTTTATAAAAATAGAATGAAGATTTGAGTAGAGGAAGGAGAACAAGGAGAGGGAGTAGAGGGGGGAAAGAGGGCATGCTAGGCACTGAAATGGGGCAAATTATATTCCAGGCATGTATGATTATGTCAAAATGAACCCCACTCTTATGCCTCATCATAATGCATTAATAAAAACATTTAAAAAGACATGTAGAAATAAAATATTTATAAGATAAATAAACAAGCAAAAAAATATGGTGGTTGAGGACAGTGTCTCAAAATACATTTGAGTTGAGCTCTAATGAATGCAAAAGCCAGGAGGTGGAAAAGCCTTGGAGCACGTCAAAGAAGGAAAGCAACCGCCCTTTCTGAACGAATGCTGTGGGATGGGAGAGTCAGGCAGGAGTCAGAGTGTGCAACACCTTGTGTTCTTTTTTTTGACAGCTGTCAACTGATCCTTTGGAGGAGTGACATGTTCTAATACGGGATTGTAAGCTATCACTCTGGCTGTTGTTTGGAGAAAGGATTACGGGGGATAAGAGCAGAGGCCATGAAACTTGTTAGTGACTACTGTACAGGCTCAGGGGAGAGACCATAGTGACTTAGACTAGAGATGCAGAGGAGGGTTCAGACAGCAGCTAAGGATAGAAACAGAATTGACAGTGATTAGTGATAGATTTGAAGTGGGGGTGAGAGACAGTGAGGAATCAAGGAAAACTCCAAGGTTTAAGCATGATGTTATTTATTGGTGGGATGGGAAAAGATGAGAAAGAACAGAAACTACCGAGAGTTCACAGATCACACCTTGAGAACGAATGACATAGAGGATATAGGGAATAAAAGAAGCACTGGACTCTCTAAGAGGGCAAGAGAGAATGAGGTGCAGAGCACAGGGGCTTCAGCATTAAGACAAAAGTGACAGTTCTTCCACTTTAAGAGGAATAAAGAAAATGGATATATGTTTTTAAAATTTGCTTGTTTGTTCTAAATAGTTATGTATCACAGTAAAATGCATTTATGCATTTTGATAAATCATACAAAAATGGAGTGTAATTTCTGATTTTTCTGATTGTATGTATTGTAGGATCACATTGGTCATGCAGTCATATATGTAATGAGGTAGTAATGTCTGTTTTACTTTACCATCCTTCCCACCCCTCCACTTCCCTCTACCTAAACTAACTCTATTCTTCCCTAGTGCCCCCCCCCCCACCTTATTGTATGGGTATTCATTTTCTTGGAGGTGATTCTAGACAGTTCCTCTCTAATAGCATTTATTTTCTCAATTGAAGTCAGGGTCTTTAATTGAGAGGGGCAAGTAAAAATGGATATGGGAAAATCAGGGAGAAAGAAACAGTGTGAGCTAGTTGGCTTGTGGAGTGGAATATGAATTTTCTGGGGATCAGCAGGTTTTCTAGGCAGTGATCGATCAGTGGAGGTTCATGCACATAAATTTAAAATAAATTTAAAGAGAAACCAGTTGGTTTTGCTTTGTGTGCCCTCAAACCCAGGAGTCTAGCTGCATGAGTATAGTTACAGAAAAGGCAATTAACTTGGCTCAGTGATTGCTGGAGTTCTGCTAGGAAGTAGAGAGAGACAGAGGGAGAAAGAGGGGTGAGGGTAAGAGAGAGAGAAGAGTTGAGGGTGATTGCAAGTGAGGGGTTGTTTAAACTGGGTAAGTAAGGCTATGAGGATAGGGGTGAGGAATAGTAGGAAAGTGATAGGGTCAGCAGACTGGAGGCTTTGATAAGGTGCTTGTCAGGGAGTGAAGTGTTTGAAATCAGGGTGGAGATGTCACTAATTACAAGGTCTAGGGAGTGACCCTGGTAGTAGATGTTTGTGGCTGGAGAAGGTGAGAAAATCAAGGAACAGAGGCCTTGCATGAATCTGTTCATAAGTATGTTGAAGTCATCCAGAGATGACAAGGAAGGGGATAAATATGTAAGACCTAGTGCTCATAAGCAAAGCCTTCAGTGGAGGATACATGGCTAATTGGGGGAGTCAGTGTTGGATAGCTACCAGGCATTTGTGCAATCTGAAGGCAGGAGCTTCATTTTGAGAGAGAATGGGGGAAGAATGTTTTAAAATAGTAATAGAAATAAAAAAAAAATCTCACCCAACCTCCTAGCCTTTAGATACCCTTGGTATGAGAGAGAACAGAACCTGGAGAAGTTAAAGGAGAAGTAGTGACTCCAGGGAAAAGTCGAGTTTCAACAAAGCAAGGAGGACAGGGAGCAATCAGAATAATGAGGATATAGGGCAGTTCACTGATCACAGATCTAGTTCCAGAGGATTCTAGAAAAGGGTTTGAGGGGCTGGGGATATAGCTCAGTTGGTAGAGTGCTTGCCTTGCATGCACAAGGCCCTGGGTTCAATCCCCAGCACCCAAAAAAAAAAAAAAAAAAAAAAAAAAAAAAAAAAAAAAAAAAAGAAAGGATGAAAGGATTTGGGAAGGAAGTGAGGTATAAGGATTGGGCTGGGCCATGGAAAGCACAGAGCACCAGCCTTAAACTTCTGTGAACTCCTCAATGGGACAGTAATAGGGCTACAGTATGTCCCTCTGTGAGGTCATCCTGGAATCATTAGGTACTACATCAAGATTCCCATCCCTCCGTCTTTGTGTATAACTGAATGTATATTGTCATATTTTTAAGTTCTTCAAGAGAAAGTAATCTCATAATATCTTTCAATAATGCATTCCATGGTTTTATAATCTTTAAACAATCAGTGCTAAGAATAGCGCCCAATGTGTAGAAGGTGTTCAATAAATATTTTCTGAATTAATTAAATGAAGTCTCTTTTTTATTTGTTCTTTTTAGATATTCATGACAGTAGATTATATTTTTACATATTTACACAAACATGGAGTATAACGAATTAGGATCCCAGTCTTGTAGATGTATATGATGTTTAAATGAAGTCTTGTATCATGATTTCCCTATTATATTCCTTTAATTTATTCATGCTATAATACAAGTTCATTATACACTGACAATTCTACAATTATTTTTCTATTTTATAATTTTTGGCATCACAGACAATGTGTTCTATACAATCTTTTAATCAAATTTAATTCCACTGCTATTTGATTGTGTCATATTGGTACCTCAGATCTCCTCTGCTGAATTTAAATTCCCTCCAGGGTAGATACTGCTTTACTGATTCTCTTTTCCATTTCATCTGTCATAATGGAGGCATAGAGTCAATGCTTAATAAGGGTTTTTTGAATAAATTAGCACATTCTCTATTCTTGATAGAATAAATACTTATTTGGAAATTCATGTATATTCTCTTATAACCATTGATATGTACCATGAACCAACATCTAATATTACCAGTCAGGTTGGGTACAGAATGTGACTGTGTTCCTTATTAGCTTTGTGACCTTGGGAAATTTATCTCTATCTCTGTGTCCTCCTATATAAAATAAAGATAAACCGGATGCAGTGGTGTATGCCTGTAATCCCATCAGCCGGAGAGGCTGAGGCAACAGGAGCATGAAGAGTTCAAAGTCAGCCTCAGCAACTTAGTGAGGCCCTAATCAATTTAGTGAGACACTGTCTCAAAATAAAAAATAAAAAGGGCTGGGGATATGGTTTAGTGGCTAAGCCTGGGTTCAATCACTGGTACCAAAAAAATAAAAAATAAAAAATAAAGACAAGTCATCTCAAATATGTCTTGATAAATAAATTAACTCATGTCAACTGCTTAGAGCCAAGCTTGGGACATAGTAAACACTCAAGAGCTGTTGTTTTTGTTGTTATTATTAGGCATATAGTATACAATCCTGAAATAGGGCTATGGAATACCGAAACATAAGGGAGTCAATAGCATGAGGTTGAGGGCTTTGAGAAAATGTTTTATATAATTACAAAACCAGAAAATGCTGCATTAATTCAAACTCTATAAATGAAGAAATCATAGTCTAAATAACAGAAAATTTCACTCACTGATTATTACTTGTTTCTTTTCACAAGGAACCCAGAACACAGTGGTGAGAAAAATCAGGAGAAAATGAAAACACTGTAGTAACTTCTGATGGAGAGCAGGTTGGGGAGCACCTGGCCAGTGAGAACTTTGCAGAATCAGCAGAGCTAGACGTATGTTCTCAGCGGTAATAGAAGTAGGTATTTACATTAACTTGTGTAAAGAAAGTTGAAGACGTTTTAGAGGACAGAATTTGGAAACTGATTTATATTCAAGAAGGGATATAGATCCTGTTTCATCTGGCAATAAAAGTAGTGAAATGACTATGAAGTTAAACCAGTGGCCCTGGTGACTAAGGGAAAAAAAAAAAAAAAAAGTAAAATGCAATAGAGTTTTTTTTTTTTTAAGAAAACATATCAAGCCAAAGTAATTGTGTTTAAACTATTAGGTACACAAATGGAAGGAAAGAGTTATTATGGATTTAAAGTATTTATTTTTATAGCATTAGATAAAAAATTCTTAAGCTACTTCTATGAACATTTTAATTTTAAAGTAACTTCCTTTGGTTTTCTGGGTGATAGGATTAAATGTGATTTAAAATTTTAATAGTCAATGTGTTTGAAATTAAAAAGTAAATAAATGTTTACTCAAAGTGACAACAATAATAAGTCAAATAACTTGGTTTAAAAATGGGCAAAAAAACTTGCATGGATAGAAATTTCCCCAAAGAAAGTATACAAATGTAGCTAGTAAGTATATGAAAAGATGCTCAATATCACTAATCAATAAAGATGTAAATTGAAACCACAATGAGGTATAACTAGAAGAATGAATATTATCAGAAAACAGAAATAACATGTTGGTAAGGATGTGGAGAAATTAGAATGCTTGTGCACTTCTGGTGAAATTGTAAAACAGCGCAGCCATTATGGAAAACAGTGTGACAGTCCTTCAAAAAATTAAACATAGAATTGCCATATGATCCAGCAATTGCACTTCTGGGAATATATCCAGAAGAACTAAAAGCAGGGACTTCAAGAGAGATTTGTACACCCATGTTCATAACAGCATTATTCACAATAGCCCAAAGGTGGAAGCTACCCAAGTGTCCATTGGCAGATGAATGAATAAAGAAAATGTGAAGCATATTCATAAGGCTTTTTATTTAGACTTAAAAAGAAATGAAATGAAGACACAGGCTATAGCATGGGTCAACCTTGAAGATGTACGCCAAGTGAAATCTAAGTTAGTCCCAAAAGGACAAATACCATATGATTCCACTTAACATGAAATACTTGAAGTAGTCAAATTCACAAGACAGAAAGAAGGATGGCTGCCAGGGACTGGGGGGGGAAATGTTGGATTATTATTTAACGGGTGTGGATTTCTGGTTGGGGAAGGGAAAAATGCTCTGAAAATGCATCGTGGTAGTGGATGCCCAACAGTGGGAATATACTTACTCTGACTGATCCGTATACTTAAAAATGGTTAAAATGGTAAATTTTGTATTATGTATCTTTTGCTAGATTTTTTTAAAAAAAGTCATATTGATTAAAGATTGACCAAAATATCCTAAATGAAGAGAAATTTGAGCCTGGCTTATCTGTGCTGGAACTGGTGTTGGAATCTGCTTCATTCCCTCTCTGGGTGTGTAATCTGAAAGAAGTCAGCATGACACAAATGTAATTTGCAGCTGACCCAGCATGGGGGGGTGTGGCATGTATAATCAAGACTGAGAAATAACTGAAATCTGACTCAGAGATGCTAGAAATATTGCCTTGCAGTAATTTTAGAAGAAAGTGAGAGCATGCAAGAACAGGGCTACACAACATTTAATTTGTCAACATTGATTGGAACTAGCTGTGGTATGGTGGAAAGAACACTTAAGTGTTTTTGCAGTCAGAAATCCTGAGCTCAAATCCTAATTGTGTCTCTCAGGGACTGTGTGAACTTTAAAATTAGAATAATAAAACTGTCCTCAAAGGGTTGCTGTGAGCATGAGTTGCTCTCTAAAGGGCTATATGAATGTCACATTATGACCAAAGCGATGATAGGGGAGGTGGTATTTATGAGAAACACCGTAATACAGTGGAAAGAACAACAAATTTAGAATCAGCAGACCTGATTTCACCAGAAGTCAGATCATAGCTCTCTTAGAGGCTGTTGGACATTGGGTAAGTCTGTCTCACTGAGACATGCATTTAAAAAGCATGTATTTATCTACCCCATAGGGTTTGTATAAGAGCTAAATAAAATAATTTATGCCCACAAGACCCAACACAGAAACTTTCAGTGAGCATTAGTTTTCCTTTTCCCTGCCAGCTACTTCAGAAAGGAGTCTGTGATAAACATGCAGAGAGTAATATATAGATGACTATGATGAAGTCTTTCTACGGAGTTGAGAAGGTGACAGGCATTAAGTAGCTCTAGCAGAATGCAGATGCTCCAGTGGGTAAGAGGTATACTATTATTCTCTGGACGTTCAAGGCTGATCAATTCTTGTGGAAGAATCATGAACAACCTCATGGAGGAGGACAATTTGAATAAGGCTTTGAAGGTGGATGCTTGAAGAAAGGAACGTTCCCAAGACTGGAAGAAGATTGCAGGTGAGTTTGGGAAACTTAGGCAAATAATAGACAATATTACTGAGCAGTTTCAGTTTTCCATTACTACCATCACAAAGTACTACAAATTATGAGCTAAAACACCACAAATGTATCTCAGTTTCTGTAGGACAGAAGCCTAACATGGGTCTCTCCAGCCTAAAATATAGGTGCCAACATAGTTGTATTTCTTACTGGAAACTCTGAGGAAGAATTCATTTCCAAGCTCTTTAAGGGGATTGGTCAAAAAAGGTCCTTCCTGAGGCTCCTGCTTCCCTGCTTCCTAATTCCATGGTTGTTAGCTAGGGCCTCCCTAATTCCCTAGAGGCTATCTGCAGTTCTCTTAATGGCCTATGCCATTCTTCAGATCACAGTAGTGAGGTTTCTCATGTTCTCTCTGACTTCTCCTTCTGCTCATCTTTTCTACCTCTAACTGAGATAGTTCTCTACTTTTAAGGCTGTGTGTTATTGGATTTGGCTCACTCACAAAATCCAGGATCATCTCTCCATTCGAAGGTCCTTAACATGAATTACATCTGAGCTGTTCCTTTCTCAGGTTCCAAGGACGTCTTTGGGGGACCAATCTGCCTACTGCAAGCACACTGTACATGTGTTATCTCGTTCAATTTCCTCAGTAACTCCAAACCATTTAATTTGGTCAGTCATTCTATGACAGAGAAACTGAGACCTTGAGATAATCTAGTTTGCCCCAAATCAAAGAGGTAGGAAGTACAAAAACCAGAATTTGAACTCAGGTTGTCTGAGTCTACAGCATATGTCCCTATAGATGATGTATCTCTAAAAAGAAAGGGGGTTAGACAGTAGGGCCTAAAAGGCCAGAATAAGATACATGGACCTTTTTTAAGTGCAGCAATTTTCTGTGCAATCATGCAGAGAGAAAGATCTAAATTACAGACACTTTGTGAAAGTCTAAATGGTATTTTGAAAGCATGGGTTAGAAACTTTCATGGGTAACAGGAGGCAGATTAAATCTTAATGAGATGTTGAATTGGTCTCAAGAAATTATATTCTTGAAAGGCATCCAGTGTAGACTATCTAGGCACAATGTTGAAACATGAGCATATAAATATAAATTCAATTTCTTGGCTGGATTCTGGGAGGTCTCAGGAGAATACAATGAAGCCCAATGTTCAGTCTTACTCCATTTAATATCTCCACTATGTTCCATGATTTTGGAACATGGAACATTCATCTTTTGACATGAAATTCACTGAAGATAACATAATGGCTGGGGTTACAGTCACCAGAGAGGACAAAAGAAATGATGACAGGAAATACTTCCCATTAAACTTGGGAGGGGGAAGCAAGAAAAGCAAAACATTGATAGTTACTAAGATAAGGAGATCTGGATGGAGACACCATAATTAAAGAGGCCTACAACAGACAGAAAGGACAGAAGCGAAAAGCTGAAAATGAAATAAGGTAGCTGGCCTGAGCACTGTGTCCCTGATGTGCAAATTTCCAGAGGTCACACATTTCTTTGCTTTGAGGTAAAGTTAAAGGAAGCCTCTGGTAATGTGTGGTGTTGGCTTCCTGGGTCCTGGAGAGAAGGAATAGTTTTGAGAGAACTTGAAGTAGAGCTGCATAGGAGATGGTGGGGAATTAAAGAATGAAATATACCTCATGGAGGGCAGCTGCAACCTCTCAGCTTGTTGGCTACCCCCACCTCCACTCAGCTAGTCGTGCTGGGCAGGCCCAAAGAGCAGTGAAAGGTCACCCTGTGTTTCTCCCTGAAATCTCTCTCAAGGATACTCCTGTATCTTCATGACAACATTGCATGTGTTAGGTTGGTTGATAATTACTGGTTACTTGACTTTCTCTTTCTCTAAACTGTGAGCTCCACAAGGCCACCTGAGGAAAGCACAGACCAAGAGATTGCTCACAGAAGTGGCTCTTAATCTTATATGGTGTCTCAAAATCCTTTAGAAATTTGATAAACGTTATAGGTGTTTTTCTTCACAGAAAAAAAAAACACAACGACAAGCATTTGCATATAACTCTAGGGGATTTATGAAGCCTCTGGGTCACTTTGGAGCCCCTTGGGAATGTCCTGGCTTATATCCAGCCTAGAACCTCTGGTTATGTCAATGGCAAATGCTTGGCCCCCTTGGCTCATTGCCACTTCCCCCTCTCAGGGCCCCACTACCACGTCAATGGCTTGGGAAACATTGCTAATTGATTACACATTTCCCTTTCAAATTTGGATGTGGCTTCAAAAATCTGTCTTAAACAGTATTCCCAGTAGTCCACCCATGTGGAACCCTGGAAGTAGGAAGAAGAGTTAGAAGAAAGATTCATTGAAGTTTAAGAAGACTTTCTAGGTGGAAGAAGAGGGGAAATACTGACTAGGATAAGATGTAAAAAAAAAAAAAAAAATACTAGACTCGGCAATTAGGAGATGTTTGATGATCTAGGAGAGGGCAGTTCATCAGAAATATGAGGTCGTAGCAAGAATGTAGCAGGCTAAATATATAGGTTTCTTTGAATGTGTTCTAAACGATATAGTAGAATAAATTCTAAATATACTTCTTTGTATTCTAAACAATCAATCATACGCATAGGGATACGAGTACTAGGCTGTTTACTGTGGGTGTTGTTAAACTAGGACAAATTATTAATAGTATAAGGCTTAATATTAGGGAGTTTGGTTGATTTAACTTCAATGCATCCATATCTTGGAATAATACTACATTAGCAAATTTCTTCATTTTAAGTTACAGAACTCTAACTCAAATTAGCTCAAGCAAAGAAAGAAAAAGGAAATTTTTTGGGTAATTCAATTGAAGAGTTCAGAAGTTGTTCAGCCTTAGGTAGATATGGAACCAAATGATCTCTCTCTCTCTAATTCTCCTCTCCTCTAGAATGGATTAAATTTTAGACAGGACTGTCTAGTTGTTAAGAAAAATGGCCCCTGGTGGTTCCAACATTTCTAGAGCCCACAGTCTCAATAAGAGAAAAGTTTCCTTTGTCCCAGTATCTAGATGAGGCCTCTCCCTAAAGAGTCAGATTGGTCCTGTTTGGGTCACTTGCCTGTCCTTCAACCTCTGTTATGCACAGAGAGATTGGATATTGTGAATGGTCAACCTGGTCATAAGTGCCTTCCTTGACAAACCTACCAGAATCACATGCTGTGGGGGAAGACATCTTCCAAAAGGAAGGAGGATGGAGGATGGAGTACACACACACACACACACTCACACACACACACACACACATATACACAAATCAATTGTAATTACATTTTACAAAAGGGAGTATAGTTCTACATTTCTATATTTATGGACATAAAGTCTGGAGGTTTGGGGGGTGGGGTGGGATGGAGAGATGGTCTCATAGCTCTGCTATTCTCTGGGCCTGGAATCTTCTCGCACTGCCCTCTTTCACTTCTGTAGGCTAATAACTACTTGTGATAAGCAGAATTTTGCCCCCTCCCCCAAAGACATCCTCATTCCAATTTGCAAATATGTCATTTTACATGGCAAAGGGAACCCAGTAAATGTGGTTAAATTAAGAATCTTGAGATGTGACAGTCATAAACAAGAATGACCTTATGACATTTCCTGGTAAATGGATGAAACTGTGGACTATCATGGTAAATGAAATAAGCCAGTCCCAAAAAGTCAAAGGTTGAATGTTTTCTCTAATATGCAGAAACTAAACTAAAATAAGGAGATGGGGGGATAAAAACAAAAGAATAGAAGAAAGATCAGTGGAATTAGACAAAGGAGAATGAAGGAAAGAGAAGAGAGATAGGATAGGGAAAGTCTGTGGAATGAATCTTACCAACTTTTCTATGTACATATAGGAATATACCACAGTGAATAGTGCCATCAGGTACACCCACAAGACATTTATTTTTATAAAACCTTAAGTAAATAGAAAGATCAGTTGAATTGAGGGAAGGAAACAGGGGTGGGAGGATGGAAGGGGAAGGGGAAATACTGGGGACTGAATTAGAACAAATTATAGTTTATGCTTCTAAAATTATCTCAAAATGAATCCTATTGTTATGTTTAACTAAAGAGAGCTAATAAAAAATAAAGAAGCTTGAGATGCGAAGTTTTCCTGAATTACCTGAGCAGGCCCAATGGAAGATGCTTAAAGTACACTGTGACTAGGAAAATCAAGTTATGGAGCATAACAGAGAATATGGTTTTAGGTTTATTTTAAAATCTGTTTAACTCTATGCACATATATGCTTGGGGAAACATCGGAAAAATATACTTCAAGATGATAATAGTTATTTCTGGGGGTTGTGATAGGGTTCCCTCCCCAGACCCTTTTGCCCACATGCAGCTTCTAATTTTATACCATGGTCCTAGGTGGCTTACATAATTCAGACTATTAAATCCACGAGGTGATGAGGAGGAAGTGGTCATTAAAGAGAAAGGTGGAATATTATCTTGAGAAAGAAGCATGTTAAAAGTCGTGTTTATCCATATACATCTATTTGCGTAGGAAGCACTGGAAATGTTGGGCCTGAAGTTTCTGAAGAAAGAGGGGAAGAGACAGGGAATTTAGAACCAGGGGTAAAGGGGCGGAAGTACCCCAGAAATCCTAGGGATGGAAAGAGGAAAGGCTAGAAGGAGTTAGAAGGTTTTTAATGGGAAAGGAAAGAAGTCAATGGTCCTAGTCTTCTAAGAAGGAAATAAAGGGAAAGAGGCTGGTATGGGTTAGGGGCTTAAGAAAAATGGAAACAGTTGAAAAATGTGCTCTGTGGAATGTGATGGTGAGTCATCCAGGATCAGTAAAGATTTCTGAGTGGCACTGAGAGCCCAGCCGAGATAAGATAACAGGGGTTTGTAGTCCAGCTAATCGTAGCAGTTGCATTGACTTTTCCCGGTGACACTGAGCAACTTGGGAAAAAGAGTGAGGCCAGTGGAGAGAAATGGAAAGTGCCTGCTGCAACACAACTTTGGATTCTGGGGCAGGGGCTCCTCATGGAACAGTGTCTCCAGCTGAGTTTACTAATTCAGTGTTGCCTGTCCTCTGCACATTGATTAGGCCCTCAATAAATGGCAGACATTATTCCTGCTCAGGATGACTCTTTTTTTTTTTTCAGGATGACTCTTGAGGGAACATATTCAGGGCTTAACTTCAAAGGGACCAGATCCTGGATAGGTAAAGAATCTGAAGGCCAATCTCATATAGAGTTTTGAAGGCAGATGTCTAAAGAAAATATTTTAGTAGTTTGTACATTGCTTTTTAGCCTCTGAGTGCTGAGATTTGAAAAGAAGAAAAGCTAGTCTTGCAAAATAAGAAAAAAATTACAAAGGAAGGGGCCATGTTATAATTCCAGAGGCAGAAACAACTCCAAACTTAATCTTTGCTGGTAAGGACTAACCCTGGTGTCCTAGTGACATCTGACTTACCGCAAAGGAAGGAAGATTAAACTGATAAAGGTGATACCACACTGCAATCTGAGGTGATGTGGTTTGGAATAGAAATGAAATGGTTCTATTTTGGGGGTTGGTTGAGTGGCTAGCTTTATTTCAATTTGTTTCTTCTTCAGTGTCTGAATAAATGTTGTGTCTGATTCAGTGTTCTAATAGGCCCTCAAAGTCATCAAAAATTCCTGGCATGAATTTTGTTATGTCCCTGACATTTATTGGCAGCAAGCTGAACTCCACCCCCTGGCACTGTGGTGCAGAGGTGAAGAGCCCCTGCTCAGCTGTTGTGCTCACTGAGTTTGATTCCAGCTACTCCAGACTAACAGTGTGACCTTGGCAAATCACGTCATTCTCCAAACCTCAGTTTTCTCTCCTTTAAAATGTGGATAATATCGGTATCTGTTTCTGAGGGTCCCCTAGAAGATTACATGATGTAATGTGTATGCAACACTTAGCACAATTCCTGAAAATAGAAAGTAATCAACTAATGCTATTCCTTGTATTAGCAGTAGCCTCAGACTTCCCTATCACTCATTCTCGGGTTTTTTTTTTTTTTTTTTTTTTTTTTTTTTGTGGTGCTGGGGATCGAACCCAGGGCCTTGTGCTTGCAAGGCAAGCACTCTACAAACTGAGCTATCTCCCCAGCTCTCATTCTCAGGTTTTTAATGAACTAAAGAAAGAAACTGAAGGAGACTTTAGAAGATGGAAAAATCTCCCATGTTCTCAGATAGACGGAATTAGTATTGTCAAAATGGACATACTACCAAAAGGGCTATATAAATTTAATGCAATTCCCATAAAAATTACAATAATGTTCTTAATTGAAATAGAAAAAGCATTGATAACATTCTTTTGGAAAAATAAGAGGCCCAGAATAGCCAAAGTATTCCTCAGCGAGAAAAATGAAGCAGAAGGCATCATGATACCAGACCTTAAATTATGTTGCAGAGTTACAGTAACAAAAAGAGCATGGTATTGGCACCAAAACAGATATGAAGACCAATGGAACAGAATAGAAGACACAGAGACAAACCCACATACACTTATCTCATCCTAAACAAAGGTACCATAACATACATAGGAGAAAAGATAACCTCTTCAACAAATGGTGCTAAAAATCCATATGTAGTAGAATGAAATTGAACCCCTTTCTCTTACTATGCACAAAACTCAAGTCAAAGTGGATCAAGTACTTAGGCATTAGACCAGAGACTCTGTGCCTACTAGAAGAAAATGTAGGCCCAAATCTCCATCATGTCAACTTACCAACTGACTTTCTCAACAAAACTCTTAAAGTGCAAGAAATAAAAACAAGAATCAATAAATGGAATGGTATCAAATTAAAAAACTTCTTCACAACCAAGGAAATAACCAAGAATGTGAAGAGAGAGCCTACAGAATGGGAGAAAATCTTTGCCATCTGCACCTCAGATAGAGCATTAATCTGTAGTACATACAAAGAACTCAAAAAACTTAATACAAAAAAAAAATCAATAAATGGACAAAGGAACTGAATAGGCAACTCACAGAAGAGATATGAAAAAATGAAAAAATACGAATATATGAAAATGTTCAACATCTCTAGCAATTAGAGAAATGCCAATTAAATTACACTGAAATTTCATCTCAATCAGAACAGCAATTATCAAGAATACAGTAACAATAAATGCTGGTGAGGATATGGGGGAAAAGGTTCACTCATACATTGTTGGTGGGGCTGCAAATTGATGCAACTACTATGGAAAGCAGTATGAAGATTCCTTAGAAAACTAGGAATGGAACCACCATTTGACTCTGCTCTCCCATTCCTTGGTTTATACTCAAAAGACTTAAAATCAGCATGCTATAATGATGCAGTCCCATCAATGTTTATAGCAGCTCAATTCAAAATAGCCAAGCTATGGAGCCAACCCAGGTACCCTTCAACAGATGAATGGATAAGGAAAATATGGTAAGTATACACGATGGAATATTACTTAGCCACAAAAAAGAATGACTTTGTGACTTTTGCTGATAAATGGATGGATCTGGAGACTATCATGCTAAGTGAAATAAGTCAATCTCAAAAAACGAAAGACTGGATGTTCTCTCTGATATGTGGATGCTAACAAACAAAAGGAGGGTATGGGGGAAGAATGGAAGTTCACTGGATTAGACAAAGGTGAATGAAAGAAAGGGAGGGAGGATAGGGATAGGAAAGATAGAATGAATTGAACATAAATTTCCTATGTTCATATATGAATACACCACAGTAAAACTCCACATTATGTACAACCACAAGAAGGGGATCTTAATTAGAATAAGTTATACTCTGTGTGTGTATAATATGTCAAAATGCACTGTACTATCTTGTATATCTAAAGAGAACAAATTTAAAAATGAAAAAAAGACTGGGCACAGTGGCGCACACCTGTAAATCCCAGTGGCTCCAGAGGCTGAGACAGGATGATAGTGAGTTCAAAGCCAGTTACAGCAAAAGCAAGGTGCTAAGCAACTCGATGAGACCCTGTCTCTAAATAAAATACAAAATAGGGCTGGGGATGTAGCTCAGTGGTCAAGTGAACCTGAGTTCAATCCCCTGTACCACCTCCCTGCCAAAAAAAAAAGGTTTCAGTATTGCTTTCTCTACAGTGTTGGAAACCAGATTATGCCATGTAAAATCTTAGAATGTGGTGTCTAGTATAGACCATTTCCTAGGTGTTAACTGAAATAGCCGATAGTAATTTATTTGTTTATTTATGAATTTAACCACTAACATTTCAACACTTAGTGAGCATCTATTATGTGCCAGAAACTGCTTTGATGCTGAAGTTACAAAGATAAATCCAATACTTCTTGAAGCTACAGACATTATAATAGTTCTATTAAAGACCAGCCTTGTTTCAGGCATAGTGTTAAGACTTCGACATATTTTCAGTGTCCCTTACCTGTCGACCTTTACACACGTGATTCCACTCCTCTTTCTTGATTAAATACTCTGCTTCAGAGTTCAACTGAACTGCCATTTTTTCCCAGGGAATCTTCTTTGATGAACCCCTCCCCCAAGTCCAAGTTAGGCATCCCTTTTGAGAGTTTCCCCGGTGTCCTGATGCCCCCAGTGGTACTTATCATACTATGTAAATGAATCACCTCTTTTTCCATCTCTCCCTCCAAGTTAGAGGATCCATGAGAGCAAAGACCCCCTTTGCCTGGCTTACTACTATATTCTACCAGTCTACCTGGTCCCTAGAAATGTCTCAATAAATATATTTAGAATGAACCCATGCTAACACTCTTAAGTGAAGTAAACCCTATTACTTTCATTTCACAAATAAAGAAAGTGAAGCTTGTCAAATAATTTGCCCAAACCTACAGAGCATGATACAGGTAGAGACCAGAACTGAAAAAAATCTAGTTAGGTACTACCCACTGCAGAAAGTTCTGAGCCTATTGTCTGCTGCCTTTTATTTAGCACTGGAGCCTTAGAGGGACTAAGAGAGGACTTCAAGACATATTGACTCTGTACTGAGATTTGTACCTTGAAGAATCAGAAAAATTTTAAAAGAAGTAATATTTTCAGTGTCAGTGTTACTTAGTGCTGTGTCTTGATGCCATTTAAAATGATCTCACATGTATCATGTCCTGAGACACATGAGTGTTGCTCTGGATCAGACACATGGTTTCCATGGGAGTCAGTTGTATGTTGTCCATGCTGCTGTAAGGTAGTAGACTTTACTCCATGTCTGAGATCCCTGGAGTTCTGCTGTGGTTGGAAAGAGCTGGGTCCAAGTAGGGAAGTAGATAAGCAAGCAGAGCTCTGAGGTTGCTCTCCGAAGCTAGGGCAGTTCTGTTTTTGCCCGCCCCTCCCACCACACCTTTCGCTTTTGCTTGTTTTAGAAGTTCTAGACTTAGCTGAGGAATCCATGGAAGTGACTTATTACCATTTTAGGGGGAAATTGGAAGAAGTTTGAAGAAAAATAGATACTGGGGGAGAAAAATCCCTCTTGCAGGGTAGTAGAGTGGAAATTGTTTTTTTAAAAAAATGGAGCGAATCTAAAGAAGGTGATACCTGGAACCCAAAGGGACAGATGAAGATTTTCTAGGGTCAATTCATGTTTTCTGCCCAGGGTTCCCTTTCCAGATCTAATTTCAGAGGGTCTGAGTTTTATTTCATTGGGAGAAGATAACAGTAAGTTTCTTCCTCAAAGCATAGCTGCAATCAACTGAGACAGGCTATCTTCTACTCCTGACCTTTTAGTAAAGCCAGTCTGATATGTTAGGGAGGAATCTGAAACTTGTGTGCTCTATGCTCACTTCCATCCTCTGCCAGGTACCTCCCCACTCAAAGTCTGCCTGAGCATGAGAATGGGATAGAGATATTGAAATGCATCCTCTAGCTCAGAGGTTAAGAATAGTTTTTTGTATCATTGAGATCTTTTTGCAAATAGAACTTTACCAACAACCCCAAAATAGAAAATGGACAAAATTAGATTCTTCTAATAGAACAGGGACTGGGGATCAGAAGCCTATCCATTGCTTTTGACCTCTTCCTCACTCATGTGGAAGCTCCATTGTGTCTATGGGGTACTCTAGAGATTGAAGGAGTTTGGTTTGAACTTCTTGAACACTGTCTTCAAACCCCTTCCCTTATCATCCTGGAGATTGAGTATGGATAGGCATTCTGATGTATCCTTTGGAGATAAGACCCAAAGGCCTTGGGAAAGGTGATTAGGGGTCTAGTTATGGGAACCTTCAATAAGTGTCTATGTGAACTCAATTCTTCTGGAAGAGAATTTTACATCTTAATGTTCTGTAAAAATGGTGTGATGCAGTGTCTTGTTATATCCCCAAGTCCTTATGTAAGGCTGAATGAGGGAAATCACTCCCTCCTTCCTTCTATCTATCACGTTGCCATGCAGAAAGTAGAATCCACTAGGGAATCTTCCAGACTGCCTTTGGATTCTGTAGGCATTCTCTAAGTTGTAGGAGGCTCAGTTACCTTATTAGCTAAGACCTCTTTTTAATACTCTGGTCATCTGCTGTGTCCTTTCTTCAAGATGGGCATGGTGTGAGTTTGCTGGGATACAGAGAGAGAAGGGGATGGACAGTGTACTTTGCATCTCTGTGAGTCCTGAGACACATGAGTGTTGCTCTGGATCAGACGCATGGCATCCATGGGAGTCAGGTGTACTCAGGCCATTCTACTGAAGCTTCTCTGACCTCAGGATAATCCTTGGCATTCAGTCTAGGAAATGGCCTGATTGTTGATAGCAGAGCTTAGAAACCCACTGGTAGGAACTGTGTATTTAAACTTGACCTACCCCCAGTCATGCCTTTACTCCTTACTAGCCCCAGTTCCCTCAGACAGAGAAGAATAGGTGCTAGGAACTCTCTTGCAAATGACCCTTTCAGCTTCTAGGAAAGTACCTGAAAATATTTTATGAAAGAAGGCAGTGAAAGGTTGGAAGATATAGTAAGAAACTAGAAGACTTCACACTCAGGCAGTTTGGTTTCATTTACAGCCACAAATGACTAAACCATTTCCAAACTCTTGTTTCATTCCCTTATTTTATGAAAACTGTCCCAGCACAGTGAATAGTGAATAGAGTCCTATTTCACAGGTCGAGTTGTCAGTAAGGCCAGTGCTATTCATCTATCCTGTGGGTTATGGCCTACGCTGGCTATAACCACGAGGACTTTGACCACACACGGTGGCAATGGCAGCAGGGAGTATATGTTTCCAGCAATAGCCCTCTCTCCCTGGAACGTGGTGGGGGTGGTCACTAGAGTCAAAAGTCCAGACAGTTCTTTTGTCACTCTGCCCACTAATCACTGCATCACTGACATTTTTCAGCTTTGATCACTACAGTGTAAAGGTTCAGGATCGTGTAGTTTTGTTTTTGCACCATTTGAAAGGTACCAGCTTATACATATTAAATGAGTTGGAAAAATCCACAAATAACTTTCTTTTCTATAACCAAAAACAATTTCTATTTTGAGCTATCAACTTATCTGGTGATATAAAGCTAATCTCAGTCCAGTTGGGAATGCCTACTTACCCCTGGAGATGATTTTTAATTGCTAGATGGGGATGGAGAGTTTATTTGATCTGTGAGTTTATGTGCCCATATTAACATCTCCTGACAAGTCCAAAGGCCCTTTGGCCCTCCACCAGGGCTGTGAGCAGACAGTGGGCAGTTGTTTTAAATCATTCTTCATTTATATCTGAATGTTTCTTTGGGTCTGTGGGTTTCTTTACTACATCTGTGCCAATCTAGGTGTCTCAGGAATGATTTTATGACTTTAATGCCACATAGGACCACAGGAAACTCTATGAAGCTCTCTCAAGCCCTATCTGTCAACACATAAGGGACCATTATTTATTTTTACAAAATATTCTACCTTTCTGAGCATAAAATTTTCTTAATACCTAAAGCCTACAAAAGTTCTAATGGGGATGTTTGGAACACCCAACTGAAAGTGATTTAGAACCCAGGGTTACATATTATCTCCAATAAGCAGAAGTCAGCAACTGAGGGGGAATGAGCAGATTGGTTATTTTAGCAGCATAGTAATGACTTCCCATATCTTTCCATACCATCCTCAGCATGTGGATGACCATCTTTAGTTTTGTTCCTCCTGGGGGAAGATGGCTGTTGCTATTCCAGACATCATCTCCTCACCCAGTGTTCCAAAGACAGGAAGAAATTCTCCCAGTTCTGTATTTTTTTTTTAAATTGGAAATTGTGAAAAACAAAATGCACCTGTCAAATAAGGAGATGATTTTATTCAGTCTTTATTTTGCAACAGAGAGAATATACATTAATGAGGACCACGGCTAAGAAAGGAAGTAGCCCTGAAAGTTTTAGAAGAGGTTAGTAAACAAGGGGTCACCCTCAGTCTTACAAGAGTCAGGAGGAAAGATGGCACATGAGAGAGTAGGGTGGTGGCTATTTCCTAAACACAAAAGAGTGGGGTGGATTTCAGAAAACATAAGGAGAGGGGAGATTTCTTAGCCATCTCTGTTTTCTAAGAGTACAGGGCTCAGGTAAAGTTCAACATGGTCAATTTGTCCTTTTGTTCAAGAGGAATGAGTATCACTTGTCACTGAACAACTCAGAGATGATCATAAACTTAGAGGTCTAAGAAATTTCTCTTGAGATCTCTTTCTGATGCTATCCCTGCAAAACCAGACGAGCCCCACGCAGAGAGGTGGTGTCAAGGTTTTATTTAGAGTCCTGGAGAGCAGGAATCTTAAAAGAAATATGCCTACCAAGAAAAGAAGAAATTGTATTTTAAAAGGGTATCTGAAAGTGGAGAAACAGGAATTAGAGCCTACTTGGCAATCAGCCTCATGGATTCCACTGGGCCCAAAAAGGAACATCATTCATTCATTGTGTTTCTTGGAGCTCTTGAGCTAGGACAGATGATGCTCTTGATGATGTTGCTGTACACAGTCTTGGTTACTTCCCTGAAAAGACTATGCAAAATGTAAACATTTTGCCATATATCCCTAGTAGTCCAGATAGCAGCTTGTTCAAGGAGAATCCCCATTTATGCATGGTCTGCTGCAATGGTGAATCCTTCTAAATCATCAAGCCTCAGCTCACAGGGATTCTTCAGATCTTAGGAAAAACAACCAGCTGTGTGGCAACCTGGAATGCTGATAAGGATATGGACTGTCAGGTTATAATTCTCTGTAATGCCATCAGAGAGGTGGGAGAGAAGCTGGAAAAGTTATTTTGCAAAGTTGTAGCCAGATACTGGAGGAATTTGGAAAAAATAAAAATTTGGAAAAGACTGACAATTTGGACAAGATAACAGGATCCAGTCCAACTTGTAGGTAGATAACACAACAGATTTTTCCAAATGGAGGTAGGAAGTCAACTTCTACCAGTGAAGACGGGGTTTGTAAATCCATCACCAACAATTTCCAAAGAAATGTAAACTAACTCAGAGACAGTCAAAATATAAATTCATTCACCAAAACTTTGTGAGTTTTGGCCATTATGAGATCCTGTTCTATGAAACTTCTACAACTTTCAGTATCCATTATGAATCCTATTCTTTACAATACAATTTCTTAAAGTGACAAAATATAAGCACATTTATTAACAAACCAAATATGTGTGTATACACACACACACATTCTCTATAGCATATAAAAATAAGAAGCATAGTATATAAAGTTAAATAAAGTGTTATTGTTTGACTATGAGGTGTACCCTCTAATCTCCTGAGTTAATGCAGAAATATTCAGAGGTGAAATGATTACGTTATGAGTTGTAACTCAATCAGCGCATACTAGTTTGAATGAACTAACTAGGTGGTAACTGTAGGCAGGGGCATGGCTGGAGAAGGTGGGTTGGTAGAATACCCTGAAAGAGTTCATATTCCCTTTGTCCCCCTTCCTGATTCCTGGCCCCCAATGGAGAAACGCTTCTTTGTCAGGCTCTTCCACCATGCTGTTCTGCCTCACCCTGGGCCCAGAGTACTGGAGTTAGCCCACCATGGACTAAATTTCTGGAACAGTGAGATGTTCCTCCTCTAAATTGTCCTTGGCAGGTATTTTAGTTACAGCAATGAAAACTGACTAATAACAATTACTAAACACCCTCACTATTCTACTTTCTTATAAATGATCTAGATACCTAAAACATATTCATTAATTCAATTTAGTATCAGTCCAAAGCTTTCTATTACTTCAAGGTCTTGGAAATTATCTTCAAGCTGACATATTAGAAAATGTAATTGCTGCTGAAATGTCAGAATCATGAGTCAATTTGATTAAACAAAAATTTACATGTTTTATAATTTTAAATATTTAGTGGAAGTAATGCTAGCTGATTATCAGTGGACCTGGATAAGTTTAGGAAGAGCATACTCAAGTAGAGTAAAAATTATGCTTGTATTATTATTTACTCTTAGATAAAACAAAGCTCTTTTTATTAGACCAAAATTATTAAACTGGTCTTGTAAGCCCAAGATTTATCTATATTATAAAAATTTGACTTTTTAAAAAGTTTGAGTAAGCTTCTACATAAGTATTTCTTTTTAAAGTATTGAAAGTACTTGAGGCTTCATTTTTATTTCTGGGAATTTTAGGAATATTCAAATCAAATATGAATTTGTTTCTAAGTCAATCAGAAGGACACAGTTCCATAAGCAATTTTATGCTTTAATCGGTAATACCATCCGGAGAGAAGAAAATACTACATAATCACAAAATGAGAAGCTTTCAAGTAAGGCCCTTCTGAGTTATAGACATAACATACAGATCTAGAGGGACACTCATAGCTTCAGTTCTAAAACTTCAGCCATGGTTTCAGCTTTGTCCTTCTCTGTTCTCTATTCTTTTCCCCCTGTGGCTCTTTAAAATCCTGCCTCCTCCTCAAAGTTCACTCCTAGTGCATTCTCCTAAAAAGGTTTGTCCCAGCTCCAACAAATATAATTTCTTCATAACCCTGGTATCTCTCTGATCACTTGAATCAATCAACTTGGAATTTTAGTTGTTTATGTTCCTCATCTTCTCTTCAAATCCACACTCAGTTATTAGACAGAATAAATTATTGTCTTCCACAGATACTTATTTTGCACCTACTGTGTTCCAGGCACTGTACTAGATACTTACTAGTACAGTGAAGGACCCAAAAGATAATATGCCTATCTTCACGAAGCTTATAGTATAAAATTTGATATATCTTTAGTTTTCCTTTAAGGATTATCAGTAGTTTGTGAATAAATTAATAAACAAATGAAAAGCTTCAGGTTTAGATTAACTCTGATATGTAAAAGTAAGTAATATTTTTGTGGGGGGCTATTATGTGCCATGCACTTTTGGGAACTTTGTAAAAATTCTTTAATTTAATCCTCCTAATATCTAGACTCTATATGCTTTCTATATTTATTTCTAAATTTTATAGCAACTCTACAAGGTAAATATAGTCTCATTTTATAGAGGAAACAACTTAGGCCCAGTAAGGTTTTCTTGCTTGCCCTAAGTCATGATGCTAGTAGGTGTCAGAGTAGGGATTTGAACCCATGTGTGCCTAACTCTAAAGCCCTCAGTCAAGTTGATGAGTATGGTTTTACTGACTTGGAGAAAGCTTAGGATATACATTCCAGAGAGTAAGTCACAGGTAAGCCTTGACCTAAGGAATCGATGTCCCTAAGGAATCTGTGCACCTAGGGCACTTAGTGGCATGTTGACCCACACTGGTGAACTAGGGTGTCTTCTAGCTCTCAATTATCTGGGTCCAGATGGGAGCCTAGGTCAGAAAGTGGTGGCAGGCTGTGTGTAGATGGGGCTGAGAGAGGTTCTCAGGGGCAGAGGACTGCTCTCACCTAGGGCCGCACTCAGTCAGGCCACCAGGAGCAGGGCATGCCTGGAAGCAATGGGAACTATTTGTGCCAGAAGCACGCTCCTTCTATGGAGGCCATGTGTCACATTCTTTGTTTTAAGATCAGTGCCCCAAACTGGGTCTTTCATTGAAGAGATGGTTGTGTGTGTGTGTGTGTGTGTGTGTGTGTGTGTGTGTGTGTGAATGAGCTAATTAAAAATCAGTACAACTGAATTTTGCAACAGGAGGTTGAGTGATTCCATATTCAAACTCTTAAGTAGCTGCAGTTAGTTTACCTGACATTGATGTGGGGAAGAAGGGAGAGAAAGGCCTTTTGTTGAGGATTGGAGCAGCTTCCCCACCTTCTGCAGGGTCAATAGAGAGCTTCTAAGACACATTCACCATGTGCCAGGGCTTTGCATACATGATCACTGTTATGGTTTGGATGAGAGGTGTCCTTCAAAAGTTCATGTGTGAGACAATGCAAACAGGTTCAGAAGAGAAGAAATTGGGTTGTAAGAGTCTTAACCCAATCAGTGATTTAATCCCCTGATAGGAATTAACTGAGTGGTAACTGAAGTGGTAGGTGTGGCTGGAGGAGGTGGGTATTAGGGCATGACTTGGGGGTATATATTTGTATCTGGTCAGTGGAGAGCTCTCTCTCCTCTCTCTCTGCCTTCTGATCATCATTTGAGCTGCTTCTCTCTGCTACACTCGTCCACCATGATGTTCTGCCTCACCTTGAGCCCAGAGGAATGGAGTCAGCCTTCTATGAACTAAGATATCTGAATCTGTGAGCACCTAAATAAACCTTTCCTCCTTTACCGTTGTTCTGGTTGGGTCCTTTAGTCATGAGCAGTGAAAAAGCTAACTAGAACAATCATATTTTATTGTCACAACTACTTTATTATCTTCCAGATTTTACCTATAAGGAAACAGATATGAAGTGATTTAAGACCCTGTCCAATGTCACAAAGCTAGTAAATGTCAGTGGCAGAATTTGAAACCATACTGAGTCCAAAGGCTGTGCTCTTAACCACTGCATTATATGGCATCTCCAGTCAGAAATCACATTGAGGAGCACTGTAATAATGGTCACCCATGAATCACACCTCCCTATGTCTCTGCCCCTTTTCAATGTGTCATTGCTGACCTTCTCACCAAGATGAGCTCCACCCTCTTGAAATTGAGAAGATCCTGTGACTCTAATGAATAGTACATGGCCAAAGTAACATGTGGGAGTTCTGAAGCCTGTACTTCTTTGAAAGCTTTCACTCTCACCCTTTGGAATGCTGAGGCCACCATGTTACGAAGAAGCCCTGCCTTCCTCCTGGAAGGGGAGAGGCCATGTGGAGCAGAGCCAAGGCTCTGCAGTTGACAGCCAGCACCAACTGCCAGTTGAGAAGACCATCTGGGATGTTCCAGCTTCAACTGAGCTCCCTTTGCCACCAGTTGCATCTGAGCCCAGGCAAGACCAGCAGAACCTCTAGTCAATCCACAGAATCAGAAAAAATTATAAACCATTGTTTTGAGATAGCTTTTAAATTCATTATCTTTTTTTAAGCAATTTATAGTTACATGAAATAGAAAATCCCGGGAAATATGAACCAGAGGAATTTTAAGGCAGTGTTTAATTGGATGGTTTTATTTTATAGACAGGGAAACTGAAGCCCACAGAGGAAAGGTGACTTGTCTCAAATCCCACAATTTCTTATAGGCTGAGTCAGGGCTAACCCAGAGTCTTCAGAGTCACATTCCTACAGTTCTCTTTGCTACATTGTCCTCTCTAACTACACATACATTAAGAGGAAGAGAGAGTTATTTTCAACTAATTTCAAGGATCAAATCAGACATAACTTTCCTACATTCACATATGACTACATGGCCAATGTAATTCCACATCATGCACAACCACAAGAATGGGAAATTGTTCTCTCTGTATGTATAATATATTGTAATACACTCTACTGGCATGTCATGTATATCTAAAGAGAACAAGTAAAGAAACTTTAAAAAATAAATTTAAAAAAATTTCAAGGATCTATCCCTGAAAGCTGCTGATGGTTTTAAATTCTAATGACATGCATACAAAGAGACTCATGTATCAGGGACTCATAAATTGCCAGGAAATAATTACTGGAAACCAGACAAAGAGTTTTCATTGTTGAATATACATTTTCTCATACAAAATCTGTGCATTTATGGATGTACCATCTCTTTAGCAAGTCAGCTTGTTGTTATCAATAGTTGTTATCTTGGCTACTAATTCGATAGTTTGGAAAACGTCTTAAAGTTTAAAAAATCTGCGGCATCAGGAGTTTTAAAACCTGCCTTGGGTGAATCTGATGGGTAGTTGGAGTTGAGAACCTCCATTCTGGGTTCTTGGGTTCTTGGAAAATAGCACTTTCAATTCTGTACCCTCTAGAGCACCAGGCAACGTGGTTGTTGATTGAATTTGGGAATGCGATGCTGAAAGAACTTATAGACAGTAGCTACAACAGAGTAGAAAGAACATGGGCTGTGACATCAAAAATACTTCTCTACCTCTCAATCTTGCCATTGAGCATCTCTGTAGCCTTGAAAACAGATCTCTCTGGGCCATTTATAAAATGAATATAAAGATGATACCAACTTTCCAAAGATGTTAGGAAGGTCAGCTAAGATTATTTAGTTTCTAAAAAGATCCTTGGTAGCAGTAATACCTTGTCAAGTATTACTCTTGCTAATCAAAATGGAAATAGAGTAGCTTTTTAAAAATGAAAAAAAGGACAATCAAAGATGATTTTAGGAATTTAGGCAATACTGGGTTATAAAGAAAAGGAATTAAAAGTTATTTACAATTCCTTCACAAATACATGTAACTATTTTGTTGTTTCTTCTTCCAGAATTTTGTCTCATTGTCTATATGTGCGTGTACACACACACACACACACACAGTGCACAAAAACACAAAGTCAAAAAGAAATAAATACATGATTGCATTGTCCTCTGTGTTCATAACTGCAGTTATAAAGTTAACAACAATAGTTTTGAACTTAGGATGAAATGGAAATGAGAAAAGCCAGCGAAAATTTTTAGAAAAATTAAAAATTTCGAGGGACTAATATTTTCTGAAAACTATTTGAAGATTACCCATTGAGGCTTGCCCATTTCCTCTTTTGAGAAGACTGATGTTTCCCAAGAGAGCCTTTGAATTGACACAGTTGAAATGAAGGTCTCAGTTCTGTCCTCACTAGAAAAATCTTCGCTCTCTGAAAAGGCTTGGCCATGGCCTGAAAGTCCTTCTGGCCAGCAGCATTAATTTGCACATGGTTTCAAAGGTAGGGAGGAAGAGAATGGAATGAAGGACCAAAAAGTGCTTATTCAAGTTAGCTATTAATTTGGGGAAAGCAATTTTCATACCCAAGCCAACCTAGAGTTGATCCAAAAGTCAACAGTTAAAAGAGCCAGAGCAAACACACAGGCCAAATCTCTGAGGCTGATATTGTTTGGCAAGGAATCCAGCTTTGGGGAGGATGTGAAGACAACTGAACCCTTTCCAGCTAGAACCTCCCCTTTTTCTGGACTTAATTCCTAACAATGTCAGAGCCTCAACATGTCTCTTGGCTGGGGGCCTTGCCCATGAGGAGCCTGTGTTTACAGAATCAATGAGGAACAGATGAAGGGTGACTGTAATCTTAAAAAAGGACATGCCAGCATGGGCAAGCTGACTGTGGCTCAATCAAAATAAAGTCTTTACCTGAGTAATATCTTGTTCTGCCTGGATATCACTGATCAGAACACTTTGGATTCTTCTTTGGTCTTTAAAGTCCCACAAGATACATGCCACTCATCATTTTATAATACCCTCCAATATGTTTTGGCATGAGGGTTCTATTTAAAAAGAAGAAGGAAGAGGAGGAGAAGAAGAAGGAAAAGGAGTCTTGGAGTAGGAAACCTGTGTGTTAATCTCAGTTAATTCACTTAATAGCTGTGTGACCTTGGAAAAGTCTCATATGCTTTATATAACTTAATTTCTTTACCTGTAAAGAGGAGATCAAGATTCTTACCAACCTCCTATCGTTTGTCAAGCGAGAAATTACTTAGATGCAATGGTTCCTTCCTCTAAGGTCACTACTAGGCAAGCTGGTCACAGCACAGAAAGGCTTGCTGACCAAATTAACAGGTGAAAATGGATTCTAAAGCTGATTTAAAGTATAGTGAAAAGCAAGGGGAAAGATTTGAGCATATTAGCACTTTGAGATAGGGTGCAATTAAGGTGGAAGATCCATACTCCGAGTGCTACAATAGGCAGCATTCATATGTCCTGTCTGCCAGAGAGAACTTCATAGTGGTTGACTGGTTTATAAGGCCAGAGATAAGGTTTGAACAAAGGGTCCCACATTCACAAAGTGCCCTGGCCAAGAACACATACTGGCTGTGTTGGAAAAATGCAGAGACAAGTACATCTGGCCAATAGCCGTGGCTTGCCAATTAGCCTGCTGAGCAGTCATGGGTTTCATTTGTGTTTCTTGTACAGGACATGGAGCCAGATAAGGATGCCATTGATTTACAGTTGAATTAAAGACTCACGAACATTGACTGCTTATACGTATTTAGTTCACCTCAAATATTTAGTGTCTTATATACCTCACGCATATTTAAATATCATTTATGTTCAGTGCACGGTTTTCTCACCTTGAGAATATCAGGTATCTTTTGTCCTTCTATCCCTTTCTACCTATGTTAGATATGCATGAGCCATGGTTTCTAACCCGTATTATGAATATCATAATCTAATTTGTTTTCCTTTGTTCTAGAGCCCAATTGAATGTTCTTAAACACTAAAACAAATGTTACATCATTCTGTTGGAAGACTCAAGTGAGAAATCACTTTGAAAAGTATGAAGTTTTACATAATTGCAAGGGAGAAAGGAATGATACTCACTCAGCCATGCTATTTCTTTCCATAGTCATGATAACCAAGGAAGGGAATATGAATCCCATTTTATAGAGAAGAATGCCAAAGCTCAGACCTCAAGGATTGTTAAAGATCACACATTTTCTAAGAAGCACACTTGATGTACTTTTAGATCCAACAGATACCTGCCTGCACATTCTACACTGCGCTGTGAAGAATATCTTGGGTTCCTATCTATCCTTTCACTCATTCACTCCTCAACTTTTTCTATTGCATATTTACCATGAGTTCTGTGCATTACTAAACACAGAGGAGATACAAGGTATTAACCTAATGGAACTTGGGGCAGATAAATGAGAAAACAGTATCAAGTAGTACATTAAGCCCATGATGGATGCAGCACAGAATGCCAAGGGGATAGTGAAGAGAGACATCAAATGATCTGACTTGGGGATCAGAGAAGGCTTTCAGATAGAAGGAACTCTTGGTATTGGTATGAAATAACCACCCTCTTTCATTAGTCACTGACAGTTTTGGGAATTTCAGAGCAATGTTGCCAGGCAGGGACACTGGTAGAAATGCTCATGTGACTGGGCAAGAACTCAAGTGGTCTTGACCAGGCATGTAGCTGACCCTGATGGTCCTCTGTCCATACTGTCAAGCCATGGTGCAGTCCCGTTAGTCCCCTTGCTCATTCTCCAAAGCTGACTAGTCATCAAGCCCCAGTAGGTTACAGGCTTATTCTATTTAGTCATTGGCTCTTTGCAGCTAATGTGCTTCTCGTTCATTGTGGTTTTTAAAAATTAAAAGCCTTTGATTTATTCTAAAGATAGATCTGGATAACTTTAATTAAAACTTACCCAGCTCTCCTGAAGAATGGAAAAAAAGATTTGAGAGTTTAAATCTTAGGCAGAGCTTAGATTAGATAGAATATTTAGATTAGATAAAATATTTTAATGTTAACAGTATGTGGGCCATTTTTTGAACCCCTCTAAACTCCAGTCCCTTCACCAGAAAACGAAATAACAATAATTCGTACTTGAGAATGTAATTATATGTGGACTAAATAATGTGAATGTTCCAATCCCAGGGGTGCTTTCCCTTGGAGAGAGCCCATGCCTCCCCTGCTTGATATGTCATGGGCTGCAAGCTGCATTTCCCAGTTCTCAGATCAGCTAGCTTCCAATTGCAGATGGTCAATGGGAAGCACTGATGGGAAATTGCAGGATGGGAGGAAGGGAGAAGTGGGGTACTCCTCCTCTTTCCTTCCAGCAGATGCTGCTTCTCCTCTGTGGGGCTGGCTTCATGTTCACCATGTTCGAGTTTTGGCAAGTGAGCCCAGCACCTTGACCCAGGAAATACCACCCTGCTTCCTGCCGAGGGTAAGTCTGGGCCACCCCATCGCTTCCTGATTGGCTTCTCCCATCTTCCATCTTTTCTTTAGCCATTTTCTAATATAACATTCTTTCTATTTTTAGTACTTAAAGATGAGTCTTTTGTCCTCGTAGGACCCTAACCACTGCAGTGAGTGAAATGCACTTGCTTGATGTAATCTATTTCTCCGTTAATGATCAGACAAGATATTAGGCAAAAGAAAGTGGGTAAAGATTAGGAGAACCTGGATAAGACTGGTTAGAGATGCTTCTTAGGTTTACTGAGTTAGTTTGCCCAATGGCTAGTGACTAGGTGTTCAGTAAGTGATGGCCACGATGAGAATTGTTCCCCTTCTGCTTAAGGAGAATGTACTGTAATAAGGAACATGCCCTTAAAGGGAATAGAAGGGTGGAAAGACCTGACAGTTGCTGTTGACAATTAACAGCCCCTCCAATGCTCTGGAGTTAGTTCTCAGTGCTGGGAAGAGCTGACCTCAGCCAGTTAGCACCCAGACTGCAACTTCTGAGCTGCTTGGAAGGGCTGGTCCCTCTGCACAGTGTCCCCATAATGAAGAGCAGATTTTTCCACCCCCACAATCTGGGGTGAAAGCTCCTCCTCCTCACCCTAAGAACAGAGGAAGAATGTTCCAAGAATATTTGCCACAGCTATTCAGCCAAGATCTTATTTTCACATTCCCGTTGACAGTTTTCCAGCCCCACTCCAGTCTGCTGTTTACGTCCTGTGGCCATCTTACTTTCATTCCCAGAACAGCCCCAGTCTGAGGCATTCAGAATAGGCCCCTGCACAGAGGCAGTAAGAGATTGTCACAATCTGTGACACTAAGAAGGAAAGTGAAGGGCTGCTATACTGAGCTCCTAGCATGGTGGGGGAAGAGGAGGTGAGGGTTATGTATCTTTATAACCAAGTACCCAGCATGGTGCCTGGCACACAGGGATTGAATCTGAAACAAACTTCCCTCCCTGGATCCCAATACTACCACATTGCCTGAGCAATGACCACATCAGGCACCTTACATACAGTCTTGCTAATCTTTATGATAACCCCATGGGTTGGAGTTATTGAGTGCACTTTACAGATGATAGAAACTGAGGTTCTGCAAGGTTAAGTGATTTGTGCAAGGCTGCATGGATGGTCAAAGGTAGAGTTAGGATTCAAAGCTACGTCTTTCAGGTTCCAAACCTGCATTGTTTCAACAATTTTGTACTATCTCCTGACATCTTTGTGACAGAAGTTTAAGAATACTCTGTGCAGCCACATTGCATATTTTATAGCTGCCCTCATCAAAAGCCTGGGTGGACCCCAGTTGGTAGAGTGAGAGAGAATGCCTCTGAGCCCAGTGGAATTCACTGAGGTCAATCCCCAGGGTCTTTCCTGCAACTCGGAAGCTAAACACCAGTTGTTACCCAGGAAACCAGAAGCCATCTGCAGACAGTAGAGAAAAAGGTTCTCTTTGCTATACTTTCCATCACCCTCAGATTGAAATCAAATGATGTAAAGAGATAGAAATTGTGGGTGCTTCAATGGCTGGGAGGAGAACCAAACTTCTATTTTGAGATCAGTTACCATATAGTGAACAACAATTGACCCAAAAGAAACCTAAAAACAAAGGAACAGTCAATGAGTACTTAAATTTGATAGGTGTCCTTGACCTCACATGTTTTATTTTTTTTATTTCTTCTTTTTAGATATACATCACAGAGTGTATTTTGACATGTTATACATACATGGAGTATAACTTATTTTAATTAAGAAACTGTTCTTGGACCTCACGTGTTTCTGATCTGAATATCACAGGCATTGCAAAGGCAATCACATTTACTTGTAATAGCCAGATCTCTAGGGTACTGAGCTTCCACCTACTTGAAGGTAGGAGGACCAATCTGATAGAAATCTGTCCCCAAAATTTCTGAAAAGTTGGGCTGGAGAATATAGCTCAGTTGGAAGAGTGCTTGCCTTGAATGTACAAGGCCCCTGGGTTCAATCCTCAGCATTAAAAAAAAAAAAAAAAAAAAAAAAAAAAAAAAAAAAAAAAAATTCTGAAAAGCCCCAGGCATGTTTACACATTTCAAGAATCAGTACCGGTGGTTCCTCACCTAACATTGCAGCTGCTGCTAGAGGCTAGATCCTCCCCCACACTAGGAGACACACAGAGAGAGCGAGAGAGAGAGACTGAGACCCCTTGCATGTCACTCTTGGCCAGGGGTCCACAGCTTTAGCCTCATAGAATTGGTGTGGTTCATGAAAGTCCTATTTAAGTTCATGAACATATTCCCTTTCCAGCTGTGCTTTGTAACTGGCAGAGGCCATGACCAATTATCAGCTAACAGAGTGGATCTGGAATCATGGCTCCCCTCCAGCCTTGGCCTACACTGGGCCTGGCTGACTGCCGGATCCTCTGATGTGCCATTTAATTACAGGAGATTCCATAGTTCCTCTTGGCAAATTGTCTCTTATCTGACAGACTGTATATGTTGTATTTAAACTCCACTGGTAAACAAAATTCAAGCCCTTTTTATTTATGTATTTATTTTCTCTCTTAGTAGACTTTCTAGTCCTTTTGCAAACCAGTGGATACAAATGAATGTAGGGGAAAAGGAGATGTGACAGTTTTTTCCTGGGAATGGGGTGGTGGTGATCAGGACTCTACTTGAAGCAGGGATTTCTTATTAGATTTAAAACACTAGCAAAAGAACCAGTGCTTACCCAATTAGTCATAGGCTTCTGATTAGAATGATAGATCATTGGTTATGAGGCAGGAATTTAGAGTTAACTTAGGGTAGTGGTTTCCAGCTTGTGAGCTGCATCCGCAGGATCCTTTTGATAATTCATGAATGCAGAAGATGCCAAATATGGTCTCAATTATGAATTAATGACACTTCTCTCTACATATATAGAATACTAGTTTTCAAACATATATGCCCCTATTGAAATTAATAAATTACAAATCCATCTTAAAATTTTACTACATTTATGATAGTTTTTAGATATTACATATTTTTTCAGACTACCGACATAAAAATCTATCTATATTCAGTGAGGATTTGTGTCATGTGAAAAAGGGCATCCTCATATTAAAACATACTTGAAACTTTTTTTGTAATCCTAAATTTCCTAGAATCACCTGAGGTAGGGGAACTTGGAAAATGTGTCCAGATCCAGGAACCTGCATCTGGTAGTGGAACCCAAGGACCTGCATTTCAGTTTCACTGCCAATAGGACTCATCTGCAAAAAAGTGCAGAACCTCAACTCAGGTCAATCCACTCAGCATACGGGTGAGAGAATTCAAACTCAGAGGATGTAAATAATTGAATCAAGATCATGAAATATGGGATCAGCAGCTCAACTATCCCCTGTCGGGTTCCTTTAGGCCCATAGAAAGGAAAAGAAAGCTACTTCTCACCTGGTGGGGTTCAACTGATGAAGACCACAGATCCTGCAGTCCATCAACAGGAACTGTGTCTAAGGGGTAGATATTATCTCTCCAAGATTTCTACTATTTCAACCATCTCTCACAAACTCCCCAGCTCAGGCTGGTCTGGCCAGAATTCTTGCTGACTTTGGTATAGGTCCAGAACTTTCTGTCCCTGCCCTTTTCTAACAATTCTGCTTCTTCATGCTCCACCTCATCTTCCCTATTGTTAGACCCCACCAAGTCTCTCAAGTCCTAGTCACCAGTTGCTATGCTCTGAATGTTTGTGTCCCTCAAAATTTATAGATTGGAACCTAATCATCAATGTGATGGTATTAAGAAATGAGGTCTTGGGGAGATGACTAGGTACATAAGAGCAGAATCTTCATGAATAGAATTTAGTGCTCTTATGTAAAAAGACCCTAGGGATCTTGTATGCCCTCCACCATGTGAAGACCTGGTCAGAAGGTGCCATCTACCAACCAGGAAGAGGGCCCTCACCAGACCAATTATGATTGTGCCTCATCTTAGACTTCACAGTTTCTAGAGCCATTTATTTACATGCCACCCAGTTTCTGCTACTTTTATTATAACAGCCTGAATGAACTGAGATACAGTTCTGCCTCAAATGTGTTTCAGAATTAGCCTAATCTTACTGGTCACTTTGTGGCCTTGAATCCCCTCTGCCCTTTAATATGAGCTGTTTCTGCGTTGCTGTGTGTGAGTGGCTAAGCTGTGCCTCACATAATGTCTGCTGTAGAACTGTACACACAGTTTCTTGCTTGATGAATGAAGTTTGTGTCCAAATATACATGACGCAAACTCTAAAAACGTTTAGTGTGGGAATATACACCATTCAGTCTTTTATTTACACATCATCCCTTATTGAGCACTTTGTGTCAGGCCCTGAAGATATAAAATAGACCAAACGTGGCCTTTCTCTTAAGCAGTTTGTGTGCCAGGGTTTGTTTAGATTTCTGCTGCTTTGATTTTTTTTTTTTTTATGTGTTAGCATAAAAAATTCTGCTACACCTTAAATAAATACTTATTTAACTTTGTAAGCAATTAGTAAAATTGTGAAGAAAGACAATTATCAATGGAAATGCAAATCCTTAATGAATAATACCATGTTTGTTCAATTATAGAGCACATTCCACATTCTGGGCTATTTATAAACAGTATCTCATATATTCCTCCAGGCCACCCTTCAGGTATGCTGTTATTTCTGTTTTCATGTTGGAATAAATAAAGTAAATGATTTGCCGAAGATCTCATCAAATGTGATATGAGGTTTCAAACCCGGGTTTTTGTAATGCTGGAGAATGTGCCCTTAGTCACTGCTCTATATCACTTCTTCTGTCCCTTTAGAATCATAAACACTAAAACACAGGCAATCGCTAGAGGATAGTGAATAGTGATGAGTCATTAAGGGAAGTCAGCAGATCTAGGTGATTGATGGATTTGTTATCAGTAAGTAGGGTCAAGAATTGCAAAACTGCTTTAGAATCTACTCGCAAAGCCCGAAGCTCTCAAGAAAGTCAAAATACATCACTATTCTATTATGAGGAGTTTGGTGTCTTGACAAGTCTTCCCACCCATTTACCCTGGAGCCGTCTCTCCTTCAAGGGTGGCTCTCTAGAAGCAGTCTAGAGAACTCAGATTTTAAAAGGTTGTCCCCAGGCCTCCTTTGCCTGACTCATTGTGTGGTCTCAAGCCAGTGAGTCACCAATCTGTGACTCAGTTTTCACATCCTACGCAGAGCTCAGAGTCTGACTTTTGGGATCTTAGGGATAGCTTTATATGGAGGTGACATAAGGCAAGTGATGTGCTGGAAAGCCAGGAGTCCCGGGCTATACTTTTCTCGTTTGGCTTGTAAGAGCATCTTTTAACCAATCAGAGGTACTCAGGGATGGACCAAACTGAAGTGTCCTCACTAGTGAGGGAAGTCTCCATTACGGATGATATGTAAATCCATAGGGTGGATCCTCCACCCTATGGGTGGTTGTCTGTGGCAATGGATTGTCATCTACTGTGTAGATGAAGAAATCCTGTGTAAAGAAACATGGATTCACTCCAAACCTATCTTTTCCAAGCTGCACAGAAAACTGGTAGAGCTTCCTGTTCTTAATACAGGACACAAAACTGCCACAGTCCTCTAGGCAAACTCTGGGATGAAACAATTCACCTGGGATGTGAGTCAGAAGTTTAGTTGATAAGGACCATAGACTAGATCTTGGGAATAACTGGTCCTCAAGAAGTCTGCAACCCGTTTGCTTGTAACAAAGACATAGCTCAGTTGAACATTATGTGAGACACCATTCCCAGCTCACAGAGGAACACAATAAGATGCTAGGAATGGGATTTTTATTGCCACTAATTCATTTCAGGCCCCAATATGACAAATATCAAGATTCAAAAATCAGTATGATAGCATTCTCCATAATGCAGATTTTCAAGAAAAGAGGCCCACATATCTTCTGGCTTAGACCTCAGACAGATAAAGAATAGAGAAAAGACCGGAGAGAGAAATAGAGAAGATATGGGGAAAGGTGCCACAGGAGAACATGTAAAGATATTCCTTGCAGTAGAAAACACAGAACTAGTCCCTGAGTTGTGCCTGAGAACGTAAGTTGGGACTGGTACTTGGTTCTTGCTCCCAAGAGGTAGAGGATGAGAGTTAGAGGATGACTTGCTACCTATGGGACAAGCGGAGTGTGTGCTGGGTGGGTTTAAACTGCATTCCCCGAGAATTTTTCAGAGAAAAGCATGCAGTCATTTCCTGTGCATTATAAAAGTAAGCAACACCAGAAAGAGAACCATCGTGTGATTGGATCATCTTCTATCTTGTCTTAAGTGCCTGCTGGAGTGAGGGGATTTTGACAGAAGACTGGATATGTGCTGCTCCTTAATGCCTCAGTGGCAGCAGGAATAGAAACACATCTGTCAAGGTCAAGAGAACTATGGAATGGACATCCCAGAAGAGGCTGTTGGAAGAACCCCTGTCATGGCCCCATGAGCAGAGTCCTGCTCTGGCCCACATGGGGATGTTTTCTTTGGCTAAAGGCCAGGCTCAGGTCAAAGCTATCCTATCCCCTTCCCCTCCTGTCACCCATGGCTCTGACCATGATGGATATGAAACAGCAGAGAGAGAGAGAGAGAGAGAGCGCCAGTGTGGGGGATGGAGGAACCAGGACAGGAGTCAACAATAAATTGCATTTCTGCCATGCCATGAGTCATACTTTCTCAACATCTTGGTTACACAAACTAGAATAGATTTCGCCTGGTTTTTAATTTATATTCTTAATTGCTAATAAACATTTTCACTTTCTCTTGGAGCCTGATGGTATACTTACCATTCCATTTTTTTTTAATCTCCTAATTTGTATCGGCTTCTATGATAGCACACAGTCATGTATTATGAGTGGAGGTTTACGAGTATTTCCATGTTAAAAGATAAATTCCTTGTGGCAGTAGCTATTTTATTCCTATTAATATTCCTTGTACCCTTCACAGTAAGGCATATGGCTCACATGCAATCAAATCTTGTAACATGAATGACTGAATGAATACATGCATGTTCACAGGAGGGACTTGGCAAAAGGCAGATATATTGAGACCTTTTGAAGCTTCTTGAATCTCCCTGGCAGGACTACGTCCATAGTTCCTACTTAGAGGTTTAATCATGTTCCCCGGGGACATGAGTAACTCTTTGCCCATTTGGATTGGAGGGGAATCCCCATTATACCCAGGAGACAGTGTGTCCCTGAGGAGGAATGGAGACACTGAAGAGAACAAGCTCTCCATCAGGATAAATAAAAAACGGGAACTGAGCCATGACGGCCTGACTGCAACAGAACCCTCTGTTATGAGGGAACAGTGGAGAATTGTTCATCTACATCTCATTCCTAATGGAAATCTTCAGACTGCAAAGTCAGTGTCAGCTTTGATTCCCTGCCCTGAGAGGAAGCTTGGTCAAAAGGCACAAAGTGGGTCTGTGCAGAGTCAGAGGAATTAGTTTGGGCAAGAGGAGACCCTCACATTCCATCTTTGTTCAGTGGAGGAACTTCTAGCGCTGGGGTGGCCAACCCAACCCAGACCAGCCCTAGCCGTGGGCTCCTCAGAGAACACATCTCCCTGTGGAACCACAACAAGATCACAGGCGGAAGAGCTAAGGTCAGACCAGGCCTGAGGGTGAGTGCCCCAGTCATTGGCTTCTTTCTTGAAAGGAGTAAACAAGAGCGCCCTTGGAGTTGTGGGAGTCTGAGGGTCCAGGGTAGGTGAGACTGGCAGAATTCACTCAACCATTCCAGGTCCCCTTCAAAAGGAGACGGATTAAAATAACCTGGAAAGGCCTTGCAGGGCAAAAGCAAAGCCAGTTGCTGTCTCAAAGCTAATTTTAAGAACGTCTTTTTCTCTCGAAATTTCATCACCATGACTCATCGCACCACAGGCCAAGATTCTGAAGCTCTGAGTCAGACCAGGCCCTGGGAGCTAAAGCTCAATGGGAGTTTTACCTAAATAAAGCCAGTCAGCTTAGCCTGCTGTGAAACATGCATTAGAAACTTGTTAATTCAGTAATGCACATGTCCTTGCACCTCTGCTGTTCACACTGTTGCCCACGTGTTCTTGAAGCTGTTGGTAGAGAAGACTTCACATACATGTGGGACACCTTTCTTTTTCTTGGATCTTCCATTTGTATGTTTTCATATCTTCAATACTATTTAGCTCCTTTTCCACATCTAATCAGCACTTCCATTAGTGCTGTTTTGTATACTTGGGGCCAGAACAGGTGTGATAAAGCACACATTTCAGAAAGGATCCAGGGTCCCCATCTCTAAATGTCAATTAAGTGGAATGACATTTAAATTTGGATGTTAGAGTATCAAATCTGGAAGGGAACTTACATCATGTCTTCTACCTCCCCTTCACTATATAGACAAGAAAGCCAAGACTCAGAGATATTGAGCAACTTGTACAGGGTAACACAGCCAATTAGGAAAAGAATATAGACAAGAAGTCAGGGTCTTCTCCCATCTTAATATCTTAATTAAACTGCCTATTTTTGTTTATTACACATCCAGATTAATCCCTAGAGTCTACAAAACACCATCACTGAGTATTGGAGGAAGGCAGTCATTGTTCGGGGACCTATAGGAAAGAGAATGTAGGCAATGTTCAGGGTTGACCACCTGCCCATTGGTATCCCATGAGTTCCAGACCAGTGGTCTGAAATGGTAACTGCTAGAGTCTTAGGGGCAGGAGGACTGGAGATAAACCATAGGAGGGACAGGGATAGGGATTGATCAGGATGGGCCTGGAGATAGAGACAGAATTTCTGCTCAGGATAGTAGCAGTGGCAGATTAAGCAAAGCAACGGAGACAAGAAATGGTCCCTGAGAACGGTAGCTTGTCTACTCTTCGTGGGGCACTTGGTGGATGTTGTTGTTACTGTAAATGAACGAGGAGACATGTAACTGGGAAGTAAGATGACTTTGGCATTAGGCTGTTGAATGGGAATCTAGGGAGTTAGAGCAGAGGCTCTAACTCAGAGCTCAGGATGTATAGATTCAAGCTTTACCACTTACAGGACTTGTAACTTTGATCAAGGTTTCTTACTTCTCTGAGCCTTAGGTTCTTCATCTATAATGTGAGAGAAATAATACCTACCTCACAAGGTTGTTGAGAAGACCAGATAAATACCAATCTAATGAACTGATGCCTTGCACATGGTGAATACCCAACAAGTGATTGCTATCATCCACTAGTATTGATTCAAGAGAATACAAGTCTCCAGCATACACAGCCTGTCCTAACCTATGACCTTTCAACTTCTCTCTCATTTTTCTTTCTCCTTTGGGATCCTTTTTCTTTCCCCTCCAGACATTTCTTAATTTCCCCCTTCTTATCAGTGCTGTAACCTAATGCTTGAGGATTTCAGAACAGGATGCTTTGGAGCCCTGTTTTCCATTTGGATGCAACTTACACACTCTGTTCTGCTGCTGTCAAAAGCATTAAAGGGGTGGAGGGTGTGGTTTACTGTACTACATAATGCTGTGATCTGTGCTTTTTAAAATTGCTCCAGCAAAGGAAGGAAATAGTCTATGATGACACTGCTGGCTTTTATCACATAAATATGAAGCTCTGTGTTATTGTTTGGCAAAAATCCCAAAATTTCCCTCAAAAAGCCCAGGACAAGTTGAGAGCCAGCTATACACACAGCTACAGAATGCCAAGATATATTTAATAAAAAGCAAAAATTATTTCACATGCCAGAAATTGTTCTTAACAAATACTTGGCCAAATAAATGCAGTCTTCTCTATTCCTTCCTGCCCACCTCCCCCTGCCACACACATCTCTTTCCCAGTCCCCTATCCATACACACTGCTAGGTCTCTGCCTGGAAAGCTTAATGGGTGAGATGTCTACAGGAAGATGAGAACATGAGGACTGATCTAGAGGGGAAGTAGGTTGCTGGGGCCTTGAGCAATTAGGGAAAGAGTTACAAATGAGGGAAAGAGTCTACAGAGGGAGACCAAGTTCTGGTGTAGACTAGCTATTCCAGATTAGAGCTGGGAGGACTATTCAAGGGGAGAATCCACAGTAAAAATCTGACTTATACAAAAAATTTCAATAAATCTATTTCTAAACCTGGACTTGCTTCATGAGTCTGTGACCCATTTAGTTGCACAGGGTCCCACATTCTGAAGACCCCCAGGCTGGGTTTAATTTTTTGCTGTTGCCATTTTGAAATTCTTTATCAGTTTTGAACAAGGAACTCAACTTTTTAACTTTGCACTGGGACCTAAAATATATGTTACTGGTACCGGTCAGGGGGAATTTAATCAAAGATTCATTTTCAGAAATTAAAATTGGAAGAAAGAATGAGGTAAAGATGAAGGAGAGACTCCTCTGAGTTATGGGAGCAGGGAGCAGGGGCAGTCATCAAGTGACTCTAGAACCTCACAGAACCAGGCAGAGGTCAGTGACTATCTTTAATGGTTAAGAACTGCAGCAGCTACTGGCAATCCCTGTGCCTCAGAGTGATGTACCACAGAGTACTGGCCTTAGGAAAGCTTCCCTTGTGGTAGGTGTCAATTCTTACCCAATCAGCTATGGCCACAGTGCGAGGGTCTCATGGGCAATCTGCAGCAAAGGGACAGTACTGGAAAGAATGGACAAATGAGTGTCCAGACAGACAGAAATAGAAATAGATTCCTGCTTACCACTTACACATGTTGTAAACTAAGACTTCAGATTTCTCTGAGCCTTAGCCACTTCTGTAAAATGGGGAAACAATACTTAAGGCTTTCATCATAAGACTGATGAAAAGTTTAGATGAGCTATAGTTTATATAGTCCCCACACCCTGCCTGACATATGTAAGTATTTAACAGTGTTTTCTTTTTTTTTTTTATTGTAAACAAATGGGATACATGTTGTTTCTCTGTTTGTACATGGCATAAAGGCATACCATTTGTGTAATCATAAATTTACATAGAGTAATGTTGTTTGATTCATTCTGTTATTTTTTCCCTTCCCCCCACCCCTCCCACCCCTCTTTTTCCTCTATACAGTCCTTCCTTCCTCCATACTTGCCCCCCTCCCTAACCCTAACTCTGACTCTAACACTAACCCTTCCCTCCCCCCCATTATGTGTCATCCTCCACTTATTAGCGATATCATTCGTCCTTTGGCTTTTTGAGATTGGCTTATCTCACTTAGCATGATATTCTCCTTAACAGTGTTTTCTATTGTAGCCTAGTATTGATTTAAGAGAACATGGGTTGAGGAACATAGGTTCCAATCTTACTGGCCTTGACCTTGAGCAAATTATCTCTCAATCTCAGTTTCTTCATAGGTAAGAGGAATAGAGAAATTCAGTGCCTAAGAAAATGTCTAGCACAAATTTGATGCTCACTATGTACACATTAAATGAATTAGTGAAGCTGTGTTCTGTCACACTATAATATGAGATCAGAAAGCTATTTGCAGAACTGCAAAGGGCTTTGCAACTGTAATAATTATCATATTGTTGACATCACAAAATCAGATTTATAATTTCAAGGGGCAAAGAATCAAATGTGTATGAAATCATCACACTCTGAAAATAAAATAAATTTCTGAGCATTTGCCTGCTTGGAGATTTGGATCAGCCTGTTGTTACTGGTATCATCACATAGCTAACTAATCCCAATGTAACCAAACCAGACTGGAAATTTGCATCGCTTTCTCCCACATCCCCAAGGCTTTTTCTTTCTTGTGTGAAAGAGAAATGCTATTATCAAATGGATTACCACAAATCAAAATACATAATTAATGACAAGATATTCAATATGCACCACCCACATTCAGTGGATTCAGAGTATGTCATATCTTTTCATTATAGCTTGTGAAGCATGAAGTGTATTTAGGGAGAAAAAAAATTTCACTCATTACCCTCCAGAGATGCCAAGAGAGGAAATGCCTTGTGTACAAATGACATAAAGCACATACTTTTCTTGTTCTGAGTTTACATATTCCATATGGGATAAAAGGAAACCCAAATGTCACTACAATACCAAATGCCTTGGGTGAGAGAATTTCCAGGTTTCAAGAATAGAAAAACAGCATGAATACAGTAAGACCAAAGATGAACCTCACCAAATTGGAGTGATCTTGAGATTGAATAGATTCTGAATGCATTGCAGTACATATTTTCTTCTTTGAGTGATGGAGTGTGTTATGGTTAATAGTTACTGCAAAGGGAGACCTGGATAAGTCTCTACCAAAATCTCTGCTTCTCTTTCCATTGCAAAGGGTTGTCTCCCCATCCTCTAGCATTAGGTGCAGCTGTGTACATGAATTCTAATGATGTAATGGGAATAGAAAAGATAAGTGCATACTTTCTGTAGAGAAATGTCAATACAGATTCTTTGCTCAATTTTATTTGAAATAGTTGTCTTTTTATTGTTGAGTTGTAAGAGTTCTTTATATATTCTTGTTAATAATCATGCCAGATAGGCGAATTGAATATATTTTCTCCCATCGGTGGGTCACTTCTCACTTTCTTGATAATGTTCCATGGAAACACAAACTTTTTAATTAATGAAATCCAGTTGACCTGTTTCTTTCTTTTGTTGCTTGCACTTTTGTAAAGTATCATTCTAGTAAACCAAGGACAAACTCAGGGTCACAAAGATTTATAGCAATGTTTTATTTTAAAAGCTTCATAGTTCTGGCCCTTACATTCTGACTTTAAAATCATTTTGAGTTAATTTTTGTATATAGTATAAAGTAGGAGACCAAGTTTATTTTGTGTGTGCCTAACCAATTGTCCTGGTACCATTTGTTAAAATGATTATTCTTTCTATATTGAACATTTTTAGCATTCTTGTTGAAAATTAATTGACCAGGGTTTATTTCTAGATTCCCAATTATATTCTATTAATCTATGTCTAACATTATGCCACTATCTCTCTTTCTTGCCTATTGTAGCTTTCTTTTTAGTAAGTTTTTTCAGGGTGTGTGCGGTTTTTTTTTTCAGTGCTGGGGATTAAATATCGTAAATTTTGAAATCAGAAAGTTTGAATCCTTTAGTTTTGTTCTTCTTTTTGAAGATTGCTTTGACTTTTCAGGGTATTCTCATTTCCACTTGAATTTTAGAATCAGCCTGTTGAATCTTTTTAAATAAAAAACACAGCAAAGATTTTATTAAGATTATTTTGGAGAGACCAGCACAGGGCGCCAGGGACTTCCCCAAGCAGCCCAGCCCCCTGCGGCGGGAAGCGCCTCTCTAGGCTAGCTTCTCAGGGCAGACCGCCCAGTGAGAGCCTCTCAACGCAGAGCCACCCACAAGTCCCCAAGCCAGCGGAGACCTCCGACTTGCAAGCAGCTTCTGGGACCAGGGCTGGGCAGCCAGAGACCTCTCCAGGCAGCCTTGCCCCCCTTCAGCTGCAGGCTTTTTCCATGGGGCAATCCAAGATGGCGGACTAGAGGGTGACTGCATCTCCAGTTGCTCCAGAACCCAGGATTCAAGAAGGGGAGGCACTGAGAGACTCAGACTAAAATAGAACCACGGGGTGAGTCTCCCCCACCCAATGAAGCTCAGCTGGGGGGCAGGCCCGGATTCGAGCGGCTTATTAGAGTAGGACAGGGCAGATAGAGTCTCCCACAGGCAGCTCTGTGCACTCTGGTGGTGGGCTCCTCCCACGGGGACAGATTCTCCAGCCTGCGGAGCAGGCCCCCCGTGAGAGCCTTTCTGCACAGAAGCAGCACAGCCAGCTCCGGTCGGCCCCGGAAAGCTCCGGCCCACCCCGCTACCAGCTCTGGCCCGCCTGCAGGTTGCTTCAGAGGTCAGGACAGGGCGCCAGGAACTTCTCCAAGCAGCCCAGCCCCCTCCGGCAGGAAGTGCCTCTCTAGGCTAGCTTCTCGGGGCAGACTGCCCAGTGAGAGCCTTTCTACACAGAGCCAGCCACAAGTCCCCAAGCCAGTGGAGACCTCTGACCTGCAAGCAGCCTCTGGGACCAGGGCTGGGCAACAAGAGACCTCTCCAGGTCTCTCTCCCTGGAACCAGTAGCGGGCTAGGGGCAGCTTTCTTCAGAAGCACTACATTATAAAGTTAATCCAAGACTTCAGGCTACTGAAGGCTGGTAGGTGATACACTGGAAATCTACAGGGACACTATAAGCAAATAGAGGAAATCTGCAATATCACAGAGTCCCACTGACATTTGACCAATATGAGAAAACAAGGGAAGAAAATATCCGAAACAAACCTAGATACTATATCCATAAAACCCAATGACAGCACAGCAGAAGAAATGTCAGAAAGGGAGTTCGGAATGTACGTAATTAAAACAATCAGGGAAGCAAATGAGGAGATGAAAGAACAGATGCAGGCATTAAATGAACGTGCTAATCAACAGTTAAAAGAGCAAATAACGGAAGCAAAAGAGCATTTCAATAAAGAGTTAGAGATATTGAAAAAAAAAAAACCAAATGGAAATCCTTGAAACGAAGGAAACAATAAACCAAGTTAAAAACTCCATAGAAAGCATAACCAATAGGATAGATCACCTGGAAGACAGAACCTCAGATATTGAAGACAAAATATTTAATCTTGAAAACAAGGTTGACCAAACAGAAAAGATGGTAAGAAATCATGAACAAAATCTACAAGAATTATGGGATATCATGAAGAGGCCAAATTTAAGAATTATTGGGATTGAGGAAGGCTTAGAGAAACTAACCAAAGGAATGAACAATCTATTCAATGAAATAATATCAGAAAATTTCCCAAATCTGAAGAGTGAAATGGAAATCCAAGTACAAGAGGCTTATAGGACTCCAAATATACAAAATTACAACAGACCTACCCCAAGGCACATTATTATGAAAATACCTAACATACAAAATAATGACAGAATTTTAAAGGCTGTGAGAGAAAAGAATCAGATTATATTCAGGGGGAAACCAATAAGAATATCAGCAGATTTATCAATCCAGACCCTAAGAGCTAGAAGGGCCTGGAATAACATTTACCAAGCCCTGAAAGAAAACGGATGCCAACCAAGAATCTTATACCCAGCAAAACTTACTTTCAGATTTGACGATGAGATGAGATCCTTCCATGATAAACAAAAGCTAAAGGAATTTGCAAAAAGAAAGCCGGCATTACAGAACATTCTCAGCAAAATATTCCATGAGGAAGAGATGAAAAACAATGAAGTAAATCAGCAACGGGAGGAACTAGCCTAAAGGAATAGCCAAATAAAGGGGAAACCAAATCATGTCAAAAAACAAAAAGGAGTCAAATGACTGGGAATACAAATCATATCACAATAATAACCCTGAATGTTAATGGCCTGAACTCATCAATCAAAAGACATAGACTGGCATATTGGATGAAAAAGAAAAATCCAACAATATGCTGCCTGCAAGAGACTCATCTCATAGAAAGAGATACCCATAGACTAAAGGTGAAAGGATGGGGAAAAACAAACCATGCACACGGACACAGCAAAAAAGCTGCAGTATCCATCCTCATTTCAGATAATGTGGACTTCAAGCCAAAACTAGTCAGAAGGGATAAAGAAGGACATTACATACTGCTTAAGGGAAGCATAAATCAGCAAGACATAACAATCATAAATGTCTATGCCCTGAACATTGGCTCAACCATGTACGTCCACCAAATCCTTCTCAATTCCAGAAATCAAATAGACCACAACACAATAATACTAGGCGATTTTAACACACCTCTCTCACCGCCGGATAGATTGTCCAAACAAAAATTGAATAAAGAAACCATAGATCTCAATAACACAATTGACAATTTAGACTTAACCGACTTATATAGAATATACCATTCAACAAAGAACGAATACACATTCTTCTCAGCAGCACATGGATCCTTCTCTAAAATAGACCATGTTTCATGCCACAAAGCTACTGTAAGCAAATACAAGAAGATAGAGATACTACCTTGTATTCTATCAGATCATAATGGACTGAAATTAGAAATAAATGACAGAATAAAAAACAGAAACTTCTCCAATGCTTGGAGATTAAATAATACACTATTATACAATGAATGGATAACAGAAGACATCAGGAGGGAAATTTAAAAATTCTTAGAAGTAAATGGGAACAAAGACACATCATATCAAAATCTCTGGGACACTATGAAAGCAGTACTTAGAGGAAGATTTATTTCATGGGGTGCATTCAACAAAAGAAGTAGAAATCAACAAATAAATGACTTAACACTACAGCTCAAAGCCCTAGAAAAAGAAGAGCAGACCAACACCAAAAGTAGTAGAAGAAAGGAAATAGTTAAAATCAGAGCAGAAATCAATGAAATTGAAACAAAAGAAACAATCGGAAAAATTAACAAAATAAATATTTAGTTCTTTGAAAAAATAAACAAAATTGATAAACCCTTAGCCACACTAACAAAGAGAAAGAGGGAGAAAACTCAAATTACTAAAATTTGGAATGAACAAGGAAATATGACAACAGACACGAGTGAAATACAAAACATAATTAGAAGCTATTTTGAAAATCTATATTCCAACAAAACAGAAAACCTCGAAGACATCAACAAGTTTCTAGAGACATATGAATTACCTAAACTGAACGAGGAGGACATACACAACTTAAATAAATCCATTTCAAGCAATGAAATAGAAGAGGTCATCAAAAGCCTACCAACAAAGAAAAGTCCGGGACCAGATGGGTTCTCAGCCGAGTTCTCCAAATCTTTAAAGAAGAGCTCATTCCAATACTTCTCAAAGTATTCCATAAAATAGAAGAGGAGGGAACCCTCCCAAACTCAATCTATGAAGCCAATATCACCCTGAAACCTGAACCAGACAGAGACACATCAAGGAAAGAAAATTTCAGACCAATATCCTTAATGAACATCGACGCAAAAATTCTCAACAAAATTTTAGCAAATCGCATACAAAAATATACTAAAAAGATAGTGCACCAGGATCAAGTGGGTTTTATCCCAGGGATGCAAGGTTAGTTCAACATCCGGAAATCAATAAATGTCATTCACCATATCAACAGACTAAAAGTTAAGAATCAGATGATTATTTCAATAGATGCAGAAAAAGCATTCGATAAAATACAGCATTCCTTCATGCTCAAAACACTAGAAAAAATTGGGGTAGTGGGATCATTTCTTAACATTGTGAAGGCCATCTATGCTAAGCCCATGGCCAATATCATTCTAAATGGTGAAAAATTGAAAGCATTCCCTCTAAAAACTGGAACAAGGCAGGGATGCCCTCTTTCACCACTTCTATTCAACATCGTTCTTGAGACTCTAGCCAGAGCAATTAGACAAACCAAAGAAATTAAAAGGGATACTAATTGGAAAAGAGGAACTCAAACTATCCCTGTTCACTGATGACATGATTATATATTTAGAGGAACCTGGAAATTCCACCAGAAAACTCTTAGAACTCATAAATGAATTCAGTAAAGTAGCAGGTTACAAGATCAATGCTCATAAATCCAATGCATTTTTATACGTAAGTGATGAATCTTCAGAAAGAGAAATTAGGAAAACTACCCCATTCACAATAGCATCAAAAAATAAAATAAAATACTGGGAATAAATCTCACAAAAGAGGTGAAAGACCTCTACAATGAGAACTACAGAACACTAAAGAAAGAAATTAAAGAAAACCTTAGAAGATGGAAAGATCTCCCATGTTCATGGATAGGAAGAATTAATATTGTCAAAATGGCCATACTACCTAAAGTGCTATATAGATTCAATGCAATTCCAATGAAAATCCCAATGATGTACCTTACAGAAATAGAGCAAGCAAGTATGAAATTCATCTGGAAGAATAAGAAACCCAGAATAGCTAAAGCAATCCTCAGTAGAAAGAGCGAAGCAGGGGGTATCACAATACCAGATCTTCAACTCTACTACAAAGCAATAGTAACAAAAACGGCATGGTATTGGTACCAAAATAGACAGGTAGATGAATGGTACAGAATAGAGGACACAGACACAAACCCAAATAAATACAATTTTCTCATACTAGACAAAGGTGCCAAAAATATGCAATGGAGAAAAGATAGCCTCTTCAACAAATGGTGCTGGGAAAACTGGAAAACCATATGCAACAGAATGAAATTAAACCCCTATCTCTCACCTGCACAAAACTCAACTCAAAATGGATCAAGGACCTCGGAAACAGACCAGAGACCCTGCATCTTACAGAAGGAAAATTATGTCCAAACTTTTAAATTGTTGGCTTAGGATCAGACTTCGTTAACAGGACTCCCATAGCACAGGAAATAAAAGCAAGAATCAACAACTGGGACAGATTCAAACTAAAACGCTTTCTCTCAGCAAAGGAAACTATCAGTAATGTGAAGAGAGAGCCTACAGAGTGGGAGAATATCTTTGCCACTCATACTTCAGATAGAGCGCTAATTTCCAGAATCTATAAAGAACTCAAAAACTTTACACCGAGAATACAAATAACCCAATCAACAAATGGGCTAAGGAAATGAACAGACAGTTCACAGAAGAAGACGTACAAGCAATCAACAGATATATGAAAAAATGTTCAACATTTCTAGTAATAAGAGAAATGCAAATGAAAACTACCCTAAGATTCCATCTCACCCCAATTAGAATGGCGATTATCAAGAACACAAGCAACAATATGTGTTGGCGAGGATGTGGGGAAAAAGGTACACTCATACATTGTTGGTGGGGTTGCAAATTAGTGCAGCCATTCTGGAAAGCAGTATGGAGATTCCTCAGGAAGCTTGGAATGGAACCACCATTTGACCCAGCTATCCCGCTCCTTGGCCTATACCCAAAGGACTTAAAATCAGCATACTACAGAGATACAGCCACATCAATGTTCATAGCTGCTCAATTCACAATAGCCAGATTGTGGAACTAACCTAGATGCCCTTCAGTTGATGAATGGATAAAGAAACTGTGGCATACATATACAATGGAATATTACTCTGCCATGAAGAATGATAAAATTATGGCATTTGCAGGCAAATGGGTGAAATTGGAGGATATCATGCTAGGTGAGATAAGCCAATCTCAAAAAACTAAAGGACAAATTATCTCGCTGATAAGTGGATGAGGACATATAATGGGGGAGTAGGAGGGGTTAGCGTTAGGGTTAGTGTTAGGTTTAGGGTTAGGGATAAGGAGGATGGTAAGAATGGAGGAAGGAAGGACTGTATAGAGGGAAAAGAGGGGTTGGAGGGGTGGGGGGAAGGGAAAAATAACAGAATGAATCAAACAACATTGCCCTATGTAAATTTATAATTTTTAATTAAAATAAAAGAAAAAAAAGGAAAAAATAACCCAGATTATTTTGGCTCCCAAGATCTATTTTAGAAGTATAACCATCTGAACATTAAGTCTTCAACTGGTGAATGTAGGAAGTCCTTCCATTTATTTAGATCCTCTTTAAATTCTTTCAACAACGGCAGGGTGTAGTGGCACACATCTGTTATCCCAGCAACTTAGGAGGCTAAGACAAGAGGATGGCAAGTTTAAGATCAGCCTTAGCAATTTAGTGAGACCCTCAGTAATTTAATGAAACCCTGTCTCAAAATTTTAAAAATAAATAAAAAACAGAAAGGGCTGGGGAGGTAGCTCGGTGGTGGAGTACCTTTGGATTCAGTACTCAGTACCATCAAAACATGTTTCCCAACAATGTTTCCTAATTTTTAATATGCATTTATTTCACATTTTGGGGTTAAACCTATTCCTAAGCATTTTATTCTTTTCAATGCTACTATAAGTGGAATCATTTTCTTAATTTAATTTTAAGATTGTTCACTACTAGCATAAGAGAATGCAATTGAGTTTTGTATGTTGATTTTGTATCCTGAAACCTGGCTGTGTGTTCACTGGGTCTAGTAGTTATTTATTTATTTTTGATATTCCTGTGTATCCAAATTCACTTCATCTGAGAATGAGATAGCTTCACTTCTTTCTTTCTAATCTGAATGTCTTTAATTGTTTTTTTTTTTTTCCTTCTACTTCTCATGGCTAGAACCTCCAGTAAAATGTTAAACCCAAAAAGGCAAGTGTGGACATCCATGCCTTGATTCTGATCTTAGAGGGAACTTTTTCAGTGTTTCACCACTGAAAATGATGGCACCAGTGGGTTTTTCATAGACACCCTTCATCAGGTTGGGAAGTTTTCTTCTATATCAGTTTGCTGAATTCCTTTTCGTGAAAGAGTATTGGATTGTGTCAAACATGTTTTCTGTATCAATATGAAATGATCATGTGTTTCTTGATTACTAACATGTTAATGTGGTATATTACATTAATTAGGCTTTGAATGTTGACCAAAACTCATATTCCTGGACTAAACCCCATTGGTCATAGTATATGATCTTCTTTGTATATTTGCTAGTATTTTACTGAGGATGCTTGCATCTATGTTCACAAACTATATTGATTTGTAATTTTCTCTTCTTGTGATATCTTTCACTGGTTTTGGTATTAGAATATACTGGTTTCCAAAGTATATTACCTACTTTTTGGAAAAGTTTGTGAAAGATCAGTGTTAATTTTTCTTTAAATTAATTTTCACACAGTGAATCTATCCAAGTTAGGACTATTCTTTGAGGGAAGTGTTTACTACTAATAATATTCTTACTTGTTATACATCTATGTAGATTTCTACTTCTTGATTTAGTTTCAGAACTTCATGGCTTTCTAGGAATTTGTTGATTCCATGTAAATATTCTAATTTTTTACATATGATTATTTATAGTGTTTCTTTATCACTCTTTTTATTTCTGTAACTTTGACAATAACATCCCCTCTTTCACTCCTGAATGTAGTAGAATGTAGTAATTGGGTTCTCTCTGTTTCTCATAGTCAGTTTAGCTAATGGATTGCCAATTTTTTTCCATTTTTTTATTAAAAATCATAAATTTACATACAGCAATGTTGTTTGATTCATTCTGTTATTCTTTTCCCTTCCCCCCACCCGTCCCACCCCTCTTTTCCCTCTATACAGTCCTTCCTTCCTCCATTCATACCACCTTCCTTATCCCTAAACCTAATCCTAACCCTAACCCTAACGCTAATCCCTCCTACCCCCCATTATATGTCCTCATCTGCTTATCAGCGAGATCATTCGTCCTTTAGTTTTTTGAGATTGGCTTATCTCACTTAGCATGATATCCTCCAATTTCATCCATTTGCCTGCAAATGCCATAATTTTATCATTCTTTATGGCGGAGTAATATTCCATTGTATATATATATGACACAGAAAATGGCAGATATATATGCCAAAGAAATGGATATTTCTTTATCCATTCATCAACAGAAGGGCTTCTAGGTTGGTTCCACAATCTGGCTATTGTGAATTGAGCAGCTATGAACATTGATGTGGCTGTATCTCTGTAGTATGCTGATTTTAAGTCCTTTGGGTATAGGCCAAGGAGCGGGATAGCTGGGTCAAATGGTGGTTCCATTCCAAGCTTCCTGAGGAATCTCCATACTGCTTTCCAGAATGGCTGCACTAATTTGCAACCCCACCAACAATGTATGAGTGTACCTTTTTCCCCACATCCTCGCCAACACATATTGTTGCTTGTGTTCTTGATAATCGCCATTCTAATTGGGGTGAGACGAAATCTTAGGGTAGTTTTGATTTGCATTTCTCTTATTACTAGAAATGTTGAACATTTTTTCATATATCTGTTGATTGCTTGTATGTCTTCTTCTGTGAAGTGTCTGTTTTTTTTCTTTAGCCCATGTGTTGATTGGATTATTTGTATTCTTGGTGTAGAGTTTTTTGAGTTCTTTATAGATTCTGGAAATTAGTGCTCTATCTGAAGTATGAGTGGCAAAGATATTCTCCCACTCTGTAGGCTCTCTCTTCACATTACTGATAGTTTCCTTTGCTGAGAGAAAGCTTTTTAGTTTGAATCTGTCCCAGTTGTTGATTCTTGCTTTTATTTCTTGGGCTATGGGAGTCCTGTTAAGGAAGTCTGATCCTAAGCCAACAAGTTAAAAGTTTGGACATAATTTTCCTTCTGTAAGATGCAGGGTCTCTGGTCTGATTCCAAGGTCCTTGATCCATTTTGAGTTGAGTTTTGTGCAGGTTGAGAGATAGGGGTTTAATTTCATTTTGTTGCATATGGTTTTTCAGTTTTCCCAGCACCATTTGTTGAAGAGGCTATCTTTTCTCCATTGCATATTTTTGGCACCTTTGTCTAGTATGAGAAAATTGTATTTATTTGGGTTTGTGTCTGTGTCCTCTATTCTGTACCATTCATCTACCTGTCTATTTTGGTACCAATACCATGCCGTTTTTGTTACTATTGCTTTGTAGTAGAGTTGAAGATCTGGTATTGTGATACCCCCTGCTTCGCTCTTTCTACTGAGGATTGCTTTAGCTATTCTGGGTTTCTTATTCTTCCAGATGAATTTCATACTTGCTTGCTCTATTTCTGTAAGGTATGTCATTGGGATTTTCATTGGAATTGCATTGAATCTGTATAACACTTTTGGTAGTATGGCTATTTTGAGAATATTAATTCTGCCTATCCATGAACATGGGAGATCTTTCCATCTTCTAAGGTTTTCTTTCTTTCTTTAGTGTTCTGTAGTTCTCATTGTAGAGGTCTTTCACCTCCTTTGTGAGATTGATTCCCAAGTACCTTATTTTTTTCAATGCTATTGTGAATGGGGTAGTTTTCCTAATTTCTTTTTCTGAAGATTCATCACTTATGTATAAAAATGCATTGGATTTATGAGCATTGATTTTGTAACCTGCTACTTTACTGAATTCACTTATGAGTTTTAAGAGTTTTCTGGTGGAATTTCCAGGTTCCTCTAAATATATAATCATGTCATCAGCGAATAGGGATAGTTTGAGTTCTTCTTTTCCAATTAGTATCCCTTTAATTTCTTTGGTTTGTCTAATTGCTCTGCCTAGAGTCTCAAGAACAATGTTGAATAGAAGTGGTGAAAGAGGGCATCCCTGCCTTGTTCCAGTTTTTAGGGGGAATGCTTTCAGTTTTTCACCATTTAGAATGATATTGGGCTTAGCGTAGATGGCCTTCACAATGTTAAGAAATGATCCCACTACCCCAATTTTTTCTAGTGTTTTGAGCATGAAGTGATGCTGTATTTTATCGAATGCTTTTACTGCATCTATTGAAATAATCATCTGATTCTTAACTTTTAGTCTGTTGATATGGTGAATGACATTTATTGATTTCCGGATGTTGAACCAACCTTTCATCCCTGGGATAAAATCCACTTGATCGTGGTGCACTATCTTTTAAATATATTTTTGTATGCGATTTGCTAAAATTTTGTTGAGAATTTTTGCATCGATTTTCATTAAGGATATTGGTCTGAAATTTTTTTTTTCTGGATGAGTCTCTGTCTGGTTCAGGTTTCAGGGTGATATTGGCATCATAGATTGAGTTTGGGAGGGTTCCCTCCTCTTCTATTTTATGGAATACTTTGAGAAGTATTGGAATGAGCTCTTCTTTAAAGGTTTTGTAGAACTTGGCTGAGAACCCATCTGGTTCTGGACTTTTCTTTGTTGGTAGGCTTTTGATGACCTCTTCTATTTCATTGCTTGAAATGGATTTATTTAAGTTGTGTATGTCCTCCTCGTTCAGTTTAGGTAATTCATATGTCTCTAGAAACTTGTTGATGTCTTCGAGGTTTTCTGTTTTGTTGGAATATAGATTTTCAAAATAGCTTCTAATTATGTTTTGTATTTCACTCGTGTCTGTTGTCATATTTCCTTGTTCATTCCAAATTTTAGTAATTTGAGTTTTCTCCCTCTTTCTCTTTGTTAGTGTGGCTAAGGGTTTATCAATTTTGTTTATTTTTTCAAAGAACTAAATATTTATTTTGTTAATTTTTCCGATTGTTTCTTTTGTTTCAATTTCATTGATTTCTGCTCTGATTTTAACTATTTCCTTTCTTCTACTACTTTTGGTGATGGTCTGCTCTTCTTTTTCTAGGGCTTTGAGCTGTAGTGTTAAGTCGTTTATTTGTTGATTTCTACTTCTTTTGTTGAATGCACCCCATGAAATAAATCTTCCTCTAAGTACTGCTTTCATAGTGTCCCAGAGATTTTGATATGATGTGTCTTTGTTCCCATTTACTTCTAAGAATTTTTAAATTTCCCTCCTGATGTCTTCTGTTATCCATTCATTGTATAATAGTGTATTATTTAATCTCCAAGTATTGGAGAAGTTTGTTTTTTATTCTGTCATTTATTTCTAATTTCAATCCCTTATGATCTGATAGAGTACAAGGTAGTATCTCTATCTTCTTGTATTTGCTAACAGTAGCTTTGTGGCATAAAACATGGTCTATTTTAGAGAAGAATCCATGTGCTGCTGAGAAGAATGTGTATTCGTTCTTTGTTGAGTGGTATATTCTATATAAGTCGGTTAAGTCTAAATTGTCGATTGTGTTATTGAGATCTATGGTTTCTTTATTCAATTTTTGTTTGGACGATCTATCCAGTGGTGAGAGAGGTGTGTTAAAATTGCCTAGTATTATTGTGTTGTGGTCTATTTGATTTCTGGAATTGAGAAGGATTTGTTTGACATAAATGGATGAGCCAATGTTTGGGGCATAGATGTTTATGATTGTTATGTCTTGCTGATTTATGCTTCCCTTAAGCAGTATGTAATGTCCTTCTTTATCCCTTCTGACTAGTTTTGGCTTGAAGTCCACATTATCTGAAATGAGGATGGATACTCCAGCTTATTTGTTGTGTCCGTGTGCATGGTATGTTTTTTCCTCTCCTTTCACCTTTAGTCTATGGGTATCTTTCTATGAGATGAATCTCTTGCAGGCAGCATATTGTTGGATTTTTCTTTTTCATCCAATATGCCAGCCTATGTCTTTTGATTGATGAGTTCAGGCCATTAACATTCAGGGTTATTATTGTGATATGATTTGTATTCCCAGTCATTTGACTCCTTTTTGTTTTTTGACATGATTTGGTTTCCGCTTTATTTGGCTATTCCTTTAGGCTAGTTCCTCCCGTTGCTGATTTACATCGTTGTTTTTCATCTCTTCCTCATGGAATACTTTGCTGAGAATGTTCTGTAATGCCGGCTTTCTTTTTGTAAATTCCTTTAGCTTTTGTTTATCATGGAAGAATATTATTTCATTGTCAAATCTGAAAGTAAGTTTTGCTGGGTATAAGATACTTGGTTGGCATCCGTTTTCTTTCAAGGCTTGGTAAATGTTGTTCTAGACCCTTCTAGCTTTTAGGGTCTGGATTGATAAATCTGCTGATATTCTTATTGGTTTCCCCCTGAATATAATCTGATTCTTTTCTCTCACAGCCTTTAAAATTCTGTCATTATTTTGTATGTTAGGTATTTTCATAATAATGTGCCTTGATGTGGGTCTGTTGTAATTTTGTATATTTGGAGTCCTATAAGCATCTTGTACTTGGATTTCCATTTCACTCTTTTGATTTGGGAAATTTTCTGATATTATTTCATTGAATAGATTGTTCATTCCTTTGGTTTGTTTCTCTAAGCCTTCCTCAATCCCAATAATTCTTAAATTTGGCCTCTTCATGATATCCCATAATTCTTGTAGATTTTGTTCATGATTTCTTACCATCTTTTCTGTTTGGTCAACCTTGTTTTCAAGATTAAATATTTTGTCTTCAATATCTGAGGTTCTGTCTTCCAGGTGATCTATCCTATTGGTTATGCTTTCTATGGAGTTTTTAACTGGGTTTATTGTTTCCTTCATTTCAAGGATTTCTGTTTGTTTGTTTTTTTTCAGTATCTCTATCTCTTTATTGATATGATCTTTTGCTTCCCGTATTTGCTCTTTTAACTGTTGATTGGTGCGATCGTTTAATGCCTGCATTTGCTCTTTCATCTCCTCCTTCAATGCCTACATTTGCTCTTTCATCTCCGTGTTTGCTTCCCTGATTCTTTTAATTATGTACATTCTGAACTCCCTTTCTGACATTTCTTCTGCTGTGCTGTCATTGGGTTTTATGGATATAGTATCTAGGTTTGTTTCGGACATTTTCTTCCCTTGTTTTCTCATATTGGTCAGATGTCAGTGGGACTCTGTGATATTGCAGATTTCCTCTATTTGCTTATAGTGTCCCTGTTGATTTCCAGTGTATCACCTCCCAGCCTTCAGTAGCCTGAAGTCTTGGAGGAACTTGATAATGCAGTGCTTCCGAAGAACACTGCCCCTAGCCTGCTACTGGTTCCAGGGCGAGAGTCCTGGAGAGGTCTCTGGCTGCCCTACCATGGTCCCAGAGGTTGCTTGCAGGTTGGAGGTCTCCCCTGGCTTTGGGACTTGTGACTGGCTCTGTGTAGAAAGGCTCTCACTGGACGATCTGCTCTGAGAAGCTAGCCTAGAGAGGCACTTCCCGCCGTAGGGAGCCGGGCTGCTTGGGGAAGTCCCTGGCTGCCCTGTCCTGGTCTCTGAAGCAACCTGTGGGTGGGCCGGACATGGCTGCGCGCTGGTTCTGTGCAGAAAGGTTCTCACTGGGGGGCCTGCTTCGCGAAGCTGGAGAATCTGGCCCTGTGGGAGGAGCCCACCCCTAGAGTGCTCAGGGCTGCCTGAGGGAGACTCTATCTGCCCTGCCCTCCTCTAATAAGCTGCCCGAATCCAGGCCTGCCGCCCAGCTGAGTTTCACTGGGTGGGGGAGACTCACCCCGTGATTCTATTTTAGTCTGAGTCTCTCAATGCCTCCCCTTCTTGAATCCTGGGTTCTGGAGCGACTGGTGATGCAGTCACCCTCTAGTCCACCATCTTGGATTGCCCTGTGGAAAAAGTCTCTGGATTGCCAATTTTGTTGATCAAAATTGTTTTTGTTGATTTCTTTGATGACTTCCTGGTTTCTATTTAATTTGTTTCCACTCTGATCTCCACTGTGTCCTTACTTATGTCTGCTTTGGGTTTAGTTTGCTCTTGACTTCAGAACTTTTCTTTTTCTTTTTTTTTTTTTAGGTTATTGATTTCAGGCCTTAATTCTTATCTTACAATAGGAATGTACAGCTCTTGGAAATTCTTGCAGCAATCTTATAGAAGAACAGGATTACTTTTATTTTTAATGTAGAAACTGGCACAGGTTAAATGATTTATTTAAGGTCAATGGTAATTATAATGTCCATCCTCTAAGTGGGAAGCAAGGGATTCAAATTCAAATGCATCCCACGCTTCTCTCTGCCACACTGCTTTGAGCCACACTAAAGTGCCCCCAAGAGAATTGTGGCACCCATGTTTTCTAAGCACTATCGTACACTATTCTATAATCAGTGCAACTGTTGTATGTATAGGTATAAGTGTGTTTTGGCAGCCTCTATAATCTCTGTGTGTCTGTGTTTGTAAAACTCAAGAAAAATACATCCCTTGAAGGCAGAAAGTATTCTGTGAAATACTTTATTGGTTGCACTCAGAACATTCAGTGGATTAACCATTGCATTCTGTAGGTGTATCTACTCGTTACCTTTTCTCACCTGTTGTGCTACTTTATTTTCACCAAAATCCTATAGATAGTGATTATTCCTGGACCCAGAAGTTCAGAAATGTTAGCATATGCCCAGTGTTAATAAGAGATGAATTATGAACATAAAAAAGGTTCCCAGTTTCAAATTTAAGCAGTTTCTCTTCCACTCATTTATTACATTAATGGAGATGTAATGAACTGCTTTAAAAAGTGTTTCATTTGTTTATTCATGTATTCCAAAAATATTTTTTGAACCTGCTATGTGTCAGGCATTGTACAAAGTACTGGTAATGAGTGGTAAGTAAAATTAGGTCTGATCCTTTTACTCATGTTTCTTATAGTCTAGTATAATAGATATTAATGAAGTAGTCACACAAATAAATGTATCATTACAATTTTGATAAATCACAGGAGGTGGACTTGCCTCATGATGAGTAAGTAGTGAGATGTTTTGATTGATAAGCTAAGGTCAGGTAAGGCTTCCCTAGGAAGTACCACTTCACTAAAATCTGAAGTTAAGTAGTTGGACCTAAGGTAAAGAGCATTCCAGACAGAAATAACAGCCTGTAAAAATGTCCTGTGGTGACATCAGCTCTGAGAAATCCAAGTGTTTTGCCACCATCATGGTTTTAGCTAATCCTGAGATGTGGTGATTAAGCACAGGAACTCGGGACTGCAAAGCTGGGTTTGTGTTTTAGCCTTCGATACTTCCTGACAGTGCAATCTTGGGCAGATCACCTAACTTCTTTGTGCCTCAATGTTTCATTGCAGAATAGTCATTATACCTCATAGATACAAGAATGTAATGTGTTCTTTCATGTCAAATGCATAGGATAGCACCTGGAACTTGGAAAGAATTAAAAAGAAAAACTGTTTACTCTCTTTATATCTGTATACTATTGGGAGTGGTAGTTTGATGTATGACTTTGAAAAGTCTAGTATTGTACAAATAAATTCAGATCCAAACTAGCAGTCCATATCATCCACACAGTATGAATCCTGAACTCTAAGGCAGAAGTTTAATTTGTGATGTTTTTTAAGATCATTGGAGATGGCTGTAAAACACACCTGTAATTCATGTCAACTTTGTAAGGTGAATTACCATGAAAAGAACCACTGGATCTTCCCCCTAAGAAATAATGAATGTGAAATCACTAATATAATCTCTATTATACCTAATATATATATATATATATATATATATATATATATTATGCCTAATATGTATAATATATATATACAAAACTTTTAAAATTAAAATTATTCAGTCTTTAACTTCCTAAAACCACCTTGTTTATGTAGAAAACCCTTGTTGTAGGCAATGAAGGAACACAGAAATTTTTAGGGAAGGAGTGACATGTACAAATATGTATTTTATGTATTTAAAAATTCATAGTAATATCACTTCCTTTTTTGCTAAGCAGAAGGAGAGATAAACCAGGCATTGAAGAAGTGAGGACTAACTTGCTTTCTTCATGTGTTGCTAGCACCTCGTATTGGTTTTGAGTGCAATGTTTCCAATGGAGCAAAGCAAAACACTTAGATGTCTCGGAGCTGAGGTCACCACAGGTCATTTGTACAGGCTGCTATTTCTGTCTGGAATGCTCTTTACCTTAGCTCCAAAGACACAGGGGACCCTAGCCCCTTCCTCTTTCTCCCTTTCACTTCCAGGTTATGAGTGATTTGGCTCCTCCATGCACTCTCACCATAATGTGAGGCCAACCCATTATAGAATGAAACCTCCTAAACTGTGAGCCCAAATAAACCTTTTATGTTTAGAAATTAAATGTCTCAGGTATTTTTATAGTGGTGTAAAGGTGAGTAACACACCTTATAAAAAGAGAAAAATCTGCAACAGACACATGGGGGAAGACAATGTGAAAAGACTTACTCTGGAACAGACCCTTCCCTCACAGCCCTCAGAAGAAAGGAACCCTGCCAGCATTTTCATGTTAGACTTTCAGCCTGGAGAATTGTGAGTCAATAAATTTCTGTTGTTTTAGCCACCCAGTCTGTGTTACTTTGTTACAGCAGCCCTAGCAAACTAATACACTAAGAGAGACTCACGAATGTGCCTTACTCCCATGTCTCTATTAGAGGCTACCCTCTGTGAGTCCAAAGTGATTTTCTGGTAGTTTATATGCTGAAAAATAAAATCAAAGCATAACTTTAATCTTAATGGAATGTTCTGCTACCTATGGATGACTCCTGTAAGAAATTCAGGAAAGGTCAGTCTCTGACTTGGGTAACATGTCTATGGTAGGGATAGGACTGGAATAAAAAGCCTTTGACCTCTGATGGTGAATAAGCACCTCAGTGGGCACTAGTGGGTCAGTCACAATTCTAACTGCTTTGCAAAGTGTTATTTGACTTCATCTTTATGTCATTCTATGCAGTAGATACTATTATTCCACCCTCCTCCCATTTTAAAATCAAGATGAGACCAAAAACTGCTAAACAACTTGCTGAAAGTCTCAGAGCTCATTTGCTAGGGCTACTGTAACAGAGTACCACAGACTGGGTGGCTAAAGCATTTCAAGTCTACTGACTTGAATTCTGCAGGTCAAAAGTCCAACCTGAAGGTGCTGGCAGGGTTCATTCCTTCTGAAGGCTATGAGGGAAGATCTGTTGAGCGTTAAGTCTCTTCACCTTGTCTTCCCCCTATGTGTGTCTGTTACAGATTTTTCTCTTTTTATAAGGTATGGTTAGTCACCTTTACACTACTATAAAAATAACTGAGAGAGTCAATTTATAAAGAGATAAGGTTTATTTGTGTTCACAGTTTAGGATGTTTCATTCTACGATAGGTTGGCCTCATAAATTTTAGGCCTGTGGTGAGGCAGCACATTATGGTGAGAGTGCTTGGAGGAGCCAAATCACTCATGACCTGGAAGTGAAAGGGCAAAAGAGGAAGGGGCAAGGGTCCCAATATGTCCTTCAAGGACACCCCTCCCTCAAGTGCCTGAAGCCCTCCTACTAGGCCCCAGTTCTGAAAGGTTCCTTCATCTCCCAACAGTGCCTTCCTGGGGACCAAGTCTTGAAAGTACAAGCCTTTGGGGAACATTGACAATCCAACTATTACAGAAGAATATTAATAATATTGCATGAGGACCTAATTTAATTAAACCTCACTTTAATTTGATTTGATTACCTCTGCAAAGATGCAATCTCCAAAAAAGCCACATTCCAAGGTAACAGAGGTTAACATAAAAATGTCGAGGAAACAGTTCAACCCATAACAGAAGGGAATATATAATTTAAACCTCAAAAGCTTAAAATATTGTTCTAGTGCAAACATTTGGTAGATTGTATTGCTGTGCACACATATCTCCTTTCTTTCCTGGGATAGCTGGGTTCCCAGAACTTAACTGCTCCTATGAAGTTAGCATTGGGCATGTAATTTGTTTTGGTCCATAGAATGCATGTAGAAGTGACACTGTGTCCTCTCTAGGCAAAAACTCTGAGTCGTTTTGGCTTTGTCTTGCTACCTCTGCTGCCAATGCTTCAGATGGTTTCTGCTCTGTCAGCCTGGGTCTCAAAATAAGGATAGTATCATGAGCAAAGTCCAGCATGAAAAAATAAGTCTTTATTTCTATTAACGACTAAGTTTGGAGGCTATTTGTTACCTCACGTATCCTAGACAAGATGTTTATAGACCTTGACTCTTGGGCCATTTCCTGCCTGCACCACCTTTGTGATGTGTATTTGGAACATAACCACAATCATTGTTTTGCCTATTGTCTCTGGCTGCTTTCAAACTATAACAGCAGCTCCGAGTAGTCCTAACATAGATTGAATGATATGCAAACTCTGAAATACTGTCACTTTATAGAAAAAAATAATTGCCACCCCCTGATCTAAAGACTTCTTATTGGTACAATATATTTAAGGCTTTAATTGTTCTTTTGAGTTTTGCTTTGAAAACATTCTACAAACTTTGGTAAGTAGGACAATAATTACCATTCATTTATAAACAGTTTGTAATTTATCTTTTAATGCTTTTTTTCAATGTGAGCTACTTAAAAAAGTAGAGTTAACTTTTTTGGGGGGAAGTCTGTACTTTTGTTATTATCATAGTGTGATCAGATAATTTTTTGAATATTTTGGGAAATTTATTGAGTATTTTGTGGCCAAATATATAGTCTATGTTTGTAAATGATCCACATATGCTTGAAAGTCAGGCATATTTTCTTTTGTTAAATAATAAGTCCTTTCTCTGCTTCTGACTTCTTTTCTTTATAATATGATAATATTAATAGTGGACTTGGTTTATGTCTCAGTGGTAGAGTGCTTGCCTAGTATGTGTGAGGCACTGGGTTAGATCCTCAGTACCACATATAAATAAATAAATAGTAAAACAAAGTTTTAAAAAAGATTATTAATATTATTCAGATTCTTTAAAGCTTTACTTTCTTGTTTTTTTTTTGACTTGCTCATTTCTAAGATAATATCTTAACTTCTTTTATAATTATAAATTTATCATTGTTTTAACTTATGATATTTTCTTTAGATAATGTGAAGTTATAGTCTTGTTATATTGATAATATTGATGCTTCTTATATCTTACTGGTGAATTATACCTTTAATGAAGTTGAAATATCTTTGTTCCTTCTAATACCTTTTTTTTTTAATGTCACTTGTCTGGTATTAATACTCTTACACCTGCTTTCATTTTGTTAGCATTGTTAGTTGTTCCATAACATTTCTAGCTTTCAGATTGCTCTGGTTGTTTGGTTCAGGACTATATTTGAATCTGTTTTTTTTTAAACAAAGTGATTTTAATATGAATGGGTGTGAATTTTGTCAAAGGCTTTTTCTGCATCTATTGAAATTATTAAGTGATTTCTGTCCTTGATTCCATTTATGTGAAAAATTACATTTATTGGTTTGCATATGTTTACAAGTGAGATGAAACTCACTTGATCATGGTGCGCCATCTTAATTTGTTTTTGAATAGAGTTTGCTAATATTATTTAAAGGATTTTTGCATCATGTTCATCAGAGATAGTAGTCTATAGTCTTCTTTCCTTGATTTGTATTTATCTGGTTTTGATGTCAGGGTGCTACTGGCAATGAGTCTGGGAGTGTTCCCTCCCTTTCTAGTTCATGGAATTATTTGAAGAGAATTGGTGTTAGTTTTTCTTGAAAGGTCTGGTAAAACTTAGGTAAGAGTTCATCCGGTTCTAGGCTTTTCTTTGTTGGAAGGATTTTTATTATTCCTTCAATTCATTGCTTGATATTGGTTTGTTTAGGTTTTCTATACCCTCTTGGTTCAATTTAGGTAGGTCATATGTGTTTAGAAATTTTCCCTATCTTCTAGATTTCCCAATTTAGAGGGATATCAGTTTCAAAATAATCCCTAATGGTCCTCTGGATTTCAGAACTTTCTGGTGATAACTCGTTCTTCATCTTTAATTTTGTTGATTTGGGTCTTGTTTCCCTTTCTTTTTGTCAGTTTGGCCAGGGTTTTAACAATCTTGTTCATTTTTCAAAGGGCCAACATCTGTTACATTAATCCTTCGTATTGTTTTTCTACTCTTTATTTCATTAATTTTGGCTCTGATTTTTTTTTTTCTCAGTGCTGGGCATTGGACCCAGGGCCCTGTGCTTGCAGGACAAGCACTCTACCAACTGCGCTATATCCCAGCCCTTGGCTCTGATCTTAATTATTTCCTGTCTTCTACTGAATTCGTTTGTTCCTGTTTTTCTAGGGTCTTGAGATACAGTATTAGATTATTTATTTAGAATCTTTATATACTTTTAATGTTGGTACTTGATGCTATAAATTTTCTCTTAGTACCACCTCCACAGTGTCCCAGAGACTTTGGTATGTTATATCATAGTTCTTATTTGATTCTAGGAAATTTTTAATTCTCTTCTCATTTGTTATATGATGCATTCCTCATTTGAAAACTATTGTTCAATCTTAACATATTTATGTGGTTTCTTTGGAAAGTAGCATGAAAATTCTGCAAAAGACTGGGAATGAAGCTATCATATGACCCTGCTATCCCACTCCTTGATATTTATCCTGAGGGACTAAAATCAGCATACTATAGTAATGCATGCATACCTATGTTTATAGCTATTCAATCCTTAGTAGCCAAATTAAGGAACCAGTCTAGGTGCCTGTCAGTAGATAAATGGATAAAGAAAATGTGATGTATATGTATAATGGAGTTCTACTCAGTCACATAGAAGAATGAAATTACGTCATTGTCGGAAATGGATGTGACTGGGGAACATTATGCTAAGTGAAAGAAACCAGACTCAGAAAGTCAAAGATCAAATATTTTTCTCTATATGTGGAAAATAGAGAGGAAAAAAAAAGAAATAAGAAAGTGAATTTCACAAAACAAGAAGGAAAGTCAGTAGAGTAGAAGTAGAGAGCCAAGGGAGAGGCAAGAGAGGAGAGAAAGGGAACAAACTAGGGAATAAATTTGACAAAACAGTGCTATGTGCATGTTCACAATGCATTACAATTATATATAGAACCAGAGCACATAGGTAAACAAACAAACAATAAATAAATGGAAGACCAATAAAGCAGAGGAAGGGAAGCATGGGAGGGAGGAGAGCAAAGAAAGAGGAAATACTGGGGATTGAAATGAAGCAAATGATGTTATATGTATTTACTAGTATGTCAGTGTGAACCCTACTATTATGTACAACTATGATACACTAATAAAACCTTTAAATGAAAAGCCAGCATGCTAGTCTTTGTATTTTAATAGGTAGAGTTCATCCATTCATATTTATTACCAGTATAAATATGTTGGGATATGTTCTTTAATATTTTCATTAGTTTTCTCTTTATATTGCTTTTTGTTTTCAGCTTCCCTTTTCTTCTTTTAATTAGATTATTGAACTTTTCTTCATTTATTTTTCTTTCATTTTCCTTATAGTGTTTAAATTAGCTCAGACTCCAGTTATATTCCTCTTAGTGATGGAAGTTAGAATGACACACTCTTTTTATAACATATAATTCTTTGTAAATAAAATAACTGATAAAATATGGTTTACAGCTAATAAGTTCTGTGAATACTTAAAGTATAAATCATAAAAATAAAGAGATGTGATCATGTTTGTACACCGAGTTTATGAAAAGTTATTACATCTGAAATGGAGATAATAATTTATTCTGCTCTCCCTGGGTCACAGGAGGATAAGAAGTTAAAAAGAGAAATAAAATCTAGTTCTATTCCATGTCATTTATATTAGCTGGTTATAATTCTATTCAAGCAAGTCATTTAAACTAATTCTCAAAGCTTTATCCTGACTTATGCATTTAACATGATTGGATGAATTTCTAGGCACAAGGAAAAACAAGCCCATCTCTAGGTCAATATTGAGTTTTCCCAATTTGAAAAGTTTTCTTTCTACACTGCAGCTCTTTGAACACACAAAAGTTACAAGGTAAGATAAAGAACACAGTGTGGTTGCCTCCCTCAAGGATTCCAAGTAACTTTTCTAACAAGATCCATGAGAATTTGTGTAATTTCTTGTAAATCAACAGAGGGAGTCACATCTGTTTAATATTTGCTTTGGATTTTGTTTACACAACTCAAAATCTTGTTTATGTGGCCTGGCTTTTTATTTCTCCTTCTCTATTCACGTCCAGTTCATTCTCCTCTCATAATGTTTCATCTCTGACATTTCATTGATTAATTCATTTCATGCATTAATTCATTTATTTATTTATTCACTTATGTGGTCAGAATTTGTCAAGTACATATAAAAATGGCAGGTACTAACAACACAAAGATGAACAAAAAGTCCCTATTTCCTTCAAGTTGTAAGAGTTGGTTCCTAGAGGATGAATGGTAGGGTTTAGAGGAAATTCTAGGCAGAGTGAAATGTACCGAAATCCTCTCTCCCTCTGTGGTTCTTTTTTAATATGTCTGTCTTTCGGGCACTAAGGGATGACATTGCTCAGGAAAGTATCCACTGAGGAAATTACAGGAAATTTATCCTTCATCTGACCCTTCAGTATGGGAAAGAGCCTCCTGCCTAGGATTCATTTCCTTCTTAGGGACAGTGGCAGATGGTTCCTGAAATCAGCATCAGAAGCACCGAAGAGGGTGGAGAAAGGGGAGGCAGGGGATGGAGTTAAATTATTAACTCCTGTATTGTCTGGAGAGATTGAGCTACATCCTTCAAACCCAACCCAACATTGTTTTTCTGTGCAGAAAAATTCTGCCTAGAGTTAGGGCATAGCCAAGTTCTTTGGGGCCTGATGATTATACAGTTTAGGGGAGAGCTCTGTAAGAAAATAAACAAAAAATTACAAATTGAGAAGTAGAAGCAGGGCCTTGGAAGGAACCCATACAAGTAAGGGGCCCTGAAAATAGCATTTCATTAGCTTCTTGGTAAATCCACTTCTGAACAGAGGTTGATCTGTAGGACAGAGGGAAAATGTTCTCTCTCTCTCTCTCTCTCTCTCTCTCTCTCTCTCTCTCTCTCTCTGTGTGTGTGTGTGTGTGTGTGTGTGTGTTGGGGGGGGGGTTGGCCATGAAGACACTAGGATTTTCTTCACAGGAAAGAGCCCACCCAGTTATCTTCATAACATATTCTTTCATATCAATTTTAGTCAATCCTATTTCTTACCAAAGTTTTTGGAATCCTGGATTCATGCAAGTGATCAGGAAGTGTTCATGGAGTGTTACAGGGACATGAGTCTTTTCTCTGTGACAGTTAGTTGCAGAAGAACAAGCATTGTTGTTCCTTGTAGAGACTGTGAGTACCATGAGCCACCAGTGCAGTCTCCTTCTGCATAGTAAGCTGCTTTGCTCTGGGTATCAAGCGTGTCCTCACAAGTACTCATGTGCTAATCAGCTTGAGTTCTGGATTAAAGGTAGTGATTCACCTTGAGGGCAGACTGCTGTTGGTGCTTGTAGGAGTTTAGATGAGCAACTTGGAATCCAACACTTGTTGAATTTGGAAGAAAAAAAGTGATAAATAAGAAAGAAGTTTCTTTCTTCTAACAAAGAAAACAGAGTTAATCCTTATTAAGAAGGAGGAAAGCTATGGCGACTGGTAGGGAAGGAATGTCTGGGGGAAATATTGAATTGCTAATTTACTTGAGATCTGTGAAGTGATTTTATTTAATTTATTTTCTTGTGTAAGAATTTTGGTTGGCATCCTACGCACTTAGTCATCTTGTCATGCACAGTACAAGGCACTATAAGTTCCAGGGATTGATGGGAGTTGGGGCTACACCAGGAAATATGTCGTGCCTTACAAGGGTCCTGCTTTACAAGGAGTGTCCAGCAGAGAATCTGACCCAAGAGGTACTTACTAAATATCCACTGAAAGCAACAGGATTGGATTAAGTTAAATGAGCTCATAGTTTGGGGAAGAATAAAGTATAAAAAGTGTAGTTAACCTAAGATGTAATATCTTTATTTGTTTAGAGAAATAGGATTACATAGAGATTAAGGGCTTTAGATTTAGAGAGATTGGTATAAAAATAGGCTCAAACTTAGGTCTGTCATTAATCACCAGTGTGGCCTGAGCAAACTGCTCAGTATCTATGTGCCTATTTTCTCATCTGTCCAATGAATTTGAGGACAGTATTTACCTTGAAGTCTGTTGCAAAGTTATGAGATAATAAATGTGAAGCATAGAGCAAGATACCTGATACCTATGCTCAATATTAAAAGTATTTTTAGTTGCAAAGAATTTACAAGGGCTAAGGGATGTCAGAGAAATGGGAGAGAAGGAAATTTTGTTTATGAGCAAAGTTTGGGGTGGACATTATGATACTTGGAGGGATAGATAATTGGATAAATGGGTAGAGGCAGGGAAATGGCAGGGCAGGAGAAGGATTAATTCAGGTTCTGCTGTTCTATCTGACCTTGGCAGAAGTGGTTTTGATGTCCTGTTGGCTTTCATGTCATTCAGGGGATGGGCAAGGTATGATGGAATACTGTTATGAGGGCTCTCTTTTCAATTATGTATAACACACAATGTGTCACTCTGGCACCGTGAGATGTCAACACACCAGCATTTTGGGGTTTGGATATGAAGAGTCAGAAAGAAAAACAGGGTTGTGAGGGAACAGATTGACAGTGAAGGGACATTCAAGTGCCTTGGGTCAGTGGATATCAACAAGGAAGCTTGAGACAGTAGGACAAGCTGAACTTGTTCCTAAATACTGATGAGACAAAGGGACTCCCCAAAACAACTGGAAAGATCTTTGAAGAAGAGATCCTGCAGGTGGGGCTGTGAGCTTGCAAAATTTGGGTATCAGTGAGAACTTACTCATTCTCTCAGGTTGACAGGAATGGGAATACTGGAGTTACACAAAGTTTTAAGTGTACATGATACCATTTCTTCCTTTTGATGATTCTGTGAATTTAATCATTTGTTCACCTTTTTCAATGGTACTTTTAGAAAGAGAAAAACTTATGAAATACCTTATTAGGTTAGGTTTGGTCACATACCATAAAATTTCAGGTTATCCTAGGAGGTTTTTCTTTCTAACAAACAAAAAATTGAGGGATCAAATGGGTCAAATGACTTACTCAAAATCATAGATACTTATTCACATCCCCTGATGAATAATACAAACGTGTGAAACAATCCCACTGAGGTCCAGAACATGGTATACCAATATGTGGTGCTTTGGTGTGTTGAGTACTTTGAACCAAAGGAGAATGGAAGGGCCTTAGAGCTGGATGTGCTCTCTGATCTGAGTCTTTCTCCTGCCCTCCTTTCTTCTTCCCAGAAATAAGCCATAGGAACTAGAATTCCACTCCTTCTAAGTAAGTCATAAAACCTAGAGATGTCACTTTCTAATCTCTCTTCTCCTCGAAGACTCTCATGCAACGTGTCTTGCTCTATATCTGGAGAAGGAATGTTACACAGACAGGCTGAGAAGAATCTGAAGGGCAGGTCTTGCTGAGTTCTCCCCATTTGTTACATCAGGTCATATTCTTCATCTGATCACATTTCTGCACATTTCATTCTTTATTGAACCTAAACACAAAATACATACTTTTCTCTAGGTTTTTGAGTTTTCATTTCTGAAGCCTCCCAAGTCATATAAAATATCCATTAAATAATTTTCTCATACTTTTCTCTTGCTACCCTATCTTTTGTTATAGGAGTGTCAACCAAGACCCTTGAGATATGTGAGGAAAAATATTACATTTTCACCCCTATGTTCCCATGGGTATAACTTTTTTCTTTTAAATCAAAAGCCTATCAGTGGGGCGATCCAAGATGGTGGACTAGAGGGTGACTGTATCTCCTGTCACTCCAGAACCCAGGATTCAATAAGGGGAGGCATTGAGAGACTCGGACTAACATAGGGCCATGGGGTGAGTCTCCCCCACCGGGTGATGGCATGGATGGCAGGACCAGACAGGGGTGGCCTCTCAGAGCAGGGCAGGGCAGTTAGAGTCTACCCCAGGCAGCCCTGCTCCCTCCAGTGGCGAGCTCCTTCCATGGCCAGCTTCTTGGAGCAGGCCGCCCAGTGAGAGCCTTTCTGCACTCCGAGTGGCGAGCTCCAGCCAACAGGCAGCCTCTGGGACCAGGGCAGGGCAGCCAGAGACTTCTCCAAGCTTCCCTGCTCCCTCCAGCGGCAGGCTCCTTCCACAGCCAGCTTCTTGGAGCAGACAGCCCAGTGAGAGCCTTTCCGCACAGAACCAGCTCCAAGCCCTGGAACCAGAAGCGGGCTAGGGGCAGCTTTCTTCAGAAGCACTGCATTATCAAGTTCCTCCAAGACTTCAGGCTACTGAAGGCTGGGAGGTGATATACTAGAAATCTACAGGGACACTATAAGCCAATAGAGGAAATCTGCAATATCTCAGAGTCCCACTGACATCTGACCAATATGAGAAAACAAGGGAAGAAAATGTCCCAAACAAACCTAGACACTATATCAATAAAACCCAATGACAGCACAGCAGAAATGTCAGAAAGGGAGTTCAGAATGTACATAATTAAAAAATCAGGGAAGCAAACGAGGAGATGAAAGAGCAAATGCAGGCATTAAATGATCACACCAATCAACAGTTAAAAGAGCAAATACGGGAAGCAAGAGATCATTTCCTTTCCTGGGTCCTTTATTCTGACAGTAAGCTGCAGGGCCGGAGTAAGGGTCTGCCTCCAATTTTCTGATCAGTTTCTTACCCAGGGCTCTCTTGGTCTCTTTCTCCTTTCTTTTCTGTACTTCTTAAAATACAGAAGAAATATGTCCATTGGTACATGTAACATACGAACCTCATGTGCAGGTATAGTTTGTATCTGTAATGTCCTCCAGAGGCCCCTGTTTTGAAGGCTTGGTTCCCAGCTGGTGGTGCTGTTGGAAGGTGGTAAACACTTTAGGGAATGAGGCCTTGTTGAAGGAAGCAGATCGCTGAGGGCGTGTCTTGAAGGGTACATCTTGTTCTTGCCCTCCCCCTTTCTCTGCCTTCTGCATACCATAATGAGCAGCTCTGCTCTACTACCCTCCCTCCTCCATGATGCTCTGCCTCACCAGAGGCCTACATCAATGAAACCAGTCAACCGTAGACTGAAACCATCAGCCACAGTGAATCTTGCCTGCTTTCAATCGATTCTCTCAAGCACTGGAAAGCTAATACATATGCTTATTGCCAAGCTAAATGAAAACTCCTTGGAGGCAAATGTTGTTTTTTTTCTTTTATATATTTTCAATACACAGTAATATTTGATAACAAAGTATGTTGAATAAAGAAACCGAAATAACCTGCTTTACTCTTTGTATAAGCAATTTCTCATTGCTGGCAAAGAATCATTTATAAGTCAAATAATAATAATAATAATAATAATAATAATAAATCGGCTTACATTAAGAACTAACGCCATATGCTTGGCACTGATATAAGAATTTTTTAATATATTGGAGAATCCTGTGTTCCCAAAGTTCACATGTGCCAACCAGATCCTAACTAATTTCATACCAGATCTGTTAGAAAGGATGTGGGGGTTACCAGAAATATGGATATAACTACAGCATCTGTTATTATTGTATCAAGCAACTTCATCTTTGACCTAGAAGTCTGAAGATTAAAAAAATAAAATAAAAAGCTCAAGTATGTAAAAGTCTTCCTTTTATATAGAAAGCCAATCATCATCTGGCTCTGATTTTGATTAGATTCTGTGTTAGGTCCTCTGATTTTATAGATTCTGTGTTCCTCTTCCTCAACTTCTCCTAGGTGAGTTATTGAACTATTGATCTAATAAAAAATTGTTATCTGATGCTAACACACAATAAGGGGTGAGGGAGGAAAGAATAGAAGTTCATTGGAACAGACTAAGGGGAATGAAGAGAAGGGAGGGAGGAAAGAGTAGAATGAATTGGACATAACTTTCCTAAGTTCATATATGAATATGAGACCCGTGTAACTCCACATCATGTAGGACCATAAGAATGAGAGGTTATACTTCATGTATGTATGATATGTCAAAATACAGTCTATTGTTGTGTATAACCAAAAAGAACAAATGAAAAATCTTTTAAAATGTTAACAACTAAACCTTGAAGAATATCAGTTTCTAGAAGCCGCTATTACCTCTTATTTACAGTTTATATAAATATAATATGACATATATATGATAGATATGAGCTATATATAAAAATGGTACTATTAACTACTATAGAAAAGCTTGTTAACATCTAGATCAAACACATTGTAAAGTCTGGTATCACCAAAGGTGTTAATTCATCTGAACTTCACGATAGCCCCATGAGGAAGGTACTATTAATACCCCCATTTTACAAATGAAGGAACTAAAAAGCAAAAAGGGGTTAAGCACTTTCTCAAAAACATAAACCTAGATAGCATAACTTCAGATCTGTGCTCTTAACCCCAACCCATTGCAGTTCTGAGTTAAGTCCACTTACATATATTGCAAACATATCATGTAATTAGAGTGATTAAATAAAGTATTGCTCTTATTATGTTTTCCAGGTAGATATGATCATGCATAAAATCTTTTAAAATTTCAGTCCTCATCAAAAAAAAAAGTATTGCTTTAGGAAATACAGTGAATAAAAAGATGGATTTTCCAAATACAGTGAATAAACAAATGGATTTTCCAAAGAGAGACCAATCTTCAACCACGACAATTGATCCTTTTGGTTTCCCCACCTTCTTCCTCCTCCATGCGTTTTCTTTGGCGCTGTCAGGAGCTCAGATCCTTCCACCCCTTCTCAAGTCTTCACTCTTGTCCAGATCAGACCTATCCCTCCAGAGGGAACCATTAACAATTCTGTCATGCCTTAAGCTTCCTAGCAGGTGTATGATTTTGCTGTCCCCATCTCTATAAACCCTGACTTCAGCTTAACCACATATTTCCTCTTCTATGCCCTCCACCTAGTCCTCTGGGTGACACTGTAGAAAAGGCCTCAACTAAGCTTATTGGTTGTTGGTAAACCCACAGCCTCTGGCCTCAGCTGTTACCCGGGCCTCAGGGCCCCTCTACAATGTTGTTTTGTTTTTTATGAGGCTGTATCCAAACCTGCCCCACCTCTTTAAACTTCTATTCTGAAGTTTCTAGTCCTGTTCTCAGTTTTCCACTTGACCTTTAACATCAGTTATTGTGTAGGTGGGGTAAGGACAGAGAGAAGTTCCATAGAAAATCACCACGGAAGACACAGAGAAGCAGCCATTTCATCTGACTCCATCTGACTTTCTGAATTCACTTCATTGTTCAGTAATAAGAAAATAAGTTAAATGTTATAAACACACTTTCACAGCACTGTGTCTTTTAAGAAATGAAAATATAAATACAACTTTCCATAAATTTTAGTTGGTGTTCACCTGTATCAAAAGTTGTTGCTTCCTCTTGCTCTTAGTTTTTGATCTTTCACTTCTATGGTCTATTGTCCTCTTTTTTCCAAACAGTATGTGTCGCCCTCTATCACAATTGTCCATCTGCTTCAAGACTGTGGGTTATGAGAAAACCAACCTTATGTGTGACATGGTCATGGGTTATCCCTGTGCCCAGTATACTACCAGGCACAAGAGGAAGAGATAATTCCTTAGGATTTTCTGTATAAGAAATCATGTTGTCTATGAATGAAGAAAAATTTACTTTTACTTTTCAATCTTAAAGACCTTGTTTTTTCTTTTCTTATGGCACTGGCTAATTCTTTCTGAATGTTTAATGGAAGTGATAAGAGCAGATATACTGTGGGGCACAGCAGAGCATGCCTGTAAACCTAGTGGCTCAGGAAGCTAAGGCAGGAAGATTGCAAGTTCAAAGCCAGCCTCAGCATTTTAGTGAGGCCCTAAGTAATTTAACAAGACCTTGTCTCTAAATTAAAAAATCAAAAAAGGGCTGGGGACGTGGCTAAATTATTAAGTGCCCCTGTGTTCAAACTCTGGTGCCAAAATACACGCACCACACACAAACACAAAAACAACAACAACAAAAAAACCCAGACATATACTTGCTTTGTCTTTCATTGTAGGGAGAAAATATTCAGTATTAAGAATTATGTTGCATGTATTTTTTTTTCATAAGTGCCTTTTATCAAATAAAGATAGTTTTCTTCCCTTCCTATTTTGCAAAGGCTTTTAAAAAATAAATGGATGCTGAATTTTGTAAAAAAAAAAAATGACATTTATCAATCATCTTGATTTTTCTCTTTTATTTTATTAATACAGTTAATTACAATAATTGCTTTTGAAAATGTTGATCTACCCTTACATTTCTGATGATGGGATTTCAAACCCAGTTTTGGTCATATTGTGTTATCCTGCTGGATTTTATTTGGGAATATTTTGCTAGGAATATTTTCAAGTATGTTTATGAGGAATATTGATGTCTGTATTTTTAAAAATGAAATATCTTCTTTGTAATGTCATCCATCCCCTTAAAATAAATTGGAAAGAATTTTCATCTCCTCTGTTTTCTGAAAGAGAATGTGTAATATTAATAATATTTCCTCTTAAAAGTTTGATGGAGCTCACCTGTGAAGCAATATGGACCTGAAATTTTCTTTGAAGAGGTTTAAAATTATGCGTTAAATTTCTTCAACCTAGAACTATTATAAGTTTTTTCCACCTTCTTTGTACATTTTTGTAAGTCATGCTTTCCAAGGAATTTTTCTATTTCATTTATTACTAATTTAAATGGCAGAAAGTTTTTGTACTATAGGTTGAGTAAACCTAATTCAAAACTCCAAAATCTGAAAATTTTTGAGTGCTGAAATGATGCCACCTGTAGAAAATCCTATACCATAAAACTTTGATCTAATATAAAATTACTTAAATATTGTATAAAATTTCCTTCATGCTGTGTGTATTAGGTATATATAAAACATAAATTAATTTTATGTCTACATTTGGATATCCCCCCTAAGATATTTAATTATGTATATGCAAACATTCCAAAAGTCAAAACACTTCTGCTCCCAGACATTTTGGATAACAGATCCTGAACCTGTACTCCTTTATTATCCCTTTAATAACTGTAAGATCTGAATATATCCCATCTTTCATTTCTGATATTGGTAATGTGTGGTTTTCCTCACTCTCCCTTTTAAAAATCATCCTGGATAAGAGTTGAGAAATTTTATCAATGTTTTCAAAGAATCAAATTTTGCTTTTCTTCTATCTCATATTTATTATCTCCTTTCTTCCACTTTGAGTTTTATTTGCTGTTCTTTCTCCAGCAAATTAAGGGAAAAACTTATGTATTTCTTTCCTTCCTTCCTTTCTCTCTCTCACTTCCTCCTTTCCTCCTTCAAGTAATTAAGCTATAAATTTCTCCCTAAGTACTGATTTAACTGCACTCCTATTTGGATAGTTAAGTTTTTATTAGCATTCGATTTGAAATATTTGCAAATTTACCATCTGATTTTGTCTTTGAATCATCAATTTTTTAGAAGTTGCCAACTTATTTCCAAATGATTGGAGTTTTTCCTTGATGTTTTTAGTTGTTATTTTATTCTGTGTATTCTATTGTGGTCAGATTTGAGACTTGTTTTGTAGCCCAGAATAAAGTCTATATTGGTAAATTCACTGTACTATTGAAAAGAAAGTATATTCTGCAACTAATTGTATTATTTAGATGTATTTATCTACTTGTTTCATCAGTTATTCATACTGAAATATTAAATTTCCATTTATGATTTTTGATTTGTCCTTTAATTCTGTCATTCTTAATGCCCATAGTTTGAAAACCTGTTACTAAGTAAAATTATTTCATCCTTATTAAATCACTTCTTCATTGCTGATATTATTTCTTAACTAGATAGTTACTTTGTGTGATACTACTATAGCCACACTGATATCTTATGATTAATATTCACATGGTATACGTTTTTCCATTTTAGCTTTTAATCTACTTGAGCTTTCATATTTAAAGTGAGTTTCTTATTAACTGCTTTAGTTAGATCTTGCTTTAAAAAAATCTGGCAATTTCTTCCCATTTACATTTAATATGATTATTGCTATGTTTTGGTTTAAGCCTGTAATATTTCTATTCATTTTTTTCCCTTAGATTTTCTTTTCTCGTTTTTATTTTGGGTTAATTCAACATTTTAAAATATTTCATTTTATCTCTTTATTGAATTTTGGTTATACCTTTTTGTATTTTTTAAATGACTTCTCTAGGGATTGAAATATGCAGCCTGAATTTATCACCATCTATCTTGAGTAATTGTTACACTTCACATATTAGAAAGTTATAACAATATAATCTTATTTTTATCTTCTTTTGACCTTGTATTATTGTTGTCAGTTATTTCATGTCTATGTGTATTTTAAACGCCATGATACATTTTATTATTTCTCCTTAAACTATCAAATGATTTTTAGAAAGTTTGAGCGAAGGGTAAAAGTCATTTTATTAAATCATTTGTTTGTCATTTATTTGTTCTTCATCCCTTCCTGCATATCTAAATTTCTGTTATTATTTTCCTTCAATTTGAAGAATTTCCTTTGGCACTTCTTAGGTGCACATCAGTTGTGAACAATTCTCTCGACTCTCATCTATCTGAAAGTGTACTTAACTTAATTTTCCAGATATTTTCAGTGAATATAATATTTAAATTTTTTTATTTTAGCCATTCCATTATCTTATAACCTTAATCATTTCCTGAATTAACTCATATGCATGTTATTAGTCTCCTGAATATAGTATGTGCTCACACTCACACATTTTTTGAGAATTTCTCTTTATCTTTCAATTGTAGTTGCTTGAAGTTTGCTGAGCATTCTGCGTCTATGAATGACAAAATATGGAAAACTTCAGTAAGTACTTTTTATTGTTTGTTGTATTTAGTTATGCATGACAACAGAATGCATATTGATTCACTGTACACAAATGGAACACAGGTTTTCATTTCTCTGGTTGTACATTATGTAGAGTCACACTATTCATGTAATCATGCATGTGCATAGGGTAATGATGTTTACCTCATTCCACCCTCTTTCCTTCCCTCTGCCCTCTCCCTTCCCCTCATTTCCCTCTACACAATCCAAAGTTCCTCCATTCTTCCCTTATCCCCTGACCAATACATGCTGAGGTATTGTATCAGCATCCACTTATTAGGGAAAACACTTGGCCTTTGATTTTTTGGTATTGACTTACCTCATGTAGCATGAATTTCTCCAACTCAATCCATTTACCTGCAAATACCATAATTTTATCTTCTTTATGGCTGAGTAATATTCTGTTGTGTATATATACCACAATTTCTTTATCCATTCATTTATTGAAGGGCATCTAGGTTTGTTCCACAATCTAGCTATTGTGAATTGAGCTGCTATAAACATTGATGTGGCTGTGTCACTGTAGTTTGCTCATTTTAAGTCCTTTGGGTATTGGTCAAGGAGTGGGATAGTTGGGTCAAATGGTGGTACCATCCAAGTTTTCTAAGGAATCTCCATACTGCTTTCCAGAGTGGTTTCACCAATTTGCAATCCCACCAGTAATGTATGAGTGTACCTTTTCCCCCACATCCTTCCCGACACCTATTGTTGCTTGTATTCTTGATAATAACCATTCTACTTGGTGTAAAATGAAATCTTAGGATAGTTTTGATTTGCATTTCTCTAACTACTAGAGATGTTGAACATTTTTTTCATATATTTGTTGATCTCCTGCATATCTTCTTCTGTGATGTGACTACTCAGATCCTTAGTCAATTTATTTACGGGGTTATTTGTAATTTGGGTGCAAAGTTTTTTGAGTTCTTTATAAATTCTGGAGATTAGTGCTCTATCTGAAGTGCATATGGAAAAGATTTTTCTCCCACTTTGTAGACTCTTTCTTCACATTATTGATCGTTTCCATTGCTGAGAAAAAAAGTCTTTTAGTTTGAATCCCTCCATTTATTGATTCTTGCTTTTATTTCTTGCACTCTGGGAGTCTTGTCATGTTGGTCTAAGCCAACATGTTGAAGATTCAGGACTACTTTTTCTTCTATTTGGTGCAGAGTCTCAGGTCTAATTCCTAGGTCCTTGATCCATTTTGAGTTGAGTTTTGTGCAGGTGAGAGATAAGGGTTTAATTTTATTTTACTGCACATGGATTTCCAGTTTTGCCAGCACCATTTGTTGAAGATAGCCATCTTTTCTCTAATGTAAGTTTTTGGCATCTTTGTCCAATATGAGATAGCTGTACTTATGTTTGTTTGTCTCTGTGTCCTCTATTCTGTACCATTAGTCTACTTGTCTATTTTGGTGCCATTACCATGCTGTTTTGTTACTATTGCTCTATAGTAGAGTTTAAGATCTGATATTGTGATACCCCCTGCTTCACTCTTCCTGCTAAGGATTGTTTTGGTTATTCTGGGTTTCATTCTTCCAAATGAATTTCATGATTTTTTTCTCTATTTCAATGAGGAATGTCATCGGGATTTTAATTGGAATTGCATTGAATCCTGTATAGCACTTTTGGTAATATGGCCATTTTGACAATATTAATTCTGCCTATCCAAGAACATGGGAGATCTTTCCATCCTCTAAGGTTTTCTTTAATTTTCTTTAGTATTCTGTAGTTTTCATTTTAGAGGTCTTTCACCTCTTTTGTTAGATTGATTTATTATGAATGGGGTAGTCTTCCTAATTTCTTTTTCAGAGGATTCATCACTTATGAATAGAAATGCATTAGATTTATGAGTGTTGATTTTATATCCTGCTACTTTTAAGAATTCATTTGTGAGTTCTAGAAGTTTTCTGGTGGAATTTTTTGGATCCTCTAAATATAGAATCTTGTCATCGGCAAATAGTGATAGTTTGAGTTCTTATTTTCCTATTTGTATTCCTTTAATTTCTTTGGTCTGTCTAATTACTCTGGCTAGTGTTTCCCCAGTTTTTAGAGGGAATGCTTTCAGTTTTTCTCCATTTAGAATGATGTTGATCTTGGGTTTAACATAGATAGCCTTTACAATGTTGAGGTATGTTCCTACTATCCCTTTGTTTTCTAGTGTTTTGGGCATGAAGGGATGTTGTATTTTATCAATTGCTTTTCCTGCATCTATTGAAATGATCATATAATTCTTAACTTTAAGTCTTTTGATGTGATGAATTACATTTATTGATTTCCAGATAGTGAACCAACCTTGCATCCCTGGAATGAACCCCACTTGATCATGGTGCACTATCTTTTTAGTATGTTTTCGTATGCAATTTGCCAGAATTTTGTTAAGAATTGTTGCATCTATGTTCATCAGGGATATTGGTCTGAAGTTTTCTTTCCTTGATGTGTCTTTCTTTGCTTTTGGTATCAGGGTGATACTAGCTTTATAGAATGAGTTTAGAAGGGTTCCCTCCTTTTCTATTTCATGGAATACTTTGAGGAGTATTGGTATTAGTTCTTTTGAAGGTGTTGTAGAATTCAACTGAGAATCCATCTGGTCCTGGGCTTTTCTTGATTGGTAGGCCTTTGATGACTTCTTTTATTTCATTGTTGAAATTGTTCTGTTTAAATTGTTTGTGTCCTCCTGATCAGTTAGGGTGGATCATGTTTCCAGAAATTTGCCGATGTCTTTGAGATTATTTTTTAACAGCTTTAAAGAGATTTAATTCATATGCCATACAATTCACCTACTTAAACTTATTTTCTTTTATGTAAATTTGTCTATTCTGGACACTTCTTAGTCAAAAAGTTTTAAAATAATTTTCTGCTCAATTTTGTTCCATTCCTTACTAAGACTCTAATTTTATTCCATCTATATTTCTCTATTCTTTAGCTGCAGTTATTTCTATTGATATATCTCAAAGTGTGTTAACTCTATTCTGTAATTAAGTTTATCCTGAGACTTTTACAATTTGGGATAGCCCTCTTTGTAGTTACATAATTTCTACTGATTTATTCTTAAAAGTTTCTACTTTTCTGCTAAGGTTTTCCTTCTCATTATTCATTTCAATCATATTTTATTTTAATTTCCTTGAATGTAATTTCTTTACTTTTTAAAAAACATTTTGTTAAAGTTTTTTTTCCATTAACTCCAACATATGGGTCATCTTGTGGTTGGATATTTACTGATTCTTCAACTTACTGTGGGTTGCATTTCCATTTTGTTTTTATGGTCTAATGTTTAACATACACTGGTAATTGTGGATAGTATGTTGTAGAGGTTATGGTTTTTATCATCTCTTTCTGAAGGAGAGTTGAGTTTTGGTCTAGCCAAAAGGTAAATTAACAGTAGTTCAATTTGGAATTGTAGAGGTTTGATCTTAATCTTTGTTAGTGCATGTCTGTTTTGGCTTTGCATTTAGTCCTAGGTCAATTTCCTTAGTCCTAGCATATGATCTTTATTGCAAATCATTGCCTTTCTGCGATTCAGATGGAAAGCTGCCATGTAGCTCTAACTTTATGGGACTCAAACTCCAAAATCTGTCTTCCTTGTCTAGGCAGTTGCTGAAACCTCTAATTGGCAACTTTGGCTTTTCAACTGCTAGTTCCCTTCTGGGTAACTTGATGTTCTCCCCTAAACATTCACAGGTCCATGATAAGCCAAGGACTTGAGGAGATTTTATTTGCATGTTTCGAAATTCCCTTCCCTACCAGGATCTCCTCAATTTTTTGCTACTCTGGAAGCACCAAGTTCTGCCATCTGATTTTTAAGACCAATGAGACTGTGTTTCAACTAGAGCTCCTTCTATGAGTAGTGAATGGATTAGGGGATTCCCTCAGGAAGGATGCCATACAAATTCAAATCTCTGTCAACCTAGTTCCTTCTCTCAAATTTATATGCTTTTAAAAAAATTTCCTGGGATCTTCAAACAGCCATTTTAAAATATGTTTTATCCATGATTTTTAATTGTTACTGGTAGAATTTTCAGTCTGGTATAAGCTTCTCCATAAATCCTGGAAATACAAACTTAATTAAATGTAACCTTGTCCTGAACAATATTCATGAATTAAAAGATTTGATGTGTTCCTTATTTTTTCTAATATACATTAAATAATAATTCAAGATTTTAAATTTTTTACCCATACACCCTTTAAAATGATCACAGATACCACATTCCATACTTCTGTAAATACTGGGCTGGATGGTTCCCAAAAACTTTTAATTCCAAAAATCCATATTAATTTCTTTAAACTATTATTCCTTAGAGCACTGATGTCCCATGAGTAATTTACAACTCTGCCATGAATATTTTGGCAGATATAACTTAAATTTTACACTAATTATGAATAATTTATTGGTGCTAACTGTGTCAGGTCTGTTTAGATGCAACACAAAATAACATAAGCTAACTCACCTGGGCAGCTAGCACTGCTAGCTCTGCTCCTGAGGTCAGACACGAGTCCTGTATCCCACTCTGTGGAAGGAACGAGAAGCATGAGCCATTGAACCCTTCATCTCCCTAGGTCACTTTCCCTATTCCTTAGTTTGCTCCCGTCTTCTCGCTTTGAAGATTAGCTTTTTCTGCTCTGACTCATATGAGAGTTCCTATGTTTATTGATAATAAATAAGTAAGTATTTAAGTCAGATCCAGAAAAGTTCAGGAACTTTTCTAATGCATCATCAGTCTATGTCTTTTAATCTAAGAAAAAGGTGAAAATGAATTAAGTCAATTGACCAAGCAAAAATTCCATTAGTAATGATTATAGCAATCACTTCTTGAATGCATGCCAGACACTTAGTAAGCTTCTCCACACTTCTTGGGTAGAAATTCAGATATTCATTTCACAAAGAAGCTGAAACTTAGTGATGTGAAATAACTTTACATACTTCTTTCTGAAACAGAAATGTCAAAATAGATATAGCTGAACCTAACTGCAGGGCAGGCTTCTGGGCAGAACACAAGTCATTTGAAACAAAAGGGAAGAAAGCAGAACACTGAAACTATTAACCTTAGTATTGTGTATGAGTTTGCATTTCCTATATATAGCACTGCAAAGAAGATTGCCAGTAATTTTATATATGAAGTCTTTTTTCCAATAGTGCTATTGCAAAGTCAAAATTATAACATTATTTTTCCACAGCACACAATAAATAAGCTTTTATAATAAAGTCAGTTACTCATTGCTATAGCAGTGTAATATCAGAAAGGAAGAGGAAAATAACTGGTACTATGGAGAAATTTTATATCAGCAGTAACAAAATAATAAAGATTGTACTTTAAGTTTTTACCCTGTGCCAGGTGCTCTGCTAAGTGCTTTATTGTTATCAGTTTATTTGCTGATGGCAATGACCCCAAAAGTATTATTAGCCCCATTAGAGATGGAAAAATGGAAGCACAGAGAAGACAAGAAACTTTCCCAGGAATCACAATAAGTAAATGACACAACCAGAAGTCATGCTTGTGAAGTGACAGAAGTTATATAAGCAGTGATGGGCTCTTTCTTTGAGATTGATGAAGCCCATTAATTATGGTTATTTTGAAAACAGTGTTTTGTGTCATTGTCTCAGGGTTTCTTGCTGCCCTTCAGGAGAAGACCACATTGCAAATCTGGGCATTCTGAGATGCTCATTCTGGCTCAGGACCATAAAAACTACTGCATTTTCTGACCACTGAAAACACAGCTTCCACAACTCAGAGGTTTATGTCTATTTCTAGTCTTCCAGAAGTTCTGAAGGCTAGAATGTAAATAGTCCTTCACTGTAACACAGCAGGGCAAATCCATGCACAGTCATACACAGGCTAGAAAGTTTGCTCAATATACAGAACTCTAACAGCAAACACAGCAAAGTAAACAGGGCAATGGGTAGAAGAAAGAGGAATGAGGCGGGAGAACGCTGCTGATCTCACACAGAGGTTTATCGGCCTGAATATCTGGTTCCCTGGAGAGGAGCAGGGAGGAAACTGGGGGCCCAGATCTGCCTCCTTCAAAAACTTGAACTAATTTTGACCTAGCTTACAATTTAGGCAGTGAAAACCATTTGCGGAGGAACTTTTCTGGCCATATCATGCTTTGGCATTCAGGATGAAAATACCTTGAATGTTGATGTTTGTTCCAGCTGAGTTAAAAACAAAAAGGCAAATATTGGATTAAAATGTCCTTAACTGCTGCAGTTCACAGGCAATGTTCAGAGTAGCTTGCTCTTAACTAATGGAAACTTAGAAGAGTGAAACGTGGACTAATGAAAGCCCAGGGGCGCTTTACCCAAGCGATGTACACAGTACCAACTATTGAAGGTACTTCCTCAGATAAAGACGGCCTCCAAAGGAGTCTCCGTGAGTAGAGAGTATTCTCACACCTGTTTACTTACACCCACTACCACCAGTGCCACCTGCCCAAACTGATAATTTCATAATAAGCAGGTGACTTCTTCAGTGATTGTTGATTAATTAGTATTAAAGTCTTGGGGGTAGCCCGTTGATTGTTAGAGATAGGACCCTGGATCCTCTTGGTATTCTATTTACTAAAATAGAAAATGATATCACTTATGTATTAGTCAAATACATTTGTTGGCAAGATTGGAAATGACCTTCAGGTGAACAGTCAATAACACAAAAAAGCCAATTCTATAGGGTACAAAGAGACAAAGTGAGGACCAATACACAAAACACTTTCTGCCTGTCCATTGGTCTGTCTCAAGAAGTAGCCTGTAGGACAGGGAGAATCACATATTTCAGAGGTCACCAAGCACATCATGGGTGAGTGAGTTGGTTAACCTTCAGGTATCCTGCCAGTTCTGAGATCCAGTTTTTCTAAACTGCTGTGAAGCATTTCTTGAACTTCCTCTATTCTAGGCACAGTTCTGGCTGTTGGGGGAATAAAGATAAAGACAAAGACCCTCCAGATGCATGCAGGATGACTAGGGGCAGTGGGGTGGGGAACAAACACATAGACCATTTCTACTAGGCACTTAGATTCTAGACCAGAATCATGTGCAGGACATTGTGGGTCCACAATGGAGGGGTTCACTTAGCCTAGGCAGTGGGTATTGGCAATGGGAGGGGTTGAGAAGGATATGGAGGCTGAGTAATAAACAGTGAATAGAAGAGGGCCAAGAGGAGATGGGGAAACTGAGGACACAATAGCGGTGTAGTCTTGCCTCACTCTGATGTGGGACCTGCTGGAAACACAGACCCAGAGATGGCAGGGGCTAGGCAATAGAGAAGAGTATGTGAGATAAATGCCTCCCATTTGAAGTCAGGCAGTCCTAAAGTCGGGTCTCAGATCTACAGCTTGCTCATCAAGGGAAGTTCTAGCAAGTTGTTTATCTTCTCTGAGTACTAATTTCCTCATCTGAAAACTAAAGTTAATGGTAGTGTCTACTTACTAGTATTGTCATGAGGATGAAATAAGGTGGTGTAATGTGAAGTCTTAGACATGGTCTCAGTACATTCTAAGTATTCAATAATGATAGAAACTCACATTTAAAAATTACATACAATTTTGTTCAAGATTGCACAGAAAATTTCACAGTGCATGGATCTGAACTCATCTGTAGTGAACACCCAGGGTGACAATGGTGTGATCTTTCCTAGGTGCTGGCAAGGAAGGAGTACACAGTTAGTGGATTTAAAACTATCATAACACTGAATAAGTATGGGTCTGCTTTTTATTACCTTCAAGCTTAGAGAATTGCAAACAATTTCAGTGATAAAATACTCCTCCCCCAAATACCTTTTGAATTTCTACAATTGTGGTGTGGGTACTGTTGAGTTTTAATAATACATTTAAAAATGTATAAAACTGCAGTTGCCTTTGACCACACTGTAAACCAAAGACAGTCCCCTGGATCAGAATTAGCTGGGCATAGTTTTTTTTTTTTTTAATTGTAAACAAATGGAGTACAACTTGTTTCTCTGTACGTGAAGTAGAGGCATACTATTTGTGTAATCATACATTTACATAGGGTAATGGTGTTTGATTCATTCTGTTCTTTTTTCCTTCCCCCCACCCCTCTCACCCCTCTTTTCCCTCTATATAGTCCCTCCTTCCTCCATTCTCGATTCTCTCCCACGCCCATTATGTGTCATCATCTGCTTATCAGCAGGATCATTTGTCCTTTGGTTTTTTGAGATTGGCTTATCTCACTTACCATGATATTCTCCAATTTCATCCATTTGCCTGCAAATGCCATAATTTTATTATTCTTTATGGCTGAGTAATATTCCATTGTAGATATATATCATAGTTTCTTTATCCATTCATCAATTGAGGGACATCTAGGTTGGTTCCACAATCTGGCTATTGTGAATTGAGCAGCTATGAACATTGAGGTGGCTGCATCTCTGTAGTATGCTAATTTTAAGTCCTTTGATTACAGGCCAAGGAGTGGGACAGCTGGGTCAAATGGTGGTTCCATTCCAAGTTTTCTAAGGACTCTCCACACTGCTTTCCAGAGTGGCTACACTAATTTGCAGCCCCACCAGCAATGTATGAGTGTACCTTTTTCCTCACATCCTCACCAACACCTATTGTTGCTTATATTCTTGATAATTGCCATTCTAGTTGAGGTGAGATGGAATCTTAGGGTAGTTTTGATTTGCATTTCTCTTATTACTAGAGATGTTGAACATTTTTCATATATTGATTGCTTGTATATCTTCTTCTGTGAAGTGTCTGTTCATTTCCTTATAGTAACAAAAACAGCATGGTATTGGCACCAACATAGACAGGTAGATCAATGGTACAGAATAGAGGACACGGACACAAACCCAAATAAATACAGTTTTCTCATACTAGACAAAAGTGCCAAAAACATGCAATGGAGAAAAGATAGCCTCTTCAACAAATGGTGCTGGGAAAACTGAAAATCCATATGCAGCAGAATGAAACTAAACCCCTGTCTCTCACCCTGCACAAAAATCAACTCACAATGGATCAAGGACCTTGGAATCAGACCAGAGACCCTGCATCTCATAGAAGAAAAAGTAGGTCCAAATCTTCAACATGTTGGCTTAGGGTCAGACTTCCTTAACAGGACTCCCATAGCATAAGAAATAAAAGCAAGAATCAACAACTGGGATAGATTCAAACTAAATAGTTTTCTCTCAGCAAAGGAAACTATCAGCAATGTGAAGAGAGAGCCTACAGAGTGGGAGAAAATCTTTGCCACTCATACTTCAGATAGAGCGCTAATTTCCAGAATCTACAAAGAGCTCAAAAAACTCTACACCAAGAATACAAATAATCCAATCAACAAATGGGCTAAGGATATGAACAGATGCTTCACAGAAGAAGATCTACAAGCAATCAACAAATGGGCATGGTTTTTAAATGATCACTCTAGCCACCCTTTCTTCCTGTTTTAAAATTTCAACGAACATTCCAAATGAATACACAGGGTGACAGAATTGAAGTGACTCCTTTATCTTTTCAATCATTGTGCATTTATTGTTTATTCTAACTCTATCATTTAAACAAAGGAATATATATTTCCATAGGAGTTGAAAACATGAACAGCACCCAATGTATGCTCAACTAATTCTGAACCATTAGAAAACTGTAAGGATTTCTCTGAATTAACTTCCATGTTGGCAAAATGTTTGTTATGGAAAAAGTAATAAAATAGGTTAACTTTGAACTGCTTACTGCAAATATTTTTTTTCATACAAAGTGTCAAAGAAATTATCTGCTCCCGGTATCAAACACACCAGGGTACCTACCAGACTGCAAATCTGTCAGACTCCCATGCTTATGAGAATGTTTCCCCTATTCCATCCTAATCCCTCTCCTGCGTCTACTTCTTTATCCTGGAAACCTGACACTCTTACCAGTGGAGTCAGTTATTTCGATTAAATCGTGTCCATCTGAAGACTCACAGAATTATATCCTTTCCCCTGAGATGAATAACACATTAGTGCTTAGTGGCCGTGGATTGTTCTAGGGATTGGTGCTCTCTGTGGTAGAGAACTCTAGATGAGGCATTAACATAGTGGATGTGGGAAAAACCATTGTGCACAGGAGTCAGTGTTTCTATTAGGCAATAGAAACAGGCATCAGGGTACCTGAAGTAAACAGGGCACTTAAATCAAATGAAATTGAGATGGACTGGGTTATGAAACACAATGGTCCAAATGACGATTGTGATGGGACAGTAAGACTTGGTGGACTGCCATTCGGTTGCAGCAAAGAGAAAACAAATCAGTTCTTTCAAGGGTTGGAAATCATGTCAAATGGGATAACATTGACAATGGACTACCAGAGGAGAAGTACAGGGGAAAACTTCGTGCAATCCGCGTCAGAGGAGATAGCAGAAAATGCTCTGGGAAAACACAAGCTAAGAATAGGGCACAGGTATATTGAGATCTTCACAAGTAGCAGGAGCGAAGTCAAAGGATTTTATAACCCACCAAGAGGATTGCTGGGACAGTGATGGGGACCATATGCTAGACCAGTAGGAGGAAGTGGTGGTTATTATGGAGCTGGACATGGAAGTGTGTATGACAGAATGTGACGAGGAGGTGATGGATATGATGGTGGCTATGGAGGTTTTGATGACTATGTGGCTATAATGATGGCTATGGAAAGATGGCTTTGATGACAGAATGAGAGATGGAAGAGGTAGGGGAGGTCATGGCTATGGTGGAGCTGGTGATGCAAGTTCAGGTTTTCATGGTGGTCATTTTATACATATGAGAGGATTGCCTTTCACACAACCGAAACTGATATTGCTAATTTCTTCTCACAAAGAAGTACGCGTTCATATTGATATTGGAGCTGATGACAGCAGCAGGAGAAGCAGATGTAGAGTTTGTGACACAGGAAGATGCAGTAGCTGCCATGTCTAAAGATAAAAATAGCATTGATACATTAATTGAACTCTTCTTAAATTCTACTCCTGGAGGTGGCTCTGGAATGGGAGGCTCTGGAATGGGAGATTCTGGAATGGGAAGCTCTGGCAGAGATGGAATGGATAATCAAGGAGGATAAGGATCTGATGGAAGAATGGGAATGGGGAACAATTATATTGTAGGATGTGGTACTCCTGATAGCTTGGGTGGTTATGGTTGTGCTGGTAGAGGCAATGGAGGTTACTATGGGCAAGATAGCATGAGTGGAAGCAGATGGCGTGGGACATACTGAAAATACAATCACCAACATACAAGTCCTAACAATGGCATCTGGTCTACTAGACTTTCTTACAGATTTAATTTCTTTTGTATTTTAAGAATTTTATGACTGAAGAAATGTGTTTTCAAAATATTATTTTGTAAAGCAACAGATTGTGTTGAGAAAATCTGTTTTCAATAGGTTTTATTTGTTGCATACTTTGATTTAAAAATAAATTTTTATATTAAAAAAATAATAAAATAAAACAGTGGATGTGGAGAGAGGAGAGAGCAGGATTAAGAATAAGGGAACTGATCACCTGGGAGGAATGATGGAGAATTTGACCCAAGAAAAGAGGGAAAGCCCAGAAAGGAGAGTGGCTGACAGGGAAAAGTTGGGAGGTGGCACCAACAACGAAGTTCTTCCACTTCAGTTTTGCCCAAGGCAGAAGAGTATAAAATTGTTCTTTGTGTTCTGCTGGGTTGGAGAAATTCCAAGGGAAAAAATCCTCACAGTTTTGATACTGATTATAGCAGATGATGGGTGCTTTTGGAAAAGCTCTTTGGAAGGAGGATTTGAGTGAAATAGCCAAAATATTGACTGACAAGATTGTGGTATTGAGGCAGAGATCCTGTGATCCCTACTTGTGGAATCCTGTGTGTGTGCCTGGTCTTCCAAGTAATTGGATTTTAGGAGTTGATGGAGATCAAATGAAGGATCACTGCAGAGTTCATAGACCAGATCTAGAGAAAGGCAGTGTACTCTTGTGATGGCCACTGCCACCAGCACTCTGAACTATTTCACAACACAAAAACGTAAGCCAATCAGCTGGTCAGCTACCTAGTCGCCTTGTATTGTTGTACATTGACTTTGCCTTGGGTGCTGTCCTTCACTTGGAATGCAGTTATAAATGCAATACTTCTCCTCATCAAGATTAGAGTCTAGCAATGGTGACAGACCTCGAACAAATGATCATATATGCAGTAACAAATCAAACGACTTCAAGCAGGCAAAGTTCTGTGAAGGAAAGTGCACCTTCACTATACGGGATGTTATTCTAGGAGGAAGGTAGAGGATGCCAAACAATCTGGATTAAAAATCTAGTATTTAAAAATATGATACAACAAACTCAGCAAATAGACAATACGCTAGTAGATGGGAATTACGGTTTAGATATTAGGCACCACCCAAAAGCTCATGCGTAAGACAATGCAAGAAACTCAAGAGATGAAACGATTGGGTTATGAGTCTTGACCTAATGGATGCATTGATCCCCTGAGAGGGATTAACTGGGTAGTAACTGTAAGCAGGTCGAGTGTGATTAGAGGAGGTGGATCCCTGGGAGTGTGCCTTTGGGGTGTTTTGGTATTTTGTCTTCATTGAGCTAATCTCTCTCTGTCTGCCTCTGTGGTGGGTATCCTGAGCAGCTTTCCTCCACCACACTCTACTACCATGATGATGGCTCATCTTGGGCTCTGAAGAATGGAATCATCCATCTGTGCGCTGAGGCCTCTGAAACCACGAGACCCAGAATAAACTTTTCCTCTTCTAATTCTTGTCAGGTCTGACTAAAACAGCAGGGGTGGGTAAAAGGTTTTGCTAGAGCTCAAGAAGGACTAATAAGTAAACTCATTCAGATGGAAACAGAGGTAGCTAGAGGAAGTTGGCCAGAAATTTGGTTATCAAAGCACAAGGAATAAATTTACAGGAAAGTTATGCTTTCCTAAATATCTGGCAAATCACAAATGGTGATGTACTTTACATAGGTGCCAATGCTAAGATTCCTCATCTAAATAAAATAAGATTGACTTGAGTGTTGCCTGTAGATTCAATGATATCCTACGAATGGTAGAAAATGATAGTTCTATCTCCAGAAACTCATAGATCTGTCATATTGATGCTCAGTTTTTATTGCTTTTCATGCTTTGAAATGATTCCCATTATTATTAGTTTAGTTTTTAATTATAGAAGTCTCCCTATTTTAGTGTTCATAGTTTCTGAGAACCAAGACCCTGGTTCATAGTTTTAGATCCAGTTTTTCACATAATCTTTGGAGCAGAATAGGCATGGAGATAAGTATTTAAGTAATGAATAAATAAAATGATATCAAAACTGATATTTAGGAAACAAGCCAGTTTGGCCGGACAATGAAGAAAGCACATACCAGACAAATGATACAGAGTAGAAAGAGACCAGTTCACTTTCTTCCAACTGAGGGAACTTTGCCTATGGAATAAGATCCCCACTGCAGTTTTTTTTCCATAAAATTTTTATTGAGCAACTACTATGAGTGCCTAACAATGTGCTTGATATTACAGTTGCAGGGAGCTTAAATATATATGATTTTACTATTAATATAATCATATTTGAGCATTGTAGTTTATGAAGATGTATCCAATCAGATTCATTTTTCCATATTTTTATGGGTACATTTAGTTGCACATAATGGTAAGATTTTTTGTTATGTATTCATACATGCACAAAATATAACGATGTAATTTGACCAATATCATTTCCAACCATTTCCCCTTTTCCTCCCCTTCACTCTCCCCTGGTCCCTTTCCTCTATTCTAGTAACCTCCCTTCAATTTTCATGAGATCTTCCCCCACCTTTTTTTCCCTTTATCCTATAGCTTCTACATATGAGAGAAAACATACGATCCTTGAACATATGAGTTTGGCTTAATTTCCTTAACATAATGTTCTCAAGTTCCATCTATCTCCTGCAAATGCCATAATTTCATTTTTCTGAATAAAATTCCATTGTGTATATTCCACATTCTCTTTATCCATTTATCTGTGGATGGACACCTCTGTTGGTTCCATAGTTTAGCTATTATGCATTGTGCTGCTATAAACATGGGTATGCATGTACCACTATAGTATGCTGACTTGAATTCATTAGGATAAATTCCAAGGAGTGGTATACCTGGGTCTTATGGTGGTTCCATGTCTAGTCTTTTGAGTAATCTCCACAATGATTTCCATATGGGTTGTACCAATTTACAATTCCACCAACAGTGTAAAAGTGCTCCTTTTTCTCCATAATCTCTCCAGAATTTATTTGCATTCTTGATGGATGCGGTCTAACTGGAATGAGGTGAAATCTCAGGGTAGTTTTGGTTTGTATTTCCCTAATTTCCAATGATGTTGAGCAATTTTTCATATATTTTTAGGATATTTGTACTTCTTCTTTTGAGAAGGATCTGTTTAGTTCATTTGCCCATTTATTAATCAGATTACTTGGTATTTGGTATTAAGGTTTTTTGAGTTCTATTTGTTATATATTCTAGATATTAATCCTCTGTTAGAGGAGTAACTAGCAAAATCTTCTTCCATTCTGTAGGTTCTCTTTTCCCTTCTTATTTGCTTCCTTTGCTGTGCAGAAGATTTTTAATTTGATGTTATTCCATTTATTGACTCTTGACATTATTTTCTGAGCTTTAGGAATCCTATCAAGAAAGTTGTTACAAGTTATGATATTTTGGAGTGTTAACCCTATGTTTTTTCTGGGAGTTGTACAGTTCCTGGTCTAATTCCTAGGTCTTTGATCCACTTTGAGTTGGTTTTGGTGCATTTTGAGAGAGAAGGGTATAGTCTCACAAACAGTTTTCCCAGTACCACTAGTTTAAAAGCAGGCTGTCTTTCCTCAAATGTATGTTTTTGACACCTTTGTCAAGGATCAGATGATTGTTTCTGTGTAAGTTTGTCTCTGTGTCTTCTATTCTGCACCACTGGTCTATGTATCTGTTTTTGTGCTGTTATTATGCAGTTTTTGTTACTATAGTTCTGTAGTATAATTTGAAGTCAAGTGTCACCTGATACCTCCAGCACTGTTTTTGTTTTTGTTTTTGTTTTTTGACTTGGAATTGCTTTGGCTATTCTGGGTCTTTTGTTCTTCCAAGTGAAATTTAAGACTATTCGTTTTCTAGTTATCTAAAGAATGTCATTGGTAGTTTAATGGGGATTGCATTGAAAGGGAATATTTTATTGATATTATGATCATTTTAACAATATTAATTCTGTCTATTCATGAACATGGGAGGTCTTTCCATCTTCTTGTGGGTATTAGAGTTCTCCAGAGGAATAGAACCAACAGGATGTGTGTGTATGTATATATATATATATATATATATGATTATCAATGATTATCAAAAGGGTATTTACTAGATTGGCTTACATGATCAGAAGTTGGATAGTCCCACAATTATCATCTGAAGGCCAGAGAATTGGAGGAATCAGTAACTGCACAGTCCAAGAAGCTGAAGTCTTAGAACAAGACGGATCAATGATGCAGTCCCACTCTGGGACCAAAGTCGTGGAAACTCTCTTAAAGAGCCACTGGGCATAATCTACTTTGGAAGAGTCTGTCCTCAGGTGATCACAGCAGTAATCACTACCGATTGAAAAAGAATCAAGCTTGCATCCACTGCTGTGTCCTTGTTCTTCTAACTTTTGTTCCATCCAAGCTTCCAACCTATGGACAGTGCTGTCCACACTTAGAGTGGGTTGCCACTTCAGTTCACTGTCCCACATGCCAATCATTCCTAAAAATGTTCTCATCAACACACCCAGAAGAATCTTCATCGTAGGCATCTCTTAATCCAATCACGTTGACAATTCAGATTAACCATTAAATTGTGTCTTCTTTGATTCTTTTCCTCAGTATTCTATCATTTTCATTGTAGAGGGTCTTTCACCTCCTTGGTTACATTTATTGCTAGGTTTTATTTTGTTTTCATTTTTGAAGTTATCATAAATGGAATTGATTTCCTGATTTCTTTCTCTGAAGATTCATTACTGGTATATAGGAAAGCTGTTGATTTTTGAATGTTAATTTTATAACCTGCTACTTTGCTGAATTTGTTTATTAGCTCTAGCAGTCTTTTGTTGAAACTTTTTGGATCTTCTGCTTATAAGCTCATGTTATCTGAAAAGAGTGATAATTCAACTCTTTCCTCTTTTTATTCCTTTTATTTCCTTTTCTTGCCTAATTGCTCAGGCTAGAATTTCTAGTACTACATTTAATAGGGGTGGTGAGAGTGAACATCCTTATTTTTCTTTTTCTATTTATTTATTTATTTATTTATTTATTTATTTATTTATTTGGTACCAGGGATGGGACTCAGGAGCACTCAACTACTGAGCTATGTCCTTAACCCTATTTTGTATTTTATTTAGAGATAGGGTCTCACTGAGTTTCTTAGTGCCTCACTTTTGCTGAGGCTGGCTTTTATCTTGCAATCCTCCTGCCTCAGCCTCCCAAGCCACTGGAATTATAGGCGTGCACCACCATGCCCAGCCAACATCCTTATCTTGTTCCAGATTTTAAAGGAAATGTTTTCAGTCTTTCCCCAGCCCCACACTGCAGTTCTAAGGCTGAACATGCCCACCTGCCCAGGAAATGAATAAAACAACAAATATCTTACTTTCCAGAAATAGGCTGAACCCTATAGAAAACTAAAGAAAACTCAGGAGTTTAGTTTTGGACATGATAAGTTCAGGATCACCTATTCTCCATCCAGGTGGAGTATTAACTAGGCAGTTGGATATATAGTCGAATTCAAGAGAGAGAATGAGGATTGAACTGAAATTCAAGAAGACAAACGATATTTACTTTAGCTGAATTATAAGTTGTGGGAAAGGAAGCAGTGGAAGATAAGACTGGAAATGTAGTTTAGGGATAATCTGTTCAAGGATTTCAAGTCAAGAATACATTCTAAGTCTTTCAGATGAGGATTATGACAAATAGCTTCCTGGCTAAAACAGAGCAGATATAAGGGTCAGTGCTCACAATTGAGAATGAGTATCTAAGCCCATAGGCAAGATACTTTCTCACTGGCAAGTTCAAGCTTAATGATGCCTCGATGCCTACAGACCTGCCAACTCCCTTCTACTCTGAAAGGAAAAAGAAGGGAGACAGCAGCAGGTGAGGTAATAACCAATGCCCAGACGCCCTGACTGTTCTACCTCCTGGTTCCAAGGGACCAGATGTGAAATGAAACATGTAAAAATATACAGCAAGTGATCTTTACAGGGGTATTTAGATCTATTTTCTCAACCAGGGATTAGGAGCTAAGGGACATGAATACCATTTGGTGTGCCTGCCACTATGACCAAACATGAAGAAGTACGAATAAAATAAGCATTGGAATTCAGAACTTTCTTTGTTTTAGTCATGGATCAGAAGCAGTATTGGGCAACCAGGTCACCAAAATTCTTCTGCAGTGGTAGGCTCATCTGCAGAGCAGCAGCAAAATGTGCCCTGTCCCCTTAGGAGAACCTCCTGGCATGATTATTAAGCTTTTTCTGTCTGCCAGATCCTGTGCTAAAAACTTTAAATACAGGATCCCATTTAAAATCTGTAACAAATATTTTTGGGTGGCAGAGCCAGTGGAAACATAACAACTTATTGTCAAGACTCCATAATTGAACTCAAGGAGTATTTTCTAAAAGAAGAACTATAAATTTAAACTTTATAATGACAAAATTTTTCCATTAAAAACTTCTGTGTTTAAATTCTGTTGGAAAAATCCAATTCTACTACTGATTTGTAGTTTTGATCCATAAACCTACAGTTTGCTTAAGAATCCCCTAGGGTTATGAAACAAAGAGGTATGCATTTGAAAGATTCAGGGAAATAATTAATCATAATCCTAAAGATGTGCGAATGTTATTTCTCGAGGTTTTGGACTGCTTCCTCTTCATATGGGGTATGGAAAGACTGCATGCTTTCCTTTTTCAATTACCTAGGAGTGCTAAGTAGTCTTTCTTTGACTCAATGTGCTACACCACTGAAATACTTATTTTTATTTCACATAGTACATTTTTGAATATTGAATAAGCAATATTTTTACCCAAGAACTTTCTCTTCTGTCTGTGTATAGTAGCATTGTTATAACAAAGAAGAAACCTACTGCTTTGGTCATTTGTGGTTCATGACAGGACGAGGGCATCTCTTTTGCAGGTTTTTAATGTTTTAGAAATATGTAGAATTTTACCAGGTATGGTGGTACACACTTGTAATTCCAGCAACTTAGGAGGCTGAAGCAGGAGAATCACAAGTTTGAGTCAAGCCTCAGCAATTTAGTGAACACCTATCTCAAAATAAAAAGGGGGAGATGCTGATGTGGCTCAGTGGTAAAGCATCCCTGGGTTCAATCCCCAGTACAAAAAAAAAAAAAGAAAAGAAAAAAAAAGAAAAAAGAAAGAAAGAAAATTTAATTTTGAATCCAGTTTCTAAAGGATCCATGAGCCTGCAAAATTATAAGTAATGTGTATTTGTTATGTATGTGTTTTTGGTTTGTTTTTGTTTTTGTTTTTTTTTTTTTGTATTAGGGATTGAACCCAAGGGTGCTTACCTACTGAGCCACATCCCTAGCACGTTTTTATATTTTATTAGAGACAGGACCTCACTGAGTTGCTTAGGGCCTCACTAAATTCCTGTGGCTGGCTTCGAACTTGAGATCCTCCTGCCTCAACCTCCAGAGCCACTGGGATTACAGGCATGTACCACCTCGCCCAGCTCCTATGTACATTTTTCTAGAGTGGGTCAACAGATTTCATATGACTCTTAAAGATGGACTTGACTCAATGAGTCCTTAAGATCACTACTGTAGAATTTTCTAGAAGCATGACTAACCAAACACATGCACTGAAGAGACTTTACTATAGTAATTTTTTTTGTAAATGTGGTGATGCATACCTTCTTCTTGAGAGTATGAAATGAATCACATGGCTCATATTCATGATTCACATGTTTCTCTCTCTCTGATGTTCTCTATTTCTTTATCATCAATATCCTATCTTCACCCTTCATATCATAAGAGAATGCTAACTTTGTTGAGATTTAGTGTAGGGGTGGTAGTTTTGTTACCAAAAGCTTGGTTCTTGTCCCTGATGTCAATCCAATAATGAGGACAATTTTTTTTTGTTTGTTATTTTTAAACACACATGACAGTACAGTGTATTTTAACACATTTTATATATACATGGATTACAACTTAATCTAATTCGATCCCATTCTTTTTTTTTCATAATAGTGACAAAACTTTTATTTTCCATATTTTATGCATAATGATATACTTAAAATAAATTATGTTACTTGGTTCAAACATCGATCCATCTTATATTTGAGTAAAATAAAATTCAAAGGGAATAAGTTGCCCAAAATCATATAGTGAATTCAAGTTTGGAGGAAAACCCAGGCATGTCTAATTTTAAAATCCATATTTGCAATCTATTTTGCATATTCTTTTAAATTGTTTTCATTTTAACTATAACAAAATATTCATAAAAACTGATTTTACATCCAATATAGCAAAAATTCAGAGTTCATTTGTATTTTGCATATTTTAGTAAATTGTTAACTTTTTTCTTTTTTTATTATTATTATTTAGCTTTTAATTTTTTACAGACTGCATTTTGATTCATTGTACACAAATGGGGTACATCATTTTGTTTCTATGTTTGTACATGATGTAGATTCATACCATTCATATAATCATACATGTACATAGGGTAATGATGTCCATCTCATTCCACCATTTTTCATAACCCCCTCTCTCTCATTTCCTTCTACATATTCTAAAGTTCCCCCATTATTCTCTCATTCCCCACCCCCCACCCCCATTATATATCATTCTCCATTTACCAGGGAAACATTCAACCTTTGGTTTTTTGGGCTTGGCTTATTTCACTTAGCATGATATTCTCCAATTCCATCCATTTATTTGCAAATGCCATAATATTATTCTTTATGGCTGAGTAGTATTCCATTGTGTATATATACCACAGTTTCTTTATCCTTTCATCTGTTGAAAGGCATCTAGGTTGGTTCCACAATCCAGCTATTGTGAACTGAGCTGTTATAAACATTGATGTGGCTCTGTTACTGAAGTTTGCTGATTTTAGGTCCTTTGGGTATAAACCAAGGAGTGAGATAACTGGGTCAAAAGGTAGGTCCATTCCAAGTTTTCTTAGGATTCTCCATACTGCTTTCCAGAGTAGCTGCACCAATTTGCAACTCCACCAGCAATTTAACAGTGTGCCTTTTTCCTCACATCCATGACAACATTTATTATTTTTTGTGTTCTTGATAGTAGCCATTCTAATTGGAGTTAGATGAAATCTTAGAGTTGCTTTAATTTGCATTTCTCTAATTACTAGAGATGTTGAACACTTTTTCATATATTTATTAAATGCCTGTGTGTCTTCTTCTGTAAAGGATCTGTCCAGTTCCTTGGCCCATTTATTGATTGGGTTCTTTGTATTTTTGGTGTAAAGTTTTGTAAGTTCTTTATAAATTTTGGAGATAAGTGCTCTATCTGAAGTGCATGAGAAAAAGATTTCTCCCACTCTATAGGCTCTCTCTTCACATTCTTGATTGTATCCTTTGCTGAGAAAAAGCTTTTTAGTTTGAGTCCATCCCATTTATTGATTCTTGCTTTGATTTCTTGTGCTTTGGGAGTCTTGTAGAGGAAGTCTGATCCTAAGTCAACATGATGAAGATTCAGGCCTACTTTGTCTTCTGTTAGGTGCAGGGTCTCTGGTCTAATTCCTATGTCTTTGATTCATTTTGAGTTGAGTTTTGTGCAGGGTGAGAGATAGAGGTTTAATTTCATTTTATTGCATATGGATTTCCAGTTTTGCCAGCACCATTTGTTGAATAGGCTATCTTTTCTCTATTGTATGTTTTTGGCTCCTTTGTCTAATATGAGGTGACTATCTTGGTGTGGTTTTGTCTCTGTGTCTTCTCTTCTGTACCATTGGTCTTCATTTTTGTTTTGGTGCCAATACCATGTTGTTTTTGTTACTATTGCTCTGTAGTAGTTTAATGTCTGGTTTCACTTTTTCTACTCAGGATTGTTTGGCTATTTGAGGTCTCTTGTTCTTCCAGATGAAGTTCATGATTGCTTTCTCTATTTCTATGAGGAATGTCATTGGGATTTTAATTGGAATTGCATTGAATCTGTATAGTACCTTTGGTAGAATGGCCATTTTGACAATGTTAATTCTGCCTATCCAAGAACATGGGAGATCTTTCCATCTTCTAAAGTTTTCTTCAATTTCTTTCTTTAGTGTTCTGAGTTTTCATTTTTTCATACTGTTTCTATATATTCTCCTCTAGCAGTGAAGATCAGAGATACTGAATTTCCCCCGCTGCCGGCTTATTATGACCCTGCAGTTTTCCACTACCTCTCCTTTGAGGGGGAGATCAATACAAATAGCATCCAATACAAAGAAAATGTAGCCCTGAACCAGATAGCCTGTATAAAGACTTTAACATTTTTAAAATAAACAGGATAAGTTCAATTACTATTTACAGTATTTCTAGTTGTGAACAAGAGGATGAGAAAGGGTGTAGGATGTGAGTGAGTAAATAGAGGTACCTGTCAAAGGGCCTCCAGTCTCCTGTAGGTGTCCCAGGAAGGGAGCCACCCTTCCAAAGATGGTGGCCTTGCCCTCAGGAATAATTCAAAATGCCTGCACCAGCCTTCAAAGAAGCTGGGGAGCCCCAGTGAGGGTGCACTGAGTCAGCAGGGAGGCAGGCACAGTAGGGGGGCAGGAGGCCAGGCTCAGCTACTGGCCTCCAACCTCAGTGTGGGGGGACTGGCTCAGCGATGGGGTCCTACTTTGGTGTGTAGATCCCATTCTTGCAGTTGTATCTTATGCGGAGTTTCACTGGTAGTGTATTCACATAGGAACATAGGAAAGTTATGAAGGATATGGCTTTGAGAAAAAGGAAAAAGAAATTTTATTGTTTTGGTAGCAGAGGAGAAGTAAGGGGAGTCCTGTCCAAGAGGCTATGATTCTGCCCATCAGAGGAAGCAGGAGGTTTTTAAGAGAAGATTCAAAGACTGCATTCCATGCATTCTCTGGAGTTGCAATTCACTTGTTAATTTGGGAGACATTTCTTTGGTCTCCTGGACCATCCCCAAGTCTGAAGTACTTCATTCCTGTGGTGGGTGTATGCTAAAGGACAGATAACTCAGCCTGGGATGGGGAAGAGAAGTAATCCTGCCCACTTTCACTCCATTATGGAGGAGGAGAGATTATGGAGGGAGAGGGAGCAAGGAAGAGAAAGAAACATATTCATTTTAAAAATCAGTTACTGTGGCAGAGCAGCAAGGGCTACACTCAAAGCATAATGTGGAACACTGTTACAGTTTGATTTTTCTCCCAGAAGAAAGCATGAATTTCTCCTACACAGTTGCTCTTACTTTCTAGTCTCCCTTTAATATCAGAAAGAATTTGTTACATTACTGACAAAGTGTTTTAGCTTTTTCACTACTATGGCTAAAATATCTAACCAGAACAATTTTAAAGGAGGAAAAGTTTATTTGAGGGTTCACAGTTTCAGAGGTCTTAGTTCATAAAAGGTGGGCTCCATTTCTTGGGGTTTGAGGTGAGGCAGAACATCATGGTGGAAGAGTGTGGCAGAGGGAAGCAGCTCACATGGTGATCAGAAAGCAGAGAAAGAAGTCTCCACTTGCCAGATACAAATATATACCCCAAACCATGCCCCAATTCCCACCTCCTCCAGCCATTCCCTACCACTTCAGTTTTGACTCAGTTAATCCCAAACAAGGGATTAATTCACTGATTGGGTTAAGACCCTTACAACCCAATCATTTCTTCTCTCAATGTTCTTTCATTGTCTCACACGTGAGCTTTTGGAGGATACCTCACATCCAAACCATAACAACAAGCTAAATAAATGTGTTTGTACGTGAAAGTGTATGAATGCATATATGGTCGATAATGTTGAAAAAAATGCCTGCAGTTTAGCATTCAGTATATAATCATGTAAACCCCAAATATCTACTGATTCCATCTTTGCATGGTTTCACACTGAGAGAAATTTAGTTCTGAATCTAAAGATAATCCAAATGAAATTTAAATTTTTATTAAATCTGTCAGAAAACACTAAATGGGAAGTAATGAAAAACAAAAATTGTTTGACATTGTCTTTTCCCATTACATTAACTTCTATTATCTCTTGTACGTGATACCTGCTCCAAAGTACTTCTTTTCTCCCTACTCCAAGCTCTCCAAGATTTCCCCCCAATTCAGTCTTCCTAGGCTCCAATAACTCCTCTCTGTCTTAATTCTGTATTTTGTGAATCAATTTACTCTATTTTTCTTTCTTTTCTCTGTTTTGTAACTACTTCCATTTCTTTCCCAGTCTCCTAACCCCTTTAAAAGTTGATCCAGCAAACAAGAGACCTTTCTTGGGTAGGATTGGGGTTGGGGAAGGTATTTTACATTTGCAATTCATTTCTTTTGTCTCTGAAACTGGTGGAAAGAAAAATAGCACATTTGTTTGAAATCTAAACATAAATTTAGATTTTATCTTTCTTGATTAATTTGTTCGATTAAACTGTTCACCCTTGATTTAATTTGTCAAAAGGATCTGTTTATACATGTTAGTCAACACATACTTGCTTTGAATTATCCTCAAAAGTTAATGCACTGCATATAACACACACACACACACACACACACACACACACACACACACACACACAAATTTTAATTGACCTGACCTTTCAATTTAAGTTTTTTTGGTGAAGAGTCTGATCCAGGAAGGAAAAACTTTAAGCCCCAGGCAAGTGGAGAACTAATTTGCATAAAAGCGTCTCTGCACCAGTGAAAATTTGGCACATTCTAAATCCTGAAAGTGCTAAGTTTCTCTTTTATTTCACTATTAAAATCTGGAAAACAAACCTCCAGGGGAAACGTCATGATGGGGCACCTGGAGTAAAGCACAGTGGGGAGCTTACGTCCCCTGTCTTTGTTCCCACAGCAGGGGAGTCTTACATGCCACCTGTGGACAGGCACATAGATTGCAGAATGTGCCATGCTATGCTCTCAGAAACCCAAAATCCCAGGAATGATTCTGCTGAAACCTACTGGGTTTTAAAAGGTAGGAGAACAGCACAGATCTGCAAATATTCCTTGAAATTTTCCATTAGTAGTAAAAACTTGAACTCCAACATTGAAGTACAAGGTCCCCACTCAGGGCAGGAAGTTTATCAGACCAGAAACAATAGTTACCCATTATAAACAGATCCACCACGGATCTGTCAACAGTGGCTTAACAGAGATCCTCCCTTGGGTCACAGAAGTACCAGACAAGGAGTTGGGAGGAAGCTCTTTTTCTGGCTGTCATCAATTACTTGTGTGACCTTGACCTTGAAGAGACCTTCCAGGCCTAATATTCTCTGATATGAGCACTTTCATAACCCATGATTTGGAGCCAATGTAAATGTGAATACTTTATCTAAGCAAGTGCACAATAAAGGTATTTCCTGGCTCTAGGACTTGGTTTTTATCATTTGTAAAATGAGTGGGAGCAGCTTAACATGTGCTAGTTTTTTACAAAGACAACACAATGTGAGAAACTTTTAAAAACAAAAACGAAACTTCTACTCTCAAGAGGGTTCCAGCCTAACTATCAAGAAAATATTCATAAATGCAAGCAATAAAATAATCTACAGATAGGAATTTTACAACCTAATATATTTTAATATTAGCAAGTGTCTGACTTTGAAACAATACTAATAGCAATATATAAAATGCTAAACTGTGTAGCATAGAAAATAATGTAAAAGATGGTAATCCTTCAATCTTTGCTTGGCTCCCCACTCCCCCTACTGTGCATTGGGTCCTAACTTTTATAAGTAAATACCACAACTTCCATTTGCTTGTACTTCTTAGCACTGCAATCAAATTTAGGGTTTAGGGAAACATCAGTTGCCCATTGCAGTGGCTTATCTTAGTAAGGTGTCAATCCTGCTACTTGTGTTGAAGTTACTTGGGCTCCTTTGACTTGTACTGTAACAGTGGTTCACTTTATGTGTTGAATATAACACTTACTGCTCTGCCAATGCAATTTATTTTTTAAATAGACATGTTTCTTTCTCATCCTCTCTCCATGCTCCGAATCCCTAATCTCAGGGGAAACAGGATTACCTTTCTTCCTCATTTTAGGCAGATTAATCTGTCCTTGAGTACACAACCATCATAGGAATGAAGTAATCCAGGCTCTGGAGAAGGTACCAGAAGATCTCAGAAATGACTCTCCCAAATTAAAAAGTGAATTACAACTCCAACAGAGAACACATGGAATGCCATGCAACAAGTGAAAGGCTGACCAAGTCATAACATATTCATAGCACGTAATACTACTTAGCAATAAAATAAGAATGAACTATTGATGCCTGCAACAGCTTGTAAGAACTTCAAGAGAGTTACAGGGAACACAGGCACTACACTGAGGGATCATGTAATTTGATCTCCTTGTGTAAGTGATATTTAAGTTTGGGCTTATTTTCCTTTGCACTACCCAAAACCCAACAAAGTACTTAGTTGGTCTGCTGAATAAATGAATGAGGTACTGTTGCCTAAAGCTCAGTCCTTGTCCTGAAGTCGATCAATAACAAGGATACAGTTTTGAGAAAAAGGAAAAAAAGTTTTATAGCTTTGCTAGCAAAAGAGAAACCCAGGGATCTCCTGTCCCAATGGGTTGTGATTCTGCAGTCCGCAAGAACAGGGGCTCCTAAAGAGGTACTTCAAAGGGCTCCATTCAATGTGTTCTCTGTTTGAGTTGTAATGCACTTTTTAATTTGGGAGAGTCATTTCTGAGATCTTCTGGTACCTTCCCCAAAGTCTGGATTACTTCATTCCTATGGTGGGTGTGTACTCAAGGACAGATTAATTTACCTAAAATGAGGAAGAAAGGTAATTCTGTTTCCCCTGAGATTAGGGGTTGGGAGAGATTAGGGAGAAGCATGGAGAGAGGAAAAGAAAAAAAACATGTCTATTTAAAAAATAAGTTGCAGTGACAGAGCAGCAAGGGCTACATTCAACATAAAGAGTGGACCACCGTTGCAGGGTTTTTAAATTTAATGAAGTCTAATATGTCATTTTTTTCTTCTAAGGATTCTGCTTTTGGTATCATCTATTATATCTCTTCACTTAGCCCTAGATCCTAAAGATGCTTTCCAGTTTTTTTCCCAAAGAGTTTTATAGTTTTGTAATTTACATTTAAATCCATGGTCTATTTCTGAATTTATATTTATATATAATGTAAAGTTTAGGTAGAATTTGAAAGTACCCAGAAACCACTCCCACATGGGAACTCATGCAAGAGATTTTATTAAGTGGACACGCAGAGTGTCTGCCTGCAGGGTGTGTGTGTGTGTGTGTGTGTGTGTGTGTGTGTGTGTGTGTGAGAAAGAGAGAGAGAGAGAAGAGAAGAGAGAACGCAAGAGTGAGAGTGAGGGAGGGAGGGAGAGAAAGAATGGCGGTGGAGCCATTTTTAATTAATCAAATTCTAATAACAACGGACCAATGGCTGGTGAGGAGGTTCACAGGCTAACAATCTGGGTTGTAAAGTGGTGTGGGGGAGGGAGAATAATTGTGGCAGCAAAATAGCACATCTGATACCAAAATTCCTCCCTTTTTGTTTTTATAGATACTGGGGGTGGGATGATGGTCTTTCTTCTATAACTTTTTCCTGCTGATTAGGTTCAAAGAGTCTCATTCTACCAGTAGAGGGAAGGCTAGACCAGGCTGGCCATGATGGCGATGAGATCAAAGAAGCCCTCAAAGTGGTAGTGCCAAATCCAGTTGAAGAGATAGAGGTGTGGTAGACACCCAACACAAACAGGTAGTGGCTCGTGATGATCTCCACCTCATCAGTCTTGCTCACCATGAACAGCTGTGGCAAGATGGTCACCGACTCCAGGTAGATAGAGAAGGTACAGAGGATCTCCAGAGGGGTGAAGTTGTGGTTGACCAGGAATGCCAGGATGGCCATGGGAAGACAAGGAACTCCATCTGGAACATACAGTGGTTCCCATCGTAAGTGGCTTTGAAGTTGCTGTTAATCGTCCAGACCCTGGTGAAAGAGGAAACTATATAGACCAACTTTATACATGTGTTATAAAGTGAGATGTAGTTGGTGAAGAGGTCCAGGTAGTGGGCAGTAAACACCACAGTGAACAGGACCTGGCTCTTCCCTGAAATCCGGGCACACAAGTGGGACTTCCAGATTTTAAGCAGTAGCAAGATGATGGCTAGAAGGTGGGAGAGGTCTCCCAGGAAATAGAAGAGATTCATGACTGTGGGAACTCTGGCAGGGCTGAGCTGGAGGGAGGCAGGCTGGCAGGGGCTGCCCCCTGGGGCTGCTGCTCTGGTCGGCAGTGGGCAGAGGGGCGGGAGAGGGACTCTCCAGTAGGTTCCACTCTGGGAAGGGGGCTCTATGAGAGGGAGCCAAGGTTGGAGCTGGTGGCCGAACTAGAGCAGGGAAAAGGGAGGAGGAGGAGGAGGGATTAAGAGGGGGAGAAGAATCCAAAAGGAGGTGTTTGGGTTTGCAGGAAGAGCAAAGATCAGGTTTAATGAGCAAGAAAGAGAAGGCTTGAAGATAAAGTATCCCTTTCCATCTGCCCGCTCACTCACAGAAGTTGTATGCCATTATGTGGCCATTTTGGATTGATTATCTAAAGGATAAGTTTTGGGGTTTTAGGCTAGAAGTCAGGTAAAGGGTTTTAAGATCATCTAGTAGACACCCCAGGGTGAATCTGCTGGAATGGAGGAACCAGATCCCATGGTAGAGACTGATACAGCTGAGTTAGTGTCCAAGGCATCCTGAGGTCACAGACTAGTTGGCTGAAGACAAGAAGGCTTCGCAGTGATGGGGGTCATCACCTGACCATCAGTGTGTGCCAGGCAAAAATCAAGAGTTGAGGCCCTAATGTCAGGATTTTTGAGAGAGAGAGCGAAGAGAAGCCTCAACCCTGAGAGAAAATCTCCACCATAAGGATCGGGGACCCACCCATCAGATAAGGTCAACTAAGAGGGCCAGCTGTAACTGTAAGAGTCATGGCTGTGGGAACCCCTACTCCTCAATAGTCTCCAGGTCACTGGACGATCAATCGTCACATCTCAGGTCAACAGAGGAGTGTTTAAGTCAACCTAGTGGAAAACTAACCAATTCGAGGCCAGTGGTGGATGTGGCACTGAGTGTCCAGGTGAATGGAAGGTGAGATAAGCCTCTGGGGGAGGTCTGGGGCATCAGATGGGATTCCACTCACCTAAGTGGTGGTAGAAGAGCCCATCCGAGTCACGGCACCAATGAGAGCACCCAGAAACCACTCTGGATGCGGGAACTCATGCGAGAGATTTATTAAGCAGACAGGCAGAGTATCTACCTGCAGGGTGAGAGAGAGAGAGAAAGAGAAAGAGAGAGAGACAGAGAGAGAGAGAGAGACAGAGAGCATGCACAAGAGTGAGAGCAAGGGAGAGAGAGAGAAAGAATGGCGGTGGAGCCATTCTTAAGTAGTCTAATTGTGCAGGCTAATAACAATGGACCAATGGCTGGTGAGGAGGTTCACGGGCTAACAATCTGGGTTGTAAAGTGGTGTTGGGGAGGGAAAATAAAGGCAGCAGCAAAATAGCAGATCTGATGCCAATAGAGTTGATTTTTTTGTGTGTGTGTGCCAGAAATATCCAGTTGTTTCATCACAATTTGTTGAAAATAAAACTGGAGTTTTGAGATGAAACTAGATTCTTTGCCTCACCAATTTCTTTCTGGGTTCTTGTCTCACAAATTTGAAGAATAAAATGCATGGCCAATAATGGAAGGGAAGAGTAAACAGAATAGGATTTTATTTAAATGAAAAGAGATAGCAATATGATTTGCTGGTAGAGTTGCAAATCGGTGCAGCCACTCTGGAAAGCAATGTGGAGAATCCTCAGAAAACTTGGAATGGAACCACCTTTTGACCCAGTTATCCCACTCTTCGGTTTATGCCCAAAGGACTTAAAATTAGCATACTACAGTAACACAGTCACATCAATGTTTATAGCAGCTCAATTCACAGTAGCTAGATTGTGGAACCAAACTGGATGCCCTTCAACAGATGAATGGACAAATAAACTCTGGTATATATACACAATGGAATATTATTCAGCCACAAAGAAGAATAATATTATGACATTTGCAAATAAATGGATGGAGTTGGAGAATATCATGCTAAGTGAAATAAGCCAAGCCCCCAAAACCAAAGGCCAAATCTTTTCCCTGATAAGTGGATGATGATATATAATGGGGGTGGCAGGATGGAGAGTGAGAGAAGAATGGAGGAACTTTAGATCATGTAGAAGGAAATTAGAGGGAGGTGTGGTATGAAAAATGGTGGAATGAGACAGACATCATTATCCTATGTACATGTATGATTACACGAATGATATGAATCTACATTGTGTACAACCATAGAAACAATGTACATTTGTGTACAATGAACCAAAATGCAGTCTGTAAAAAATTTTTTTAAAAATAAATAATTAAAAAAAAAGAGATAGCAATGTGGGATGGGATTTGATAGCAGGAAAATCCATTTTTATGTGCTGGCCTAAGAGCTTATATAGTTTTGAGGGGTATGAGCACTGATCAAAATCTATGTTAAACAAGCATTGGAAAAGTACCGAAGTCATTGGCTATGTTCTTTAGCCTTTGAGTTTTAATCCTTCCTGTAACATCCATCTGGTTCATACCAACCTTCCATTTCCAGCTCTAGGACAAAGGAATTGGCTGGAATGTTCCCACAGGTATTAGTGTTTCTACAGGTTAATCTAGTATGGTCTTTGCATTTGAATTACACCTTAACTGGGGCCCATTATTCTGATTGCCTAACTGTCATCTATTCTGATTTGAAAAGACAAAATTTTTCTCCAGAGTTTTCTTACATCAGCAATCAACATATGGAAAATGACTGGCATGAAAGCTGTGGTCCAGGCCCTCACAGAGCTCACAACTCTGGAGAGAAACAATGATCATAGCAGCTTAAGATAAAAGTTAAGAGAGGATCTACTCAGAGTGCTGGGGAAGCTGAGGAGGCTCTACCCCAGTGACTGGGTTCCTGTTCGCATTCCTGCATCCCCTGTGGCTAAGTGCCTGGGCCCTGAGGTCTACTTACAGGTCTAACCAGTTGCATTGGAACAATGGACCCTGAACTATACTCCCAGATTTTTACTTCAGATCTCTGCTCCTTCCCCTGCAGGGCAACTAGAACCTCATTCCAGGTCCACTTCAGCCAACCCAGATTCTATATCCCAATGCATATACCTGTACTTTCTCCAGTTTTGTTTGGAGTTTCCTACTCAGATCAGGAATAACAAGATTGAGTGACGTGCCCTGCAGTCTCCAGCAAATTGGTATCATGCAGGTGTTGGTGTTGCCAAAAGCTTGGTCTTTGCCCCTGATGCCAATCCAATAATGAAGATGTGGTTTTAAGAAAAAGGAAAAGGAAGGTTTTATTGCTTTTCTAGTAAAGGAGAATCGCAGGGGACTCCTGTCCCAAAGGTTGTGATTCTGCCTATCAGCAGGAACCAGGGCTTTTAAAGGGGTGATTCAGAGAAAATAAGACTAGGAAGGAAAAATCCGGAAGAAGCTCAGGGAAAAGAAGATCAGGGAGGAAAAGGTTAGGGAAAAAAAGATCAGGGAAGTCAGGAAAAAGAAGACTGGGGGGAAAAAAAACAAAACACGTCCATTTCAAAGCAATAACAAGGGATGTAGTCAAAGCATCAAGTGAACCCCTGTTACATCTGGGCTCAGAAAATGATACCTCACAGTATGACACTTTGGCTGAGTACTTTGAACTAAAAGACATCAAAAAATGTCAGAAGCAAAGTCCCTCTCTGACCTTCTTCTGTTATTCTTTCTGCTGTTCTCCTTTCTCCTGCAAGGCAGAACATGGAAATCAGAATTCCTCTTCTGCAAGGTGTGTTACAGACACTAGAACCCCTCTCTCCCAAAGGCAGTCATAAAACCTACAGCTATTACTCTAAAGTTTCTCCCACCCTTCGGAGAGTTAGCCATAAAGAAATTCTCTCACCTACCTTGTTTTATAGATTATAGGAGCCTCATTCCAGAAAGGGTCTTGCCTTGTAACTGAAAGGAAGGAATGTCACATAGAAAGACCCAGAAAAATCCTAACAGACAGGTCTTGCTGGTTTCCCTTCTCAGCCTATTGCATGAGGTCAGATTCTTTCTGTTCAGTCATATTTCTACATGGCTCTCCATTCTTCATTGAATGGACAGTTTTGCCTGGGTCTTTTGAGTCTTCATTTCTGAAGGCTCCTGTGTTTTGTTTTTGTACCAGGAATTGAACTCAGGGGCACTTAACCACTGAGTCATGTCCATATCCCCAGCCCTTTTTATTTACTTATTTTTTATTTTCAGACAGCATCTTGCTAAATTGCTGAAGGCCTCAGTAAGTTGCTGAGGTTGGCTTCAAACTTGCAATCCTCCTGCCTCAGCTTCCCTAGCCACTGGGATTATAGGCCTGCACCACTGCACCTGGCTCCTGTGTCATTTAAAACTGATCAAATAAATCTTTTATGCTTTTCTCTAGATAACCTGACTTTTGTAATACGGTGTTGTCCGTGACCCTTATGCATGGGAGTAAGGAAAGGTAACATCACATCTTTCTGCCCTGACACAAGCAACCACTCAGCTTTATTCTAACTCTGGATTAAAGAGAAAGTGGGTAGAGAGAAGATTGGATGGAATTCTTCTTGCTACAGTGACACCCTATTCCATTTGAGCTTATTGGTCTTCAATGCATAAAGTATATATCAATAACAATACAAATAATAGTAGCAATAAGTGATAATCCATTATGTGGCCTACATATCTGGAATGCTGGTCTTCATGGGTAAGTGGGTTAGCTACAGAATTGCTCCACTTCCCCATCTGAGGATTTCTCAGGCACTGATCACATTTAGCAATCTTTGCTTAACCATCTATGGTCTGAACTCTGAATCAGTGTTTGAAGAAAACTCATCCTTGTACAAACAACTTAATGGTGTGGCTGGCATGGGGTAGTTTCTTTTCTATGGTGATAGTGTCTACTAGAAACCAAAGCACATTTTTTTTCCTTCTATGCTAATAGCTAGAAATGTGATTCATCAATTAAGGACTGAAAACACTGGCCCCTTTCATAAATCCAAATGCTCAGATGTTATTCAACTAAAGCCATCCTATTCTGTAGCAGGCTTGGCATATAGTTAAGACTTGAAAGGAAAAATTCTAAGCATGACCTGTTAGCACTAAAGAACTTTCTCTTTCTGTAAAATTTATTAATTAATGAAGTTCTCCTATCTTGGGATGTCTGCTAATTATTAGTCATAAACTGAAGAGATGATCCCTGTTAAAGTAACACTAAGTACTGCAACACATACATGTCAAAATATTAACAGCAGAATAAAATTGAGATGTGTTTCTTACTCACTCAAATGTGTGTTCCTACACAGTGATTGATTCTGTTCTAAGTAGTAATTAAAGAACCCAGGTTCCTTCCATCTTAGAGCTCCTCCATCTTCAATATTGGCTTTCAAGATTGTTAACTTGGAAGAAAGAGCACAGAGGATGCCAATTGGGTTTTCTAGTGTATAGGTCCACAAGTAGCTCACAATCTATTGGCCAGAACCTAATCTCATGACCACACTAATTCCAAGGGTGCTGGGAAATGTCATAAAACTGTGCCCAGGGGTAAGATTAACAGGTTTCATGAACACCTTCTAGAATCTGCTATTGTCCCTGAAGTTAATGCACATGGGTGGTCTAAAACTAAATATGAAATGTGCAAAAATTTGAGATCTTCCAGGATATACAGTCCATAGAGAGTATCTTGCTTAAAGCGATGATAAAAATTAGTGTTAACTTGTTGATGTTGTAAGTTCCTGATGAACTTGTGAGCTCACCACCAAAATTTTTTAATATTGCTTTTTTAAACTTTTCTTTGTTTATGTTTTTCATTATCTTTTTTGACAGTGATAAATATTTAAAAATTTTTTTCATACATGTACATAGGGTAATATTGTCTGTCTCAATCTTCTGTCCTTCCCATCACCACCCACCCTAACCTTCCCCTCACTCCCCTCTGTACAATCCAAAGTTCCTTCATTCTTCCCTACCCACCCCAACTATGGATCAGCATCCACTTATCAGAGAAAACATTCAGTCTTTGGTTTTTTGGGGATTGGCTTATTTCACTTAGCTTGATATTCTCTTGTTCCATCTTAATATTGCTTTTCAAAAATCGATATAGGAATGGTATATAAATTGTTGATATCCTTTCTTTGGAAATAAAGTAATGATGAGTGGTCATGACTATAATTCACATATATTCACTGAGAATTAATACATTGTCCAGGAATTAAGCAATTCTTTGCCTAGAGAGGCAACATATAGTGTATTTGCTCCAAATGCAGCCTGGAATTATATCTGAGTTTAAATTATGTCATATGCTAACTACATTAATTAAGACTCTTTACTTGCAAGTAATAGAGATTAACAAGTAGTTTATGCTAAAAAGGGAAATTGTCATAAGGATAGAGAGGTTTTATGTGAAATTTAAAGGTAGAAATACAGTAGGGCTCAAGAAAGGACAGAAACTAGGAGCTGGAAGGTCGTCATGGCTGTCGTCACCTCTGCTACTCACTTTGGGATAACTTCATCATTTTCTCTGCCTGCTACACTTCTCCAACCATGCTATTGCAATCTGCCTCCTAAGGCTTTCAAGTTTACATGTTTCAGCCATAAGCAGGGACTTGTAACTTCTGAATCCCATTTTCAAATTTCTAGGAAAAAGAATATGATTGTTTCAACTTGAATAATATGTTCATCACTGGTCCCGAATCTAATGACAGTGGAGACGCATTCTGTCCAAAATTAGCTTCCAGAAGCCACCTCCCATAAATGTGGAGCTGGTTCCCAGAAAAGAGACAGCAAGAGAGAATTCTGTTAACAAATGTCTTATCTCTCTGGGCTTCAGTTTCCTCATCTATAAAATGAAGATAATGCCACCCAACCCAAAGAGGTATTTTGAGGATTAAATAAGACAAGGTGTATGAAGTTTAGTATAGTGCCTGGCAGAAAGAAGATATTCAATAAGTAATTAATGAATGCATGCATATAAACCAATATCTTATCACTTCATTTATCAGAGGCTGTAAGCTCAAGACATAAACCTGGATGAACAGACAGAAGCTTCAATATGGAGAAAATTAGATTTTTATTAGAGCATTTTAGTTCTGCCTAAATTTGATTTCAATTCCATTCTTCCCACTTTCCCTCCCGTTCTACCTTCCCCTATTCTCCTTCCTCTACTCTACTGATCTTCATTTTGCTCATTTATTTATTTATTTTTGGTTGATACTTTCTACATATACGTAAGGGTGAAATTCCTTGTGGTATATTAATATATGCATATAATGTGTTTTTTGTTAAATTCTTTCCGTATTTCCTCCCCTTTCCCATCCCTTCTTTCTCCCTTCCTCCCTCTCAATCTCCTCCTACTCTACTGATCTTCCCTATGTTTTTGTGATATTCAATTCTGCCATTCACCCCTCCACACACACACCATAATTAGATTTATGTAACTGCAAGTTTTCATGTTGCAGTCCTGAAAACCTGAGTTATACATGAATGATGAAAATATTAGGGTCTAAAGCCCTAATATACATTTTCAGGCATGCTAACTTCCACATATTAACTTTTAAACAAGGATTCATGGAAGTGCAGATATCCCTATTATCAATAGAAAACTATTGTTGTTAGCTCATATGACTTAATATACGACAGGTCAAGCAGAAGAGGTTTTATACAAAGAATTAACTCCTAGGCTACTGGGAGCTACTTCACCTGCTGCTGAGTAGGAAGTTTATGACCAGAGATTGTCCTTAATGCCATATTTATTATTCTAAACCTCCTTGCAAACCAAACAGAGTTATAGGGGGAATCCATCAAACCCTATGCCAAACACTTATAGGTTAACCTGTAGCCAGCCTAGGTTTTCCCTTGGTTCCATCTACCATCTTTTATGGAAAACCAAAGACAAGATCCTTCAAAGCTATCCAAGCTTTGCCCACCGATATTTCTGAGTTATCTCTGCAGCATTTTCATATTCATCATGGAGTATCAATGTGGAAAACATATTCCTCTCAGGAAATACCCACTATGCATCTCTCTTTCATGAAACCAACATCTCTAAAGTTCACTTTTCAAAACATAAAAGAGAGAAGGCTGCCAAGCAAATGGTTTCATTGCTATTCCAATTCCAAAGGAACTGGGGCTGTTGCTCTCACTCATCCTTATCCTTTGCTGTCAATCTCCCCCGTAGAGAGCCCCTATCACATTACTGACACAATCATCACTATGTGAGATGAACGCATTCACAATCATCTTTCCTTTCTCTATCCCAACCCCTGCCTCCAACAACCACTATTGTATTTTCTATTTCTATGAGTTCAACTTTTTTAGCTTCAATGAGAGAAAAGAGGACTATAGATTCCAAATAATACATGTAGATATTTCCCCCTCAAGGATGTAGTAAAAAAGTGGTTAATAGGCTTACAATTAAAAAAAATGTTTAAATTACTAAGAAAAAGCATAAGAGTATAAAATAACGGATATTTGAAACAAATTGTCAGTTTATAGAAAAGAAATTGTGAGTAGTCAATAAAAATATAAAAATATTATCACTCAGTTACAAGGAAAGTACAAATTAAGATGATAATATAGTATTATTTTATTATTTCCTATTTAATTAAAAAATAGTGAAACTTAGAGCATCATTGTTTTTTGGAGTGAAAAGAAAAACATTTTTGTGTACCATTGGTGAGAATATAAATTGCTATAACTTTGGAGGGAGTAATAGGATAGCATCTTTTAAAATTTTTAATACAAATATGCATATTTTTCCTTTTTAGAAAATCATTTTATTTTAATTTTATTTTTAGTTGATAAGTAATAACTATATATGTTTATAGAGTATAATGTAATGTTTTGATACATGTACACATTGTGGAATGATACAATTCACTTAATTTGCATACCCATCACCTCAAATATTATTTTTTCTTGTGTGATAAGAACCTTAACATTCTCTCTCATAGCTATTTTGCCAACATACAATCCATTATTATTAACTCTAATCATCTTGAATGTAAATAGAACACCAGAATCTATTCCTCCTAACTACAGCTTTGTACGCATTCACAATCATCTTTCCTTTCTCTATCCCAACTCCTGCCTCCAACAACCACTATTGTATTTTCTATTTCTATGATTCACTTTTTAGCGTCAATGTGGATATATTGTTAAATCAACACTTCACTCCCAGATTTTTGTCATTCATCAGTAAAAGCATGTAAAGCCTGCTAATGTTGTTTTTAACAGAAAACAATTAAAAATTTGCCATTTCTAATGGTTGAATGGAGGAATAAATTTTATCCAACTTTACTGAGGAATATATGCAGCCACTAAAGGAAAAAGGTAGATCTATTTGTATTGTCTGGGGAAGATTTATAGGACATAATTTTAAGTAAGTCATAGACCAATTATTTATGGTATGATTCTATTAGCAGTAATGACCTAGGACCATGAAATCAGAATCACAAAACTATGTAATTGTCTTCATTTTTCGATGACTAAACTTCGGTCCTATCTTGAGTCACCATTCTGTCTGAGGATAAAATGGAATGCTGGTCAATTCAGAGTAAATTCAGTCCACAAGATTTTCCACCCTCCTCTCCTCTTCTCTGTCTTCTCTGAAGGAGGGTGTAAGGACAGTCAAGGCTTTAATGTAAGTAAAGGAGGCAGATACAAGGCAACTGGTCCTTAGTCATCGTTGGCTACTGTGTCCTTCCTGCTCTGTGCTCAGTTCTTCAGGTCTGTCAATAGAAAGCATCACCAACAGACTAGGTCACGTGGAAGACAGAACCTCAGACAATGAAGGAAAAATATTTAATCTTGAAAACAAAGTTGATCAAACATAGAAGATGGTAAGAAATCATGAATGGAACCTCCAAGAATTAAGAGATATCATGAAAAGTCCAAACTTAAGAATTATTGTGACTGAGGGGGGAACAGTGTTACAAACCAAAGGCATGAACAACCTATTCAATGAAATTATATCAGAAAATTTCCCAAACCTGAAGAATGAAATGGAAAATCAAATTCGAGAGGCTTACAGAACACCAAATGTACAAAATTACAACAGATTCACACCAAGGCACATTATAATGAAAATGCCTAACATTCAATGTAAAGATAGAATTGAAAAGACTGTGAGAGAAAAGCATCAGATTACATATAAGGAGAAAACAATATGGATATCAGTAGATTTCTCAGCCCAGATCCTAAAAGCTAGAAGAACCTGGAACAGCATGTTTCAAGCTCTGAAAGAACATGGATGCTAACCAAGAATCTTATACCCAGCAAAACTAACCTTCAGATCTGAAGATGAAATAAAATCCTTCCATGATAAGCAAAAGTTAAAAGAATTTATAAATAGAAAGCCTGCACTACAGAACATTCTCAGCAAAATATTCCATGAGGAGGAAATGAAAAACAACAATGTAAATCAGCAAAGGGAGGAACTACCCTAAAGGAAAAGTCAATCAAAGGAGAAACTAAGACAAGTTAAAAACTGAAAATAAACCAAAATGACCAGGAATACAAATAATATCTCAATAATAACCCTAAATGTTAATGGCCTAAACTCATTAATCAAAAGACATAGATTGGCAGATTAGATTAAAAAGAAAGACCCAACAATATGCTGCCTTCAAGAGACTCATCTTATAGAAGAAGCCATCAACAGACTAAAGGTGAAAGAATGGGAAAAACATACCACCCATACGGACTTAGTACAAAAAGCTTGAAGTTTCCATCCTCATATCAAATAGAGTAGACTCCAAGTCAAAGTTAGTCAGAAGGGATAAAGAAGGACATTTCATACTGCTTAAGGGAACCATAAATCAGAAAGACATAATGATGATAAATACATCCATGCACATCAAACAAATCCTTCTCAATTCCAGGAAGCAAATAGACCACAACACAATAATACTGGGCAACTTTAACACACCACTATCACCACTGGATAGATCTTCCAAACAAAAACAGAACAAAGAAACCATAGAACTCAATAACACAATCAATAACTTAGACTTAACAGACATATATAGAATATTGCATCCATCAAGGAGTGAATACACTTATTCTCAGAACACATGGATCCTTCTCTAAAACAGACCATATGTTATGCCACAAAGCAGCCTTTAGTAAATACAAAAAAAAAAAAAAATAGATAATACCTTGTATTCTATCATAGCATAATGGAACAAAATTAGAAATCAATGATAAAAACCAGAAACTACTCCAACACCTGGAGACTAAATAATATGCTATTGAATGATGCATGGATAACAGAAGACATCAGGGAGGAGATTAAAAAATTCTTAGAGGTAAATGAGAATGATACAACATATCAAAATCTCTGGGACACTATGAAAGCAGTACTCAGAGGAAAATTCATTGCATGGTGTGCATTCAAAAAAAGAATAAAAAGTCAACAACTAAATGACCTAACACTACATGTCAAAGCCATAGAGAAAGAAGAAGAGAACAACACCAAAAGTAGTCAAAAACAGGAAATAATTAAAACCAGAGCTGAAATCAATAAAATGGAAACAAACAGTTCAAAAAATTGACAAAACAAACAGTTGGTTCTTTGAAAAAGTACAAAATTGATAAACCCTTAATCACACTAATGAAGAGGGGAGAGAGAACTCAAATTACTAAAATCCATGATGAAAAAGGAAATATCATGACAGACATCACTGAAATACATACTGTAATTAGAAGCTACTTTGAAAATCTATACTCCAATGAAATAGAAAATCTCAAAGCCATAGACAAATTTCTGGAGATATATGATCCTCCCAAACTGAATCAGGAGGACATACTTAAGTTAAACAGACTAATTTCAACAATGAAATAGAAGACATCACCAAAAGCCCACCAACCAAGAATAGCCCAGGACCAGACGGATTCTCAATTGAATTCTACAAGACCTTCAAAGAAGAAATAATACCAATACTCCTCAAAGTATTCCAAAAATAGAAAAGGAGGGAACCCTTCCAAACTCATTCTACAAAGTTAGTATCACCCTGATACCAAAAGCAAACAAAGACACATCAAAGAAAGAAAACTGCAGACCAATAACCCTGATGAACATAGTTGCAAAAATTCTTAACAAAATTCTGGCAAATCACATACAAAAACATATTAAAAAGATAGTGCAACCATGATCAAGTGGGGTTCATCCCAGAGATGCAAGTTTGGTTCAATATCTAGAAATTAATAAATGTAATTCATCACATCAATAGACTTAAGGTTAAGAATCATATGATTATTTCTGTATATGCAGAAAAAGCATTTGATAAAATTCAGCACCCTTTCATGCTCAAAACATTAGTAAAAATAGGGATAGTAGAAGCATACCTCAACATTGTAAAGGCTATCTATTCTAAGCCCAAAGCCAACTTCATTCTTAATAGAGAAAAACTGAAAGCGTTCCCTCTAAAAACTGGAACAAGACAGGTATACCCTCTTTCACCACTTCTATTCAACATCGTCCTTGAAATACTAGTCAGAAAACTTCTAGAACTCATAAATGAATTCAGCAAAGTAGCAGGACATAAAATCAACACTTATAAATCTAATGCATTTCTATTCATAAGTGATGAATCCTGTGAAAGAGAAATTAGAAAAAAAAAAAAACTTGGGAATCAATCTAACAAAAGAGGTGAAAGACCTCTACAATGAAAAACTACAGAATGCTAAAGAAAGAAATTAAAGAAAATCTTAGAGGACGGAAAGCTCTCCCATGTTCTTGGAAAGGCAGAATTAATATTGTCAAAATGGCCATACTACCAAAAGCACTATATAGATTCAATGCAATTCCAATTAAAATTCCAATGATGTTCATTATAGAAATAGAGAAAGCAATCATGAAATTCATTTGGAAAAATAAGAGATCCAGAATAACCAAAGCTTCCTAGGTAGGAAGAGTGAAGCAGGAGGTATCATGATACCAGACCTTAAACTATACGCAGAGCAACAGTAACAAAAATAGCATGGTATTGGTACCAAAATAGACAAGTAGACCAGAATAGAAGACACAAAGACAAACTCACATAAATACAGTCACCTCATACTAGACAAATATGCCAAAAACATACAATGGAGAAAGTCTCTTCAACAAATGGTGCTGGGAAAACTGGAAATCCATGTGCAGCAAAATGAAATTAAACCCCCATCTCTCACCCTGCACAAAACTCAACTCAAAATGGATCAAAGACCTAGGAATTAGACCAGAGAACCAGCACCAAACAGAAGTATAGGTAGGCCCAAATCTTCATCATGTGGGCTTAGGACCAGACTTCCTTAACAAGACTCCTAGAGTGCAAGAAATAGAAGCAAGAATCAATAAATAGGATGAATTCAAACTGAAAAGCTTTTTCTCAGCAAAGGAAACAATCAAGAATGTGAAGAGAGAGCCTACAGAGAGGGAGAAAATCCTTTCCACACATACTTCAGATAGAGCACCAATCTCCAGAGTTTATAAAGAACTCAAAAAATTTTACACCAAAAATACAAAGAACCCAATCAATAAATGGGCTAAGGAACTGGGCAGTTACTTCACAGAAGAGGATATACAGACAATCAACAAATATATAAGAAGTGTTCATCATCTCTAGTAATTAGAGAAATGCAATCAAAACCATCTTGAGATTTGATCTCACTCCAATTAGAATGACTGTTATCAAGAACAGAAGCAATAATAAGTGCTGGCAAAGATGTTGGGGAAAAGGCACACTCATACATGGCTGCTAGAGTTGCAAATTGGTGCAGCTTCTCTGGAAAGCCGTGTGGATATACCTCATATATACGGAGTGTGGTATATATGTGGAGTGGACCCACCTTTTGACCCTGTTATCCCTCTCCTTGCTTTATACCCAAAGGACTTAAAATCAGAATACTACAGTAATGCAGTCACATCAATGTTTACAACTTCTCATTTCACAATAGCTAGATTGTGGAACCAAACTAGATGCCCTTCAACAGATAAAGAAACTGTGGTATATATATACAATAGAATACCTCTCAGCCATAAAGAAGAATGAAGTTATGACATTTGTAGGTAAATGGATGGAGTTGGAAATATCATGCTAAATAAAATAAGCCAATCCCAAAGTTCGAATGTTTTCTCTGATAAGTGGATGCTGATACATAATGGGAGGGGGGAAGAGGGAAGGGAAGAATGTAGGAATGTTGGATTGTGTAGAAAGAAATGAGAAGAGGGAAGTGGGCAGGGCAAGGAAAGGTAGTGGAATGAGACAAACATCATTACCTTATGTACATGTATGATTACACAAATGGTGTGACTCTACATCATGTACAACCAGAGAAATGAAAAGTTGTATTCCATTTGTATAAATGAATCAAAATGCAGTCTGTAAAAATAAAAAAAGAAGAAAAAAGAATCAATACAGAATGGGAGAAAATCTTTACCACACATCTCAGATATAGCACTAATCTCCAGGATATATAAAGAACTCAAAAAACTTAACACCAAAAAACCAAAAAACCCAATTAATAAATGACTAAGGAACTGAACAGACACTTCACAGGAAAAGATATATGATCAACAAATATAAGAAAAAATGTTCAATATCTCTAGCAATTAAAGAAATGCAAATCAAAACTAGTCTAAGATTTCATCTCACTCTAGTCAATTATCAAAATATGAGTAATAATAACTGTTGACAAGAATGTGGGGATAAAGGTACACTCATACATTGATAGTGTCACTCCAAATTGATGCAACCACTCTGTAATGCAGTATGGAGATTACTCAGAAAACTTTAAATGGAACCATCATTTGATTCAGCTATTCCATTCCTTGGTTTATACCCAAAGGACTTAAAATCAGGATACTACAGTGATGCAGTCACATCAATGTTCATACTCAATTCACAATAGCTAGACTATGGAACCAATCTACGTGCCCTTCAACAGATGAATGGGTAAAAAAAAATGTGTTGTATATACACAATGGAATATAACTCAGCCTTAAAGAAGAAAGAAATTATGGCATTTGCAGGTAAATGAATAGAGCTGGAGATTATCATGCTAAGTGAAATAAGTCAATCCCCAAAAAACCAAAGGCCAAAAATTTTCTCTGATATGAGGAGGCTAATTCACAATAAAGAGGGGGTGCTAGGTAAGAATAGAGGTACTTTGGATTAGGTAGAGGGGAGTGAAGAGAGGGGATGGGGGATGGGGGATTGGAAGAATAGTGGAGTGAATTGAACGATATTACCCTATGTGCACATATGATTACACGGCGGCTGTGATTCTACATCATGTACAACCAAAAGAATGAGAAGTTATACTCCATTTTTGTATGATGTGTCAAAGTGCATTCCACTGTCATGTATAACTAATTATAACAATTTTTTTAAAAAATTAAGAAGAAAGAAAGAAAAAAAAAAAAAAAAAAAAACAGAAGGAGGCATTTGTGAAAAGACCCCTCTCCAAGAACCAAATCACGATGGTATCGTGATCTCAGGCTTCCAGGCTTTGGAACTGTGGGAATCACTGTGTTATTTAAGCCATTCAGTCCATGGTATTTTTTTTTTTTTTTTTTTTTTAATAGCAACATGAGCTGACTCAGACGCCAAAGCAAGCAGAACTTGAGGGGCCAAGAACCCTTGAGGAAAGAAGGAAAGTGCAAAAAAGTGAGCCCTTGGGGCATTTGTCAAGTCCCAGTCAGCCCCAAAGCTCAGTCTCTGATAGAAGATTGAGTTGCCTCGGTGAGATTTTCCCAGTGTCATACACTCAAAAACCAAGAGCTTAGGGTCTTCTAAAGCAGATGGACACTAGATATTCTAGATCCTCAGATGGGGAACATAAGTGAAATCAAAGTGAGGGCATAAATGAACAAGAAGTGAGGAAGTTCTTTTTAAAAAGGACAAATTTAGGAATCCCATTTCTTACTTTCTCCTAGAACATTATCTCAGGAATTTGTATCTTTTTTGTTATAGTCAAAATTCATTTTGAAAGTGTTCTTCCAAATCAGTTGTTTAGGTTTTATAGGCAAAAATCGCATTCTGTTGATCCTCTTTTTATTTCTGCTATAATAGTCTTACTCTGGATAACCAGTGTCATTGTTGTCTGGACAGAGGAAGGTGCCAGGCTTAAAGACGAAAAAAATTAATTGCACAAGTATGCAAATCCCTGTGCATCAGATTGAAATGATAAAGCTCACAATGCAAAGCTCTTGGAGGAACAGAGATAATAGATTTGAAGTATCTAACTCAATGCCCGTGAGACTGCAATAAATTATTATTCTCAAGACTCCTTTTTTACTGGTTCTGTGGGAGTAAAGAAAAGAAAGTGTCTTTCCAAACTCAACCAAGTATGTGTTTGAAAGGCAGGACACTAGAGTTGATTCCAAAGCTTTACTTCAACATTGCCATTTGAAATTTTGGACAGTCACCTAATCTATAAGCATTGTTTTCTGGAAGCAGAGCCTTTGAAGTTACAGCAGTGTTGAACACAGCTGGAGCTTTGTCGAAGAATCAGGGAGACTTAGAATAGAAGTCCCTCATTCTCACCATGGCCTCAGACCTTAGGGGTTCTAGAAAGTGAAGCTTTAGGTTCAAAAACAATTTCAGATTTGCAGAAACTGAAAGCTTATCACATCAGATATAATAAAAGGTCAAGTTTCTTTAGGCCAAAATAATATCAACTCTGTGTTCACAGGGCTTAGCTCATGCTCATCAGTAGCTTTGATTTCTTGTCAATGACATCATTGGAATTTCTAGGAAACAGTGAGTGGGTGAGCCATGGTTTTACAGACACCCCTTTGGTGGTTTCAGTACTCTGATGAAACATGTTCAGAACAGTCATGACCCTGGACGCCAGTGTAGAACAATAGCTAGAGTTAGGCCACAGAGAGCTGACTTAATGTTTCCTTCATTATTTTAATTAGTGCCCCAATCACCATGATGTAATTCATACGATTAAGTAATTCATAATCCTAAATAAAAATGACATTATTGGTAGTTATACAAAAACTGCCCCTCAAAAAGTATGAACTTTTCCTAATAAATGCCATTTACTTGGGTAACACTTTTTTTGTTTTGCTTTCAAAAATGGAATTCATAGAAGGAAGAAGTCTTTGGAGTTGTGTCAAGAGTGGGAACTCACTGACTTGAAGCCCAGTTCAAGACCTTGGAAATTCTGATAGGACAGATGTACTGAGCAAAACTTGGAGGGTGAAGTGGCAAATGAACGAGACCTTGGAGACATTGGTGAGTAAAGCGTGCTCCAGGAGCAGGTGACTGCTGAACAAAAGCAAGGGACACCTAGAGAAGCAAGCTTCAGTTACAAAGTGGGAGAGACAGCATCAGGGGATTCCCTGAGCTCTTGCCTCAAATAAGAAACCCCATGAAATCCATTTCAACATGCCCTTTCTCACTGAATCTAAACGACAGACATGGTGAAAGATGACTATGTATTTGTTAATGCCAAAGCAAGTAAAGGAGTCTATTTCTTATTCTACAAGGATATTTTTATTAAATATATTTCTTGATCTTCTGACTCTTTTAAGGCATTCACTACTTCAATAAAAATTAAAGCTATACCTACAAAAACACCAATATAAAGGAATAAAACAAACACTTCTTTTGCACTGTTGGTGGGATTGTGAATTAGTGCAACCACTATGGAAATTAATTTAAAGGTTCCTCAAAAGACTAGGCGTGGAACCACCATAACCCAGCTATACGACTCTTTGGTATTTATGCCAAAGAAGTAAAGTCACTACAGTGATAGATGCATGCCCATGGTTATAGCAACACAATTCACAATAGCCAAACTATGGAACCAGCCTAGTTAATCAAAAGATGTATGTATAATGATAATGTGGTATGTATACCCAATGGAGTTTTATCCACCATACAGAAAAATGAAATTACATCATTTGCAGGAAAATGAATGGAATTGAGACCATTATGTTAAACGAAGTAAGCCAAAGACAGGTCAAGGGTCATATGTTTTCTCTCATATGTGGAAGCTAAAGAGGAAATAGGGGTAAAAAAAGTTTGGGGGTGATCACATAAAAAGCAAAGGGAGCCGGGCACTGTAGTGCACGCTTGTAATCCCAGCGACTGGGGAGGCTGAGGCAGGAGGATTGGAGTTCAAAGCCAGCCTCAGCAAAAGTGAGGCGCTAAGGAACTCAGCAAGACTCTGTCTCTAAATAAAATGCAAAACAGGGCTAGGGATGTGACTCAGTGGCCAAGTGCCCCTGAGTTTAAACCCCCATATCCAACCCCCACAAAAAAGCAAGGGAGATCAGCAGAGGAAAGGGTCCCTGGATGGGAGCAGAGGAGGGAAGGGGAAGTGTTAGAGAATTATATTGGTCAAATTAGATTGTTATATTGTGCGTATATATACAAATACGTAACAACAAATCTCACTATTGAGTACATCTATAGTACACCAATAAAAATGTGGAGAAAACAAAAGAAAACAAAGGAAAAAATAATACATAAATTGCTTATATATCATTTATTTTTCAGCTTTCAAACACCCTATATCCAAAGCACTATTGTTTACATATGCTCAAAGATATAAACAAGTTGTAATCTCATTGCGATAAATAAACTTGGTTTAAGTATATCTGGTGTAAAGATTTGGCTTTCGGATTTCTTTCTAAGAGTTTATTGAATACTAAAAACCAAGAAACAGTTAATTCCTTTATGAAGATCATTGTTGTCTATGATTTTTGAGAAAACCTGCATTGCCTTCCATTTAGTACCTATAGTTTTAAAGTTGAGGCATATATGTTCACCTTTTCTGCTTCACCAATATTAGTATTTGGATGAATTTGGATGAATGCTGTACTTTCTAGGTACTGTCCTTATGAGCCAGGCAGGGTTACAAACAAATCTACTTTGGGCTCCCCAGTGAACCATGATTGTCTGGGGAAGGCTATGTGGTCCAGGATCCCAGGCACTGTCAGGATATCCAGGACAGAGGTATCCAGGGTTTTCATGTCTCTGCCAATAACAATAGAGAGCCCACAGGATCCATGCCTGGCATGGATGATTGGATGAATCAGGCATGAGATATATACATTAGGAAAACTTAATGAAAATCCAGTTTCTTGCACTAAGTAATCTTTCTTAATGCTCTCATTGGTGTTAAGGCTTAGACATGAAGTATCCCACAAAGACTCATGTGTTGGATGCTTTGTTCCCAATGTTGTTCTAAGGTGGGGATTTGGGGAAGTTACTGGATCATGAGAACTCTGGCCTCATGGATACTCCACTGACTGATTCCTAATTTGATGGCATTAGTGGGAGGTGGTAGGAACTGGAGGAGGGACCCAATTGGAGAAAGTAGGTCACTAGGGGCAAGCCCTAGAAGGATGCAAATCACCCTTGGCCCTTTCCTCTCACTGTCTCTGTTCTCCAGCTTCCATGAGGTGAGCACCTTTCCTCAACCACACCCTTCTGCTATGATGTTCCGCTTCCCCTCAGGCCCCAAAATGGAGTTAACCGACCATGAACTGAAACATCTGAAACTGTGAGCTTCCCTCTGGAATCTATCCTTTTAAAGTTTCTCTTATGAGATATTTTGTCATACAGATGCTTGGTATCCTGTTACAGTATTAATGGAATTAAGTACTAACACCTCCAAATTAGACAATAGAATTCACTTTCTTCCTTTTGATTCATGAATTGATCCAAGCCTACTAGGATGACACCTCTACACAATGGGAGAATCAGACAGGTAGTTGCAAAACAGCCTTTTAAATTTATGTGTGTCATTGAATTAAGCAATATATCTTCTTGTGGCTAAAATTATCACTCAGAGGGAAAACATCTGGTCCATGAGCTTCAACTAGATGCCTGTGCTCCAAACTTGCTTCATCTTTGAATTTCATGTATTACTACTCTTGTCAATCCTTCCTTTTACTAAATTCTCTCTGTCCTCCAAATCCCTTTCTCCATATTCCTACCATGATTTAGGGAAAAGAAAACATAATAGGTTAATTACACCCAAAATCAGAGAAATGGGATATCTGGGTAAATTATTTTTCTAGTTAAATGAAGGTTCAATGAATCTTTGGGGGGTTTTACACTTTGTTGAAGATGGATTCATTCCTTCTTATTTTTGCCTTCAGTGATTAGAAGTGATCAAATTAAAAATGAATCCTCACTTTGCAGACATGTAACTATAGGGGTAAGAGGGAAAGGAGTATGGGTAGAGCAAAATTGAATTCAGACTTACTATATTATTTTTTTCTTACTGACTTTGATATTACACTATTTCATTAGTGTTTCTGTTTCCCTGAAAGGTCAAATACTGTAAAAATTACTAAATAAGGGCTTCTAAATACTGACATTTTAGCTTACTGAATATCACATGAATGGTCTGCACTGTCTCACCACAAAACTCTTCCTTTGAGCCTGTCTTGTCCCCACAGTTCCTATTAATCCATTCCCAGAAGACCAGTTTACCAAATGCACACAAGATGCCAAACTACAGAGCTGACATGCTAGATAACACAGTCAGCATTACAAAGATTGCAACTAAGCTGAAACCATTAATTGAAATGAGTAAAATTACAATTAAAAGGTATGAAAGAGAAGAGAGGTACGAAGGTTCAAATTTTCCTATAATCTCAAGAAAAGCAACAGTTTAAGTAGACAACTGCCTCTTTAGTAGTTCACCTGACCTTCAGATTTCCCCTAATAATAACTCAGTGTAACCAGCAGCATGACAGAACTCTTACAAAGCTGAAGTTACATGAATCTGCATTACTAGAATTTTGGTGGATTGGATTAGGTAATGGTTTCAAAGTATTTTCCTTATCAGTTCACATCTGGAGTTGGTGGTCAGGCGAGTGGACAAGAAAATCTACTATTAAAGAACTTCTTGTTCTCACTCTTTCTACTTAAGTGATCGACATTTCATCCCATCTGATAGAATAGGCTTCCATGGATATTTGTCCCAAACTTCCAGTCCCTTCCTAATATGATGTTCACTGAGAACATGTATCAGTGTGCTTCCCGCTAAATGGTGCTTTTCTTATTAAGAAAAAAAGGAGCAAATTGGAGATCTAATTTTAGAAAAGATAAACGATCATCTAACGTTAGTGTAACTGGTTTATTGACTGTGCTGACTGCCATGTGTTACTAGAGGAGACACCACCTGATTGTTCCTTTCACTGTGTTCAGTTACACTTGGTCATCTCTGCCCTCCACTATCTTCGAGAAAATTGCAGGCAGATCTGAAAACTTTAAAGTCACTTCGAGGTAATAGTTTGGTGAAGAATAATTTAAAGTTCCAATCTCATGTTTATTTCAAATATTCTTCCCCAAATTTGGGCCTGTTTCACATGGAGTGGGAATCTGAGTAGCAGTGAGGATGAGAAATTTGTTGCCTCCTTCCCATGCTCATCCCACTAAATCTGGCCCCACCTGGCTAGAGGAGGAAAGGAAGACAAGGAATGTAGTGGGTTGATTTGTAACTCCCTGAAAATGTGCCCTAATCCCTGAAATTTGTGATTGTAAGCTTATATGAAGAAAGAAAGAAAGAAAGAAAGAAAGAAAGAAAGAAAGAAAGAAAGAAAGAAAGAAAGAAAGAAAGAAAGGAAGGAAGGAAGGATTTTGCAGATGAAATTAAGTTAAAGATCTTGAGTTGAGGTTACCCTGGATTATCCAACTGAGCTCTACATCCAGTAACCTCTCATTATAAGAAACACCAGAGAAAAGGAAGAGGCCATGTGACCACGGAGACCTACAGAAGTGATGCAGTCACAAGCTAAGGAACACCTAGAATCAACAGAAGCTGGAAGAGGCAAGGAACAGATTGTCTTCCAGAGCTTTCAGAGGGACAGCTCTCCTGCTGACACCTTGAGGATGTATTTCTGGACTCTAGAACTGAAAAAAAAAAATAGGTTTCTGACTTTTAAGTTGCCAAGTTTATAGCAGTTTGTTACAGTGGCCCTAGGAAATTAATGTAAGGGGCCAAAGGGCAAAAAGCCTTTTGATTTAGATTGTGTTCTTTGCAGTTCTCTCATGACTGTCAATGCCCTTTGTGTGGTTGAATGCAACAGCATGTTTTCTTGGAACTCTAGGGGTTTGGGGGTTGAATTGGTCTGACTTTGGGTGAAAAGCTCCCTTGTTGACCTCTTGTGGTTCCAGTGGGGGTGATAAACCCCTACAAACTCTTAATTTTGTAGTCCTCTTCCTTAAACAGGGTGAGGACTACTTAGGTCCTCATAAGTGCCACACCCTCAAATTGCTCAGCTTCTTTCCATGGTATTCCCTTGGCTTTTAAGAATCTGCCCTTATCCTGGCCATAGTGGAGAGTAGTAGGTCACCCCATCAAGAGGCAGATCACGCTCCTCTCCCACATCACTGCCTACTCCAGTCAGCCTCTCCTTTCAGAATCGCCCACCTTCCAGGCTCTCTCCTGAGCTGCCTTATGGTTGTCTGTCCTGACAACTCCAAGTTGGGCAGCTCAATAAGCATCTAGCTGGAGACTGAGACACTAGTCTAGACACTAATCTGCTCTCTTACGGTGGTCTGCATCTCCATGCGTGGGTGTTGCCTTGGAGTCTTCTTTTTCTGCCCACCAACTCTACCCAGTAATGGGCTGTAGGCTTCTGCTAATGGGGTGGAAGTGAGAGATGGAGGATCCCTTTGTTTACTCCTTACAGCACTGGAGATCCAGTTTCTTAATAGAATATGGGATAACAGCTATGGGCCTTACCTTTGGACTTAGTGTAAAACCCTGACCTAATAAGAAAATCCCATTCTATATACTGTCATATACTATAGAACAGTAAGCCAGATTTTAAATTGCAAACATATTGTTCCAATTGGATACATTTTCTATTAATTTTTATCTACTATCCATCACTTTTCATTTGGGTCCGGGATTTTTATCTTCTTGGCTTGGTTAAAACTTGTTGGGAATTATGAATAAAATTTTTAAATCCACCAAGTAGAGTCTATTAATTGCCATGAATGATCTATGATAGCTCCAGTGCTTGGTATCTGGATTATTTATCAGATTTTTAAACTCTCCTTTCTTATTTAAACTCTCCTCTCAAAAATGAGAAAATATCTGTAACATGATGCTTCTTAAAAATAAGAGGGGAAAAATAATGTGATCAGCCTGTTTTAATCATAAGAAAAGGTTTTCTTCCTCAAAGGAGAGGGTTCTTCATTTCATCTGGTATCCAGCCAGCACAGGGCTGCTGAGTGTCTTCTGGCATCTAGAAAGTTTGTCCCATGGAGCATAGTTTCTATTCTTAGTACTATCATAAATTTATTATAAAACTTAGATGATTTCTAAGGTCAAGTTTAGGCCTACTGTTATCCTCTGCTTCCTTTAGTCCCTACTTCTAATTCTAATCTATCCTGTAAACTTTCTTCATTTATTATGGTTTTCCTGGAAGACAGGCATTCTCCCTCTCTGCATTCAAGCTTCACTAGGCTTACCAGGTCTAACAGAGACAAATATCAGACAATTGTAACGAGGTTCAAGTTTCTCTTCAAATGGATCCAAGTCCCCATGTAAATCAGCAATGTACCCAGACAGCTATGCAAATGCTCCAGAGCACCCTGTCATATTTAAGACCTTTGTCTGCCAAGAGAATACACAGGATCTCTGAACATGGAAGAAGTTATGTGATCAACAGTCTCGGCCAAGATACCCTGCCACATATCTTTACAAATATTTGCTTTAATAAGATGTATGTGACAGATGGCGGAGTTGGAGTTTCTTTATGAATCACAAGTATTGAAGTTTAGTTGGAAGCAATCTAAAACTCTTGTAATTATAGAGCATATGAAATTACATAATTCTAAAGTTGGGCGGGATCTTAGAAATCTTGCAGGTAAGTTCACTCACACCTCAGTTTGCTAAATCAACCTCCCCCACCTATCAAATGCCAGGACCTTAGCTCACCCCAACTTTGAGCAAATCTAAGAGTTCAACTAGCAGAGGCAGGTTTTATAATATGAGCCAGATCCATGGCTCCTCTGTTCACCTTCTGCTCACTGGGACTGTGGCCGTTTGTTTAGTGCCCATCACTGCTGAAACTCTGCTCAGCTGTAATTTCTGAAGCCCTCTGCATAGCTGCTTGAAACTTGACTGTTTCTACCTATCTCTGCATTTCTATGGATTCCCTTTGTTTCTCTCCTAATGTGGCAGAGGAAGGTTGAAATAAATTCTAGAACTCCTCTTACCATGTTTTTTTTTTTTTTTTTTTTGTATTTACCACACTGTTGGAAGAATGGCACTAGCCTCTACTGATTTAGCTATTGCATCTCTCACTTTCTCAGAGTACACAAAGGGCCCTGGCCAAAGTAGATTCCAGGACAAGTTGAGCCAGATTGGTGGAGCCCAGGGGACTGTCACATGACTTCCATAGTACCTAAACTGATATGTGTATGTGTCTGTGTGTCTGTAACCATTTAAATATCTGCCTCAAAATAAAAAAATAACTGGAATGTAGATCAGTGGTAAAGTGGGTAAAATTCCCACTACAAAAAAAAAAAAAAAAAACTGACTACACTCAATGAACATTCAACCTTTCAACCTCTACATCTTAGTCATTATTTGCCTGCAAGATATATCAATATTTTACATTTAGCCTTTGAAAATTCAGTCAAATGAAAGTTAACCAATGTTTATTAAGCAATTATTTCATGCCCAGAATTGTTCTGTGGGAATACAGAGGAAGTATTGAAGTGGTAATACTTAATATTTATTGAAGATTTATTATGTGCCAGGTACTTAATACTCATAACCACCATATGAGCTAAATACTATTATTATCACCCCCTTTAATTGATAAAACTGAGTTTCAGAAATATTAAGTAATACCCCAGGATCACCCAACTTTTGAGTGGCAGAACTAGGATCTAAACCCAGATTATCTGACTCCAAAGAGAAAATTCTCAGGTACTTGAAGTTTGTGTTGGCAGAAATCTAAGATGACAACATTGACTTATATCCCTTATTTTTTAATACAAATTAAAGTGTTAAATAGCATACTGATGGAGCTCAAATCTCAAAACCTGTTTTGAAATAGCAGCCTCAAGCATGTTAAAAATACAAAAGGGAAAAATAAATGAGATCTGATTTTGATGCCTGAAAAGCATAAAGGTCTCTCTCCAGTCCACATCACTTGCGTGCTGCTTGATTAGTGCCCACTTTTACCCTTGTAAGTCGCTCATTTAGATTTGAGACCAAGCCCCCAGTTTAAGCTGAAGAGAACTAAATACACCTGCTCTTAAGAGCACAGGTGTTCCTAATAGTAAGGTGAAGTACCTGTGGTGAGCAATTGGCCATGACCTGGAGCAGAGATATTGGCTTTGTGGTCAGAACCCCTTTGGGTTTCCCAGCCCAGTGAATGCCTGAGCTGTGGGCTGCCTGATGGCACAGAGAACATCCATTACAATAGTAAACTACACAAGCCAAGCTCAAGACCTGGGAACCCACAAAGGAAACAAATTACATCTCTTTGGAGAAAAGCTCAGTGAATCAGGCAAAGGGATTTTAGGCTGAATGCCAGCTAAGAGGAGGAGGTCCATTGGCTAAATCTTGTGAGAAGGAAAACAAAACCCAATTGAAGTGATAACGAGCTGAAGAGAATCCAAGTTCACTAGGAATAGCCTGTTTTAATCTCACCAATTATGCAGAGAGAAAACACACTTTAAAAACACTTAAAATGAATAAAACCCAAACATCAATGAGAAACTCAGGATTCCTACAGATTGCTGATGAGTTTTTTCCCACTAAGAGACAAGACTGTCAGCAGGGAAAACTTTTCTCCCCCGTTATGGAAGTGTGTCGGGACTGTTGCAAAGTCAATTAGGAAACTGGAGGATATGCTCATTACAGTTTAACAAGCTCGAGCCAGGGGAAGGAGCCAGGGGAGCAGCCGGTGGCCTGGGTCAGCTGGTCCAGGGGATGCTGAATGGGCCAGATGGGCAAATCACACCATGGACAAAGAGCCCTCCCCTCATCCCGCTGGGCCACTGCCCTGACCTCCAAACAAACTCGGAGGGCACAAATTTGTTCCCCCTTATCAGCTGCTGAGCTCAGCAGCTGCTGCCATGAGTTTCTGTTTCCGAGTCCTGCCTTTTTCCAACAGTTGCCTTTTTGTCTAACTTTTGTGTAAGGAAGGAGGAGGCGGAGGGTCCCGGAGCATAATGGAGAAATGGCGGAGTGGCTGTCAGAGGACCAAGAGCTTGTATGGAGTTTCAAGCGGGGCAGAAAATAGATTTTTAAAATAGTCTCTGGGAAATCTGGAGGCCTAGAAAACACACAAAAAGTAGTGGTTATTAGTTTTTTCCCTGTCACTGTGATCAAGGACAACATTTTCTTCTTGAAACTCCTATTGCAGTGTAGAAGTAGGGGCGTGTATGAAATGGATTATAAATTGTTTGTGCCTAAACTAGCCATGAAAATAAGGGCTAGCCTGTCAACCAGCCTGGGAAAGAAAGTAGGTCTGAAGACAATTAGATGCAGGACTAAATGAGAATCAGGCAGGGAGACTGGTGAGAAATGCAGTATATTGTATTTTTTTTAAATCTGGAAGCAATTGTTTGGTAAAACAACTGCTTGAATAGAACACTGAATGAGTTTGTAAACAAACATTTCACAGTGTTTTTGTAACAACAGTGTGCAGAGATGGTTAAGCCTCTATTAGAAATGTGGCTATTTTAAATATAGTCTTTTCTTGTTAAAAATAGGTATTAAAATTATGACGATGAAACAGATGAACAGAGAAATAGAATGTGATGACACAGAAAAACAAGGAACGTGTTTTCTTCTGCTACCCAACAAAATTGCTCTTTCATTTCCCTTTGTAGTATTTTCAGAATGTGAGAGAAGTGTCTATTCTCAGTGAATAGAAAGGATGAAGTCAAGAAGCCAGGGTATAAAGGAACAGGGTAAGGGCGGCAAGGAGGTGGGGAGAAGGATAAGAGGAAGAATCAGTCACCCTGGAAACCACTCAGAATAAGGAGATCAGAGGGGAAGGAAGCAGAGGCTTTGAGTCCCCACTGTCTCCTCCATGTCTGTTTCACCTCAAGTTCACTATGCCACTGTGTCCTCCATAGCCAAGTCATCAGACTCAATCAGTAGGCATTCATTGCACACACCCTATGCAAAGCTGTCATGCAGGACACAAAGCTGAAGAGTGACATTGAGGGTGTGAAGACATAACTGGAGATCAGAGGAACACTGTTCATCTGAGGCTCTCCATGCAGCAGGTCTGGCTAGGCACTTCACAAGCATGAGCCCTCAGTGTCCTTTGGCCACCATGGTGTCTGGAGTCCAGTGTAAATCCTAGTCCACTTCAGGCAATTTAACTTCTCCAGTTTTGTTTTCTCATTTGTAAAATAGGGATAATAATTGTACTAACTCATATCAGGTTGGGTTAAGTACAGAAAACAGAACCTCATGAGGTATATCTCAACAGAAGGAAATTGATTGAAAGAACTAACTTCATACATGCTAGAGGGGTGAATGAGAAGAAGTGAATGCTGAGGCCACCGCAAGTAGTCACCATAAGAAGCAGCTCCCGAAATTAGACCTCTATCTCACACCATGCACAAAACTCAAATCGAAATGGATCAAAGATTTAAGAACTGGACCAGAAAACTTATAACTGCTAGAATAAAACATAGGGTCAACACTCCATCATGAGGTGCTGGCACCAACTTCCTTAACAAGACCCCCAAAGTGCAAGAAATAAAACCAAGAATCAATAAATGGGGTGCCATTAAATTAAAAAGCTTCTGCAGAGCAAAAGTAATGATTAAGACCTTGAAGAGAGAGCCTACAAAATGGGAGAAAATCTTGGCCAACTACCCTTTCAATAGGGGATTAATATCCAGAATACACAAAGTACTCAAAAAACTTAACAGCAGAAAAAAAATAATCCAATCAATAAATGGGTAAAAAAGCTAAACAGAAACTTCTCAAAAGAAAAAACACTACAGGCCAACAAATATATGAAAAAAATGTTCAATACCTCTAGCACTCAGGGAAATACAAATCAAAAATGACACTAAGATTTCATCTCACTCCAGTCAAAATGGCAATGTTCAAGAATACAAACAACAATAAATACAAACAAGATTGTGGGCAGAAAGGAACACTTGTACATTGTTGGTGGAACTGCAGACTAATATGACACTCTAGAAAGCAGTATGGAGAGTCCTTAAAAAACTAGGATGGAACCACCATGTGACCCAGCTATCCCACTTTTGAGTATTTTCCCCAAAGATCTAAAATCAGCATACTGCAATGACATAGCCACATCAATGTTTATAGCAGCATAATATACAATAGCTAAATTATGGAATCAACCCAGATGTCTGTCAATAGATGAATGCATTAAGAAATGCTGATATATAGATATAGATATAGATATATGCACACACACAATGGAGTTCTATTCAGCCATTAAAAATAAAGAAATTATGGCATTTTCTGGTAAATAGATGGAAATGGTGAATATGCTAAGTGAAATTAGCCAAACTCAGAAACTCAAAGGTCCAGTGTTTTCTCTTATATGTGAAAGCTAGAGTAAAATAAAGGAAAGTGGGATGGAAGAGTAGGAAAACATAAAGAACCAATCAAATGCAAATTAATAGATGAATGAAAGGAAGTCTAGTAGAGTAGAGGAAGGAGAATGGGAGATGAGAGGGAAGATGGGAGGGAAAAGGGGGAATCATGAATGGAAATCGATTTTCACACGTCTGAGTTTGTCAGGATGAACCCAACTACTAATGGGGCTCTAATTTAAAAAAAAAAAATTACCTATGTCATTGCTGGGGTAGTGTATTTGAATAATATATCAATGAACCTACATTACTATGTTTCTCCCTATTCCCTTTATTGATAAGTTGGTGTTCTATAAGTTGGCTAAATTTTATTCCTTGATGTAATTACTTATTATTAAAAGAAACATATTTACTTAATTTTTTAAAAAAAGCAGCAGCTCCCATTTCATAGGCTAGAGGAACAAGGGAAGAGATGGGGTCATCAGAAACTGGACATATGCACAAGAGACCTGCTGCTAAGTCTTCAGGGATCTGGTGAGGCTGGTTTTAGCATGTAGAAGAATATTGCAGACTGGGACCAATGGCTGATGCTGGGCAAAGAGCTGTTGCTGGGGTGATATGGAACAGAATCACCAGCTAGCAAGCAAACAAACAAAAAAGGGAAATCTCTCCTCTCCAGCTTTCAATCTTCCTCTACAGCTCCCTGTTGACAGAATTTAATAGGAAATCTGTAGCCAAAAGGACTAGTTTGTAGGGTCTAAGCACTAGCCGTAAGTTGAAGTGCAAAAGTGTGGATCTCAAATTGAGAAAAATCATTTAACATCCAACTCAGTATTTATAGAAAAATACAAGGTTAAGTGAGTTAGTATATGCTCCTTGACTTATGATGAAGTTATGTCTTGATAAGCCCATTGTGAGTTACAATGCAACGTAAGCTGAAAACGCATTTAATACACCTAAACTACAGAACATCATAGCTTAGCAACACAAGACCCTGAAGAGTATCAGTTGTTTACTCTTGTGGTCACATGGCTTACTGGAAACTGCAGCTCACTGCTGCTGCCCAGCATGGCAAGAGAGTGCCCTGCAGCACCTCACTTGCTTGGGAAAAGATCAATATTTGGAGTGCAGTTTCTACTGAAATAAAATATCCACATCATAAAGTTGAAAATTTTAAGTTGAGGACCATCTTTTTATAAAGTGCTTAGAACAGTGTCTGGCATAGGGGTGAGTGCATTATAATACATTTTAAACAAATAAGTACACCAAAAACCAATGTGGGAAGTAATATTAGGTTCTCAGTTTTGTCCATGAGGATGGTGAGGATTAAAGAAATCACATAAAATGCTCACTCATAGTCACGTGAGTTAGTCACTGATGGAGTCCTGACCTTCTGAATCCAAAACTGCTTACTTCCATGAGCCTCTGTGAGTAGTAGGTACATTAGGTAGCTATTCAAATCTATGTATTCACAATGGAAAGCAAAGGAATTAAGTACACTTGGAATATGGAACCTCTGATCAGAGAGGATGGAATGAGGTTCTATCCCTGATATCCCAAGAAGCAGCATTACAACAATGGCAGAAGTCAGTAGATGGGATGTGAAAGGAGAGGAACCAAGAGAAATTATACAGATTCATTTGTTTTATCTAGTGCTGAACCAGACCACCAGGCTGGCTGGCTAAGAAGTCAGAGTTGTACAAAGTTGGAAAAAGTTCTACTATGTTTCCATGGTATTAAACTTGGTTTTTGGAATCCTATGTTCAGCTCTAAAAGTAGGGAAGTTGCCTTGAAACCAGAGATGGAAACCACACATGCCAATAATAGCTTATGGTTTCTGAGCATCTACTACATGCCAAGCACTTTAATGTAAAATAAGTATTGTATCTGAAATTCTAGTTACTAGTCTCTAAAAAACATTCTACCCTTCTTCCTTTTAGCAATAGTCCCCCCCACCAAGATTTATTAGAACACATACATGTTTTTCTGCTACAGACAATAGTTTCCAGCCTTCCTTGTAGCTTAATGTGACCACGTGACTTAGTTTTCACCAACAGAATGTGAGTAGAAGCACTGTATGCAACTTCCTACTTAAGAGAAATTTCTTTCTTGCATTTCCTTGCTTCCCCTTTCCAAAACTGGTAGAAATGAGATGCTCACGAGCTTCTGTGTAGAGTATGGGAACAGCTAGAGAAGAGCACAGCAGTGAGAAAAGAAGAGCCTTGGTCCTAGGACACCTACGCAGGCCTGAAAAGCCACCTCCTCTTGTTACTACCTTCTGTCACTGCACCTGGTGGACCTGTCTTTAGCATTTTCTTGAAATCAAAAACAAACACATACAAAGAAAAACAATGTTGTTAGAATGATGCCTGGCTTAGGGAATATAGACCACAATGAGACATGCAAGAGATTCATAGGCAAGCTGTACAATTTTAGTGATTGATGCTGTAAAAACGATATTTGTTGACTGAAACCTTTATGGTTAACATTCTAGTTGCTAGCTAAGTTTCAAATGACTGAGGTTACCTACTAAATGTCCCCAAGGTGAGGAAAAGTTCATTACATTGAGCAAGGGCAGATTGTTTAGCACTTTCTGATGAACTGCTATGGGCCAGGTACCAAAGGTGGAAACATACATACAATCTCTGCCCTCAAGATGTTTGTAGACTGGTGGAAAGATATGCAAATATGTGAAGCATTAAAAGGAATTAGTTAGTATTCTTGATTGCAGGCAATCAAAAATCTGACTTGAACTGGCTTAAGAATTTTTTTAAAAGATCATTTACAATCTAAATACACAGTCCAAGAGCAACCCTGACTTCAGGCATTTAAACTCCCTGGATGGGTACTGGAAATCTATAATTTCACCCTGCCTCGATCCCTCCACTAAGTGATTTTGATTCTGTTTTGGAAAGCCACAGTTTTATAGAGATCATTTAAGTTACGAAGAGGCGATTGGACCAGAGAAAGCAGAGACTAAAGAAGACAATCATGCCCAATAAGATGGGGGAATCCTGAACCCAGACAGGAGCTACCTAGACCAAGCACATTATGTACCATGATGTCTGCTTTGTACTTAAAGTATATGACAGGTGGGTTTTGAAGGGCGGTCATTTAACATTTACCTGGCAGTCTGCCTGAGGGTTCATAATCCTCATGAAAGAGGCTATCATTCCCCTTCATTTGTATAACAACTATTTATTTTGCAATTATGTGCTAGGCACTGAGTTAGGCAGTGAGGATAAATAGGTTTACAAGCAAAGAGCCTCTCCTAGAGAAGTTTATATTCTGGGGGGACCGACAATAAGCATCAGAAAAACTATTTGTTCACAAACTGTTAAGTTCCGTGAAGAGAAAAACCTCTTCACTATTTATCCCCCGGTGGAAGTCAACCTTGGAGTAGGGGAAATGTATTCAGTTTGACAAATCGGTGGAGACCTAAGGGATGGGAACGAGCAATTGTCTGGAAGACTATAGTATGAGCATTTCATCTAAAGGCAATAATAGCAACGGCAAAAGCCCTGAGGTAGAGTGAACTGAATAGGGAGGAGAATCAGGGAGGAGCAAGGGAAAATAGAGCTCAATGAGAGGAAGAGTAGAGTGGGCTGAGCTTGAAGTTGGCAGGAGTGCGGCTACAGGATAACCAGTAGGCCGCCAAAAGATTTGCATGTTATTCTAAATGCTATGAAGTATTTCCTTAAAAAGGAATCTCCCCACTACTGTGTGGAGAAAATATAAAAGCAGGTCTAGATGGGCATTAAGGTTTGGGTCTGACCCCAACAATCCATGACAGGCTTCATGTGGTCCCTGAGTCCATCCTGTACAAGTGATGTCCAAAGATGGAAATGTTCTCTTGGTACAATCAAGGGGCTCTTGAACACTAGAAATGTGGCCATTGTGATTGAGAAACTGGATTTTAAATTTTATTCTATTTTATCTCATTTATTTAAATTTATACACCCTCATGGGGCTGTGGCTATTGCATTGGATAGCACAAGGCAACACTGAGCACTGTATGACACCTGAGGGTTTCTACTCGGAATCCTAAAGCCAGGGCCTTCTCCAAATGGTGGGAGGGAAGCGCGTACGTTGATCCCTGGATGCTAACCTATCTGTGCGTTCAGTCTTGTCAGGATGGAGAGTCTCAGTAAGAGGCCACACTGAGCTTCAGTCTTGTTACTAGGGAGGCAAGTGCACACGGTTATGAGGAGCTCCACGCACGCTCTCAGGGGAAGCCTGACACTGTGAAGGAAGGTTTTCGGGAAGGCTCTTTCCTGAACGCACCAGCCCCGCGACCGCTCGGTCCAGCCATTGGTGGGAGAGGAACAACGGACCGCAGCGCCTCGCCCCGCCTGCCCCGCAGTAGGGCCCGATAGACACTGGCTTCACTAGCAGCGCAGGTGAGCCCGAGAAGGGAGACAGAGGCAGATCATCCCGCAGGTTTGAGCGTACAGGGACCCCTCGCTGCACAGTCGCCTCTGCTTCCCTGGGGCGGGGGCGGGGATGGCGCGGGCTGTCACCCGCAAGGGATCTGCTTGCTTTGCTTGCTTTCGCTTTGCCTTTGGCTAGGCCTGGCACACCGCAAGCAAGCACAGAGCAGAGCGAGTGGCTGCTGAGGAGGGTGAGGGTTGGCGCTTTTAACCTTTAGAGATCCCCTTCATGCTCCCAGAGGAGCGTGCCCGGCTCAGGCCGGTTGCTCTGCTGACGTGTGGGAACTGACTGGCTAGAAAGCACCCCTGACCTTGGTCTCTTCCTGGTGCCAGGTCCGCGCAAGGACAATGGGCGCCGCGCTGGGCACCGGCGCGCGGCTGGCTCTCCTGCCCGGCAGGGCCTTCGGCGCCCTCCCGCGCTGGACACTTTCCACACCCGCCCGAGGCTGCCACTCCAAACCCGGCCCGGCGCGCCCTGTGCCCCTGAAGAAGCGCGGATACGATGTCACCAGGAACCCGCATCTCAACAAGGTAACGGTCTGGGTCTGGAAGGGTAGGACGACCGTGCGATCCTGTGGCTGGAGGAAAAGGGCGCCCCGCCCCCTCGGCCTGGAAAGGATCCTACAAGCGCCCTTCCAGTGGTTTTCTTTTTGCCCTGCAGTAGCTTGAGGTATCGGTTTGTTTTTTTCGTTTCCCTCCTTCCCCCTTCTGCAAGGAAAAAGGTGATGGATAATGCAGGGATAATATCTTCAGCAAAAACAATATAGATCCAGTTAAGATCTTCATGGTCAGTGTGACTTGGGGTCAGGAGGCTCCCTGATGTTTTCTAATCCTGTTGATCTTGAACAGTTCATTTAACCTCTGTGAACCGGTTTCCTTATCTGTGGAAGAGATATAATTGACTTAGAAATGTTATAAGGCTTAAGGAGAAAACAGGCAGTGTTCTTAGCACAGTACCTGGCACCTAGAAGAGAATAAAAGTCAGCTAAGGTTATGATTATTATTCTGGGGAAAATATTAATTTGAGAGTGGGGACAGGCAGGTCTAGAATTATAAAACTTTTAGAGTTTAAGAAGCATCTGAGATCCCAGTTCAAACCTCTTCTTTAACAGAAAATGGGACAAAGGGAACATGCCCAAGGTCACCACCTAGTCAGTTCTGGCTCTGCCACTGGAATCCAGGTCTTTAATTCTTTGATCAAGTTCATCCTACTGCTAATGCCAGTGCATTAACCTCAGAGCACACTCGTTTGTGTCTGGAGATAGAGTCAGTATCTTTGGTTCAGAGGATCAAGTTGAGAGGTAGATTTGAGGCCTTTCCTCTACCTCCCCACTTAGCCTGGACAATTCATCAGCTTTTTGAAGACTCAGTTTTCTCTAGTCTGAAATGATCATGGCATACTCACCACTCTTACTTCACTTGGTTATTGTGACAATTAAATGAATTACTGAATTTGAAGTCATATTTTAAACTATATGAAGTGTCCAATAAATAATTACTACAAAATAAAAATGTTAATAATTGCTTTGACTCAGGATTGTGACTTAAGTGAGGTAATCTGTGCACTAAAGTTGTTTTTGAGAAATAGAAATAACTATATAATGCTAAGTTTTGTGATTGTTTCTTGAAGAATTATTAGAACAAGCTAAGAAAAAAAATATTTCTCTCAACCTCTACCTCTCACACTGACCTCCTGCTCTCCCACAAAGAGCCCTTACATACTATTTCCCAAAGTATTTAAGGTGTTTGTATCTGTTTAATTACTTTGGTAGTACGTGTTAGAAAATGCAAATTTACTTAAGCAAACGAAAATCTCCTTTAACTAAGAAAAGAAAGTCTAGAGGAAGGGCTGAGGGTGCAGGCAAGGTTTGAGACGCATTCCTGAAGATGTAGTTTCTCTCTGGCTCACTGTCCTACCTCTGCAATGTCAGCTTCATTGTCGGGCTACATGCAATGGAGTTTCCTCCTCAATACTACCACAGTGCCCTGTCTACCATTCTCCCACAGCACCACCCATGGAAGCTCCTGTGAAAGAAAAAAAACAAAAAACAAAAAAAAAACTTTCTCTGAAGCCTCAGAAATGAAGCTCTTATAGATCCGATTGGATTCTCTTCCCATTCCCAAACCAGTCATCAGCAACTTAAACCAGTTGGAGCCCATTCCAAGAGTTGAAGACAGGGTAGGACCACCTACACCAATTAGCTTAGATTAAAGGGGCTGTAGTTTCCCTACAGTAAATTGATTATTTTAGTCAGAGAGAGAAAGGGTGGATTCTGGAGAGCAGAACAATAAGTTTCTACTCTAGGATCCAACCATTATGACAACAATTGCCTTAGAAGTACGGACATCTTACCAACCAGCACTTATTGCCTTGTGGATAGTTGAGAAAATAAAGGAAGAGCTTGAATGACTTTTTAAACTCTAGGTTTTGGGCCCCTAAAAACATACTTGTCCCTGATGTCAATTATTTCCTGTCTAAGTAATATAATTGGAATGTGATCCATAAGTGTATGGGACCTGATCTTTGTGTGATGTTAAATCATGTTTTTATAGATCCCTGAAGTTAGTTGTTGATGCAGCTCTGGGGTGAAGAGGGTATCTAGGGTTCTACTGAAAACTTGTGAGCACCTCCTTTCACTGGTTTCTGGAAATAAAGGAAAGCAGCCCAGGCAGAGATACCCTTTTCTTCCCACCAGAATGCTTTCCTCTGATTGTCCTGACCACCTCCAGTGCTCACAATCTCCAAGAAAGATTTGAGGCTTCCTGCATGCTGAGGTCAAATAGAGCTGAGGAAACAAAAGAGAAGGGAAGCTTCTGAAGGATCTTTGGTGCTGTGGTTAGTGGGCAGTTGTGTGGGTAGATATTTCTCCCCTAGAATATGAACTATTCCAGGGCAAGGACTGAGTTTCATGCACCTATGACAGTGTAGTTCCTAAAGGATCTGGTAGTTAACATTAAATTCTTGGAATGTTTAGCTGAGTTGCATCTTTCATTGACAGATTAGTACAGGCATTTAAGTTGAAGCTCAAGGGAAAGAGGGTCGTCATGAGGTGGAATTCTCTGAGAAAAGATGAGCTACTAACCGGGGCAAGCATTGCTACTGCCATGTGTAATCACTGGGTTCTGGAACCTGCTCTGTTGTGTCCTGGCTGTGTGGTCTGTGATGAATCTCATAAGCTCCTCTGCTTCTGTTATGCCCTTGCCATGAGGATCCTAGGCAATAACCCCTGTGAAATCACTTTTAAAAGTGTAATGTATTAAATATTAGGTATTTGTGCAAATGATTCCCAGAATTGAGGTTAGAAGGGTCCTTAGGTATGATTAGTTTGGAATTGCTTCAACTACAGGGTCACAAACTATGGGACAGAATGTTAGCTTAGTAGGACCACCAGCAATTCATTTTTAATAAGAAATGGATCAGAATAAAATAGAAAAAGAGTGAATGCATTAAAGTTAATAAAACAGGTATTTTATCAGATCACCATGTAGAATGTCTATTTTTACTGTGGACTAAAGTGAAAAATAAGGTGGGGGAATTGGAAGCCATTGTTTTCATCCAACATTATCATTTTCAGAAGAAAAGACAGTCTAGAGACTCAAAGGACTCTACAGAGACCTTCTTTGATTGTAGAAGTGGGCAGAGGCAGAACACCTCTGAAATTTCAGTCCATCATTTTGGCAGTTCACATCTGCTCTGGCTGATTCATGTATAGTTCTATTGATGACAAAATTGGTACTAGATGATTCCAAGTTCCCTCCAAGGGGCCAGAGTTTCTAAATGATGCAAATTCATCCTAAGTCTACTTCTAATTCCTATTTTTTTCAAACTAACATCTCACTTTTTGTAAAATGCAAGCTTTGTTGTCCATGTAGACAACAGAGTAGATTCTTGACATCAGCCATGTTTTGCATACTTAAGTAGGCAACTGACAACCCTATTTTATAAGTGTCTCTTCATAGGCAGATGTCATCAAAATGCTTCTGGCCTCAACTTACCTCTTCTTTTTTCTTTCTTTTTTTTTTTCAGTGCTGGACATTGAACACAGGGCCTCACACATGCTTAGTGAGTGTGTGTGTAGCACTGAGCTATAACCCTAGCCTCACTTATATCTTCTTTTAGGAAGGGCTATCCTATTTCCCACTGCTCAAGCTAGATTTGAGTCCCTAGCATTTGTCTTATCACTCTGTTTCCTTTGGAGCACAATACTATCATGGCTGACTGGTTTCTGGTTTCTCTTCCACCAGATCCTGAGCATGTTGAGGCCAGAGACTGACTTGTCACATGATGTTCTCTCTGCCTGACTTGAGGCACTCAGTAAATATTTGCTCTTTATCTCCATCAAGTTGTGGCCCTTTTCCTCTCAACCTCATTAGCGTCAACGTCACTACCTCACAGCCCAGTGCTCATTGCCTAGATAATGCCCACATGTGGCCCATTTTGGAGGAAATGCACCTAATTTGCCCCAATTTTTCAGACTTTCAGTCATTTTTCCAGAGGATCATGTATTTCCCAGAGTGACCAGCCTCCACTTTGACCCCCATACCATCACTGACCTATCACCTGCTTCTCTGCCTTTTATTATTATTTTTTAATCTCTTGAGTTTGATGTTCAGGAAAATAATGAATGAAAAGGGTAAGGGTCAAATCATGTGATTGTGAACCAGCACATTTCATGCAGTGGATCCTCAGATACTTCTTAGCACAGCAGATGACAGCCCTTCTACATGGAATAGATGCATTTTGATCAGGGAATGTGTGCAGACTTAGAGGCCAGCAAAGCAGCTTTGGCTGCACATCTGACTTAGAGGCCAGCAAAGCAGCTTTGGCTGCACATCTGAGGTGACAGGTTTCAGCTGAATCCCTTCTGCATTCAGTGGTGGTTTGTTAGACTCCCACACAGCAGAACTTTTCTTTGAATGAACTATGTATTTTTGTTCCATGGCAGCTTAGAACTTGATATTGCCTCATTTGGGTGAGGGGAATCTGTCAACACAGACTTGGCTCACCCATCATTCAAGAGATGGTGATGTTTTGTGAGGAATTAGAAGTTTATTAGTGATACCATTTTCTGCCCCCAAGGCACATAACATAGTATGTGTCCCTGCAATCTCCACTTCAAATATGGTATATAATTGGTCCCTGATTAACTGAGAAACAATAGGTTAGTAAGTAAACATAAGGTGCATATGCAGCAATTTACTCTAGACCTGAACCTCTTGTGCAGTGAGTGACTCGGGACATTGAAGCTCAAATACGATTCAGATATTTTAGGAAAAATTGAGCAGAAGCATGTTGGAATTAAATCCTTCCCTGTTAAACTATCCTAGTTTCATGGGATTGGTAAGCATTTGGTGTTGGGCCTTTGTTCTTGGAACAACTAAACGAACTTGTATTAGACTAAAATTCAGGCAGTTCTAACAAACTGAACCACAAATACTGAGAATTGAACAAGAAGGGATGAATGTCTCTCCTATAAACAAGTCAGGATAGATAGTCACAAGTTGGCATGGGGTTTGATTTTATTGCTTTGTCATCCTCACTGTGCATTTTATGCTTCATGGTCTCAGATGACTGCTCTCACCTCCACTGCAGATACTAACAGGAGTCAGCAAGAAGGAGAAACACCTTTGTAAAGGGCATCATTCAGAAGCCGTAAATATCACTTCCACTCACATCTAGTTGACCAAAACTTTGCCATGTGCACACTTAGCCACAACAGAACCTGGAAAATGTAACCTTTGGCAGGGCACCCATGTTTCTAGCCAAATATTCTATACCATTAAAGAAAGGGAGAATGGATATTTGGGAATACTGACACAAAATATTGTCCCAAAACTTGCCTTCTTTTGCTCTGTCAGCTTTATTACCTTTAAAATCCATCTGTTTCTCTACATCCCCAGACTTGTTCACCCTCATCATCTCATATTTACCTATGCAAGGATCTCCTAGTTGGTCTTACAATTTCCAGTCTTTTTCAATCCACTCCTGTGTCTATCAACCACACCCTGAGTGGCTAAGACCTTGGACATAGTCCTGACCACTCTTTGTATCAGATACCCTATCCAATCCACCAGAAAATCCTCTTGCTCCATCCTCACACTAAATTTGAGCCCAACCCCTGTCACTGCAGGTTCCACCTGTTTCAAGCTACCAACATCTCTCTGCTGTATGAGTGCAGCAGCTCTCAGCTGGTCTCCTTGCTTCCACTTTTCTCCTCTCATTTATGATCAACACAATAGCATGGTGATCAGTTTATATTTATATTGTTAAACAGGCAAATTCATGATCATTATGAAGACTTCAGAAATGTTGGCTTGTGTTTATGAAAGCTTAATTCATAAAATCATGTCACTTTCTCTGCAAAACCTTTCAGAGACAAAGACTAGAATGCTTGACATGATTTGGTTCTCTTTGATCTCATCTTTTGCTATTAATCTGCCTCACCCACTGCTCCCACAGCACTTACCTCCTCACTGTTCCTCAGACTCTCTAGGACAGCTCTTACCTAGAGCCTCTGTGCTGGTCAATCCCTCTTTCCAGAACATACTTCCCTATATAGCCACAAGTGACTCCCTCCTTCCTTTCTTCCAGGCTTCTCACTTTCTCAGTGAGACCCACTCTGACCATTCTATATGAAGTTGATCCCCTTAATGTGTTCCCCCTCCCCCCATATTTGAAACTTTCTAACTTACTATTTAATTCACTTATTTCTGTTCTTCATATTATTGTCTGTATTTCCTCAGTGTAAAGTAAGCTCCATTTAGGCAGGAATTTTTGTCTATTTGTTCATTGATCTGTGCCAGGTATTTAGTTGGCACTCAGTTAACAGATAGTGAATGAGTGAGTCATTCAGAGAAATCCGCTGAGTCTCTCTGTTCTCATCCCTTTCCTTCATCTCTCCTTGTACCAAAACTCCCTTCTTTCCCTCTAGTGTCTCTCCTCCCCTAACACTCCCATTGGTGGTGCTGCTGACATGCCCATTTAGGATGTGAACAAATCGCACATTGACCCTTTTTGTGCTTAAGGCCCTATCATAGAGTGAAGTGCTGGACTGGGGACAGCAAATGAGATGTTCGTTCTGTGTATTTCCACTTTTACTAGCATTAAATGGAGCCCAGGGAAGAAAGAGTTTCTATTCAGAAGACAAAAATGGTACCTTGGAATGAGAGATGGATGGAGACAATTTTTGAGGCCCATGAAAAAACACAAAGGGATATCTAGGGAGTGGACCAGGGGTTGGGGGCCCTGGTTTCTGTCAGCACCTCCAAATTTCTAGAACTCCCACCCTTCAATTTGACTTCTTGGAGTCTCTGTTCCTGCTCTGAACACCTCCAGTTCCCCTGTCTCACAGGAGTCCTGATAAAGATAAGGGATATCGAACCAGAGAGAGCCTCATCTCCCAGGGTCTGAAAGTTGAGCAAGTCTGGGAAGTGCCAGGAACTCTGGGGTGAGATTTGCTGCTCCTGGATCCTGAAGTTGATACTCAGAAAGTATTTTCTCATAAACATGTTGCTATAAATAGTTGAATTGTTCTCCAGAGAAAGTGTATTATGTGTTAAATAAGCATTTGTGTGATCATTATGAAGACTTCAGAAATGTTGGCTTATATCAATGACTGCTTAATTTAAAATGCAAAATACTAAATGGAATCTGTACCCATATGTGTTACTATAAAAAGATGTAACTGGAAAAATGGTTTGGAAGTAAATGTATGAAAATGATTGTGTAAAGGCAGAGGGATTATGAGAAAATTATTTCCCCTTCATATAATTTTCTTTAATGTTCCATTATCTTTTAAATTTTAGGTCACAGTTTTTGTTATGAGTTCAGTTGCTAGACAGAGTGAATAACATTGAGCTTTTGGAAGTTGACCCATCTGTGATACATGGGCGGAAATCTCTCTGAAGTAATCTTACCTCAGGCTTTTATAACTAGCCATCTTTTAGAAGCAGATACATTTAGATTCATGTTATAACAAAATGTTAACACAGGAACCTGCTGCCAGTTCTAAAAGCAGCTGTAAACGGCAATATCTAGATTATGTATACAGCAGCTCTGGAGGGCAAATCCTGTACAGAAATACATATTGTCTGACTCCAACCTGAACCACCTGGCATCTTACATTGGTCCAAGTCTGAGCCATATATAGAGTTTCTTTGGATGATTTTTCAGGCTTATTAGCCTCCCCCGTTCAGTTTCTCTTGGTTGTCTTTGGCCTTTGTAGGTTCTAGGGTTTCTGACTTTATTTTATTTTGCATTTTTGTCAGTTCTACCAAATATTTATTTTCTTATCTGCTTTCTTTTTTCCAAATGCCAGTCTTATGGGGGAGTAAGGGCAAGTCCTTTTGAATTATATGGCAATTGCAAAAGGATCACTAATGTGCAGCACTTTTGTTAGTAAAGATGTGGATTACCGTCAGCTTTAAAAACCTTCACTTTGATGTGTAGAAAACACTTTGGAAAATCCTTTGGGTTAGTGTCCAACTGCCTTTCTGATGCAGAACACAAAACATGCTGTATGATCTTGTGATGAAAATCTGACGGATGTCCTACACTCAGGGGTGCTGAGGTCAGTGGTTAAAAGCATTCATTCATTTCATACCCAGAGGGTTGCCAGGCAGCATGGTTAAAACACAGCTCCTACCAAAAGGACCCAGGAAAGAGTAAAATACACCCAGTCATTTGAGGAGAGGGTTTTTTGATGGAAAGATCATCAGCTTTTGAGGAACCTGAATAAGAGGAAATCAAAGCTTCATTTGCTTTTAAAAGTGGTCACTGAAAACGAGCAGAGATGATAGGGGATACAGTTGAATGATTAGCAACTTGAGAATATTATTTTTTAAAGCATTTAATATCATTCTGTATTGTTGTTTAGTAGTGAGCTGCATGAAACCCATAACAGGAATGGTCCTGAAACAAACTCCCCTGTGGGGTGGAATTCTGGAGAAAACAGGCTCAGTGGAGTCCTTTGTTTTGTTCTGTTTAGCTTTGCTCTCTCAGGAAACAGAAGGAGGGAGTCCACATCTCTGGAGATTAGCCTCTTTTCTGAGTTGTGGGGCTGCCCAAGTGACCTCAAAAGTAGTACCAGGTGTATAGTAGAGCTAGTCTCCAGTCACAGCTCGCAGTCTCCATGCCCTTTCTCTAAAGTTTTGAAAGAGGTATTGAGGATTCCAACCTAAATCCCTATTATTCCGAATTTTCTTTGATGGTGTTTTGGAGGGAATTCAAATAATATACAGAGTGCCAGGTATTGTTCTTAGTAATCAAAATGCATTAAATCGTTTAATACAATACCACAACCTTTGGAGGTAAGCACTGTTATTATTCTTTTGTTTTAAATGAGAAAACTGAGGCATGAGGAGGATAGCCCACTTGCCTGTGGTCATGCAGCCCATAATGGTGGAGCTGGATCTTGAGCCCAGGCCATCTGGGTTTAGGGCCCATACCAAACTACCATTTCCAGTGTGCAAGGAGGGAGTCCACATCTCTAGAGATTAGCCTCTTTTTTGAATTGTGGGGCTGCATGAAGTCCAATGTACTTTGGCCTTTCTAGGATAGTAACTAGGGTATTCCCTGCACCTGGCTGTGGGTATCTATTATTATCACTTCCACTGGCTCTGCTAAAATCAGAGTATCATGGAGTTGGAGGGAACTTTAAAGATTAAGGACACTTTCAGCTTACCTTTTAAATAGGTTAATGCTCTCAATACTCATTTGTTTACATATTAAACTTACCAATAGACATTTGCTGAGTTCATATTTCATTTTGGGCAGCAGAGAACTCATGGTAAACACAGGACTTCTTCTGCCTTTGAGGACCTTAGTGTAAAAGAAGTGTTATGAGGACCAGTGAGCAAGGAGGCAATTTCAAGGCAGTGTGTAGGCGTAATAAGAGGGTCATTCATATGAGTAAAGAAGGATGGAAAAGAAGTGCAGATACATTTCTAATGGCAATGTTTTCAGAGCCAGGATGAATGGAAGAGTTAGAGTTGGTAGACGAATGTGGCAGAGAAGCTATTAGATCACGAGCAACAATGACATTCCAAGAATAACCACCCATTAATTTTGTGATTAAATGTACATAAATTGAGCAATAGAGCTCTACAAATAGAGTTAATGTCTCCCATACTTATATGTGATTTTTCATTTTCTTCTTTTCCTTGATTTTATGTTGCATAAAGCCAGAGAATGCTATTCACACTGAGCCTCTCATATCAAAATCTTCAGTATGCCTCAGGACTTAGCATCTCCAAGGTCACCTCTGCCACCATATGCTCTTCAATAGTGCCACATAGAAGCAACTTTTTCATCATCTGCACTCCTTTGGTGTGTATAAGTAGCCATGGTTCTTCTCCACACTTGGTCTCAGTGGACATGTGTTAATGTGTGTGTCTGTCTCCATCACTGTGTCATCTTCAAATCCAGGAGACTCTCAGATGCTACAAAGCCAGCACAATGCTTTCCTCATAGTATCCCCTCAATAAAAATGAGCTACATGAATTACTTCCACATTCCCTCCTCCTTCACCAATCAGAAGCTATGAGGGTGAAGATCAATGACACACCAACTGCCATCTGTCATCCCTTCTGAAAAACTGGTGAAAAGCTTGATCTGAAAATATAAATTATTTTTAGATCTCTCCATGCACTTGGAGAATTTCAAAATCCAAGAGAAATCTTTCATTCTGGCCATATAAATTTTGGAAATACATTTCTTTAAAAGAGTTTTCTGCTCTGAAGCTGGGCCAGGTGCACCTTACCTAAAGAATATAGCATCTTTATAATGAGATTATTTATTCTTATCCTGGGGCTGTTTTCAAAACATTAAATTTGGACGTGCTATAACTAGTAAGAGGTTAAATGATTTTGAGGGTGAAGGAGAGTAGTCAGCTAGAATCAGTTGTGTATGAGTACCCAAGAGGCATGGCCAATGACCAAGTACTGGGCAGCAGAACACACTGCCTGAAATATAAGGATTTAGAATCAGAAAAGCCTATGCTTCCTGCTTTGGTTTGAATATGGTTTAAATGTATCCTCCAAGAGTTCATGTGTTGACATTTGCTCTCCATTATTATTAAGAGAGTGTTAATCCAACTATGTTTTTCAGAGTTGGGGCTCAGTGGACATGAGATTTTGGAGGTGGTTAGGATTAGACAAGGTCATTGGGGGAAGCCCAATAATTGAATATTGGTGACTGTGTAAGAAGAGAGAGAGAGAGACCAGAGGACACACACACACACACACACACACATCCATACAGATTCCCTGTCTCTTGCTGCATGATGCCCTGTGCTACCTTGGGACTCTGCCAACAAGGAGGCCATCACCAAATATTACCTCTTAATCTTAGACCAGAACCATGAGCCAAAATAAAACTAATACAGTTCTAATATCAGCTCTGTCATTCACTAGATGTGGGATCTTGGGAAGGTCACTTCATTTCTCTGAGCCTCAGTTTCCTCGTCTGTGAATGAGGATGATAATAAAATATGCCTATTTGACAGGTTGCTATAATGATTCAATAGTATTGTAAGTGTTCAATTAATTCTCAGTTAATCCACACATCTAAAGCTTTTACTCCATTTTGAAACCCTGTGTGGGCTGCAAAAGTCACAGACACAGCAGTGTTTGACCTGATCCATGCCCACTTAGATTATGCAGGAGTGGGGAAGACTGAAGGATCAACCTCGTTCTCCAAAGGCATGGACAACATCTGATTTTGGCAGACTTTACTGGAGAGGAGTGAGTCAGGGAAGAGGCAGGCTGGATGGAGACTTCATGGATAATTTCTCTGTACTCATAGAGTTCAAAGTCTGAATAATGTAAACATTTGTCTGAAAGAACCTTAAGTAAAAACATCTCTAGGAGCAGAAGTTCAAGGGTCATTTCAAGAGCTGTTGCTTCTGGAAGTTGAAGCGGTGTAGAAGATAGTGGCTGCCATCAGGAATCTTGGAACTTTGTACCAATGTTCTAGAACACTCTAACCAAGGTTTAAAAAACTACTCTAAAAAATAAATCCAAATGTATCCATCTCTCCCTCTCTTTCTCTCTCCACACCTCCCTGCCATCACTATAGCACTCCCTGTCTCATGAGATTATGATAGCAAAACAGCAAGATAAGGAAATGTCTGTTATGATAATTTAGCATGAAAGTTATGGCATTGCTTCGGATTAAGCTTAGTGGGTCCTTTCTGGGCCAACTTCCCCAACTAGTGGTCAGACAGTGCGGGGACTTTTAAGATAGTTCTATGGTCTCCATACACTCTACTGTGAGTAATTAATATACTTGCACATGCAATCTTAAATGAACATTTCTCCTCCACTGGATGAGAAAAAGATGAGCATTCCCCCAAAAGACTTAGAGGCCATCTTTTTCTTTGGGCAGATAATGTCCTAGCATTTGACCACCATATTATAGTAAGACTTTAGAGGCCCAGAGGAGTGTACATTCTTTATGCCCAAGAAATGAAGAGTGGGTGGGGACTCTGATTGTATTCGCCTCTTATACCTGCTGCCTTTGAAAGGCACCACTTTGCCTGCCATTCTGATATAGTGCTTAGAATCAACCTCAGTGGATTAGGCAGAAGTTCTTTTGAGTCTTTCCATAGAATGGCAGAGGCAACGTTTCAATATTAAACATTGTCGTATATTATAAACCTGAGTACCTGCAACATAACTCCTGCCATCACTTCTGTGTCCATCTCTGATGAATGGACATGTTCCCAATTCCCACTTACATTTTAAGTTTCTGTTTATTCCTTGTGGTGACATGATCTCAAAGACAGTCTACACACTGTTTGACAGAAAGCTCAGCCCTCGTGTCATAGACTCCTTTCTTATCTCTTTTATTTTTGGTCTCTTCTGGTTCACAGTTATTTGTTTGACTGGTGACAAATCACTTGAGATCACAAGGACAGTGAATAACGGTGCAGTTGCTGCCTTGATGAAACTCAAGTAGACAAGGTTGGTGTGCAGAAAAACTATTAACAGCCATTTTTAGAAACAGCTTGGAAATCCACCCATCAGAGCTGAAAGATTTCCCCTGACCTCACACTCTAAGAGCTGGTGGCAGCTTCTGCTCATGTCTGCAGAGCCTCAGGAGCTGCCTGGCCATGCCTGTGGGAGATGATGGCCTGTGTGCCGGTGGAGCAGCTGGCCAGGTGGTGCCAACTGGTGGTGCCAACTGGGGGCTGCCCAGCAGAGGAACAGTTCCTCAGTAACCACTAGTTATCTCCAGTACCATTTATTTTCTATTACCAGCCTCACCTTCAAGTCTAGTGTGTCCTGAACATCTTACTGCTCTCTTGTTGACTGAACAGTTCAATATTCTATGACCTTCTGACAGCCAGCTCGACAGTGCCAGCAGCCTTCTCTGGGACACACAATCACTAGGACAATAACATTAGAAATATTATCAAACCCTTATAATGCCTACCATGCCAGGTGCTCTTATAGGTGTTTAGAGAGATTATTTCCAAGCAGATGAAACAGTGTGAAGAAAGTGAACTTGATCCACTGCTCCCTTACCTCATCTTTCCCTGTCCTCTTGCTTCATGTTGCTACGCAAGGCACATCCTGAGAGTCTTCATGGTGTCCCTAAGCTACCCAGGACTGACAGACCTTCTTGTCATTCAGTATCTTGCTTCCTCTCCTGGCTCTCATCTCTTCTTTACTTCAATTCTTCTGCATTCATCCATCCTCCATCCAATGTTTATTGAACACCTAATGAATACCAAGCACTATTAGAAGTTAGGAATAGCATCAAAAACCTGACACCATGAATCTTCTCCTTATTCATCTAGTGAGAAAGATAATAAATAAGAAAACAAATTATAAATATGGTTATTGGTGGGAGGGAAGAAATAAACAGGGCACCATGGGAAAGAATAATAGAAGATGCACTTCAGATGGAAAGGTAAGAGTTCTTTAAAAGATTATATTGGAGCAGAGACTTAGAGAAAAAGTCATCCAGGGGAGAAGCTGAGGAAGAGTGTTTTGGGCAGAGAGAGCCGTTCTTATTGAGTTTGAGGTAACAAATAGCTTTACATGGCAGGTTCTGGGAACTGACAGTAAGCAGGCCAATAAAAATACAACGAGGAAGTGAGGAACTGCATAAAATCAAGATGGGGAGAGCTGGGGGGCATCCAATGACAAAGGGTCTGAGAGTTCGTGGATGTAAAGTGGATGTCATCTGCTATAAAACAGGACACTATTCAATGGTTCTAAGCAAGGAAGCAGCATGAACTGATCTACATTAAGAAAAGATCTTTCTTGCTGCTGTGTGGAGAATAGGTTGGAGAAGAGCAAACATGGAAACAGTAGAAATTGTGAGAAGCTGGGTCAGTAATGAGAGCAAGAGAAGGTGAGGACTGGAATGTGGGGGCGGCAGGTGAGAGGAGGTAGAGGGGAGAAGTTGTTTACTTGGAAATGTAGTCTGAAGGTAGAACAGATAGGACAGACCCCTGTGTCCTTCTTCCAGTTCACCAGGACTCCATCTGTATTCTCTGTACTCATATCCCCCACTCACCCCACACAGCTACCCCCACTGTTTATTGCAATTATTTCTCATTCTTTCTCGCATATTTCATAATAATAAGGATAGAAAGTTCGTGTTTTACCTTTGAAGATTATGGAATGTTTCCTCATTAGTCATCTCATTTGAGCCCCACAGAAATACCTGTGAGTCAGGTTGTCACCTTCGTTCTATAGGGAAGGACTCTGGGATCCAGAGGACTGAGCTGCCCCATAGTCTCCCAAAAAGTAAAAGGTAGAAAAGACATAGTTGCAGATTCCCTGAGACTATTAACTGATTTATTCGAAAAACTGTTGAGTATCTGCTGTGTTCAGAAGCTGTGCTGGGCTCGTAGTCATTGCCCCCAAGGAACTTGGAGTCCAAAGAAGACAGATGTGTGAGCTCACAAATGTAAATCAGTATAATAAGTTTTATGTTATATTAAAATATGGGATTAATAATGTGTCCAACTAATTTTTACCTTGATGGGGAAAATGAAAGGCAAAGAATTTTCTTAAAGGGGGCGATCTTCTGTCCTTATGTTAAATTACACACTGTGTTGCATAGATTAAAAAGCAAAGTTAGCTCTGACATCTTTCCTGAGAAGACTACTTCTTTTGATGTGACAGTGCTAAGACCTAAAAGGTATACAGGGATTCTCTGGGAAGACAAGCTGGGGAAAAGAAGTCCCCATCAAACAAAGCGGAACTGCATGGTATGGAAGAACTGTGGATGATTCTGGATGGAGGACAGAGTATGTGGAGTGATTGGGCCAGACAGCAGGACATGGGGTGGGGGAATCAGAGGCACCTCTGTCTGGGTGAAGAGTTTGACCTTAGTCCTGAAGGTGAGGGGGTCACTGGAAAGTGACACCGTGGGATTTGAGTGTTAGACATATCATCTGAGCCCAGATGGGAGACAAGAAGAGAGTCAGGAAATTTAGTTAAAAAGGAATCCAATTCCCATGAGGGAGTTGAGAAGGACCTAATGTGTTTGGTGGTAAAGTGGATACAGACAGACTCGAGAGACCAGAGGAAGCAAAAGACTGAGTTCTGTCTAGATTATCCCAAGCTGCCTTAATAGAAAGTCCAAAAGTTATTGTCAATGTTAAAAAAAAAAAAAAAAAAAAAAAAAACCTAATGGAAACCCTACGTGTATTTGTCATTAATTTACACAACTTAACAAGGATGTCACATTCCTTTGTGTTTGCCTGGAATTAAACAAAATCATCAACACTGTGTTAACTCCTGCCAGTGTCATAAGTTCCTCCTGGCAGTTGTATATCTTAAAAATCAGAAAATAATTAGCAATACAAGATTTTTCAAAACATAAAACTCTTTAAGAGGTACTTTGGGGCTGGTGAACTTGTAAAGGATTATGGACTCAGACCCTTTTAATTTCAAATGTTTATTGGGAATATTGGTGTCATTGGCCCTTCTCTCATTAATCATCCTTGTTATGGTTCTGTTCTCACAAAGCAGCACTTATCTCCCTAACTGTAGAGAAGGTGCAACTTGGTGAGTACATGGTCACATTAACCCATGATTTCATCACTGTGAGGACATTGCTCAGCTCCCCACACTGCATAGTAAACAAAGATATAGGTGAGACTCCCTTAACACCATCAAAGCTCAAGGGACTTCCTTCTTTTTCTCAGGCCACTGGAAAAACAGTAATTCCTTACATTGAAAATGAAAAGAGAATGTTCATAGTTTGGAAAACATATTTTCTATATAAGAATTTTCTTCTTGTTTCTTATTTGTTTGTTTCTTCCATTTTTTTTTTTAAAGACTTGAATAAAAATAAGGACTTGAAGTTCATACAATACAAACCTTCCACAAAGTTGGCTCTCTATAGATGAAATGTTGTCACTTTCTCCATTGGACTGAGTTTTAGTATGCCTATCTCTTTGCCAAGGCTTAGTTTGTCTTTATGAACCATGATTCCTGGAGAACAAAAATAGAAAATCAGAAGCTTGCAGGAATGATTTCCTTGGCTAGTTTGACCCAGAATCAGCCTCTTTTCTAAATAAAATGCTGTTTAAACACTTTTTAAAGGTGAAATTTTAATAGAATCAGCAATAGGAATACCACCTTAAGCCTCCTCTGGTTTCTCATTTTTTGTGGGGGCACTATCTGGGCAAGGTTATTTGTTGTATGATCTGGCTCTGACCCTGAGGCCACAGATACCGTAGAAAGTCCAAAGATGAGAAGTTTTCTGGAATGAAGTGTTCTTGGGAGGCTAGTAGCATTAGAATTGTTGCACTATTGTAAAAGATTCTTGGTTTTACACCATGGTCTTCCCAAGTCTTTGATCTTATGAAACTCACTCTATGTATTTTAACTGTAGTGTTTGTCTTTAATTCACCTCCTCTTCAAAAGAGTAAATTTGTATAATGGAGTCGTAACACTGTAAATATTTCATGATTTTGTAGCTTCAAAGAAGGAAGGCTATATACACATTTGCATCCATTTAGCTGGTTTATAGATCTGAGGGACTCTTGGGTTTCTACTTTGCAGAAGAAAGCATTTATTTCTTTGCCTTCCCCTCTGAAGTATAACTCCCATCAGCCTACTCAGAGAGGAAGTGCCATGCTAGCATCTTTGACCAGTCACTTTCCTGTGCATCTGCCTTTGGTTCTTGTGCTGTGATTCCATTCCTGTTAATTTTGCTGTTGCCTGCTTATTTTCCTTACCAAGCAAGTTAGAAGAAAGCTTTTCTCCTACTTTCTTCTTTTCTTCTTGACTTAAGTAGAAAATATATTTAAAGGCATGGTATTTAGACCAGAGAATTGCATTCAGATTACTAAAAATTATACTTAATATATATTATGCATTTATCTTTTAGAAAGATCTGCTCATATGTGCCTTTTGTTGATACCAGTGAAACAGAGAGCAGGTCACTTATGTATGCCTAGCTGACTCCCTGGTTATTTTAACATGATAATGTTGCACTCTTGATGCTAGGAAATGCCTTCTTTCCAAGTTTTCCTTCTGTGAGGATGGGGGAAAGGACAACATCTTGGACACAAGATCCAAGATCCTCAGGACTGGATGAGAAGGATGGATGTATCTGCGTTTATCAGTGGGGGAAACACCAAAAAAGAGAGAGAGAGAGAGAAAAAAAAACCTGAACAGGAAAGTGAATCAGTGGTAGAGACCAAGAAATATTGTGTTGTAAATCATGTTGGAGAGTATAACTGAAGGTATAGCATGGCAGATAGGAAGAGAGTTGAAGAAAGAAATGAGGGCCAGACCCGCAATTGGCAAATTGAGGTAGTTCAGGACTGGAATGAGTGAATGCTGAGCATCTCTGGGGAGTTATTTTAGTGCATCTTGGTTCCTCTTGAAGAGGTACGACAGTTCCTCAAGAAAATCAAATCAGGCTGCACCTTCCCAGTCAATGTGAGAACCTATGTTTTGACCACTTGTTAGGTGCTAATGGTGTTGCCCAAACACTGAAATTACAGCAGTTCACCTCCATAGATCATGGAAATTGCCCTGGAGGCTCCTGAGGTTCAAGCAAATAAGATCCAGAGGCCTTCTAGCCTTAGGAAACCCCACATTCTTTTCTTTCCCTATGGGGACAGCCCTGTGTGCTCTGTGGATTTTACCAAGCTTATACTCTCTTGATGAAAAATCCTTTGTACCAGAAGATACCCCTGCAGACTTTCAGCGTAAGCACCAAACAACTGTCAGACAGTCTTATTTTTGTTGTTTCTTCTTAAATGTTAACCTTTACTACTTATTATTTGTAAGGGTATAGTGGAAACTGGGATAGAAACCTGTGGGTGACTAAGGTTTAACCTTGGAGTTATAAGTCAGTTCCAACCTCATGTCCACTTTTTCTGCCCAATAGTAGATGTTGAGATCACATGGGACTTCTCATTCCCATCTGCCCTGTTCCCTCAATTCCCTTGACTCCATCTAACTACACTCTGCATCCATTAATGCCAAACATATTTGGAGGACCACATTCCAATTATCTTTCCATCTTGGAGACTTTGAACTACATATCCTTGGAGAAAAACTTACGTTCTTAGCTTAATTTGAAAGGATATTCTTATTTCTTTCATCTTGAGTTTTCTGTGTTAATGTGAAGCTTCACTTTTATTCCCTTTAACCTCTCAGTTTGAAGAAAAGCCAAAGGATTTTTGTCAAAGATATCATTGAGATCCACATAACTGAGTTTGTGAATTATTTTTTCCTTTGAGAGAAAATTATCTTTGAATCCAGACCTGTTGCTGGCTCTTTGCGGTACAAAATCCGTGGATATTTGTCACCGCTTGCAGCAACAACTTGCACGGGTCTTATGGGTGGTGGACTGGAAACTGAGGCACTTCTATCTTTCTCTTTAGTGCACTGCTTTCTTGCTTATTTGTTTATATAGGATAGAGGAAATGAGGTTTACTTGCTTTGAGAGGAGAGAGAGAGAGACTTTGCTTATCAGAGAGAAAGAGACTTTGCTTAAGAGAGACTTTGAGAGAAGGACAGGCTTTGCTTAGAGCTTAGAGGAAGAGAGACTTGCTACGCCTCACTTAAGGTCTACTGCTTACTGGTGCATTCTGCATCCTGTGAACTAAGGGTATGTCTACCTAAGGTGCCCTAGTGATGCGTCTCAGTTCTCCGTTCTGCAATCTGCCTTCCGCCGCTTCCCCTACTCACTGCTGCCGCGCGTGTGTCTAGCTGCTTCCCTGTGTGAGTCTTCTACTGCTTTTCTGCTAATGTCTGCTGTGTCTGTTTCTCTCTGGCTGCTGCCGCGGGTGTGACTTGCTACTTCCGTGCTGTCTCGTTCTGCTTTCTGCTTACGCTTATATCACCGCCAGGATGCGGAGAGCAGGGCCACACCTCTTACGCAAAGATCAGGCACAATTAGGAGTGCTTGAGAACACATGCGCATACACTGTGTGTGTGGACGATAAAATCACCTGAGTGTGCTTATGTCAATTAACCTCCTCGCTGCCGATGTGATCAACATGGCACAGCCCCCAACAAGACCCAGTAGGAAGCTCAGATCCACACCTCTAAGGCGGGATCCACCACACAAGAGCTTCCTCTGAGTCCTTTTTATGGAAACCATCACTTATATACCAGATGCAGATGCTCAGATGTGTTCTTTTGTGCCAACAGGAACTACTTATGGCAGCATGTGGGGGACATGTTTATCCTTAGGATAAATATTTGGGTGGGAGCTTTGTGTTTCAAGACACTGAGCACTAATTGTAAATAAAACCATTTTGCTGTGATTTTATCAGTTCTTATTCACTCTCTTGTAGGATCTTGTGGATGCAGATTATGTACATTCATGGAAATGTTCATGCATTTCCATTGAATAAATCTGCTAAAGGAAGAGGTATTGTTTCCCCAGCTCCTTTTCAGACTCAGACAGAAATAGAAAACTCTCAATTAAGAAAACAATTATAACAAACTTCTATAGAAAACAAGTAACTCCTGAAACAGGAGACCTCAGCCTGAAGTAACTGTAAGGACCCTAATTTGTGAGGAGAAAAGACATTAATGACAGAGTGGACTGACATCTGAACTGTGTGTTATCTTCAGTTTCTGAGGGTTTGGTGTTGACCTCTTCTTGGGCTCCTTCTAATCTAATGTTCTTATACAGATATGGAACTGGCACTTTTTCCCCAGCAAGGCTGTGGAGTACAGACACTTGCATTTTGATAAGGAGATGAACAGGAGAGGGAAATGGAAGGAGTACAGGCCTTGGAATTCAAGGGACTTGAGTTTTCATCCTGACCCTGCCACGTGCTAGCTGCATGATCTTGGGAAGACGACTTCATCTTTCTTTCCCAAAGTTTCCAGTCTATTGAAAGAGAATAACAACTCCATCTTCCAAAGGTTGTTTTGAGGATTAAAAAAGAGAATATATCTATTTGAAGTTCTCATTTAACAGTGTCTGATACACAGTGGGCTCCCAATAAATGTTAGTCTTTTACCCTTTTACTAACATTAATTTCACATTAATAAGAGTTGCAGAAATTTTAATGATAACGTGCCACCCTACACTCCACAAGAGTTTCTACCTTTTTTTACTTTTAACGTAGGCACATTTAGTACTACTCATTTCTTTCAGTATGTGCCGTGGGTTATGTTTATTGTTTCTTTCAGGGGGTGGTTTGCATTTGTTTATCAGAATCCATCCTAAATGCTGACTTGCCATTCCCTTGGTGGCTGTAATTGCCATGTTAGAGCTCTGATTGCAGAAATGAATGCAGCTGTGCTGTCACCCTCGGAGTGCCCTGTGTGTCCAGGCACGTTGCACACCCTGCACTTACACCATTTGGGAGGAAGTTTCTAGTACTGCAACCTCACAGGCAGTGTTTAATCACCTCAAACTCTGGGTTTGAGGTTAGTCTGGAAATGAAAAGCCATTTTGGTTTACCACAGCGGAGAAGTAAGAGGATGAGGCATATCTAAGGCAAGGCCAAAAGAGCCAGGGCTAGACCTGGGGCTTCCTGTGGGGAGCTGGGAACCAGGTGGGATTCAGGCCAGGTGTTATAGTAAAGACAGAACCAACTAGCTGATTCTGGGAGTGAGTGGGCACGTGTGTGTTCATGTATTCACACACAAATATATATTATATATAAAATTTCTATGTCATACGCCCAGGCCATCATCATCAGTGATGATGAATCTCATCTTCACTCAGTGAACACTGCTGTAGTCTCCTATTGATTTCTTCATCTTGAATTTCTTTACCCCAAGTCCAGCTTCCATTTCAACCTCTACCTGATGAAAATTTAAAAATTCTTTTTTTTAAAGGTTTTTGGGGATCCCTCCAACCCATAAGACAAAGTTCAAACTCCTTACACAATACACAGTGGCCATTGGTGAGGGGGAGTCTGAATTGGGCCTCATCATCTCTGCTCCCCAGTATATGCCCTGTGCCCAGCTACATCAAACTCACAGTTCTCAAATGCAGCCCAGGCTCCCTCTCTTATTTCTGTCATGGTGTGCTCTTCCCCTGCTTCTCCTAGCTCTGACAGTTCTCATGTCAATTCTTTGACAGCTCCAGCCCAAATATGGACTTTTTCCATTGTGTCTCAATGTTCATTCCACTGCCATGACCTTATCACACCCTGTAGTGCATCTTTTTCTTTTATTTTTATCTAATGCATTGTAATAGGGTCCTCTGAGGACAGTGACTACTCCATCAGCACCTGGCTCGGTGCTTCACACACACAATAGATCCTTCATAATATTTTTTGGTTGAATGAGTTAATGAGGACTCGCTGAATGTCCATATGTGGAAACTAGCTATGTGTATAACCCAGCCACTATTAATCTTGAGACCCTTTGGGGATTATAGATATAGGTACTCTGACTGTATCTTTTTTTTTTTTCTTGCTCTATTTTGTACTTCTTTTCTCCATACATATATCCAAGAGTGACAGGGAACCAACAGCAAATCCTTGCTACCCCTGACCAGAAATCTAGCATCTCACTTTCTCTTTAAATATGTTCCAAAAGTCTAATCTCAAAAGTCTGATCTTAAAAACTCACTCTGCTGCTTACCAGTTATTGGGTAATTCAAAGAAAAACAGACACTAACAATTTTAGGGACACTGTCACATATCTTTCTCATTTAATCCCTGTAACACTTTTTAAGGTAGTTATTTATCAATTCTTCTTCTTTTTTTTTAGGATGAAGAAAATGAGGATCTGAGAAGTTAAGTAACTTGCCCAAGATCACACACACAGCATTCAGAAAAACCACAGAGTAAAATTCAGCTCTGATTCCAAAGCTTGTGCATGCTCTGCTTGACTGTGTCATCCCCAAATCTCAGTTTTCCCATCTAAATCTCATAGGAATAGTGAGGAAAGAATGGGCTTTCAATTGCTCCTCACAGGTTGCTCTGTGTCTCCAGGTGTGAAGAGTGTGGTCACTCTGGACTTTCACCAGAATAATGCTTCTCCTGAACCAGCACTGGCTGCAGTGGTCAGGCATTGCTCAGCCATGGCTTGCCAGTCCAGGCCATGACCTCAGTTCCTCTCTTTACAAGTGTTTCTGCTATGCCAAGCAGTGTCCTAAAGTACTTCACAGACATTATCTCATTTTATACTTTATAAAACCCTAATGGGCAAGCGCCATAATTATTCCCCATTTTACAGGCCCCTGAGGCACAGAGAATGTAGTACACTTCCCTTGGTTTCATGGGGGATTTAACCCAGAAAGTCTAACACCAGAAATCCTTTCCCTATCCCCATCCATTACCATGAACTCACTTCTTCAAACACTCAGAAACTTTAGGCTTCTATGAGAGCCCCAGAGTTCCTTTCTGTGAGCCTCATGGGCTGATGAGTAGTCTCTGCCATATCTGCCTGATGCTAATGGCACTTTAGCCTCAAGTTTGAGACAAGGGGGACCAGGCTAAACAAAGCAGACCCAGAAGAACCAGAAAGGGAAAAGATCAAGCCAAAGACCAGAGTTCCAATCCTGATTCTGCTATTTAATCAGATTGTGCTTGTGCCTCAGCCTCTGTAGGCATTTCCTCATCTGTAAGATGGGTATACCATCATTAAGTTGTTTTAGAAAATGACACATGTTCTCTATCTATAAAACCTTCATCTTGGTCAGTTCATGCTGCCATAACAAAATTTCATACCATGGTCTGGGTGGCACAAACAATAGACATTTACTTCTCAGGAGCTAGAATCTGAGGTCAGGGTGCCAGCTTGGTCAGGTTCTGGTGACCATGGCTTCCTGGCTTGCAGAGGACCACCTTCTCACTGTTTCCTCATATGGCCTTATCTTGGTGTGTTCAAATAGAGAGCAAGCTCTAGTATCATATAAGCACACAAATCCTACTAGGAGAAGTCTGCCTTTGTGACCTCATCTTGGTCTCATTACCACCGACCCTACTTCCAATTAGGGATTAGGGCTCATTGGAAGAATTTGGGGAGAACAAACATTTCAGTCCACAACAGCCCTCAACATGGCAATATTTACCTTCATGATGTTAACAAGGAGTGGGCAGAGGAAGAAGACTGTAAATCAAAAGAAGAACACAGGAACAGTCATTAAGGCCTCCGGTTTTGGAGACATATTAAGGTCACAAGCAAAGTTCTTGTGCCTCGAGCCCATAGGAAGTTCCTAATTTTTTACAGTGCATGGTGACATCCAATATGGAGCAAAGATACAATCTCACACCTCAAAAATTACCACTTGAGGTTTTGTTTCTTGGTGTTTTTTGGTCTCAATAAAAATGGAGAATTCTGTCTAAATTAACTGTTATTGTTCCTTATCAACAATCACAGCTTTGGTTTTTTTCTAGGAGAGCAAGTCAAGGATAGTGTTCAAGGAAACCTTCCAAAAAGTTTCCCAGAGAGAAGACAATATACAAACCAGCTGCTATCTATTCCCCCGACCCCCACTGCACCCTGCCATTTTCAGAATAAAAACTAAAATAGAAAGACAAACCCAAAAAACCAGAACCATTTTCAAGCACGGGAATGTGATCTTCTCTAACTTAAGCCTTTGTGAACAGTAGACAATGCCTCAGGGAGGGGACTAAAATGCTACCAGTCGTTCTTTTGTTTTTTGGATAGTGTTCTTTTAGAGACACAATAATTTATTTAAAACTCATGTCTGCAGCTTTGCTGTGAGACCGGTAAGCTGAGTGTCAAGTAAGATGGAGAATCCTGTGATCTGATTGTGAACTAAGAAGACAGGGAGTCTAGGGTTTAAGATGCCCTCCCAAGGGGCCTCTGCCCATTTGTGATGTGAGCCTCACTGTGAGGACGTAAGATGTGCTGGGAGCCTCATGGCTGCTCAGGCTGCTGGCGGGTTAGAGTAAGAAGACAGTCCTGGAAGGGATGATAGTGGTTTATACGGAGAGACACATACCCAGGCGCCCGTCCCCACACACCCTGTGTCATTTGGGAGGAGGATTTAAATCAGGGTCTCCATTCTCACTGAGCAGGTGGAGACTTCTCTGAATACCTCTTACAGGTTTTCTACCTCTTTCTTCTCTCTTCTCTTCCTCCCTCCTCTTTTTCTTTTCCTTCTTTTCCTTTTTATTTGTGCATTATAATCATACATCAGGGTGGGATTCACATATTCATATGTGCACACAATGCAACAGTACAGTTTTTTTAATTCCCCAGTACCACCCTCTTCCCTTCCCTCCCCTTCCTCCATCTCCTTCTACTATACTGGTCTCCTCTCTATTTTCATGAGATTCCTTTTTGTTCTCTCTCTCGTCTCTCTCTCTCTCTCTCTCTCTCTCTCTCTCTCTCTCTCTCTCTCTCTCTCTCTCTCTCTGTTTATGTTTCAACATGAGAGAAAACTTATGACCCTTGACTTTCTGAGTCTGGTTTACTTCACTTAGCATGATTTCATTCTTCTTTATGACTGAACGAAACTTAATTGTGTATGTTTATATACCACCTCTCTTTATCCATTTATCTGTTGACAGACACCTAGACTGGTTCCATAGTTTGGCTATTGTGAATTGTGCTACTATAAGCATGGATATGCATATATCACTATAGTATGATGACTTTAATTCTTTAGAATAAATACTGAGGAGTGGTATAGCTGGGTCATAAGGTGGTTCCACGCCTAGTTTGTTAAGAACCTCTGAATTGATTTTCATAGTGGCTACACTAATTTACAATCCCACTAATAATATAAAAGTTTTCCTTTTTCCCCATATCCTTTCCAAAATTTACTGATACTTATATTCCTATAGTCCTCTTCCTTTCCTTCTTCCTTCTTTCTTTATGTTGAAATAAAAGACGTAAGTGTATTTTGGGGGAGATTTGGGGGCTGAATTAATGCAATGTACCAGGGAGAATAACTGAAGAAGGAAATTGGTTGCTTTTCTCTCCTTTCTGGACTGCAACAGCAGTTATGTGGCAGATCTGCCGAGTGATGTGAGCCAGTGGCCCTGCTCTCTTCTTTAACTTGGCCACTGAAGATAGGCCAGTCACATAACTGCTTGAAGTCCAAGTTCCCAGCCTAGATGATGGACATTTAACCTCACAGCATCACCATGATAAGCCAATCAGATGGCAAATGTAAATATAGCTTGAAAGGCATAAAATGTTGTTTATGTTGACTTTAATTACACCATCCACTAACACTCATGTAGCAACTCCTGTGGGCTGAGTACTCTTCTAAGCATTGTACATGCATTAATTCTATGATGTCTCATAATGCCTTTTGGAGGCAAATGCTGTTATTCCCATTTTTTTTTTTTAATTGAAACTGAGGCCCAGAGAGGTTAAGTAAATTCCTGAAGTAGAGCACAACAGAGCACTCTGGTTCTAGAGTCTGTGCTCCTAATCTCTCTTCTATCAACAGTACTCAATCACACAGAAAAAAATATGGGTCCTAGTAGAGTAGAAAATGCCTCAGTGGTCTTTACCATTCCTTGGCTTCCTATAGTCCAGTGACTTCAGTCCAGTCCACTGGAAGCTAGTAGCCCTACATAGCCCACATTCTTTGCTGCATCACTGGATCTGACCCATCTCCAAGATTCTAAATGGTCTCAGAGTAAAATTCAACTCCTTCCTGCCTACTCCCAAAGATACTCAGAGTGGGTGCCTCGATGCTATGACTCTTTCTATTCCTTCCCACCCACATGTTCTCTGTCCCAAAATTCTGTCAATTCTTCCTTCCCAGTGTTTCTCACTTTTTGATTCCTGGTACCACCATGTGGGCCATGTCTCACTGGATGCTACCTGTCAGTGTAGCACTCTCCTATTTGGTCTCCTTGCTTGCTGCTCTGCTCCAGTTTCAGTTGGCCCCACACCCTGCAGCAAGATGCTTCTAAAGACTTTGCTCTGACCTGAATTGTCCTGTTTGGAATAATGTACAGCTTGCCATCACCTAACAAATGAAATTGTCTCCTTAGGTTGTCATAGGTCTCTTGTGATCAGACCTCTCCAGCCTAGCTCCCCCATTACTTCCTTTCACACTCCTTTGATCCAAAAAAGTACAACTTCTCCCTCTTACTGTCCATGTCTCTTTGCTTTCACTCAAGCCATTTTACCTTCTAAAAGGACCTTCCAAACCCTCCACCTTTATTTGTGTCTAGAAAGTCCTAAAGTCCTTGGTAGATGATTCCATCTTATGAAACCCTTCATGATTTCATCTGATGTATATGCTGTCTTTCTCCTCTGGACTTCCATAGGACTGTTCTTTGTTGCCATCTGGCCTGGGAAAAAGATGAATTTTGGTTTGAGAATGGCCTACATTTCAGCCCAGATCGCTGTGTAGGTGCCTCCCTCTCTCTCACTCCCACCCCAATAAGTGTCAACATCCTTCAACAACCTGTCTTGCACCTTGTCTTTCCTTTTATATTCTATTTCTATGTCCTTACTTTCTAGTTATTTCAATGTAAACAGTGGAAGGTGGCTGTGTTAGTCAGCCTTTTCACTGCTATAACTAAAAGACCCAACAGAAGCAATGGTACAGGAGGAAAAGTTTATTTGAGGGTTCACAGTTTTCAGAGGTCTCAGTCTATAGACAGACAGCTCCATTCCTCCAGGCTCAAGATGAGGCTAAAAATTATGGCAGAAGAGTGTGGCAGAGGGAAGTGGCTCACATAATGATTAGAAAGCAGAAGAGAGAGTGAGAGTGAGAGAGAGAGAGAGAGAGAGAGAGACTCCACTCCCCAGATGTAAAATATAGAACCCAAAGTCATGCCCCCAGTGACTCACCTCCTCCAATCACATTCTACCCAACTTCTGTTACCACTCAGTTAACCCCTATCAGGGGATTAATTCACTGATTGGGTTAAACCTCTCACAACCCAATCATTTCTCCTCTGAACTTTCTTGCACTGTCTCGCAAGTGAACTTTTGCGGGGGTACCTCACATCCAAACCATATCAGTGGCATTCAACAGCAGGATCCCTAGAACAAACACCATCTTTGTTTCAGTCAGCTTTGTGTTGCTGTGACCAAAATACCTGCAAGAACAACTTAAATTTTGGCTCATGGTTTCAGAGGTTCAGTTCATGATCAATGGACTGCTCAACTCTTGACCCCAGTGAGGCAGATCATCATGGCAGAAGGGAAGAAAGCAGCTCAGGACATGTCAACTAGGAAGCAGAAAGAGAGAGAGAGCGCTCTGTTCACCAGGGACAAAATAGAAACCCCAGTGACATACCTCCTCCAGTCATGTCCTACTTATGTACACTTACCACCCAGTTAATCCATTCAAGGGAATTAACCCCCAGATTAGATTGCAGCTCTCATAATCTAATCATTTCACCTCTGAACATTCTTCATTTGTCTCACATGAGATTTTTGGGGGACACCTCATATCTAAACCATAACAATCTGGGTTTGAAGTTGGGCCATGCCTACCCAAATTATAGGTCCTTGGGAAGAGTATGTAAGCATGCTGTGCTCAGTTTCCTAACTTATAAAATGGTACACTTCAAGTGGCTGTTACAAGGAGTAAATGACATAATGCACCTGAAGTTCTCAGAACTGTACTTGGTATATGGAAAGTGATTAAATATCAGTTTGTCACTGTTCAATGTCTGTGATCACATCTCTTTTGTGTGACAATAAACTGGTGATTATAAAGTGACTTTAGACTTTGTAGAGACGAATTTCTGTGGCCAAAGACAAAAAAAAAAAAAAAAAAAAAAAATCAAACCCTCAGCCAGGCCACACAATGCTTGATGATGACTCAGTGGTTATTACTGACATACTTATCAGAGACCCACAGCATTTTCCTGTGGGAATCCTCAAAATCCTGACTCTGTGCCCCTGGGCATGGGGCCTCATGTGGTGCTCTGAAAGGACAGTGACTAAGTGCTGCCTCTCAGCCATGGTGACTGACTCACAAATGAGAGGGCTGAGGGAAGTGAACTCTGAAAGTCCTTCTTCCTGTCAATACAGCCCTGTTGCGGGGCCTGGGATTCTGAGAAGGAAGAACACAGAAGAGGAATTTGTGCAACTGCAGTGCTGAGTTCTCAAAGGGAAACTGCTCTTCTTCACCACCACTTATCACCTGTGCCCAACCAAGGCCTCGGAAGGGCAATTCTGCCCCCATGGGTTTCTCAGTACCCTCCTTTACCGTGGGTGGAGGTTATCACTGATTTGACCCGCTCTCCAGCCCGTGGCCAGAGAATCAGTGCATGTGGTGCTGGAATGGGCAGGTATAGGGTAGATCCTCGATTTGGGGATTTGGAGACTGACTGAAAGTGAGCAGGATAATGAGTAGAGCAGTCAAGACTGTAGCCCTAAGACTGATGCTCAAGTCTCTGTGCTTTCTAGGAAGCCCTGATAAAGTGAAAGAGTAAATCTATTGATTGTGCTGTGAGAAAAGGCAGAAAGAGGCACAGGGAAGCAAGCCCCAGGTGTGCAGCCCAGCAGAGCCTGCTCTACCCAGCTCCACACATGTCTAGTTTTACTTCTTAGCTCCTCCATTACTATCTGGGGTCAGTGAATTTCCCTACTACTTCTCCAGCAAACTGTGAGGCCCAAGTGAAAATGATCTCTCAGAAAAGGCTGGACACTCTTGCTTCCAGCATCTCTTAAATTCATCATTGTTCAAGGTATCCAGTCTACACCACCATGACTTTGGAGTCAGACAGGTCCGAGCTGGAATGGCAACCACTGTGCATCTGTGGGCAAGGTACTTAAGTTCTCCAAGCCTCAGTTTCTTCATATGCAACATTCTGCAATAAAGATTAGATGAAATAATTTATAGCCATTTCTCAGAACATTGTCTGGTACAGAATAAGCAGTGCAGTTCCTATTAGTAGCAATAGTACCTATTATCCTCAAGACTATCTCTCAGATTTTATATATTACCTTAAAAGTTCCAGACACATCAGAATTACATGAAGAACTTTGAAAACAAAACACTTTGATTTGGTAGGTCTAGGGAGGGGCTAGGAAATCTTAAAAGTTTACAAAGAGATTCTGATCTGCATTTTGATTTGGGAACTACTAACCCCCTCATTGTCCATAGTATCATGAGTGTGGTTCTATTTCTTTCACATTGTTTCATTGCCTACAGGTTAGCAGCAGTTTTGTAGGTGATCTGACCTTAGCTTGGAAAAATCCTAATGCAGGTCTCTAAGTTATTAATCCTTCTTAATGAACTACATTTGCTCATAACCATTATCTGATATATGGTTCCCAAATATTTTCTCCCAATCCACAGACTGCCTTGCCATCTTGTTTCTTTGCTGTACAGACACATTTTAGCTTCATGTGGTTCCATTTGTTTATTTTTTATTTTTGCCTGTAACTTTGGTAAGATACTCAAAAAAATTCTCACCAACCCCAAATCAAGGACCTCTTCTTCAATGTCTATTTTTTTCGAGAAGACTTATGGTTTTATCTCTTTGAATATCTTACACCATTCACAAAAAAAAGAGTCCAGTTTCATTGTTTTGCATGTGTACATCCGTATACTTGGGTTTATTTCTGGGTCAACCTGTGTTTTGCTTCTAGTACTATATTGCTTTGATTATTTTTGCTTTGTAATATAATTTGAAATCATGACATACAATGTCTCCAACTTTGTTTTTCTTTCTCAATATTATTTTTGCACCTCAGGTTCTTTTGTGGTTCTATATAAACTTTAGAATTTTTCTCTTCTATTTCTAGAAAATGCATTAAGTTTTTTATAAGTATTGCATTGGATTTATATATTGCTTTTGGTTGTATGAATATTTTAACCATATTAATTCTTCTAATCCATAAATAAACAAACATAGAATATTTTTTAAAAGATGAACTATATGCCACCAAGACTTTATTGTGAGAAAAGAGGGAGGCAGGAGGTCAAAAGGATTGAGAGCTAGGATTCAGTATTGGAAATCCCTGTCTTCAAATCCAAGCTGTCAGGTACAGGCTGTGTGACCTTTGGTAAATCATTGAATCTTCCCCAAACCAAGTTCAAGGACCACCATTTTGAAACAGATTGTTAAGCATTTAGTTTTACCCAAAACCTACAATTCAGTATATAACAGCCTTCTCCCAAATCCAATTTTCTTCCATTCCTTGTTTCCCAGGGCCTCGGGCCCCAAATCTGGGCTCCTCTGTGGAATGGTCAGTCCTTCATTCCAGGGTCTCCCCCATTCTTGCCCTTCCTGTCATCCCCTGCCACCTGTATTGGAAATGAGGCTTCCATGAGCACCTTATCACCACCTGCAGGCTTTCACCTTGCTCCTTTCCAGGTCTTGGGTGGTCCCAGATCAGCCTACCTGAGAAGATCATGATTAACATCTCAAACTTCCTTTCAAATCTGCACTGCCTCACATTGCCTACAATCCCCAGCAGCATTGCACAGCACCAACCTCAGCCTTTGAACATCCTGACTCAGGTCTGTAGCATATGACTCACACCTATTAACATGATTATTCAAGAAACAACAATCATTTCTGAAGAGAAATGCTGGAGGTTAGTATTCCAAAAAGATGCCCAGGAGTGCATTCTCTTCAGGCCACAGGCCTGATTTGATCAAATCAGCTTCATCCTGTTGATTTCTTTTAGCATTTGGACTTGTTTGAAGCAAAATACTGCAGGAGGTTTGGTTTTTACCTAAAATTATGTTGCTTTTGGGCTTGGAAGATTGTGTGTAAAGTACCTACTTGCTATTTAAATTCTGTCTCTGGAGCAAAAAAAGGAGCACATTCCCAGTGATCTGTGGAAACTCATAAATGGCACAATCCATTGTATTATGAGAGTCATGGAAAACAAAACCCACTCAGATGTCCAGCTCTGGTCACTGTGGTGTAAAACCTGAACCTAGAAAGGCTAGCAGCCTTTGCAGAATATTTCAAGCAAGTGTTGTCAGCCAGGGCCTCCTGATAGAAATCCATAGTCCTGCTGCTTCCTCTTTTTATCTTTATTGATAACAGAGGTAGCTCAAGTCTTTTGTTCATATGCTGTTGGAATGACCATGAACTTTCTTGTAAAATTCATCAAGGCAGTGAAAGATTCATCAGGAGACTGAGATCTTTATTGTTGGTGGCAAGGAAGACATTGTTTATGGAGTCTCTGAAGTTCCTCCGGTTCTGGAGTTCTAAAACAAGTGTTTCAGACTCAGTTATTCAGACCCAGTTTCCTCTTCTGTATGCTTCATACCACCTCATTGGTTCAGGTTAGCAAAATTGAATCTCAACAGTTCTTATTTAAACTGTTAATCACATGCGATGTCAATCAAAATTTTTCACCCATCAAAGCTAGCCAGGAGTCACCAGGCATCAGTAGGTGGTAAGTTCAGCCAGCAGAGTAAGTTCTACAGGCTGCCTCATTAAGTAAGAATGATTGCTTTGCTCACAACCTCCGATGCTCCTGGCATGCATCTGTAGGGCCATTCTTAACAAATATTAGACAACTATTAGAACACAAGTCTCAGAAGACACCCAAGGTTGTAAGAACTGACTTTAATATTGGAAGACAGTGTAGACTGGCCAATATTTTTTCTATCAAAGAGGAAAACTTAAAGTAGTTTTGTCTTCACACAGTGCCTAAGACTCCAACAGATGAAGGAAGTTAGAACCAGTAAATATACCAGTTTTGGGTAAAAGGAATGTGAAGCCTCTATCCATGGGGTAGGGGAGGGTCTTGTCCAAAGCTTGACATTTAGTCAGCCTTTTTTTCTCAGCTGAAAGGATTGTTCATCTGTTTTTAAACCGTATTTTAAAGTTAAGGGCTTCTTTAAGAAAACAAATAAATGAGTACAAGCCTGCCTCTTTTTCTCAAAATGTGTTTTGAAGCCCTACAGACAAAGCCTTGCCTCTGGGAATAAATAATCCAGCTGCTCTAAATGTTATGACAAAGAAATACAAGTTCAGGGACATGAACTTGAGATGCTAGACATTCTCATGACCCCAGTGAGAAAGATAGTGGGGCTCCAGTTTCCAGGCCTGGATTTTCTTTCCCCAAAAGACAAATCATCAGTCAGGCCCATTGGCTTCTCTGTATCACCAGTCAGATTTTCACAGGAACAAGGGACATACATGTGGCTCCCAGGTCTCTCTTTGCAGACCCTGTGTAATTGGTAGTGTTCATGCAGGACAACAAGGAATAAGAGCAGACTGGCTCCAGGTTTGGGGGTAATCAGATAATGCTCCTCACCTCCTTCATGTTTGATTTTTTTCACCCCTTAATTGGCAGTGGAAAAATACTAGATCTATATTCTTCTCTCCATGTGAAGTTTATCCTCTATTCTTATATACTTTTCTATAAGTAGGACTATGAAACTGAGACTTGGAGGCCTTGTAATGTACCAAGTCTGTATTTCTGTTTCCTGACTTGGTTATCAAATTCATTTCCTTAAAACCACTGAGATTCCGAGACAGATGACCAGAACAGAACCATGAGTAAGAGCTTCCAGGTAAGACTGATGTCAGGATTAAGAAACAGTCCCCACTATCCAATAGTCTACAAGCTGAGGGCAGACCCACTGTAGGACAGTGATGTTCAATGGTGACTATACTTTATAATTACTTGAGGAATTTAAAATAAACAGCAATGAGGTCCCACATCCAGAGATTCTGACAGGATTAGTCTGAGATATGACCTGGGCATCAAAATTTTTAAAAAACTTTCAAAGTAACAAAAATATGTAGCCAAATTTCAGAGCCATTGCTTAGGAAAGACAGACATAGTGTCGTAAAATGTGAACCTGGATGCTTAGATATCTACTACTCCAAAGGCAGAGCCTAGTACATGCTCCAGTGGCCCCAACTGGATTGGCCCATCCTGTATTGACAGGAGAATGAGTTAGGGACAGGCAATAGGGCTCAGCCAAGACTGGGAACCAAACGTCACACCAACTACCCATGGTGCTTGTTATCAGAGCCAAATTGTTGACTCTTCCTCATATGCTAGCTTGTAATTATTTTGAGTACTTAAATCTTATCTCTCCAACTGAATTATAGTTCCCTCAGAGATCAAGACACCAGCACCCAGAAGATGCTCCCCCATCTTCCCCATGAAACTATATGCCCTGGAGAGCAGGACCTGAGTTATTATTCTTCATCATTTCCCAGGTCACATAGCACAGGACTAGGCACATGCTGACTGGACATGAAGAGGTGTTGGGAACATTTACAAGAGGCATAGACATCCTGGAAAAGCAATATTTTCATGTTAATTCATTCCAGAAGCCATTCTGTTTTCATGTCTGGAGTTGGGAATGTGCTTTTGTGTGTTGCAACTAAAGCCACCCTTTACTTGCAAGTCCAAAGGCTTCATGCCACACATTCAACTTCCTGTACTTTTCTTTAGTCCAGGTACACAGGTTTCTGCTGTACGTTAAATCTGTGAGTGACAATGGCCTTGGTAGAGGACCTGTGAGCATAGTTACTGAGTCCTAATAGTTGTGATTTTGAGGTTGATACTAAATCCTTCAGAGTTAGGAGAAAGGGCAGACTTTACAAGTCAGCAGAACTGCCAAGAATGTGCTTGCCAAATGGCTGTGTACATAATTCCCAGAACCTTGGTAATTTCACTGTGTGTCTGATTGAAAAATTATATTTGTGGTCTTGGGGCAAGGCAAGAATAAAGGAATTTCATTTAATATTTATATGCATATGGGTAGAGAGATTTTCACTGTTTGAAAAAGTCATCCTTCCAAAGTCGAACACCACAAAAGGCAAGCAAATGTGGTTGAAGTTTTGTTAGAAATCCAGCGCAGTCCTGATAGCCATGGTAGAGAAAAGGGATAAAAATGGGAAATTGAGATTTGTTGAGCATCTATTAGGTTTATACAAATCATTTTGCAAATAGTAGATCACTTAATCCTTGCTGCACTCTATTTTATCCATAAGAAGATTCTTAAGAAACAATTATGACCCTATACTCCATCTACATAAAGTCCTTCTGTGACTTTTCATAGCTTTTAGAATAGAAGACTGAATCCTTTCCATGGCCTCCAAAGGCTTGCATGAGTGACCACATGCTGCCCATGGCTCTGACTGCTCTCACTACAGTTCTCGAATGATCCTTGCACCCTCCCACTGAGAGCATTTAAAGACCCTCTTTCCTGCTTGTTTGGAAACACCACCCAAAATCCTCAGTGACCTTTTACTTCACTAGTCCCAAGTCTTCCTTTGGATCCCAAGTGCATCACTCAGGGTCAAGGCAGAAGGCAGAAACCATACCACTTATCTGAGCAGAGGGGATATAATGAGATCAGTATTAAGTGTGAAGTTGTGAACAAAACAACAGAAAGATGAAAAAAAAAAAAAAAAAAAAAAAAAAGAAAGAAAGAAAACTCCAAACTGGGATTGGTAAACTATGGCCTGTGTGTCAGATTCAAATCATGGCCTGTTTTTGTATGACCCATGGTTTTTATATTCGTAAAGTTTCTTAGAAAAAAAGAAATACAACAAAGATAATATGTGGCCCATATTTACTATCTGGTCATTTACAAGAAAAGTTTCCAGATCTATGCTCTAAGTCATCAGTGGGTTGGGGTGTGTGTGTGGGGGCAACCACGGGAAGCAGTTACCACTTATGGGGCTGAAGAAACAAAAGTTAGAACTGTTGAAGTGTAGAAACTTAGAGACGGGGCCCAGAGTCTCAGGGGCCTGACCTGTTAGACGGGAGGGTGTCTCTGGGGTAGAATATGATGAAGTTGATTTTAGAAATAATAGAAAAACTGCATACTATCCTGAGCTTGCTGCCATAGGAAGGAACTGCCACTGTTCAGTGAAAAAGCACTGCCCAGGTGCCATTCACAGATATAGGGAGCCCCAGAAATCTCTCAGGAAGTAGACCGGAAGGAGCAAGGTCCTTCTCTATCTCCCAGCTTCCAGGCTTCCTCTGTTGTTCCTTCTGGGCACAGCTGAACCTAAAGGTGGTTTGCAAAGCAAAAGTGTGATTTGCAGGATCAAAGCCCCTGATATCACAACACAGACAACAGAGGAGTAAGTCTGAAGCAAAGAGATAATAATTTAATAACTAGCACTGGAAGATGTCCCTGAACTTTCTGATCTGACCAGTGCCCTCTATCATGTCTTAATTGCACTATGTATTTTTCTCCATTTTATTTACTACAATTATTGAAAATAATAGCAAGTCCCTATTTGCTAGCCTAGCTTTAAGCCCTTTTCAAGATTTAATCCTCATATCTGCACAGAAAACCTGTGGACAAAGATACTCATATCATACCCATTTTACAGATGATAAAACAGAAACAGAGAGAATTCAGTCTTGATCCGAGGTCTGTATTTTTAACACTACCCTATACAGCTTTCAATTTCAGTTTTACATTTACTTATTGATCCTGACCCAACATCTATCACATTAGACTGGCTCCATAAGGACAGGGACTGGACCCCTTTCTGGAGACCATTGCATCCCTGTGCCTGCCGCAGGGTCTGGCCTGAAGGAGGTTCTTGATAAATATTTTTGAAGGCTGAATAAATGGAGAAGGAATCTGAGTCACAGAAAACTTAACTCAACATTTAACGTTTTTTTTAATCCCAAAGTCCACATTATCCCAGTCACAAGCAAATAGATTAGTACTTTGCCAGAGTGAGGTTCCTGATGATGTACTTGAGGCATGTAAATTCATCACTGTTCTCCTTATTTTAAACAAATCATGATGTTTCTTATGGTCCACAAATTATTCAGAATGTGTGATCAGCTATCTACCTTTCTATTCCATGATCATGATGTATGAAAAGATAAATAAATAGACACTGTCCTGTAAGTATAGTCACCAAGCCCAGGGAGTTGTATCTCAGCTACTGCATTAACTGTAATTAATGTCTGGAGAGGAGTTTGTCAATCAGGATAGAAATTCCTGTACTTTATTCCCATATACTGTTCAAGTATTTGTATTTACAATAACAATCATACTAAAAAAAAATACTGAAAAAATAATAAGTGTTTATTGTAGAAAATTTGAACATGATTGAATGGTACTCCATGACCTCAGTACAGCGTTCTGCTCCTTATAGTGCCATCTTCTAACTCCTGTCCGCCTCTTCTTCTCATTTTCTCCCTACTACAGGGTCAAGACACATGCAGGGCTCTACTTATTACATTTTCTCTTTTCTCTCCACCTCATAAAGCCACCATTCCACAACAGTATCTAAGGCACTCCATGATCTGAGCCTCAGAGCAGCCCATGTGCCCTTTCTCTTCCACTGTCTGATGTCAAAGTAGAAGTTCAAAGACATCAGAGTGAAATAAAGGAAAGCAGAAGAGTGGTAGGTATCACAAACTTTCATGCATTCATTCATTTTACCTTCCAACCAATTTAACCAACTAATAAAATCTCATTACTCAGTGTAGCCAGCTAAGTTTTCCACATGGACTATTTTAAAACCAATGAAATCAATCTTAGGGCAGTTTCCTATGACTAGATATTCCAGATGTTCCTATGAACAATAGCAGCTCCAGAAACTCTATAGTAGTTGTGGCCTAGAGCAATAATCTGGTTAGATGGAGCATTAGGAGGGGGGAGAACAAAGGACTGGTTTCAAAGCTATGTATAAGATAAACCTATTATATTACTTCTACTTAATTTTATGGTTTTTGGCTTGGAGGGGTTTGTCAGAAAATTGACAAATTTTACAGCCACGGTTGGTGAAAGTTAAGTGTTAATTCTGCTGGTTAAAATAAAAACAAAGTTGATCTAGAATAAGCCAAATAGAAATCATAGAAGTGTCTGACTGACCCAGTTAGGAGAATGCAGGCAGGCCCAGGATAATACTAGAACTAGGGACTGGGGAGCCCTCAGAATCCACTGGATTCTCTCATTGCCAATAAGCCAACGTCTACTTCTGGAATTTCTGCATGGCTGCCCCCACAGTTCCAAGTTTATGTTAAAATTCTAGCTGCAAAGAGATATCAACCTTTTTCTTGGTCCCAAAATTAAACTATAGAGAAAGAATGGATGGGTGTAGCTTGTGTCTGGTGGCCACTCCTGACTCAGTCAACAGCATGTACACTACAGCCTCTGAGGAGTGAAAAAGCCCATGTATGTAGGTAGGTAGGTGGTGGTGGTGATTTTGAAGGGGGAAACACTCCAAAAGATCTCTTCTATATTTAAAAAAAGGCATTTACAACCTCCAGAGGAGAAATGTGTGTTCCATAACATATCTGGCATCAGAGAGCACTTGATTACTGCTTCTTATTATTGAATTAAAAGGGCCTTCTGAGGACCTGTGAAATGATATATTGATTGGGCTAAGAAGTAAGCTGTTATTTCTGTAACATTGCCATTTTCTAAGACAATGCTCTAGTTATTCAACTTGTGACTGTCTGGTACCTTCACACGGTATAAAACCAAAAATTACATAAGCAAAGATGTGCAGATCACCTTAATATACAAGACCCTGTTTTACGCACTTTACTTTTATTAACTCATCTAAATTAATTTTCACAACAATGCCATCAGGTATTATAATAGTCAGGTTTCTTCAGAGAAACAGAACAGTGGGATATATATGGAGATATATGAAGAGATTTATTTTGAGAACTGGCTTATGTGACTATGGAAGCCAAAAGTCTCAAACCTGCCATCTGCAAGTTGAAGAACCAGGATATCCAGGGGTATAATTCAGTCTCAACTCAAAAGCCTGACAGCCAGGGGAACTGATGGTGTAATTCTGCAGTCTGGATGCCTGAGAATCAGTAGCTCTGTAATCCAATGGTAGGAGATGGATAACCCAGTCACTTGAAGAAATTCACCCTTCTTCTGCCTTTTCATTCTATTCAAACCGGCCCTCAACAGATTGGATGATGCCTGGCCACATTGGTGAAGGAAGAACTTCTTTACTCAGGCCCCTTGTCTCTTTGAGACACACCCTCAAGTCACACCCAGAAATAATGGTTTGCTAGCAGTCTGGGTATAGCTTAACTCAGCCAAATTGGCACATAAATTTAACCATCGCAGGTGGATATTATTATTTCCATTTTAGAGAAATTGTAACTGAGGCACAAAGAATTGAAGTCATTTACTCAAGCTCATTCAGTCATTAAGAACTGGAGGTAGAATTTAAATACAAGCAGTTTAGCTTCAGGGTCCAAGCTCTAAATGCTTTTAACAGGACATGAAAAATGCTTTCAGGGAAGTGGTTGAGAATAGCTAAAAGGATGTCCAGACAAAATTGCAAAGACAACCAACCAATTGATTTGGTAAATTAATTCACCAAATAAGTAGAAGGACTTTTTCATTGGCTGATGATGGTAGCCAGAGCCAGGAACAAGACAATCTGCACCAAAACATGAGAAGAGAAAAAAGAAAATCCATTATATATTTATATGGAGAAAGAGACAATTAAACAGAAGAGGTGGTGTGAAGGACAGTCTGAAGTGAAAAAGTCATGGAACAGAAAAGTCAGGAAAAGAGCACACCAAGTTCATGTTTTACAAACTGTTCCACAGACCTAAATAAACTCTGATAAAAATGCAGTGAACCCTTGACTGAATCAGAAAACTATCAGATCTACCAGAAAGACACATGTTTCAACAAACACTATCAGGTATTCTCATCTGAACACTGGGTGTGTAGCAAACAGTCTTTTATTTTGTACAACACCCATGACCCATGTAGATATCTCTGGATATGGTAGTGTGTTTCTTTAATCTATCTACAATCAGGACAAGCAATTATCTACCATGGCAGGAGGGTATGCAGTACAGTTTCTAATGACTTCCATTGATAGGAGGGTCTAAAATAAAAATCAAGACTGATGAATTTTAATTCTAGCTCTGTCACAAACTGTCTGTGTGATCATTGGGAAACACTTAATTTCTCTGCCTTTTAAGGTTTCTCCTCTGCTAAGGTTGTTATGGGTTGGACTGGATCAGTGACAAGTATCTGGAACATGTCCTTCCACACACGTGCTCCCACAAGTCCTGTAACTCCCCACATCATCCCCTGATCATGGCAGACATCATTAATCAATCATGACACTTCTCACTGAGTCCCAATTGCCTTCTCAATATAACTTTAATGCAGCACCCCAGGCACCCACTAAAAATTGCTTGAAGTTGGTTTCCAGTCAAAACTTTCTAGACTAGATGATCCATAAAGTTTCTATAAGTTCTAAAAACATGTAGCTCTCTTAAAAAGAAAAAAGTAATTTCATGTTCTGTTCACTTTCATTAATATGAAAGTTCAATCACCAAATATTTTTATATACTGACTCATTTCAACTCTCACACAGACCTTCCATCTCTTCAGTATTTGGTCTGGATTATGATTTAAATGTTGCTTGTCCTGAAAACTCTCTAAATCTTTGTGATTAAATTATACTATGAGGTTGAACTAACATTGCCTTAAACTTATGTCTTAGGTCAGCTTGAATTTTAATATAGCCTCATTCACAAAAATAAGTTTTAAAGTTTGGGAATATGTTATGAAAGAAGAAAAGGGAAGGAAGGAAGGAAGGAAGAAAGGGAGGATGGATAGACCCTGAATTTAAAAGGACATTATGAAAACAAAAAGTAAATAAAAATTTCCTAAACTGATGAAACCAGTCCTGGTCTGTTTATTACTCAAGAGAAATTCTCAGACCAATTGTAAGTAATTCAGAGTTCTACATTTTTGTTTAAGAATTTTGAGAATCATGCTTACAAATTAGCAAAGAGTAAGGGAACTTTTTTTAAAAAAATATGGTGCAGTTGACCTTTATTGTTCTTAAGTTCCATGAATTCTTTGCCAATAACAACAATTTTTTTCTTTCCATTGGTCTTAGACCTGGATTTAAATTACTGAAAATGGTGAGTTTCTTCTTATTAACCTCAAGGAACACTGTGTCAAGATGGGAAATGAATATCTTAAGTAGGCAAACAATTTTCCCAAATTATGGAGAAATTTGGAGATGGCACAAATAGGTGGGTTTTGATTTTCTGATCTGGACTTGACACAGAAACATTTTGGTCTGGATGCTCTATTGTGAGGTCTGGAAAAATTCCTTGGACATCAACTGAACCCTGAATCCAAACCCAGAGCTTGCTCCAGAGGAGGCCTGGTCAGAATCTTGGACCATGTTGCATTATTTAACCAATCACAGGCATGAGAAACCTGACACTGATGGGAACATGCATTAGGACAAATGCATGGAGGTCAGATGGAGCCTTTTTTGTAAAACCTCAGAGAATTGGACTGAGGCCCTGGAGGACAGAGAGTTCAGCTGAAATAGCAGTGTCTGAAGTTTAGAATATTCAGACAAGAAAAGATACACTAGATTAAGGTATACAAGTAGCTGAAACTAACTTCTCAAAGTGGGTTACCTGGTGGAGGATCCTGTATCCTGAAGAAACAAAGGCAATCCCTTTATAATCAGTGAAATCAATGTGCAAATGAATCTCATGATGAACTTTTTTAAATGGTTGTTCCCTTACATGTGATCAACATTTCTCTACAACATATGGTGTGGTGGAGAAAAAGCAAATTTTCAATCCAAAGATCTGAGTTCAGATACTTTCTGAAGTCCCTGCAGAAAGCCTATTTACTCTGATTTTTAGAAGTTGTCCCAACCATTTGCATCTTTGGTTTTCCACACAAAACATACTAGAAAAGAGTAGACCTTTAAAGGAGGTAAGATAATAGCAGTGATGGCTGATGCCTTTTCAACAAGATAAGGCAGAAGACTTAAAAAGCAGGCTGGAAATGGTGGTAAACACCTGTAATCCCAGTGTCTCAGGAGGCTGAGGCAGGAGGATCTCAAGTTCAAAGCCAACCTCAGCAACTATGTAGCTCAGTGAGACCCTGACTCTAAATAAAATATAAAAGCGGGGGTGGGGGTTCTGGGGATGAGGCACCCCTGGCTTCAATCCCTGATACCAAAAACAAACAAACAAACAAACAAAAAAACAAAAAGCAGTCTGCAAAGTAAAAAGATCACAGATCTGAGACCTTTTTACGAAGGCAAATTGTGTTGCAGGGCTTCCTTCACATGAAAGGAGATACTGTTATACTCAGATTTTATGACTGAGCACAAAATAAGCCCCAATCACATCCATTAATTGTTCAAGAAGATTAGGAATATGTATCTTAAGTTTGGTTTTAACAAAATACTTCCTGAACATCTAGTAGGTATCAGACATTGTACTAAGTCTATTGATTTGAAAGAAGATAAATCGACTGTAATCTGGAGAATGAAACAGTGCGAACAATTTATTTTTAATTTTTGTCCAAAAATATTGAACTTTTAGCACTAAAAGGGCAAAATTTATTACATCAGAAAATTGACAGATGGAAAAGCTCATTCTCTGGGTAAAAAATTTGTTGCTGTGAATTAATTTGAATCCTATAATTGAAAGAACATCAGACAATTAGGCTCATACCCAGAAGTTATATTTGATGGCCTAATTAATGTATGAAATCTAATCAAAGGCCTTTCTTCTCTCCACTTCCAAAAGGGATCATGTTTAGGTAAGGTAGAATTTGGCAGCCAAAAGGAAGCTGAAGCTAATCAATACCATGTTTTTCCCCTCAATTTAACACTTTATTATTTTATAATCTTCATATGAATAGTGTTTTTCACCAAGATTGAAAATTCTTTAACACTGAAAACAAGTTCATGTATGTGACCAGCTTGATGCTGAGTGTGTTAAGAACTAGACTAAGCTAGCGTTTCTTCTTAGATTAAGCTAGTATTCCCTCCATGTGAGCTATGTGCAGGCATTTTTCACATACATTATCTCATGTCATCTTTGTATTAAGTTAGGTATTAGGTAGTCTATGATTCTACATCTTGTAATGGACTTGAACTCAAGGCCTAAATTTGAGGTCTAGAGGTACTGAATAGAGACTTAAGCCATATCTATTCGCTGTCTTCTTCTGCAGTATAATAACATATCAGGATATTTTTAGGGTTATTTATTTTCCATGTGTCATTTAGAGATCAGATTTCACATCTGTGCTGCAGTTTCTCACCCAAAAAAGAAATTTTATATATGAAAGAACTAAAGTGTATTTTTCTTTATACTTTGGTTATTTTTCCTTTCCTGCTCACATAGCTTGTGGTTAAATTATTTTCCTTAGACTTTCATACTAAAATAATTTACCTTTGGATAGAGGCCAAGCATAGACCAGTTTGATTTCTCTAAAAGATTTTTTTGTCTAAGCAGCTCAAATAAGAGTTCCATGTCTCAGAATGAGTATCTGTAAGTTGGTTATTTTGGGTAATCAATGCTAAACTGCAGCCTCTTCAAAACCTTGTATCTTCTCACTACACCTATTCTGAAGAAATGACCCAATAACTGCATAGAAAACAAGAAAGGCAATGCAAAAAGCCACATCAGTTGCCATTTCCAGACTCATGTAACAGTTTGTCTCCTTTATGTTGAGTTTAACATTTTAATGAGATTATTTAATTTTTCATTTTTTACATAGCCATGCATTTCTGTTTTTTAAAATTCTTAGTTACCTTAGAGGAAACTAAGAAAGAATCCTCAAACTAAATTAGATGAGCGCTCACTTTGTACCAGGAATAATGCCAAGTGCTTTATCTGTGCTATTGTTGTTAAGACCTTACAACCTCCCCACTCCCCATAGTCAGTAATTTTCTTCACATATAATAGATGAACTGAAGCTTAAAGAAATACTTTGTCCAAGGCAACTCAGCTATAATAAGTGCCAGACCTAGGACTCAAAACCAAATCAAACTGGCTCCAGCATCCTTCTTCTTCATCTTTTTTTTTTTTAAAATCTTTTATTTTGGACTATTTACCAAAAAAAAAGAAGTTGCCAAGATACTCCAGAGTTCACATGTGCCCCTCATCTAGTTTCCTCACATTGCTATTATTTCCATGATACATTTTTTTCAAACTAACTGATATTGGTACATTGCTACTAATTAAACTCCAGACTTTATTTGGATCTTACCAGTTTTCTTTGTTCCAGGATCCAATCCAGAGAATTACATTGCATTGTTTTCATGTCTCCCTAGCCCATCTTGTTTGGGACAGTGTCTCGGCCTTTTCTTATTTTTCATGACCTTGGAAGTCTTTTTAAAAATTTTTTATTTATTTTTTATTGTTTGTTCTATTTAGTTATACATGACAGCAGAATGGCAGAATGCATTTTGATTCTTTGTACACCAATGGAATACAACTTTTCCTTTCTATGGTTGTACCCGATGTAGAGTCACACCATTCGTGTAATCTTACATGCACATAGGGTAATAATGTTTGTCTCATTCCACTACCTTTCCTTCCACTGCCCATTTCCCTCCCCTCATTTCCTTCTACACAATCCAACATTCCTCTATTCTTCCCTTACCCTTTTCCCTCTCCCATTATGTATCAGCAACCACTTATCAGAGAAAACATTCGGCCTTTGGAATTGGCTTATTTCACTTAGCATGATATTCTCCAACTCCATCCATCCATTTACCTGCAAATGGTATAACTTCATTCTTCTTTATGGCTGAGTAATATTTCATTGTGTGTGTGTGTATGTGTATGTATATACATACATACATATATATAGATATAGATATAGATATATATCATAGTTTCTTTATCCATTTATCTATTGAAGGGCATCTAAGTTAGTTCCACAATCTAGCTTTAGTGAATTGAGCTGCTGTAAACATTGTTGTGGCTATGTTACTGTAGTATGCTGATTTTAAGTCCTTTGGGTATAAACCAAGGAGTGGGCTAGCTGGGTCAAATGGTGGGTCCATTCTAAGTTTTCTGAGGAATCTCCACATTGCTTTCCAAAGTGGTTGCACTGATCTGCAGTCCCACCAGCAATGTATGAGTGTGCTGTTTCCCCCACATCCTCGCCAACACCTATTGTTGCCTGTATTCTTGGTAATAACCATTCTAATTGAAGTGAGATGAAATCTTAGGGTAGTTTTGATTTGCATTCCTCTAATTGCTAGAGATGTTGAACATTTTTTCATATATTTGTTGATTTCCTTTATATCTTCTGTGAAGAGTCTGTCCAGTTCCTTAGCCCATTTATTGACTGGGTTATTTATGTTTTGGGTTTCAAGTTTTTTGAGTTCTTGCCTTGGCAGTCTTGAGTACTGGCCAGCTGTCCTGTAGAATGTCCCCCAACTGCATTTGCCTGATTTTTTTCTAGCGATTAGACTGGGGCTGCAAGTTCTCTGGAGGTTCATCACTGAGGTACAACCTTTGTTCTTAGCCACTTTCTGGTGCTGCCACGTTCAGACAGGCTCACATCATGAGTGGACAGTTTACTTCTGCTTGCCCTCCTATTTCCCATTCTATTTGCCATTCTAACGAAGGACGAGACCTCTGGTAAAATTAAAAAAAAAATAGTTTACTCAGAAAGAAAATACATTTTAAAATCTCATGATGACTTGCCCATTTCCAAAATGAAAATTAACAGCTTGAAACTAAATGTCACCATGTGAAGCTAAGTTCCAGTACTTTCATGTTGTAAATCTTTCCAAGAAAAGTAAGTAAATATCACAAAAGGGTTTTTTCAGGGAATAAATTCTTTACTGTTACTTACGATAATGAAACATTTAAAATAGCATAAAGGCTAACCAGAGAAATGTTTAAGAAAATTATAGCATAAGTGCATAATGGTATGTTATCAACCTTTTAAAAGATATTTACAAAAGGTAGATTATAATACAGACAATATTTAGTGGGAAAAGCAGGATATAATATTGCACTCTTTTTAGTCATGGCTAACAATACCCACATTGTCCAAAAGTGACTAGTGAAAAAAATGTAACAAAATGTCAGCAGTGATTATCCTTGGGTGGCCAGATTATAAGTTTTACTTTCTTCTACATTTCCATACATTCCATGTAATTAAGATGTTTGTGTTTTCTTTTCTTTTTTGTTGTTTTTAAAAATCTTCTCAAAGGTGTATGCTCTTAAACCACTGCAAGAATATTCTGTGACTTCAGAAGTGGTTACACAAGAGAATCCTTGAGGGTAAGAACCATGAATCAGAATTTGTTCTGCCCCAACCCCAAGACACCTGTCAAGGTCTGGCTGCTGACATGCTGTGACTGGGGGAGTAGAGAATAGGAAGGAGGTGCTGCATGACTACTCACCTCACACTGCCACCAACACTCTGTGCACGTGTGCATGCTACCGTGCTGCCACAGCCCTGCAAAGTCAAGTGCAGACTCCAACAGAAGTGGACTCTTGCCAGCTCTGTGGTCTGCAGTGAGGCATCCCACTCGGGGCTCTATTTGTGCCCCGATTAAGAGGCTCTATGAAGAAGTGAGCGAGTGGAGTGCTCCTACCAGTGTCTGAGCCTTGGGCAGTTCATTTAACTCTGTGCCTCTGTTTCTTCATCTATAAAATGGGAACAATAGCCGCATCTACCTCGTGAGATTTGGGAAGGACAAATTAAGTTAATACAAGTAAAGTGCTTGCAATTGTAGGTTCATATAGTGGGTTGTCAATGGATGGAACTTAAATGATGCCTTGATTTTGACCAGTCAATCCCTATTAACCAGGAATCTGAGAATCTTCTACTAAATGATTTATCAGGTCACCTCTAGCTCTAAAATGCCACCATTTCAATTACCCAGAGGCTAGAGTTTCTCAAATTGTCACCTTAAAAAATTGTGTGTAGGGTCCAAATGTAACTAGAAGTTCATTAACATTTAGTCATGTGGAAGAATAGTGCATAAATTTTATTTTGATTTCAGAAATTCAGAAAAACATGTTGCAATAGTTCTTGCTCAAGGCCATAGCTCTTGCCTTTTCATGTTGAGAGACTCTCTCTAGAGAGGAGGAGAGAGAGAGAATTTGGTTTTGCTAAGGTGGGTGCACATTACAGTCAAAAACCCTAGAAGTCCTCTTGTGGCCACAAGTGACATGATTTAACATTTTAGACATTTTATGAAGTGGCTCCATTTAGTTGAAATGGGAAATGGTATGTAACTGGGAATACCAAATCCTTAGTATTTAATACAATAATAAGAATAAAGAAAGTATAAAAGAAGTGACTAGACTTTTTTTAGTTTTAAGCTAGAGGGATACAAAGAATATATTGAAAAGCTTAATTTCAAGAGCACTTAGAGTTCATGGAAGTGTTTGGCAAATGAGGTGAATATTTGGTGTTTCAGGACTTACCTATGGGAGACCACACACACACACACACACACACACACACACACACATTCCTTAGGCACCTTTATGGTGATGATTACCAAGAAGTGGAGAAGACAGGAACTAAGGTCCAAGGTAAGAGCACCCCCTGGGGATCAGGAGACCTGTTTTTCCTTTCAGGAGCCCTTAAAGTCGCTTGGCCCACTAAGGCACAGTCAGAAAGGAAAACAGGTCTCTAGTCTGCTCATGGAGCAAAGGTTCCTGGACCCAAAGTAAAAGTATCCATAGCCCATGAATTTGAGGTTTAAATTAATCCTAGCAGGTCAGTTCAGTAGTGGGTATTTTAACTAGTAAAGTTTATAACTTCTAGAAGAGTAGTGAAAATAGCATTTGTAAAGTGCTTTGCAGCCTCCAGAGCTATAATGGTTCTTGGAACCAGGCAGGCTTGGGTTTGAATTCCTGCTCCACAATTAGTTACATGACTGGAGCAAATCACTTAAGCCCTCTCTTCCCCGGTTCCTTCTTAGAGCTGGGAATATTATGAGAATCTTGTCTCAAAGTGCTGAGCATGGGGTTAGGAACACAGTGAAAATAAATGATAGATGTGACATATTGTCCCTGATCCTCACAGCAACCCTTTGAGGTGGTTGCCATTATTGCCCCCATATTATAGATGAGGAAACTGAAGTTTAGAGAGCAGAGTGGGTAGTCCAATATCTGACATGTAGAACCAAAGGAAGAGATGACTATCAGGCCCTGCCTTCAGACTTGACTTCTAGATGTCCCCATTCCCCGATGAAGCAAAACCTTCCTCTGAATGTAACACTAACCACAGTCTTCTCTTCTTCTCCCACCCTAACTTTATAGAGGTATGATTGGTGAATAGAATTATATATATTTAAGGTCTACAATGTGAGGATTTGATATATGTATACATTGCAAAATAACAATCAAAATAATTAACTTTTCTATCACTTCTCATAGTTACCTGTCCCTCCCTTTTTGGCAAGGAGTAGGAATGAGATCACTTAAGATCTAATCTCTTATCAAATTTCAGGAATACATTTCTTTTTAACTCTGGTCGCCCAGAGTTTTAATGTTAGATTGTCAGAGCTTACTCATAACTAAAAGTTTGTACCCTTTGACCTTCTCCCCAGTCCCTGCCCCATGCTCCCCAGCCCTAACAACCACCACCTACTTCTGTTTCTTTGAGTCTCACTTTTTTACATTCTGCTTATAAGTTAGATCATGAGTTATTTGTCTTTCTGTGTCTGGCTCACTCCTCATAATGTCTCCCCGATTCACCCATGTTGTCACAGATGGTACCATTTCCTTCTTTTAAGAGCTGAATAATGTTCACACACACATACACACAATGGAGGTCTCCTTATCCCATTCATCCTTTAACAGGCACTTAGACTGTTTCCATTTCAGATGTTCATTTATATTTCATTTCTATTAAACAAGTGTTTATGAGCAGCTTGCTTCTCTGCAGTAAGCATTTGGGAAACCAGGGAACAGCAGCTATTGTCCCTAGCGGCTCTGGTGAAGTGATATGGACTCTGAGTTATGCCATCCCAGATTTTCTGATCCAGACCACAGTCTGTCAAAAAATAGGAACAGATCAGCAAGAGTGTCCAAGTACGGTGAGTCCCTATAGGAGCAGTAATAAATATGGTGGGGGCAGAGATTGAGGCCCAAGTTCAGGACAGTTATCTGGGAAGTTGGTTTGACTTGAGGTAGTATCTGGAGTTTAGGGCCATCCAGACCCAATGCTGAAGTTGCATGAAAACTGGGTTATCTGTGGTCCTACTCTGTGCCTGGCCTTTCTGGCCAAGGGTTGAGTCTATTTTATTCAGTGAAACTCATATCACTGATTTATTGTCATCCAGTCACTGTCTGGGTTTTGAGTTACAACAAGTTCTCATCATTTCTCCCAAAACTTGGAAGCAGACCCTCATTCAGTCATTACTCATGTATGTAAAGGCAGATCCTCCACAGCAACCAATCTGCTCTTGAGTAGCAATGCTCCCCATCCACCCATAGTCTGAAAGAAAACCACAAGATACCAACAGATTCATGACTTCACATAGAAAGGCAGAGGGTTTCCAGCTATGGCCACAGAGAGAAAATGGAGTAGATATTGTTGCAACTAAATCCGAGATCTGAGTCCCTCTTGGCATGGAAGTGGAATCTCTTCTAACAATCTGAGCCTGGACGCATTTCCACTGTGTGCACAGCATCACTCAGATGAGCATGCACCAACTGGCACACTTGTTTAATTTCCATATTATCCTACCTATCATGTTTAGGCTTAATTTAAATGCCTCTTTTTCATGAAATCTCAGGAGTAATGTTTCTTTCCTTGAGCCTTCTATGTATGTAGTTTCTGCTTATAGAACACTTTATTATGAAATATTTCAGACATAGAAAAAAATATAAAGAATGAAAAAATATCTATGCACCAACCATCTAGCTTAGGAAATGAAACCATATAAATGCATTTGCTGTCCCTTCTATTCACCTCTCTGTCAGGTGTACCTTCCTTTCATCACCCCTAATGTAATCACTATCATAAATTTTGTGTTTAATGATTCCTGTGCATGTTTTTATACTTGTTACTACATTTCATAAGGTTAAGCATTTTAGCAATTATATCAATGTAGGCATCCTTCTTTGATTTCCTCATTTTGGAGTTGGAGTTGGTGATGATTCCTACACTCAAAATGTTGTTTCAAGGACAAAATGAATTAATACATGCAAAGCACATAAAATAATGCCCTGTATACAGTATGTGTTAAATAAGTATATCATCAATACATTTTTGCTTATTGTGTTTTTAGAGTCATCCAAGTTACACATTTAGTTTTAGACCACTTATTTTAACCATTGTGTAGTATTTATTGTACCAGTGAACTAAAATGTATTTCTCCAATCTTATGTTGAAAAACATTTAACGTATTCCCAATTTTCAATATTATAAACAATTTTTGATCAATATTCTTGCACATAGGCAAATCTTTCAGTCTTATGTGAAAATGTGGAATTCTATTATGAATTCTTCAGTATATTTTAACTTACTTCTGACTATGATACTGGTGCATGTGTGTATGTGTGTGTGTGTTTATTTTACTATGTTTGTGTGCACAAATTTTATAGTTTCCAGCAGATTGTAAGCTCCTTGAAGACAGGCCTAATGGAATTCAATCTTTCAATAATTCAGCTGGCAAATATTCATTTAGCACCCAGTACAGGCAGTATACAGGTCTAGGTGACAGGATGTAAATATTAAATGGCATGGACTGTCTCCCCAGGGGTACTTATGCTCTTGAAGGCTCACTCAAGACACAGGTAGCCAGCATTGTTGTAGCAGAGGGGAAGTGAGCCAGTTTTCATTGAATGTCCGTGATCGATCAGGTATTATATATATATACTTTTATTCACTTGCTAGTTTCGGGCAAATTGCTGGTTGTGTTCCTGGGACTGCTCATTAATCTTGCTGACTTCAGTTTCCTTCAATGAGAAAGCACAGTTTTGTGTGTAAGAGTACAAGCCTGAGTTCAAATCCTAGCATCACTACACGTTAGCTAAATGAGCTCGTACAAAGGATTTAAATTCTCTAAATCCCTGCTCCCTGACTTATAAAATGGTGCTAATTTTAGTATTTATATCAAAAAGGGTTTGTGAAGATTATATAAGAAAATACAAGTAAAATGTATACCCAGGACCTGACACATTAAAAGTGCTCAATAATTGGTGGCTATAATGATGATCATGTAGATTCTATCATCTACTAATCAAAAGATAACGTACCCTTTTAGAATTCAGCATATCCAGAAAGTCGTTATGGAATTTTTTCTTTCCTATGCTGTTATAATCAAATCAGTTATAATCAAATTATCTAATTTGAAGTTTTAGAATGTCACCAGTTTACTACCTCTCTTATACAAATGTATATTCACAATGTATTTGTTCTCAGCCTTGCTTTATTTACAGATTGGAGAAGTTTTGTTTTGTTTTTAATGTTTTCAACTAATAGATGTTGTTCTCATTAATGGAAAGAATTCATAACTCCTGGTGTTCATCTAGACTCCCCTCTGGACACGTGCAGGATTCTAAGTTCCTGAGCTCCATTGGCAGCTACACATGTCAACCTCTAGAGGGAGCTTAGATGGTATTTGAGTCCCTTGCTCTGACTCCAGGCAAAACTTCATTCAACCCCAACCTGAAAATACCACGATTGGAAGTCAGAGAAAAATTCCAGGATCACTTTCCAAACTCAACTCAGATATTGCCCAGACTGCTTTCATCTCATGCATACTTAGTTTTCTAGAATTGGGTTTCATTGCAAAGTGATCTCCAGCTCCTCATAGCAGCCCCTCCTAGGAATTTTTCCTAAATTTACCAAGTGTGGGTGAACTCATTATTTCTTACCTGTCCCTTTGTCCCTCTTCAAGAAATAGGTATAACACTTCACAAATAATAAGCAGCAGTTGAACTTTAATCTGCTAGATCCATTTCAGGATGTTTGGTATATTCCCTAAGAAATCCCTTCTAGGTTTTTTTTATTGGCTGTTTTGTTTTGTGTTGCAACCTTTTATTTAAACAACATACTGCTTATTCTTGTACTAGAATCAATTCTGTAACACAATGTATTTACCCTCCTCCTGACAACTTCTTGCTGCCAGGCACTTGGGAAGTACCTGAGAGGTACCTTTGGCTTATAGAAAGAGTCATGGCATAATCCTTTTCCTAGTATGACAAAGAATGATCTCAGGATCAGGACCCCCTCTCTTTTAGGACAGAAGACAGATGAGAACTTTCTCAAACATCTGGAGGATCATCAATTAGAATGGGAACTTACTGTGCTTGGTTCTAGAAGTTGGACCAAGGACATATGAGGTGGAAATTATTGTAAGATCAACTTTTGTTCAGTGTAAAACAAAACAACCCACACGTGCACACATGCACACAAACACACACACACACACACACACACACACACACACACACACACAACTTTGTTTAAAAAACCCTGACTTCTCTATCTCTGGATATGCTTGTTTGGAAGCTAAAAAAGCATCTATTGAGAACATTGAGAAGGGGATGGGAATGACTTCCAACTCTTAGATTCTGTAAAACTTTTATAAGAAAGACCTACTTTCCTAACTTGCCCTTCTTTCTAATGATATTCACTTAGCTCTTTTTAGATATGCCCCTTCAGTGAAAAAAAAAATATGTCTCTTAACTCATTGGTCTGTATACAGTTCTATGGAATCAGAGAGAAGGGAATGGTTAAGATTGTGTATGGTGAGGAAAGAGGGAGAAGATGAGGCTATGGACGATTTCACAAACCTGAGAGCACTGAAGGCTAAAAGGATTTAGAGAAAGTTGGAGGCTCCAAAGGGAAGGTATGAAAAGACAAAAGAGTCTGGTTCTTTCAATGCATGACGTATTTTCTAGAACGATTCAATTTATCATAAGGGTAAGGGTAGAAGTAGAGGTTAATAAGAAAGAGTGATATTCAAAGTATCTAATGCCCAGGGTGACATTGATCTACCAACCAAAATGGAGACCAGTTGATTTAGAGTGCTTTGGAATACCAGGTAAATATCAGTCCTGCCAATAAGGCTGAAAAACAGCTTGTGGTCAGAATAAGGAGTAGCACAGTTACATTTGTATTCTAAAAGGATCACTCTACGAATGTGAATGTGTTAATGGCTGTGAATGTGTTAAGTCAATAGAATTTATTTAGTAAGTTGTTTCAAGAAGTAATATTGAGTTTAATCATAAACCCAGCTCTGAAAATAAGCCTGTCCTTCATTCCAGAACAACAGTAACAGCAATAAAAACAAACACCACAATGTGCCAAAATGTAAATCAAGTTGTTGACTTACAAGAAATGCAACCCTATCTCCTTTTCTCATTGTTGGTGACAGCATGGTTTTAGGGCAATGCCTGGTTTGGCATGGATTGCTGAGTGAATTTGCTGAAAACAGCAACCTCGCATATTTATATTTCCTTCTCCTGGTGACACATGGATTAGAAAAAGAATTGGGGTTGATTAAGACAGAAAGGGTGAGCATCAATTGATCCAAAATTGAATGCAAACTTGATTCCAAAGCCAGATTTTCCAAATAAAATACCTCCAAATTAAAACCAGTGAACCAACCAGGGCTACCATGGCACTCCACTGAAATCCCTCTACTTTTATGTGTGATGGAGGATTTTTCCATAACCACAGGAGAATATGAGTCCTGAGCAGGATCTGGTAAAAATCAGACACTGAGATTGTCTGGGATGTTTTACGGAACTGTCAAGCTCATGGAGCAGAGAAGGAGGCCCGTGTTATGGAATGTGAGAGCACCCAAAGCTACCTGAAATAGCTTCACCTGAACTAGGCCACCAATTGATTCTGTAGGGTGGGGGCCAGTATTCTGAATGGCACTTGTGTGTGTGGTTATAAGTGGCACCCTCATCCCTTTGCTGTCCACAAAGAAAAACTTCTGCAAGTTTCTGATATATTTTCCCAAACTCCAGTTCAATCCAGTTCATCAAAGTCCCCAGAAGAAAATGATATAAGCCAGGTATGTGACCATGGGCAAGTTACCTCTCAACCTCCTCACCCATAAAATTAATCCTCAATTAATTTAGGGAATCACTGTCACAGTTCCATAAGATAATAAATGGGTAGATAAACTGATAATTGCTATGTGAGGGTCACGTGATACTGTTGTTATCTGCTCAGATAGCCTTGGGGAAGGAGGAGAGTCTGCTCCTCTCTGTAACATGGAGCAGACTCCCAGGTTCTTCAATGGGAGGACTTTGGAAGCTCTTAGAAAATGGGTGGAGTGGAGAAATAGTCAATTTTTATGGATAGTCAATTTTTCTGGGAGACCCACACGCCTATATTTGGGGGAGGTAAAATCAGGAAAGAGAAAATCATTAAAAAACAGAGACTTGTCATTCATATTGCAATAATAATCCTGAATGTCAATGACCTAAACTCAAAAATTAAAAGACACAGGCTGGCAGATTGGATTAAAAAGAAAGACCCAACAATATGCTGCCTTCAAGAGACTCATCTCATAGAAAAAGACATCCACAGACCAAAGGTGAAAGGATGGGAAAAACATAGACCCAGTAAAAAAGCAGGGGTCTCCATCCTCAGATAAAGTGGACTTCAAACCTAAGTTAGTCAGAAGGGATAAAGAAGGACATTTCATACAGCTTAAGGGAAGCATAAAACAGCAAGATATAACATTTTTAAATATATGCCCCAAACAATGGAGCATCTATGTACATCAAACAAACCCTTCTCAATTTTAAGAATCAAATAGACCAAAGCACATTAATAGTGGGGGACTTTAACACACCACTCTCACCCCTGGATAGATCCTCCAAACAAAACATGAACAAAGAAAACTATAGATCTAAATAATACAATCAATGATATAGACTTAATGGACATTTACAGAGTATGTCATCCATCATCAAGCTAATATACTTTCTTCTCAGCAGCTCATGGCTTCTTCTCCAAAATAGACCATATGATATGCCACAAAGAAGCCATTAGTAAATACAAAGAAATAGAGTTCCTACCCTATATCCTATCAGACCATAATGGAATGAAATTAGAAATGAATGATAAAATAACAAACAAAAACTACTCATACACCTGGAGACTAAATAATATGCTATTGAATGATGCAATGATAAGAGAAGACATCGGGGAAGAAATAAAAAAAATCTTAGAGATAAATGAGAACAATGACATATCAAAATCTCTGGGACACTCTGAAAGCAGTACTAAGAGGAAAGTTCATTGCATTGAGCTCATACATTAAGAAATAAAAAGTCAACAACTAAATGACCTAACATTATATCTCAAAGCCCTTGAAAAATAACAGATCAACACCAAAAATAGTAGAAGACAGGAAATAATTAAAATCAGAGCTGAAATCAATGAAATTGAAACAAGACAAACAATTCAAAAAATTGACAAAACAAAAAGTTGGTTCTTTGAAAAAGTAAACAAAATTGATAAACCCCTAGCCACCCTAATAAAGAGAAGGAGAGAGAAAACTCAAATTACTAGAATTCATGATGAAAAAGGAAAGATCACAACAGACACCATTGAAATACATAACATAATTAGAAGGTACTTTGAAAATCTATACTCCAACAAAATAGAAAATATTGAAGACACTGATGAATTTTTAGAGACATATGATCCTCCCAAACTGAACCAGGAAGACATACACAATCTAAACAAATCAATTTCAAGCACCAAAATAGAAGAAGTCATCAAAAGCCTACCAACCAAGAAAAGCCCAGAACCAGATGGATTCTCAGCTGAATTCTACAAGACCTTTAAAGAAGAACTGATACCAATACTCCTCAAAGTATTTCAGGAAATAGAAAAGGAGGGAACCTTTCCAAATTCATTATATAAGGCTCGTATCACTCTGATACCAAAAACAGACAAAGGCACATCAATGAAAGAAAACTTTAGACCAATATCCCTGATGAACATAGATGCAAAAATCCTTAACAAAATACTGACAAATCACATACAAAAATATATTAAAAAGATAGTGCACTATGATCAAGTGGGTTTATCCCAGGGATACAAGGTTGGTTCAACATCTGGAAATCAATAAATGTAATTCATCACATCAATAGACTTAAAGTTAAGAATCACATGATTATTTCAATAGATGCTGAGAAAGCATTTGGTAAAATACAGTACCCCTTCATGCTTAAAACACTAGAAAAAATAGGGATAGTAGGAGCATACCTCAACATTGTAAAGGCTATCTATACTAAGCCCATGGCCAACATCATTCTTAATGGATAAAAAATGAAAGCATTCCCTCTAAAACCTGAAATAAGACAGGGATGCCCTCTTTCACCACTTTTATTCAAAATCATCCTTGAAACACTTGCCAGAGCAATTAGACAGACCAAAGAAATTAAAGGGATACAAATAGGAAAAGAAGAACTTAAGCTGTCACTATTTGCTGATGACATGATCCTATATTTAGAAGATCCCAAAAACTCCACTAGAAAACTTCTAGAACTAATAAATGAATTCAGCAAAGTAGCAGAATATAAAATCAATACGTGTAAATCTAATGCATTTCTATTCATAATTGATCAATCCTCTGAAAGTGAAATTAGGAAAACCACTCCATTCACAATAGCCTCAAAAAAATAAAATATTTGGGAATTAATCTAACAAAAGAGGTGAAAGACCTCTACAATGAAAACTACAGAACACTAAAGAAAGAAATTGAAGAAATCCTTAGAAGATGGAAAGATCTCCCATGTTCTTGGATAGGAAGAATTAACATTGTCAAAATGGCCATTCTACCAAAGGCGTTATACAGATTCAATGCAATTCCAATTAAAATCCCAATGACATTCCTCAGAGAAATAGAGAAAGAAATCGTGCACTTCATCTGGAAGAACAAGAGACCTCGAATAGCCAAAATAATCCTGAGTAGAAAAAGGGAAACAGGAGGTATCACAATACAAGACATTAAACTATACTACAGAGCAATAGTAACAAAAACAACATGGTATTGGCACCAAAACAAATATGAAGATCAATGGTACAGAATAGAAGACACAGAGACAAAACCACACCAAGATAGTCACCTCATATTAGACAAAGGAGCCAAAAGCATACAATAGAGAAAAGATAGCCTATTCAACAAATGGTGCTGGCAAAATTGGAAATCCATATGCAGTAAAATGAAATTAAACCTCCATCTCTCACCTTGCACAAAACTCAACTCAAAATGAATCAAAGACATAGGAATTAAACCAGAGACCCTGTACCTAACAGAAGACAAAGTAGGCCCGAATCTTCATCATGTTGGCTTAGGATCAGACTTCCTCAACAAGACTCCCAAAGCACAAGAAATCAAAGCAAGAATCAATAAATGGGATGGACTCAAACTAAAAAGCTTTTTCTCAGCAAAGGATACAATCAAGAAAGTGAAGAGACAGTGGGAGAAACTCTTTTCCACACACACTTCAGATAGAGCACTTATCTTCAAAATTTATAAAGAACTTACAAAACTTTACACCAAAAATACAAAGAACCCAATCAATAAATGGGCCAAGGAACTGTAAAAACCCTTTATAGAAGAAGACATATAGGCAATTAATAAATATATGACAAAGTGTTCAAGATCTCTAGTAATTAGAGAAATGCAAATTAAAACAACTCTAAGATTTCATTTTACTCCAATTAGAATGGCTATTATCAAGAACACAAACAATAATAGATGTTGGTGTGGATGTGGGGAAAAAGGCACACTTTTACATTGCTGGTGGACTTGAAAATTGGTGCAGTCACTCTGGAAAGCAGTATGGAGAATCCTCAGAAAACTTGGAATGGACCCACCTTTTGTCCCAGTTATCCCACTCCTTGGTTTATACCCAAAGGACTTAAAATCAGCAAACTACAGTAACACAGCCACATCAATGTTTATGCAGTTCAGTTCACAATAGCTAGATTGTGGAACCAACCTAGATGCCCTTCAACAGATGAATGGATAAAAAAAACTGTGGTATATAGACACAATGGAATATTATTCTGCCATAAAGAATAATAATATTATGGCATTTTCAGATAAATGGATGGAATTGGAGAATATCATGCTAAGTGAAACAAGCCAATCCCAATAAACCGAAGGTGAATGTTTTCCCTGATAAGTGGAGAATGATATATAATGGTGGTGGGGGTGTGGGGATGAGAGAATAATGGGGGAACTTTAGATTATGTACAAGGAAATGAGAGGGAGGGGAGGTATGAAAAATGATGGAATGAAACAGACATCATTACCCTATGTACATGTATGATTACACAAATGGTATGAACCTACATTGTGTACAACCATAGAAACAAAATGATGTACCCCATTTGTGTACAATGAATCAAAAATGCAATCTCTCAAAAATTTAAAAAATAAATAAATAATTTAAAAAAAACAGAGATTTGAAAAAGAACAGTGGTCTTTGGAGTCCAGTTGTCTGAATTTCAGTCCTTGTTCCTTCCCCTTTTGCTGTATGTCTCAGAGAAGTTACTTGTCCATTTCATCTATAAAGTGGGCATGGTTTTTAATAAATATACTTTAAAGAATTATTACAAAGATTTAAAATAATACAGTTAAATAGAACCTAAAGTAGATAGCAGCAATGAATAACAACAATTACTGAAGACCACTGACTTCAATGTAATTCAACAAAAAATAATTTTCATAGAGAAAATGCAGGTCTTTGATTGTCAGGACTGGAAGGCACTCAGAGTTAATAGATGAGGTAGCTGAGACCCAGAGAGACTGGCCCAGAGTCACATAGCTGTTGGTGACAAAGCTGAGCCCAAAATTTTTTCTAAAGCTGGAGTAATTTCTTCTACCACTTCTAAAATCCTTTCCAGGACCAATACCTGGTCACAGATTCTCGGTTTGAAGGCCTCATGGCTCAGAAGCATATTCAGCTTCATAACTGGTGTAATAAGATATGCAAATGCTCAAGTAGATAATGAGTGATGCAGATGGGACACGGTACAGGTACAGCTGGGCCTATGGACCTGTTCATCAACAGATGGTCCATCAACATGTGAATGAATGGATAATAATATGCTGTATACATATAAGGGAATATTACTCCACTATAAAAATGAATGGAGTACTAGTGAATGATATGACAAGAATGACCTCAAAAACATTGCGCTAAGTGAAAGAAGTCAGACACAAAAGCTTACATATTGAGCAATTCCATTCATATGGAACATACAGAACAGGTAAAGCTATAGATACGGAAAATAGATTAATGGTTGCTTAGGGATGGGGCTGCCTAGAGCTTAGGGAACAAGAGAATCAGGAATCTATTGATGAAAAAGTAGAGAGTTTTTTGGGGAGGTAATAAAAAATGTATTGAACTAAATAGAAATGGTAAATGCATTGTGAGTACACTAAATGCTACTAAATCATTTACTTTAAAATGATTATTTTTAAATTAAAATATAGATAAGATACAATGTATTGATTCAGGTTAAATTACAGTCCCAGTATATACTTTTAGTGATAATTTTGTAACTGCTTATTAAGATATGATTTCTAACCTAGAGGTTTGTATTTCAAATCACTCACACCTCCTGTGTTTCAGTTTCCTGACCTGTAAAAATGGAAATAATATATGCTTCATTCATTTTTGGGAAGATTAAATGGGTTATAGATTTAAAGTGATATATATATATTGATATCAATTTACATACATATAAATATATTTATAATTAAGCATGCTTATATGATTACTATTTATCATTTATAAATTCCCCACATTTATCGTTTTTTCAACAAAATAAGCAGTTATAATAGGGAGAAAGCATTAGTTTTATGGGGAAACCTTCCTCGTTCTTGTTTTCTTCTAAGAGATAGCCCCTATGTAGCAGGGTATACTTTCTTGCTCAAAAGCATTTCTCATGTACTCATTTAAGTCCTCCGGTAAAATGAACATGCTGTGTCTAAGTGAGCATATGCTCCAGAATCTTCATCACAGTGCTCAGGCAGCGTAGACAAAGAGCTGACAGAGATCTATTCTGTAGAACTCCTACTGTCTTCTTTCCCTCCCAACAAAACGTATGTGGCTGTCATGGTTTCTACTTTCCCTAATAGTTCTTTGATCAGAAATAGTCACGTGGCCCCAATCTAGCCACGAGGTATGCCGGGAGATAAATGGAAGTATCTGAATTATTTAGATATCTACTATCTCTTCCACACTGTTTGGGGATAGTTTAAGGAACTCTAGACCAGAAGTTCACTGCTAGCTGTGCCCTGACCTTGTAAAATTGTTCCTTGGAACTGAGCTCCAAATTTTGATTCCAGCTTCTCTGGGCCCCTCTGGCCATATCTCTGCCTTGGTTCTGTAACTCAGTTCTTATGGTGAAGTCTCTTACCCTTTGTTTACCTGATCTGTTTGCTGCACTTCTATGACCTGATGTCAAATTCCCTGCTCTAAATATACTATACAGACTCTGTATAAAGACCTTCTCTGGCTCTCAGTTGTCAGAGCCTTCCCTCTATTGCCTGTAATTTCACTGCTCACAACCTGGCCTGCTCTGGTTTGGTCCGTCCCATCACATACAAGACCTGGTTCTATCAGAGAAGTGGGAAAAGTAAAGAATAAGGCATGAAAGTGCAGGAAAGCAGAGCAGAAAAGAGACAAAGTAATATACTTGGTCACATCTTGCCTACATAACCTTTGCCAGTCAATCACTGAACCTTTCTGAAATTTTTTGTTTCTTCATCTAGAACATGAAAAATGCAGACTATATTATCTTTAAGGTCCCTTCAGGCCCTGGCAACTTATGACTTTACATAAAGGTAAGAAATTTTCTTAAAATTTTTGGACTCCTTTGAGAGCAAGGGAGAAAGACACCAGCATGAACTCTGAATAGAAGTGTTTTTGAGTGGGAATTATTTAGGTGTAACTAATTCTAATAGTTAAACATTTTCTTGGGTTTTCCTCAATAAATCCTGAAAACTCTGCTTTCAAAATGGAGGAAGGGGAGGATTGATTTTAAATATATTCATCTGAGCATGATGAAAGTATTAAAATTGCACAAGCAGGAAATTTATGGGGCACTTTTCCTTCTGCCCATTTTTGCAATGGTCAAAGAGACTGAAATTCAGTATGTTCTCAAATTAGCTAAAGAAACTCCTTGTCAAAGCTCTCTCAATCCATCTGGTTAGTATTATTAAAGCATTATGAGGTATATGTGCTTTCCATTGGAAAAAAAAATGAATAATCCCTTCAAATATGTCATTTCATAGGATTGAAATATGAAGGCAACTGTTAAGGGAGCTATCAAAGCAGGCTGAAGTACAGTGTGAGTTGTCAAGGGGAAAATATAAAAGAATTTTCAATAACTGGAGGTTCAGTAGATTCTAATGCCAAAGATTGATATTGTAAGAACATTACTTAGAATCCTTAGAGACTATTACTAGTTGCATGGAGGCATCTGAATCCAAAAGATAAACTCTGAACTACCTGTACCGTATTAGAGTGTCTGGGGCCTAGTAGGTGCAGTGAGGGGACACTTGGAGGTGCCCTTTGACATAACAGTCCCCCTAAAGCACAACACACTGCGAGTTTCTCTTCCAGCTTTGGCCTTTTGGTATAAGGCCAACCATGTCCCGTGCACTTCAACTCAAGTGAGAAAACCCTTTCCTTTAAGCAGGATGTGGTAGAAAGAGTGAGGACCTACAGTCAGGTGGATCTTGAGCCAGATTCAAGCTCCCAGACCTCCCACTCATAAACTTGATGACTTTGGGCCAGCACAGTGCCTGTTTCATACAAGTCAGTTCATACAAGTCACTCAGTACATCCCTCTTGATCTGATCTGTTGAATCAGAGCACTTACAATGCCTAATCACCAGTTTCCTTCTCTTATGATAGTGTTTAAGGGTGGAGTATAAGGGGAGACAATTTGGGTCAGATCCTGGCTTTAAAAGTACTTAACTCTCTGTTTGGTTTCTTCATCTGTCAAGTGGAGACAACTATAGTATCTACTCATAAGCAGAAATACTTAAAACAGTGCCTCATATATTATAAGCCCTGTGTGTGCAGATAGGTAGATGAGATAGATGATAGACAGATAGATAGACAGATAGACACATACATATATATTTTAAAAATAAATGATTATTCTGCATATCAAAGTGAATCAAAGACTTAGGCACTAAAACAAAGACCCTGGGCCTAAAAGAAGTAAAAGTAGACATAAATTTTTACCACATCAGCTTAGGACCTGACTTCCTTAATAAGATTCCTAAAGCGCAAGAAGTAAAATCAAGAATCAATAAATGGGTTGGGTTCAAACTAAAAAGCTTCTTCTCAGCAAAGAAAACAATCAATAACATGAAGAGAGAACCTACAGAATGGGCGAAAATCTTTACTACATGCACCTCGGTTAGAACACTAATCTCCAGGATCTATAAAGAACTCAAAAAACTCAACACCAAAACAACAAATAACCCAATCAAAAGATGGACTGAGGAACTGAATAGACCCTTCACAGAAGAAGAAATACAATTGAATAACAAATATATGAAAAAATATTCAACATCTCTAGCAATTAGAGAAATGCAAATCAAAACCACACTGAGATTTCATCTCACGCTAGTCAGAATGGCAATTATAAAGAATACAAGCAACAATAAATGTTGGTGAAGATGTGGGGTAAGGGTACAATCATGCATTGCTGGTGGGACTCCAAATTGGTGCAACCACTCTGGAAAGCAGTATGAGGATTCCTCAGAGAACTTGGAATGTAACCACCATTTGACTCAACAATACCACTCCTAGATTTATACCGAAAGGACTTAAAAATCAGCATACTACGGTGACACAGCCACATTGATGTTTTTATCAGCTCAGTTCTTGATGACTAAACTATGGAACCAACCTAGGTGTCCTTCAACAGACAAATGGGTAAAAAAAAAATGTGATATATATACACGATGGAATATCACTCAACCTTAAAGAAGAATGAAATTATGGCCTTTGCAGGTAAATGAATGGAGCTGGAGAATATCAGGCTAAGCAAAATAAACCAATCCCCCCAAAACAAAGGTTGAATATTTTCTCTGATACGTGGATGCTAATTCACAATCAAGTGGGGGAGGTAGGTAAGAATAGAGTACTTTGTATTAGGCAGAGGTGAGTGAAAGGAGGGGAGGGGGTATAGGGTAGGAAGAATAGTAGAATGAATTGGACAATATTACCCTATGTGCATATATGATTACACAACAACAGGTGTGATTCTACATCACGTACAACCAAAAGAATGAGAAATTATACTCTATTTATGTATGATGTGTCAAAATGCATTCCAATGTCATGTATAACTAATTAGAACAAATTTTAAAAAATAAATAAATGAGAGTTCTGTAAGTTTCTATCACTTCAAAAATATTATACACAGAATAATTTTACATATATTTTTCTTATTTTTATTTTATTCATTTTAAATATTTTATTAACTTATTTTTATGTATCTCCCTATATTTTTAATTTTCCCATAAAAAATTGCATTTTTATGTCTGTAGTCCTTTCATTATAAGCCCACATCAAAGTCCTCAACATCCTCCTAAGGCCTCTACAAAAAAGCACCAAATTTCCTCTATTGTTCAGTGCTTTATAGCACCAAATATGTTCATGGAAGAGCCTCGTTGATCCCGACATCAAGATCTTTGCAGAGACCACCTGACTTGGCCTGGCTTACCCCCCAGTGAAGACTGGCATTTGGGTAGAGAAGCTAACTGCCGACTTTCTGTCATCATCACCTCCTGCTACGTTTGAGGACTACCTAGAAGGGCGTAGGAGGTGATATCTCTGGTGCCCTTCCTGCTGTGAGGCTGGGATTGCTTCTCACTGAATAGATAAAAAGTCTTTGAAACTTGACATTTGGAGAGCAGACTTTGTATTAGAATTCAAATATCTCTTCAATTTACTTATGTTTTGTGAGTGGGTGAATACATGGGAGTAGAGAGGGAAAGGGGAAAATTCTTAAGGACAACAACATTGCCATTAAATGTATGGCAATAGCAAAAAAATTTTTTTAATTGTAATACTTGGTGAAAATGCAGCAAGACAGCAACATATGTGCTGATAGTGGAGTTATAAATTACTCCAGTCTTACTGAAAGTGCTTTGGCAACACCCAAAGAGACTTAAAAATCATTTATGTATCTACAAAATTTAAGCTTCATGAAAACAGAGATATTTTGTTGGTTTTTCACTTTTTTCTTTCTATCATATTGCCAATTTGGAATGACCTAGTACCTAGTGGGTGCTTATTAAGAATTTGTTGAATGAATGAATCAATGAATAAATGAGTCATTAGTCTCTTAAGTCCGCTTACAGTGGTTCAACCTGAGAAGAAAGTCTCAAATGCAAAGTTGCCTGTGTGCTCATCACAACATAACTTATAATAGTGAAGATTTGGAAATACTTATAATACTTATAATATAGAAGATGGGAACTATTAGATAATAGTTTGTAGTAATTTTCAGTTTTTAAGGATGCTTTAAGCTGAATTTTTAGTAGAAACATGCTAATCAGACCGTTTTAAGTGAAAAAAGAAGTGTGTGACATTTTGTTTAAACAAAAATTTTCTACATTTTTTTAAAGCATAGAAAAAGACTGGAAGAAAATGAATCAAAATGATACAATGATCATCTATGTCTGGGTGATTTTAAGGCATGATTTTATTTTTTTTTCTCTCAATTTTTGTGTGTCATGAGCATATATTAATTTTAAACTTGGGGAAAAATATGTTACAAAGTCCCTCTTGAACTTACAGAGTAGGAGACCACAGTTACTGGTTGTGTGTGTGTTGAGGTTCCAAAGCCTTTGTGGGGCTCACATATTATATGTAAAACATTTTTGTTTTGCAAAATAAGAAGTATGAAACCAAAGTAGGAAGTGGTAGCTTTTATTGCTGTTTTTATTACTATTGTGGCAGGTGCCACTATTTTAGAAAGAGTTCAATATCAGACCTTATTGTGATAGGTTTAAAATCCCCCACAGGTTTGGAAGGACACCTTCAGTTTGTGTCTGTTTTATATTGAGTGCCTGGCATAGTGCAGGTGATTCTTCACCACTTTTGCTGAGTGAGTAAAGGAAGGTTGGGGAGTTGCTGATCTTCCACATTCATTTGTCAAGATAATATGAACTACAGAAGTGAGTCATTGACCATGGACTACAGAAGTGAGTCATTTTCCTGCCAGTGATGGAGAAGCACCAACATCAACTCTGTGCAGCTCCTTTGATATCTTTTCATACACTGAATCCTGTGTGTCAGCCTATGTTATACCAGGTATATAGATGAGGAAGCTGAGGGAAGTTACATAGCTGTCTCAAGGTCATATATTTAGTAACCAATGGAGCCAATTTAAATTCAGGTCTGTTTGGCTCCTAAGCTCTCTGCTTTTCCCCCTCACTCTATCCCTTTCCAGAGGAGTGACTAGGCAATATGTATTCCTCATCTGAATTGGGGACTTCCTTGGATATTTTAGATTGTGCTGTTTCAATGTTTTCTGTCGTTGCTATCCAAAAACAAGGAACACTAGGCATCTTCAAATCTGGAGGGGAATTGGTTAAAAGGTTCCTTTGTTTCTGGTTCAAGTAGCAACCCTTAGATAAACCGGTTAGATCTGGAGACCTAGTCACATCCAGCAATTGTCTGTGAAAATCCTGTCTTCCCATTGCTTACAATGAGATTCCTAAACAGCAACTGTATGTTTACCTAATTAAGTCCACAGGCTCACACTTCTCTCTCTTTGGATGTAACAGTGAAGTCATCACAGCTAGAGGGAAGCAGGTTTTGTGAAGTCCCCTTGACCTTTTTGATGGCCTTTGCCTCCTTGAAGATAGATTCCATTTATGTATATTATTCTCTTAAGTGGCATTTCCTCAACAAAGCTCAATAGTCATTCCAGTTTAAACCAGAATACCCCCATCCCAGGGTCCTAAGAAACTGGCTCTGAGCTAGTATCGGAAACTGAGTCACAGTGAGTTGTTTTTATTTTTTTACTTTTATTATTTTTTAATTTATTTATTTATTTTAACAAATTGACTGTTCTTTAGAAAAAAGCAGCAGCCTGGACATGATAACCCAGCCACATTCTTGTTTAAGTGAATGAATTCCCCTGACTCACCTGCCCATTGTCATGGTGCCTGAGACAGTAATGATGGAATGGGCCAGTGGAGAAGCTGTATGAGCTGGAGAAACAAAAACGGGGAAAATGGTCCCAATTCCCAAGAGAATCCATCTATTCCCCTGGACCAGGCAGGGGACCCCAGGTGAGATTTTTTTCACAGGGAGTAAATTGGTTTACTCAGGCTATCACAACAAAATTTCACGGGTTTAAACAAGAGAAATTCGTTCTCTCATCTCAGCATAACTTGTAAGAGTGAACTCCAGAGGCTAGAAGTCAAAGATCAAGGTGCCCGCAGACTTGGTTTCTTCTGTGATCTCTCTCCTTGGCTTGCAGATGGCCGCCTTTTCACTGTGTCCTCATGTGCTCATTCTTCTATGTTGTCCGAATCATAATTTCCTCTTCTTATAAAGACAATAGTTACACTGGATTGGGGCCACCCTTCCAACCCATTTTAACTTAATTACCTTTTTTAAGACCCTATATCCAAATAAGGTCACACTCGGAGAACTGAGAGGTGAGGACTTCAACTTAAGAATTTTGAGGGTACACAATTTAGCCCAAAATAGAAGCCTGTGGAGAATCAGGATAGAAAAGTATCGTTACATTATAAACCATGAGGACTGATGCCAGCAACTCTTCTAGTACTGGGAGGGCTAATCTCACCCCCAGAAAAGAGATCGCGTCTTAGAGACCCTTTGTACCCCAGCACAGATGCACAGCAGTGCTCGAAACAGAAACAAGGACCTGCTCATCTCCTGGGCTTGAAATATCCAAGGTCTGCACCGTCCTTCAACACACAAAGAGGAATCAAGTCTTGCTTTCCCTCCCACTGACATGGAATCTGAATCCATCCCTTCTCTCCTCTGTCCTGCCCTAATCTTCTTCCTTCACGTGGACTCTGGCAACAATCTTATTACTGCCTCACAGCCCACAGCCGCCGCCCCTCCCTGGTCCTGTCAAGGATTCATTTAAGTGAGGATTGGACCATCTTTGCTGCTGGACTTCCTTCCCCACTGCCTCCAGTGTCATCAGTCTTGCCTCAGCTTGTACTTGAAGCCATGCCTTGACACCTAGAATGATGTGGTTAGTGAAGCTTACAGGGCTCATTTCCATCTGGCCTGACCTCCCTCCAGCCTCCCTGCCTGACACACCACAGCCTGTCAGCTACACCTCCCAGATGGTCCAGCACCCCAAACCTCCTCTTTCAGGAGGTGCCCTGAGCCTGGTGCCTCCAGGTGGGACTGCTTTCCTCCTATCTCCAGTCTTGAAGAATTGTCCAGATAGGGCCCAGTTCTAATGCTGCTTTTCTGCTAAGCCTTCCTTATGCTCTCCCAAGTCCTCCAGGAGGTTATGGGTTCCCTCCTATTCTGCAGCCCACAGCACTTGTACATTTCTGACTGAGCTGCTCATCATCTTGAGTTACGTCATTTCTTCACCTTGCCTCACTAGGATGTGAGCTCCTGGACAAAACACTTTCTCTCACCACCTCTGTGTTCCGGTGCCCCACATAGCCCCCTGCAGAGCTGGTTCGCAGTGGGTAGGCGTGAAATAAGCAGGTACATGATGTTATGGAAGTCCCTCCACTGCCTTGTCAATGGCCCATTCTGTGGGATTGTTTCCACACCCTGTTATCATACAGGGTCCACGCACTTCAGAATCAGGACGTGTGGATGTCAAGCAGCCGCAGCCTAGCTGTTGGAGTTCTAGTCCAGTAGAATGAGCTGTGGACTGTTGATAAGTGAAGTCCTTTATTCATATCATTGCTCTGGCAGCCTTCCAAGAAGAGTTGCAGAAAAATTTCCAGCAATGGTCAAAAGTTGAAGCAATACAAGTACTTACTCATCACAGAATGCAGCAAAGCTGCATGAGACCTAAGACGACTTCCCCCCACACAAAAAAAAAGACTCGCACAATGTTTTTTTGAACAATTCTCTTAGACACAGCACAAAACAAGCAATTTTTTAATTCAAAGTCATAAATAAGGAAGTCCAGTGTATAAGCAGATAGATATTATAAAAGCTGGGTTAAAGCACAGTGGAAGAAGACATGTTGCCATGACACCCTTTTCCCACCCACCACCTGAGACCTCTATGGAACATCTGAGGACCTAATAGACTTCTGAAGTCCAGACTGGCACTGGCAGCTGCTCATCAATTTGTCCAACCTTGGAGCCAATTCTGTTGATCTCTCTCTCTCTCTCTCTCTCTCCCTCTCTCTCTCTCTCTCTCTCTCTCTCTCTCTCTCTCTCTCTCTCTCTCTCTCTCTCTCTCTCCCTTATTCAGTTCCTACAACAAGCCAGGCACTACAGTAAAAATAAACAAGACACAGTATCCGCCACAGGAAACCCAAGAGTCTAAATGAGGACACAGCCTTGTAAACAAACACTTGGAGTAAACCTGACAAACTTTTTTAGAGCTCCAGGGCTGTGCAGGTGACAGCGAGGCTACCAAAAAAGGAGAGGGCAACGGATTCTCCAGTCAGTCTCCAAAATAAGACTGACTGAATTCCCAGACGAGTTTTAGTCACCACACACTGTTGCTGCTAAAGGAATAACCCAGGAAGCTTTTCTGTTAAGAGCCTCTGCACCCGCTGGGGCCTCCGCTCCTCTGTTGTCCCCAGCAGTGTTAAGTGCACAGGGCAAGCCCTGGGAGAGGAGGGAGGCCAGGGGAGGAAATCTCTCTCCAGTATGGGGGACACAGCTGTCACCTTCCCTCACAACGCGCAGGGCTAGCGCCTCAGCCAGATTCTTTTGTCCCAGTCCACTGGGGATTTAGGGAGGGCATTATGCCCAGAGGTCTTTAAATAATGTTGTCACTCATGAGTAAACCTTCTTCAGGAAACCCAGGCCTTCTTTCACTAGAAATTAAATGAAATGAGGAAAAGGCTCTCCCCTGCCTGCCCTGCATATTTGAGTGGATGAACCGGCTGCGGAATAGGTCAGGCTTCTGCACGCTGTAGCCGCATTCCAGGCTCCACATATTTTGACTCCACACTGCCCAAGTCCTGGGACAATGGTTCGCCTGCCCTGCAACTTGATGTGTTTGTGCTCTCTGCTCCAGTGAGCTGAATGTTTTTTCTTTTCTTTTCTTTTCTTTCTTTCTCTTTCTTTCTTTCTTTCTTTCTTTCTTTCTTTCTTTCTTTCTTTCTTTCTTTCTTTCTTTCTTTCTTTCTTTCTTTCTTTCTTTCTTTCTTTCTTTCTTTGTATTTTATTTAGAGATAGGGTCTCACTGAGTTGCTTAGCACCTTCTTTTGCTGAGGCTGGCTTTGAACTCACGATCCTCCTGCCTCAGCATCCTGAGCTGCCAGGATTACAGGCGTGTATCCTGCTCCCTGCAAGCTGAAGGTTTTGAGGTTTAAATATGTGGCTTGATGCTGTCGTTTTCTACTGGGTCTTCTTTGACTTAGGAACCCCAGTAAGAGATGAACTTAGTCACCTTGTGGTTTTCTCTGTGCATCATCTGTATTTATGTGGGCCTGATATTGTTCCTGCCTACAGTGTGTGAGAGCCCCTGAAAATTTCAGAAATGAGTAACTAATAGGTGTTAGTGAACAGTGCTTATTGTATTACTTTGAGAGAGCTTTAGAAAGAAAAGGGAACAATGTGTGATAGGAGGTACATCCTGAAACAGGCACAGTGCTTGGTACCCTGGCTTCCTGTCATGTTGGCCATGAATTGTGGCTTTGTTTGTCTCTCTCTCTCTCTCTCTCTCTCTCTCTCTCTCTCTCTCTCTCTCTCTCTCTGGTCTGTAACTTCAGTAGGGCAAGACCATGCCCAACTCATGCATCATCATATCCAGCTCTGAGCACAATACCTGGCACGTGGGTATGTTGAATGAACCCATGAATGATCTCAGGTGATCTCCTGATGGCCTTGAAGAACTAGTATTACTATCCCCATTTTATACATGAATAAATTAAGGTTCTAAGAAGTTGAGACGCTTCTTACAGCTACACAGTCAATCATTAAGGCAGACAGCATTAAGCCAGGGACTTCAAACAACTCTTGTTTCTATTTGAAGCTGGAGGCACTCATTTTTGACCATAAAACAGAACAGAAGGAAATCCTTTTTTCCAGTGTTCTAGGAAATACTCAAGTCATGTTCTGTCCTGTCTTCTTTGTAAATAAGAGAGACATTATTCTCCCATAATTACAACTGTGTGTCCCACCTAGTCTCTCCCCGGCTCTGTGAGGGGATGCTGGCACGAATAATGGTAAATGGTGACCATTCCACCTCCTTTGTAACACCATGCAACTAGCTCCCTTCCTCACACCCTAATTCTTTTACCTGCACCCATTTCTCTATCAGATTTTCATGTCTGTGCATCCTTGTCCCTGGTCTAGCCTTTCATTCCCTGCCCCATTCCACTCTACTTTTCAGAAAAATGATATTTTCCCATTTATCTTCAATCCCTTCCGTAATGTTCTTTTTAATTCCATCCATCAACTAAAATATACTCTGCACCCTGAGTTTACTGCTTCACTCAACCCCCTCTCACATGGAGGTGGTTTCTTTTCACTCTCCTCAGCCCTCCACGTCAGGACACAGGTAGGTTTCCCTTCATTCCCCAACACCGCATTCAGAACTGTACTTCCCAACAACTGCTATCATAACAAAATTTCCACTTCTGTTCCTTTTTACAATTGTGCTACTTAGAGATACTGACCTTTTGTCCTCTTTTATTCATTGAGGACTTAGGCACCAGCAGATTAACTTTCTCCATTCTGATCCTGCCATCATATTGGGTCACCGCACGATCAATATGACTGATTTTTCTAATACCCAACTGTAATCATTTTCCTCAGCTACTCTGCAGTAAGACCCTGGACCTTAACATCAGGTGAAATTCCTCCAGGTCAGAAATGAGTGATTCTAATAATACAGTGTGACCACAGATGCTGCTTGGTCGACGTGGCCTCTGAATTCACCACAGTGATCCTGCCCACTCAGCCTTCTACTTCACCCCCATGAATTCACTTAATGCAGTCATCATCCTATCCACCCAACCCAGTTGGGCTCCACAGTCCATCCTTCCCACTTTCCCTAACAATACCCTAAACTTTTTGCCCCCTGTGTCTCCTTTCTTGAGGAGACCATCCTGTCAGCCTTTAAACCAGCTCAGGTCTCTCCATCTTAATGTACTCAATTTTAGTAACCAGACTTCTTGACTTATGTGCATTTGCTATTTCCATTTCCTCAACTTACGCTTATTCTTCAAAACACTCTGATATAACTGCATCATCTTTTCCCAGAACCTCCATTTTGCTAAATCCAATAGAAAGTTTCCAGTTCTCATGTTATCTTGACCTCCCAAAGAAATTCAGCAGTTAGCCACTACGTTCTTCCTGAAACACTAGCCTCCTTTGTCACCTGGTGACAGTCCTTCTTATGATTCTGCCTTGTGGCTGTTTCATCTCAGTCTCCTTCACCTGCCTGTCCTCCTATCCAGCCTTGAAACACTGGGGTTTCTCAAAGTTCAGACTTAGTTTCAGTGCTCATTCTAAACTCTCCCGCACCCAAAGTGTAATATGTCACCACTATGGATTCAATGGCCATTCATTTGCTAACAATTATCAAATTATTTCTCGAACCCTGAGATCCAGGCTTGTAGATACCTACTTCCTTAGTGATATTTCAAGATGAATTTCTCAAAGGCAAGCTCAATGTACATAAAGTAAAGTTTGAGGTAAGTCTCTTTCCTTCTACTCCCTCCCCAAATAATCCCAGTCCTCATCATTAGTGTCCCACCAGCCATCCAATGATGACAGCAGTCCTTGACTCCCCTCCCACTCAACCCCCAAGTCTTATCTGTCACCAGATCCTGTGCATTTTATTTCTCCATATGTCTCTTACCCTTCTATGTCTCTCCATCTCTGTTCCACCTCCTAGTGCAAGCTGCTGACATTACCTCTCACCTGGACTATTGCAAGGAACTCCTAACTTATCAGCACATTCTTAGTCTTCTCCAAAAATTCTCTTTACTGCAGCCAAAGTTAACTAGGCATTTTTTATTTAAATCTTTCAGAGATTTCTCATTTCCCTGAAGTTTCAAACCTCAGTCCTCAGCAAAGTCGCACTCATTCCACACAATCTTGGTTTCCGTCTGTGCTCCTTCCTTTTTACAAAGCTTTAAGCAAGGTGGCTCTTCTTTAGTTAGAAAGTTTCTCTGCTGGACCCCACCCCACCACTTGACCTAATTAGCTTTGTTATTGTGATTGTTTTATTTAAAGATATTTTGTTAGTCTTCACCACAGAATTTTTTTATTACTATTATAATTATTATTGAAAGAATACTTAACATGAGATCTACCCTCAATAAATTTTTAAGTGTTCAATGTAGTATGTTATTATAGACACTGTGTTGTACAGTGGATCTCTAGAATACTTCATTGTGCATAACTGAAGTTTTGTACCTATTGATTCCTCATTTCACCTTCCCTGCAGTTCCTGACAACCACCATTCGATTCTTTGCTTCTATAAGCTTGACTACTTGAGATACTTCATGTAAGTATTCCATGCCTATATTTACCCTTCTGTTACTGACTCATTTCATTGAACATAATGTCCTCAGGGTTCATCCATATAGGATGTCCTTCATTTTTGAGGCTGAATTCCATTCTATTGTATATACATGCTGCATTTTTTAATCCATTCATTTGTCAGGGATATTTAAATTGTTTCCACCTCCTAGCTATTGTAAATAATGCTGCAGTGAACATGGAATGCTAATATTTCTTTGCCATCTTAATTCAATTCTTTAGTAAGTACCTGGCAATGGGATTTGGATTCTCGGATCATATGGTAGTTTTGTTTTTAATATTTTGAGGAAGTTCCATACTGTTTTCCATAGTGACAGCACCATTTTACATTTCCACCAACAGGATACAAGGGTTCCAATTTTTCCACATCCTGGACTGTATTTATTTATTCATTTATTTATTTAGTAATAGCCATTCTAGCAGGTGTAAGGTGATATCTCATTATAGCTTTTATCTGCATTTCCCTGATGATTAATGATATTGAGTATCTTTTCATATGTCTGTTGGACATTCATGTGTCTTCTCTGGAAAAATGTCTGTTCAGTTTCTTTACCCATTTTTAAATCAAGTTATTAGTATTTTTGCTTTTTGGGTTTTTTGTTGTTGTTGTTATTGAGTTGAGCTCCTTATATGTTTTGGAAATTAATTCCCATTTCAGATAGGTAGTTTACAAATATTTTCTTCCATCCTCTAGATCATCTTTTAACTTGTTTTCTTTGCTATGCAGAAGCATTTTAGTTTATGTCCACTTGTCTGTTTTGACTTTTGTTTCCTGTGCTTTTGATGTCTTACCCAACAGTCATTGCCCAGATCAATATCATGACTTTTATAGTTTCAGGTGTTATAACTTAATTCTTTAATCTATTTTCATGTGTGGTGCAAGATAAGGGTTCGAGTTCATTCTTTTGTGTGTAGATATCTAGTTTTCTCAACACTATCGTTGAAAAAAATTAACTTGTTCATCTAATTTTAAACATGGCTTCCTCTGGGAAGCCTCTTCTAATTATAGCATCCTCTGCTATGAAAGTCTATATAGAAATATTATTATATTGTAATATTATTATACTGTAATATTTCTTCCAATGAAATAATTATTTGGGCAATTGTTTATTTTTCTTTAAACCATTTATTAATTGTCTTCCCTGTTAGGACACGAGCTTCTATTTTTTCCAGCTGTACCCCCACTGCTTAGCATACTACATCATGTGACGTATGTAATCCACAAACTTTGTAGAATGAATGGTATCACTTTGGAAATTTTGTTTGAATGGATGAAAAATCATTTTATCTTCTTTTTTCTATATCAGTTTTCTCTATAAAGTGAGAGAATAGGGCATTTTTATCTCTCTTCCACTGTACCTGTGCATGTCAACAGTATGCACTCATTGAATGAATGGATGAAGAAGAAGAAACAAATGATGATTAGACTGAGTGAGCAGGGCCATCCAGCTCCACCAACACAGGAGAGGAACTCATTCTATGAGCCATATAAATTTAAGAATTATTGGGATTGAGAAAGGCACAGAGAAACAAACCAAAGGAATGAACAAATTATTCAATGAAATAATATCAGAAAATTTCCCAAATCTGAAGAATGAAATGGAAAATCAAGTACAAGAGGCATATAGGACACCGAATATACAAAATTACAGCAGACCCACACCAAGGCACATTATAATGAAAATGCCTAACATTCAAAGTAAAGATAGAATTGAAAAGACTGTGGGAGAAAAGCATCAGATTACATATAAGGAGAAAGCAATATGGATATCTGTAGATTTCTCAGCCCAGATCCTAAAAGCTAGAAGAACCTGGAACAGCATATTTCAAGCTCTGAAAGAACATGGATGCTAACCTTCAGATCTGAAGATGAAATAAAATCCTTCCATGATAAGAAAAAGTTAAAAGAATTTACAAATAGAAAGTCTGCACTACAGAACATTCTCAGCAAAATATTCCATGAGGAAGAAATGAAAAACAAGGATGTAAATCAGCAAAGGGAGAAACTACCCTAAAGCAATAACCAAATAAAGGAGAAACCAAGTCATGTTAAAAAACAAAAATAAGCCAAATGACCAGGAATACAAATATCTCAATAATAACCCTGAATGTTAATGGCCAGAACTCATCAATCAAAAGATATAGACTGCCAGCAATACACTACCTTCAAGAGACTCATCTCATAGAGATACCCAAAGACTAAAGGTGAAAAGATGGGAAAAAGCATACCATACACATGGACTCAGCAAAAACATATCAGATAATGTGGACTTCAAGCCAAAGTTAGTCAGAAGGGATAAAGAAGGACATTTCATACTGCTTAAGGGAACCATAAATCAGCAAGACATAACAATCATAAATATCTATGTCCCAAACAGTGTACATCAAACAAATCCTTCTCAAGTCCAGAAATCAAATAGACCACAACATAATAATACTAGATGACTTTAACACACTTCTCTCACCACTGCACAGATTTTCCAAATAAAAATTGAACAAGGAAAACATAAATCTCAATAACACAATAGATAATTTAGACTTAATAGACATACAGAGAATATTGCATCCAACAAAGTATGAATACACTTTCTTCTCAGCAGCACATGGAGCCTTCTCTAAAATAGACCATATATTATGACACAAAGCTAATGTTAGTAAATACAAAAAAATAGAGATACTACATTGTATTCTATCAGATCATAATGGATTGAAATTAGAAATAAATGACAGAATGAAAAACAGAAACTACTCCAACACCTGGAGATTAAATAAAATGCTATTGTATGATGAATGGATAACAGAAGACATCAAGGGGGGATAAAAAAATTTAGAGGGAAACGAGAACAAAGATACAACATATCAAAATCTCTGGGACACCATGAAAGCAGTACTTAGAGGAAAATTCATTTCATGGAGTGCATTCAATAAAAGAAGCAAAAAATCAACAAATACATGACCTACAACTACAGCTCAAAGCCCTAGAAAAAGAAGAACAGATCAACACCAAAAGTAGTAGAAGACAGGAAATAGTTAAAATCAGAGCTGAAATCAATGAAATTGAAACAAAAGAAATAATTTAAAAAATTGACAAAATAAATAGTTGGTTCTTTGAAAAAATAAACAAAATTGATAAACCCTTAGCCACACTAACAAGAGAATGAGAGAGAAAACTCAAATTACTAAAATTCAGGATGAAAAGGAAATATCACAACAGAAATGAGTGAAATACAAAACATAATGAGAAACTATTTTGAAAATCTATACTCCAACAAAATAGAAAATCTCAAAGACATCAACAGGTTTTTAGAGATGTATGATTCACCCAAACTGAATCAGGAGGAAATACAATTTAAATAGATCAATTTCAAGTAATGAAATAGAAGAAGTCATCAAAAGCCTACCAACAAAGAAAAGTCCGGGACCAGATGGGTTCTCAGCTGAGTTCTACAAAACTGTTAAAGAAGAGCTCATTCCAATACTCCTCAAAGTATTCCATGAAATAGAAGAGGAGGGAACCCTCCCAAACTCATTCTATGAAGTCAATATCACCCTGATACCTAAACCAGACAGAGGCACATCAAAGAAAGAAAATTTCAGACAAATATCCTTAATGAATTTTGATGCAAAAATTCTCAACAAAATCTTAGCAAATCGCATACAAAAATATATTTAAAAGACAGTTCACCATGATCAAGTGGGTTTTATCCCAGGGATGCAAGTTTGGTTCAACATCTGGAAATCAATAAATGTAATTCACCGTATCAACAGACTTAAAGTCAAGAATCACATGGTTATTTCCATAGATGCAGAAAAAGCATTCGATAAAATACAGCATCCCTTCATGCTCAAAACACTAGAAAAAATAGAGGTAGTAGGAACATTCCTCAACATTGTAAAGGTTATCTATGCTAAGCCTGTGGCCAATATCATTCTAAATGCTGAAAAACTGAAAGCATTCCCCCTAAAAACTGGAACAAGGCAGGGATGTCCTCTTTCACCACTTCTATTCAAAATCATCCTTGAAACTCTAGCCCAGAGTGATTAGACAGACCAAAGAAATTAAAGGGATACAAATTGGAAAAGAAGAACTCAAACTATCCCTATTTGCTTATGACATGATTATATATTTATAGGAACCACAAAATTCGACCAGAAAACTTGGAGAACTCATAAGTGAATTCAGTAAAGTAACAGGATATAAGATCAAGGCTCATAAATCTAATGCACTTTTATTCATAAATAATGAATCCTCAGAAAGAGAAGTTAGAAAAACTACCCCATTCACAATAGCCTTGAAAAAAATAAAATACCTGGGAATCAATCTAACGAAAGAGGTGAAAGATCTCTACAATGAGAACTACAGAACACTAAAGAAAGAAATTAAAGAAAACCTTAGAAGATGGAAAGATCTCCCATGTTCTTGGATAGGCAGAATTGTCAAAATGGCCATACTACCAAACGTGCTACACAGATTCAATGCAATTCCAATTAAAATCCCAATGATGTACCTCACAGAAATAGAGCAAGCAATCATGAAATTCATCTGGAAGAATAAGAAACCCAGAATAGCTAAAGCAATCCTTAGCAGGAAGAGTGAAGGAGGGGGTATCGCAATACCAGAACTTCAACTCTACTACAAAGCAATAGTAACAAAAACGGCATGGTATTGGTACCAAAATAGACAGGTAGATCAATGGTACAGAATAGAGGACATGGACACAAACCCAAATAAATACAGTTTTCTCATAGTAGACAAAGGTGCCAAAAATATGCAATGGAGAAAAGATAGCCTCTTCAACAAATGGTGCTGGGAAAACTGGAAATCCATATGCAGCAGAATGAAACGAAACCCCTATCTCTCACCCTGCACAAAACTCAACTCAAAATGGATCAAGGACCTTGGAATCAGACCAGAGACCCTGCATCTTATAGAAGAAAGAGTAGGCCCAAATCTTCAACTTGTTGGCTTAGGATCAGACTTCCTTAACAGGACTCCCACAGCAAAAGAAATAAAAGCAAGAGTCAATAACTGGGATAAATTCAAACTAAATAGCTTTCTCTCAGCAAAGGAAACTATTAGCAATGTGAAGAGAGAGCCTACAGAGTGGGAGAAAATCTTTGCCACTCATACTTCATATAGAGTGCTAATTTCCAGAACATATAAAGAACTCAAAAAACTCTACACCAAGAATACAAATACCCAATCAACAAATGGGCTAAGGAAATGAACAGACACTTCACAGAAGAAGATGTACAAGCAATCAACAGATATATGAAAAAATGTTCACTATCTCTAGTAATAAGAGAAATGCAAATCAAAACTACCCTAAGATTCCATCTCACCCCAATTAGAATGGTGATTATCAAGAATACAGGCAACAATAGGTGTTGGTGAGGATGTAGGGGAAAAGGTACACTCATACATTGCTGGTGGGGTTGCAAATTAGAACAGCCACTCTGGAAAGCAGTGTGGAGTTTCCTTAGAAAACTTGGAATGGAACCACCATTTGACCCAGCTATCCCACTCCTTGGCCTATACCCAAAGGACTTAAAATCAGCATACTACAGAGATGCAGCCACATCAATGTTCATAGCTGTGCAATTCACAATAGCCGGTTTGTGGAACCAACTAGATGCCCTTCAATTGTTGAATGGATAAAGAAGCTGTGATATATATATATGAAAATTACTCAGCCATGAATAAGAATAAAATTATGGCATTTGCAGTCAATGGATGAAGTTGGAGCATATCATGCTAAGTGACATAAGCCAATCCCAAAAAACCAAAGGACTAATGATCTCACTGATATGTGGATGATGATACATAATAGGGAGTGGGAGGGAGGCAAGAATTGAGGAAGGATGGACTATATAGAGGAAAAAGGGGTGGGAGGGGTGGGGGGAAGGAAAAATAACATCATTACCCTATGTAAAGTATGATTACACAAATGGTATTCCTCTACTTCATGTACAACCAGAGAAACAAGTTGTACCCCATTCATTTATAATAAGAAAAAAAAATCTCTATTGAGTTATTTACCATGGATCTTTACTCCTGAATTTGTGTATTGAGGATTACAGTTTATGCAAATCTTTCGTCTTTGCTTCTAGTACAGTCTCTTAAAATCATTGGGGTGCTTACATAAAGTCCTGGTCCTGCTGAAATCAGCATTTATAGATGGGGGCCAAGGATTTGAAATATAAACCAGCAACAAAGGTGCTCCTGATGAGTACTGAATTTTGTGAGTTGGTGTTAAAAAGAAGTTTGAATCAATGTCCTCTCCACTCTTTAATCCACTGTAGTGTTTCACAGACAACCCAGAAGTGTATTTCCAACAGAGGAACTTCCATAGCACACTCAGAGGCAAGAACATGCCTACTTCATCTGGGAACTGGCAAGTAGTTTGCTATGTTGAAGACTACCGTGGCCAGAGGTGGGGGTGCTATTTAAAGGAGACTTTAAATATTGACTTTACTGATTACAGAATATAGGTTTTAGAAGAGCGTGGTAGCTAAATGGCACTGAAGAAAGTCGCAGGCATGGAGTTATGTTTCTTGAGGCATTTGGAAGACAGATCATCCTGCAGGTCTCTGAGAATATCAACATGGCTTCCTTCAGAGTAGACAATGTCAGTCCAGAACAGCAGAGCACACTTGAAGGGATTCCAGTAATTTTCCTGAAAATCAAGAATGGAAAAAAAGTGATTTAACTAGGTGCAGATAGTCCCTAAGTGTATAGGTTCCAGAGTTTATCATGTCCATGACATGAGAAATTTTTAAAAAGACACTCAAATTCATTAAGTGTGAGGATTAAATTTTATCCCCTCATCTCAGGAAGGAATTTAAAAAACAACTCAATGTTGATTATATAAACCAAGAACTGGTAATAAAAACAATTCACATGGTTTGAAACTCCACATTTTCCTTTCCTTTTAATATAAATCTAATTAAAATGGAAATGTCATTCAAAAAAGAATTCTTGAACTTTTAAATTTTAGTTCAGTCCCCTTTGAGTTTCTCTCATTAATTTTTTATCTGCAGTAGGTCACCATCACCAGTTAAAATTTATTAAGCACCTGACTAAATTCCAAATAAATGGTATCCCAACTCTGAGAACCAAGGAAAATAGATGGAAGATAGAGGTTATAGAGGGAAGAACCAACAGGATGAGACACTGAATCCCGAGGGTTCAATTCACATGTTCTTCCCAGTGCTCAGCACATGGTCAAGACCAGCCAGAGCTGTGTTTATTGGATGTTCAGGTGTGTGGGCCAATAGCCAGGCACATCATACACAGGGAGCTCAGCCAGTCCTTAGGACAGATTTTGAAATAGATATTCTATCTTCTTTCTATACCTGTGAAATCAAGGAAGGGAAAAGCTAGGAAAGTTGTTTGTGATCTCTTAACTGGTGAGCCTAAGTCACAGTTTGAATACTGGGACCAACTTCAAGGCTTTGTCTCCCTGCTCTGTGGTCTACTGCCCTTCAGGGGAGAGTCTGTCCCTGCACACCTGAGCTCCAAACAAACAAAAAGCCATTTGTGCAAATCTGCTGAGCACCCCAAACTGCCAGGTCACATAGTTTAAAATTAATTCTTAAACATGAAGGCATGTAAAGGACATTGGTTTGAATTAAAAGTTGGCAGACTGAAAATCCATGGAGGCAAGAACCAAATACAGTTTGTCTCTCATTGTATGCCCAGTGCCTGATATGTGGACTGCTCTGAAAACATACTTATTAAATGAATGATTGTGTAAATGACTTAATGAACCAACACATTGAAATGGAACTGAAGATTCAAGTCTCATTTCTGCACTTTGCTAGGGCCATGATTTTAGGCAAACTTTTGAATTCTCTTAGCTTCAGTATTCTGATCTGCAGAATGGGGATGATATTTTCACAACCTATCTTATAGGGCAGGGGTTATAATAGGTAGCAACATTTGCTAACCACTATCATAGGAAATAAAACTGCTTTGTAGACCCTAATGAGGCAGTCAAATGGAAACAATTCACTCTACTGTCTTGTATATCTAAAAAGAAAAAAAGAAAAAATTGTTCTAAATGGAAACAACTATTATAAACTGAGTCCAAAATTGACTCTAGACCTTAGAACTCCTGCCTTCTGGTGTCAAGACAGAAAGACAGACTAGTCACCCTCATCTGTGCACCACAGTGGTCATGTGTCTCCAGGTAAAATGACCTTCCTGGTTCACCTAGTAAGGTGACAGAGTTGAGCTCAAAACCCAGGAAAACAAGGATTTGGTCAATGTCCAGGCTGTGAGAGCATAACAGCCATCTACTGGATAATCACCTGTCAGATGAACTTGCCCTTGGCCATCTTACATCCTCTTCTGGCACCCCACCCACTGATATGCACGCACCAGGCTTGCGTGTACAATGCCTATTCTGAGACCCTCCCAAAGCATGTCTGTTTGTTTTATTCCTCCTGGTCCTAGTTCACTTTTTGACCTAATCCTCCTGGGCTTGCCCATCAGTGTGCAGTTGTGATGTTGGAGGAAGGAAGCTACCTCCCTTGTTCTCCGTTGCTCCCTTGTCTGTAACCTTCCTGTGCTGTTTCTGTTGAGGTTCAACTGAGTTAAAGGGCCATCAGGGTGCCAAGAACAATATTATCTAAATTTCAAATAATAGGCTCTTGGGACTAGAGGGTCATGAAGCATTTAGACTGTCACAGGGAAATTTGCCAAGAGTGTGATTCATAATCTGTTTGACTATCCACTTCTGTTCCCTTGTTGGGTAAGGAAAAAATCCTAGCATTGCCAAGTATTTAAGAAGCATATTCTTCTATTTCTTTTCCATGCTGGTTCTTATTCAACAATTTTGCATAAGCTAGTCTTCCAAAGGCAAAAGAAATCAATTTAAATAGTCACTATTCATATGTGTTTGAATGGCATTTATTAACCACATGCCCTTGGCATGTCATTGACCCATCCAATTTCAATTTCCTCTTCTTTAAATGAGAATAATAACATCTGTCCTGTCTAGAATCAAATGACATAAGCCATATATGAGAGCATTTTAGAAACAATAAAGGAGCAAAACTATGCAAGGTATTTTTATCATTGGCAAAGATATTGGGCAAGGCATGTAGCCACTTGTGTAATGAATTATATTTTTATGAAACACTTGAGTAAATAATGTGGAATGCAAAAAAATAGTACATTTTTTTAAAAATTATAATTATTTTCACTTTCCCACCAATGGGAAATTCTCTTTGATTAATATGCTACATCAGGCACAACCTTGTTAATACCAATATTTTGCTGAGTGAGGTTTTAGGAGCTGTCTGGATAAAATAGTGGCAGCCCTGGAATCTAGCAAAGTACCTGGCACAGAGGAGGTGGATGACATTTGTTGAATGAGAAAGCAAATGAATATATAGGCTGCAGGTCTTCCTTTCTGCTGGGAGAGGAAGACATTGGTCAGGAGAGCATCATGAGCCTACAGAAATCCAAAAGGATGGGCAGTCTCACTCTGACTCAGCAGAGCACTGTGAGGACTCAAGCGGGGTGTACATATGGCCCTGGGGTCCCCTCAGCATTGCTTTGCTCATCCCCCAGGTGTGCAATCTCTTTGGATTAAAATGAACCCAGAGTTGTCTGAGTAACCTTCTTTCTCCATGTGATTATTGAAGTCTTTTGTCTGGGTCTTGAAGCACAGATGTCTCCACTGAGTGGGAGCAGAGGAGGGAGGATCAATCCTGCCTAAAAAGTAGTGGGGTGAGAAGCTTTCCATCCTGGGTTCTGCCATGACAGGAATCTGGGAGATCTGGTTGCCAATTGGAAGGGAAACATGGCAAAATTGGATTCTGAGCATAATGAGATTAAATCAGGTTTTAAAAAAAAGAGAGAAGATGATGATCCAGCCCAGCTGCTAACAAATCTGAACAGTATCAGTATCAGAATCATCTAGGGGAGTTTATAAAGATATAAGGTTCTCTGATCCCCCAGACCAATGTCCATTCTTTAAAGCTACTTTCAAGTACCTGATGGTCTACCTGCTAGGTGGGGACCTTTGGTTACCACACTGAAACAAATTTGAACTGAGAGGTCCTGAATTAAGAGGTGCTCAGTGTGAAGAGCACACTTCAGATGGGGCCCACATTGAGGGACACCTGACAGCAGTGCAGCAAACCAGAGGGGAGAGAAGAGACTCTCACAGTGTCTCCTAGAAGGGCACATAAAAGAAGGAGGCAGGACCATACAAATAAGTCAGGGCTGCAGGAGACAAAGACAACCTGCTCTGACTGTTCTGCCCTGCCCTGTCCTGCTCTGCTCTGCTGTGCTCTGCACTGGCTCAGTTGGGTAGCAATATGGACAAGGCAGCTTTCCTGAGCATTCCTCTGAGACTTCAGCTGCAGTGGCTCTGGGATTGAAGGGCAAGTGAAAGCAAAGCAGGTGGGAGAGGCTGAGTGCTCCAAGCAGTCACCCCTCCTCTCCTCTCCACCTTGGCCTCTTGCCCCCAGGAGTCAGAAGTGCACAGAGGTGAAAGGGAATCTACAGGGCAGGTCCAAATGATTAAGATTTGTGTGGTAAATTCTCTCACATCTCATCTCCCTGGTCACCTACTGGAACTTAGTTCAGATTCATTTCCACTGAAAAACTTTGGTCATCAGCCTCCCGCATCCACTCTCCTCAAAGTCTCTTATGAGCTAATCACATCCTCTCCTTTATTTTTAAAAAAATATTTAGTAATGTTAGCTACAACTTGCTGAGTGCTTCCAGAGCACTAGTACTACGGTTTGAGTGTCCTGAAAAAGTCCAGTATGATTAAAGGTTTGGTCTCCAGTGTGCACAACTGGGAGGTGGTAGACTATTGGGAGGAGGGGCTTAGTGGGAGCGTGCTCTCAAGCTGGTTTTCAGTCCTGGAGCAGCCCCTCCTGAGAAAATTGTTATAGAAAGATCCAGCATGGCCCCTCCCATCCCTCTGCCTCCTGGCTGGAGGTGTGATCATTTGTTCCTATGCCCATTACCACCATGATATGCCACCATCCACCACACTCACTAAAAATCAAACCAATGGGGCTATCCCTTCTTGGACTTGTAACCACCAAAACTCTGACATAAATAAACTTTTTTTAATAAGTAAGTCTGTGTCCATATTTCATTATAGTAACAAAAATTGACTAATACAACTAGATACTTCACATCTTATTACATAAAATCCTCAGGAATCAGCATATAAAGCAGGTACGATTCTAATTGTGTTGATGAGCAAACTGCTTTCAAGGAGTTAAATAATGTGCCAATGTCACAAAGCTAGTAAGTTACAGACTTTCAGACCCAGAATTGCCTATTCCAAAACCATAACTCTTCATCATTGTTGGGGTTCATAAAATGATGCCCAGTGTATGGCACTTTGGCATCCTGAGTATTTTGAACTAAAGGAAGCTGGGAGGCCTCAGCAGCAAGGTCTCTCTGGCCGTTTCCTGCCCTTCTGTCTCTCACCTTTCCTTTTCCCCAAAGAGGGTTATTTTAGAAAACCAGAATTCCTCTTTGACAAGGTAGATTATAGAAACTAGCACTCCTCTCCCCCAAAGAAAGTCATAAACCTAGAAAGGTCACTCTCTCCTTTCTCACTTGAAGACCCTTATTCCAAAGAGGCCCTGCTTCATCTCTGGGAGAAGGGAACATAAACAGAAAAGCTGAGAACAATCTGAAAGATGGGCCTGCCAGGCTTTCTCCCTTGAGTTGATCCCTGTTACATCATTCCCTTTTCTCCAATCGCATTTCAACATGGCTGTCCATGCTTCATTGAACCTAAGCAGAAAAACTGGCAACTTTCCCTGGGTCTTTTTTTTTTTAAATTTATTTTTATTGTAAACAAATGGGATACATGTTGTTTCTGTTTGTACATGGAGTAACAGCATACCATTTGTGTAATCATACATTTACATAGGGTAATGATATTTGAATCATTCTGTTGTGTTTTCCTTCCTCCCACCCCTCCCACCCCTCTTTTCCCACTATACAGTTCCTCCTTCCTCCATTCTTGCACCCCTCCCACCCCCCATTATGTGCCATCATCCGCTTATCAGTGAGATCATTCGTTCTTTGGATTTCTGAGATTGACTTATCTCACTTCGCATGATGTTCTCCAATTTCATCCATTTACCTGCAAATGCCATAATTTTATTATTCTTTAGAGCTGAGTAATATTCCATTGTATATATATACCACTGTTTCTTTATCCATTCAACAATTGAAGGACATCTAGGTTGGTTCCACAGTCTGGCTATTGTGAATTGAGCAACTATGAACATTGATGTGGCTGTATCTCTGAAGTATGCTGATTTTAAGTCCTTTGGATATAGGACAAGGAGTGGGATAGCTGGGTCAAATGGTGGTTCCATTCCAAGTTTTCTAAGGACTCTCCACACTGCTTTCCAGAGTGGCTGCACTAATTTGCAACCCCACCAGCAATATATGAGTGTACCTTTTCCCCCACATCCTCTCCAACACCTATTGTTGCTTGTATTCTTGATAATCACCATTCTAATTGGGGTGAGATGGAATCTTAGGGTAGTTTTGATTTGCATTTCTCTTATTACTAGAGATAGTGAACATTTTTTCATATATCTGTTGATTGCTTGTACATCTTCTTCTGTGAAGTGTCTGTTCATTTCCTTAACCCATTTGTTGATTGGGTTATTTGTATTCTTGGTGTAGAGTTTTTTGAGTTCTTTATATATTCTGGAGATTAGTGCTCTATCTGAAGTATGAGTGGCAAAGATATTCTCCCACTCTGTAGGCTCTCTCTTCACATTACCGATAATTTCCTTTGCTGAGAGAAAGCTATTTAGTTTGAATCTGTCCCAGTTATTGATTCTTGCTTTTATTTCTTGTACTGTGGAAGTCCTGTTAAGGAAGTCTGATCCTAAGCCAACAAGTTGAAGACTTGGACTTACTTTTTCTTCTATAAGATGCAGGGTCTCTGGTCTGATTCCAAGGTTGATCCATTGTGAGTTGAGTTTTGTGCAGGGTGAGAGATAGGGGTTTTGTTTTATTCTGCTGCATATGGATTTCCAGTGTTCCCAGCACCATTTGTTGAAGAGGCTATCTTTTCTCCATTGCATATTTTTGGCCCTTTTGTCTAGTATGAGAAAACTGTATTTATTTGGGTTTGTGTCCATGTCCTCTCTTCTGTACCATTGATCTACCTGTCTATTTTGGTGCCAATACCATGCCACTTTTGTTACTATTGCTCTGTAGTATAGTTAAAATTCTGGTATTGCAATACCCCCTGTTTCATTCTTCCTACTAAGGATTGCTTTATCTACTCTAGGTTTCTTATTCTTCCAGATGAATTTCATGATTGCTTGCTCTATTTCTGTGAGGTACATCATTGGGATTTTAATTGGAATTGCATTGAATCTGTATAGCACCTTTGGTAATATGGCCATTTTGACAATATTAATTCTGCCTATCCAAGAACATTGGAGATCTTTCCATCTTCTAAGGTCTTCCTTAATTTCTTCAATGTTTTGTAGTTTTCATTGTACAGATCTTTTACCTCTTTGGTTAGACTGATTCCCACGTATTTTATTTTATTTTTTTAGGCTATTGCAAATGGAGTTGTTTCTTTGAGAAAGTAAACAAAATAGACAAACCCTTAGCCCACACTAACAAAGAGAAGGAGAGAGAAAACTCAAATTAATAAAATTCATGATGAAAAAGGAAATGTCATGACAGACACCACTGAGATACATAACATAATGAGAAGCTACTTTGAAAATCTGTATTCCAACAAAATAGAAACTACCGAAGACATTGACAAATTTCTAGAGACATATGCTCCTTCCATACTGAACCAGGAGGACATACACAATTCAAACAGATCAATATCAAGCAATGAAATAGAAGAAGCCATTAAAAATCTACCATCCAAGAAAAGCCCAGGACCAGATGGATTCTCAGCCAAGTTCTACAAGACCTTCAAAGAAGAACTCATTCCAATACTTCTCAAAGTATTCCAGGAAATAGAAAAGGAGGGCACCCTACCAAACTCATTCTATTAAGCTAATATTACCCTCATACCCAAACTAGGCAGACACATCAAGGAAAGACAATTTTAGACCAGTATCCTTGATGAATATAGATGCAAAGATCCTTAACAAAATATTGGCAAACCATATCCAAAAACATTAAGAAAATTGTGCACCACGATCAAGTGGGGTTCATCCCTGGAATGCAAGGATGGTTTAACATCCGTAAATCAATAAACGTAATCCATCATGTCAATAGACTTAAGGATAAGAATCATATGGTTATTTCAATTGATGCAGAAAAAGCATTTGACAAAATACAACATCCCTTTGTGCTCAAAACACTAGAAAAAATAGGGATAGTAGGAACACACCTGAACATTGTAAAGGCTATTTATGCTAAGTCCCTGGCCAACATCATTCTTAATGGAGAAAAACTGAAACCATTCCCTTTAAAAACAGGAACAAGACAGGGATGTCCTCGTCCTCTTTCACCACTCCTTTTCAACATTGTCCTCGAAAACTCTAGCCAGAGCAATTAGACAGACTAAAGAAATTAAAGGGATACGAATAGGAAAAGAGGAACTTAAGCTGTCACTATTTGCTGATGACATGATTCTATGTTTAGAGGATCCAAAAACCTCCTCCAGAAAACTTCTAGACCTCATCAATGAATTCAGCAAAATAGCAGACTATAAAATCAACATGCATAAATCTAAAGCATTTTTATACGCAAGCGATGAAACAGCTGAAAGGGAAATGAGGAAAACAGCTCCATTTGCAATAGCCTCCCTGGGTCTTTGATTCTCTGTTTCTGAAGCACCTTGGTTTTATAATAAATGTTATCAAATGAATTAACCACGCTTTCCTCTTGTTAACCAATCTTTTGTTATAGGACTGTCAGTTGTAACCCCTATGACAGGTGAAGTAAGGTATCATACCTACAGCTTTCTTAATAAAGTGGGAATCATAAACTTCATTCATCCATCCCTTCATTCCTCTAGTACATGTTATAAAGCACTAGCATTGTGTTGGGTCAAAGATGAATAAAAGCAAGTCAAGCTCCAGAATCAGACCAAGTTTCAGACACTCAGGAATAGATACTGAAGCCTGTGAACATGTGCGTAGGACTCCTCCTTCTCTTCAGGAACAGGAGATGCTGCAACCACTGGGGTGGAGCAAGGAGGTCATGGGCTGTTTACTAAATCTTCTAAAGTTCTCCACTAAAAGGCAGTCAAGGCCTCTCAAAACTAATTGCCAAGAAACCCAAGGAAACGGGGCCCATGAAGTTACATTGGTTATTCCTGTTATTACAACCAACTTTCATATTTGCATTCCAAATTACTTCCTTGCATATTATTTTTGCCAAATAATCTATATCACCACGAAACACATATTATACCAGTTTCCCAAATGGATAAAACCACGGCTTGGGAAATGAATTCACTTTTATAATGTGTTAAGAGAGTAGGAAAAATTAGCTGAAGTGGAGCCTCCATATCTTTTCTATGGTGGCTCTTATTTTAGGGACTTGGGACCAGAAGCTGAGCTGGGTGTGAGGTGACAGCAAGAGAAGTTCCCCCGTGGAACACATTTCTCCAAAGTGGTTTCTTTCCAGTGCCTGTTTATATTGGCATGACAATTATTAAAAGCATATTTTTGAAATGTTAGAGGGAGCTGTTTGGAGACCTTAAGACACTCTGAAGGCAAAGAGTGATGCCTTCTCACTAAGACCACTTCACACACACTGATCTCATCTGAGAATCCATAGGTCCCTGTCATGGACAGTTAGGATTGCATGCTGCCAGGGAAAACATCTTTGCAAACTCCAAATACCTTCATGTAGAACCCTTTTAACTTTATGCCTTCTTTGAAACTCAGAGGCTTTTAAAAATTTTTATTGACTTTTCTTCTTTTCCTCTTAGTTTTACTGGCCATGGCCACAGTGAAATAAAGGCCTTGATAGGCCAGGCTGTAGACTATTTCAGCACTTTTCTACCAGTTTGTGTTTACCAGAAGCCAAAAAGCCCCATTTTGAGATGCTCTGATTGTTTCTGGCATTTGTAGAACATGCCCACAAAGGTTCTTGGTAAGAAAGATTCTTTGTTCCATCCTTCACACCCTCACCCCTCCTCATAGGTTTTAATTGCATCTATTTTTGCATTCAGCTATTCTTTTGAAAAATTTTCCCATCCTTAATTTTAAATCACTTATTGTAAAAGATGTGCTGCTCTTGGGAAGCTTGCCCATAACCTCCCATCATTCTGTTTTTATTCTATCACTCCAAGACAAGGATCCTACCCTCCTTAGAAGGCCTCTCCCACCTGCTGCCACCCAGATGTGACTGCATGCTCTCAGGGCTTGTGCCTTTCTTTAGGTTCATCTCCAGTCCTTATTTTCCCAGCTTCCCCCAGCCTGCTCCACAAAACAAGCGATCACTCTCTGCATAAAGGTAAATCAAGGTGTTCCTGTTATGTGGCCTCAAGCAGGACCCAAGGCCAGGGTTCTGATTCCTCAGCTCCTACACTTTGCCCTAGGCCAAGCTGGGAGTGAGGCCCAATGTGGCAATAATCTACACAGTCCAAGATAGTATGTGCTCTTTGTATTTAAATTAATTAAAATGAAAGGAAATAAAAAGTTCAGTTTCTCAGTTATACTGGCTACATTTCAAGTACTCAATAACTAGATGTGACCAGTGTCTGCTTCACTATACAGAGCAGATACAGAATATTTTCTTCAGCACTGAGCAGACAAAGTGTCAATGAAGTACTGAGGGCAGGTTGCTATTAGCTTGCCATGGGAATGGTTCATCTGGGGCCTCCAGAGAGCTGGAACTTTCCATGTCTTTTCTTAGGTTCCCCATCTAGCATAGAGGAGACACTTAATGATTTTTGTTAAATAAATGAATGAGTCCACTCATCTGTCCACATGTGCGTTTATTAAATGCTTACCTTGAACCAGTTACTGTGCCAGGTGAGAGGGACACGGTTCATTGAGACTCACTCTGTCCTCAAGGAATTTACTGTTTTGCAGGAAAAAGGGACAAGAAAGGAAATAAATACCATAAAGTAGTTTTGCTAATTATGCTAATTGTTTATAGTCCTTAACCTACAGCAATCTGAAACTGCCATAGTCACAGCCTTTTTTTAAAAATATTTTTTAACTTCATCTTTGAATGTACAAAGAGATTTCAAAATCCATGTTCCCATTTGAGACAACAATCCAGTGAAGGTAGTTCTCTCAGAGAAGTGAAGTGATTTCTCCAGAATCATACAGCCCATGAAAAATCAAATGTAGAATTTTTGTCTTCAGTTCTCTCCCCTCTCCCTGGCTACTGCCTGTATGAATGCAGCGCCTCTACATCCTGGATCCAGTTTCACAGATGAAAAATAAAATCGTATCTCCCAACTAGAAGTGAACTTCTGTGTGTATCACAAATGGAAGGTCACAGGCAGCCTCCACACACATGCAGCCCATGACACTAGAACCTAGTTTTTGAGCCCAAGGTTGGGATAGGGTTTGTGTAATGAATAGAGTCTCCTCTCTGGAATTTACAATGTGTTTCTGGATCTGTAATTTTGTACCTGATTGCAGAAGTATGTCTGGGAGGAAGGCCATTCTCAGGTCTCTGCCTACAGGGACTTCCCAATACTTGTGTTTCTGAGACCACCATATATCCATTCCAGGAGTGTGCTCACGGCCCTCATAAACCTGGAATTCAGAGAGAGAGGGAGAGAACAGCAGTTTCAGTAATCCAACTTCCTGTCTCCAACCAGAAATCACATCACCCTAACTCTTTAAACTCCAAAAAAAGAGTCAATAAATAATACCCCAAAGGAGCAGGAAATGCCTTCCAGTCAACTAGCAGCTAATCAGCTTTCACTGTACAACTTCAGTACTGATTGTCCACAGCTCTGTCCCACTGATGGCTACTCTCTATGCTGTTAGGGTTGATTGATGGAGGAAACTGGTTATCACATAAGCCATCAGCACAGAGCATGATGTAATGATGTGTGGAACAGAAACTGCTAATCCTTCCTTCCAGTAATGATGCTGTTGAGAGGAAATGCAGCTATGTATGTGCCATGGACCATGTGCATCAACTCAGAGGTACAGGCACACCTGTTGGCAAATGAATTGAGTGGCCTGATGCAAATACAGAGGTACACTGGGCAATAGCTGAAATTATTAGGATATCTGGCTCAACATGTAGAAGGAGAATAATCACATCACTGATTTTTAAAAAATCCGCTCAGTCAACATCTTTTTATATCTGTCCAGTCTCAGGAGTTGTTGGTTAGCTCAAAGGAAAAGTATAAATTTAGAAAACATACGGGCCTCGGTCTACTCCTGGTTTTCCACTGACTTGCTATGTGACCTCAGGAAAGTTACCCCTCTAGTCTTATTTTTCCAATCCATGAAATGGGAATGATAATCACAATATCATCTTGTCAGGGTCACAGTGAGGATTAGATAAGATGTCAAGTATAAAGCGTCCATGTCTCAGTGCTTGACCCAATCTCATGGGTGACCCATAAAGGAGAATCATTGCTGTTCTTACAAATGGTGATATTATCATGCTAAACCCTTGTGTTAGCTTCTCAATATGTTTGCTACCTCATCACCTTGACCTTATTATGCTCAAGAAATGAAATAGTTTGCATGTGCTAAACTGTATGACACTGGTTGCTGTGAGAGATGGGGAGGCAGAGAGGCCTTTGGGGGTGGGGGACTGGACTGTGGATTGGAAGGCACAGAAGGGAAACAGTCAGAGCATGGTGGACAGGGTGCTGGTGGGAGCCAAGCATGACATCCAGAATGGGTGTCTGTGCGGGGAGAATGCCTGGAGCTGCAGGCTTGGCCTGAGCCCATGGACAAGCAGCTCCTGTCTTCCAGCCTTTTTGCCAGCCTAGCTTTTAACTGCCCTCCAAGGCTCTCCTCCAGTATCTGTTAATAAGCTCTCTTCCCTTGAACAAAATGACAATAGGAATAAAGAGAACAGCTAGTGTTCATTGAGCATTTAGCACTCCCTATATGACAGATCTATGCTAAGCATTTCACATACATTATTATTTCATTCAATCCCCCAATATATGAAACAGGAAGCACTCTGTTTTCCAGGTGGGAGAAGTGGCCTGACCAAGGCAGAAGCCCAGGATTGCTCTTCCATGTTAACCCACATGTCTACTCTAGTAGATGCATAAGGATAGGGACCAAAACCTATAGAACTTGTTCTTTTTTGACTCTCCAGTGCCTAACATGACAGGCCTGGCATAAAGTAGAAACTCATGGATGTTTGTGGAATAAACTAGATTGTCAGGTGCACATCAGGGCTTTCGGCCCAGAGTCCCTAGGCAGATCACTAAGCAGGATAGTTACACTGAGCTTAGGGAAAGCTCAGCCATAGGAACAAGAGCACTGGGAAACCTGTGTCTCAGAGTAGCAGGAGCCTGGGACAGGGGCACAATCTAATAGGTTTGCTGCCTTTGAACCCTGCCATGTGATGGTGGGATTTATTAAAATATCCTCTCTCTGATGCCAGTAAGTTTTGTCCTGGGGACTGGGGCAGATTGGCCCACAGGGAGAGTTTAGTGGTTGAGCTGGAGGGAAGGCAACAAAATAGGTAAAGTCAGAGGTGATAAAACTAAACCTGACACAGCCTAGGTACTGACCAGATGGAACTGCCACAAACCTTGAATGCTAAAGTGGCATCTTGATGCTCCCTACTTTGCTAGAGGTCAATTCATTGGTTGTTGAATCCTGGGGCATCCAGTGGTTCCCTGGCAAAATTTGGAGCAGGTGGAGAGGCACACTTTTCTTCAGGTCAGAACAGTAACTCTGAAAGGTTTGAAATGTTTCAAACTAGTATCAACTGGTAGGCCCCTGCTAATAGGTCCTCATTAAATTCCATAAGGGTATGAAGTTGAAATTTAATTATGGGAGTTAGCCATGTTTCAAAAGCCACATGTCCTATTTTGAGGGTTTTATTAAAACTAGATAATAATCTGCAATTCTTTTTATGATGCACATGGAAACTAATTTCTCAATATGGTAAGAATGAGTAAGAGTACCACAGTTGACTTCTCTGCATTGTACAATTCCTATCCCTGCCTCAGGATCCCAGGTATACCTTGTGGGAATTGTGATTCTTTGACATACAAACCAAAAGCTTGAGTGCCAAATAGTAAAATGTATTTCTTTTTGTAGATAAATACAAGTTCTAATACTTTTCCTCTCTGCCTTACTGAATGGTCTTAAAAGTACCTATCCTCTTTTGGAGGCATGATGCCTCTAAATTGTCTGCATTTGTGTTTTATAAATTTGTAAATCTGAAGTTGCCTTAACATTACCTTTGGGATGAAAAGAAGCTTCTGAACGTATTTTCTTTAAATCCCTGAAATCACCAGTTGCTAGTCATTCTTTTTCCTCAAATACAAAAGAATTTAGTGGAAGTTAGCCAAGAGAAACACTTAGCCTTATAGAGAGAAACCGACTATTATTAAAAGCCACAGTGGTCATTAACAAAGATGATGTCATAATTAAATGTCTGGGCTCCCTGGGATCCCTGGGGCTAAGGAGAGGTAATGGCAGTTTTTACCAGGACAGTGAACAGTCACCTATAATGGTATTTTTTGAAAGTGCCCAGTCTCTAGGGTAGAGTGATTTCCTGCTAAAGAGATTTAGTGTTGCTCCTTGCTTGCAAAGCTGGTGGCCAACATAGGGGATTATGAACTGGTGACTTTGGCCTTTGATGAAGAAAAGATTTAGAATTTTATATGTGTAGTATTTCAAATTGAGTAGGACCTTTTCATTTTTGGTACCAGGAATTGAACTCAGGGGTACTCAATCACTGAACCACATCCCCAGCCTTATTCTGTATTTTTATTTAAAGATAGGCTCTCACTGAGTTTTTTAGCACCTCACCACTGCTGACCTGGCTTTGCACTCTAAATCCTCCTACCTCAGCCTCCCACTGGGATTACAGGCTTGCAGCCACTGCACCTGGCTAAGTAGGACCTATTTAACATAGATCTTTAATATAGTTCCAGCAGTTCTTCTGGGAGGAACAATTCAAGATTTGCAGAAGTCAAGTTGTCATTATTACTTTAAAAAAAAAGAGAGAGTATTCCAATATTAGATATCCCCAAATTACAAAACAAAGACAGGAGATTGGGAGTAGCCAAAGAGTCTTTCATTCTCTTCACTGACCACCACCTGTTTCTTTTTTTCTATACCTCCCTTGCCATGCCTTCCATTCAACATTTCCTGAAGGTCTTGGGAGGAGATATAATGTAATGGAGAGAGTGCAATCTGTGATCAAATCTTGGTTCTACTAGCTCTAGCCAAAGAAAATCCTCAGAAAAAAGAATGTCATACATATTTGTTCATTATAAGATGCATTCTAGTATAAAAAGCACTATAGCATCAATTCACAGGTACAGAACCTCAGGAGCATTAGACCTCTCTTGCTTAGCCTTCTCATCTGTAAAGTGGAAGTTGTAACACATCTCTTGTGAAGGAGTTTTAAGTGAAGTATAGAAATTGGATATGCATTTGAGCTCCCCTTCCTTACTGTCAACATCAGCAACAACTCTAAGGTGTGGATGATTGATATATGTATTTTAATCTCCCTGTGGTTTCTAACTCCCTACGAAAGAACTTCTAACAGTTGTAAATGAGATTTTGGTTAGCAGAGGAATGAAGGAAGCTCTGATGCTCCCTACCTTTGCAAGTTTCCCCTCCCCAAGAGAGTCTGGGGAAACCCAGACTTCCAGCATCATAGCTGAGGTCTCCCTTATTATATGTATCACCTTCTCCTCTTTTAGGAAGAAACCTGCCTTGACATTCATTACAAATAAAGGACTTAGCCAGCATTGCCCTGTATTATCAACCTTGAATACAAGAGTCATTAGTAAACAGAATTAATTATTTCTCAGTCCCCCTGCATAATGACCCCATGGAAATTTTGCTTCTTTCTTCATTGATGTCCACCACCCGTGGAGCCATTCAGTGCTGGCTACTTTGGAAATGGATGGTGGTAATGGTTGCACTAAACATTGTGAATGTACTTAATGACACGATTATATGCTTAAGATGGCAAATTGTATGTTTTATATATTTTACCGAGGCATAAAATTTTAATAATTTTAAAATTATTAAAACTGACTACTATTGTTGTTGCCAGGCCTTCCAGGAAAGAGTGAGGAAATATCCAGAAGCTTCTAAGCAGAGTTAGGGCAGCCCTCTCTCCAGCAGGGCCACCCAGAGGTCTCCAAGAAAAGATTTCTGTTTTTCAAAGATTTCTGTTTTTCAAAGATTTCTGTTTTTCTTTATAATCTAGGCATGTAACCTGGGGACAGCTTGTGTGCCCGTGTCCAAGGTCAGTTCCTATAATCTCTGCCAGTCAACAGTCTCCTGTGAACCAGGCCAGGAGGCAGATTCTATGACATCTTACTCCCTATCTCTCTCTGCAAAGGTTAAAACTAGAAAATACTGTTATGTGAGAGATATGGCTAAGAGAATGAAAAGACTAGCAACACACTAAGAAATATTTACAAAACATATCCAATAAAAGGCTTGTATCCAAAATATGCAAAGAACTATTTTAAATGAAAGATTTCATTGAGCTATAATGTATATATCATATAATTCTCCCATTTCAGGTTGTATAATTCAACAGTTTGGAGTATATTACATATTAACTTTTCAAAGTTCTGGTAAAATATATAAAAAATTTGCCATTTTAACCATTTTAAGTGTAATTGAATATTGATACATACACTCATAATGTTGTGTAACTATAAACACCATCCATTGCCAAAATTTTTTCTTACCTCACATGGAGACTCTGTAACCATTAAGCAATAACTCATTACTTCCCCTCCCTTTGGCCTCTGGTAATTCTTATCTACTTTTCTATGAATTTGCTTGGTGTAGCTATTTCATATAAGTGGAATTACACAGTATTTGTCTTTTGTGTTTTGCTTATTTCACTCAGCATAAAACATTCAATGTTCATCCATGTAGTAACATGTATCAGAATTTCATTCTTTTTTATGGCTGAATAAATTTTCACTGCATGCTTATATATTTTGTTCACCCATTCATTTGTTGATAGACACTGGGTAATTTCCACCTTTTGGATATTGTGAATAATGCTGCAGTGATTGTTGGCATACATGTATCTGTTCAAATTCCTGTTTGAGTATACATCCAGGAGAATTGAAGGATTATAGTAGTTCTATGTGTAGCTTTCTGAGAAACAACTAAATTATTTTCTATAGATGCTGCAACATTTTTCATTCCCATTAGCAACATATGAGGTTTTCAATTTCTCCACATCTTTACCAACACTTGTTAGCAGGTGTGTGTGCGTGTGTGTGTGTGTGTGTGTGTGTGTTTAAATCACAGCAAACCTAATGGTTATAAAATGATGGCTCATTGTCATTTTGATTTGTATTTCCCTACTGGCTGAAAATGTTGAACATCTTTTCACATGCAATTAGTTATTTGTATATTTTGTCTAGAGAAATATCTATTTAAGTCTTTTGCTCATTTTTTTATTGGGTTGTGTTTCTTTCTGTTGTGTTGTACAAGTTCCTATATATTCTGGACACTAAAATACTATCAGATTTACAATTTTCAAATATTTCTCCCATTCTGTAGATTTTCTTTTCACTTTATTTATAGCATCTTTCAGGGCACAAAAGTTTTTCATTTTGACACCAAATTTATCTAATTTTTCTTTGTTAGTAGTGCTTTTGGTGTTATATATAAGAATCCATTACCAAATCTAAGGTCATGAAGTCTACCCCTAAGGTTTTTTCTAAGAGTTTTTGGTTTTCAATCTTACTTTTTAGCTTATTGGTCCATTTTTACTTAATACCTATGTAAGATGTGAGTTGGGGTCCAACTTTATTCTGCTGCACATGGAAATCCAGTTGTCCCTGCACTATGTCTTAAAATGACTCTTCTTGCCTCATGGAATGACCTTTATATCCTTGTCAAAAATCAATTTACCATTGAGCTCTATTCTGTTCTCATATCAATACCATGCTGTTTTAATTACCTTGATTTGGAGCAAGTTTCCAAATCTTCTTTTTAAAACTTGTTTTGGCTATTTAGAGCTCCTTACTATTCTGTATGACTTTAAGGACCAGTTTTTCTATTCTGTACAAAAAAAAGAAATCATGAGAATCTGAATAATGATTGTATGGAAGCTATAGATCAAAGAACTCTTAAAAATTCAACTATACAGAAAAAAAAACAAATTTTAAAATGAACAAAATAACTGAACAGATACCTCACCAAAGAAAATATACAGATAGGAAATAAGCATGTGAAAAGATGCTCAATATCATACGTTGACAGGGAATTGAAAGTTGAAGCAATAATGACATATCACTACCTACTTATTAGAATGACTAAATTTTTTTAAATAACAATATCAATTGCTGGAGAAAATGTAGAGCAATTGAAATTCTTTCACTGCTGGTAGAAGTGAAAAATGGTGTACATTACCTTAGAAAAGAGTCTGGCAGTTTCTTGCAAAGCTAAAAATATCACCTTACCATATGATCTAGCAATCACAATCCTATGTTATCTATCTACAAAACTGATTTTAAAACTTATGACCACACAAAACCCTGCACAGAATATTTATGACAACTTTATTTGTAATCACCCAAAACTGGAAACAACCAAGATGTCATTCAATGAGGCAAATGGAGAAACAAATTATAGTACAAACAAAATAGCATATTATTCTGCAATTAAAAAAAAGAAATGAGCTGTTAAGCCATGAAAATATATGAATGAAACTTAAGTGCTTATTTCCAAGAAAAAGAAGCAAGTCTGAAAAGGCTACATACTCTCTTCTTCTAATTATATGACATTTTAGAAAGGACAAAACTGTTCATAGAGTAAAGATCAGTGGTTGCCAGATATTTGGAGAGGATAGAAGGAATGTAAGTACAGCCTGTGAGATTTTTGTGCAGTGAAATGATTTCATATGATACTGCAGTGGTGGATGCATAACATTGTGCATTTATCAAAACCCGTACAACTTTACAGCACAGTGAACCTTAATGTAGTTGTTTTAAAAAATCAAAATCCCAGGAATGTATGCAAATGGTATGACAAAAAAATCTGTGTTATGAATGTACGTGGCAATCTCAATGAAGTGAGTGGAAGGAAAAAATAACTTGGGAAACAATGGGGTTTGTAAGACTAACAGCAGAAGAAATCGTGCCTATGTCCTCTAGATTACAAAGTTGCTTCCATGGTGGCACAGTTAATAGTTTTGACACTACTCTGGTGTGTATACTGGAACTAAGCAATTGATTAAATAGATGGTAGATGTTAGGAGTCAAGCTTCTTGCTGTTGGAGTGGGAATTTACAGATCAGCAAGGTAATCAGGGCAGAAAGAGCCATGTGGTCATGAATTAGATTTGGAGATGTTATTATGAACTGATATTTGGCTTCTTATAGGTTCATATAGTTGAATACAGAAACATCTACAGATATGTACTTATACCCAGGTTTTAGTAGACATATGTATATCTCCTTGCTCTGTCAAGAGGAAAAAGAAAATGAAACCCATAGCAAGGACCACAGTAGTAAATGTATTGTCCAGATTTAGGTTTCTAATACCATGCTCCAAAAAAAGGAATCAGGGCTTCTTGAAAAAAATAGTTGATTCTAGGCAATACACAAGATGAATCTGGAGCATCTTTCAGTGCCAGAAAGTAAGGAATTGTTCAAAAACAAAACACTACAGTATGGGATATATCAAAGGGACACAGGAGCCAACTGAAAAAGCTCCCATTGGCCCAAACTGAAGCAGTTTAAGTATCAAAATAAATAAAGTAGTATTGAATTATAACCCAAAGTATAAAATAAATACTCATGAGTCTATTCTAAAATAAATAAATGGTGACAGAGACAAATTTCCCTTGCAGCATAATTCCGAAACAGTGGTAACTTTCCAGTAGAGAAATCTGGCAAGCACTAACTTGACCAGCTGGTGAAGACCCACATCAACAGTGATAAATCACATTTATTATATGTGCCCTTGATCTGATGTCACAAATCTGGCACTTTACCTCTGTGATCTTCTTCTGAAAAACCCACATCTCCATTGTAATCGTGAGAAAATCATAAGACAAATTTCAGTACGGGGGCCTCGTACAAAACACCTGACCAGTACTCCTCTAAACTACCAAGGTCATCAAAAACAAGGAAAGTCTGAGATACTATCAGAGACTAAGGAAAGATGATCACTAAAAGCAGTGTGGTTTCCTGGATGAGATCCTAGAACAAAAATAAATAAATAAATAAAACAAAAATAACATTAGGTAAAAACTAAGAAATAAACGATGTGCTTTAGTTATACTAATGGATCACTTTTGGTTCCTTAACTCTAATTAATGCATTGCACTAATGTTAAGAAGTGAATAATTAATGAAATTGGGTGAGGGGGGGTATATGCAAACCCTGATCTGTCTTCTCAGTTCTTCTGTAAATCTAAAACTTCTAAAAAGTAAGTTTAAAACAAAATAAAAACTTGATGATGTAGATATTTTTGTCATTTTTCTAGTGAGGAAAACTCAAAGTAACTGGTACAAAGGTGCTGGCACAAGATTGCACCCTAATTAAATGGCAGGGCCCTTTCTACTGAGTCACACTGACTTTAGACTGTCTGTTCTCAGCTCTCTGCACACCCATTAATGTGTGTGTTTCTCCCCAGGGGATGGCCTTTACACTTGAAGAAAGGCTGCAACTTGGAATCCATGGCCTAATTCCCCCCTGTTTCCTGAGCCAGGACGTCCAGCTCCTCCGGATCATGAGATACTATGAGCGGCAGCAGAGTGACCTGGACAAGTGAGTTCCTGAAGTCTGTTCTCTCTACTTGATTACTGGGCTGAGTTACAGTTTGTTGGTCCACAGAGCATATTCTCCAGCTAGGAAAAGCTAAGAACTCAGAGATTCCAGACCCAGACTATCTTTAGAAAGAGCGATGGTGTCCCTGAGAGAGAATTGTAATGACAAAGTCATAGTCAACATGTTCTTGGAGAACAGAGTAGGGAACATGAACTCAACCAGTAACACCTGGGAGGTCTTCTGGGAAGTGGCAGGAGATGAGTCAGCCAAGAAGCACAGAAACTTCAGCAAATAGCAATGGGTTTCACTAAGGGCATTTCACTAAGAAAGAAGAGATGATGCAAAGATGTACAGAGAAGGATGTTAGGAAATGGTACATGCAGGATCTTGGAATAAGGGGAACATGGTGGTGGATAAGGCAGACGGACAGGGACACCTTGTCATATGTCGGAGGTTATAGGCAGTGGTTAATAACCTTGCATCTTCTCTGAATCCCCATCAGTAGAAATGTAGACACACAGAGACTATTTGGGAGAACCTGGTCAGTTTAGCAGCTTTACTAAAGAAGGTACTCATCTCTTAGGTCACATGGCTACAAACTGGCACAGCCAGGATTTGTACACAGATAACTGAATCTAGAGTCTATACTTTTAACTTCTCTGTTATACCCCACCAGCAGAACCCAATATCTATAAGACTAGACTCCAGTTCTAAACTGAGTTCAAATCCACATTACACCACTTAATAACAAGTTACTTCAACTCTCTGGGTCATTCTCTATCTATACAATGAGTATGTGAAAGGAATCTAACTTGTAGGGCTTAAATGAGGCTAAAATGTGTTAGTGTTTATCATGTGCTTGGAGTAGTACCTGACACATAGTAAGCACAGTGTAAGAGTTTGTTAAATGCATGTGTCACATTGCTATGGGGTCTAGTAGAAATGTTGGAAGAAGAAAAACTTTCCCTCTATGTCCTTAGAGCTAAATGACCAGGACTTTGGGTCTGATGGTATTGCTGCCCTTAAGTGCAGAGGTCATGGGTGCATGTCAGGGTCATCCTACACCTATCTCCCTGTGCTTTCCACATACCAACCATAGCTTCTAAGAGGTAGTGAACAAACAAGCCTCAGCTCATCCCCCCACACCCAAAGTGCTAGACTCTAGTATCTAAGGATAATACTCACATTAACTCTAAGGCCATACTGCAGCCCAGGTCAAATATTCTCTCCTTCTTGATCATTCCACTCAGGTTGGGTCTAGCCATGTCACTTGGAAAAGCAAAACAAAAATTACATAACAGGGCTGGGGAGATAGCTCAGTTGGTAGAGCGCTTGCCTCACAAGCACAAGGCCCTAGGTTCAATCCCCAGCACCACGAAAAAAAATTATATAACAAATTCAACTGACAACATGAGACATGCCCCAACTTTGAACAATCTGAGCCTCCTCCCTCTTCTGTTAAATTCATAAAAGTTAAAATAAGTCCAATCTTAAAGATATTGAACTCTAAAAATTAAACTCCCAAATCCTTGGTTCTTTCCAGCTGGATGGACTTCACTCATTTGCCTAGGGAGACACTGGAGGCTCAGGGAGGAATGAGAGAGCCCATCGCTGGGAACTCTCAAGGGCACACTCTGAGAGTTCTATGAATACTATGTTAACTACTTTGATCTACTCATTCCCAGGACTCCCTCATTTCCTCAGGTGCTTTGGAAAATGCTAAGAAATCTTCCCAGTTTCCTTTGGGTAAGGGCAGTGTGGGCTGGTAAACGTTTAATAACCGGCTCTCTCTGGGAGTGAGGAGGAGCAGAATGTAGAATTGAAAAAGATGTGCATACATGGCTACTGGGTATGGGACTCCTCTACACTGGCAATGAGCTGAGATCCTGACCATTCCTGAGTATGTCTTCCCTTCCTAAAAAATGGTCCAGAACAAAGAGTTTAGTTTCTTTCATGAAGAAGAAAGTGCTGAGGCTCCAGAAAGTCACAAGGCTTCCTCAAATTCACACAGCTGGTACATGCAGAGCTGGAAGTCAAACCCATAGTGCCAATGCCATGTCCAGGGTTCATTCCCCTATAGCATAGGTCTCTTCCCCTACCAGGGCATGTCCCTCAGCCTGCTCCATGCAAGGGCCTTAAGTGCCCCCACCCTCTCTTCCTAACAGTTGTCCAGAAAGACTAATTCAGCAGCCAGACCTCAATGTGAACTTCAACCCCTGAGTTTACTCTCCCAGAGATTTTTGCATTTTAGGAGTATGAGTGGAAGGCTCTTTTTCTACCTTAGTGATTTCAGACTTCTGGGAACACGTACAAAAAAGATTATTTTCATAGCTCACCTCTTGAGATGGCTTGCTACTGAGTTGTTGTGCACTCTGCTTGTGACAGAAAATAGCCTTGTCGCAAGGAAAGGAAAGTTTGTATGTCACTCCTGCCTAGTACTTTTCTGGGCCTACTTGACCTCCAGAATGTTTTTGTTCTATTTTCATTAATCAGTGTTCACGTTGTAATGTCACTATTTCATGCATCAATTGGTAGAGGGCACAGATTCAGGGATCAGACTGCTTAGGTTCAAATCTACCATTAAACTTTGGGTAAATTAATCTCTCTGTCCATTAGTCTCCTTTTCTCTAAAATAGCATAGGTTATAGTACCAACCTCACAAGTCACTGAAAGCTTTGAGTTAGTGTAACCTATTTTGGACAGTACCTACAGGGCGGCAATGCTAGGCAATGCCGGTAATGATAGGCAACTGCGAGGCAGTTCATATTCTCTACAGTTCTTAGAGGGCAATTCCCGGGCTTAGAGAAGATGGGCGATTTGGCCTTGAATGGGCCATTGCAGCTGAGCAGGAGCAGAGCCCTGACCTCACACCAACCCAAGTGGCCTTGGCTCTTTCCGCAGCCTCAGCATCAAGGGTTTGAGGTACTCCTGAGATCAGCTTGCTGCTTCTCTCCCTTTCCAAGGTACATCATTCTCATGACACTCCAAGACCGGAATGAGAAGTTGTTCTACCGAGTGCTGACGTCGGACGTGGAGAAGTTCATGCCGATCGTGTACACGCCCACAGTGGGGCTGGCCTGTCAGCACTACGGCCTGACCTTCCGCCGACCACGGTGAGCGAACCTGAGGGGCTGTTCCACAGAGGGGAATATTGACATGTTATTAGGCAAAAATATTGGCACTGCATTTCCTTCCAGAGCTAAAGAATTTGGGTATGGGTTTCTAAAGATGACACTTTTTTTGTCATGTTGAGTTCATAATACATATTTTTTTAAATAGGAAAAGTGGGAGGATTTTCAGAATCCTCAGTGCAAGGTGCCTGATATAGAGACACAGTTCTAGCATTAATGATTAGTAATTATTAGTGTTATATGTAGTGGAATATTACCAGCAGGTGATTATTAGCCTGTGTTAGGATATGTAAACATACAAGGTACCATGTATATATGTGTAATTTACATTTATATTCTTCTAAGTCAGGATTTATAAATCATGTGTTCTATGGGGAACAGGTAATCATGGATCTATGGTAGCTTTTAAAATTTGAGTTGTACCATGAAAGGTGAATGCGAAAAATTAAGACAAAAAAAAAAAAAAAAAAAAAAAGCCTTTGTTTACAGTGATCCAAGCATATCCATTCACCCTGACTAAATTGTGTGGTCTCTGGGACCCTGTAGTGGTGAAACAGGAGAGTAGACGGACTGGGTAGAATTGGCAAGGGATTCTGCCCAATGGGGTAAGTCCTTTGTCTCCTTCACACTACCAAGGGGGTTGGACTAATAGAGGACTGCTTCAGACTGGTTTGAGCCTCACTCAAGTTCCTCCCAGAGGTCAGCAACAGACCTTGGTGTGGCAGCAGTGAGGGGCTCCATGCAGAAACAGGCCTCTGCCAATCACTTGCTCCCAAAGAACCAAATTATCTTTTGGTGGAGGTAGAGAGTGGACTGTAGAAGCTGGGAGCACAGTATAGAAAATAGGCATGAGACAGACTGAGCAGGGAGCTTAAAAATGAACTGGAACTAGGAGAAAATCATACTGACTGTAAAGGCCAACTATAATCCTAAAATCTGACATATCTTTACATGTCTTATTTATCACAATCCCCCAGTAGGTAGGCCCTATTGTCATTCTATTTGCAGACAAGGAAGCAGAGGCACAGAGAAGTTGCCCAAAGTCACATAGGTTATAACCATCAAAGCCAGGACTCAAACCATGCAGTCTAAACCTGAGTATAATCAGGTGGACTGGTAAACCATCACACTATTCTGCCTCATGGTTTAGGTCTGTGCACATTTATTTGGTGGGCATTCAGGTTGAGTGCCACTGAGCTCTATCTATATTTGATGACCCAGGACTCTAAGGTAGGGATTGCCAGATACCATTTTCAGAGCCCTCCTGGGAGAAATGGATCCAGCCAGTCCAGGAGGGTGCAGCTGGGTGAGCCTGAGGCAGGCTAGGGCAGACTGAACCAACTTCTTAGATTAGTCCCTCACCCTCCTGGTACAGACTTCCCACATGTGTTATGCAGAAACCCTTCTTCAGATGATTACCCAATTAAGTCATTTGACGTTTGACATTCTGAGCTGTTGCTCTAGGTTTCCATTTGGCTGCATTCCAGGTGTTGATTTCACACCTGCCTTGTTCCTGGGGGAAAAGATCATTTGGCTTCACCCCAGCCCTGAGGTTCATCTGAGGCCTGTCTTGGAATGGCTTTATGGATTAGCATCTGAAGGGAGGACAGACCTGAGGCCAAGAGGAAGAGAGCCAGGACTTCTCAGTTTCTGAAATGATAAACATTCCTGCCAGGTTCCTGGAAACAATGGAGTCCTCTGTGAAAGGGCCTGGCCCCCCACCAAAGCTAATTAAGTCCAGCTGATCCTAAAATTGAACCTCCAAATGCCAGAGTATCTCACAGGTACCTGAGGGTCCTGGGCAACTAGACCTAGGAGAAGGTTCTGGACTCTGTAGGCCTTCCCTGTCTTATCCTGCCTCTCCCCTGGCACATTCTCTCCATGTGCCTCTATGGGCCTAGCTTACAGGAATGCCCTCTGAAGGTCACTAGAATTTGACCTGGAAGTAATGAAAGCTATCTGTGACAGAGGTCAGGACAGAATTCAACCCAGAAGAAGGGTACAGAGAGGAAAGCCTATATGGTGTCCATCGTCAGTGAATACTCTTGCTCCCCAGGCCACCTCCTCTTGATCAGCATTGTCTTTGTTCTTCATCTTCTTAGACTTCAAAGTGCACATATTTGTGGACCTTAAATTTCCAGTTCCAGTGTGAGATCTAATCTGTATGGGTAATGGGGGTATTAAAGAAAAAATTTCAAGATACCTGTTAAAGGTGGTGAGGCAAACTGTATTCAAGGGGGCATTGCCAGAGGTACAGGGACCTCTTATAGGTTTGGTCAAAGCTGGGTCGTAGTGCAAAAGGAGGTTAGATTTGGAAGCCTGACCTTGAATCTCAGCTCCTGATGACATTGACAATTAACTCAGCACCCCCTCAGTCTCCTCTCCTCATGTGTAAAATGAGAATACTACCCATTCATGTAGCTTCTTGTGGAGATTTCATGAGATTCCATATGTCAATGGCCTGACCCTAGGAAGTGTTCAGCATCCATGAACTGCCTCACCTATATCCCCAGGATGGGGTATCTGACTCATCACCTCACCCAAAAATGTAAACCATAAATCCACTGAGGGCATCTCAGTCCCCTGAAATACCACCATCCTCTGTTGTTGGATTCAGACCTTAAATTTTCCGTATTTGTGCTTGATTAGTAAATCCACCTGCAAGTACCTGTGAGGAATTAGCAGACTGTACTGAGTTAAGGAGATCAGGCAAGGAGTGGGACATAGTTTTATATGTAGTTGGATGTTCTGTGGAAAATACCTGAAGAAATATTTGGGTTTGGACAAAGCCAGCAGCCCCTGGCCCTAAGCCAAGTTGCTATCTTTCTTATCTACAAACAGGTGGGTTTCTGTGTACAGGCCAGTAACCCACCAGTAATAGTTAATACAGGGTATTAACAACTGTCATTTGTTGAATGCTTGCAACAATCGTGGTGGGCCCTAGGCTAAGTACTTCATGTACATTTTATCTGAGCCCTAAAAGAACACTACCAGGTGCTTTATGGAAAAGAAAAGAAAAACTAACTTGTCTAAGACATTATAGCTGACATAAATGTGTTTTTCCTGAATATCCAGGGCCAGTTTCTCTTGGCCCTGGTGAAATGATGCCTATGACATAAATATTTGCAGGCTTACCTTCTTATAAACTCCCTTGTTTGGCGGGTCTGCATGGGGAGACACATACACACACACACACACACACACACACACACACACACACACACACAGCAGTAAACATGGTGGACAGAGCAACGGGGCAGGAGTCCAGAGTCCAGAGTCCACTGGATCAGTCCCTGACTAATAACCATATCTCCTTGGAATCCTGTTACTCCACTTCCCAAGTGGTGTTGCAAAGGTCAAATAAGTAAATGCATGTGAATATACTGCATCAATTGTGCAGTATATTAAATTTAAAGAGATATTACTTTTTCATCTCTTCTCCCTCACCCTAATCCTCACAAAGGTGTATATGGTTAAGGCACATATTCTTCTTGTAGTTTCCTGCTCCCTGGTCAATACATCTGATGAGCCTCATTTTCTTGAAACATTTTTCTCTTCAGTCACCTCCACCACTACTACCCACATAAATACACACCTACAAAGGGAACCCTGGTACATGAATCATGTGCTTCTGCTTCCTAAATATCCAATGGACCCCATTTCTAGTCATACACAGAAAAAATGGGATGCTAACAAAATGGCTCAACAAAAGCCATTCTGGAAAACAAAGACAACCTCATCTCAGCAAATGGAAATACCCTGGCACCCAAGGCATACAGTCTTTGAGCATATCACTATCTGATTTCTAATCCAGGGATCAGTTGACTGCACACACACACACACACACACACACACACACACACATACACACACACCCCACAATTGGGAGGCAGGTATAAAGCAAAGATTAGCATCATCAGACCCACCTCAACCCTATTCTCAGAGAACTAAAACACTGATTCCTTTCACCAAGAGTTTTCCACATCTGATTCTATACAGACTTCTCTGCCAAACTGCTTCAGCTATCCCGCTAAACAGGACCCTGAGAAGAACAAGGTCAATAGCTGGTAGTCAAATTCTCTGACTTTCTTAGTCCTTCAGCTTTGGGTGTCATGAGAAGAGCATTGGATTAGGAGTCAGGACATCAGTTTCCACACTTACCACCCGCTTTCTGAGTATGAATTTTAAGGCAACTCACTTTGCTTATCAGTCTGGAACAAAAGTGGTAAGGTTAGGTTGCATGGCTTCTGTGACTAATTCTATAACCACGTTAGAAATGAGATCTTTTTTTTATTAAAATATTTTTTTTATTTTTACAGACACATTTTGATTCATTGTACACAAGTGGGGTACAACTTTTCATTTCTGTGGTTGTACACAATGTATATTCATGCCATTCATGTAATCATACATATATAAAGGGTAATACTGTCTGTTTCATTCTACTGTTTTTCCATTACCACCCCCTCCCACCCCTTTCTCCTCTACACCATCCAAAGTTCCTTCATTCTTCCCTTTCCCCCACCACCGCCCATCGTTATATATTGTCATGCACTTATCAGGGAAAACATTCAGCCTTTGGTTTTTTGGGCTTGGTCTATTTCACTTAGCATGATATTTTCCAACTTCATCCATTTACCAACAAATGCCATAATTTTATTCTTCTTTATGGCTCAGTAATATTCCATTGTGTGTACCCAAAGGACTTAAAATCAGCATACTACAGTGATGCAGCCACATTAATGTTCATAGCAGCTCAATTCACAATAGCTAGATTGTGGAACCAATCTGGATGCCCTTCAATTGATGAATGGATATAGAAATGAGATCTTGAAGGAAGTCATAGTCACATTATGTGGCTGGGCCTAAGTTTCTCCATTTGTGAAACTGAAAAGTTGACATTCAAACAGTGTCCTGGCTGTGCATTGAAAGTATCTGAGAAGCGTGCAATCTGAATCCCTGAGGCAGAGCCCAGACATTCATAGTTTTCAAAAGTTCCCTGAGGGATTTTAATGGCAGCCAGGGCTGAGAACCATTGAACTGGCTGATCTCTGAAGTTCCTTCCAACTCAGATCTCCCATGACTGGTAGGTGGTTGATAACCTGCATCTAGTATTTTGAAGCATATTTAAAGATTAGAGTCATGATAGTATAACAGGCATTTCATCTCCAACTGAGTTCTCTGCAAGCCAAATAGTTGAGTTCCACTTCCAACTTCCCTCATATCTCATTGACAGGATTTGTGGAACAGGAGAGTCTCCTGTCCTCCTCCCTCACCAGGTTTCCTCCTTCAGATCTTGTCACCACACAAGAGTCATCCCCTGCACCCTCCTCCACACACACACAAAACCTGTACTCCCAACCTCCTGGCTCTCCTGTACCATTACCACTTTGTAATGGAAATAGTTGCCCACCCATCTGATGCCAACAATTGAAGAGATAGAAGCAAACATCATACTCAAGGGTGAGTCGTTTGTGCAAATATGTGGCTCGGGTGGCCTGCCTCAAAAAATGACCTGGACAGATGGAGTCCTTTTTTGGAACTTGAACTGAGATAGGGAAGAAACTACATAGAAAGAATTTCCCAGTTGGGAAGGGAAACAAAGGCAAAAAGAATGCTATGGTTTAGATTTTCGAGTCAGGTCATTTTAGACCAAAGATAAATGCCAGTTATGAAGGAACAGAAAAAAGAGTGAGAAGTAAAGGTGTGGGTTTGTGGAGAGAACAGGGCAGATGGGAGAGAAGAGATGGAAGACAGAGGCAGAGACTGATTGGTCCCTAGAGCTGCCTTGGTTCTTGATGGCTTTCCACACTAACTCCTGTTCACAAGTTTACCATACATCCTTTCTCCCGAGGTAACTTTACCTCTCTGCATTGGGTAACTAGAAGAGTTAAATTGAAAAGTGCCTATGATATCAGCTGGATCTGATTAGTTCCCAGTCCACTTGTTAATATGTTGTATGAGGCTAGCAGATTAAAGTAAGGCATCAGGGCATCATCTGGAGTACTTGATTCAGTACAGATTCAGCAGGCTGGGAAGATGCCACAGAACTTCATATCTAACAGGATTCAGATGATACTGATGTTGCTGGTACAAGAACCACTTTTTGAGAAACCCTGGATTAAAGTATGGTGAAAGGAGTTCATTGTAAAATGAAGAGAGCATCTGAAGGAAGCAGAGGAATGGGTACCTCCAATTCCAGCTGCACATTAGTAGAAAAAGCTGGGAGTTAAGTGATATGTCTTCTGGTCCCAGTTCAATTCTCCAACTAGGAGTATGAAATTCCATAAATCCTTTCCCCTTTCTGGGTCTCAATTTCTTCATCTATAAAATGCGGGAACTTTACTAAGTGATCTGAGGGGCTCCTTCCAATTCTGACAGTCTCTAATTTTTAGAGCAGATTAGGACACTGTGGCTATAAATTTGCCTCTAAGATTTCTGGCATTTCAGAGAAAAAAATTGCAAAAGTGCACAAAAACACATGCTTTTGATTTCTGACAAGAAAAAACTTGCAGGCTTATCTATAGAAGTGTCATTTTTGCTGAGAGCTCTGATTCAAAAAATGGGCACTTTCCCAGAAGGCCAGTGGGGCAGTTCATGATCTGTTATGGATTGTTTGGTGTTGTGGCTTGGGAATTGATGTTGGAATAGATCTAAGGAAGGTGGCATGAGGAGCCCTTCCAAAGCAGGAGGTTGTTCAGCTATTATTTGATAGGAATGTCACATGGAGTAAGTTAAATTGTTCCTGGACCCCACTTTGCTGAAGCACGTTGGAACAGAAAGAAGGAACATTTATTTCTGTGTCTGAATCACGTGGATTTCAATCACTGAGGGAATTGGCTTGTTCCTTTTCAAAGGAAGTTTTGAGATTTACATTCAAAAAAGTATGTTTGTACTTAATTGACCTACTCAGCAATTAAGCACCCAAAGGAGCATGTTTCTCTGTGGAGAGGACAGAGGACACTCCCCAGTTGTCCATGAGTTTGGGTGAAGAAGGCAGAGAGTGAAGGTGAGGACTGAACTGTTGAGCAGTCCCTCACAGATGCAAAGATTATATTTTCCTGGAGCAGGGATAAACTTTATTAAATAGAACAGGATGTTCTGGGTTTGACTTCCCTTAGCCAGAAGCATATTTCCCTGGCAATTTAAACAAACAGATTTTTGTTTCTTTTTTTTTATCTGGCACTGTCTTTTCCCCTTTGTTCCTGGCAATCCCAGTCATAGTGATCAAAAGAGTAAGTGTGGGGAGAATTTCCTTAGAGAAGGAAATACATACATATAAGCATCAGTTGAGTAGACCTTTCCAAAATAACCTTGATCTTCCATTGACCTGAAGGTTGTGGCCACTCACACTGAATTTAGTCCAGCAAGCATGGCTTCTTCAGAGAAGCTGCAAGCAGTGAAAATGTTTTGAAAGTTCTAGGCTAGAGGAGAAGTAAAGGATCACTGGTATAGAACTTAAAGAAAAGTAAACCCCATCACCAGCTGGCCAGTCCACAAAGCTCCTTATTATATTCGTGTTCTACTCTTAGTCCATAATACCCATAGAAATCCCTTCAGATTTACCATGTACCTTGTTGGGATAACATTGAACTTGATTTTTTTCAATGTGATAACATTGAACTTCATTTCTGAACTTGATTTTTTAGAGATTCAAACTAGCCTTCTGCAAGCCAGTAGGGGTTGGAATTTAGAAAGGATAGATACTATTTGAAATGGAGAGGGACTAGATGGAGAAGGACCTGTCTGGGGTGCTATCTTTTTCAAAAACAAGACTTGGGTAGTGTTGTCAGCATTGTTCCGAAGTTTACTGGAGAGGAAGTGAAAAGACCAGAAAGACAGAGTGTGGGCGGTAGAAGAAGGATTTCTTCAACTTCGACATTTAGACACTCTCTTCTCCTAGATCACAAGCTTTGTAGGAGAAGGAACTGCATGTTGTTCTTCCCTGAATCTCCCATGGTACTGAGCATAGTGTACTTGTAAGCACTTAACAGAGAGAGCAACTAAAGACTGTCTTGTGAGTGTGGGGGTGAGCTCAGTGGTAGAGTACAGGCTCAGCATGCATAAGGCCCTCATTTGGGTCCCCAGCACCAAAAATGAACAAAGAAAACAAAACTTCTGTTTAGATTCAACAGTATCAGTTGAGCACCATCTTTATATTTGGCCACCATAAGCACCTGGGAGATCCAAATGAAATAAGAAGTTATTTTTTGGTCCCTGTCCTTAAGGAGTTTACAGCCCAGCTAACAAATATTTTAGGGCAACATAAGCTAATGAGCAAAGTGGGGTATGGATTATCTAGTTTCCTTTGTAAGTATTGATGAGGTAATTCATTATGGTAAGAAATGTCCCCACTGAATTGTTTAATTGTTGGTTCTTGATCTACTCCTTGAAAGAAGGATTTTGATTCATATTGGGAAGATGGCCCAACACAGTCCCTGGCATATAATAATTTATTAGATGGGTTCCAAGCAGGAGGAACTGTGTAAGCAAGGTGTATGGCTGGAGGAAAGCAAGAACCATAGAGTGTCAGGACTGGGAGTTTGAAGGACACGGCTTATTGAATTTTCTTCCTTCTTTACATCCCCAATTTTTCCCTTAGGTCTTTTCCTCCAAATGGATATGTAGTTTGAGAGAGTCTTGGCCCTTTCAGAACAAAGCAGTGGGTCCAAATTAATCTCAACCTATCACAGTGCTCTGGTCTCTTGCCAGTGATTGAGGTAGGTGTAGATACATGACCCAGGTCTGGCCACAAAGATGTGCAAATGATCTGCCTGAGGACTTTTGGAAAAGGTTTATCTCACCCAGAGAGAGCCCCTCTTCTTCACTGGACAGTCTCATATCTGCTGGACACCAAGAACTATAACAATCATCTTATAGCCCTGAGGAAAACAACCCCAGGACCAAGTACAATGCCAAGGATGAGTCTGGGTCACTGATGACATTATTGAGCCACTAAGTAAACAAATCTGGAAGCACATACTTCTGAACTTCTTGTAATATGAAATGAATTTCCTATTTTGAGCCAATTGGTTTCTGTTACCTACAGCTGAAAGCAATTCCCCTCCCTGATGGGATTCTTGGATAGAGTAGCTCACATCTATTTATGTAGAACTTCTAGTGCAGCAGCACTCTCATACGTGCTTTACTCATTCGGACCCACAACATCTTTTGTGTTGCACAATATTAGTCCCATTTTCACAAAGAAGATATGGAGGCACTGAGAGTTAACCTGACTTATAAATCTGGTACATGGTAGAGTCACAGCTTACTCCCAGACTCCAGAGTGTAAACCCTTAGCTGCTCCCCATTGTCATTCATTTCACGAGCCTCTCTCTGGTGATCTTCCTTCTCCAGAACAGAGGACTCTCCATGGCATTGACTTTTGCATGTGCAGGGTATGTAAGGAGATCTTTCCACTGACAAGGGTGGGGAAGGTAAGGCTGGATGTAAGGCAAAGTGAGGAGTTTATATTGGGCTAGCAACTTTTGAGGGAGGAATGCTGTCATGGAAGCATTCCTTGAGGACAATAATTCTCAGAAGACTAAAGAGGACAGTCCAGGAGAAGCTATTATGTTAGCTAGCTTGAGGACCCTTAGTGACCTAGATGGAGAAATGAAGGGTGAAAACCCAAGATGCCAAGAAAACAGAATCTGCAGTGCATGGAGACTGGTTGGATGTGAAGGTGAAAGTGAGTTTTCAGATTATGAACCGTTTGTGATGAGAGTTGTGGAAAGTTGAACTTGGGCTCCAGAAATGGTACGCTGAACTGGATTATAACAACTACTACCACTTGCTTTTATTGAGTGGCTAGTACTGTGATGGTCAAGTTGCCTTTATTATCTTTGAATCCCACAGTAGTCTCAATAATTCAAGTTGTACAGTCCCAGATGAGGTTCAGAAGTGAAAAGAGACTTGCCGAAGGCCATTGCCATTAGTAAGCGGCAGGATCCAAATCTGTGTGTGTCCTATTTCAAGGTTTCTCCTTCCTTCCATTTTGAAACTCTGGTCCTACATTGTTAAAACTTAGCATTTCTGAATCATGTGTGTTCCCACAAATGTGCCTCATCCCCCTCTGTCCACAACAACAAAAAGCAAACACATTCCTGTACTGAATGAAATTAGCAAAGGGTACCTACAGGAGTCCATATGCATCAGTCTCAGGACTGGAGACTCTTGCAGTCAGATGAGATGAAGAGGGACTGTGAATTGCAATGCAAAGTCAGGGCACTTGGTTAAAGTACCTCAGGAAAAAGTCAGAATTTGCCCAGGTTCTTCACACCTGCTCAGACACAGCCTTTTAGGCACATAGGAAGGATCCTGCAAGCTCCCACAATATTCCTTTGAGTTGGTGAGAGGATGTGGCCTTAAACTAAAAAGACCCCTGCATGGCCTGTGGAGCACTCTAGCCAACACAGATGTTACCTGTGTGCCCCTGTAGCCCACTCCCAAGCACTCCCAGACAACTCCATGCTGGAGTTCCAAGACACGCTGAGGAATTTGCCTCCTAAGAGACCTTTGAAAACAGTAAAATCTCTTCAAGAAGCAGTAGGTGGGACCCTGCCTTTGAATGAATGAAGTTGGTGGACACTAAAAGACCCTTGAGTTCTGCATTTCTGCAGGCTTGCCTCCCTATGCAGCATGCACTGGCAGAATCACAGAGCTATAAATCAGCCAGCTCGAACCAAGGCCCAAAGAGGAGGTAACACCCTGCCCACCAGGGACCCAAGTCAGTAGAAATGGTAGGACTAAAACTCAGGTCTCCTGCTTATTCCAAAACTCTTTACTTCTCTCCATGTTACACAGATCTATTATTCTCTAAACTATTTGAATCAAACTTAATTCACATTTGTTACTTATATCATGTATCAAAGTTGTATAATGAATTCAAAAACTGCCCTTCCAAGTGCCCTGTAATACAGGGCAACCTCCTTTCACACAAAGAATTGAGAACTCAAGCAGTTAAGTGACTCCCCAAAGCTGTGTAAATAGTAAGGGAGAGAACCCAACCTAGGGTGGGGACATTCAGACCTCTTTCCACTCCTGGATTGTAGAATTTCAATAAGGAAGAGTCACTATGGCCCTTGTTAGACCAAAGGAAGGATGGATGGGAGGATCCATGGGTATGCAAAAGAAATTTTAAGAATCTTATTTTCCTAAGATTTTTAATAGAACCCTATGGGAGTGAATTTCTATTATGAACGGCTCCACTTAAAGACAAAGAATTATAACTCTATTTTACTATTTTAAATGCTTGAGTCCTAAAATTTTTAAACATTAATTTTAAAAAGTGGTTTAATTTAGAATTTTCAAAAAGAAGCCTGCATAGGGCATAGTACACATTCAGTAAATGTTTCTGGAATTGAATTATTTAAATGCTAGGATGGAAAAATAAAAGTAGTTAAAAAAAAAAAAAAAAGAGTTCCTATGTTACTAGGATAATTGAAGAATAGGCTTTACTGATTATTTGGAAAATAACTTTCCCCAAATTTAGGCCTACTGGGAAGAAATAAATAGCTTGAGTGAAGTGAGATCATGACCTGCACATCCAGGATTTTTGGTTCTGGAGGGTTAATTACAATGTCCAATCCTCATCACAAATGAGTGAAGAGATTGCCCTTGCCTGCTGGTGTGCAATGGACCCTGGGTGAGCCGATCCGTGCTTCTCATGTGCAGCCAAGCGGAGGGACATAGAAGTGAAGTTGTCATGGTAACTTTTTTGCTGATTGGAAGAATAGATGAAGCTGGAGTCACACTCTTTGAATTGCATAGAAGTGGAAGTAGGGCTATCCAGTAGCAAGGAACAAAAAGAATTCTCTCTAGACAAAGAAGGTGGAGGAAGTTTGAATTCAACTAATAGTAGAACAAAGGCAGGTAAGGTGCTGACTAGAATCACTAAGATGCCAAGTAAATGGTTTGATTACCAAACTGTGGGGGCAGTGCTTGAAAGTTAGTCTCTACCTAGGTCTGTGCTTTTAAACCTGAGAGTCTACTTTTGAAAAATTACAGACTCCAGCTCCCTTTCCCAAGCTTCTGATCCATTGTGTCAGGAGAGGAGTCAAGAGAGGTGTCCAAAATTTTCCATTTTAAAACTATCTATACCTTCATTCTCCAGCAGGGATCTGATGGACCTTATTTTCATAAACCCTTGCAGATCCAAGCTGGAGCCCACTCAACTGTTCCCACTTCATGGAAGAACTTAGGGAGAATAAAGCCTGTTTTCTATTTAAGCCTAGTTTTAAAACAAAACAAAAATCGAGTTTGAATAATCAGTAATTCATAACAGTTCCCAAATAACCTACTTTAGTTTATATATTGTACTTTCTTTTAATCTTACATTCTACCTCATACTTTATTAATTGATGGAAATCAAAAACTGTTCAGTTTGCCCAATGCCATTTCTCTACTTTATCTAAGTGATAAACCCGACTTGTTCTTTAAAAATCCATCTCAAATGTCCATCTCTTGCCACCTCCATCTCTGTCCTCCCTTCCTCACTAAAAGAATACTTTGTTCCCTCTTCTGTGTCTATACACAGCACCCTCTACTAATACCCTACTATGGAATTTACTGCACTATAATTCAGTAGCTACTTAAAAATCTGTTCTGTCACTCTCTGCTCTGTCACCCAGGAATCTCATCAGACAGTACATGTTATGCACCTTTATGTCCTTCCCTTTTTTTAACTCCTTTGCCATAAGGTAAAATAATGAATGAATGATTATCTGAAGTGGATATAGGTTCCACGAGGGCAGGGATTTTAGTCTGTTTTGTTCACTAGATAAATATCTCAAGAGCTTAGATAAGTACCTACTACAAAGATGGGTTTGTTAAGTAATTATTGAAATAATTAATAAGTGAGTGATTTAGCTTACACAAACCAATAGAAACAAGAGTCTTGACCTGCAGTGTTCCCAGCATAACAACATGACTTTTTCATTGTGACATCAATATTGTCACAATCTCCTGAACAGATTAAGATTGAGATCCCTTTGATACTTCCTTCACTGACTATTTTGGAGTTTAGCTGGGTAGACCTATGATATTCTAATAGAGAAAAAGCAGTAACATTGAAAGCATTTATCTCATACCCACATAATTTAGAGCAAGTCAACTGTTTTTATTTTCATCCTTAGTTATTACATTCCTTTACTAATGGTAAGACTGGAATGTGAAGAATCCTCTAGGATTGTTTATAAGGAACAGCAATCATAAAAATAACTTCATTTAATAAAAATTTACTAAATATTCCAAGCAATACATTTATTTGTGTTATCTTTGACTTTTTTCATCCATGTTTTATAGTTTTCAGCATACATATCTTTTACCTTCTTAGTTGAATTTAATCCTAAGAATTTTGTATGCTACCATAAATGAGATTTTTTTAAATTTCTTTTTTGCAAAAATAGGGATAGTAGGAACATTCCTTAACATTGTAAAGGCTATCTGTGCTAAGTCCATGGCCAATATCATTCTAAATGGTAAAAAACTGAAAGCATTTCCTTCAAAAACTGGAACAAGGCAGGGATGCCCTCTTTCACCACTTCTATTCAACATAGTCCTTGAAACTCTAGCCAGAGCAATTAGACAGACCAAGAAATTAAAGGGATACGAATAGGAAAAGAAGAACTCAAAGTATTCCTACTTGCTGATGACATGATTAGATATTTAGAGGAACCGGGAAATTCACCAGAAAACTTTTAGAACTCATAAGTGAATTCAGTAAAGTAGCAGGTTACAAGATCAATGCTCATAAATCCAATGCATTTTTATACATAAGTGATGAATCCTCAGAAAAAGAAGTGTATGATTACACAAATGGTACACCTCTACTTCATGTACAACCAGAGAAACAAGTTGTACCTCACTTGTTTACAATAAAAAAAAAATTTCTTTTTTGCACAGTTCATTGTTAGTATATAGAAATATGACTGATTTTGTGTGTTTGTTTAGTATTCTAAAACTTTACTAAATTCATTGAGCAGTTCTACAGTTTTTTCAGTGAAGCCTTTAGGGTTTTCTATGTGTAATAACATGTTATCAAGAAAAATAATTTCATTTCTTCCTTTCCTGTTTGTATGCCTTTTATTTCTTTCTCTTGCCTAATTGCTCTGGCTAGGAATTGTAGTACTATGTTAATTATAAATGGTACATTAGTTAGCTTTCTATCATTGTGACAAAACACCTGAGAAAATTAACTTAAAAGAAGGAAAGAATTATTTGTCTCACAGTTTCAGAGGTTTCAATCCATGTTAACTTGACTCTGATAATTTGGGCAGAAAGTGAGGCAGTGCGTCACGGTGGAAGTGCATGGTGGAGGAAGTCCATTTACCTCTGCTGGGCAGTAGAGGGGGGTAGAGGGAGAGGAGGGACCAGGGTCCCAATAGTCCCTTCAAAGGCATGACCCTAATGACCTAACTTTCTTCCACTAGGCCCCACCTCCTAAAATATCCATCACCTCCCAATAATGCAACTTTGGGGGCACATTTAAAAATCCAAACCATAACAAGTGGTGAGAGTGGATATCTTTGTTTTATGCCTAATTATAGAAGAAAAGATTTCAACTTTTCAACATTGAGTATGGTATTAGTTGGAAGCTTGTCATGTGGCCTTTATTGTGTTGAAATTTTCTTCTATTCATTATTTATTCAGTTTTTATCATGAAAGATTGTTGAGTTTCCTCAAATGCTTTTTCTGCATCTTTGTGATGAAATGTGGTTTTTCATTCTTTATTCTATTGATGTAGAGAAACACATTTATTTATTTGTATATGTTAAACCATCTTTGCATCCCAGGGATAAATTTCACTTGATCATGATAAATGATCCTTTTAAAGCACTGTTGAATTTGGTTTGCTAGTATTTTTTGAAGATTTTTGCATTTATATTCATCAGTGTTTTTTGGAACAGATTGAGAAAAAAGTACATAGTAAGTCTTCTTTGTGTTTGATAAACTCCAACAGCGAAGTCATTTGGTCCCATACTTTTCTTGTTGGGAGATTTTATTACTAATTTAATCTCTATACTTGTTATTAATCTGTTCAAAATTTTTATTTCCTCATTATTCAGTCTTGGTAGGTTATACATTTCTAGGAATTAATTCATTTCCTCTAGGTTATCCAATTTGTTGGCATGTAATTGTACTTAGTAATCTTTTATGATCTTGTATTTCTGTGCTATCAGTTTTAACAATTTCTATTTCATTTCTAATTTTATTTGATTTCTCTTTTTTTTTTTTTTAGCCATCTTTAAGTAAGATAGCTAAGGGTTTGTCAATCTTAGGTTTTCAAAAAACTAATTCAATTTTGTTTATCTTTTCTATTGTTTTTTTCTAGTTTCTATTTTATATTATTTCTACTCTGATCTTTGTTATTTCTTGTCTCAGCTAACTTTGGGCTTAGTTTGCTCCTTTTATAGTTCCTTGAGATACAACATAGGTTATTTCTTTGACATCTTTCTTCTTTTTTGATGTAGATATTTATTGCTAAAAAATGTTCCCTCTTAGAACTTCTTTTGCTGCATCCTATCAATTGTAGTATGTTGTCTCTGTCTCCAGATGTTTTTAAATTTTTTTTAATTTATTCTTTGACCCAATGCTTGTTCAGGAGAATATTACTTCATTTCCACATATTGTGAATTTTCCAAAATTCCTTCTATGGTTGATTTCTAGTTTCGTACCACTGTACTCTTAAATTTTGTTAAGATTTATTTGTGACCAACATATGATCTATGCTCTGCATGCATTGAAAAGAATATATTCTTTTATTGTTGGATGAAACGTTCTGTATATGTCTGTTAGGTCTGTTTGATTCAAAGTGTAGTTTAAGTCCAATATTTCCTTATTAATTTTCTGACTGGATGATCTGTCCATTGTTGAAAATTGGGTATTAAAGTCCCCCATTCTTATTATATTGCTGTTATCTCTCCTTGCAGTCTCCTAATATTTGCTTTATCTATTTAGATGCTTCAATGATAACTGCTTGTAACTCCTTCAGTATATTGACAGTTGTTATGTCCTCTTGACGAATTGACTACATATCACTATTTTTTTTTTTAATTCCAGGGATTGAACCCAGGGGTGCTTAACCACTGAGCCACATTCCCAGCCTTTTTTATTTTTTATTTTGAAACAGAGTCTCACTAAGTTGCTTAGGGCCTTGCTAAATTGCTGAAGCTGTCTTTGAACTCATGATCCTCCTGTCTTAGCCTCCCTAGTCACTGGGATTACAGGCCTGTGCCACCATGGCCAGCAAGGACTACCCTCTATTTCTTTTTTACAATTTTACACTTAATATTTATTTTGTCTGATGTAAGTTTATCCCTGCTTCCTTTTGAGTTCCATTTTCATGTTAATATTTTTTCCACCCCTTTGCTTTCACTACAGAGTGGTCCTTAAAGGTAAAGAGAGTCCTTTGTAGGCAGCATGTAGTTGGTTTTCATTTTTTTGCCTACTTGGCCACTCTATGCCTTTTGAGTGGATAATTTAATCCATTTACATTCAGAGTAATTATTGATGGGTAAAGACTTATCACTGCTATTTTGTTAATTGTTTTCTAGGTTTTGTAGATTCATTGTTCCTTTCTGTCTTCTTTTGTGCTTTAGTAGTTATCTGTATTTCTCAGCCTCGTGGCATGCTTTGAATCCTTCCTTCTGAGAATTAAGTGCTTTGGCCAGGCACAGTGGTGCACACCTATAGTCCTAGCGACTCAGGAGGGTGAGAAAGGAAGATTCCAAGTTCAAAGCCAGCCTCAGCAACTTAGAAAGGTCCTAAGCAACTTAGTGAGACCCTGTCTCTAAATAAATAAATAAATAAATAAATAAATAAATAAATAAATAAATAAATAAATAAATAAATGATGTGGCTCAGTGGCTAAATGCCCTTGGGTTCAGTCCTTGATTTAAAAAAATATATTTTAATCTAAATGAACCAGGCATTGTGCTCACTGCTTTCCATACATTCTCCTTGAATTGTCACATATGACTTCATTAGAAACATTAATTGGCCCTATTCTACAAATAAGGAAACCGAGGCTCAAATATGATCATTACCTAGGTCGCTCATCTACTAATCAAGAGACCAGAAATTTAGTTCAGTCTTTTAAGCCTCTGTTCTTAGGACTTATGACACTGATATTTTGCAGATTGGAGAGGGTCCACTTGGGACTTATTTCTGACCAAAGATGTATGTATGCATCATTCCCATCATTTCAAAGCAAATACTTCCTTAGCCTTGAAAATTCCTGATCTGAATGTTCTGAGATTTCTTCCCTGAAAGATATTTGTAGTTTGGGGCTAAACTTAATCAAAACAACAAATTAGGTCAAATGTGTCCTTCTTCCGTCCTCCTGCTTAATTGCATCTGATGAGTGCCCCTTTCAGACATTTAGTTCCAGGCACTTAGCTGTCTCTTACATTTGCTTCCAGTGATCAGGGTCCCTGTGATTTAAACATATGTTTTCCCAGTGAACTTTTGTCCTCTTTGAAACTGCATTCTGTTCTCTCTTATTAAATTCCAGCTTTCATGAGTAATATGCAATGATAGCTCCAGAAATGTTTATATGATAAATTAAAGTGGGCAGGGTCTTCCGCTTACAAATTGCTTCAAGATAAGACTCAGATGCCTGGCCATAGAATTGCCTCATAAATGCTAGCATAAAATGGATTTGAGTTTTTACAACTTCAGCCTTGGCTTGGGGGCCTATTGTTTCAGCATGTCTTCATAGGGTTCTGAACTCCTAGCCTATTTCTCAAATTGAAGCTGTAGAGATTTATGACTCAGTGGGAAAAAAATATGTGAGTACTTCTCAAACCTGCTTTGGAAAAACAAGCAGATAGGATGTTTTCCTCTCTTTATCTTGTACATACATGTAAACAAGTGACTCACTGGCTATGCCTCTGAGTCAGGGGACAATAATTTCAGAATGGTTATTAGCTTTAGATATCAGATATTTGAGACTTTAGAACAGAAAGACTTGTTCCAAAAAACTTACTGCCCAGAGACCCAGATTAACCAAAAGCCTTCTAGGCGGCAGGAAGATGTTTGTTTTATAAAGTGGAGACATGTGTGGGTCTTTGCCATGTTCACAGCCATGAAAGAAAGTAAAGAGTGCTAAGTGTGACTTCTCGGGGAGAAGGAGCTTGAAGCCTCTGTGATTATTATTTCTGGAGGAGTAAATATTTCAGTAGAAAAAGAAACTCCTTTGTACCAACTCTGAGTTTCTTGGCACATTTGAGTATTTCAAGTAACAGCTGAAACTACATTAACCTTCTTTGTTCTAATTGGAAGCATCTGCGAGTTGCAGAATTCGAATTTTCAGATTCCAAAGTGATTTTCTACTTGGTCATAAGTGTCAATTTCAGCTAAAATTCCCATCTATGGGGCCTTTTTCTCTTGATTATAAAGTGTTCAGTTGGCTAACGATGTGACGGAGATACAGGGGTTTTCTATGTGCTCATGCTTTTTAATGAAAACTGCATTTCTTTGCCTCTTAACATACCTTATCAGTATCCTTCTTATTCAAAGAGAATAGATGAAGAAATTCCCCCAATACTTGGAATTGAACTCGACATTTTTTAATTGCCAAAAACCGTCTCATAATCAACAAAGAGGCTACAGCAATATATGATATTTACAAATTCCAGAAATAGGAGAGTAAAAGCAATTAGAAACCTATTCCAGTTTTTCTGTTAATAGAGACCTGTCTTCTAAAGGGTTCTGTGTTTTATAGATTCCCCTTTAACAAGAGACCCAGGAGGGCATAGTGGCTTCTTTCCTGCTCTCCTCTGCTATGGGACACTTCTTACCTCAGTAATATAATACCATCTCATTGAACCTTATTACTGTCAGGTGTAAGTGGGAACAACAATCCTTGCCTCCCAGACTTGTGACTGTGAGTTAATGGTTCAGCGTTTGTGAAATGTTCCCAGTAGGAGCTAAATAAATATCGATTTCTTTTCTTTCTTTTCCACCTTATAAATTTGACATAAGGTAATAAGGACATGAAGCCAAGGATTAGGACTCCCAAGGAATCAAGTCCAGGCCTGAGCTACTCTGATCTAACACCTTTACTACTCCATCATTTTGTCTGTGTTCAAAACTGACTATGTAGTCAGGTGTGGTGATGCATACCTATAATCCCAGTGGCTCAGGAGGTTGAGGCAGTAAGATCGAGAGTTCAAAGCCAGCTTCAGCAACTTAGCAAAGCCCTAAGCAACTCAGTGAAACCCTGCTCTAATTAAAATACAAAAGTGGACTGGGGGTGTGGTTCAGTGGTCAAGTACCTCTGGGTTCAATCCCCAGTACCAAAAAAAAAAAAAAAAAAAAAAAATCAAAAAAAATCTGACCATGCAGAGTTTGGCAAATAGTGCATTATAGATGGTACTGTTAGGGAACAGACAGATAAGGATGGTGGGAGCACAAGGTTAAGAGAATAACTCTGTAAAATGGATTCAGTGTGCTGATTCCCACATGCTTTCTTTTCCAAGAAGTATTTTACCTGCAGCCCTGTCTGGCCTCAGTAGACAGGATATATTACATTCCTCAGCAAACTACCTGTTCACTGAAGGAGAAACACAGGCCCAAAATAATGTTGATAAGAGAAACCTATGTTACCCCAAAGGAGGAGACTTTTGTGACCAGATTGTGAAACTCTGGGAGATAGGATAGTTCCTCCTAACCATAAAATCTGTAAGAATGTATGGTTATGAATCCAATTAGACACCTCTCCATTAAAAAATGGGAAAAGCTTAAAAAAAATAGAATCCAATTAGAATCTGTCAGCATGGGCCAAGGTAACCTAGAGTTGCCATGACAGTGGAGACTTGAAAGTCTGTCACCCTTCTTTCAGTAAAACTCAAGAGATGGACCTGGGCAGGACTCTCTGGAAACTTCTCTGGGATCCCCAATAAAACTGGAGCGCAGAAGAGGCACATTGTCCCTCTCTTTTTAAGAGAACTTACTCTCTTCCTCTACAGTGCCTCCTTTCCCTTTTCCTATCCCCTCAATAAACTCATTCCTGTTAATCTGAGCAACAGTTCTGAAATCTTTCAGACTTTGTTGCTAGAATCAGGGTTTGAAGAGGGGGTCTTCTCAGTGCCTCAGTTTCTCAAAAGGCCCCAGTTTCGCAACACTATCAAAAAGGCACAGAGAGCAAAAGACTTTGGGTAATACACTTTGCATATGTTTTGTGTTACTACTAGGATTGTGATGAAAAAACTACCCAGGGAAGGGATTCCAACAATGCCACTGAAAGAATGAGCTTGACATTTTATAGTTGACACCCAGTAAATGTTTGTAGTATTGAATTTAATACAATGGATCTGCAGATCAGCAGCTTCTAGAGAGTAAAAAAGAAAACAAATAATAATTGTGTCAAGACCAGGGAAACCAGAATATGAAGTTGCCCTGTCTGTGAACCAAGGCATGAAATTCTGTTTTTCTTGGAGGGGAACTGACATTCATTCCTTTGGCAAACATTTCTAAAGTTCTAATTTAAATGTGTCAAGAGGCTACTTTATGATTGACATAAAGTATAGGTACACGTACATGCTCACATGGACTGAGCAAGACTGAGTTTAGTGATGACGGCTCCATCTTAGTGATAAGCAACTGAAACCCAAAGAAGTTAGGCAAGTTTGCAAAGTGAATAAGAGTTGGATCTAGAATGGAATCCCAAGTCTGTCTAGCTCCAAATCCATGTTCTTGCAATGATTCCATGGTTACCTGTTGGATCTGTTCCATGGATTGCTAGATTACAGTCATAGAATCATACAGTTTTAGAGGTTATCTGATCTACTTATTTCATTTTGGGGATGAGGAAACAGGTTCATAGAGATCTGGTAACCTTCTCAAATTCACATGTCTAGATATAGTGCTGAAAGACTTCTACTGCTCCATCCTATCTGAACCGTTCCAACATCCAGGGAAGACAAGAAAAGAAATGCAATCTATTTGGAAATCCCTTTCAATAGTAGATTTGGTATTTATAGGGCTACCTTAAGGGACCTCAGAAATCAATGGAAGTAAAGGATGCGGTCCCTGCACTTGTAAGGTTTCAGTTCTACTTGGGGAAAACCATCTCACAGCAAGAGGAAAGCAGAGAAAGGGGAAGGCCAAGGGCTTACTGCTGTTCTTTTGCTCTATGATCCAGCCATTCTGGGCTTGCTTATCCTGGGCTTCTCCTCATTCCTATAATAATGCCTCTGTTATAACCCATTTTACTGTACTTTTATTCCGATCTGCCTAAATAAGAAAACCCTTCATGATCAGACACAAAGTTATATTCTTTGTGTCCAATATGCCCAGCATAATACCTAGCACAAAGCAGAATTCATGAAGACCAAGCAGGGTCAAGGCAATTGTCAACTTTGAGTTTATGAAATCCAGGAAGCCCTGCCCATGCCATTGTCCCATTGATGGCACTACCTGAACAGACATCACTGTCCGTACCTTTAAGCCTCACTCCTAAGACAGGGACACTTCACATCCACTATTACCTGGGAAGATCAGAAGGAAAGGGGATCTCCAGTGGGCAGGGAGAGGGACATACACCCACTCCCTTTGTAACATTCCACATCAGAGGGAAACAGGATGGGTTATCCAGAATACAGGAAATTAGCCATGGTGATTCAATGTGTTTAAATAATCAAAATGTTCCTCAGGAGAAAAAGTAAAACCAAAGAATAACTGTAGGTGACCAACTACTGTCACAGTGATTGATCTGTGGGCACTAGTCTCCCAGTTTGGTTACATTACCCTGAGGACATTTCAGACTGCAGTGTGACTTTTCAGTTCCTCCAGGCATGGCAGTGACCTCACTGCAGTCTCTCAGGGCTCTGCCTCTCCAGGTGCTTGGCTTACAGAGCCTTTCTTAGATCTACTTCCTGGTCTTCTTAGACCTGATCTCTCCTGCAATGCTGCTGGCTTTGGTCGACTGCTGTGGGGCTTTAAAAGTAGCCTCTTGTGGGTTTTCAGAGGACAGGTTCCCTTCCTGCCAAAAAAACGTGTGGAATGATGCTTTCCTCCGCAACAGCAAGCCTTTGTTACAGAGTTGAAAGTGCATGTCCCTCTTCTGAGCCCTCTGCAGTCATTTGCCTAATGTCACTGACCCTGTTTTAATTAAGTTCTCCTTTTGTGTTGGACTTGGTGCCAAGAAGCCTAAAGAAACACTATTTCAATGGGTTTTGTTGTTGGATTTTTTTTTTTTTTCTAATTCTATTTTAGGAAATTTCTAAGGGTCACTCCTCTGCAGGCTGAGATAAGACCTAAGAGACTTTTTCTTAAGAATAACATTCTCTTAAGTGAACATTATCTTTGTTTTTCTTTCTCATGTAACTAAGTTCTGAAATTCAAGAGAATTTTTCTGACTCCTGATGGAAACTGGAGATAGTGATGTAATTTACCCCCCTTCCTTGGGAGAAAACTTCACCTGCACTTGCCCTTATGAATTTTCAACAGTCTTAGAGTTTAAAGGAATGTACAGACAAGGAATTGTGATGACCATTACTAGTGGCTACTACATTAGTAATGCATATTTACTTTCTAGGGATGCTATCACAAGTAGCCACAAACTGGGTGGCTTGAAACAACAGAAGTGCATTGTATCACAGTTGTGAAAGTTAGAAGTTTGAAAGCAAGATGTCAGAAGGGCCAGCCTTTCTCTGAAGCCTATAAGGAAGTTCTTCTCCACCTCTTCTATCTTCTGTATTTGCTGGCAATTCTTGGCATCCCATGCCTTGTAGGTAATTGCCACCATCTCTATCTCCATCTTCACATGGTCATCTTCTCCCTGTATGCCTGTGTCTTCCTCTTATAAAAAGGAAGATGGCAGTCCTATTGAATTAGGACTCACCCTAAAAACCTCATCTTAATTTGATTACTCTCCACAGACCCGCCTTCTAAATAAGATCACAGGTACCTATTTTTTGGAGGAAGGAAGGACAAATCAAATGGCTTGGTGCATTTGAAGTCCTATGTTATATACCTTCACAGAAACAGCTTGAGATTTTATTATAAACTAGTTTATAACTGCAAAAAAAGTTTAAAAAGCCCAGATGTCTCACTTCAGCCCCACAATCTACACTACACATCATACCTAATACAGATATCTCCTATGGAGTGCCTCTTGTATATCTGGCTCTGTGCTAGGCCTGAGGCTACAGCAGCAAATAAGACAGATGCTTTCCAGGCCTCCTGGAACATACAGGCTAGTGGGAGGAGATATATGTTACAGATCTATTCTCCTAAACCTTAATTACTAACTCCCAATGCCATTACACTGCTTCCAATAAAGAATTGGTTTCCTTTTCTGTCATTGCCAGAGGCCTGTTGAGGTATTCAAGGGCTACTGGGATGAAGAGGAATGAGAAAGAGGGGTAGCCTTTGCTTCTGTTTTAGGCAGACACCATTATTTTGTTTTACATATTGAGCATCTCTGAAAGATTTTGTTGAACAAAGTATACCAAGGTTAGGTTATGCTGTGGAACAAGCAACCCTGAACTCTCAAAGCTTAAAACAAAATTTACTCTGTGCCTCTGCATTATGTGTATCTGCTCTCACACATAATATGCGCACAAACACAGGCATGCATACACACACCACCACTACCACCACTACCATTATCAATACCACCAAAATTGCCACCACCACCACCACCACCACTACCGCCATCCCCACCATCACCACTATCACTATCAATACCACCACCAGTTTGGGGACTGTGCTCTGTGTCATCCTCATTCCAGGAACTGGACTAATAAAGTGTCCTTATTTGAAATGTACAGGTTCCTATGGGCAAAGTGGAAAAAAAGAGGGTAAAGCACACAACAGCTCTTACACACTTCCACCTAGAAGTGTCGGGTTGTATCCACCCACATTTTATTAGCCACAGCAGGTTACCAGGCTATGCTTCATTTCAGAAAATCATGGAAATGCAATCTGCCTTGTGCCTGGAAGAGGGAGCATACTAAGTATTTGGAAGGCAGAATTAATTGCTTCCACATATGAATAGAAAGAAGACTTTCAGTCTTATTCCAGGATGAGCATGCCACAACAAATATGCCTTTCAAATAAATGAAGTATATGACAAAACAGAGGAAATGTTCAGTGTGGATTTGTTAAGCATGATTCTATTCCCTTCCCTCCCTGTGCTTACCCCTCTGCATGCAGGAGGAGCCATGTCCTTTCTCAGGCCACCCCTTCTCAGTTTTGGTTAGTGGGTCCTGATGACTATGCATCAGCTAAGAGAGAACTTGTGTTCTATTTCTAAGGAAGCACAGAATGAAAATCCAAACTTGAGGAAAGTCATAAATCAGATGTTAGAGTTCTACTAGTGAGCTTTTCATCAGTGTGACCAAAATACTGATACAAACAACTTAGAGGAGGAATGGTTTATTTTGGCTCATTGTTTTAGAGGTTTCAGTTCATGGTTGACTGGCTTCATTGCTCTGGGCCTGAGGTGAAGCAGAACATTATGAAAAAAGACTATGGCAGAAGAAAGCTGATCAGCTCCTGGCAGCTGGGAAGCAGATCAGTGAGAGGAGAGGAGAGAGAAGGAGCCAGGGGCAAGATATATTCCCCAAGGGCACACTTTCAGTGACCTACTTCCTCCAACCATGCCCCACCTTCCTACAGTTTGTACCACCTCCCAGTAAGGCATTCAAATCATGAATCCATCAAATGGGTTAACCCACTGATTAGGTCAGAGCCCTTATGATTCAATCATTTCCTAAAAGTTCCACCTCTGAACATTGCTACATTTAGAACCAAGCCTTTAACACGTGTACTTTGGGGTAATTTTGGGTCTAAATCTAAATCCATTGTGGTTTAAATGGTACCTTTGGCACTATTGAAAGGTAGTGGAACATCTAAGAGGTAGAACCTCATGGCAGAAAGTCAGGACACTGGAAACATGATCTTGAAGGATTTGGAGATCCTACCCTCTTCCTCTTTCTTTCTTTGCCTCCTGGCTTCTTCTGCCATATGCTCCTGCCGTGATATACTGTGCCACCACACCCCCCGAAACAAGTCAACCAACCATAAACTGAAGTCTCCAAAACTTGGAGCCAAAATAAATCTTCTATTCCTGTAAGTTTTCTCAGGACTTTTGCTAGAGTGACAGAAAGCAGGGGATTGTGACGAGTGTTCCCGAGAAATTCCCTTTAAACAGTAACTTCCCAAGTACACATACAATATAATTTTAGGTCTAGATATTTCATTTACTTATAACCTTTCAGGGATAAGCTGTGTTTTGTGTAAAGCAAAGCATCTATTCATTAAAAACCTGAGTTCCACAGGTTGGTGGCTGGCCATATTCAATATATATATTCCCCCCACCACCACCTCAAGTTCTAAAATTGCTCCCCTGAAGTAAACAGGAAAAACTTGGGAGAAGTCACAGTACCAAAAATTACTTTTGTCTTTGTCCCATTCCAGTTAGTAGCTATTGACAGTGAGATTCCTATGGGCCCCTCTATCCCATCTTTGCAGCCCCAGGAGTCATGAAGGATGTTCTGTTGTAGTTACTCAGAGGAGCTGCCAGTCTTGATGAGTGCTCAGGCTGCATTAGCTTCCTGCAGGATGTCCAGCACCTGGGGATCCCCAGGCAGCCTACAATTCACTCAAAAGTTGGAGATATCTCTGTGCCTCACAGCCAGGCCTGGGCTTCCCGCAGCTTCCCACCTTCCTGCTTCCCTTCTTGCCTGCAGCAGGATGGTACTTCATACTTGAAATGTGTCACACAGCTGTTCAAGACAGGGCTCCTTCGCAAAGGCATTATTCATTCCCAGAGTTTTGGCTCCTTCTCAAGGACGGAAGATTGAAACAGACCCAGCTAGGAAACACAGAGCGCCTCTTAGCACTTAAGTTACTACCCAAACATCTGGACAGGACTACCAGGAAAAGAGTAGCAGCATATGCTCAGAGAGTCTCACATTAGCACTGCTGCTCAGACCTACCATATTGGACAGGGTCAGACAAATATTAAGTTTCATAAGTCCGTAGGACTTTGCATTGTGTGGGGATTTGCAAACTGCCTCATTTGATCCTCACAGTCATTCTGTAACAAATAACTAGTCATCCTCATTTTACTGATGAGAAAACTAAGGCCTAAAGTGGTGAAGGACTTGCCCCATATCACACATCAAAAGGGGCCATGTTTCTGGGATCCAAGAGACCCATGTGTGGATCTCAGCTCCACCTTTATGATGCTGCCTCTCCATCTCATCTGTAGAGTGATGATACCGCCCACCTGATAGCACTGCATAAGCAGCGCAATAATGTACACAAAGGGTCTGCCAGCATCCTTGCAACAGAGACATTCAAAAAGTGTATTGACTGCATCAGTGAATGTTGACATTTTGTGACTTGTTCTACATTCCAAGCTGCCCTTGACTGCATTCTTATTGAGTATTAGCTCTTGCAGGGAACATGGAGAACTTTTAGTCCCAACTGTGTATCACTAAAGGCCCTTTTATTTTCCCACCATTCAGTGACCCATATAATGAAAAATTTTCTGCCTACCACACTTTATGACCACCTTCCTCTTTTACCAGTAAAAGCCATATATAAAGGTCAATCATGTCTTCTATGATATGTACATTGGTGAGGTAGCATTCCAGTTAAAATACTAATTTATAATTAGATACGATGAGCCAGGCGCCTCACTGAACATTTTGTCAGCCTTTGAACCCCCGAGATCTGACTCCTGACTGGCACTATTAAATACTACACTAAGTCAGCAACACAAAAAGCTATCATTTGCTGAGTTTTTATCATGAGCCAGAAGACACTACAAAACGTTCTTTAAACATGCATCACTTTATTTAATCATTATAGTAAATGTAAGAAGTAGGTGGTGTCCCTTCCTCCATTTTATGCTGAACTGAAGGACTGTGGTCACAGAGTACATATATTTAACCCTGCATCTATGCTTCCTGCATCTGTGCTTCCTTCCCTTTGAAATTTCTCTTAAACTTCACCTGAGTGGCTTGCAACCTCTTTGTTTGTCAGTATTTCATATTATTGGAAATCATTTGAAAAATCCCCACTCCAGGCTCAGGGAGTCCTGTGTGTTTGAGGGCTCAGGGTGGAACTAAGCAGGACCAGGAAGGAGCACTCCCAAGGCACCTAAATGTTTTTCTGAAACTACCAAGAAGGAAAGCAGAGGGGTGAGTTTCTGTACTCCTCAGCCAATCAGAACCTCAGGTGTTGGTTTAGGTGTCTTTGAGAAATGGTTAAAAAGCTCTTAATACATTTCAATAGGTGATACTTTTAAAGCATGATCTCTGCAGAGTGTGAAATTATGCATGCAAAATAAGGGTCTTCTGAAATTATAGTAGCTCAAGTTTAAATGTAAAAAAATGTTCTTTTCAAGTATTCCATCCTCCCCCTTGCTCTTAACAAAGATGACTTATTTTAAAGTGCCAGATAATTTTAGTAAACATACTTTTCCTGTGTCTACAATGAACCACAACAAAGTTTTGCTAAAGTCTAAAATAAGACATAGATCTTACCTCTTAATATGTGAGCTTTTTTATGAACATCTTACTGAGTTTTAATCTGGTCTCTGAGCACAGAGGGAATGTTGAGAACCAAACTTTTTTGACTGAGAGATATTTCCAGAACAGGGCCAAGTTAAGAGCATCAAGAGACCAGAAATGCAACCAAGGATTGGCTTGTGTTGCTTATGTGACTTCCCCAAGGTCACTCAGGAGGTTATCAGTGAGCCCAGGGCTGAGACCCTGTTCTTCTAACCTAAAAGAATTGGCCTCCTTGTTAGTGTAGAAGAGGAAATCTAATTTTACTCTACCTTCATAGTTCTTAGTTGGGAAGGATCCCTGTAAACAAAGACAGATTAACAAAAGAAAAATTTAACAATATGTATACCTTATGTATACCTGGGAGAAACCCAAGGAATGAGTAATTCTCAAAGAGGTGACTGTGAGTTCATGCTTCTATATCATTTTGCACTAAAACAAAGAAAGAAGATTGTTGAACAGTCAATCATGGTGAGGTAACTAGGAAAAACATTGTAAACAAGGGTAAGGCTGTGACAGAGGTTAAATTGATGTTATCTTTATTAATAAGAATGTCTAATGATTTAGAATCATCATCCTCCTGATACAGAGGAGACCTTCTTGCAAATGAGATTTCTTATGTTGACATAAATTTATCTTTAAAACAAGAATTTTTACTCATTTTCAGAGTTTCTTCTTGTGTTTGTGGTTTCTCAAATTAAACAGCTCAAAATAATCTTTAGTAGCATATTCTGAGGTGGTGTAATCTGGTGGCCTATAGTCACTATGAGACCAAGGTCCAGTCACTCACTGCTTGAAAGTTAATATGGGGGAGAGGACAGTAGATGAGAAGGAAATCCATTTATTCACCATTAGGTCCTAAGAAGATGGAGGAGCTTATTATCCTCAAAGCTCCATCTTGGGAAACTTAGGTACATGAAAGGGATTTTATAGGGTGTAAGGACCAATGGATAGGAAACCTACATGCTGGGTGGAGTCTTCCTCATCCAGACTGTGATTCCTTTTCTCTTCTTCTCTGGCTAGAGGATTGCAATGGACCTCTCCCTCTGGAAGCTGTTTCCTATAGTTCTGTAGACAGACCTATTACTTTTGTGCAGGTTAAACCTCATAGCAGTTGACATGTTTGTGTTAGTTTATGTACAGAACTAAGGATTAAGGAGGGGCATTACATACTCTGATGTAATCTGAAGGTCACCAGATGTCCAAGGTTCTGGAAACCTAAAGAGTATTTAGCATTTTACATCTTCATCATTTAGGTGCAGCTTCTCTTTAGGATTTAGACTATCAGGTAAAGAGAGAGGGAGTATCCATGCAAAGGACAACCCACAAAGGAGCGGCCACTAGTACACGGCCTTGGATATTTGGGGTGCCATATTTTTGATCTTCTACATTAGCATTATTGTCCCATGTGACTATGCTCTAGATGACCTGACAGGGGAGAGATGTTAAAGCCACGGCTATGGGTGAAAATCAAACTCATAGGAGAGGTGTCTCTAGCAAGACCTCCTCAAGTCATACCTCAGAGTGGCAGCTAAAAAGACCTAGCCTAAAAATTCCTTAAAAGGTTTCAGGTTTATAAGTTCAACTTGGCTCATTTATCCTAATGACACCACTACCCCTACTTAAACTTCAGAACACTTATGTATAACAGTTATTTTCATCCAGGACAATCCTTTGAGGATCATTATCTGCACAGTATGTTGTGGGGAGCAACTTAAGAACAGACTGAGCACCACCAAGAAGTCCAAATTTGAGAGTGTTTATTAGCTGGCCAGCTGACTGTCACACAACAGCCAAAATAGCTATTGGGAGAACAGCCCTGAGTGTAGGGTTGCAGGGGTTTTTAATATCATAAGTAAAACATGTCGGTACATTAAACATAAGTAGCTGTTGTTACGATTCAAAACTACAAACTAACATCATGAGAACTAAAATCATAAGCAGAAGGGGAAGTAGGTCAAAACAACCTTAGTTGGGTACAAGTTAAAGAATGGTTACTAACATCTAGACAATCGTTCTCTGTCCAAGAAAAATAGGAAACAAAAAAAGAACAATTTTACATTATATAAGAATTGCCATTTTCTGTTTCCAAACATACTATGCTAAGCAACTGTCGATGGGTGCAGAGGTGGGGTATTCCATGGAAGAAGCATTTCCTACATGACATGAAATCTCAGGATAAAATGGGATCTGTTTGGTCATTGCCCGTATAGCCTGACCCATAAAAAGTGTGATTTCCCAAACTTAAACTTCATAGAGGTCATCTTTAGACACAAGTTCCAATCCGCTTAGTTTTTGTCATAACTGATATGATTGAAAACTCCACCATCATTTCAAAATGGTCTGGCAAATGCCTGTAAAGGGGAGGGAAAAAGTATTTTCTGCCACACATTTTGTGCTCTCCAGCTGAGGCCCTATAAATTAGACTGCCATAGACAAATTAAAAAGAGAAAAACCGGGCAATCCAAGATGGCAGAGTAGAGGGTGATTGCATCTCCAGTCGCTCCAGAACCCAGGATTAAGAAGGGGAGGCATTGAGAGACTCGGACTAAAATAGAGCCTCGGGGTGAATCTCCCCCAACCGGTAAAGCGCTGCCCGGGCGGCAGGCCCGGATTCCGGTGACTTATTAGAGTAGGGCAGAGCAGCTAGAGTTCTCCCCAGGCAGCCATGCACACTCCAGCGGTGGGCTCCTCCCACAGGGTCAGATTCTCCAGTATCTGGGAGCAGGTCACCCAGTAGGAGCCTTTCTGCACAGAACCAAGCTTCAAGTCCCTGAACCAGGGCAGCAAGTTCCTGCCCACAGGTAGCTTCAGGGACCAGGACAGGGCAGCCAGGGACTTCCCCAAGCAGCCCACAGCCCGGCCCCCTCCGGTGGGAAGTGCTTTTCCAGGCTACCTCTCGGAGCAGACCCCCCAGTGAGAGCCTTTCCACACAGAGCCAGCTCCAAGTCCAACCAGTAGCGGGCTAGGGGCAGCTTTCCTTGGAAGCACTGCATTATCAAGTTACTCCAAGACTTCAGGCTACTGAAGGTAGGAAGGTGATACACTGGAAATCTACAGGGACAATATAAGCCAATAGAAGAATTGTGCACTATCACAAAGTCCCACTGACATCTGACCAATATGAGAAAACAAGGGAAGAAAATGTCCCAAACAAACCTAGATACTATATCAATAAAACCCAATGACAGCACAGCAGAAGATATGTCAGAAAGGGAGTTCGGAATGTACATACTTAAAACAATCAGGGAAGCAAGCGAGGAGATGAAAGAGCAAATGCAGGCATTAAACGATCGCACCAATCAATAGTTAAAAGAGCAAATACGGGAAGCAAGAGATCATTTCAATAAAGAGTTAGAGATATTGAAAAAAAGCCAAACAGAAATCCTTGAAATGAAGGAAAAAATAAACCAAGTTAAAAACTGAATAGAAAGCATAACCAATCGGATAGAACACCTGGAAGACAGAACCTCAGACATTGAAGACAAAATATTTAAACTTGAAAACAAAGTTGACCAAACAGAAAAGATGGTAAGAAATCATGAACAGAATCTACAAGAATTATGGGATATCATGAAAAGGCCAAATTTAAGAATTATTGGGATTGAGGAAGGCTTAGAGAAACAAACCAAAGGAATGAACAAACTATTCAATGAAATAATATCAGAAAATTTCCCAAATCTCAAGAATGAAATGGAAAACCAAGTACAAGAGACTTATAGGACTCCAAATATACAAAATTACAACAGACCCACACCAAGGCACATTATTATGAAAACACCTAACATACAAAATAAAGACAGAATTTTAAAGGCTGTGAGAGAAAAGAATTAAATGACATTCAGGGGGAAACCAATAAGAATATCAGCAGATTTTTCAATCCAGACCCTAAAAGCTAGAAGGGCATGGAACAACATTTACCAATCCCTGAAAGAAAATGGTTGCCCACCAAGAATCTTATACCCTGCAAAACTTACTTTCAGATTTGACGACGAAATAAGATCCTTCCATGATAAACAAAAGCTAAAGGAATTTACAAAAAGAAAGCCAGCATTGCAGAACATTCTCAGCAAAATATTCCATGAGGAAGAGATGAAAAACAATGATGCAAATCAGCAATGGGAGGAACTAGCCCAAAAGAATAGCCAAATAAAGGGGAAACCAAATCATGTCAAAAAACAAAAATGAGTCAAATGACTGGGAATACAAATCATATCACAATAATAACCCTGAATGTTAATGGCATGAACTCATCAAACAAAAGACATAGAATGGCAGATTGGATTAAAAAGAAAAATCCAACAATTTGCTGCCTGCAAGAGACTCATCTCATAGAAAGAGATACCCATAGACTAAAGGTGAAAGGATGGGAAAAAACATACCATGCACACGGACACAGCAAAAAAGCTGGAGTATCCATCCTCATTTCAGATAATGTGGACTTCAAGCCAAAACTAGTCAGAAGGGATAAAGAAGGACATTACATACTGCTAAGGGAAGCATAAATCAGCAAGACATAACAATCATAAATATCTATGCCCTGAACATTGGCTCATCCATGTATGTCAAACAAATCCTTCTCAATTCCAGAAATCAAATAGACCACAACACAATAATACTAGGCGATTTTAACACACCTCTCTCACTGCTGGATAGATCGTCCAAACAAAAATTGAATAAAGAAACCATAGATCTCAATAACACAATCAACAATTTAGACTTAACCGACTTATATAGAATATACCATCCAACAAAGAACGAATACACTTTCTTCTCAGCAGCACACGGATCCTTCTCTAAAATAGACCATGTGTTATGCCACAAAGCTACTGTTAGCAAATACAAGAAGATAGAGATACTACCTTGTACTCTATCAGATCATAATGGATTGAAATTAAAAATAAATGACAAAATGAAAAACAGAAACTTCTCCAATACCTGGAGATTAAATAATACACTGTTACATGATGAGTGGATAACAGAAGACATCAGGAGGGAAATTTAAAAATTTTTAGAAGTAAACAAGAACAAAGACACATCATATCAAAATCTCTGGAACACTATGAAAGCAGTACTTAGAGGAAGATTTATTTCATGGGGTGCATTCAACAAAAGAAGTAGAAATCAACAAATCAACGACTTAACACTACAGCTCAAAGCCCTAGAAAAAGAAGAGCAGACCAACACCAAAAGTAGTAGAAGGCAAGAAATAGTTAAAATCAGAGCTGAAATCAACGAAATTGAAACAAAAGAAACAATCGGAAAATTTAACAAAATAAATAGTTGGTTCTTTGAAAAAATAAACAAAATTGATAGACCCTTAGCCACACTAACAAAGAGAAAGAGGGAGAAAACACAAATTACTAAAATTCGGAATGAACAAGGAAATATCACAACAGACACAAGTGAAATACAAAACATAATTAGAAGCTATTTTGAAAATCTATGCTCAAACAAAACAGAAAACCTCGAAGACATCAGCAAGTTTCTAGAGACATATGAATTACCTAAACTGAACGAGGAGGACATACACAACTTAAATAAATCAATTTCAAGCAATGAAATAGAAGAGGTCATCAAAAGCCTACCAACAAAGAAAAGTCCGGGACCAGATGGGTTCTCAGCCAAGTTCTACAAAACCTTTAAAGAAGAGCACATTCCAATACTTCTCAAAGTATTCCATAAAATAGAAGAGGAGGGAACCCTCCCAGACTCATTCTATGAAGCCAACATCACCCTGATACCTAAACCAGACAGAGACTCATCAAGGAAAGAAAATTTCAGACCAATATCCTTAATGAGCATCAATGCAAAAATTTTCAACAAAATTTTAGCAAATCGCATACAAAAATATATTAAAAAGATAGTGCACCATGATCAAGTGGGTTTTATCCCAGGGATGCAAGGTTGGTTCAACATCCGGAAATCAATAAATGTCATTCACCACATCAACAGACTAAAAGTTAAGAATCACATGATTATTTCAATAGATGCAGAAAAAGCATTTGATAAAATACAGCATCCCTTCATGCTCAAAACACTAGAGAAAATTGGGGTAGTGGGAACATTCCTTAACATTGTAAAGGCCATCTACGCTAAGCCCATGGCCAATATCATTCTAAATGGTGAAAAACTGAAAGCACTCCCCCTAAAAACTGGAACAAGGCAGGGATGCCCTCTTTCACCACTTCTATTCAATATTGTTCTTGAGACTCTAGCCAGAGCAATTAGACAAACCAAAGAAATTTAAGGGATATGAATTGGAAAAGAAGAACTCAAACTATCCCTGTTCGCTGATGACATGATTATATATTTAGAGGAACCTGGAAATTTCACCAGGAAACTCTTAGAACTCATAAGTGAATTCAGTAAAGTAGCAGGTTACAAGATCAATGCTCATAAATCCAACGCATTTTTATACATAAGTGATGAATCTTCAGAAAGAGAAATTAGGAAAACTACCCCATTCACAATAGCATTGAAAAAAATAAAATACTTGGGAATCAATCTCACAAAAGAGGTGAAAGAACTCTACAATGAGAACTACAGAACACTAAAGAAAGAAATTAAAGAAAATCTTAGAAGATGGAAAGATCTCCCATGTTCTTGGAGAGGCAGAATTAATATTGTCAAAATGGCCATACTACCAAAAGTGCTATACAGATTCAATGCAATTCCAATTAAAATTCCAATGGTGCACCTTACAGAAATAGAGCAAGCAATTATGAAATTCATCTGAAAGAATAAGAAACCCAGAATAGCTAAAGCAATCCTTAGCAGGAAGAGCAAAGCAGGGGGTATCGCAATACCAGATCTTCCACTCTATTACAAAGCAATAGTAACAAAAATGGCATGGTATTCGTACCAAAATAGACAGGTAGATGAATGGTACAGAATAGAGGACATGGACACAAACCCAATTAAATACAATTTTCTCATACTAGACAAAGGTTCCAAAAATATGCAATGGAGAAAAGATAGCCTCTTCAACAAATGGTGCTGGAAAAACTGGAAATCCATATGCAACAGAGTGAAACTAAATCCCTATCTCTCACCCTGCACAAAACTCAATGCAAAATGGATCTAGGACCTCGGAATCAGACCAGAGACCCTGCATCTTCTAGAAGAAAAAGTAGGTCCAAACCTTCAACTTGTTGGCTCAGGATCAGACTTCCTTAACAGGACTCCCATAGCACAAGAAATAAAAGCTAGAATCAACCACTGGGATGGTTCAGAGAAAGCTAAAAAGCTTTCTCTCAACAATGGAAACTATCAGTAATGTGAAAAGAGAGCCTACAGAGTGGGTGAATATCTTTGCCACTCATACATCAGATACAGCACTAATTTCCAGAATCTATAAAGAACTCAAAAAATTCTACACCAAGAATACAAATAATCCAATCAACAAATGGGCTAAGGAAATGTACCGACTCTTCACAGAAGAAGATGTACAAGCAATCAACAGATATATGAAAAAGTGTTCACCATCTCTAGTAATAAGAGAAATGCAAATCAAAACTACCCTAAGATTTCATCTCACCCCAATTAGAATGGCGATTATCAAGAACACAAGCAACAATAGGTGTTGGCGAGGATGTGGGGAAAAAGGTAGACTCATACCTTGCTTGTGGGGTTGCAAATTAGTGCAGCCACTCTGGAAAGCAGTATGGAGATTCCTCAGAAAGCTTGGAATGGAACCACCATTTGACCCAGCTATCCCAGTCCTTGGCCTATACCCAAAGGACTTAAAATCAGCATACTAAAGAGATACAGCCACAACAATGTTCATAGCTGCTCAAATCACTATAGCCAGATTGTGGAACCAACCTAGATGCCCTTCAGTTCAAAGAAACTGTGGCATATATATACAATGGAATATTACTCTGCCATGAAGAATGATAAAATTATGGCATTTGCAGGCAAATGGATGAAATTGGGGAATATCTTGCTAAGTGAGATAAGCCAATCTCAAAAAACCAAAGGACGAATGATCTTGCTGATAAGCGGATGATGACATATAATGGTGGGTGAAAGGGGTTAGCATTAGGGTTAGGGTTAGGTTTAGGGGGAAAAAAATAACAGAATGAATCAAACAACATTTCCCTATGTAAATTTATGATTTTTAATTAAAATAAATAAATTTTTAAAAAAAGAAAGAAAAAGAAGTAAATAAGCAAAAAAAGAAATTTGTACATTTTTCCCTATGGAATAATTGTGTGTGTACACACACATACATAATTTTAGATATTATATGTGTTTATTTTTATTTATTATGTATAAATTATTACACACATATATGTATGCTCTTCATTTTCTCATTAGGATAAAAACACTTGGTAAGAATTTTTATACAAACATCTTTGTGTCTGGATAGAAATACCGCTGTAAGAGACATTTTGCTTAAACAAACAATAAACAGTGCCAAAATTAAAAAAAAAAAGAAAGCCTACATTAATCTTAATCTTAATTTTTTGGTGTCATATTTTATAAAATAGTTTAAATTGATGCTTCTTTTTTCCAGAAAAAAAATAAATAAATAAAAAATAAAAAGAGAAAAACCTAAATTTAACATTTTCATAAAGCATATACACATTGGAATATTCATAAGCACCCAAAGGGATGGTTGGAACTTGGGCTTAAATATTACTCTAGATTAAAACAAAGAAAAAGGAGATTGGGCCTCTGAAGGGCAGGGATTATAAAGAGGTATTCAGAAAAAATATGGCAAATAGACAATGTTTAGTAGGTTCTGTTATGCAGACTTAAGTCAGTGCCTTCTCCACAGATGAGTTATTAAGAGTCCTCCTTTTCATACAGGATAGGGAAGTCATCTGTTCAAATGGAAATTTGTTTCATAAATGTGAATTTCCTTTACAAAAAGAAACCTGTGCCCAATTTTTAGAAGTTTGCCCAAATCCCTCATTGAGGCCAAGTATCAGTTAACTCAAAATACTCTCTAGGCCAAAGAGGCATGCTTTGGGGTGGCAGACTCAGATACCCTTCTCTCAAACCTTACAAGTAAGTTAATTCAAACGCCTACACTGCCCCCTTCATTGTGGTGCATAGGCCTATTTTAGTCAGTTTTTTCATCACTATGACCAAGAGATCTGAGAAGAACAATTTTAGAGGAGGAAAAGTTTATTTGGTGCTCATGGTTTCAGAGACTCAGTCCATAGATGACTGACTCCATTGTTCTGGGCTCAAGGTGAGGCATAACATCATTACAGCTCAGGAAATGGCAATCAGGAAATAGAGAGAGAAGTCCGCTACCTAGGGACAAAATAAATACTCCAAAGGCATGCCTCCAGAGACCTATTTCCTCCAGCCACCTATTTCCTCAAGTCACACCCTACCTGCCTACAGTTACTACCCAGTAAATCCATTTTGGTGGATAAATCGACTAATTAGGTCATACCTCTCATAATCTAATCATTTCACCTCTGAAAATCCTCATGTGGTCTCAGTCATTAACTTTGGGGGAAACCTTATATATAAACCATAACATGGCCATGAACCCCAAGTATTAAATGTTTTCCTTTTCCTTTGCCCATGCACTATCCTCCAGGTATTCATTTCTCTGCTGCAAGCCTCAAGGTACAGCATAGCCCAGGACCACCCAGCACCACCCAGCACTGTGCACATGACCTTTGAGTGGGATACAAGATAATACACACACTAATTACCTTTGCTCCTACTCTCATCCAACTTTATTCAACACTTTTCATCTTTACCCTTCAACCATCATTGTCATCATTAAACTTATTCACCTCCCCATTTATTAAAAAATTTGTCTTGCATATCTGTTATGGACTGACCCTGGGGTTACAGTAATGAACAGTATCACAAATAAGTGCAGACCTTGCCTTCATGAAGTTCTCAGTCTAATTGGATGCTACACCTCGACTGAGTAGCCACACAAGTAAATGTAGTAAGTTTGTGTATGTAGGGAAGAGGTGCTTGGAGTCTCTACTTTAGTTTGGCATTATCAAAAGAATGGGTAGGAATTAACTGAAGAAGAGTGAGGAGAGGTAGTTGTACCAGACAGAAAGAATAGTGTGTTAACTGGTCCTGAGGTAGGAAGAATATGACACAAGAAGGACTGAAGGAAGGCCAGTGTGGCTGGCCAGTGGAGAATGGGAGGAAATAGTCTTTGTCTTTTAGTCATAGTGGTGGAAGATTAGATCATAAATTTGTTTTCAGACATCCTAAGTTTGAAGTGCATTTGACACATGTCAGGTAGACTGTTAAATACAAAGGTCAAGAGCAATGGCTCTAAAACCAAGGAAGATTTTATTCCCCCAGGGTACATTTGCTAATATCTGGAGACACTTTTAGTTGTCATGACAGAGTGTGAGGTCCTCCTGGCATCTAGTGGGTATAGGCCAGGGATGCCACCAAACATCCTACAATGCATATTATAACCTCACTCCTCTAAGCAAAAAATCACCCAGCCCAAAATACTAGTAGTGCCAAAGGTAAGAAATCCTGGTTTTCAGATATCTGAGAATCATCAGCCAAATGCCTTGATATTGATGAGATCACATAGAGAGAGAATAAGAGTGAGAAGGAAATGTCTCTCCTGATCAGCAGTAACTGAAATCTCTGCTCAGTTCTTTCAGATTCCAGCTGCAGCAGGTTTTTTCCAGTCCCCGGTGTATGCATAGTTCAACAGTCAGTCAATGACTTGGGAAGATTTAATACATGGATTTGGGAGCTCATCCTCTGCAGCTTCTTCCCCTTCACCATTTTCCCCCTGAACTTCCTGGCTATTATTCTACCTAGACTCGATTCTCTGATACCTCAACCTAGTAAAACCTCGACTTTCTGCTGCCCTAAGTTGCTTACAGATTGAACCACACTCAGGCAAAGAGCTGCAAATTCGCATATTTCAAAAGTTTTAATTCCTTCTTTGAAAAGTAGGTTCCCTTTCAGTTTATTTATGCATTTGGCTAACCTCTATTGCCATAAACACACACACACACAACACACATACACACACACACATACACACACTTCATAACATAACAATAATAAAATTATGTAGAAATGAGTAATTTTATAATTGTAGCCTACAGGAAGGTTATTCTATATTAGTTATTATGTCATTACCAGAAGCCAGAAGTCTTGTTTTTGTTTTTAGGACAATAAAGACTTGGGCATGTTGAACAGTTGATGAGAAATCAGTGGGACATCTACTAGAGTGAGTGAGAGAGAAAGAACTCCCCTGCTCCTAAAGATACTCATATTCTCTTACCACTGTTTCCCGAGCAGAAGACTCAGATCCACATACTTTATGTCTAAACATTTAACGTTCTAAACCAAGGTAATAAAATATATTCTACTAACCTACATTTAGAAACATAGCTTCCTGATGGTTTGGAAGGCCAAGTTTGAACTTGGAATTCTCAGACTCCAGTGATACAAAGAAAACTATCCAATGACTAGAACCCCATCCCATTTCCATCCCAGTTCCATTCCCATTGCAGGGATCCCATGCACATGAGTCTGGACACCTGAACCTACATGCCCAAGCTCCACTCATAGCTCCAGGTCGAGGAGTCCAAACACTGCAGTGTTATCTGTACTCACCAGGAAGGACCTGGAGAAGAGAACCATCGTTTCTGAAACATCCTTAGGGCCATCTAGTCAGAGAGTTCCAGGGTCCTGGGTACCTGGTATAGCAGGAGGAAAGAGGGTGCAGACTCTGGAGAACATAGACTCCAGGTGGGCACCCTCCTTGGCCCCATGGCCTCTAGACCCTGTAGAGAGGAGCAATAAGAAGAGGGAAAGAGTAGGACCTTCTAAACTTGGGGCTTTAGGAAAAGGGATCATTCTTATCCAGGTCTATGGGCAAAACTAAGTGAAACAATGATACCTAGCACTTATGATCTTTGCTCTGTTCCTAGTCTGACTTGCTGGTTTCTCTGTGTATATGTGTTTGTTTCCCTAGAGGGCTGTTTATCACCATTCATGACAAAGGCCATCTTGCAACAATGTTGAACTCTTGGCCCGAAGATAATATTAAGGTATGATCCTATTTTCATTGCTATTGCTGTAATGTTGAGTGAATCCTTTCAACCTGCATCAGTCATTTCCATCTATAAAATGAGGATTATGATGCACAAGGAAACATACTGCCCACCTTTTTCCCAGGACCAGACCATAGAAGTGTTATAGCAAAACACAAATGTACCATGGAGCAGAGATTTACATTAACCAGACACCCATGTGAAAATGCCCATCATCATCATCGCCACCATCATCATCATCCAGAATATATATTCATCATATCTGCTAAATATATGGTGTTGATTTCCATGATGAATACAGGGGGAAATCAGAACCTCTTTTCAAGTGGCCACCATGTAGTAAAGGAAATAAAACATACACACCAAAGACTAACAAGGCAGAACTTGACCAGAGATAAGTGAGGTCTACAGGAAGAACTGAAGGTCAACACCGGGGAAATCTGGGATGACTTCAAAAGGGAAAAGACATTAGAAGGGGTTCTTGAGTTTGGACCAGTCAGGCATTGCAGAGACTGGGACATAGGTGAGGATCTTCTACACAAAGAGAAAAATCTTCTAGTGAGCAGTACTTCCCACTCAGGTTCGTGTACCCCAGGAGAACACATCAGTAAGGGTATATATGCAAAATGACAAAGCAAACCTGGCACTTATTTCTGGAGTACCAATTTTAATCAAAAAATTTAGGGAGAAAACATTTATATATACGAAACAGGATATAAGATGGAATGCAAATGTTGTGTTAATTTTTCAATATAAAATATATACAGCTTTGCAGAAATTTATTAGCCTGTAGCTAAATCTCCAGATTTCCTCATGCCATAGGGACTTCTACAAAAAAATTTGAGGGTCTCTACCACCAATGGTCATTGTCACTTCTGGAAACAACATGGGTAAAACAAACTGCAAACACCTGCTGGCTGCCTGGTGAGGGTATATCTGATACCTGAGCCAGGAAGGGCTGGAGCTGACCAAGTGTGTGGAACAAGTAGTCCTCAGGGCCAATGTTCACACCACCCTACCTCCATTGGGAGGCTATGATAGTCCAACATTGTTTTCTCTCCAGAGCTTCCCCCGTTCCTCTTTGCCTGTCAGTTCCCGAAGCCCCCTCAACCTTCTACAAAAGGTGGCAAATACAGCTTATTTCTCCTACCTATCTTTGTGTTCCACCCACTTCAGAAACTCTGGGAAGAGTTAGCATTCAGAACCACAAGAAGTAGGGGGCTGGAGGGGCAAGACCCTAGCTCTCAGGAATACCTCTGGGTGCATGTGATTTGCCCTGTGCTCCTCTTTCCTGCTTATCTGCTTAGACTCCAGTTACATGCAGGCCTTGACCTTGCAGGTTTTGGTCTCAGTCCCAGGGAAGCAAGTTTCTAGGGTATGTCTAGGATGAAGCTATAATAAAATCTTGAGAACATTAAAGAGCCAGTTCTTTCAAAGAGGAGCAAACCCCAGGCTAACCTGAGTATACATGTTGCTCAGGACCTACAAGCCAATCTTTTTCACATTCCTGAACAGTGCAATCATGGGAAACCTTGGACATAGTAGACACTCAGGAAATGCACTGAGCATCTTCCATGAATCAGGCACTGTTCCTGGCCTGTGGGGTCTCCATTAATAAACACTACTCTTTGGCAAATTGCAAGCAAATTGAAAGAAGTTCACCCATAAAAAGGCACCCATTCCTTCAGGCTGGCACTGGGACTGGAGTTCAGGTTTCAATTGCTTCTTTTGATAGGGCACAATTTGTGAAACTGTTATCAGGGCCATGCTGCAGAGATGCAAAATAAGAAAAGCATGAATCCTACCCCAAAATTGTTTTATATTAGGGTTGGAAAACCATGATATGAATTCAAAATAGAAACTTAGGAGCTAAATATCCACTGATTTCACTGAACATATTCTGAGAACTTTCTAAATTTGGAGTGCTAATTACCAGAGAGATGGAGACAATGATTTTAGAGGAAGAGAAATGGAGGCTTTGAGATCACCCTAGAAGAGGTGGGACTCAAAACAGGCACAGAGAGACATCCAAACCCTTAACAACAGTGTAAGTTATGAGCGAATCTAGGCCAGTGAGAGGCATCTAACTCAGTTGCACTTGGCCATCACTTAATAAACATCTACTCTGTAAGACTTCTATGGGACTAATGATAATAATGTGTGTACACATTAAGGGCAACTTGAATGGACATTGTCATTGCCAGAGGTGGCAGAGGCAGCTGTAACATGCACAGTCATGCAGGGCCTCAGGGCCACCATGGAGGGGTTCTTACCTAGGAATCAGAGGCCACAAATGAGCAATAGGTTGATTTGGCCCTCAATACATTCAATTCGGCCTGAGTGATAGTTGAAAATTTTGAATTTTTGGATAGCCTTTTTTTGCAGATTATGAAATTTTTAAGTGACATTTTTAGACACATCCAAAATGTTTTTCAATACAGAATTGAAAACTGGCTAGAATATTCTGTGGAATACAGTTCCATAGTGAGTAGAGGAGGCTTTCAAAGTCTTTCCCCTTTTCAAATTTTTTTCATTTTTATTTATTTTTTATTGATTCTTTCTAGTTATATATAACATCAGGATACATTTTGACATAACCACAAAAGCATGGAATATAATTTGTTCTAATTCAGTTCCCAGAACTTCCCCCCTCCTCTTTCTCTCTCCCTCTGCTTCCCTCCCTCTACTGATTCCTTGCAATTTATTTATGGTATTTTTAAATTAGTGTCTTATGGATAAACTCAATGTTGAGCTATATTCATAGAGGTACATACGAAAGTTCAGTCAGATTCGTTCCATTGTTCTTCCCCTTTCCCATCCCTCCTTCCTCCCCCTCAATTCCCTTTGTCTATTCTACTGATCTTTCTTCTATTTTGATAGAATTTCCTCTTCCTTTTATTTCCTTTCTCTGTCTCTCTTTCTTCCCTGCTCCCAACTCCATTTTGGATTAGCTTCCACCTTCCACATTTCAAAGAAGACATTCAACCTTTGAATTTTGGGGACTAGCTTATTTCACTTAGCACGATAGTCTCCAGTCCCATCCATTTAACCAGCAAATGCCATGATTCCATTCTTATTTATGGCCAACTAATACTCCATTGCTTATATATACCATATCATTTTTAAATCAGAAGATTTCATTTAAAAAATACATCAAAATCCTTGGATTTCTGGGTCCTCTGAGAAAACCAGAAACTGAATATTGAGCCTAGTTTGGCATATAATCAAACCCACTATGGCTGATTGGATTGCCCCTGACATACCCCAGACCCCTAATCTGCCCCACTCACTGGGCTTTTTCTGGATTTCCTCCCCCCGCCCCCAGAGTACCCTTTCAGAGATTCAGAAGGTTCTAAGTCAAAGTCTTTCTTGTTTTCTGATGTGTTTCTACAGTTGCCTTTAAAAGAGGCAACAGTCTCCCTACCTTAGATCTCTGCTCATTGTCCCTTGCACGGCACTTTGGAGCTCATGCAAGACTTCACCATTTGAACTTCATAGGCGCTGTGATCTGAGTGCAGTATGGACTGCTTCTGAAACCCCCAAGGGGGGTCTTGGAGAATGGAGTGTGCTTTGTTCAGATGAGCAAGCTGAGGTTAAGTGCATGCCCAAGATAATCCGTGAGTGTTGATGCCCAACCCAGAGCCTGCTGCTCAGCGCCTCTCCCCCAGCTGTAGAGCTGGAGAGACCGAGTTTTCAAGGCTCAGGTATCTCTGGCACTGGTGTCACTGGCTGCCTGGTGGGAAAGGAGGGCTGATTTGGAGGAGCTTCTGAATCAACTTGGAAGGTGAAAAATGACTCTTGGAGATTTCTCAGTGGAAAAGCAGAACTGCAAACTGAGATGTAAAAGAGGTAAGCTGTGAGGGAAATGGGGCCAAAGCCCAGGACTGAGGAGAGTATAAAGTTTTGTGGGCCCTTCTCACTTAGGGAGGAGGAGAAAGGCCACAACAGGCCACCCAGAACTGTCCAGCATAAATCAAAAAGAGGAGTGAGAATTGCTTTTCTGACTCTTTCCCACAGTGGCCATTGCCTGTAGCCAGAGGAAGGCTCAGCTGAGAATCACTCTCCTCCCCAACACTTTTCCCAAGCTTCTAAATCTCCCCTTCACCCAATCTCAACAGCTTCTAGGGAGGAAGGGCTCAGTGGTAAATGGGTAGGGAGCTGCTAGGCACCAACCACAAAGATATTTCAACTTGGACCAAATTGCTAGAGCCACGTGCTTACAGATCAGACTTGTGTTAAACCCCACTCTGAGCTCAGTGTCAAAGATTGAGATGTTTGTCCTGGAAACAGTCTCTGAGATAGAAATTTGCATGTTAGGAAGTGCTCTTGGATCAACCAACACCTGTGGAAAGGAAGGAGGCAAGATAGAACAGGAGAGACTGGACTGCAATTTGAGAATGCAAGAAAGACTAAGCTGAGCCCAGGAGGAGGCTCTGGAGCTAACATGACCCTTCAAAGTGATCCTAAGCTTGGGCAAGGAAGTGAGTCTTCAGATTCCTGCAGTGATCAGTCATTGGTAGCAGGCTGTCCTTAGAATGGGGTGTAACTTTGGGTAAGGTGGACTGACAGCTGAGAGTAGCACTGGGGAAATAATTCTTTCATTTCCATAGGAAGATCTTGGGCAGCACCTCACACAGTATTATCCTAAGTAAGTTCTTTACATAGATTCACTCATTGAATTCTCCTGACAACCCTGTAAATGATAAAGGTCATTATTATCTCTGCTTTATAGACATGAAGACTGAGCGGTTAGATTCTTTGCAAGTTGGGAGTAGAACCAAGATTTGAAACTAAAATAATGCATTGTCTATGTTGTGGAGGTGGGGAGAAAGAAAAAAAAGAGGAAGAGGAGGAGGAGGAAGAAGAGGAGAAAGAGGAGGAAGAGAAGGAGTAGGAGGAAAGGAAAGATGAGAGGGGGAAATGAAACAAAAGGAAAGAAAGGAGATGGTTGTACACATAGAGTTGTAGGCAGCCCATGACCATAGCTACAAGCAATAGAAACCCCACTGAAAGCAAGGAATGGTAGCCTTAGGTCAGTCTTGGGTCAATCCCATTGGGTTCACCTAAGCTAAGGCCATAGGTCTGAGGTAGGCAGGCAAAGAAAAAATGCAGCATATCATCCCCAAATCTCCAAACTTCCCACTAGTCATCTGAAAAACAAAGGAGTTATAAGTTATAAAACTTCCAAACAAGTAAAACATGATTCTTTCATTCCAGAAAATTATTGCTGGACTTTGAAACTGAAAGATGCTGCTCAGGTTTTCCCTAAACCTTTTGATAATCTGTTGAACTAGTGGCTCATAACATTTGCTCCACTGTTATGGAAAATGGGGTGTAGCATGTGTTCTCTGAGTTTGTTAATCTTCACCAACTCTGAATTCTGTCCAGTGCAGAAATCACTTTATAATCTATGTTATATTTATCACATTGTTCAACATTTGTTGAGTATGTATCACATTGTAGACTAAGTGTTGAGCTAAGTGCTAAGGAATCAAAGATGACACAACTTATTATTTGTCCCTAAAGAGTTTAGAGCTACTATGAAAGACAAGTAAATGTACATAACTGTAGTACAAGCGAGAGGGCAATATGTGCTTTGGTCAAGGAAAATGCTATGAGAATTCAGAGGAAAGGAATTCCCAGAAGAGATTCCCAGAATGCTATGAGAATTCCCAGAAGAGAAACTTCATGAAGGGAGGCACCTTTGAACTATTCCTTGAAACATGCAAAGATGATGGATTCAGACCAAGAAGATAAAGAGGTGAGGGAGTAAAATGGCATGTCTCGAAGAAAATACAACCTTGTAGCAATATTTTAGCTTGGATGGAGCATGAAGAAGATGAGGGAAAATTCATAGAACCAATTGGGCTTAGTCTATGAAAAGTTTAAATGTCAATCTAAGATATTTGAGATTTGTTTTATAGAAATGTACCTACTGGATATTTGGGGCAAGAATGCGATACATCTAGATGTGTTTTGGAAAAATTAAATGAGATGGAGCAAGTCCAAGAATAGAGAGAGCAGTCAGAAGAACACTGTGTAGCCACGTGAGAGGTGGACAGGGAGGTCCAAGGAAGAACCACTGGTATGAAGACCATGGAACAGATGTCAGAAATATGGAGCAGGTAAAATCAACCCACATGGCTGTGGTTGACTAAGGACAGAGAAGAATCAAAGCAGACTAGATTGTCTTGAACTTGAGATATGTGGGGAAATAGGAGGCAAGACAACAGAGCAAAAAAAAGGTTCAGAACAAGTAAGAAGGAAAAGAGAATTCATTTGCTATGAACCTGTGGAATTTGAGAATAGCATTGCACACCCAAGGGGCAATGCCTAGCAGTTAGCTGCAAGCATCATTTGCTTAAGAGAAGACAGCAGAAACCTTTGGGATGAATGAAGATGTCAACTTTCAAATGCCGTTAAACTTACATAGCCAGACTTTCTTAAAAGTTGCATTTACAAGGCCCCCCACTTAGCTCCTCTTAAATTCACTCATTGGACAGATAATTATTGCATGATTTTCTGTGGTAATGCTGAACTAGAGAGATAAAAAATAATTTGAAAACCTAATTTATAGTCTTTGCCCCAAATGATAATTGTCATTATAACCATAAGAGCAGTGACCATTTGCTAGTCACCTTCACTTTATTCAAGGCACCAGGTTTAAATGAGACATGTATTATTTCATTTAATCTTTATAACAATATGACAAGTTAGATATTATCATTTTACTCATTTTATGGAAAATTAAAACTCAGAAAAGTTATCTATTTACTCAAGATTACATATGGCACATTATCAAGAAGCCTAGGTTCAAATACTGATCTCCAAAGCCCCTTTCATTAACCTTTAGGCTATTTAGTGAGATAAAATTATGCATTCTAAAAAATGTTAAAATAATGTATTAGTCCATTTTCCAATGGTACCCACCTGAGGCTTGGTTATGTAGAGAGAAAAGAGGTTTATTTATCTCTTGATTGGGACATTTAATGGCATGGTTCTCAGCTCAGCTCAGCTTTAGTGAGGACCCCATGATGGATGGCCTCATGATGGCAGGATCACGTGTGAAAGGGAGAGATCACATGAAGAAACAGGAGGCCAGAGTGTGGAGAAACCAGTCTTGATTTTTACAACTCACTCTTATAGACACTGAGATCTCAAAAGAACTACTTTAATCTCTTCAAAGAACAGTGTTCCCAGTGACCCAAGAACTTCCCATGAGGTCCCTCCTCCTAAAGATTCCACCACTTCTACATTGCCAAACTGGGGATCAAGCCTCCAACACATGAACCCTTGGGGAACAAACCACATCCAAACCTTAGCAAATAAGAACTGAAATGTTATCAGATGTTTAAGTAGCACCTTGTGCTGGTCTTGGCACCCAGTAGGTACTTAATAACTACTTGTGGAAGGTAGGAAGGTGATAGGAAGTGTGTAGTAGATATAAGAAGTACTAAGTGTTCAGGGGAAGGAGAAATTGCATTGTATTGGAGTGGACTGGATTTGTGCTTCAGGAAAATGGGGAGAAGGACCTACCAGGTGGGAGGAATATAGAAGTCAAGGGGGATACATGGTAGGTGGATTCAGAGTGTATCTGGAGAGAGTGAGGATCCCACTGGACAGAGGATGCAACTGTATGCAGATGTGTATCCAGAGATAAGTTTCAGAAGGTATGTTGTGTTTGGGTCATTAAAGAGTTATATGTTTTGGTCTTTACACTATAGACAGAAGACATTAAAGGTCTGTGAGTCTGGAAATGCCACAGTGAAAGAGTTTTTGATACAATGAATCTTGACATTGACCAGCAAAGAGAGATTAGAAGGAAGGAACAAATAATGAGAGTCAAGCAGTCTGTGAAGCTATTGCAACAAACCAACCATTCCACCATAGGACTGAGGATGGACGATAGGTGGAAGTGAGCATCCCCTCAGAGAAGTCAGATATGCAGCAGAGTGCCCTTGGACACTTCCAAGCTGGGGAGGCACCTCACCATCCTAGGCTTCTAGGGACAATGTCCTGGAGTATCTGAGTTCCTCAGTTTAATTTCATGTCACTCACTGTCCCCTCAGCAGATAGAAGGACTCAGAGAATGAGAACCAAAAATAAGGAAACTTTGATTAGGAGAGATGGTAGAAAAAATGCTCAGAGTTCCAGTCCTCAGAGGCAAGCTCCAGCCAGGAGAGCTGCCAAGATGAGGTCAGAGGCGTGCTAGGGGGAGGGTGATACTGAGGCAGGGCATGACTTTGCCAAGAACACAGGTGTTTTAGCCCAGTGGAATGGGGCCTGAACCAGGAACCTAACCCTGATTAGAAGCTTTCCCTGCCACATACACAAGCAAAATGACCTTGATGAAATAACCAATGTGAAAACATCCAGCCCAGTGCCTGGATATGGCTGATACCTAGCAAATATGTGTAGAACACTAACCTCTTGAGCTTCAGTTTGATCACCTGTAAAAATATTAATAGTCTCAGACATTCCTACCTGCCCAGGCCATAGGGAGGGTCAGATGGGACGTGGGTTGTGAACACTCTCCACATAGGTCATGGACCACAATGTAATGGTTTTCCTGGGTCTGTTGCACTCTCCAGAACCCCCTTTCCAGAAGTAAAGGAGTGTTTTTCAGATCACCTCAACAATTTCTACCAAAAGGCAGCACCAGTCCTTATGTGTTTTCACCCCCAGAGAGAGAACCAAGGTGGGAAGATGCCATGGACCCTTTGAGTAATGGATCATAAACTATTTCATGTCAAGAATGGGTCTTCATTTCCTGATCTCTGGGGCACCCAGTGTTGTCACTACATAGATTAAACTAAACTCTGTGGGTACCATGCTTAGGGACAACGAGGATATTCACAGCTTGAAGCTAGTCCTATGTCCTGGTCCAAAGTCAGGCTCCAATGGAGGGATAGTAAGGTAATCTTAAAAACAATTTCACTGACACTCTGATGAGTTGTTATTGGCCTGGTATTTATGGCTCTTCTCTGTCTGATTTCTGCCCGACTTTCCATTCTTTGCTTTCATGTAATTTATACCCACTAGTTCCTCCCCACACATATTACATCCCCACACTTCTACCTTATGTCTCATTTTATTTTTATTGGCACATTATAATTTTACATAATAGTGGAATTTATTCTACCATATTTGTACCTGCAGATAACATAATTTGCTCAACCTCCTTCACCAGTACTTCCCTTTCCCTCCCTTCCCCTGATCCTTTTGCTCCTTTCTACATATCTTCCCTCTATTGTTGTTGTTATTATTATTATTGCCATTTTAATCACTGCATTATCATTTATATATACATATATGTGTATATATGCACACACATATGTATGGGGCTTATTGTGGTATATTTGTACATGAACATAGCATAATTTGGCAGATTTCATTCATGCCCTCCCTTCCTTTGCCCCTCAATCTTCTTCCTCAACTCTATTCATCTCCTTTCGATTTCTGTGAGATTCCTCCTTTTTATTCCTTTTATCTCTCTCCCTCTCTCCCTCCCCTCTCCTCTTTCTCCCTCTCCTCTCTCTCTCCCCCATATATGAGGGAAAGCAATCAGCACTTCACTGAGTCTGGCTTATTTCACTGCATGATATTCTCCAGCTCCATCAACTTACCAGCCAATGCCATAATTTCATTCTTCTTTATGGTTGAGTAAAACGCCATTGTGTACATGTACCACATTTTCTTTATTTGTTTGTCAATGGGCATCTAAGTTGGTTTCATAACTTGGCTATTTTGAATTGCAGTGCTATAAACATTGTCTATTCTATGTCTTAACTTGCTTTTGCATTAACTGACCACTTCCCCACCTACATCCTCATATCCCCACCTGTCCAAGGTCAGGCACATGTGTCCCCTTATCCACAAAAAGTTACTTTATGAGGGGTAAATCTCCCATCTCTCAAACTCTGCCCTTTGTACTGGACTCTTTCCCAAAGTCATTATTGTTAACATCCACATTCCAACTCTCCTTAGGCCCTTTAGTTCTCTAGGGGCTAAGGTGACACAGACTTGTTTTTGTAGATGAACAAACTAAAGCTCCTTCCCCCAGAATCTGGCACAGTATCATATGCAAAATACATGCTTCATAAATATGTATTAAATGAACAAATAAAAGAATATCCATTATGATCATATAATAATATTTATCATCACCATCAATTTTGTCAGCATAAGTTATAGTATGAAACCTTGAACATGCACTAAGACATGGACCAACCGCAGTGATCCTTTACCAAACACAAAAAGTAATCCCAGTACTGCTTCATATTGTCCTGATTTCACATAAAACAGTGATTCTAGGAGACATCACAAGGAGTTTTGTTCTTCACAAATCGGGTTTATCAGAGTCCAGGAGCAGGCCAGGGAACACTTGCATTCCATATCTAAACCCTGGAGCTACAGCAGCAACTGAACACTTATTCATTTTCTCCTTTTATTATGTCCTTCCCTCCCTTTCTCGCCCTCCCCCACCAAGTCTCAGGCTGAGAGCATCTGTTTAGTTTCTCTGAGGCAGAGTGACTAGATGTGGTTTCCCTCCAGCTGTTTCTGAAGCCCCCACCCAAAACCTCAGAATGCAAGGCAGGTGTCTTTCTGTCATTTCACCTCAGTGGGGTTCTCATCAGCCTGCCAGAAAGGAACAGCCACCTGCAGTTGAATGAGGCTTATCCCAGACAAGCAGTTTCAACCCCTGCAAAGTGAGCGGGCATGCAGTTGTCAAGCCTTGACATGCTGGGGCATGGAAATGAGCACTTCCTCACAGGAGGTGCTGCCCCTGATTGATGGCACCTGCTGTGTTTTTCAGGCCGTGGTGGTGACTGACGGAGAACGCATACTGGGCTTGGGAGACCTGGGCTGCTACGGCATGGGCATCCCTGTGGGCAAGCTGGCCCTGTACACTGCATGTGGAGGAGTGAACCCACAGCAGTGCCTCCCAGTCCTGCTGGATGTCGGCACCAACAACGAGGTAACAGGCTGTCTGGGCCAGGAGATTGGAGGCCAGAAAGGCACAGAGGTGGATGTGGGGGACACATTTGCAAGGTGATTCTATCTACATAGCAATGGGCCATTTCTTTCATGCCCCTTCCTTGACCAGGGCCCTCCTCCTACACAGTTGTGGAGTGGAAGAACTTCCTCCTCCCTAGTTACCTTTTCCCTTTCTCTCAGCCCTCTTCCACTTCAGGGTCCTCTACCTCTGTGAAGACTTCTGTGCTCAGCTTGGGTTTTCTTTCATCCCTTACCTCCATGATCCTACCCCTCTATTCCCCATGAGGCCACTGTGACCCATTGGTTGAGAGAGCAGCCCATGAAGTTGAAAGTAGGTGTGGTTTTCAGCATTTTCTAGGTAAGCCGCCTCAGTAGAAGGATTAAAATTCAAAGTAGCATCACCAGGAGTTGAAATGCCTAAATCAGGCAGATGAGTTTTCTGCAAGCAAACAGTGAAACAAACTGAGCCAAGCTGTGGGTGAGATCCACCCACAGGATTCCATGTGGTCTGGGATTGAAGGAGCTCAAACCCCATCAAGCATTTGTCTGCTCTGGGCACAGCAGGACATGGTGTTTGTGCATGTCTATGATTCTCAGCCCTGTGTCTGTGTCAGAAAACATGAAAAAGTACCCAAGAATTCCTTCTCAGTGACATTTATTTCCAGTGGGATGGTATGATGCATGCTCGTAATCCCAGCTATCTAGGAGGCTGAGGCAGGAGGACCTTAAGTTTGAAGCCAGCTAGGGCACTTAGCAAGATCCTGTCTCAAAATTAAAAAACTAAAAAGGGCTGAGGGGTGTAGCTCAATGGTACCTAGCAAGTACAAACCCCAGTACTGCAAATAAATTATATTAATTAATTAATTAAAATTCAAATCCAGAAAAGTGTTAGAAAATGAAATATCAGTCACATGATTGGTACAAATCATTTTTAGATCTTTGATATATTTCCTTCCAATCTTTTCCCCCCAAAAGCACTTATACAACCAAATTTGGGGCCATATTACATCTACAGTTTTTGTATGCTCCCTTTGAAGCTTAAAACATGTCATGAGTTTTTCTCTCAGGTCATTAACCACTATTCCACAATGTCACTTGAATAGCTGCCTTATCTTATCTTTACATAAGAAATCCCCCACAATTGAATAGTTTATTCATTCCTAGGCTTTCTGCAGAGATAAATTTGTGCTGATACCCACTTTTTTCAGTTCAGTCTTTGTCTCCATATCCGATTATTTCCTTAGGATAAATTACTAGAAACAAAAATGTTGTGGCAAGTGAAATTGTCACTTTTTAGATTCTTGATTCATATTGTCAAAAAAAAGGTAACACTTATATGCTTTCCGCAGTGATCTTGAGAGAGAGACTTCACATCTCTAGAAATCATGTCCCCATTTCTAAACATGAATGAGCACTGTAGCTCCTGGAAACAAATGATGCATCATCAGGTTTTATCTACAGATACCATCAGAGGAGGGAGTACCTGGCAGACCTTGCGTAAGAGCTGGGTAATCATGGCGGTGGGTGAGAAGAGGGAGGGCAAAGTGGGGTGGGAGAAGGACTGGACTGTGAAGCAGGATCCTGATCCTGGTACCACAGATGAGTCAGGTGAGTCACATATGTAGACCTGATCCCCTTCCAGAGCACTGAGGACCTAGGTGTTGGCTGGCTCTAGCAGATATATTGGAATTCTTTTTTGTTGAAAAACCGGTGTGTTGAAGTTCATGGCTGACCCCAATTTGTAACAAACCCACCAGAAAAGATGAAACCCACAATAATCAGAACCCATGCCCTTATACCCAATTTAAGTCTTACAAAAATCCCATGAGCAGAGCATCTGTCGCTACCCTCTTTTTCCAAGTGAGAAACCTGAGACCCGTAGAGTTTTATTTACCCAAAAAGATCCACTAGAAGTAGCAAGACTAGAATCCTAACTAGAGCCTATTTCCTCTTCCCATCCCATACTCCTGCTGGAGTTTCTGTTGTTTTGTAAAAAAAAAAGATCAACTCTTGACCTTTAGAATTTTTATTGCTAAAATTTTTAAAAAATTTTATTACTAATTTTAGAATATTATTCAAATTTTTCAAAGATAAAGGAAATGGCATTTCTCCCACAAGCTACATTTATGTGACCTTCCAATATTTATCTATGCATACCTAGTTGCAACCATAATGTACCCGTGACTTTGTTCTGATTTTTTCAATTAAGATTATTTTATAAACATTTTCTCTTTACTTATTTAGTGAAAGTTTATTGAGTGTTTAGTAGGTGTCAAGCACTGTGCTAGACTTGATGGAGATAAATGACAGCCAGACCTGGATGGAATATTCTAGTTGTCAGTGTTTCAACCCTGTCACCTAATTGATTATTTTAATGGGTCATGTGTTACATCTACTCTATGTCTGCTTCTCCCCTGAGAGCTTTCCTCAGAATGCAAGAATTCAAAGTTGCAAAATTATCAACTTTAGGAAGACCGTGATTTAGCTCTTTGAATGGATTTACTACATTAGCTCCCATACTACAGTTCCTTTTATAAATGAATCCATTTACAAGGTTTTCTCCCTGGAAGTATTGAGTACATCTCTTGCTCAGAGTAAGACCGAGCTACAGGAGAGAAAAGCTTGGCCTTGAGACTTTTATCTCTCACATCAATGCAGGAAAGGTGTTATTGTGTGGAGTTTTAGTGTCAGAATAACTAGACCATCTGTGTGTATGTCTCTATAAAACTCCTGAGGCAATGGGAGCTTTAATCGGAGTCAAAGAAAACACCCCTCCAGGTTTCCTGTTGAAGGAAAACATCTGCTGTCTACAGTCCTGAAACTGAGTCACTTTTACCTACCAACAGCAAGGAGGTTTGGGAAAATAAACATTTGGGGCAGTGACCCCATAAAGAGGGGACATCCCATGGGGTCATCCCTCTCAGTGGTGACTATATGTAAACAAAACAAAATACATGATCGTCACTGTCCAAGAGGGATCTAAAACACTATCTGATTCAACCTCCTCATTTTACATAGGACGAGAGACCCAGAGCAAAAATGACTCCCGCAAGAATTGGCTCCCAGCCCTGTGCTCATCCTTCTCTAATCTAAGGTTCTTCAGGGTAACATACTGGGACTTGGCTTTACTGTGACGCCCCTGAGCCTTAGAGATCTTCTCCTGGCTGAAGTCTTGGACTTCTATTAATTCATTTCACAAGGAAATGCTCTGTGGAACTCATGAATGAGCATGTCTGCTGCAAGAGACAGACAGAAGCAGACCAGGAGCAGAGCCTCCTAACCATGTTTTGGAGGCTTAGTGGAGCATAGGTTCAGCAGCTAAGCTGGCTGTCTCTAGAGAGATGCACATGAGTAAGGATGGACCCTTTTCTCAAAGAACTTGCATCATGGGTGACAGATAATTATTGTCCCTTTATAACAGAGAAGGAAAATAAAGCAGAGAGAAATTAAATATCTTACCCAAAGTCACTGAGCTAATTAAGTGAAAGAGAATGAATTCAAACCTAGGTCTGTCCAATCCAAAGCCCAGAACACCTTCAGCCCATACTGGGTTGCTCAAAAGGAGCAGCCTGAGATAAAAACCACCAGGTCCAGCAGCACCTTTCCTCAGCTAGTTAGTGTCTCCTCACTTTAAGATTCCTTCAGCCTCTATTGATTGGATTATCAGATTTAACAAATAAAAAATACAGGACATCAGTTAAACTTAAATTTCAGATAAACAATAATAATTTTAGCATAAATATGTTCCATGCAATACTTGGGACATAAACTAATTTTTTTTAAATTTTTGCCTATGTGAAATTCAAATTTACTTGGGTATCCTGTATTTTACTTGGAAATACTACCCGCTAAAAACTTCTCTTCCAAATGCTTACGTGAGGAAGTCAGGGTAGGGGAAGACTGCGAAGAGGGTCCAAGCTAGTAAATACTCCCACACCTCTCTACTACGATCATTCTTGTATCCCAATCAGCTGGTGAGACACAGAGCAAGTGCCAAGTCAGCAGGGGAGCTCCACTCACTGCTGTTCATAAAAGCCATGTTCACCTCCTGCCGGAGGACATCAGCTACCTAGCAAGGTGGACATGTCCTTTCCCCTGGCTCCATCCCAGCTGTCCCTGATCCCCATCCTGGTCTATAGGATGAGATCTTGAACTCCCAGACCTTCCCAGCCACTACTGAGCTCTTCAGGAGGATCAGAAAGAGGGCAAGGAGCTGCTGCTCAGTTCCATGATCCCCACAACATCAAGTGACGGGAGGTGCAGCTACTGCCATGAGACCCTTCAGAGTGAGGCTCCACTCAGCTTAGCCACCTCTGGCTCTGTGGGTTGGGCAGTTTATTTTAACCCTCAAACTCCGAGTTCCTTGTCTGTGAAATGGAGATGAGAATAGGCCAGACTATTAGAAGGTTCAAATGAGTAAATTATTTGAAAGCTCTACACAAACATAAATATATATACATGTATATTTATATGTAGACATATATACTAATACACACACATGCATATATACAAATATATAAATATAGATATATAGATATATATATAAATTCATTTCATCTCCATAAGGAAATTGTTTCCATTTTTGTGGTCAGTTTTGAAGTATTTGAGGCATAGAACATTATATATATATATATATATATATATATATATATGTATTTATTTATAAAATAAATATAAGAATTTTTTTAAAAACCTTTTGAGAGTCACTTATATCTCAATATCTCAATAGTATTTCATTGTGGTTGACTTTTTTCTTTCTTTCTTTTTTTGTATCCAAAATTGAATCCAAGGGCACTTAATCACTGAGTTATATCTCCAACCCTTTTTATTTTTTCTTTTGAGACAGGGTCTCACTAAGTTGCTTAGAGTCTTGTTAAGTTGCTGAAGCTGGCTTTGAACTTTAGATCCTCCTGCCTCAGCCTCTCAAGTCACTGAGATTATAGGTGCGCACCACAGTGCCTCGATCATGGTTGACCTTTGATCTTTACTGAGATATACTGAGAAGTTTTTGGAAAATCAAAAAATTCTTTATTACTGCCAGAGAATTGACTCACCCCAGAAACTGCATATTTTTGGTGCTGAGAAATTCATTTTATGCCGTCTGCTGCACTGACTCAAATCTGTGACTTGGCAATATTGCAAGTTATAATTTACCATGAATCCTTTAATCTTTACACAAATTCTAAGAATGAATATTTTCTGCATATGCCAAGAGTTGCACTATTTTCAATAATTTCTATAGGTGTCCTTCCAGTTCTGCATGTGCCTGTGCGTGTGTTTAGATGGTTGTAATCATGATGCCTGTATGATCTGGACAATCTTGTATTGTGCATTTTCCTTTTAAATAATCTCATACACATTTGTCCAGGTGGCTGTGTAGTCTAAAAATCACCCATTTTAATGACTGCCAGCTTCCCATGGAGTTGTTACATCATCATTTACTTTATCATTTCACCTCACTAGATGTTTACTAAGAGTCCTTTAGATGGTTGTTTTGAAAGTAGCATGTGGAGGGTGGGCACCAAATATGTCCCATCTTCAACCTTTGCTCCCCACTACACACACACACACACACACACACACACACACACACACACACACACACCTAACAAGGAAGAACCCTAAGAGTTTCAATCCAGAGAATGAAGAGAATGAGAGAAGGTTAGGATTTACTTTATTTCTAAATGCAGATCGTGATACCCTAAACAAAGTGCTAAACCCACAGATTGTGTGGACCCAGAGCTGGGCACAAAAGGTTGTAAAGACAGATATTTCCTATTATTCACTGTACCTGCACCTTTCCCCAAACACCTCTTATGGTGATTTCAAAGCAGGATGGAAAGAGAGCAGTGACTTCAAAACTTTGTAAGTCGATTTTTGTTGATGTACCAAAAAGCCACCAAAGCAGCATGACTGAGTGTTGGGACCAGGGATTCAGGGTTTGACTCCTGACTCTCGGCCTTACTAGTCCAAGGTTTGGGGCAGGTTGCTTAACTGCTCTGTATCTTGCTGCTTCATTTGTAATATGGAAGAAAATAATGAGAACGGCCTCTCAGGTCATCTGTAAGAAATTCCCCAGAGAAAACAAGAGTAAGCGGGGAGGAAGCAAAAGCAGTAGGAGGTGGGCAGGATCTTCAGACTACTCTACAGTTCAGACTCCTGTGAAAGGAGAGAAGGAAGGATCTAGAATCGAATAAGAACAGTTCTGACTGCAGTGTAGCCCAGGGACTGCCTCGAAGGAATCTCAGCTGGGCAGGAATGGTCCACCCCAGCTTTGCAGGGTGACCAGTCATTGAGCATTCTAGGGAGAGTGTGACAGCTTAGGGTTGACACCAAACACCCTCCCCTCAGCAGGTTCACCTGTGAGCTTCACCTTTCCATGGCTGTCAGGATTTCAGGCTGCTCTGGATAGAACATGTCACACAGGAAGCACTGTGAAAGCCAGAACCCCCACTGATACTCTATAGCATGTGTTATAATTCACAAAGACTTTTAGTATTATTTCACTCAATCACCACAACTGCCCTCTGCAGCTGGTTTTTATCCCCACTTGGCAGAGGAGAAGAAGGCTCCAAGAGGTCACATGCTTTGCCAGTCACACAGCGTGAGGTGAGACTCCACACTAAGGCCCTTGAGGGTAGTAAGGTGTCACCTTATCTTCATATGCTGCAGTAGCAGCTTAGCTAGAGATGAAGATACTATAACATCTGTCCTCCAGGAACTCTTATTTTTGGTGAGACAGACACAAAAATAGGTAATTCCAGGAGACCATAATTCATGGAATTATTTCCTATTTCCCAAACACACCAGGTAGTATTTTACTCTTAGGCTCCAGTCCCCAACCTTTCTTTGTGCCAACTCCTCTGCCTGGAAGGCCCAGCCCACCTACTGAAATCCTCCCATCTCTCAGTACCTGACAATTTTCTCTGTAACACAACCCCATACCCGATACCCGAGGGAAATTACTGCACTTCTCTTTGCTTCCATGTGCCTCACTTTGTTCCAAACAATACTGTCTCCCTGCCCTGTGGGAGAATTAGATTACACACTATCTACCTGCATTAGATCGAGCACCCTGAAGGCAGCAACCACTTGTCACTCACTACATCACCCCCCTAGGAGACCCCTCATCAGCAGTAGTACAAGATCAATAAGTGTGTCATCTTAATCATGAGTTGTGGACATTTTAACAAAATTAGTTCTTTGTTTAGTTTCAAACTTTTTATTTTGAAATAATGTGGATTTACATGCTGCTTTCAGCATGTGAATAAAAGAATAAGAGAGTTCCTATATGCCCTTTATCCAGTTCCCTTAATGGTAACATCTTGCATAACTCTGTACAATGTCATCACCAAGAAATTGACCTTGATGCAATCTACAGGCCTTGTTCAGATCTCACCAGTTTTACATGCATGTGTGTGTGTGGGGGGGGTGAGTGTGTGTGTGTGTGTGTGTATGTGTTAGTTCCATGCAGTTTTGTGATATGTGTAGATTCCTTCACCACCACAGCAGTGTACATATGGAGCAGATCCTCCCAGGCATATTCATGCTGTCCTTCTATAACCAAATCCACATTCCTTCCTTCCTCTCCCCAACCTCTGATAACTACTGACCTGTCCTCCGTCTCTACAAGTTTGTCATTTCAAGAAAGCTCTATTGATGGAGTCATGTCGTATGTAGCCTTGTGGGATTAGTTTTCTTTCACACAACTTGATTCTCTTGAGGTGTTTTATGTGTCAGTCGTTTGTTCCAACAGTTTGTGAGTAGTATGTTCTACAGTATGTATGTGCCGGTTTGTTTAACCGTTCACCTTTAAAGGATATTTAAGGTTTATTCCAGATTTTTAGCTCTTATAAAACTTCTATAAATATTCCAATAAATAAATAAAGTGTGTCATTAATGAATGAGTTTCCAATTCATAGGGGATAGAAAAGGTGGAAACTCTGGTAGGGGAGGTCATTCAGACCACAGTAGACACAGCAAATGGCCCAGCAGCCTGTGACTGCTTTGATGGCAAGAACTGCAAATGGCAGAGTGGAGTGTTACAGACTAGGGCCTAAGCTGAGCACCTTTCTTCAACTGACATTTCTGGTTGTATCATTTCACATTTGTTTCCCATGTGTGAGGCACATAGTAGGCGAGTTTCATTGAATGAAGAATGAATCAATTGATTGATCAATGATTTCTGAACAAGGGCTTTAGATGAGACCCTATACTTCAATAGAGATGCTGCTAAAATTAGCATCTGCCTGAATATTCCAACTTGACCCCATGTGCTTAGAAGACTGGGAGCTAATGGACTCAACCAATGGCAGTCTCATCCCCAAGAAGACCTTTGGCAATGTCTGAAGACATCTTTCTTGGTCACTACTAGGAGTGCTGCAGGCTTCTACTGACTAGAAGCCAGAGATATTGCTAAATATCCTATAATACAAGTCAGCCCTTGCACAAGAGAATTATCCAAGCCAAAATGTCAATAGTGCTACTGTTGAGAAATCCTGAAATAAACCCAGAGCCTGCAGCCAGGGATAGAAGACTGTGTCTGAGAGGGTTGCCTCATTCAAAGCATCATTTGTTCCTAAAGTGGCAACCAATTGGGAGTCCACCCTCTGTCAGTGGTTTGGCCTGCAGACCCTTCCAGAAATGACCCCCTGGTGTTGGTAGAAGGACCCAGCCAGCTTTTCCTCTTCCCCTTCCACCCGCTTGGTCTTTCCCACTCAACTTTAACACTTGTTTTAAAAACAATAATAATAAATCAGGAACAATGGGAGCAGGCTGAGTAAATGGATGCTGTCTGTTCCAGGAACTTCTCAGAGACCCTCTTTACATCGGCCTAAAACACCAGCGTGTGCGTGGGAAGGAGTATGATGACTTGCTGGACGAGTTCATGCAGGCTGTGACAGATAAGTAAGTGGGCCAAGCTGTCTTTTTTGAAAGAGGGCTCTTAAGAGATACCATGAATGAAGTCAACACTGGTTTTGTTAGAATTACAAACAAGTGTTAGTACAAATTTACTTTTCTGGGTGGTCTGAATATTCCAACTTGACCCCATGTGCTTGGAAGACTGGAAGCTAATGGGCTCATTCACTGGGAGAGTCTCTGGCAGTAGAGAGGGGAGTGGAGGGAAGAGGACTGATGGCGAAAGTCTCCGGAATCTAGAGGGAAAGTATCTGTTTTTCCAGAAAGAAACCCCTCTTGGTCTGAGCTGTTCATAGTTCTTGGCATGAATAAAGATATTGCAGGTGGTGAAGAAAGGACACTCCCCTTATGACAAAATGACTTGGAAGGCAAACTGCCACATTTGTCATCACCCTACCACCACCATGTGAAGACAAGGCAGTGTTAATAAACAGACTACATGGATTCTGGGTCAGCCAGATTTATGAGGTGTCATCTCTTCACTGGGGTGCACAATATTGGCAGCTCCTCCCAGTTTGCCTGCCCCATCTGTCTGGCATTGTGACCATACACTCACCCTGCCATGGCTGGCATACTGCCAGAATGAGTCCTGGTAACACCCCAAATACAAGCTGGGAAAGTCAGGGTGTCAGCAGCTCATCAGGCCTCTGAATATAAAGCAAGTCCCTCACTTGAAAAGAAAATATAATAATATTATGGTCATATAGGATGAGAATGATCCTGTTGAGAAGTCAATGATGGAGTGCAGGATGGGGTCAGAAGTTCTTGAGTAAGCTAGAAGGCAAGGATCCAATGCACACTTGGAGAGTTTATTTTGAAAAGCACAGAAACCATTCACAGGGAGAGAGGGAGGGCAGAATATTGGGCACAGATGGGGAAGGTGGATAGATATGGCAGAAGGAACATTTGGGAGTTCAGTCTAGTTGTAGATAAGATCATCAGTAAGTTTGAGATTGGAGAAAGAAGTGGTGAAGCATTAAGGATGGAGGAGGTATGAGCTAGTTATCTAGGAAAGTGGGGTAACTCCATATCTGGAAACTAGAATACGGTTCTGGGCAGTTCTGTGTATCCACTTGAAGGTATTGGTCATGAATTTATCCTAAGTCAGTGGTATAGTTTGAATGTGTCTTCCAAAAACATGTGTTGGAATTCCATTTTAACAAGTATCAAAATTAAAAGTATAAAGAAATATAAGACATCTTCTACAGATATGGAATCTGGAAGCCCTATTGGATCTTTTTGTTTGTTGTTTGTTTTGTTTTTTATTTGTTCTATTTCAATATACATAATAGTAGAGTGTATTTTCACATATTATACGTACATGAAATATAACTTAGGATCCCATTCTTGTGGTTATACATGATGTGGAATTTCATTGGTCATGTATTCATATATGAACATAGGAAAGTTATGTCTGATTCATTCTACTATCTTTTCTATTCTTATCCCCATCTCCCTCCCTTCCCTTCCTTATGCTTTATCTCATCCAATGAACTTTTATTCTTCCCTCCACCCCACCCCCTATTGTGAATTAGCATTTGCACATCAGAGAAAACATTTGGCCTTTGGTTTTTTGGGATTGGCTTATTTTTCTTAGCATGATATTCTTCAGTTCCATCCATTTACCTGCAAATGCTATAATTTCATTCTTCTTTAAGACTGAGAACTATTCCATTGTATATATATATATACCACATTTTCTTTATCCATTCATCTGTTGAAGGGCACTTAGGTCCATTCCATAGTTTAGCTATTGTGAATTGATCTGCTATAAACATTAATGTGGCTGCATCACTGTAGTATGCTGAGTTTAAGTCCTGGGGTATATACCAAGGAGCTGCATCAAATGATGGTTCTTAAGAAAACCTATATCTTTAAAGATAGCTTTCAGGTAAACCCACCCAATTTTAAATAAAACCTATAAAAGCAAAAAGGAGGAGGAGGAGGAACACTGAAAACTTTCTTGTGAGTTTAGTGTAGTCTTTATGGGAGATAGTCAGGGGTCTGAGCTTGCACTCCCAGTGACATTTCTCTAACTTGCTCCAGTGGCCTGGGTTTCAATCTCCAGCCTTAAGGACATGTGTGTGAAGGACATGTTTTCATGTTTCCAAAGTATGGTGCAGCCTATGAAGGGAAGGTCATTCTGCATGTGCTAAGTGATAACCAATCTTGTTTTAGTTTTAGAGTAATTCCATCTGTTAATTCCTTTCTCAAAAACTCTTTTCTCAAAAATGTAATTCCACTTTTCTAATAACAGAACTTTTGAACAAGTTTGTTGTTTGGTCTTAGATATTTGTTCCCTGGAACAGAGACAAGTACTTTCAAACTCCCATCTTACAAATTAGCATAGAGAAACACTTTCAAAATACATTTTTAAGGATTCATAGATATTTCACTTGTACTGTCAGCATTTTTCTGATTTATAAGTAAAATGACATTCTGTTAATTTGCAATTTTGCCCTCATGGAATCTTTTTTTAATTTATAATTTTAAGGAATATTTGAAGATTTACAACAGAAGAATATGCAATTTGGAAAATAATTTTAATTTGTCAGAATTTTATGAATTGAGAAAGTCACAACTTTTTTATATTTTCATGTTTTCCCCTCCTTAAAGAAGACTGATGATTATTCTTGCCAGCCCTTTCCTTTGCACAGAAATTATCATGCTCTTTATTAAAAGTGGGATCATACTATACATATTGTGTAACCAGCAATTTTCAAAGAGCAGTATATATTTTTGCAGCTTATTTTACTGGAAATAAAGCATTATTTCAATGTGAAAAAAATAAAATGTGTTGGAACCTTAATACCCTATGCACTAACACATATGTAGATGTGGAGACTAATGGGAGGCATTTAGGTCATGAAGGCTCCAATCTCATGGGTGAATTGATTCCTGCTATAAAAGTGCTCAAGAAATTCAATGGAAAGCATCATCAACAAACTAGACCATTAGGAAGACAGAATTTCAGGAAATGAAGACAAATAAATAATCTTGAAAATAAACTTGACCATGCAGAGAAGATACTAAGAAACCATGAACAGAACTTTCAAGAAGTACGGGAAAACATGAAAAGACCAAATCTAAAATTTATCAGGATAAATGAAGGTACAGAGATATAAACCAAAGGAATACACAATCTTTTTAATGAAATAATATCAGACAATTTCCCAAATCTAAAGAATGAAATGAAAAATCAAATATACAGACTTACAGGACCCCAAATGTACAAAATTACAACAGATACACACCAAGTCACATTATAATGAAAATGCATAACATACAGAATAAGGATAAAATTTTAAAGGCTGCCAGAGAAAAAAGACAGGTAACATTTAGACAGGTAACATTTGGATTTCAGCTGATCTCTCAATTCAGACTCTCAAAGTTAAAAGGTCTTAGAATAATATATACCAAGTTCTGAAAGAAAAAGAATACCAGCTAAGAATAATATAACCAGCAAAATTAAGCTTCAGACTTGAAGATGAAATAAAAACATTTCATGAAAAACAAAAGTTAAAAGAATTCACACCTAGAAAACCTGCACTATAGAGCATTGTCAGTAAAATATTCCATAAAGATGAAATGAAAAAACAAAAAGGAAAAACAGAAAAGGGATGAACTCAATCAATCAAAAGAGAAACTAATTCAAATTAAAAGTGAGAAATAAACCAAAATGACTGGGAATAGAAATCATATCTCAATAATAACCTCAAATGTTAATGGCTTAAGCTCATCATTCAAAAGACACAGACTGGCTGATTGGAATAAAAAATAAGACCCTTCAATATGCTGCCTTCAAGAGACTCATCTCATAGACAAAGACATCCACAGACTGAAGTTGAAAGTTTGGGAAAAAAACATATCACTCACACAACTGCAAAAACAAACAGGGGTTTCCACCCTCATATCAGACAAACTGGATTTCAAACCAAAGTTAGTCAGAAAGGACAAAGAAGGACATTTCATACTGCTTTAGGGAATCATACATCAACAAGACATAACAATCATAAAAATATATGCCCCAAACAATAAAGCATCTACATATATCAAACAAACCCTTCTCAATTTCAAGAATCATATAGACCACAACACAATAATACTGGATGGCTTTAACACACCTCTCTCACCACTGGATATATATTCCAAAAACTAAACAAAGAAAATATAGAACTAAATAATACAATCAACGATTTAGACTTAACGGACATATATGGAGTATTTCATCCATAATCGAGTGAATATACATTTTTCTCAGCAGTACATGGATCCTTTTCTAAAATAGACCATATGTTATGTCACAAAGCAACTCTCAGCGAATAAAAAAATAGAAATACTATCCTGCATTCTATCAGATCATAATGGAATGAAACTAGAAATCAATAAAATAAAAAATAGAAGCTACTCTAACACCTGGAGACTAAATAATAAGCTCTTGAATGATGAATGCATAGTAGAAGAAATCAGGGAGGAAATTAAAAAATACTTAGAGGTAAATGAAAACACCAACAAAACATCAAAATCTCTGGGACACTATGAAGCAGTGCTAAGAGGAAAGTTCATTGCATTGAGCTCATACATTAAAAGAATAAAAAGTCAACAAATAAATGACCTAACATTACATCTCAGAGCTCTAGAGAAGAAGAAAAAATCAGTACCAAAAGCAGAAGATAGGAAATGATTAAAAACCACTGAAATCAATGAAATTGAAGCAAAAGAAACAATTGAAAAAATTGACAAAACAAAAAATTGGTTCTTTGAAAAAATAAATAAAATTGATAAACCCTTACTACAATAACAAAAAGAAAGCAAAAACTCAAATTGCTAAAATTCATGATGAGAAAAGAAAGATCATGATAATTAGGAACTATTTTGAAAATTTATACTCAAATAAAATAGAAAATTTTGAAGACATTGACAAATTTCTAGAGACATACAATCTATCCAAACTGAATCAAGAGGATATACACAATTTAAACCAATCAGTTTCGAGCAATGAAATAGAAGATGCCATCAAAAGCCTACCAACCAAGAAAAGGTCCAGGACAAGATGGATTCTTGACCAAGTTTTATAAGACCTTCAAAGAATAGTTAATACCAATACTCCTCAAATTATTCCATGAAATAGAAAAGAAGGGAACCCTTCCAAGCTCATTCTGTGAGGCTAGCATCACCCTGATAACAAAATCAGACAAAGACACATCAAGGAAAGAAAACTTCAGACCAGTATTCCTGATGAACTTAGGCACAAATAGTCTCAATAAAATTCTGGCAAATCACATACAAAAACATATTAAAAAGATAGTACACCATGACCAAATGGGGTTCATCCCAAGGATGCAAGAAATCAATAAATGTAAATTCATCACATCAAGAGACTTAAAGACAAGAATCACATGATCATCTCAATAGATGCAGAAAAAGCATTTGACAAAATATGGCACCCCTTCATGCTCAAAACACTAGAAAAACTAGGGATAGTAGGAACATACCTCAACATTGTAAAAGCTACATATGCTAACATCATTCTAAATAGAGAAAAATGGAAAGTATTCCCTCTAAATACTGCAACAAAACAGGTATGCCCTTTTTCACAACTTCTATTCAACATCACCCTGGAAACTCTAGCAGAACAATCAGATAAAAGAAATTAAAGGGATATGTATAGGAAAATAAATCAAACTATCACTGTTTCTTCCCCCCCAAAGGAAAATATGTTTTATTTGTTTATTTTTTTTTATCCTAAACAAATGGGGTACATCTTGTTTCTCTGTGCGTACATGAAGTAAAGGCATACCATTTGTGTAGTCATACATTTACATAGGGTAACAGTGTTTGATTCATTCTGTTATTTTTTCCTTCCCCTCCACCCCTCCCACCGCTCTTTTCCCTCTATCACTATTTCTAATGTCATGATTATTATGAAGATGCAAAAAAATCCACCAGAAAATGTCTAGAATTCATAAATGAATTCAGCAAAGTAGCAGGACATAAAATTAACACCCAAAAATCAAATGCATTCCTATACATAAGTGATGAACCCACTAAAAGAGTAATTAGGAAAACTACCCCATTCACAATAGCCTCAAAAAAATAAAATATTTGGGAATCCAGCTAACAAAAGAGGTGAAAGACCTTTATAATGAAAACTACAGAGCACTGAAGAAAGTAATTAAAGAAGACCTTAGAAGTTGGAAAGATCTCCCATGTTCTTGGATAGGCAGAAGAAGAATAATAAATGTTGATAAGGATGTGGGGAAAAACATATTGTCAAAATGGCCATACTACCAAAAGCATTATACAGATTTAATGCAATACCTATTAAAATCCCAATGACATTCTTCATAGAAATAGAAAAAGCAATCATGAAATTCATTTGGAAAAATAAGAGATCCAGAATAGCCAAAGTAATTCTTGCAAGAAGAGTGAAGCAGGAGGCATCACAACACCAGACCTTAAACTATACTACAGGGCCATCGTAACAAAAAACAGAATGATATTGGCACCAAAAAAAGTCACATAGACCAATGGTACAAAACAGAAGACACAGAGACAAACTCACATAAATACAGTTATCTCATCCTAGACAAAGACACCAAAAATATTCATTGTAGAAAAGATAGACTCTTCAACAAATGGCACTGAGAAAACTGAAAAGGAAATCCATATATAACAAAATGAAATTAAACTCCTATCTCTCACCCTGTGCACAATTCAACTCAAAATGGATGAAGGACTTAGGCACTAGAAAAGCAAACCTGCACACCTAATACAAGGGAAAGTAGGCCCAAATCTCCACCATGTCAGCTTAAGAACTGATTTCCTTAACAAACTTCTAAAGCACAAGATATAAAATCAAAAAAATCAATAAATGGAATAAAATCAAACTAAAAAGCTTCTTCTCAGTAAAGGAAACAATCAATAACTTGAAGACAGAGCCTACAGAATGAGAGAAAATCTTTACCACATACACATTAGATAGAGCATTAATCTCCAGGATACATAAAGAACTCAAAAAACTCAACACCAAAACAACAAATAACCCAGTCAATAAATTGAATGAGGAACTGAACAGACACTTCACAGAAGAAGAAATACAATCAAGCAACAAATATACCAAAGAAGTTCAATATCTCTAGCAATTACAGAAATGCAAATCAAAACTACACTGAGATTTCATCTCACTCTAATCAGAATGGCAATTATCAAGAATACAAGCAACAATAAATGTTGACAAGGATGTAGGGAAAAACATATACTCAAACACTGCTGGTGGGACTGCAGATTGGTGGAACCACTATGGAAAGCAATAGGGAGATTCCTCAGAAAACTTGGAATGGAACAATCATTTGAAACAGCTATCCCACTCCTAAGTTTATACCCAAAGGACTTAAAATCAGCATACTACAGTGATGGAGCCACATCAATGTTTATAGCAGATCAATTCACAATAGCTAAATTATGGAATGAACCTCAGCACTCAGACAAATGAATAAAGGAAATGTGGTATATATACATGGTGTAATATTACTCAATCTTAAAGAAGAATGAAATTATGGCATTTGCAGGTAAATGGATGGAGCTAGAGAATATCATGCTAAGCCAAATAAGCCAAGCCCAAAAAACCAAAGACCAAATGTTTTCTCTGATATTCAGATGCCAATTCACAATAGGGGGTGGGGGCTAGGTAAGAATAGAGGTACTCTGGATTAGACAGAGGGGAGTGAAGGGAGGGGAGGGGGTATAGGTTGGGAAGAACAGTGGTATGAATCAGAAATTATTACCCTATGCACATATATGATTACACAACTGGTATAAATCTACAACATGCAAAACCGGAATGAGAAATTATACTCCATCTGTGTATAATATGTCAAAATGCATTCTACTGTCATGTATAACTAATTAGAACATTTTTTTTAAAGTGCTCAAGTTGGTTGGGCATGGCGTGGCATACCTGTAATCCCAGCAATTTGGGAGGTTGAGGCAAGAGGATTGCAAGTTTGAGGACATCCTCAGTTACTTAGTGTGACTCTGTCACAATATAAAAATAATAAAATCGTCTGTGTAGCTTAGTGGTAAACTGCCCATGGGTTCAATCCCCAGTACCAAAAAGAAAAAGATAAAGCTGATGGGGGTCGTGGCTGTGAGTTCAAGCTCTTACTTTCTTACTCTCTTGCCCTTCTGCCTTCTGCTATGAGATGATGCATTATGAAGGCCCCTGCCAAATGTCAGCACCTTGACTTTGGACTTTGCAACTGTACTGTGTGAAATAAGTTTCTTTTCTTTGTGAATTTCTCAGACTATGGTATTCTGTTACAGCAGCACAAAAACAGACTGAGACAGTCAGTTAAACCGTTTCTGTATTTCTCTATCCAGGTTCTATGGTTGGGTATGTGGAAGGAAGAAACAGAGTCAGATATCATCAGGGTTGGGATTTTCCCAGGAAAGATAGAAAGGAAAAGAGACAGGAGTTGAGGGTATATTTAAAGAAATAATTATAATGATGTGTCATAAAGTCTAGGCAGGGTAAAAAGGGACATGTGGATGTGGACAGCAGGAGGGGTAACGTGGAAAAGGTGATAGGATTGATGGACCATAACTCCTGGTGTGTGGAGAGTAGTGACAGAGGATGACTGAGATTGGGGGTCTTTGATGACCTCATGGCTGAGGCATGCCCAGTGCCTGGGAATGTTTCCGGGCATGTTAAATGGGATACTTAGCTGCTGTAGCAATGCGCTGCATGAGGAGGTTCTGCGCAAGAGTCCTGTCAGCTCTGACCTTGATCTCAGGCACACAGCCCCTGGGAATAGAGGAATTCTTATTCTAGACAACCACAATGTTTCACCAACTCCACTTCTGTTCCTTCCTGTTTTACAGTACCTTTTAACAATGGACTTTCCTGAGACTTACACAAAGCTCCTAACATTGCACTTTGCAACTGTAGATTGTAACTGCAGAAAAGTCACATAGATGTCCTAGTTTCTGTAACTTTCCTGAATACAAAGAATATTGTTTGCACAGTCTTTAACCTGATAATGAAACATATATAAAAAAAGATTGCTGGCATAACTTGTTAGATCTGCATCTCCATCAGAGAGTGGAGCTCCACCTGATCCCAGCTTAATCTTCAAAATCTGTGTTTGTGAATATTTATTTTCCAATCCCCCTTCACCCCACACCAAAACCAAGAGTTCCACACTGGTCACAGCACTGGTGAGGTCTGAGATTTGATGAACTGGATGTTAGGTGGAATAAGCTGGAACAAAAGGAGGTAGTGATCAGAAAGTTAGGTGTTTGCAGGTGATATTATGGAGGAAGTACACTGGGATGTGGACACCAGTGAAGCTAATTCAAGGCTCAACTCCAGTAAGAGAGGCAGAGCATCTAGAAGGGAGGTGAATGCCCAATTCATTCTTCCCCTTTCAGATCATCCTGAATATCACATTCAAGTCTGAGAAGATACATCAAGGATCATAAATTACCATCTTTGGAGAACCATAACAATGATAGTGCTCTATCTGTATCAGAGTGCAGTACCAACTCCAGACAGCTGAAAAATGTTCCTCTAGAATAGTATTGCACTTGATTCTGTATATCCAGCAAAGAAGAACCGATTGGTGGGATGCCAACAGAGACTGTTTTAAGCATAAAACAAATCAGAGGCATCTCACCAACATTCTGCCCTCTGTAAGAATGAGTTCCCTGTCACAGAAGGAATTCCAGGATAGGATATATGACTTACTGGTAATGATACTATAAGGGTGAACTCAAGTATCAGCTGCTTCTTACCATGCCTTCCCACCCCATTATTCTATTCTGACCTCTTCAGATCCCTGTGTGGCTAGAAACATAGGTAATACTATTACTGTTTTTATGGAAGAGAAAACTAAGACCCTGAGAGGCCAAGGTGCCTTCCCCAGGTCACCCAGTACCTGGTGGGACTATAACCTGACCACCAGTGTGCTGGCTCAGGCTGCTTTCCACATTCTGAATTACCTGAGAGAAGGGAATGAAATTGGCTTCACAGCCTGTTTTTAGTTTCCTGTTTCCAGGACTCGCGGTTTATCTAATGAGTCAGTAGTCATTCCATGATTCCCCAAAGAGAAGTCCTGCTATTCATGTGAGAAGGTTAAATAAACTAACATGTAAGAGGCTCTTCAAAGGATCATCAAAATCAGTTCACAACTTTACATACTTACACAAGCAGCCCAGGAGTACACTCCTGGAGAGAGGGGAGCAATCAGCCATCAGGAATGTCTTTAAGAGCAAAAGATAAGGATTGACGGTCGGGTGTTTTAACTTTCTAATAAGCAAAAACAGATGTTCCTGTGGATACTGTGGGTAGTGAATAAGGGAGTCTCCCACAGGCACTCTTGGAAATATAGTAGCCCCAAGATAGAATGCCTGGCCTCAGGGTGATTCAAAAGCCCTGAAGCCATACACAATGTATTTTAAGGAAGAACCTTGGGAAACGTTGACTCCTGCCTTCAACATCCTCATCTCTGTACAAACATCCAGCTAATAAAAATCTTCATCTTCTTAGCCCTCCCCACTCATTGGCAGATATCTTAAGGTTTGTTTGGCCTAAAAATAAATTCACAAAAATAAATAAATAAATAAAAATAAATTCACTGTGGCTCAGTTCCTGTCCTGGGTTTTGGGCACTAAGGAGGGCACAGGAGAGCAGAATGAACCTCCATTTAAGTCCATGATTCACAACAATAGAAAGCTAGGAGAATCCTCCTCAAAGATGAGACCATGACAGACTGAAGTTCCCTGGCAGAGACTAGTCATTCCATCCTTCCTGGGCGTACTCTTCCTTGCGGGGGAACCAGAGCACTGTGCCTGTGTACCACATCCTGGTGTGGTAAGTTTTCCCAGTGGTTTCCAGTTATGTATTTCGTTTCTGTTACTTACGGCACAGTGGTGTTAAGTTTGGCCCTGGACTAGCTCTGTCTAATAATTGGCCTGGGTTGGACAGAAGTTTGATGTTACCAGCAGCTTCAGCCTTTAGGCAGGCCAGGAAAGGAAACCACCTCCTTTTACTCTAGTTCCCCAAACTCCACATATAGGAATTCTTAAGCTGCAAAAATAAGAGTGATAAATAAGAAGGGAAATAATAGTTAACTTTACTTCTTAAAAAATGTCACCTCCTTCTTAGCTCCAGGAAAATGTCTTATGTTGTGAGCATTTCTATTTTTCTATATGTTTCCTTCCAGCGTTCTCTCTCTCTCTCTCTCTCTCCCTCTCTCTCTCTCTCTCTCTGTCTCTCTCTCTCTCTCTCTCTCTCTCTCTCACCCCCGCCCCACACACACACACTATATGAAGTTCACACCATCATAGTGGAAGTCATTATTTCACTGTATTCTTTGTAGAAGAACTTTTCAAACTAATTTAGACAGTCCTGGATCTCTGTTTCTGGAGCTAGCTACTACATAGGCTCACCCCTTAATGCTACCTTTCAAACTTGATGTGAACCCCTACCCATCCTGAGCCAAACCCATGATCTCCAGCATGCATTCCTCATGTCCCTTCAACCTAAATGGGACTCCCATATCCCATCTCCCTTCTGCAGTTCATTCCATTGTTTCTGTCCTTACATTTGAAGGGCACCCCAAAGATTTCCATTCATATTTAGTAAAATATGCAACTAAGTATGTCTACTGTACTCTGATCAGATTGACAGGAAGCAAAGAAACAGGTACTTGTCTGGTCTTCATGCAAAGCAGAACACTAAAATAAAAACTAGAAACAAGGAGGTATGATTGCAAGACTGTCCCCTAGTCTATGATGTCAAGACACACACCTCTATTTCAATTTCTATGGAACAAACCACCCCTGATGTTTTACTTGATCTTGATTCTTATAAGCTGAGCTGACTCAACCAGGAAGTTCATCTGCTGGTCTTGCCAGTGGTCATGAACATGGCTGCTTTCAGCTGGCAAATTAGTTGGGAGCAGGCTCAGCTGAGACACTGGAAATATGCTTTTCCCTGTTTGTATAGATTCTCAAGTTCTGTCTGTCTATTCAGGGTCTCTCCATAGGGCTTCTCTTAATAAGGTAGCTGAACTTCTTACAAGGCAGTCCAGGGATCCCAAGAACACAAAGTAGAAACTGCCAGGCTTAAATATCAGTTGACTATTTATGTGGATTTATATCTAGACTTTACACTTTTTCATTGCTCTATTGGCCCATTCTATCAACACTACCACCTTATTGATTACTTATCTATAATAAGTCAAGTAGTGTCAGTCCTCTGTTCTTCTTAATATTATTCTGGTCATGCTGTGTCTTTGGCCTCTCCATATCTACTTTAAAATATAATCTCCAAAGAAGACATTAAAATAGCCAATGGGTTTATGAAAAGTGCTCAATGTCATTAATCGTTAGGATAACATAAATTTAAATCAATATGTTACCTGATACCTGTTAGGATGGCTATTATCAAAAAAAGACATGTTGGTGAGAATGTGGATAAAAAAAGAAACCTAAGTACACTCTTGGTCCATTGCAGATTGGTGCAGTTATTATGGAAAATAGTATGGATGTTCTAAAGAAATTAAAAACAGAACTATCGTAACCCAGCAATCCCTCTTCTAGGTATATAACAATGGGTTGACATTATTTTCTTATAATGACTATACTCCCACGTTTATTGCAGCATAATTTACAGTAGCCAAAATAGGGGGACAACCTAAGTGTTCACTGGTGGATGCATGGAAAAAGAAAATGTGGCGTACATATACAGAAAAACATTATTCAGCTTTAAAAATGAAATTCTGCCATTTGCTACAATATGAATGAACTAGGATGACAATATGCTAAGTAAAATAAGACAGACACAACAGGGAAAATATTGAATGATCTCACTTATGTGTGGACCTTAAATTTTTTTTATAAAGGCCAAATATACAGAGATAGAGGGGAAAAGGTATAGGGAGGAAATGGGAAATGGGAGATATAGTCAAAGAAATAGTTGATGTTTATGATGCATAAGGATAGACATCTAATGTATGACATGAAAACTATAGTTAATACAGTTGTATTAAGGATATTTGCTCAATAAGTAGATTTTAACTGCTCTTATCCTAAAAATGTAAGTTAATAGATATGTTGATTTGATTCACTATAGTAACTATTTTATCATCTATATGTATCCCATAATGTTATGTTGTAAACCTCAAATATGTACAATGAAATATAAATATAAAATTGATTTGTTAATAACCACAAAAAAAAGAAACTGCCAGGCTTTCTTAAGCATGACACCCTAGACTAAAACAGTATAACTTCCACCACATTACACACTGGCTAAATCAAATCACAGGTCTATATTGGATTCCAAGGGAGGAGGATACAAGGACATAAATACCAGGAGGCATGGTTCACTGGGAGTGACCAGTACAACAGCCTGGGAGGGACAAGAAATGAGAGCACCAACATTATAGGAAGTGTACCCTGGAAATTCAAGAAGAGCAAAGAAAAGAATAACATTATATGTATACATGTGTGTGTGTGTGTGTATTTACTTCACAAAGGAAGAGATATATTATGTAAAATCAGAGGACATTTTAACCTAGTACCTGCTATATGCCAGATAACTGTAGTAGGCATGGTGAGAAATCCACAGGGGGAAAAAACAGTCCTCTTCTCAAAGAGTTTTGCAGTCAAAGATATTTCTTGTATATCTACTGGAGCTTAGGTAACCTGACTTCTAAACTTTCTTTGCCTCTGAGTATCTGTGTAAATCTGGAGCTCAAGAAGAGTTTTTGAGGTAGAAATATAAAAAGTTGGGAGTTTCCATCTCATAAATGTTATTTAAAGTTGAGAGAAAGATTGAATTCACCTAGGAAAAGAAGGTAGAAGCAGAAAAGAATATGACACAGCACCATCTCTGACTGTGCCCTGTGGGAGACTGCAAGTCCCAGTGCTCAACAAAATTTAGGATTCAACTGGGGTGTTACTGGTAGAAACGGCAATAAAGGTAAAAGATTTCATTCTTTGTGCTGATATGTGTTAACCATGCACCTGCCACTTGAACACCTTCCTTCTAGTCTGGAAGTTTTCCAAGCAAGTCTGTGTCCCTCTTTTCTGCTGGCATCCCTTTGCTCCAGGGAACTTGAGCTGCTTTTATGCCTGACATCACTGCATTTCCATGTTTGGAGAAAGCACTCACATCTGGGCACCCAGACTCAGAAGGCATATTGTGGGCTAGTGTCAGGTCTGCCTTTCCTGGCAAGTGGGCCCGTTCATGGCCCTGATTTCCTGGCCTCATCCTTGACTTCATGACAGCTAGCGAGCTTGAAAAGAGGAAATGGTAAATGTGTACATTTGACAAAGACAATGGCAATTGCCTTGTTCAGGGAATTTCTTCTAAAAAGCTTCCTGTGGAAAAATAGAATATCACATCACTCTCCCAACATTTGTCAATTTTCTGAAATTTGACTTTTCAAACTGGAAAGGGTAAATTTGTTCCATGAAGTCATGGATGTATTTTGCTGGCAAAGAGATAAAAAAACAGTAGAAACTGCTGCCAGAACTCTTGAGAACTGAACTTTATTTTCACCATTGAGGTGAGAAAACTCACAGAATCTCTGAGAAACTGAAAATGATGAAAGTTAATAGTGCATCTCATCATATATTTCCAGGACTCTTGAATAATTATGATGTGCCTACCACTCTTTTAGGGACTGTAATGAGATGCAAAAGAAGGGTTGTGCCCTTAAGAATTATACGGTCTTTCTGAGAAAACAATATTTTTAACAAAAATAATTAAAGAAGATTTAAGTACTTTGCTCTTTGGTATTGATCTTTGGTTCAACGTAAATTCAGAAAAGAAATAATCAGTGATAACTACGGAGAGATAGACATTGTTCAAATTTGGAGCCAAATTTAATAAAACAGTAGGAGAAAGAATGGTGTTCCATGTAGATGAAACATCATAAGAAAAGCAAAGACACAGGAAAGACAAGGTGTGCATAGAAGACTCTAGAAGGATGGCCCAACTAGAGGTGAATGCTTACTGGTTGAAAATAAGGTTAAGTAGAAATGGGACAAACTACACATATTATTCAGGTTTCTCCAGAGGAACAGAATCAATGAGAGAGACAGATAATGATAAATAAGAAGAAATTGTCTCATTCAACCATGGAGGCTGTCCTATGATAGACCATATAACTGAAGATCAGGGAAATTGGTGACCAAGTTCAGTCCAAATCCAAAGGCCTGAGAACCAGAATAACCAATGTGTAACTCTCGGACTAAAGCCAAAGGCCTGAGAACCTGGAGTGGGACTGGGGAAGGGAAGAGGTGCCACTAGTACATGTCCTATGATCAGAAAGTCAGGAGAACCTAAAGTTCTGATGTTCAAAGTCAGGAGAAAATAGGTGTTCCAGCTCCAAATTTACCTTTCCTCTGCTTCTTTGTTCTTTCTTGACCCTTAACTGCCTGAATGGTACCTGCCCACTTTGAGCAAAGATAAATCTCCCTTATTTGGTCACTGATTTAAATGCCAATCTTTCTGGAAATACCCTCACAGAAACACCCAGAAATAATGCTTTACCAATTATCTGGGTAATAAGTTCCTACCCTTATTCCAGGTAGACTGATACCTAAAATTAATCATTGCACTATGATTGGTCCTGAAGCCCACAGAGAAGGTCATAATTTTCCAAAATGGAAAGGGCTTCAGTCATTTAATTCAGTGTTTTTAAAACCAAGCGTCCTTGAGCCCAGGACTCTACACATATGCATCAAGGATGATAGAAATAAAATATTTTCCACCAACCAAAAAAGATTTAAACCACTTGAAGAAACACACTACACTACCTTGGTTTTAATTCCTTTCTGTATCAGGTTTCTGCTCAATATTTCATTAAAGGATTTTGCTGAAAATACTTGAAACCTACTGATCCACACAGTATCGTATGTGGGACTTGATACAGTGAGCAATAAGAAGCTAAAGGATGTTCCTGAGCAACAAAAGTATTGTATTAAAATTGACAGAATGTGAGCTGGCTTGTGACTCAGTGGTGGAGCAGTTGCCTAGTGCTGGGTTCAAGCCTCAGCACCAAATAAATAAATAAATAAATAAAATGAAAGTATTATATCCATCTACCAAAAAAAATTATTTTTTAAAAATTGGGAGGAGATCAGAGGCAGACAAAGCAAGGTCCCAATTCAAATTCTGTCCAACATAGGGAAATCAACCCTGACCAACATGGCCTAAAATTTTTTCCCTATTTGTAATCTGATGGACTGTATATTTCACTTACTATTTATTCATGTACTGTATTGTGACATCTGTAATTCCCAAGTAGTTTTTTTTAAGGTTTTTGTTTTTCATTTTTATTTCTTGGTACTTCAATTTTTCATAGTCAGAGAAGAGGTTGGGCACAGATGTGCCTGAACCAGCGTAAAAGTCTGAAGTATTGATATGGTCTAGAGTGGATGGCCTTTATAGATCATTCCTCGCTCAAGTCCTATTACACTATAACATCACAACCAGGCTGGTACTTCCTAGGGCACATGGCTTCCCTCACAGAAACTGGTGAAGGTGGGGTTGGTTGACTGGTTAATTGGTTAATGGGTCAAAAGACTTTACCAGGCTAGCTATCAATCAAAATGGACAGAAGGCTATGAATCTGACCACATCTGAGGAAGCTCAGAGGAAGGAACTCTGGAACTCATTCTGGCTTGTCTAGCCTCTAAGAAGCAGGACAGTCTCATCCTGACATGGCTAATTGTTGACAATTTAGCTCCTACATGTTCCCATCAGAATGGGACCCAGATGTTGCGGGGTGACAGACTCCCAAGCCTATAAGGAATCTGTCCTGGATCACGGAAAGGGCTAGGAGACTGTATCGAAATGCAAATTGGCACCAACTCTGTAGGACCTATTCATATTCTCGGTGGCCAAGCAAAGTGAATAATTGTGAGGGTTTGCAGTTCACTAGTTAAGGTCTAGCATCAGGACTGAGGCCAAATGTGCTGGAAGAAACCCACAGGCCAGGCAGATGGACTCAGTGACGCCAGCTGACTGTTTCCTTTTCATTTTCTTTTAGCAGCCTGATTTTATTGAGTAGTTTCAAGAATAGGAACAAAATCGTGTCCAGACCTGGAACTTTCAGATTATGGCAGAGGAGATGAAGTAATAGAAGGGTGTGTTTTTGTGTATGGAGAGGGGGGAAAGAATGGCAGTTCTGATTTCCCTCAATGGATTAATAATAACAATTCTTACTTAATTGCTTACTATGTACAGACAAATACTATATATGTAAGCACTCCATACAATATTAACTCAACTAGTTCTCACAACAACCCTATGAGGTAGGTACTATCACTAGCTTCATTGTAAGAGATGAAGAAATTGAAGATTTGAAAAGTATAATTGTCTGACCAAATACAGTGACCCTATGAAGATCCCACCAATAACCATAGTAGATAAAAGCATGATTCTAAAGCTAAATTGTCTAAGTTGGAACCTCTAATAACAAAGCACTTATTAAAACACTACTTAACTGATTTGTGCCTCAGTTTCCTCAACTTGGAAGTGCATTTTTAAGAATAACTTGCAGAGTGCTTATGATAGATAGCAGAAATCATACACACAAAATACTTAACATTCACCTAAATGATCATAAACACTTAGTGTTTACTATAATTTATTGTTATTGTTATTGTTAATTCCGGCAAATTCCAAAGTCCCTTTTTAGGCAGTAGTTTAGTACTATCCACATTCCTGTGTCCATGCTTGACTAAATCTACACATCACTGCCTTCCGCAGTGCCCCACCCATCTATCCTCTCCATTTCAGTATTACTTTCTCTCTCTTTCCCAGTGATGAACTTAAGGAGGGAAAAAACAAAAGCAAAACAGTCCTGAGTATAACTCATCTCCTTTTTAGATCCCTGGTATGCACAATTAGTAAATTGTATTCCTTCCCTACTGCCCCCCATCCAGTGGAGAGGCATCGTGTACATCTGTGTATACCCAGAGACGGGGAGTGTTCATGTGTCCATGGGGGTGAGGTCTTCTCACACTTTCAACAGTTTTTCCAATGAATGTTATCTGAGCCTTGCAGGCCTACCAGTCTGAGAGTATTGTCATCTTGCATAATCAAACATCTTTTTTTGACACAGACACATTTCTAGGTACAGAAATGAGAACTTGCCCAACATAAAGTTACTAACATGCCCAAAATCCACCCGCTGCTACTGAATTACTAAAAGATTTCACCTACAGCAACCTCATACTGTGCTCCTAGATCTAGAAGGATACTTTTGACGACTTCACCTCCTACCACCCTCTCCTTGCTCCCTGGGCTCCAGTCACTGGTCTTTGTGCTGCTTTTTAAATACTCATCATTGTTACATGCTGTTAACTCTCCAACCTTGAATGTCCTTCCATTTCCATGGCTGT